>NC_091476.1:58269319-61008313 GCF_036971445.1 Narcine bancroftii | reverse complement strand
ATGTCCCACTGCTTAAAAAAAAGGCCCTAAATTAACCCACAAAATTATAGGCCGGTAATCCTGACATCAATAGTTGCTAAATTATTGGAAGGTGTTCTAAGAGATTGGATATACATATATTTGAATAGCCAGGGACAGATTAGGGATAGTCAACATAGCTTTATGCGTGGGAGAACATACAAACTCCTTATAGACAACGCAGGATTTGAAACTCGATCCTGATAGTTGGCACTGTAAAGGTGTTGCGCTAACAGCTATAGCGCAATGCCAAACGTGCCGCCCCATTTTCTCTGAAAAAAAGTTCCCTTTATGTTTCTCTTAAATCTCTCTCCCCTCACATAAATAGATACCCTTTTGTATTTGCGATTCTCACCCTGGGAATAAGGTAATGGTTGTCCACACTATCTATGCCTCTCATAATCTTGCCGACCTCTGTCAAATCACTTCTCATCCTTCTTTGCACAAGAGAAAATCCCCAGCTCTGTTAACATTTCCGAATATAACACATTCTCCAATCTAGGCAACATCCTGATAAATCTCCACCACACCCTCTCCAAAGCTTCCACATCCTTCCTGTAATGAGGTGAGTAGAACTGAACACAATGTTCCAAGTGTGTCAAACCAGAATTTTATAGCATTGCAACATTACTTCATTACTCTTGAACTCGATCCCCTAACTCATGAAGGGCAGCATACCATAAGCCTTCATGGCTTGGAACCCAAGGTCCCTCTGTTGTTCTACACTGTTAGGACTCCTTCCAAAATGCATTACTTCATCATGACTATATCCTGTTGTAACCTACTTCAACCTCTTGTACTATCTATGACATCTCCAACTTCAGTGTCATTTGCAAACTTATTGACCCATCCTTCCTCTAGGTCATTTGTGCCTTGGCTGATGTAGACAAGCATGCCATCCACTTTCTTCCCCACCCTATCTACCTGTGTCACCACTGTCAGGGAAGTGTGTACTTGTACTCCAAGGTTTCTCTGTTCCACAACACTCTTGCCCTGGTTTAACTTTCCAAAATGCATCACCTCACATTTGTCCGAGTTAAATTCCATCTGTTGTTCCTTTGTCCATTTTCCAAGTTTATCTCTTTCTTGCTGTAACTGGAAACAAACTTCCTCACTGCCCCCTCAACCACCCATTGTAATGTCCTCTGCAAACTTATTATCCTGCCACCTACATTCTCATGGAAATTGTTAATATATCTGACAAGCAATGGAGGACCCAGCACTGCAGCACACCACTGGTCACAGACTTCAATTGAAAAGATGTCAGGATGCAAAATAGGATCACAGATGGGAGAAGAGAGATTTCAGAGGGTCGTAGGACTGGGGGAGGTTGCAGAGAGCTTGATGAGGCAAGGGCCAAGGCAGGGTTGAAGACGAGGACAGGAATGCTAAATCTGTGGCAAGAGCCTGAAAGACACTCACTGTTCAGTGCCCGGTAGGAAGAGAAGACACTGATGTTCACAGTGGAGAAAGGACAGGCCCACAAGACTCGATCCATCAGATTGCAGATCCACATGGGAATGGCAGAGGGCGAGGACCAGCTCGTTCAATGGAATCACCATCTTCTCCATCTCTCCACATCAAATCTGCAAACCACAAGAAAAGCCAATCAGATCACCTCTCATTCATCTCAACTCCAGCAAGTACAAGCCAATGCCATCAGTTCAGTCCTTGACGTCAGGCTCAAATTTTAGACAGAAAGAAAATGCTGCAGATGTTGGAAATCTCAAATAAGGACAGAAACTGCTGGAAATCCTCAGCAGCTCAGGCAGTGTCTGTGGAGAAAGAAACAGAGTTGACACATGGATATGAAACTCTCAATCTCATCCCGGAGATGCTGCCTGAGCTGCTGTTTCCAGAAAGTTCTGCCTTTATCTCTAGATTTGAGACTCTATTGGCTGGTCTTGGAGGGAATTGTTTCTCTACATGGACCCTTTCAATTCAGCTGGAGTCAAGTACCCTTCCCAACCCATCGGATGTGATACCAGTGTGTGAAATAAACCCCATGGCACTGCATATCAGGCTGGAGATGAGGAGCAGAGACAATACTTTCATTCCAGCACAGCCGCGGCCCAACCAACGTTTTCTCCATGTCCCACAACCTTGTTGCTCTTCTCTCGTCTGCCCCGTTCATGAAGCATCCAAGGTCAGCTGCTCTCTCCAGAGAGCGCCAGTCGCGACAGGGCCATCTCCAGGAAATATTTCTACCCAGTCCCACTCTGCCACATCCAAATGGATGCAGTTTGGACAATCAGATCCTCCTCTCTCCCTCACTTGTCGCTGCCCATCCACTCCCCTCCTCTTCTTCCATCCACCCTTTCCATTTGCCTCCCACCCTGCCAGACTGGCCAAACCCTAATGTACTCACCCCCTCCCTGCCCCTTCACGACCCTTTCTCTGTCCCTTCCCTTTCTCTTCCCCTCCCCTCCCTTCCCATCTCCCTCACTCCCTCACGTCCCTTCACTCCATCCCCCTTCCCTCACGTTCCTTCACCCCATCCCCCTTCCCTCACCTCCCTTCACCCCATCCCCCTTCCCTCACCCCTTCCGTCACCTCGACCCCCGCCCATCCCTTCCCTCCCCCCGCCCATCCCTTCCCTCCCCCGCCCATCCCATCCCTTCCCTCTCTCCCCTCTCCATTCCCCCATCCCTTCCCCCTCTCCCCTCCCCTCATCGGCCCGACTATGGGGGCACGAGACCCCAGACCTTGGTGCCGCTCGCTCTCCTCCCCAAGTCCGAACTCCCACCCGGCAGCATCTCAAGAAGGGGACCGAGCACGCGGGTCTCTCGCTCCCGCCCGGGGCAAGTCTCACCTCCACCCACAGCTCCGGCCTCCTCCGTGCAGCGGCCCGTTGCTGAGGGAACGATGCTCGCAGGCTCCGTGACGTCAGTGCGCACACGCCTTGGTCGGGACAAGCCTTCACGTGACGGTGTGTCTGCCGCCGGGAGCTGTCAATCAGAGGGGCGGAGGCGGATGTCCACGTGATCATGTCATATTTGAAGAGATCGTGGACTTTAAACCAGAGGAAATGAGTTGGACCAACAATCATTTCAATCAGCTCAGGGTAGATCCACAGGAGGCTGGCAATGTCCTCAACCATGACCCTCTGGTTAAGTCAAGCCCGCCCCCTCCAGCCCGCCCCCTCCAGCCCGCCCCCTCCAGCCCGCCCCCTCCAGCCCGCCCCCTCCAGCCCGCCCCCTCCAGCCCGCCCCCTCCAGCCCGCCCCCTCCAGCCCGCCCCCTCCAGCCCGCCCCCTCCAGCCCGCCCCCTCCAGCCCGCCCCCTCCAGCCCGCCCCCTCCAGCCCGCCCCCTCCAGCCCGCCCCCTCCAGCCCGCCCCCTCCAGCCCGCCCCCTCCAGCCCGCCCCCTCCAGCCCGCCCCCTCCAGCCCGCCCCCTCCAGCCCGCCCCCTCCAGCCCGCCCCCTCCAGCCCGCCCCCTCCAGCCCGCCCCCTCCAGCCCGCCCCCTCCAGCCCGCCCCCTCCAGCCCGCCCCCTCCAGCCCGCCCCCTCCAGCCCGCCCCCTCCAGCCCGCCCCCTCCAGCCCGCCCCCTCCAGCCCGCCCCCTCCAGCCCGCCCCCTCCAGCCCGCCCCCTCCAGCCCGCCCCCTCCAGCCCGCCCCCTCCAGCCCGCCCCCTCCAGCCCGCCCCCTCCAGCCCGCCCCCTCCAGCCCGCCCCCTCCAGCCCGCCCCCTCCAGCCCGCCCCCTCCAGCCCGCCCCCTCCAGCCCGCCCCCTCCAGCCCGCCCCCTCCAGCCCGCCCCCTCCAGCCCGCCCCCTCCAGCCCGCCCCCTCCAGCCCGCCCCCTCCAGCCCGCCCCCTCCAGCCCGCCCCCTCCAGCCCGCCCCCTCCAGCCCGCCCCCTCCAGCCCGCCCCCTCCAGCCCGCCCCCTCCAGCCCGCCCCCTCCAGCCCGCCCCCTCCAGCCCGCCCCCTCCAGCCCGCCCCCTCCAGCCCGCCCCCTCCAGCCCGCCCCCTCCAGCCCGCCCCCTCCAGCCCGCCCCCTCCAGCCCGCCCCCTCCAGCCCGCCCCCTCCAGCCCGCCCCCTCCAGCCCGCCCCCTCCAGCCCGCCCCCTCCAGCCCGCCCCCTCCAGCCCGCCCCCTCCAGTGCGCGTCCCCATCCAGCGCGCCTCCCCCTGTCAAGTCAAGTGTCCTTCATGGTAAAGACTAGGGACCAGGGAGTAAATTTACAAAATATAAATTAGAAGTTAAAATATTAATGCATATACAATAAAGGTCCACGGTTCCTGATCCAAATATGTTCTGGGAATTCAGGAGCCGGATGGCTTGGGGGAAAATGTTGTTGCCCAATCTGGACATAAGAGCCCGAGTGTTACAGTTCCTCCTACCAGATGGCAGAAGGGAGAAAGGGTGAGTGAAGCCCTTCATGTTGTTTACCGCATTCTGCAGCACACTGAGCCAACCTTTCAATGTGTGGTCAGGCATCAGCACATGAATCTTTTCCTTAAGGAGGTCTTTCATTCATTTGATGAGGCCTGATGTTTGGGGGGAAGTGGGTGGTAGGATATATGCAGCAGCCACAAAGGCCCAAGTCTGAACCCTTGTACCCAGAAAATGGGAGCCCTTGTCAATTAGCCGGGGTTCCATAGATGGAGGAGAGGTATTGCTGGTCCTGTATGGTGTCCTTGCTTGCCTTAGTGTAAGGCACTGCAACCAGGACACCTGAATTTGTATTGACCGTAGTTAGAATGTAGGTCTTTGTTCGTTGGCAGGGGAGGGGGCCGATGTAATGTATTTGCCAGACCTGGCCTGCTCCAGTGCCATGCCCCTTGGGCTTAACTGCTGGCAAGTCAGGCAGTTGTCAACAGCCGTGGGTGCCTGGTCCTGAGTGAGGCAGATGCCAGAGTCTCCTGCCCAGCAGCATGTGGTTTCAGTACCCAGGTGACCACTCCTACAGTGGGCCCAGGTGGCAAGAGCTTTGGAGACCACGGCAGTGTTGTGGGTGGAAGCTGTGCAGATCTGTACCGCTTTGTTGATGGCAGCATTGTGGGCAGTGTCCTCAAGAGGGCTTCTATGTGGTGGACCGTGATGGTTCTTTGGTTGGCCTGTTCCCAAATAAACTGCCAGTGGTGGTGGCACCAAAGTGGACAGTCATGGATCTCCCACCCAGTTTCATGCCAGCGAGGCATCCAGACCTCCATCCCATTAGCCATGGCCTAAGAATCTGTATAGATATGTACCGGGCCAGTGCTGGCATGGATGGCTAATGTGATGGCAGTCAGTTCGGCCAGCTGTCTCGATCCCCCTGGCCCCTCTACAGATAGGGTCTTACCTGTTGGCAGGTGTAGGGCTGCAGCCTACCAGAGTTGGCTACTGTTCTTCAAGCAGCTGGAGCCATCCATAAACTAGGCATGTTGTCTAACATGGTCGGTGAGTGAGTCGAAAGGCCGCCCGAAGAAATGGGAGAGGGGTTATTGGAGTGGAGTTTGGGGGGGGGTATTTCCCCGCTAATGGGGAGGGCCATGACCTGTTTATTGGAGCTGGCTTATTTCCTCCGAGCCTGCCTTGGCGTGGTCAGCAATGTACCAGTGCCATCTGACGATGGTCACTTCATGGGTATGTCCCACTTTGTGGATCATGTCAGAGCTCATGATTGAGCACATGATGGAGAAGGGGCCGGAGGATGACAGTTTCACCCATTGTCTGGTGCTTTGAGGTGAGGAACGCAATGTAGCTTGTGGCAATAGTGGGGAGGCTTGCAACGCGCTAGGGGAAGGCCGTGCTCCACAGCCTGCTTTACTGCCTCGAATGCAGTCTGTTGGTGAGGTCTCCAGTGGAAGGTTGCTTTCTTGCAGGAGACTGTGTAGAACGGGTGAAGTAACATGGCAAGGTGGGGAATAAGCTGGTGCCACTAATCCAGGAGGCCCACGAAACTTGGTCCTCGTCCCTGCGGGTCCAGGTACCATGAACAGTCAATTGGCTGGGTGTGTTCCGCCAGCTGTGCTGCCAGTTGACTGAGCCACAGATCATCATTGGGCCACCTGAGAATGGCAGGTCTGGGTGTGGTGGTCCCTTCCCATTTACGGGTCCTTCAGTTCCACATAAGCACCTTCATCCACACTCCCAGCATCACATGTGGCAGTGACTGCTGCCATAACCTGGGATTGGGTCACAAACATAACCAGCTGCTCCCACACATCCATATTGAAAATTTGTCTGAGTTGCTTTCTCTGCCCCCTGCTCCAAGCGCCAATTGTATGGAAGGGTTTGTGGGTGCAGCAGAAAGCAGCTCCAAGACTCAGATCACAATCACCAATGATCACCAGTTGAACAATGAAACAGTGCAATGCCTCTCCAGTTCACACACTTACACAAGCACTCACACACTCGCACTGACTTGCACCCAACCATGGAACCTGTCAGGGAAGGAAAGGGCTCAGTGCATTGAGAGGCAAGGTGGGAGGATTCCCTGAGTGTTAGACCCTGAGGGATAAGTGCCCTTGCATCAGGGCTTCCCACATAGATTTCACAGCTTCCCACTCCGGGGAATACGGAGGACTGTGGCTCTGGTCCGGTATCTCCATACTCTAGTTAGCCTTAGGAAGCTCAGTGCCATTCTCACAGATAACATCCACCATAGCAACCTCGATCAGAGCAGGGAGCAGGAGCATTGCCACGTGGATGGAAAGAGAGAGAGAGAGAGAGAGAACCCACTCAGACTTAAATTTGCTCTTCTCTATTGAACAAGGACCAATGATAGGGCCTGAATTTCCCGCTCTGCACAGCAAAGGCCAATGACCAGGCCAGCCAATGACAGTGTCAGGCTTGTGGGCGAACATGCACCTGATTGGCTAGTTGCTGGACAGTGGGGGGTGGTTTTCGATAAAAGGAGATCGCTGATTGGCCAACAGTGCATGGCTACAATGTCGCAATTCCATGTGCCAATCCATGCTCTCGGCTTGTCTGCCTTTCCTCCAATACTCCCTTGCATTGAGATAGATGCACCTGAGAATATTTCCACCATGTACAACCCATCAACTTCTAATGGAGCCAGCAATTTTCACATAATCCTTTCCCTCCTCTACTCTCCATCTGGAAACTATAGGCTGGTAAGCCTGATGTCCGTAGTAGGAAAATTATTTGTAGGGTTCCTAAGAGATTGGATATACAAATGTTTGGATAGCTAAGGACTGAATTCAGACAGTCAACATGGCTTTGTGAGTGGTAGGTTGTTTAACCAATCTTATAAAGTATTTTGAGGAGGTCACCAGGAATTTTGATGAAGGCTGTGGATGTTGTCTACAAGGCCTTTGAAAAGGTCCCAGTTGGGATGTTACTCAGGATGGTTCAGACACTCGGTGTTCATGGTGAAGTGGTGAACTGGATTCGACATTACGGAAGAAGCTAGAGAATGGGAGTGGATGATTGCTTCTCAGTCTGGAGCCCTGTGACTAGTGGTGTGCCTCAGGGGGCCGGTGCTGCGACCATTGTTGTTAGTCATCTACTGTATATCAATGATTTAGATCCATGGTTTTCAAACTTTTTCTTTCCGTTCACAAACCACCTTAAGTAATACCTAAACTTTTGGTAAAAACACAAAATGCTGGAGATGCTCAGCTGATCAAACAGCCTCCTTTATGTTGCAAAGGTAAAAATCCATAACTGACGTTTCGGGCTCGAACTCTTCATCAAAATGCGAGAGGGCGAGGGAGGTGGTGGTAAAAGCAGGTTGAGAAGGGAGGGAGGGGACAGCAGTGATCAGGGGGAAGAGGGATGGCTGGGCCTCCGTGAGGTCAGGGACAGGCCTTGTGCCCCATCTCACTCTGAGCTCACAATGGACTGGCCCTCAGAACTGTGGGGGACCTGAGGCTCAGGGCAGTCTTTTGGGGAGAGCAGCAAGACAGCAGTTCATCCCAGAGCCTGCCCCCAACAGGGGGACTGATCTCATTTGGAACCAGTCCTGATTGGAGCAGAAATGGTCCACAGCCAATCAGAGAAGGTGAGGGAGTGGAGATGGGGTTTACCAGGAGAGTGTTGGGGGAAATCGGGAGGGGAAGAGCCATGGGTGAGCACCATCCCATCACACCCTCCTGTGATGGGACAAAGAGTGAAGGTCCATCGGGGAGCTGGGGTGGAGAATGTTGCCCTGGATAGTGCCGTACCACCACTCCCTCAGTCGCCTCACCGACACTCCAGCCAGCTGTTGTTTCACCAGTCATTCATGGGTCGAGGTAGCCGGCAGTTGAGGGTGCGGGGTGAATTGCCTGCTTGCCCCTATCAGGGTGACATCAGGGCCCGTGTAGTGTTGGAGTGGGAGCACATGGTGTCTGAGGAGGCAGTGGGCGAGTTTCACCAACAATGTGTTGTCGGCAGTGATATCCAGATATTAATCGGAACCTGTAAAGTGTGTGTCCTTGTGGGGCGGTACTGATTTACCGTTTATTGCCAACTTTCTACAAAGTAAATGATTTAAATTTAAATACGTTTCGATATAGTTCTGTGTATAGTTAGCATCTTTTTGTCATGTTGGTGTCATTTGAATAAAAATTTGTTAAAAAAGGTCCATCCACACCATCCTGACTGACACTCCTGGGTCAGCTTCCTTTTTTTAAAATCATGTAATATAAAGCCTTTGTCTGCAGTAAGGCAAAATCTCCACAAGCATTGCTGGTGCCCTTATCAACAGGACAAAGAAAAGAGAGTCCCTTCATAAACACCGTGTCTGTGGATTCGCCTCCAGTGTTCCCGCAGCCTCTGTAGCTGCACAGACTTGAGGTGGGATGGTTGATGCCATCGATAGGGACCGGGGTTTGAATCCCGAGCTGACTGTAAGGAAGTTTGTACGTTCTCCCTGTGTCTGCGTGGGTTTTCCCTGGGGGCTCCGGTTTTCTCCCACCATTCAAAACGTACTGGGGTGTAGATTAATTGGGTGTAAATTGGGCGGCACAGACTTGTGGGCTGGAAGGGCACATGTTTAAATTTTTAAAAATAAATTTAAAATTGAACAGGCTCCAGTTCAAATTAACAGCACTCCAAGCCCCCGATCCAAACCTCCAATGCGATCAGAAGCCTTCACTGCCTGAGGCCCTTCGGGAACCCTTCGAATCCCGTTTCGGATACCTGGTTCGCATGAGTCAGTCTCTGGCAGCCCGTGTGGGGTCGCCACAGCCTATGGGAGTCCTTCAGTCGCTGAGCCCCTTGCTGGTCCATTGCCGTGGTCACCATCCTCTGCTTCTCCTTCTCAACAGGTGGGAGGGGTGTTTTCTTCTTTTCTGCTCCCTCGGGAGTGGGTGGGGGGTGGAGTGTTCTCATTTCTGGTCCCCTGTGGCGGGACAGGGTGTTCTCCCTGTTTCTGGTCCCCTGTGGGGTGGGGAATGTTCTCTCCATTTCTGGTCCCCTGTTGGGTGGATGTTCTCCCCATTTCTAGTCCTTTGTGGTGGGGGTGGGGTGGGATGTTAATGTTTCTGGTCCCCTGCAGGGGGTGGGTGTTCTTCCCATTTCTGGCCCATATGGGATGGGGGGGGGAATGTTCTCCCGGTTTCTAGTCCCCTTGGAGTCTGAACCCCCTGATGGTCCGCTGCCCAGCACAGGCACCACCATCTTGGGTACAGACCCTCATGATTGAAGGATTTGAATAACAAACACCATTGGCAGTTAGTTGTCTATATCAATGATCTGGATGATGTGGTCAATTGGATCAGCAAATTTGCTGATGACACAAATATAGGAGGTGTTGTGGACAGCGAGGAAGATTTTCAAAGCTTGCAGAGGGATCTGGACCAACTGGGAAAAGGGTCAAAAAATGGCAGATGGAGTTTAATGTAGACAAATGTGAGATGATGCATTTTGGAAGGGCCAACCAAAGTAGGACATACATGATAAATGGTCGGGCACTGAGGAGTGCGGAGAAACAGAGAGATCTGGGGATACAGATACATAGTTTCCTGAAGGTGGTGTTGCAGGTGGACAGGGTTATAAAGAAAACTTTTGGCATCTTAGCCTTTATAAATCAAAGTATTGAGTCTAGGAGTTGGGATGTTATTTGAAGTTGTTTAAGACATAGGTGAGGCCAAATTGTGTGTAGTTCTGGGTGCCAAACTACAGGAAGGATATCAGTAAGATTGAAAGAGTGCAGAGAAGATTTACGAGGATGTTTCTCTGATTCCAAGAACTGAGTTACAGGGAAAGGTTAATCAGGTTAGGACTTTATTCCTTGGAGTGAAGAAGAATGAGGGGGGATTTGATTGAGGTTTACAAGATTATGAGAAGTATAGACAGAATGGATGTGAAAAGGCTTTTTCTGCTTAGATTGGGGGAAGATAAATATGAGAGGTCATAGTTTTAAGCTGAAAGGTGAAATTTTTAGGGGGATCATCTTCACTCACAGAGTGGTGGAAGTGTGGAATGAGCTGCCAAGTGACGTGGTGAATGCAGGCTCGATCACATGTTTTAAGAATAAATTGGACAGATACATGACTGGGAGTGGTCTGGAGGGCTATGGAATGGGAGCAGGTCAATGGGACTAGGGAGATGATGGTCAGCACAGTCTAGAAGGGTCAAATGGCCTGTTTTCTATGTTGTAGCATTCTATGGGTCTGTTAACAGACCATTGAAAGCCTGATTAGAATCATTGACCTTAGAATTGTGCGATAGGATCCTGCAGAGCAGTGCTGACCTGCACTCTTGGAATGAGACACAGATTGAAGGTCCATTGACACCATCCTGACCAACAGTCCTGGGGTCAAACACTAATTGAAAATCTTTCTACACAGTCCAATTACATGCTCAGATTCAAATTGTACTTCTGTCTCCGTATCCCTGGGACAAACCTCACTGGGAGCATTGTGCACAGTTCCCGATCTATGTAACCCTGGGATGAACCTCATTAGGAATGCCATGCACAGTTTCTAGTTTCCATTACCTTGGGTCAGACCACACTGGGAACACCTTGCGCTCTGTATCCCTGGGTCAGACTACACCAGGAGCACTGTGCACAGTTCCCGGTTCTGTAACCCTGGGTCAGACCACACTGGGAGCACTGTACACAGTTCCTGGTCTCCGTATCCCTGGCTCAGACCACACCAGGAAACTATGCACAGTGGCCGGTCTCCATATCCCATGGTCAGACCACACGGGTCCAATGCTCTGAAACCCTGGGACAGTCCTTACTGGGAACACCGTGCACAATTCCCCATCTCTGCCACCCTGGGTCAGATCTCACCGGGAGACCCGTATGCTACCCAAAACTGCACATGGCCGCAAGACCTGACAGTCAGTGTCTTGTCCATCTTTTCCCACAGAGCTACAAAGATTCCAAGGGACATCCCCGTTGCAGAAAGCACTGCTGCTTCTGCTGTCAGGCCTCAAAGGCTTCTGCATCTCACCAGAGCTTTCACAGATTAATCTGTCTCAGACAGAACTCAGGGAAATCCCTGCTCACACTGACATCTGTGAGGAGTCTACACCCACAGGTACGGAGAGTGTGGGCTGGGATTGCAGCTTAAATCTGCAGGATGTTGGGCACAGCAAATATATATCAAACAGCACTGTGGTCAGCTCTGGGCAGGTAGAGTGAGAATCACAGGTGACTTGATTGTCAGGGGAACAGATTCTGCAGATGCAACCCAGGGGCACAGATGACATGAACTATGTCATGAACTCATGGTGTGGTCTGACTCAGGGGAACTGAAATTGGGATCTCTGCCTATGGCTCAAGGTTTATCTAACATAGAGGTACAAGTCCGCGAACTGTATATGGGGCTCACAGTGTGGAGAAACCAGGGCTACACAGTCTAGGAACTGTGTATGGGATCATGTTGTGTTCTAACCCAAGAGTACAGAGTCCACAAACTGTGTATGAGGCTTACAGTGTGGTGCAATTCCCATTCTTTCTATGTTTGGGTTAGACCACACCGTAAGCTCCATGCACAGTTCACAGTCTCCGTACCCCTGAGACAGAGCAAACCGTGAACATCATGCACTGTCCCTGGTCTCTGTATCCTTGGGTGAGACCACATAATGTGCTCCATGCACAGTTCCAAGACACTGTAGCCCTGTTAGACCACACTGTGAGCCTCATGAACTGATCCCATACTCTGTGCCCCTGTACCATATTGCACACCATACTGTGAGTCCATACACAGTTGCCAATCACTGTACTCCTTGTTTAGACCACAGTTCCTGGATGCTGTATATATGGGCTAGGCTATACAGTGGGCCCCATCACAGTTCCTGGAATCTGTATCCCTGGGTTTGACCACACCGTGTGTCACCTGCACAAATCTCTGTTTGTGAACTCCTGGGATAGACCACACAGTGAGCCCCACGCAGTCCCCAAACTCCTTCTCCATGGGTCAGACCACTCTGTGAGTCTCATTTGAGGTTCCCGTACTCTGTGACCCTGGGTTAGACAACATCATGAGCCCCATGCACGGTTTTCTGTCTATGTACCCTTGGGTTAGACTGCATAGTGAGCTCCATGCATTTTCCCAGTGTCTGCCTTTATGTATCACATCATGACCCCTTTGTGCAGTTCCCTGACTTGGTACCCATGGGTAAGACCACACCCTGAGCCACATGAACAGTTGCTGGTCTCTGTACTGTGGCTGAGACCACACTCTGAGCACCATAACCAGTTCCTAGACACTGTTTTCATGGGCTAGGCCACCTTAACCCTAACCCCATGCCCAGTTCATGCTCTCTGTCTCCATGTGACAGATTGCACCGTGAGGCCCATGCGTAATTCCCAGTTATTCTACCCCTGAGTTAGACCACATTGTGAGCACCATGCACAGTTCCTGATCTCTGTGCCCCTGGGTTAGTCCACGTCATGAGCCCTATGCACAGTTCCCATTCTCTGTACCTTTATGTTAGACCACAGTTTGAGTCCCATGCACAGTTCCTGGACTCAAGACCCCTGGTTTATACTTGTCCTGGATAAACTTGTTCCTTTCACTTTGTTCGTTTTAGATTGGTCACAGTGTTTGAGCTACCGAAAGAAAACAGAGACATAAGCCGAGAGCACTTCAGTTTATACAAATCTTTATTACAAAATCTTAAACTGATTTCAAACTACAATAAACAAGCCCTTCCCAATTATACTTATCAATGCCTGGACTGGTCCCAACTGCTGAAGCGAGGCAACGACTGCACACTTGTAGTAGGTTGTCGGGGCGCCGGCTGAGAGACGTTGCCACCCCTCAGAGAGTCTGAAACTTCAGCAGTGGGACCATGGCTTATATTACCCAAAAATTGCTTACTCAAGCACCTATTCCCTGCGTTAAAAAAAGATAACCGAGCACGCCTAGGCTTCTATCAAATACCACAACTTTCTAGCTTATCACTTTGAATACAATGATTTACTTAGCTTCAAGGTCTCGCCTGACAGTCTGTGACCAACAATCCCATCAATCTCAAAATTCAACCGGTTAACAAGCAGGAAGATTAAACGTTCTTGGTACCAGATGTCTTTTTGTCAGATAACTGCATCTCTGGGCCCCATGGTGGAATTTAGCTTCTGTCTGCTGATTCTTACATTATTCTCAAAGTACGTTACTGATTCTTAGCCTTGCATAAGCAAAAGCATGGTTTAAATCCTCCATTACAATACTACACCATGATATCCATGTAGAGTTCCTATTTTCTGTACCCCTGGGTTAGAACACACTGTGAGCCCCACACACAGTTCCCAGATTCTGTCTTCCTGGGTCAGACCACTATGTGAGCCCCATCTACATTTCCTGGTCACTGTACGCCAAGTTGGAACCACAACATGAGCCCCATGCAAAGTTCCTGGTCTCTGTCCCACTGGGTGAGACCACACCCTGAGTCACATGCACAATTCCCTGGGTCAGACTACACTGGGAGCACCATGCAGGTCCAATGCTCTGAAACCCTTGGACAGACCTCACTGGGAACACTGTGCACAATTCCCCAAATCTGCCACCCTGGGTCGGATTTCACTGGGAGACCGTGGGTCGGATTTCACTGGGAGACCCATATGCTGGCCAAACTGCACGCTGTCCCAAGACCTGTATCTTGTCCATTTTTTCCCACAGAGCTCCAAAGATTGCAAAGGAAATCCCTGTTGCAAATGCGCCACTACTTCTACTGTCTGCTCTCAAAGGGCTTCACCTGTCTTCTACAATGCCTATGCTTCTCACCAGAGGGTTCACAGGATATCAGGCTCAGACAGAATTCAGGGAAATCCCCGCTTGCCCTGAGATCTGCGAGGAGTCTATACCCACAGGTACAGAGTGTGGGCTGTGATTGTAGCTTAAATCTGCAGGATGTTGGGCACAGCAAATGTATATCAAGCAGCACTGCGATCAGCTCTGAGCCTCAGAAGGGAAAGGGAAGGCAAGTAGAGCGAGAGTCACAGGGGACTTGATTGTCAGGGGAACAGATTCTGCAGATGCAACCCAGGGGTCCAACCCAGGGGTACAGTCTACAGGAACTATGTAAAGACTCATGGTGTGGTCTGACTCAGGGGTATGGAATCTGGGATTTGTACATGGATCTCATGGTGTGGACTGACCCAGGGGAACTGAAATTGGGAACTGGTGCCTATGGCTCAAGGTGTGTCTAACATAGAGGTATGGTTCTGCGAACTGTGTATGGGGCTCACAGTGTGGTCTAATCCAGGTTTACAGAGACCAGGAACTATGAATGGGGGTCATGTTATGTTCTAAGGGGTACAGAGTCCATGAACTCTGGGGAGCGCAGTGTGGCCTAACCCAAGGGTACACACAGTGAGCACCCCGCAGTTCCCAGACTCCATTTCATGGGTCATACCATTCTGTGAGTCTCATTCGAGTTCCTGTACTCTGTGATCCTGGGTCAGACAACATCATGAGCCCCATGCAGTTTCGTGTCTATGTACCCTTGGTTTAGACCACATTGTGAGCCCTATGTATTGTTCCCAGTGTTTGTGTTCATGTGTCAGACCACACCATAAGCCCTTTGCGTAGTTCCGTGACTCAGTACCCATGTGTGAGACCTCACCCAGAGCCTCATGCACAATTCTCGATTTCTGTATCCCTGGGTTAGGCCACAGCGTGAGCCCCATGCACAGCTCCCAGACTCTGTACTTCTGTTAGACCACACTCTGAGCCCCATGCCCAGTTCCTGGACACTGTTCCTCTGGGCTAGGCCACAGCTTAATTGCCATTCACGGATCTCAGTCTCTGTCTCCATGTGACAGATCGCATTATAAGGCCCATACACATTTCCCAGTTATTCTACCCCTGAGTTAGACCACATCATAAGCACCATGCAGAGTTCCTGGTCTCTGTACCCTGGGTTAGACCACACCATGAGCCCCATGCAGAGTTCCCAGACTCTGGAAGCCTGATTTACACCACACTGTGATACCCATGTTGAGTTCTTGGTCCCTGTAGCCCTGCGTTAGACCACATTGTGAGTCCCACATGCTGTTCCCAGATTCTGTCTCCATGGGTCAGACCACAATGTGAGTCCATCCACATTTCCCAGTCTCTGTACCCCAAGTTGGAACCACAACATGAGCTCCATGCACTGTTCCCGGGCTCTGTAGCCCTGGGTTAGATCACGTCCTGAGCCCCATGCACAGTTCCCAGTCTCTACCCCTGGGTTAGACCACACCCTGAGCCCCATGCACAGTTCCTGGTCACTATCTCCCTGGGTTACACCACACTATCAGCATCATGCACAGTTCACAGTCTCGGTTCCCCTGGGTTAGACTACAATGTAAGCTCCATGCACAATTTCCAGTTTTGTTCTCCAGAGTAAGACCAAATCATGAGCCCCATTCTCAGTTCCCAGTCTCTTTTCTCCTTGGGTAGACCACAGCTTGAGCCCCATGCAGAGTTCCTAGATGTAGGACCCCTGTTTTAGACCACACTGTGATCCTATTCTTTGTGCCCCCTGAGTGAGACCAAACACTGAGCCCTAGGCACAGTTCCCAGACTTTGGACCCCTTGTGACAGATCATACTGTGAGCCCCATGAACAGATCCCAGACTCTGAATATGTGGATCAGACCACACTGTGATTCCCATGCACAGTTCCTGGTAACTGAACCCCAGGGTGTGACCACACTGTGAGCCCCAGGCATAGTTCCTGGTCTCTGTACCTCTGCGTTAGACCAAACTGTGAGCCTTATAAACAGTTCCCAGACTCTATCCTCCTGTATTAGACCACAACGTGAACTCCATGCATAATTCCCAGACTCTGCCTCCATGGGTGAGACCACACCGTGAGAGCCAGACACAGTTCCAAGTTTCTGTATTCCTGGGATAGACCAGGCTGTAAGTCCTGTTCTCTGTACCTCTGGTTCAGACTACATCATGAGCCGCATGCACAGTTCCCAGACTCTGTACCTCTGCATTAGACCACGCCCTGAGTCTCATGCACAGCTCCCAGTCACTGTCTCCATGGTTTATACCGCACCTCTAAGCTTCAGGCACAGTTCCGAGTTTTTGTTCTCCTGGGTTAGACCACACTGTAAGCTCCATGCACAGTACCCACTTTTTGTACCTCAGTGTGGGACCATTCTCCTGTGTTGGACTACATTGTGAGCCCCATGTACAGTTCCCAGTCTCTGGACCCCTGGGTGAGAACACAAAGTGAATCCCATGCATAGCTTCTGCTCTTTGTACCACGGGCTTATACCATACCGTGAGGCTCATGCACAGTTCTTGGACTCTGTGTGTCTGCGTTAGACCATACCTTGAGCCCCATGCCCAGTTCCTGGACACTGTTCCCCTGGTTAGGACAGCTTAAGCACCATGCACAGTTCCTTATTTCTGTCTCCATGTGTCAGACCACACCATGAGGCCCATGCACAATTCTTAGTTATTCTATCCCTGAGTTGGACAACATTGTGAGCCCCATACACAATTCCCAGTTACGGTACCCCTGAGTAAGACCAGATCGTGAGCCCCATGCACAGTTCCTAGTCTCTGTATTCCTGAGTCAGACCACATTGGGACCCTCATACACAATTCCTGGTCTCTATTTCTTGGGAGAGGCAGAACACAGCCCCAGGCACAGCTCCTGGTCTCCGTACCATTGGGTTAGACCACATTGTGAGACACATGCACACTTCCTGGTCTCCATACCTCTGTGCTAGACCAAACTATGAGCCCCATGGTCAGTTCCTGGTCTCTGGACCCTGGGTTAAACCACACCATTATACCCATGTACAGTTCTTTGTCTCTGTACCCCTGGGTAAGACCATACTGCGAGTCCACACGCAGTTCCCAGAGTCTGTCTCCATGGTTCAGACCACAATGTTAACCCCATCTACATTTCCTGGTCTCTGTACTCCAAGTTGGGACCACAACATGAACCCCATGCAAAGTTCCTGGTGTCTGTACCCCTGCGTGGAACCATATTGTGAGCCCCATGCTCAATTCCCAGACTCTGTACTACTGGGTTAGAGAGTCCCATGCACAATTTCCAAACTCTAGACCACTGGGTTACACTACACCATGAGCCCCTTGCATAGATCCTGGTCTCTGTAACCCTGCGTTAGACCACACCATGAGCATCATGCACAATTCCCAGTACCCCTGGGTTAGACCAAGCACTGAGTCCCATGCACTGTTTTTGGTCTCTACCCCTGAGTTAGAATAGATTGTGAGCCCCATGTACAGTTCCCAGTCTCTGTCCTCCTGGGTTAGACCACACCCTGAACCCCATGCACAGTTCCTGGATGCTGTATCCCTGGCTGGCCAAACATTTAACCTCACACACAGTTCCCAGTCTCTGTACTTCTGCTTTAGGCCACACCGTGAGCTCAAACACATAGTTCCTGGATGCTTTATCCTTGGGATAGTCCACACCGTGAGCCCCAGTCACAGATTCAATACCCCTGGATTAGACCACAACACAAATCCCATACGCAGTTCCCGGACACTATCCACCTGTGTTAAACCAAACTGTGCCTTACAAACAGTTCCCTCTCTCTGTACCTTTGTATTAGGTCACAGCTTAAGACCAGTGCACAGTTCCCAGGCCCTGTCTCTGTGGATTAGACCACACCTTGAGCCTCATGCACAGTTCCCAGACTCTATACCTGTGTTACACCAAACCGTGATCCCCATGCAAAGTTCCAGGACTCTGCACCTTGGCGTTAGACCACATCATGAGCTCCATGCACAATTCCTGGACTATGTACCCCTGGGTTAGACCACACCATGACCCCATTCACACACTGCTCCTGGACTCTGTACCCCTAGGTTAGACCAAGCACTGAGCCCCATGCAAAATTCCTGGTCTCTACCCCTGGGTTAAAATAGATCGTGAGGCCCATGTACAGTTTCTAACCCCTGGGTTAGACACAGTTCCTGGTCTCTACCACTGGATTAGACCACACTGTGAGCTCCATGCACCTGGTCTCCTGGTCTCTACCCCTGCGGTAGACCACATCCAGAGGTCCATGCACAATTTAAAAAAATTCACACTGTCAACCATATCAATCAAAATACATACAAACATTTCCATTTTAAATATACACAATGCCATTTTCTCCCCTTACCTTCCCTCCCCCCCTTCCCACCCCCTCCAAACCCATTAAACATTCAACATATACAGTACAATAAAACCATTAATCAATGAAAATAAACAAGAAAATTCTGTCATCTACTTTTACACACTGGGTCAGTTCATTTTGTCTTCTTATCATTTTAGGCAGTGGAGGTCCGAGACAAGCACTCTCTGTTATGTTCCATGTACGGTTCCCAAATTTGTTCAAATAATGTGACTTTATTTTTTAAATTATATGTTTTTTTTCCAATGGAATACATTTATTTATTTCTATGTACCATTGCTGTATTCTCAGGCTCTCTTCTGATTTCCAAGTTGACATTATACATTTTTTTGCTATTATAATAAATCTTTTTTGTGCTTTATCCAATTTGAGGCCTAATTCTTTACTTCTTATATTACTTAGAAGAAAGATCTCTGGATTTTTTTGGTATGTTGCTTTTTTGTGATTTTATTTAAAACCTGATTTAGATCTTCCCAAAACTTTTTCACTTTCTCACATGCCCAAATTGCATGTACTGTTGTTCCCATTTCCTTCTTACAGTGAAAACATCTATCTGATAATGTTGGATCCCATTTATTTAACTTTTGGGGTGTGATATATAATCTGTGTAACCAATTATACTGTATCATGCGTAACCTTGTGTTTATTATATTCCTCATAGTTTTCAGGGGTTCTACGAGGCTCTAAAGGCTGTGTACGGCCCCTCACCCCAAGTCCAAAGCCCGCTGTGCAGCTCAGACGGCAAAGTCCTCCTCAGCGACAAGATCTCCATCCTCAACCGATGGTCAGAACACTTCCAATCTCTTTTCAGTGCCAACCGCTCAGTCCAAGATTCCGCCCTGCTCCAGCTCCCTCAACAGCCCCTAAGGCTAGAACTGGATGAGGTCCTCACCCAGGATGAGACATATAAGGCAATCGAACAACTGAAAAGTGACAAAGCAGCAGGTATGGATGGAATCCCCCCAGAGGTCTGGAAGGCTGGCGGCAAAACTCTGCATGTCAAACTGCATGAGTTTTTCAAGCTTTGTTGGGACCAAGGAAAACTGCCTCAGGACTTTGTGATGCCACCATCATCACCCTGTACAAAAACAAAGGCGAGAAATCAGACTGCTCAAACTACAGGGGAATCACGCTGCTCTCCAATGCAGGTAAAATCTTCGCTAGGATTCTCCTAAATAGAATAATACCTAGTGTCGCCGAGAATATTCTCCCAGAATCACAGTGCGGCTTTCGTGCAAACAGAGGAACTACTGACATGGTCTTTGCCCTCAGACAGCTCCAAGAAAAGTGCAGAGAACAAAACAAAGGACTCTACATCACCTTTGTTGACCTCACCAAAGCCTTCGACACCGTGAGCAGGAAAGGGCTTTGGCAAATACTAGAGCGCATCGGATGCCCCCCAAAGTTCCTCAACATGGTTATCCAACTGCACGAAAACCAACAAGGTCGGGTCAGATACAGCAATGAGCTCTCTGAACCCTTCTCCATTAACAATGGCGTGAAGCAAGGCTGTGTTCTCGCACCAACCCTCTTTTCAATCTTCTTCAGCATGATGCTGAACCAAGCCATGAAAGACCTCAACAATGAAGACGCTGTTTACATCCGGTACTGCACGGATGGCAGTCTCTTCAATCTGAGGCGCCTGCAAGCTCACACCAAGACACAAGAGAAACTTGTCCGTGAACTACTCTTTGTAGACGATGCCGCTTTAGTTGCCCATTCAGAGCCAGCTCTTCAGCGCTTGACGTCCTGTTTTGCGGAAACTGCCAAAATGTTTGGCCTGGAAGTCAGCCTGAAGAAAACTGAGGTCCTCCATCAGCCAGCTCCCCACCATGACTACCAGCACCCCCACATCTCCATCGGGCACACAAAACTCAAAACGGTCAACCAGTTTACTTATCTCGGCTGCACCATTTCATCAGATGCAAGGATCGACAACGAGATAGACAACAGACTCGCCAAGGCAAATAGCGCCTTTGGAAGACTGCACAAAAGAGTCTGGAAAAACAACCAACTGAAAAACCTCACAAAGATAAGCGTATACAGAGCCGTTGTCATACCTGCACTCCTGTTCGGCTCCGAATCATGGGTCCTCTACCGGCATCACCTACGGCTCCTAGAGCGTTGTCTCCGCTCCATCCTCAACATTCATTGGAGCGCTTTCATCCCTAACGTCGAAGTACTCGAGATGGCAGAGGTCGACAACATCGAGTCCACGTTGCTGAAGATCCAACTGCGCTGGGTAGGTCACGTCTCCAGAATGGAGGACCATCGCCTTCCCAAGATCGTGTTATATTGCGAGCTCTCCACTGGCCACCGTGACAGAGGTGCACCAAAGAAGAGGTACAAGGACTGCCTAAAGAAATCTCTTGGTGCCTGCCACATTGACCACCGCCAGTGGGCTGATATCGGCTCAAACCATGCATCTTGGTGCCTCACAGTTCGGCGGGCAGCAACCTCCTTTGAAGAAGACCGCAGAGCCCACCTCACTGACAAAAGGCAAAGGAGGAAAAACCCAACACCCAACCCCAACCAACCAATTTTCCCCTGCAACCGCTGCAACCGTGTCTGCCTGTCCCGCATCGGACTTGTCAGCCACAAACGAGCCTGCAGCTGACGTGGACACTTACCCCCTCCATAAATCTTTGTCCACGAAGCCAAGCCAAAGAAAGAATAGTTCCAGAGCATAACTTTTCCCATATTTCATTTTTTATTTTTATGTTTGAATCTTTTTCCCACTTTTGTTTGGGTTTATAGTTTATTTCATCACTTTCCTTCTCTTGCAGCTTGATGTACATGTTCGTTATAAATCTTTTAATTATCATTGTTTTGTAATCACATATTCAAAGCTGCTTCCTTCTGGTAATCTCAGTCTGCTTCCCAATTTATCCTTTAAGTAGGCTTTCAGTTGATGTATGCAAACATGAGTTATTCTATATTTGTACTTCATTTGTTCAACTGTTAATAAATTATTTCCCAAAAAATAATTTTCTATTCTTTTAATTCCTTTTCTCTCCCATTCTCTAAAGGAAAGTTTATCCATTGTAAAAGGGATTAGTTGATATTGCGTCAATAATAATTTTGGTAGTTGGTAATTTTTTATTTTTCCTTTCTAAGTGAATCTTCTTCCATCTATTGAGTAAATGATGCAGTACTGGTGAGCTTTTATATTGCACCAACTTTTCATCCCACTTATAAAGTATATGTTCTGGTACCTTCTCCCCTATTTTATCTAGCTCTATCTTCGTCCAATCTGGTTTTTCCCTTGTCTGATAAAAATCTGATAAATACCTTAATTGTGCTGCTCTATAATAATTTTTAAAGTTTGCTAACTGCAAACCACCTTGTTTGTTCTTTTTTGGCTTGGCTTCGCGAACGAAGATTTATGGAGGGGTAAATGTCCACGTCAGCTGCAGGCTCATTTGTGGCTGACAAGTCCGATGCGGGACAGGCAGACACGGTTGCAGCGGAAAATTTTTTTTGTTTGTACCACTTTGTTAATTTATCTAACGCTATCCTCAGTTTCCCCCCCTTTCCATAAGAATTTCCTTATTATTCTCTTTAGTTCATTGAAGAATTTATCTGTTAGGGGAATTGGTAACGATTGAAATAAGTATTTTATCCTTGGGAAGACATTCATTTTAATGCAATTTACCCTCTCTATCAATGTTAGTGGTAATTCTTTCCAATGTTCTAAGTTTTCCTGTAATTTTTTCATTAATGGCTGATAATTTAATTTGTACAGGTGGCTTAAATTATTATCTTCTCTAATACCTAGGTATCGGATTGCTTGTGTTTTCCATTTAAATGGTGAATCTTTTTAAAATTCTGTCTAATCCACATTACTCATTGGTATCGCCTCACTTTTATTTGCGTTGATCTTGTACCCTGATATTTCTCTATATTCCTTCAATTTCTCATGTAGTTCTTTTATTGATATTTCTGGTTCTGTTAAGTATACTATGATGTCATCTGAAAATAAACTGATTTTATACTCCTTCTTCTTTATTTTTATTCCTTTTATTTTATTTTCTGTTCTTATCCAATGGTTCCTTATAAAATACTTTAATCCAATTAATATATTTTTCTGGTAGGTTGAACCTCTGTAATACTTTGAATAAATAATTCCATTCTACCCTGACAAAGGCTTTTTCTGCATCTAAAGCAACAGCCACTGTTGGCATCTTATTTTCTTGAACTGCATGTATTAAATTAATAAATTTACAGACATTATCTGCTGTTCGTCTTTTCTTAATAAATCCAGTTTGATCTTGTTTTACTATTTTTGGTACACAGTCGGCCAATCTGTTGGCTAATAATTTTGCTATTATCTTATAATCTGAATTAAGTAGAGATATTGGTTTCTATGATGCTGGTGTTAGTGGATCCTTCCCCATATTTGTTATTACTGTAATTATTGCTGTCTTACATGAATCTGACAATTTTGTGTTTCTTCTATCTGGTTCATTACTTCCAGGAGAGGAGGAATTAATAACTCTTTAAATGTTTTATAGAATTCTATTGAGAATCCATCCTCTCCAGGTGTTTTATTGTTCAGCAGCTTTTTTAATATATCCTGTATTTCCACTACTTCAAATGGTTTTATCAGCTTGTTTTGCTCCTCTTCTTGCAATTTCGCCAGTTCAATTTTAGCTAAAAACTTGTATTTTGTCTTCTTTCCCTTGTTCTCAGTTTGGTATAATTGTTCATAAAATTACTTAAAGTTCTTATTAATCTCCATTGGATTATATGTAATTTGTTTGTCCTTCTTCCCTGATGCCAATACAGTTCTTTTACAGTTCTTTTAGCTTGCTCTGTTTTAAGTTGCCAGGTTAATATTTTGTGGTTTTTTTTCCTAGGTCATAATACTTTTTCTTTATTTTCATTATGTTCTTCTCCACCTTATACATTTGTAATGTTTCATATTTTATTCTTTTGTACTTACTATCTCCCTTTCCAACTGTTTTATGTCCCAATTGTAGTCCTTTTTCATCTTAGTTACATAACTTATTATCTGCCCTCTAATGAAGGCTTTCATTGCACCCCATAAATTTGTCTTTCACTGATTCCGTATTTATTTCAAAGTATATTTTAATTTGGCATTCAATAAATTCTCTAAATTCCTGTCTTTTAAGTAGCACGAAGTTTAATTTCCATCTATATGTTCTTGGTGGGATGTCCTCCAGTTCTATTGCTAATAACAGGGTTGAGTGATCAGATAGCAATCTAGCTTTATATTTAGTTTTTCTAACTCTCCCTTGAATATGGGCCGACAACAAAAACATATCAATCCTTAAGTATGTTTTATGCCTACTTGAATAATATGAGTATTCCTTCTCCCTTGGGTGCTGCCTCCTCCATATATCCATAAGTTTCTTTTCCTGTATTGATTTAACCATAAATTAGGCCACTTTATTCTTTTTGCTAGTCTTTTGTCCAGTTTTATCCAACATTGGGTCCAAATTAAGGTTAAAAACTTCTATCAATATATTATCCTGCGTATCTACAATCTTCAAAAAAATATCTTCATTATGTGCCTATATATTGATCAAATTCCAGAATTCTGAATATATCTAACACTTTATCATTACACACCTCCCTGCTGGATCTATTATTTCCTCCTCTGGCTTTTGAATTATATGATTGTGCTGCTATGTGCCCTACCCAGTCTCTCCTTAATTTATTATGTTCCACTTCAGTTAGATGCATTTCCTGGAAAAATGCTATGTCTATTTTTTTCTTTTTTCAGGAAATATAATAGCCTTTTTCATTTAATTTGGTTATGTATTCCATTAATATTTATAGTCATATAGTTTCACATCTCATATTCTGCTTACACTTCATTTCTGCTTCCTCACCACCACCTTCCCCCTTTTCCCCATTTTCATCTCTCAGTTTTCCTTTTTGAACTCAATGTATGACAACACCTTTAAAACATAAAATACTTCAACAACTCCCACATCTAAAATTCCCTTAACCCCAAATGTCCCCCCCCTCTCTGAGTTGCCCCTTGTCCCTTGCCAGGCAACCACAACTCCCCCTCCATTTGGATTGCGATCCCACTCGCAAGCGTCAACTGATTTCGCAGTGACTGTTATTCTCTCTCACCCAACCCCCTCCAGAAAAGATTTTTATCTTCACATATAACAAAGCTCACCCTCTTTTCCCCCCTTACTTTCTTTCTTCCCTTTTCTTTCCCTTCTTTAGTTCTTATTTATACATTATTTTTTCATCTTTATATGTAGTTTGTCGTCGTTCTTCGTTCTTGTTGCAGCTCCTTCTGCCCTGCAGGTGTTCTGCAAATTCTCGTGCTTCCTTCGGATCCAAGAACAGTCTGTTTTGCTTCCCCGGGATAAATATTTCAAGCACAGCTGGATATCTTAACATAAATTTATAGCCTTTTTTCCATAGGATCAATTTTGCTGTGTTAAACTCCTTCCTCTTCTTTAGGAGTTCAAAACTTATGTCTGGGTAAAAAAATATTTTTTGACCCTTGTATTCCAATGGTTTTTTGTCTTCTCTAATTTTATTCCTTGCCCTCTCCAGTATATTTTCTCTTGTCATGTATCTCAGAAATTTTTCTAAAATGGATATTGGTTTTTGTTGTGTCTGTGGTTTTGGGGCTAGTGTTCTCTGTGTCCTTTCTATTTCCATTCCTTCCTGTATTTCTGGCATTCCCAGGACCTTTGAGATCCATTCTTTTATAAATTCTTCCATATTTGTCCCTTCTTCATCTTCCTTTAGTCCCACTATATTTATATTGTTTCGCCTACTATAGTTTCGATTATCAATCTTCTGAGCTAACAACTCTTGTGGCTCTTTAACATTTTTGTCATTGTCTTCCAGTTTTATTCTTAAGTCATTCACTTGCATTTCTACAGCCGTTTCTCATTCTTCCACATTTTCTAATCTTTTCCGTATTTCTGTCATGACCAGCTCTATTCTACTCACTTTTTCTTTTGTACTTTTCATTTTGCTTTTCATTTCACTAAATTCTAATGTCAACCATTCTTTTAATGCTCTCATTTGTTCTTGAATTTTAAAAATCTATATACTGTTCATCTATTTTACCTTCTATTCCTCTGTGCAGAGCTTGGTCTTCTTCTTCCTCTTCTTCTGTGTCTGCACCTGTGTTTGTGTCTTCTACTTCTCTTCCTTGTATCTGTGTCTTTTCTGACTTTCTTGTTGACCTGCTTGCCTCACTTTGCTGGCCGTCTTTTTGCTTGGCTTCTTGCTGTTGGTCCTCTTCTTCTGGGTTAGTTATCTGTTGGGCCTCCTGTTGCTGTTCTTCTTTCCTATCACTCCCTTTCCTGTCGCTTTCCTCTTCTTCCAGCTGAGAGCCCTGATGTCAGACATACCTCAGCTGGTCGCGCTGTGTTAGTTCGCTCCTCAGCTGGGTCCCCCTCCCGTCGGTGTTTTCTTTTTCCTTAGTGTGCGCAGTTGTGCACTTCTGTTCGGCTCAGTGAGCCATTTTTGCAGTCCAGCAGTCGGGAGGTCGCGACTCTGCAGGGTCGTCACCAACCTTGGGGAGTGGCCTCTTTTCTCTATGATGGCTCCCTGTTTCTTCATGCAGGTAAGGCCTTCTCCTTTCTCTTCTGACATCTTTTCTTCTTTTTTCCTATTGTTTTTACTTTTTCCTTCTTGCGTGCCATTTTCTTTCTTTTCTCCACAACTTTATCTTTTATTTGTTGTGTTTTGTGTTTCTTGAACTTTGTATTTTCTTCACTTTATTTCTTCTTTTCTGGAGGGGTCTGGTATTCTCCTACTGGCCACTACTCCATCATATGACTCCTCAGGTCCATGCACAATTCCTGGTTTTTTACCCCAATGTCAGACCAAATGATGAGCCCCATTCTCAAATCCTATACTCCGTGAGCTTGATGCACAGTTCCTGGTTTCTATCCCCCTGCGTTAGAATACATCTTGTGCCCCATGTACAGTTCCTGGATGCTGTATTCCTGGCTAGGTGACACTGTAAACCTCATGCACAATTCCCGGCCTCTACCCCTGGGTTAGCCCACAGTGTGAGCCCCACATAGAATTCCCAGATGGTGCACCACTGGGCTAGGCCACACCGTGTTCCCCGTCACTGTTTCCCGACTTGATAACCTGGGTTAGACCACAACATAAACCCCATACAGTTCCCAGACTCTATCCACCTGTGTTAAACCAAACTGTGTGCATTATAAACAGTTCCCTCTTTCAGTACCTCAGTGTTAGATCACAACTTAAGCCCCATGCACTGTCCCTGGTCTCTGTCTCCATGGGTTAGACCACATCATGAGCATCATGCACAGTTCTCAATTGGTCCCCTGGGTTAGACCACACCTTGAGCCCCATGCACAATTCCCAGACTCTGTCTCCATGGGTTAGACCACATAGTGAGCCCCATGCATAGTTCCCAGATACTTTATCCCCGGACTAGGCCACACCGTGTGCCCCTGTCATAGTTTTCAGACTCAATACACCTGGGTTAGACAAGAACATACACCCCATAAACAGTTTCTAGACTCTATCCACCTGGGTTAAACCAAACCGTGTGCCTTACAAACTGTTCCTTCTTTCTGTACCTCTGTGTAAGACCACACCTTGAGCCCCATGCACAGTTCCCAGACTCTGTACCCCTGCGTTAGATCACCCTCTGTACCCCTAAGTTAGACCATGACCTGAGCCCCAGGCATAGTTCCTGGTCTCTACTGGGCTAGGCCACACGTTGAGTCCTATGCACAGTTCCCGGTTTCTGTACACCTGGGTTTGACAACACTAGGAGCATGTTCTGGATTGAAGGGTGTTCACTGAGAACAGAGATGTGCAGGAATTTCTGCAGCCAGAGGGTGGTGAATCTGTGGAATTTCTTGCCACAGTCAGTTGTGGAGACCAGGTCATTGGGTGTATTTAAGGCAGAGATCGATAGGTATTGGATTAGCCAGGACATCAAAGATTATGGGGAGAAGGCCAGGCAGTCAGACTGAGTGGGGAAATGGATCAGCTCAAGATTAAATGGTGCGGCAGACTCGATGGGCTGAATGGCCTATTTCTGTTTCTATGATTTATGATCTTATGGTCTTTGTTACCCTGGGTCTGGACATCACGCACAGTTCCTGGTCTCTGTGTTCCTGGTTTGACCACAACGTGAGCCTCACGTACAGTTCCTGGTCTCCGCATCCGTGGCTCTGACCACATCGGGAGCACCGTATCTAGTTCCCTGCTCCATGCCCCTGGGTCCCTGGGTCAGACCCCACTGGAAGCAGCATTCAGAGTTCCTAGTCTTCGTTTCCCTGGGTCAGACCACATTGGGAGCACCCTGCATAGTTCCCTGCTCCACATCAGTGTGTTCGACCCAGGGGTGCAGTGCTGCCAGAGCTCACTGGAGCATCGTTCTGGCCCCTCATGGGGCCAGTCCACTCTGGGCCTCCCACCCCACTGAATGCTGTTCTGGACATCCAAGGAACCTGTTTCTTCCACGACTGGTCATTTGTCCTCGACCCTCATCCTCCTGTTCGCTCTTAATCACACAATGCCAAATACAACACAGTAGCCACCAAGGCCAGGCCTCGTGAAACCTCCCCGTTGCCATTTTTGTTGAGTTCTGCTACCTAAAACATTAGCCCTTCACCCCTGGTGATACCACATTGGGAGCATTGTGTTGACATGGGTGGGTGGCTGTGGGAATGAGGGGATATAGTTTAGGGACCTGACCCCTCTCTTCCCTCTCTCGCCTGTCCAGGATTGGATTTTCCACAGGATATCGGAATCCTCCCTGCGACCCCCAGCCAAGGTGGATTTCAAGAAACTCGGTGTGATGACCACGGTAGCCCTGCTCTGGTGAGCCTCTCCCCCGCAGCCCAGTCTCATGGCTAGTTGTGACAACCTTGAATATGGAGATGGAATCCCAGGGCCCTGAGCTAGTCCTTCGCACCTTGACACTGATCTCCATCTCCTCCAGAGGTGCTGCCTCCACCCATTATGAGGCACAGGCCCTCAGGATGTCCCAGCACCACCACTGGCCTAGTCCATTCACCTGCAGCCAACAACCAAGGATCGGTTTAGGCCAACCATCCGTTCTGGAGCCTGGGCTCCCCAATCCACCAGCAGTCCTAGCATTGATGCTGGAGGAAGGTGGGGTAGCTCCCAGACTGGGTTGTCCCACAGCAGAGGCAACCTGTCAACGTGGCGGGGATGGGGGGTGGGCGGGAAATCACGAAATGTGTGGGAATTTGGTCCGGGGGATGGGATGCTGGTGGGGGACTCCTGAGGGAGTGAGTGGTCTACTGCCTCACTGGGGGTCAGCTCCTGGAGGTCTGGCAGAGAGACAGGTGGCTCGGACTCCAGGAATGTGCTCCTGTGCTGTGCGATCAGATCTGCAGTCTGGTCCATGGCTGGCAGGGCCGTTTTAGGGTCTCTGGCCTTCGCCAGGTCTTGGATCGGTACAGTGTCCTCGTGGCCATTAGGGTACCTCATGAACTCATGTTGGAGGTTGGTGTGAATGTGCTGCACCACTTCCACCAGTGGGTCCGTCTTATGGCCCCTGACGTGCTTCTGTAGCAGGACCAGCCCTGGGGTTGTCAACCATAAAGGGATGGGGGGCATGGCAAGATGGCATTAGAGTCTAGACATGTAATCTTGACCTCTCTGGCCAGACTTTTAAATACCTGTTTTTTAACCTTTTGTTTTCAAGTTTAAACTTTTTAAATTTTAGTTTAAAATATTAAGGAATTATTGTGGCCAGTAATGGTAAAAAGACTAAACCTCAAGGTCAGAAGTTACATTTTCGAAGTGTTGAAGATTTGGGGCCTAGACAACTTGATACAACCCCAGGCTCAATCTCTTCATTGTCTAAACCCCAAAGATTTCCTGTGGGGGCTGAAAAAAAACCTATTACTCACCAAATGAAGGATGGCACTGGAATTACCCATTCCCAGGTGCCTGTTCCCAAGAAGTGGACCCTGATTTGGAAAGCCTTTTGATTTCAATGGAGGGACTCCATTGTTGGAAATGCATCAGGTAGCATTTCAATCTGAAGAAATCGTTTTTCTTCGTGAATTGATGAAAAAACAACGAGATAAGGGGGGAGTCCAGCGGCGACTCTATGAGGAATTCGGAGTGCTGTCACTGGGAGTCCAGACCCGCAGTAAAACTTTTAAAATGCCTTCTGTTGAGTTGCAGCAGGAACTGTAGTTACCTTGCTCTGCCATCATGTCAGAGAGAGCAGAACTGAGCTTTACTGAATCACAGTGTATGCAATTAAATTAAATTATTCAAGCTGTTATAAAACCTTTGTTGACACCTCAAATGAACGCTGGTATAAGTTCAGAATTAAATATGGTTAAGACACGTGTGGATGCATCTAATGAAGAATTAAAAAATTTCAGACTGCTTTTTTGGACTGTAAACAACAAGTGACTTCTAACACAGAAAAAGTGTTGAAGGTGGAAAAATCAATAATAGAATTTGGAGAATGTGAGAAGGAGCTAGAAAGAAAAATAGATTACTTGGAGAATCAAAGCAGAAGGAATAATGTGAAAATTGTTGGTTTGGCAGAAGGTATAGAAGGACAAGATCCTCTTCATTTCTTTAAAGACTGGATTCTGCAAATATTAGGGCAAGAATTTTTCTCTGGGGGATTGGTATTGAAAAGAGCCCATAGAGCTTTAAGAATAACACCCTCAACTGGTCAACCACTGAGACCGGTAATAATTCAATGTTTGAGTTATTTGGACAGAGAAGCAATACTTTGACTTGCAGTACAAAATGCGAGAAAATGACAAACCCCATTATTGATTCAGAATAGTAGTCTATTTTTATCCTGATCTGAGTCAAGAGGTCATTCATCGTTGATGTTGATTCAATCCAGTTAAAGAAGTTTTGTGGCGTAAAGGATATAAGTCTACTTTTCATTACTCTGCAGTGTTGAAGGTATTTTATGGAGACTATCAATTTCGGTTTTTTGAAACTGATCGTGAAGCAATGATTTTTCTGATTCATTGCCAGATATAAGAGGACAAGGACGTAGTCCACCATTATCTCCTAAAGAAAAATCTGGTTGCTCTGGAAACAGAAGAAATGGCAGAAATGAGAAAAACGGGAATGGAAAGTGTCTACCTCCTTCTGAAATGGGATCTTCGAGACTTGAATCTTCTGGATGAAAAGAAGAATTTTCTTATTCTATTTTTTCTTTTGTTATTATGATATTTTGATGTTATTGATTGTTTGACTGGGGAGGGAGAGATTTGCACTAAGTTCTTTACTAGTCATCAGCCACTGGTTGGTGACCCACACCCAATTTTTGTTTAGGGGATTACTACCTTTTGGTAGTTTTTTTTGGTGGGGGGGGAATTTTCTTTATTTTTTCTTTTCTTTTAGTTTTTAATTTGTGATTTTTTCTATTGGAAGGCCTATATATGTTGATTTGAGTTTTTATATAAAGATATTATTGGCATTTAGTAATAATAGTAGATATGCCAAAGTTGAGGTTTACTACTTTTAATGTTCGAGGATTAAATAGTATGATTAAGCGTAAGTGAGTCAGCGTATATTAAGAAAATGAAAATTGATATTGCCTTTTTACAAGAAACACATTTTAATGTGAAGGAAAGCATAAAATTAAAAAAGGATTGGGTTGGACATGTATATTTTTCTTCATTTAATTCTAGAGCTAAAGGTGTAGCAATTTTGATACATAAAAATTTATCTTTTGAATTACAATCAATGGAGGAAAAGGCAGGATGTATTCTCAAATTGAATTGTAAGATTTTTAGTGAATTTTGGACTTTACAATATTTATTCCCCAAATGCAGATGATGAAATATTTATTTCAGATGCATTTTTATGTTTGAGTCAGGCTAATGATAATATTTTAGTTGGTGGTGATTTTAATTGTGTTTTGGAACCTTTATTAGATAAATCTCTGAAGAAAGTTAAAAAATCCAAGATGGCAATTCAGGTCCAAACGTTGATGAAAGATCTTAATTTAGTAGATATTTGGAGACACCTTAATCCAATAGAGAAAGATTTTTCCTTTTATTCATGAAGACATGAATCATTTTCAAGGATTGACTTCTTTTTAGTATTGGCACATTTACAAGGGAAAATACAACAATCAGAATATAAAAGTAGGGTGATTTCAGATCATTCTCTGTTATATTTTACATATGAAACTTGTGAGAAAACTCAAATAACTTATTGCTGGAGATTTAATGCAATGTTGTTAAAAATATGGAATTTATTGATTTTTTGAAAAAACAAATTAATATTTTTTGAAAGAAAATTCTAATTCTGTTCAAAGCATTATGGGATGCTATGAAAGCCTATTTGAGAGGACAAATAATTAGTTACACTTCTAAAATAAAAAAAATCGATTAAATCAGAGTCTTGAATTAGAGAAACAGATCGATGAGTTAGAAAAGGAATTTCAGAAAGATGCTACAGAAGATCAGAAAATAGAATTATCTAGTATGAAATTGAAATATAATACTTTGCAATCTTATCAATTTGAATGTGATTAATTGGACTAAACAACAGTATTACGAATGGGGAGAGAAAGCACATAAGGTATTGGCGTGGCAATTAAAGAAAGAACAGATATCAAGGACTATTAATGCTGTTAGACAGAATTCTCTTATTACTTATATACCTCGTGAGATTAATGATGAATTTTATTCATTTTATAGCAAGTTATATACATTTGAAGGAAAACAAGAAACTAGATTGATTGATGTTTTTTTTAATCACAGTTGAATTTACCGATATTAGAGGATGGAGATATACAGGAGTTAGAAGAACCATTTACTGATTTGGAAATTAAAATGGCTGTGCTGGAAATGCTGAACAGTAAATCGCCTGGTGATGATGGATTTTTGGTTGAATTTTATAAAATTTTTTAATGATGATTTATCTACAGTGTTTGGGGATGTATTATGTCAAGTTGGAGAACATCTGAGTCTTGTTCTAGTGCTTTAATTACAGTTAATCCTAAAAAAGATAGAGTTCCTTTGAAAATATCTTCATATAGACCAATTTCATTGGTTTTTTTTTGAAACTTTATTTATTAATTTTAACATATGAAGAAAGTAAGTAATTCACGTACAGAAAAAATACAAAATAAAGTAATAATAGTACAAAGTAACATAGTTAATACAATACCAATCTCGGCATCTCCCCCAAACAACTAAAAACTAAGACTAAAAAAAAACTATTTTTAACCCCTAAACCTCCCCCTCCCCACACCCACGATAAAGAGTGAAGAATTAATACTAATAGAAAAACCATCTCCACCAGGCACTTTTCCATTTGGCATATCTTTTCTAGCCATTTCAATTTCACTATCCGTAAAAGGTTTATCTAACTCTTGTCTGTCTTCTTGAGATAACTGTGGTAAATTAATATTTTTCAAAAAAGAGTCCATTGCATCTTCTTTTATCTCTTTACATTCAGTCAAATAAAGTTTTTTGTAAAAATTACAAAATTAATCGTTAATTTCTTTTTGATCCCAAGATCGTGTTATATGGCGAGCTCTCCACTGGCCACCGTGACAGAGGTGCACCAAAGAAGAGGTACAAGGACTGCCTAAAGAAATCTCTTGGTGCCTGCCACATTGACCACCGCCAGTGGGCTGATATCGCCTCAAACCGTGCATCTTGGCGCCTCACAGTTCGGCGGGCAGCAACCTCCTTTGAAGAAGACCGCAGAGCCCACCTCACTGACAAAAGGCAAAGGAGGAAAAACCCAACACCCAACCCCAACCAACCAATTTTCCCCTGCAACCGCTGCAACCGTGTCTGCCTGTCCCGCATCGGACTTGTCAGCCACAAACGAGCCTGCAGCTGACGTGGACATTTACCCCCTCCAAAAAATTTTTGTCCGCGAAGCCAAGCCAAAGAAGAAGAAAAGTAATACCCGATTTATTTCTAATAGCTGGTATAATCCTAGATAACTGTTCTTTTTTTAATTGCCAAGCTAATGCTTTATGAGCTTTCTCACCCCATTCATAAAATTTATTTTTTGAACGATTCAACAAACATTCAAATCGATATGACTGTAACTTATTATACTTCAACTTTAAATTAGTTAATTGGATCTTTTGGAATTCAGTAGCTTTCTTTTGAAATTCTTTTTCACAAATTCTTATTTTCTTCTCCAAATCCTCAGTTTCTCTAACTCTCTCTTTCTTCAGTTTGGATGCATAACTGATAATTTGACCTCGTAAAAAAGCTTTCATTGCGTCCCACAAAACAAACTGATCAGAAACAGAGTGAAAATTATTAGCAAAGAAATCCTCAATTTGTTTTCTCAAATAAACAATAAATTCTCGCTTTTGTAGTAACATAGTATTAAATCTCCATCTTAAAGTATGTTGTGTAACTTGAGAACTTTGACATTCCAGTAATAACAATGAATGGTCCGAGACTAACCTTGCCTTATAATCCACAGATATAACCTTATCCTGTAAATGTGCCGAAATTAAAAAATAATCAAGTCTTGAAAAAGAATTATGTCGAGAAGAATAAAAAGAAAAGTCTTTCTGTGTAGGATTAAATCTACGCCAAATATCAACTAAATTCAAATCTTTCATCATATTAGCCATATGTATCGCCATCTTAGATTTCTTAATTACCTTTGGATACTTATCCAATAACGGTTCTAATACCATATTTAAATCCCCCCCAATCATCACATTGGAATTAGCTTGTCCCAATAATAAAGATATTTCTGTAATAAAAGCAGTGTCTTCAACATTTGGAGCATAAACATCAATCAAAGTCCAGGCTTCATTAGAGATCATACAATTCAACTTAAGTAGTCTTCCTCCATTTTTCTCCTCGTCTTGCAATTGAAACGGTAAATTCTTATATACCAAAACTGCAACTCCTTTTGCCTTTGAATTAAATGAAGAATAGAAGACTTGTCCAACCCAGTCCCACTTAAGTTTCAAATGTTCTTTATCTGTCAAATGAGTTTCCTGTAAAAAGGCCACATCTACTTTAAGTTTTTTAAATAAGCAAGTACTTTCTTACGCTTTATAGTATTATTCAAACCCTGAACAATAAGAGAAGCAAATTTAAATTTTGACATGTCTTACAACAGTTAGAAAAAAAACCCCAACTCTTACCCACTTACCCTCTCTTAATACGATCAAAAAAAGAAAAAAAAGAAAGGAGAAAAAAATGAAAAAAATAATAATTTTAAAAAATTATTTAAACAAAAAAAACCCCTTCACTCTTTAATCTAATAATACAAAAAAAAGAAAAAAAACAGGTAGGAGGTTAAAAATACCCCCTCCCGTCTAAACCGCACAATGCGGTAACTCCCAAAAAAAAATGGGTGTGAGATAACTCACACATAGCAGATGACTTTCAGAAAATAGTGCCTATCCAATTCTCTCCCTCAACTCTCACTTCATCTTAAACTAACATCATCATTATTTAATATCCCTTTTTTTTTGGAAAAAAAGCATTAGAAAAAAAAGGACAACTCTTCTTTTAATTAGCTCCAACTGCCGAGTCACCATTACGACCATTCCTTCTTGGAGCACGGCTCTTTGCTTCCATCTCTTGTCTCCTTGGAGATCGTGGCGGACTATATCTCTGTTGAAACTGAGTGATTGGCAGCTCTTGAGCAAATGCTATAGCTTCCTTTGGAGAATCAAAGAACTTTGGTTGGTAACCATCTTGAAAAACCTTCAAAACAGCTGGATATCTAAAGGTTGCCTTATAACCTTTCTTCCACAACAACTCTTTAGCAGGGTTGAATTCCCGTCGTTGGAACATAACCTCTTGACTCAAATCCGCATAGAAGAAAACTCGATTATTTTGAATCATCAAGGGTGATTTTCTCTGTTGTGCATTTCTAATAGCCACTCATAAAATTATTTCTCTGTCATAATAATTCAAGCAACGAACCAAAACTTTGACCTGAAATAGGTCTTCTACGCAAAGCTCTGTGAGCACGTTCCAGTATTATACCTTCCGGGAAATGTTCTTGACCCAGCACCTGCGGAATCCATTCAGTAAAAAATTTTCTTGGGTCTGGTCCCTCCATACCTTCCGGCAAACCAATAATTTTTATCCGTCTGGATTGGTTTTCCAAGTAATCAATCTTTTTCACCAAATTTTTATTTTGAGTTTGTAAGTCTTCAACCATTTTGGTCACATCAAGAACTTGATCCCGTATTTCATCTATATCTTCTTCACACGAATTAAATTTATCTCTCACTTCAAGCTTAAAAGCTCCAAACTCAGCCATCTGTTAAGAATGTATTTTCACCAGGGTATTAAACCTAGTACCAAGTTCAGTCATAATCTTGGATAATCCCTGCATTGTATAAGATAATTTAGATTCAAGATTCACAAGAATCTTTTCAATTGGAAGAGATTCTGGGTCAACAGATTCCTGCTTCTTCTGCATAACCAAAGGATCTTCTGTTCCTTCCTTCATTCTGGTTCCCTTCCTTGTAGTATGACTGCGTGTGGAAACCCCAGCCACAGCCTCTCCAGCAATGACTGGAGAACGCTGGCCGGGGTTTTCCCCAGTCCATAATGTATTACGTTCTCCCAGTACATCAAGTTGTATAGGTTCTTCCATCTCAAGAGGTGCAGTTTGCAGCGCCACCACTACAGTTGACAAATGCCTTTCCCCAGCCGGTGTTTCAGCTGGTAATACTTCAGCTGATGATACTACAAGCGGTTCATTCATAACATTGCCGTCAGATGCTACTGCGCAAGTGCGAACCTGAGTAACTCTTTGTTCTAAAGGCTGTTTGGCGCCCTCTTTAGGGGGTTCTACTGATGTAACATAGAGCTCTGCATCTGAACACTGTACCTCTCTCCCAGGATCCATTTAACGCTGAGTCCCGGTGCCTTTTCTATAGGTAGGCTCCAAAACTTGAACTTTTGGAAAATATAGTTTTTTGATGATCTGTTGTCATTTTTTTTTTGCTCTTTTTCACCAATTATACCATCAGAAGTTAAATTAACAGCACTGAAGTTATCTAAACTTTTAAAGAATTTTAACGGGCATTTCTAGACAAAACAATAAGATAGAGTCAGGAGAGGACAGGAAGGCACGTCTGATCCTTACGCCATCTTGCTACACCCCCCACCAATTTCATTGTTAAATGTAGATTATGAAATAATAACTAAAATATTAGCAAATAGATTGGCTAAATTTTTACCAAAGTTGATTCATATTGATGAAACAGGTTTTATAAAGAATAGATATGCTTCAGATAACATTTTGCGCATGATTAGTTTGATTAATAGACTTCGATAAACTTTAGATCACCCGATAGTGATATCCTTGGATGCAGAAAAAGCATTTGATAGAGTTGAAAGAAAATTTTTGTTTAAAGTTTTGGAGAAATTTAAGTTTGGTCCTTATTTTATTGGATGGATTAGGGCTCTATATAGTTAATGGTAGGTTATGGACGAATGGTTTGATTTCGAGATCTTTTAAGTTAACTCAATCAACTCATCAAGGTTGTCCTTTATCACCAGCTTTGTTTGCGTTAGTGATTGAACCTTTAGCACAGTTGATAAGACAAAATACACAGATATAAGGTATGAAAGTTTTAGATGAGGAGTATAAAATTAATTTATTTGCTGATGGTGTATTTAATAAACCCAGCTCAGTCACTTTTGCATTTGAAGGAATGTTTAATACAATATGGATGTCTTTCTGGATATAAAATTAATTGGGAAAAAAGTGAAATATTTCCGGTAAGTGAAGATTATTCAGAGTATAAGAATATTATTAATTTGAAGTGGACTGATCGAATTAAATATCTGGGTATAATTTTGAATGTTAATTATCAATCTTTATATAAATTAAATTATGCTCCATTAATGAAAAAAAAACTGATTTGATTAAATGAAAAGATTTACCTATTAATTTAATGGGAAGGATAAATACAATTAAGATGAATATCTTTCCGTGTATGCAATATTTGTTTCAATCTATTCTGTATTTACTTGATAAAATTTTTTTTGAGATTTGAATAAAATCGTTAGGGAGTTTTTATGGAGGGGTAAATTTTCGAGAGTAGCTTTGAATAAATTAACATGGAAATATGAGTTAGGGAGACTACGTTTACCATATTTTCAAAATTATTATGAGGCAGCCCAACTTAAATTTATTAGTTCATTGATGGATATGGTACGGCCTCCTAGTTGGGCTAAAATTGAGATGGCAAGTATTTCTGAATTTGAAATACATCAATTTTTGTTTAGGTGGAATATGAATTTGTTACAACAATATAATCTGCCTATACTAAAACATTTAATAAAGTTATGGATAAAGAAAAATAAAATGATAGGCTCTAGGGGTAAATTATTGGCTTTGACTCCGTTGTATAATAATCAACATTTCTTTTTCAATACATCATCAAAGTTTATTTCATTGGAGATTTAAAGGTGTGAAAAATTTGGGAGATTGTTTTAAAGAGGGTAAATTTTTATCTTTTAATCAGATGAGGGAAGATTTTGGTATTGATAAGAACTCTTTATTTCTTTATTATCAAATTCGATCTTTGGTAAAATGTATATTTGGTAGAGATATGATTTTACCTAAAATGACTAAATTTGAGACTTTCCTTATGAAAGTACCAGAGAAGGGTTATATTTCATCTATGTATCAAATATTACAGAATGGTATGGATAAAAAGGGTTGGGATAGATCTAAAATTAAATGGGAAGTGGATATTGGTTTTATTTTTTATGAAGATGATTGGTTAGATATCTGTTATGATAGAGTAACTAAATTGATAAATGCACATTATGCAATGATTAATTACAATTTTTTACATCAATTATATTTGACACCTGAAAAATTTAAAAAAAAATGGTTTCAATGAATCAGATTTGTGTTTTAGATGTGGAGATACGGTTGGAAATTTTTTTCATGCTGTTTGGTTATGTATACATATACAATCTTTTTGGAAGAAAATTCAATCGTTCTTAGAATACCTGTATAAGATTAAAATAGTTTTAGATCCAACAGTATTTTTATTCGGTTGTTTGCAACCTCTGAAAGGTTTGGGATTAGATAAGTTCCAGTTGCTTTTGTATATTTAGCTTTATGCATAGCGAAAAAATGTATTGCTAGTATATGGAAAGATACAAATATGATTGATATTAATAGATGACATAATGAGATGAAATATTGTTTAATAATGGAAAAAATTACATATGTTTCGCATGATAATTATATATTTCTTTATTAATAAGTGGCTGTTATACTCAGAATATTTACATTTTAAATTATATTGAGTAGATTTTAATATGTATATTTAACTTTTTCTTTAATATTTTTTCTTTTTTTATGGCTCTCCTTAGGAGAGTTGGCTGAAGGGGGGGGGTTCTTTTCTTATATAAGAAACGTTCATGTTCATGTTTAATTGCTGCATATGTCATATATTATTGGTTTTTTTGAATGAATAAATAAATTAAAAAAAAACCATGGAGGGACGGATGAACCATTTGCCGATCTCATAGGAAAAGCAAAGAGGCGTTCATGCAGGGTGGTGTTAGTGGCGGTGCATAGCAATGACTGGATGGCATGGAGAGCCTCGGGCAAAACATCCTGCCAGTAGGACACTGGCATATTTTTAGACCTGAGGGCCAGACTGTGCCACTTTCCCTTTCCACCTGGTCATTAACCCTGGTATTATAGCTGGTGGTCCTGCTGGTGGCTATGCCTCTGGCTAGGAAGTACTGTCGCAGCTCCTCACTCATGAATGAGGACACTTGGTCACTGAATGTTGTCGGGGTATCTGAATAGAGTGAAGATGCTATGCAATGCCTTGATAACCATTATTGAGGTCATATCTGGGCAGGGAATAGCCAAGGGGAACCTGGAGAATTCGTCAACCACCGTCAGGAAGTAGGCGTTCTTATTGGAGGTTGGAAGAGGGTCCTTTAAATCAACACTGAGTCATTTGAAATGGTGTGTGGCCTTAATGAGGTGTGCCTTTTCTGGCCGGTAGAACTACGGCTTACACTCACCACAGATCTGGCAGTGTCTGGTCGTGGACTGGACATCCTCAATGGGAGGTTCTGAGTCTTAATGGAGTGGTACAACAGATTATCATGTAGGGCCTGGAGACAGTCAAGCTGAATGCTGGTGTACATCCCCTGGGATAAGGCATCTGGGGGATCATTGAGTTTGCTCAGCTGGTACAAGATATCATGTTTATAGGTCCTCCACTTAAGAATATTGTCATTCTTGATTTTACCCTGGTTTTGTATTGAACATGAAGGCCACTGCCCTCTGGTCTGTCAGCAGGGTAAACCATTTACTAGCCTGGTAATGTCGCCAATGGCACATAATCTCAATGATTGCCTGTGCCTCTGTCTTGACGGAGGGACCATGCAGAGTGCGGGAGAATAGGGCTACTGGCCTGCCTGCCTGGTTAAGTGTGGTGGCCAGTGTGAAGTCGGAATGCATCACTCTCCAACTGGAAGGGAATGGATTTGACAATGGCATGCATCATGGCCTTTGCGATGTCTCCTCAGATCTGACGAAACACAGCCTGGGCCTCTGCCGAAAATGGGAAAGTTGTGGACTTAACCGGGGGTGGGTGTTATTGGTGTAATTGGGCACCAATTGTGTGCAATAGGAAAACAGCCCCAGGCACATCTTCAGGGTGTTTGGAACAGGGAGCTCCATGAGGGGATCCATGACACCATGTGCCACGACACATTCAAGGAGGACCAGGTGGTCTGTATTAACGTGCATTTGTCCTTGTTGTATGTCAAGTTGAGGGACTTGGCCGTACACAAGAACTTAGCGAGGTTAGCATCATGGTCCTGCTTGTTGCGGCCGCAGATGATGACATTGTCGAGATATGGGAATGTTGCTGTCAGCTTGTGCTCCTCCACCATCCGATCCATAACCCACTGAAAAGCAAAGACACCATTAGTCAGACCAAAAGGCACCCTCAGGAAGTGGAATAGTTTGCTGTTGGCCTCGAATCCCGTGTAGATTCGATTGCTGGGAAGGAGGGGGAGTTGATGGTAAGCCGACTTGAGGTCAATGGTCGAAAAAACTGTATTGCGTGACCTTATTGACCAAGTCGGCTATCTGGGGTAGCAGATACATGTCAAACTTGGTGAAGCGGTTGATCATTTGACTATACTCGATCACCATCCGGGGCTTGCCCACCCCTCTGACCATGAGGACCTGTGCTCTCCAGAGGCTGGAGCTAAGGGCTATGATCCCCTTCACCAGGAGTCACTGAACCTCGGCCCGGATGAACTGCATATCCTCTGTGCTATAGCGTCTACTCTTGGTGGCGATCGGCTTACAGTCCAGGGTGAGGTTTGCGAATAATGATGGAGGGGCCACCATCAGGGTGGTGAGACTGCAGGGTTGTGCAAGAGATTGAGAATCTGGTTAGGGAGTGGGGTCCAAGAGCTGGGGGTTGTGAACAGTCAGAGGTGGTTGGGGTCCCCCGAACGCCATTGGCACACTCTTGAATTGACTCTGGAAGTCAAGGCCCAGGAGGATCGGTGCACAGAGCTGGGGCATGATCAATAATACAAAATCATTGTAAGATTCCCCCCCGCCCCCCACCGTTAGAGATGCTACAGAGTACAAATTTGGTTCTGATCCAGTCATCAGCCTGATGGGAAGGGAAAGTCTGTGGACCACATTAGGATGGACAAAGTTTTTGGTACTGCTGCTCCCAAAGAGGAGGCAGTTCGTCTTGTGCCCATTCACCTCGATCTGTATCATGGAGTTCTTGCATTTCATTGTACTGGCTTGATCCAGGGTGATTGATGCCAATACAGGCATCTCATCATCGTCGTTTTCGGTGGGGAGGCCCACCCAAGATGATGACCTACATGTTGACCATGCTGCTCTTGTCAGAGAAGAAGAAAGAAGTAGAGTTGTGGTGGGCAGAAGTGACATCATCGTAGGATAGGCTGTGGTGTAGAGGTTGGGAGCAGATAAGATGGCACCCCTTTACTGTGCACACGGTCAGCACCGGAAGCTCCTTGGGCATACACGCTGCACTGCTCCTGGACAGAGTTCTGGACCTACAGACCTTCTGGTAATGGTTCTTCTTCTTGCAGACCGAGCAGATGGCTCCTTTTGTGGAGAAGAGGCATCTCAAGTGCCTAGTCTGCTTGCAGAAGATGCATCGTGGTGATGCTGGAGCCACTGCAGCAATGGTTGGGTCAGTAACCCCAGACACTGAGTCACAGGATGGCAGCCCTTGTGGTGGAACATACACAGTAGGCCTGCTTCTGCCCACGATCGACACTGTGTGGCGCTGGGCCGAGTCTAGAGTCCTGATCAGACGAATCACCTCTTTTAGTGGGAGTTGATCCTCTTCGAGGCGACGCTATTGGATGTAGTCTAACCCCAACCCCAACACACAGACATCCCGGATCAGGTCTTCCATGCACTGGGTCAATGGTCGTGGGGTTCCCTGGACATTCTATTCCCAGTGTGACCAAGGATCGGATTAACTCCTCAGCCCTGGATGTTGCTTTCTGGATGCCAGCAAGTAACAGGAGTAAACTTCATTCACCCTTGGCTTATGCAGCGTCTGTAGTTCAGCCATGACCTCAATGTAGGTCACGTTGGTCTGGTTGGCCCTCTGGCCAACTCGTGCCTGTAGGATCTTCAATTTCTTTTCATCGGAGTCGACCACTTCAGTGGCGGCATTGAGGAAACTATTAAAGCAGTTCACCCACTGTTCAAAGAGTTCAGGTGCATCCGAGACTTGGGGGTCTACTTCTAGCCATTCGTGGTGGTGTAGCTTCCCCATTACCAGAGACCTTCAAAAATCTGATGTAATAAATTGTTGAGTGCTACCAGTGGCCCCAATAATACACAGACAAAGACTTAGGGGAAAAATAGGCTTTATTACACTAGAGATTGCTGCCCCAGGTTGCTAGGGAAATGAGGAGAGGAAGGGGGGAACTCGACCTTTATGGAATGGGTCACATGGGATGAGTCCAGGGTGGAGTCTAGGAGAGGATTTCATCAGGACGGCGGGCCAGACGGTACAATCAACCATATCATTACAGGCCTTGAGGAGAAAGGGCTCAAGTAGCAAGGCCTCAAGAAGAACCAAGGGCTTAAGGAGCAAGGACCCAGGGTGGAACAGGGCCTCAAGGAGAAACAGAACCTTGAGAAAGGGCTCAAAGAGCAAGGCTTCAAGAAGCAAGGCCTTGAGGAGGAACAGGGTCATCAAGGAGGAGAAAAGCCTTGAAGAGCAAGACACTGAGGAACAGGACTTCAAGGAGATGCAAGACCTAAAGGAAGAAGTCTTCGAGGAGAAGAAAGTGCTCAAGGAACAGGGCCTCAAGTAGCAAGGCCTCAAAGAAGAATAGAGTCTGAAAGAGAAGAAAGGTCTTAATGAGCAAGACCTTGAGGAGGAGCAAGACCTTAAGGAACAGGTGTCAAGGTGCAAGGCCCCAGGGAGGAGCTTGGGCTCAGAAAAGAGCTAGGCCTCTAGAAGGATCTGGGCTTCTAGAAGGATTTGGGCCTCAGGGCAGAGCTGGATGTCCGGGAGCAGCTGGGCCTCAGAGATAAGCAGGGCCTGAGGGAGATGCTGAAGCCATTAGAGCAGCTGGGCCTCAGGGCAGAACTGATCACTACTGATGCATTAGGATCATTTGTGGACTAGGGCCCCCTGGAGAAGCCATGACCTGAGGAGGAGCCAGGGCTTGAGGAGGAGCTGGGCCTTAGGGCAGAGCAGGACCTGAACTGTCCAAGGCCTTTCCTGAGCCTGATGACCCCCCCATCACTTGGAGAGACTGGATGATAAGCTGCCAATAGACAGGTCCACGTCTCCGGCTCATCGTTTGACAGCAGTTGTGTGGTGGATATGCTTCATGCTCTTGTGGACTCCACTGAGGCCTATACTGGGGTGGACACAGTCGGAGGCCTGGGCCCAGAGTGAAGGCCCATTTCCCAGGGCCTAGTCCAGCAAGCTGCAGTGTGTGAGGGTGAGAGGACAGGGAGGGTGGGGAAGGGAGAGGGTGAAGGATAGAGAAGGGGAGGGAGGGGAGGGTGGAAGAGGGGGATCTCCAATGATCATTAAATCTACTGATTGAACCACATGGATGCATTGTTTCTGGGGGGTGGGGAAATCTGGAGGAGGGGTGGTCTGTACCCTGGGACGTCTCTGCAGGGGTGGGGGAGAAACTCCACCAGATATTGTGGAGTTTCTGTTCCCTTTCCTCCCTCACACCCACGACCCTCTATTTTACTTCAATCCACGTGTTGAAGAGTCTGTGAAATGCCACAAATGAACCAGCCTCTGCGACCACCCCTGGTGATGCATTCCAGCCCCCCAACAATTGTCTCACCTGAACCTCCTCCCACATCTTGTCCCGACATTCTCTGGGGATAAAGGCACTGGCCGTCCACCTCTTAATCATCTCGTCCCCTTTCATCCTTCACTCCCAAGATAAAAGCTCTGTTAACCTTGCCTCATAAGACACGTTCTCCAATCCAGGCAATGTCCCAGTAAATTTCCTTTGCACCCGCTCCGTCCCTTCCACATCCTCTCTCTAATGATTTGACCAAAAACATGCGATTCTCCATGTGTGGGGTGATCAGGTTTTATAGAGCTGCAGCATTACCTCATGGCTTGAAGTCAACCCCAGACTACTGAAGGCCGGCCTTCTTCACTGATTGCATAAGATCCTTCAGAAATCTATGGATTGGAACCACAAGGTCCCTCTGTTCTTCCACACTGTTAAGAATATCACTGTTATCCACGTTCTCTGCCTTCAGGCTCGACTTTCCAAACTGCATCACTTCACACTGTTACAGATTAAAATTCTCTGCCATGTCCTGGATCACAGAACAGATCCCAGTGGACTTCGTTTGTCACTGACCTACCAGCAGAATATGTTCCATCCACAACTACCTGTTCTTTCCGGAGCCAAGCCAATTCTGAATCCACATAGCCGAGGGTCCCAAGACTTACTAAACGGGTCGAACATGGGGAACCTCTTGGGTTACAACTGGGGTTAGAAAAGGGGGTAAAATATTTGGGACACTTCATAAGTGAGGGAAAAAGGAAAATGAGCCCCAAAAGGGGATATTGGAATGGGTTCTCCTGAAAACAAAGAAGGAACTAAGGAAGTTCTTGGGACTGATGGTTTTTTTTGGACTGTGGATAGATTAATATGCAGAAAAGACTAGTAACTTGTACTTCACCTCTAGGATATTTCAAGAAACAATGCAAAAGTTAGAAATAACATGGTATTTTCATTCCTCATGGTATCCCCCTTCCTCAGGATGGGTAGAACGAATGAATCAGACAATTGATGCTAGAAACAAAGTTACCCTGGACTAAATGCCTGCGAATCCGAACAGCATTTTGAAGGAATGCTGGATTGTCCTCTTATGGAATACTATTTGGACTGCCATTTTGGGGAAGAGAAGGGGAATTGCCTACTGTAGAAGTCACTGACAAATTTCTAAGGAACAATGTATTGATGCTCGCTTCTTTTTTATTTGTTCTTAGGAAAAAGTGTCTGTTGACCCAGACTCCTCTGCTCGAATTTGCCATTCACAAAATACAACCAGGTGATCGGGTTCTGGTTAAGATGTGGAAGGACGCCAAGCTTCACCCAAGTTGGGAGGGACCATTTTCAACCCTCCTGACTATTGAGCCAGCGATAAGAACTGCAGAAAAAAAGTGGACACATCACACCAGAGTGAAAGGATCAGTGAGGACCCCTGCTGAGCCATCAACTTGGCACATACATCCCACCTAAGTCCCGCTCAAGATCCAGTTGAAAAGACATTGATGGTCATTAGAACAGGACTTTGAATAGTTTGTGAAGCATAAGTTAAATACCTATGTACAACCAGTAGAAAGAAACACGAGATGGTGGTGGATATGCTGAATAGGGTTGGTAAGTGGGACCCAGGGTTGGGCTGATGGGATTCATACCCCAGGAAGGAGAGGATTGGAATCCGTCATCAAGCCCTCAGGACCAGTAAAGTTCACCATTCCCATTCCCGAGAGTTCTAAACTGCAGGTGATACGGTTCGATGCTTGTAGTTTAATAAAATATGGAACGATTAAGAGTCAGATGATGTAATGTTCAGGAGAAATATATATCTCTTAATAGATACTGCCCCTATTGGAGTGATTTATGGTGGACTACCCAGACCCAAGACTGGACGTCTAGTACAAGATCTCGTATAAAAAGTCATATAAATTCGGAGATGACCTCTGTCACAAACTGCAGGAACAAATAGTGTAATCCTATCTATAAGACCATTAAATGAACCTCATGAATTGAGGAAATAAATGGTAAAACCTACTCGAAAGGGGTAGATGGAAAAAAAATATTTGGAATGGGGATAAACTTCAGTGGAAAGGACCCATTTGCGTGTTGTTTTAGAATAATCGTGGAAGGATCCAAGACTAACCCAACTGTTAGTCCCTTCACAATAATGCCTAACGTGAAACCCTATACTCCATCCAATGATCCGAAAATAGTAAAGATAGCAGAGGTAGAGATGATTGAGATTGAGACAGGATATGGGGATACAAATGCTTGGGTAGAATGGGTAAAATATATGGTGAAGAGTTTAAACAAGAGCAACATGCGCTTTTGGTCGTCCGATAGCACAGGTGGTTCCACTTCCGTTGGGTTGGGGTAAAGACGGACAAGGAATGAGGTGCATAATGGCTTACTATCAGGATAGAGATGCCTAGGGTAACCAGTCCTGTACATCTCTGTCCTTGATGTTCCCTCCTCTGAAGAGGAAGGATGTCCGGAGTCTGCCGGCATTCTGGGCTGTGTCAGCGAATCATTCAGCCTGCATTTCAAAACAAGGAAGATAGTTCACGAAGGACCTTGGAAAGCTACAACTATGCACAAAGGTATAAGGGGAGGCAACTACTCAGCCTTGAATGTACCTCGAGCGGATTTATGGTGGTTCTGTGAAGGCAGAATCCTTAGACCTATTCTTCCTCCCAATTGGAAGAACACCTGTGCATTTGAACGGGAAAAGGTAATAGGGATAAAGTAAGAGGGAGTTCCTTGGGACGTCTTTAGATAAACACATTTATATTGATTCAATAGGGGTGCCAAGGGGAGTACCTAACGAATTTTGGGCACACAATCAGATAGCAGCAGGGGTTAAGTCGACCCTCTTTTGGTGGGTAACTATTAATAAAAAGGTGGATTAAATAAACTATATTTACTATAATCAACATCAGATTATAAATTATACCCGTCATGCTGTAAAGGGAATCATTGAGCAATTTGACGCCACCAGTCGCGTGGCTTGGGAAAACATGATGTTAGCAGAGAAAGGAGGAGTATGTGTAATGCTAGGTGGACAATGCTGTACTTTTATCCCAAACAATACAGTCCCAGAAAAGTGTTGAAGGGCCTCTCCATCCTGGCTGAGGAGTTGGTCAAAAATTCTAGGGTGGACAGTTCAGTAACTGGTGTGGGATGTTGTATTATACCCTGTGTGCACGGGCGAACACAGCGGCTTATTGAAACTGTAATTAAGGGACGTAGAAGATGGGACAACACGGGATAAGCTGTATCTATTTGACTAAGAAAACCTGGAGAAAATGGAAGAGACTAGTGGTATGATCTTATCCAAATTGGAGGCATTTTTTGGTACTAACTCCAATGATGCAGAAACAGTAGGATAAATAGAAAAAAGCGGGAGCTGTGAGAATTATCCAAAGTGCTGTTTCAGAAAAATGTAATAATCAGTGTTAACAATGGTTGTACAGAGATGAGATGTGAGAGAAGTAAAGGGGAGAGGGGGTGTCTGCTAGAATACAAAGGAAGGACAGTTCTTGAAAGAGATTGCAACCTGATATATTAAAAAAAACTGCGAAAGAACGGGAACATGTGACAAAGCATCATACCAAATAAGGATAAGAGTAAATAAGAGTTGGGGTCGCAAAAATCATGGGAATAGGAGAAGTAAACAAGGGCGGGCTTTAAGACGAGGAGCGGAACAGCTTTTGATAGGTTAAACTAAAATATCAATTATTCAGTTAACTAACCAATTAAATTAACAAAGGAGTGGTTATTAACACAAAGAAATGTATAAAAAGGTTGTTGAATATCAGTGAGTGTGCCTTCTCTGAAGGACACCCGCTCTTGCAAGAACATTGAATAAAAGGTTATATTGCTTCATCGATTGACTCTGGGAAATTATTTCATCAATGAGCTGTGTTTCTCACAATCTGATTGTTGAATGTGTATGCTTTTGTAACTTCCCCAGTTTCTATCAGATTCCCCTTGTCATCCGAAAGTTTGTCCCGCCTCCCCCCCCCCACCCCCCGCGTATTGTTCAACCCTGATGTTCAAATTCCATCCCTGCAATAAACTTGTGCTTTGTACCTGTACTTTTGTCTGGTTCTTAACCTGTGGGACCCACACGAACCTGAACAACACTCCTGTTGTCAACAGTGGGGAGAAAATTTAAGCAGAGCTGACAGTGCAATAAACCAGTCTTCGACTTCGACTCCTCATGTGTGTGTCGGTCTTCCAACACTTCGCGGGAGTTCACACTCCATAGACAGTGTTTAATTTTAAAACACTATCTTATTTCTTAAACTATCCTTAAAAATTAAATCTATCCCCAACATGCACAGGTGTGTGTGTGTGTGTGTGTGTGTGTGTGTGTGTGTGTCTGTGTGCTGGTGTGTGTGTTTGTGTGTGGTGTGTAAGAGTGTGCATGTATGTTTGTGTGTGTGTGAGTGCGTTTTATACCCAAACCACTAGAGTCCAGTGCAAAATCTAGAAAATTACCATAGAGATCAGTCGTTTAAATTCCATGTTAAAGTGCAGCTCTTTGAAATGTGATGCCCAGAATTAACGTGGAACTGATGGGAAGACGCGAGTTGTGGCTGCTACAGACTCACAAATTCTCCTTGTGTTGCCTTTGAAGAAATGTCCATCCTTACGAGCTGTGGCCATAACACTCTTGGTCCTTCTGTAGTCGAGACTCGAACCGGGTGGCCTCCAAGAAGCATCCAAGACCAGCACAAGATGTGGTGTCTCCAAGTAACTTCACTGCTACTCACACTCAAATGAAGCACTTTGATTCAAAAAGACACCCTCCAGGCACAGGTCAACCCAACGAAAAGGCCCAGTCATTCCAGAGCAGTCTTTGCCCTGAATGCTGGGCACAAGAGCTGGTTCAACAAGCTGTTTCCTCTCCAGCCGCCAGAATGGTTCTCCCTCTGCAAAACCACACAGTCGTTGCAAATGTATCAAATCTGGAACAGAAGGTAAGAAGCCTTCCCTTCTGTCTATACTATCCTTTACAGTGATAATTCAATTTTACTAAAATGGGAGCTCATAATACAGGGACTAAACCTCCAACCTCTCCTTATAATGCAAACCATCCAGTCCTGGGAACATCACCACTTCGTCCCTTCCAATGTCCTGATGTCCTTCTGTATACACGCAGTACATCATGTGTATTCTCACCACCACCACCTTGGGTCTTGTTGGCCTAAACGTTATAGCCAATACTCTGCCCACTAAAAGCGCAGACTCCAAATGTCCTGTCCACCTAAATATCCACTTTCAGGGAACAGGAGCCCAAGGTCTCTCTTCCACAATCCTGTCCAGGCCCCGTCATTCATGACGACATCCTGCCCTTATCCATCCGTATTCACTTTAAGTCAGCAAGCACTTCCTCCTCTCTAATCTGGATCGGTTCCATCACCTCACTGCCTGTTTCCCTTACTTCCCTCGACTCTGTGCTTGTTTTCTGAATGAATACTGATTCACACCCATTCACAGACGCATACAGAAATACTCATACACGGACACAGACACACACGCTCACACGGACACACACAGCCACACACAGACAGACACACACAGAAACATTCACACTCGGACGCAGACACACACACTCACACGGACACACACAGACGGACACTCACACAGAAACATTCACACTCGGACACAATACGCTCACATGGACACACACACAAAAACACACACCCACACACAGACACACACGCACTCACACAGAAACACTCACACCCACACACAGACACACACGCTCACACACATACACACATCCACACACAGACGGACACTCACACAGACACACAGAGAAACTTTCACACGCACACACAGACACAAACGCTCACACGGACACCCCCATCCACACACAGACAGACACTCACACAGAAACATTCACTCCCACACACAGAACACTCACACACAGACTGAAACACACATGCTCACCCAGACAATGACATCCACACATAGATGGACACTAACACACATTCACACCCACACACAGAACACGCTCACACAGAAATATTCACACTCATTGGAGAAAATTAAGCATAATATAACAAAAATCACGATTTCTTTTGTTAAAACTTGGGACCCAATTATAGCTCACTTCCATAATTTGTCTAAATAGGTGAGATGTTGAATATCACTGGGCCTGATGGTTTGGATCCCCTGAAGCTGCTGGTTCGGATTTAACACGACTTAAAATGTGAATTTTAACCTTGATCGCTCTGGGTTTAAATTCTGTTTTACACAATAAAAAAAATGTAAAAGGAAGAATTCCGTGAAGGACGAGCCTGAAATCCAGGAAGTTGTTTCATTCCATGACCGAATGGAATTCTGCAGCGCTCATTTCCAATAGAACAGCACATACAGTCATCAATCCAGTTACTTCTTGGAGATTTCAGATTTATTGTCAGAGAACGTCACATAAAACCCTGAGATTCCTTTTTCTAGCGCTAATTTGCGCTGTGTGCAAAAACAAATGCACACATTTAAACATGCAAACACATAAAGAACTGTAACCAGGTAACGAACGTGAATAAACTGGCTGTGCAATACAGAGAGAAGTCGTCAGAGTCCGGATATGTGCCCCTGACGGAGTGCGAGGTGATGCTGGAGCGTAGCGGCTTTTCGGCCAGTAATTGGCTTCGCCGTTCATCAGTGAGAAGGCAGAGAAGGGCGTTTTGTCTCGAATCCTCGCTGCCTTCGGGCTCGGAAATTGAGGAATCAGTTGTAAATGACGACGCTAATACGTGGTTCTCAGACTTGGCCGATCGGGTGGTTTGAAGCGAAGCCCATGGCCGATAAATTGCTTTTCGGGGTCCAGGGCGGATAGCGGGGTAAAAACCGGGGATCTATTGCCATCAGCGATTGGGCATCAATGGGGAGAACTGTGTCTGACCAGTATTTTGAAGCACTTCATGGAGGATATCAGAGCCATCGGGGGGTGGGGTGGGGGGGAGAGAGTCAATCAGGCACATTGTGCGGATTGCAGGAATGCCGCTCTGCGATGATGACCCCTTCACGGATATATGGGTCAGAACAACATCAAGGGCCGCATGTGCTGCATTGTTCTGTGTGGTTGATCTTCTCTAAATGGTCTTCTGTAGACAACGAGCGGAAAATTTTGGGTTCATCAGGGTTGTTGCCCAAGCTTCTTCCTGACTTGGCGTTGTCGCCCATGTCGGCATGAATCCCGCGCCACCATCCACGGGTGTCGCCTGGGACATGGTCTATCCCTTGCTCCTTGGCGGGGCTGATATTCCTGCAAGGGTTCCACTGGATTCCCGGGGTAGATCGCAGTTACTCTACTTGTTTAGTCTCCGGTCCAGCATCGGATTGTAGTAGGGGACGCTTAGCTTTGTCCCGTCGCCTCCTCCCCACCTGATGACGGATCCTCCTTCAGGCTGGCCGCAGAAATCGTGAATGTGGACCAGTCACCCGAATTCAAGGAGTCGCGTGGCCCTTCATCTCTCTCCTCAGACCAGTTCCGTGGGGCTCACTTGACGGATCCCCGAGGGCCAGCTTCTGCTGATGCGAATGAGGAGGGCGGCCTGGCTGTCCTGTATCCCACACCTTGGGAGGGGTGGGAGTGTGGGTGAGATTATGGATCTGCAGTAGAGGACGAGGGTTTCCGGGTGTGTTGATGATTTGGAGGTATGTCTAAATTTAAACATTTATAATTTCGGTGGCTGAGTCGATCCCGGTTATTATTATTATTCTATTCTAGACATACAGCGCGGTAACAAGCCCTTTCGGTGCATGAGCCCGTGCCTCTCAATTACACCCAATTGACCTACAACCCCCTGTACCATTTGAAGGGTAGGAGTAAACCGGAGCCCCCGGGAAAACCCATCCAGACACGGGGATAACCTTCAAACTCCTTAGAGACAGCGCGTGATTCGAACTCACCGCGACCGCCCAATGAAAGAAATGGTCTCGGGGTGTTGCCGCTTGATGGCCATTCATAGTGGGGTCAGTTGCATATTGTTAGTGGAGCCCGACATGGGTAATGAGTGGTCGAGGACCTTCACCAAGGAATCCGGTTCTGCACACAGCAATTCCAATGAATTTAGAGCGTGGTGAAGCTGTGAAGTTTGTACTTTAGAAAATTATAAAAGGCAACTAGTGGAAATCTGAAAAAGCTGGCAGCACTCTGCTGGCCCGGTAATAAATGTAGATGCAGGAAAGGATAAAATTTTGTGTCCTCCTACTTTTTGGCCGAATTGGAAAAAGTGTTAAGGTAGTTTCAGATTCGTGTCAGAGACCGACACCAGGAAGACTAACCTTTTGACCCAAACTTTTCATCACCAAGTTTATCCAATTTCCCTGTGCACATCCACCTGCACCAGCCTTTCCTTATCATTTTCCAGTAGAAATGTACTCTAATCCTCATCCCAGACAGCTTCCTCCGGCAGATATTTCCATATGCCCACCACCCCGCGATTGAAGCTGCTCTCAGGTCCGTTTAACCCTTTCCCCTCTCACGGTAAATCCCTGTTTTGGATTTCCACCTTGCGGGCGAATGTGCTATTCCCACCTATTTGCACTTCCTGACTATAACCATCTCGATGGTTCCCCCATAAGATTTCTGTGCTCCCTGGGCAAAGGCCCCAGCCTGTGACCCCTCCTGATAATTCAGAGAGATCAGTCTAGTTATAATTCTTTTACAACTTTCCAGTTTCCTGTTATCCTTCCAATAGATGGATGGCAGGATCTACCCTCAACCCCCCTCCCCCAAGGTCTGCATCATCAAAGTCTTGAACAGTTGCATCGATACTCATTACTTTGACTGATGACTGCAAGGGCTTCAATGGTCTTATTTGCCGTCCTTTCACCCAGTGTCACCACTTTCATTGAATTATGTACATGTACTATCTATTCCAAAAGACTCTCTGGCACCCTATCGATCACCAAAATCCTACAGGTGTGCAAGTTAATTTCACCGGCCACTCCTTGGCGCACTTTCCCCAATTCATATCGGTCCCTTTGTAATTTTAAATGAATTTTTAAAATTGTCCACCATAGCACAAATTCTCTTGTAGTCGGCTAATGACCTAACCATCCAGACTTCACTTGAATAGACAATATGGGCAGTGACCAACAACTGTGGAGGGAAATGGAATAGGAAGGGAGCAGAAAATGCAAAACAGGGAGAACGACAAGTAGAATTGGGGAGCGAGCAGGAAATGGGGGATAGGCAGGGACGTGTGAGCCGGGAACCGAGGAGGGGAGATGCTCATGAGTGAAGAAAAGTGGTAAACTGTGGGCAACAGTAACCTCCCCGCCTATATCTGCAATACCTCACATGCCTCCTTCTCTTCAATGACTTTCAATTCCATGATCTTGGCCACCTCATTTTCACCATGGACGTTTGTGTTTTCACACCGATGCTTCGCCATGGGATCTCTTGTCTCGGAACTGCTAGCATCTTGATGGGAGCTTGTGGAAAAAATGAAACCCTTAGTCGGTACCAAGATCTAGTGACGGGAATGGCCCGCCAGTTTATGGAGCTCGTCGCCAGTACAGGGTCTTGATTTTAGTTAGACCTCAGTTGAAATATTGTGTTCAGTTCTGGTCACCTCACAACAGGAAGGATGAGGATGCTGTAGCGAGGGTGAAGAGGAGATTCACAAGGATGCTGCCCAGATTGGAGAGCGTGGCTTGAAAGGGTAGATTGAGAGACGTTTGTTGTTTTTCTCCTTGGAGCAACTGAATAGGAGGGGTGACCTGATTGAGGGGACAGGATGATTAGAGCCATTGGATGCGTGATGACCAGAGGCATTTTACCAGAGGTGTAATGGCTAAACTTGAGAGGGGGAGGGCACCATTTGGGGAAAATACGGGGGAGGGGGTGATAAGAGAGGTGAGTTCTTCACACTGAGAGCAGTGGGTGCATGGAATGCTCTGCTGGTTACGATGGAAGACGCAGGGACAATAGGTGAGCAAAATAGAGGGTTATGTAGTCACAAAATATCAGGCACAATATTGGGTTGGCACAACACTGGAGGCTGAAGGGTCTGTAATGGGCTGTAGATTTCTACCTTCTACATTGAAATGGGCCTACACTTAGACCTACCAAATATCCTCCATATGAATCAGGATCAACCCCCTCAGCCCTATCTTTAGCTAGGGAATGGTGAGGGTACTGCCTTCTCCTATCCCAAAATCCTGGCAGGCCCTCCTCTTTCCCACATCCACTCCACTCCCCTTTGATGGATGGCGAACTCCTTCTCCCAACCAGGACACTGCAGTCCTGGGTCATCAGCCCCAACACCTCCGCCATGGATGCATCAGGGGCAAGGACACCACCAGAGTCAACATAAGAAAAGGGAGCAGGAGTCGGCCATCCGGCCCGTCAAGCCTACTCCCCCATTCAATGTGATCATGGCTGATCTGATGATAGGTTCACCTCCACTGACCTGCCCTTTCCTATATCCCTTTAATTTCCCCTACCTTGTAAACATCTACCCATCCTTGTCTTAAATATATTTACTGAGGTCCCTCCACTGCTTCAATGGGCAGCAAATTCCATAGATTCCCTACCTTCTGGAAAAAGCAGTTCCTCATCTCCTACCCCTGGATCTTGAGGCTACGTCCCCTAGTTCTAGTTTCACCTACAAGTGGAAACAACTTACCTACCTCAATCTTATCTTTGCCTTTCATAATTTAACACGATTCTGTATGATCTCCTCTATTCTTCAAAATTCCAGAGATTGCAGTCTCGGATAACTCTATCTCCTCATAGGCAAACCCCAGCAACTCGGGAATGAACCCGCTGAACCTCCGCTGCTCCCCCTCCAAAACAGGTACATCCTCCCTCAATTAATGAGACAAGCAGAAAACCAGGATCTTTGACCCATTTCTTTATTAATTCCACCTTGTTCACGAATCCAGTGCCGCCATGCTCCTGTGCCTGGGCCGGTCAGGGGGTTACAGGGCGCGCTGAAGCCCCAAAACCTTGGCCGCTTTGATGCGGACACAAGGCGAGACATCATGGAGCATCATGATGATAGCGACGCAGACGTTGTCGTCGGTCGCTCCTTCCACGTAGTCGGCGGGCAGGTTGTGCAACAGAAACCCGGCCAGAACCACCGCATTGCCCCTGATCTCCGGCAACATGCTCTTGAAGAAAGACATGGTGGTAGCGAGGTACATGCCGATCTTGTCCGGGTAGTCGCCCACGATCAGCTTGGCCAGCTGCCTGATGAAGTCCCAATAGCGGCCGCTGGCCTCCTCCAGCAGCTCGGTCTGGAAGACGGCGCAGATGCGGTCGGAACCCAGGCGAGGGCCGAGCAGGTGCAACGCCGTCTTGCAGGCGTCGATGACCTCGAGACTGCGGTCGTTGAGGTGCAGCAGGAGGCTCACTAGGCTGTGGTGGACGTTCTCCACAAAGACGGCCTGGGATTCCCCTCTGGCCAGCAGCGAGAGGTCCCCGAAGGCGGCGAAGGCGGCGGCTCGAAGTTTCTCTCTCTCGTTCTCGAAGTAAGGCAGAACGGCTGCCATCACGCCACTCAGGATGGGCCGAACGTCCGCCTCCCTCAGCTGCCTCAGCACGTTGGATAGGCCGGACATGGCTTCCAGCACGATTAAGTCGTTTAGATCTGCTTTCTGGGCCAGACCTCCCACCATCGCTGCCAGCAGCTCGTCGGCATACAGAGGCACCGTCTGAGGCGAACCGATGGCCAGGTTGCCCAGGCCTCGAAGGGAGAGCAAGTGGACTGCGGGGGAAGCATCGTTCAGGCCACTGAGCAAGCTGGTGACCAGGCGCTCGGTCACCCCCAGCTCCTGGGATGTGGGCTGGCTCAGGAGCTCGCCGAAGAAAGCGGCCACCGTCATTCTCTGATGCTCCTGACCTCGGAGCACGCGAGGTTCCAGGAAGCGCACCACGCCCTCCAGGTGGTGGCCAGCGCCCTTGCCCGTCTCCCGGGCCAGCAGCGCCACGCCCAGCGGGTGGTCCTCCCCGCTCTTCAGCAGTTGCCAAGCCTTCTGCTCCTCCACGGCCGCCGCCACCTCCTTAGTCCGGCCTCTCACCAGCACCAGGTTCAGTGCCTCCACCGAGTCATCCCAGAGGCTGACCTGCAGGGTGTTGGGTAGCGCCAACTTCCCCCTCTTCCCAGAGCTCTTGGGCTGCCTCTCCACCGCCCTCTCGCTGACCAGGGTGCTGAGGTAGAGGAGCAAGGTGCCGAAGAGCCGCGCATAAAGGCTGACCACCGGCTCCACGCACTCGGGGTTGGAGAGCATCTCCCTCAGAGCGTAGACGACGGCCACCGCCTCCGAGGCGCCAGCGCGTTGAGGCTTCCTCACCTTCGCGTCCTCCTGCCAAAGGCAATCGTCCAGCTTGTATACCAACCAGTCCAGAGTGGAAGTGGCCAGCCCGAACTCCCGGGCCAGCGACTGCCAGATGGCGGTTGTGTACTTGTCGTACGGCAGGGGCCTGCGGAGCAGGTAGGTCAGCACCTCGGGCATGCACTGGGAGGTCAGGATGGAGATGAAGTGGACGACCGAGAAGCGCACCTGCTCCAAGCAGATGGCCTGCATGCGGGCCTTCAGCTGCTCCAGGATGTCGGGGATGTGGTCTTTCAGCTCCCGGCCGTGCTTTCGCACTAGCGCGTTCATGACCACAGACGCAGCGCTGGAGCAGGTGGCGTGCAGGTCGCATAGCCCCTCGAAGAGGGTGAAGAGCAGCGAACGGAGCTGCTCCGCCGGCATCTCGGCCGAGATAACCTTGGCCATGTCGTGGCAAATCTGGAAGAGCAGATGGCTATCGGGGTTACGCAGCTGCTCCTTGACGGCGTGGAGCTGCTCGGCCAGGATCTCCGGTTGCTCCGCCGCGCAGCCCTGGTAGCGCGCCTGGATGGTGAGGAGGGCGTACAGGCACTCCATGGCCGTGCAGCGCACGGAGAGCACGGGGTCGGCGAAGCGAGGCACGAAGCGGCCCGCTAGCTCTCCCAGGTTATGGAAAGTTCCTGGGTTCATACCCTTGAACCTGTCCCGGTAAAACGTCAGCAGCGCCAGTGCGGTATTGGCGGCCCTCTCCCTCTCGTAGTCCTTGATGGACACCATCCACTCCTGGATGTGCTTGAAGATGAAGCCCAGGCCCTCGGAGCAGAGGTGCTGGCTCAGGAGCTCCTTGAGCAGGTCGTGGAGAGCGGCGATGGTCTCGGCGTGGAGCACCTCTCGCTCCCTCAGCTTCTTGGTGTCCTTCCTCTTCTCCGTTTCGAGCGGCAGGAAGGTGAACACAGCCTCCAGGCAGTTGCGGACGAGCTCCGAGGCTTCCATCTCGTTGAGGCGCGGCTCCAGCCTCACCAGGTGAGTGCAGGCATTGATGGCCATCTGGCGCACCCGCGTCTTCAGCTGGGCTCTGGGTTCGGCCGCCATCAGGTCCTGCATGTAGGACATCACCTCCTCCCTCCGGCCGAACTTGAACTGGTGCCTGCCCTTGTTGGCGTAGACCGCCTTGGCGATGAGGGTGACCGCCTTGATCAGGGTCAGCTTGATCATAAGGTCCTTGCTCTCCACCTTGATGCCCAGCACCTTGGTGTTGGACAGGCTGATGATGTGATCCAGGATACGCAGCTCCAGGTGCTGTAGAACGAGCCCCTCGGGCGCGTACAGGGCCACGTATCCGTAGCAGAGGATGAGCGTGCTCTTCACCCGCTCCATGTCGCCATCCAACTTCTCTTTCAGGATGTTGAAGAAGCTGGCCGTCTTCTTTACGATGTCCATGCGGACGAAATCGTCCAGCTTGGCCAGGGTGTCGTCCAGGTGGGACATGGCGCAAAAGCCGATGCCCGTGGCCAGACCCTCCCGTTCCAGCGCCTCGCTGTGCTGCACGCTGAGCAACATCTCCTGCAGCTCGTTGTTTATCACGTCCTTGTTGGTGGTCTGGCCCAGCACGATGCCTACGCACTTGTAGAGGAACGCCTTCTCCCTGGGGAAGCTGTGGTAGCCGTGTAGGTGTCGGGTCATCTCCTCGCTCAGCTGCCACGTCCACGTCTCGTCCGCCACCGTCTCTAGGGTGCGAGACAGGAAGAAGAAGAGCTTGTCCTCCCACAGTTTCTGGGGCAGGGTGTCCTCCCCGTTCTCGGTCAGGAACTGGGCCAGCTGAGGCAGCTCCTGGTCCCAAAGCTTCACCGCCTGTGGGTGGATGTAAGGGCTCAGCACCCGCAGCAGCCGCAGGGCGGCTACACCCCTCCCGTGGCCGGCGTAGGGCGTAGAGGAGACGGCCATCAAGCGCGCCAACAGGGTTTGAGGCTTGGACGTGCCCAGTCTGTCGGTGTAGTTCAGTCCGGCGCGCTGGCGCTTCTCCAGTCGCTTCTTTGCCCCCACCTTCTCCAGGCTGCGGCACACGGTAGCCAGGGCGTGGGTGTGCTGGATAGGAATTACGAACTCCAGCAGGAAGGGCCACAGGACATCCTCCATGGTGTCCAGGGTGACCAGAAAGTCCAGGACGTCCTCACACAGGAGTCTCAGCTCCTGATCGCTGACCTCGGGGTGCTCGAGGGAAGAGCGGTCCTCGGCTGGCGCCAGGCCGCATTGCTCGACCAGGAACTCCACCAGCGCCGCTCCCCCTTCCAGCTGGAGGTAGGCATTCTCGCCCATGCTGCCGATGACCTGCGCCAGCGCCTTCTTCACCTTATTTTCGTTGTCCTGTAGCGCCTGCTTCACTCCGCATACGACCAGCGCCTTCTTGCTCTCCAGGGACTTGAAGCCGATGCTGACGATGTGGTTGAGCACAGCTAAGGTGCCCAGGCGCACCTTCTCGTTGCTGTTGGCCAGCCTCTGCAGCAAGAACTTCATGAACCCGTCGATGGAGACTTGAGCGAGAATGAGGAAACACTGCAGCACCTCGGCCTGGTTCTTCCAGCTCAGCTCGTTGGCCGGCTCCAGGGGCATGCAGATCTGGTGGTGGAGATGAGGGAGCAGGTTGTCCATCTGGGCCTCGGGCACCTGACTTCCCATTTCCAACCCGCTCTCCAGGACATTGCGGAGACACTGGGTGACATAGAAGGGCTCGCAGCGCTTCTTGTACAGGGACAGGATGCCAGGCAAAAGGCGGGGCAGCTCGTCCTCCAGACGATCGGCTGGAAGCAAGTGGACCATGGAGCTTAGAGCCACGGCGATGGCCGTCCTGAGCTTGGGGTCCTTGTTCCGCAGCCAGTTGCCGAAGAGGATCTTGTGGGCGGCGTAGATCTCATTGGAGAAGACGTCCTTGTTGAGGGCGGGCTTAGCCTCCTTGTCCACGCTGGAGAGGTACTCCAGAATGCTCTTGCTGAAGAGTCCCAGGGCCGAGGTGAACACCCACTTCATGCTGTCCTGCTTGGCCATGGGCAGGAGGGGCAGCATGGTCTGCAGGGTAGTGGGGAGGTAAGGCACGATGCCCGGCGCGTTGGCTACAGACAGGTTGGCCAATGTCTGCACCACGAAGAACTGAGGCAGGACGCCGGGCTGCAGCTTCTGAAGGATCTCCTCCAGGATCTCGTCGCTGAACCTTGAGCCCAGGGCTACCAGCAAGTTGCTTGCCGCCTCCTTCCAGCTCACGGCCTCCTCGCCCGACTGGAGCATCTCCTCGAAAGCCAGGCTGACCATCTTTTTGGCCAGTAGCTGGCCGATCAGGCCGATGGTGTCCTTCACGATGCGCTGCATGGACTGCAGTATGACCGTCCGGTGGCCGTGAGGCAGCTGGTTGTGCTTGAGGAGGAAATCCAGACAGGAGCCCAGCACTAGCTCCGGGCTGTGGCAGCCCAAGTCGTAGAGGGACTGGGCAATTTGCCTGCGCACCCCCTCGTCATTATCGAAGGCCGCATCGGTGAGGGCAGCCAAGGTAACCTCGGCCTTGCACGAATCCATCTTACACGTTGCCATAGGACGAGTAGGGTGGGGAAGGGGAGGGCAGAATGAAGGGACCAGCGGCTGGTACGCAGCGGTAAGGCCAACTCAGCCCGGAGGACCTTCCCTCAGACTCCTTTGGGACCTTTCCCCTTCAATCGCCAGCACCCCTATCCGCCTCGCCTGGAAACTCTCCAGAATCCGGTTGGCCAAAGGATTAGGAAGGAAACTGGATCCCCACCTCACTGCAGCTGCTGGCACCCTGCCTGAACCCCTCGTGAGACACCACACCCACCCCCACTCGCTCGACGTACTCCTGGATGCCAAGGATTCCCAGTCTCTTCTCCCTACCAACTGCGAACCATTCTTATGTTGAGGACTCTCCCTTCTCGTCCCGCTCCTAGACCTGGTTGCCCCGTGGAAACGCGTGGATCTTGCCCCCCCTCCCCCCCCCCCCCGCAATCGCCAGCTGCTCACCCCGCTCAGCACTCAGCACCCAGGTGGGCACAGGACGCTTCCCCTCGCAGCTCCGCTGCTGGATGTGACCAATCGCCTCATTGTGACATCAGTCCCGTCACTGAACTTGTTTGAGAGGTGGGCGGGGGGGAGGGGAAGAAGGTGCGTCAGCTCTGTGTCGCCCGCTCCTGGAGGGGATCAGTGGCCTCACTCTTCCCCACCCCCACCCCTTCCCGCCCAGCCGGAACGCGGGATAATGGCTGGACCTTCAATGGTCAGTCGTCAAGGACCACTGTCCGAGGCTATGTGGCAAAGCATTGTAACACCTGGAGACAGAGACCAGCACAGGATGCGGGATCATGGGAACCAGGTTTCGGAACGGAGATTCGATCAGATGCTGAGGGCTCCCGAAGGGCCTCAGCCCCGAAGGCTCTGAGGTTTGGAACTGGAGCTTGTGCTGTCAGTGGTCTGTGCGGCTGCGGGAGCGCTGGAGGCGAATTCACGGACACTCGATGTCCCGGAAAGGACTCCGCTTCCCTCCCTCCAATTACTGAGGGCGCGGGGAATGTTCATGTCGACACTTTGCCTTACAGCAGGAAAACGTTGTCGTATCTCATGTAAATGGCATTTTAATGTATAATTAGTTGACAATAAAAGGAACCTCGAAATGGCCAGTTGATCGTGGAACGGTTTGAGCGTTCATGCGAGACCCGGCCTTCAACTGTCCTCTCTATGTGCATCCGTGACATTTCCAATCAACATTGTCCCCGAGGCAACTCTCCCTCCCTTTTCTCTCTTTCCCCTCTCCTCTTTTTCCCCTCTCCTCTTTCTCCCCTCACCCTCTCCACTCTCTCTCCCCAATATCTCTCTCCCTCTCTGCTCTCTCCACTCCCTTCTCCCCCACTCCTCTCTGTTCCCCCTCTTCAGTCTCCCCTCCTCTCCCCAATATCTCACTCCCTCTCTGCTCTCTCCACTCCCCCTCTCCCTTCCCCTCTCTGTTCCCCCCTCCTCGCTCTCTTACCCACATGCTCCCACTACCATCCACACTTTCTTCCTCTATCTCTGCCACACTCTCACCCATACTCCCCTCCTTTACCCCTCCCACTGTACCCTCTCTCTCCGATACTTCCCTCTCTCCCTCTACCCCCTCACTCTCCTTCTTTCTCCACCACTACACTCCTCTCTCTGTCACCACTCTTTCTCCTCTCTCCCCCACCTCGTACCACACTCTCTGACACCTGCCCTCTCTCCCCTTCTCTCTTCTCACACTCCCCAACCTCTCTCCCCCATGCTCCCTCCCTCCCCATCCCACCATCGCTCTCACTCCTCTCTCTGCTGCTCTGCACTTTCTCTCTTCCCTTCTAACTCCCCCTCACTCCTCCCACCCTACCTCCTCTCTCTCCTGCTTCCTACCCTCTATTCCTACTCTATCCTCTCACTTTCTGCCTCTCTCCATTCACTCATTCCCTTCTCGCTCCACCCTATCACTCCCTCACTTCTCTCCCTATCACCCTCCCCACTCCCTTCCTCAATTGTACCCCTTTCTCCCCATTACCCTCCCTACACTCACCACCTCTCTCCTTCCCTCATTCCCCACTCTTCACTCCCCCTCTCTGCCACCACTCTTTCTCTCCTCCTCCCTCACACTCCCAATATTATCATCCCTCCATGCCCTCCCACTCCTTTCCCTCCCCTCCACTATCTCACATTCCTCCTTCTCCACCTCCACTCTCCCCAGCCCCACTCACTCCCCCTCACACTCCCCTCTCTTGCTCCTCCCTCTTCTGTCTCCCTCACCACTCTTCCCTACTCTCTCCCCCTCTCACTCCCTCCCCCTCTCACTCCCTCTTTCTCTCTTTGGCCACCTGTCTCTCCTCTCCCTTCTCTCTCCCTTCTCTCCTGCTCTGCTCTTTCCTCCTCACTCCCCTTCTCACTCCACCCACCACATCTCACCCTCTACTGTCATCCTCCACACATTCCCTCCCTGTCCCCCAAATCTTCCCCCTTGTCTTCCTTACCTGACTCTCTCTCCCACCTCCTCTCTTCCCCTCACCCTTTCTCCCCTCCCTTTCCCCCTCTCTTCCCCTCTCTCTTCTATCTCCCTCCCCTCCATCCTCTTTCTCCACCCTCTCTCTTCCCCTTTTCTACCATTCTCACTCTCTCTCCCTCACCTCTTGATCTTGCTCTGTCCATCCCTGCTCTCTCCCCTTGCTCTCCTACCTTTTTCCCTCCCAGCTCTCTACCCTCTCAGCTCTCTACCCTCCTGAAAAACCATAGACATGGACCAGACACGAGGGCTTTTATTAACAGACTCCTAGCCACCACTATACTGACGAGTGGGAAAGCATCTCCATCAGTTAGACCAATAAGGTGGAGCACTTTTACAGCAATAGCCAATAGCAAGTAACTCCATACATGAGAAGCAGTCAGTCTAATACACCCCCCATTATATCATCACATTCACCCCCCCCCCCCCACAAAAATGGACCGATTTTAATAAAATGTTATAATGACCAAAGCAAAAGCTGAAAAAGCAAGCTGGTTAAAAAATTCAGAGGTAAAGGGTTACAGAAGGATAATGCAAAAGCAGAATTAATTGGAACACATATCAGAAAACAAACTACAGAGATAACAGTAAGTAGCCTTGGTAATTATGTCTACAACTAGAAATGGTCATAGCCAGTCTCTGGGGAGATTTAGAAATACAAGCAGATCTGGGCAAAGACACTGGTGGAAGTGAAGCTTTATCTCCTAACGAACGACTTTCCGCAACACCTGTAGAAGGGAGTGAAGAGCGGGAGGCAACATTCTCTCACGGAGAGTATTGTTCCTTGGTAAATGGATCAAGTAACTGGTTTTCTCGTGGTGGGGAGGGCAGTGAGGGTGTCATAATAGTGGAAGGGCTAGCAGACCGCAGGCCAGGTGAAGCCAGGTCTTTAAGGGAAACGGTGTCCTCTATCCCATCAGGAAAAGCAACATGAGCATACTGCATGTGAGCATGAAGCAGTTGAACACGCTCTACAAGCGGACCAGATTTGCTGAGGCTAACATGTTTTCTTAATAAGACTTCTCCGTACTCAGATAGCCAAGTCGGCAAGGTCGATCCAATCTTCAGTTTTCTAGGGAAAATAAAAACGTGCTAGTGAGGACTTACATTGGTAACTGTACAAAGCAGTGTACGAATAGAGCGTAATGCTCTTGGTAGCATGTCTTGCCAGCGGCTGGTGGGGAAACCTTTAGACTTCAGTGCGAGAGTGATAGCTTTCCAGATTGTACCGTTACCACATTCCACCTGACCATTACCTCGTGGGTTATAGCTTGTAGTACGACTAGTTGCGATTCCCCTATCAAGAAGGTATTTCCTAAGTTCTGTACTCATGAAAGCTGACCTTCTGTCACTATGATGGGATATAGATATAGGATAACCGAAATACTGAAAATCATATCCAGACATTTAATTTCAGTGTTAGCAGAAACATCAGCACTTTGTATAGCGAAAGGGAAACGAGAGAACTCATCAATGATATTAAGGAAGAAGACATTCCTATTGTTTGAGGGTAGCAGTCCTTTAAAATCTATCCTGAGGCGTTCGAAGGGTCTAGGCACCTTAATTAGCATAGAAGTGGGAGGTTTGTAATTGCGTGGTTTACTCTCCCCACGGACTGGACACTCACTATTCAATTGTTTTGATGTTGTCTAGTGAGTACGGCAAATTGAGGGAATTAACATAATGATTAAATTAGTGACCCCTGTGTGGCACAATTAATCACGAAAGCCTTTCAAATGGTCCAGCTGCAGACTTGCACAGGTCATGTGAGAAAGAGCGTCGGTGTGTGTGTGTGTGTGTGTGTGTGTGTGTGGGTGGGTGGGGGGGGGGGTGGGGTGTCATCGGACTTTCCCGGGCGATAGAGTATATCATAATCATGTAGAAAATTCAATTTGCTAATGTATGAACTTATCGTTTTAAATTTTGCTCTTCGATTTAGTGTTGAATATGAAGGCAACAGATTTTTGGTCAGTCAGTAATGTGAATTTCTTTCTGTCTCCAATAGTGAATGGATTCCTCAATGGTTCGCGCTTTCTTTTCAATAGAAGATTGCTTGACCTCTGGCCCATGTAATGTACGAGTGAAAAAGGTCACAGGTCTACCAGCTTGATTTAGTGTAGCTGCTAAAGGCCAATTGGACGCATCAGAATGGTAAATCCTCATCAATAGCTGACATTTTCACCTTGGCTATATCCTGTTTGATGTGTTAAAAAGCACGGAGGGCTTCTACAGACAGGGGAAAATAAATTGATTTAAATAGTGGCCACGGCTTATGAGCGTAATTCGGCACCCAATGAGCGTAATAGGAGGAAAAAACCCAAGTAGCCCCTGAGGGACTTTTACATCGCAGGCGGGGGCAGCTCCATGAGTGGACTCATTCTTTCTGGGTCAGGGCTGATTTCGCCTCTACTCACAATGTAGCCTAGTATAGCCAGGCATTTAGTGCGGTATACATACTTGTCATTGTTAAGGGTCAAGATCAGATCCTTGGCCACCTGGAGGAACTTCTCTAAGTTCTGATCATGATCATTTAAGTCCTTGCCACATATAGTGACATTGTCCAGATAAGGGTAGGTGGCTTTCAAATTGTGAGCGTCTACTAGCTTATCCATTTCTCTTTGGAAAGCAGAAACACCATTAGGAACTCCAAAAGGGACCCTTTTAAATTGAAATAGTCTGCCGTCTGCCTGAAAAGTAGTAAGCTGCCTTCCATCCTTGTGAACGGGCACCTGATGGTAGGCTGATTTCAAATCAATTGTGGAGTATATTTTGTATTGCGCAATCTGGTTTACCATGTCCAAGATACGTGGCAGGGCATAGCATCTAGTTGTGTAAAGCTATTTATAGTTTGGCTGTAGTCCATTACCATTCTAGGTTTTGCACCTTTTTTGACAACTACTACTTGTGTGCGCCAAGGACTTGTACTGGGTTCAATGATTTTTTTTTCTCTTAATAAATGACTAACTTCATTCTTCATAGAGTCTGTCTTCTTTGCTACAACACCTACTCTCTATAACTTTAGGCTTACAATCAGGGGTTAGATTGGTAAAAAGACACGGAGGTTTAATCAGAAGGGTTGACAACCCACAAACAGCCTCTTCGGGTACCGTGATCGATGGTAGTGGGCCGTTAAATGCCAGCACAATACTTTTCATTTGGCACTGGAAATCTAGCCCTAATATCACCAGAGCGCCTAGACCGGGGAGCCGGTGACATTTGAAATCTTTGTACTCGTTTCCCTGTACTTTCAGGGTTTATTCTGCAACAACGTGTAACGTCTCGTTTTAGTCCAGAACAAGCCAGAGAAATTTTGCTCTTAGATGGATACAGGCTAAGGTTCAGAGAGCTTGCGCTCGTAGGTTGGATGTAGCTGTCAGTACTGCCTGAATCAAACAGCCAACAGACTCCCCGTTTGTCTCCACCTTCATTCTGGAATGCTTCAGCCCTTGGGGTTCATCTTGGTTTATCGTCATCGACGCCAGAACAGGGTCTCCCCGCGGCAGCGATCTATCAGAGCTCGCCTCGTCACTGGCAGTTCCGCTCTCGATTTCGGAATAAGAGGTGTTAGATGAATCGCTGGCTCTCCAAGTCAACACAGCAGTTTCATGGCGGCGCCCCTGCTTATCAGCAGCGCTTGTGCGTTTCTTCCTCCCTCTCTTCAACTCACGGCATGAGCTAGGCGTCCGGCAGGCTCTGGCCCAGTGCCCTCGCTTTCCGCAGTCGGCACAATCGGCTTGTCGCACTGTAGCGTCAATCCGCAGAAGTAGCATCTTCAGTAGCGGCCTCTACGCTGCGATTTAGTGGCGCTCAGCAGTGGATCATTGCTGCGGGCGGACGTTGGGGTTGCCGCTTCAGCACCTCTTTCCTTCTCAAGGACTTTAGCACGTTGTAGCGCAGCCCTAAGGGTCTTCGATTATTGTAGAGTGGAATTAAAGTTTAGGCCCGGGGTTTCCAGTAAACGTTGTCTGATGCTTCCCGACTCCAATCCGCTTAGGAATGCATCCAACATTAAGGATTATTGGTGGGCTTTGGCCGTGACAGCAACACAGGTTTTGGATAGCCCTTATAGTGCGAGTGTGAAAGCATCTTCGCTCTCTCTGGCTTGTTGTTTTCGAGTGTGAAGTTGGTGACTTTCAAACAAAGTATTTTGTGGCTTATCATCATAGGTTCTGAGGAGATTCAGTGCATTCTGGTATATGCCTGGCTCACTAACCATGGAGTAGGGTACTTTCTCCAAGGAGAGCCACAAGATGGTCCATCTTCACAGTATCTTGCACAACTCTGTTCACTCGCATGTATGCTTGAAAACAGTGGAGCAAGTGGTGAAAATTTTCTCCAGCTCAGGTGGCATCTTGATCTATTTCGAGTCTTCCAGGTTTCAGGGAAGTATTAATGATTGTGAGTCTGTTAATAAAATTGATATGCCATAGACATGGACCTGACAAGAGTTATACTAATGCAGGGCTTTTATTAACAGAGCCACCACTATACTGGCCAGTGGGAAAGTATCTCCATCTGTTAGACCAGTCGGATGGAGCATCTCTACAGTCATAACCAATAGCATGCAACTCCATACATGAGAAGCAGTCAGTATAATACATCTCCCATCTCTCTCCACCTCTCCTCTCTACCCTGTACCCTTTCCCACCTCCCCTCTCTTCTCTCTGGTTCCTCCCCCTCTACATCCATCTCTCTCTCCCTCACACTCATCTCAATCCCTTACTCTTCCTTACTCTTTTACTCTCCCTCAATACTCCGCTTCTTTCTCCCACTCAGCTCTTTCTCCTCTCGCACCTCCCACTCTCAACATCCCTCTCTTCCCCTCCCATCTCCCTCTATCTCCCCTTACTGTTCCCCTCTTTGTGCCCCGTCACTCACCCTCATTCTTCCCCCTCTTCCACCCTTTTTTCTCCACCACACTCTCCACCCTCTCTCTCCCCCTCCTTCTCTCCCTCTCCCACTATCTCCCTCCACTCTCTCTCCTTCCCACTCTTCACTCTCCTCCCCTCTCCCTCCTTCTCTTTCCCCTCTCCACATTTTTTCCACCTCCCAGCTTCCTCAGTCTTTTCCATTAACCCTCTCTCCCCTCAACTTTCTCTATCCCCCTCCCCTCTCTCTCGCTATCCCACATCTCTCCCCTCCCCATCCTCTCCAACCTCTCTCTCCTTCTCATTTTTCCCTCCTCCCTTTTCCACACCTCTCTTTCCCTCTGCCCTTGACCCTCCCCTCTAACTCTCTACACCCTCTCTCTCCATTTCCTTCTCTCTCCCTGCTCATTCCCTACACCCTCCACATTCTCCCTCCACGTTGTCACCAATCTCTTCTCCCCTCTCCCCACTCTCTGAGCTCTCTTTCCCCCTATTTCTCCACCCTCTCTTCATCTCTTTCTTTCTCTCTTTCTACCCCTCTGTCGTCCTCCCTCTTTCTCCCAGACCTCCCTTTCACCTCTCTCCTTACAAACTCTATTCTTCCTTACGCTCTCCCTCACCTCCCTATCTCCCACTCCCCCTCTCCCTCATTCACCACTCTTCTCTCTCATATCTCCTCTCTATATCTCCACTCTCTCCGCTTCTCTCCATCTGTTGATATCTCTCTGCTCTCTCTCCCTCACCCCCTTACCCTCCTTGCTTCCCCCTTGTCCCCTTCTCCCCTCTTTCTCTCCCCATCTGTCCCTCCCTCCTCCTCTCCCCTACTCTGTTCTCTCTTCCCTTCTCTCACTGTCCTCCCATCTCTGCATTTCCTCTATCTCTCCTACCCTCTGTCTTCCCCTCACTCCCCAGTCACCCTCTTCCTCACCTTTCTTTTCTCTCCCTCATCTCTCTCCCTGCCTCTCCATTTCCCTCTTCCTTCCTGCTCTTTCTCTGTCTGCTTACCCTCTTTGCTCTCTTCCTCTTCTGTCTCAATTTCTCTCCCTCACTGTCACCCACCCTCTCATTCTACCGCTCCCCACTCTCCCTCCTATATCTCCCCTATCCCCACCCCTCTCACCCCTCCTCTTTCCCCTTATCTCCGTCCCTTAAATCCCCTCCCATTCCTTCCTATCCTCTCCCTTTGCCCTCTCAACCCCTCCCTTACTCCCTGCCCGCTTTCTCCCTCTCCACTCTCTTCTCATTCTCTATACCACTTTTCTCTCGCTCTTTCCCCTCATCTTTCTTCCCCACCCATCTCCCCTCCCATCTCTCTTCATCCCTTTCTCTACACCTCTCCTTTCCTGCCGCCATTTTCCCCTTCCACTCCCTTCTTTCAATCCCCTCTCCTTCCCACCCCTCCCCACTATCTCCCTGCTTCTCTCCAGCTTCTCCCTGCTCACTCCATTTCCTCTCTCACCCCTCCTCTATCTCTCTCCTGCATCTCTAGCCCCTCTCTCCCTCTGTCCCTACATCCTCTGTCCTTCTCTATTTCTGACTCCCTTTTCTCTCCATCTCTTCTCTCACTCTTCCCTCCATCTCTCTTTTTCCTCCTCTCTCCCCATCCTCTTGCCCTTCCCCTCTCACTCTACCCCTAACCCCGTTCCCTCCATTCCTGCCTCCCCCTCGTCTCTCCCTCCTCTCTCTCTTTATCTCCCTCTCGCACTCTCCCCCTCTCCCTCTCTCTTTACCCTCTCCCCTCTCTCCATCCTTTCCCCCACTCTCTGCCAGATTATGTTCTCCCTAATCTCTGCCTCCCCCTCATTATCGTCACTCTCTTCCCCTCTCTAAATCTTCCATCCCACCTTTCTCTCCCCTTCTCCGACACCCCCACTCCCTCCCCCTTTGCACCCTTTCTCCAACCCTCGCTGGCCCTTCTTTTTCCCTCTCCTTTCTCCCCTCTCCCCTTCCTTCTCCCGCTCCCCTCACCTCTCTCATCTCTCTCCTCTGTCCCCTCTCTCTCCCTCATCATTCTATCCCTTTGTCTCTCATTCATCGCTCTTAATTTTTTTAAATTTTAAAATTTATACGTACAGCACGGAAACAGGCCCTTTCAGCCCACGAGTCCGTGCTGTCCAATTACACCCAATTAATTACAGCTCTGTTACGTTTCGAACTATGGGAGGAAACCGGAGCTCCCGGGAAACCCATGCAGATATGGGAAAAACGTGCAAACTCCTTACAGACAGCGTGGGATTGGAACCCCAGTCCCGATCACGGACACTGACACTCTCCCTCTCTCCCTGCCCCTTCCTTCTCTTTCCCTCCATGCCGGTTCTCTACCTCCCCTCTGTCTCCCTCTCCTCTATCCCCTTCTCTCTTTCCACTCTCCCCTCCCTCACCCATCTGCTTCATATCCCCCTCCCATCTCTCCCCTTCTCCTCTTACCCCTCCCCTGTGACTGATTCCGCGATGCCCAGCCCAATGAATCCAAGCAAACCTTACGCCTTTCTCATCACCATTTGTACTTGAGTTGTTGTCGCCATGAACGATGCACCTGGAACCCCTTTGCACATTAGAGCCCTGCCGTTTAATGTATCTATAAACATTCAGACAGAAAAGGGAACCTTCTCTCCCACTATTTTCCTTTCACCCGTGTACCTGTCTCTCAGAGTACTTTAAATGTCTCTATTGCACCAGCTTTCAGGCATCATGACTCTCCGTACTCCTGACGTATTCCCTAAACGTCCACCCCCTCCTTCAATTTGTACAGATGTCATCTGGTGTTTGCTAACTTCGCCTGGGATAAATGTGCTGACTGTCAGCCCTATCACGATCTGAAATGGCTACTAAAATCCTGTAGATTTCTATATTCTCCTTCTCCAATCCAGCCCCCAGGCTGGGGAATCCACTCTGTCCCCTCTCCATAGCTTCCACATTCTTCCTTTAGTTGAAAAGATTAGTGAGGCGGCGAGTCTGGCTTTGACTTAAATTTGACCGATTTATTGCAGTAGACGGGTTCAGCGCCGATTAGAATTTGAACAAATCGACGTGATGTTTAGTGCAGCCAGATATTTACTTGGTGATCACTTGTGGCGCATCACTGATAGGTGAGTCTCACTCGGACAACCACGTCGTGTTCAGGCCAACGTGTCACACAGCACTCACGCTGGGTTGAAAACGATCAAGCAATGAAGTTTGTTCTGTGACACTGACAATGATTCCAAATAGCCCCACAGGAGACATTCATTTTCCTGTTAAAATGGGGTTATTTTCAAAGCGTCATTTCACAGTCAGGCAGATAATTGTCGGCAACGACGAGGCTAATTGGGGTCTGTACGGAATAGGATTTTTTTCCCAAATCTGGAAGATATTTGTTGCCACTCGTGAAATCGTAAGGATATTTTATCCTGCCCTGGCTCTATTTGGAATCCCCGGTAAGTGAGCAGAACAGCCGTCTGGGTTGTGAGGCGTCAGTATACCTTCAATCGCCTCCCTCAGGGTTATGTACACTCTCCCACTATTTGCCACAGCCTAATTGCCCGTGACCTGGAGACGGTGCCAGTATCGCCTTCCCTCTCAATTCACCATTATATTGATGATCTGATGATCCAAGGGGCCACAGAAGAGATGGTACAGGAAGGTTTGGAGAGTGTCCAAGATACTCTGATGCAAAGAGGGTGGGCCATTAACCCCGCCAAGGTACAGGGCCCGTCCCAGACAGTTATTTTCCTTGGAATTCAGTGGCATGCTGGAGAACAAGTGGTTCCCGATAAAGTTCGCAATAAAATCGCAGACTTGGCCACTCCTACTAACAAACAAGAGACCCAGCGTTTCCTGGGGTTATTGGGATACTGGCGATGCCATATTCCACACTTGGCATTGCTTTTACTCCTCTGTATAAGGTTACCTGAAAGAAAACAGACATTGTATGGGGTGACGATCAGGAAAGGGCATTCCAGTCAGCCAAGCAGGCTATTCTTCAGGCCCTGCCCATTGCTCCCCGCATTCCAGATACCCCCTACGAACTACAGGTCTCCGTTACTGATGATGTGGTCTGCTGGAGCCTCTGGCAGAAACAAGAGGGTCGCCGAGTCCCGCTGGGATTCTGGTCACGTACCATGCCTGAGGCTGCCACTCATTATTCTGCTTTTGAACAACAGTTACTAGCCTGTTACTGGGCCCTGCTGGAGACTGAAAGAATGACAGGCGATGCAGATGTTCAATTGAGACCTGCACTTCCAATAATTAATTGGGTTCTGGCTAATGATGCTAATCTAAAGATCGGGCGGGTGCAGCAGTCTTCTATTGTTAAATGGAAGTGGTATATTCAGAGTCGTGCAACCAAAGGGCCTGAAGGGGTGGGCCGCATACACAAACAGGTGGCTGATCTTCCGTCTCGTCATGAGGACGTTGAACCTGCCTTGCCCCCTCCTTTACCCCCTTCACCAGTTCAGTGGGGTAAACCCTATGATTTGCTCACTCCAGCAGAACAAGAGGATGCCTGGTTTACTGATGGTAGCAGCCAATGGGTGCAAGGAAAGCAAAAATGGAAGGCAGTGGCTTACCATCCCAAGTCAGGAACTCACTTATTAGAGGAGGGGGATGGTGGCTCCAGTCAGTATACTGAGTTGAAGGCAGTCACTTTACCACTAGATCCCCATGTTCACCCTCTTCGTCTGTTTACTGATTCCTGGGCTGTGGCTAATGGACTTGTAGTATGAATGCCTGATTGGCAAAAGAATGACTGGATGATACATGACTGCCCTGTGGGGCAAAGAGCTGTGGCAGTTGTTGTGGGATGCTTCCCATAACTGTGAATCACGTTGATGCCCATACTAATGTGGCGACTAACATGGCACAACATAATGCAGTTGCAGATCAGCTTGCCACCATCAGCCGTGCTGATACCGTCCCCCTGGCTCGATGGGCACATGAACAGAGTGGTCATTTGGGGGAGAAGGGATCAGCTATGTGGGCCTGAACACATGCTTTACCCGTCCATCAGGATGATGTCCGCATGGTCGTGCGTACATGCCCAGAATGTCAACTTGTGAAGTTCCGTGTCGTTCCTCCTGGTCCTCATGGCCGAATAAAACGGGGTGCTCGCCCAGCTGCAGTTTGGCAAATTGATTACATAGGCCCCATGCCAGACTGTATGGGTAAACGTTACGTCCTAGTAATGGTTGACACCTTTTCGGGCCTGGTTTTTGCCTTTCCCACCAAGACGGCTGACCAAGCTAGTACTATCCAAGGACTAAATCATTTAATTTCTCGTTATGATGTTCCAGAAGAGATTCAGTCTGATAATGGCTCGCACTTCTCTGGGAAGGCAATTGGGCAAATGACAACGGTATCTTATGGGTTCACCATATTCCTTATTACCCACAGGCTGCTGGGTTAGTTGAACGAATGAATGGCTTACTGAAGGAACAAATTAATTTGTTAACACCACTGGGAACCCTGAAGGGGTGGTGTCATGTGCTGCAGCAGGCAGTTGACAATTTAAATCATCACCCTTTAAAAGGAGGTACACCTTTCCACCGACTTCTTCACGCCTCTGAACTACAGCCTATTCCAGAGGAAAAACAGTCATTGCCCCCCAATTCTGAACTAGAGAATGCCGGACAAAAGGTATGGGTGGCACCACCAGGTAGTGGCCCTCCTGTTAAAGGAGAAATAGTGACACCTGCCCAGGGTAACACTCGATGGGTAGCTATTGAGGGACAGGATGATTTAGTCTGTTTAAACACTGAACGCTTATGGTATCGTGAGTGACATGTGTCAGGCTTCTTTGTTCCAGGTTCTCCGTTTTACGCTCCTGGTGATCTGGCTTAACAGCTGCTTTGGTGCCAACAATTGGATTTGTAATAATGAGGACATTCCGAGTGAGTTGCCCGTGGGAGACACAGTCTGGTGCATTACATCAAGGAAGTCCTCGGTCACCCGCCTCAAGTGCAGCTTATATGCTAATGTTATTGCCAGTGTCGGGTCTTATATTTTGTTTGTAGATGGACCAACTGAAGAGGTTGCCCCCTACTTCTGTGATGGTAGTTTTTGTGCTTGCTTTGTATCTTGTAATAACTCTGCTCCACCTGTTGCTAAGTGGCGGAAGGATTCTAGTTCTGTGGAGGATTGGTGGTCTACCTCGCCATCAAACATTCCTTCAGATTTGTCTGACAATTCCTTTCTCCATGTCTCCTATGCATACGCTCACCGATTAAATGTTTCTAATTGTTGGGTTTGTACTATAGGCCCTTTGCATGCTGGTACAGGCATTCCCATGATCCCCATTCCTTTCACCCAAAAGGAAATATTTTGACTCCTCCAAAGGCAGAGTTTACATTGATGTTGATCAGCCTGTGCCTGAGGAGGCTCATTTCTTTAATCTGAGTGATATTTTGGGTATTTTCCGAGGATGGCATATTTCTACCCTCTCTCATAATATCACACCCCCCTATTTTATTGTTTCCCAATATGTGAAGGGCTCTGTCTGGTTTTGTAAATTCCCTGCCAAGCCTGCCGATTCACTATGATTCAGTGATTGTCTGACATATTCTCTTTTCATTTCCAAGCCCCCTGTGAACGGGACTTATTGGGTTTGTGGGTCTCGCGCCTATGCCTGGCTGCCCCTTACCTGGGGTGGTTGCTGCTATTTAGCATATGCCGTCCCCTACCTGCACCATATTTCCCGTTTACAGGACCATCCCTCACTTATGCATAAGTCCACTGTCCTTTGGCATAGATGTCACCTTTCAGGTGCTGAGATTGTCCTCGGCGCCTTGATGCCAGGTTATGGAGATATTCGTATTTCCCTAGAGATTCACAAATTATATGATCTGATGAACTCTATTGCCAATGAGACATCCTTTGCTCTTTTGTCTGTAAATCAGGGCCTTAGTGACCTTAATGATGAACTCTCTGCCATTAGGACAGTGGCTTTGCAGAATCGTATGGCCTTGGATTTTCTGTTAGCAAAACAGGGTGGCACGTGCGCAGTTGTTGGTTCTGAATGTTGCTCGTATATTCCTAATGTAACCACTAATATTTCTGTTATTATTCAGCATGTCTCGAAGTCTGTTCGTGAGCTCCAGCGTCTGGGTATTGTGGCCAACAAGGATAATGTGAGCCTTGGTTGGAATCCTTTTTCATGGTTAGCTGGTACATTCGGGGGATTGGGCCACCATATTCTCCGTTGGTTGCTCGCATTATTGCTTGTTTTTGTGATTATTGTAGTTTTAATTTCTCTTTTACGCTCTTTTTGTACTCAAATGCTTGTCGGGTCTCGTGTCTGACAGCCTGTGACCAAGGGGTGGAATGTAATGGAAGATTTTAACCTATTTTAGTTAACCTGTTTTTTCTTAATTCCCAGCTCTTGGTTCTGTAGAGCAAAGAACCTTTTTTTAAAAAACTTGCAGCTTTGGGTTCTGCAAGGCTGAGAACCTGCTTGTGTTTTAGAATCAGCAGACATAAGCAAAATTCCACCAAGGGGCCAGAGCTGCAGTTATCTGACGAAAGGACATCTGTGTACCAAGAACATTTAATCTTACTGCTTGTTTTGGTCACAGACTGTCAGAGGCCTAGCCTTGATGCAAAATAAACCATTGTATTCAAAGTGATAAGCTGAAAATTATGTTATTTGTTAGAAGCCTAGCATGCTAGCTTGCTTGCTTATCTTTCTTGCTGTGCTGGGAATAGGTGCTTGGGTTAGCAGTTTTTTGGGTAATATAAGTCATGGTCCCGCTGCTGAAGTTAGGAGACTCTCCGAGAGGTGGCAACATCTCTCAAGAAGAAGAAGAAGACTTCTGGAGTCCAGCCAACGTCCCGGTCAGGGGAGGTGGAGAAGCTGCTACCGGCGCTCTGACAACCTACTACAAGTGTGCAGTCGTTGCCTCGCTTCGGCAGTTGGGACCAGTCCAAGCATTGATAAGTATAGTTGGGAAGGGCTTGCATATTGTAGTGTGAAATCAGCTTTTGAATTTGTAATAAACATTTGTATAATCTGAACTGCTCTGGGTGTGTGTGTCTATTTTCTTTCGGTAGTTCAAACACTGTGACCAATCTAAAATGAACAAAATGAGAGGTATAAGTTTACCCAAGACATTAACCTAGCTGGAGTTCTCTGTGGCTTGGAGGTTCCAGATGAAGACTCCATGGTTCCAACTGGACAGGTAGGCCTCAGTTCTTCAGCACTTTTAAAAAGTAGTTTTTTCTGTAATTTCTTAATATTAGCCACCATTATAATCAAATAATGTTCTTAGAAATAAAACTAAAGCATTTATATACTTAAATTAAAGTTTAAAAACGGGTGTTTAACAAACTGGCTGGGGAGGATTAGGACTGCACGTCTGCCCTTTATGCCATCTTGCCACGCCCCCTGATTTAGTCCTGTTGAATATGACTGCATTTACAGAGGTAAGTCCACCCGATATTGAGATCGAACTGGCCGATATAGCTGACAAAGACTTATGGGTGTCTAAGTTCAGAAGCTTGACAGCTGATCTTGAAGATGTTGCTCGTCTGAAGGCCATTCATGCTCAGAAGCACAAATGGAGTGAAAATGAACCCCTCCAAACTGGGCAAACGTGTGTTCAAAACATGGAATTAAATTCTCAAGACATATGTGAACATGAAAAAATATGCATTTGGAGTCCTGTTGATCTTTGGATCCACATACTTATGTGAGCAGGTTTTTTCCAGCATGAACTACAGAAAAAGCAAACATCCCTCACGCTTCATGGATGAGAGCATGCAATCCTGCATGAAGATCAAAGTGACGTCTTACAGCCCTAATATTGATCAGCTGTGCAGTGAGGTTCAGGAGTAAAAGTCACATTAAACAGGTAAAATAAAATCATTTAATATTACTATTTTGCAAATATATATTTTTATATTGGACCCTCAACTGATGTAGTTATGTTTTATATTTAGGTTGGTGGTTGACTGCTGTAGCTACGTGACTGAGGAAATCAATGGACGACGGAATCTTTCAGAATAAGATAGAAACTGACATTTTTTTGTTATAGTCCTTATACACACAGCATAAGTGTAATAAAACTATATATGCGGTGTTTCCATCATATTAGGGATCAAACTGGTTTTGCGACTCCAGATGGGTTTTATTTGGTGGGAAACAGCCCAAATGACTCTTTTAATGCTGAAGGTTACAGACCCCTGATATAGACACAGCGACACACACACACACACACACACACACACACACACACACACACACACACACACACACACACACACACACACACACACAAAATTTCACACTCAGTGAATCCTTTGAAATGGCAGCTAACAGATCTTGGAGACCATTTGTGTGTTTAGTCATTGTTCTGCTGGAAGCCTGTATGATTAAAAGACATTTTTTTCTGATGATTCAAAATTGTAAACAGTCTTAAAAAGCATTATGACTTTTTTGTATTGGAAGTTCAAGACAAGTAATATTTAGCAAAGAAACAGCTGCATAGCAAGGAAGCCATTTGCAGGTTGAGCTGTGCAGACAGCTCAGATTCATAATAGCTCATAATATTTGGGAATTTAAACTTCAAAGGAGAGCACTGGTGTCATGTCACATGATTAAAGACATCTTGAAAGAAGATCACTTACCATCGTGGAGGTCGCAGAGGATTGAGGAAGGTACTTGACCCTCCTGTAGGTCAGAGAGGATTGAAATGCAGTAACAAAAGGCTGCTTGTTGTTCTCCTTATGACTACGCAGAAGTTGCATGGGACCCATACACAAACAAAAACACTACTACCATCGAATGAGCCCAGAGGCAAGCAACCTGATTTGTCACAAACAAATATGGTAGAGGTGTGAGTGTTACCAAGCTCTTGGATTCATTAAAGTGGAGCTCTCCGAGACAGACATGAAGAACATCTGAGACAAAATGCTAAACAGCCAGCTCGATATAGATGACCGATCCTACACCGAACCCAAGCCTACTAGGAGCAGACAAGGGCACTTCACCCAATTTGTAGTGTCATCTTCCATTGCAGATGTGTACAGCAATTGATTCTTCCCCCTTACAATTAAAGCATGAAATATTATTCACCCTACCATACTCACACAACCAGATCCAATTAAATGTAAAACAACTCTTCTTCAACAATCTCCTCCTTTAACACCTACACCTCTAGTTTAAATTCCATATGGAATATTTTATAGGATCAAGAACCAAAAATCAGTAACACTGAAAAAGTTGGATTGAAGAAAATAGCCATTTCCAACTGCCTCGTGGAAGAAAACACAGGTACTGTAACCTTCATGCAAAAGGGGGAAATCATTGATATGAAGTAACAATTCCCTGAAAACAATTCTACAAGACATTTGTGAGCTTTGAGATGTAGATGCCTCATACCTTCTCCATAATTCCTTATCAACAGCAGTAAGGACTTTGAATTTCAACACAAATGTTTTCTGAGACTGAACTGTAAAATCATCTCTTCAGAACTATGGTTGAACTATAATGGTTTGGGTTTTACCGCAACACCTCCACCCTCAACCCCACGCCACGACACATACACACAGACAGACAGACAGATAGTCAGACAGACAGACACACACACACACACACACACACACACACACATTTGACAAAGTGGGAATAAGTTAGAATTGTTTAGAGTTAAGTAAGTGTTATGTTATTAATATAAAATAATTGTTTTGATTATACCATTGCCTTGGTCAATTTCCATTGTTGCTGATCTACTGGGTTATATGTGTTTCCCGGGGCGAGCGCGGAGATGATGGACCTCTGAGGGCGTCCGCGGACCGCGCCATGTGTCAGGGTTGCCTGGAATCATGGTGTGTTTGGCACCAGTCTCCACCTGTCGACAACCGCTGGGTGTTCTCCTTTCGCCAGTGTTCAGCCATGCAGGGCATCGGTTCACAAAGCCGGGAAAGGACCTCGGAACAAATCTTTGGAGAGACGTGGCCCCAGTCCTACCTCATTTGTCTGGGTCTCACGTGGGAGAGGAGCTGCTGGCAGGCTGGACAAACCCATACCTTTGAGGGGGGGGGGGGGCTGAATCTCCTCCTTTAAGTCTCTTTTCTGCATTGTCGACCCGAGGACTTGCTCCCCTCTCCAACCCTTCCAGCAAGCGCATTGTCTCTCTCATTGTTTCCCGGCCACGGGGCAGACCAATAATAGAACAACCCCCTGCAAGTCGGGACAGGCAGTGATGACTCGGTGTCACACCAGCTCAGGGGTAACGCTGGAACTCTCTGGGGAGTCTCTGTTGTGGACAGTCTGGTAGAGGCCAGTAACCAGGGTCCACTCTATAACGGTCGTCGTTCCATCCCCTTACTCCACTCTGCCCGGGACTGTCCACGCAGACGTCCCCATCCCTCGATCAAATGTTGGCACCGTTGCCCCGCAGCATCAGGGCACAGAAATTAACTGGGTCCTGTTGCCAGTTGACTCTCCGAGCCGCCTCTTGTGGCTGTATTTTAACCGGACTGCACGGCAGTTCAGTGGCCTTATGTTCGAGATTTTTGACCCGTGTTTGAGCTTCTCCCATCGTACAGCAACGCTGCTGCAGTGTCTCTACCTCGCATTTCAACTTCGTGCTGCTGTCTTGGGGCAGCTGCGAGTAGCCAGAAGGCACCTCCCCGGCTCGCCTTACTTTTTGAGAACCCTGATCCTCTGACTAGTGACACATTATTGTGCTCCATTTCCTACTCTCGAGACGATCTGACACGGCCACTGGCGTGAGTGAATTTGATCTTTTCTCATTGGAGCGACAATGAACGACTTAATCGAGGAGTACAAGATAATAAGATGCAATGATTGGTCAGAGACTTTTTCCAGGCCTGAAATAACTAACCAGAGAGGCATTTGTATTTTTTTAATTTCGACACATAGCGCGTTCACAGGCCCTTTCGGCCCACGAGTTCGTGCCGCCCAATTTACAACCAATTAATCAGTCAGTTTCGAACTGGTTGAGGAACCCGGAACCCCGGGGGAAACCGCACGCAGACACGGGGAGAACGTACAAATTCCTTCCAGACAGCGCGGGATTCGAACTCCGGTCACGATGCCTGGGGCTGTGAAGGAGATGCGCTAACCGTGGAGGTGGGAGGAAGTGCAGGGGGATGTGAGAGGTGGGGTTTTCACACAGGTACAATGGTATCGTTTAAGGAATTGTTAGATCGGTACATGGATCTGAGGAACAATGGAGGGAGATGTAGCAGGGGAATTCTCGATCATTTTTAAAGTAGAGAAATGGGTCAGTTAGTTTGAGGATGATAGAAAGGCTGGAGTTGTTGTGGATAGTGTTGAAGTTTGTTGTAGGATATAGGCAGGATGCATAGCGGGCGGGAAATTAGCAAATGCAATTCAATCCGGATAATTGTGGAGTGATGCATTTTGGAAGGTCGAGTTTAAACGGTGACATGGTTAATGGTAGGATGATTAACAGTGTGGAGGAACAGAGGGATCTTGGAGCCCAAATACATAGATCTCTCAAGGTTTCCTGGCATGTTGATAGGATAGTTGAGTAGGCCAATGTTATGCTGCCTTTCATTAGTCTCGGTATTGACTTCAGGAAGTAAAGGCAAAGGTAAAGGTTCCATTATTGCCACGTAATAGAAATGTTGCAGCTCTATAAATCTCTTGTGAGACCACACTTAGGATATTGTGCTTATTTCTAGTCTCCTCTTTACTGAAAGTATGTGAAGGCTATGGAGAGGGTGCAGAGGATGTGGCCTGGATTGGAATATATATCTTATGAGGCAAGTTTAGCAGAACTAGGGCTTTACTCTGTGGAACAGTGTCCTGGGTAAACTTGTACCTCTCATTTTGTTCGTTTGAGATTGGTCACAGTGTTTGAGCTACCAAAAGATAACAGAGACACATGCTGAGAGCACTTCAGTTTATACAAATCTTTATTACTAAATCTAAGGCTGATTTCAAACCACAATATGCAAACCCTTCCCAATTATACTTATCAACACCTGGACTGGTCCCAACTGCCGAAGCAAGGCACACTTGTAGTAGGTTGTCAGGGCCTCCCCCAACCGGGATGTTGGTTGGACTCTAGAAGTTCTTGCTAAGAGATGTTGCCACCTCTTGGAGGGTCTCCACTTCAGCAGTGGGACCATGGCTTATATTACCCCAAAAAATTGTTTACTCATACCTTATCTCTGAATAAATGATTTAATTATCTTCAAGGTCTCCTGACAGTCTGCGACCAACAAAAGGCAACTGCATCTCTGGGCCTCATGGTGTAAATTGAATTATGTCGACTGATTCATATGCATCCCTGGGCCCATGGTGGAATTTAGATTATGTCTTCTGATGCAACTGCACCCCTTATTGCATAAGCTGGTCTAAACCCTCCATTATATTCCACCCTTAGTCGCAGCCTGTCACTTACGAGACCTTACAAGTATTTGAGTACAGAAGGAGCGAAAAGGAGAAACTAAAACTATAATAATCACAAAAATAAGCAATAATACGAGCAACCAATGGAGAATAGTGTGGCCCAATCCCACAAATGTACCATTTAACCATGAAAAAGGATTCAAACTATCCTTGTGGGCCACAATACCCAGACACTGAAGCTCAAGAACAGATTTTGAAACATGCTGAACAATATCAGATATATTAGTGGACACATCGGGCCGTGTCCCCCACGGGCAACTCCCTCGGAACGTCCTCGACATTACAAATCCAATTTGTGGCATCAAAACAGCTGTTAAACCAGATCAGCAGGAGCAAAAGATGGAGGACCTGGAACAAAGAAGCCTGCATATGTCACTCACGCTGCCGTAAGCATTCAGCATTTAAACAAACTAAACCATCCTGTCCCTCAATAGCTACCCACCGAATGTTACCCTGGGCAGGTGTCACTATTTCCCCCTTTACAGGAGGGCCACTACCTGGTGGTGCCACCCATACCTTTTGTCCGGCATTTTCTCGCTCGGGAATGGGGGGGCAATGACTGTTTTTCTTCTGGAATAGGCTATAGTTCAGAAGCATGAAGAAGTCAGTGGAAAGGTGTACCTCCCTTTAAAGGGCGATGATTCAAATTGTCGACTGCCTGCTGCAGCACATGGTTCCACCCCTTCAGGGTCCCCAGTAGTATTAACAAACAAATTTGTTCCTTCTGTAAGCCGTTCATTTGTTCAACTAACCCGGCAGCCTGCTTGCGGGTAATAAGGAATATGGTGGACCCATAATCTGCATTATTACCATTGTTATCATTCTAGATATTCCCGTCCCAATCATCAATTACATCAGGATCGTCGCCATTCCTTATCATGGCATGAATACAATGTGAATCGGGTTCTACTCCATGCCTTTCTTTATCTGCACAGAGCTGCTGCCGGAGTTTAATATTACAGTAGTTCATTTGGACATGCTTATCCTCCCATTCTTTGGCTCGGTCCTGACTGGTGCGAACAATGTCGCTCATTACGGAACAGCGTTGTGGTAGGGCTTCAAGCTCCTCCTCTAATTGCTCTCTCTTGTGCTGAGATTCTACTTCTCGGTTAACTGATTCTGCTTCATGCTGAATGGAGCGATGTAAGGCTGTGGTCAGCAACCAAAATCTGTCCGCCAGCATCCCCTTTTTAACAGAAAATTTACTTTCTTGAAGGAGAGTGGCACCCCGCTCTCCCAGAGGCGCATTTAATGAATCTAACTTCTCATCCCAACTAATGGGTGGTCCCAACAAAGACAGGGTATTGGCCAACATGCCAAAACCATCGTCTTTGGAAGTCCATCCCGGAATCAAGAACTGCTCAAGATTCATCTCTTTCTTTCAGCGAAACATCTTGAGACCAATCCTGCTGACTACACCAATTGTCCTGGGTAAACTTGTACCTCTAATTTTGTTCATTTTAAATTGATCACAGTGTTTGAGTGACCGAAAAAAAACAGAGACACACGCCAAGAGCACTTCAGTTTATACAAATTTTTATTACTAAATCTAAAGCTGATTTCAAACTACAATATGCAAGCCCTTCCCAATTATACTTATCAACGCCTGGACTGGTCCCAACTGCCGAAGTGAGGCAATGACTGCACACTTGTAGTAGGTTATTGGGGCGCTGGTAGCAGCTTCTTCCAGGTCAAACATTTTGGCAGTTTCCGCAAAACATGACGTCATGCGCTGGAGAGCTGGCTCTGAATGGGCAACTAAAGCGGCATCATCTGCAAAGAATAGTTCACGGACAAGTTGCTCTTGTGTTTTGGTGTGAACTTGCAGGCGCCTCAGATTGAAGAGACTGCCATATGTGCGGTACCAGATGTAAACAGCATCAACCAGTTTACCTACCTCAGCTGCACCATTTTATCTGATGCAAGGATTGACAATGAGTTAGACAACAGACTCACCATGGCAAATAGCGCCTTTGGAAGACTTCACAAAAGAGTCTGGAAAAACAACCATCTGAAGAAACACACAAAGATCAGCGTGTACAGAGCCGTTGCTCCTGTTCAGCTTCAAATCATGGGTCCTCTACCGGCATCACCTACGCCTCCTAGAACACTTCCATCAGCGCTGAGTCTGCTCCATCCTCAACATTCGTTGGAGTGACTTCATCACCAACATCGAAGTACTCGAGCTGGCAGAGTCTGCAAGCATTGAATCCACGCTGCTGAAAACCCAACTGCGCTGGGTGGGTCACGTCTCCAGAATGAAGGACATCGCCTTACCAAGATCGTGTTATATGGCGAGCTCTCCACTGGCCACTGAGACAGAGGTGCACCAAAGAAGAGATACAAGGACTGCTTAAAGAAATCTCTTGGTGCCTGCCACATTGACCACCGCCAGTGGGCTGATATTGCCTCCAACCGTGCATCTTGACGCCTCACAGTTCAGTGGGCAGCAACCTCCTTTGAAGAAGACTGCAGAGCCCACCTCACTGACAAAAGACAAAGGAGGAAAAACCCAACACCCAACCCCAACCAACCAATTTTCCCTTGCAACTGCTGCAACCGTGTCTGCCTGTCCCACATCAGACTTGTCAGTCACCAACGAGCCTGCAGCAGACGTGGACATACCCTCCATAAATCTTCATCCGCGAAGCCAAGGCAAAGAAGAAAAAGAAAGAAAGAAGAAGGTAGCAGCTTCTCCACCTCCATCGACCGGGACGTTGGTTGGACTCTAGAAGTTTCTCTTCTTGTTGAGAGATGTTGCCACCTCTCAGAAAGTCTCCACTTCAGCAGTGGGACCATGGCTTATATTACCCAAAAAAATGTTTACTCCTACCATATCTCTTTGAATAAATGATTTAATTATCTTCAAGGTCTCCTGACAGTCTGCAACCAACAAAAGGCAACTGCATCTCTGGGCCTCATGGTGTAAATTAGATTATGTCGACTGATTCATATGCATCCCTGGGCCCCATGGTGGAATTTAGATGTGTCTACTAATTCATATGCATCCTGGGCCTCATGGTGGAATTTAGATTATATCTTCTGATGTAACTGCATCTCTTCCTGCATAGGCTGGTCTAAAACCTCCATTTCAAACAGTAACAGATTATAGATATGTTTTTGCGAGATAAAATAGGGCAGGTTTATGTTAGTGTAGGTCATAATCTGATCTTATTTAAAATAGTGGAGCTCTTCTCATGAGGGAGGCACTGGCTAAAAGACCCTTTGCAAGAGCTTTGGAGAGTGCCCAAGTGACTTCACTAATGGATTGTTGTTTACAAAAAGGCAACAGATGAATTAACTCATCACAGCCACAGCCTGTCTGGAGTGGAACTTGCTGTACTAAGATGGCCATGTGGTTTTGCAAGCAGAAAGAGTCAAACAGGTTTTGAGAGAGAGAGAGAGAGAGAGAGAGAGAGAGAGAGAGAGAGAGAGAGAGAGAGGGAGGGAGGAGTTCAGTTCTGCAGTTTTACAGTTGGAGGCAGCAGATTGGACTGGAAGCTGGCAAGCTTTTGGAAAAACCCAATTTGGAAGATGGATTGTGCATGCATAGTTCAGCTGTGGTTCATGCAAGAGGAGAGGACTGGTTGCCTAATATTTCACTTGAAATAAGTGAAACAGAAAGGAAATCTGTGATGACCAGAAAGAAAGAGATTATCATATGGAAACCTCTGCGGGTGGGGGGGGGGGGGGGGAGTTTCTCGGCAAGACACTGACGTGGGCTGATTAGAAGGAATCCGTTTGTGTCTAGGTATAACAAATCTCTCTCTGAAAACCAAGAAGAACCTTCCTGAGCAGTAACCATGTACCTGTCAAGCAGCAAAACCTGGTGAATTCATAAATGTTAAATTCTGTGCACAGTATAAGAAATTGCCTGCAATCAGTGAACTTGGAGGTATGAGAAGTGAAATTGAACTGTGAATCAAATAACTTTTCTGAACTTACACACACATTACATACACGTGCGCTTAGTATGAGAAGTGGGTTGTTAGGTTAGTTAAATTAATGGTGATAAGTTAAAGTTTGATCATATTTTCATGCTTAAAGATCCTCTGTTTAACTAACCATTTGTCTTGTTTAATATATATTGCTGCTTGGTTTTGGGGTCCTCTGGGCTCATAACAGAGCTAAATAAGATGAGAGGTGAGTTAACAGACGTTTACAAGATTATAATAAGCATTGCTAAGGTAGGCAGCCAACACGTTTATCGCAGTTCTGGAGTACCAAACAACAGAGGACATTTGAACAAAGTGATGGGAAGAATATTTACGGGAGACATAAGGGGTAAAAACTTTATACCCAGAGATTTGGGGGCGTGAATACATCGCCAGTGCTCGTGTTGGAGCCTGGTCATTTAAGAGACCCTTAGGCACACGGATCATGGAAAATAAAGGGTTATGTGGCAAGGATGGTGTAGGTTTTTGGTAGGTAAAGATAGATCGGTACAACATTTTGGGCCGAAGGGCATGTACTAGGTAGTAAATATTTCAACTTGTACGTTCCATGTTTATATTATTAGATCGGCATAATGCTGTGTTTTTTTGGGTCTGTGCTGTGCTGTAGTTATCTCTCATCGAATATATTCACACTTTCACGCCCACTGATTACACACATTGAGCTGTAGACCTCACTCTCCTACGGTTATGTTCCTTCAATAGCAATAATATTCCTGTATTGTGGGATGATATGAGATCAGAGATCACCTACCTGATCTTCACGAATGTTTTATTAAAGGAAACTCATTTCAGTACATCAGGTCCCCACTCGTTGACGCTTTAACTCCTGTCATCTCCGCTGCACGTGTTCTCTTTAACTTCTATATTTGCCGAAACCCCCATTTGCCCCGCCACAAATTTGGATTATTTCCTCCCCACGACATTCATCCTCAACACCATCTCCTCCACCCCAGAGCATCACGTGGATAACCCCCAGTAGATTCCTCCTCCCCCCCCCCCCCCCGCCCCCGAGCAGATGCAGCCAGACCCTCATATCCAGGTCGCATCTTCCCAGGAAGGCATCCAAGCAGCTCAGGAATTGTAATTGCGACCACATGCGCCATTCCCACAGCCACACATACATCTACCTTACACCTGTATATCGATAACTGACAGCGGGAAACAGGCCGTTCGGCCTACGTATCCGTGCAGATCATGATGTCTAAAGTATCCCAAAACTCTGCTGATTGGACAGATGCTTATTACTTCATTCCCTACACATTCACGACTCTCTACCTCAAAGCCACGGAAATTCTACTAATTTATCTCCTTCACCACGATTCTCTAGGCCACCGGTACTCTCTGCCAAATACTTTTCTCCATCTCACCTTGATAGAATGTTGTCATGTGTGCAGTACCTTTGCCCCGGGGAAGAAATCTGCCGGTGTACCCATAATATTTAACCACCTCTGTCAGGTCTCCCCGGAGCCCCCCACGCAACAACGAAAGCAACCCAGATGCATAAAATATCCCATGGGTCATAAGTTCCAAATCAGACAACACCTGGTAAATCTCTCCATTGCCCCCTTCAACGCTTCCACCCCCTTCGTCCAATGGGACGACCAGCATTTCTTACTTTCGATCTAACAGGAGTGTACATAGTCGCAACATAACTTCCCGACAGATAATACGCCATGCGCAGCACAATGAAGCCAAGCATCACAAACATATACTTGAGTGGTCGTCTCAGTGAACGATGTACCTGGAACCCCTCTACACGTTAAAGTTTTTAAGAGCCCTTCAAATGCATACATAGAGCATCACAGCAAAGTACAATTTCCACGCTCAGGATGTTGTGCCGATTGATGTCAGTCTTCTCAAAAATCTAAGGGTTGCTGATCTCAGAAGCCTCTAATTATCTTTCATCCGCCTGAACTGCTTAAGAGCCCTCATTGCCCACCCTCCTCCACTACCTAGGTCTGAAAAATTTACTGCTTATGTCGTCCCTAAACGTTCCTGTCCTCACCTTGTGCAGGTGTCCTATTGAATTTGCTCATTTCGCCCCGGGGAAACGATCAGGCTGCCCGCCCCATGTAGGCCTCATATCATCTTGCACAACCTTGATTAAGTCACCGCTCATCTTTCTTCGCTCAAAAGGGAAAATTATCCAGCTCTGTCAAGCATCCTCATTCTCCAATTCAGGCAACCACCTGTAAATCTCCTCTGAACCCTCTCCATCGATGCCACATTCTTCCCGAGACGGTCAAAAAATTAGCGAGGTGACGATTCTGGCTTTTATTTAACCCTTTGGACTCCCTGCCCCTGTTTTCAGGAACCACCAACAAGCGCCTATACCCCGTGTCCCTGTTTTTCGGGACTGGTTTTAGACTCAGTCACCAGCTGGTTCATACTGATTTTCAGCCTTTGATACTGTAGCTTTCCCATGGGCCCAGACCGGAGTGTATATTGTGAAAGGTTAAGAATGGATGGAGTCCAAAGAGTTAAATTTGACCGATATATGGCAGATTAGAATTTGAAGAAATCGAAATGATGTTCAGTGCATGCAGATATTTACTTGTTGCTGACTTGTCTGCTCCGAACTGCACCGGTGATTGGCAAATCTCACCCCGAAAAACTGCATCGTGTTTATTTCAACATATTGCACAACACTCACGCTGCGTGGAACCCGATTAATTAATGAAGTTTGCTCCGTGATCAACACCAGACAAATGATACCTAATAGTCCCACAGGAGAGATTCATTTTTCAGTTAAAAGTACTTTGCAATGCGTAATTTCAGGGTCAGGCAGATAATTGACGCCGATGACGAGGCGAATTTGGGTCTGCACCAGAGCAAGAAGACGGGTCAAATCTGGAAGGTATTTGGTGCCGTTCGTGAGATCGGGAGGATATATTATTCTGCCTTGGCTGTATTTGGAATCCCGGGCAAATCAGCGGAGCGGCCGTCTGTGTTGTGAATGAAATTAGCCCATCTCGTTGTGCTCCAATTACTAATTTTAGAACTGATCCATCTTTCCCGGTGCTGTGGGCCTGTTCACGAGCTAACACGTCTCGTTGCGGCGGTCATGTTGACGGGCTGCATCGGCAGGAGGTGACAGACACAAATCTCCGCTTCTCCTACTTTATCAGAGCGAGTTGCACAGATTGACAGGAGGCAGTGAGTTCTGTTTTGGGACCATCAGTCGACACCTAAATTCGCCGCCCGTCATGATAGCATTGGTGATTGTTCCAAGCTTCAGTTCAGTGACCTTTGATCCTTTGGTAAATAATCGCTTGTGCCCTTAAGTTCAACGAGGATGCGGTGGAGAATTGTGGAGCGGAGCGAGCCATCCCATATCAATAGCTGGTAAATAATATGTAACTTGTTCATGCACTGACACAGTTGTTCCCTTTCCCATGCTGAGCGGGGCGGTTTCCGAGGAACTGAAATCTGCATTTCAGATTTGGTTGCATATTCATAGAGTTTCTCATCTGATTGATTTCCACTCGTCCCTCTGATGAAGTTGGATCAACAAACCGAGATACAGATAATGTGCGTTTTACAGAGAGGACGATTCATATGCCCCGACAGTCACTCCTCCCGTATGTTACTGCAACCTTTTAGTTGACATTCGAATGCACTGAATTTGATCAATAGGAAACATCGTTTTCTACCTGGTTTATTCATGCTCAAGATTATTGTCACATGCAGCAATGCACAGATACAAAATTGTATTGCGAGCAGTTGGCACAACATCTGATGTAGACTACAGCAAAAAAGGTACAGGCGAAAGACTGCAGTTACAGAGTGAGAGAGTGGGAGAGAGAGAGAGATAGAGAGGAGAGAGAGAGAGAAGGTGGAGAGATGGGGAAAGAGAGATAATGTATTCACGGATATCTTCAACATCTCACTCAGGCAGGGTGGGGTACCCATCTGTTTCAAAGAGGCTTCAATCGTACCAGTTCCCAGGATGAATTCGGTAACCCTCCTAAATAACTATCGACCAGGGTTACTCACATGATGAAGTATTTTGAAACGCTGGTGTCGAAGCATATCAGCTCCAGTCTGAGAGGTGACACGGATCCGTTCAGATTCTCTATCATAGAAGTAAGACTGCAGCGGATACCATCTAATGGCCTCTACACAACGACCTTGGACACAAGGACAGAAGAGATGCTCACCTCAGGATACGCCTGATCCTACGCATTTAACAACATCGTCCCTTCAAAATTGTCCAGCAACCTCCAAGAGTACATAGGAGGCAGAGTGAAAATTTGGCTGAATTCTGCACCAATAACTTCGCACTAAATGACACAAAACCAAAGAGCTAATTATTGACCAGGAAGTGAAAATCAGAGATATAGAATCCAGTGATCATTAGGAGAATTAGGGGTGGAGGTTATCATATGTTCATGGGAGTGACTATTTCAGAGAATCTTTCCTGGCCCAAACACACTAATTGGATTGTGAAAAACGTAGTCAGCGTCTCTAACTCCTTAAGATTTTGCTGCGTTTTATCATAACATGGAAACCCTGGAAAGTGTCTACAGATGTATGGTTGTCTACAGATGTATGGACCAGATGCATCACGGTCTACTCTGGGGACACCAACGGCCTTGAGCTTGCAAAGGGTAGTGGATCCAGGGAAGGACATCACGAGTAACATCCTTCCTTCCATCGAGAACATTTCCGGAAATGATGCAATTGCAAAGCAGCAACAATCATCAAAGACCCACACGAGGCAGCACACGGATCTTTCTTGGTGCTTCCATTAGGAAAGAGGTATAGACGCCACAAGACTCGCCATTACCATGTTTAGGAACAACTGCTTCCTCTCCACCATCAGACTCCTCAACAAGAAACTCTATCAGGGTCTTATTTAAGGAGTCTTACCTTTGCACTCCACTGTAGTGGACCGTCAGTTTGTTTACATTACTTTATTTTGTGTATGTGTGAATTGAGTCAGTTTTTCTGTACTCCCAATAATTGGTGATTCTGCCTCTGCGGCAGGAATACATCTCAGTGTTTTAGGTAATGCCATATATGTACTCTGACAATAAATATGAAATCTAAATCTGAAGGACAAAGACAATTAGACACAGATAAAGATAGATAGATAGAAAGATGGGGAGAGAGAGACTGGAGAGAGAGAGAGGGAGTGTGTGTGTGTGAGAGAGAGAGAGAGTAGAAAGAGTTTCTGCACAAAGCAGTTTGTGCAGATCAAAGGGAACAGATTTTTAAAAATTGTGGGTTTCATACAGGAGTCTGAAGATGGCTGTAAGGGAACGATCTTTGAATCTGATGTTGCAGAATCGCACAATCGTGAAAATTCTTCTCTGCAGGGGCTGGTTGATGAAGAGTGTTGGGCACAGATGTATTGCCTTTTCATCTGTTGGTTGCCATTCAAAGGCAGCGGAAGGATGGAATGGGTGGAGGGGAAGGAGGTGTGTGTGTGACGGACTGAGCAATGTTCATAACACTCTGCACTTCGTTTCGGCCGAAAGCGAGCAGTTCCCGCACTAGGAAGTGATGAATCCGGACTGGACCTTTCAATTGTGCATCTGCCGAATTTGTTTAGTAATGCAGGTAACAGGCCAAATATCCTCCGGTTTCTGAGGCAATTTGGGTGTTCGAGCACTTCATTGCCATCGAGGAAATACCAGGAACGTTGGAGGTGTTGTGATTGTGTTGAAGTCTGTCGTAGGTTACACAGGATATAGAGAGAATGCAGATTTGGGCAGAGAATTGTCAGATGCAGTTAAATCCGGATATTTTGGAAATCAATCGTTCAAGGCAGAGCACATGATTAAAGGCAGGATTCTTAGCAGTGTGGAAGAATAGAGGACGCATGGGATCAAAATCCATAGATCTCTTAAGGTTGTCCCGCAGGTTGATATGGTAGTTTAGAAGAATTCTGGTATGCTGGCCTTCATTAGACTGGGGATTAAGTTCAAGAGTAATGACATATAAAGCCCTGGTAGTATGAGGCTTAGAATATTGCTAATGTTCTGGTCACTTCAGTACAGGATGTATGTAGAAGTTACAGAGAGGTTGCAGAGGAGATTTCCCAGGATTTTGCCAGTTTGCAGCAAAGTTAACAGAGTGAGGGTATTTTTCTTTGGAGTAAAGGAGGAAGGAGGATAAAAGGCGACTTAATAGTGGTCTACACGATTTGTAAAAGACATAAGTGGGGTGAACAACAATCTCTCTTCCTTGGGCGAGAGTAGAAAACACCAGAGGACATTTGCTCAAGGTGAGGAGAAGAATGTTTGGGGAGACGTCAGGATTAAGAATTTACACAGAGTGTAGTTGGAGCCTGGAATGCATTGCCCGGATGTTGGTTCAGGCTGGTACAATAAGAACATTAAAAAATACTCTTAAACATGTTAGGAATTAAAGTACCTTTAAAGAAATTGCTCGAGACAAAAATTGAGAACAAAGAACATTTATTACTACAACAATGCAAAGTTGGGTGCTTCCCCTTACCCTGGGAATACACACACACACTGGGGCTCACCCAACTTTTATACAGTTGATTTCAGTGTAGGAATACCCTCCCCCTTACATTCTTCTGCCTCCTGCTGGAGAGGTTTGGCATTAGGCAATCCTGCCTGCCTACGTGCAATTTCAGTATACTTGGAGAACCAGGGGGGGGTATCCTGTCGGTGTCCCTTCATGTCATTGTCCTTATTCACACCTTCCTGATTCTCGGGGCTACAGTCTCTTGATATGCAGAGTTGACTCATTCTATCTAGGGTTGGCTAATTTCATATGTATAAATCTGTGTATGGTTAGCTAATTAGAAATGTATGACTTGGTACTTCTGTCCAGGGCTAGGAGACCCTTATCTGATCCAGACTACCTCAACTTCCTACATTCTATTGTACCTTACCATTCCTTATCTTAGTCCTATGGTCTTGTCACAAAGACTAGAAGATTCTTATGTTAATCGTGCTGACTCTGCTTTCCTGCATCCTAAGCCCCAAACTTATCCTGTTTGAACTGGTTTCAGCCATTTTACTGATGAACTTTAGTTTCTTCCATGTTCATAATTTTAGGTCAATTTTCCCATCTCTCACAATCCTCACTTTTCTTTTAGATCAGTAATACTGATCTTTCACCATGATCAGTGTTACTGATCTTTGGTTACTAGTGTCAGTGTGACTGATCCCCCCCCCCCCCCCTCTCCTCACTTTTCTTTTAGATCAGTAACACTGATCTTTCAAGTGTAAGGTGTAGTTTTACCCAGCTGGTCAATAACCGAATTGTAATGTCTGTGTAAAGTCTTTAGGTAAGGGAGCACCATGAAGGTCAGGGGAGTGAGTCCAGCTGCTTATTAGGGTTTGGAGTATCAGGCTCCAGTTCTCAGTAAAGAGTCTAGTCCATCCCATACGTTGAAATATTGAAGCAGTGTCTTTGAAGCACACGACCTTTGTAAGTGTTGTCCCGACGAAGTCTGTGAGAGGCGCTGCCTTCAGCAGCGAACAAGTAGCAGTCTATGAGAAGCGCTGCCTTCAGCAGCGAACGAGTAGCAGTCTATGAGAAGCGCTGCCTTCAGCAGCGAACGAGTAGTCAGGTGGTTCCGTTGAATTGTGGCTAGTATCTGATGTCCTCTTCAGCCCCGAACCCTAGGGCCACCGATCTCCGAAGGCTGTTTGGAGCCTGATATTAAAGTGTCAAGCAGCTCACGTTGTTGGAAACTGGTGCTCCCCTTCACGGGGTGATGAAAAGAGACCAAGCTGGGGGGGGATTGTTTCTTGTGATTTAACTGTGTGTTGCAGCTTGTCTGCTAACATTAGCATATGTATCATTGAACTTGTGAGTTGCAGCCTGTCTGTGTACATTAGCATATGTATTAACTCTCTCTCTCTGTTACATGTACAATCCTGACTACCATTCTGTCTGTCTTTGTCCCACCATGTCCTTTGTGCTATCGCTTCAAAACTCCTGTCTTTAATACCTGTGTAGGCTATGATACAAATTAGATGTACTCCACTAAAGCTGTTTAATTCCCCTGGTCCGTATTGGGATCCCTTATATCCCATTATGACTATACATTAAATCTATGCCCTGTCTACATTCTAAAGGAGCACAATTGTAACCTCTGCTGCCCCTATTCCAGGGGGACTTAAAACATTAACGAACAATATTCCAAAGAAATTAGTAAACAACAATGAACAATACATGTAAAGCTCATTAAAAACAGCATTAAAATACAATAAGAACTGAATAAAGCACAATAAATGTAAAGCTCATTGAAAACTGCAATAAAATACAATAAGAACTGAATAAAACACAATAAATGTAAAGCTCATTGAAAACTGCAATAAAATACAATAAGAACTGAATAAAACCACAATAAATGTCAAGCTCATTGAAAACTGCAATAAAATACAACAATAACTGAATAATCAAAAGACAAGTAAAATACAACAATAACTGAATAAACCATTAAAGAAACGAAAAAAAATGTTAAATTACGGCACTTTGTAACAATCTGACTTTCCTTTGTGTTAGTGTAAAAATTGTAAAATGAAACACAAACCATATTTGCATGGGTTTTGAATATGTTAGACCTTATTAAAATGCAGTTGGAGCTGCTTGTCTGTATGGGGCACAACCCTCCAATTTGTTAGAGTGAGTACATAACAGACATTGCAGCACAAGAGCCCCTGCAAGAGAACTTGAAACATATTCAACCTTTAGTTCTGCCTTAAGTAAAATGCCTTGTGCCACAGCTCACAGGAGCTGGCCTTATTTAAAACAGTCTGTAAAACAGGCACCAAAAAAAGTTAAAAGATGTTCTTATGAAGATTGCACACACAATAATTTAAGTACAGGCTAGTTTCTATTATATTCCACTTAAAAGTTCTGCTGCATGAATCCTGGAGCTTGTGGAGTCATTATTGAATCAAGAAATATTGGTACCATGCCAATCTCATTCTAACATGCCAATTTCTCCAGTCCTTAAGTCAAGATGTACTGAATAGCATCTGGTACAAGATCTGTGAGTTCTTAATGATATTATTATTCTTATGCACCCAATTGTTCTGAACAATGCCACCAATTTAAATCATATTCCACCTATTGCAGTACTCACACACCACCATAGACCAGTTCGCAGGTTTATTTCTCCATTAAGCTGAATCCAGTTGCGCAGGATTTACCTCCGTGATTATTTACAATGTAACTTCCGCACTACCGGATTTAAATATAAACCTGATGAATGGGGGAAAGTTATCATGAATTAAATAACAGCGGCAATACAGAGAAATTGTGCTGAGGCATTAATTTCACTCCAGAGGAAAATGCACCAGAGAAATGAATGATTAAACTTATAGGAATCCCCATAGGAATCCCCAGAGGTATCTTTATTCTCCAGAGGTGGGTGATCTTTAAACTCACGGACCTTGACTGCTGAATGTGTAGAAGAAATGTATTAAATGTGTTGATAGGGCTCCATACCTCTAACTGCAAGACAAGAGCCTGAAGCCTCAATTTCAAGTGCCACAGTGCACTTAAAGGGACATGCACACTCCCCCTTCAACTGGCTGATCCAGCCACTTTACACATCAGATCCTTTCTTTATCTCACATACACTTAAAGTTAAGATGTATAGAACTCACCCTATTTGCGCAAACATTTCTCCCTGCAAATGTTATAACATCACTCAACTCTCAGGTACTCCCTGTGCAAAATCACTTTTAAATACAATTTATTTCATAAATTGGAATTAACTGGTAGTTAAATTCGCTAATTCTACAGTATTGAAAAACGATCATTTATGACATTTAATTTTTAGCATGAATTTTAATCAATATTGGTCAGTGACTGAAGTGGGAAGTCGTGATTTATGAAATTATCTCTGGTCTCTACTCTCCCACTCCCTGCACTTCTCCCAACATTCAGGAGCTGGCACACAGTCCCTGCCTTTTTTTTTCATGTTACTCATCTACTATTCCTTTAACTGCTTGCATCAAAATGTTAGCCTTTGCTTTCTGCTTATCCTCAGATGTCTGGACAAATGCTTTTTGTGTGATCTGTAGAAGCTGGGTTATTCCCTGCTCATGCCAATTTTCTGTCTTTTGTAATTTTCTCTTAATGTCTGGGGCTGAGTTGGTAACAAAACCTGTTAGTACCAATTGTTCCCCTGCTGGGGATTCTATGTCGAGACCCCCATATTGTATATATATTTGGTCCCAAAAATTGGTCTAACTGTTCAGCACATCCCTGGGGATCTTCTATCAGGGAGGTCAGTTCTTTCTTAAAGTTACACACTTCAGTACTGGTCAGGGGCACATTTACGAAACCGAGACCCTCTCCCATGGGAACTTCCCACAGTGGTCTCATCCAATTGGTTTCTAGCTTATTAGGTCTGGGTTCCTGCTCCCTGGGAAATGAATCAAAGGGTTCTGCCCTTTCTTCCTGAAGAGTCTCACGCTGTTCTGAATTAAAGTTACCTCTCTCTCCTGCCAACAGAGGTGGTAATCGAGTGCTTTGTGAGCAAGTTATCATACCACTCCTGCTCTCTTCTCTCTTCTCTAGTGGTGGGGGAGGTGGGGAAGGTGCAGAAGGGTAGGTCATAGGAGGGGAAGGAAAGATAGGAGCTGGCATAGGAGGAACATAGGGTGGAGGGAGGGAATGTAACACATCCCAACCCTGTGATTCAGGGACAAGAGGTTCCTCCTCTCTCTTATCCCTGGATTCTTTCTCATTCAAAACCAGCTGTTCAATGGATCCCTTGAGCCAGCAGGCTGCATATTCCCTGCTCTCAACATTGTCTTTCTGGTTTTGATAGAGCCATAAGTTCAAAGCTTCACACATCCATTCATCCTCAGATCCGAATTTTGGCCAGTACACGGAGCTCCCTTTAACCGGGTATCCCACCCATTCATTACAACAATACCTGACCGTCGTCAGTTTGTCTTTACCGCGGGTCTTTCCTGTGCCCCACTCAGATAACATCATCCCAAGCGGGCTGTACGTAGCTATCTGGTGGTCACGTCCTGTGTCAGGACTCTCATCTCTACTGCCCGCTATTCCCATACTTAGGAACAAGTAAAATACTCTTACCGAGTTCTGGCAGTACTGCTCTAGCGCGCGTCCTTCCGCCGTTTGTTCTCAATGCCTCTTCTCGGATATCACTCGCTTCTTCCACTGACCAGCCACCCGTCGCCCGTGAGTCCAGCTGAATCAGCCGGGGTGCACCTACTCTCGTCGTCGGGGTACTCTGTCAGTGGAGGGAGTGGAATCCCGGACGAGCCCCCATTTGTTAGGAATTAAAGTACCTTTAAAGAAATTGCTCGAGACAAAAATTGAGAACAAAGAACATTTATTACTACAACAATGCAAAGTTGGGTGCTTCCCCTTACCCTGGGAATACACACACACACTGGGGCTCACCCAACTTTTATACAGTTGATTTCAGTGTAGGAATACCCTCCCCCTTACATTCTTCTGCCTCCTGCTGGAGAGGTTTGGCATTAGGCAATCCTGCCTGCCTACGTGCAATTTCAGTATACTTGGAGAACCAGGGGGGGGGTATCCTGTCGGTGTCCCTTCATGTCATTGTCCTTATTCACACCTTCCTGATTCTCGGGGCTACAGTCTCTTGATATGCAGAGTTGACTCATTCTATCTAGGGTTGGCTAATTTCATATGTATAAATCTGTGTATGGTTAGCTAATTAGAAATGTATGACTTGGTACTTCTGTCCAGGGCTAGGAGACCCTTATCTGATCCAGACTACCTCAACTTCCTACATTCTATTGTACCTTACCATTCCTTATCTTAGTCCTATGGTCTTGTCACAAAGACTAGAAGATTCTTATGTTAATCGTGCTGACTCTGCTTTCCTGCATCCTAAGCCCCAAACTTATCCTGTTTGAACTGGTTTCAGCCATTTTACTGATGAACTTTAGTTTCTTCCATGTTCATAATTTTAGGTCAATTTTCCCATCTCTCACAAACAGGTACATCGATACAATAAATATAAAGGTTCATATGTGTGAGACAGCGAACGCGGGCTGTCGCTGGGCCCGAAGTGGAAGCTGTAATTTCAAACGTGAAACTTAGCAGACGGGAAGAGCAGGATTCCGATGTCAATGGTCGGTAAGTATCTGAAGAAAACTCCACAGAACCCCTTTAGGATGGGGAAAGGATCGGGTTCCCCCTTCCTCAACAGGACCATCGGACCGGGCGCGCTCGTGGTGGGAAGTGCAAGGCCCGCGAAGCGGTCGGCTTCGGCAGCGGTCGCGGGGCAGCAGCGCTGAAACCCGCACGCAACGGAGCGTCCCGACAGAAGGAGTACCGGCAGGAAATCTGCGTCGGTGCCGTCAACGGGGGCGAGTTTAATACTAACCTCTGACCCAGTAGCGGATCCAGGATCGAGTCCCACAGAGCAGCGGACGTCAGTGTCAGCGTCGATGCCGACAACGGGGACGACTCGAATACTCACCTCTGCCCCAGTAGCGGGCTCAGGATCGAGTACCTGGGAGCAGCGGGAGACCTGACAGCAACCGGCAATGAAATAAGCAGATAAGCTGACAGGTCCAGCGCTGCTCTAGAAGAGATATCTAACACCGGTCCTGTGGAGCAGGGAGTTCCAGAAAGAGAACTCTGCTAAACAAAAGCAAGCAGGGAGGCTCAGTGCCCTTCCTGCAAAATGTTATTGACAGGATGGGTCAAATGGAAAGCAGGCTCTTTAGAACTGTGGATGAAAGAACTTAAGACATGGGTGGGGTTGGGAGGGAGCTAGACAGGGTTCAGAACACCCTATCCTGGCTAATGGGTAGGGTTGCTGAGGTGGAGTACAGGGTAAGACAAAATGAGGAGACTATGCACAGTAGAAATAATAATGCAGAAATATTATTAAAAGAATGGGAACACATTTAGAAAAAAATGGATGCCCTTGAAAATTTTAGCGGAAGAAGTAGATAGAATTAAGATAGTGGGGAGAGGGAGAGTCACGTGATGGAGTAGTGGCCGGTCGGGAAAACTAGCCCTCTCCAGGAAAATAGAAAAAAAAACTCAGGAAAAAAACAAAGCAAAACATAACAGAAACAAAGTACATGAAATAGAAGATAAAGATACAAAGAAGAAAACGAAGATGGCTTCCAAGAAGGAGAAGGTAAGAACAGCTGGAAATAAATATGTAAAAAAGTCCCTGGAGAAGAAGGATGAAGGCCTTTTCTGCAGGAAGGAACAGGACGCTGTGATGACGAGGTGCGCCCGACGCTCGAGGTCAGTCCCTGCCTTACAGAGTTGCGAAACACCAGCCAGTACACTACAAAAGTGCGCAATCAGAGGAGAAAGAAGACACCGGCGGGAGGGTGCTCAGCAGAGGAGTGGGCTGTCACAGACCGAGCAGCTGAGAGACGCCCGACACCAAGGAAAACTGCAGAAGAAGGTGCGACGAAACAGACGTGGAAGATAAACGGAGGGAAGATCGATAAGAAGACCGACGTCAACACGCACAACAGACGAGCAGCCCAAGAGGGGAGGAACAGCAAGAAGAGGCCCGACAAAGAGATACAAGCAGCCCATCAGGAAAAACAGAAGAGACACAGACACAAAGAGAAGAAGACACAAACACAGATATAGACATAGAAGACGAGGAAGAAGAAGACCAAGATCTTCACAGAGAAATAGAAGATAAAACTGATGGCCAAAGAGAAATAAAAGATAAAACTGATAAACAGAATATAGATAAAGTCTTTTTGAAGAACAAATGAGATCACTAAAAGAATGGTCATCATTAGAGTTTAATGTAATTAAAAGGAAAATGAAAAGAACAGAAGATAAAATGCAAAGGTTAGAACACACATGTCAAACTCTGGCCCCGGGCCAAATTTGGCCCACGATATAATTATATTTGGCCCGCAAAATCATTTCAAAAATGTATTAGAGGTGGCCCGCTGGCCGCCGCGCCAGTATAGCGCATGCACAGCTAATACTATAAATCCCAGAATGCATTGGCGTCAGCCCGCTAATCGCCCCCACCTCCTCTGTTTACGTTGCAGGGTCTCACCGTGGACTCTGGTTTTGGGGCCTGGCCGGTGTCAGGGGAAGCCAAGGCAGCTTCCCAGCGCCCGGAACCGGAGGCCTCGGGCCTGACTAGGTCAGGCCCGTTGCCCACTCCCCCTCCCTGCCGCAGGCTGACCCGCGACTCACGGTGACGGGGCCGCTGATCTGCCGAGATGCCGCCCTGCAGCGAGAGCCGATGCCCCCGCACTGTCGTGGTCCAACCCGATCGCCCGCAAACCTCGCCCTCCCGCACACAGGCCTGAGTAAGGATTATGAACTTTAATCTCAGGATAAAACGATCTTCCAATAGTTTCATGTCACAGTGATAAATATATTCCTGGTTAAAATGGTCCTGCACCTGGATACAAGCTCATTAGGCATCAAACTTGAAAAGTGTGCAAATCAAAGGATATCTGTACCAATGGAAAAAGGGCATGGCAAATAACCCTGCTAGAGTTCATGCCCACAATCAGTCACCCATTTGATTGTTTCAGGAATCATGTTATTCTCCCACATTCTCAATAGCCCTCAGATTTTACTATTCGACAGCACATTAGCAACATTTGACAAATCCTCTATAAAGAAATATTATTTATTGAATATTTTATTTCTCATTTGTTAATGCTTCTGGAAAGAGTTTATCCAATAAATTAAACATTTATTTTAATAAAAAAAAGTTTAACATTACATATGTTGAAAGAAGAGAAAACATGCAGATGTTGTTGAAAGTTTTCAATAAATATTTAGTTCGGCCCTCGACTTAGTCCAAGTTTTTAATTTTGGCCCTCCGTGAATTTCAGTTTGACACCCCTGGGTTAGAATGACAGAAATAGGGAAAAGAGTAGAGAGTGTGGAAGAGCGGAAAACGGCTGTAGAAATGGAAGTGAATGACTTAAGAGAAAAATTGAAAGAAAGTGACAAAAAAATTAGAGACACAAGAGTTGTTATCTCAGAAAATTGATATGTTGGTAAATTATAGTAGGCGAAACAACATAAAAATAGGGGGCCTGAAGGAAGGTTAAGAAAGCACAGACATGAAGGAATTTATAAAAGGATGGATCCCAAAGGTCCTGGGAATTACAGAATTGCAGGAAGAAATGAAAATAGAAAGAGCATTAGCTCCGAAACCACAGGCAGATCAAAAACCAAGATCCAACTTAGTAAAATTTTTGAGATACACGACAAGAGAAAATATACTGGAATGGCAAGGAATAAAATTGGAGAAGATAATAAACCATTGGAATACAAGGGCCCAAAATATTTTTTTTTTACCCAGACATAAGTTTTAAACTCTTAAAGAGGAGGAAGGAATTTAATACAGCGAAATCAACTTTATGGAAAAAAGGATACAAATTCATATTAAGACATCCAACCGTGCTTAAAATATTTATACCTGGGGTGCAAAACAGACTGTTCTCAGATCCAGAGAAAGTAGAATAATTTGCAGAACGTTTGCAGGACAGAAGAGATGAAGAGATGTAACAAGAATGAAGAACGGCGATAAAGTATATATAAAGATGTAACCAACATGTACATTAAGCTGCAAGATAAGGAAAATGAAATAAACTCCAAACTTAAGCAGAAGTGGGAAAGGGATCTAAACATTAAGATAAAAAATGAAGTATGTGAAAATTTATGTTCTGGAACTATGAAGAATACAATAAACACAAGGTTATGCATGATAAATAGTTACTCCTCAAAAATTAATTAAAAATGGGATTCAACATTATCAGTTAGATATTTTTGCTGTAAGAAGGAAATGGGAGCAACATTACATGCAACTTGCATGTACGAAAGTAAATACATTTTGGGAAGAATTAAATCAGATACTAAATAAAATTACAACACATAACATACCAAAAAAAAACAACAAAACAGTGATATTTCTTTTAAGTAACATAAGAAGTAGAGAATTAGGCTTCAAATTGGATAAAGTGCAAAAAGATTCATTCTGATAGCTTTAACGATAGCAAAAAATGTATAATGTCAACTTGTAAAATGGAAGAGAGCATGAGTATACAGCAATGGTACATTGAAATTAATAAATGATTTCCATTGGAAAAAAAAACCATATAATTTAAAAAATAAAGTCACATTGTTTGAGCAAATTTGGGAACCATACATGGAACATATCAGAGAGAACTTGCCTACGACCTCCATCCGCTAAAATGAGAATGAATATGATAAAAATGACTAGATTCAGTGTGTAATAAATAGATGATGCATTTTTCTTGTTTATTTCCCTTTGTGTGAAAAAATTGTTTTATGGTTTTATTATATTGTATATATTGAATATTTATGGGTATTGGAGGGGATGGTTAGAGGGGAGGGAGGGAAGGGGGAAAGGGGAGAATGGACCACTGTGTAAATTTAATGAGATACATTTGTACATATTTTGGTTGATATAGTTCACAGTGTGAAAAATAAAAAAAATTACAAAAAAAGTTAGTGGATAAACGAAGGCAGAATCTGACACATTTCTTCCAAATTTATATCCCGAAGATGCTGGGTAGGGAAGTGCTGTGGAAAGAGTCAAGGTGGAAAGGCCACACAGATATCTTTTCCCCAGACTTGGTCCTGGACAATGGTCACCATCTGTACTGGTGAGACTGTTACGTTACCAGGACAGAGAAAAAAATAGTGGGTGTGGCAGTGATGAATACGAAAAGAAGAGGATCCCCCAAGAGGTGGAAGGCAACCAAGTTTTTTTCTACCGGGACATTAGCGGAACCCTCCTGAAAACAAGAAAAGCATTAGAGCCAGCTAAAAGATTAGTTAAACAAAAAGGGTATGACTGTGTTGTGAAAATTGTGGGTCTTCTAGAAGACATTGAAGGGTCTGATCCATTAACATTTTTCAAGAGTTGGATTCCCAAGGTGTTGGGCAAAGAGAATTTTTCGGGAGGTTTAGTATTGGAGAGGTCACATAGAGCGTTATGAAAGAAACCGTTACCGGGACAACCACCATGAGTGGTCTTAGTTCGATGCCTGAACTATCAAGACAGAGAAATGATATTACAGTTGGCTGTACAGAAGGCAAGTCAAAGTCAATCTTCAATGATGATTCAAAATAACAGAGTATTTTTTTTAACGCAGATTTGAGTCAAGAAATTATTAGGTGACGATGGGAATTTAATTCAGCTAAAGAAGTACTGTGGCGGAAGGGTTATAAATTGCTTTTCGATATCCTGCTGTGTTAAAAGGCTTTTATGGTAACTTTCAATCTCAATTTTTTGAGAATGATCATGATGCATTAATTCTTTCTAATTCATTACCAGATTTACAATGACATGGAAGGGTTTCGGCATCATCACCCAAAAAGAGGGCAAATGGAAATGGAAATGGGCAGAATGGGAAGAATGGGAAAAATGGGAAAAATGGAAAGAAAGAGGTTTTAACACAAAGTCTTATTGACATTGAAGATCTGGAACAATCATCGGTAATGGGTTGAATATATTTACAGTATTGAATTATATTAATATGAATGATGTATTTCTGGTGGGGTAGTGGATACCACTGAAATCTTTGATAGTCATCTGCCACTAGTGGAGTTTACCAGATCATGTTTTTTTTTAGGGCGTTACTACCTTTGGGTAGTGTTTTCTGGGGGATAATTAATTTTTTAAATATATATTTGCTTTTAAAAAATGTTTAGGAGAGGTAGAGTGGTTTTCATTTACTAGAAGGGGAGCGATATTTTGTAATAAATGATTATATTGTTAATTTGTAAGGATGACTAATTTGAAATTTGCAACTTTTAATGTTCAGGGGTTAAATAATCCGATTAAATGAAAGTGAGGTTTGGCTTATATCAAGGAAATGAAAATTAATATTGCCTTTTTATAAGAAAAACATTTGGTTGAAAAAGAACATTTGAAATTGAAGAAAGATTGGGTTGGGTATTTGTTTTTTTTCTTCCTTTAATTCTAAGGCAAGGGGTGTAGCAATTCTAATTTATAAAAATTTGGCTTTTGAGTTCCAAACTATGGAAGGGAATGCTGGAAGGGTTTTAAAGGTGAATTGTAAAATTTTTAATGAATCTTGGACTTTGCTTAATGTTTATGCACCTAACGTGGATGATGAGTGTTTTATTTCAGATGCCTTTTTGTTATTAAATCAGGCTAATGAAAATATTTTATTTGGGGGAGATTTTAAGTGTGTTTTGGATCCTTTGTTGGATAGATCTCCAAAAAGTATAAAGAAATAAAAGATGGTGATACAAATTGGGGCCTTGATGAAGGATTTAAACTTGGTGGATATTTGGAGAAGGGTTAATCCTACAGAGAAGGATTTTTCTTTTTATTTGTCTCAACATGATTCATTTACTAGAATAGATTTTTTTTAGTATTGGCACATTTACATGGAAGGGTATCACAGGCAGAATATAAAAGCAGGGTTATATCAGATCATTCTTTATTACTTTTTTCTTATGTAAGTTCAGAAGTGGTACGTTCATCTTATAGATGGAGATTTAACACAATGTTGTTGAAACAACCAGAGTTTGTTACTTTTGTTAAAGAACAGATTACTTTTTTTGTCTGAAAATGTTAATTCAGTGAAAAGTCGATTTGTGTTATGGGATGCGTTAATAGCTTATTTAAGAGGACAGATTATTAGTTATACCACTAAAATTAAGAAGCAGTATATGGCAGAATGTTTTGAATTAGAAAAGCAGATTGATGAATTTGAGAAGGAATTTCAGAAGGAAGTGACAGAAGATAAAAAAGTGGATTTGACTAAATTGAAATTGTGCTATAATACATTGCAGACTTATCAATTTGAATGCTTAATTAATTGATCTAAGCAGCGTTATTTTGAGTTGGGTGAGAGCGCACATAAGGTACTTGCATAGCAGTTAAAGAAGGAACAGGCTTCACGGATTATTAATGCTCTAAAAAAGAATTCAACATTTACCTATAAACCTCAGGAAATTAATGACCAGTTTTATTCATTTTATAAAAAAATATATACTTCTGAGGGGGAACAGGTTAGTGGTTCTACTGATTCTTATTTATCTAAGTTAACATTATCAGCATTAGAAGAGGAGGATGAGATGGCCTGTATTTGTGAAGTCAAGGTGCATCAATTTAAATTTCAATGGAATGTAAATTTGTTGAGGGAATATAATATGCCGATATTAAAACATTTATTAAATTAAGGAATAAAAAAAAGATTTTGGGATCAAAAGGTAAATTGTCAATTTTATCTCCATTATATAATAATCAGCTTATTTCCTTTTCAATGTTTAATAGTCATTTAAAGAGTTGGGATCCAAAGGGTATAAAAACATTACAGGATTGTTTTGTAGAAGGACAGTTTATTTCTTTCAATCAATTGAAAGAGCGTTTTGATATTGCTGAAAATTCTTTATTTGTTTATTATCAACGATCTTTGGTGAAAAATATGTATGGTAGAGAGATGATTTTACCTGTATTGACAGAATTCGAATCTTTGATTTCTTCTATAGCAAAAAGGGGCTATATTTCTGTTATGTACCAAGTATTACAAGACAATATGTATAAGTTAGAATGGGAAAAATCTAAGTTTAAATGGTAAAAGTGATTTAGGTTTTGTTTTTCTTGAAGACTACTGGGCAGATATGTGTCATGATAGTGTTACTAAATTGACAAATGTGCAGTATGGAATGGTTAATTATAATGTTCTACATCAGTTGTATTTAACACCAGATAAATTGAAAAAATATGGTTTTAGTAATTCGAATTCTTGTTTTAGATGTGGTGTATGTAGTGGAACTTTTTTTACATGCTGTTTGGTCTTGTGTGCATGTACAAACATTCTGGAATGAAATAACATATATAACATAACAACAATTACAGCACGGAAACAGGCCATTAGGCCCTTCTAGTCCGCACCGAACCAAACACCCCTTTGTAGTCCCACCTCCCTGCACAATGCCCATAACCCTCCATCTTCTTCTCATCCATATACCTGTCCAACCTTTTCTTAAATAATACAATTGACTCCACCGCCACTATTTCTCCCGGAAGATCATTCCACACGGCTACCACTCTCTGAGTAAAGAAGTTCCCCCTCATGTTACCTCTAAACCTCTGCCCCTTAATTCTTAACTCATGTCCTCTTGTTTTAATCTTTCCTCCTCTTAACGGAAATAGTCTATCCACATCCACTCTGTCTATCCCTTTCATAATCTTAAATACTTCTATCAAATCCCCTCTCAACCTTCTACGCTCCAAAGAATAAAGACCTAATCTGTCCAATCTCTCCCTATACTCTAGATGCTTAAACCCAGGTAACATTCTGGTAAACCTTCTCTGCACTCTCTCCACTCTGTTTATATCCTTCCTATAATTAGGCGACCAGAACTGCACACAGAACTCCAAATTAGGCCGCACCAACGTCTTATACAATCTCAACATCACCTCCCAACTCCTATATTCCATGCAATGATTGATAAAGGCCAGCATACTAAAAGCCTTCTTCACCACCCTATTCATGTGAGTTTCTACCTTCAGGGAACGATGTTCCGTTACTCCTAAATCTTTCTGCTCTTCTGTATTCCTCAATGCTCTCCCATTTACCACGTATGTCCTATTCTGATTCTTCTTACCAAAATGAAACACCTCACACTTATCAGCATTAAATTCCATCTGCCATTTTTCAGCCCACTTTTCTAAGCAGCCCAAATCCCTCTGCAATCCTTGAAAACCTTCTTCATTATCCACTATTCCACCTATCTTAGTATCGTCTGCATATTTACTAATCCAATTCACCACCCCATCATCTAGATCATTAATGTATATAACGAACAACAATGGGCCCAATACAGATCCTTGAGGCACACCACTGGTCACCGGCCTCCAACCTGACAGACAATTATCCACTACCACTCTCTGGCCTCTCCCTTTCAGCCAATGTTCAATCCATTTGACTATCTTAAAATTTATACCTAAAGACTGCACCTTCCTAACTAACCTTCCATGTGGTACCTTATCGAAGGCCTTACTGAAGTCCATATAGACAACATCCACTGCGCTACCCTCATCCACATTCCTAGTCACCTCTTCAAAAAATTCAATCAGATTGGTCAAACATGACCTTCCTCCCACAAATCCATGTTGAGTGCTCCTGATCAGACCCTGTCTATCCAGATGTTTATAAGTACTATCTCTAAGAATTTTCTCCATTAATTTACCTACCACAGATGTCAAACTTACAGGCCAATAGTTGCCAGGCTTCCTCCTTGAACCCTTTTTAAATAACGGAACCACATGTGCAATGCGCCAATCCTCCGGCACTATCCCCATATCTAATGACATTTGGAAAATTACCGCCAGAGCCTCTGCTATTTCCTCCTTCACTTCTCTCAATGTCCTGGGGAAGATCCCGTCTGGTCCCGGAGACTTATCCACCTTTATATTCTTCAAAAGCCTTAAAACTACACCTTTTGTAATCTCTATATTCCCCATATTTACCCAATTTGCTTTTTTTATCTCACATCTCCCAATATCCTTCTCCTTAGAAAAGAAACTGTTCAATATCTCCCCCATTTCTCTAGGCTCCACACACAGTTTTCCGCTCTGATTTTCTAAGGGACCAATTTTGTCTCTAGCTTTCCTCTTACCATTAACATATTTGTAGAACTCTTTTGGATTAGTTTCCACCCTGCTTGCCATAGTTTTCTCGTACCTTCTTTTAGCTTTCCTAATTCCTCTCTTAAGATTCCTCTTACATTCAATGTATCTTTCAAACATCTCCTTAACTCCATGCTTCTTATATCTAATGTACGCCTCCCTTTTTCTTCGAACCAAGTTTCCAATATTCCTTGAAAACCACGGCTCTCTCAAACCTTTTGCCCCTCCTTCTAACCTAACAGGAACATAAAGCTTTTGCACTCTCAAAATCTGATCTTTAAAAGACTTCCATCTCTCTACTACATCCTGCCCATAAAACAAATTGTCCCAATGCACACCCTGCAAGTCCTTTCGCATCTCCTCAAATCTAGCTTTTCCCCAATCAAAAACCTCAATCGTTGGCCCTGACTTCTCTCTTTCCATAATGACATTGAAGCTGATGGCATTATGATCACTGGTCCCGAAGTGCTCGCCAACACTAACCTCCGTCACTTGACCCATCCCATTTGCCAACAGTAGATCTAACACTGCTCCTTCTCTGGTCGGCACCTCTATATATTGTTATAAAAAACTATCTTGCACACATTTCACAAACTCTAACCCATCCAGTCCTTTCACAGAATGTGTTTCCCAATCTATATGTGGAAAATTAAAATCTCCCATAATTACAACCCTGTGCTTATCACAAATATCTACTATCTCCCTACAGATTTGCTCCTCTAGGTCTCGGTCCCCTCCGGGTGGTCTATAATACACCCCTACAAGTGTAACCTCTCCTTTCCTACTCCTCAGTTCCACCCAAATAGCCTCCGTGGATGTGCCCTCTAATCTATCCTTCCTAGGCACCGCTGTAATATTTTCCCTGACAAGCAATGCAACCCCACCTCCTCTTGCCCCTCCGACTCTATCACACCTAAAACAACGAAACCCAGGGATATTCAGTTGCCAATCACATCCCTCCTGCAACCACGTCTCACTAATCGCTACCACATCATACTTCCAAGTATCAATCCACACCTTCAGCTCATCCACCTTTTTTACAATACTCCTGGCATTAAAATATATGAAATTCAGAGATTTCCCAAATTTTAATCCCTGTTTTCCCTCATCTTTAATAACAACATTATTTACTTTTCCTGCCAATTGCCCTTCATCTTCTTCCAGAGCATTTCCCTTCTCTATCACCTGCCCATCCATATTCAAATACTTACTACAAACTTTCTTTGTTTGCATTCTAACCTTCTCCTTACTGCTCTGTACTATTTTGTTCCCTCCCCCTAACCATTCTAGTTTAAAGGATCCTGAGTAGCCCTAGCAAATACCTCTGCCAGGATTCTGGTCCCCCTGGGATTTAAGTGTAACCCGTCCTTACTGTACAGGTCACATCTCCCCCAAAAAAGGTCCCAGTTATCCAGAAACTTAAAACCCTGCCCCTTACTCCACCCCTTCAGCCACGTGTTAATCCTCCACCTCATTCTATTTCTATTCACACTGTCACGTGGCACAGGGAGTAATCCAGAGATTACCCCCTTTGCGGTCCTTCTTTTTAACTCCCTACCTAACTGCCTGTACTCACTTTTTAGGACCTCTTCTCTAATTCTCCTTATGTCATTGGTACCTACATGTACCACGACCTCTGGCTCCTGTCCCTCCCACTTTAGGATATCTGGGACACGAGCAGCAACATCCCATTAATTATGTTAATTTTGGAAAAATTATATAATTTTAAGTTACCATTAGATCTATCTATTTTTAATGGGTTATATGATTTCTTTAAGGGGATTAGGGTTGGATAAATTTCAAATTGCATTTATATATTTAGCATTGTCTGTACCTCGAAAATGTGTAGAAAGTACATGGAAAGATAACATAGTGATTAATATAATGAAATGCCATAATGAATTGAAAGCTTGTATTGTTATGGAAAAATACATAGAATCTACATGACAATTATTCTTTTTTTGTTAATAAGTGGTTACCATATTCAGAATAAATGCATTTATATATATTTTGATTTGTTTAATGCTTTTAGTTTCTGCTTATATATAACTCTTTTAACTCTCCTTAAAAGAGTTGGCTGATGGGGTGGGAGGGGCTGAGAGTGGGTCTTGATTTTGTGTTGTTTTGTGCTTGTTTTTTAAAAATTTATTTAAAAAAATACACTCATATAAAATTTTCTTTATGGAATGTATTTTGTGTTACTATTAATGATTCTTCAAATAAATAATGTTTTAAAAAACTGTGTATTGAGGTACCCAGCTACCGTAAAAGTATTATTGCCATGGGTGACAAGAAAATTTATTTCAGACCCAAAGGAATGCGTGAATTTGCTGAAGGTTTACCTGCAGTGGGAAACATAAAGAAGAAGTAGAATTTGAAGGAAAGATGTAATAGATTATATATATTGTCTTACCTTTTTTGGTATTTAAATTGTAAATGTACATTTTTTTAAGAAATAGATTGGCCCAAACAGCTATAATAGTTGTATCTTTGACTTTTCCCAGGGACCTCAGGTGATGGAGAGGGGATTAGATAGGTGCCGATGACACAACTTTTTGTTATGGGGAATGGTCGTCTGCCGAAGGAGGCTGTCAGCAAAACGGAGGGGAAGGTGGATGTAGTATGAAGTGGAGGTTGTATTAGGAGGGTTATGTGGGATTAAGGGGAAGTATGACTGTGAATATCTGTTGCACTTGGTTTCATGTTGTTCTGCTCAGTTATTTGAATTATTGTCTTTGTATTTGTCTCCCCCTTGTTTTTCATTTGCTTATTCTCGTAGCTTAGGTGGAGCAGATGAAAGGTCAGATGGTAAGAGATAGGGAGTGCGTGGGGGGATGGCAGCGATGGGGGAGGTACCTTGGTAAGAATCTGGAGATAATTACTTCTATGGGATACCCTCAAGGTGTATCTATGGGATACCCTCAAGGTTAAGAAAAATTATATGAGGGAAGTGGAGGAATTGGAAAAGGACATTACCCAACTAGAGAAGGTCTTTCAGGAATCAGGCCTTGAGGACCATTACAGAGCTCTCACAATAAGAAATTGGAATACAATACACTTCAGACATATTGTATGGAAAAGGCTATTATGAGGTCGAGACAAAAATATTGAGTTGGGAATGAGAGCTATTGATGGCAGAACAAGCCTCTAGAACTATTAATGCAATACAAATGGGGAATGGCCAGATCTCTTACAAACCAAAGAATATTAATGAGTCCTTCAGGAAATTTTATGAAAGATTATATAAATCTGGAATGTCTGGGGACATCAATCAAGAGGGCAGGTCCTAGCTAGTTTAGACCTCCCCTTCCTGAGCCCAGAGGATTAGGCAGGATTAGATCTTCCTTTTACTGAGGAAGAACTGGGTAAAGCATTGTGTGTGCTGCACGTAATAAATGATAGAGCACGTAGGGAAACAAGTTCCCTGCTGGAATCTTTTACAGTGGCGATTGTTATGACGATTTTGAAGAAGGGTAAGGATCCGCTTATGCCCTCTTCCTATAGGCCAATTTGTCTGCTGAATACCGATTACAAGATCCTAGCCAAAGCATAGGCAAATAGATTGGTTTTGCATTTGCCAAAATTGATAAACAAGGATCAGACAGGCTTTATGCAGGGAAGGCAAGCAACAGATAATATTGGCAGATTGCTGAGTGTTATGCATCTGGCACAATCTGGAAATGAGAAGAGTCTGGCCATCTCCTTGGATGCAGGAAAGGCCTTCGATGGACGGGAGTGGGAATTTTTATTCAATGTGCTGGAGAAGGCAGGGCTGGGACCAATTTTACAAACTGAATTAGGGCACGATACCACACATCCAAGGCGAAAATTGAAACCAATGGGAAAGTCTCTTCAGCCTTCCCACTTACCAGATTTAGTAGGCAAGGGTGCAGACTCTCACCGGCTCTTTTTGTGCTGGCAATGGAAACGTTGGCAGAAGCCATTTGTCAGGATCCAGACATCAAAAATTATAGAGTGGGCCAGGAGCAACACAAAATTAATTTGTTTGCTGATGATATACTGATGTATATGAGAGACCCAGCGACCTCTCTGCCTAGACTGCAAGAGGTAATGGAGAACTATGGGGAACTATCTGGGTATAAGATCAATTGGGATAAGAGTGAGGTGATGCAACTCAATGAGAGTAACTATAGTCAATTTAAAGGAATTAGTAATTTAATTTGGCCATAGAAGGGGATCAAATACCTTGGAGTTAATATTGATAGTGACGTGAATGACCTATATAAGTTAAATTATGCCCCCTTGCTGGGAAGAGTCGAGGAGAACTTAAAGAGGTGGATCCCCCTGCCTACCACATGGGTAGGGAGGGTCAACTGCATCAAAATGAATGTGTTGCCAAGATTCCAATATCTTTTCAAAACCTTGCATGTGCCATTGCCCCAGGGTTTCTTCAAGCTGTTTTCACATATGGTTAGGACGTTTCTTTGGGATGGTAATGTACCAAGGGTCTCTATGTAAAAATTAACATTGGACTATGGTCTTGGTGGATTGTGATTGCTGGACTTAAAAAAAAATTGGGCAGCACAATCGAGATTCATCACCTCTCTTTTTTGGAGAGATGTACCATCTTGGGCACAAATTTATCTACATTTGGTGTGCGAGAAGATAGCAGAAGATTTTATTTATAAATGGGTCATTAAATTGTTGACAGGCCAAAATCAACCAGTATTTGGGTATTAAAGTGGGGTTGTCCTCAAAAATGCCCTTTACTCCGTATAAATTAATACCAATGACAGTGGGTAACAAGATTCTAGACATCTGGCTTCGTAAGGGAGTCAGGTGCATAGTGAACTGTTACAAGCAAGGGCAATTAATGTGTTTTTGAACAGCTCAAAAATAAATACGATTTACTGAATAAAACATTCCTCTGCTATCTTCAAATAAGGTCTTTTTATGGGATGTATTAGGTCCAGGTATGGTCCTACCTCATTCCAGCTGCAGAGAGGCCCTGATTCGAAGGGGGATCGACAAGAAATTTATTTCAGCAATTTATTACCTGTTCCAGTCAGATGGACCCAAACCGGGCCTTCATAGGTCGAGAGAAAGAGAGGAGTCAAACTTTGGAATTTCAATTGGTGAGAGCTGCTGGTCCGACATGTGCAGGGACAGCATGACCACGTTCAGTAATACAAGGTACAGGCTGGTCCAGTATATTGTTTTGCACCATTTGTACATAACGCCACAGAAAATCAGTAGATCAAAACCAGAACTCCCGGATCAATGCTTTAGGTGTGGTGTTGCAACCTGGACGTTCGTGCATGCAACCTGGTCATGTGCTAAGGTGAGGCCCTTTTGGGTGGATTGAGGCCAAATCCTGGAGAAAGCTAGAGGTTAACAGTTCCCGCAGGACCCAGAGTTGTTCCTGTTGGAAAAAATATTGGACGTAATCCTTACAATGAAGCTGTCCAAATATTAAATCCAATTTGTGTTCTTTGTATTGGCAGTGGCCAGGAAGTACAGAGTGGTGACCTGGAAGTCCGACTCTAGTCTTAATATCAAACAATGGAACAGGGAAAAACAAAGTTGTGTTCCCCTGGAGAAAGTAACTTACAATCTGAGAACCAAGTACAGCATCTTTCAGAAGATTTGGCAGCCATACATGCACTACATAGGTGCATGGAAGTGATTGTTTTAAGTGATCCCTGTTGCATCTCCATCTCTCCTGCACTGATCCCAATCAAAGAAGGTCAAGAATGAGCTCTACCCTGGAAGCCGTCCGTTGAGCCATGATAGTCCCTGTATCTTTTTTTAAATTATTTGTACTCTTATTCGTTTCCTTACTGTTAATCTGTGTTATTGTAATCGACATTGAAGTATGAATTAATTGTTTAGTTTTGTAGATGAGGGGAGAGGTGGGTAAAGACATGGGCTTGTATATATAGTCAGAGAGAAAATTAGTACATGTACTTGCATTTGAGATTGTAAACTTCCATCATAGGTAGGACACGGTGTATGACTGTACAGGCCTGTGGGAAAAATTATATTAAAAAAAATTAAACAAACATTGCGGGTAGAAAGAAATGTACTGTGCTGTAATATTTCATGTTCTATCAGCCATCAGCCAGCTCCCCACCATGACTACCAGCCCCCCCACATCTCCATCGGGCACACAAAACTCAAAACGGTCAACCAGTTTACCTATCTCGGCTGCACCATTTCATCAGATGCAAGGATCGACAATGAGATAGACAACAGACTCGCCAAGGCAAATAGCGCCTTTGGAAGACAAAAGAGTCTGGAAAAACAACCAACTGAAAAACCTCACAAAGATAAGCGTATACAGAGCCGTTGTCATACCCACACTCCTGTTCGGCGCCGAATGATGGGTCCTCTACCGGCACCACCTACGGCTCCTAGAACGCTTCCACCAGCGTTGTCTCCGCTCCATCCTCAACATCCATTGGAGCGCTTTCATCCCTAACGTCGAAGTACTCGAGATGGCAGAGGTCGACAGCATCGAGTCCACGCTGCTGAAGATCCAGCTGCGCTGGGTGGGTCACGTCTCCAGAATGGAGGACCATCGCCTTCCCAAGATCGTGTTATATGGCGAGCTCTCCACTGGCCACCGTGACAGAGGTGCACCAAAGAAAAGGTACAAGGACTGCCTAAAGAAATCTCTTGGTGCCTGCCACATTGACCACCGCCAGTGGGCTGATAACGCCTCAAACCGTGCATCTTGGTGCCTCACAGTTTGGCGGGCAGCAACCTCCTTTGAAGAAGACCGCAGAGCCCACCTCACTGACAAAAGGCAAAGGAGGAAAAACCCAACACCCAACCCCAACCAACCAATTTTCCCTTGCAACCGCTGCAATCGTGTCTGCCTGTCCCGCATCGGACTTGTCAGCCACAAACGAGCCTGCAGCTGACGTGGACTTTTTACCCCCTCCATAAATCTTCGTCCGCGAAGCCAAGCCAAAGAAAGAAAAAGAAGAAAAAAGAAAAGAAATGTGCAATACAAAAATCACATACACGCTGTGTACAGTTTATTTTTTGCACAACCAATTTAGGGTAATTCTGCCAGAAAATCTTGGCTCTCCCTTGGTATTTTTCGTCTTTTCAGTTCCGCAATGTTTAATCAACAGAGGTACACGTTGATTTTCACTGCGACATTTTTTAAACTGAGGTAAACGTTTTTAATTGATATAACCATTTTAAAAACTGAGGAAAACGCCATTTTTAATTGAGACAATCATTTTTTAACTGAGATAAACCTTTTAAAACTGAGGTAAATGCTGTTTTTAATTGTGATAAACTGTTTAAAAATGAGGTAAACGTTTTTAATTGAGATAAACTTTATTTAAACTGAGGTAAATGCTGTTTTTAATTGTGATAAACTGTTTAAAAATGAGGTAAACGTTTTTAATTGAGATAAACTTTATTTAAACTGAGGTAAAGGCTCTTTTTAATTGAGATAAATAAATAATGAGGTAAGCGTTGTTTTTAACTGTGATAAAACTTTTTACTGAGATAAAATGTTTACCACAGTTAAACAAAGATTATCAGCGAGAAACATTGCATCAGTCCGTGTTGCAGTCGTCGAAAATGGCAGCGACATCTACTGTTGAAACTAACGAGTGTAATGTTCGGATATTACAATATCTTGTTTGACCAAGTTCGATTAAACCATATCACATTTTATTTTTAAAATTCAACCTGGGACACCTAAAATGGGTAGTGGGCCGCATTTAGTCCGCCGGCCGTACTTTGGCCACCCTTGCCGTGTGGAGAGGTAAAACACAGATAAAGACGCTTCGGCCCATCTCCTCAATGGTCACACGCACATATTAACGCGAATTCTACATTGAAGACAAAGTACACACACGGGAGTCTGCAGATGGGGGATTCTGAAGCCAAACAGATGCGTAAGTGCAGAAAAAAAAAACAATTATTGAAATTTCGAAAAATAGTTTCTTGTCAAACAGTTCACCATTATTTTTCTCAAACTGATGTTACTTCAGCCATGAGTTCCTCGATAATCTTGTGGAGAAATAAAATTATCCCATTTCTAAATAACACATGAATTTTTCACAGAAATGAGAAATCACGTCCACACTCCGGTTTATTTGCGCTGGACAAATCGCCTTAAAACTCGGATTAACTTCATTCAAAAATAAAGAAGAGAATGACAAATAATACGGGGCAACACAACTTTATTAGATTTGCAAAGCCGGTTCTCTGTTACACGAGAAAATCTATTGTAACCTGCAACAGGGTCTTTCTGCAATAAAGACCATACGCAGACATGCACAACCTTTTTTGGTGTTGTCTCTTCCAATTTTACAGCCTGCTCGCAACGGTTCACATGACCTGGAATCACTCTTACTTTCCAGAGTTCAGCAAAACCTCAAGCATGAGTTTAGAGAACAGTGTAGCCTTGGTGCTCCCGCCTTACATCTGCATTACTCAAAGAAAACAATTTCTTTAACAGCCTCGAGTAGTTTCCCATAAACATTCTTTTTAATCCTTTTTTGGTGCTGAAATATATCGAAGGGAAGGAAGCCAATAAACCAAATCTAGACATTCTCTGCTATAATCTATGAAGATGAGGGACTGGATGGGGACACCAACATCCCTGAGCGACAAAACTTGCAAATCGTATTGGGCACAGCTCAACACATCACAGGCAAACCTTTCCCACCATCGAGTAGGTTACGCTTTCGTTAGAGAGCAGCAGCAATCATCAAGGATCAACATCACCCAGCATTGGCTCTGTTCCCGCTGCTACCATCAGCAAAGAGGTATCGGTCCCATAAGGCTCCCACCACCTGGTTCAGGAACAGTTATTACCCCTCCACCATCAGACTCCTCAACGAAAAATTCAATCAATGGCTCATTTAAGGATTCTTACTTTTGCATTTTATTGATTGTTCCTCTCTATTTCACAGTCAGTTAGTTTATATTTATTTGTTTACATATGTTGATTGTGTACAGTTGTCGTTTGCCCCACCAATAAGTGATAATTCTGCTTCGCCCGGTGAAGAAAAAATGAATTTCATGGTTGTATGTGATTCATGTATGCATTCTAACAATAAATCTGATATATGTAATCGGAATCTCCCAAATGTTATGGTGCCCTGAAACGAGGGGTCTGTGTATGAGAAGGGTAACTTTCTACATGGCCAAACCGAATCGTATGCAAATAACCTTGAATAAAATGTAGAATGTGCAATTTAACCACATACGAATTGTTTGATTACAAATTTAAAATGGTGAAACATAGGGGGGAAATGAAGGGGAAGATTGTATTTGCCCTAAACATTGTGGAGGGTACTGTAAGTCGCCAGGACCCGAAGAGATTTATTCAATGCTACTATTAGAGGCGACGGTGGAAATTGCTGAGCTACTGGCAATGATCTTCCCATCAACAACTAACACAGGATCACTGCCAGAGGGTTGTAGGGTTCTGAATGTTCCCCAAGGTTCTATTGTTATTGTCACCTATTGCAATTTAGAAGGAAACATCCATGAAATTCTTTAACTTCAGCCTACCGAAAGGTAAACGAGGGAGGACAATTTGTCCAGCGTCCTTTTCAGAAATCTACAGCAGCTGATGTTCCTAGGCGGTCTCCCCTCCAAGTACCGAACAGTCCTGAGCTTGGTTAGCTTCAGAGATCAGACAATCTCAGGCGTACTCAGGCTAACAAGTCCTGGACACGTGATGCTAGTCAACACAAATCTGTAGTTGCACTCGGAACACACAGTAGCATCCGGATCCTGAAAACTGGCTGCTTGATTGTGATTACCTCCTAACTCCTCTCCGACAAGCAGAAGAACAATAGTCTAGTTACAATGTACAACTGGTGAAACATGCTGGTCTCTCTAGTGTGTATGCCATAATACTTCCCACCCTGTACCGGCATACACCTCTGCAACAGGTTTTCCAGCGTCGCCCACTGCTCGCTACCTGAAGAGAAGCTGAGGGATTGTCTCATGGGGAACAAAGGAGGGAGATTTGGTCCTGGTGGAGCATTTTACACTGCAGCTGAATGGAGGCCGCTGCCTTAGATATGTCCACGTGACCTATGAGAACCAATTGCGTGGTAGCTTCACCTGTATATGATTTTTCACGCGAGGTGACTTCTGTTATGACTATGCCGGAGAAGTCAGTTGACCTTCTATAAAACATACCCCCACACCGAAGGTCACCTCCTCACCCCCCCAGAATGTCCCAACACCCCGGCAAACTGTTTAGAAGCCAATATAAACACCGGGGCATCTTATTGCATTGCACACAGACCCAAACAGGACTAAACGTAGTACTGTCCTGACAACTTTCCACAGCCCCAAAAGCCCATCCGTTTCCCTACACAATGGCGTGTTCAAGGAACTACTTCCCCGCTTGTTTATTTTTTTTTCACCGTCTCTCGCATGTGATATATTCCCCGATTCGTCCGGAATGGAAATGGAGCAGTCTTTACCGACAACATCAGAGGTTCCACCATCGGCCGCCAGCAGATAGATCAGGGCCATCCGATTCCTTCGCATGGCGAAGCGCCACAGGCGTCTCGTTAGTCAATACTTTCATCACCATGTTCATTCGTCTGGGTGCTCCCCTGGGTCATCGAGGTGGTGAGTGTATGGCATCACGCATCCCAGATAACTGCAGCTGAAGCATCCCATGGGAATCCACGGGTAGTTCCGGAGGCTGCCTGCTCACTGCGTACTGTCCTCCCATGGAGGACCCACCTTCGCTGGGCCGTAGGCGGTGGGCACTGACTTGCGTACGGACTGTTCAATTCACAGCGATTGGTTGGATCAGTGCTGGTTGCACCGTCTGAACAAATATTCCGCAACCCTGTCCACCGGTTGGGGAACCACTTTCAGAGACTTGACTGTGTATTGGTCAAATATGTGCAGGAAAGTACCGGCCCCTGAGACATCCACCACAGCGAGGGTCGCTGGATGAAGAGGTGGTTAATGTGCGGGGTGATATTGGTTGGCGACCATTATCTCCCAGCCTAACCTATAACAGGACACAAAAACCGCGGAACTGACAATTTCGCCCCCTTCACCATTGTCCCTTTGTTGGATGTCGGAAGGACTCAGTGTCAGCGGCAGTCCTTAGGTAGCAGCTTATTAATTGGTTCTTCTGGCGTATGAGAAAGCTTGTCGGAGGAAGGTTTTCCGAGCACTGATCTGTGCCGCCATCACTGCTTCAAGCTTGTGTAAATGTGTCATCCTGGGACTGAGAGTAGACTTGCCCTCTCCAGGTTGGTCGGTGTTTGTGTAAGCAGGATATTCCCGGTTCCCCCTTTAACATAATCCACCTCGTGTGTGATGGAATTGTGTTATGATGCAATGTTTGGTTATAAAATAAATATTTAAGATAAATAATTTAGTAGGTATAGACGCAGCGACGCACCCCCCCCCCACGCACCCCCCCCCCCGCACCTTAAATACGGATTATTCATTGATAAAAGAAATAACTTTATGTTTATATACCGGGATTTGATCCATAATTTTACCCAAGAACCTATAATATAATTTCATTTAGTCTTAATCTCCAGGAAATGTTTTAAAACCGGCATATTATACCCCTGCAACAAATGAGGACTCTACTTAAATATAAATTGATCAACCTGAGGCTTGAGAATACGTGCCAATTCAGCTTTATCATCCTATTAATAAATTTTAATTGAGCAGCCTTATAATAATTCTGAAAATGTGGCAGTTGAATTTCACCTAAAGCATACCTCCAGGTCAATGTCTGCAGTTCTATCCTAGCATTAACCCTTCCACAAAAACCTCCTCACCGCAGTATTCAATTCCTGAAAAAAAATGCCTTTGGAAGTACACATGGAATTGCCTGAAAAAGATATTGAATACATGAAAACATATTCATCTTAATACAATTCACACGGGCCTATTAATGTTATAGGAAGATTTTTCCACTTATTCAAATCTGCTTTATTTATTTTAGTAACGGTACATAAATTTATATAAAGATTGGCAATTTACATAAACGGTTACCCCTAAATATTTAATTTTATTAAACCATCTCAATCTTGTAATCTTCTTACAATTAGTATAATCATCATCTGAAATAGGTAATATTTCACTTTTATCCCAATTAACTTTGTACCCAAACATTACTCCATATTGTTCTAAGCAATCTTGCAAATGTCTCAATGATTGTTCAGAATGTGTTAAATATATCAGCTCATCATTTGCAAATAAATTGATCTCATATTTATCTTCTGAAATGTTTTATTGCTTAATAATAGCATTTTGTCTAATAGTTTGATCTAATGATTCTATGACCAATGCAACCTTGAGGCGTTGATTTCGATAGTTTAAATTATGAAGTGTTTGACCATTCGTCATCAGTCTAGAAACTGGATTGTTATTTAGTGGCTTGACCTAACCAGTGAAAGTGGCCCAAACTTAAATTTTTCTTGTACTTTAAATAAAATACACCATTCAACTCAGTAAAACGCTTGTTCCTCATCGAGTGCGACTATCATTGGCTGGTTGGGTTGATGTCTTGAAGAATTGATCAAAGTAATCAATCTAAGAATATTATCTGAGGCATATCTATTCTAAATAAAAACTGCCTGATCAACGTGTACCAATTGTGGTAAATATTTAGCAAGTCTATTTGCTAATACTTTAGCTATTATTTTATAGTCTACATTCAATAAATAAATTGGTTGATATGAAGCTACCTTCAAAGGGTCTCTGTCTTTCTTTGGAATTACTGTAATTATCATTCTTGAAAAATAAACTGGCAACAATTCCTCTTCCATTGCTTGTTTAAGCACATACATAAATACAGGGGATAAAACTTCATAAAACTCCTTACAAAACTCTGCAGTAAACCCATAATCTCCAGGAGATTTTCCATTTGGCATAGTCGGTATAGCTTTCTTAATTTCAAAATCTGTAAATGGAACCTCTAATTCCTTTGCATCCTCATCCCTTAAAGCTGGCAAGTATAAAGCAGATAAGAAAGACTCAATAGAACCATTTTCTGGAACCCCTTCAGAAGTATATAACTTTTGATAGAATACACGGAATTGATCATTAACTTTCTGAGGTTTATAAGTAACGTTTGAATTCTTTTCTACAGCATTAATTGTCCATGAAGCCTGCTTGGCCTTCAACTGCCAAGCCAACACTTTGTGAGCTCTTTCATAATAATGTTGTTTAGATCTCTGTATTAATCTTTCATACTGATATTTTTGTAATGTATTATTAGCATGATGCTGAACCAAGCCATGAAAGACCCCAACAATGAAGACGCTGTTTACATCCGGTACCGCACGGATGGCAGTCTCTTCAATCTGAGGCGCCTGCAAGCTCACACCAAGACACAAGAGCAACTTGTCCGTGAACTACTCTTTGCAGACGATGCCGCTTTAGTTGCCCATTCAGAGCCAGCTCTTCAGCGCTTGACGTCCTGCTTTGCGGAAACTGCCAAAATGTTTGGCCTGGAAGTCAGCCTGAAGAAAACTGAGGTCCTCCATCAGCCAGCTCCCCACCATGACTACCAGCCCCCCCACATCTCCATCGGGCACACAAAACTCAAAACGGTCAACCAGTTTACCTATCTCGGCTGCACCATTTCATCAGATGCAAGGATCGACAATGAGATAGACAACAGACTCGCCAAGGCAAATAGCGCCTTTGGAAGACTACACAAAAGAGTCTGGAAAAACAACCAACTGAAAAACCTCACAAAGATAAGCGTATACAGAGCCGTTGTCATACCCACACTCCTGTTCGGCTCCGAATCATGGGTCCCCTACCGGCACCACCTACGGCTCCTAGAACGCTTCCACCAGCGTTGTCTCCGCTCCATCCTCAACATCCATTGGAGCGCTTTCATCCCTAACGTCGAAGTACTCGAGATGGCAGAGGTCGACAGCATCGAGTCCACGCTGCTGAAGATCCAGCTGCGCTGGATGGGTCACGTCTCCAGAATGGAGGACCATCGCCTTCCCAAGATCGTGTTATATGGCGAGCTCTCCACTGGCCACCGTGACAGAGGTGCACCAAAGAAAAGGTACAAGGACTGCCTAAAGAAATCTCTTGGTGCCTGCCACATTGACCACCGCCAGTGGGCTGATAACGCCTCAAACCGTGCATCTTGGCGCCTCACAGTTTGGTGGGCAGCAACCTCCTTTGAAGAAGACCGCAGAGCCCACCTCACTGACAAAAGGCAAAGGAGGAAAAACCCAACACCCAACCCCAACCAACCAATTTTCCCCTGCAACCGCTGCAACCGTGTCTGCCTGTCCCGCATCGGACTTGTCAGCCACAAACGAGCCTGCAGCTGACGTGGACTTTTACCCCCTCCATAAATCTTCGTCCGCGAAGCCAAGCCAAAGAAAATTATAACAAAGTTTAAATTTAGTCAAAGCTGCTTTTTTTCATCTTCAGTAAATTCCTTTGAAAATCTTTTTATAAAACTAATATTTCCTTCTCCAAAGTCAGGCTCTCTGCCAAAAATTGTTCCTTAACTCTTGCAGAATATCTAATAATTTGACCTCGTAAATATGCTTTCAAGGCATCCCATGAAACAAACTTGCTCTGTAATGAATTAGTATTTATCTGTAAAAAGGATACCATATGTTCCTTAATATGACTAATTATTAAATTATTAATTATTAAAGCATGTTGCTTTAATAGCATTGCATTAAATCTCCATCGATAAGTCCATAAATTCAGAACCAACACACGATATAAATAACATAAAATAATCGACACAATCCTCCTCTTATATTCAGCATAAATAATCTGAGCCTGAAAATGTGCTGATGCTAAAAATAAATCAATTCGAGGAAAAGAATCACGTCGAGGTGAAGAAGAAAAATATTTTTCTGTCGGTTTAACCTCCAAATTTCAACCAAATTGAAATCTTTCATAAAACCCACCATTTGAACAGCCATCTTAGATTTCTTTACATTGTTTGGAGGTTTATCCAATAAAGGATTCAAAACACAATTAAAATATCCACCAATTAAAATATTTTCATTAGTCTGATTCAAGTTCAAAAAAGTATCAGATACAAATCGTTCATCATCTACATTTGGTGCATAAACATTCAACAGTGTCTACACCTCAGCAAAAATATTTCAGTTCACCATTAAAAGTCTGCCGCTGTCACAGAAAATGACTTCAATTCAAACAGTATCTTTGTATACAAAAACTGCCATTCCTCTCGATTAGAATTAGAAGAAGAAGCAACAACATGTCCAAACTTCATATGTTCTCTTTCAGTTAAGTATGTTTCCTGTTTAAAAAAAAATCAACCTTCATCTTTTTAATATACGCCAATGATGCTTTAATTTAATCTGGCTATTAAGATGCTTAACATTAAAAGTTACAAATTCAAATTAGCTATATTTTACTAAAAAAAGGCATCTCACAAAGCAAATACAAGTAGAAAAGCTCCCATTGCATAAATAAACCCCCTCGAAAACTACAAAGAAAGAACACTCCAAAACTAATATATATATATAACCCCCTCAAACAAACTACAACAAATGTAGTAAGTCCACAATTATCTGGGTGTGGACAATACCACTAGTGACAGATGACTTCGGAAGTATCAGAGTCATCCAAACCCCTCCCCCAAGTTGAGCTTCTTTAGAAATTAATCATCCTTCCAAGTTCATCCTAATGTCTCCAGTCCAGAAAAAAGATTCTTCAGAGTCTTCAATATCAAGCAGTCTTTGCGACATTTTCCCCTTCTTCTCATTCCCATTCCTCTTCTCAGATATTTTCCTCTTAGGTGATTGTCGTCGATCAGATTGAACACATATATCTGGCAAGTAATTAGCAAAAATTAATGAATCGTGAACATTCTCAAAGAATTAAGATTGACAATTCCCACAGAAAATGTTCAACACAGCAAGGTATCAAAAAGTAACATATAACCTTTTCTCCATAATACCTCTTTAGCTGAATTAAATTGCTTCCGCCTCTTAATTATCTCTTGACTCAAATTTGCATACCTGCAAACTCTGTTACCCTGAACCATCAGTGGAGTCCGGTTTTGACGGGCTTTCTAAACAACCATCCGCAAAATCATCTCCCTGTCTTGGCACCTCAAACATCAAATTAGGACAGCCTGGGAAGGCTGTCCTGGGCAGGATTTCTTCCACAATGCTTGATATGCTCTATCCAATTCCAGACCATCTGGGAAAAATTCAGAACCCAAGATATCTGGAATTCACTTCTTAGAAACTTAACAAGATCCGAGCTTTCAATGTCTTCTGGAAGTTCCACTATCTTCACACTATTACACCGACTTTGCTTTTCTAAGGAATCACTCTTTTTCAGCAACTCTCTCTTCTGAATTTCCCATCCTGTGAAAGAATCTTCCACTTTTTCCATTTTTTCTCTATTTTGTTCCACTTGATCTCTACATTTAAAAAAATCCTCTTCAATATTCTTAACATTGTCCTGCACTTTCAACCGCTTTCAAACACTTATTAATGTGAGAGATGAGAAAAACTGATATTGCAATATGAACATGAAGAAAATAAAATAGATACATAAGTAAATGAATGAAGCCAATACAACCAACATGAGACATGGATATTAGAAGGCAGGAAGCTGACACTGTCTGAGTAAGATAAGAATCTCCTAGAGCAGCAAGTTCACTGAATGAAGGAGATAAGGTCAGACAATTGAGAATAGAAGTAGAGTTAGTCTGAACGAGATAAGGGTCGCCAAGCCTCAGATAGAATTAGCAAGGCTTGCATAAATAATTAGAAGACCTTAGACTATATTAGTAAGTTATACATATATAATTAGTAAGCCATACACAGATTATTCAAGTATGCATATTTAATGAGTTAACCCTAAACAAGATGAACGAACCCTGCATATGAAGGGACTGGAGCCCTGAGAGTCGGAAAGGTGTGAATGGGGACAAGGGCAAGGTTGTGAATAAGGACAATGGGAATAATGGCATGAGAAGACACCTACAGGATACCCCCTGGTCCTCCAAGTATACTGAAACTGCACATAGGCAGGAAGGATTGCCTATGCCAAACCCATCCAGGGGGCAGAAGAATGTAAGGGGGAGGGTATTCTGATACTGAAATTTACTGTATAAAAGTTGGGTGAGCCCCAGTGTATGTGTGTATTCCCAGGGTAAGGGGAAGCACCCAGCTTTGCATTGTTGTTGTAATAAATGTTCTTTGTTCTCAATATTTGTCTCGAGCAATTTCTTTAAAGGTACTTCTGTTTCTAACAAATGGGGGCTCGCCCGGGATCACACTCCCTCCACTGACAGAGTGCCCGACGACGAGAGTAGGTGCACCCCAGCTGATTCAGCTGGACTCACGGACGACGGGTGGCTGGTCAGTGGAAGAAGCGAGTGATATCCGAGAAGAGACATTGAGAACAAACGACGGAAGAATGTTAAGGAAGCACGCTAGAGCATTGTTACTGGAACCCGGTAAGAGAAATTTTACTTGCCTATCAGTATGGGAAGTATGGGTAGCAAGGAAGAGAGTCCTGGTAAAGGATGTGAGAATCAGATAACTACGTACAGCCCGCTTGGTTTGATGTTATCTGAGTGGGGCACGGGAAGGACCCGTGGAAAGGACAAACTGACCATGGTCAGGTATTGTTGTAGAAAATGGGTTAAACACCCGATTAAAGGGAGCTCCGTGCACTGGCCAAAGCTCGGATCTGATGATGACTGGATGTGTCAAGCTTTGAACATCTGGCTCTATCAAAACCAGAGAGATAACCTAGAGAGCAGGGAATATGCAGCCTGCTGGCTTAGGGGATCGTGTGATCAATTGGTTTTGAAAGAAAAAGAGTACAAGGACAAGAGAGAGGAGGAACCTTTTGTCCCTGAACCACAAGGGTGGGATGTGCTACATTCCCTCCCTCCACCTTATGTTCCTCCTATGCTGGCTCCTATCTTTCCTCCCCCTCCTATAACCTACCCTTCTGCACCTTCCCCACCACTAGAAAAGAGAGAAGAGAGCAGGAGTGGTATGATGACTCGCTCACAAAGCACTCGATTACCACCTCCGTTGACAGGAGAGAGGAAACTTAAATTTAGAACAGTGTGAGACTCTTCAGGAAGAAAAGGCAGAACCCCCCCAATCCATCTTCCAGGGAGCAGGAACCCAGACCTAATAAGCCAGAAACCAACTGGATGCGACCCCTGCGGGAAGTTCCCGTAGGAGAGGGTCTCGGTTTCGTAAATGTGCCCCTGACCAGGACTGAAGTGCGTAACTTTAAGAAAGAACTGACCTCCCTGATAGAAGATCCCCAGGGATGTGCCGAACAGTTAGACCAATTTTTGGGACCAAATCTATATACTTGGGAGGAATTAACATCTATCTTTAAGATTCTGTTTACTTTGGATGAGTGTGGAATGATCCACCAGGCAGGGATTAGAGTCTGGGATAGGGATCACCAAGGGGGACCAGATGCGGTACCAGGAGAAACTAAATTCCCCTTGGCAAGACCTAATTGGGATAAAAATACCAATGACGGTCGGGTATTGATGGAAGAATACAGGGTTAATTTGATAAGAGGAATCAAGGAATCTGCCCCAAAGGGACAGAATTTCAAGAAAGCCTTTGAGGTTCCCCAAGGTCCCGACGAGACCCCCTCCGCATTTCTGAATAGATTGCGCATGGCAATACAGCAATATGGGGGTCTCGACACAGAATCCCCAGCAGGGGAACAATTTGTACTAACGGGTTTTGTTACCAACTCAGCCGCAGACATTAGAAGAAAATTACAAAAAAAGGAAAATTGGCATGAGCAAGGAATTACCCAGCTACTACAGATTGCACAGAAAGCATTTGTCCAGAGGTCTGAAGATAAGCAGAAAGGGAAGGCAAAAATTTTAATCCAAGCAGTCAGAGAGGTAGTAGATGAGCGACATGAAAAAGGTAGGGACTGTGTGCCAGCTCCTGTATGTGCTGAGGGGAGCCACGGGTGGGGAAGTGGGGACCCCAGTAGATGGAGGAGTAGAGGAGGATTCCGGGGACGACGACCCTTCCCGGGGCACCTTAGAAACTCAGGTAGAGATTGGGAAACAGGAGCATTTGTCTGTTTCCATTGTAAAAAGGAAGGACACTTTAAAAAGGATTGCCCACTGCGAGCCAGGGACACACGATCCTATGCCCTGATGGAATCAGATTATGAATAGGGGGGTCACGGTTCTCAGTCAATACACACCGTGGGGCTGCACGGAGAACCATTAGTAAATTTATGCATAGGACCCCACAGTGACAACATGATATTTTTAGTTGATTCTGGGGCAGCCCGATCTAGTATTTTACACCAACCAAAGGGGGTTAGAATAGAAGGGACAATGATAGTTTCGGGGGTTAAGAGAGGTCAGAATCCAAATGGGAAATAAGGTAATAGTAGAGGATCTTCTACTACTTTCCCAAGCTGGAGTATGCTTATTAGGACGAGACTTACAGGACCAATTGACTATGTACCAGACCACTAGAATCAGGCATCGGGGTTCAATTTTATATTTTAAGCGAGGAAGATCAAGAACTTATAAATCCAAGAGTATGGGCAGAAAAGGGCAATAGAGGAGTTCTAGACATTCCTCCCCTACAAGTAACTTTAAAAGACTCGCAATAAACAATTAGAAGAAAACAGTACCCAATTCCTATGGCTGACCGCAAAGGTCTGCAGCCCGTAATTGACCAGTTGCTTAAGGATGGTATACTCGAACCTTGTATGTCACCCTTTAATACCCCGATTTTACCTGTCCAGAAACCAGACGGTACATATCGATTAGTACAGGACTTAAGGGAGTTGAACAAAATCATTTTCACCCGTCACCCTGTTGTACCTAATCCCTATACGATCATGAGTAAAATCGATCCCCATAATGCATGGTTCAGTGTCATTGATCTCAAAGACGCATTCTGGACCTGTCCATTGGCAACAGAAAGCAGAGACATGTTTGCCTTTGAATGGGAAAACCCTTTTACTGGACGTAAAAATCAATACCGGTGGACTGTCCTTCCTCAGGGCTTTATAGAATCTCCAAATTTATTCGGTCAGGTCCTAGAACAGATACTAGATGAGGCTCCTCGGAGAGACAATTGTCAGCTAATACAATACATTGACGACTTGTTAATTACTGGAAGAACGTACAAATTGGCTAAAGAATTTACTGTTGCACTTTTAAATTTTTTAGAGAAAAAAGGTCTTAGAGTCAGCAAATCCAAACTACAATTTGTACAATCGGAAGTCAAATACTTAGGACATCTAGTGAGTCGGGGAAGCAGGAAAATTAGTCCAGAGAGAATAGCTGGTATTCTGCAGATTCCTCCTCCCAAAAATGCCAAGGAACTTAGGAAATTCCTTGGCTTAGTGGGATTCTGTAGAATCTGGATGGAAAATTATTCTAGCCTTGTCAAATTTCTTTATGATAAACTCACGATAATAGGGTCCGAAGCTCTTGTCTGGACAGACGATGAGATTAAAGATTTTAACTTCGTTAAACATAGCCTTACGCGTGGCCCAGTCTTGGCACTACCCGACTTAAATAAGCCTTTTGATTTATATACTAATGCCAAAGGAGGTGTAGCCACCGGAGTACTAACCCAGGACAGGGCAGGCTATAGACAACCAGTGGCTTTTCTATCAAAGGTTTTAGACCCCGTTTGTCGTGGCTGGCCAGAATGTGTACAAGCCATCGCAGCCACTGCTGTTTTAGTTGAGGAAGGACGAAAAATTACTTTCGGCGCCCCTATGATAGTTCACACCCCTCACACAGTCCGCAATATTCTCTTCCAGCATGCTGGGAGATGGCTCACGGATTCTAGAATTTTAAAATATGAAACGATCCTAATGGATAGGGATGATTTGACCTTGCTCACGACTAAAACCCTCAACCCAGCAGCCTTCCTCGTTGCTCCAAATTTGGACAATTCCACAAATGAATTAGAACATGGGTGCTTAGAAGTTATAGACCTACAAACCAAAATTAGAGAAGATCTAACTGATGTCCCTTTAAAAGAAGGTGAAAGATGGTTTATTGACGGCTCTTCACGATGCATTGCAGGAACTCGCTATAGTGGGTATAGTGTAGTGGATGGGAAGCAAGGACTGGTGATTGAAGCCAGTCGCCTCCCTGGTCATTGGTCAGCGCAATCCTGTGAATTATACGCCCTATGTAGAGCACTCTACGGCTTAGAGTACAAAATAGGCACTATCTACACTGACTCTAAGTACGCTTTTGGTGTAGTCCACACCTTTGGGAAGATCTGGAAAGAACGAGGAATGATAACTGATAAAGGACAGAAGTTAGCCCATGAGCACTTAATTGTCCAATCCCTAGATGCTCTGACGCTCCCGACTGAAATAGCCGTAGTACATGTCCGAGGACATCAAAGTGGTGACAGTCCTGAAGCTCATGGCAACAGACAGGCTGATGCAGCTGCCAAACAGGCTGCACTTGCGGAAAAGATTCACATCCACCTATTACTGCCCACACCACTAGAGATTTAAAAAAAACCCATCTTTTCACGGGAAGAGGAGGTCTCAATGAAAGATCAGGGATTGCGCCAAACTGCCGACGGGTTGTGGTGGACGGCAGACGGACGTCAAGTCCTTAACAAAGCATTAGCCCGCCAAGTGGTAGATCAGCTACATCAACAGACACATTGGGGAACCCAGGCGCTTGTTGATGCCTTTCAACGATCTTTACACTGCTCCGGTATATATACAATTGCTAAACTCACTACTCGCAGTTGTCCAATCTGTCAGAAAATCAATAAGAAATCTATGCGCCCTGTAATGCTGGCAGTCGCGACATCGCAGTTCGCCCGTTTCAACGCATACAAGTTGATTTTACAGAACTTCCTAAAATTGGTATTTAGAAATACCTTCTGGTGATGGTAGATCATTTTACACGATGGGTTGAAGCTTTCCCCACCCCGAATGATCGAGCTATCACTGTGATCAGAATACTTATTGAATCTGTGATTCCAAGATATGGTCTGATTCAAACTATTGATTCAGACCGAGGTACACATTTCACCTCTCAGGTTCTCCAGGGTGTCTGCAAGAAACTGGGAATAGACTGGCAACTACATACCCCATGGCACCCCCAATGTTCAGGTCGAGTTGAAAGAATGAATCAAACTTTGAAAAATCAACTCACTCGACTTCATGAAGAGACTGGCCTCTCCTGGATTAAATCTTTACCATTAGCCCTGCTTAGAATTCGCACAGCCCCTCGTAAAGACCTTGCAGTCTCACCATACAAAATGATGTTTGGACTTCTATTTATGGGATTCCACACTGATACCTGAGGCTAATGATCAATACATTTCAAAATTTCTACAGGGTCTTTCTACTTCTATACACGACCTGAAACAGAAGGGATTATTAGCCCAAACTCCATCCCTGGAGTTTCCTATCCTTTCTATTAAGCCTGGGGATTGGGTTTATGTCAAAGCATGGCAAGATAACCAACTGAAACCTGCCTGGGATGGTCCCTACTGTGTACTTTTGATTTCAGACACTGCCGTGCGAACGAGAGAAAAAGGCTGGACCCACATCCAACGAATTAAACCAGCTACCGAACCACAGCTTCACGAAAGTCAAACTCAACCCTCCACCTGGTGTGCAGTGCCTCATCCTTCTGACCTGAAACTTACACTACGCCGTGAAAAAGTGCCGTAATGTTGTTTTTATTCTTTATTGTATTGTTTAATTGTTGCTTCTCCATTTCTGGGACATCACTTAATTACTCGCAATGTATTAAGTCCTCCTGGAATAGGGGCAGCAGAGGTCGCAATTTTTTTCCTTTAGAGTTTAGACAAGGTGTAGATTTAGTTTTTAGCCATAGTGAGATATGCTTTAATAAGGGATTCCAATACGGACCAGGGGACCAGAACAGCTGTAGCGACCTTCACTTAACTTCCCACATAGATATTAAAGGTATGAGTTCTAAACCTGTAGCACAAAGAGAGCGATATGACAAAGACACACTGAATGTTAGTAACCAATGCACCTGTCAGAGAGAGAGAGAGAAGACGTTTGCTAATGTACACAGACAAGCTTCGACTCACAACTTCAATTATACTCATACTGTAACACACATCTCTAATCGTGATGCACAATCCTCCCCAGACTGGCCTTTTCTCAAACATCCTTTGGGTTCCTCCGGCATTCACAATCCTTTCTACTGCATCGTTAAGGGAAGTTCCAGTTATAAACGGCAACAGCGGCTACAGATCGCTAACGCTCCTTGCCATCTGAAACATCTAATCAGACTCCATGCAGCCTTGAGCAGCATCATCCAACAGAACACAATGGCCCTGAGGTTACGGGCTGAAGATAAACAACGTTTACCAGGCACACTTCAACAACACCGCCTGCCTCTCGATTACAGCTTCGCTGCTGAAGGCAGCACTTGTGAAAGACTCCTTAAAGACACTACTCACAACGGGCAGGCGGTTAAGAACACTTCTTCGGGACTTCAAAAAACTTCCCATGCCCAGGTACAGACTTTGCAACCTCGGTCCTCTGTGGGATGGACTGGACTTTTCACCGGTTACTGGAGTCTGATACTCGCAACCCTTTTAGCAGCTGGACTCATTATTCTCACCATCTTACTGCTTCCCTACAAACAGACTTGTGCACATCATTTAAATCATCAACCCTTTCGTCAGAACACTTTCACCCAAAGGATGTACGGTTCCCAACATCTTTCTGAGGACACGGAGACTGCTATCCATTTATTGACCAGCTGGGAAAACCACCACGTTCCACTTTACCACATCAGTAGTACTGATCTAAAACAGAGGATTGTGAGAGACCAGTAACACTGAGATCAGTAACACTGATCATTGTGTGAGATCAGTATTACTGATCTAAAAGAAAAGTGAGGATTGTGTGAGATGAGAAAAACTGATATTGCAATATGAACATGAAGAAAATAAAATAGATACATAAGTAAATGAATGAAGCCAATACAACCAACATGAGACATGGATATTAGAAGGTAGGAAGCTGACACTGTCTGAGTAAGATAAGAATCTCCTAGAGCAGCAAGTTCACTGAATGAAGGAGATAAGGACAGACAATTGAGAATAGAAGTAGAGTTAGTCTGAACGAGATAGGGGTCACCAAGCCCCAGATAGAATTAGCAAGGCTTGCATAAATAATTAGAAGACCTTAGACTATATTAGTAAGTTATACATATATAATTAGTAAGCCATACACAGATTTTTCAAGTATGCATATTTAACTAGTAAACCCTAGACAAGATTAACGAACCCTGCATATGAAGGGACTGTAGCCCTGAGAGTTGGAAAGGTGTGAATGGGGACAAGGGCAAGGTTGTGAATAAGGACAATGGGAATAATGGCATGAGAAGACACCTACAGGATATCCCCTGGTCCTCCAAGTATACTGAAACTGCACGTAGGCAGGAAGGATTGCCTATGCCAAACCCATCCAGGGGGCAGAAGAATGTAAGGGGGTGGGTATTCTGATACTGAAATTTACTGTATAAAAGTTGGGTGAGCACCCAACTTTGCATTGTTGTTGTAATAAATGTTCTTTGTTCTCAATATTTGTCTCGAGCAATTTCTTTAAAGGTACTTCTGTTTCTAACATTAATATCAGTTTTCACTGTAGTCATATCCTTTGTAACTATTGAAACTTCTTCACAAATATTATTCATTCTTCCCTTCATATTCATAAATCCTGATTCATCTGTGAGGTCATCTGAAAAGGCATATTCTCCATCTGTTCAGCAATACCTTCCAGAATAGAAAAAAAATGCTTCAATCCCAGTCTCTTCCATTCCTGTTGATATCCTAGATAAAGCACCAGTTTGAGGCCTACCTTCCCTAATTGTAGCTGCTGGAGTTAAAATTGCTTCTTCCTCTATATCCAGCAGGACGGGACACCTGCAACTTTTTTGCCGGGCACACTGCAGGGTTGAACGCCCACCAAAGTTAGTCCGACGTCTTCGGCGTGATGCTGACAAGGCCCCTTCAGAGCCCAGATGTATTCCAACAAATCGCTCAAGCGTGCATTCCCGCGCATACCTGGAATTCCGTGCAGCCGCATAATTGTATCTTGCACCATAGCTCGTCGTCTGTCTGTTGACCATGTATACGGGTTCGCGCTGGCTAATAGAGGGCGTTGCTAAACGCCACTCTGTTGCCTCATCCGTGCGCTCATCAACACAGGCACGATGCTCCGATTCCCCCCGGGCGGCCAGTATTACCGGCGCCATCTTTGGCTGCAGGACAGGCGGCGGTGTAATACAGCCTGCCGGGTGTTCATTGCGACTTGGGCGCAGCTTCAATCGACTCCATGGCTTATTTTTGGTGAGTAGGCCTAAATTCTTAGGCACTTTAAAATTAGATTCTTTTTAAATTGAATTTTAGTTTTCTTCACATTCGCAGCCATTTGTGTATCTGTTGTCTTCAGATATTTTCAAGAATTTTTTTCCAGGTTTCCAGACTTTATAATTCGGGGATTAAATAGTTCAGCTGAGGAGAGGTGGTTTTACACGTATTCTTTCTACACCATCTTGCCACGCCCCTTACGACTCTTCTGTATTGAAAACTCAAGACAAGGGATGTTTACTCAGAGAAACAGGAAGCTGGGTCTCGCTGGGAGAGGAGGCATTGGCAGGCTGGATACACCCATACCTTTTGGGGTCGAATCTCCTCCTTTAATTGTCTTTTCTGCGTTATGGACCCGAGGACCTAATACTCCAGCCCTTCCAGCAAGCGCATGGTCTCTCTCATTGTTTTCCCGGCTGTGGGATCTGTTATATATAGAGAATTTAGGTTAAAATGGCTTAAGTTAAAATGTGATGATTAATCATATAAAGGGAAGCCAGAACGGACAGGGAGCTTACTAGCAGCCAAGGACAAAAAGTTCAGCTGGATATGTTTTTTTAAACATATCTTTTCATGGTCATAGTGAGAGACATGCAGGAGACAAAAGATTGATAAGAAGGGTGAGAAACAGAATTTAGTGTATGTAGAGTTCGCAGCGTACGTAACGAACGTGATAATTAAAAATGCAGTTGTACTTAGAATGCTTTTGCAATACTAACCAATTAAAACAGTATTAATAAGAAGGGGAAGGGCAAACAATAAGGGTATAAAAATCAATGCACTGTATGTATCGGGGCTTAACTGGTGAGAAGCCAATTGAGTCCAACTCTGCAGACTTGTAAATAAAGCTTGTCGTGTCATCAGTTTTAAAGAGACTCATGTGTGAGAATTTGTACTTCTGACAATTGGGGGCTCGTCCGGGATCTACACTCCAGCCGTGAGGGGAGGCGAGAAGAGGGACATCGGAGGTGGTGCACCCCGCTGAGTTCAGCGGCTCCTAGTTTCTTGCTCGTCGCTTCGGGCGGCTTGAGCGAGTGGTATCCGGACAAGGTGACACGACAAGACGGAGAGGAAAAGGGTGACGGTTCAAACCCCGAGAAGACACCGGTAAGTGACGACTTACGATTGTGGTGTGGGGATTGGGTAACAGGTGTAACGGGATACACCTGTTTGGATAAAAAACCTAACGTAATAGATCAGGTATAGAGCTTTTGTCGTGGCATAAGGACCCTGTCGTGGGACTCTAGGATAGACCCCAGGGAAACCTCGGCGGTAACCGAAGGAGGGACAGCACCTCCGACGAAGTGCCGAGAAGAGAGGGGTCGACCCCAGGGAAACCTCAGCGGTAACCGAAGGAGGGACAGTACCTCCGACGAGGCGTCTGAGAAGAAGGGAGTAGGGTCCAGAACGAGAGGGTCCTCAGTAACGATAAACGGATCTAGGTGGGAAAATGGGAGGATCAAAATCTAAGGGCTCATCTGAAAATTCAGGACAATTCCTGGGAGTTCCCCTTGACAGCCCTTTGGGGAGAATGTTTGAAAATTGGGATAGTAAAAGATATCGAGACAAAAACAAGAAAAAGATGGTTCAATATTGTCTCCTTTGGTCGAAACAACCTATTAAAGGTTCCTCGGTCTGGTGGCCGAAATTTGGATCTGATGAGGATTGGGTTAGACAAGCATTAAACATATATGTAAATATATATATTCACCAAAGGTGAATCAAGAAGAGTCAGCATATGCATTTTGTTGGGTTCCCTGGCCAGGATCCTTAACAAAATGTTTTAAATTGAGGGTAGCGGGAGAAAAGAAGTGGGAACCTCTGGACAACCTTCCCCCTCCTTATATTCCCCCGGTGCCTACTGCGCCCGAGGAAAGCTCATTACCGGAGGGGAAAGGTGATGAATCTGATTGCCCCGAAAGGGGCCGGGAAAAAAAGAATGAATTAAGGGAGTCGGACCCTAAACTTCCACCGGTAAACTGACCCTGGACAAGATCTCAGACTGGTCCAGGACCATCAAAGTTTTCAGTAAGCATAAATCCCCTGAGGGAAGTTCCTATGGGAGGACCGGGAGGGGGATCGGGATATGTGAATGTTCCCTTAACTAGTATGGAGGTGCGGGGATTTAAGAAGGAAATGAAAAATCTATTGGAAGATCCCATGGGACTGGCCGAACAGTTCGACCAGTTCCTGGGACCAAACACATATATCTGGGAAGAGATGCACGCAATAATGGGAACATTATTCTCACCCCAGGAGAGGCAGATGATTCGACAGGCTGCCCTCCTCATGTGGGAACGTGAACAACCTGGGGACCCCAGACCCCATGAACAAAAATATCCCTTGAATGAACCCAGGTGGGACAAACGAACACCCGCGGGATTGGCAAGTATGAGACAATATAGAGAGTGGACGATTAAAGGGATACGGGAGGCTGTGCCAAAGGGTCACAATTTCACCAAGGCATTTGGGAACCACCAGGGGAAAGACGAGTCCCCTACTGATTTCTTGGAAAGGGTGAGAAAGAATGTCCAACAGTATGCGGGCGTGGACCCTAGTACACCAATGGGTGAACAGCTTATTCGAATTGAATTTGTTTCCAAATCATGGCAGGACATTAGAAAGAAACTAGAAAAGGAGGAGGACTGGAGCGAAAAACCCCTAAGCGACCTGTTAAAAAAGGCGCAAAAAGTATATGTGCAGAGAGAAGAAGAAGATCAAAAGAGGGCGACAAAGGTTATGGTACAGACTATCCGACAGATGAATGCTGAATCCAGAGGGGAAAGAAAACAAAACCTTCCTCTAAACAATCCAAGATATCCAAGAGAGGGAAGACCCCGGAGGTTCGTTAAGTGCTATTACTGCAATGAGGAAGGACACTTTAAGAGGGAATTCCCCCGATACAAGAGGGAATTGCGTGCCCTCGAACTTATGGAAGAAGATTAGGGGGGTCAGGGGTTCCAAATGTTGGGGACCAAGTATAAGAGGGAACCCCTGGTAAAACTAAAAATTGGTCCCAAGGGAGAAGAGGTGGTGTTTATGGTGGACACAGGAGCGGAACGAAGTAGTGTAATAACTGTGCCGATCGGGACCGAGCCTGTAAAAAGCAATTTGAAAATTTCTGGGATAGAAGGGGCTCCTAGAATGGTATCGATAATTCCCCAAGTGACAGTGAAGCTGGAAGGGAGAGAAGGGGTACAGGACCTCTTGTTGTTACCGTCGGCCGGATTTAACCTCCTAGGAAGAGATTTACAGGCTCTCCTAGGTTTGGGTGCTCTCCCCGTGGACGGAGAAGTGCGAGTCCACCTCTGTGCTCTGAAGGAGGAGGATGAACGGCAGATTGACGAGAGAGTCTGGTATAAGAAGGGAAATCGAGGAGGTCTGGACATCCCACCTTTACATGTCACATTAATACCAGGTCATCAGCCGGTAAGGAAACATCAGTATCCTATTTCTTTGGAAGGGAGGAAGGGGCTACAGCCGGTAATTGAGACCCTAATATGAGACGGACTATTGGAGGAATGCATGTCACCCTATAACACCCCTATACTCCCAGTGAAAAAGTCAGATGGATCCTATCGTCTAGTTCAGGATCTAAGAAGTTTGAATGCTATTGTTCAGACCCGCCACCCAGTGGTGCCTAATCCCTATACTATGATGAGTCGGATTCCCCCAGACCATGAGTGGTTTAGTGTTATCGACCTGAAGGACGCCTTCTGGACGTGTCCACTAGAAGAGGGAAGTAGAGATATGTTCGCGTTTGAATGGGAGAATCCATGGACAGGTAGACGGAGGCAGCTTCGGTGGACTGTATTGCCCCAAGGGTTCACTGAATCTCCGAACCTGTTTGGACAAATGCTAGAACAAATCCTGGCGGACTATCCACGATCCGATGATTCCCAACTGATGCAGTATGTGGATGATTTACTGTTATCAGGACCCAAAGAACAGGAAATGAGGGGAGATACAATTAGATTCTTGAATTATCTGGGGAAAAAGGGTCTGCGAGTGTCCAGGAACAAGTTACAGTTCGTTGAGAGAACTGTGGTATATCTGGGACACCAGATAAGTAAAGGACAGAAACGGATTACCCCTGAATGGATTGCGGGAATCACTAGAATGCCGTTACCCCGTAATAAGAAGGAAATAAGACAATTCCTGGGACTCTTAGGTTACTGTAGGTTATGGATAGAGGACTACTCAGCGTTGGTGAAGTTTATGTATGAAAAGCTGACAAATGAAAATGAATATCCATTGAAATGGACCCAGGAGGAGGAGGGATGGTTTGAGGACTTGAAGCATCGCCTGACACGAGCCCCGGTACTCACTCTGCCCTCTTTAAAACAACCATTCCAGCTATTTGTCACTCATAACCAAGGAACAGCTGTGGGAGTTTTAACACAGGAAAAAGGTGGTCAGCGACACCCAGTGGCTTTCCTATCCAAATTGATGGACCCAGTGTCTCGCGGATGGCCGACGTGTATCCAGGGAGTAGCGGCTGCTGCTCTGTTGGTAGAGGAAGCACGTAAACTTACTTTTGGAGGAAAGATGACTGTGTACACCTCCCATTCTGTGAGTGTTTTATTAACACAAACTGCCCATCGATGGCTGACTGATTCTCGCATATTAAAGTATGAAACCATTTTAATGGTCGGAGAAGATCTACAGTTTGCAAAGATTAATAGCTGCAACCCAGCTCAGTTTTTATACGGCAGTGAAACAGAGAGAGAGGTGGAGCACGACTGTGTCGAGTTGACGGATCTTCAGACCAAGACCTGAGAAGACCTTTGCGATACTCCTCTGGGAGAAGGATATGAATTCTACATTGACGGCTCCGCCAGATGTGTTGACGGAATGAGAAGAAGTGAGTATGCTATAATAGAAGGAAATACTTGGAAAGTAGTAGAATCCACGAGACTACCCGGAAGCTGGTCAGCACAGTCCTGTGAACTATATGCCTTGCAGAGAGCCCTCAGAATACTGGCAGAGAAAACTGGAACGATTTACACTGATTCCAAATACGCATACGGGGTAGTGCATACCTTTGGTAAGATCTGGAAGGAGCGTGGTCTAATTACATCAAGAGGAAAGGAATTGGCACACGAACAGATGATTACTCTGACTTTAGAAGCCTTGACATTACCCCAGGAAATAGCAGTGGTCTACATACCAGGCCATCAGAGGGGAGACAGACTGGCTGATGAAGAAGCCAAAAGGGCAGCCATGCAACAAAAAGTCCGTTTGCTGACCTTAATCCCAATAAGACAAGGCATAAAGAAGGCTCCCATTTTCACTGCTAAGGAAGAAAAGGACATGGCTCAGCTGGGCGCAAGCCAGCTGCCTGATGGAACATGGAAGACACCAGATGGAAGAATGGTTCTAAATAAAGAAATAACTCGCAATATTTTAAAACACCTGCATCATCAGAGCCACTGGGGCACCCAAGCCTTATGTGACACAGTGCTTCGAGAATATGTGTGTAAGGGAATCTACACCTTGGCCCAACAGGAGGTGCAGAACTGTCACCTATGCACAAAAATTAATAAGAAGATAATGAGGACAGGGACCATGGGAGGTCAACCATTAGCCATACGCCCTTTTCAAAGTATCCAGATCGACTTCACAGAGTTACCTCAAGTCCAAAGATGGAAGTATCTGTTGGTGGTAATAGATCACTTTACCCGATGGGTGGAAGCCTTCCCAACAGTAAATGCTACAGCCTCTACAGTAGCTCGCCTCCTCCTAGAGCAGATAATCCCCAGATATGGTATAATGGATTCTATAGACTCAGACAGGGGTCCACATTTTTGTTCAAAAATCCAGCAATTGATTTGTAATGCATTACAGGTCTCTTGGAAATTGCATACCCCTTGGCATCCACAAAGCTCAGGGAGGGTTGAACGTATGAATGGAACCCTAAAAATGCAATTGACAAAATTAATGGTGGAAACTAAAATGCCTTGGATAAAGTGTCTGCCCGTGGCTTTATTGAGAATTCGTACTGCCCCACGAAAAGATGTAGGGTTGTCCCCTTATGAAATGATGTTTGGGCTTCCCTTCTGGAGTACAGTTGAGGGGTGTCCCATCTTGGGGGAAGGGGATATATTTGTTAGGAACTATTTACAGGCACTGTCACGCTCTCTTACAGATTTACGAAAGAGAGGACTATTGGCACAAACACCACCTCTAGACTTTTCTTTACACAAAGTGGAACCAGGAGACTGGATTCTCATCAAGACCTGGAAAACTGAAAAACTCCAGCCCCAGTGGGAAAGTCCATACCAAGTTCTCTTAACTACAGAGGCTGCAGCACGAACAAGAGAGAAGGGGTGGACGCACGCATCCAGATTTAAGGGACCTGTAGAGGCGCCTCAGGACCCTGATACGAACTCAGATTGGACTTGTGTTCCTGGAGAAAAACCTCTTACCTTGCGATTTCGCAGAAAGACTTAATTCACAATGTTATTGTTATGTTCTTTGATTTTTCTTAGTTTGCCTATGTCTTTATCAGGTGTGAAATGTAAGAAATGCAGAGACACAGTGGTCCTGTTTCAGGACCGCACTTGGGGAAGAAAGGAGGGTAATTTTATTCCTCCTACTTGTTTTGCCCTGTATTATTCCCTGTCTACGCAGCCTGGTGATTTCCATGGTCCAACAGACTATGCAACCAGGGGAACTGGGAGACCCCATTAGAATTTTACTTCAGCACGAAATTAATTTATCATGAGACGTTTCTCTTCCCCTAGTTAAAATCCCCATTCATATATATATAATAAACACATTTTAAAGAGAGAAAGGGGTGGATTGTTATATAAAGAGAATTTAGGTTAAAATGGCTTAAGTTAAAATGTGATGATTAATCATATAAAGGGAAGCCAGAACGGACAGGGAGCTTACTAGCAGCCAAGGACAAAAAGTTCAGCTGGATATGTTTTTTTAAACATATCTTTTCATGGTCATAGTGAGAGACATGCAGGAGACAAAAGATTGATAAGAAGGGTGAGAAACAGAATTTAGTGTATGTAGAGTTCGCAGCGTACGTAACGAACGTGATAATTAAAAATGCAGTTGTACTTAGAATGCTTTTGCAATACTAACCAATTAAAACAGTATTAATAAGAAGGGGAAGGGCAAACAATAAGGGTATAAAAATCAATGCACTGTATGTATCGGGGCTTAACTGGTGAGAAGCCAGTTGAGTCCAACTCTGCAGACTTGTAAATAAAGCTTGTCGTGTCATCAGTTTTAAAGAGACTCATGTGTGAGAATTTGTACTTCTGACAGGATCAATGACAGAACAACCCCCTGCAAGTCGGGACGGGCATTGATGATTCAGTGTCTCCCCCCCCCCCCCCCCCCCCCGCTCAGGGGTAACGCTGGAGCTCTTAAGGGAGCAACTGTTGTGGACATTCTCGTAGAGGCCAATAAAAAGGGTCCACTCTCTAACGGTCGTCGTTCCATCCCCCACCTTACTCCACTCTGCGAGGGACATAACATCCTCACTTCCTTGCCTACCAAAGCAGACGTCCCCATCCCCCTACCAAATGTTGGCACCATTCCCCCGCAGCATCAGGGCGCTGAAAATTTCCGAGTCCTGTTGTCAGCTGACCCTCCGAGCCGTCTCTAGTTGCTATATTGTAACCAAACTACACACCAGTTCAATGCCCTTATCTTCCACATTTCAGACCCGTGTTTGTGCTTCTCACATTACGCAGCAACGCTGCTCCTTTCAACTTTCACCTTACCTTTCAACTTAGTGTTCTCCTGCTCCTCATTCTCCAAGGCTTCGAGCTGCTGCATCAGGGCAGCTGCGAATAGCCACAAGGTACCTCCTTGGCTCGCCTTACTTCTTGAGAACCGAGATGCTCTGAAGAGTGACAAGAGTTCTTTCCGCCCAATTTACACCCAATTAATCTACACCCTCCGGTACGTTTCGAATGGGATGAGGAGCCTGGATCCCCACAGGAACCGCACGTAGACCCGGGGAGAAAGTACAAACTCCTTCCAGACTGCACGGGATTCAAACTCCGGTCCCGATCCCTGGGGCTGTGAATGAGATACGTGTTAATTTCTAGTCACTTCATTATAGGAAGGATGTGGAGTTTATGGACATGGTGAAAAGGATGAGGCATGGATTGGAAAATATATCTTATTAAGCAGGTTTAGCAGAACTAGGGCTTTACTTTTTGGAGCTGTGAAAGATTTTAGATATGTTTTAGAGAGGTATATTTGGGCTGGTATTTTAGTTCAGGTTACAGACAAGCACTTTAAAACAGATCTTATTTAAAATACTGGAGCTCTGCTCATGCTAGACATGCCGGCTCCAAGAGCATTTGCAAAAGCTTTGAAGGACTTAACGAATGGATTGTTGTTTACAAAAAAGTAACAGATGAAAAAACTCGTCGGAGCCGCAGGCTGTAATATCTGGAGCTTGCTGTTCTAAGATGTACTTTTGTTTTTGCAAGCAGAGAGAGTAAAAAATGCTTTTTCTCTGGAGGAGAGTGAGAGTAGGAGAGGACTGGCTGCCAAAAGTTTCACTTGAAATGAGAAACAAAAATGAACTCTATGGTGACCTGAACGAAAGAGGTTATCATCTGGAGAACCCAGATGGGGCAGGTTTCTTCGGCAAGACACTGACGTGTCACATTAATAATTTGTGTCCATGAACAACAAATCTCTCTGAAAACAGGAAATATCCTTCCTGAGTGGTAACCATTTACCTTTCAAGCACCAAAACCTGTCGAACTTTATAAATTTTGTGCACAGTATCAGAATTGCCTGCAACCAGTAAACTTGGAAGAATGAGAGGTCAGATTGTACAATGAATCAAAGAACTGTTCTGAACTTGCACACACATTACATACACGTGCACGTAGAATTAGAAGGGGCTTAATTTAGGTTAGTTAAGCTAATAGTGATAAGTTAAAGTTTGATCCTGTTTTTATGTTTAAAGATAATTAAAAACAACATTTGTTTAAATAACCATTTGTCTTGTTGAATATCTATTGCTGTTGGGTTTTGAGGTCTTCTGGGCTTGTAACAGAGCGAAAATGGGTGAGAGGTGACTTAACAGAGGTCTACAAGATTATGAGAAGCATTGATAAGGTAGACAGCTAGCACGTTTATCCCAGGACTGGAGTAGCAAACACTAGATGACATTTGAACAAAGTGACGGGAGGACTATTTACGGAAGACATCAGGGGTAAAAACTTTATAAACAGAGATTTGGGGGCATGGAACACATTGCCAGTGGTAGTGGTGGAGGCTGGTACAATAGTGTCACTTCAGAGACCCTCAGGCACATGGATGAAGGAAAATAGAGGGTTATGAGGCAGGGAAGGTGTAGGTTTTTGTTAGGTAAATACGGATCGATACGTCTACGTTCCATATTCTCTACTGTTAGATAGGCATAACGCTGCGGGCCTTAGATGTCCGTGTTTTAAGTTCTGTCTCATCGAATATATCCCACAATTTCACACCCACAGAATTCATACGTTGAGATGTAAACCTCCCTCTCCTACGGTCATGTTCCTTCAATAGCGATAATTTTCCTATATTATTTGTTCATCTGCGATCAAAGATCATCTACCTTATCTTTACGAATGTTTTAAGGGAAACTCATTTCAGTGCATCAGGTCCCCACTCGCTGAGCTTTAACGCCAGTCATCTCAGCTGCACGTGTTCACTTTAACTATATTTGCCGAAGCCCTCAATTGGCCAGCTACAAATTTGGATGATTTGCTCCCCACGACATTCATGCTCAATACCATCTCCCCTACCCATTCCCCCGAGCATCACGAGAATACTCCCCAGTAAGTTTCCTCCTCCAGATCATGTGCAGCCAGTCCCTCTTGTCCGGGTCCCATCTTCCCTGGAAGGGATTCCAGCATTTTAGGAATTGGAATTGCGACCACATGCGCCATCCCCACAACCACGCATTCACGTTTCTTACACTTGTATGTCGGTAATTGACAGTGGGGAACAGGACCTTCGGCTCACCTATCCATGAAGAACCTGATTTCTAAAATATCCCCATACTCTGCTGATTGGACAGATGGATATTACTGCATTCCCGACACATTAAAACTTTCTACCTCAAAGCCACTGAAATGGTATCTGCTTTACCACGAATCTGACAAGCCATCTTCGGCCCCCACCCTCTGCCTAATACTTCTCTCCCTCTCACCTTGATAGAATGTCCTCGTGTGTGATACCTTTGCCGTGATGAAATTAAATCTGACTGTACACCAATAATAACTCTTGCAATTTTAACCATCACTATCAGGTCTCCCCGGAGCCCCCTACGCTACCAAGAAAGCAACCCAAACAGATTAAAATATCTCCCTAGCATATACTGTCTCAAATCGGGAAGCATCTGGTAAATTTCTCCATTGCCACCTTCAACGCGTCCACCTCCTTCGTCCATTGGGGCAATGAGAATTTCTTACATTCGATCTAACAAGAGTGTACATATTTGCAACATTACTTCCAGACAGATAATACACCATGACCAGCACAATGAAGACGAGCATCACAAACATGTACTTGAGTGACCGTCTCAATGAACGATATACCGTGAACCCCTCTGCCCATTAAGGTTTTTAAGAGCCCTTCATATGCATACATAGAATACCACAGCAAAGTAAAGGTTCCATGGCCTAGGATGTTGTCCCGTTTGATGTCAATCTTAAAAATCTAATGGTTCCTGGTCTCATAAGCCTCTAATTATCTTTCATCAGCCTGATTGTCTAAGAACCCTCATTGTCCCATCATCCTCCACTCCCCCTGGCAATGCATTACCAGCGTCCACTGTATAAAAATATAGATCTGAAAACTTTACTGCTTACGTTGTCCCTAATCTTTCCCGTTCTCACCTTGCGCAGGTATCCTCTTGTGTTTGCTCATTTCGCCCCGGGTAAATGTGCAGGCTGCCCGCCCGATGTATGCCTCAAATAATCTTGAACAACCTCGATTAAGTCACCGCTCATCTTTCGTCGCTCCAAAGAGAAAATATCCAGCTCTGTCAACCTTCCCGCGTAAAACACATTCTCCAATTTAGGCAACAGCCTGTAAATCTTCAGTGAACCATCTCCATCGATTCTACATTCTTCCCGAGACGGCCAGAAAATTAGTGAGGTGTTTGTGTTCCCTGTTGAGAATTCCCCTGTGTGCAACTACAAGTTTGCGTTCACTAGCATCACGTGTCCAGGACTTGTTAGCATGATATTGGCTGATCTTGGAAGCTAATCAGGTTCAGGACTGTTCGGTACTTGGAGGGGAGACCGCATAGGAACATCAGCTGCTGTAGGTTTCTGAAAGGGACGCTGGACAAATTGGCCTCGCTCGTTTGCCTTTCGGTTAAAGAATTTGTTAAAGAAACATGGATGTTTCATTCTAAATGTATTGTATATTGTGTACATTGTGAATGTTTAAGAATATATGGACCGATATATGGCAGATTAGAATTTGAAGAAATCGACATAATGTTCAGTGCGGGCAGATATTTACTTGCTGATTATCTGTCTGCTCCGAACTGCACCGCCGAACAATCGTATCGTGTTTACTTCAACATATTACACAACACTCACGCTGGGTTGAACCCGATTAATTAATGAAGTTTGCTTTGTGATCAACACCAGACTAATGATACCTAATAGTCCCACAGGAGAGATTCATTTTCCAGTTAAAAGTCCTTTGCAATGCGTAATTTCACAGTCAGGCAGATAATTGAAGCCAACGAAGATGCGAATTTGGGTCTGCGCTGGAGCAAGAAGATGGAACATATTTACTGGAGTTCGTGAGATCGTGAGGATATATTATTCTGCCTTGGCTCTATTTGGAATGCGGATAAGTCAGCGAAGCTGCCGTCTGTGTTGTGAATGAGATTAGCCCATCCCGTTGTGCTCCAATGACCAATTTAAGAAATTATCCATCTTTCCCCGTGGTGTGGGCCTTTTCCCGCGCTGATACGGGTTGTTGCGACGGTCATGGAGATGGGCTGTATTAGCAGGAGGTGACAGTCATAAAGCTCTGCTTTTCCTAGTTTATCAGAGTGAGTTGTACAGGTCGACAGGAGGCAGGGAGATCTGTTTTGGGACCATCAGGTGACTCCTAAATGTGCCGCCCGTGATGGAAGCATTGGTGATTGTTGAAAGCTTCATTTCACTGATCCTTGATACTCGAGTAAATGATCACGAGGGCCCTTAGGTGCAATGAGGATGCGGTGGAGAATTGTGGAGCGGAGCGAGCCATCCCATATCAATAGCTGGTGAATAATATGTAACTTGTTCATACAGTGACACAGTTGTTCCCTTTCACATGCGTTTACGTCATTTGCTGCGCCGGGCGGTTTCCGAGCAATTGCAATCTGCACTTCAGATTTGGTTCCATATTCACAGTTTCTCATCTGATTGATTCATACTCGTCCCTCTGATGAAGAAGGATCAACACACCAGATACAACTGATGTGTGTTTTACGGAGACGACGAATCAACTGTCCCGACAGAAACCCCTCCCGCATGCTGCTGCAACCTGCTGATTATACTTGACATTCGAATGCACTGAATGTTTGGTCAGTACGAAACATCGTTTTCTACCTGGTTTGTTCATGTTCAAGATTATTGTCACATGCACCAAGGCGCAGATACAAAATTATATTGCGTGAAGTCGGCGCAACACCTGATGTAGACTACAGCGAAAAAGGTAGAGGTGAAGTATTGCAGAGTCACAGAATGAGAGAGAGAGAGAGAGAGAGTGAAGAGAGAGAGATGTAGAGATGGGAGAAAGAGATAATGTATTCAGGGATTTCTTCAACATCTCACTCAGGCAGGGTGTTCCAAAGAGATTTCAATCGTAACGGTGCCCAGGATGATTCCGGTAACCTGCCTCAATGACCATTGACCAGCGGTACTCACAGCAACAGTGATTTTGAAACGCTGGTGTTTAAGCATATCAGCTCCTATCTGAGAGGTGACACGGATCCGTTCAGATTCTCTATCATAGAAGTAATTCTGCAGTGGATACCATCTAATGGAGTTTACACAAAACCTGGAATACATGGACAACAGAGACGCTCACCTCAGGATATGCATTACGTCTACAGTTCAGCATTTAACAATATTATCACTTCAACATTTACTAGCAACTGAATTCTGCAGCAATAACTTCGCTCTAAATGTCACTAATTATTGACTTCAGGAAGGGTAAATCAGAGATGTAGTGTCACTAGGGTATCAGGGTTGGAGGTGATCAAATTGAAGTTCATGGAGTGACTATTTCAGGGGATCTTTCCTGAACCCAACACACTAATTGGATTGTGAAGAAAGCAGTCAGCGTCTCTAACACCTTAAGATTTTGCGGAGGTTTATCGTGACAGGGAAACCCTGGAAAGTGTCTACAGATGTATCACGGTCTACTATGGGGACACCAACGGCCCTGAGTGTAAATACCTTCAAAAATGTAGTGGACCCAGAGAAGGGCATCACGAGTAATACCCTCCCCCCATCGATAACATCTGCGGGAAATGCTGCCGTCGGAGAGCAGAAACGATAACCAAAGAATCACACGAGCCAGCAAACGGACTGTTCCCCCCTGCTCCCATTAGGAAAGAGGTATAGACGCCACAAGACTCGCATCACCATGTTCAGGAACAAATGTTACCTCTCCACCATCAGACTCTTCAACAGGAAACTCTATCAGGGACTTATTTAAGGAGTCTTACCTTTGCACTTCATTGATGTCCCTCTCTGTTGTGAACCATCAGTTTGTTTTATATTTCTTTATTTTGTTTATATGTGAATTGAGTCAGCTTGTTTTGTACTGTCAATAAGTGGTAGTTCTGCCTCTCCCGCAGGAAAGCATCTCAGGGTTGTAGGTAATGCCATGTATGTACTCTGACAATAAATCTGAAATCTGAATCTGAAGGAGAAAGACAAGTAGACAGAGATAGAGATAGATAGATAGAAAGATGTGCGGGGGGGGGGGGGGCGGGGAGGGAGAGAGAGAGAGAGAGGGAGATTGAAATCAGGTGGCCAGATCGAAGAATTTTGCTATGGTGGGGGTTATTCATTAATTTGATTACAGCGGGAATGAAATATCCTTGGATCTGATGTTGCATTATCTCATATCCGTGAAGCCGATTCGAGGCGGGAGGGGGTTGGGTGAAGAGAGTGTGGCAGGGAATTTTAATCTGTTTGTTAATTTTACAACGGCAGCGGGAAGTATGAATGGAGTGGACGGGTTTGAATAAAGTTTGTGTGATGGACAGAGCCGTATTTACTACCCACTGCATTTGGTTGTGGTATGTGGATAGCAGTTTCCATATCACGCAGTGATGCATCCTGACAGGATCTTTCAATGGCTCATCTGTCGATGTTATTCCGTGATACAGGTGACATGCCAGATTTCCTCTTGTTTCTGAGGAACCATGGCGCAAGTGCACTGTATTTTGTATTGTTATATGGATGGACAAAGACAAGACAATCCAGATGGTTAATCCTAGAAACTTCGGACTGACTCCAATATCCACCTTATGGTTATTGATGGGGATCGGTGTGCGATCCCCTCTCCTCCTCTGGATATCTTCAACCAGTAACTTGGTCCTGCTAATATTGAAGTAGAGATTGTCCTGTTAACTAGCACTCTCTCTCAAATACAGCCGTGTCATCCACGAATTTACAGTCGGTTTTGTGGGCTGTAGTTTTCATTGCTCAGGCGCGTCGGTGAGAGGCTGCCACGTGTTACAGAAGATCCTGAGGCGGCGCTGTTACCAATATTCAATCATTGCTGAGCAGAGCGGTAGGAAGTCATGGGTCCCAATGCAGAAAGGCCAATGTCATTGAGTTTCGGATAAGACTGTTCCGTATTATTGTGTTTGTTACTGAGTACCGGTGAATGAATAAAAGATGATCCGTGGCTGATTGGAACCATCAGGCAGACTGCATGTGCCGTGGACCTCCTATGGAGACGCTCCTCGTCCTGTGTTTGTTAACATGTTTCCTCATTCATTCTCATGACAGCTAATCTGGGGTCGATTGACATCCTGTCAGGAGGAAAGTGCGGACTCTCCGGATGCGTCACCCGCTACCTGGTGGCCATGGAGGTTTCAGATCTCATGGTTATTATCTTCGATCTGATATCGAGACGGATTCAGATTGTTTATCAGATGCGATTTGCGAGGTTAATCCCCGTGTGTAATATCCACGTCGTCCTGCTTCATGTCTGATTCATGGTCATGTTCACCTTTGACCGATTCGTTGCTATTTCTTGCCGAACACTGAAACCTAGATATTGTACCGAGGGAACGGCGACTGCGGGTCTCGGGGCGGTGACTGTATTGAACAGTTTAAAGAATATTTTATGGTACTTTATGTACACATCCTGGTACCAATTGGCGCCTTACCCGTGGTTTTGTTACATTAGTGTCCGTGCTATGTCTTCAAGTGCCTGGGCCACCAATGAATTTTTACATTACATCCTCACGCCCTTTATACCCTTCATTTCCATACTTCTGATGAATGTTTTTTTTTAAACTTTATTTATTCGTTCAAAAAACAAATAATATATGACGTACACAGCAATTAAACATGATCATGAACATTTTTTATATATATAAAAAGGAAAAAAAAGAAAAGATACCCCCCTTCAGCCAATTCTCCGAAGGGGAGCCATAACAAAAGAAAAAAGAAAGAATATTAAAAAATGTTAAATATACATATTAAAATCTAATATAAATTGAAATGTAAATATTCCGAGTATAAAAGGCACTTATTAATAAAAAATATAATTATCATGCGAAACATACGTAATTTTTTTCCATTATTAAACAATATTTCATCTCATTATGCCATCTATTAATATCAATCATAGTTGTATCTTTCCACATACTAGCAATACATTTTTTCGCTCTGGATAAAGCTAAATATACAAAAGCAAGCTGAAACGTATCTAATCCCAATCCTTTTAAAGGTTGCAAACTACCCAATAAAAATACTGTTGGATCTAAAACTATTTTAATCTTATACAGATATTCTAAAAACGATTGAATTTTCTCCCAAAAAGATTGTATATGTATTCATGACCTTGTGTATCAAAATTGCTACACCTTTAGCTCTAGAATTAAATGAAGAAAAATATACATGCCCAAACTAATCCCTTTTTAATTTCACACTTTCCTTCACATTCAAATGTGTTTCTTGTAAAAAGGCAATATCAATTTTCATTTTCTTAATATATGCCAAGACTCGCTTATGTTTAATCGGACTATTTAATCCTCGAACATTAAATGTAGCAAACCTCAACTTTGACATATCTACTATTCTTACTAAATACCAATAACATCTTTATATAAAAACTCAAATCAACGTATATAGACCCTCCAATAAAAAAAATCATAAATTTAAAAACTATGAAAAAGTTTAAAAAAAATCCCCCCCCCAAAAAAAAACTACCAAAAGGTAGTAATCCCCTAAACAAAAATTGGGTGTGGATCACCCACCAGTGGCTGATGACAAGTAAAGAACTTAGTGCAAATCTCCCCCTCCCCAGCCAAACAATCAATACCATCTAAGTATCATAACAACAAAAGAAAAAATAAAATAAGAAAATTCTTCTTTTCATCCAAAAGACTCCAATCTTGAAGATCCCATTTCAGAAGGAGGTGGACTCTTTCCATTCCCATTTTTCCCATTTCTGCCATTTCTTACATTTACAGAACAACCAGATTTTTCTTTAGGAGATAATAGTGGGCTACGTCTTTGTCCTCTTATATCTGGCAATGAGTCAGCAAAAATCTTTGCTTCACAATCAGTTTCGAAAAACCGAAATTGATAGTCTCCGTAAAAGACCTTCAACACTGCAGGGTAATGAAAGTAGACTTATAACCTTTAAGCCACAAAACTTTTTTAACTGGATTAAATCAAAATCGACATTGAATGACATCTTGACTCAGATCAGGATGGGTTTGTCGCCTCGCATTTTGTACTGCAAGTCGAAGTATTGCTTCTCTATCCAAATAACTCAGACATCGAATTATTACTGGTCTCGGGGATTGACCAGCGGAGGGTATTCATCTTAAAGCTCTATGGGCTCTTTCCAGTGCCAATCCCCCAGAGAAAAATTCTTGCTCTAATATTTGCAGAATCCAGTCTTTAAAGAAACAAAGAGAGTCTTGTCCTTCTATAACTTCTGGCAAACCAACAATTTTCACATTATTCCTTCTGGTTTGATTTCCCAAATAATCTACTTTTCTTTCTAGCTCCTTCTCATGATCTGTGACTGATTTTTCCTCCTTCAACACTTTTTCTGTGTTATAAGTCACTTGTTGTTTACAGTCCAAAAAAGCAGTCTGAAATTTTTAAAATTCTTCATAAGATGCATCCACACATGTCTTAACCATATTTAATTCTGAACTTATACCAGCGTTCATTTGAACCATCTCATTCATTAGAGATGACAACATAGGTTGAATAACTGCATTCAATTGCATACATTGTGAATCATTGTGAATCTGCTCTCTCTAACATGGTGGCAGAACAAGGTGCTGCAGCTCCTGCTGCAATTCAACAAAAGGCATTTTAAAAGATTTACAATCTGAAGAAATCGGTTTTCTTCGCGAATGGATGAGAAAACAACAAGATGCGGGGGTAGACCAGCGGCGACTCCCTGAAGAAGTCGGGATGCCGTCGCTGGGAGTCCAGACCCCATCTTGTACAGGTGTCCTCTTGAATTTTCTCATTCCGCCCCGGGGAAATGAGCAGACTGCCTACTCTATGTATGCCTTATATCATCTTGTAGAACCTCGATTAAGTCACCGCTCATCTTTCTTCGCTCCCAAGAGAAAAGATCCAGCTCTGGCAACTTTCCCTCATAAGAGATATATTCCAATTCAGGCAACCACCTGTCAATCTCCTCTGAACCCTCTGCATCGAATCCACATTCTTCCCGAGACGTTCATAAAATTAGTGAGGTGACGATTCTGGGTTTGATTTAACCCATGTCACTGTTTGCAGGAACCACCAACCAGCGCATATTCCCCGTACCTGTTTTTCGGAATGGTTTTAGAATCAGCCACCAGCTGGTTCATCCTGATTTTCACCCTTTCGTACTCTAGCTTTCCCATGGTCCCAAAGCGGAGTTTATATTGTTAAAATTAAGAATGGATGGAGTCCAAAGGGTAAAATTTGACCGATATATGTCTGATTAGAATTTGAAGAATTCGACATAATGTTCAGTGGGGGCAGTTATTTACTTGGTGATTACTCGTCTGCTCCGAACAACACCGCTGATTGTCAATTCTCACCCCGAACAACCGCATCGTGTTTACTTCAACATATTGCACAACACTCACGCTGGGTTGAACCCAATTAATAAATGAATTTTGCTCTGTGATTAACACCAGACAAATGAGACCTAATACTCCCACAGGAGAGATTAATTTTCCAGTTAAAATTACTTTGGTATCAGTCATTTCACAGACAGGCAGATAATTGACACCGATGACGAGGCGAATTTGTGTCTGCGCCGGAACAAGAAGATGGGTCAAATCTGGAAGATATTTGCTGCCGTTCATGAGATCGAGAGGATGTACTATTTTGCCTTGGCTGTATTTGGAATCCCGGGTAAATTATCGGTGCGGCCATCTGTGCTGTGTTTGAGATTAGCCCATCCCGTTATGCTCCAATGACTAATTTTAGAAATGATTAATTTTTGCCCGTGCTTTGTGCCTCTTTACGCGCTGACACGTCTTGCTGTGGCGGACATGTTGACGGGCTGCATCGGCCGGAGGTGACATCCACCAATTTCCGCTTTTCCTCGTTTCAGTTCAGTGATCTTTGATACTCGGGTAAATCGCTTGCGACCTTGCGATCAATGAGGATGCGGTGGAGAATTATCGAGCGAAGCGAGCCATCTCATATCAATAGCTGGAAAATAATATGTAACTTGTTCATGCACTGACACATTTGTTCCCTTTCTCCTGGGTTTACGTCATTTGCTGCGCCGGGCGGTGTCCAGGAATTGCAATCTGCATTTCAGATTTGGTTTCATATTCACAGTTTCAATATGGTTGATTTCCACTCGTCCCTCTGATGAAGTAGTATCAACAAACCTAGATACAGGTGATGTGTGTTTTACAGAAACGACGATTCAACTCCCCCGAAAGCCACTCCTCCGGCATGTTGCTGCAACCTGCTGTATTCACGACAATCGAATGGACTGAATGTTTGATCAATACGAAACACTGTTTTCCAACTGGATTGTTCATGCTCAAGATTATTGTCACATGCACCAAGGCTCAGATACAAAATTGTATTGCGAGCTGTCGGCGCAACACCCAAAGTAGACTACAGATAAAAAGGTATAGGCAAAGGAGTGCAGCAGTGGGAGAGAAAGAGAGAGAAAGAGAGAGAGAGGGGGGAAAGAGAGATAGATAGATAGATAGAGAGAGAGAGAGAGAGGGAAGAGAGAGAGCTAGATAGATAGAGAGAGGGAGAGAGGGAAAGAGAGAGCTAGATAGGGAGATAGAGGGGGGGGGGAGAGAGAGAGAGAAGAGATGTCGCTGTTGCAGCTGGGACTGGAGAAAATCAAGTGGCAAGCTTATGAAAAAAATTGAAGACGAGTTACGAGTGCTTAGTTCAACCTGGTCAAAATCCTTGTGGTTTATGCAAGAGAAGAGGACTGGCTGCATAATGTTTCACTTGATATAAGATTAAAAAAAAGGAATTCTGTGGTGAACTGAAAGTAAGAGGTTATCATGTGTAGAAAGCTGTGGAGGCAAGTTTCTTCAGCAAAACACTGTTGTGTCTGATTAATAGGGTCTAGTTTGTGTCCAGGAACAAGATATCGCTCTGAAAACGGAGTGGAATCTTTCCGGCATTAACCTTTTACTTTTTAATCACGAAATAATGATGTCTTTCATAAATGTTAAATTCTATGCACAGTATAAAAAAATGTCTACAACCAGTGAAAGTGGGGGAATGAAAAGTGAGGTTGAAATGTGAATCAAATAAACTTTATGAACTTACATGCACATTACATGCACATGCGCTCAGAATTAGAAGGTGGTTAAGTTCATACTGATGATTTTGCATGATAGAGGAATTAAGGGATATGGGGAGAAGGCAGGTAGGTGGAGTTAGGTCATAAATTAGATCAGCCATGATCGTATTGAATGGCGGAGGAGGCTCGATGGGCCATTTTTGGCCTACTCCTGTTCCTACTTCCTATGTTCCTATGTTAATGTTTGATCCTGTTTTCAAGTTAATTAAAAGCAACGTTTGTTTAAGTAACCATTTGTCATCTTGAATATCAATTGATGATGTTTGTTTGGGTCGTCTGGGCTCATAACAGAGCGAAATAAGGTGTGAGGTGACTGGATAGAGGTCTACAAGACTATGAGAAGCATTGATAAGGTAGGCAGCTTGCACGTTTATCCCAGGGCTGGAGTAGCAAACATCAGATGACATTTGAACAAAGTGACGGGAGGAATATTTACGGGAGATGTAAGGGGTAAAAACTTTATCCACAGAGATATGTGGGCATGGAATACATCGCCAGTGGTAGTGTTGGAGGCTGTTACAATAGTATCATTTACGAGATCCTTAGGCACATGGATGAAGGAAAATAGAGGGTTATGAGACAGGAAAGTTATAGGATTTGGGTAGGTAAATATTTATCTGTAAAGCATTTTGGGCCGAAGGGCATGTACTGTGTATTAAATGTTATATGTTCTATTTTGTTAGATCAGCACAACGCTGTGGGCCTAAGGCCTGTGCTGTGCTGTAGTGTTCCGTGTTTTAAGTGCTCCCTCATCGAATATACCACCACTTTCACGCCCACTGAATTCATACTGTTACTAAGTCCAGAGGACCCAATAAATCATCAGCAACTGATATGCACAACACAGGGCTACGTAAAACAAAGTAGTTTTAAATTATATTTGAACAGGAAAACCGAATTAAACTCTTACTTATTAATTAACCTACATTCTTAAGCCACCTAACTAATTAATTCCCCATGTAATTCTCAGCGCAGGTGTGTGTAATCTATATTTAAAATCAAACAATTTCTTTGGATCACAGTCCAATCTCACTTGTTAAAGGTAATCCTTGTACTGTGCAGAAGTTATCATTAACTTAAAAGGCAAATAGTTACCACTCAGGAAGTTTCTTGTTGGTTTTTAGAGAGTGTCCTTTTCCAGGACATCTGCAACTAATGCCCTGTCAATCAGTCTTACTGACGAAACTAATCTCCGTCTGGATTCTCCAGATGATCCTCTTTCTTTCAGGTCACCTTTCATACCACCAAGCTTCGCCTTTGACCAGGTAGCCTTCCGAGGTTTGCTAGCTTTGTCCTTCTGGAACTGATTTCTTCGGCTCCTCTCCCTTTACAAACACTCTGAGAGCAAAATTTCTCTCCTCTGCCTGCAAAGATCACATGCTCCCCCAGGCAAGTTGCTGTCGATACTATGTTGCCAGTTGCAAAATGTGTTCTGCAAAAGTCCTGCAAATATTCTGAGATTTAAAATGTGTGTGTGTACAAGCTGCCCTAACATCTCCTCCTAAACCATGTTTAAATACTATGTCACAATACGTTGAGATGTAGACTTCACTCTTCTCCGGTTATGTTACTTCATTTTGATCTTCCAGAAATTTTTATTGAAGGAAAATCATTTCAGTCCATCAGGTCGCCACTCACTGAGGGTTACATCATGTCATCTCGACTGCATTTGTTCGCTTTAACTATATTTGCCAAAACGCTACAAATTTGAATCATTTCTTCCCCACGCTATTCAAACTCAACACCTTCTCCCCCATGCCGAGCATGACGAGGATATCCTCCAGTAGATTCTCCTCCTGATCAGGTGTATCCAGACCCTCGTGGCCGGGCCACCTTCCCAGGATGGGATTCCAGCAGCTCATGAATTGGAATTGCGATCACATGCGCCATCCCCACAGCCACACATCCATCTTCCGTACACTTTTATGTCGGCAACTGATAGCGGGGAAAAGGCCCTTCAGCCCACGTATTCGTGCAGAAGTGTCTAAAGTATCCCAAAACTGCTGATTGGACAGATGGATATTACTCCAATCCTGATACATTCACGACTCTCTACCTCATAGCCACTGAAATGCTACTACTTCATCTGATTCACTACGATGCTGGCAGGCCAATCCAGTGTTCCGGTACACTCTTGCCAAATACTTTTCTCCATCTCACCTTGGGAGAATGTTCTCGTGTGTGCAGTACATTTGCCCTGGGTTAGAAATCTGCCGGTGTACCCATAATAATTCTTGTGATTTGATGCACCTCTTTGAGGTCTCCCCGTGGCCAACTACACTAAAACGGAAGTAAACCAGACGCTTAAAATATCCTCTAGCATATACTTTCCCAAACCGGGCAGCACCTGGTAAATCGCTCCATTGCCCCCTTCAATGCCTCCAACCCCTTCGTCCCATGGGACGACTAGAATTTATTGCATTCCATATAACAGGAGTGGACATAGTCGAAGATGACTTCCCGATAGTTAATACGCCATGCCCAGAAAAAAGAAGCCGAGTATTACAAACATGTACTTGTGTGGTCATCTCACTGAACAATGTACCTGGAACGCCTCTCCACATTAAAGTTTTTAAGGGCCCTTCAAATGCATACAGAGAATACCACAATTTCCAAGGCCAGGATTTTGTCCGATTGTTGTCAATCTTCTAAAACATCTAACTGTTCTTCATCTCATGAGCCTCTAATTATCTTACATCCGCTTGAAAGTTTAGGATCCCTCATTGTCCCACCCTCCTCCACTACCCCTGCCAATGCATTCCCATCGTCCACTATATAAAAACCTAGGTCTGAAACATTTACTGCTTACGTCGTCCCTAAAGTTTCCTATCTTCACCTTGTGCAGGTGTCATCTTGAAATTTCTCATTTCGCCCTGGGGAAATGAGCAGGCTGTCCGCTCTATGTATGCCTCATATCATCTAGTACATCGTTCATCGCTCCAACGAGAAAGGTTCCAGCTCCGTCAACGTTCCCTCATAAGACATATTCTCCATTAATGGCAACCACCTGTAAATCTCCTCTGAACCCTCGCCATAGAATTCACATTCTTTCCAAGACGGTCAGAAAATTAGTGAGGTGACGATTCTGGCTTTGATTTAACTCTTTTAACTCCGGGTCCCTGTTTGCAGGAACCACCAACAAGCGCATAGTTCCGTGTCCTGCTTTTTCGGAATTGGTTTTAGACTCAGTCACCAGCTGGTTCATACTGATGTAGGCCTTTCGTACTGTAGCTTTCCCTTGGGCCCAGACCGGACTGTATATTGTTAAAATTTAAGAATGGTTGGAGTCCAAAGGGTTAAATCTGACCGATATATGGCAGATTAGAATATGAAGAAATCGACATGATATTCAGTGATGGCAGATATTTACTTGGTGATGACTTTTCTGCTCCGAACTACACAGCTGATTGTCAGATCTCACCCCGAACAACCTAATCGTGTTTTCCTCAGCATGTTGCACAACACTCACGCTGGGTTGAACCAGTTTAATAAATGAATTTGCTCTTTGATCAACACCAGACAAGTGAGACTTAATAATCCCACAGGAGAGATTAATTTCCCAGTTAAAATTTCTTTGCTGTGCGTCCTTTAACATTCAGGCAGATAATTGACGCTGACGACGAGGCTAATTTGGGTCTGCGCCGGAGCAAGAGGATGGGTCTAATCTGGAAGATATTTTCTGTCGTTCATGAGATCGAGAGGACATATTATTTTGCCTTGGCTGTATTTGGAATCCCGGGTAAATTAGCGGAACGGCCGTCTGTGTTGTAAATGAGATTATCCCATCCCGTTGTGCTCCAATGACTAATTTTAGAATTGATTCATTTTTTCCCTGTGCTGTGAGACTGTTCACGCGCTGACACGTCTTGTGGCGGCGGACATGTTGACGGGCTACATCGGCAGGAGGTGACAGACACATATCTCCGCTTTTCCTAGTTAATCAGAGTGAGCTGTAAAGGTTGACAGGAAGCAGCTTGTTTTGTTTTGAGTCCATCAGGTGACCCCTAATTACGCCGCCCGTGATGGCAGCGTTTGTGATTGTTCAAAGCTTCAGTTTAGAGATCCATGATCCTCGGGTAAATAATCGCTTGCGCCCTTGAGATCAATGAGGATGCGGTGGAGAATTGTGGAGCGGAGCGAGCCATCCCATTTCAATAGCTGGTTAAAAATATGTAACTTATTCATGGACTGACACAGTTGTACCCTTTCTCCTGGGTTTACGGCATTTGCTGCGCAGGATGGTTTCCGAGGAATTGCAATCTGCATTTCAGATTTGGTTCCATATTCACAGAATTTCTCATGTGGTTGATTTCCACTCGTCCCTCAGATGAATTCGGATCAACAAACCGAGATACAGGTGATGTGATTTTCACAGAAACGACGATTCAACTGCCCCGACAGCCACTCCTCCCTCATGTTGCTGCAAACTACTGTATTTCACTTGACATTCGAATGCACTGAATGTTTGATCAATACGATCTTCTACCTGGATTGTTCATGCTCAAGATTATTGTCACATGCACCAAGGTTCAGATATAAAATTGTATTGCGAGCAGTAGGCGCACCACCTAATGTAGACGACAGTGAAAAAGGTACAGGCGAACGAGTGCAGAGTTAAGTGTGGGGGAGAGACAGAGGGAGACAGTGGGGAGAGAGAGAGAGAGATCAATTTGACGAGATCGAAGGATTTCAGAATTGTGGGTGTTATTTAGGAATCTGATTACTGCGGGAACGAATTGGATCCGATGTTGCATTTTCTCACATCCGTGAAGCCGATTTGAGGCGGGAGGGGATTGGTGAAGAGAGTGTGTCAGGAAATTAAACCTGTTGCTTGTGTTCCATCGGCCGTGGAAAGTATGAATGGAGTGGATGGATTGAAATATGGTTTGTTCGATGGAACGTACTGTATTTACCACCATCTGCATTTGGTTTCGGTCAAGAGCTTAGCAATTCCAAAACCACGCCGTGTTACACCCTGACACGATCTTTCAATGACTCATCTGTTGAAGTTTTACCGTGAAACAAGTGACATGCCAGATTTCCTCTCGTTTCTTAGGCACTATGGCGCAGGTTCACTTTCTTTTGCATTGTTTTATGGGTGGACAAAGACAAGACAATCGAGATAGTTACTCCTAGAAACTTCGGACTGACTTCAATCTCCATCTCATGGTCATTGATTGAGATCGTTTTGCGAGCCCCTCTCCTCCTCCGGGTATCTTCACCCAGTAACCTGGTCCTGCAAATATTGAAGTAGAGGCTGTCCTGTTAACTAGCCCTCTCTCTCGAATACAGGCGTGTCATCTACAAATTTACAGTCGGATAGAAACATCGAGACATAGAAATAGGAGCAGGAGTAGGTCATTCGACCCTTCGAGCCTGCTCCGCCATTCAACGAGATCATGCTGATCTTAAAGTTCAGTACCCCGTCCCCGCCTTCTCTCCGTAACTTTTAATACCCTTATACTGAAGAAATATATCTAATTCCCTCTTAAATATATTTAATGAACCTGCCTCTACTGCCCTCTGTGGCAATGAATTCCACAGATTCACCACCCTCTGGGTAAAGAAATTCCTCCTCATCTGGGTCCTAAATGGTTTGTCTATTATCCTCAAACCATGGCCCCAGGTTCTGGATTTTCCCATCATTGGAAACATCCCATCTGCATCCATTCTGTCCAGTCTTGTCAGAATTTTATGTCTCTATGAGATCCCCTCTCAATCTTCTAAACTCCAGCGAGTACAATCCCAATTTGCACAATCTTTCCTCATAAGTCATTCCTGCCATTCCAGGTATCAGCCTGGTGAATCGCCTCTGCACTCCCTCCATTGCAAGAACATAATTCCTTAGATAAGGTGACCAAAACTGCAAACAATACTCCAGGTGTGGTCTCACCAAGGCCCTGGACAGCTGCAGTAAGGTATCCTTGTTCCTATACTCAAACCCTCTTGATATGAAGACCAACATACCATTTGCCTTTTTAACCGCCTGCTGTACCTGCATGCTCGCCTTCAGAGACTGATGTACAAGTACCCCTAGGTCTCTCTGCACTTCCCCATCTCTTAATCTATTGCCATTCAAATAGAATCTGCCCTCCGGTTTGGATTACCAAAGTGGATAACCTCACATTTATCCACATTGTAGTGCATTTGCCATGTATCTGCCCAGTCCCTCAATTTATCCAAATCACACTGGAGCTTCCTGACCCCCTCTTCCGTGCACACAACCTCTCCTAGCTTAGTGTCATCTGCAAATTTGGAGATATTACATCCAATCCCCTCATCCAGATCATTAATGTAAATTGTGAACAGCTGGGGTCCCAGTACAGATCCCTGTGGCACCCCACTGGTCAGCGCCTGCCATTCAGAAAATGAGCCATTTATCCCAACTCTCTGTCTTCTACCTGCCAGCCAGTTCTCAATCCACATCAATACTTTGCCCCCAATCCCATGAGCCTTGATTTTGTAAGCCAATCGTTTATGCGGGACCTTATCGAAGGCCTTTTGGAACTCCAGGTACACCACATCCACTGGCTCTCCCCCATCTATTTTACCTGTCACCATCTCAAAGAATTCCAATAGATTTGTCAAGCACGATTTACCTTTTGTCAATCCATGTTGACTCTGTCCGCTCCCTTCTCTGCTAGTCATATACTCCGCTATTACATCCTTAATAATGGATTCCATCACTTTGCCCACTACTGATGTAAGGCTCACCGGCCTATAATTCCCCGTTTTTTCTCTACCCCCCTTTTTAAATAGTGGGGTAACATTAGCTTCCCTCCAATCCATGGGTACTGATCCTGAGTCTATCTAGTTGTGGAAAATAATTCTTAAAGCATCTGCTATCTGAATGGCCACTTTCTTGAGTACCCTAGGATGTAGATTATCAGGCCCTTGGGATTTATCTGCCTTCAATCCCATCAATTTCCCCAAGACCATGTCCTTAGAGATGCTGATTTCTTTCAGTTCCTCCCTTGCATTAGTCTCTATGATTTAGAGTGCTGTAGTTTTTAGTGCTGAGGGGCGTGGGTGAGCGGCTGCCACGTGTTGCGGAAGATCCTGGAGGAGGCGCTATCTCCAATGTTCAATTCCTGCTGGGCAGTTGGATAGGAATTCATGGATCCCAATGAAGAAAGGCCAATGTCATTGTGTTTCGGATGAGCCTGTACAGTATTATTGTGTTGAATACTGAGCTCCGGTGAATGAATTGCAAATATTCCGTGGCTGAGTGGATCACGCTCCTCGTCTTGGTTTTGTTAACACGTTTTCTCATTCATTCTCATGACAGCTAATCTGGCGTCGATTGGGATCCTGTCAGGAGGAAAGTGCGGACTCTCCAGATGCGTCACCCGCTACTTGGTGGCCATGGCCGTGGCGGATATTCTGGTCATAATCTTTGATCTGATATTGAGACGGATTCCGATTGTTTATCAGATGCATTTTGTGAGGTTAATTCCCACGTGTAATATCCACGCCGTCCTGCTTCATGCAGTGACCGACTGCTCTGTCTGGTTCACCGTCATGTTCACCTTTGACCGATTCGTTGCTATTTCTTGCCAATCGCTGAAACCTAGATATTGTACCGAGAGGACTGCGACTGCGGTTCTCGGGGCGGTGTCTGTACTGAGCAGTTTAAGGAACATTTTCTGGTACTTTATGTATGCACCTTGGTACCAATTGGCGCCTTCACCGTGGTTTTGTTACATCAGTGTGCTTGTTATGACTTCATTGGTCTGGGCCATCATTGAATTTTTACATTACATCCTCACGCCCTGTGTTCCCTTTGTTTCCATCCTTCTGCTGAATGTTTTAACAATCAGACATATTTTAGTGGCTAGTCGAGCACGTGGGAGACTCCGGGCCCAGAATTGTGCCAGAGATCACGAGATCGAAAACCGAAGGAAATCCGTATTGTTACTGTTTTTTATCTCTGGAAATTTTATTCTGTTATGGGCAACGGTTACGTTCTATTCAATATGGTCACGAATGTGGTATTTGGGGTATTACGCTGTCTATATTCCACCTTTTGTATCAGCAATGGGCTTCATGTTCCAGATGTTGAGTTGTTGCACAAACACCTGCATTTATGTGGTGACACAGACGAGGTTCAGGGAGCAGTTGATGAATGTGTTTAGATATCCCTTTACTCTGCTGGTTCGAGTGATCAAACACAGATAAAAAGAAATATTCGTGACTCCATCATCTAGCCTCACTGATTCAGGATGTGAGAAGAAAGAGGAGCAGCGTGACAAACACACGGCCGCCGGGAGAAGATGAAAGAGGTAAAGAGTCATTACATTAGAGGGGTATTGTACCCTCTCCTCGGAAGCTGAAAGGTAGCCTCTCTAATCTCTGCGTCAAGGGTATTCTGGTCTTTATCGTCTGGGCGATTGGGTTCAAGGACCGTAATGTTACAGATCAGGAAAACTCTGATTCGAGCATCCTTGGACTATTGCGTTAAATTCTGGCCGCGTCAATATAGAAAAGACCGGTTGTTTAATTAAACCTAAAAAAATTAATACACCCTTACAATTCATTGAAGTTAAAATTGCATAATTTTTCTCATGTGGATAACTTAGTGTATTACGCAGGTTGGACAAATTAATGCAATTGGAATGAATATTTCACCTAAATGTTTGTAAATGTTCCAAACCGCACCAATTTCTATTCCTGAAACTTACTTTGATTAATGAAATTTGATTATTTCTTCATATAAATGGCCAGGCAAACAGGCTCGTATAAATAAAACACTTCTTCAAAGAACCAAAAGTAATCCCGTTTCTCTCTTCCTTATCAGATATTATTATTATTATTATTGGATAGTTAATGTACACATTTAGTGTTGACATTATATTCTGTTAGTGTAGTTGATAATCCTGTTTGGCTGGAAATGGAATTGAATTTTTATAAAAATTCTCGCCACGCTGGCAGTTTTGGGCTGTTCCTTCCCCTTTTCATTTTCGAAACAAAGAGACAATCCGATGATGATACATAGATTAAGGATTTGGAAGATGTTTTGGCTTTGTTAATATTTCCAGATCCAGTTCTATTAATAAGACTCATCTTTTTTAACCTTCTATATTGGATGCAGGTTTTTGTGATGGGTAGGATCAGGTATTAAACTATTACAGATTTGTATATTCGAGGCAAGTTGGGTTCATTTCAATAATTATCAATTAAATTTTATCTTCCTCATATGGATTTCTTTAGATATTTACAAATCGGACATTATACTCACCCAAACGTCATCATTACCCCGTGTTCCCAAAAACAATATTCGTGATTTTCTTTATAATATGAATTTTCCAATGGTGGGTCGGTTGCAACAATCTATCATAAACTGATGGATTTAAAATATGGTTCAGGGAATGAAATCAGAAATGAATGGGAAAGTGATCTGAATATATCCATTTTAGATGCAGATACATGTGACCTGTAACCAACACTTCATTTTGTGCACGACATTGTCTATCGCAATTCAAAATGGTATATAGAATATATCTGTCTGACCTTAAATGATCTCGTTTTAATTATTAATTTGATTCATTATGTGACAGATGTAGAATTTATGAGCCAAGACTGGTCCAGATATTTTGGGATAATCCCGAACAGAAAGACTTTTGTGAATGATTTTTCCAAATGCTTTCAGATCTTCTGAGGATTAAATAGGATCCTTGCCCTTGAACTGTGTTATTGGGTAACTCCCAACAGGAATATTTTTCCTAGAAGTTTTTTGAGTAATTTATTTAAAAAAAATATTACCGTGGTTACAATAATAATACAATATATCCTAATAATATGGTTAATATATATTTTTAAAAGTTCAAAAGCTACGAAAAAACACAATCCACCTCCACCCCACCCCTACAAATACATCCCATTCTCCTGCCTTACCCCTATAACCTTCTTAAACTCTAAAGAAGAAAAGAAAGAAAAGAAAAGAAAAGAACAGAGAGGACCAAAACACCAATTCTTATGGTGGAACAAGGAAGCCCCACTACATCCAGATCACCATCTTCAAATGTTCCAATTCAAATGATCCAAATATGGGCTATACATCTTTTAAAAAACATAATAATTATTCCACAAATTATACGTTACCTTCTCCAACAGGACACAAGACGTTAATTCCGAATGCCATCACTGTAAATTAAGTACCATCTGATCTTTCATAAAAATTGCAATATATTTCCTGGCCACTGCCAATGCCTATCTCCACAAAGCTATTTTAAATTTATCCAATTTATATACTAAACAGAACTCCCTAATATACACAATTTAAAAATGTTTTTCCCCTAAAGAAAAAAATTATTTTCTTTTTTCTTTAAACTTTATTTAAAATTTTATGACATGAATAAAATAAAAATTACATTTAAAGAAATAATAAAAAATAAGATAATAAAAATTAGAATACTACATCATTAAACTACACAAATTAACCCCCCCAATAATTATAACACATTAACATTAATCATCTAATTTAAAATTAGTCCAACCCTCCCCCAAAATAAAGAGTGAAGAATTAATTAACAATGTTGTAAATAAATAAAAAAAAACCCACTTACAAAAAAAAGATAAAACTTAACAAAAAAATTACTTCTTTGGCTTGGCTTCGCGGAGAGAACAAAAACATCCCTTAGAAAAACAATCAGATAAACATTTTATTCCCTTCCCCTCCCCTTATATAAAAAAAGAAAAAAAAGAAAAAAAAGTTCAAACTCTTATAAAATTCTCCATATTCTTCATTTATAACATCTTCAAAATTCTCTATCGAAATTAACTTAATTTTATTAAACTCTTCTCCCTCAATGTATTTGTACTTAATTTTCTTCTTTCTCTTCTTATCACCTTTCCCCTCATCTTCCTCTTCATCTATTTCAACATCCTCAATTGTTGACTTATTATCTTTTGTGACATCATCCTTTTAAAAAAGAAAGAAAAAGAGAAAAAATGCCACCCCCAAAAAAAGAGAAAAAAAGTGGAGAAAAAAACCTCCTAATTCCCTCTCAATTACAATCAGAAAACAAAGAGTTAAAAAAAAAATATTTATTTAAATAAAATAATTTAAAAAACCCTTCACTTCTTAACCCAAAAATTAAAAAGAAAAAAAAAACAGGTCGGAGGTCACAACTACCTCCTCCTGTTTAAACCACCCAAAGCGGTAACTCCCCCAAAATATTGGGTGTGAGATAACTCACAGGTAGCTGATGACTTATGGAAACTAGTGCCCACCCAGTTCCCTCTCCCAACTCCCATTTCATTAAACTATCATCATTATTTAAACTATTTAAACTCTTTTCAAAAAAAAAGATAAAAGATTTATTTTTTTAAATCAACGTTACCACTTCGATCACCATTGGTTCCATTTCTTTTAAAAATCTGGATCCCACCTTACATCTCTACTCTCTTTGGAGTCCTTGAAGGACTATATCGTTCCTGAAACTGCATGATTGGTAGAGACTAAGCAAAGTCCATAACCTCTTTAGGATTGTCAAAGAATTTTGGCTAATTTCCATCCTAAAAAATCTTCAGTACCGCAGAATACCTGAATGTTGCCCTATGTCTTTTTTTCCATAACCGTTCTTTCACAGAATTAAATTCGCGTCGTAATAGCATAGTATTAAATCTCCATCTTGAAGCTTTCTGAACATCTTGTGAACTCAAATATTCTAATAATAATAATGAATGATCCGAAAACAATCTAGCCTTATACTCCACAGATTTAACCCTATCCTGCAAATGTGCTGATATTAAAAAATAATCAATTCTAGAAAAAGAATTATGTCGCGAGGAATAAAAAGAAAAATCTTTCTCTGTAGGATTAACTCTTCGCCAAATATCAATTAAATTCAAATCTGCCATCATATTAATCACTTGGATTGCCATCTTAGACTTCTTAATTACTCTTGAGTACTTATCCAATAAAGGCTCCAACACCACATTCAAATCTCCCCCAACATCACATTAGAGTTCGATTGTCCAAGTAATAAAGACATATCCACAACAAAAGCTGTATCCTCAACAATAGGAGCATAAACATCAAGCAAAGTCCATGCCTCATTAAAGATTGTACAATTTAATTTTAATAATCTTCCACCATTTTTCTCTTCACTCTGTAACTAAAATGGTAGATTCTCATGTACCAAAATTGCCACACCTTTTGCCTTAGAATTAAACGAAGAATAAAAAACGTGCCCAACCCATTCACGTTTGAGTTTCAAATGTTCCTTATCTACTAAATGAGTTTCCTTTGCCATTGCGACCACCGTTTCTTCCATTTCTTCCAGAAATCAAATCCCCTTCTTGCAGCTCTGCCCTCTTTGGAGACCGTGGAGGACTACGTCATTCCTGGAATTGCGTAATTGGTAAAGACTGAGCAAAATCCATAGCTTCTTTAGGATTATCAAAGAACTTTGGTTGATATCCATCCTGAAAAAATCTTCAGTACCGCAGGGTATCTAAATGTTGCCTTATATCCTTTTTTCCACAATAATTCTTTCACAGAATTAAATTCACGTCGTTGAAACATAATTTCCTGACTCAAATCCGGATAGAAGAAAACACGATTACTCTGAACCATCAAAGGAGATTTGTTTTGCTGTGTATTTCTAATAGCCATATGTAAAATAGTCTCTCTATCACAGTCATTTAAACAGCGAACCAGAACAGGTCTTGGATTCTGTCCTGAGAAAGGTCTCCTTCTCAAAGCTCTATGAGCCCGTTCCAATATTAAACCTTCAGAAAACTTATCTTGTCCCAACACTTGTGGAATCCATTCAGTGAAACATTTTCTTGGATCTTGCCCTTCTATGCCTTCTGGCAAGCCAACAATTTTCACATTATTCCGTCTGGATTGGTTCTCCAAATAATCAACCTTTTCTGCTAAATTTTTATTCTGAATCTGTAATGTTTCAATTGTTTTATTCACATCTTGCAATTGATCTTGTACATCAGATAATCCTTGATCACACATCTCAAGTCTTTCAATAGTTTCAACTTTAAAAGCTCCATAATCAGCCATCTGTTGAGTATTGACATCCACCACTGCATTAATCTTAGAAGTAAGATTATTCATAGAATCACCTAAATGCATCATTGAAGAAAATATCTTATGTTCAAGACTCTTGAAAAGTATATCAACATCTGTAGATCCAGACATGGTGGGATTCTGCTGTTCTTGTGGAATCAAAGTCTCAGTAGACGTTGTTTGAAATACTGGCATCCGGCCAGCCCTTTGTTCTAAAGGCAGCTGAAAACGACCTTCAGAAAGACTTACGGAATCAGAACGGAGCTCCAAGGCCGAATTCTTAGTTTGTTTTCCTGGATCCATTTCACGCTGAGTCGTGGCTTTTTGTAAACAAGCAGGCTCAGATAATTTCGGAAAATATAATTTTTTAACAATCTGTTGGATGTTTCCTTTTACTTTTTTTTAACAAATGAAAATTAGGTATTAATTCAACACCTCATACTATTTATAAACTTTTTAAAAAAGTTTTAACGGGCACTTAAAGACAAAACAATAAGTTAGAGTCAGGAGAGGACTGGAAGGCACGTCTGTTCCTTACGCCATCTTGCCACGCCCCCCCAAGAAAAAAAAAATTATTTTCAAAATAATCTGTAAACTATTCTTAACCAGAGACCAAAAGTGTTTAACCTTATTGCAAGACAACACTGAACGTATAAACGTACCTTTCTGACCATTATATCATAAACACAAATCATATAAACTCAAATATATATTTTCAAATGCTCTAGAGTCAAATATAACTGATGTATAAAGTTATAAGTTACAGGCCTATATCTAACATCATATTGTCTGTCATACTATCATTACAAACAATTGTCCAATGATCTCTATTAAAATCAACTCCCAAATCTTCCTCCGATTTATGTGTTGATATATGCAGAGCAATTTTAGGCATTTCTGTTGCAAAAATTTATACATTTCAGAAATAAAACCTTTCTTCCCTCCATCATTAACCAACATTCCAAATTTTGACTCTTTAGGATAAATCAAAATCTTCCTAAATAATCATGTGGATTAAAGAGACTAAGACATGGGTGGAGGGGAGTGGGGAGCGGAGCGAGACATAAAAAATTGGATGCCCTTGAAAATGTTACCGGAAGAAATAACATTAAGATAGTGGAGATAGGGTGAGTCACGTGATGGGGTAGTGGCCGGTCGAGAAAACCAGCCCTCTCCAGGAAAGTAGGAAAATAAGTCAGGAAAAAGCAAAAGATAACAGAAATAAAGTACAAGAAATAGAAGATAAAGATACATTGAAGATAAAGAAGGTGGATTCCAAGAAGGAGAAAGTAATAAAAGCTGGGAAAAAAAAGTAAAAAAAAAGTCACTGGAGAAGAAGGTTGAAGGTTTTAACTGAAGGAAGGAATATGACGCTGTGATGACGAGGAGCACCTGATCCTCAAGATCAGTACGTGTCCTACAGAGTCGCGACCCACCAGCCTCAAAAATGGCTGTCGGAGCCAAACAAAAGTGAGCCGTGCGCAGTCAGAGGAGTAAGAGCATACCGGAGGAAGGGGTCTCAGAAGAGGAGCGGGCTGTCACAGACCGAGCAGCTGAGAGACGCTCGACACCAGGGCTCTCAGCTGGAGGATAAGAAAGACAGCAGAAGAGGGTGCGATGAAACAGACGTGGAAGACAGATGGAGAGAAGATCGACAAGTCCAACGTCAAGAAGCACAGCAGACGAGCAGCCCAAGTGGGGAGGAACAGCAACAAGAGGCCCAGCAATAAGAGGCCGAAAAAGAGATAAAAATGGACAAACAAATTAGGAAATTCTGTTTTAAGTTGACAGGCTAATATTTTATGTGATTTTCTCCTAGTTTGTAATACTTTTGCTTTGTTTTCATTATGTTTCTCTCCACCTTGTACGTTTGTAATGTTTCATATTTAATTTTTTTTTTGTCCACCAGTTTTCTCCTTTTCGTTATATCATCCCTTTTTACTAATTCCTTTTCTGTCCATACTAGACCAACAGGAAAAACAGAAGAGACACAGACACAAAGAAGCGAAGAAGAAGACACAAACACAGATACAGGCACAGAAGAAGAGGAAGAAGAAGACTAAGATCATCACAGAGAAACAGAAGGTAAAACTGATGGAAAAAGATAAATAAAAGGTAAAACAGATGAACAGAATATAGATAAAGTCTTTTTTGAAGAACAAATGAAATCACTAAAAGAAAGGTTATCATTGGAGTTGAATTCAATTAAAAGAAAAAATGAAAAGAATAGATGATAAAATGCAAAGGTTAGAACTGGTAATGACAGAAATAGGGAAAAGAGTAGAGAGTGTGGAAGAGCGTGAAAAGGCTGTAGAAATGGAAGTGGATGACTTAAGAGAACAATTGGAAGAAAGTGACAAATAATTAAAGAAACACAAGAGTTTTTATCTCAGAAAATTGATATGTTGGAAAATTATAGTAGGTGAAACAACATAAAAATAGTTGGCCTGTAGGAGGGTGAAGAAGGCAAAGACATGAAGGAATTTATAAAAGGATGGGTCCCAAAGGTCCTGGGAATGACAGAAATGCAGGAACCAATGAAAATAGAAAGGGTACACAGAGCATTAGCTCCGAAACCACAGGCACATCAAAAACCAAGATCCATCTTAGTAAAATTTTTGAGAGATATGACAAGAGAAAATATACTGGAACGGGCAAGGAATAAAATTAGATAATATAATAAACCATTGGAATACAAGTGTCAACTTTTTTTCTTACCCAGACATAGGTTTTAAACTTTTAAAGAGGAGGAAGGAATTTATTTCAGCGAAATCAACTTTATGGAAATAAGGATACAAATTCATATTAAGACATACATTAATGCTTAACATGTTTATACCCAGGAAGCAAAACAGACTGTTCTTGGATCCAGAAAAAATGCAAGAATTTGCAGAACGTTTGCAGGACAGAAGAGATGTAACAAGAATGAATAACGGCGATGAAGTATATATAAAGATGTAAAAACAATGTACATGTAAAGAATTAAAGAGGGAAAAGAGAAGGGAAGGAAGGGAATAAGGGGGAAAAGAAAAAAGAGAGAGAGAGCTTTGTTATATGAGTTCAAAAGAGTTCTGGAGAGGGCTGGATGGAGGGGGAATAACTGTCACTGCAAAATCAGTTGATGCTGCGAACAAGATCGCAACTCAAATGAAAAGGGGAGTTGTGGTTGCCCGGCAACTCAGCCAGGGGTGGAACGTTTGGGGTTAAGGATTTAGTGGATGTGGGAACTGTGGGGGTACTTTATGTATTAAATATATTGTTGTATATTATGTGTAATAAGAGAAAACTAAGAGATGAAAATGTGGACAAGGCTGATGGAGGTGGCAAAGAAATGGAAAATAGATGTATGCAAGATATAAGATGGCCATGTTGAACTATATGACTATAAACATTAATGGAATACATAACCAAATTAAAAGGAAGAGGCTACTAAATTTATTAACGAAAAAAATTAGTTATAGAACTTGTGCAGGAAATGCATCTAACTGAAGTGGAACAAAACAAACTAAAGAGAGATTGGGTAGGACATTTAATGGCAGCATCTGATAATTCAAAAGCTAGAGTTGTAGCCATACTAGTTAACAAAAATGGACCAATCAAAATAGAGGAGGAAATAATAGATCTGGCAGGAAGGTATGCAGTGATAAACTGTCATACTTAGAATTTTGGAATTTGCTCAAATGTACACACCTAACGAGGAATACGCACCTAACGAGGAGGATCAAAAGTTTATGCAGGATATTTTTGGAAGATTGCAAACACACAAGGAAATATATTGATAAGAGGGGATTTTAACATTAATTTTGAACCAAAGTCGATTTATGATTAAACCAATGCAGGAAATGAAACTTATGGTTATATGGAGGAGGCAACACACAAGAGAGAAGGAATTTTCATATTATTCGAGTAGGGACAAAACCTACTCAAGAATTGATATGTTTTTTTTATTGTCAGCTCATATTAAAGGGACAGTTAGGGAAAGTGAATACAAAGCTAGATTACTATCAGAACATTCACCCCTATTATTAGCAATAGAACTGGAGGACATCTCACCAAGACCATATGGATGGAGGTTTAACTCCATGCTACTGAAAAGACAGGAATTTAGGGAGTTTATTGAATGCCAAATTAAAACATATTTTGAAATAAACACAGGATCAGTGAAAGACACATTTATATTATGGGACGCAATGAAAGCCTTCATTAGAGGGCAGATAGTAACTTATGTGACTAAGATGAAAAATGATCAGAATTGGGAAATAGAGCAGTGGAAAAGGGAGTTAGTATGGACAGAAAAGGAATTAGTAAAAAGGGATGATATAACAAAAAGGAGAAAACTGGTGGACAAAAAAAAATTAAATATGAAACATTACAAACGTACAAGGTGGAGAGAAACATAATGAAAACAAAGCAAAAGTATTACAAACTGGGAGAAAATCACATAAAATATTAGCTTGTCAACTTAAAACAGAACAAGCTAAAAGAACGATACTGGCATCAAGGATAAAGGACAAACATATGACATATAATCTAACAGAGATTAATGAAAATTTTAAGGAATTTTATGAACAATTGTATGAAACTGAGAACGTGGGGAAAGAGGATAAAATAAAAGAATTTTTAGCTAAAATTGAATTCCCAAAATTGCACGAAGAGGAACAAAACAAACGAATAAATCCATTTGAAATAGAGGAAGTACAGGATATATTAAAAATAAAGCTACCTAACAATAAAACACCAGGTGAGGATGGATTTCCAATAGAATTTTATAAAACATTTAATTCCTCCTCTCCTGGAAGTAATGAATCAGATAGAAGAAACACAGAACTTGTCGTAGATTCACGTAAGACATCAATAATTACAGTAATACCAAAGGCGGGAAAGGATACACTAACACCAGCATCATATAGACCAATATCTCTACTTAACTCAGACTATAAGATAATCGCAAAATTATTAGCAAACAGATTGGCTAATTGTGTACCTAAAATAGTAAAACAAGATCAAACTGGATTTATTAAGAAAAGACGAGCAGTGGACAATGTCTGCAAACTTATTAATCTAATTCACGCAGCCCAAGAAAATAAGAAACCAACAGTGGCTTTTGGTCTAGAAGCAGAAAAAACCTTTGACAGAGTAGAGTGGAATTACTTATCTAAAGTATTACAGAAATTCAATCTACCAGAAAATATATAAATTGGATTAAAGCATTGTATAATGGACCGTTAGCGAAGGTAACACTAAATGGATATATATCGAGACACTTTAAATTAATTAGGTCTTCTAGACAGGTCCACTAAGCTGCTCATTGTTCACCTGAGCAATAGAACTTTGGCATAATTAATAAGAATAGAAAATAAAATAAAAGGGATGAAAATAATGGTGAAGGAGTATAAAAATAAGCTTATTTGCAGATGACATCATAATATACTTAACAGAACCAGAGGTATCAGTAAAAGAATTACATAAGTAATTGAAGGAATATGGAGAAATATCGGGGTACAAGATCAATGCAAATAAAATTGAAGTAATGGCAATGAGTAACGCAGACTTTACTGAATTAAAAAAAAAGAATCACCATTTAAATGGACACGCACAAGCAATCCCATACCTAGGGATCAGGTTAGATAATAAATTAAGCCACCTGTACAAACTAAATTATCAAGCTAATAATGAAATTGCAGGAAGACAGAACAATGGAAATAATTACCGCTAACGTAGATAGGGAAGGTAAACAGCATTAAAATGAACATGTCCCCAAGGATACAATACTTATTTCAAACATTACCAATTCCCTTAACAGAAAAAAATTATTCAAGGAACTAAATAGAATAATAAGTAAATTCTTGTGGAAAGGGAGGAATCCAAAGGTAGCATTAGATAAATTAACGGAAAGGTATAATCAAGGTGGTTTACAGTTACCAAAGTTTAGAAATTATTATAGGGCCACATAATTGAGGTACTTATCTGATTCTTACCACACAAGGGAAAAACCAGACTGGGCTAATATAGAGCTCGATAAAATAGGGGAAATGGTACTGGAACATATACTTTATAAGTGGGATGAAAAGCTGATGCAATATAAAAACTCACCAGTACTGCATCATTTACATAATACATGGATGAAGATCCATTTAGAAAGGAAAAAAAAAGAATGATCAAATACCAAAATTACTATTGACGCAAAATCCGCTAGTCCCTTTCACAATAGACAACCTTTCCTTTAGGGAATGGGAGAGAAAAGGAATTAAAAGAATAGAAAACTGGTTTTTGGGAAATATTTTATTAACATTTGAACATCTGAAGTACAAATATGGAATAACTCTTGGTACAATGTTGGCATATCATCAACTGAAAGTGTATTAGAAGGATAAATTGGGAAACAGCTTGAGATTACTTGAGGGAAGCAGCTTTGAATACATGATTACAGACACAATGATAATCAAAAGATTTATAAGCAACATGTACATTAAGCTGCAAGATAAGGAAAATGAAATAAACTCTAAACCTAAGCAGAAGTGGGAAAAGGATCTAAATAAAAAGACAAAAAATGAAGTATGGGAAAAGTTATGTTCTGGATCTATCAGTATAATTGATTTCACAGGGTATATATTACTTCTCAAAAATTAAAAACATGAGATTCAACATTATCAGATAGATGTTTTCACTGTAAGAAGGAAATGGGAGCAACATTACATCCAACTTGGGCACGTACGAAAGTAAATACGTTTTAGGAAGAATTAAATCAGATACTAAATAAAATTATAAAAAATAACATACTCCCCCAAAAAAAGAGATATTTCTTTTAAGTAACATATTAGGCTTCAAATTGGATAACGTGCAAAAAAAAAATCATTATGATAGCCTTAGCGATAGCAAAAAGATGTATAATGTCAACTTGGTAAATGAAAGAGAGCATGTGTATGGTACATGGAAATGAATAAATGTATTCCATTGGAAAAATAACATACAATTTAAAAATAAAATCAAAATGTTTGAACAAATCTGGGAAACATACATGTTCTCAGAGAGAACTTGCCTACGACCTCCATCCACTAAAATGAGAATGAATATGATAAAAAGACAGAACCACTAGATTCAGTGTGTAATAAATAGATGATGCATTTTTCTTGTTTATTTTCCTTTGTGTGAAAATATTGTTTTATGGTTTTATTGTATTGTATATGTTGAACATTTAGGGGTATTAAATGGGGGTGGGTAGAGGGGAGGGAGGGGGGAAAGGGGAGAACAGACTACTGTGTAAATTTAATGAGATATGTTTGTACATATTTTGGTTGATATGGTACACAGTGTGTAAAATTTAAAAAAAATTAATAAGTAGGGATAAATGAAGAGGTGGAAAGGCAGAATCCGACTTATTGCTTTCAAACTTGGATCCCTAAGATGCTGGGTAGGGAAGTGCTGGAAGAAAGGGTCAAGTTGGAAAGGGCGCACAGATCTCTTTTCCCATGACCTGGTCCTGGACAAAGGTCGTGAACTATACTGTTGAGACTGCTACATTACCAGGACAGAGAAAGAAAGAGTGGGGGTGGCAATGATGAATGCAAAAAGAAGAGGATCACCCCAGAGTTAGAAGGCAACAAATTTTTTTTCTACCTGGAAATTAGTGGACACTAGACAAAGCAAGAAAAGCATTAGAGCCAGCTGAAATATTAGTTCAACAAAAAGGGTACGACTGTTTAGTGAAAAATTTGGGTCTTCCAGAAGACATTGAAGGGTCTGATCCAATAAAATTTTTCAAGATTTGGATTCCCGAGGTGTAGAGCAACAAGTATTTTCAAGAGGGTTAGTATTGGAGAGGGCACATAGAGCATTACAAAAGAAACTGTTACCAGGACAACCACCATGAGCAGTCTTAGTTCAGTGCCTGAACTATCAAGACAGAGAAATGATATTAAACTTGGCGGTGCTGAAGGCAAGACAAAGTCAATCTTCAATGATGATTCAAAGTAACAAGAGTATTGTTTTACACAGATTTGAGTCAAGAAATTATTAGGCGACGATGGGAATTTAATTCGGCTAAAGAATTACTGTGGTGAAAGGGTTATAAATTTGCTTTTCGTTATCCTGCTGTGTTAAAAGTCTTTTATGGTAACTTTTAATCTCAAATTTTTTGAGAATGATCATGATGCATTCATTTTTACTAATTCATTACCGGATTTACAAGGACATGGAAAAGTTTTGCCATCGTCGCACAAAAGAGGGCAAATGGAAATGGAAATGGGTAAATTGAGAAAAATGGAAAAAATGGAAAGAAGGAAGTTTTAACACAAAGTCTTACTGACATTAAAGATCCAGAACAATAATGGGGAATGGAGTCATTGGGTTGAATATATTTATAGTATTGAATTATATTAATATGAGTGATGTATTTCTAGCTGGGGATCTTTGATAGTCATCTGCCACTAGTGGTGCTACTACCTTTGGGTAGTGCTTTTTGGGGGAAAATTAATTTGTTTTCTATGTATATTTAAAAAAATATTTAGGGGAGGGAGAGTGGTTTTCATTTACTAGTAGGGGAGCGATATATTGTAGTAAATGATTATATTGTTAGTTTGTAAGGATGTCTAATTTGAAATTTGCAACTTTTAATGGTCAGGGTTTAAATAATCCGATTAAGCAAAAGCGAGGTTTGGCTTATATCAAGAAAATGAAAATTGATATTTCATTTTTACAAGAAACACATTTGACTGAAAAAGAACATTTGAAGTTGAAGAGAGATTGGGTTGAGCATGGTTTTTTTTTCTTCATTTAATTCTGAGGCAAGGGGTCTAGCAATTCTAATTCATAAGAATTTGTCTTTTGAGTTGCAAAGAATGGAAGGGAATGATGGAAGGATTTTAAAGATGAACTGTAAAATTTTTAATGAATCTTGGAATTTGCTTAATGTGTATGCACCTAATGTGGACGATGAGTGTTTTATTTCAGGTGCCTTTTTGTTATTAAATCAGGCTAATGAAAATATTTTAGTTGGAGGAGATTTCAATTGTGTTTTGGATCCTTTGTTGGATAGATCACAAAAAAGTATAAAGAAGTCAAAGATGGCGATACAAATTGGGGCCTTGATGAAGGATTTTAATTTGGTGGATATTTAGAGAAGGGTTAATCCTACAGAAAATTATTTTTCTTTTTATTTGTCTCGACAGATTATTAGTAAAACCACTAAAATTAAGAAGCAGTATATGGCAGCATGTTTTGAATTAGAAAAGCAAATTGATGGATTGGAGAAGGACTTTCAGAAGGAAGTGACAGAAGATTTTAAAATGGTGGCTTTGAATAAATTGAAATTGCATTATAATACGTTGCAGACTTATCAATTTGAATGCTTAATTAATCGATCTAAGCAGCGTTATTATGAGTTGGGTGAGAGGGCACATAAGGTACTTGCATGGCAGTTAAAGATGGAACAGGCTTCATGACTATTAATGCTGTAAAAAAAAGAATTCAACAGTGACCTATGAACCTCAGGAAGTTAATAACCAGTTTTATTCATTTTATTAAAATAATATATACCTCGGAGGGGAAACAGGATATTGGTTCTATTGATTCTTATGTATTTAAGTTAATGTTATCAGCATTAGAAGAGGAGAATGTTATGGATTTGGAAGCTTCGTTTACAGAATTAGAGATTAAAGTGGCTATGTTGAAAATGCTCAATTGGAAGTCACCAGGTGATTATGGGTTTTATGAAAACTTTTTATCAAGATTTATCTTCAGTGTTTGAGGAGGTATTACAACAAGTGATTGACCAGTATGAGTTACCAGAATCTCGCTCGAGTGCTTTAATTACTGTAATCCCAAAAAAAGATAGAGTCCCATTGAAAGTGTCTTTGTATAGATCTATTTCTTTATTGAATGTTGATTATAAAATAATAGCAAAAGTGCTAGCAAATCTACTTGCTAAGTATTTACCTAATTTGATACATGTTGATCAAACAGGTTTTATTAAAAATATAAATGCTTCAGATAATATTCTTCGATTGATTATTTTGGTCAATGCATATCGACAGCAGCCCAACTTGCTCTTGATGCTGAATAGCCTTTGATAGGATCGAATGAGATTTTTTATTTAAAGTATTGAAGAAGTTTAAATTTGGCCCTTTTTTATTGGTTTGGTTAAAGCTTTATATACGAACCCGACTCCGAGGGTGGTCACAAATGGTCAAGTTTCATCATCATTTAAATTGACGCATTCAACTCGACAATGTTTTCCCTTGTCACCAGCTCTGTTTGCATTGGCTATTGAACCGTTAGCTCAAACAATAAGGCAGAATGAACAGATAAGAAGGATGAGAGTTATGGATGAAGAGTATAAGATTAATTTGTTTGCAGATGATGTATTGATATATTTAACAAACCCAGAACAATCATTGCCACATTCACTGGAATGTTTAATACAATATGGAACATTATCTGGATATAAAGTTAACTGAGATAAGAGTGAAATGTTACCAGTCGGAGAAGGAGATTATTCAGAATATAAAAATATTTTATAACTGAAATGGTCTGATAAAATTAAATATTTAGGAATAATTGTAAATACTGAGTATCAATCTTTATTCAAGATAAATTATGTTCCATTATTAAAAAAGATAAAATAAGTTTTAATTAAGTGGAAAAATCTCCTGTTAACTTTAATTGGTCGAGTTAATTCTATTAAGATTCCTCGTATTCAATATTTATTTCAATCAATACCGTGTTCTCTTTCAAAGTGTTTCTTTCAGGATTTAAATAAAGTTAGGAGAGATTTTTATGGAAAGGTAAACTACCATGGGTACCATTAAATAAACTTACTTGGAAGTATGTGCTAGGTGGGCTTCAATTACTGCATTTTCAAAATTATTATGAAGCAGCCCAGTTGAAATTTATTAGTAGATTGATGGATTTGGACTAGTCCCCAAGTTGGGTTAAAGTTGAGATGGCCTGTATTTCTGAAGTTGAGGTGCATCAATTTATATTTCAATCGAATGTAAATTTGTTGAGGGAATATAATATGCCGATATAAAAACAGTTATTAAAATAATGGATTATAATATAAGATTTTAGGATCAAAAGTTAAATTGTCAATTTTAACTCCATTATATAATAATCAGCTTTTTTTTCAATGTTTAATAGTAATTTAAAGAGTTGGGATTCTAAGGGTATAAAAACATTACAGGATTATTTTGTAGGACAGTTTATTTCTTTCAATCAATTGAAAGAGCGTTTTGATATTGCTGAAAATTCTTTATTTGTTTATTATCAACTTCGATCTTTGGTGAAAAATATGTATGGTAGAGAGATGATTTTACCTGTATTGATGGAATTTGAATCTTTGATTTCTTTTATACAAAAAATGGGTTATATTTCTATTATGTACCAAGTATGAAAAGACAATATGGATAAGTCGGAATGGGAGAAATCTAAGCTAAAAATGGAAAATGATTTAGCTTTTGTTTTTTCTTGAAGACTACTGGGCAGATATGTGTCATGATAGTGTTACTAATTTGATGAGTGTGCATTATGGAATGGTTAATTATAATATTCTACATCAGTTGTATTTAACACCAGAGAAATTGAAAAAAATGGCTTTTGTAATTCGGATTCTTATTTTAGATGCGTATGCACTGAAACTTTTACATGCTGTTTGGTCTTGTGTGCAAGGACAACCATTCTGGGAAGAAAATAAGTTAATTTTGGAAAGAAAATATATAATTTTAAGTTACCATTAGATCTATCTATTTTTTTAAAGGGTTATATAATTCCTTTAAAGGGATTAGGGTTGGATAAATTTCAAATTGCATTTATATATTTAGCATTGTCTGTAGCTTGAAAATGTGTATCAAGTACATGAAAAGATAATATCTTTGGCTTGGCTTCGCGGACGAAGATTTATGGAGGGGGTAAATGTCCACGTCAGCTGCAGGCTCGTTTGTGGCTGACAAGTCCGATGCGGGACAGGCAGACACGGTTGCAGTGGTTGCAGGGGAAAATTGGTTGGTTGGGGTTGGGGTTGGGTGTTGGGTTTTTCCTCCTTTGCCTTTTGTCAGTGAGGTGGGCTCTGCGGTCTTCTTCAAAGGAGGCGCCAAGATGCACGGTTTGAGGCGTTATCAGCCCACTGGCGGTGGTCAATGTGGCAGGCACCAAGAGATTTCTTTAGGCAGTCCTTGTACCTCTTCTTTGGTGCACCTCTGTCATGGTGGCCAGTGGAGAGCTCGCCATATAACATGATCTTGGGAAGGCGATGGTCCTCCATTCTGGAGACGTGACCCCCCAGCGCAGCTGGATCTTCAGCAGCGTGGACTCGATGCTGTCGACCTCTGCCATCTCGAGTACTTCGACGTTAGGGATGAAGGCGCTCCAATGAATGTTGAGGATGGAGCGGAGACAACGCTGGTGGAAGTGTTCTAGGAGCCGTAGGTGATGCCGGTAGAGGACCCATGATTCGGAGCCGAACAGGAGTGTGGGTATGATAACGGCTCTGTATACGCTTATCTTCGTGAGGTTTTTCAGTTGGTTGTTTTTCCAGACTCTTTTGTGTAGTCTTCCAAAGGCGCTATTTGCCTTGGCGAGTCTGTTGTCTATCTCGTTGTTGATCCTTGCATCTGATGAAATGGTGCAGCCGAGATAGGTAAACTGGTTGACCGTTTTGAGTTTTGTGTGCCTGATGGAGATGTGGGGGGGCTGGTAGTTATGGTGGGGAGCTGGCTGATGGAGGACCTCAGTTTTCTTCAGGCTGACTTCCAGGCCAAACATTTTGGCAGTTTCCGCAAAACAGGACGTCAAGCACTGAAGAGCTGGCTCTGAATGGGCAACTAAAGTGGCATCGTCTGCAATGAGTAGTTCACGGACAAGTTTCTCTTGTATCTTGGTGTGAGCTTGCAGGCGCCTCAGATTGAAGAGACTGCCACCCGTGCGGTACCGGATGTAAACAGCGTCTTCATTGTTGAGGTCTTTCATGGCTTGTTTCAGCATCATGCTGAAGAAGATTGAAAAGAGGGTTGGTGCGAGAACACAGCCTTGCTTCACGACATTGTTAATGGAGAAGGGTTCAGAGAGCTCATTGCTGTATCTGACCCAACCTTGTTGGTTTTCGTGCAGTTGGATAATCATGAAAAATCATGAAAAGATAATATAGTTATTAATAAAATGCATTGGCATAATGAATTGAAAGCTTGTATTGTTATGGAATAAATTGCATATAATCTACATGACAATTTTCTTTTTTTGTTAATAAGTGGTTACCATATTTGGAATATATGCATTTAGATATATTTTGATCCATTATATGGTTTTAGTTTCCATTTATATATTTTTAGCTCTCATTAAGAGAGTTGGCTGATGGGATAAGGGGGACTTGCTTTTTATGTTGTGTTTTGTTTTGTTTATTTTATTTTATTTTTGTAATATACTGGGAAAGATAAAGTTGTGTTCCCCTGGAGAAAGTAACTTACAATCTGAGAAACAAGTACATCACCTTTCGGAAGATTTGGCAACCATACTTGCACTACATAGGTGCATGGAAGTGATTGCTTTACCGTTGCCTGCTGCGGCTCCCTCTCCTCCGCACTGATCCTGATCAAACAAGGTCAAGAATGAGCTCCAACCCAGAAGCCGTCCATTGAGCCGTGATAGTCTCTGTATCTTTTTTTAAAATTATTATTTGTACTCTTATCCGTTTCCTTACTGTTAATCTGTGTTATTGTTATCAAGATTGAAGTATGAAAGAATCGTTTAGTTTTATAGGTGAGGGGAGGGGTGGGTAAAGACGTGGGCTTGTATATATAGTCATCGAGAGTCATAGAGTCATGTATTTGAGATTGTAAACTGCCATCATAGGCAGGACACGGTGTATGACTGTACATGCCTGTGCGAAAAATTATAAAATAAACATAGCTGTAGAAGGAACTGTACGGTGCTGTAATATTTCATGTTCTATGTGCAAAAGAAAATTCACGTACACCCTGTGTGCAGTTTAGTTTTTTGGACTACCAATTTGGGGTAATTCTGCCAGAAAATGTTGGCTCTCTTTTGGTATTTTTCATCTTTTCAGTTCTGCAATGTTTAATCAACAGAGCTACACGTTGGTTTTCACTGAGACATTTTTCAAACTGAGATAAACGTTTTTAACTGAGATAACCATTTTAAAATCTGAGGTAAACGTCTTTTTCAATTGAGATAAACTTTTTATAAACTGAGGTAAATGATTTTGTAACTGAGATAAACCTTTTAAAACTGAGATAAACGCTATTTTTAATTGTGATGAACGTTATTTTAACTCAGGTAAAGGCTCCATTTAACTGATATAAACTTTTTAAACGTTTTTAACTGAGATAAGCTGGTTAAAAATGAGGTAAACATTGTTTTTAATTGAGATAAACTTTATTTCAACTTAGGTAAAGGCTCCTTTTAACTGAGATTTTTAAAAAAATAACCTGATGTAAGCATTGTTTTTAACTATGATAAAGTTTCTTTACTAAAATAATCTTTGTTTAACTATGGTAAACATTTAGCAGTCGTCAAAAATGACAGCGACATCTACTGTTGAAACTAATGAGTGTAATGTTCAGTCATTACAATATCTTGTTTGACCATGTTCGATTAGAAACATAGAAACATAGAAGATAGGAGCAGGAGTATGTCATTTGACCCTTCGAGCTTGCTCCGCCATTCAACAAGATCATGGCTTAAAGGTCAGTACCCCGTCCCCGCCTTCTCTCTGTAACCTTTAAAACCCTTATACTAAAGAAATATATCTAATTCCCTTTTAAATATATTTAATGAACCTGCCTCTACTGCCCTTTGTGGCAATGAATTCCACAGATTCACCACCCTCTGGGTAAAGAAATTCCTCCTCATCTCGGTCCTAAATGGTTTGCCTATTATCCTCAAACCATGGCCCCAGGTTCTGGATTTTCCCATCATTGGAATCATCCCATCTGCATCCATTCTGTCCAGTCCTGCCCGAATTTTATATGTCTCTATGAGATCCCCTCTCAATCTTCTAAACTCCAGCGAGTACAATCCCAATTTGCGCAATCTTTCCTCATAAGTCATTCCTGCCATTCCAGGTATCAGCCTGGTGAATCGCCTCTGCACTCCCTCCATTGCAAGAACATCCTTCCTTAGATAAGGTGACCAAAACTGCACACAATACTCCAGGTGTGGTCTCACCAAGGCCCTGTACAGCTGCAGTAAGGTATCCTTGTTCGAATACTCAAACCGCCTTGATATGAAGGCCAACATACCATTTGCCTTTCTAACCGCCTGCTGTACCTGCATACTCGCCTTCAGAGACTGGTGTACAAATACCCCTAGGTCTCTCTGCACTTCCCCATCTCTTAATCTATTGCCATTCAAACAGTAATCTGCCCTCCGGTTTGGATTACCAAAGTGGATAACCTCACATTTATCCACATTGTAGTGCATTTGCCATGTATCTGCCCAGTCCCTCAATTTATCCAAATCACACTGGAGCTTCCTGACCCCCTCTTCCGTGCACACAACCCCTCATAGCTTAGTGTCATCTGCAAATTTGGAGATATTACATCCAATCCCCTCATCCAGATCATTAATGTAAATTGTGAACAGCTGGGGTCCCAGTACAGATCCCTGTGGCACCCCACTGGTCACCGCCTGCCATTCAGAAAATGAGCCATTTATCCCAGGTCTCTGTCTTCTACCTGCCAGCCAGTTCTCAATCCACATCAATAATTTGCCCCCAATCCCATGAGCCTTGATTTTGTAAGCCAGTCGTTTATGTGGGACCTTATCGAAGGCCTTTTGGAACTCCAGGTACACCACATGCACTGGCTCTCCCCCATCTATTTTACCTGTCACCATCTCAAAGAACTCCAATAGATTTGTCAAGCATGATTTACCTTTTGTAAATCCATGTTGACTCTGTCCGATCCCTTCTCTGCTAGCCATATGCTCCGCTATAACATCCTTAATAATGGATTCCATAATTTTGCCCACTACTGATGTAAGGCTCACCGGCCTATAATTCCCCATTTTTTCTCTACCCCCCTTTTTAAATAGTAGGGTAACATTAGCTACCCTCCAATCCATGGGTACTGATCCTGAGTCTATCGAGTTCTGGAAAATAATTCTTAAAGCATCTGCTATCTGAATGGCCACTTCCTTAAGTACCCTAGGATGCAGATTATCAGGCCCTTGGGATTTATCTGCCTTCAATCCCATCAATTTCCCCAAGACCATGTCCTTAGAGATACTGATTTATTTCAGTTCCTCCCTGGGACACCTAAAATGGGCAGCGGGCCGCATTTGGTCCGGGGGCTGTAGTTTGGACACCCTTGCCATGTGGTGAGGTAAAACACAGATAAAGACCATTCAGCCCATCTCCTCAATGGTCATAAGAACATATTAATGCAAATTCTCCATTGAAATCAAAGTACACACACAGGAGACTGCAGATGGGGGATTCTGAAGCTAGATGGTGGTTGGCGACCATTATCTCCCAGCCTAACCTAAAATAGGACACCAAAACCACGGAACTGACAATTTTTCCCCATACCACATTGTCTCTTTCTTGGATGTTGGAAGGGCTCAGTGTCAGTGGCAGTCCTTAGGTAGCAGCTCTGCTGTCGGAAGAAGATTTTCCGACCACCGATCAGTGCCGGCATCACTGCTTCCACCTTGTGCAGATGTGTCATCCTGAGAATGAGAGTAGACCTGCCCTCTCCGGGTTGGTCGGTGTTTTTGTAAGCAGGATATTCCGGGTTCCCCCTCTAACATAATCCACGTCGTGTGTGATGGAATTGTGTTATTATTCAATGTTTGGTTATAAAATATATATTTAAGTAAAATAATTTTGTGGGTATAGACACAACGACACCTCCCCCCACCACACACACAATCCTTTGAAATGGCAGCTGGCAGATATCAGAGACCGTTTGTCTGCTGAGACAGTGTTCTGCTGGAAGTCTGTTTGCTTAAAATGACAGTGTCTCATCTAATTCAAAACTGTAGAGAGTCTTAAAAGTCATATAATTAAATTTAAGATCCGTCCAAAAAAAGGAAAACCACCCCACCCTCCCTCTCCCAAACCCAAATAACCCCTAAAGGGGTGAAAAAACAGATATCAATTAATTACATACACTTTGCGATGTGTCAAACTTACAAAACAAAAAAAGTTAAGATATCTCCAGACCTATAAATTTCAAATAAAGTGACCACATATGAACCCAAAAAGGGTGCTTATCATACAAATTATGTAATTTTCTCCATATAAATAGTATCTTAACTCATTATGCCAACGAGCCATATTCAATTCCACATATCTTTCCATGTAATCACAATACATTTCCTTGCCACCGCTAATACAAGATGAACAAATGCAATATGCAACTTATCCAAATTTAATCCAGTGGTCAAAAATACAGTATAAATCAACAAAAAAAAAAAAAGAATGGATCCAATGGCAATTTAATCTTAAATAATTCTTCCAAAACGTTTTTAATTTTTATCCAAAATGGATGAACTTTGTCACAAGACCAAACTGTATGTAAAAACGTTCTAGTGTGAATTCCACATCTAAAACACAGATCTGAATTAATAAGTACATATCTTTTTAACTTTTCAGGTGTCAAATATAACTGATGTAAAAAATAAATAATAGACTGAATTATATATTACTAATCAATCTAGCCACTCTCTCTTGACACATAAATTCCCACTCCTCCTGAGATATATCAAAAGATAAATCTTCCTCCCATTTAATTCTAGATTTACTTAAATCTAGTTTACTAATTTTATCTTGTAACAAACCATACATTTTTGAAATAAATCCCCTTTTTTTATGCGTCCAAAATTAAAGTCTCAAATTTAGTTAATTTAGGTAGTAAATTATCTATCACAAAGCTCACACCTGATAATATACAAATAAGAAATTAGATGGTATCTCAAACTTCACCATAAACCTGGTAAAAGAAATAATCTGTCCATCTTCAAAACAATCATCCATCACCTAAATCCCTTAGAGTCCCAAAGACTTAAATACGGATTATTCATTGAAAAATAAAGAGCACTAATCAGAAAAAGCGTGGTTTGAGCCGTACATTTCTCCTAGAACCTATAATATAATTTCCTTTAGTCTTAATCTCCAGTAAATGCTTTAAACCAGCCATATTATACCCCTGCAACAATCGAGAACTCCACCTAAATATAAATCGATTAAGATGAGGCTCGAGAAATAAAGCCAATTCAGCTTTATCCCTCCCAGGATGTTGAATAACATCAAACATCCTCTTAATTTTGATATAATGGAGTTTTAATTAATAATTTACCATTTGTTCCTATAACAGCACTTCTTTTAACCTATATCTTTAACAACTGTTTTAATACGGGCATATCACATCCCTGTAATAAATTCAAATTCCACTTATGTATAAACTGGTGAACATCAAATTCAGAAATACAGGCTCACTCCACCTTGGCCCAACTAGGAGGCTGATTAATGTCCTTCATTCTACATTCAAACTTCAACTGTGCAGCTTCATAATAATTTTGAAAATGAGGAAACTTAAGTCCACCTAGTGCATATTTCCATGTCAATTTATGTAAAGTTAATCGAGTTAATTTTCCCTTCCATAAAAATTTCCTCACCACCTTATTCAAATCCTCAAAAGTAACCCTTTGAATGTGAACATGGAATTGACTGAAATAAGCACTGAATACGAGGGAAAATATTCATTTTAATACAATTTACTTGACCTATTAATATTAATGGAAGATTCTTCCATTTAATCTAATCCATTTTAATCTTTTTCACTAAAGGTACTGTGAAATATAAAGTGTTCACAATCATTACTCTGGAGCCAAAGGCTTGGAGAACAGGTTCAGCTTTATTTTGAGACTCCAGAGTCATGTGCCCCTGGTCTGGAGACACACCGGAGGTTCAGAATCATTACTCTTTTGTACAGTCCCGGGCTCAATATCACCCCACCTTCATCCAATCAGAATCTTAGTACATTACAATATTCTTCCTCTCCCTTCCATCAATCCAAGTATCACTGTTACTCCTTCTTCATACATCATATGTTATGTTAATTAGTTCATTCCCTCCTTTGAGGCGTCTAAGTTAATATTCATGTCTCTATTAAGCAAGCGCAGTACTAGCTATGAACTATCTTAGGTCACTGTACCAGCCTGAACCAGATCACTGCATCCTTTGGGCTCCTGATAAGAAGGGGCCCACTAGCTGTACTGTCTACTCTCAAGCTTTTAACTACACACTTTGCATTCCATTATTTTTCACAGAGTCGTGCGAATTTAATCTTCCAATCATTTTTCACAGTACATAATTTAACTTACATAAAGATTGATAATTTGTATTCACAGTTAACCATAAATATTTAATTTTATCTGACCATCTTAATTTTATATTATTTTTACACTCTTCATAACCCCCCTCCAATATTTCACTTATCCCAATTCGCCTTATACCCAGATAACTCTCCAAATTGAACTAAACATTCTTGTAAATATTTCAAAGAATTTTTTGGATGTGTCAAATAAATCAATACATCATCAGCAAATATATTAATCTTATATTCATCATCTGCAATTCTTATCCCTTTATCCTTGTTGTTCTGTTGAATTGCCTGGGCTAATGGTTCAATGTCCTTTCTGCCTCTCTTTAATCCTCTAACTCTTGTTTTCTCAAACCAACTTTACTTCCTCTGAAGTTTTCTTCTTTGGAAACTGTTCTAATGCACCTTCTTCAAATACCCCCTTTCCTACATCGTGCTTAACAATCTTTCGGGCAATTCCCTTTTTTCATGACAGTTCTTACTGTAAGAAGTTTTAACTTGACTACTATAACCATCAGTTCTGACTTTGTAGCCATTTTTAAATTAACCACTGAAGGGTTAGCTATGAACTGGTCAATATTCATACTTGCTGATTTTTCTGTTGGTGATTTATACACTCACCCTTTATTTTTAATTTCAAGCTGATAACCAAGCACACGTCAATCGCCCCAAAAGCTTCCAAATTGGTTTGATTCCAGACGAGTCTCCCAAATTATGTTACAAGTTCAAACCAGCAACCACAAAGAAGGCATAACACACAGGGGTAAAGATGAACAATTACTTTATTAGCAAAAATTCACCTTCAAACTTTAATACAAAATCCATCGTTTTATAACAATGCAAATTTCTATAACAGTGTAAAACTAATAAATTCCCCAGCCTAAATATAACATTTGTAATTAAAGTCTAAGTTATATTTCCAACCAGCACACAGAAAAACTTAGACACAAAACAAACACAAAAACACACAAAACTCACAAAACTTTGATCTCAACTGAAGCAAAAGTCATAAACATTATTCAGTTTGTTTGGTAAACTGAAGGCAAAAGATCTTGAGGGAGAGACAGCACAAAATTCAAAGTTGTCTTCTTGTGTTGCTTGCAGAGAGAGGAACAACCGGCTTAGTCCGGATCCTTCTGGCTGCATTTGGAATTTTAATTCTTTTTGAAATCTCAACATTCTAAACTGTCGTCCAGACCATGATTCATGCTCTTTGCCTTCTTCCACTCCACAGCACCCCCAGTGATGGTTTACCATCCAAGTCCAGAAATTATTAGATCATTTTCTATACATGCTCAGTCCATCAGCAGTCCACCTTCACCTTTGTTCTCTAGGCAAACTATAACATTTTAACATAAAACGACACAACCCATAGGCCAATACACAATAAAGAGCTCTGTAACAATACGAGGAAAAATATTAATTTCAATACAATTTACTTGACCTATTAATGTTAGTGGAAGATCCTTCCATTTAATCAAATCCATTTTAATCTTTTTCAATAAAGGTAAATAATTTATATTATAGAAAGATTGATAATTTGTATTTGCAGTTACCCCTAAATATTAAATTTTATTAGACCAACTTAATTTTATAATATTTTTACTATCTTCATAATCCCCCTCCAAAATTGTCAATATTTCACTCTTATCCCAATTCAACTTATACCTAGATAACTCCCCAAATTCAACAAAGCATTCTTTAGTTAGTTAGAAGTGGGGATGAGGTCCTGAAACAGAATTATGTGGAATTAGGTAGGAAGTTAAAAAACAGGACCTCCAAGGTAGTAATCTCTGGATTGCTGCCGGTGCCACGCGCTAGTGAGGGTAGAAATAGGAGGATGTGGAGGATGAATGCGTGGCTAAAGTGATGGTGCAGGGGGCAAGGGATAAGGTTTCTGGATCATTGGGATGTCTTCTGGGGAAGACAAAAGGGACGGACTCCACTTGAACGGGAGGGGGACCAATGTGCTGGCAAGCAGATTTGCTAGAGCTGTGGGGGAAGGTTTAAACTAGTTTGGGTAGGGGGGTGGGGAACAGAATGTGAGAGCAGTGTCAAGGGAGCATGGCCACCTAGATAACAAAGGTAGAATGGAGATTAGGGTAAAAGGTAGAAAAGAGAATAGAGGTGAGGGTCATTCTCTGAAATGCATATATTTTAATGCAAGAAGCATAGTGAACAAGGTAAATGAGCTTAGAGCATGGACAGATACTTGGGGTCATGATATTGTGGCAATTAGTGAAACCTGGCTACAGGAGGAACAGGACTGGCAACTTAATATTCCAGGATACATTTGTTTTAGATGTGATAGATCAGGGGGTAAAAAAAAAAAAGGGGAAGAGTTGCTCTGCTTACTGCCGTGAGGTGGCAGGATGGTCTGGAGGGATCATCCAGTGAGGCTGTTTGGGTGGAATAGAGGGGTGAACGAGGCATTAGGGTGCTAATAGGGGTGTATTACAGACCTCCAAATGGGCCAAGAAAATTAGAGGAACAAATTTGTAGGGAGATAATGTATATGTGTGAGAATCGTAAGGTTGTGATCATGGGCGATTTTAACTTCCCTCACATTGATTGGGATACCCATACAGTTAGAGGGCTGGATGGGCTAGAGTTCGTTAAATGTGTTCAAGATTGTTTTCTAAATCAATTAGTAGAAGAACCGACTCGGGACGGTGTAATAGTAGATCTCCTGTTAGGGAACGAGCTAGGTCAGGTATTGGACATTAATGTTGGAGAACTAATTGGGTCTAGTGATCATAACTCTGTTAGGCTTAGAGTAGTTTTAGGGAAGAGAAAGGAGGGGCCTAAAGTTGAGGTTCTGGATTGGAGAAGCGCAAATTTCGAAGGAATAAGAAGGGATTTGGGGAGTATTGAGTGGGACAGGATATTTTCAGGTAAGGATGTAAATAAAAAATGGAGGATATTCAAAAAAGAAATTTTGAGGGTACAGAGTAGATATGTCCCAGTGAGGATTAAAGGAAAGGCTGGAAGTCATAGGGAGGCTTGGTTTTCGAGGAATATTGGAAATTTGGTTAGGAGAAAAAGGGAGGTGTACAAGAGGTATAAAGAGCAGGGAGCTGAGAATTTGAAGGAGGACTACAAGGAGTGTAGAAGGAAGCTTAAGAAAGAAATTAGAAAGGCCAAAAATAGGCACGAAGAGGCTTTGGGAGACAGAGTAAAAATAAATCCAAAGGGTTTCTATAGGTACATTAAAATTAAAAGATTAGTGAGGGATAAAATTGGACCCCTTGTAGATAGCGAGGGTAGGCTGAGTGAGAAGTCAGAGGAAATGGGGGAAATTTTGAATGATTTCTTTGCCTGGGTATTCACAATGGAAAAAAATATTGAACCAGTTGAAGTAAAGAAAAATAGTGGGGAGGTTGATGGAAAGTGTTCTGAGGGATGGTATTTACAAATATTTGGAGGTACAGGGATTGATAGGGAGTAATCAGCATGGTTTTTTCAGGGGTAGATCATGCTTGACAAACCTGATTGAGTTTTTCGAGGGGGTTACAAAAAATGTTGATAAAGGAAAAGCTGTGGATGTTGTCTATTTAGACGTTAGTAAAGCTTTTGACAAAGTTCCCCACAGGAGGTTAGGAAAAAAGGTGGAGGCATTAGGTATAAATAAAGAGGTAGTGAAATGGATTCAGCAATGGTTGGATGGGAGATGTCAGAGAGTAGTGGTAGAAAATTGTTTGTCCAATTGGAGGCCGGTAACTAGTGGAGTTCCTCAGGGATCGGTCCTGGGTCCACTATTGTTTGTTATATATATGTTAACGATCTGGAAGTTGGGGTGGAGAATTGGATAAGCAAGTTTGAGGACGATACAAAGATTGGTGGTGTTGTGGACAGTGAGGAAGATTACCGTAGATTAAAAGGTGATTTAGGAAGGCTGGAGGTGTGGGCTGAGAAATGGCTGATGGAATTTAATACAGATAAGTGTGAGGTGTTACATTTTGGAAAGGCAAATCTAAATCGGTCATATGCATTAAATGGTAGGCTATTGAGATGTGCAGAGCAACAAAGGGATTTAGGAGTTATGGTAAATAGTACCCTCAAGGCTGATACTCAGGTAGATGGTGTGGTGAAGAAGGGATTTGGAATGTTGGCCTTCATAAATTGGAGTATTGAATTCAAGAGTAGGGAGGTTATGATAAAATTGTACAGGCATTGGTGAGGCCAAATTTGGAGTACTGTGTACAGATTTGGTCACCAAATTATAGGAAAGATATAAACAAAATAGAGAGAGTGCAGAGAAGGTTCACGAGAATGTTGACAGGATTTCAAGGTTTGAGTTACAGGGAAAGGTTGTGCAGACTAGGGCTTTTTTTCTCTGGAGCGTAGAAGATTGAAGGGGAACTTGATAGAGGTGTTTAAGATTTTAAAAGGGACAGACAGAGTAAATGTGGATAGGCTTTTTCAATTAAGAGTGGGGGAGATTCAAACTAGAGGGCATGGTTTAAGATTGAAGGGGGAAAATTATAAGGGGAACATGAGGTGAAATTTCTTTATGCAAAGAGTTGTAGGGATGTGGAATGCGCTTCCAGCAGATGTGGTTGAGGTGGGATCATTGGTTACATTTAAGGATAGACTGGATAGTTAAATGGAGAGGAGAGGACTGGAGGGGTATGGACCGGGTGCTGGTCAGTGGGACTACGAGGGTGGGGATTTGTTATGGCATGGACTAGTAGGGCCGAACTGGCCTGTTCTGTGCTGTAAGTAGTTATATGGTTATATGGTTTTGTAAATACTTCAAAGAATGTTCTGGATGTGTGAAATAAATCAATACATAATCAGAAAATAAATTAATCTTATATTCATCATCTGTAATTCTTATCCTTTAACCTTGTCGTTCTGTCGAGTTGCCTCGGCTCATATTTCAATGATCTATGCAAACAAGGCTGGTGATATTGGACAACGTTGACGAGTTGATCGCGATAATTTAGATGACAAAGAATTATGGCCATTCATCACCACCTAGTCGTGATTTTTATATAATGCCTTAACCCAAACAATAAAAAGAGGGCTGAAATTAAACTTCTCCAGCTCCTTAAATTAAAATAAATTCCATTCAACCCTATTAAATGCTTTTTCCACATCAAGCACAACCACCATTGGTTGGTTGGGATTCCGTCTCAATGCATTGATCAACGTTATCAATCTAAGAATATTGTCAGACGCACATCTGTCCTTTATAAAACCTCTTTGATTTGAATGTACCAACTGTGGTAAGTATTTAGCAAGTGTATCTACCAATACTTTAGCCACTATTTTATAATCCAAACTTAATAAAAAAATTGTCGGTACAAACCTTTGGAATCACTGTAATTATCACACGAACAAAATTCCGGTAATGACTGATCTTCAGTTATTTCTTGCAACACGTTCATAAATATAGAAGAAAATCTTCATAAAACACTTTATAAAATTCCATTGAAAATCCGTCATCATCTGGCGACTTTCCATTTGGCATCTCTTGTATAGCTTCTTTAATCTTTAACTCTGTAAATGGAGCTTTCAATTCCTTTACATCTTCCTCCCCGCAAAACCGATAAATTTAACTTAGATAAGAAGGATTTAATAGAACCAGCATCCTGATTTCTGTCAGAAGTATACAATGTCTGATAAAATGAATAAAATTGGTCATTTATTTCCTGAAGTTTATAGGTAACTATTGAATTCTTTTTTGCAGCATTAATAGTTCTCAATATTTGTTCCGTTTTTAATTGCCAAGCTAATGCCTTATGAACCCTCTCACCCAACATTACTTGGATCTTTGAATTAAACACTCATACTCATATGTTTGTAAAGTATTATAACGTAATTTCAACTCATTTAATGCTGCTTTCTTATCTTCTGTAGCCTTCTGAAATTCCTTTTCCAACTCAGTGATTTGTTTCTCCAACACCAAACTTTCTGCCAGATACTGGGTTCTTTTTTTTAAACTTTCGTGGAATAACTAAAAAAATTGGCCACGTAAACATGCTTTTAAAGCATCCCATGTTACAAAATTACTACTAATTGAATTAGCATTTTCACCCAAAAATAAAGCAATCTGTTCCTTATCAAAAGTAATAAACTCTGGTTACTTCAGCAACATTACAAGTTGATTGCGTCACTTCCGAACGAACACAAGATATAAACAACATAGAATGATGAACATAGAACTCATATATTCAGCCTGCAGTATTCTAGCCTGCAAATGTTTTGAAATCATGAACATAACAATTCCACAAAATGAATCATGTCCAAATGAATATGGTATACCATATTTTTTATTTTTGTATTACCAACTTAGAGCTTCGATAAGGATAATTATGGTAAAGACATGAGTTTATCTGAGTTAAAGAAATTTGAATATTTTATTTTCTTTATACCAAATATACGTTTTATTTCAGATATATATCGATTGCTACAGGAATCTATGGATAAACCAAATTTGGAGACAGCTAGAAATAAATGGGAAAGTGATTTAAGTTATCATATACCTCAAGAGGATTGGGAAGTTATGTGTCATGAAGGGGTTTCTAAATTGACTGATGTATGATATGGTGTGGTTAATTATAACTTTTTGCATCATTTATATTTTACTCCTGAGAAATAGAAGAAATATGGATTTAGTAATTCGGATCTTTGTTTTAGATGTGGGTTAAGTACTGAACCTTTTTTGCATGTAGCTTGATGCTGCGATAGAGTAAAACCATTTTGGGAAAAAGTTAGGCTAGTTTTGGAGAAATTATTTAAAATTAAATTACCATTAGATCCAGAGATGTTTTGTTGGGTTATATGGTTTCTTTGACTGGTTTGCGGTTGGATAAGTTTAAAATGGCATTTGTATGTTTGGGGTTATCTGTGGCATTAAACTATGCAGCAATTACATGAAAGGCAATGTATAGATCAATATAGCTCATTGGCATAATGAATTGAGTTCTTGTATTTATATGGAGAAAATAACATAAACTCTCATGATAATTAGTCTTTTATTTGTTGAAATGTGGTCATCCTATTTAGAATACATGGGTTTGAAATATCTTAAAATATTGTATTTGTTTTATGTTTTATTGGCTCCCCTTGAGGGGCTGGCTAAGGGGGAGGGGAGTTTACTATTATTTGTTTTCTATAAAATTCATTTTTGTTACTATTGATTTTACGTTGCTTTAAAAAGTTTTAAATGAAGTTTATTTTTAAAAAAAAAACATCTTATTAATAAATTTGAATTGAGCAGCCTCATAATAATTCTAAAAATGAGGCAGTTGAAGTCCACCTAAAGCATACTTCCAGGTCAATTTCTGCAATGCTGTCCTAGCTAATTTACCCTTCCACAAAAACCTCCTCTCTGCAGTATAAAATTCCTGAAAAATGCCTTTGGAAGCGGACATGGAATTGACTGAAAAAGATATTGAATACATGAAACAATATTTATCTTAATACAATTCATACAGCCTATTAATGTTATAGGAAGATCGATCACATTAAAATCAGCTTTAAGATTTTAAAATAACAGTATATAATTTAATTGATATAAATATTGGCAATTTACATCAAAGATTACCCCTAAATATTTAATTTTATTAGACCATCTCAATCTTGTAATCAGCTTACAATTAGTGTAATCATCATCTGAAATTGGTAATATTTCTCTTTTATCCAAATTAACTTTGAACCCAGACATCACTCATATTGGTCTAAACAATCTTGCAAATGGCTCATAGATTTTTTTCAGAATATGTTAAATATATCAATTCATCATCTGTAAATAAATTGATCTCATACTCATCTTCTGAAACTTTCATTGCTTAATATTATGTCTAATGGCTCTATGACCAATTCAACCTTGAGGCGTTGATTTAAATAGTTTAAATGATTAAGAAGCTTGACCATTTGTAATCACCCTAGCAACTGGATTGTTATATAATGCCTTACCCAACTATTAAAAAGTGACCCGATATTTAACTTTTTCTTGCACTTTAAATAGAAAATGCCATTTAACTCAGTCAAAAGCTTGCTCCGCTTCGAGTGCGACTATCATTGGCTAGTTGGGTTGATTTCTTGAAGCATTGACCAAATTAATCAATCAAAGAATATTATCCGAGGCAAATCAATACTTAATAAAAAGTGATTGATCAACGTGTACAAATTGTGGTAAATATTTCGCAAGTCTATTTGCTAATACTTTAGGTATTTTTTTTAGTCGACATTGAATAAAGAAAATGGTCGATATTTTGGTTGAAGCTTCTTTCAAAGGGTCTCTATCTTTTGTTGAAATTACTGTAATTATTGCTCTTGAATAACAAATCTGGTAATGATTGCTCTGCCTTTGCTTGTTTAAGCCCATGCATACATACAGAGTATAAAACTTTATAAAAATTCCTTATTAAACTCTGCAGTAAACGGAGATTACCCGTTTGGCATAGTCTGTATAGCTTCCTTAATTTCAAAATCTGTAAATGGAACCTCCAATTCCTTTGCATTTTCATTCCTTAAAGCTGGCAAGTCTAAAGCAGATTAAAAAAAAGACTCAATAGAACCATTTTCTGGAACTCCTTCAGAAGTATTTAACTTTTGATAGAATAAACGGAATTGATCATTAATTTCCTGAGGTTTATAAGTAACCATCAAATTCTTTTTCACAGCATTAATTGTTCTCGAAGCCTGCTTAGCCTTCAACTGCCAAGCCAACACTTTGTGGGCTCTATCCCCTTACTCATAATAATGTTGTTTAGATCTCTGTATTAATCGTTCATACTGATATGTTTGTAATGTATTATAATGAAATTTAAATTTAGTCAAAGCTGCTTGTTTAACTTCAGTAAATTCCTTTGAAAATCTTTACTAAAACTAATATTTCCTTCTCCTTAACTCTTGCTGAATAACTAATAATTTGACCTCGTAAATATGCTTTCAAGGCATATTTGCTCTGTACAGATTTAATATTTTTCTGTAAAAAGGCTACCATATGTTCCCTAATATAATTAATAAATGCAGGTTGCTATCATAGCATCGTATTAAATCTCCATCGATCTTATATCCTTAACTTCAGAACAAGCACATGATATAAATAACATAGAATGATCGGACACATTCTGCTCTTTTATTCAACATATCTATACTTCATAAATACTGCCTGATCAACATGTACCAATTGTGGTAAATAGTTAGCTAGTCTATTTGCTAATACTTTAGCTATTATTTTAGTCTACATTCAATAAAGAAATTGGTCGATATGAAGCGACTTTCAAAGGGACTCTGTCCTTCTTTGTAACTACTGTAATTATCGCTCTTGAAAAAGAATCTGTTAATGATTCCACTTCCGTTGCTTATTTACGCACATCCATAAATACAGGGGATAAAACTTTATAAAACACCTCATAAAATTCTACAATATACCCATCATTTCCAGGAGATTTCCCATTTGGCATAGTCTGTATAGCCTCCTGAACTGCCAGTTGATGAAGTAGACAAAGATGATGTGGTCAAACAATAATCATGACTCTTATTAGCAGACACTCATGATAAGATAATGAAAGACAATAGATGCATATCCAAGGGGAGTGTCCTTAACAGTAGAGATAATGCACAGCCAATTTTAGTTCAGCAAGGCTCGTCAGAGGTGAGACAGGCAGCTTAGCAGACATTCACCACAGTCTCCCCCGGCAGAAAAAGGGTTAAAATCAAAAGGACAGCTGCTAGGAAAGACTGAAGCAAGCAATACATGGATATCATGTTTGGCCTGGAGATACTCTAACAGCCAAAATACGCCAGTATCTAGCAAACAATCTAAATATAACGAGATGATGTATGAATATTTCAGCCTATCAGGTTGTTTACGAATGTTGGTGCTTCGTCTCAAATCAGGTGGCTCCTTTGCAACCTTAGGAACTGGTACAAGTCCTGGGTTAGTCGAGTGGGAAGGACGACTTCTGGACCCGCTCCAGAATCGCCAGCGTGAGGCAGTAGAGCCTCAGCATGGACATCTGAAAGCTTACTAGGAGTAAGCTGGGGGTGGGGGGGGGGGTGGTGATTCAAACCTCTCAGGCTCCCTCTGAGTAGGGGTGCGAGGAACGGGCGAACCAGGCGAGGCCAGATATCATTGGGGTACATTGTCAGTACAACCGTCTGGGAATTTAACATGAGCGTAGTTGGTGTTAGTGTGCAGTAGCTGAACAGGTTGGACTATGGGGTCTGTTTTACGCACCTGAGCGTAACTCTTCAGCAGCAAGTTTCCAGGCTCAGATAAACCGGCTGGCCAGTCCATCACAATTCCTGATTTCCTAGGAAAGGCAAACATACGTTCATGAGGTGTTTGATTTGTTGCAGTATACAATAAGGCCGAATAGAATGTAGTGCCTCAGGCAGCACCTCCTGCCACCGGATAACAGGATAACTATGTGTTTTTAAAGCAAGATTAACAGTCTTCCAGACTGTAGCATTAGCCCTTTCAACCTTCCCATTTCCCTTCCCGTTGTAGCTCGTGGTACGGCTGGTGGCAATCCCCTTTTGTAGCAGGGCTCGCCGCATTTCAGCACTCATGAATGCTAAGCTTCTATCGCAGGGGTGTCAAACTCAAATTCATGGAGAGCCAAAATTAAAAACTTGGACTAAGTCAAGGGCCGAACTAAATATTTATTGAAAATTTTCCACAATATCTGGATGTTTTCTCTTCTTTCAATATATGTAATGTTAAACTTTTTCTTATTAAAATAAATGTTTAATAATAGTTTTGGATAAACTCTTTCCAGAAGCATTAACAAATGAGAAATAAAATATTCAATAAATAATATTTCTCTATAGAGGATTGTCAAATGCTGTTAGTGTGCTGTCGAATAGTAAAATCTGAGGGCTATTGAGAATGTGGGAGAATAACATGATTCCTGAAACAATCAAATGGGTGACTGATTGTGGGCATGAACTCTAGCAGGGTTATTTGCCATGCCCTTTTTCCATTGGTACAGATATCCTTTGATTTACACACTTTTCAAGTTTGATGCCTAATGAGCTTGTATCCAGGTGCAGGACCATTTTAACCAGGAATATATTTATCACTGTGACATGAAACTATTGGAAGATCATTTTATCCTGAGATTAAAGTTCATAATCCTTACTCAGGCCTGTATGCGGGAGGGCGGGGTTTGCGGGCGATCGGGTTGGACAACGACAGTGCGGGGGCATCGGCTCTCGCTGCAGGGCGGCATCTCGGCAGATCAGCGGCCCCGTCACCGTGAGTCGCGGGTCGGCCTGCAGCAGGGAGGGGGAGTGGGCAACGGTCCTGGCGAGGTCATGCCCCCCCTGAGTTTCTTCCCTTGACCTGCTGAGTTTTTGCCAGAACTCCCTTGACCTGCTGAGTTTCTCCCGGACCCCCCTTGACCTGCTGAGTTTCTCCCGGACCACCCTTGACCTGCTGAGTTTCTCCCGGACCTCCCTTGACCTGCTGAGGTTCTCCCGGATCCCCCTTTGACCTGCTGAGTTTCTCCCGGTCCCCCCTTGACCTGCTGAGTTTCTCCCGGACCCCCCTTGACCTGCTGAGTTTCTCCCAGACCCCTTTTTTTTTTCCGTGCCGGTGTCCCAGGACCTTTCCAGGGCAGTCTCCGTGTTCAGGACCGCACTGGGATCCCGGTCAGTGGTGGAGGAGCAGGTGAGCGCGGCTAATCCCGATCCAGCCCATGCCACTCCTGAGATTGGCGGGGGGTTCAACCCTACCTGCTCGACCAGCCTCGCTCTCCATGTGTACTCCGGGCACCCGCCGTTGGTCCGGTGGGAAGGTGCAGGGCGGCGGCCGGCGCCCCCATCGCCAGGCGGGGAGCCCCAATCTTCCCTCCGGCGTCCCGACTCCATCTGCAGCTCCAGGAAACGCTGTGCCACTGGGGTTCCGGGTGCTAGGAAGCGGCCTTGGCTTCCCCTGACACCGGCCAGGCTGCGCTGGTGTGGGGGGGAGGGTGTTGGGCGGGGGTGACATGACAGCGTGTTTATAAAACCACCCACCACTACTTTTCAAGGACCAGGATTTTTCTCTCTCTCTCTCACCCTGGGACACAGCGGTTACTGTGCATGCGCTATACTGGCGCGGCGGCCAGCGGGCCACCTCTAATACATTTTTGATATGATCTTGCGGGCCAAATATAATTATATCGCGGGCCAAATTTGGCCTGCGGGCCAGAGTTTGATATGTATGTTCTATCGGAATGAATGTAATTAGGAAAACCAAACATGCTGAAATTTCTGTCAAGTGACTTAATGACAGACGCTGACGAGACGTTAGGGCAGGGTATCGCAATGGAAAACCTGGAATATTCGTCAATTACAGTAAGGAAATATACATTTTTGTTGTTGGAAGGTAGCGGCCCTTTAAAATCTTGGATAATCCTCTAAAACATCGGGTTGCCTTGATGAGAGTGGCCTCTGGAGCTTTGAAGTATTGTAGTTTGCATTCTGCGCAAACAGGACAGCTTTTAGTCAGTTTCCTGACTTCTTCCAGAGAGTAAGGAATGTTGTTAGCCCTTAGATAGTGAAAGAATCTCGTGACTCCTGGGTGGCACTGTCTTCTATGGATCTCTTTTAGCCCCTGAAGCTGAGCAATGCATCAGAGGAAACATTTAACCTGTCCGTTCTCTACTGTATCTCATAATTATGTTGAGAGTTCCATTCGTCAGCGTGCCATCTTATCGTTCTTGATTTTACTTTTATATTTAGTACTGAACATGTAGGCTACAGATTTCTGATCAGTGACAAGAGTAAATTTTCTGCCAGCTAGAAAGAGTCTCCAGTAGCGAATAGCTTCAATAATAGCCTCGGCCTCTTTTTCAATGGCAGGATGTATAAGTTCAGGTCTGCGTAACATGAGGGAGAAGAATGCAACAAGTCTGCCCTTTCGATTAAGGGTTCCTGCCAAGTCACAATCTGAGGCATCAGTTTCCACTTGGAATGGGACATCCTCATCAATGGATGAGAGTGCAGCTTTTGCAATGTCAGCTTTAATTCACTCGAAATTCTTCAATGCCATTGGAGAGAGAGGAATAGATTTAGTGTCAAACAGAGGGTGTGCCTTCGTGGCGTAGTCCCGAACCCATTTGCAGTAGTAGGAAAAGAATCCCAAACACCTTTTAACGGCTTCTCCTGAGTTTGGGGGTAGTAACTTCTTAAGGGGGGGTCATTCTCTCCGGGTCATGGCGGATTTCGCCCTTGCGGACAATGTAGCCCAGAATGGGTAGCTCTCCCGCGTTGAACACACATTTGCCTGCGTTAAATGTATGGTTGAGTTCTTTAGCTGTTGCCAAAAAAATTCTGTAAGTTGTTGAAGTGCTCAGCCTGTGTTTTCCCACAGAAAGCGAAATTATGCAGATAGGGAAACGTAACCTGTAACTCATACATCCTAACAATCATCCATTTCACTCTGAAACACTTACATAGCATTAGTGACTCCAAAAGGTACCTTTTTATACTGGTAAAAACCCCCATCAGCCTCAAAGGCTGGATAGGTTCATTCCATTTTTTAAAATCGGGATTTGGTGGTAAGCTGTTTTGAGGTCGATAGTGGAGTACACTTTGTAATGCGCTATCAGATTAATCATTTCATTGAATCGTGGCAGGGGGTAGGCATCCAGATTAGTGTAACGGTTGATTGTCTGGCTGTAGTCAATAGCCAGTCGTTTCTTAGTGTAATTTTTCACAACTACCACCTGGGCTCACCACGGACTCTTACTAGGTTCAATTATTCCCTCTTTAAGCAATCTCTGGGTCTTTAATAAACTCATGATCCTCTTTGCTGTAAGAACGGCTCTTTGTGGCAATCGGCCGACACTCGGGGGATAAATCACTGAAAATGGAGGGAGCTTTGATTGTTAATGTGGACTGACTGCAGTAGCTGCGAGGGGGATGGTAAATGTGGGTAGTGGTCCACCGAAATTGAACACTACTCTGTTCATCTAAGATTTAATATCTAACCCCAGTACCACAATGGCACAGAGCTCTGGCATAATAAAAAGCCACACATCAGCCAGGCAATATTCCTAAAAATTTAAAGTAACTTTACACTTGTCCCGTACAGTTTTTGTAAGTTCACTGCAAGTCATCAATATCTTTCATTTCGCTGGATATCTCCACAAATTTAAGGCTCTGGCAACTCTCTCGTGGATGTTGCTGTCAGCACTCCCCGAGTCCATTAGACAATCAAGAGTCTCACCATTCACCTCCCTCTTCATAATCGACCGTTCCAGTCCGTAACATCCCCCAATCTTTGGAGTCAGTTGAGCTATCCCAGGGGATCTCACCTCGCCGTCACTTGAAGTCGATTCAGCCTGCTCGTCTGAAGATTCCCCCTTTTCACACAGTTGTCTTCCATTCCTGCAGCTCCAGGACGCATTTTCTTGGTGCTTCTCTTCTTTTTATCAGTGGGAGTGCTTTTCGCCTTACACGCTTTAGCAAAGTGGCCGAGTTTGCCACAATAGCTGCAGGTAGCAAATCGAGCCATGCACTTCTGTCTGCGGTGCCAGCTCTTATCACAGAAGTATAATTTTTCAGGAATTCGCCTTTTTCTTTCCTTCGGGGTTCCAGCAGTCCTGGATGTTTCCTTTCCAGTTTTTAGCACTTCACTGGACAGCATGGCACTTCTCAGAGTTTTGGCTAGAGTGACTGCCCGGTCGTAGGTTAAGGGCTCCATCTCCAGCTGCCTCTGTCGGATGTAACTGGAGTCAATCCCGTTGACTAAAGCATCCAGCTTCAAGGGATTGTGGAATGGTTGCACATTGACTGCCTTTACATCACATTCCTTTGTCAGTGAGTCGAGAGCCAATGCATAGGCAGCATAACTTTCCTAGGGTTTCTGGCGTCTCGTCAGCAACTGGTGTCGAGCAAGCACCACATTCTGTGGCTCCGCATAGTCAGCAGTCAGACGTTCCCAGGCTATAGCCAAGGTGGTAGCTCCTTGCGTTACGGCTAAAGGGACCTCCCCAGCAGAGAGTTCACGTAGCCTCACTGTATCACCTCATCGACCACGTTGTTTCGAGCCATGTAGTAATCGAAAGAAGTAATCCAGTGACTGAAAATGTATCTGGCCCTCGGGGCAGACTGGTCGATTATCAGCCGCTCTGACTTGAGTGCTGCATCCATTTCTGCTAATAAAATTGAAGTGCCAGTTGATGAAGTAGACAACGACGATGTGCCAAACAATAATCATGGCTTTTATTTGTAGAAACATGGTAAAATAATTAAGGTCAATAGATGCATATACAGTTATATCCAAGGAGAGTGTCCTTAACAGTAGAGATAATGCACAGCCAATGTTAGTACAGTAACGCTCATCAGAGGGGAGACAGGCAGCTTAGCAGACATTCACCAAACATCCTTAATTTCAGAATCTGTAAATGGGACCTCCAATTCCTTTGTATCCTCATCCCTTAAAGCCAGCAAGTCTAAAGCAGATAAAAAAGACTCAATATAACAATTTTCTGGAACCACTTCAGAAGTATATATCTTTTGATAGAATACACGGAATTGATCATTAATTTCCTGAGGTTTATAAGTAACCGTCAAATTATTTTTTACAGCATTAATTGTCCTCGAAGCCTGCTTAGCCTTCAACTACCAAGCCAACACTTGATGGGCTCTATCCTTTAATTCATAATAACGTTGTTTAGATCTCTGTATTAATCTTTCATATTGATATGCTTGTAATGTATTATAACGAAGTTTAAATTTAGTCAAAGCTGCTTTTTTTAATCTTCAGTAAATTCCTTTGAAAATCGTTTTCCAAAACTAATATTTCCTTCACCAAAGTCAGGCTCTCTGCCAAAAATTGTTCCTTAACTCTTGCTGAATAACTAATAATTTCACCTCGTAAATATGCTTTCAAGGCATCTGTCTTGGGTAAACTTATACCTCTCATTTTGTTCATTTTAGATTGGTCACAGTGTTTGAGCTACCGAAAGAAAATAGACACACACACCGAGAGCAGTTCAGTTTATACAAATGTTTATTACTAATTCAAAAGCTGATTTCACACTACAATATGCAAGCCCTTCCCAACTATACTTATCAACGCTTGGACTGGTCCCAACCGCCGAAGCGAGGCAACGACTGCACACTTGTAGTAGGTTGTCAGGGCGCTGGTAGCAGCTTCTCCACCTCCCCCGACCGGGACGTTGCTCGGACTCTGGCTGTTCTTCCTTCTTGACAAGGGGTGTTCCCACCCCTCGGAGAGTCTAAACTTCAGCAGCAGGACCACAGGCTTATATACCCCAAAAACAATTAATCATGCGCCTACTCCTAATATTTGTCAGTCAAAATCAAAACTGAACATTACATTCTACAATTTAGAAGATTAATTATTATGGAACCAGGATGTTATGATTTCCTGCTTTATCTCGTAGATACAAAGACTTATTAAAACTTCTCGAGCAAGACATGTTGTGACCAATTCGTCAATTTCATAGTGTTGCATTTGACAACTGCTTTCCCTGGGCCTCACAGTGGAATTCCATTTCAAAGTGTATCTTCAGATAAGTCCCCATGGCTGAGTTTAATTACATCTGCTAGTTCTGAAAGTAAGGTGACCTGCGTGTGGACCCAGTGTCGTCAGTTCCACATAAGCAAAAAGCATCTGGGTACATGGTTTTAATCCTCCATTATATTCCACCCCTTGTCCACAATCTGTCATTTGCGAGGCCTAACCAGTATTTGAGTACAGAGGGAGCGAAAAAAGAGAAATCAAAACAACAATTACAAAGATAAGCAATGACGCGAGCAACCAACGGAGGATAGTGTGGCCCACTCCCCCAAATGTAGCAGTTAGCCATGAGAAAGGATTCCAACCAAGGCTCAAATTATCCTTGTTGGCCACAATACTCAGATACTGGAGCTCACGAACAGATTTTGAAACATGCTGAACAATAACATATTTATATAAGCTGCACTTGAGGCTGGTGACTGAGGACTTCCTTGGTGTAATGCATCGGACCGTGTTTCCCACGGGGAACTCCCTTGGAATGTCCTCGACATTACAAATCCAATTGCTGGCATCAAAGCAGCTGTTAAGCCAGATCACCAGGAGTGTAAAATGGAGAACCTGGAACAAAGAAGCCTGACACATGTCACTCACGATACCATAAGCGTTCAGTGTTTAAACAGACTAAATCATCCTGTCCCTCAATAGCTACCCACCGAGTGTTACCCTGGGCAGGTGTCACTATTTCCCCTTTTACAGGAGGGCCACTACCTGGTGGTGCCACCCATACCTTTTGTCCAACATTCTCTAGTTCGGGGATGGGGGGCAATGACTGTTATTCCTCTGGAATAGGCTGTAATTCAGGAGCGTGAAGAAGTCGGTGGAAAGGTGTACCTCCTTTTAAAGGGCGATGATTCAAATTGTCGACTGCCTGCTGCAGCACATTGCACCATCCCTTCTGGGTCCCCAGTGATGTTAACAAACGAATTTGTTCCTTCAGTAAGCCGTTCATTTGTTCAACTAACCCGGCAGCCTGCGGGTAATAAGGAATATGGTGGACCCATAAAATACCGTTGTCATTTGCCCAATCACAGATTGCTTTCCCGGAGAAGTGCGAGCCATTATCAGAGTGAATCTCCTCTGGAACATCATAACGATAAATCAAATGGTTTAGTCCTTGGATAGTGCTAGCTTGGTCAGCCGTCTTGGTGGGAAAAGTAAAAACCAGGCCCGAAAAGGTGTCAACCATTACTAGGACGTAATATTTACCCATACAGTCTAGCATGGGGCCTATGTAATCAATTTGCCAGACCGCAGCTGAGTGAGCACCCCGTTTTATTTGGCCATGCGGACCAGGTGGAACGGTATGGAACTTCACAAGCTGACATTCTGGGCATGTACGTACAACCATGCGGACATCATCCTGATGGACAGATAAAGCATGTGTACGGGACCACATAGCTGATCCCTTCTCCCCCAAATGACCACTCTGTTCATGTGCCCATCGAGCCAGGGGGACGGTATCAGCACAGCTAATAGTGGAAAGCTGATCTGCTACTGCATTATGTTGAGCCATGTTAGTCGCCATATTGATATGGGCATCAACATGATAAACGGTTAACTCACGATGGTGGGAAGCATCCCACAACAGCTGCCACAACTCTTTGCCCCATACTGGGCGGTCATGTATCATCCAGTTCTTTTGCAAATCAGGCATCCATACCGCAAGTCCATTAGCCAAAGCCCAGGAATCAGTAAACAGGCGAAGAGGGTGATCATGGGGATCTAGTGGTAAAGTGACTGCCTTCAACTCAGCATACTGACTGGAGCCACCATCCCCCTCCTCCGATAAGTGAGTTCCTGACCTGGGATGGTAAGCCACCTGTTCGTGTACGCGGCCCACCCCTTCAGGCCCTCTGGTCGCATGACTCTGAATATACCACTTCCATTTAACAATAGAAGACTGCTGAGCCCGCCCGATCTTTAGATTAGCATTATTAGCCAGGACCCAATTCATTATAGGAAGTGCAGGTCGCAATTGAACATCTGCATCACCTGTCATTCTTTCAATCTCTAGCAGGGTCCAGTAACAGGCTAGTAACTGTTGTTCAAAAACAGAATAACGAGTGGCAGCCTCAGGCATGGTACGTGACCAGAATCCCAGTGGGACTCGGCGACCCTCTTGTTTCTGCCAGAGGCTCCAGGAGGCCACATCATCAATATAATGGTGAATTGAGAGGGAAGGCGATACTGGAAGGTGGGTGAAGGTATACTGGCGCCCCTTCCAGGTAAAGGCGAACTGATCCTGTGAGTCCTCAGCTATAAGGATACTGAAGAAGGCGTTAGCGAGATCAATGACAGCATATCATGTTCCTGAGTTCCCAGTAGCAATGTTTTCAATAAGGGTGACAATGTCCGGACTGCTGAAGCAAGTGGTGGGGCATGTTTGTTCAAAAAACGATAATCCATTAACAATGGCGTGAAGCAAGGCTGTGTTCTCGCACCAACCCTCTTTTCAATCTTCTTCAGCATGATGCTGAACCAAGCCATGAAAGACCCCAACAATGAAGACGCTGTTTACATCCGGTACCGCACGGATGGCAGTCTCTTCAATCTGAGGCGCCTGCAAGCTCACACCAAGGCACAAGAGAAACTTGTCCGTGAACTACTCTTTGCAGATGATGCCGCTTTAGTTGCCCATTCAGAGCCAGCTCTTCAGCGCTTGACGTCCTGCTTTGCGGAAACTGCCAAAATGTTTGGCCTGGAAGTCAGCCTGAAGAAAACTGAGGTCCTCCATCAGCCAGCTCCCCACCATGACTACCAGCCCCCCCACATCTCCATCGGGCACACAAAACTCAAAACGGTCAACCAGTTTACCTATCTCGGCTGCACCATTTCATCAGATGCAAGGATCGACAATGAGATAGACAACAGACTCGCCAAGGCAAATAGCGCCTTTGGAAGACTACACAAAAGAGTCTGGAAAAACAACCAACTGAAAAACCTCACAAAGATAAGCGTATACAGAGCCGTTGTCATACCCACACTCCTGTTCGGCTCCGAATCATGGGTCCTCTACCGGCACCACCTACGGCTCCTAGAACGCTTCCACCAGCGTTGTCTCCGCTCCATCCTCAACATCCATTGGAGCGCTCACACCCCTAACGTCGAGGTACTCGAGATGGCAGAGGTCGACAGCATCGAGTCCACGCTGCTGAAGATCCAGCTGCGCTGGATGGGTCACGTCTCCAGAATGGAGGACCATCGCCTTCCCAAGATCGTATTATATGGCGAGCTCTCCACTGGCCACCGTGACAGAGGTGCACCAAAGAAAAGGTACAAGGACTGCCTAAAGAAATCTCTTGGTGCCTGCCACATTGACCACCGCCAGTGGGCTGATAACGCCTCAAACCATGCATCTTGGCGCCTCACAGTTTGGCGGGCAGCAGCCTCCTTTGAAGAAGACCGCAGAGCCCACCTCACTGACAAAAGGCAAAGGAGGAAAAACCCAACACCCAACCCCAACCAACCAATTTTCCCTTGCAACCGCTGCAATCGTGTCTGCCTGTCCCGCATCGGACTGGTCAGCCACAAACGAGCCTGCAGCTGACGTGGACTTTTTACCCCCTCCATAAATCTTCGTCCGCGAAGCCAAGCCAAAGAATCAACTGTCATTCTCCAGGAGCCGTCCGGCTTCTGGACCGGCCAAACAGGGCTATTAAAGGGCGACGTTGCGGGCCTCACTACCCCTTCTTCTTGCAGAGCATCGATGGTGGCAGTAATCTCTTCCTGCCCCCCAGGGAGACGATATTGTGGAATGCACACTGGTTTCATGGGGCCTGGCACCATCACAGGATCCCACTTAGCCTGACCCACTACTAGTTTTTTGTAATGGTTCGAATTCCAAATTCAAATCCCCCTTGGCTAGTATTAAGGGCCATACCGGCCAACATATTAAAACCCAGGATACACTCGTCAGTAGCAGCCACCAGGGCATGTAACCAGACAGGGGAAGGGCTATCACCCACCATGGCACAGACTTTTATTTCCTTTGCCAGGGTGACTGCTCCTCCCAACCCCTCTATTCGAAAGGCCGGTCCAGTCCAGAGGTCGGGATTACCAGAAATCACCGAGTGCTCTGCACCGGTGTCGACCAAAGCCAAGTATTGGCGATCATTACCCCCACCCCAGTGGATTGTTAACGGTATGTAGGGCCGCGATCCCCGTGTGTGCGCTGTGTCTCGATGGAGTAGACACGGGAATCCTGCCCACACCTTCAGGCTTCAGAAGGGTTCGGGGGCTTCCAGGACCACATGCTATTGTTATCTTTAAGAGCCTGTTTAACCCATTGTTTTACCTCATCATGAGTAACTGGAGCAGGAGAAGCCAGCTCGATAGAAGCAGCAGTGGGAGCAGAAAGCACAGCTGGGCCAGGAGGACTCAGCAGCTGGGGATGATGTTCCCCTGCTTTTTGCCTAAATCGATCTCCAATGGCAGCCAGCTCTTTTACAGAGAAATCACGGATCATTGACTCCTTCCGACCCCCGTTCCCACTTTGGCTCACAGGGTCCTCCACCCAGTCTAGGGGAGAAGGTGGAGGCCATCCAACAGAGGGAGTAGGCCATAGAGCATAAGCAGGGGTTTGGGTATTTTCCCCTGGGTCCACATGGGAAACCGGGGTATCTATCCCTTCCATCTCTACCCTTACATCATCCCCCCTTCTGTCTGTTTGGGAAATCTGCTGCCTTATAGGGCGGGCGTGAACAGCAGATGGAGAGGGTAGTATGTTAGACACATGCTGAGGAGTATCTGCATTATTACCATTGTCATTCCAGATATTCCCATCCCAATCCTCAATTACATCAGGATCGTCACCATTCCTTATCATGGCATGAATACGATATGGATCGGGTTCTACTCCATGCCTTTCCTTATCTGCACAGAGCTGCTGCCGGAGTTTAATATTATGGCAAATCATTTGGACATGCTTATCTTCCCATTCTTTGGCTCTGTCCTGACTGGTGCGAACAATCTCGCTCATCATGGAACAGCATTGTCGCAGGACTTCTAGCTCCTCCTCTAATTGCTTTCTTTTGCACTGAGATTCTACTTCTCTTTGAATTAATTCTGCTTCACGCTGAACGGAGTGGCGTAATGCTATGGCCAGCAACCAAAAACCATTCGTCAGCGTTCCCTTTTTATCAGGAAATTTACTTTCTCGAAGGAGAGTGGCAACCCGCTCTCCCAGAGGTGCATTTGATGAGTCTAACTTCTCATCCCAACTAATGGGTGGTCCCAACAAAGACAGGGTATTGGCCAACATGCCAAACCCATCGTCTTTGGAAGTCCATCCAGGAATCAAGAACTGCTCAGGGCTCACCTCTTTCTTTCGGCGAAACATCTTGAGACCAATCCTGCTCGCAGCGCCAATTGTCTTGGGTAAACTTATACCTCTCATTTTGTTCATTTTAGATTGGTCACAGTGTTTGAGCTACCGAAAGAAAATAGACACACACACACCGAGAGCAGTTCAGTTTATACAAATGTTTATTACTAATTCAAAAGCTGATTTCACACTGCAATATGCAAGCCCTTCCCAACTATACTTATCAACGCTTGGACTGGTCCCAACTGCCGAAGCGAGGCAACGACTGCACACTTGTAGTAGGTTGTCAGGGCGCTGGTAGCAGCTTCTCTACCTCCCCCTACCGGGACGTTGCTCGGACTCTGGCTGTTCTTCCTTTTTGACAAGGGGTGTTCCCACCCCTCGGAGAGTCTAAACTTCAGCAGCAGGACCACAGGCTTATATACCCCAAAAACAATTAATCATGTGCCTACTCCTTCTAATATTTGTCAGTCAAAATCAAAACTGAACATTACATTCTACAATTTAGAAGATTAATTATTATGGAACCAGGATGTTATGATTTCCTGGTTTATCTTGTAGATACAAAGACTTATTAAAACTTCTTGAGCAAGACAGGTTGTGATCAATTCGTCAATTTCAGAGTGTTGCATTTGACAACTGCTTTCCCTGGGCCTCACAGTGGAATTCCATTTCAAAGTGTATCTTCAGATAATTCCCCATGGCTGAGTTTAATTACATCTGCTAGTTCTGAAAGTAAGGTGACCTGCGTGTGGACCCAGTGTCGTCAGTTCCACATAAGCAAAAAGCATCTGGGTACATGGTTTTAATCCTCCATTACAGCATCCCATAAAACAAACTTGCTCTGTACAGAATTAGTATTTATCTGTAAAAATGCTACCATATGTTCCTTAATTTAACTAATAAAGGCAGGTTGCTTTAATAGCATCGTATTAAATCTCCATCGATAAATCATCTTCATAACTTCAGAACCAACACACAATATAAATAACATGGAATGATCGGACACGATCCTAACTCTGATATTCAGCATAAACCATCTAAGCCTGAAGATGTGTTGATGCTAAAAATAAATCAATTCTACAGAAAGAATCATATTGAGGTGAATACAATGAAAAATATTTTTCTGTCGGTTTTAACCTTCTCCAAATTTTGACCAAATTCTAATATTTCACCAAAACTGCCAATTTTACAGCCATCTTAGATTTCTTTACACTTTTTGGACATTTATCTAATAAAGGATCCAAAACACAATTAAAATTTCCAACAATTAAAATATTTTCATTAGCCTTATTTAAAAAAAATCAGATACAAACCGTTCATCATCTACATTAGGTGTGCAAACTTTCAACAGTGTCTGCGCCTCATCAAAGATTTTGCAGTTCACCATCAAAATTCTGCTGGCTGTCACAGAAAATCATTTCAATTCAAACATCTTTTCATGTAACAAAATTACCACTCCTCTCGCTTAGAATTAGAAGAAAAAGCAACATAATGCCCAAACCATCACTTTTCAATTCATATGTTCTCTTTCAGTCGAGTATGTTTCCTGGAAAATAGCAATATCAACATTCATCTTTTTAATATACGCCAATATAAGCTTTTGTTTAATCAAGCTATTAAGATCCTCAACATTAAAAGTTGCAAATTCAAATTAGCCATATTTTACGAAAATATGGCATCTCACACAGCAAATACAAGTAAAAAAGAAGAGCTCCCCTTGCATAAATAAAAATGCCCTCTAAAACCTCACAGAAAAAAACCCTCAAAATGATAAAATAAATATAACCTCCCACCTTAAATAAAAACGACAATAAATGTAGTAAGTCCGCAATGAACTGGTTGTGGACAGTACCACTATTGGCAGATAACTTCGGAAGTTTCAGATTCATCCATCCCTCTCCCAAGCTGAGCCTTTTAGAAATTAATCATCCTGTCCAATTTCACCATACTGTCTCCAGTCCAGACAAAGATTGTTCAGGGTCTTCAATAACAAGCAGACTTTGGGACATTTCCCCCTTCTTCCTGTTCCCATTCCCATTCCTCCTCTCAGATATTTTCCTCTAAGGTGATTGTGGTCGATCAGATCGAACATGTACATCTGGCAAGTAATTAGCAAAAAATAATGAATCATGAACATTCTCAAAGAATTGAGATTGATAATTCCCATAGAAAACTTTCAACACAGCAGGGTATCAAAAAGTAAACATAAGCTTTCCTCCATAATTCCTCTTCAGTTGAATTAAATTGATAACATCTCTTATTTATCCCTTGACTCAATTCTGCATAAAAGAATAATCTGTTACTCTAAACCACCAGTGGAGTCTGGCTTTGACAGACTTTCAAAACAACCATCCGCAAAAGCATCTCCCTGTCTTGGCACCTCAAACATCGAATTAGGACACCTTGGGGAGGCAGTCCTGGGTAAAGTTTCTTCTTTAATGCCAAATGCGCTATATCCAAATCCAGACCATCTCGGAAAAATTCAGCACCCAAGACATCTAAAACCCACTTCTAAAAAAACTTAACTGGATCCAAGTCTTCAATGTCTCCTGGAATTCCCACTATCTCCACATTATTAGGCCGACTTTGCTTTTCAAAGGAATCACTCTTATTCAGCAAATCTCTCTTCTGAATTTCCCATCCCGTGAAAGAATCTTCCACTTTTTCCATTTTTTCTCTATTTTGTTCCACTTGATCTCTACATTCAAAAAATGCCTCTCCAATTTTCTTAAAATTGTCCTGCACTGTATCAACTGCTTTTAAATACTTATTAATATCAGTTTTCACTGTAGACATATCCTTTATAACTGATGAAACATCTTTAAAACTATTATTCATTCTTCCCTTCCTATCCATAAATCATTGATTCATCTGCGAGGTCATCTGAAAAGCCATATTTTGGCAATACTTTTCAGAGAAGATTTTCAGAAAAGATTTTAAAAAATTTAAAAAAAATTCCTTCAAACCCAGTATCTTCCATTCCTGGAGATATCCCAGTTAAAGCACAAGTTTGAGCCTTACCTTCCCTAAATTTACCTGCTGCAGTTAAAATTGATTCTTCCTCTATATCCAGCAGGACAGGGCTTTCTTCCTTCTCTTCACCTACAGTCTTTGCCGGGCGCGCCGTCCTCCTGAGGGTTTGAACTCCGCCAACATCGCGCCGACCTCTTCGGCATGAGGCTGAGGAGGCCCCTCTACAGCCCAGATGCATTCCAGCAAATTGCTCACGCGCGTATTCCCGCGCATACGCGGAAGTCTATAGAGTCATGTGCCAGGGTTGGCTGGATCACCGCTGTATGTTCCCCATTCCCCAGTGTTCAGGCATGCAGGGCATTGGCTCAAATAGCCCGGAAAGGACGTCCGAACAAATCTGTGGAGAGTCGTGGGTCCAGTCCTACCTCGTTTGTCTGGGTCTCACATGGGAAAGGAGTCGTTGGCAGGCTGGGCAATCCCATAGATTTGGGGGCCGAATCTCTTCCTTTAAGTGTCTCCTGCATTGTCGACTCGGGGACGTGCTTCTCTCTCCAATACAACAGCCCTTCCACCCAGCGCATTGTCTCTCTCATTGTCTTCTCGGCCGCAGGGCCGATCAATGACAGATCAAACCCCTGAAAGTCGGGACGGGAAGTGATGACTCGGTGTCCCACCTGCTCAGTGTTAACGCTGGAGCTGTTAGGTGAGTCACTGTTGTGGAAACTCCCGAAGAGTTCACAAACCCGGGTCCACTCGCTCTCGGCCGTCGTTCCATTTTCCGCCTTACTCCACTCTGACTCCTCACTCGGGTCCTTGCAAACGACCCCATACCCCGACCAAATGTTGGCACTATTCCCCCGCAGCATTATGGTACCGAAGTTGACCGGGTCTTGTTGACAGCCGATCCTGCGAGCTGCCTCTAGTTACTGTATGTTAACCAGTTCAGTGTCCTAATTTTCCAGATTTCTGACCCGTGTTTGTGCTTCTCCCATTGTGCAGCAACGCTGCTGCAGCGTCTTTACCTCGTGTTTCAACTCCATGTTCTCCTTCTTCTCTTTCCCTAAAGCTTCGTGGGGCTGCCTCAGGGCAGCCATGAATATCTACAAGGCACCTCCCTGGCTCGGCTTACTTCTTGAGAACCCAGATGCTTCGAAGAGTGACACGAGTTCATTCCAATTTACACCCAATTAATCTCCACCCTCCGGTGCGTTTCGAATGGGCTAAAGAATCTGGAGTCCCTGGTGAAACCATACGCAGACATGGAGAGAACGTAAAACTCCTTCCAGAGAGCGGGGTATTCGAACCCCAGTCTGATCCCTGTCAAGGAGATGAGCTACCCTCTAGCCAAGGGGGCCTCCCCGTTGTTATTAGCAGGTGGGGAAGTGTAGGGGGCTGTAAGATGTGCGGTTGTCACACAGAGAGTGGTGGGCGCAGGAACATTGGCATCGTTTATGGTATTGTTAGATCGGTACATGGATCTGAGGACGAATGGAGGAAGATGCAGCAGCGAAATTCTTGATCATTGTTAAAGTGAAGAAATGGGTCAGTTAGTTTGAGGATGATAGAAAGGCTGGAGTTGTTATGGATAGTATTGAGGTTTGTTGTAGAATATAGGTAGGATTCATAGCGGACGGGAAATTAGCAGATGCAATTCAATCCGGATAAATGTGGAGTGATGCATTTTGGAAAATCAAACATAAGGTGACATGGTTAATGATGGGATGCATAACAGTGTGGAGGAACAGAAGGACCTTGGAATCCAAATACAGACATTTCGCCAGGTTTCCTGGCTGGTTGATAGGATAGTTGAGAGGGTCAATGGTATGCTCCGTTTCATTGATCGTGGTATTGAATTCAGGAGTCGTGAAGTAAAGGTAAATGTGAAAGTTCCATTATTGTCACGTAATAGTCATGTTGCAGCTCTGTAAATCTCTTTTGAGCCCACACTTAGGATATTTTGTTCATTTCTAGTCACCTCATTACAGGAAGGATGTGGAGGCTATGAACAGGGTGCAGAGGGCTGGATTGGAAAATATATCTTATGAGGCAGGTCTATCTGTGCTAGGGATTTATTCTTTGGAGCTGTGAAAGATTATAGATTTGTTTTAGGGAGATAGGTTGGGGAGGTATTTTAATGTAGACTACAGATACACACTTTAAAACTGATCTTATTTTAAATTTTGGAGCTCTGCCCATACCAGACAGGCAGGCTACAAGAGCCTTTACAAAAGATTTGGAGAGACCCCAAGAGACTTCACTAATGGATTGTTGTTTGCAAAACGGTAACAGATGAAAAAAACTCGTTGGAGTCCCAGGCTGTCATATGCGGAATTGCTGTTCTAAGAGGATCATGTGGTTTTGCCAGCAGAGATAATCAAACAGCTTATTTAAAGAGAGAGAGAGAGAGAGAGAGATGAGTGAGAATGGCAAGGGCAGAGAAGTGCAGAAATACAGAGTGAGAGAGTGGGAGAGAGAGAGAGGGGGGAGGGTCAGAGAGAGAGAGAGATCAAGGATATCTTCAACATTTCACACAGGCAGCATGGGCTTCCCATCTGTTTCAAAGAGGCTTCAATCGTACCGGTGCCCAGGATGAGTTCGGTAAACTGCCTAAATGGCTATCGACCAGCGGTACTCACATCAAGGGTGATGAAGTATTTTGAAACCTTGGAGTTGAAGCATATCAGCTTCTGTCTCCGTTCAGATTCTCTATCATAGAAATAAGTCTGCAGCGGATACCATCTAACAAAGACCTGGAATACAAGGACAGCAGAGATGCTCACCTCAGGATACGCCTTATAGTCTACAGTTCTGCATTTAACAACAACATCCCTTCAAAATTGACCAGCAGCCTCCAAGAGCAGATGGAAAATGTGGCTGAATTCTGCACCAATAACTTCGCACTAAATGTCACAAAACCAAGGAGCTAATTATTGACTTCAGGAAGAGAAATTAAGAGATGTAGAGTCCAGTGATCATTTGGGAAATTAGGGATGGAGGTGATCAAATTGAAGTTCATTTGAGTGACTATTTCAGAGGATCTTTCCTGGACCAAACACACTAATTGGATTGTGAAGAAAGCACTTCAGCGACTCTAATTCCTTAAAGTTTTTCGGAAGCTTATCGTGACATGGAAACCCAGGAAAGTGTCTACAGATGTATGGAGGAAAGAGTGCAGACCAGATGCATCACAGTATACTATCGGGACACCAACGGCCCTGAGCGTAAATACCTGCAAAAGTCGTGGACCCAGGGCACGAGTAACACCCTCCCCCCATCAATAATTTCTCCGGGAAATGCTGACCTCGGAGAGTACCAACAATCGTCAACGATCCACACAAGGCAGCACATGCACTGTTCTCGCTGCTCCCATAAGGAAAGAGGTGTAGACGCCACTAGACTCGTATCACCAGGTTCAGGAACAACTGCTTCCTCTCCACCATAAGACTCCTCAATATGAAACTCTATCGGGGACTTATTTAAAGACTCTTATTTTTGCACGTTATTGATTCCCCCCTCTGTAATGCACCATCAGTTTGTTTACATTTTTAAAACTTTAGTTTATATATGCATTGAGTCAGTTTGTTGTACTGCCAGTAACTGGTAATTCTGCCTCGCCCACAGGAAAATATCTCACGGTTGTAGCTAATGCCATGTATGTACACTAACAAAAACGCTAAAGTCTGAATCTGAAGGAGAAAGTCAATTATACAGAGAGAGAGAGAGAGAGAGAGAGCGAGAGCATCGTTGCATCTGAAATTGCATAATCTCATATCCGTGAAGTCGATTCGAGGAGGGAGGGGATTGGTGAAGTGAGTGTGGCAGGGAATTGTAATCAGTTGCTAGTGTTACAACGGCAGCGGAAATTATGAATAGAGTGGATGCATTGAAATATGGTTTGTTCAATGGAACGTATTTACCACCATCTGAATTTGGTTGCGGTCAAGAGCTTGGCATTTCCCATTCCACCCTGTAGTGCACCCTGACAGGATCTTAAAAAGGCACGTCTGCTGGATTTATCCGTCATACTGGTGCCATGCCAGATTTCCTCTCCTTTCTGGGGAACTATGGCGCAGGTGCACTTTATTTTCCATTGTTATATGGTGGACAAAGACAAGACAATCGAGATGTTTCCCCCTAGAAACTTCGCACTGACTCCAGTTTCCACCTCATAGTCATTGATGGGGATCGTTGTGCGAGCTCCTCTCCTCCTCCGGGTATCTTCACCCAGTAACTTGGTCCTGCTAATATTGAAGTAGAGGTTGTTTTGTTAACGAGCCCTATCTCTCAAAGACAGCCGTGTCATCCACGAAATTACAGTCGGATTTGGAGGTTTGTAGTTTTCAGTGTTCAGGGGCGTGGGTGAGCGGCTTCTATGTGTTGCGGAAGATCCTGGAGGAGGCGCTAACACTAATGTTCAATCCTTGCGGTAGGAAGTCATGGATCCCAATGCAGAAAGGCCAATGACATTGAGTTTCGGATGAGCCTGTTCAGTATTATTGTGTTGGATACTGAGCTACGATGACTGAATTGTAGATGTTCCGTGGCTGAGTGGAACCATCAGCCAGTCTGCATGTGCCGTGGACCTCGTATGTAAATGGTGATCACGCTCCTGGTCTCGGTTTTGTTAACACGTTTTCTCATTCATTCTCAAGACTGCGAATCTGGCGTCGATTGGGATCCTGTCAGGAGGAAAGTGCGGACTCTCCAGATGCGTCACCTGCCACCTGGTGGCCATGGCCGTGGCGGATCTCCTGGTTATTATCTTCGATCTGATATTGAAACGGATTCCGATTGTTTATCAAATGCGTTTTGTGAAGTCAATCCCCGTGTGTAATATCGACGCCGTCCTGCTTCATGCAGTGTCCGACTGCTCTGTGTGGTTCACCGTCATGTTCAACTTTGACCGATTCGTTGCTATTTCTTGCCAAACGCTAAAACCTAGATATTGTAACGAAAGAACGGCGACTGCAGTTCCTGGGGCGGTGTCTGTACTGATCAGTTTAAAGATCATTTTCTGGTACTTTATTTATACACTTTTGTACCAATTGGCGCCTTCCCCGTGGTTTTGTTACATTCATGACCTTGCTATGATTTCAGTGGTCTGGGGCATCGTTGAATTTTTACATTACATCCTCACGCCCTGTGTCCCCTTTGTTTCCATCCTTAAGCTGCATGTTTTAACAATCAGCCACATTTTAGTGGCCAGACTAGCACGCGGGAGACTCCGGGCACAGAATTGTTCCAGAGATCCCGAGATAGAGAACCGAAGGAAATCTGTATTGTTGCTTTTTTTTATTTCCGGAAATTTCGTTCTGTTATGAGTAATAGTTACGTTCTATTCAATATGGTAACGAATATGGTATTTGGGATATTACACTGTCTATTTTGTATCGGCCATTGCCACTTTTGTATCGGCAATGGGCTTCTTGTTTCAGATGCTGAGTTGTTGCACTAACACATGCATTTATGCGGTGACACAGACGAGGTTCAGGGAGCAGCTAATGAATGTGTTTAAATATCTTTTTACTCTGCTGATTCGAGTGATCAAACACAGATAAAAAGTATTTTTTTGTGATTCCATCATCGAGTCTCACTAATTCGTGATGTGAGGAGCAGCGGGCCAAAGATGAAAGAGGCAATGAGTCAATTGTGAGGCGCCAAGATGCACGGTTTGAGGTGATATCAGCCCACTGGCGGTGGTCAATGTGGCAGGCACCAAGAGATTTCTTTAGGTAGTCCTTGTATCTTTTCTTTGGTGCACCTCTGTCACGGTGGCCTGTGGAGAGCTCGCCATATAACACGATCTTGGGAAGGCGATGGTCCTCCATTCTGGAGATGTGACCCACCCAGCGCAGCTGGATCTGCATCAACGTGGAGGATCCAGGACAGATCCTCAGAAATGTTAACGCCCAGAAACATTGACTCTGTCTTTGTTAGCTCCTCCCCCCCCCCCCCAGATCATTCTCACCTTTCCTCTCCTGCCCTTCTATCCAAGTGCATTGTGGTCTGAGTTCCTCCTTGCCCCTTCTTCACTCCTCCCCTCACCTTTTTGTTCAGACACCCCTCCGCCTCACGGCCGCTCCAGCCACCGCGACGGCGTCAACCGCGCTCACGTGACTGCCACGTCTCCGCGCATGCGCGCCGCTGCCCGAGCTCCTGCAGCGGCAGCCAGCTGTTATATTTAAAGGGACACACAGAATCAGCATCAGGATTTATTTCATTGAACAAGTCGTGAAATTCGGGGTTTTGCGACAGTATAATAGGGAAAACATTCATATTACAACCATGTTACAACATTACTATAAAAATAATAGTGCACGAAGAGTGTCTGTGTTTCATCGATCGTTCAGGAATCGGATGGCAGCGGCGAAGAAGCTGCCCTTGTGCTCGACTTCAGCCTCCTGGAGTGAAGAGGGCCTGGCCTGAGTGGTGGGGGGGGGGGTGTCTTTGAGGATAGAGGCTGCTTTTTTAAGCACCACCTCACGTCGATGTCCTCGACAGAGTGGAATCTGGTGCACGTGACGTCGCAGGTCGAGTTAACGACCCTCTGGAGATTATTCTTGTCCTGAGAGTCGGCCCCTCTATCCCAGGCGGTGATGCAGCCGGCAAGATGAAGGGTTCAGCCCCAAAAATCTGTGATCTTTGTAACATAGGATATTTTCTGGACCCAACGCACAAATGTCATTGTGAGGAAACCACGTTGGCACCGGACGTTCTCAGGAGTTAGTTGAGGTTTGGCATGTCATCCTGGCAAATTTCATGTGTGGTGGAAAGTGTGCATTGTGGTCTGGTGTGAGCGTAAAGCCCTGCAAAAGGTAGTGGACACAGCCAGGACATCACGGGCAAAACCCTCCCCACCGTCAAGAACATTGATGGGGAATGCTGCCGTTAGAGAGCAGCAGCAATTATCAAAGATCCTACACCACCCAGCACATGCTCTGTTTTAGCTGCTGCCGTCAGGAAAGAGGTATCGGTGCCATAAGATTTGCACCGCCAGGTTCAGGAACAGTCGCTCCCCTCCACCATCAGACTCCTCAACAACAAACTCAATCAGGGACTCATTTAAGGACCCTGACTTGTGCACTTTATTGATTTTCATTTTGTTCTCTCTGTGTTGCACTTTGTTTACATTCATTACCTGTTCAGAGTTCTTTTATTTGTTTACATGTTTACGCTGTGTACAGTTTAATTTTTGCACTCCCCATTCGTGGTAATTCTGCCGCGCCTGCAGGGAAAAAAGAATCTCAGGGATGTATGTGATGTCAGGTATGTACTCTGACAGTAAATCAGAAACCTGAGCTCATTCCACACTCCCACCACTCTCTGGGTGAACATGTTCCCCTTAAACATTTCCATTGTTACCCTTAACTTCCGTGACCTTCAGGAGATTTGATAATTTACTTTGTTCTTCCAAATTTAATTAGGGTAACTTGATGTTTGACAAAAATGTCCTTATTCTTCTCTAAGACACAATGGGCATAATGACTTAAAAAATCACCTGAAATTATCTTTAATCTTTTGTGGTTTATACAAAATCTGATTATTTCCCTTCCTCATTGCTAAAATAGTTCTTGCTACTTGCTCCGTCTTCAACTGCCCAGCCGAGATTTTGTGGGTTTTCTCTCCTAATTGATCAGATCTTTGTTTTGTTTCCATTGTGGTCCCCCCCCCCCACTTGTTATGTCTGTAACATATCGTATTTCAATTTTTTGTCTCTATATCTTCTCCTTTCATTAAATCTTTATCTCTTTTTCTAAATTTTCTATTTCTAGGTAATGTTCTTTTTTGATTTTAGTTGTGTAACTAATTATTTGCCCTCTATAAAGGTTTTCATTGCATCCCATAACATAAATTTATCTGTTACAGAATTTGTATTTGTCTCAAAATATATTTTAATTTGTTGTTCTATAAATTACCTAAAATCTTGTTCTTCTAGCAAGATGGGGTTAAGTCTTCATCGATATCCTTTATTAGGAAAATCCTCTGGAGTGATTGTTTAGCCATAAGGGTGAGTGATCTGATAACGGTGGGGAGGGATTTTTGGGGCTGAACCCTTCATCTTGCCGGCTGCATCACCGCCTGGGATAGAGGGGCCGACTCTCAGAACAAGAATAATCTCCAGAGGGTCGTTATTAATCATCTCTGAACAGGTAATGATTGTAAACAAAGTGCAACACAGAGAGAACAAAATGAAAATCAATAAAGTGCACAAGTCAGGGTCCTTAAATGAGTCCCTGATTGAGTTTGTTGTTGAGGAGTCTGATGGTGGAGGGGAGCGACTGTTCCTGAACCTGGCGGTGCAAATCTTATGGCACCGATACCTCTTTCCTGATGGCAGCAGCGAGAACAGAGCATGTGCTGGGTGGTGTAGGATCTTTGATAATTGCTGCTGCTCTCTAACGGCAGCATTCCCCATCAATGTTCTTGACGGTGGGGAGGGTTTTGCCCGTGATGTCCTGGCTGTGTCCACTATCTTTTGCAGGACTTTACGCTCAGGGGCTATTGGTGTCACCCACACCAGACCACAATGCACACTTTCCACCACACATGAAATTTGCCAGGATGACATGCCAAACCTCTACTAACTCCTGAGAATGTCAGGTGCCAACGTGGTTTCCTCACAATGAAATTTGTGCGTTGGGTCCAGGAAATATCCTATGTTATCTGCCATCTCGAGTACTTCGACGTTAGGGATGAAAGCACTCCAATGGATGTTGAGGATGGAGCGGAGACAACGCTGGTGGAAGCGTTCTAGGAGCCGTAGGTGATGCTGGTAGAGGACCCATGATTCGGAGCCGAACAGGAGTGTGGGTATGACAACGGCTCTGTATACGCTTATCTTTGTGAGGTTTTTCAGTTGGTTGTTTTTCCAGACTCTTTTGTGTAGGCTTCTAAAGGTGCTATTTGCCTTGGCGAGTCTGTTGTCTATCTCATTGTCGATCCTTGCATCGGATGAAATGGTGCAGCCGAGATAGGTAAACTGGTTGACCGTTTTGAGTTTTGTGTGCCCGATGGAGATGTGGGGGGGGGGGGGGGGCTGGTAGTCATGGTGGGGAGCTGGCTGATGGAGGACCTCAGTTTTCTTCAGGCTGACTTCCAGGCCAAACATTTTGGCAGTTTTTCAAGCTTTGTTGGGACCAAGGAAAACTGCCTCAGGACCTTCGTGATGCCACCATCATCACTCTGTACAAAAACAAAGGCGAGAAATCAGACTGCTCAAACTACAGGGGAATCATGCTGCTCTCCATTGCAGGCAAAATCTTCGCTAGGATTCTACTAAATAGAATAATACCTAGCGTCGCCGAGAATATTCTCCCAGAATCACAGTGCGGCTTTCGCGCAAACAGAGGAACTACTGACATGGTCTTTGCCCTCAGACAGCTCCAAGAAAAGTGCAGAGAACAAAACAAAGGACTCTACATCACCTTTGTTGACCTCACCAAAGCCTTCAACATCGTGAGCAGGGAAGGGCTTTGGCAAATACTAGAGCACATCGGATGTCCCCCAAAGTTCCTCAACATGATTATCCAACTGCACGAAAACCAATAAGGTCGGGTCAGATACAGCAATGAGCTCTCTGAACCCTTCTCCATTAACAATGGCGTGAAGCAAGGCTGTGTTCTCGCACCAACCCTCTTTTCAATCTTCTTCAGTATGATGCTGAACCAAGCCATGAAAGACCTCAACAATGAAGACGCTGTTTACATCCGGTACGGCACGGATGGCAGTCTCTTCAATCTGAGGCGCCTGCAAGCTCACACCAAGACACAAGAGAAACTTGTCCGTGAACTACTCTTTGCAGACGATGCCGCTTTAGTTGCCCAATCAGAGCCAGCTCTTCAGCGCTTGACGTCCTGCTTTGCGGAAACTGCCAAAATGTCCCAAATCTTAAGAAGGTAGTTATTAACCATGAAAGCCAAAAGGTTTATTCAGACTAGAAGAAATATGGATATTTCACCTTGAGTGCCAATTCCTTTATATATCTCATCCCAAATGCCCATCAAATTAGATAAAATTGGCAATTTATAAAAACTCAATAATTTAACATCCCGTTTATAAACAAATTAGTGAGGCAGCGAATTCTGGCTTTACATAAATTTGACCGATTTATTGCAGTGAACGAGTTCAGCGCCGATTAAAATTTGAACAAATCGATGTGATGTTTTGTGCAGGTAGATACTTACTTGGTGATGACTTGCCTGCTCCTTTGTGCATCACTGATAGGGGAGCCTCACTCGAACAACCACGTCGTGTTCACTTCAACATGTCACAAAACACGCTGGGTTGAAAATGATCAATTAATGAAGGCTGTTAGGTGACACTGACAAATGACTCCAAATAGCCCCACAGGAGAAATTCATTTTCCTTTTAAAACGGCCTTCATTTCAACGCATCATTTCACAGTCAGGCAGATAATTGTCGGCATCGACGAGGCTAATTGGGGACTATACAGAATAGGATTTTGTCCATAATCTTGAAGGTATTTGCTGGCGCATGTGAGTTCGGGAGGAAATATTATCCTGCGCTGGCTGTATATGGAATGTAAGTGAGTAGAGCGGCCGTCTGGGTTGAGAATGAGATTAGCCCAAATCCGTTTCATTTCCGCAACCGTGCCTCATTAACAGATCTTATAAAATATCCTGCTTTACCGGTGCGGACACGGTCATGTGGACGGGTTGCATCGGCAGGGATTGATAGACAGATGTCCGCGCCTCTCTAATTTCGTCAAAGTGAGTTGTTCTGGTTAACATGAAACTGCTGTAGGTGCCGAGTTTTTGAACCAGCCCCTGTATTTATGCAGTGACACAGATCAGGTTCATGGAGAAGCTGTTGTATGTGTTTGGATATTTCTTTCCGCTGTTGGTACGATTAATCAAATAGAGATAAATACACTTGGCCACTTCCATCATCCGACTTCAATCATAGGAATAATCCATATGTGGCAGGGGTGATCAAAAATGTTTTTCGATGTCGGACACATGCAGGAAAACAAAAGGTTTCACGGGCAAAACAATATTAATCTAGGACGGTTTTAACCAGTTATACCGCTAGGAAATCTGTGTATTGTGACAGAGTATATAGATATGTTTTTGGGAGATAGATTGGGAAAGGTTCGTTAAGGTCATTTCAGGTGCATACTCCGCTAATAATGCGCTGAAGAAGAGGAAGAGGCCCTATGAATTGTAATTTAGGTAGCAACGCTAAAAGCGCGGCGCTGTCCACCTGAAGGGAGAGCTGCACCGGGATGAGCATCTGAGCGCACTCCGACTCCTGTCCTTTGCGCTGTCACATTTGGGATGGCTGGCTGTCATAGCTGGGACAGCCTGGGCTATCAGCGCAGGGACATCCCACGCGAGATGTCCCCACATTGATCGCTCTGACCCGCTCTGCCCCAGCGGGGGAATACAGGGCTGGAGCGGCCAGCGGGGGTGGACGGGGCTGGGGCGGCCGGCCGGTGTTGAGGGGGGGGGGCTGCGTCGACCGGCGGGGGGAGAACGGGGCTGGAGCGGCCGGTGGGGTTGTAAGGTGCTGGAGTGGCCGGCGGGGCAGTACAGGCCTTTACATCTTCTTCTTCTTTGGCTTGGCTTCGCGGACGAAGATTTATGGAGGGGGTAAAAATGTCCACGTCAGCTGCAGGCTCGTTTGTGGCTGACAAGTCCGATGCGGGACAGACAGACACGGTTGCAGCGGTTGCAGGGGAAAATTGGTTGGTTGGGGTTGGGTGTTGGGTTTTTCCTCCTTTGTCTTTTGTCAATGAGATGGGCTCTGCGGTCTTCTTCAAAGGAGGTTGCTGCCGCCGAACTGTGAGGCGCCAAGATGCACGGTTTGAGGCGATATCAGCCCACTGGCGGTGGTCAATGTGGCAGGCACCAAGAGATTTCTTTAGGCAGTCCTTGTACCTTTTCTTTGATGCACCTCTGTCACGGTGGCCAGTGGAGAGCTCGCCATATAACACGATCTTGGGAAGGCGATGGTCCTCCATTCTGGAGACGTGACCCACCCAGCGCAGCTGGATCTTCAGCAGCATGGACTCGATGCTGTCGACCTCTGCCATCTCGAGTACTTCTATGTTAGGGATGAAAGCGCTCCAATGGATGTTGAGGATGGAGCGGAGACAACGCTGGTGGAAGCGTTCTAGGAGCCGTAGGTGATGCTGGTAGAGGACCCATGATTCGGAGCTGAACAGGAGTGTGGGTATGACAACGGCTCTGTATACGCTTATCTTTGTGAGGTTTTTCAGTTGGTTGTTTTTCCAGACTCTTTTGTGTAGTCTTCCAAAGGCATTATTTGCCTTGGCGAGTCTGTTGTCTATCTCATTGTCGATCCTTGCATCTGATGAAATGGTGCAGCCGAGATAGGTAAACTGGTTGACCGTTTTGAGTTTTGTGTGCCCGATGGAGATGTGGGGGGGGGGGGGCTGGTAGTCATGGTGGGGAGCTGGCTGATGGAGGACCTCAGTTTTCTTCAGGCTGACTTCCAGGCCAAACATTTTGCCAGTTTCCGCAAAACAGGACGTCAAGCGCTGAAGAGCTGGCTCTGAATGGGCAACTAAAGTGGCATCGTCTGCAAAGAGTAGTTCACGGACAAGTTGTTCTTGTGTCTTGGTGTGAGCTTGCAGGCACCTCAGATTGAAGAGACTGCCATCCGTGTGGTACCGGATGTAAACAGCATCTTCATTGTTGAAGTCTTTCATGGCTTGGTTCAGCATCGTGCTGAAGAAGATTGAAAAGAGGGTTGGTGTGAGAACGCAGCCTTGCTTCACGCCATTGTTAATGGAGAAGGGTTCAGAGAGCTCATTGCTGTATCTGACCCGACCTTGTTGGTTTTCGTGCAGTTGGACAACCATGTTGAGAAACTTTGGGGGGCATCCGATGCGCTCTAGTATTTGCCAAAGCCCTTTCCTGCTCACGGTGTCGAAGGCTTTGGTGAGGTCAACAAAGGTGATGTAGAGTCCTTTGATTTGTTCTCTGCACTTTTCTTGGAGCTGTCTGAGGGCAAAGACCACGTCAGTAGTTCCTCTGTTTGCATTAAAGCCGCACTGAGATTCTGGGAGAACATTCTCGGCGACACCAGGTATTATTCTATTTACGAGAATCCTAGCGAAGATTTTGCCTGCAATGGAGAGCAGCGTGAATCCCCTGTAGTTTGAGCAGTCTGATTTCTCACCTTTGTTTTTGTACAGGGTGATGATGATGGCATCACGAAGGTCCTGAGGCAGTTTTCCTTGGTCCCAACAAAGCTTGAAAAACTCATGCAGTTTGACATGCAGAATTTACATAAGCTTTGGAGAATGCCCAAGAAACTTCACTAATGGGTTGTTGTTTACAAAAAGGAAACTGATGAAAGATCTTGTCGAGCAGCATAATTTCTGGAGTTGTTCTACTAGCGTCATCTGGTTTTGCAAGCAAAGAGAGTCAAACAGGTTTTTTTCTCAGAGAAATACACACACACACACACATATCAGTTCTACAGTGTTACAGTCCGCAAGAACAGCTTGACCTGGAACTCTTGTGAGTTCTGGTTTCAGCCTGATCAAAACCCTTGTTATTCATGCAAGAGGAGAGAACTTGCTGTCTAACGTTTCACTTGGAATAAGTGAAACAAAGAAGACCTCTGTGGTGACCTGAAGGAAAGATATTATCATTTGGAGAACCCTGAAGGGGCAAGTTTCGGCATCAAGACACTGGCTTGGCAGATAGAATTAAATCAATTGTGGATGTCCTGGAACGACAAATCACTCTCTGAAAACAGACAAGAACCTTACTGAGCAGTAACTATTTACCTCACAAGCACCAAAGCCTATTGAACTTTATAAATGTTAAATTCTGTGCACAGTATAAGAATTGCCTGCAACCAGAGAACTTGGAGCAATAAAAAGTGAGATTGGACTGTGAACCAAAGGACATTTTTTAACGTACATACGTGCTCTTAGAATTAGAAGGGGGTTAATTTGTGTTAATTAAGTCAATAGAGATAAGTTAAAATGTGATTCTGTTTTCATATTTAAAGATAATTATAACAACTTTTCTTAAACTAACAATTTGTCTTCATGAGGTTTTTGCGTCGTCTCATCTCCTAGCAGTATATTGACCAGAAAACGCCTATTCCATGGAAAATACGCTTTCTAACAAGATAACTATTTTACAGTAGTTGATCGATGTTCTCACATATTACAGTTGGCATTTCTGGATCTTATTGTCTGCATTTAAATTTAATTTAATTTAAATGCAGACAATAAGACTCTTTAAAACTCTCATTCAAAAGCTGTGCAAAATATAAAGTTGGGTGCAAAGGAAGAACAGCAGAAAAGATCTAGAAAGGGACCAGGCCGTCTCCAACATTCCTACAGAACTCTCAGTGAACACAGATCACGGGCCAAGTGTCCACCTCAATGATAATGATGCAATGTGTAAATCTATAGTTAGCCTATTAAAGATCAGCTGTTAAAGTTAACAATTCAGCATAAATGAAGTTCCCCCTGACTTCTGCAAAACGTATTCATTTTCCAAACGTGTCAGAAAATGTTGGCTCTCATTTGGTATCTTTTGTCTTTTCGGTTCCACAATGTTTAATCAACTGAGGTACACATTGTTTTTAACTGAGATCACTTTAAAAAAAACTGAGGTAAACGTCATTTTTGACTGAGATAAACCTTTTTAAAACTGAGGTATGCGTTGTTTTTAACTGTGATATATTTTTAAACCGAGATAAACGCTTTTAAACAAATTGAGGTAAACGTTGTTTTAAATGAGATAAACATTTTTTTACTGAGATAAACTTTGTTTAACTGTGGTAAATATTTTCATCAGCGAGTAACATTGTATCTGTCGCTGATGCAGTTGTTGAAAGTGGCAGCAACATGTAGTGTTGAAACTAAGGAGTTTCAACATTCGGACATTGAAAATTCGGAAATTACAATATCTTGTTTGAACATGTTGGATCGGGCCATATCACATTTTATTTTTAAAATTCAACCTGAAACATTTATAAATGGGAAATTAGTCACATTTGACCTGGGAGACGTAGTTTGGCCACCCTTACCATGTAGAGAGACACAGATGCAGACCCTTCAGCTCATCAACTCCGCAATGGTCACAAGCACCTATTGACATGAATTCTACATTGATGTCAAAGTACACACATGGGAAACTGCAGATGGGGGATTCTAAAGCCAAACACAGTCCACTGGAGATACTTAACGGGTCGAGCTGCGTAAGTACAGAAAACAACTTTAAAATTTGATGAAGAGTTTCTTGTCAAACCGTTGACCATTATTTTTCTCAAACTGATGCTGCTTCACCAATGAGTTCCTCAGTGATCTTGTGGAGAGATAAATTGATCCCATTTCTCAATAACATGACTTTTTCCACAGAAGTGAGAATTCATGTCACTCTCTGGTTAATTTGCGATGGACAAATTGCCTTCAAACACCTGTTAACTTCAATCAAATATAAAGCAGTGTATGTGAAATAATATGGGAGAGCACAACTTTATTAGCTTTGCAAAGCAGGTTCTCTGTTACAGGAGAAGATCTATTGTAACCTGCAACAGGGTCTTTCTGCAAGAAAGCCCATACACAGACAGGCACAACCTTTTCATTTGGCATCGCTTCTCATTTTACAGCCTGCTCACGACGGTGCATATGACCTGAAATCATTGGGACTTTGTAAAGTTCAGCAAAACATCCAGCACGAGTTTAGAGAACAGTGTGGCCTTGGTGCTCACGCCTTACAGCTGCGCTACTGAAAGAAAACCATTTCTTTAACAGCCTCTTGTAGTTTCCCATGAACATCCTTTGTAACCCTTTTTTGTTGTTGAAATTTATAGAAGCCAATAAACAAAATCTATACAGTCCTACTATAATCCATGAGCATTAGGGGCTGGGATGGGGACAGCAATACCCCTGAGAGACAAAACTTGCAAAATCGTATTGGACACAGCCCAACACATCACAGGCAACCCCTTCCCATAATCGCAAGCATCTATAAGGAATGCTTATGTCGGAGAACAGCAGCATTCATCAAGGGTACACACCACCTAGCATTGGCTCTGTACCCACTGATACCATCTGCAAAGAAGTATCGGTGCCAGATGGGCTGGAAAAGCTGCACTTCATGTGGATGTGACAGTGCACCTTAACATGCTCAGGGGAAAGGAGGCACAGGCCTGCAGATACTGGAGGAGGTTTTGGCGTTTGAGTGAAAGATGACAGTGTTTGCTAGAGATGTACAGATAAGTACACTGTCTCACTTCCCCTCTTTAAGAGAGTTCAAAGAAGCACACAATCAGATCAATTACAAGCATTTATAGCGTGCAATCATTGCAATGAAAACTGCATTTGGGGAACGACTCTGTGAGTTCAGAGAGGGGAAAAAACTTTGTCCTTCCATGCCACTCCCTAAATATCGATTTATCCCAGTTTTTATTAAACTTTATTTATTGAAAAATCGTTAATAATAATACAGCTTACAATCAATAACAATATTTTTTCTATAAATGTATATAAAATCAATTCAAAAGAAGAACAAAAAATTATAATAAAATAATCAAAATTAAAACCCCACCCACCCTCCCACCCCATCAGCCAGCTCTCTTAAGGAGAACCAAAAATATATAAACAAAAACATAAAAAATATAATAGATCAAAGTACATCTAAATGCATATATTCCAAATAAGCTAACCACTTATTAACAAAAGAAGAATAATGATCATGCAGAGCATATTTATTTTCTTCCATAACAATACAAGCTTTCAATTAATTATGCCATCACATTATATTAATCACTGTATTATCTTTCCAGGTACTTGCTACACATTTTAGAGCTATGGATAATGCTAAATATACAAATGCAATTTGAAATTTATCCAACTCTAATCCCCTTAAAGGAATCATATAACCCATTAAAATGGATGGATCTAATGGTAACTTAAACTTATACAATTTTTTCCAAAATTAACTTAATTTCTTCCTAAAATGGTTGTACATACACACAGGACCAAACAACATGCAGAAAAGTTCCAACACATGTATCACATCTAAAACAGGAATCTGAATTACCAAAACCATATTTTTTCAATTTCACAGGAGTTAAATATAACTGATGTAAAAAATTATAATTAACCATTCTATATCATACATTCGTCAATTTAGTAACACTATCATAACGCATATCCGTCCAATATTCTTCAGAAAAAAAACAAAAGTTGTCATTTTCCCATTTAAGCTAAGATTTCTTCTATTCCAGCTTATCCATATTATCTTGTAATACTTGATACATAACAGAAATGTAGCCCTTTTTGGTATAGAAGTCAAAGACTCAAATTCTGACAATATTGGTAAAATCATCTTTCGACCATACATACACACCAAAGATCGAATTTGACGATAGACAAATAAAGAATTTTCCGCAATATCAAAACGTTCTTTCAATTGATTAAAAGAAACTGTCTTTCTACCAAGGAATCCTGTAATGTTTTATAACCTTAGAATCCCAACTCTAAATTTTACTTTTTGTCCAAAGCATCAATAAATGTTTTAGTATCGGTATGTTATACTCCCGTAACAAATTCACATTCCACCAAAATATAAATTGATGCAATGAAATTTCAGAAATACATGCCATCTCAACTTTAGCTTGGAGGCCGATCCAAATCCATTAAACCACTAATAAATTTGAACTGGGCTGCTTCATAGTAGTTATGAAAATTAGGTAATTGTAACCCATGTAATGCATATTTCCAATTAAGTTTACTTAATGCTACCCGTGGTAATTTACCATTCCATAAAAAAATCCCTAGGGACTTTATTTAAGTCCTGAAAAAGTTCCTTGTAAGGAAACAAACTATAGATTGAAACAAATAATGAATACGAGGAAAGATGTTCATCATAATGCAATTAACCTGACCAATTAGAGTTAATAGAAGGTCCTTCCACTTAATTAAGACTGGTATAATCTTTTTCAATAATGGAACATAATTTAATTTATATAAAGATTGATACTCCGTATTCACAATTATTCATAAATATTTAATTTTATCCGACCATTTCAAATTAACAACATTTTTATACACTGTGTAATCTCCTTCACAAACCGGTAAAATTTCACTTTCATTCCAATTAACTTTATATCCAGACGATGTTCCATACTGTAATAATCATTCCTGTAAATGTGGAAAAGATTGTTCTGGGTTTGTTAAATATATTAAAACATCATCTGCAAACAAATTAATCTTATACTCTTCATCCATAACCCTCAACCCTTGTATCTGTTCATTTTGCCTTATTAATTGAGCGAACGGTTCAATAGCCAATGCAAACAGGGCTGGCAACAATGGACAACCTTGTCGGGTAGAACAAGTCAATTTAAACAATGATGAAACTTGACCATTTGTCGCCACCCTAGCAGTCGGGTTGGTATATAAAGCTTTAACCCAACCAATAAAAAAATGGCCAAATTTAAATTTCTCCAAAACTTTAAATAAAAAATCCCATTCCACCCTATCAAAAGCTTGTTCTGCATCAAGTACAACTTGGATTGCTGTCGCTATGAATTGACAAAACTAATTAATCTAAGAATATTATCTGAAACATGTCTATTTTTAATAAAACCTGTTTGGTCTACATGTATCAATTTAGGCAAATATTTAGCAAGACGATTTGCTAACATTTTGGCTATTATTTTATAATCCACATTCAATAAAAAAATAGGTGCATACGAAGACACCTTTAAGGGATTGTTTCTTTGGCTTGGCTTCGCGGACGAAGATTTATGGAGGGGGTAAAAAGTCCACGTCAGCTGCAGGCTCGTTTGTGGCTGACCAGTCCGATGCGGGACAGGCAGACACGATTGCAGCGGTTGCAAGGGAAAATTGGTTGGTTGGGGTTGGGTGTTGGGTTTTTCCTCCTTTGCCTTTTGTCAGTGAGGTGGGCTCTGCGGTCTTCTTCAAAGGAGGCTGCTGCCCGCCAAACTGTGAGGCGCCAAGATGCACGGTTTGAGGCGTTATCAGCCCACTGGCGGTGGTCAATGTGGCAGGCACCAAGAGATTTCTTTAGGCAGTCCTTGTACCTTTTCTTTGGTGCACCTCTGTCACGGTGGCCAGTGGAGAGCTCGCCATATAATACGATCTTGGGAAGGCGATGGTCCTCCATTCTGGAGACGTGACCCATCCAGCGCAGCTGGATCTTCAGCAGCGTGGACTCGATGCTGTCGACCTCTGCCATCTCGAGTACCTCGACGTTAGGGGTGTGAGCGCTCCAATGGATGTTGAGGATGGAGCGGAGACAACGCTGGTGGAAGCGTTCTAGGAGCCGTAGGTGGTGCCGGTAGAGGACCCATGATTCGGAGCCGAACAGGAGTGTGGGTATGACAACGGCTCTGTATACGCTTATCTTTGTGAGGTTTTTCAGTTGGTTGTTTTTCCAGACTCTTTTGTGTAGTCTTCCAAAGGCGCTATTTGCCTTGGCGAGTCTGTTGTCTATCTCATTGTCGATCCTTGCATCTGATGAAATGGTGCAGCCGAGATAGGTAAACTGGTTGACCGTTTTGAGTTTTGTGTGCCCGATGGAGATGTGGGGGGGCTGGTAGTCATGGTGGGGAGCTGGCTGATGGAGGACCTCAGTTTTCTTCAGGCTGACTTCCAGGCCAAACATTTTGGCAGTTTCCGCAAAGCAGGACGTCAAGCGCTGAAGAGCTGGCTCTGAATGGGCAACTAAAGCGGCATTAAGGGATTGTAATGGAGGATTAAAACCATGTACTCAGATGCTTTTTGCTTATGTGGAACTGACGACACTGGGTCCACACGCAGGTCACCTTACTTTCAGAACTAGCAGATGTAATTAAACTCAGCCATGGGGACTTATCTGAAGATACACTTTGAAATGGAATTCCACCGTGAGGCCCAGGGAAAGCAGTTGTCAAATACGACACTCTGAAATTGACGTATTGGTCACAACCTGTCTTGCTCAAGAAGTTTTAATGAGTCCTTGTATCTACGAGATAAACCAGGATATCATAGCATCCTGCTCCATAATAATTAATCTTCTAAATTGTAGAATAGTATGCTCAGCTTTGATTTTGACTGACAAATGTTAGAGGGAGTGGGTGCATGATTAATTGTTTTTGGGGTATAAAAGTCTGTGGTCCTGCTGCTGAAGTTTAGACTCTCCGAGGGGTGGGAACACCCCTTGTCAAGAAGGAAGAACAGCCAGAGTCCGAGCAACGTCCCGGTCGGGGGAGGTGGAGAAGCTGCTACCAGCGCCCTGACAACCTACTACAAGTGTGCAGTTGTTGCCTCGCTTCGGCAGTTGGGACCAGTCCAAGCGTTGATAAGTATAGTTGGGAAGGGCTTGCATATTGTAGTGTGAAATCAGCTTTTGAATTAGTAATAAACATTTGTATAAACTGAACTGCTCTCGGTGTGTGTGTCTATTTTCTTTCGGTAGCTAAAACACTGTGACCAATCTAAAATGAACAAAATGAGAGGTATAAGTTTACCCAAGACAGGGATCTCTATCTTTCTTTGGAACTACAGTAATTAGAGCACTAGAACAAGATTATGGCAACTCATAATGTTCTGTCAATTGTTGTAATACCTCCCCAAACACCAAAGATAAATCTTCATAGAAAACGTAATAAAATTCTACTGAAAACCCGTCATCGACTGGTGACTTGCCATTAGGCATTTCCATCATGATTGTCTTTTCCAAATCTGTAAATGGAGCTTCGAAATCTATAATATCCTCTTCTTCTAATGCTGATGACGTTAATGTAGATAAATAAAGAATCAAAACATCCCATTGTCCTGTCTCCCCTCAGAAGTATATAATTTTTTAATAAAATTAATAAAACTGGTCATTAATTTCCTGAGGTTTACAGGTAACTATTGAATTCTTTTCAACAGCATTAATATCCCGTGAAGTCTGTTCCTTCTTTAACTGCCATGCAAGTACTTTATGTGCCCTCTCACTCAACTCATAATATGTTTGCTTGGATCGATTAATCAAACATTCAAATTGATAAGTCTGTAACATATTATATTGCAATTTCAATTTAGCTAAAGCTATTTTCTGATCTTCTGTCACTTTCCTCTGAAATTCCTTCTCTAGTTCATTAATTTGCTTCTCCAATTTAAGACTTTCAGCTATATACCCTTTCTTAAATTTCGTAGTATAACTAATTATCTGTCCTCTTAAGTAAGCTTTTAAGGCATACCATAACACAAAATGACTTTTAACTGAATTTGCATTTTCAGTTAAAAAAACCAATCTGTTCCTTAACAAAAGTAACAAACTCAAGTTTTTTTCAACAACATTGTATCAAATATCCATCTACAGGATGAAGGTATTACCTCTGAACTTTCATTTAAAAAAAATAAAGAATGATCTGATATAACTCTACACATACTCAGCCTGCAATACCTTTCCTTGTAAATGTGCCAATATGTAAAAATATCTATTCTAGTAAATGAATCATGTAGAGAAGAATGAAAAGAAAAATCTTCCTCTGTAGGATTAACCCTTCTGCAACTATCTACTAAATTTAAATCTTTTATTATATCCCCAATTTGTATCACCATCTTTGATTTCCTTATTTCCTTTGGGGATCTATCAATCAAAGCATCCAAGATTTCAGTGCCATCCACCACCCCCAGCCAGAAATACAATATACATAATGATACAATTTAATATTATAGATATATTCAGCCCAACGACTCCATTCACAAATAAAATATTTTCATTAGCTTGACTTAATAACAAAAAAGCATCTGAGATAAAACATTCATCATCCACATTAGGTGCATAGATATTACGTAAAGTCCAAAGTTCATTGAAGATTTTACAATCCACTTTTAAAACCTCCCAGCATTCTCTTCCATAGTATGTAACTCAAAAGATAAATTCTTATGAATTAAAATTGCTTCACCCTTTGCCTTAAATGAAGAAGAAAACACATGACCAACCCAATCTCTTTTCAATTTCAAATGCTCTTTTTCAGTCAAATGTGTTTCTTGTAAAAAAAAATATCAATTTTCATTTTCTTAATAGGCTAAAACTCACTTTCACTTAATTGGATTATTTAATCCCTGAACATTAAAAGTTGCAAATTTTAACTAGACATCTCAACAAACAAACAATATAATCACTTAATACAAAAAATCGCTCTCCTCCTAATAAACAAAATCCACTCTCCCTCCCCTAATATTATAAAAAAAGTTTATATAAAAACGAATATAATTAGTTCCTCAAAAAAAAAGAAAAAGAAAAAAAACACCCAAAGGTAGTAATGCCCTAAAAATGGGTGTGGTAAACCTCAACATTGGCAGATGACTATCAAATATTTCAGTGCCATCCACCACCCCACCAGCCACAAATACAATATACGTAATGATACAATTCAATATTATAGATATATTCAGCCCACAACACCATTGGCAGATGACTATCAAAGATTTCAGTGCCATCCACCACCCCACCAGCCAGAAATACAATATACATAATGATACAATTCAATATTATAGATATATTCAGCCCAACGACTCCATTCCCAAAGACTAATTCGGATCTTAAACATCAATAAAACTCTGTGTCAAAACCTCCTTCTTTCCATCTTTCCCATTTTTCACATTCTTTCCATTCTGTCCAGTTCCATTTCCATTGGCCCTTCTTTTAGGCAATGACGTGACCCTTCCATAGCCACAAAAGTCTGGTAATGAATTAGCAAAAACCAATGCATCATGATTAATCTCAAAAAATTGAGATTGATAATTGCCATAGAAGACCTTCAACACAGCAGGGGATCGAAAAGCAAATTTATATTCTTTCTGCCACAACACATTTTTAACCAAATTAAATTTCTTGACTCAAATCTGCATAAAAAACTCTATAGTTCTGAATCATCATTGGAGCTTGACTTTCTCTCGCCTTCGGTACCAACAACCACCAAATCATTTCTCTATCTTGATAATTCAGGCACCGAATTAAAACAGCTCATGGTGGTTGTCCTGGTAACAGTTTCTTCTGTAAAGCTCTATGTGCCCTCTCCAATACTAAACCTCCTGAAAAAACTCTTTACCTAGCATCTAGGGGATCCAGTTCTTAAAAAAAAAATTATTGGATCAGGTCCTTCAATATCTTCTGGAAGACCCACAATTTTTACATTATTTCTCCGACTTTGATTTTCCAATGAATTAATCTTTTTCAATAAATCTCTCTTCTGGATCCCCTAATCCACGAACGAATCTTCTACTTCCTCTATTTTATCCTTATTGCGCATAATTTAATCCTTTCATTCAGAAAAAGCTGTATAATTTAAAAAAAATTCTTGTACTACATTAACTGATGTAAGGCATTTATTGACAGCCCTCTTAAGTGTAGACATAACTTCAGACATATTAGAGATTTTAGTTGCCACTTGAGTCATTTGTTGTGATATATTATCCATATGATAATCAATCCCATCCAGGACAGAAAAATTAGAGTCCAATCCAGATTCCAGTGCCACATCTTGAGGTCTACCTTCTGGAAACTCCTCCGCCAGTTGTTCCTGTGAACTGGCCATTGTAGGTAAGTCTTCTTGTTCTACTACTGTCGGACGTTTTCCTGTGCGGCTGCGGGTCTGCACACCAGACGCCGGCACCTCAATTCCATCACTTCTTAACCCAAAAATTAAAAAGAAAAAAAACAGGTCGGAGGTCACAACTACCTCCTCCTGTTTAAACCGCCCAAAGCAGTAACTCCCCCAAAATATTGGGTGTGAGATAACTCACAGGTAGCTGATGACTTCTGGAAACTAGTGCCCACCCAGTTCCCTCTCCCAACTCCCATTTCATTAAATTATCATCATTATTTAAACTATTTAAACTCTTAAAAAAAAGATAAAAGATTTATTTTTTAAATCAACGTTACCACTTCGATCACCATTGCTTCCATTTCTTTTAAAAATCTGGATCCCACCTTACATCTCTACTCTCTTTGGAGACCTTTAAGGACTACCTCGTTCCTAAAACTGCATGATTGGTAGAGATTGAGCAAAGTCCATAACCTCTTTAGGATTGTCAAAGAATTTTGGCTAATTTCCATCCTAAAAAATCTTCAGTACTGCAGAATACCTGAATGTTGCCCTATGTCTTTTTTTCCACAACCGTTCTTTCACAGAATTAAATTCGCGTCGTAATAGCATTGTATTAAATCTCCATCTTGAAGCTTTCTGAACATCTTGTGAACTCAAATATTCTAATAATAATAATGAATGATCCGAAACCAATCTAGCCTTATACTCCACAGATGTAACCCTATCCTGCAAATGTGCTGATATTAAAAAATAATCAATTCTAGAAAAAGAATTATGTCGCGAGGAATAAAAAAAAATCTTTCTCTGTAGGATTAACTCTTCGCCAAATATCAATTAAATTCAAATCTGCCATCATATTATTCACTTGGATTGCCATCTTAGACTTCTTAATTACTCTTGAGTACTTATCCAATAAAGGCTCCAACACCACATTCAAATCTCCCCCAACATCACATTAGAGTTCGATTGTCCAAGTAATAAAGACATATCCACAACAAAAGCTGTATCCTCAACATTAGGAGCATAAACATCAAGCAAAGTCCATGCCTCATTATAGATTGTACAATTTAATTTTAATAATCTTCCACCATTTTTCTCTTCACTCTGTAACTAAAATGGTAGATTCTTATGTACCAAAATTGCCACACCTTTTGCCTTAGAATTAAACGAAGAATAAAAAACATGCCCAACCCATTCACATTTGAGTTTCAAATGTTCCTTATCTATTAAATGAGTTTCCTTTGCCATTGCGACCACCGTTTCTTCCATTTCTTCCAGAAATCAAATCCCCTTCTTGCAGCTCTGCCCTCTTTGGAGACCGTGGAGGACTACGTCATTCCTGGAATTGCGTAATTGGTAAAGACTGAGCAAAATCCATAGCTTCTTTAGGATTATCAAAGAACTTTGGTTGATATCCATCCTGAAAAATCTTCAGTACCGCAGGGTATCTAAATGTTGCCTTATATCCTTTTTTCCACAATAATTCTTTCACAGAATTAAATTCATGTCGTTGAAACATAATTTCCTGACTCAAATCCGGATAGAAGAAAACACGATTACTCTGAACCATCAAAGGAGATCTGTTTTGCTGTGCATTTCTAATAGCCATATATAAAATAGTCTCTCTATCACAGTAATTTAAACAGCGAACCAGAACAGGTCTTGGATTCTGTCCTGAGAAAGGTCTCCTTCTCAAAGCTCTATGAGCCCGTTCCAATATTAAACCTTCAGGAAACTTATCTTGTCCCAACACTTGTGGAATCCATTCAGTGAAAAATTTTCTTGGATCTGACCCTTCTATGCCTTCTGGCAAGCCAACAATTTTCACATTATTCCGTCTAGATTGGTTCTCCAAATAATCAACCTTTTTTGCTAAATCTTTATTCTGAATCTGTAGCATTTCATTTGTTTTATTCACATCTTGCAATTGATCTTGTACATCAGATAATCCTTGATCACACATCTCAAGTCTTTCAATAGTTTCGACTTTAAAAGCTCCATAATCAGCCATCTGTTGAGTATTGACATCCACCAATGCATTAATCTTAGAAGTTAAATTATTCATAGAATCTCCTAAATGCATCATTGAAGAAAATATCTTATGTTCAAGACTCTTGAAAAGTATATCAGCATCAGTAGATCTAAACATGGTGGGATTCTGCTGTTCTTGTGGAATCAGAGGACCTTCTATCCCTTCTTTTAATTTAGTAGCTTTTCTTGCAATTTGAGCCCCTGTCACAGACCCCCCAGAAGTATCAGGAGTCTGATGATCAGGGTTATCTTTGATCCAAACCTCATTTAAAAGCTTCGTTATGTCAGTATCTGGAAGAGCTGTTATAACTGATGGTATATCTCCAACTGGTGGCGCCCCAGCTAATTCAGTAGTCAGAGTCTCAGTAGACGTTGTTTGAAATACTGGCATCTGGCCAGCCCTTTGTTCTAAAGGCTGCTGAAAACGACCTTCAGAAAGTCTTACGAAATCAGAACGGAGCTCCAAGGGCGAATTCTTCGCTTCTTTTCCTGGATCCATTTCACGCTGAGTCGTGGCTTTTTGTAAACAAGCAGGCTCAGATAATTTCGGAAAATATAATTTTTTAACAATCTGTTGATGTTTCCTTTTACTTTTTTTTTTAACAAATGTACCATTAGGTATTAATTCAACACCTCATACTATTTATAAACTTTTAAAAAAAGTTTTAACGGGGACTTAAAGACAAAACAATAAGTTAGAGTCAGGAGAGCACGTCTGTTCCTTACGCCATCTTGCCACGCCCCCTGCTTCATGTTCCTGATGCTGAGTTGTTGCACAAACACCTACATTTGTGCGGTGACACACACACGGGTTCAGGGAGCAGCTGATGAATATGTTTAAATATCTCTTTCCTCTGCTGGTTCAAGTGATCAAACACAGATGAAAAGAAATCTTTCTAACTCTATCATCGAGCCTCACTAATTCGGGATTTTAGAAGAAAGAGGAGCAGTGGTGCAAACACACGGCCACCCGGAGAAGATGAAAGAGCAAATGATTCAGTGCCTGAGGTGGGTATCGTACCATCTTCTCATGTGCTGAAAGGAAGCTTCGTTAATCTCTGCAACATTGGTATTCTGGTGTTCGATGACTGGGCGATTGTGTTGAAGGACCATAATGTTACAGATCAGGAAAACTCTGATTCAAGCATCCTTGGAGTATTGCGTTAAATTCTGGTGGTGTCAATATAGAAAGGGCCGGTTGTTTAATTAAACCTAAAAAAAATACATTCTTACAACTCATTGAAATTATAATTGCGTTAATATTTTTAGGTTTATTTAAACAAACTAAAAGATTGCTCTCAGGTGGACAACTTTGTAGTTGATGCGGATTGAAAAAAATTAATACAATTAAAATGAAAATTTCACCTAAAAGTTTGTAAATGTTCCAATGTTCAGCACTTTCTATTCCTGAAACCTAATTTGATTCATGAAATTTGATTATTTCTTCATATATATGACTAGGCAAACAGGCTTGTATAAATAAAACTCTTCAAAGAACCAAACAACATCCCGTATCTCTATTCCTAAGCAAATATTATTATTTGACAGTTAATATACACATTTATTGTTGTTTCTATAGTTCCATAGTGTAGATGATCAACCTGTTTGTTAGAAATGGAATTGAAATTTTCTAAAACATCTCGCCACGCTGGCAGTTTTGTGCTGTTCCTTCCCCTTTTCATTTTCGAAACGAAGAGACAGTCCGATGATGAGACACAGATTAAGGATTTGTAAGATGTTTTGGTTTACATAACATTTCCAGATCCAGTCTAGAATTATTCCAGAATAATCTTTTTCAACCTTCTATGTTGGATGGCGGTTTTGGGGAGTAGGTCGGATCAGGTATTAAACATATTACATATTTGTATATTCGAGGCAAGTTGGCTTCAATTCAATATTTATCAGTTAAATTTAATCTTCCTAATAGGGATTTTGTTAGATATTTACAAATCAGACACTTTGCTCACCCAAACATCTTCATTGCTCTGAGTTCCCAAAAACAATATTTGTAATTTTCTTTATGATATTGAAGTTTCCCATGGTGGATTGATAGGAACAATTCATCATAACCTGATGGATTTTTAAAAATGGATCAGGGAATGAAATCAGAAATGAATGGAAAAGTGATTTGAATATATCCATTTCAGATGCACGTGACCTGTAACCAACACCCTATTTTGTGCACGACATTGTCTATTGCAATTCAAAGTGGTGTATGGAATATATCTGTCTGACGTTAAACGATCTCGTTTTCATACTTACTTTGATTCATCATGTGAGAGATGTAGAATTTTTGAGGTAAGTCTGATCCAGACATTTTGGGATAGTCCAAAACTGAACGATTTTATTGAACAAATTTTACAAATGCTTTCAGATATTCTGAGGATCAAATAGTATCTTTGCCCTTGTATTGCGTAGTTGGGTAACTCCCAATGGGAAAGTATTTCCTTGATTTTTTTTGAATATTTTATTTAAAAGAAAAACAACCATGGTTACAACAATAATACAATATATCCTAATTCTAAAATGGTTAATATATTTTAAGAAGCTGAAAAGATTTAACAAAACCCAACCCACCTCTACCATACAAATACATCCCACCCTCCAACCCTACCCCCATAACCTTCTTAATCCCTAAAGAAGAAAGGAAAGAAAAGTAAAAAGAGGAGAAGACCAAAACACCAATTCTTATGGTGGAATAAGGAAACCCCACTATATCCAGATCACCATCTTCAAATGTTCAAATTCAAATGATCAAAATATGGGCTCCAATCCTTTTTAAAAACATAATATTTATCCCTCAAATTATATGTTACCTTCTCTAATGGGATACAAGACCTTCATTCTGAATGCCATCTCTGTAAATTAAGTACAATCTGATCTTTCCACGAATTTGCAGTACATTTCCTGGCCACTGCCAATGCCAATCTCAACAGCTATTTGAAAATTATCCAATTTATATACCAAACAATACTCCCTAATATACATAATTAGAAATGTTTTGCCCCTGATGAAAAATTTATTTTCAAAATATTCTGTAACCAATCCTTAACCTGAGACCAAAAGTGTTTAATCTTATTTCAAGACAACACTGAACGTATAAACATACCTTTTGGACCATTACATCGAAAACACAAATCATATAAACTCAAATTATATTTTTTAAATGCTCCAGAGTCAAATATAATTGATGTATAAAGTTATAAGTTACAGGACTATATCTAACATTATAATGTTTGTCATACTATCATTACAAACAATTTTCCAATGAACTCTATTCAAATCAGCTCCCAAATCTTCCTCCCATTTAAGTCTTGATTTATGTAGATTAATTGTAGGCATTTGCAATAATTTATACATTTCAGAAATAAAACCTTTTTTTCCCTCCATCACAAATCAACATTCCAAATTCTGAATCTTTAGGAGAAATCAAATTCTTCTTAAAATAATCATGATTTAATTTGATAATAACAAAAAGTGTTTGAATTGGTATTTGATATCCTCCTTTCATTCCTTCAAATGGAAGAAACCGTCTTAATTCATAACAATTATTTATCATCTTCATACCTTTCTAGTCCCAAATCTTAAGAAGGCTATTATTAACCATAAAAGGAAAAAAGTTTATTCTGATACAAAGGAGTATATAGATATTTTATCTTGTACCAATTTCTTTATTTATCTAATCCCAAATGCCCATCAAATGAGATAACTTGGTAATTTATAAATCTCAATAATTTAGTCAAATTATTTCTCACTCATCGAAGTTCAATTAACAAGCGTCGGAGAATGGTAACCCGGGGCCAAACAACACAGATAATAGGTGGAGAACAATGTGCAACGTTCCCAGTTCTATCCTTTCTATTATTGGTGACATTTGCTGCACCGGGTGGTTTCCGTGAAATTGCGATCTGTTTTCCAGATTTCATACCTGGAATTCCAGATTTCGTCAATGGAATTGTAATCTGTAATCAAGATTTTATCTGTGGAATTGTGATCTGAATTCCATATTTCATCCGTGGAATTATGATCTGCATTCCAGATTTCATCCGTGGAATTGTGATCTGTATTCCAGATTTCGTCCGTGGAATTGCGAATATGTTTCATATTCGTAAAGTTTCGCAACTGATTTATTTCCACTAGTGGGTCTGAAGGAATATGATCCGAGAAGCTGATATGCCTGTGTAGAGCCAGTTGATGAGGTAGATAAACAGCTGATGTTTGTGAAATTCAGGTCATGTTTGAACTGACCGAACAGCAGCAGCTCCATGCAACCTGCCAGTTTTATTTGACATTCCAATGAACTGAACGTTTGATCAATTCAGAAACTTGCGGTCATCACCAAAGCCGAAGTATTGCACACCAGGCCAGGAGTTATGTTCAGAGGCGAGGATCGCAGGACTCAACGGCTGAAGAAGGTGAGGCGATAATCACCAACTGCTGCTGAGGTTCGGGACGCCCATGTGATCAGTGATAGTTACCGAAATGTTACTTACGCTGATCTACTTGCATCCAGGCTGAGAAAGGGATCGTGACTTATTATTAATGTCTGATGGCTCTTTCGTATGGTGCTTTATTCCTGTTTTCGTCAGGATCCCGGGCGCAGTGATTATATTGGTTTTTAGAGGAATCCGATGAACGGCTCATATATAGTATAGAAAGAAACACAGAGTGAAGGCAGGGGTAGAAAAATAACTATTGCTCACCAAATGAAGGATGGCGCTGGAATAACCCGTTTTCCGGAAGAAGGTGCGTGTTCCCAAGAAGTGGACCCCGATTTGGAAAGCCTTACAATTTCAATGGAGGGAGCACGCAGGAAGATGACTCCATTTTTGGAAATGCATCAGATAGCATTTCAATCTGAATAAATCATTTTTCTTTGCGAATTAATGGGAAAACAATGATATATAGGGGCAGACCAGCGGCGACCCACTGAGGAAGTCGGGGTGCAGTCGCTGCGAGTCCAGACCCACAGTAAAACTTTTTAAATGCCTTCTGTTGAGTTGCAGCAGGAGCTGCAGTTACCTTGTACTGCGACTATTTCAGAGAGAGCAGAGCTGATATTTACCGATTCACAGTGTATGAAATTTAATGTAGTTATTCAAGCTGACATTTGACATCTCAAATGAATGAAATTGTTCAAACGAATGCTGGTATAAGTTCAGAATTAAATGTGGTTAAGAGAGATGTGGATGCATCTTATGAAGAATTTAAAAAAACTTCAGACTTTTTTGGGCTGTAAACAACAAGTGACTTCTAACACTGAAAAAGTGTTGAAGGTGGAAAAATCAGATTGTGAGAAGGAGCTAGAAAGAAAAAATAGATTATTTGGAAAATCAAAGCAGAACGGATAATGTGAAAATTGTTGGTTTGCCAGAAGGTATAGAAGAACAAGATCCTCTTTGTTTTTTGTAAAGACTGGATTCTGCAAATATTAGGGCAAGAATTATTCTCTGGTGTATTGGCACTGGAAAGAGCCCATAGAGGTTTAAGAAGAATACCCTCTGCTGGTCAACACCGAGACTGGGAATAATTCGATGTTTGAGTTATTTGGATAGAGAAGCAATACTTTGACTTGCAGTACAAAATGCGAGACAATGACAAACCCCATTATTGATTCAGAATAGCAGAGTCTTTTTTTTAATCCTGATCTGAGTCAAGATGTCATTCAACGTCGACATCAATGCAATTCAGTTAAAGAAGTTTTGTGGCGTAAAGGTTATGTCTACTTTTCATTACCCTGCAGTATTGAAGGTGTTTTACAGATACTATAAATTTCGTTTTTTTGAGACTGATCATGAAGCAATGATTTTTGCTGATTCATTGACAGATATAAGAGGACAAATAAATAGTTCACCATTATTTCTTAAAGAAAAAAATTGGTAGCTCAGGAAACGGTAGAAATGGCAGAAATGAGAAAAACGGAAATGGAAAGTGCCTATCTCCTTCTGAAATGGGATCTTCGAGATTGGAATCTTCTGGATGAAAAGAAGAATTTTCTTATTCTATTTTTTTCTTTTGATATTTTGATGTTACTGACTGTATGGCTGGGGAGGGGGAGATCTGCACTAAGCTGTTTACTAGTCATCAGCCACTGGTGGGTGACCCCCACCCAATTTTTGTTTAGGGGATTACTACCTTTTGGTAGTTTTTTTGGGGGTGTGGGATTTTCATTTTTTCTTTATTATGTTTTTTATTTTTATTTTTATATATATTTTTTTAGTTTTTAATTTGTGATTTTTTTATTGGAGGGCCTATATTTGTTGATTTGAGTTTTTTATATAAATATATTATTGGTATTTAGTAATAATAGTAGATATGTCAAAGTTGATGTTTGCTACTTTTAATGTTTGAGAATTAAAGAGTACGATTAAATGTAAGCGAGTCTTGGTGTATATTAAGAAAATGAAAATTTATATTTCCTTTTTACAAGAAACACGTTTGAATGTGAAGGAAAGCGTGAAATTAAAAAGGGATTGGGTTGGGCATGTAAATTTTTCTTCATTTAATTCTAGAGCTAAAGGTGTAGTAATGTGATACACAAAAAAATTATCTTTTGAATTACAATCAATTGAGGAAAAGGCAGGATGTATTCTTAAATTGAATTGTAAGATTTTTCATGAATTTTGGACTTTACTTAATATTTATGTTCCAAATGCAGATGATGAAGTATTTATTTTGAATGCATTTTTATGTTTGGGTCAATCTAATGATAATATTTTAGTTGGTGATGATTTTAATTGTGTTTTGGAACCTTTATTAGATAAATCACTGAAGAAAGTTAAAATATCCAAGATGACAATCCAGGTCCAAGTGTTGATGAAAGATCTTAATTAAGTAGATATTTGGAGATGTCTTAATCCGACAGAGAAAGATTTGTCCTTTTATTCATATAGACATGAATTGTTTTCAAGGATTGACTTATTTTTAGTATCGGCACACTTACAAGGGAATATACAACAAGCGGAATATAAAAGTAGGGTGATTTCAGATCATTCTCTGTTATATTTTACATATGAAGCTTCTGAGAAAATTCAATAGCTGATCATTGGAAACGTAATACAATGTTGTTAAAAAAATGAAATTTATTGATTTTTGAAAAAAACAAATTAATATTTTTGAAAGAAAATTCTAATTCTGTTCAACGCAAGTTTGTATTATGGGATGCTATGAAAGCCAATTTGAGAAGACAAATAATTATTTATACTTCTAAAATAAAAAAAAGAATCAATTAAATCAGAGTCTTGAATTAGAGAAACAGATTGATGAGTTAGAAATGGAATTTCAGAAAGATGCTACAGAAGATCAGAAAATAGAAATTGAATATAATACTTTGCAAACTTATCAATTTGAATGTGTGATTAATAGGACTAAACAAAGGTGAGAGAAAGCTCATAAGGTATTGGCGTGGCGATATCTGTATCGAGAACTATTAATGCTGTTAGACTGAATTCTCTTATTACATAAGCTTAATGATGAATTTTATTCATTTTATAAAATGAAGGAAAAGAGGAATCTAGATCGAATGATTTTTTTTAATCACAGTTGAATTTAACGATATTAGAGGATGGAGATATACGGGAGTTAGATGAACCATTTACTGATTCGGAAATGAAAATGGCTATGCTGGAAATGCCGAACTGTAAATCATCTGGTGATAATGGATTTTCGGTTGAATTTTATAAATTTTTAATGATGATTTATCTATAGTGTTTGGAGAACATTATGAGATACTTGAGTCTTGCTCTAGTGCTTTAATTACAGTAATTCCTAAAAAAGATAAAGATCCTTTGAAAGTATATTCATATAGATCAATTTCATTGTTAAATGTAGATTATAAAATAATAGCTACAATATTAGCGAATAGATTGGCTAAAGTATTACCAAAGCTGATTCATATTGATAAAGAATGGATATGCTTCAGATAAAATTTTGCACATGATTAGTTTGATTAATGGATTTCAACAATCTTTAGATCATCCGATGGTGATATTCTTAGATGCAGAAAAAGCATTTGATAGAGTTGAATGGAATTTTTTGTTTAAAGTTTTGGAGAAATTTAAGTTTGGTCCTTCTTTTATTGGTTGGATTAGGGCTCTATATAGTAAACCAGTTGCTAGAGTATTGATGAATTGTTTGATTTTGGAATCTGTTAAGTTTACTTGATCAACTGGTCAAGGTTGTCCTTTATCACCAGCTTTTTTGCGTTAGTGATTTAGCACAGTTGATAAGACAAAATACACAGATACAAGGTATGAAAGTTTTAGATGAGGAGTATAAAATTAATTTATTTGCTGATTATGTATTGGTGAATTTAATAAACCCAGCTCAGTCACTTTTTCACTTGAAGGAATGTTTAATATAATTTGTATGTCTTTCTGGATATAAAGTTAATTGGGAAAAAAGTGAAATATTACCAGTAAGTGAAGGAGATTATTCAGTTTATAAGAATATTATTAATTTGAAGTGGAATGATCAAATTAAATATCTGGGTATAATTTTGAATGTTAATTATCAATCTTTATATAAATTAAATCATGCTCCATTAATGAAAAAATTAAAACTGATTTGATTAAATGGAAAGATTTACCTATTAATTTAATGGAAAGGATAAATACAATTAAGATCAATATCTTACAATATTTGTTTCAATCTATTCTGTACTTACTTGATAATTTTATTTGAGATTTAAGTAAAATGGTTAGGGAGTTTTTATGAGGGGTAAATTTTCGATAGTAGCTTTGAATAAATTAACTTGAAAATATGAGTTAGGGGGACTACATTTACCACATTTTCAAAATTATTATGAAGCAGCCCAACTTAAATTTATTAGTTCATTGATGGATTTGGTATGGCCTCCTAGTTGGGCTAAAATTGAGATGGCAAGTATTTGTTTAAATTTTTGTTTAGGTGGAATATAAATTTGTTTCAACAATATAATGTGTATATACTAAAACATTTAATGAAGTTATGTATAAAGAAATATAACATGATAGGTCCTAGGGTTAAATTATTGGCTTTGACTCCATTGTATAATAATCAACTTATTTCTTTTTCAATACATAATCAATGTATATTGCATTGGAGATTTAAAGGTGTGAAAAATTTGGGAGATTGTTTTAAAGAGGGTAAGTTTTTATCTTTTAATCAGATGAGGGAAGGTTTTGGTATTGATAAAAACTCTATTTCTTTATTATCAAATTCCATCTTTGGTAAAATGTATGTTTGGTAGAGATATGATTTTACCTAAAATGACTAAATTTGAGACTTCACTTATGAAGGTACCAGAGAAGGGTTATATTTCATTTATGTATCAAATATTACAGGATGGTATGGATAAAAAGGTTGGGATAGATCTAAAATTAAATGAAAGTGGATATTGGTTTTACTTTTTCTGAAGAGGATTGGTTAGATATCTATTATGATAGTGTAACTAGATTGATAAATGCATGTTATGCAATGATTAATTACAATTTTTTTACATCAATTATATTTGACACCTGAAAAAAAGTTAAACAAAATATGGTTTTCATGTATCAGATTTGTGTTTTAGATGTGGTGAATCGGTTGGAACTTTTTTCATGCTGTTTGGTCATGTATACATATACAACCTTTTTGGAAGAAAATTCAATCATTTTTAAAATATCTGTATAAGAGTAAAATAGTTTTAGATTCAACAGTATTTTTATTGGGTAGTTTGCAACCTCTGAAAGGCTTGGGATTAGATAAGTTTCAGCTTGCTTTTGTATATTTAGCTTTTCCATGGCGAAAAAAATATATTGCTAGTACGTGGAAAGATGCAAATATGATTGATATTAATAGATGGCATAATGAGATGAAATATTGTTTAATAATGGAAAACATTACATATGTTTCGCATGATAATTATAATTTTTTTAATATATAATTTTATATATATATATATATAAAAAAGGTTCATGTTTAATTGCTGTATATGTCATATTATTTGTTTTTTTTTAATGAATAAATAAAGTTTAAAAAAAAAAGAAAGGGAGAGCTGTTTGAGGAGATAAAAGGGAACAGATTTTTAACAATTTTGGGCTTCATACAGGAGTCTGACGATGGCCATAAGGCAATGATCTTTGAATCTGATGTTGCAGAATTGCACATTCGTGAAGCTTCTTCTCTGCAGGGGCTGGTTTATGAAGAGCGTTGAGTACAGATGGATTGCCTTTTCATCTGTTGGTTGCTATTCAAAGGCAGCGAAAGGATGGAATGGATGGAGGGGCAGGGGTATGTGTGTGATGGTCTGAGCAATGTTCATAACACTATGTACTTTCTTTCGGCCAAGAGCGAGCAGTTCCCGCACTACGATGTGATACACCTGGACGGGATCTTTCAATTGTGCATCAGCCGAAGTTGTTTAGTAATGCAGGTGACAGGCAAAATATCCTCCGGTTTCAGAGGCAGCTTGGGTGTTCGTGAACTTCTGTGCCATCGAGGAAATACCACGAAGGTTGGAGGTGTTGTGGTTCGTGTTGAAGTCAGTCTTAGGTTACGCAGGATAGTGAGAGAATACGGATTTGGGCAGAGAAGTGTCAGATGCAGTTCAATCCGGATATTTTGGTAATTAAACGTTAAAGGAAGAGCACATGATTAGAGGCAGGATTCTTACCAGTGTGGAAGAATAAAGGGACCATCGGATCAAAATCCATAGATCCCTTAAGGTTGCTGCACAGGCTGATATGGTCATTAAGAAGAATTCTGGTATGCATTAGTTTGGGGATTATGTTCAAGACTCATGACTTATAATGCCCTGATAGGATGAGGTTTAGAATATTGCTAATGTTCCGGTCGCTTCAGTACGGGATATATGTGGAAGTTACAGAGTGGGTGCAGAGGAGATTTCCCAGGATGTTGCCAGTTTGCAGCAATTGTCTTATGAGGCAAGGTTAACAGAGTGATGGCTTTTCTCTTTGGAGTAAAGGAGGATGAGAGGCACCTTAATAGTGGTCTGCACGATTTGTGAAAGACATAGGTGGGGTGGACAACAACCTCTCTTCCAAGGGCGAGAGTAGAAAACACCAGAGGACATTTGCTCAAGGTGAGGGGAGGAAAGTTTGGGGGACACTTCAGGATTAAGAATTTACACAGAGTGTAGTTGGGACATGCCCGGATATTGGTTCAGGTTGGTACAATAGGAACATTTAAAAATACCCTTAAACAGGTACATGGATAGAATAAACATAGAGGTTCATATGTGTGAATCAGCGAACGCAGGCCGTCCCGTGGCCCAAAGTGGAAGCTACAATTTCAAACGTGAAACTTAGCAGATGGGAAGAGCAGGACTCCGATGTAAATGGCCTGCAGGTACATGAAGAAAACTCCCCAGAACCCCTTGGGGATGTGGATAGGATCGGATTCCCCCTTCCTCAACATGACCATCGGACATCGTAGTGGGGAGTGCGAGACTCGCGAAGAGGTCGGCTTCGGCCGCGGTCGCGGGGCAGCAGTGCTGAAACCCGCAGGCAATGGAGCGTCCCGACAGAAGGAGAACCGGCAGGAAATCGGCGTCGGTGCAGTCAACGGGGAAGAGTTTAATACTCTCCTCTGACCCAGTAGCGGATCCAGGATCAAGTCCCGCAGAGCAGCGGACGTCAGTGTCAGCTTCAGTGCCGACAACAGGGAAATCTCCAATATTCACCTCTACCCCAGTAGCGTGCCCAGGATCGAGTTCCTGGGTGCAGTGGAGACCTGATAGCAACCGGCATTGAAACAAACAGATGAGCTGGCAGGTGCAGCGCTGCACTGCAAGATATCTCTCAAACTGGCAGATGCAGCAGCGCAGGGTCCAGAAATCAACAAGAGCAAGACTCCAGTTCCTGGGAGCAGGGAGATCGAGAAAGAGAACACTGCTAAAAAAAAAACAAGCAGGGGGGCTCAGAGCCATTCCTGCAAGATGTTATTGACAAGATGTGTCAAATGGAAAGCATTTGGATGCCTTTGAGATTTTTAGCGGAAGAAATAACATTAAGATAGTGGGGATAAGGGGATTCACGTGACGGAGTATTGGCCGGTCGGTAAAACCAGCCCTCTCCAGGAAAATAGAAAAAAGTCAGTAATAAGCAAAGCATAACAGAAATAAAGTACAAGAAATAGAAGATAAGGATACAGAGAAGAGAACGAAGATGGCTTTCAAGAAGGAGAAAGTAAGAACAGCTGGAAGAAAAGAAGTAAAAAAAGTCACAGGAGAAGAAGGAAAAAGGCCTTGCCTGCAGGAAGGAACAGGACGCTGTGATGACGAGGAGCGCCCGACCCTCGAGGTCAGTACCTGCCCTACAAAGTTGCGACCCACCAGCAGTTACATTACAAAAATGGGTCTCGGAGCCAAGCAAAAGTTGCGAAGAGTCGCACATGCACAGTTCTCAATCAGAGGAGCAAGGAGCGGGCTGACACCGGACACAAGTGCTCTCAGCTGGAGGATAAGGAAGACAGCAGAAGAGGGTGCGACGAAACAGACGTGGAAGACAGAGGGAGGGAATATGGACAAAAAGACCAAAGTCAAAAAACACAACAGACTAGGAGCCCAAGAGGGGAGGAACAGCAACAAGAGGCTCAGCAATAAGGGGCCCGACAAAGAGATACAAGTAGCTCATCAGGCAAAACAGAAGAGATGCAGACACAAAGAAAAGAAGAAGACACAAACACAGAAGAGGAAGAAGAAGACCAAGATCTTCATAGAGAAATAAAAGGTAAAACTGATGGACAAAGTGAAATAAAAGATGGAACATGAACAGAATATAGATAAAGTCTTTTTTTGAAGAACAAATTAGATCACTAAAAGAATGGTTATCATTAGAGATTAATGCAATTAAAAGAAAAAATGAAAAGAACAGAAGATGGAAGTGGTAATGACAGAAATAGGGAAAAGAGTAGAGAGTGTGGAAGAGCAGGAAAAGGCTGTAGAAATGGAAGTGAATTAACAAGAGAAAAATTGGAAGTAAGTGACAAAAAATTAAAGAGACACGAAAGTTGTTATCTTACAAAATTGATATGTTGGAAAATTATAGTAGGCGAAACAACATAAAAATGGTGAGCCTGAAGGAGGGTGAATAAGGCACAGACATGAAGGAATTTATAAAAGGATGGATCCCAAAGGTCCTGGGAATGACAGAAATACAGGAAGAAATGTAAATACAAAGGGCAAACAGAGCATTAGCTCCGAAACCACAGGCACATCAAAACCAAGATCCATCTTAGTAAATCTTTTGAGATATACAACAAGAGAAAATGTACTGGAACAGGCAAGGAATAATTGGAATATGAGGGTCAAAAATATTTTTTTACCCAGACCTAAGTTTTGAACTATTAAAGAGGAGGAAGGAATTTAATACAGTGAAATCAACTATGGAAAAAAAGGATACAAATTCATATTAAGACATCCAGCCGTCCTTAAAATATTTGTACCGGGGAGCAAAACAAACCTTTCTCCGATCCAGAGAAAGCACAAGAATTTGCAGAACGTTTGCAGGACAGGAGATGGATTGAAGAGATGTAACAAGAATGAAGAACGGCGATAAGATATATATAAAGATAGGTAAACAATCTATATGCAAAGAACTAAAGAGGGGAAAGAGAAGGGAAGGAAGGGAGTAAGGGGTAAAATAAAAAATAAGAAAGAGAGAGAGTTTTATTATATGTGTTTAAAAAAGTGTTTTCTGGAGAGGGCTGGGTGGAGGGGGAATAACCATCACTGCAAAATCAGTTGACGCTGCAAACAAGATCGTAACCCAAATGAAAAGGGGAGTTCTGGTTGCCCAGCAAGGAGTATGGGGCAACTCAGAGGGGGGGGGGGGAGTTGGGGAAATTTGTGGTTAAGGTATTAATGGATGTGGGAACTGCGGGGGTACATTATGTCTTAAATGTGTTGTATATTAAGTGCAATAAGAGAAAACTAAGAGATGAGAATGGGGAAAAGGGGGATGAAAGTGGCAAAGAAGTGGAAAAGATATGTATGCAAGATATAAGATGGCCATGTTGAACTATATGATTATAAAAATTAATGGAATGCATAACCAAATTAAAAGGAAGAGGCTACTAAATTTATTGAAGAAGGAAAAAAATAGTTATACAATTTGTGCAGGAAACGCATCTAACTGAAGCGGAACATAACTAACTAAAGAGAGACTGGGTAGGATACGTAATAGCAGCATCCTATAATTCAAAAGTTAGAGGTGTAGCCATACTAGTTAACAAAAATGTACCAATCAAAATAGAGGAGAAATATTAGGTCCGGTAGGAACGTATGCAATGATAAAATGTCAGATATACTGAGAATTTTGGTATCTGCTCAATATATATGCACCTAACGAGGATCAAAAGTTTATGCAGGATATTTGTTGATGATTGCAGACACACAAGGAAATACATTAATAGGAGGGGATTTTAGCCTTATTTTGGACCCAATGTTAGATAAAACTGAATGAAAGACAAATACAAAGAATAAAGTAGCCACATTTATGGTTAAATCAATGAAGGAAATGAAACTTATGAATATATGGAGGAGGCAACACCCAAGAGAGAAGGAATTTTCATATTATTGGAGTAGCCACAAAACTTACTCAAGGACTGATATGTTTTTATTGTCAGCCCAAATTCAAGGGAGAGTTAGGGAAACTGAAATCAAAGCTAGACTACTATCAGATCATTCACCCCTATAATTAGCAATAGAACTGGAAGACATCCCACCAAGTACATATAGATGGAGGTTAAACTCCATGCTACTTAAAAGACCGGAATTTAGGGAGTTTATTGAATGCCAAATTAAAACATATTTTGAAATAAACACAGAATCAGTGAAAGACACATTTATATTATGGGACGCAATGAAAGCCTTTATTAGAGGGCAGATAACAAGTTATGTGACTAAGATAAAAAAGGATCTCAATCGGTAAATAGAGCAGTTGGAAAAGGAGATAGTAAGTACAGAAAAGGAATTAGTAAAAAGGATGACAAAACAAAAAGGAGAGAACTGGCAGACAAAAAAATTAAATACGAAATATTACAAATGTACAAGGTGGAGAAGAACATAATGAAAACAAAATCAAAAATATTATGAACTGGGAGAACAAACACATAAAATATTAGCCTGGCAACTTAAAACAGAACAAGCTAAAAGAATGATACTGGCATCAAGGATAAAGGACAAACAAAAGACATATTATCCAAAAGAGATCAATGAACATTTTAAGGAATTTTATGAACAATTGTATCAAGCTGAGAACGAGGGGAAAGAAGATAAAATAGAGGAATTTTTAGCTAAAATTTAACTTCCGAAATTGCAAGAAGAGGAACAAAACAAGCTAATAAAACCATTTGAAATAGAGGAAGTACAGGATATATTAAAAAAGGTACGAACAATAAAACACCAGGAGAGGATAGATTTCCAATAGAATTTTATAAAACATTTAAAGAGTTATTAGTTCCTTCTCTCCTGGAAGTAATGAACCAGATAGAAGAAACACAAGACTTGCCAGATTCATGTAAGACAGCAATAATTACAGGAAAACCAAAGACGTGGAAGGATCATATAGACCAATATCTATACTTAACACAAACTATAAGATAATAGTGAAATTATTAGCAAACTGATTGGCTGATTGTGTACCTAAAATAGTAAAACAAGATCAAACTGGATTTATTAAGAAAATACGAACAGTGGACAATGTCTGCAAACTTATTAATCTAATTCATGCAGTTCAAGGAAATAAGAAACCAACAGTGGCTGCTGCTCTAGATGCAGAAAAAGCCTTTGACAGAGTAGAGAGGAATTACTTAATTAAAGTATTACAGAAATTCAATCTTCCAGCAAAATATTGGATTAAAGCATTGTATAATGGTCCGTTGGCGAAGGTAATTGTAAATGGATAAGTATCAAGTCACTTTAAATTAAGTAGGCCAACTAGACAAGGATGTCTACTATCCCTCTCATTCTTCGCCTTAGCAATAGAACCTTTGACAGAACTGATAAGAATAGAAAATTAAATAAAAGTGATAAAAATAAAGGAGTATAAAATCAGCTTATTTGCAGATTACATCATATTTTACCTAACAGAACCAGAGTTATCAGTAAAAGAATTACATAAGAAATTGAAGGAATATGGAGAAATATCGGGATGCAAGATCAATGCAATTAAAAGTGAAGTTATGCAAATGAGTAAAGCAGATTATACAGAATTTAAAAAAAAGAATCACTATTTAAATGGCAAGCACAAGCAATCTGATACCTGGGGATCAGGTTAGATAATAACTTAAGCCATTGTACAAACTAAATTATCAGCCACTAATAAAGAAATTGCAGGAAGACTTAGAACAATGGAAAGAATTACCACTAACGTTGATAGGGAGGGTAAACTGCATTAAAATGAACGTGTTCCCAAGGATACAATAATTATTTCAAACATTAACAATTCCCTTAACAGAAAAATTCTTTAAGGAACTAAAGAGAATAATAAGGAAATTCTTGTGGAAATGGAGGAATCCAAGGGTAGCGTTAGATAATTTAACAGAGAGATATAATGAAGGTGGTTTACAGTTAACAAATTTTAGAAATTATTATAGACCCACACAATTGAGGTATTTATCAGATTTTTACCAATCAAGGGAAAAATAAGACTGAACTAAAATAGAGCTAGATACAATAGGGGAAAAGGTACAGGAATATATACTTTATAAGTGGGGTGGAAAGATGGTGCAAAATAAAAACTCACCAGTACTGTATCATTTACTTAATACACGGAAGAAGACCCACTTAGGAAGGAAAAAAAAAATGAATGATCAAATACCAAAATTACTATTGACGCAAAATCCGCTAATCCCTTTCGCAATAGACAACATTTCCTTTAGAAAATGGGAGAGAAAAGGAATCAAAAGAATAGAAAACTGTTTTTTTGGGAAATAATTTATAAACATTGGAACAGTTTGTACAAATATGGAATAACTCATGGTACAATGTTTGCATATCATTAAATGAAAGCGTATTTAAAGGATAAATTGAGATTACCTGAAGGAAGCAGGTTTGAATACGTGATTACAGACATAATGATAATCAAAAGATTTATAACCAACATGTACATAAAGCTGCAAGAGAAGGAAAATGAAATAAACTATAAACCTATGCAGAAGTGGGGAAAAGATCTAAACAAAAAGATTTAAAAAATGAAGTATGGGAAAAGTTATATCTGGAACTATGAAGAATACAAGAAACACAAGATTATGCATGATACAGTATAATTGGTTACACAGGGTATATATTACTCCTCAATAATTAAAAAAAGGGATTCAACATTATCAGATAGATGTTTTCGCCGTAAGAAGGAAATGGGAATAACATTACATGCAACTTGGGCATATATGAATGTAAATATGTTTTGGGGAGAATTAAATCAGATACTAAATAAAATGACAAAAAATAACATACCAAAAAAACAGAGATATTTCTTTTAAGTAACATAAGAAGTAGAGAAATAGGCCTCAAATTGGATAAAGTGCAAAATAAATTCATTACGATAGCCTTAGCGATAGCAAAGAAATGTGTAATGTCAACTTGGAAAATGGAAGAGAGGATGAGTATACAGCAATGTTACATGGAAATGAATAAATGTATTCTATTGGAAAAAATAACATCACAATGTTTGAAGGAATTTGGGAACCATACATGGAACCTATCAGAGAGAGACTGCCTATGACCCCCATCGCCTAAAATGTGAATGAAAATGATAAGAATACAAAATGACTAGATTCAGTGTGTAATAAATAGATGACTCATTTTTCTTGTTTATTTTAATTTGTGTGTGTGATGCAAGATTTAAACAACGTTTCTTACTTTTGCAGCCTTTGCTTCTGCAAGGCTGAGAACCTGCTTGTTTGTTAGAATCAGCAGAAATAATCTAATTTACACCATGAGGCCCAGGATGCATAAATTCCACCATGGGGCCCAGGATGCAAATGAATCAGGACATTATCTAATTTACACTATCTGGCCCAGGGATGAATATGAATCAGTAGACATTATCCGACTTCCACCATGAGGCCGAGAGAAGCAGTTGTCTTTTGTTGGTCGGAGACTGTCAGGAGACCTTGAAGATAATTAAATCATTTGTTCAAAGAGATAAGATCTGAATTAAACAACTTTTGGGTAATATAAGCCATGGTCCCACTGCTGAAGTTTGAGACTCTCCAAGAGGTGGCAACATCTCTCAGCAAGAAGAAGAACTTCAAGAGTCCAGCTAACTTCCCGGTCGAGGGAGGTGGAGAAGCTGCTACCGGCGCCCCGACAACCTACTACAAGTGTGCAGTCGTTGCCTCATTTTGGCAGTTGGGATCAGTCCAGGCATTGATAAGTATAATTGGGAAGGGCTTGCATATTGTAGTGTGAATTTAGCTTTAGATTTAGTAATAAAACCTTGTATAAACTGAACTGGTCTCGGTGTGTGTGTGTGTGTGTGTGTGTGTGTGTGTGTGTGTGTGTGTGTGTGTGTGTGTGTGTGTGTGTGTGTGTGTGTGTGTGTGTGTGTGTGTGTGTCTATTTTCTTTCGGTGGCTCAAACACTGTGACCAATCTAAAATGAACAAAATGAGAGGCATAAGTTTACCCAAGACAATTGGTGCTGCGAGCAGGGTTGGTCTCAAGATGTTTCGCCGAAAGAAAGAGGTGAGCCCTGAGCAGTTCTTGATTCTGGGATGGACTTAGAAAGACGATGGGTTTAGTATGTTGGCCAATACCCTGTCTTTGTTGGGACCACCCCTCAGTTGGGATGAGATGTTAGATCCATCTATTGCACCTCTGGGGGAGTGGGTTGTCACTCTCCTTTGAGAAAGTAAATTTCCTTGTAAAAAGGGGATGCTGATGGACGGTTTTTGGCTGCTGGCCACAGCCTTACGCCAATCCTTTCAGCGTGAAGCAGAATTAGTTCAAAGAGAAGTAGAATCTCAGCACAAGAGAGAGCAATTAGAGAAGGAGCTAGAAGCCATACGACAACGCTGTTCCATGATGAGTGAGATTGTTCGCACCAGTCAGGACCGAGCCAAACAATGGGAAGATAAGCATGTCCAAACGATCTGCTGTAATATTAAACTCCGGCAGCAGCCCTGTGCAGATAAAGAAAGGCATGGTGTAGAACCCAATCCACATTGTATTCATGCCATGATAAGGAATGGCGACGATCCTGATGTAATTGATGAATGGGACGGGAATATCTGGAATGATGACCATGGTAATAATGCAGATACTCCTCAGCATGTGCCTAACATACTGCCCTCTCCACCTGCTGTTCACGTCCGCCCCATAAGGCAGCAGACTTCCCAAACAGACGGAAGGGGGGGGTGATGTAAGGGTAGAGATTGAATGGATAGATACCCCGATCTCCCAAGCGGACCCAGGGGAAAATACTCGAACCCCTGCTTATGCTCTATGGCCTACCCCCTCTACGGGATGGCGAAGGCCTCGTCCCGTCCACTGGGCAAAGGACCCTGTGGGCCAAAGTGGGAGCAGGGGTCAAGAGCAGTCAATGATACCAACTTCTCTATAAAAGATCTGGCTGCCATTGGAGATCGATATAGGCAAAAGGCGGGAGAAACTCTGGCAGCCTGGCTCCTGCATGTTTGGGAGTTAAATGTATATTTAACTCCTGAGGAATTGTTGGGATTAGGAATTCGTCAGCAGTCCCTTGCTTCGGCCTTGTATGCAGGGCGTTTGAGGCTGTGGGTCCATGGGGGGAGCCCTGATGAAGAGATATGCACAGCCAGAATGCATACCCGATTGGTTTGTTCCGCCCAACCCACTGTACAGGGATTGGTTCTGTCTGTAATTAGTCTGCTAATTGGGCACCCTTTGTCTGAGGCGATGCACGCCTTATCTGGGCTTCGAGAATTAGAGTTGGGAGGTAAAATCCACTCATGTACAACCCAGGTTAAATCAGATAAGCAGGATGAAAAGAGAGGGGCTGCTGCTAATAACGGACCGACAAGAAAGGACCTTTTTCTAACCTTGTTAAAGTTAGGCATACCTAAAAGTGATATTGATGGGAAACCTACTGCGGTCCTTTATGCCCTTTTTAAGAGAAAGGCAGGGAAACATCATCCCCAGCTGTTGAGTCTTCCTGCCCCTTCTGCTCCCACTGCTGCTCCTATAGAGCCAGCTTCTCTTGCTCCAGTTATCTGTGATGAGATAGAACAAATGGTTAAAAAGGCTCTTATGGATAATAGTGGCACGTGGGCCTGGAAGTTCCCAAAACCTACTAAAGCATGAGGGTGTCGGCAGGGCCCCCGTGCATACTCTATTGAGACATGGCAGATACACGGGGACCCACGGCCCTACATACTATAAACAATCCATTGACGTGGGGGTAATGACCGCCAATATTTGCCCTTGGTCGACACCGGTGCAGAGCACTCGGTAATTCCTGGTAACCCCGATCTCTGGACTGGACCAACATTTTGAATAGAGGGGTGGGAGGAGCGATCACCCTGGTGAAGGAAATAAAAGTCTGCGCCACGGTGGGTGATGGTCCTTCCCCTATATGGTTACATGTCCTGGTGGCTGCCACTGACGAGTGTATCCTGGGTATTAATATGTTCACCAGTACGGCCGTTAATACTAGCCAAGGGGGATTTGCATTTGGAATTCGGACTATTACTAAAAGACTAGTGGTGGGTCGGGCTAAGTGGGATCCTGTGATGGTGCTTCCCCCCCCCAAAACCAGTATGCATTCCACAATATCGCTTCCCTGGGGGGGGAACAGAAGTGATGGTACAGAAGGCAGAACAAGAGGACGCCTGGTTTACTGATGGTAGCAGCCAGTGGGTGCAAGGAAAGCAGAAGTGGAAGGTGGTGGCTTACCATCCCAGTTCAGGAACTCACTTATTGAAGGAGGGGGCTGGTGGCTCCAGTCATTATGCTGAGTTGAAGGTGGTCACATTACCACTAGACCCCCATCATCACCCTCTTCATTTGTTTACTGATTCCTGGGCTGTGGCTAATGAACTAGTGGTATGGATGCCTGATTGGCAAAAGAACGACCAGTATGGCGCAAACAGTTGTGGCAGCTGTTGTGGGATGCTTCCCATCATCGTGAGATAACTGTATATCACATTGGCGCCCATACCAATGCGAGGACGAACATGGCACAACATAATGCAGTAGCAGATCAGCTTGCCTTTATCAGCCACGCCGATACTGTCCCCCTGGCTCGATGGGCACATGAACAGAGTGGCCATTTGGGAGAGAAGGGATCAGCTATGTGGGCCCATACACATGCCTTACCCGTCCATCAGGACAATGTCCGCATGGTCGTGCGTACATGTCCAGCATGCCAGCTTGTGAGATCCCGCACCGTTCCTCCTGGTCTGCATGGCCGAATAAGATGGGGAGCTCGCTCAGCTGCAGTCTGGCAAATTTATTACATAGGCCCTATGCCAGACTGTATGGGTTAGCATTACATCCTGGTCATGGTTGACACCTTTTCGGGCCTGGTTTTTGCTTTTCCCACCAAGATGTCTGACCAAGCTAGCACTATTCAAGGACTAAACCATTTAATTTCTCGTTATGATGTACCAGAGGAAATTCAGTCTGATAATGGCTTTCACTTCTCCGGGAAGGCAATCTGTGATGGGGCAGCTGACAACAGTATTTTATGGGTCCACCATATTCCTTATTACCCGCAGGCTGCCGGGTTAGTTGAATGAATGAATGGCTTACTTAATTCGTTTGTTAACACCACTGGGGACCCTGAAGGGTTGGTGCCATGTGTGGCAGCAGGCAGTTGACAATTTGAATAATCGCCCTTTGAAGGGAGGTACACTTTTCCACCGACTTCTTCACGCTTTTGAATTACAGCCTATTCCAGAGGAGGAACAGTCATTGCCCCCCATTCCCGAGCTAGAGAATGCTGGACAAAAGGTATGGGTGGCACCACCAGGTAGTGGCCCTCCTGTAAAAGGGGAAATAGTGACATCTGCCCAGGGTAACATTCGGTGGGTAGCTAGTGAGGGACAGGATGGTTTAGTTTGTTTAAATACTGAATGCTTATGGCATCGTGAGTGACATATGTCAGGTTTCTTTGTTCCAGGTCCTCCGTCTTGCACTCCTGTTGATCTGGCTTAACCACTGCTTTGATGCCAGCAATTGGATTTGTAATGTCGAGGACGTTCCAAGGGGGATACGGCCCGATGTATCCACTAATATATCTGATATTGTTAATCATGTTTCAAAATCTGTTTGTGAGCTTCAGTGTCTGGGTATTGTGGCTCACAAGGATAGTTTGAGCCTTGATTGGAATCCTTTTTCATGGTTAAATGGTACATTTGAGGGATTGGACCACAATATTCTCTGAATGGTTGCTCGCATTATTGCTTATTTTTGTGCTTATTATAGTTTTAGTTTCTCTTTTTCTCTCCTTCTGTACTCAAATGCTTGTAAGGTCTTGTAAGTGACAGGCTGCGACAAAGGGGTGGAATGTAATGGAAGATTTAAACCGTGTTTCTTACTTTTGCAACCTTTGCTTCTGCAAGGCTGAGAACCTGCTTGTTTTTTTAGAATCAGCGGACATAATCTCATTTAGAGTATGAGGCCCAGGATGCATATTTAGTAGAGACACCTAAATTCCACCATGAGGCCCAGAGATGCAGTTGTCTTTTGTTGGTCGGAGACTGTCAGGAGACCTTGAAGATAATTAAATCATTTGTTCAAAGAGATAAGATCTGAATTAAACAACGTTTGGGTAATATAAGCCATTGCTGAAGTTTGAGACTCTCCAAGAGGTGGCAACATCTCTCAGCAAGAAGAAGAACTTCAAGAGTCCAGCTAACGTCCCAGTCGAGGGAGGTGGAGAAGCTGCTACCGGCGCCCCGACAACCTACTACAAGTGTGCAGTCATTTCCTCGCTTTGGCTGTTGGGACCAGTCCAGGCATTGATAAGTATAATTGGGAAGGGCTTGCATATTGTAGTGTGAATTCAGCTTTAGATTTAGTAATAAAGCCTTGTATAAACTGAACTGCTCTCAGTGTGTGTATGTCTATTTTCTTTCAGTAGCTCAAACACTAATGAACAAAATGAGAGGTATAAGTTTACCCAAAGCAGAGTGAAAATATTGTTTTATGGTTTTATTGTATTGTATATGTTGAATATTTATCGGTATTGGTGGGGGGTGGGTAGAGGGGAGGGAGGAAAGGGGTGAAAGGGGAGAATAGACCACTGTGTAAATTTAATGTGATACATTTGTATATATTTTGGTTGATATGGTTCACAGTGTTACAAATAAATTAAAAATAACAAAAGATAGCAGGATAGTGGATCCCTAAGATGCTGGGTAGGGAAGTGGTGGGAGAAAGGGGGCACAGACCTCTATTCCTCAGACCTGGTCCTGGACAAAGGTTGTGATCTGTACTGGTGAGACTGCTACGTTACCAGGATAGAGAAAAAAATACTGGGGGTGGCAATGATGAATGAGAAAAGAAGAGGGTCTGCCCAGAGGTAGAAGGCAACTACCTCCCCAAACACCGGAGATAAATCTTCATAAAAAGTTTTATAAAATTCCACCGAAAATCCATCATCGCCTGCTGACTTCCCATTGGGCATTTCCAACATAGTCGCCTTAATCTCTAATTCTGGAAATGGAGCTTCCAAATCCATAACATCATCCTCTTCTAATGTTGATAATGTTAACTTAAATAAATAAGAATTAATGGAACCAATATCCTGTTTCCCCTCAGAAGTATATATTTTTTAAATAAAATTGGTCATTAATTTCTTGAGGTTTATGGGTAACTGTTGAATTATTTTTACAGCATTAATAATCCATGAAACCTGTTCCTTCTTTAACTGCCATGCAAGTCCCTTATGTGCCCTCTCACCCAACTCATAATAACGCTGCTTAGATTGATTATTTAAGCATTCAAATTGATAATTCTGCAACGTATTATAACGCAAATTCAATTTAGTCAAAGCCACTTTTTGTAATCTTCTGTCACTTCCTTCTGAAATTCCTTCTCCAATTCATCAATTTGCTTTATTAATTCAAAACTTTCTGCCATATACTGCTTCTTAATTTTAGTGGTATAACTAATAATCTGTTGTGTTAAATAAGCTTTTAATGCATCCCATAACACAAAACGACTTTTTACTGAATTAACATTTTCAGACAAAAGAAGTAATCTGTTCTTTAACAAAATTAACAAACTCTGGTTTTTTGAACAACATTGTGTTAAATCTCCATCTATAAGATGAACGTACCACTTAACCATATAACCACTTACAGCAAAGAACAGGCCTGTTCGGCCCTACTAGTCCATGCTGTAACAAATCCCCACCCTCCTAGTCCCACTGACCAGCACCCGGTCCATACCCCTCAAGTCCTCTCCTATCCATGAAACTATCTAGTCTTTCCTTAAATGTAATCAATGATCCTGCCTCGACCACGTCTGTCCGAAGCTCATTCCACATCCCCACCACCCTTTGCATAAAGAAATTTCCCCTCATGTTCCCCTTATAAATATCCCCATTCAATCTTAAACCATGCCCTCTAGTTTGAATCTCCCCCACTCTTAATTGAAAAAGCCTATCCACGTTTACTCTGTCTGTCCCTTTTAGAATCTTAAACACCTCTATCAAGTCCCCTCTCAATCTTCTACGCTCCAGAGAAAAAAGCCCCAATCTGCACAACCTTTCCCTGTAACTCAAACCTTGAAATCCTGTTAACATTCTCGTGAACCTTCTCTGCACTCTCTCTATTTTGTTTATATCTTTCCTATAATTTGGTGACCAAAACTGTACACAGTACTCCAAATTTGGCCTCGCCAATGCCTTGTACAATTTCATCATAACCTCCCTACTCTTGAATTCAATACTCCGATTTATGAAGGCCAACATTCCAAATGCCTTCTTCACCACACCATCTACCTGAGTAACAGCCTTGAGGGTACTATTTACCACAACTCCTAAATCCCTTTGTTGCTCTGCACATCTCAATAGCCTACCATTTAATGCATATGACCAATTTAGATTTGCCTTTCCAAAATGTAACACCTCACACTTATCTGTATTAAATTCCATCAGCCATTTCTCAGCCCACACCTCCAGCCTTCCTAAATCACCTTTTAATCTACGGTAATCTTCCTCACTGTCAACAACACAACCAATCTTTGTATCAACCACAAACTTGCTTATCCAATTCTCCACCCCTACTTCCAGATTGTTAATATATATAACAAACAATAGTGGACCGAGGACCGATCCCTGAGGAACTCCACTAGTCACTGGCCTCCAATTGGACAAACAATTTTCTACCACTACTTTCTGACATCTCCCATCCAATCATTGCTGAATCCATTTCACTACCTCCTCATTTATACCTAATGCCTCCACTTTTTTTCCTAGCCTCCTGAACTTACATAAGAAAAAAATAATAAAGAATGATCTGATATAACCCTGCTTTCATATTCTGCCTGTGATACCCTTACTTGTAAATGTGCCAATACTAAAAAAAAATCTAGGCTAGAAAATGAATCATGTCGAGATGAATAAAAAAATCATTTTCTGTAGGATTAACCCTTCTTCAAATATCCACCAAATTTAAATACTTCACCAAGGGACCAATTTATATCGCCATCTTTGATTTCTTTACACCTTTTCGGGATTTATCCAACAAAGGATCCAAGACACAATTAAAATCTCCCCTAACTAAAATATTTTCATTAGCTGGATTTAATAACAAAAAGGCACCTGAAATAAAACACTCATCGTCCACGTTAGGTGCATAAACATTAAACAAATCCAAGATTCTTTAAAAAATTTACAATTCACCTTTAAAACCCTTCCAGCATTCCCTTCCATAATTTGCAACTCAAAAGACAAATTCTTATGAATTAGAATTGCTACACCCCTTGTCTTAGAATTAAATGAAGAAAAGAAACACATGCCCAACCCAATTTCAAATGTTCTTTTTCAGTCAAATGTGGTTCTTGTAAAAAGGCAATATCAAGTTTCAGTTTCTTGATATAAGCCAAACCTCGCTTTCACTGAACATTAAAAGTAACAAATTTAAAATTAGATATCCTTACAAACTAACAATATAATCACTTACTACAAAATATCGCTCCACTTCTAGTAAATGAAAACCACTCTCCCTCCCCTAAATATTTTAAAAGAAAAATTATATATATATATATAAATAATTATCCTCCAAAAAAACACTACCCAAAGGTAGTAACGCCATAATAACTAGGTGTGGTAAACCCACTATTGGCAGATGACTATCAAAGATTTCATAGCTATCCACACCCAGCCAGAAATACATCATTCACATTAATATAATTCAATACTGTAAATATATTCAACCCAATGACTCCATTCCTGATGATTGTTCTTGATCTTCAATGTCAATAAGACGTTGTTTTAAAACCTCTTTCTTTCCATTTTTTCAATTTTTCTAATTCTTCCCATTTCCATTTGCCCTCTTTTTGGGTGAGTATGGTGAAACTCTTCCATGTCATTGTAAATCCGGTAATGAATTAGCAAAAAAGAATACATCATGATCATTCTCAAAAAATTAGTATTGAAATTTACCATAAAAGACTTTTAACACAGCAGGATATCGAAAAGCAAATTTATAACCCTTCCACCACAGTAATTCTTTTGCCAAATTAAATTCTCATCGTCACCTGATAATTTCTTGACTCAAATCTGCGTAAAAATACTCTGTTATTTTGAATCATCATTGAAGATTGACTTTGTCTTGCCTTCTGTTCCGCCAACCATAATATAATTTCTCTCTCTTGATAGTTCAGGCACCAAACTAAGACCGCTCATGGTGTTTGTCCCGGTAATTGTTTCTTTTGTAATGCTCTTTGTGCCCCCTCCAATACGAAACCTCCCGAAATAAAACTCTTTGCCACCTTTACACCTCGGTAATTCAACTCTTGAAATTTTTTTATTGGAACAGACCCTTCAATGTTTTCTGGAAAACCCACAATTTTCACTATACTGTCGTACCATTTTTGTTTAACTAATCTTTTAGCTGGCTCTAATGGTTTTCTTGCCTTCGGGAGGGTTTTGCTAATGTCTGGGTAGAAGATAATATTCCTGTATAATGGGCTGCTCTGCGATCAGAGATAATCTACTTGATCTTGCCGAATGTTTTGTTAAAGGAAATTTATTTCAATCCATCAGGTCCTCATTCGCGGACTTTTTTTCTCCTGTTACTCCGCTGCACTTGTTCGCTTTAACTATTTTTGCCGAAACCCCTAATAGCCTCGCTACAAATTTGGATCTTCTCCTCCCCACCCCATTCAAACTCAACACCTTCTCCCCATTCCCGAACACGACGAGCCAGTAGAATCTCCTCCCGAACTGGTGCATCCAGACCCTCGTGACAGGGCCACATCTTCCCAGGAAGGGATCCCAGCAGCTCAGGAATTGGAATTGTGACCACATGCGCCGTCCCCACAGCCACACATTCATCTACCTTACACTTGTATGTGGTCAACTGACAGCGGGGTAAAGGCCTTTCGGCCCACGTATCCGTGCAGAAGTGTCTAAAGTATCGCAAAACTCTGCTGATTGGCAGATGGATATTACTCCATTCCCGACACATTCACGACTCTCTACCTCATAGCCACTGAAACGCTACTAATTCATCTGCCTCACTGACAGGCCATTCCAGGGTTCCGGTACTCTCTGCAAAATACTTTTCTCCATCTCACCTTGGTAGAATGTTCTCGTGTGTGCAGTACCTTTGACAAGGGGAAGAAAGCAGTCGGTGTACCCAAAATAAATCTTGTGATTTTTAACCACCTTTTTTATGTCTCCCTATCGCTTCCTACGCTACAATGAAAGCAACCCAGATGCTTAAAATATCCCCTAACTCATACTGTCCCAAGCCGGGCAGTACCTGGTAAATCTCTCCATTGCCCCCCTTCAACTCCTCCACCCCCTTCGTTCAATGGGACCACCAGAATTTCTTACATTCGATCTAACAGGAGGGTATCACAAGATGACTTCCCGACAGTTAATACGCCATGCCCAGAACAATGAAGCCGAGCATCACAAACATGTACTTGAGTGGTTGTCTCAGTGAACGATCTACCTGGAACCCTTCTGCACATTAAAGTTTTTAAGAGCCCTTCAAATGGATAGATAGAACATCACAGCAAAGTACAGGTTCCACGGCCCAGGATGTTGCCATTCGAAGTCAATCTTCTCAAAAATCTAGCTGTTCCTGATCTCGTAAGCCTCTAAATACCTGACTGTTTAAGAGAGCGCTTTTTCCCACCCTCCTGCACAACCCCCGGCAATGCATTTCCAGCATCCACTATATAAAAACCTAGGTCTGAAAAATTTACTGCTTACCGTCGTCCAGAAACATTCCTGTCCTCACCTTGTGCATGTGTCCTCTGGTGTTTCCTCATTTCGCCCCGAGGAAATGTGCAGACGGCCCGCCCTGTTTGCCTCACATAATATTGTACAATCTCGATTAAGTCACCGCTCATCTTTCTTCGCTCCAAAAAAAAAATCCAGCTCATAAGACACATTCTTTAATTCACGCAACTTCCTGTAAATCTCCACTGAACCCTCTCCATCGAATCCACATTCTCCACGAGACGTTCAAAAAATTAGTGGGGTGACGATTCTGGCTTTCATTTAACCCCTTTGACTCCGTGTCACTGTTTGCAGGAACCACCAACAAGCGCATATTCCCCGTGTCCCTGTTTTTCGGAATTGGTTTTAGAATCAGCCACCAGCTGGTTCATACTGATTTTCAGCCTTTCGTACTGTTGCTTTTCCATGGGCCCAAACAGGAGAGTATATTGTTAACATTTAAGAATGGATGGAGTCCAAAGGGTTAAATTTGACCAATATATGGCAGATTAGAATTTGAAGAAATCGACATGATGTTCAGTGCGGGGAGATATTTACTTGGTGATTACTTGTCTGCTCCGAACGACACCGCTGATTGGCAAATCTCACTCCTAACAACCGCACTGTCTTTACTTCAACATATTGCACAACAGTCACGCAGGGTTGAACCCGATTAATCAATGAAGTTTGCTCTGTGATGAACAGCAGACAAATGAGACTTAATAGTCCCACATGAGAGATTCATTTTCCAGTTAAAAGTTATTTGCAATGCATCATTTCACAGTCAGGCAGATAATTGATGCCGGCGACGAGGCGAATTTGGGTCTGCGCCGAAGCAAGAGGACGGGTCTAATCTGGAAGATATTTTCTGCCGTTCATGAGATCGAGAGGACATACTATTTTGCCTTGGCTCTATTTGGAATCCTGGGTAAATTAGCGGAACGGCCGTCTGTGTTGAGAAAGAGATTAGCCCATCCTGTTGTGCTCCAATTACTAATTTTAGCAATGATCTATTTTTCCCGGTGCTGTGGGCCTATTCACGCTCTAACATGTCTTGTTACGGCGGTCATTTTGACGGGCTCCATCGGTAGGAGGTGACAGGCACAAATCTCTGCTTTTCCTAGTTTATCAGAGTGAGTTGTTGAGAGGAGGCAGCGAGTTCGCTTTTGGGTCCATCAGGTGACACCTAAATGCGCCGCACGTGATGGCAGCGTTTGTGATTGTTCAAAGCTTCAGTTCAGTGATCCTTGATCCTCTGGTAAATAATCACTTGCGCCCTTAAATTCAATGAGGATGCGGTGGTGAACTGTGGAGCGGAGCGAGCCATTCCATATCAATAGCTGGTGAATAATATGTAACTTGTTCATGCACTGACACAGTTGTTCCCTTTCACATGAGTTTATGTCATTTGCTGCGCCGGGCGGTTTCCGAGGAATTGCAATCTGCATTTCAGATTTGGTTCCATATTCACAGAATTTCTCATCTGATTGATTTCACTCGTTCCTCTGATGAAGTAGGATCAACCAACCGAGATATGGATGATGTGTGTTTTACAGAGACGACGCTTCATCTGTCCTGACAGCCACTCCTCCCACATGTTACTGCAACCTACTGCTTTTACTTGACATTCGAATGCAATGAATGTTTGATCAGTAGGAAACAACGTTTTCTATCTGGGTTGTTCATGCTTGAGATTATTGTCACATGTTCGAAGGCGCAGAAACAACAATGAATTGCGAGCAGTTGGCGCAACATCTGATGTAGACTAAAGCGAAAAAGGTACAGCCGAAGGAGTGCAGAGTTACAGAGTGAGAGAGTGGGAGAGAGAGAGAGAGAGACAGACAGACAGAAAGAGAGAGAGTGTGTGTGGAGAGATAGGGGAGAGAGAGAGAGAGAGGGAGAGAGAGAGAGAGAAAGAGAGAGGAGAGAAAGATGGAGAGATGGGGAGGGAGAGAGATAATGTATTCACGGATATCTTCAACATCTCACTCAAGCAGCGTGGGGTACTCTTCTGTTTCAAGGAAGCTTCAATCGTACCGGTGCCCAGGATGAGTGCGGTAACCTTCCTAAATGATTATTGACCAGTGGTAATCATATCGAGAGTGATGAAGTATTTTGAAACCCTGGTGTTGAAGAATATCAGCTCCTGTCTGAGAGGTGACAAGGATCCGTTCAAATTCTCTAGCATAGCAGTAAGTCTGCAGCGAATATCATCTAATGGCCTCGACACAAATACCTGGAGCACAAGGACAGCAGAGATGCTCACCTCAGAATATGCCTTATAGTATACAGTTCAGCATTTAACAACACAATCCCTTCAAAATTGATCAGAAACCTCAAAGAGCACATAGGAGGCAGACTGAAAATTTGGCTGAATTCTGCACCAATAACTTCACACTAAATGTCACCAAACCAAGGAGTTAATTATTGACTTCAGGAAAGGCAAATCAGAAATGTAGAGACCAGTGATCATTAGAGGAATTAGGGGTGGAGGTGATCAAATTGAGGTTCATGGGAGTGACTATTACAGAGGATCTTTCCTGGACCCAATACACTAATTGGATTGTGAAGAAAGCAGTCAGCGACTCTAACTCCTTAAGATTTTGCGCATGTTTATCGTGACATGGAAACCCTCCACAGTGTCTACAGATGTATGGCAGAAAGAGTGCAGACCATATGCATCACGGTAGAGTATAGGGTCACCAACGGCCCTGAGCGTAAATACCAGTAAAAGGTAGTGGATTCAGGGCAGGGCATCACGAGTAACACACTCCCCACCATCGAAAACATCTCCGGGAAATGCTGCCGTCGGAGAACAGCAACAATCCTTAAAGATCCACACGAACCAGCACACGGACTGTTTTCGCTGCTTCCATTAGGAAAGAGGTGCAGACGCCACAAGAATCGCATCACCAGGTTCAGGAATAAATGCTTCCTCTCCGACGTCAGAGTCCGCAACAAGAAACTCTATCAGGGATTTATTTAAGGACTCTTACTTTTGCACTTTATTGATTTCTCTCTCTGTAGTGCACCGTCAGTTTGTTTACATTTTTAAAAAATTTATTTATATATGCATTGAGTCAATTTTGTGTTCTGCCATTAATTGGTAATTCTGCCTCGCCCGCAGGAATACATCTCACGATTGTAGGTAATACCATGTATGTACTCTGACTATATATCTGAAATCTGAATCTGAAGGAGAAGGACAATTAGACAGAGATAGATATAGAGAGAGAGAGAGAGAGAGAGAGAGAGAGATGGAACGAGATCAGGTGGTCCAGATCGAAGAATTATACCACCCTCTGTATTTGGTTGTGTTCTTAGGTTAACAGTTTCCATACCACGCCGTAATGAACCCTGACTGGATCTTTCAATGGCTCATCTGTCGAAGTTATTCCGTAATACAGGTGACATGCCAGATTTCCTCTCGTTTCTGAGGAACTATGGTGCAGGTGCACTTTCTTTTGCATTGTTATATGGGTGCACAAAGACGAGAAAATCGAGATGCTTACACCGAGAAACTTCGCACTGTCTCCAGTCTCCACCTCATGGTCATTGATGGGGATCGGTGTGCGAGCCCCTCTCCTCCTCTGGGTATCTTCACCTAGTAACTTGGTCCTGCTAATATTGAAGAAGGGGATGTCCTGTTAACTAGCCCTCTCTATCGAATACAGCCATGTCATCCACGAATTTACAATCGGATTTGGAGGGCTGTAGTTTTCAGTGCTCAGGGCATGGGTGAGCGGCTGCCACGTGTTGCGGAAGATCCTGGAGGAGGCACTGTCACCATTGTTCAATTCTTGCTGGCCAGTGCGGGTAGGACGTCATGGATCCCAATGCAGAAAGGCCAATGTCATTCAGCTTCGCATGAGACTGTTCGGTATTATTGTGTTGGATACTGAGCTACGGTGAATGAATTGTAGATGTTCCGTGGCTGAGTGGAACCATCAGGTAGTCTGCAGTCTGCATGGACCTCCACGCTCCTGCTCTTGTTTCTGTTAACACGTTTCCTCATTCATTCTCATGACAGCGATTCTGGCGTCGATTGGGATCTTGTCTCGAGGAAAGTGCGGACTCTCCAGATGCGTCACCAGCTACCTGGTGGCCATGGCCGTGGCGGATCTCCAGGTCATTATTTTCCATCTGATATTGAGACGGATTCCGATTGTTTATCAGACGCTTTTATCCCCGTGTGTAATATCCACGCCGTCCTGCTTCATGCAGTGACCGACTGCTCTGTCTGGTTCACCGTCATGTTCACCTTTGACCGATTCGTTGCTATTTCTTGCCGAACCCTGAAACCTAGATATTACACCAAGAGGACAGCGACTGCGGTTTTCGGTGCGGTGATTATGTTGAGCAGTTTAAAGAACGATTCTGGTACTTTCTGTACACACCTTGGTACAAGTTGCCGCCTTCCTCGTGGTTTTGTTACCTTCATGTCCTTGGAATGCTTTCAATAGTCTGACCCATCATTGAATTTTTACATTACATCCTCACGCCTTGTGTCCCCTTTGTTTCCATCCTTCTGTTTAATTATTTTAACAATCAGACAGATTGTCGAGCACGCGGGAGACTCCAGGCACAGAATTGTCCCAGAGATCCCGAGTTCGAGAAACTAATGAAATCCATATTGTTGCTACTTTTTATCTCCGGAAATTTCATTCTATTATGGCCAGTGGTTACGTTCTATTCAATATGATCACGGATGTTGTATTTGGGATATTACGCTATATTCACACTTTTGTATCGACAATGGGCTTCATGTTCCAGATGCTGAGTTGTTGCACCAACACATGCATTTATGCGATGACACAGACGAGGTTCAGGGAGCAGCTGATCAATGTGTTTAAATGTCCCTTTACTCTGCTGGTTCGAGTGATCAAACACAGATAAAAAATAAATCTTTCTGACGGCCACCGAAAAAAGATGAAAGAGGTGATGAGTCAATGCCTGAGGGGGTATTGTACACGTTCCTTGAGTGCTGAAAGGCAGCCTCTCTAATCTCTGCGACACTGGTGTTCTGGCCTTCATCGCCTGGGCGATTGGGTTCAAGGACCTAATGTTACAGATGTAGAAAACTCTGATTCGAGCACCCTGGGAGTATTGCGTTCAATTCTGGCCGCATCCATTTAGATATGGACAGTTGTTTAATTAGACCTAATAAAATTAATACATCCATACAACTCATTGAAATTATAATGCCATTATTTTTTTTTAGGTTTAATCAAACACACTAAATGATCGCTCTGATGTGGACAACTTTGTGCATGACGCAGATCGAACAAATTAATGCAATTACAATTAATATTTTACCTAAATGTTTGTACATGTTCAAATCTTCACCAATTTCTGTTTCTGAAACATAACTTCATTCATGAAATTCGATTATTTCTTCATATATATCTCTATATATAGAGATATATAGATATCTATATCTATCTATATATCTATATATATAGATATATAGATATATAGCCAGGCAAACAGGCTTGTGTAAATAAAACCCCTATTCAAAGAACCAAAAGGAATTCCGTTTCTCTCATACTAAACAGATATTATTATTGGACAATTAATATAAATATTATTATAGTATGATAGTGTAGATTATCAACCTGTTTGGGTAGAAATGGAATTGAATTTTCCTAAAAATTCTCACCACGCTGGCAGTTTTGGGCTGTTCCTTCCCCTTTTCATTTTCGAAATGAAGAGTCAATCCGATGATGAGATGTTTTCATTTTCTTAATATTTCCAGATCCAGTCCTATTAATAAGACTACTCTTTTTCAACTTTCTATGTTGGATGCAGGTTTTGGGGAGTGGGTCGGATAGGTTATTAAATATTATACAGATTTGTAAATTCGATGCAAGTTGGCTTTATTTCAATAATTATCAGTTAAATTTAATCTTCCTAATAGGGAATTCTTTAGATATTTACAAATCAGACATTTTACTCTCTCATTCCACCGAGTTTCAAAAAAATTCGTGATTTTCTTTATGATATGAAGTTTCCCATGGTGGATTGGTAGCAACAATCTCTCATAACATGATGGATTTAAAAGATGGTTCAGGGAATGAAATTAGAAATGAATGGGAAAGTGATTTGAATATATCAATTTTAGATGCAGATTTGGATACTACACATGACGTAACCAACACTTCATTTTGTGCTCGACGTTGTCCATTGCAATTCAAAGTGCTATATGGAATATATCTGCCTGATGTTAAATGATATTGTTTTTATTCTGACTTTAATTCATTTTATGACAGATGTAGAATTATGAGGCAAGTCTGGTCCAGATATTTTGGGATTCTTCAAAAGAGAAAGATTTTGGTGAACGATTTTTTTCAAACACTTTAAAATATTCTGAGGATCAAATAGGATCCTTGCCCTTGTATTATGTGGTTGGTTAACTCCCAACAGGGAAGTATTTCCTTGAATTGTTTTGAATATTTTATTTAAAAGAAAATCAACCGTATATATACAATATATCCTAATTCTAACATGGTTAATATATTTTTTAAAAAGCTGAAAAGCTAAAAAAAAAAACACCTCAACCCCACCCATACAAATACATCCCATCCTCCAGTCCTACCCCTATAACCCTTTTAACCCCTAAAGAAGAAAAGAAAAAAGAGAAGACCAAAACACCAATTGTTATATTGTGGAACAATGAAACCCCACTACATCCAGATCACTATCTTCAAATGTTCCAATTTAAATGATCCAAATATGGGCTCCAAACATTTTAAAAACATAATATTTATCCCTCAAATTGCACGTTACCTTCTCCAACGGGATACAATACCTTAATTTCGAATGCCATCTCTGTTAATTAAGTACCATCTGATCTTTCCACGAAATGCAATACATTTCCTCGCCACTGCCAATTCCAATCTCAGCAAAGCTATTTGAAATTTATCCAATTCATATACCAAATAGAACTCGTTAATATACATAATTTTAAAATGTTTTGCCTCTAAAGAAAAATTTATTTTCAAAATATTCTGTAAACAATCGTTAACGCAATACCAAAAGTGTTTAACCTTATTGCAAGACAATCTTTGTCTTTGCTTCATGGATGAAGATTTATGGAGGGGTATGTCCACATCTGCTGCAGAGTCGTTGGTGACTGACAAGTCCGATGCAGGACAGGCAGGCACGGTTGCAGCGGTTGCAAGGGAAAATTGGTGGGTTGGGTGTTGGGTTTCCCCCCTTTGTCTTTTGTCAGTGAGGTGGGCTCTGCGGCCTTCTTCAAAGCAGGTTGCTTCCTGCTGAACTGTGAGGCACCAAGATGCATGGTTGGAGGCAAGATCAGCCCACTGGCGGTGGTCAATGTGGCAGGCACCAAGAGATTTCTTTAAGCTGTCCTTGTACCTCTTCTTTGGTGCACCTCTGTCTCAGTGGCCAGTGGATAGCTCGCCATATAACACGATCTTGGGAAGGCGATGGTCCTCCAATCTGAAGACGTACCCACCCAGCACAGTTGGGCATTCAGCAGCCTGGATTCAATGCTTGCGGACTCTGCCAGCTCGAGTACTTCGATGTTGGTGATGAAGTCACTCCAATGAATGTTGAGGATGGAGCAGAGACAGCGCTGATGGAAGCGTTCTAGGAGCCATAGGTGATGCCGGTAGAGGATCAATACTGAACGTATAAACGTACCTTTCTGACCATTACATTGAAAACACAAATCAGTTAAACTCAAATTATATATTTTCAAATGCTAGGGAGTCAAATATAATTGATGTATAAAGTTATAAGTTACAGGCCTATATCTAACATTATAATGTTTGTCATACTATCATTACAAACAATTTTCCAATGATCTCTATCAAAATCAGATCCCAAATCTTTCTCCCATTTCAGTCTTCAATTATGCAGATCTATTTTAGGTATTTCTGTTGCAATAATTTATACATTTCAGAAATAAAGTTTTTCTTCCCGCCATCACGAACCAACATTCCAGATTTCTTCTCTTTAGGTAAAAACAAATTCTTGCCAATGTAATCATGTAACATTGATTTAATTTGATTATAACCAAAAAATATCTGAATTGGAATTTGATATCCTTCTTTCATTCTTTCAAATGAAAGAACCCGACTTAATTCATAACAATTATTTATCAACTTTATTCCTTTCTAGTCCCAAATCTTAAGAAGGTTATTATTAACCATAAAAGGAAAAATGGTTTATTCTGATACAAAGGAGTATCGAGATATTTTACCAAATTCTTTATTTATCTCATTCCGAATGCCCATCAAATGAGATAAACGTGGCAATTTATAAATCTCAATAATTTAGACAAAAGATTTCTCGCTCTTCTAAGTAAAATTAATAGGCGTTGGAGAATAATTACGAGGTGCAAAACAACACAGATAATAAGTGGAGAACAATGTGTAACATTCCCAGTTCTACCCTTTCTCGTGTTAGCGATATTTGCTGAACCGGGTGGTTTCCGTGAAATTGCGATCTGTATTCCAGATTTCATCCATGGAATTGCGGTCTGTATTCCAGGTTTCCTCTGCGGAATTGCGATCTCTATTGCAGATTTCGTCCGTGGAAATGTGATCTGTCTTCCAGATTTCGCCCGTGGAATTGCGATCTGCATTCCTGATTTTGTCCGTGGAATTGCAATCTGTATTTCAGATTTCATCTGTGGAATTACGATATGTATTTCTGATTTCTTCAGTAGAATTTGATCTGTATTCCAGATTTTGTTAATGGAATTGTGATCTTTTTCCCAGATTTGATCCGTGGAATTTCGATCTGCATTCCAGACTTCGTCCATGGAATTGTGATCTGTAATCCAGATTTCATCCGTGGAATTGCGATCTGTATTACAGGTTTCGTTCCATATTCATACAGTTTCTCAACTGATTTATTTCCACTAGCAGCTCTGAAGGAATATGATCTGAGAAGCTGGTATGCGTGTGTAAATCCAGTTGATGAAGTAGATATACAGCTGATGTTTGTGAAACTCAAGCCATGATTGAACTGACCCAACAGCAGCTCCATGCAACCTGCCGGTTGTATTACATTCCAATAAACGTTTGATCAATTCAGAACACTTGCAGACTTCACCAAAGCCGAAGCATTGCACAAGTCACACCACGCGATGAGTTATGTTCAGAGGCGAGGATCGCAGGACTCAACGGCTGAAGAAGGTGAGGCGATAATCGCCAACTGCTGTTCAGGTTGGGGACGCCCATGTGATCAATGACAGTTACCGAAATGTTCCTTAAGCTGATCTTCTTGTATACGGACAGTGAAAGGGATCGTGACTTGTTATTAATGTTTGATGGTTTATTTTATGGTGCTTTATTCCTGTCTTTATCAGGGTCCAGGACGTAGTGATTATATTTGTTTTGAGAGGAATCCGATCAACGCCTCATATACAGAAAGAAACCCAGAGTAAAGGCCTGCAGAGTAACAGAGAGAGAGAGAGAGAGAGAGAGAGAGAGAGAGAGAGAGAGAGAGAGAATAGAAAAACAGAGAAGTTTGTGCAGATCAAAGGGAACAGATTTTTTTTTAAATTGTGGCCTTTATACAGGAGTCTGAAGATGGCCATAAGGGAAAGATCTTTGAATCAGATGTTGCAGAATCGCCCATTCGTGAAGCTTCTTCTCTGCAGGGGCTGGTTGATGAAGAGCGTTGGGCACAGATGGATTGCCCAGATTTCTTCTCTTCAGGTAAAAACAAATTCTTGCCAATGTAATCATGTAACATTGATTTAATTTGATTATAACCAAAAAGTATCTGAATTGGAATTTGATATCCTTCTTTCATTCTTTCAAATGAAAGAACCCGACTTAATTCATAACAATTATTTATCAACTTTATTCCTTTCTAGTCCCAAATCTTAAGAAGGTTATTATTAACCATAAAAGGAAAAATGGTTTATTCTGATACAAAGGAGTATCGAGATATTGGTTGCTATTGTTGCTGTTGGTTGCTATTCAAAGGCAGCGGAATGATGGAATGGATAGAGGGGAAGGAGGTGTGTGTGTGTGTGTGTGTGTATATGTGTGTGTGTGTGTGTGTGTGTGTGTGTGTGTGTATGTGTGTGTGTGTGTGTGTGACGGACTGAGCAATGTTCATAACACTAAAAGAGTTGTTTAGTAATGCAGGAGACAGACTAAATATTCTCCGGTTTCTGATGCAGTTTGGGTGTTCGAGCACTTCTTTGTCATCGAGGAGATAACACGAAAGTTGGAAGTGTTGAGGTTCGTGTTGAAGTCTCTGGTAGGTTACACAGGATATCGAGAGAATGTAGATTTGGGCAGAGAAGTGTCAGATGTAGTTCAATCCGGATAGTTTGGAAATTAAACGTTAAAGGCAGAGCACATGATTAAAGGCAAGATTCTTAACAGTGTGGAAGAACAGAGGGACCATGGGATCAAAATCCTAGATCCCTTAAGGTTGCTGTCAGAAGTACAAATTCTCACACATGAGTCTCTTTAAAACTGATGACACAACAAGCTTTATTTACAAGTCTGCAGAGTTGGACTCAACTGGCTTCTCGCCAAGTCAAGCCCCGATACATACAGTGCATTGATTTTTATACCTTTTTTGTTTGTCCTTCCCCTTCTTTTTAACACTGTTTTAATTGGTTAGTTTTTGCAAAATCATCCTAAATACACTTGCATTTGTAATTATCATGTTTGTTACGTACACTACGAACTCTACATACACTAAATTCTGTTTCTCACTCTTTTTATCAATCTTTGGCTCCTACATGTCTCTCTGTGACCATGAAAATCTCTGTTTGTTATAACATTGTCTAGCTGAACTTTTATGCTAAGCTCCTTGTCTATTCTGGCTTCCCCTTTTATGATTAATCATCACATTTTAACTTAAGCCCTTTTTAACCTAAATTCTCTATCTATAACAATCCACCCCTTTCTTTCTTTAAAATGTGTGTATTATTTCTGAATGGGGACCTTAACCAAGGGAAGAAAACCATCTTTTGATAAATCAATTTCGTGCTGAAGTAAAATTCTAACTGGGTCTCCCAGGCCCCCTGGTTGCATGGTCTGCTGGACCATCGAAATCACTAGGCTGCGCAGACAGGGAATAAGACAGGGCAAAACATATCCCCATTCCCAAACCCTTTTAAGAATGGGGTTTAATTGGTATGGTCTTGTGATAGTGGAGCTGCTACAATTCCAAAGCTGAAAACTGCTATTAGACAGGGGTAGGCAATCAGTCTTAAAAACAATGGATAAGAACCAAGTCAGGGGTTTAGGAAACTAAGTGAAATTACCAGGCGAAATGCGGATCCATACAGCCTTGCAGGGACTTTTTCCTACCGGGTACTTGCCGGCTCGTGAGAGGCAATAAAAACCGGAGGGGACGTTGGAAGAGAGACCAAGTCTCCCTTGACCTTATTCGGTTAGTGGTCCAAACTCGGGAGATCATGGTCCATGAGTCGAGGGACTCCCCCCACCAAGGCCATTGCTCTGACATCCGTGGACCTCCGCTGACCCAACAATTGGTTACATTAAAAGTTCCTGCAATTCTAGTTGCAAGATCAACAAAAAGGTTATTTCCCCCAACTGCGTGGCCGAAACTTTCATGGCCATTTGGATGGACCCGAACCAAGTCTGGCTGCCCCAAAGGGGCAGGCACTCTCGAGTGTGGAGTGGGACTCTCTACCGGAACAGTACAATGGTGTATGCAAAACCAGAGTCCATCAGGGCATGGTGGGCCTGACTCACCCTCCCAGGGCCAACCATTAAGAGGGAAAGGAGTACTATTAGGAATCTGTATATAATGACCCACATTACTTCTCTCTTTCTCCATACAAGGGGTATATGGATGTTGGGTGGTATTTTCTGCCCAGCATTTCTTAGGAACTGAGGTATAGGAAATGAAATTACCCTCCTTTCTTTCCCAAGTGCGGTCCTGAAAAAGGACTACTGTGTCTCTGCACTTCTTACACTTCAGACCTGACAAAGACATAGGCAAACCAAGAAAAATCAAAGCATTTAACAATAACATTGTCAATCAAGTCTTTCTGCGAAATCGCAAAGTAAGAGGTTTGTCTCCAGGAACACAAGTCCAATCTGAGTCCGTATCAGGGTCCTGAGGCGCCTCTACAGGTCCCTTAAATCTGGATGCGTGCGTCCACCCCTTCTCTCTTGTTCGTACTGCAGCCTCTGTAGTCAAGAGAACTTGGAATGGACCTTCCCACTGTGGCTGGAGTTTTTCAGTTTTCCAGGTCTTGATGAGAATCCAGTCTCCTGGTTCCACCTTGTGTAAAGAAAAGTCTAGAGGCGGTGTTTGTGCCAATAGTCCCCTCTTTCGTAAATCTGTAAGAGAGCGTGACAGTGCCTGTAAATAGTTCCTAACAAAAATATCCCCTTCCCCCAAGGTGGGACACCCCTCAACTGTACTCCAGAAGGGAAGCACAAACATCATCTCATAAGGGGACAACTCCACATCCCTGCATGGGGCAGTACGAATTCTCAATAAGGCCAGGGGCAGACACTTTATCCAAGGCATTTTAGTTTCCACCATTAATTTTGTCAATTGCGTCTTTAGGGTTCCATTCATACGTTCAACCCTCCCTGAGCTTTGTGGATGCCAAGGGGTATGCAATTTCCAAGAGACCTGCAATGCATCACAAATCAATTGCTGGACTTTGGAGCAAAAACGTGGACCCCTGTCTGAGTCTGTAGAATCCATTATACCATATCTGGGAATCACCTGCTCTAGGAGGAGGTGAGCTACTGTAGAGACTGTAGCATTTACTGTTGGGAAGGCTTCCACCCATCGGGTAAAGTGATCTATCACCACCAACAGATACTTCCATCTTTGGACTTGAGGTAACTCTGTGAAGTCAATCTGGATTCTTTGGAAGGGGCGTATGGCCAACGGTTGACCTCCCATGGTACTCGTCCTCATTACCTTCTTATTAATTCTTGTGCAGATGTGGCAGTTCTGCACCTCCTGTTGGGCCAAGGTGTAGATCCCCTTACACACATATTCTCGAAGCACTGTGTCGCACAAGGCCTGGGTGCCCCAGTGGCTCTGATGATGCAGGTGTTTTAAAATATTGCGAGTTATTTCCTTATTTAGAACCATTCTTCCATCCGGTGTCTTCCATGTTCCATCAGGCAGCTGGCTTGCGCCCAGCTGAACCATGTCCTTTTCTTCCTTAGCAGTGAAAATGGGAGCCTTTTTTATACCTTGTCTTATTGGGATTAAGGTCAGCAAACGGACTTCTTGTTGCATGGCTGCCCTTTTGGCCTCTTCATCAGCCAGTCTGTTCCCAATTGCGGTCGGGGTATCTCCCCTCTGATGGCCTGGTATGTAAGACCACTGCTATTTCCCGGGGTAATGTCAGGGCTTCCAAAGTCAGAGTAATCATCTGTTCGTGTGCCAATTCCTTTCCTCTTGATGTAATCAGACCGCGCTCCTTCCAGATCTTACCAAAGGTATGCACTACCCCGTATGCGTATTTGGAGTCAGTGTAAATTGTTCCAGTTTTCTCTGCCAGTACTCTGAGGGCTCTCTGCAAGGCATATAGTTCACAGGACTGTGCCGACCAGCTTCCGGGTAGCCTCGCGGATTCTACCACTTTCCAAGCATTTCCTTCTATTATGGCATACCCGCTTCTCCTCATTCCGTCAACACATCTGGCGGAGCCGTCAATGTAGAATTCATATCCCTCTCCCAGAGGAGTATTGCAAAGGTTCTCTTGGGTCTTGGTCTGAAGATTCGTCAACTCGACACAGTCGTGCTCCACTTCTTCCCCTGTTTCACTGCCGTATAAAAACTGAGCTGGGTTGCAACTATTATTCTTAGCAAACTGTAGATCTTCTCCGACCATTAAAATGGTCTCGTACTTTAATATGCGGGAATCAGTCAGCAATCGATGGGCGGTTTATGTTAATAGAACACTCACAGAATGGGAGGTGTACACAGTCATCCTTCCTCCAAAAGTAAGTTTACGTGCCTCCTCCACCAACAGAGCAGCAGCCGCTACTCCCTGGATACACGTCGGCCATCCGCGAGACACTGGGTCCATCATTTTGGATAGGAAAGCCACTGGGTGTCGCTGACCGCCTTTTTCCTGCGTTAAAACTCCCACAGCTGTTCCTTGGTTATGAGTGACAAATAGCTGGAAGGGTTGTTTTAAAGAGGGCAGAGTGAGTACCAGGGCTCGCGTCAGGCGATGCTTCAAGTCCTCAAACCATCCCTTCTCCTCCTGGGTCCATTTCAATGGATATTCATCTTCATTTGTCAGCTTTTCATACATAAACTTCACCAACGCTGAGTAGTCCTCAATCCATAACCTACAGTAACTTAAGAGTCCCAGGAATTGTCTTATTTCCTTCTTATTATGGGGTAACGGCATTCTAGTGATTCCCGCAATCCGTTCAGGGGTAATCCGTCTCTGTCCTTTACTTATCTGGTGTCCCAGATATACCACAGTCCTCTCAACGAACTGTAACTTGTTCCTGGACACTCGCAGACCCTTTTTCCCCAGATAATTCAAGAGTCTAATTGTATCTCCCCTCATTTCCTGTTCCTTGGGTCCTGATAACAGTAAATCGTCCACATACTGCATCAGTTGGGAATCATCGGATCGTGGATAGTCCGCCAGGATTTGTTCTAGCATTTGTCCAAACAGGTTCGGAGATTCAGTGAACCCTTGGGGCAATACAGTCCACCGAAGCTGCCTCCGTCTACCAGTCCATGGATTCTCCCATTCAAAGGCGAACATATCTCTACTTCCCTCTTCTAGTGGACACGTCCAGAAGGCGTCCTTCAGGTCGATAACACTAAACCACTCATGGTCTGGGGGAATCCGACTCATAATAGTATAGGGATTAGGCACCACTGGGTGGCGGGTCTGAACAATAGCATTCAAACTTCTTAGATCCTGAACTAGGATCCATCTGACTTTTTCACTGGGAGTATAGGGGTGTTATAGGGTGACATGCATTCCTCCAATAGTCCGTCTCGTATTAGGGTCTCAATTACCGGCTGTAGCCCCTTCCTCCCTTCCAAAGAAATAGGATACTGATATTTCCTTACCGGCTGATGACCTGGTATTAATGTGACATGTAAAGGTGGGATGTCCAGACCTCCTCGATTTCCCTTCTTATACCAGACTCTCTCGTCAATCTGCCGTTCATCCTCCTCCTTCAGAGCACAGAGGTGGACTCGCACTTCTCCGTCCACGGGGAGAGCACCCAAACCTAGGAGAGCCTGTAAAACTCTTCCTAGGAGGTTAAATCCGGCCGACGGTAACAACAAGAGGTCCTGTACCCCTTCTCTCCCTTCCAGCTTCACTGTCACTTGGGGAATTATCGATACCATTCTGGGAGCCCCTTCTATCCCAGAAATTTTCAAATTGCTTTTTACAGGCTCGGTCCCGATCAGCACAGTTATTACACTACTTCGTTCCGCTCCCGTGTCCACCATAAACACCACCTCTTCTCCCTGGGGACCAATTTTTAGTTTTACCAAGGGTTCCCTCTTATACCTGGTCCCCAACATTCGGAACCCCTGACCCCCCTAATCTTCTTCCATGAGTTCGAGGGTACGCACTTCCCTCTTATATTGGGGGAATTCCCTCTTGAAGTGTCCTTCCTCGTTGCAGTAATAGCACTTAACGGGTCTCCGGGGTCTCCCCTCTCTTGGATATCTTGGGTTGCTTAGAGGAAGGTTTTGTTTCCTTTCCCATCTGGACTCGGCATTTATCTGTCGGATAGTCTGTACCATAATCTTCGCTGCCCTCTTTTGACCTTCCTCTTCCCTCTGCACATATACTCTTTGTGCCTTTTTCAACAGGTCGCTCAGGGGTTTTTCATTCCAGCCCTCCTCCTTTTCTAGTTTCTTTCTAATGTCCTGCCACGATTTGGAAACAAATTCGATTCGAATAAGCTGTTCACCCATTGGTGTACTAGGGTCCACACCCGCATACTGTTGGACATTCTTTCTCACCCTCTCCAAGAAATCAGTAGGGGACTCATCTTTTCCCTGGTGGTTCCCAAATGCCTTGGTGAAATTGTGACCCTTTGGCACAGCCTCCCGTATCCCTTTAATCGTCCACTCTCTATATTGTCTCATACTTGCCAATCCCTCGGGTGTTCGTTTGTCCCACCTGGGTTCATTCAAGGGATATTTTTGTTCATGGGGTCTGGGGTCCCCAGGTTGTTCACGTTCCCACATGAGGAGGGCAGCCTGTCGAATCATCTGCCTCTCCTGGGGTGAGAATAATGTTCCCATTATTGCGTGCATCTCTTCCCAGGTATATGTGTTTGGTCCCAGGAACTGGTCGAACTGTTCGGCCAGTCCCATGGGATCTTCCAATAGATTTTTCATTTCCTTCTTAAATCCCCGCACCTCCATACTAGTTAAGGGAACGTTTACATATCCTGTTCCCCCTCCCGGTCCTCCCATAGGAACTTCCCTCAGGGGATTTAGGCTTTCTGAAGACTTCGATGGTCCTGGACCAGTCTGGGATCTGGTCCAGGGTCGGTTTACCGGTGGAAGTTTAGGGTCCGACTCCCTTAATTCATCCCTTTGTTCCCGGCCCCTTCCGGGGCAATCAGATTCATCACCTTTCCCCTCCAGCAGCGAGCTTCCCTCGGGCGCAGTGGGCACCGGGGGAACATAAGGAGGGGGGAGGTTGTCCAGAGGTTCCCACTTCTTTTCTCCCGCTACCCTCAATTTAAAACATTTTGTTAAGGATCTTGGCCAGGGAACCCAACAAAATGCATATGCTGACTCTTCTTGATTCACCTTTTGTCTCGAATTTACATATATGTTTAATGCTTGTCTAACCCAATCCTCATCAGATCCAAATTTCAGCCACCAGACCGAGGAACCTTTGATAGGCTGTTTCGACCAAAGAAGACAATATTGAACCATCTTTTTCTTGTTTTTGTCTCGATATCGTTTACTATCCCAATTTTCAAACATTCTCCCCAAAGGGCTGTCAAGGGGAACTCCCGGGAAATGTCCTGATCTTTCATACGAGCCCTTAGATTTTGATCCTCCCATTTTTCCCACCTAGATCCGTTTATCGTTGCTGAGGACCCTCCCGTTCGGGACCCTACTCACTTTCTTCTCGGACGCCTCGTCGGAGGTACTATCCCTCTGCCGGTTCCCGCCGAGGTTTCCCTGGGGTCTATCCTAGGGTCCCACGACAGGGTCCTCACGCCACGACAAAGGCTCTACACTTGATTTATCGTTTTATAGTTTTTTATCCCGTCATGACCGTTACCTGGGTGGTCTCATCCGTCAATCCCCACACCACAATCATAAGTCGTCACTTACCGGTGTCTTCCTGGGGATTGAACCATCACCCCTCTCCTTTTCGTCTTGTCGTGTCACCTTGTCTGGATACCACTCGCTCAATCTGCCCAAGACGACGAGCAAGGGACTAGGAGCCGCTGAACTCAGCGGGGTGCACCACCTCTGATGTCCCTCTTTCTCGCCTCCTCCCACGGCTGGAGTGTAGATCCCAGACGAGCCCCCAATTGTCAGAAGTACAAATTCTCACACATGAGTCTCTTTAAAATTAATGACACGACAAGCTTTATTTACATGTCTGCAGAGTTGGACTCAACTGGCTTCTCGCCAAGTCAAGTCCCGATACATACAGTGCATTGATTTTTATACCTTTTTTGTTTGTCCTTCCCCTTCTTTTTAACACTGTTTTAATTGGTTAGTTTTTGCAAAATCATCCTAAGTACACTTGCATTTGTAATTATCATGTTTGTTACGTACACTACGAACTCTACACACACTAAATTCTGTTTCTCACTCTTTTTATCAATCTTTGGCTCCTACATGTCTCTCTGTGACCATGAAAATCTCTGTTTGTTATAACATTGTCTAGCTGAACTTTTATGCTAAGCTCCCTGTCTATTCTGGCTTCCCCTTTTATGATTAATCATCACATTTTAACTTAAGCCCTTTTTAACCTAAATTCTCTATCTATAACAGTTGCCGTGCAGGTTGATAAGGTAGTTAAGAAGAATTCTGGTATGCTGGCCTTTATTAGATTGGGAATTGAGTTCCAGAGTCGTGATATATAAAGCCCTGGTGGTATGAGGCTTAGAATATTGCTAAAGTTCTGATCGCTTCAGTACAGGATGCATGTGGAAGTTACAGAGAGGATGCAGAGATTTCCTAGGATGTTGCCAGTTTGCAGCAAGTGTCTTATGGGGCAAGGTTAACAGAGTGAGGGCTTTTCTCTTTAGAGTAAAGGAGGGTGAGAGGCGACTTAATAGTGGTCTACACGATTTGTGAAAGACATAGGTGGGGTGAAAAACAAACTTCTTCCTAAGGCGAGAGTAGAAAACACCAGAGGACATTTGCTCAAGGTGAGGAGAGGAATGTTTGGGGGAGACGTCAGGATTAAGAATTTACACAGAATGTGGTTGGGGCCTGGAATGCAATGCCCGGATGTTGGTTCAGGCTGGTACAATAAGAACATTTACAAACACTCTTAAACAGGTATATGATTGCAATAAATATAGAGGTTCATATGTGTGAGTCAGCGAAAGCGACGCCATCCCGTGGCCGAAGTGGAAGCTGCAATTTCAAACGTGAAAATTACCAGATGGGAAGAGCAGGACTCCGACGGAAATGGCCGGCAAGTACCTGAAGAAAACTCCCCAGAACCCCTTGGTGATGGGGAAAGGATCAGGATCCTCCTTCCTCAACATGACCATCAGACCGGGCGCTCGTGGCCGGGAGTGCAAGGTCGGCTTCGGCAGCGGTCGCGGGGCTGCAGCGCTGAATCACGCAGGCAACGGAGCATCCCGACAGGAGAAACACCAGAAAATCGGCGACGGTGCAGTCAACGGGGAAGAGTTTAATACTTACCTCTGACCCAGTAGCGGATCCAGAATCGAGTCCCGCAAAGCAGCGGACGTCAGTGTCAGCGTCGGTGCCGACAACGGGGACGACTCCAATACTCACCTCTTACCCAGTAGCGGGCCCAGGATCGAGTTCCTGGGAGCAGTGGAGACCTGATAGCAACCGGCATTGAAACAAACAGATGAGCTGGCAGGTGCAGCGCTGCACTGCAAGATATCTCTCATACTGGCAGATGCAGCAGCGCAGGGTCCAGAAATCAACAAGAGCAAGACTCCAGTTCCTGGGAGCAAGGAGATCGAGAAAGAGAACACTGCTAAAAAATATGGATTGGATTCAGTGTTTATTGTTTTGGAAGGTATCACTGGTCAAATACAGCAAATGCATAACATGTCAAAACAAATATCAACTCAAATTACTCAAGGATTTATGGAGATGAAAATAAAAATGAATACTTTGTGTGATGGGATTTCAACTGTGAAACAAGAAATGACTGTAGTTAAAAGTGATATTAATAAGTGTATACAACCAGTAAATACTAGGCAAGATAATTTTAAGAAAATTGAAATAGCTTTTTCTGAGTTTCAAACTCAGATGGAACACAATAGATAAAAAATGGAAAAAGTGGAAGGTTCATTTGCGGATTGGGGGTTTCCGAAAATAGATTTAATGATGAAGAAGGAATAATGTGAAAATAATTGGTCTTCAAGAGGATATGGAAGGTGCTGATCCTATAATTTTTTAAAGCACTGGATCCCAGAGCTGCTGGGTAAGGAAGTCTTTTCCTGAAGGTTTGGAATTGGATAGAGCTCATAGGGCTTTGAGAAGAAGACCACTTGCAGGACTAGCACAAAGAGTGGTTTTGATTCGTTGTTTAAAATATCAAGATCATGAAATGATTCTATGCATGGCAGTACAGAATGCAAGACAGAATCGATCTCCATTAATGGTGCAACATAATAGTCAGGAGGTTATTAGAAGTGAATGAAAATTTAATACAGCTAAAGATGTTTTGTGGTGAAAAGGCTATAAGTTTGCTTTTCATGATCCTGCAGTTTTGAAGGTTTTCTGTGGCAATTTTCAATCTGAAATTTTTGAGAATGATCATGATGCCTTGGTTTTTGCTAATTCCTTGCCGGAATTGCGAAGAAATGGATCAGCTCCTCCATTATCTCCTAAGAGGAGAGTGAATGGAAATGGAAATGGACATGGGAATGGAAAGAATGGAAACTATGCAAAGAATGGAAGAAAACAAGAGTTGACACAGAGTCTTATAGATGTTGAAGATCCAGAGCAGTTAACGGGCTTGGAATCATTGGGTTGAATATGTGGACTATATTTGAATGTGTTTGATTAAATAATAAGTATGTATCTGGCTGGGGAAGTGAATCACATTGAAAACTTTGACAGTCATCTGCCACTAGTGGGTATACCACACCCAGTTTTTTTAGGGTATTTCTACCTTTGAGTATTTTTTGTATAATTTTTTTTTAAATATTTGATTGTTTTCTTGTTGTTTTGTTATTTTTATTTTATTTCTTTGAAGGAGATTTTTCTTTCTTGGAAGATTGGTAGAGGAGAGCATTATTTTATAGTGTATAATTATATTAGTAGTTAAAAGAAATGTCTCAATTGAATTTTGCAACTTTTAAAGTGCATGGGGTTAAATAATCCAATGAAGAGAAAGAGAATAATGGCCTACATTAAAAAAAATGAAAATTGATATTGCTTTTTTACATGAAATGCATTTGACTGAGGAAGAACATTTGAAATTGAAAATTGGGTTGGTCATGTTTTTGCGTCTTCTTTTAATTCTAAGACAAGGGGAGTAGCGATTTTGATCCATAAAAATTAACCTTTTGAATTGGAATCTTCAGAAGGGTATGCTGGTAGGGTGTTTAGAGTGAATTGTAATTTTTTTTTTGCTGAATCATAGACTTTGTTGAAACTTTATGTCCCTAATATAGATGATGAGCAATTTATTTCAGAAGCTTTTTTTTTATTGTTAACTCAAGCTAATGAAAATGTTTTAATTGGTGGTGATTTTAATTGTGTTTTCGACCCTTTATTTGATGGAAACCCAACGATTATAAGGAAATCAAAGGTGGCAATACAAATTAATGTGTTAATGAAAGATTTAAATTTGGTGGAAATTTGGAGAAAAGTTACCCCTACAGAGAAGGATTTTTCTTTTTATTCTTCGAGACATGATTAGTTTTCTAGAATTGACTTATTTTTGGTATCAGTGCATTTACAAGGTAGAATATTATGAGCTGAATATAAAAGTAGAGTTATATCAGATCATTCACTATTACTTTTTTCTTGTGAAATTTCAGAGGTAGTGCATCCGTCATTTTGATGGAGGTTTAATGCAATGTTATTGAAAAAAAAATAGTTTGTTACTTTTGTTAAAGAGCAGATTTCTTTGTTTCTGTCTGAAAATGTTAAGTCTGTGGATAGTCATTTTGTAATTGGGGTGCTTTAAAGGCTTATTTGAGAGGCTTAACATATCTATCATTAGTTATTCTACAAAAGTTAAGAAACAATATATGGCAGAAAGTTTAGAGTTAGAAAATAAGATTGCTGAGTTAGAGAAGGATTTTCAGAAGGGGGTAACAGAAGATTTAAAAAATTGCATTGGAGTGGTTGAAGTTGCATTATAATACTTTACAAACTTATCAGTTTGATAATCGATCTAAACAACGTTATTATGAGTTGGGGAAAATGGCTCATAAAGTACTTGCCTGGTAATTGAAAGGTGAACAGACATCTCGGATTATTAATGCCGTTAAAAAGAATTCAATAATAACTTATAAACCTCAGGAAATTAATGACCATTTTAATCATTTTATCAAAAATTATATATTTCTGAGGGGAAACAGGATTGATTCATACTTATCTAAATTAAAGTTGTCGGTATTAGATGGAATTGATGTTCAGGAATTGGAATCTCCTTTTACTGATTTTGAAATTAAGGAAGCTATTCGGGAAATGCAAAATAGAAAGTCCCCAGGGGGTCGATGGATTTCCTGTGGAATTTTATAAATTGCTTTATGATGATTTATCTAATGAATTTGGAGAGGTGTTGAATCAAGTTACTGAAGATCAGAAGCACTCGAATCATGTTCCAGTGCTTTAATAACTGTTATTCCAAAAAAAATAGAGATCCATTGAAAGTGTCTTTATATAGACCTATTTCTTTATTAAATGTGGATTATAAAATTATAGCACAAGTATTAGTTAATAGACTCACACTAAATATTTGCCTAAATTGGTATATATCGATCAAACATGTTTTATTAAAAATAGAAATGCATCAGACAATATACTTCAATTAATTACTTTGATCAATGCATATTGAAAGCAACCTAACCATCCTATGGTGGTTGTATTAGATGCCAAAAAAGCTTTTGATAGGGTTGAGTGGAATTTTTTTTATTTAAGGTGTTAGAGAAATTTAAATTCGGCCCTTTTTTATTGGTTGGGTTAAGGCTTTATATTCGAACCCGTGGGCTAGGGTGGTGACGAATGGACAGATTTCTTTACCATTTAAATTGATTCATTCAACTCGACAGGGCTTCCCATGTCACCAGCCTTATTTGCATTGGTTATTGAACCGTTGACTCAAGCTATTAGACAAAATGATGAAATTAGTGGGATGTGGGTTAAGAATGAAGAATATAATATTAATCTATCTGTGGATGATGTGTTGGTATATTTAATGGAACCGGAATGTTCATTGAAACAATTGCAAGTGTGTTTGTTGAAATTTTGAGAATTATTGGGATATAAAGTTAATTGGGACAAAAGTGAAATTTTACCCATTGGAGTGGGAGATTATTCTGAAATTAAAACAATTACAAAATTAAGGTGGACAAGTAAAATTAAATATCTAGGTGTATTTGTGGATACGAATTATCAATCATTATATCAATTAAATTATGTACCTATATTAAGATGGATTAAAGCAGATTTGATTAAGTGCAAAGATCTTCCATTAACTTTTATTGGTCAGGTTAATTGTATTAAAATGAATATTTTCCACGAATTCAATATTTATTTCAGTCACTAAATTGTTTACTTTTCAAGATTTGAATAAAGCAGTGAGAGTTTTTACGGAAAGGTAAAATAGATCGAATGGCGCTGCATAGACTTACATGGAAATATGCACTGGGTGGATTACAATTACCACATTTTCAAAATGATTATGAAGCAGCCCAGTTGAAGTTCATAAGTAGTTTGATGGATTTCAATCAACCTCCTAGCTGGGCTAAAGTGGAGATGGCATGTATTCCTAGGGTTGAAAAACATGAATTTATATTTTGTTGGAATCTGAATTTGTAACAACAATATGATATGCCGATATTGAAACATTTATTAAAGATTAGGCTTAAAAATATGGTGTTAGGGTCAAAAAATAAATTATCTATTTTAACTCCATTGTATAATAATTAGCTTATTCCTTTTTCAATGTTTAACAATCATTAAAAAATTTGGGGTATAAAGACAATACAAGATTGTTTTGTAGCGGGGAAATTTCTTTCTTTTAATTAATTGAGAGAAATATTTGATATTTCTGTCAATTTTTTGTTTGCATATTATCAACTTAGTGCTGTGATAAAAGAAAACTATGGTAAAGAGATGATTTTACCTACTTTGTTGAGATTTGAATATTTGATTTCCTCTATACCAATAAAGGGCTATATTCCAGTTATGTATAATTTGTTACAAAATAGTATGGAAAAGCCAGACTGAGAGAAATATAAACTTAAATGGGAGAGTGATTTAGTATTTATTTTTCCTGAAGTAGGTTGGCAAGTATGTGTCAAGGCAATGTAATTAAATTGACCAATGTGTATTATGGAATGGTAAATCATAATTTTTACATCAATTGTATTTGACCTCGGAAAAGTTTTTAAAAATATGGATTTAGTAATTTGGATTCTAGTTTTACATGTCATTCATGAACTGGAACTTGTTTTACATGCTGTATGGAATTGTGTTAAAGTTCAATAATGTTGGCAAGGTATTAAAGTAGTTTTAGAGAAATTATATAATTTTATACTACCGTTAGAACCAATGATTTTCTTGTTGGGAAATTTAAATTCGTTAAGAGGACTGGGATTGGATAAAATTCAAATTGCTTTTGTATGTTTGGTGTTATCAGTAGCGCGTAAATGTGTTGCAAGTACCTGGAAAGATGATACTGAGTTTAATATAGCTCGTTGGCATAATGAATTGAAAGTATGTGTTGTTATGGAAAAAAATTACTAACTATTTACATGATAATTACTATTTTTTTGTTAGTAAGTAGTCTCCATATTTTAATTATATGCATTTGGATATACTTTTTAATGTTGTTAACATTTAAAAATCTTTTTTATTATATATGATTAATAATGTGTTTTTTTGCTTCCCTTTGGGGAGCTGTCTGCAAGGGTGGGAGGGATGGGTATTAATGGGGAAAAAATTATTTGATTATTTATACTGAATGTTATATGTATGTTTTCTGTTAAATAAAGTTTTTTTTTAAAAAAGACATGGGTGAGGGGAGCTAGACAGGGTCTAGTGCACCCTATCTGTGCTAATGGGTAGGATGGCTGAGGTGGAGGAAAGGGTAAGCCAAAATGAGGAGACAATATACAGTATAAATAATAAGGCAGAAATATTATTAAAGGAAAGGGAAAATGTTCAGAAAAATATGGATGTCCTTGAAACTTTTAGCGGAAGAAATAACATTAAGATAGTAGGGATAAAAGAAGGGGTGGAAAGGCAGAATCTGACACATTTCTTCCAAACTTCGATCCCTAAGATGTTGAGTAGGGAAGTGCTGAGAGAAAGGGTTAAGGTGGAAAGTGCGTACAGATCTCTTTCCCCCAGGTCCTGGACAAAGGTCACGATATGTACTGGTGAGACTGCTACTTTACCAGGACAGAGAAAAAATAGTGGGGGTGACAGCAATGAATGCGAAAAGAAGAGGGTCCCGTCAGAGGTAAAAGGCAACAAAGTATTTTTCTACCGGACATTAGCAGAACCCTCCCGAAACCAAGAAAAGCATTAGAGCCAGCTAAAAGATTAGTTAAACAAAAAGGTTATGACTGGGTATTGAGGTACCCAGCTACCCTAAAAGTATAATTGCCAGGGGGTACAAGAAAAATTTATCTCAGACCCAAAGGAAGCGCGTGAATTTGCAGAAGGTTTACATAAAGGAACAGTAAAATTTGAAGGAAAGATTTTCTAGATTATAATGATATATTGTCTTAGCTTTCTTGGTATTTAAATTGTAAAAGTATGTTTTTTTAAAAAGGTGTTATCCCAAAGAGCTATAATAGTGGCATCTGTGACTTTTCCCATGGAGCTCAGGTTATGGAGAGGGGATTAGATGGGTTCTGATGACACAAACATTTTTATGGTTCATGGTTGACAGCCGAAGGAGGCTGTCAGCAAAAGGGAGGGCGTATGGGGCAGAGGTTTTGTTGTAGTATGGGGCAGAGGTTATACTGCGTGGGCAATGTGGAATTAAGGGGAAGTATGACTGAATATCTGTTGCACTTGGTTTCATGTTGTTCTGTTCAATTATTTGAATTATTGTCTTTGTATTTGTCTCCCCCTTGTTTGTTATTTGCTTATTCGTTTAGCTTGGATTGAAAATATCAAAGGACGGATAGTAAGAGATTGGGAGTGTGTGGGGGATGGCAGTGAGGGGGGAGGTACTTTGGTAAGAACTTGCAGATAAGTGCATAAAGGTAGTCTCTTTTATTGCTAATGACCTAAGCAGTCTGGTGAAATGGAAAAAGGTCTTGTCACATATTTTAAAAAAATAGGGGGTTGGATCTGGTCTTTCTTCAAGAGACACATTTAACTGAGTGGGAACATCAAAAGTTATAAAGAGAGTGAGTGGGTCAATTTATATCCTCTTCATTTGGCTCAAAAGTAAGGGGAATTACACTTTTAATAAGGAAGAGTGTCCCAGTGCAGGTGCAGAGGTTGACTGCAGATAAAATAGTACCCTGTCTAATATACTCAGAGTCCTGGACATGAGATATTGTGTACGCCCTCAATAGTGATGATTAAAATTTATACAGGACATTTCCCTACCTTGAGAGTGGGCGACTTTAGTTTATGCCTGGATCCTGTATTGGACAAGTCCACAAAACGTGTAACTTGTACTAGAGCAGCAAAAGCCACCATTGACTGTATAAGAGAGTTGAATGTAAAAAGTATGTGGCATAGAATGCATCCAAGAGAGAGAGACTACTCATTATTCTCTAAACAACATGACTCCTACTCTAGAATAGATTTCTTTTAGAGGGTAGGATCATGGAAGCCGAGTACAGAGCAAGACCTCTCTCAGACTACACCCCCCCGATCTTGACTATAGACATGCCAGAGAAGCAGGACACAGCCTACAGGTGGCGTCTTAGCACTATGCTATTGAAAAAGCCGGAGTTTTGTAGCTACAAGATCTCAACTAAATCTGTTTTTTGAGGACAACTGCCCCTCTACTCCAGATAAATTTATTATATGGGATACTCTCAAGGCGTACTTGAGGGGTCAGATAATTGGGTATTCAGAGATGGTCAAGAGAGAAAGATTTTCAGGAATCTGCCCTAGAGGACCATTACAGAGCTCTCAAAAATAAGAAATTAGAATATAATACTCTTCAGATGTACAGTATGGAAAAGGCTATTATGAGGTTGAGACAAAAATATTGTGAGTTGGGAGGAAGTGCTCATATGTATGGCAGTCGAAGGCAGAACAAGCCTCTCGAACAATTAATGCAATACAAATGGGGAATGGTCAGATCTCTTACAAACCAAAGGAAATTAATGAGACATGCATGGAATTTTAGGAAGGATTATACAAAGCTGAAATATCTGGGGCCATCATCAAGAGGACAGTTTCCTGGCCAAATTAGACATCTCCTGCTTGAGCCCAGAGGATTAGGCAGGATTAAACCTTCCTCTTAATGAGGAAGAACTGGCTAAAGCGCTGAGTGTGCTGCAAACAGACAAGTATCTGGGGGACGATGGGTTCCCACCTGAATTCCATCGAGAAGTTTTTTTAAACTTTATTTATTTGTTGAATAAACAAATAATATATGACCATATACAGCAATTAAACATGAACATGAACATTTTATATATATATATATAAAAAGAAAAAAAAAGTAAAAAAGACCCCCCCTTCACCAACTCTCCGAAGGAGTGCTATAAAAAAAGAAAGAATATTTTAAAAAGTTAAATATACATGTTAAAATCTAATCATACGTAATTTTTTCCATTATTAAGCAATATTTCATCTCATTATGCCATCTATTAATATCAGTCATATTTGTATATTTCCACGTACTAGTAATACATTTTTTCGCTACGGATAAAGCTAAATTATACATAAGCAAGCTGAAACTTATCTAATACCAAACCTTTCAGAGGTTGCAAACTACCCAAAAATACTGTTGGATCTAAAACTATTTTAATTTTATACAGATATTCTAAAAACAATTGAATTTTCTTCCAAAAAGATTGTATATGCATACACGACCAAACAGCATGAAAAAGAGTTCCAACCGTATTACCACATCAAAAGCACAAATCTGATTCATGAAAACCATATTTTAAAAAAGTTTTCAGGTGTCAAATATAATTGATGTAAAAATTGTAATTAATCATTGCATAACGTGCATTTATCAATCTAGTTACACTATCATAACAAATATCTGACCAATCCTCTTCAGAAAAAGTAAAACCAATATCTGCTTCCCATTTAATTTTAGATCTATCTCAACCCTTTTTATCCACACCATCCTGTAATATTTGATACGTAAATGAAATATAATCCTTCTCTGGTACCTTCATAAGAGAAGTCTCAAATTTAGTAATTTTAGGTAAAATCACATCTTCTACCAAACATACATTTTACCAAAGATCAAATTTGATAATAAAGAAATAAAGACTTCTTATCAATACCAAAATCTTCCCTCATCTGATTAAAAGATAAAAACAATCTCCCAAATTTTTAACAACTTCAAATCTCCAATGCAATGAACTTTGATTATGTATTGAAAAAGAAAAAAGTTGATTATTATACAACAGAGTCAAAGCCAATAATTTACACCTAGGACCTATCATTTTATATTTCTTTATCCATAACTTCATTAAATGTTTTAGTATAGGCACATTATATTGTTGTAACAAATTCATATTCCACCTAAACAAAAACTGATGTATTTCAAATTCAGAAATACTTGCCATCTCAATTTTAGCCCAACTAGGAGGCTGTACCAAATCCATCAATGAACTAATAAATTTAAGTTGAGCTGCCTCATAATAATTTTGAAAATGTGGTAAATATAATCCACCTAACTCATATTTCCAAGTTAATTTATTCAAAGCTACTCTCGAAAATTTACCTCTCCATAAAAACGCCCTAACCATTTTATTTAAATCTCTAAAAAAAATTATCAAGTAAATTCAGAATAGATTGAAACAAATATTGTATATGTGGAAAGATATTAATCTTAATTGTATTTATCCTTCCCATTAAATTAATAGGTAAATCTTTCCATTTAATCAAATCAGTTTTAATTTTTTTTATTAATGGAGTATAATTTAATTTATATAAAGATTGATAATTAACATTCAAAATTATACCCAGATATTTAATTCAATCAGTCCACTTCAAATTAATAATATTCTTATAAACTGAATAATCTCCTTCACTTAACCGTAGTATTTCACTTTTTTCCCAGTTAACTTTATATCCAGAAAGACATCCATATTGTATTAAACATTCTTTCAAATGCAAAAGTGACTGAGCTGAATTTGTTAAATACAGCAATACTTCATCAGCAAATAAGTTTATTTTATACTCTTCATCTAAAACTTTCATACCTTGTATCTGTATATTTTGTCTTATCAACTGTGCTAAAGGTTCGATCACTAACGCAAAACTGGTAATAAAGGACAGCCTTGACAAGTTGATTGAGTTAACTTAAAAGATTCTGAAATCAAACCATTCATCAATACTCTAGCTACCGGTTTACTATATAAAGCCCTAATCCAAAACTTCGGACCAAACTTAAATTTCTCCAAAACTTTAAAGAAAAAATTCCATTCAATTCTATCAAATGCTTTTTCTGCATCGGATGATCTAAATATTGTTGAAATATATTAATCAAACTAATAACTCACAAAATATTATCTGAAGCATATCTATTCTTTATAAAACCTGTTTGATCAATATGAATCAACTTTGGTAAAAATTTAGCCAATTTATTCGCTAATACTTTAGCTATTATTTTATAATCTACATTTAACAACGAAATTGGTCTATATGAAGATACCTTCAAAGGATCTCTATCTTTTTTTAGGAATTACTGTAATTAAAGCATTAGAACAAGACTCAGGTAAATCATAGTGTTCTCCAACTTGAGGTAATACATTCCTAAGCACTGTACATTAAAAAATTTATAAAATTCAATGGAAAATCCATCATCATCAAGCAAATTACCATTTACAGCATAGCCATTTTAATTTCTGAATCAGTAAATGGTTCTTCTCACTCCTGTATATCTCCATCCTCTAATATCGGTAAATTCAACTGTGATTAAAAAAATGATCCAGTTTCCTGTTTTCCTTCATATTATAAAATGAATAAAATTCATCATTAATCTCATGAGGTTTATAGGTGATAAGAGAATTCCGTCCAACAGCATTAATAGCCCTCGATATCTGTTCTTTCTTTAATTGCCACAGCAATATATTGTGTTCTTTTTCTCCCCATTCATAATACCATTGTTTAGGCCTATTAATCACACATTCAAATTGATAAGATTGCAAGGTATTATATTTCAATTTCAGCCTAGATAATTCTATTTTCTGATCTTCTGTAGCATGTTTCTGAAATTCATTTTCTAAATCATCGATCTGTTTCACTAATTCAAGACTCTGATTTAATGGATTATTTTTTTATTTTAGAATTATAACTAATTATTTGTCCTCTCAAATAGGCTTTCATGGCATCCCATAATACAAACTTAATTTGAATAGATTTAGAATTTTCTTTCCAAAAAATCAATTTGTTTTTTCAAAAAATCATTAAATTCTATATTATTTTAACATCATTGTATTCAATCTCCAATGATAAGCCTCATCCTACTTTTATATTCCGCTTGATGTATTTTCCCTTGTAAATGTGCTGATACTAAAAAGAAGTCAATCCTTGAAAACGATTCATGTCTAGACGAATAAAAGGACAAATCTTTCTCTGTCAGATTAAGACTTCTCCAAATATCTACTAAGTTAAGATCTTTCATCAACGCTTGGACCTGGATTGCCATCTTGGATTTTTAAAATTTCTTCGGAGATTTACCTAATAAAATTTCCAAACCACAATTAAAATCACCACCAACTAAAATATTATCATTAGCTTGACCCAAACATAAAAATGCATCTGAAATAAATACTTCATCATCTGCCTTTGGAGCATAAATATTAAGTAAAGTCCAAAATTCACTAAAAATCATACAATTCAATTTAAGAATACATCCTGCCTTTTCCTCCATTGATTGTAATTCAAAAGATAAATTTTTATGTATCAAAATTGCTCTACCTTTAGCTCTAGAATTAAATGAAGAAAAATATACATGCCCAACCCAATCCCTTTTTAATTTCACACTTTGCTTCACATTCAAATGTGTTTCTTGTAAAAAGGCAATATCAATTTTCATTTTCATAATATACGCCAAGGCTCACTTACATTTAATCGTTCTATTTAATCCTCAAACATTAAAGGTAGCAAACCTCAACTTTGACATATCTACTATTATTACTAAATACCAATGATATCTTTATATAAAAACTGAAATCAACGTATATAGGCTCTCCAATTTAAAAAAATCACAAATTAAAAACTATGAAAAAAGTTAAAAAAATAAAAATTAAAAAATTTTTTAAAAGTCCTCCCCCCCGAAAAAAACTACCAAAAGGTATTAATCCCCTAAACAAAAATTGGTAGTCGATCACCCACCTGTGGCTGGTGACTAGTAAAGAACTTAGTGCAAATCTACTCCTCCCCAGCCAAACAGTCAGTAACATCCAAGTATCATAATAACAAGAGAAAAAAATAAAATAAGAAAATTCTTCTTTTCATCCAAAAGACTCCAATCTTGAAGATCCCATTTCGGAAGGAGGTGGACTCTTTCCATTCCCATTTTTCCAATTTCTGCCATTTCTTCCGTTTGCAGAGCTACCAAATTTTCCTTTAGGAGATAATAGTGGACTACGTCTTTGTCCTCTTATATCTGGCAATGAGTCAGCAAAAATTATTTCTTCACAATCAGTTTTAAAAAAACCGAAATTGATAGTCTCCGTAAAAGACCTTCAACACTGCAGGGTAACAAAAAGTAGACTTATAACCTTTACGCTACAAAACTTCTTTAACTGGATTAATTCGATGTTGATGTTCAATGACATCTTGACTCAGATCAGGATAAAAAAAAGATTACTATTCTGAATCAATAATGAAGTTTGTCATTGTCTCGCATTTTGTACTGCAAGTCGAAGTATTGCTTCTCTATCCAAATAACTCAGACATCGAATTATTACTGGTCTCGGGGGTTGACCAGTTGAGGGTATTCTTCTTAAAGCTCTATGGGCTCTTTCCAATGCCAATCCCCCAGAGTAAAATTCTTGCCCTAATATTTGTGGAATCCAGTCTTTAAAGAAACAAAGAGGATCTGGTCCTTCTATACCTTCTGGCAAACCAACAATTTTCACATTATTCCTTCTGCTTTGATTTTCCAAATAATCTATTTTCTTTCTAGCTCCTTCTCCCGATCTCCTAGTTCTATGACTGATTTTCACCTTCAACACCTTTTCTGTGTTAGAAGTCACTTATTGTTTACAGTCCAAAAAAGCAGCCTGAAATTTAAAAAATTCTTCATAAGATACATCTACATGTATCTGAACTTATACCAGCATTCATTTGAACCATCTCATTCATTCGAGATGTCAACATAGGTTGAATAACTGCATTCAATTGCATACATTGAAAGTCAGTGAATCTCAACTCTGCTCTCTCTGACATGGTGGCAGAACAAGGTTACTGCAGCTCCTGCTGCAATTCAACAGAAGGCATTTTAAAGGTTTTACTGCAGGTCTGGATTCCCAGCGCGGGATCCCGACTTCTTCAGGGATGCACCTTGTTGTTTTCTCATCCATTCGCGAAAAAAAAAACGACTTCTTCAGATTGTAATGCTGCCTGATGCATTTCCTTTTCAACCTCCACAGGCGATCCTTGAGATTTAGGCAATGAAGAAATGGAACCTGGGGCTGTTTCAAGTTGTCTAGGTCCCAGATATTCAGCACTTTGAAAATGTATCTTGTTTTGAACTTGAGATTTAGTCTTTTTACCATTAGTGGTCATAATAATTCCTTAATACTTTAAACTAAAATTTTAAAAGTTTAAACTTGGAAACAAAGGGTTAAAAAACGGATATTTAAAAGTCTGGCCAGAGAGGTCGAGATTGCAGTCTAGACTCTACGCCATCTTGCCTCCCACCCACCCCCCATTGAGAATTTAAGGACTTATTAATGCCTCTGTACATGGAGGTGATAGACCAAGTAGGGAAACAAGGTCCCTGCCTGAATCTTTTACAGTGGTGATTGTTATGGCGAATTTGAAGAAGGGCAAGCATCCGCTTATGCCCTCTTCCTCTAGGCCAATTTCTCTGCTGCATACCAATTACAAGATCCTAGCCAAAGCCCTGGCAAATAGATTGGCAGTGCATTTGCTGAAATTGATAAACAAGTATCAGACAGGCTTTGTGCAGAGAAGGAAAGCAGCAGATAATATTTGCAGATTGCTGAGTGTTGTGCATCTGGCACAACCGAGAAATGAGAAGGGTCTGGCCATCTCCTTGGATGGAGGAAAGGCCTTTGATAGACTGGAGTGGGAATTTTTATTGAAGTTGCTGGAGAAGGCAGGGCTGGAACCAATTTTTAAAAACTGGATTAGGGCGCTATACCAGGCGCCCTATGCGAACATTGTAACTAATGGGCGAGTCTCTTCAGCCTTCCCCCTTATCAGATCTAGTAGGCAAGGGTCCCCACTCTCACTGGCTCTCTGATGCTGGCAATAGAACCGTTGTCAGAAGCCATTTGTCAGAATGCAGACATAAAAACATTATAGAGTGGGCCAGGAGGAACACAAAATTAATTTGTTTTCTGACAAATACTGATGTATTTGACAGACCCTGTGACCTCTCTGCATTGACTGCACGAGATACTGGATATAAGATCAATTGGGATAAGAGCGATGTGATGCCATTCATTGAGAATAATTATAGTCCATTTAAAGGAATTAGTAATTTAACATGGCCACAGAATGGGATCAAATACCTCGGAGTTAATATTGATAGTGACCTGAATAACCTATATACATTAAATTATGCCCCCTTGCTGCGAAGTGTCGAGGAGAACTTAAAGAGGTGTATGCCCCAGTCTATCACACTAGAATGCAGGGTCAACTGCATCAAAATGAATGAGTTGCCAAGATTCCAATATCTTTTCAAAATAATGCCTGTGCCATTGCACCAGGGTTTCTTCAAACTTATCACATATGGTTAGGAGGTTTCTTTGAAATGGAAAGGTACCAAGGGACTATAGTCGAGGCGGATTGAAATTGCCAGACTTTAAAACAATATTATTGGGCAGCACAATCGAGATACATCGCCTATCTTCTTTGGGAAGGAGATGCATCATCTTGGGCACAAATTGATCTGCACTTGATGTGTGAGAAGATAGCAGAGGATTTTATTTAAAAATGGGACATTAAATTGTTTACAGGCCAAAATCAATCAGTATTTGGGTATTAAATTGGGGTTGCCCCAAAAACGCCCTTGACTCCGAATAAATTAATACCACTGACAGTGGGTAATGTCGGACTTTGGCTTTACCTTACTCTTAATTTAGTCTATGTGTAGTCTGAGTCCAGCGTGTTCTTTGAATGAAGTGATAGGAGAAGGTATTCGGTTCAACAGTCAATTTATTACACAGCACAAGAATAAAACTTAACAGAGCTCTGGGTCAATCGTTAGTTCATAGGTCACCTGCACAGTGAGCTACTCCCCAAGACTGACCCCTATTGTCCAGTTGGCTCAGTTTATATAGATCAACCTTATCATACAGAACAAAAGTTGTCTTCCTTTGCTAGATCTTTTTGCATAAGGGTTATCACAAGTCATCTCCTGTTTTGCAGATATCTGGGGTGTAGCGTTCCCATCTTAATCCTCCAGGCCAGACTATCCTGTTGTTTTGATCAGAAATTAATTCATCCCCAGATATTTCTAATCACCATTCTGTTCCTGTCTGGCCAATTTCTGCTGTACTCTTTAACACCTCCTCCTGCCTTAATCTTCCTCCTAGACTGGTTTTCCATTCCCTTTGTTTCTTGCAGGCCATTCTTTGTTCTGGTCTGGCCTGTGTCTCCTGTGCTACTCACCACCTCCTTCAGTTTGAGCATTCCTCCTAAAGCGTTTTATGCATTTCCTCTCCCTGTATTTGGGAGCAGACAATTTTGCTCAGCCAACTTTGCTCCATGCTGTGATTGCCACTTAATCACATTCCTCTTTTTCCCTGAACCATGCAGTAAATATAAAATTATTAATTAATCATTTATTTCATAATGTTTTAACCCCTAGATTCCAACAGTCCCCCTTTTGGTCTCATGAAAATGAGACCAACCACCAGTTAACTTATGGGACCAAGACCTCAGGAGTTTTTGCAAGGACCGGCATCTCCGACCCCTTGTTAAACTTAACCTCACAAACTTGGCCATTATGAACACACTTCAGTTCAGTGGGGGCCCCAACACAGTGTTCAGGAACGTCAGTCCAATCCGCAAAGTACTGTTTCGGTTCGTTATGGGCCTCCCAGGCTGACCACAAACACTTTGTTCAGTTGTTTCCTTCTCCAGATGCTTCAAGGGCTAGGAACAACATCACCCATAGTCCCCACATAGTATTCATCCCAGCTCCCTTCATTGTTTTGATGCCAATAAATGGATTATACCGTCAACCACTGGTATACAGTCACCGTAGTCCAATAGTCTCTTTAAAAAGGGACGTGTTAAGTGTTCTTAGTCCGTGGTTTCTTCACAGGGTCCCAGTCATCTCCGTTCGAAACTGTTCCAGTGTCCGTGTAGGTGGGTCCGTTGCTGTTCACTGTCTCCAATGATACCACGTCTCGCCTTTTCCCTGTAGTCGAACCGCGTGGGACGTCCTCTCCACCACTCTGTAGGGTCCTGTCCACCTGGGCTCCGACCACTTTCTCTTGATGACCTTTAGCAGAACCCACTCCGCGACTGAAGGTATCGGTGTTTCCCCTTTTCTGTTGGGACTTGTGACCTGTTGTGAAAAATCTGACACCAGAGCCGTTAGTTTATCATAATAAAGCTTGCATCTCATTGAACTTACCACATTCTTCGTAGTCTGAATTCCGGCTCCCGGTCCCGGAAACTGGTGCCCCGTTTGTAGTTCATATGGAGTAAATCCTGTCACAGAACTTACCGAACTCCTTATTGACATTAATGCCAGGGGCAACGCATCCACCCAATTTAGTTTGGTCCGTGCCTGTACTTTCCCGATCTTACCTTTTATTGTTTGGTTCATCCTCTCCACTTTCCCTTGGGATTGTGGATGGTACACCGTTCCAAAGGCATGTTTCAATCCCAACATTGCTTCTACCTCCTGTAGATCGTTATTCTTAAAATGACTTCCATTATCGGACCTAATTTTTCTAGGAAATCCGTGTCTCGGAATATACTGGTTGATCAGGAATTTACATACCGTCCTTGCATCTTCTCTTTTGGCAGGGATTGCCTCCGGCCACCCTGTGAACACATCTACTGCTACTAAGAGGTATCAATAGCCACTTACCCTCTCAATCATGTCCGTATAATCAAGTACGATTTCCTGCCCTGGTAACTTAGGTAACGGGAACTGTCCTTCATGTGGCTTTACAGTCGCCTTGACATTGAAAGTTATACATACCTCACACTCTCTAATATGGTTCTCCACCATCACCGGCAGGAAGGGGTGCCACCAATGTATCAAGTACCTTATCATCTGCTTCTTTCCACAGTGTATTAGCCCATGCGCCTCCTCGAGGAGGGGTTTCATGAGTCCAGATGGTAAAACTGGCCTCCCGTCTATCGATCTCCATAGTCCTTGATCCTCGGTTGCCCCCCTTTCCTCCCATACCATCCTTTCCTGAGGTGATGCCTTTGCTTGTTCCTGTATTATTACTTCTACCCTACACGGTGGTAATAAGTCATGTGCTGTTCTGTCTGCCTGTATCATAATAAACTGAGGGCCGTATCCTGCTGCCCTTTTAGCGGCCATGTCCGCTTCCTGATTTCCCTGAGCCACCATCGTATCTGTTCTATCATGTCCTTTACATTTAAGAACTGCTAATGCCCTTGGTTTCAGGAGAGCCTCAGCCAGTTTCCTAATGTCCTTCTCGTGTTTAATTGGGGTCATTGCTCCTGTTAAAAACCCACTTCTAATCCATTGACTAAGTTCAACCTGTATTGTCCCTACCACATATGCCGAGTCTGTATTTATATTGACCTCCTTCCCTTCTGCCCATTCTAATGCTGCTATGATTCCCTGTAGTTCTGCGAGTTGTGCTGACTCCTTTCCTCTCACTGTCCCTGTAATGATTTCTTTAAATCCTCCTGTAGTTTTTCGTACCACCGCATAGGCAGCTTTCAATCCATCTGTGGGGTGTCTGTAACAACACCCATCTGTAAACAAGGTTTCATCTGGTTCTCTTAAGGGTGTAGCCTGTAAGTCAGGTCTTATTTTAATATCCTTTACTACCCTCTTCTCACAACAGTGTGGTTCTCCCTCTCCCATATTGTCTGCCATGTTAATGCCTTCATGGGTAAACGTAACATTTGGAGCATTCAGGATCTTTTCTAGTCTCGTCTGCCTTAGTGAAGTCATTGTAAATGCTGTCGAGCTCACAAATGCTACAATACTATGTGTTGTTAATACCGTCAGGCCATATCCCATTATTATGTGTGCCACCTTTTGTAAAATCTTTGCTACTCCCGCTGCATGTCTCGTACATGGTGGGTGTCTATCTTCCGTCGGGTCTAGTGTGATACTCACATACATCTTCCACCCCCTTTTTTCTGAAAAAGAACACCATCAATTGTGTGTGCTTTTTCAGAAACATCCAAAAATAAAGGTAGTTTATAATTTGGAATCGCCAAATCTATAGCTGTTGTAAGAGCTTGCTTCAATAGAATAAAACTCATCTCAGCCTGTGCCGTCCAATCAAGTGTGGCTCCCAGATTCCTCATCCCCTGCTCATTCACCAAACTTCGCAGTGGATGTGTCAACTCACCATACGATGGGATAAACTGCCTACTATAACCTGACAAACCCAAAAACGAAAGCATTTCCTTAACTGTCTTTGGTTTTGGATGATGTAGTATCGCTGTTTGATGTGCAGGGGAAATCCCTGTGCCTTTCGCTGAGACCATTCTCCCTAAAAAGGTGACCACCTGTCTGCAGCATTGCAGCTTTGAGCGAGAGACTTTAAAGCCTGCCTTGAACAGCTGCACTAGCAGGAGGCAGGTGGCCTCCAAACAGGAAGTATGATCAGGTGCTGCTAATAGGATGTCATCTACATACTGGATCAGAACTACCCCACCTGGCAGTGCTAGCCCCCCCAGCTGTTCTTTCAACACCTGATTGAAAATCCCTGGAGATAAGATAAAGCCCTGCGGAAGCCTAGTATAACGCAACTTTCTACCTCTATACGTGAACGAAAACACATCTCTTAATGGTTCTGCCAGCGGCAAGCAAAAGAAAGCATTCGCTAAATCTATGCAAGAGAACCACTTGTGGTTAGGGGTTAAAGTAGTCATGGCAGTATATGGGTTTGGTACTGGAACTGTGGGTGTTCGCACAATACCATTGATGCGCCTTAAGTCATGGGCCATCCGATATTTGCCCGTGTCTTGTTTAGGAACAGGTAAGATGGGTGTATTCCAACTAGAACATGAATGTTCCAACACCCCTGAATACATAAGGCCATCAATGGTATCTGCCAAACCTTCCTCAGCTTCAGGTTTGTGGGGATACTGCATCTGCCAAATAGGGGGGTAATCTGACAGTTCGAAGGTTATGGGATCCACCTGCTGACAAAAACCCACATCTGCTGATCCCACTGACCACAGGTTCTCAGGGAGAGAATCTAGCATAGGGGCTGAGTCGGGGCGATCCATCTTCTCTCTACCATGAAAGCGTTCAATCTGTCTATGCTCAAGGAGGACTTGATCATATGTCGGAGACAAAATTCTGTATGCCTGACCAGATGAGGAGAACTGCACTGTCGGTATTTGGGTGTCAGACCAGTCACTAAGGGACATCAAGTTCCGACACATCAGTCCCAAATCTTTTGCCTGGTGAGTAGTGCCAATTGCAAGGGTGACATGAGGAATGGCCTCACCTGCCATCTCATACCATTCCAGCTGTTCAGATGTCAGTGCCACCGTAGCGGCCACTCCCTCCTTTCCTACCACTATGTAGTCCAAATTAATTTCCCATAGCATGCCCTCTACCTCTTCATAAAAGGCATGCTGATACATTTCATCCCCATCCCTATCGTAAAAGAGGGTCATATGGGGGGGATCCGAGGGAGGGGTATACGGGTGTAACGTCTGGATCCACGACTTCCATTGATTATAAAGCTTTAGCAGCCCTCCCTTCTGTGGGTCCTCTGGTTGCAACAGCCCCCAGTAAATGCCAGCCCATTGTCCCTCAGAAGCGGATCCTCCAGCTGCCGCCAACAACATCTGAGAACCGGAATGAAGTGTAGTTACTGAACAGTTCATAGAATATCCATTTGGAAAGGTGACCTCTATTCCGCTGGGTCCACAAAGGATCGATGCTCCGCACTTGACCAACAGGTCTCTGCCCAAAAGATTGGTAGGGCACCTGGCTGACAAAATGTATTGATGTGTAAAAGTCTGTCCCGCCACAGAAGTGTCTAGTGGTGTAGAAAACGGCAGATTTTCTGGTGTACCCGAGAACCCTATCAGCTGGACGCAAAAGGATGATGTTTTATCTTGAAACTCAGCGCCAGTGAGTGTTGAAAATCTGGCTCCCGTATCCACTAAAAAGGATACTTCCATGTCCATTACTTTAATCTGCAGGAGTCTGCCAATCTAGCCTGCTCGTGGGTGCTCGGGCTCCGTCACTGTGGGCAATATTGCTCCTCCTCTGTCAGCAAAGGGAATTGTCTCTTCGGAGCTAGAGCCGCATGGGGTGCCTGATGTACCGGGGGTGGCACTGACGATCTCTGGGGCTGGTCCCAATGCTCATTTTGTGGTGGTCCATATCCCCTTCCCCCAGTGTCCTGAGGACCCCAAACTAGGGGGCAGTCTTTCTTCCAGTGTCCTGGCTGACCGCATACAAAACATACGGCTGGCTGCATTCATGGAGCACCCCGACCTCTCCTTCTTACTTGGAATCCCCCCATTGGACCTCCTGTTCTGTCCACATAGGTGGGACCCGGTGCCCAATATGGGGCCGGGTGCCAACTCATATTATTCCCTTGTGGTGGCTGCAGTGGCTGCTGAATCATCTGGTTCGCACCCTTTCAGGAAATCTTTTTTGCCTCGTTTGCCTTTTTCCTAGCCTCTTCCAATTGAAGCTTAAGGAGTTGCACTTGTGCCGACTCCGTAGTTTGTTTGTCCTCCTTTTGCTTAGCCCTGTAACGTTTCATGTGATGGGTCAAATGTTTTTCCTATTGCTCATTCGAGCAGACAGGAATATCAGGGTTATTCTCTAACGCTTCCCTAACTACAGCTGGCAGTCCACTCGTTACTGCAGCCCTAAAGAGTGTAGTCTGCAAGGGATCTGTGGCTGGGTGTACTTCTGCTTTATCCGTCCAACTCTCCTTACACTGACTCCAAAAGGTCAAGATCTCCTCATCCTCTGACTCCTTTTGTCTATTGTGAGGAGTGGGGGTGGTGTGATCCTCTGACATTCCTACCGAGAAGGCATTCTCAAGTGTCTGTTCTTGCTCTCTCTCATTTGTTTTTTCCAGTTGCATACTAGTTTCCCTCACTTTACATACATCATTCTGTATTTCCTTTGGTAACTCCTTCATTTCCTCCACCTTTTCCTGCATAACTCTCTTAAGTCTCTCCTTCGCCTCCTGGAGTTCGTGACCTGCTAATTCAGTGACATTCATTATTCCCTCATTTATCTGCATCACTGGCATCTGGGGAATCGGATAAGGTGGTGGCAACGTCTCTGGTAACTTTGGATATAGCGGGGCTGACGGCTTAACCTCCCCCGTTTTCTCCTTTATGATAGGGGATCCCTTTTTAATATCATGTTGAAGGTTCGCTTCCACAGCCATGCAAGCCAATGTCATATTGTGTAAATCTGCCCTTCTCTGTTCCTTCACTTCTTTCTGCTGTTTAAGCCTTCTTTTATTCCATATAGATCCTTGTCCCTTTGCCTCATGTTCCTGTACCTCCTTGGCTGCTTCCCTCTCTGCTTCTCCTCTCAAACCCTCGTGGTACCTTCCCATGACTCTGCAGCTCTTTCCATATCTGTTCGTACCGTGCCATAGCCTGTACCTCCTCTCCCTTCGGTAATCCTCCCAGTAATTGATTCCTTGTTTATTCCCACTGTCGGTTTACAGATGGGGGAACTCCTCTGTCTTCCCTGAGCTCTTGCCCTACATCCCTATTTAATCCTTCCATCTCTGTTCCGATTTTTAACCCTTTAGACTTCGTACTTCACTGGGTCTCTCCCCTGGTAGGATTTTGACACCCTGCAATTTACTTCAACCCTTCCCACGTTATTATAAACCCCAGCGGCACACTACACACAATCCTTAAACAAATACTTATTATAAACTATTATGATACACTATACGATTCCTAAACAGATACTTCTACACTATAGAAGCAAATAACTATAACACAATACACCTTATACAGATACTGATTATACACTACTATGGTACACGATCCTTAATCAAATACTTATTACACACTATAGAACTAAATAACTATCACCATACACCTTATTCTAATTGGCCAAGTGTCTAAACCTATCTCTCGAGATTGCTACGAGGGGACTCCAACCCCGTTCTACTAGGGGGACTCCAACCCCCTTTTTACTACAGGGGACTCCAACCCTGTTCTACTAGGGGGACTCCAACCCCCTTTTTACTACAGGGGACTCCAACCCCATTCTACTAGGGGGACTCCAACCCCCTTTTTACTACAGGGGACTCCAACCCCGTTCTACTAGGGGGGCTCCAACCCCCTTTTTACTACAGGGGACTCCAACCCCGTTCTACTAGGGGGACTCCAACCCCCTTTTGTTTTATTCTTTGGCTTTAACGAGGGCTTTTGCAGAGTAGTGACAACACACAATTTATCATTGCCAATAGCAGAACTTCGTTAAAACAGGCGTCTGCTTACCTCCCTTTGTAGAATGGTCACTTGTTGTTATCACCACACCACAATCGCCCGGTGTTTCGTATCTTTTTCTTCCGTCACTTCTCCATCTTCATCACGTCGGGGTCACCAAATTGTCGGACTCTGGCTTTACCTTACTCTTAATTTAGTCTATGTGTAGTCTGAGTCCAGCGTGTTCTTTGAATGAAGTGATAGGAGAAGGTATTCGGTTCAACAGTCAATTTATTACACAGCACAAGAATAAAACTTAACAGAGCTCTGGGTCAATCGTTAGTTCATAGGTCACCTGCACAGTGAGCTACTCCCCAAGACTGACCCCTATTGTCCAGTTGGCTCAGTTTATATAGATCAACCTTATCATACAGAACAAAAGTTGGCTTCCTTTGCTAGATTTCATTATCATACAGAACAAAAGTTGTCTTCCTTTGCTAAATCTTTTTGCATAAGGGTTATCACAAGTCATCTCCTGTTTTGCAGATATCTGGGGTGTAGCGTTCCCATCTTAATCCTCCAGGCCAGACTATCCTGTTGTTTTGATCAGAAATTAATTCATCCCCAGATATTTCTAATCACCATTCTGTTCCTGTCTGGCCAATTTCTGCTGTACTCTTTAACACCTCCTCCTGCCTTAATCTTCCTCCTAGACTGGTTTTCCATTCCCTTTGTTTCTTGCAGGCCATTCTTTGTTCTGGTCTGGCCTGTGTCTCCTGTGCTACTCACCACCTCCTTCAGTTTGAGCATTCCTCCTAAATCGTTTTATGCATTTCCTCTCCCTGTATTTTGGGAGCAGACAATTTTGCTCAGCCAACTTTGCTCCATGCTGTGATTGCCACTTAATCACATTCCTCTTTTTCCCTGAACCATGCAGTAAATATAAAATTATTAATTAATAATTTCTTTCATAATGTTTTATCCTCTAGATTTCAACAGTAACAAGATTCTGGACATCTGGTTCCATGAGGGAGTCAGGTGTATAGAGAAGTGTTATGAGCAAGGGCAATTAATTTTGTTTGAACACCTCAAAAATAAATATGAGTTATGGAATAAAACATTCCACTGCTATCTTCAAATACATTCTTTTCTGCGGGATGTATTAGGTCCAGGTGTGGTCTTACCTTGTTGCAGCAGCAGAGACGCCCTGATTCGAAGGGGGATCAACAAGAAATTTATTTCAGCAATTTATTACCTGTTCCAGTCAGATGGACCCAAACCGGGTCTTCATAGGTCGAGAGAAAGAGGGGAGTCAGACTTGGGAATTACATTTGGTGAAAGGTGCTGGGACAACATGACCACAGTCAGTAATGCAAGGTACAGGCTGGTCCAGTGTAAATTACTGCACCAGTTGTACATAACACCACAGAAAATCAATAGATCAAAACCAGAACTCCTGGATCAATGCTTTAGGTGCGGTGCTGCAACCTGGATGTTCGTGCATGCAACCATGTGCCAAGGTGAGGCCCTTTTGGGTTGATCTAGACCACATCCTGGTGAAAATTACAGGTAAACAGTTCCCGCAGGATCCAGAGTTGTTCGTGTTGGGAAATATATTGCACATAAGTCTTACAATGAAGCTGATCAAATATTAAATCCAATTTGTGTTCTTCGCATTGGCAGTGGTCAGGAAGTACATAGTGATGACCTAGAAGACCGACTCTAGTCTTATGATCGAGCATGGAACAAGGAAACACAAAGTTGTATTCCCCTTGAGAAAGTAACTTACAATCTGAGAAACAAGTATAGCACCTTTCAGAAGATTTGGCAGCCATACATGCACTATGTAGGTTCATAGAAGTTATTGTTTTACTGTTCCCTGCTGCGCTCCCTCTCTCCCTCACTGATCCTGATCAAAGAAAGTCAAGAATGAGCTCCAACCCAGAAGCTGTCCGTTGACCCATGATTGTCCCTGTATCTTTTTTTTAAAATTATTTGTACTCTTATTCATTTCCTTACTGTTAATCTGTGTTATTGTTATCGACATTGTGCTATGAATGAATCTTTTAGAAAAGGAGTACGTGTACATGTATATGAGATTGTGAACTGCGATCATTTTTATGTTCTATGTGCAAAACAAAAATCACGCACACGCTGTGTTCAGTTTATTTTTTGCACTACCAAATTGGGGTAATTCTGCCCGAAAATGTTGGCTCTCCCTTGGTATTTTTAGTCATTTCAGTTCCGCAATGTTTAATCAACAGATTTTTCATTGAGACTTATTTTAAACTGAGGTAAACTTTTTTTTAAAACTGAGATAAACTTTTTAAAACTGAGGTAAACATTGTTTTTCAAACTGAGATAAACATATTTAAACTGAGGTAAAGGCTCTTTTTAACTGAGACATAAAGATAATCTGAGGTAAGCGTTGTGATAAACTTTTTTACTGAGATAACCTTTGTTTAACTGTGGTAAACATTTTCAACAGCGAGTAACATTGTATCGGTCGGTGTTGTAGTCGTCGAAAATGGCAGTGACATCTAGTGTTAAAACTAAGGAGTGCAAAGTTCGGATATTACAATATCTTGTTTGACCATGTTTGATTGGGCCATATAACATTTTATTTTTAAAATTCCACCTGGGACATCTAAAAAAGGCAGCGGGATGCATTTGGCCAGGGGGCGATAGTTTGGCCACCCTTGCTGCGTGGGGAGGTAAAACACAGATACAGTCTCTTCAGCACATCAACTCCACCATGGTCACAAGCACATTAACGCGATTTCTACATTGAAGTCAAAGTGGGGGATTCTGAAGCCAAACACAATCCACTGGAGATACTCAACGGGTCGAGATGCGTCAATGCAGGAAAAAAAAAACAATTGTTGAAATTTTGATGAAGTCTTTTGTCAAACAGTTCACCATTATTTTTCTCAGACTGATGTGTCTTCAGCCATGAGTTCTTCAATGATCTTGTGGAGAGATAAATTGATCCCATTTCTCAATAACATGAATTGTTCACTTAAATGAGAATTCACGTCTTCATTACCGTTAATTTGCGAGGACAAATCGCCTTCAAACTCCTGTTAACTTCAATCAAATATAAACAAGTGAATGATAAATAATACGGGGCAACATAACTTTATTAGATTTGCAAAGCGGGTTCTCTGTTACACGAGAAGATCTATTGTAACCTGTAACAGGGTCTTTCTGCAAGAAAGCCCATACGCAGACGGGCACAACATTTTAAGGTGTTGTCGCTTTGCATTTTACAGCCTGCTCGCGACGGTTCACATGACCTGCAATCATCCGTACTTTGCGGAGTTCAGCAAAATATCAAGCAGGAGTTTAAAGAGCAGTGTGGCCTTGGTGCTCATGCCTTACAGCTGCGCTACTGAAAGAAAACCATTTCTTTAACAGCCTCTAGTAGTTTTCCATGAATATTCTTTTTAACCCTTTTTGGTGCTGCGCTGGGTGGGTCACGTCTCCAGAATGGAGGACCATCGCCTTCCCAAGATCGTGTTATATGGCGAGCTCTCCACTGGCCACCATGACAGAGGTGCACCAAAGAAGAGGTACAAGGACTGCCTAAAGAAATCTCTTGGTGCCTGCCACAATGACCACCGCCAGTGGGCTGATATCGCCTCAAACCGTGCATCTTGGCGCCTCACAGTTTGGCGGGCAGCAACCTCCTTTGAAGAAGACCGCAGAGCCCACCTCACTGACAAAAGGCAAAGGAGGAAAAACCCAACACCCAACCCCAACCAACCAATTTTCCCCTGCAGCCGCTGCAACCGTGTCTGCCTGTCCCGCATCGGACTTGTCAGCCACAAACGAGCCTGCAGCTGACGTGGACTTTTACCCCCTCCATAAATCTTCGTCCGCGAAGCCAAGCCAAAGAAGAAGAAGATATAGAAGGAAATAAGCCAATGAACCAAATCTATACACTCTCTGCTATACTCTATGAGGATGAGGGACTGGGATGGGGCCACCAACATCCCTGAGCGAGAAAGCCTGCAAATCGTATTGGACACAGCTCGACACATCACAGGCAAATCCTTCCCACCATCGAAAGCATCTATAGAGAACGCTTCCTTGGGAGAGCAGCAGTATGATCACCCGGCAATGGCTCTATTCCTGCTGCTACCATCAGCAAAGAGGTATTGGTGCCACAAGGCTCCCACCGCTTGGTTCAGGAACAGCTATTACCCCTCCACCATCAGACTCCTCAACGACAAAGTCAATCAGGGGCTAATTTAAGGATTCTTAATTTTGCACTTTATTGATTTTTTCCTCTCTATTTCACAATCAGTTAGTTTATATTTATTTGTTTACATGTGTTTGTTGTGTACAGATGTTGTTTGCCCCACCAATAAGTGATCATTCTGCTTCGCCCGCAGAAGAAAAAAATGAATTTCATGGTTGTCTGTGATTCATGTATTCTAACAATAAATCTGAAATATGTAATAGGAATCTCCCAAATAATATGATGCCCTGAAACGAAGGGGCTCTCTATGAGCATGGTTAATTTCTACGTGGTCAAACCGAAACGGATACAAATAACCTTGAATAAAATCTAGAATGTGCCATTTAATCACATGCGAATTTCTTGATTACAAATTGAAAATGGTGAAGCATAGGGGACAAGTAAAGGGGAAAATTGCATTTGCCCCAAACATTGTGGAGGGCACTGTAAGTCGTCAGGACCAGAGATTTATCCAAGGCTAGTATTGGAGGCGACGGTGGAGATTTCTGAGTTACTAATAATGATCTTCCTATCGACACCTAACACAGGGTCAGTGCCAGAGGGTGGTAGAGATCCGAATGTTCCCCAAGGATCCCCTGATATTGTAACCTACTGTAATTTACAATGAAACATCCATGAAATTATTTAACTTCTGTCGATCGGAAGGCAAACGAGCGAGGCCAATTTGTCCAGCGTCCCTCTCAGAAACCTATAGCACCTGTCGTTCCTCGTGGTCTCCTCTCCAAGTACAGAACAGCCTGAGCCTGATTAGCTTCCGAGATCAGTCAATCTCAGGCGTGTTCAGGCTATCAAGTCCTGGATACGTGATGATAGTGAACGCAAATTTGTAGTTGCACTCAGGGGAATTCTCAACAGGGGACACACTCACACATAAACACATACACACACATACATTCCAGTAGCATCCTGATCATGCACATCGGACGCTCGATTGTGAAGCTAAGGTTACGCACGTTTCCTCCTAACTCCTCTCCGACAAGCAGAGGAACACTAGTCTCGTTTCAATGTACAACGGGTGAAACACGTTGGTCTCTCCTGGGTGTATGTCACAATAGCTTCCACCCTGAACCGACATACACCTCTGCCACTGGTTTTCCAGCATTGCCCACGACTCACAACCGGAAGAGAAGCTCAGGGATTATCTCACGGGGAACAAAAGAGGGAGACTTGGTCCTGGTGGTGCATTTTACCCTGCAGGTGAATGGGGGCCGCTGGTGTAGATATGTCCACGTGACCTATGAGAATAGCCCAATTGCGTGATAGCTTCACCTGTATATGATTTTTCACGCGAGGTGACTTGTGCCTCGCGAGGTGACTTCTGTCGGGGTGTTGGGACATTTTGGGGGGAGGGGGTGATCTTCGGTGTGGGGTTATGATTTTTAGACGGTCAACTGAACTCTCCTGCAGAGTCATAACAGAAGTCATCTCGCGTGAAAAATCATATAAAGGTGAAACTACCATGCAATTGGTTCTCATAGGTAACGTTTACATATCTAAGCCAGCGGTCCCCATTTCGTTGCAGTGTAAAATGCACCACCAGGACCAAGTCTCCTTCTGGGTTTTGTACTGTTGGGTCTGTGTGCAATGCAATAACATGCTCCAGTGTTTATATTGGCTTCTAAACAGTTTGTCGGGGTGTTGGTACATTCTGGTGGGAAGGGGTGACCTTCGGTGTGGGGTTTTGATTTTTAGAAGGTCAAGTGACCTCTCAGGCAAATGTTTAGAAGCCTATATAAACACCAGGGCGTGTTATTGCATACACTCAGAACCAAACAGGACTAAACCCAATATTGTCATGACAACTTTCCACAGCCCCAAAAGCCCATCCGTTTCCCTACACAGTTCCGTGTTCAAGGAACTACTCCCCCGCTTGGTTAATTTATTTTTCACCGTGTCTCTCATGTGATATACTCCCGATTCATCCGGAATGGAAGTGCAGCAGTCTTTACCGATAACATCAGAGGTTCCATTCTCTGCCGGCATCAGATAGTCCAGGACCATTCCAATTCCTCCGCATGGCGAAGTGCCACCGCCGCCTCGTTAGCCAACACTTCCATCACCGTGTTCATTCTTCTGGGTGCTCCCCTAGGTCATCGAGGTGGTGTATGCATGGCATCATGCATCCCAGATAACTGCAGCTGAAAAAAACCCTGGGAATCCACGGGTAGTTCCGGAGGCTGCATGCTTAGAGCTTACTGTTTAACTCCCAGGGAGGACCCATCTTCGCTGGGCCGTCGGCGGTGGGCAGTGACTTACCAACGGACTATTCCTGTTTGCACTCGCTGTTTCCCACCGATTGGTTGGACCACTGCTGATTGCACCGTCTGAACAAACAGTCCTCAAACCTTTCCACAGTTTGGGGAACAACTTTGAGAGACGGGAGTGTGTATTTGCCAGATATGTGCAGGAAAGGACCGGCCCCTGGGACATCCACCCCTCCGAGGGTCTCTGGATGAAGAGGTGGCTAATGGTGCGTGGTGATATTGGGTGGCAACCAGCCTAACATATAACAGGACATCAAAACCGCGGAACTGACATTTACGCCCCCTCCCCCATTGTCTCTTTCTTGGATGTCGGAAGAGCTCAGTGTCAGCGGCAGTCCTGAGGTAGCAGATCATTAGTTGGCTCTGCTGGCGTATTAGTAAGCCTGTCGGAGGAACGTTTTCGACCACCGATCGGTGCCGCCATTATTGGTTCCAGCTTGTGCAGATGTGTCATCCTGAGAATGAGTGTCGACCTGCCCTCTCCAGGCTGGTCGGTGTTGGTGTAAGCCGGATATTCCCGGTTCCCCCTCTAATATAATCCACTTTGTGAGAGATAATAGATTATAGGAAGTAAAGTTAGTATGAACAAAATAAATAGACTAGACTAGAGGAAGTTAAGTAAGTGCTGAATAGGGATGAATTCGGATAAGAAGGGTTACTCAAGTACAATAGAAGAAAGGTCTTATTCTTTGGCTTGGCTTCGCGGATGAAGATTTATGGAGGGGGTAAAAGTCCACGTCAGCTGCAGGCTCGTTTGTGGCTGACAAGTCCGATGCGGGACAGGCAGACACGGTTGCAGCGGCTGCAGGGCAAAATTGGTTGGTTGGGGTTGGGTGTTGGGTTTTTCCTCCTTTGCCTTTTGTCAGTGAGGTGGGCTCTGCGGTCTTCTTCAAAGGAGGTTGCTGCCGCCAAACTGTGAGGCGCCAAGATGCACGGTTTGAGGCGATATCAGCCCACTGGCGGTGGTCAATGTGGCAGGCACCAAGAGATTTCTTTAGGCAGTCCTTGTACCTTTTCTTTGGTGCACCTCTGTCACGGTGGCCAGTGGAGAGCTCGCCATATAACACGATCTTGGGAAGGCGATGGACCTCCATTCTGGAGACGTGACCCATCCAGCGCAGCTGGATCTTCAGCAGCGTGGACTCGATGCTGTCGACCTCTGCCATCTTGAGTACTTCGATGTTAGGGATGAAAGCGCTCCAATGGATGTTGAGGATGGAGCGGAGACAACGCTGGTGGAAGCGTTCTAGGAGCCGTAGGTGATGCCGGTAGAGGACCCATTATTCGGAGCCGAACAGGAGTGTGGGTATGACAACGGCTCTGTATACGCTTATCTTTGTGAGGTTTTTCAGTTGGTTGTTTTTCCAGACTCTTTTGTGTAGTCTCCCAAAGGTGCTATTTGCCTTGGCGAGTCTGTTGTCTATCTCATTGTCAATCCTTGCATCTGATGAAATGGTGCAGCCGAGATAGGTAAACTGGTTGACCGTTTTGAGTTTTGTGTGCCCGATGGAGATGTGGGTGGGGGGGGGGGGGGGGGCTGGTAGTCATGGTGCGGAGCTGGCTGATGGAGGACCTCAGTTTTCCTCAGGCTGACTTCCAGGCCAAACATTTTGGCAGTTTCCGCAAAGCAGGACGTCAAGCGCTGAAGAGCTGGCTCTGAATGGGCAACTAAAGCGGCATCGTCTGCAAAGAGTAGTTCACGGACAAGTTTCTCTTGTGTCTTGGTGTGAGCTTGCAGGCGCCTCAGATTGAAGAGACTGCCATCCGTGCGGTACCTGATGTAAACAGCGTCTTCATTGTTGGGGTCTTTCATGGCTTGGTTCAGCATCATGCTGAAGAAGATTGAAAAGAGGGTTGGTGCGAGAACACAGCCTTGCTTCACGCCATTGTTAATGGAGAAGGGTTCAGAGAGCTCATTGCTGTATCTGACCCGACCTTGTTGGTTTTCGTGAGTGATATCTTATAGTGATAGAAAGAATTAGCAAGTTCTGCATATAGAATTAGTAAGTCCTGGGGGTTGAGATGTGTGAATAAAGACAAAGGCAGTTTCATGAATAAGGACAATGACATGATAGGACCCAGACAGGATACCCCATGGTCTTTCAAGTTGACAAGAAACTGCACATAGGCAGACAGAATTACCAACTGCAAAACCAATCCAGGAGGCAGAAGAATGTTAAGGGGGGGGGGGTATCTCTACACTGAAATGAACTGTATAAAAGTTGGGTGAGCCCCAGTATGTGTGTGTATTCCCATGGTAAGGGGAAGCACCCAACTTTGAACTGTTGTACAATAAATGTTCTTTGTTCTCAATTTTTGTCTCGAGCGAAATCTGTGAAGATACTTCTGTTTCACACAAATGGGGGCTCATCCGGGTTCACACTCCCTCCACTAACAGAGTGCCCCACGACGGGGGTAGGTGCACCCCGGCTGATTCAGCTCGACTCCTGGATGAAGGGTGACTGGTCAGTGGATGAAGCGAGTGATATCTGAGAGGAGGCATTGAGAACAAAAGACGGGATGACGTTAAGGAAGTGCGCTAGGAATAGTTACTGGATCCTGGTAAGAGGAATTTATTTAGCTGCTAGTATGGGAGGAGTAAGTAGCAAGGGAAACAGTCCTGAAGAAGGATGGGAAGATCAGATACATAAACATAGTCCGTTAGGATTAATGTTATCTGATTGGGGTGCGGGGAGAACCCGTGGGAAAGATAAACAGACCATGGTCAGGTATTGCTATCAGGAATGGGTTAAGAATCCGATAAGAGGGAGTTCGGTATATTGGCCAAAGTTCGGATCCGACTAGGACTGGATGTGTCAGGCGTTGAACATCTGCCTCTACCAAAATCAAGGAGGTAATACCGAGAGCAAAGAATATGCAGCCTGTTGGCTCAGTGGATCGTTTGATCAAATGATTTTGAGCGAAGAGGATTGTAAGAACAAGAAGGATGAGGAACCTTCTGCCCCTGAAATACAAGGATGGGATGTGTTACATTTCCTTCCTCCATCTTACGCTCCCCCTGTGCTGGCTCCTATCTTCCCCCTCTCACCTACACTTTACCCTTTTTCACCTTCCCTTCTTCCTCCACAGTGAGAGAAATAAAAAGAAAGTAGGGGTGGTATGGTGACCCGCTCACAGAGTACAAGATTACCACCTCAATTGACATGAGAGGAAGGAGACTTTGATTATGAGGGTCATTCAGAGCATCATAGAGGAGGGGATAAGCCAGAAATTAACTGGATGAGACCTTTATGAGAGATTCCCTTGGGAGGGGATGTGGGGGGTCTAGGTTCATAAATGTGCCTTTGACCAGTACGGAGGTGCACAATTTTAAGAGTAAATGACCTCTCTGATAGAAAACCCTCAGGAATGTGCAGAACAATTAGATCAATTTTTGGGACCTAACAATATATGTTAGGGATATACCTGGGATGAATTAATGTCTATCTTTAAGAGTCTGTTTACTTTGGATGAGCATGGAATGATTCGCCAGGCAGGCATTAGAGTCTGGGATAGGGAACACCAAGGGGGACCAGAGGCGATACCTGGAGAAGCTAAATTTCCCCTGGCAAACCCAAATTGGGATAAGACTACTAATGATGGTCACACGCAAATGGATGAGTACAGGGTTAATCTAATAAAAGGAATGAAGGAGTCTTCCAAAAGGACAGAACTTTAAGAAGGCATTTGAGGTTCTCCCAAGGTCCCGAGGAGACCCCCTCTGCATTTCTGAATAGATTGCGTGCGGCCATACAGCAATATGGGGGGTTGGATATAGGATCCCCAGCAGGTGAACCGTTGGTATTGACGGGCTTTGTTACTAATTCAGACCCAGATATCAGGAAGAAATTACAAAAGACAGAGAATTGGTATGAACAGGGAATAACACAGCTTTTTTTTTTTTTTTTTCTTTTGCTTTGCTTCGCGGACGAAGATTTATGGAGGGGGTAAAAAGTCCACGTCAGCTGCAGGCTCGTTTGTGGCTGACAAGTCCGATGCGGGACAGGCAGACACGATTGCAGCGGTTGCAAGGGAAAATTGGTTGGTTGGGGTTGGGTGTTGGGTTTTTCCTCCTTTGCCTTTTGTCAGTGAGGTGGGCTCTGCGGTCTTCTTCAAAGGAGGTTGCTGCCCGCCAAACTGTGAGGCGCCAAGATGCACGGTTTGAGCTTTTACAGATCGCACAAAGGGCATACATCCAGAGGTCTGAAGATAAACAGAAAGGAAAGGCTAAGATTTGGATGAAGGCAGTCAAGGAAGTTGTGGAGGGACAGCAGGGAAATGTTAGGAGCTGTGTGCCAGCTCCTGGATGTTGGGAGGTGCGGCAGGGGTGGGGAAGTAGAGACCAGAGCAGAGGCAGGGGTAGAGGAGAATTCCGGGGATGACGACCATCCCCGGGACCCCATGGAGACCCTGGTAGAAATTGGGAAACAGGAGCATTAGTTTGCTATTATTGTAAAAAGGAGGGACACTTTAAGAGGGAATGCCCAATGCGAGCCAGGGAGACGTGATCTCTCAGTCAATACACACCGTAGGGCTGTACGGAGAACCATTGGTAAATTTAAGCATAGGACCCCACGGTAACGAGATGACTTTTCTAGTTGATTCTGGGGCAGCCCGGTTTAGTATTTTACAATGGCCCGAGGGTGTTAAAACAGAAGGGACAGTGCTGGTTTTGGGAGTGGGACGAAGAGATTTTACGGTCCCTATACTAAAGAATGTAAGGATACAAATGGGAGAAAAGATAATAACAGAGGATATTTTTCTAGTTCCTCAAGCCTGTTGGGACGAGATTTACAAGACCAATTGGCTATTGGTACCAGACCACAGGGATCAGGTATTGGGGTTCAATTTTATGTACTAACAGAGGAGGATCGGGAACTAATAAATCCTAGGGTATGGGCAAAAAGAAGCAATAGAGGAGGATTAGATGTTCCTCCCCTGCAAGTTACTTTAAAAGACCCTGACCAAGTAATTAGACAAAAACAGTACCCAATTCCTATGGCTGGCCGAAAGGGGCTGCAGCAGTAATTGACCAATTGGTGAAAGATGGTATACTCAAACCTTGTATGTCACCTTTTAATACCCCAATTTTACCTGTCCAAAAACCAGACGGTACCTATCGATTAGTGCAGGATTTGAGAGAGTTAAACAAAATCATTCTCACCCGTTATCTGGTCGTACCTAACCCCTATACAATAATGGGTAAAATTGATCCCCATAGTAAGTGGTTTAGTGCAATTGACCTCAAAGATGCCTTCTGGACCTGTCCGTTGGCAATAGACAGTAGGGACATGTTTGCATTTGAATGGGAGAATCCTTTTACAGGACGGAAAAATCAATACCGGTGGACGGTCCTTCCCCAAGGTTTTACAGAATCTCCAAATTTGTTTGGCCAGGTTTTAAAACAGGTACTAGATGAGGCATCTCAGAGAGAGAATTGTCAATTAATACAATATGTTGATGACTTATTAATCATGGGAAAAATGTATGATGTGGTTAAACAAGACACTGTTGAATTTCTCAATTTCCTAGGGAATAAGGGTCTTAGAGTGAGCGAGTCAAAGTTACAATTTGTTCAATCTGAAGTTAAATACTTTGGTATTTAGATATCAAGGGATTAGGAAGATAAGTCCAGAGAGAACATGCGGTATTCTGCAGATCCCGCCTACAAAGAGTGCTCGAGAACTTAAAAAATTCCTTGGTTTGGTGGGATACTGTAGAATTTGGATTGAGAACTATTCTAGCCTGGTCAAATTTCTTTATGATAAACTTGCGACTCTAGGGGGTGAAACTGTTGTCTGGACGGAGGAGGAGATTAAAGATTTTACCTTGGTGAAACAGTGTCTTATTAGTGCCGCAGTTTTGGCTTTACCAGACCTAAATAAGCCATTTGATCTATATACCAATGCGAAAGATGGTGTGGCCATGGGAGTATTAACACAAGAGAGGGCAGGCTTTAGACAACCAGTGGCCTTTCTTTCAAAAATTTTAGATCCTGTTTATCGTGGTTGGCCAGAATGTGTGCAAGCAATTGCAGCCACTGCTATTTTAGTCAAAGAAGGATGAAAGATTACGTTTGGTGCCCCGATGTTAGTTCATACCCCTCACACAGTCCACACCATTCTCTTACAATGTGCTAGAAGGTGGCTTACTGATTCTAGAATTTTAAAGTATGAAGCGATTCTCATGGATAGGGATGATTTGACACTGATTATGAACAAAGAACATAATCCAGCTGCCTTCTTGGTTTCTCCAGATTCTGAGACTGTCCCCAATGTTTTAGAGCATGTATGTTTAGAAGTGATAGATTTACAGACAAAAATTAGAGATGATTTAAGTGATGAACCTTTACGGAGGGTGAAAGATGGTTTATTGATGGATCTTCCTGCTGCATTGATGGCATTCATTATAGCGGGTATAGTATAGTGGATGGGAATGAAGGAGTTGTGATTGAAGCCGGTCGGCTTCCCGGTCATTGGTCACCACAATCCTGTGAATTATATGCCCTCCGCAGAGCTCTCCAGGAATTAGAGGGAAAGGTGGGCACAATCTATACCAACTCAAAGTATGCTTTTGGACACCTTTGGAAAGATTTGGAAAGAGTGGGGAATGATAACTGGGAAAGGAGAAAAGTTGATCCATGAAAACTTAATTATTCAATCCTTAGATGCTCTTATGTTGCCTGAGGAGATAGCTGTAGTTCATGTATGGGGCCATCAACTTATTGACAGTTCTGAAGCACAGGGGAACAGACAGGCAGATGAAGCTACCAAACAGGCTGCACTCACAGAAAAAATAGACATGCAGCTGTTACTCCCCACCCCACATGAGGTTCAAAGACTCCGATCTTTTCACAGGAAGAGGAGGTTTATATGAAAGACCAGGGAATGTGTCAAACTGCCGATGGGTTGTGGTGGACGGCAGAGGGACGCCAAGTAATGAACAAAGCCTTGGCTCGTCAGATTATTGATCAGCTCCACCAGTAGACACATTGGGGAACACAGGCACTTGTTGATGCTTTTGTACGGTCCTTTAATTGCTCGGGAATATACACCATAGCCAAGCAAAATACTTGGGGGAGCCCAATCTCAGCGAGTGAATAAGAAAGTCATGCACCAGGTAATGCCTGGCGGTCGCAATATAGCCGTACGCCCGTTTCAACGACTACAGATTGACTTCACAGAACTACCTAAGATAGGGGTTTATAAATACCTCCTGGTGATGGTGGATCATTTTACTCGATGGGTTGAGGCTATCCCGACCCCTAATTATCATGCTGGCACCGTTATCCGGATATTACTAGAGTCTGTTATCCCACGTTATGGCATTATTCAAACCACTGACTCAGATCGAGGTACACATTTTACCTCTCAGGTACTCCAGAGTGTGTGTAAAATTCTGGGAATAGATTGGCAGCTACATACCCCATGGCACCCCCAGAGTTCAGGCCGTGTTGAACGGATGAATCAGACCCTGAAAAATCAACTCACTCGACTTCATGAGGAAACTGGCCTCTCCTGGATTAAATGCTTACCCTTAGCTTTAATCAGGATTTGCACAGCTCCTCGTAAGGACCTTGCTGTCTCACCATATGAAATGATGTTTGGTCTTCCTTACATGGGATTCCACACTGATACCCCTATCCCTGAGGCTAATGACTAGTACATATCTAAATATTTACAGGGACTTTCTACTTCTCTGTATGACTTACGACAGAAGGGTTTCTTAGCTCAAAACCCACCCTGGACTATTCTATTCATTCTGTTAAACCTGATGATTGGGTATATGTAAAAGCGTGGCAAGACCATAAACTAAAACCGATATGGGACGGCCCTTATTGTGTACTTCTGATTACAGATACTGCAGTGCGAACAAAAGAAAAGGGGTAGACTCACATACAACACATTAAACAAGCTAACCCACGAACTAAAGACGTTGATAATACACCCTTCACCTGGCATGCAGTCTTGCATCCCTCTGGCCTGAAAGTTACACTACGCTGGGAAAAAGTGCTGTAATATTATTTTTATTATTTGCTGTGCTGTTTTTCTGCTGGTTGCCAATTTTTGGGAAACCACCCAATCTATTAAGTCCTCCTGGAATAGGGGCAGCAGAGGTGATAATTACTTTGAGGAATGGACAGGTTTACCTTTAGAATGCAGACAGGGCACAGGTATAGAGTGTATGCATAGTGGGGTACTTTATTTAGTATGGTTTAATTTAGGATCCCAACATGGACCATGGAAACAGAACTGCCCTAGGGGAGTGAATTGGGTTTGCGTCCCGACCTCTACAGATAGTAAAGAGATGGGTACTAAAAATATGGTACAAAGGAGAAGGTGGGAAAATGATAGGCAGAACATTAGTCAGGGCTGTACCTGGAGTAGGGATAAAGGGGGTATATATGCTAATGCTCACAGACAAGCTGCTACTCACAGGTTAGGTAACAATAAACGCTCTCCCCCCCCAACTTGGCATCTTGTAAATCATCCTTTGGGTCACGAATACATTCGGAAGGCTAAAGGCAAGGCTAAAGGCAATCACTATAAGGGTGATTCGAGTTGTAAATGGCTCAAGCTGCTCCAGAATACCACAGCTGTTTGGCATTTAAACCGTTTAACCAGACTTCAGGCAGTTTTGAAGATTATCACCAAACAGACAGCAATTGCCTTGGATTTTTTGGCTGAAGAACAACGACAGATACGAGCTACATCTTCTCAAAACTGCCTGGCTCTCGATTACTTGTTAGCTGCTGAGGGCAGCGTTTGTGGAAGGTCGATTGATGACAACGGTCACAATGGTTACGTGGTTGAACTTTTTACTGGTGACTGGAGGTGGATACACACAGCCCTTATAGCAGTTGGACTCATTACTTTAGCCATCATGAAACTTCCCTGCCTAATGACTTGTGTGCAGTGTTTAATTCAACGGACCCTTCGTCAGATCACTACAACCCAAAGGATGTATGTTTCCCAAACTCCGTCTGATGATGCTGAGATTACAGTTCGTTTACTGACTCGCTGGGAAAAACACCAAGTTTCCAGTTGAGAATTTACTAAGCATAGCTAAAGAAAAAGTGGGGATTGTGAGAGAAAATAGATTATAGGAAGTAAAGTTAGTATGAATAAAATAAAGAATAATAGACTAGACGAGAGGAAGTTAAGTCAGTGCTGAATAGGGATGAATTCCGATAAGAGTGTGAGGAAGGGTTACGCAAGTACAATAGAAGAAAGGTCTTATAGTGATAGAAAGAATTAGCAGGTTCTGCATAATAGAATTAGTAAGTCCTGGGGGTTGAGAGGTGTGAATAAGGACAATGACATGATGGGACCTAGACAGGATACCCCATGGTCTTTCAAGTTTACAGAAACTGCACGTAGGCAGACAGAATTACCAACTGCCAAACCAATCCAGGAGGCAGAAGAATGTTAAGGGTGGGGGGTTATCTCTACATTGAAATAAACCTGTATAAAAGTTGGGTGAGCCTCAGTATGTATGTGTGTATTCCCATGGTAAGGGGAAGCACCCAACTTTGCACTGTTGTACAATAAATGTTCTTTGTTCTCAATTTTTGTCTCGAGCGAAATCTGTGAAGGTACTTCTGTTTCTCAAAACTTCGTCTGTGATTGAATTGTGTTATTACTCAATGTTTAGTTATAATATATACTTAAGTAAAATAATTTTGTGGGTACACACACACACACACACACACACACACACACACACACACACACACACACACACACACACACACACACACACACACACACACACACACAATCCTTTGAAATGGCAGCTGCCATATTTCAGAGACCTTGTCCGCTTAGTCATTGTTTTGCTGTAAGCCTGTTTGATTAAAATAGTGTTTCTGCTAATTCAAAACTGTAAACAGTGATAAAAGTCGTAAAACTCTTCTCTTTTTTGAAAACTATAATTTTAAGATCCATACAAAAACAAACAAAACAACCACCACCCTCCCTCCCCCAACCCCAAATAATCCCTCAAGAGGTGCAAAAACATATATCATCCATGGGATGTGTCAAACTTACAATATAAAAAATTTAAAATATTTCCAGACCCATAAATTTCAAATAAAGCGACCACATCTGTACAAAAACCGGTGATTATCATACAAATTATATGTTATCTTAAATTATTATATCGAGATATTTTACCTTGAGTACAAATTTCTTTATTTATCTCATCCAAAGTGCCCATCAATTGAGATAAAATTGTCATTAATAAAAACGCAATAATTTCACATTCCATTTATAAACAAATTTATAAACATCTCCTCTATCTTGAGACGATTAGTGAGGCTTTGACTTAAATTTGACCGATTTATTGCGGTAGACGGGTTCAGCGCCGATTAGAATTTGAACAAATCGACGTGATGTTTAGTGCGGGCAGATATTTATTGGCGATGACATCACTGATAGGAGAGTCTCACTCGAACAACCACGTCTTGTGCCAACGTGTCACACAACACTCACGCTGGGTTGAAAACGATCAATTAATGAAGTTTCTTCTGTCACATTTATTAACATCAATAGCCCCACAGTGAGCAGAGCGGCAGTCTGGATTGTGATGAGATGAGCCCAATGCTGTTTTATCTACACGTCCGTGCTCCAATTTCAGATCTTATAAAATATCCAGCTTTACACGGTCAAATGACGGGTTGCATCGGCATCTATCGTGTGACACAAAAATACGCTGCAGATGATGGAAATCTGAAGTGGGGAAGGAAAGCAACGAAAGCGCCAATGGTAAAGCGGATGTGAGGGTTAGGGTTAGGGTTAGATACTGTAGATTTCCATGTTTTAAGTTCTCTCCAATCGAATATATACCCCACTTTCACGCCCACTGAATTCATACGTTGAGATGTAAACCTTCCTCTCCTACGGTCATGTTCCTTCAATTGCGACAATACTCTTGTCAGAGATCATCTACCTCATCTTCACGAATGTTTTATTAAAGGAAACACGTTTCAGTCCAACAAGTCCCCACTCATAGATGCTTTAATTCCTGTCGCCTCCACTGCACGACTTCGGTTTAACTTCTATATTTGCCGAAGCCCCCAATTGACCCGCTACAAATTTGGATCATTTGATCCACACGACATTCATGCTCAATATTCCCCAATAGGTTTCCCCCTCCCAATCAGATGCAGCCAGTCCCTCCAGTCCGGGTGACATCTTCCCAGGAAGGGATTCCAGCAGCTCGGGAATTAGAATTGCGACCACATGCGCCATCCCCACAGCCACACATTCATCCTCTTTACACTTGTATGTCGGAAACTGACAGCAGGGAACAGGACCTTCGGTCCACATATCCATGAGGTCTTGATGTCTAAAGCATCCCCATACTCTGCTGATTGGACAAATGGATATTATTCCATTCCCTACATATTCCCGACTCTCTACCTCAAAGTCACTGAAATGCTACTAATGTATCTGCTTTTCCACGATTCTGGCAGCCATTTCAGCCCCCACTCCCGCCCCCCTATACTCTGATTAATACTTTTCTCCCTCTCACCTTGATAGAATGTCGTCGTGTGTGTTGTACTTTTGCCCTGATGAAATGAAATCTGACTGTGCACCCATAATAACTCTTGTAATTTTAACCATCACTATCAAGTCTCCCCGGATTCCCCTCCGCTACAAAGAAAGCAACCCAGATTGCTTAAAATATCCCCTTGCTGTCCCAAATCTGGCAGCACCTGGTAAACTTGTCCATCGCCACCTTCAATGCCTCCACACCCTTCGTCCAATGAGACGACCAGAATTTCGTACATTTGATCTAACAGGAGTGTACATAGTCGGAACATGACTTCCCGACAGATATTACGCCATGCGCAGCACAATGAAACTGAGCATCACAAACATGTACTTGAGCGTTAGTCTCAGTGAAAGATGTACCTGGAACACGTCTGCACATTAACGTTTTTATGAGCCCTTCAAATGCATACATAGAACATCACAGCAAAGTACAGGTTCCTCGGCCCAGGATATTTTACCGATCGATGTCAATCTTCTCAAAAGTAAGGGTTTCTGATCTTAGAAGCCTCTAATTATCTTTCATTCGCCTGACTGTCTAAGAGCCCTCATTGTCCCACCCTCCTCCACTACCCTGGCAATGCATTCCCACCTCCCACTATATATATAAACCTAGGTCTGAAAATTTACTGCTAACGTCGTCCCTAAACTTTCCTGTCCTCATCTTGTGCAGGTGTCCTCTGGCTTTTCTCCATTTTGCCCCAGGGAAATGTGCAGACCTCGTATGCAGGCCCTATGCAGGCCTCGTATCATCTTGTACAACCTCAATTAAGTCACCGCTCAACTTTCCTCCAAAGAGTAAAGATCAAGCTCTGTCAACCTTCCCTCATAAGACACATTCTCTAATTTAGGCAACCTCCTGTAAATCTCCTCTGAACCCTCTCCATCGATTCCACATTCTTCCCGGGACGGTCAGAAAATTAGTGGCTTTGATTTAATCCTTTGAACTCCGTGTCCCTTTTTTCATGGACAACAACAAGCGCATATACCCCGTGTCCCTGTTTTTCGGGACTGGTTTTAGATTCAGTCATATTGATTTTCAGCCTTTCGTACTTTAGCTTTTCCATGGGCCCAGACCAGAGTGTATATTGTGAAAGATGAAGAATGGATGGAGTCCAAAGGGTTAAATTTGACCTATATATGGCAGATTAGAATTTGAAGAAATCGACATGATGTTCAGTACCGGCAGATATTTACTTGGTGATTTGAAACTGCACCGCTGATTGGCAAGTCTCACCCCGAAAAACCGCATCGTGTTTACTTCAACATATCACACAACCCTCACGCTGGGTTGAACCCGATTAATTAATGAAGTTTGCTCTGTGATCAACACCAGAAAAATAAGACCTAATAGTCCCACAGGAGAGATTAATTTTCCAGTTAAAAGTTCTTTGCAATGCGTCATTTCACATTCAGGCAGATAATTGACGCTGACGATGAGGCGAATTTGATTCAGCGCCGGAGCAAGAAGATGGGTCTAATCTGGAAGATATTTGCTGCCGTTCCTGAGATCGAGAGGATATATTATTCTGCCTTGGCTGTATTTGGAATCCCCGGTAAGTCCGCGGAGCGGCCGTCTGTGTTGTGAATGAGATTATCCCATCCCGATGTGCTCCAATGACTAATTTTAGAAATAATCTATCTTTCCCGTTCACGCGCTGACACGTCTTGTTGCGGCGGTCATGTTGACGGGTTGCATCGGAGGTGGTGAAAGACATAAATCTCCGCTTCGAGTGAGTTGTACAGGTTGACAGAAGGCAGCGAGTTCTCTTTTGGGTCCATCACGTGACACCTAAATGCGCCGCCCGTGATGGCAGCGCTTGTAATTGTTCAAAGCGTCAGTTCATTGATCCTTGATCCTCGGTAATCGCTTGCGCCCTTAAGTTCAATGAGGATGCGGTGGAGAATTGTGGAGCAGAGCGAACCATCCCCTATCAATAGCTAATGAATAATATGTAACTTGTTCATGCACTGACACAGTTGTTCCCTTTCACATGCGTTTACGTCATTTGCTGCGCCGGGCGGTTTCCGAGGAATTGCAATCTGCATTTTAGATTTGGTTCCATATGCACAGAATTTCTCATCTGATTGATTTCCACTCGTCCATCTAATGAATTAGGATCAACAAACCGAGATATAGATGATGTGTGTTTTACAAAGACGATGATTCAACTGCTCCGACAGCAACTCCTCCCGCATGTCGCTGCAACCTGCTGCTTTTACTTGACATTCGAATGCACTGAAAGTTTGATCAGTTCGAAGCACTGTTTTCTACCTGGTTTATTCATGCTCAAGATTATTGTCATATGCACCAAGGCGCAGATAGAAATTGTATTTCAAGCAGACGGCGCAACACCTGAGAAAGGCGAGAAAGGTACAGGCGAAGGACTGCAGAGTTACAGAGTGAGAGAGTGGGAGAGAGAGAGAGAGAGAGAGAGAGAGAGACAGACAGACAGGCAGGCAGAGAGAGTATGTGTGGAGAGATGGGGAGGGGGAGAGAGAGAGAGAGAAAGAGAGAGAGATAAAGGAGAGAGAAAGATGGAGAGATGGGGAGGGAGAGAGATAATGTATTCACGGATATCTTCAACATCTCACTCAGGCAGGGTGGGGTACTCGTCTGTTTCAAGGAAGCTTCAATCGTACCGGTGCCCAGGATGAGTGCGGTAACCTTCCTAAATGATTATCGACCAGTGGTAATCATATCGAGAGTGATGAAGTATTTTGAAACCCTGGTGTTGAAGAATATCAGCTCCTGTCTGAGAGGTGAGACGGATCCGTTCAAATTCTCTATCATAGCAGTAAGTCTGCAGCGGATACCATCTAATGGCCTCTACACAAAGACCTGGAACACAACGACAGCAAAGATGCTCACATCAGGATACGCCTTATAGTCCACAGTTCTGCATTTAACATCATCCCTTTAAAATTGACTAGCAACCTCCAGGAGCACATAGGAGGCAGAATTAAAATTTGGCTGAAATGTGCACCAATAACTTCATACTAAATGTCACCAAATCAAGGAATGACTCCAGGAAGGTAAAATCAGAGATGTACAGTCCAGTAATCATTAGGGCAATCAGGGGTGGAGGTTATCAAATTGACATTCATGTGAGTGACTATTTCAGAGGATCTGTTCTGGACCCAGCACACTAACTGGATTGGGAAGAAAGCACGTCGGCGTCTCTAATTCCTTAAGATTTTGCGGAGGTTTAGCATGACATGGAAACCCTGGAAATTGTCGACAGATATATGGGGGAAAGAGTGCAGACCGGCTGCATAACGGTATACTATGGGGACACCTAAGGCCCTGAGCATAAATCCCTGCAAAGGGTAGTGGACCCAGGGAAGGGCATCACGAATAACACCCTCCCCACCATCGAGAACATCTCCGGGAAATGCTGCCGACGGAGAGCAGCAACAATCATCAAAGATCCACACGCGGCAGCACACGGACTGTTCTCGCTGCTCCCATTAGGAAAGAGGTATAGACGCCACAAGACTCGTGTCACCAGGTTCTGAATAACTGCTTCCTCTCCACCATCAGACTCCTCAACAAGAAACTCTATCAGGGACTTATTTAAGGACTCTTACTTTTGCACTTTATTGATTTCTCTTTCTCTGTTGTGAACCATCATTTTGTTTACATTTTTTAAATGTTGAGTCCGTTTTTTTTGTACTGCCAATAATTCTGCCTCTCCCGAAGGAATGCATCTCAGGTTGTAGGTCTGACAATAAATCTGAAATTCAAAACTGAAAGAGAAAGACAATTGAACAGAGGTAGAGATAGATAGATTGATATGGATAGAGCGAGAGATGCGGGAAAGAGGAAGAGAGAGATTGTTTAGTTGGTACAGATCGAAGGAAGCATGATTTCGCAATTGTTGGGATTATTCAGGAATCTGATTACAGCGGGAATGAAATATCGTTGGATCAGATATTGCATTATCTCACATCCGTGAAGACGATTCCAGGCGGGCAGAGGCTGGTGAAGAGGGTGTGGCGGGGAATTTTAATCTGTTGCTAGTGTTACAACGGCAGCAGAAAGTATGAATGGAGTGGATGGGTTGGAGTAAAGTTTGCGCAATAGACCTGTCAGAAATAAAACTTCTCACACATGAGTCTTTTTAAAACTGATGACACGACAAGCTTTATTTACAAGTCTGCAGAGTTGGACTCAACTGGCTTCTCACCAGTTAAGCCCCGATACATACAGTGCATTGATTTTTATACCCTTGTTGTTTGCCCTTCCCCTACTTATTAATACTGTTTTAATTGGTTAGTATTGCAAAAGCATTCTAAGTACAACTGCATTTTTAATTATCACGTTCGTTACGTACGCTGCGAACTCTACATACACTAAATTCTGTTTCTCACCCTTCTTATCAATCTTTTGTCTCCTGCATGTCTCTCACTATGACCATGAAAAGATAGGTTTAAAAAAACATATCCAGCTGAACCTTTTGTCCTTGGCTGCTAGTAAGCTCCCTGTCCGTTCTGGCTTCCCTTTTTATGATTAATCATCACATTTTAACTTAAGCCATTTTAACCTAAATTCTCTATATATAACAGACCGAGCCGTATTTACCACCATGCATTTGGTTGCAGTCGACAGCGTAGCAGTTCCCATATCACGCCGTGATGCACCCTGACAGGATCTTTCAATGGCTCATCTGTCGATGTTATTCCGTAATACAGATGACATGCTAGATTTCCTCTCGTTTCTGAGGAACTATGGCGCAGGTGCACCTTCTTTTGCATTGTTATATGGGTACACAAAGACAAGACAATCGAGATGTTTACTCCGAGAAACTTCGCACTGTCTCCAGTCTCCACCTCATGGTCATTGATGAGGATCGGTGTGCGAGCCCCTCTCCTCCTCCTGGTATCTTCACCCAGTAACTTGGTCCTGCTGATATTGGAGTTGAGGTTGTCCTGTTACCCAGCCACGAGTCCCTCTCTTTCGAAAACAGCCGTGGCATCCACGAATTTACAGTCGGATTTGGAGGGCTGTAGTTTTCAGTGCTCAGAGGCGTGGAGGAGCGGCTGCCACGCGTTGAGGAAGATCCTGGATGAGGCGCTGTCACCAATGTTCAATTCCTTCTGACCAGTGCGGTAGGAAGTCATGGATTCCAATGCAAAAAGGCCAATATAATTGAGTTCCGGATGAGACTGTTTGGTATTATTGTGTTGGATACTGAGCTACGGTGAATGAATTGTAGGTGTTTCGTGGCTGAGTGGAACCATCAGCAGTCTGCATGTGCCGTGGACCTCCCGTGGAAATGGTGATTATTCTCCTCGTCTTGTTTTTGTTAACTAGTTTCCTCATTCATTCTTACGACAGCGAATCTGGCGTCGATTGAGATCTTGTCTCGAGGAAAGTGCGGTCTGTCCAGATGCGTCACCCGCTACCTTGTGGTCATGGCCGTGGCGGATTTCCTGGTCATTATCTTCGATCTGATATTGAGACGAATTCCGATTGTTTATCATATGCGTTTTGTGAAGTTAATCCCCGCGTGTAATATCCACGCCGTCCTGCTTCATGCAGTGACCGACTGCTCTGTCTGGTTCACCGTCATGTTCACCCTTGACCGATTTGTTGCTATTTCTTGCCGAACGCTGAAACCTAGATATTGTACCGAGAGAACAGCGACTGCGGTTCTCGGGGCAGTGACTGTTCTGAGCAATTTAAAGAACATTTTCTGGTACTTTATGTACACACCTTGGTACCAATTGGCGCCTTTCTCGTGGTTTTGTTACATTAGTTCCCGTACTATGACTTCAGTTGCCTGGACCGCCATTGAATTTTTACATTACATCCTCACCCCCTGTGTCCCCTTTGTTTCCATCCTTCTGCTGAATGCTTTAACAATCAGACACATTTTAGTGGCGAGTCGAGTACGCGGTAGACTCCGGGCACACAATTGTCCTAAAGATCCCGAGATCAAGAACCGAAGGAAATCCGTTTTGCTGCTGTTCTTTATCTCCGGAAATTTCATTCTCTTATGGGCATTGGTTACCTTCCATTCAATATGGTCACGAATGTTGTATTTGGGATATTACTCTGTCTATATTCCCACTTCTGTATCAGCAATGGGCTTCATGTTCCAGATGCTGAGTTGTTGTACCAACACCTACATTTATGCGGTGACACAGACGAGGTTCAGGGACCAGCTGATCAATGTGTTTAAATATCCCTTTACTCTGCTGGTTCGAGTGATCAAACACAGATTAAAAAAAAATCTTTCTGACTCCATCATCCAACCTCACCAATTAGAAGCATAAACACGTAGAAAGATTAAACACGGGAACATTTCCTTCAGCCCATCGAACCGTCACCAACGCCAATTCGACCTTGATCTAGAAGTAGACGGGCGGCTGCAGAGATATTGGCATCTAAAGCCAAAAGCGATCAGCGAGAGTAACTCAACGGGTGAAGGTGCGTAACAAACAGTGGTTGAAGCCTCGATTAAGTGTTTATTGTCAAACATGAACCATTCTTTTTCTCCATTGGATGCATCTCGACCCGACTCATTCCTCGTGGTTAGTTCCATTGATCCCATTTCCCAACAACTTATCAACTCTTTCCATATGGGAGAATTCATCGGGAGTCGGGTTAATTTCCACTGTACAATTCACCTCGTGACATCTAATCTTCGGGATGTGAGAAGAAAAAACATAAAAAAGCTGAAAAAAATAACTAAACCCCCACCCCAACCCCTACTAATACATCGCACCCTCCAAACCTTCCACTATAACTCACCTAACTCCTAAAGAAGTTAAGAAAAAAAAAGAAAAACGAGAAGAGCAATCTTTAAATTTTCCAATTCAAATGATCCAAATATGGGTGTCAAATCTTTTAAAAAACATAATATTTATCCCTCAAAATATACTTTATCTTCTCCGAATGCCATCTCTTTAAATTAAGATCAATCTGTCTTTCCACAAAATTGCTATCCATTTCCTCACCACTGCCAATGCCAATCTCAAAACAGCTATTTGAAATTTATCCAATTTATATACCAAATAAAACTCACTAACATCCCCAATTTAAAAAATTGGATCTAAAGTAAATATTATTTTCAAAATATTTTGTAAACAATCCTTAACCCAAGACCAAAGTGGTTTAACCTTATCACAAGACCATACTGAACGTACATACGTACCTTTCTGACATTACATCAAAACACAAATCATTAAAACTCAAATTATATCTTTTCAAATGCTCCAGAAGTCAAATATAATTGATGTATAAATTAAAAGTTACAAGCCAATATCTAACTTTTATTATTTTTGTCATATTATTATTACAAATAATTTTCCAATGGTCATATCAAAATCAACTCCCAAATCTTTCTCCCATTTAAGTCTTGACTTATGCAGATCAAGTTTAGGAATTTCTGTTGCAATAAATTATACATTTCAGAAATAACACCTTTCTTCCTGCCATCATGAACTAACATTCCAAATTTCGACTCTATTTGTAAAAGCAAATTCTTCCAAAAATAATCATGTAACATTGATTTAATTTGATCACAACAAAAAAGAGTCTGCATTGGTATTTGAAATCATTCTTTCATTCTTTCAAATGAAAGAAACTGACTTAATTCATAACAATTAGATATCATCTTAATCCCTTTTTGTCCCATAGCTTAAGAAGGTAATTATTAACATTAAAAGGGAAAAAAGTTTAGTCTGATACAAAGGAGTATATCTAGATATTTTACCTTGAGTACCAATTTCTTTATTTATCTCATCCCAAATGCCTATCAATTGAGATATAATTGGCAATTTATAAAAACTGAATATTTTAGCATTCCATTTATAAACAAATTGATCTCTTCCATCTTTAGTTCTATATCTGCCCAAATTAATTGTTTTATTAATAAATTTTAATTGAGCACCCTTATAATAATTTTTTTTTAAATTTGGAAGGTTAATCTTCCAAATTCATATTTCCACGTTAACTTATAAATAGAAACTCTTGCTAATTTGCCCTTCCATAAAAATTTCCTAACTACTGTATTCAAATCTTTTTTTAAAAACTTTTTAGGAATATCACAAGGAATAGTTTTAAAAATAAATACTGAAGTCTGGAAATATGTTCATTTTTTATACAATTCACCATACCAACTAAAATTAATGGTAAATCTTTCCATTTATTTAAATCCTCCTTGATTACAGAAATTAACAATAATTTATATCGTATCAATGATTTATATGTCTATCTATTTTTAATACTTAAATACATAATTTGATCAGTCCATGTAAAATATACTACTTCTTTACAAACAGAATAATCGGCTTCAGACAATTCCTTTTATACCCGATAATTCTCCATATTGTATTAACCTTTCCTGTATCACTTTCAATGATTCCTGTAGTTCAGTTAAATAAATCAACACGTCATCTGCAAAAAAAAACTAATCTTAAATTCATCAAAATCTGTTATATCCTTTATATTCCTGTCCTGCCTTATTAATTGAGGTAATGGTTCAATCACCAATGCAAATAATGCTGGTGATAGAGGGCAACCCTCTCCAGTGGATAAAATAAAAAGAATAAGATAGAAGCCCATTTATCCTTACTCTAGCTTTTTGTTGTTTATATATTGCCTTAATCCAACATAAACATTGGTCCAAACTTAAATTTCTCCAATACTTTAAATATAAACACCATTCCACCCTATCAAATGCCTTTGCGGCATCCAATGATAAGACCATTGGTAAGTTTAATTTCTTCCATGGCATATTAATTAAACTGGTTAGTTTAAGTACATTATCAGCAGAATATTTTCCATTAATTAAACCTGTTTGATCAATATGAATCAACTTCAGGAAGTATTGCACTAATATAATCAACAATTACTCATGAAATTGACTTATGAGACCCAGGATTTAAAGGATCTTTTGGTTTTTTTTTAAAGAATTACTGTTATAATAGTGTGTTAAAAAAAGATTCGAGTGCAGATTGTTTATTTCTAACTTGCTGTAAAACTTCAACAAACACTGGAAACAATTTTTGGAATTTCTTATAAAATTCCACAGTAAAACTATCTTCTCCTAGAGATTTACCAAGAGACAGCATCAGAGGGTGAGTATAATAAATAGCTGGACTTACCGGGGCTTGGGCTCAGAAAGGTCAGACTCGGGGTCGGAGGAGACAGTGAGTCAATGCCTGGTGTCGGGTGAGAGGAGGAGGAGCCAAGAGACAGCATCAGAGGGTAAGTATAATAAATAGCTGGAGTTACCGGGGCTTGGGCTCAGAAAGGTCAGACACGGGGTCGGAGAAGACAGTGAGTATAATAAATAGCTGGACTTACCGGGGCTTGGGCTCAGAAAGGTCAGACTTGGGGTTGGAGGAGACAGTGAGTCAATGCCTGGTGTCGGGTGAGAGGAGGAGGAGCCAAGAGCAGCATCAGAGGGTAAGTATAATAAATAGCTGGAGTTACTGGGGCTTGGGCTCAGAAAGGTCAGACTCAGGGTTGGAGGAGGCAGTGAGTATAATAAATAGCTGGACTTACCGGGGCTTGGGCTCAGAAAGGTCAGACTCGGGGTTGGAGGAGGCAGTGAGTATAATAAATAGCTGTACTTACAGCGGCTTGGGCTCAGAAAGGTCAGACTCAGGGTCGGAGGAGACAGTAAGTCAGTGCCTGGTGTCGGGTGAGAGGAGGAGGAGCCAAGAGACAGCATCAGAGGGTGAGTATAATAAATAGCTGGACTTACCGGGGCTTGGGCTCAGAAAGGTCAGACTCGGGGTCGGAGGAGACAGTGAGTCAGTGCCTGGTGTCGGGTGAGAGGAGGAGGAGCTGGGAATTAATTGGGGTTAATTGGTAAGGGCTAATAAAAGGAGTAGAAAGGGAGGGAGCAGCCAGCGAGGAGCAGCACAGTGAGTGAGTGGCCCAGTGAAGGAGTGGGGTCTTAGGACTTTGGCTTGAGGGACTTTGGCGAGAAGGAGCTACTTGTGTGGGAAGGGTATTTATATTAAGAAAGAAGGAAATGGAGTCAGTTGGGGTAGTTAAGTGCTCCAATTGTGGGATGTGGGAAATCAGAGACAGCACAGCTGTTTCTGATGACTACACCTGCAAAAGGTGCATCCAATTGCATATATTGAATGACTGTGTTAAGGAGCTTGAGCTGCAGTTGGATGAACTGAGGATCATAAGGGAAGCAGAGGCAGTGATAGAGAGGAGTTACAGGGAGACAGTCACCCCTAGAGGGCAGGAGTCAGGGAATTGGGTGACTGTGAGGAAAGGAGGGAAAGTGCCAGTGCAGAGTACCCCTGTGGAAGTGCCACTCAGCAATATGTAATCTGCATTGGATACTGCTGGGGGGAACAGCCTATCAGGGACGAGTCGTAAGGGTCAGGTCTCTGGCACGGAGGCTGCCCCTGAGGTTCAGAAGGGAAGGGGAGATAAGAACAGGATACTTGTAGTTGGGGACTCATTAGTCAGAGGGACAGAGAGAAGGTTTGTGGGATGAGATCGGGGATCCAGGTTGGTATGTTGCCTCCCTGGTGCCAGGGTCAGGGATATCTCTGATCGAGAACATAGCATTCTGCAAGGGGAAGGAGAACAGCCAGAAGTCGTGGTCCATGTGGGGACCAATGACTTAGCTAGAAGTGGGGATAAGGTCCTGAAACAGGATTATGTGGAATTAGGTAGGAAGTTAAAAAACAGGACCTCCAAGGTAGTAATCTCTGGATTGCTGCCCGTGCCACGAGCTAGAGAGGGTAGAAATAGGAGGATGTGGAGGATGAATGCATGGCTAAAGAGATGGTGCAGGGGGCAAGGGATAAGATTTCTGGATCATTGGGATCTCTTCTGGGGAAAGTCGGACCTGTACAAAAGGGATGAACTCCACTTGAACTGGTGGGGGACCAATGTGGTGGCAAGCAGATTTGCTAGAGCTGTGGGGGAAGGTTTAAACTAGTTTGGCAGGGAGTTGGGGAACAGAGTGTGAGAGCAGTGTCAAGGGAGCATGGCCACCTAGATAAGAATAAAAACGATAACAAAGGTAGGATGGAGATTAGGGTAGAAGGTAGAAAAGAGAATGTACGTGAGGATCATTCTCTGAAATGCATATATTTTAATGCAAGAAGCATAGTGAACAAGGTAGATGAGCTTAGAGCATGGACAAATACTTGGGGTCACAATATTTTGGCAATTAGTGAGACCTGGCTACAAGAAGGGCAGGACTGGCAACTTAACGTTCCAGGATACATTTGTTTTAGATGTGATAGATCAGGGAGTAAAAAAGGGGGAGGAGTTGCAGACCACCAAATGGGTCAAGAAAACTAGAGGAACAAATTTGTAGAGAGATAATGTATATGTGTGAGAATCATAGGGCTGTGATCATGGGAAATTTTAACTTCCCTCACATTGATTGGGATACCCATATAGTTAGAGGGCTGGATGGGCTAGATAATCTACATCCTAGGGTAGTCAAGGAAGTGGCCATTCAGATAGCAGATGCTTTAAGAATTATTTTCCAGAACTCGATAGACTCAGGATCAGTACCCATGGATTGGAGGGTAGCTAATGTTACCCCACTATTTAAAAAGGGGGGTAGAGAAAAAGTGGGGAATTATCGGCCTGTGAGCCTTACATCAGTAGTGGGCAAAATGATGGAATCCATTATTAAGGATGTAATAGCGGAGCATATGACTAGCAGAGAAGGGATCAGATGGAGTCAACATGGATTTACAAAAGGTAAATTGTCCTTGACAAATCTATTGGAATTCTTTGAGATGGTGACAGGTAAAATAGATGGGGGAGAGCCAGTGGATGGACTTCCAAAAGGCCTTCAATAAGGTCCCGCATAAACGACTGGGTTCCAAAATCAAGGCTCATGGGATTGGGGGAAAAGTATTGATGTGGATTGAGAACTGGCTGGCAGGTAGAAGACAGAGAATTGGGATAAATGGCTCATTTTCTGAGTGGCAGGCAGTGACCAGTGGGGTACCACAGGGATCTGTACTGGGACCCCAGCTGTTCACAATTTACATTAATGATCTGGATGAGGGGATTGGATGTAATATCTCCAAATTTGCAGATGACACTAAGCTAGGAGGGGTTGTGTGCATGGAAGAGGGGGTCAGGAAGCTCCAGTGTGATTTGGATAAATTGAGGGACTGGGCAGAGACATGGCAAATGCACTACAATGTGGATAAATGTGAGGTTATCCACTTTGGTAATACAAACCGGAGGGCAGATTACTATTTGAATGGCAATAGATTAAGAGATGGGGAAGTGCAGAGAGACCTAGGGGTACTTGTACACCAGTCTCTGAAGGCGAGCATGCAGGTACAGCAGGCAGTTAAAAAGGCAAATGGTATGTTGGCCTTCATATCAAGAGGGTTTGAGTATAGGAACAAGGATACCTTACTGCAGCTGTACAGGGCCTTGGTGAGACCACACCTGGAGTATTGTGTGCAGTTTTGGTCACCTTATCTAAGGAAGGATGTTCTTGCAATGGAGGGAGTGCAGAGGCGATTCACCAGGCTGATACCTGGAATGGCAGGAATGACTTATGAGGAAAGATTGCAGAAATTGGGATTGTACTCCTTGGAGTTTAGAAGATTGAGAGGGGATCTCATAGAGACATAAAATTCTGGCAGGACTGGACAGAGTGGATGCAGATGGGATGTTTCCAATGATTGGAAAATCCAGAACCCGGGGCCATGGTTTGAGGATAATAGGCAAACCATTTAGGACCGAGATGAGGAGGAATTTCTATACCAGAGGGTGGTGAATCTGTGGAATTCATTGCCATAGAGGGCAGTGGAGGCAGGTTCATTAAATATATTTAAGAGGGAATTAGATATATTCCTTCAGTATAAGGGTATTAAAGGTTACGGAGAGAAAGCGGGGACGGTGTACTGAACTTTAAGATCAGCCATGATCTCGTTGAATGGCGGAGCAGGCTCGAAGGGTTGAATGACCTACTCCTGCTCCTATCTTCTCTGTTTCTATGTTCATTAAATGTGTTCAAGATTGTTTTCTGAATCAATTAGTAGAAGAACCGACTCGAGACGGTGTAATACTGGATCTCCTATTAGGGAACGAGCTAGGTCAGGTATCAGTCATTAATGTTGGAGATCCAATTGGGTCTAGTGATCATAATTCTGTTAGTTTTAAGGTAGTTTTAGGGAAGAGCAAGGAGGGCCCTAAAGTTGAGGTTCTGGATTGGAGAAGAGCAAATTTCGAAGGAATAAGAAGGGATTTGGGGAGTATTGAGTGGGACAGGATATTTTCAGGTGAGGGTGTAATTGAAAAATGGAGGATATTTTATTTAGTATTTTTTCTGTATGTGAATTACTTACTTTCTTCATATGTTAAAATTAATAAATAAAGTTTTGAAAGAAAAAAAAATGGAGGATATTCAAAAAAGAAATTTTGAGGGTCCAGAGTAGTTATGTCCCAGTGAGGATCAAAGGAAAGGCTGGAAGTCATAGGGAGGCTTGGTTTTCGAGGAATATTGGAAATTTGGTTAGGAGAAAAAGGGAGGTGTACAAGAGGTATAAAGAACAGGGAGCTGACAATTTGAAGGAGGACTACAAGGATTGTAGAAGGAATCTTAAGAAAGAAATTAGAAAGACCAAAAAAAGGCACGAAGTGGCTTTGGCAGACAGAGTAAAAATAAATCCAAAGGGTTTAAGTACATTAAAAGTAAAAGTTTAGTGAGGGATAAAATTGGACCCCTTGTAGATAGTGAGGGTAGGCTGAGTGAGAAGTCAGAGGAAATGGGGGAAATTTTGAATGATTTCTTTGCCTCGGTATTCACTGGGGAAAAAAATATTGAACCAGTTGAGGTAAAGAAAAATAGTGGGGAGGTCATGAAGCATATAAGGATAACTGAGGAGGTAGTGATGGCTGTGTTGAAAAAGATAAAGGTGGATATATCTCTGGGACCGGACCAAATATTCCCAAGGACACTCAGGGAGGCTAGTGGACAGATAGTGGGGCCATTAACAGAGATATTTAGGATGTCACTTGCCACGGGGGTAGTGCCAAAGAATTGGAGGGTGGCGCATGTACTTCTGCTGTTTAAGAAAGTGTCTAAATGTAAACCTGGGAATTATAGGCCCATGAGTCTGACGTCTGTGGTTGGCAAGTTGATGGAAAGTGTTCTGAGGGATGGTATTTATAAATATTTGGAGGTACAGGGATTGCTTGGGAGTGATCAGCATAGTTTTGTCAGGGGTAGATCATGCTTGACAAACCTGATTGAGTTTTTCGAGGGGGTTACAAAAAAGGTTGATGAAGGGAAAGCTGTGGATGTTGTCTATTTGGACTTTAGTAAAGCTTTTGACAAAGTTCCCCACAGGAGGTTAGGAAAAAAGGTGGGGGCATTAGTTATAAATGAGGAGGTACTGAAATGGATTCAGCAAGGTTGGATGGGAGGTGTCAGAGAGTAGTGGTAGAAAATGGTTTGTCCAATTGGAGGCCGGTGACTAGTGGAGTTCCTCTGGGATCGGTCCTCAGTCCACTATTGTTTGTTATATATATTAATGATCTGGAAGTAGAGGTGGAGAATTGGATAAGCAAGTTTGCGGATGATACAAAGATTGGTGGTGTTGTGGACAGTGAGAAAGATTACCGTAGATTAAAAGGTGATTTATGAAGGCTGGAGGTGTGGGCTGAGAAATGGCTGATAGAATTTAATACAGATAAGTGTTAGGTGTTACATTTTGGAAAGGCAAATCTAAATAGGTCATATGCATTAAATGGTAGGCTATTGAGATGTGCAGAGCAACAAAGGGATTTAGGAGTTGTGGTAAATAGTACCCTAAAGGGTGATACTCAGGTAGATGGTGTGGTGAAGAAGGCATTTGGAATGTTGGCCTTCATAAATCGGAGTATTGAATTCAAGAGTAGGGAGGTTATGATGAAATTGTACAAGGCATTGGTGAGGCCAAATTTGGAGTACTGTGTACAGTTTTGGTCACCAAATTATAGGAAAGATATAAACAAAATAGAGAGAGTACAGAGAAGGTTCACGAGAATTTTGACAGAATTTCAAGGTTTGAGTTACAGGGAAAGGTTGTGCAGACTGGGGCTTTTTTCTCTGGAGCGTAGAAGATTGAGAGGGGACTTGATAGAGGTGTTTAAGATTTTAAAAGGGACAGACAGAGTAAACGTGGATAGGCTTTTTCAATTAAGAGTGGGGGAGATTCGAGATTCAAACTAGAGGGCATGGTTTAAGATTGAAGGGGGAAAATTATAAGGGGAACATGAGGGGAAATTTCTTTACGCAAAGGGTGGTAGGGATGTGGAATGAGCTTCCGACAGACGTGGTGGAGGCGGGATCATTGGTTACATTTAAGGAAAGACTGGATAGTTACATGGATAGGAGAGGACTGGAGGGGTATGGACCGGGTGCTGGTCAGTGGGACTAGGAGGGTGGGGATTTGTTACAGCATGGACTAGTAGGGCTGAACTGGCCTGTTCTGTGCTGTAAGTGGTTATGTGGTTATATGGTATTGAATTAAGAACTAACATAATCTCCTTAAAGTCTATTTGCTCCTTAATCCAATCATTCAGTATAGGTAACTATAACCTATTTAAAAACCGATATATTTTTCTTTGGTCCTGTTGGACTTCAGAAGTATTTTTATATAAAATTCCTTAAACTGTTCATTGATTTCTTGAGGTTTATAAAAAATTTTTGATTTTTTTCTAACTGCTTTAAACTTTCTAGATATTTGTTCAGATTTCAATTGCCAAGCCAAAAGTTTAGGTGTGTTTTCCCCTAACTCATAATACTTTTGTTTATATCTTTGAAATAAACATTCAACTCTATAAATTTGTAATGTATAATATCTCAGTTTCATAGAATCTAATTTAACTTTTTTCTCTTTATGTAATGGACTCCTCTGTAACCCTTTTTCCAAAATATTTAAATCTTTATCTAACTTATCAACTTCAGCTAAATATTGCTTTTTACATTTAACTGTAAAACTAATAATGTGACTCCTTAATATATTTATAAAATTTTTCATTTTTGAACAATAAAGGATTAAACCTCCAATGATAAGTAGAAACCATACTTTCCTTTACTGCATATGTCAATAAAACTCGTGAATGTCTGACAAATTTCTAGATTTATATTGTCAATACTACATTTTACAATAATTGAAATGACAATAAAAAATCATTAATAGAATAAGTATAATACTTAGCTGAATAATAGAGATAATCTCTCTCTTTCAGTTTTAATTTCCTCCATATATGAATTAAATTGAATTCCTTCATCAAGAATAATAATTTTTTAGTCATCTTAGTTCTGGGTGTCACTTTCTCAAATTTATCAACTAAAGTATTCAAGCAACTATTAGAGTCACCCCTATCATAATTTTGATCATATGAATATGATAAATTAAGTAAACCATCCTGAAAAACAACATCTTATCATCTACATTCAGTGTATAAATATTTACCAAAGTCCAAGACTCAGAATAAATTTTACAAATAACTAACAAAATCCTCCCAATTGACTCATAGACTAATTCCAAAATAAATGGCACATTTTTATGAACTAATATTGCCACCCTTCTAGCTTTAGAATTAAAAGAAGAAAAATATGACCCAACCAACCTCTTTTTTGACTTTTGATGTTCAATTTCAGTTAAATGATTTTCCTGCAAAAAAGCAATATTAACTTTTAATTTCTTAGTATAAGTAAACACCCTCTTTCATTTGATTGGGTTATTAAACCCATTTATATTACATGTATCAAATTTTAAATTATCCATCAGATTCATGGCAATCTCAATCTGTGCAGCAAGACTTTATCCACATAAAAATTAATAATCAACTCTCCTCAAAGAATAAAAGAAAAGAAACAAAAGCACACTCTAAACAATATATAAAGAAAAAAAAACTGTCCCTCCCCCTTTAAGTACTAAAGTGCTACTCTCCTTTAAACATGGGTAGAAGCCTAATCTACTAAGTGAGCGACAGTGTCAGTTGACTTCAATGAGATTCTGCATCTTCCCCAAACAAAATTAACAAAGAAAATATATAAACCAGAACATTAAGTATGATAAGCTTCTTCCAAATCTTTATTCATTTGCTCATCATCAATCAAGATCACTTTGGAATCACTTGATTCCTTCTTATGCATCTCTTCCAATTGATCTTTCTGCACTTTCTTCTTTTTCTCCTTCTGAACGACATTGCCATTACCATTCTACTTAGTAACTCTATTTGATATTTGTGCATGAGAAGATGAAGACTGACATTTTTAAGATCAGACAAAGAATTAGCAAAAATCAATGCTTCTCCATCATCCTCAAAAAAAACCTGAGATTCATGTTCCCCATAAAAAAACCTTTAAAGACAGTAGGGAATCTAAAAGCAAATTTATAACCCTTCTGCCAGAGGACTGTTCCGCCAAATTAAATTCTTTACATCTTTTAATAATATTTTGACTGAGATCCACATTTAAAAAAAACTGTTCTGTTATCGACCTCTGTGTTGCTCTATATTTTGAACTGCCATCTTAAAATTAATTCCCTATCCTGATAGTGTAAGCACCTAATCAAAACAGATCGAGGTGATTTACCAGGCAAAGGTTTCCTTCTCAGTGCTCTATGAGCTCTGTCCAATTGAAGTCCATTTGGAAACATTTCCACTCCCAAGACATCAGGTATCCATTTTTGGAAAAATGTAACTGGTAAATATTCTGGTAAATCCATTATCTTCAGATTATTCCTCAGGCTCAGATTCTCCAATGAATCAATTTTCTTCAGTAAATCACTCTTCTCAATCCTCCATCCTGTAAAAGAATCATCAAAAGTATTCAACTTTTGTTGACACTGATCAATATCACAAACACAATCTTCCAATTTATCTTCCATCTTCTTAACCTTCACTTGAATTTTATCCACAATTTTTGCATATTGCAACATCAGCTTTAACAGTTGAAATATCTTCCATCACATTTGAAAGCTTATTATTAACAGATGTAAAGCCCAAAGAAATCTGCTGCGACATTGCTTGGAATTATAACTCAAAAGAGTCTTTATTTTTAAATGAATGCCTCCTCTGGGCTGCAACAGATTTCCCTTGTATTTCTTCCTGTTCACTAAGCTATAATTCCTTCTTCAGTACTGGATTCTTGGAATTCTTCCACTGCTCCTGTTCCCACTACAGTTGCTTTTTTACTTCCCCCGCCTCCACCCCCGTGGGTTTTGGACCGATCCTCTACCGATCCCGACTCGCTAGACCAGCTAGCTCCAGCCCCCCCTCCCCGGAGAAAATACTCGGAATACCGCGCGTGCGCATAGACGTTTCCACAGAAACCCTTCGCTTCCCGTCGGTGCCATCTTGACCGGGGCTCCGCACCCCAGGCACCGGCATTACCCTTGGAGTAGGCGGCTGTCGTCACTGGGAGCGAGGAAGAACATTACCCGAGCCACCTAAATCCAACACCAAGGTAGGCCGAACTTCTTCCAAGCTCACCGATTGCTTCAAAGTCGGTTTTTCATAGTTTGAGCTCTCATTTTTTTCATGATTATTTTTGACTACTCCAATAATGCACTGTTAAAGATCATATATTTGAAAGGGTATTTTTAGACAAGTATTTATACAAATCTGTCAGGAGCGATGACACCCCACGTCTCTTCGCCACGCCCCCTTTTTTCCTTCTATTTAATTCAAAGAGTTGTATCCTTTACTTCACTGACGAGCAATTTTGAAAAAATGGACATAGTTTACCACTTCCTCACATGCATTGGATTCAAGATTATCATGTCTTGTTTGAGCTTAGAGAAAATTAGATATAACATTAAAGAAATTATGATTGAATTTTATAAGATATGGGGCCCGTTTACGGACTAATATCATAACTTGACTACATAGGTTTGAGTGCTCTGGGCGCTACTTGCCAGTGGAACAGAGGATGAAATTCGATTTTTTGCTTATTTTTATTGGTGACCATGTTAAGAGGGAGGGGTAGGATTAGCTTGGGGGGAGGGTTTTCTTTTGTATTACTCATTTTCTTTTCCTTTCTTCTTTATCTTTCTTTGATTATGTTTTTTTTCCCCTTTTCTTTATATGTATAAGAGATCACATTACCAGGAATACATTTCAATTATAGAATATGAACCAAAGTTTTTCTAAAGAATTTTTGTTATGTATGAACAATGTGTAAATTGCTTATAATTCGTGTTTTGTATATTATTGAATTCAGATCTACGATTATTGTTCATTCAATGTATAACATGTGATATTTCTCACTTCCAAATTAATAATATATTAAAAATAAAATATTGAGATGCAAGGAAAGACAATTTGTATTTCTCAAATACTTAAACCTTATATAGGGTAAAGTGTGTGCACTCCTCTCAATCAAACCCATTTTACAAAAATCTCAAAAGAAAACAAAAAAGAAGAAAAAAAAGAAGACCCCGCTATTAATCAAACCCCTCCCTCTAAACAAGGTTAACCTGTTGATCAAATAGCTAAGATACAAAAGACGGCATTCGGAAACCAGAGAGCATCAAAACACCCTAATTTGTTAAATTGTGGTCATACTCCATGCCCGGACACCATGTTCTGTAAAAATTCACTTTTACTTCTTTAACATTGTATCTAATGTTTTCCTACACTTAGGAAAGACATGACCTCCTGTAACTATTGAATATGAGTAGATGGGGGACTGTCTTTCCATTTCATCAAAATTGCCTATCTGGGTATCAACGAGGTAAATGCTAAAATTCGCTTCTGAGATGAAGTCAATTCTATTTCCTGTTCTTGAGTAAAACCAAATAGAGCAATTAAGGGGGATTGTTCTGATTTGCCCCTAAAAATAACTGATAAACTTCGAAGATAATTTTTCCAAAAATCTTCAGAACTATGGCAAGTCCAAAACATATGTATCAATGAAGCCTCGAAAATGTTACATTTCTCACATAATGAATCAATATCAGAATAGAAGCGAGATTGTTGAAGTTTGGAAATATGTGCTCTATGCATCACTTTCAACTGCAATAAACAATGTTGTGCCCAGAAGGAGGTCCTTTTCAATGATTCCAACCCTTTCATACAATGGGTCGACCAGAATTGCACACAGAAGTCTTCAATTTGACCAAACAAAAGTATAAATAGCTGATGAAACATGAAAGAATGCAGATGCTGAGATTGTAGTAAAAACACACCAAAATACTGGGATAACTCAGCCAGTCTTTTCACTGTCCATAGGGAACAAGGAAACATTGTAATTACTGCATCCAATGCTCCCGTTCAGGGATGCTCTCCATCAGAAAGACTGGACGCAGGCTAGGAGTTCGCTTTGTAGAGCATCTTGGCCCTGTCCGCTGCACTAGCGTGGATCTCCCAGTGGCCACATTCTATTCCCTTGCTGGCATACCTGTCTGTGGACTCTTGCACAGCCAGACTGAGACCACATGCAAATTGGTGCAATATTACCTCATCTTGAGACCCTCCAAATGATGGCATTAATATAGACCTCTGGATTTCATTAAAATACCCTCTCACTTACTTCATCTCCTGTCATTTTTCCCCAGCCCTGTCTCTCCCTTCCCTGTCTCCTTCCCTACTATTACACTCCCCAGCAGCAACTGAGAGACACAAACAAATCTGTTGTTTAACACAAAATTTATTAACAAACTAACAATAATAGAATTAACCCGATAAACTTAACACCCAAACACCAGCCTTAATGGCAACTCTATACTAACAACAGATTATCTGTGGGGAATAAACCCAGACTATTACAGTCCAAGTTCAAATGCCCCAAAATACCTATAAAATTCTCAAAACAAAACCCCCACATCAGTCATGTCAAGAAGGAACAGCTCAGGGATCTGGTCTCCAGGCTTGGGATTTTTTTGTTTCCTTGCCAACATATCTTTTAGTTTGAGGCTGTATCAAGAAGACCATTGTCCCTATCAACTTGCAGCCCTGACAGGGGAATACAAGAGTTGCTTGAGTTTCGAATGTGGCAACATCACCTTTACTTCCTTCACCTGGGAATTTTCACAGTGACTTCCAAAGCTTTCTTTAGGGTTAACAAGTGATCTTCTTTCACACAAATCCTTCAAAGCTCTCCTTAAGGTTAACAAGTGACCTTCTGTCATGCAAATGTCTCCTTTGCTTGAGTGGCCCCATGACTCCTGCCACACAAAGCCCTCCTCATGAAAGGGGACGGGAGAGGCACTGGTCAGCCCCACACACCATCTGGGTATCAGAGATTCCCAAACTACTGTCGGAACAACCTATAAACAAAGTAGCTCAGCCTTTGTTTTCCCACTGAAACTATTAGGTGAGCACACTGACATACAGTTCCAGATGGCAGTACTAGCACCCGTGCTCAAAGCAACTCAACGTGAAGCTTGCTGAAGCTGCCAGGTAAGCACTGACTGCCTGCAGCCCAATCCGCCAACTAACCTCTTTGAAACCAGCATGCTGGGCTTTTTAAACTGCCCAGCCAGAGCCTCCAGCTCTAGCCATTGGTGGAGAGAGGTTTACAGCCACAGGCTCACTCTCCTACAAGCCCACAGACTTCCAGCCCATGGTTCCCATGCTTTGACCACTGTCAATGTTCCTTAGTGGTAGCCCAGCACTATTACAGCTCCGAGCAGCTGTCACATCCCCCGCAGCAGGTTCAGTCCTGTCCTCAGTCATGATAAATTCTTACCTGGTTCCTTATCATTTCCAATTAACATGATAAATTCTTACCTGGTTCCTTATCATTTCCAATTAACATCTGTTGTTCATCTGGATTCCTCCCCAGCCTGAATTGTCTGAATTCTGTGATTTTTCTGACATTTCCTTCTTTGACTCTCTCTAATTATTCCTTGAAGAAGGGCTCGGGCCAGAAATTTCAGCAGTTTATCTTTGACTCCAATGAATGCTGAAAAGACCGGGTGAGTTCCTTCAGCATTTTGGTGCATTTTTACTATAAATAGGTGCAACATGACTCCGTGGCATATAAACGCAATGCCCAGCGCAATGAAGCCAAGATTCTCCTTTACTGTGATATGTACTTGAGTGATGCTCTCAATGAACGATGATCCCTCTACACATTGATGCTTGTCAGACCCCTTCCATTTAATGTTTCTATCGGACATTACAGCACACCACAGACCCTGATCGATATAAATTTACTCAAACTTTCCCTACCCCATCACCCTCTATTTTTATTTCATCCACGTGCCTGTTGCATAGTCTTTTAAATGTCCCTAATGTCCCAACCTCCACCACTACCACTGGCAATGCATTCCAGCCACCCTCTACTCTGTCTTAAAAAAACGTAATCCTAACATCTTCCCTAACCTTTCCTTCCCTCACCTTGGACAGATGTCCTCTTGCCCCAGTAAAATGTGCTGGCAGGCCACCCAATGTGTGCCTCACCTAATTTTGCAGACCTCTATTAGGTCACCTCTCATCTATCTTCATTCCAAAGAGAAAAAAGAATTGAACTTTAACATATTACTTAACATACCTAACTATCTAATCCCCCCCTCTAATACTAAGCACAGGTGTGTGTAATGTATATTTAAGATTAGAAAAGTTATTTGGATCATAGTCCAATCTCACTGGTTGCAGGCAATTCTTGTACTGTGCACAGAAGTTAGAATTAACAAAGTTCACCAGTCTTTGGTCCTTAACAGGCAAATTATTACCACTCAGGAGGGTTCTTGCTGGTTTTCAGAGAGAGATTCCTTTTCCATGACATCCGCAACTAATTCCTTCTCAATCAGTCTTGCTGTCAAAACTTGCCCCCTTCAGGGTTCCCCAGATGATCCTCTTTCTTTCAGGTCACCTTTCACACTGCCAGTCTTCTCCTTTGACTAGGCAGCTTTCAAAAGTTTGCCAGCTTGTCCTTCTGGAACTGATTTCTGTCTCCTCTCTCTCTGTTTCACACCCTTCCTCTCTGAGAGCAAAACAGTTCTCTTCTGCCTGCAAAGATCACATGCTATCCCAGGCAAGCTGCTGTCGATATTTTGTTGCCTCCTACAAAAAGCATTCTGCAAAAATCCTGCAAATATTCTGTGTTTTAAAATGTGTGTGTGTAAGCTTCTCTAACAATTCTTCCCAAACCACCTCTAAATACTCTGTCACACCTTCCCCCTTTAAAAGGAATTTTAATTCTTGAGTTAAAATTCAGTTATTACTAAACTGTCTTAAAATCACTAAATAGATAACAATACACAATATATCTTTCTTTTCTTTCTTTGGCTTGGCTTCGCGGACGAAGATTTATGGAGGGATAATGTCCACGTCAGCTGCAGGCTCGTTTGTGGCTGACAAGTCCGATGCGGGACAGGCAGACACGGTTGCAGCGGTTGCAGGGAAAATTGGTTGGTTGGGGTTGGGTGTTGTGTTTTTCCTCCTTTGTCTTTTGACAGTGAGGTGGGCTCTGTGGTCTTCTTCAAAGGAGATTGCTGCCCACCGAACTGTGAGGCGCCAAGATGCACGGTTTGAGGCGATATCAGCCCACTGGCGATGGCCAATGTGACAGGCACCAAGAGCTTTCTTTAGGCAGTCCTTGTACCTCTTCTTTGGTGCACCTCTGTCTCGGTGGCCAGTGGAGAGCTTGCCATATAACACGATCTTGGGAAGGCGATGGTCCTCCATTCTGGAGACGTGACCTACCCAGCTGCTGAAGACACAATATATAACATGTAATAATACAGTAATTCAATTTTGAAAGTACTTTTATACACTATTAATTTTACCATCTTGACAAATAACCAGCAATCACATTATTTACACCTCTGATATGGTTAATTTGCAGATCATATTCTTGTAATATCAAACTCCAGTTTTACAATCTTATGTTTTTATTCTTCATCTTATTCAAAAACACCAGAGGATTGTGGTCAGTGAATATAACAATTGGTTTATAAGCGGTACCAAGAATCACGTCAAAATTCTGCAGAGCAAATATGATAGCCAACAGTTCTTTTTCAATAGTGGAATAGTTCTTTTGATGAACATTGAATTTTTTGAAAAGTAGGCATCTGGATGGTCAATTTCATTACTTTTTTGCAATAAAACTGCACCTGCTGCTCTCTCACTGGTGTCCACTGCTACAGAAAATGGCCTGTCAAAATCAGGAGATTTTAACACAGGGCAATGGCATGGCTTCTCCTTTAAATTTTCTAACACTGCCTGACAATCTTTAGTCCGCACAAACTTTCCCCTTTCTTCAAAAGATTGGTTAAAGGAAGACCAACCTCAGCAATATTTCCTGTAATATCCTGCCATTCCTAAAAAAAAATCTTCTCACTGCTTTTTTGCCATGGGGAATAGGAAACTCAGAAATTGCATTCACCTTAGCATGAATAGGTACAACTTTGCCATGACCAACTCCAAATATGTTACCATGGAATTTGCAAATTGATTCTTTGCTAATTTAACAGTCAAGTTTGCTTTGGATAATATTAAAAGAAGAAATTGGATAATCTTGCAAACAATTTGCCCAATTGCCTTAGATGTTCTTCCCATGTGTCACTTTTTGTGATCAAGTCATCAATATAAGCATCTGTATGAGTAAACCCTTGGATAACCGAATTAATCATCCTCTGGAATTTTCAGGGGCATTTTTCATTATATTCGTATAAACCACGTGGAGTTACAAAAGCTAAAATATTCTTTCCTCTCTCAGTTCAACAAATCCAACTTAGTAAGAAATTTAGCTTTGCCAATTTTATCAATACAGTCATCTATTCTTGGAATAGGATAAGCATCTGTTTTAGCTACTGAATTAACCTTCCTATAATCAGTACAGAACCTAACAGTTTCATCTGGTTTTGCTTCCAGAATTCAAGGAGAACTCCAATCTGAGTTTAATAATGTCATTCCTCAACGTATATTCCACCTCCTGATCCATGATTTTACTCTTTTTAATGTTTATTCTATATGGTTTTATGGGATTTGCCTCTCTGACATCTACATCATGGTAAATCACTGATGTCCTTTTTGGAACATCAGGGAACAAATTTGTGTATTTCAAAAGTAATTCTTTCAACTGCCTCTGCTCTTGTAACTTAAGATGGTCTAACTTTTCTTCCAAAATTTTCCATAATTGTTGAGTTAGACAGGCGCACAGGAACCATGGGTTTCTTTAAGGTTACCCTCACAAGATTCTGTTTTCATAATCTTATGATCTACCACTTCCTCCACTCTTTCAACAGCCAACACCTCTGATATATATTCTCCACGACCCTTATCCTCATAATGGTTTCATTAACAATTCACCCTCCAAGTCACAAGCCATTTCTTTAATCTCGTGTTCAGTTAATACTTTCTCCCTTAAACTAACAAGATCTGCATCTATTTTCTGTTGCTGAATTAACTCTTTTCTTGACAAAGAGAAATCCTTACTCTCACAATGACCCTGCTCTTTCAAAAATACTTCAGAAGTACTGGGCAAATCTCTATCAACTGGATTTTCTTTAGTTGTCATCATTTCCTTTATCACATGCAGGATTTATCTCACCATCCTCTCTAACCACGTCCTTACTAGGCCAATTTTTTAATCTTAAAACTGATCCAACTTTATCCTCTGCCAAATCATTCCCCAATAAAAATGAGACACCCTGCATGGGTCACTTTGAAATTACTCCTACTACAACAGATCCTTTGACTAATTCTGAATTCAGCACAACCTTGTGAAACGATATTGACTCTACCTCACCTCCAACACCTTTAATCAAAGTTGTCTCCCCTGTGTTAGTCCTTTGATGCACAGTTAAAACACTTCCCAACAACAATGACTGAGCAGCCCCATTATCTCTAAGAATTTTAACTGGAACCTGTGGGTTCTCCCTCCTTTATTGAGACAAAGCCCTCCGACACAAAAGGCTTGAAAACATCCATGACCTCCTTACCAGGTTTGGCACCTCTGCTCTCCTTAAATTCCATGGTTTGAATACATGGTTCTGGTAAAACCTGTTTTTCTCTTTTTCAAGACGATTCGCAATCACATCACCAAGTTTCTTACAAAAATGACATTAAAAATGCATAAATTCTGTCCTTTCCTACCTTTCCTTCATCTTTTCTTTTAACATTTTCTCCAGACTTTATTCCTGCTCCACACTAACCTTAAGAATGGGTTTATTAATCTGTTCCATATTAGCTCTCTGAAAATGCCTATTATTCTGGAATGTACTTTTGTGAATCAGAGCAAATTCGCCTGCTAATCTAGCCGTCTGTTGTCACGTCCCCACGTCTCTCTCATCCAGACATAATTTAATCTCCTCTGGGACACACCTTTTAATTTCTTCTTTTAATATTAATTCTCTCAATCTGTCTGAATCATTGTTTATTCCTTTGGAGGCGCACCAATGGTCAAAACTGTGAGAGATGGGAAAATTGATCTAAAATTATGAACATGGAAGAAAATAAAGTTCATCAGTAAAATGGCTGTAACCAGTTCAAACAGGATAAGCTTGGGGATTAGGATGCAGGAAAGCAGAGTCAGCACGATTAACATAAGAATCTTCTAGTCTTTGTGACAAGACCATAGGACTAAGATAAGGAATGGTAAGGTACAATAGAATGTAGGAAGTGAGGTAGTCTGGATCAGATAAGGGTCTCCTAGCCCTGGACAGAAGTACCAAGTCATACATTTCTAATTAGCTAACCATACACAGATTTATACATATGAAATTAGCCAACCCTAGATAGAATGAGTCAACTCTGCATATCAAGAGACTGTAGCCCAGAGAATCAGGAAGGTGTGAATAAGGACAATGACATGATGGGGCACCCACAGGATACCCCCTGGTCCTCCAAGTGTACTGAAACTGCACGTAGGCAGGAAGGATTACCTATGCCAAACCCATCCAGGGGGGCAGAAGAATGTAAGGGGGAGGGCATTCTGATACTGAAATTGACTGTATAAAAGTTGGGTGAGCCCCAGTATGTGTGTGTATTCCCAGGGTAAGGGGAAGCACCCAACTTTGCATTGTTGTAGTAATAAATGTTCTTTGTTCTCAATTTTTGTCTCGAGCAATTTCTTTAAAGGTACTTTAATTTCTAACAAATGGGGGCTCGTCCGGGATCACACTCCCTCCACTGACAGAGTGCCCCGACGACGAGAGTAGGTGCACCCCGGCTGATTCAGCTGGACTCACGGGCGACGGGTGGCTGGTCAGTGGAAGAAGCGAGTGATATCCGAGAAGAGGCATTGAGAACAAACGGCGGAAGGACGCGCGCTAGAGCAGTACTGCCAGAACTCGGTAAGAGTATTTTACTTGTTCCTAAGCATGGGAATAGCGGGCAGTAGAGATGAGAGTCCTGACACAGGACGTGACCACCAGATAGCTACGTACAGCCCGCTTGGGTTGATGTTATCTGAGTGGGGCACAGGAAAGACCCGCGGTAAAGACAAACTGACGATGGTCAGGTATTGTTGTAATGAAGGGGTAAAATACCCGGTTAAAGGGAGCTCCGTGTACTGGCCAAAATTCGGATCCGAGGAAGAATGGATGTGTAAAGCTTTGAACCTATGGCTCTATCAAAACCAGAAAGACAATGTTGAGAGCAGGGAATATGCAGCCTGCTGGCTCAAGGGATCCATTGAACAGCTGGTTTTGAATGAGAAAGAATTCAGGGATAAGAGAGAGGAGGAACCTTTTGTCCCTGAATCACAGGGTTGGGATGTGTTACATTCCCTCCCTTCACCTTATGTTCCTCCTATGCCGGCTCCTATCTTTCCTTCCCCTCCTATGACCTACCCTTCTGCACCTTCCCCACCTCCCCCACCACTAGAGAAGAGAGAAGAGAGCAGGAGTGGTATGATAACTTGCTCACAAAGCACTCGATTACCACCTCTGTTGACAGGAGAGAGAGGTAACTTTAATTCAGAACAGTGTGAGACTCTTCAGGAAGAAAGGGCAGAACCCTTTGATTCATTTCCCAGGGAGCAGGAACCCAGACCTAATAAGCTAAGAAACCAATTGGATGAGACCACTGCGGGAAGTTCCCATGGGAGAGGGTCTCGGTTTCGTAAATGTGCCCCTGTCCAGTACTGAAGTATGTAACTTTAAGAAAGAACTGACCTCCCTGATAGAAGATCCCCAGGGATGTGCCGAACAGTTAGACCAATTTTTGGGACCAAATATATATACAATATGGGGGTCTCGACATAGAATCCCCAGCAGGGGAACAATTGGTACTAACAGGTTTTGTTACCAACTCAGCCCCAGACATTAGGAGAAAATTACAAAAGACAGAAAATTGGCATGAGCAGGGAATAACCCAGCTTCTACAGATCACACAAAAAGCATTTGTCCAGACATCTGAGGATAAGCAGAAAGCAAAGGCTAACATTTTGATGCAAGCAGTTAAAGTAATAGTAGATGAGTAACATGGAAAAAGGCAGGGACTGTGTGCCAGCTCCTGAATGTTGGGAGAAGTGCAGGGAGTGGGAGAGTAGAGACCAGAGATAATTTCATAAATCACGACTTCCCACTTCAGTCACTGACCATTATTAATTAAAATTCATGCTAAAAATTAAATGTCATAAAGGATCGTTTATCAATACAGTAGAATGAGCGAATTTAACTACCAGTTAATTCCAATTTATGAAATAAATTGTATTCAAATGTGATTTTGCACAGGGAGTACCTGAGAGTTGTGATGTTATAACATTTGCAGGGAGAAATGTTTGCGCAAATAGGGTGAGTTCTACACGTCTTATTTTAAGTGTATGTAAGATAAAGAAAGGATCTGATGTAAAGTGGCTGGTTCAGCCAGTTGAAGCAGGAGTGTGCATGTCCCTTTAAGTGCACTGTGGCACTTGAAATTGAGGCTTCAGGCTCTTGTCTTGCAGTTAGAGGTATGGAGCCCTATCAACACATTTAATACATTTCTTCTACACATTCAGCAGTCAAGGTCCGTGAGTTTAAAGATCACCCACCTCTGGAGAATAAAGATACCTCTGGGGATTCCTATGGGGATTCCTATAAGTTTAATCATTTCTCTGGTGCATTTTCCTCTGGAGTGAAATTAATGCCTCAGCACAATTTCTCTGTATTGCCGCTGTTATTTAATTCATGATAACTTTCCCCAATCATCAGGTTTATATTTAAATCCGGTAGTGCGGAAGTTACATTGTAAATGATCACGGAGGTAAACCCTGCGCAAGTGGATTCAGCTTAATGGAGAAATAAACCTGCGAACTGGTCTATGGTGCTGTGTGAGTACTGCAATAGGTGGAATATGATTTAAATTGGCGGCATCGTTCAGAACAATTGGGTGCATAAGAATAATAATATCATTAAGAACTCACAGATCTTGTACCAGATGCTATTCAGTACATCTTGACTTAAGGACTGGAGAAATTGGCATGTTAGAATGAGATTGGCATGGTACCAATATTTCTTGATTCAATAATGACTCCACAAGCTCCAGGATTCATGCAGCAGAACTTTTAAGTGGAATATAATAGAAACTAGCCTGTACTTAAATTATTGTGTGTGCAATCTTCATAAGAACATCTTTTAACTTTTTTTGGTGCCTGTTTTACAGACTGTTTTAAATAAGGCCAGCTCCTGTGAGTTGTGGCACAAGGCATTTTACTTAAGGCAGAACTAAAGGTTGAATATGTTTCAAGTTCTCTTGCAGGGGCTCTTGTGCTGCAATGTCTGTTATGTACTCACTCTAACAAATTGGAGGGTTGTGCCCCATACAGACAAGCAGCTCCAACTGCATTTTAATAAGGTCTAACATATTCAAAACCCATGCAAATATGGTTTGTGTTTCATTTTACAATTTTTACACTAACACAAAGGAAAGTCAGATTGTTATTCATTTTATTAAAATCTAGTGATTGGTTATATGTAAAAGCATGGCAAGAGGATCAACTAAAACCTGCCTGGGATGGTCCCTTCTGTGTACTTTTAATTACAGACACCGCAGTAAGAACAAGAGAGAAAGGCTGGACCCACATTCAAAGAGTTAAACCAGCTTCTGAACCACAACACCACGACACACAGATTCAAACCCCAACCTGGCGTGCGGTTCCTCATCCATCAGACCTGAAACTTACACTGCGCCGTGACAAAGTGCCGTAATTTTACTCGTTTTTTTTGGTTTATTCAGTTATGGTTGTATTTTATTGCTGTTTTCAATGAGCTTTACATTTATTGTGGTTTATTCAGTTATTGTTGTATTTTATTGCTGTTTTCAATGAGCTTTACAGTTATGGTGGTTTATTCAGTTATTGTTGTATTTTATTGCTGTTTTCAATGAGCTTGCTGTTTTCAATGAGCTTTACAGTTATGGTGGTTTATTCAGTTATTGTTGTATTTTATTGCTGTTTTCAATGAGCTTTACAGTTATGGTGGTTTATTCAGTTATTGTTGTATTTTATTGCTGTTTTTAATGAGCTTTACAGTTATTGTTCATTGTTGTTTACTCATTTTTTTGGAATATTGTTCGTTAATGTTTTAAGTCCCCCCCTGGAATAGGGGCAGCAGAGGTTACAATTGGGCTCCTTTAGAATGTAGAGAGGGCATAGATTTAATGTATAGTCATAGTGGGATACAAGGGATTCCAATACGGACCAGGGGAACTGAACAGCTTTAGTGGAGTACATCTAATTTGTATCTTAGCCTACACAGGTATTAGAGACAAGAGTTTTGAGGCGATAGCACAAAGGACATGGTGGGAAAAAGACAGACAGAATGGTAGTCAGGATTGTACATGTAGCAGAGAGAGAGAGAGTTGACACATATGCTAATGTACACAGACAGGCTGCAACTCACAAGATCAATGATACATATGCTAATGTTAGCAGACAAGCTGCAACACACAGTTAAATCACAAGAAACAATCCCCCCCCAGCTTGGTCACTTTTCATCACCCCATGAAAGGGAGCACCAGTTACCAACAATGTGAGCTGCTTGACACTTTAATATCAGGCTCCAGACAGCCTTCGGAGATCGGTGGCCCTAGGGTTCGGGGCTGAAGAGGACATCAGATACTAGCCACAATTCAACGGAACCGCCTGACTACTGCTACTCATTCGCTGCTGAAGGCAGCGCTTCTCACAGACTGCTACTCATTCGCTGCTGAAGGCAGCGCTTCTCACAGACTGCTACTCGTTCGCTGCTGAAGGCAGCGCTTCTCACAGACTGCTACTCGTTCGCTGCTGAAGGCAGCGCTTCTCACACACTGCTACTCGTTCGCTGCTGAAGGCAGCGCTTCTCACAGACTGCTACTCGTTCGCTGCTGAAGGCAGCGCTTCTCACAGACTGCTACTCGTTCGCTGCTGAAGGCAGCGTCTCTCACAGACTTCGTCGGGACAACACTTACAAAAGTCGTGTGCTTCAAAGACACTGCTTCAATATTTCAACGTATGGGATGGACTAGACTCTTTACTGAGAACTGGAGCCTGATACTCGAAACCCTAATAAGCAGCTGGACTCGCTACTCTGACCTTCATGGTGCTCCCCTACCTAAAGACTTTACACAGACATTACAATTCGGTTATTGACCAGCTGGGTAAAACTACACCTTACACTTGAAAGATCAGTGTTACTGATCTAAAAGAAAAGTGAGGAAAGGGGGGGGGGGGAATCAGTCACACTGATACTAGTAACCAAAGATCAGTAACACTGATCATGGTGAAAGATCAGTATTACTGATCTAAAAGAAAAGTGAGGATTGTGAGAGATGGGAAAATTGATCTAAAATTATGAACATGGAAGAAAATAAAGTTCATCAGTAAAATGGCTGTAACCAGTTCAAACAGGATAAGCTTGGGGCTTAGGATGCAGGAAAGCAGAGTCAGCACGATTAACATAAGAATCTTCTAGTCTTTGTGACAAGACCATAGGACTAAGATAAGGAATGGTAAGGTACAATAGAATGTAGGAAGTGAGGTAGTCTGGATCAGATAAGGGTCTCCTAGCCCTGGACAGAAGTACCAAGTCATACATTTCTAATTAGCTAACCATACACAGATTTATACATATGAAATTAGCCAACCCTAGATAGAATGAGTCAACTCTGCATATCAAGAGACTGTAGCCCAGAGAATCAGGAAGGTGTGAATAAGGACAATGACATGATGGGGCACCCACAGGATACCCCCTGGTCCTCCAAGTGTACTGAAACTGCACGTAGGCAGGAAGGATTACCTATGCCAAACCCATCCAGGGGGGCAGAAGAATGTAAGGGGGAGGGCATTCTGATACTGAAATTGACTGTATAAAAGTTGGGTGAGCCCCAGTATGTGTGTGTATTCCCAGGGTAAGGGGAAGCACCCAACTTTGCATTGTTGTAGTAATAAATGTTCTTTGTTCTCAATTTTTGTCTCGAGCAATTTCTTTAAAGGTACTTTAATTTCTAACAAAACACACACATTTCTTCAGAGCAAAATCCATATTAGATTGATTCACCAAACTCCTAAATTTTTGCCTATATGCTTTTGGAACCAACTCATAAGCTTTCAATACTGCTTGCTTAACAGTATCATAATTTGCCACCTGCTGTGCAGTTAAGCTAGACTATGCAATTTGTGCTTTTCCCCTCAATACACTTTGAAGCATAAGAGGCTATTTTTCTTTTGGCCATCTTGAGCCATTCTTTTTCAAAAAGCTGAAAATAGGTATCTATAGCTCCCTCATCAAAAGGAGGCAATAGATTTACCTCCACTAGGTAAAAATCTCTCCAGGAGTTACATCCTCAGTTCTCGTACTTCTTTCTATCTCCATTCTTAACTTCTCTCATTGAAACTGTGTGGCACTTTCATCTAATTCTGCCTCATGTATCCCTTTTCTCTCAGCCTCTGCTCTTTGCTTTTCAGCCTCTGCTCTTTGCTTTTCAGCCTCTGCTCTTTGCTTTTCAGCCTCTGCTCTTTGCTTTTCAGCCTCTGCTCTTTGCTTTTCAGCCTCTGCTCTTTGCTTTTCAGCCTCTGCTCTTTGCTTTTCAGCCTCTGCTCTTTGCTTTTCAACTTCAAAGTGTTGTCGCTGCATCTCAAAATTACTGTTCTCTTTTTCTTCTTGCACCCTCAGTTTTGCTCCTTGTTCTTGCACCCTCAATTTCTCCAATTCCAATTGCAATTCAAAAGATCTATTCTCTGGAAAAAATTTTTAGTCTTCCTCATCAAATTTTCCTTCACATATATTTCACTATAATCCTCTGCATTTGTACTTGTCTCATCCAATATTTTAACTTCAGCAATTTTCAATGCCTTGGTAATAGCTATTAGTTCCTCTTCTCTTGCTCTGCAGGTGATGGTTGTGTTAGAAATTAAAGTACCTTTAAAGAAATTGCTCGAGACAAAAATTGAGAACAAAGAACATTTATTTTACAACAATGCAAAGTTGGGTGCTTCCCCTTACCCTGGGAATACACACACATACTGGGGCTCACCCAACTTTTATACAGTCAATTTCAGTATCAGAATGCCCTCCCCCTTACATTCTTCTGCCCCCTGGATGGGTTTGGCATAGGTAATCCTTCCTGCCTACGTGCAGTTTCAGTACACTTGGAGGACCAGGGGGTATCCTGTGGGTGCCCCATCATGTCATTGTCCTTATTCACACCTTCCTGATTCTCGGGGCTAGTCTCTTGATATGCAGAGTTGACTCATTCTATCTAGGGTTGGCTAATTTCATATGTATAAATCTGTGTATGGTTAGCTAATTAGAAATGTATGACTTGGTACTTCTGTCCAGGGCTAGGAGACCCTTATCTGATCCAGACTACCTCAACTTCCTACATTCTATTGTACCTTACCATTCCTTATCTTAGTCTTATGGTCTTGTCACAAAGACTAGAAGATTCTTATGTTAATCGTGCTGACTCTGCTTTCCTGCATCCTAACCCCCAAGCTTATCCTGTTTGTACTGGTTACAGCCATTAACTGATGAACTTTAGTTTCTTCCATGTTCATAATTTTAGATCAATTTTCCCATCTCTCACAATCCTCACTTTTCTTTTAGATCAGTAATACTGATCTTTCACCATGATCAGTGTTACTGATCTTTGGTTACTAGTGTCAGTGTGACTGATCCCCCCCCCCCTTCCTCACTTTTCTTTTAGATCAGTAATACTGATCTTTCAAGTGTAAGGTGTAGTTTTACCCAGCTGGTCAATAACCGAAATGTAACACCTGTGTAAAGTCTTTAGGTAGGGGAGCACCATGAAGGTCAGAGTAGCGAGTCCAGCTGCTTATTAGGGTTGTGAGTATCAGGCTCCAGTTCTCAGTAAAGAGTCTAGTCCATCCCACATCAGTCCGAAGTTGCCACGTCTGAACATGGGCATGGGCAGATTCACGTTGAAACATTGAAGCAGTGTCTTTTAACCACCCGACTTTTGTAAGCATTGTCCTGACGAAGTCTGTGAGAAACGCTGCCTTCAGCAGCAACAAGTAGCAGTAGTCAGGCGGTTCCGTTGAATTGTGGCTAGTATCTGATGTCCTCTTCAGCCCCGAACCCTAGGGCCACCGATCTCCGAAGGCTGTCTGGAGCCTGATATTAAAGTGTCAAGCAGCTCACGTTGTTGGTAACTGGTGCTCCCATTCACGGGATGATGAAAAGTGACCAAGCTGGGTAAGGATTGTTTCTTGTGATTTAACTGTGTGTTGCAGCTTGTCTGCTAACATTAGCATATGTATCATTGAACTTGTGAGTTGCAGCCTGTCTGTGTACATTAGCATATGTATTAACTCTCTCTCTCTGCTACATGTACAATCCTGACTAACATTCTGTCTGTCTTTGTCCCACCATGTCTTTTGTGCTATCGCCTCAAAACTCCTGTCTTTAATACCTGTGTAGGCTAAGATACAAATTAAATGTACTCCACTAAAGCTGTTCAGTTCCCCTGGTCCGTATTGGAATCCCTTGTTAACCCATATCCCACTATGACTATACATTAAATCTATGCCCTGTCTACATTCTAAAGGAGCACAATTGTAACCTCTGCTGCCCCTATTCCAGGAGGACTTAAAACATAGCGAGTAATGAAGTGACATAAACAGTTAACAAACAATACCCCAATAAATGAATAAACAGTTAAAAAAATAAACAGTTAAAAATACAACAATAAATGTATAAACAGTAAAAAAATACAACAATAAATGTAACATTACGGCACTTTGTCACGGCGCAGTGTAAGTTTCAGGTCTGAAGGATGAGGAACTGCACGCCAGGTTGAGGGTTGAATCTGTGTGTCGTGATGTTGTGGTTCAGAAGCTGGTTTAATTCTTTGAATGTGGGTCCAGCTTTTCTCTCTTGTTCTTACTGCGGTGTCTGTAATTAAAAGTACACAGCAGGGACCATCCCAGGCAGGTTTTAGTTGATCCTCTTGCCATGCTTTTACATATAACCAATCACTAGATTTTAATAAAATGAATAACAATCTGACTTTCCTTTGTGTTAGTGTAAAAATTGTAAAATGAAACACAAACCATATTTGCATGGGTTTTGAATATGTTAGACCTTATTAAAATGCAGTTGGAGCTGCTTGTCTGTATGGGGCACAACCCTCCAACTTGTTAGAGTGGGTACATAACAGACATTGCAGCACAAGAGCCCCTGCAAGAGAACTTGAAACATATTCAACCTTTAGTTCTGCCTTAAGTAAAATGCCTTGTGCCACAGCTCACAGGAGCTGGCCTTATTTAAAACAGTCTGTAAAACAGTGTTGGACTCTGGCTTTAACTTACTCTTAATTTAGTCTGTGTAGTCTGAGTCCAGCGCGTTCTTTGAATGAAGTGATAGGAGAAGGTATTCGGTTCAACAGTCAATTTATTACACAGCACAAGAATAAAACTTAACAGAGCTCTGGGTCAGTCTGTTAGTTCATAGGTCACCTGCCAGTGAGCTACTCCCCGAGACTGACCCCTATTGTCCAGTTGGCACAGTTTATATAGGTCAATCTTATCACACAGAACAAAAGTTGTTTTCCCTGCTAGATCTTTTTGCATAAGGGTTATCACAAGTCATCTCCTGTTTTGCAGATTTCTGGGGTGTAGCATTCCCATGTTAATCCTCCAGGCCAGACTATCCTGTTGTTTAGATCTGAAATTAATTCATCCCCAGATATTTCTAATCACCATTCGGTCCCTGTCTGGCCAATTTCTGCTGTTCTCTTTAACACCTCCTCGTGCCTTAATCTTCCTCCTAGACTGGTTTTCCATTCCCTTTGATTCTTGCGGGCCATTCTTTGTTCTGATCTGGCCTGTGTCTCCTGTGCTACTTCCCACCTCCTTCAGTTGAGCATTCCTCCTAAATCGTTTTATGCATATCCTCTCCCTGTATCTTGGGAGCAGCCAGTTTTGTTCAGCCAACTTTGCTCCATGCTGTGACAGCCACTTAGCCACATTCCTCTTTCCCTGACTCATGCAGTACAAATAAACTTATTGATTAATCATTTATTTCATACTGTTTTAACCCCTAGATTCCAACAACAGGCACCAAAAAAAGTTAAAAGATGTTCTTATGAAGATTGCACACACAATAATTTAAGTACAGGCTAGTTTCTATTATATTCCACTTAAAAGTTCTGCTGCATGAATCCTGGAGCTTGTGGAGTCATTATTGAATCAAGAAATATTGGTGCCATGCCAATCTCATTCTAACATGCCAATTTCTCCAGTCCTTAAGTCAAGATGTACTGAATAGCATCTGGTACAAGATCTGTGAGTTCTTAATGATATTATTCTTATGCACCCAATTGTTCTGAACTATGCCACCAATTTAAATCATATTCCACCTATTGCAGTACTCACACAGCACCATAGACCAGTTCGCAGGTTTATTTCTCCATAAAGCTGAATCCAGTTGCGCAGGGTTTACCTCCGTGATTATTTACAATGTAACTTCCGCACTACCGGATTTAAATATAAACCTGATGAATGGGGGAAAGTTATCATGAATTAAATAACAGCGGCAATACAGAGAAATTGTGCTGAGGCATTAATTTCACTCCAGAGGAAAATGCACCAGAGAAATGATTAAACTTATAGGAATCCCCATAGGAATCCCCAGAGGTATCTTTATTCTCCAGAGGTGGGTGATCTTTAAACTCACGGACCTTGACTGCTGAATGTGTAGAAGAAATGTACTAAATGTATTGATAGGACTCCATACCTCTAACTGCAAGACAAGAGCCTGAAGCCTCAATTTCAAGTGCCACAGTGCACTTAAAGGGACATGCACACTCCCCCTTCAACTGGCTGATCCAGCCACTTTACACATCAGATCCTTTCTTTATCTTACATACACTTAAAATAAGACGTGTAGAACTCACCCTCTTTGCGCAAACATTTCTCCCTGCAAATGTTATAACATCACAACTCTCAGGTACTCCCTGTGCAAAATCACATTTGAATACAATTTATTTCATAAATTGGAATTAACTGGTAGTTAAATTCGCTAATTCTACAGTATTGAAAAACGATCATTTATGACATTTAATTTTTAGCATGAATTTTAATCAACATTGGTCAGTGACTGAAGTGGGAAGTCGTGATTTATGAAATTATCTCTGGTCTCTACTCTCCCACTCCCGACGCTTCTCCCAACATTCAGGAGCTGGCACACAGTCCCTGCCTTTTCCATGTTACTCATCTACTATTACTTTAACTGCTTGCATCAAAATGTTAGCCTTTGCTTTCTGCTTATCCTCAGATGTCTGGACAAATGCTTTTTGTGTGATCTGTAGAAGCTGGGTTATTCCCTGCTCATGCCAATTTTCTGTCTTTTGTAATTTTCTCCTAATGTCTGGGGCTGAGTTGGTAACAAAACCTGTTAGTACCAATTGTTCCCCTGCTGGGGATTCTATGTCGAGACCCCCATATTGTATATATATTTGGTCCCAAAAATTGGTCTAACTGTTCGGCACATCCCTGGGGATCTTCTATCAGGGAGGTCAGTTCTTTCTTAAAGTTACGCACTTCAGTACTGGTCAGGGGCACATTTACGAAACCGAGACCCTCTCCCATGGGAACTTCCCGCAGTGGTCTCATCCAATTGGTTTCTGGCTTATTAGGTCTGGGTTCCTGCTCCCTGGGAAATGAATCAAAGGGTTCTGCCCTTTCTTCCTGAAGAGTCTCACGCTGTTCTGAATTAAAGTTACCTCTCTCTCCTGTCAACAGAGGTGGTAATCGAGTGCTTTGTGAGCAAGTTATCATACCACTCCTGCTCTCTTCTCTCTTCTCTAGTGGTGGGGGAGGTGGGGAAGGTGCAGAAGGGTAGGTCATAGGAGGGGAAGGAAAGATAGGAGCCGGCATAGGAGGAACATAAGGTGGAGGGAGGGAATGTAACACATCCCAACCCTGTGATTCAGGGACAAAAGGTTCCTCCTCTCTCTTATCCCTGAATTCTTTCTCATTCAAAACCAGCTGTTCAATGGATCCCTTGAGCCAGCAGGCTGCACATTCCCTGCTCTCAACATTGTCTTTCTGGTTTTGATAGAGCCATAGGTTCAAAGCTTTACACATCCATTCATCCTCGGATCCGAATTTTGGCCAGTACAAGGAGCTCCCTTTAACCGGGTATTTAACCCATTCAATACAACAATACCTGACCATTGTCAGTTTCTCTTTACCACGGGTCTTTCCTGTGCCCCACTCAGATAACATCAACCCAAGCGGGCTGTACGTAGCTATCTGGTGTTCACATCCTGTACCAGGACTCTCCTCCTTGCTACCCATTATTCCCATGCTTATAAACAAGTAAAATACTCTTACCGAGTTCTAGTAGTACTGCTCTAGTGCGCTTCCTTCCGTCGTTTGTTCTCAATGCCTCTTCTCGGATATCACTCGCTTCTTCCACTGACCAGCCACCCGTCGCCCGTGAGTCCAGCTGAATCAACCGGGGTGCACCTACTCTCGTCGTCGGGGTACTCTGTCAGTGGAGGGAGTGTGATCCCGGACGAGCCCCCATTTGTTAGAAATTAAAGTACCTTTAAATAAATTGCTCGAGACAAAAATTGAGAACAAAGAACATTTATTTTACAACAATGCAAAGTTGGGTGCTTCCCCTTACCCTGGGAATACACACACATACTGGGGCTCACCCAACTTTTATACAGTCAATTTCAGTATCAGAATGCCCTCCCCCTTACATTCTTCTGCCCCCTGGATGGGTTTGGCATAGGTAATCCTTCCTGCCTACGTGCAGTTTCAGTACACTTGGAGGACCAGGGGGTATCCTGTGGGTGCCCCATCATGTCATTGTCCTTATTCACACCTTCCTGATTCTCGGGGCTACAGTCTCTTGATATGCAGAGTTGACTCATTCTATCTAGGGTTGGCTAATTTCATATGTATAAATCTGTGTATGGTTAGCTAATTAGAAATGTATGACTTGGTACTTCTGTCCAGGGCTAGGAGACCCTTATCTGATCCAGACTACCTCAACTTCCTACATTCTATTGTACCCTACCATTCCTTATCTTAGTCTTATGGTCTTGTCACAAAGACTAGAAGATTCTTATGTTAATCGTGCTGACTCTGCTTTCCTGCATCCTAACCCCCAAGCTTATCCTGTTTGTACTGGTTACAGCCATTAACTGATGAACTTTAGTTTCTTCCATGTTCATAATTTTAGATCAATTTTCCCATCTCTCACAGTTGTAACAAAAATGTATCAACTTCCATTTCTGCTATTTTTCCAGGCACCAGCTTTAAGTTAGCTTGCAAAAATTCCAGACACAGTAGCTTACAAACAAAAATCCCAACTAATAAATCATCAAATTGCAATGTTCAAATCCTAAATGACGATCCCCCATAAAATGTTGTGGAGTTCAGAGGACCCCAAAAACCAGCAGCAATAGGTATGCACCACAACACAGGGATACTTCAACAAAATAATTATATTTGAACGAGAAAATAGATTTGAACTTTAACTTATGTTGGAACCAAGGGGTTAAGTAATCATGGAAAATATGCCTTTGTACTATTCATTATGTATTCATTAATCCATTGCTATGTAACAATTTACTATGTACTTCAATTATACTGTTTAGGGGAAATATTAATGCAATTAAGTAACAGCCACAGTATGTAGAAAAGTTGGCTGATTATAGTATGTGTAGAATTTACTGACTCCAAATACAAAGAGAGAAACTACTTTCATCCCCAAGGTTAAACTGCTAATTGTAAAGCACAAGTCCAGAGAGAAAACATCAAAAGCACACATGGGAGTAACAGGATAGCAGGTAGGAGAAGTTAAACAGGATGAGGTTGGAGGAACTATAGTGTGAGAAACAGAAGTACCTTCACAGAATTTGCTCGAGACAAAAATTGAGAACAAAGAACTTTTATTATACTATTACAACAATGCAAAGTTGGGTGCTTCCCCTTACCCTGGGAATACACACAGATACTGGGGCTGACCCAACTTTTATACATTTCATTTCAGTACAGAGATACCTTCCACCCAACATTCTTCTGCCTCCTGGATTGGTTTAGCATTAGGTAATTCTGCCCACGTGGATTCTAACTTCTTATCAGTTTATGTGTCTTCCTGCAAACTTGTTAGCTAGAGAAGTATCATGTCTTTGTTCTTCACTCATTAATCAATCCCCAAGACTTGCTAAAGCTATCTACTTGTTATCCTGTTTTGAAGATCCTTAGTTTATTACACTTTTACAACCCTTCCTCTCATTCCAGCATCCCTTCACCCTGATTTAACCCATAATACTTAATCTCTAATGAGCACTTGCTTGACTCCTCACATTCCAGTATCCCTTCACCTTAAGTTAACCCATAATACTTTATTCTTAATTGGCACTTGCTTGACTCCTAACATTCCAGTATCCCTTCACCTTAAGTTAACCCATAATACTTTATTCTTAATTGGCACTTGCTTCCAGTATCTCTGGACTCCTAACATTCCAGTATCCCTCACAATAGGGACAGTGATTTATTCTGAAACAGGCCAGGGACAGGAAGATAAAGTGTATTGCAAGGATAAGTGATAAGTGTACCATGATTGAGAATGTCAGAGTAAAATGAGGAGTCATAAGGGTACACAGGAGGTGTTGATTGAAACAACAGAATGTTCTGGCCTGGGAGATTAAGATGGGAGGGCTACACCATAGATAATTGCAGAGCAGGAAATTGCTTGAGATAAATCTTAGTCAAGGAGCCTATCAAAGAAAGCCAACTTTTGTTCAGTGTAACAATGTTGATCTATATAAACAGAAGAGACTGGACGGTAAGGGTCAGTCTTGGGGAATAGCTCACCGAGCAGGTGACCTATGAACTAACGACTGAACCAGAGCTCTGTTAAGCTTTATTCTTGTGCTATGTAATAAACTGATTGTGAAACCGAATACCTTCTCCTATCATTTCATTCAACGAGCACGCTGGTCTCAGATGACATATAGACCAAATTGAGGGTAGGGTAAAGCCAGAGTCCGACACTTATTAATCTACCTCACTACCTAAGTTAGGTAAGTGCAGGTGTGTGTAATGTATATTTAAGATTAGAAAAGTTCGTTGGATCACAGTCCAATCACACTGGTTGCAGGGAATTCTTGTACAAAATTAACAAAGTTCACCAGTCTTTGGTCCTTAACAGGCAAATGGTTACCACTCAGGAGGGTTCTTGCTGGTTTTCGGAGAGATTCCTTTTCCAGGACATCCACAACTGATTCCTTCTCAATCAGTCTTGCTGACGAAACTTGCCCCCTTCAGGCTTCTCCAGATGATCCTCTTTCTTTCAGGTCACTTTTCACACTGCCAGTCTTCTCCTTTGACCAGACAGCCTTCCAAAGTTTGCCAGCTTGTCCTTCTGGAACTGATTTCTGTGTTCTCTTTCTCTGTTTCACACCCTCCCTCTCTGAGAGCAAAACAGTTCTCTTCTTCCTGCAAAGGTTACATGGTCTCCCAGGCAAGCTGCTGTCGATACTTTGTTGCCTCCTGCAAAAAGCATTCTGCAAAAGTCCTGCAAATATTCTGTGTTTTAAAATGTATGTGTGCGTGTGTGTAAGCTGCTCTAATAATTCAAAAACCACCTCTAAATACTCTGTCGCAGCACCCTCTCCACAGTTTCCACATGCCTCCTGTAATGAGGCGACCAGAAGAGGTGGTCCATACAAGAGGAAATTGCTGGCTAGAGTGTTTCATCTGAAATAGGGAAAAATGGAACTCTGTGTTGACCTGCAGAAGAAGAGGTTATCATTTGGAAAACCCATGATGGGGCAAGTTTCTTCAACAGAAGTGGCTGTTCAGAGGAAATTAGCTTATGTTTCTGTCCAATGAGTAACAAATCTCTCTCTCGAAAAACAAGAACCTTTGAGAGCGGTAATAATTACCTTTAAGCTTAGTGAAAATTCATAAATGTTAAATTCTGTACACAGTATAAGAAATGCCTGATACTGGTGAACTTGGAGGGGAGAAGTGAGATTGGACTGTGAATCAAATAACTTTTCTGAATTTATACGCATTACCTACACTGCACTTAGAATTAAGAAGGGGTTAAGTTAGGCAAGTTAATAGTAATAAGTTAAAGTTAGATCCCATTTTTATTTTTAAAGAAAATTAAAAATGACTTTTGTTTAAGTAACCATTTGTTTTGGTGAATTTCTATTACTGCTGGGTTTTGGAGTCTTCTGGGCCTGTAACATACTCTTCAAGTACCTCATTTTCTCTGTATTGCCTATACCTCTCTCTTTATTCTTCTGAGCAGTTCTCTAATATCCATCAAAACCAAGATTCCCTGTGCCTACTAACTTTGCCTTTAATCCTTACACGAACATACAAACTATGTACTCACAAAATTTCACCTTTGAAGGTCTACCACATACTGAGCACATCTTGCCAGAAAACATTATAGAGCAATTCACGCTTCCTCAATCCTTTCACATTTCCTCAAAATTAGCCTTTTTCCAATTTAGAGTCTCAACCCGAGGCCCAGACCCATCCTTCTCCATAATTAACTTGAAACTAATGGCATCATGACCTAACATGGTCTTCTATCACCCGACCTGTCTCGTTCCCTAATAGAAAATCCGGCATAGCATTTCTCTTGTTGGTAACTATATATTGATTTAGAAAACTGACCTGAACATATTTGACAAACTCTAAGCCATCCAGCCTTTTACAGTATGGGAGTCCCAGTCAATATGTGGAAAATTAAAATCAACTATTTTTACAAACTTAAGTTTCCCTCAGCTGTCTGCTGTCTTTCTACAGATTTTCAATTCTCGTTGACTATTGAGCAACCTCATGAGTGTGGAGAAACCTTTCCCGTTCTTCAGCTCTACCCATATAGCCTCAGTGGATGACCCCTCTCATCGGTCCTGCCTGAGCATAATTATTATATTTTCCATGACAAGCAATATCCCCCCTCCCCATATCAACCTCCCACCCTGTTATATCACGCCTGAAGCAATGGAAGGCCGGAATATTGAGCTGAAAAACCTGCACCACCTGCAATCAATTTTACTAATGGCCACAATTCCACATGCCAATCCACACTCCAAGCTCGTCGGACTTTCCTGCAATACTTCTTGCATTTAAATAGATGCACCTGAAAACATTTCCTCTACATCCAACCAGTTGACTTTTCACATTACATGCAATTTACACATCATTGTTTCCCTATTCCACTCCTCTATCTGCTCTGGCATTCTGGTTCCCATACCCCCTGCAAAACTAATTTCAACCCCTGGTACAGCTCCTGCAAGGATATTACACCCCTCCAGTTCAGACACAAACCATCCCATTGGAACAGGTCCCACCTTCTCTGGAAGAGAGCCCAATGATCCAGAAAACTGAAACCCTCCTTCCTGCACCATGATTTTTATCCACAGGTTAACCTGCAATATTCTCCTAATTCTAACCTCACTAGCTCGTGGCATGGGGAGCAATCCTGAGATTACAACCCTGGAGGTCCTGTCCTTCAACCTAGCACCTAAATCCCTGAATTCTCCTTGCATGACTTCCTACCTATGTCATCGGTCCCAACATGGACCACAACATCTGGCTGCTCATCCTCCCTCCTGGGAATGTCCTGAACTGGATCTGAAATAACTCGGACCATGTCACCAGGGAGGCAACATACCATCCAGGATACTTAATTTCATCCACTGAAACACATATCTGCCTCCCTAACTATGGACCTACTTATCACTACAGCTGGTCTTTTCTCCTCCCTTCCCTTCTTAGCCACAGGGCCAGAGTTCATGCCAGAAACCTGATCATCATGACTCCTCCCAAGTAGGTCATACCCCACAAAAGTATCTAAAATGGTATACTTATTATTGAGGGGAACGGCCACAGGGGTGCCTTCCACTGCCTGCCTGTCCATTTCCCTCTCCTGACTGTCACCCATGTACCCTCTTCCTGCCTCCTAGGTGTGATGGTGTCCCTGTAACCCCTGTCCATCACCCCCTCTGCCTCCAGATGACCTGGATTTCTCCTCTTTATATATCCAATTATTTCACTTGGCTTGTTAAATAAAATGGTATATGAGTGGGAAGGGTAGGTTGAGAATCATTGCTCTAGACACAATTGTTACCGAAATATTTTGCTTGAGAAAAATTGTAATTGGACCATTTCCTCTGGAGTTATGAAACTGTGCATATAATGAGTCAATTAGGGACGATTAAAACAGTGGTCAACAACCTTTATCTTTCCACCCACATACCACTTTAAGCAATTCCTTATCACAGAGCACCCATAGCATACGGAATACTTAAAGTGGTATGTGGGTGCAAAGGAAAAGGTTCAGAACCATTGTTCTCGATGATGGGGAATGTTTTGCCTATGATGACCTGGGATGTGTCCACTATGCTTTCTAAGGCTCTAGCTCAGGGGAAATAACAACCCATTATATAATTACCCGTGTAAATATTTTTTTTTATCATGACAGAAAACCTGGCCACAATTGGGATCCCGACTTGAGGAAAGTGCGGCCTCTCCGAAGTCACATGATGGTGAGTGTCTGGGAGGTCGTCGATTCTATGAGCTCCCAGATGTAGACCAGAAAACAGCATTTAAAAAGTCCTAAAATCGGAAATAAAAAGGAAAACAAAATCCTGCCCGATTGAAGGAAGAGGAGGCTTCAATTACAAAATAAGGGAAAGCACAGCGAGGAAATGGGCAGCCTGACAAAGATCTAAGGCAAGTGGAGGTGTCTCGTGTCGGGAACAATGGCGGTGCTGACCCGAGAACGGCGGGCGAGGACAAAGTCCTCCCGATCCAGACACCAAATGGAGTCCTGCAATCAGGCTGCACCCAGAATGGAGGAGTAGTCCCGTGTGGCCGAGAAGTCAGTGAGAGCCCTGGGACAGGAGAAGGGGAGTGAGAGGGTCAGCAGCTCCCCACTCACAAATCATAAGTTTGCTCTATAATCGGTGGGCTCTCTGACGGCCGGGATCCGCTGACAGGGCGTCAAGTTGAGAGACGGTGGGCTTGAGTGGAGCCAACGTGAGCTCAGGATTGACGAGCTCAGATGAGCTTGCAGAGCAGCCTGACCGGGACAGTGATGGTGGTACTGGAGAAGACCGTCGAGTCGGAGACGTGGGTCTGCAATGTTACGAGCCCAAAGGACCCATAAACTCGGCAGCAATAGATATTCACCAAGACAAATGATTACTTAAACAAAAGTAGCTTTTAATTATCTTTAAACATGAAAACAGAATCACACTTTAACTTATCACGATTGACTTAATTAACTTTAACAACTCCCTTATAATTCTAAGCTCATGTGTGTGTAGTGTTTATGTAAGTTCAGAAAAGTTATTTGGTTCACATTCCTCTAAATTCACTGGTTGCAGGCAATTCTTATACTTTGCACAGAATTTAACATTTATAAAGTTCACCAGGCTTTGGTGCTAGAATGATAAATGGTTTTATCATTTGTTATTCCAGATTTGTTATTCCAGGACAACCACAATTGATGTACTTCCACCAGCCACTCCAGTGTCTTGATTAAGAAATATGCCCCCTCAGGGTTCTCCAGATGATAACCTCTTTCTTTCGGGTCACCACAGAGTTCCTTTTAATTATTCCAAGTGAAACATTAGACAGCCAGTCCTCTCCTCTTGCATGAACCACAAGGGCTTTAACCAGGCCAAACCAAGAACTCACAACCCGTCTTCCAAATGGGGCTTTCCACAAGCTTGCCAGCTTGTCCTGTTCCAGTACTAGCTGCTGTTGCTGGCTGTAGAACTGATCTGTGTGTGTGTCTCTCTCTCACACACACACTCACAGTAAAAATGCCTGTTTGACACTCTGCTTGCAAAACCACATGACCCTCTTAGAACAGCTCTGTGGCTCGGTCAAGCTCTTTCATCTGTTGCCTTTTTGTAAACAACAATCCATTAATGAAATCTCCTGGCCACTTTCCAAAGCTCTTGCAAAATCTGTGGGGCTGATATGTCCAGCATTAGCAGAGCTCAAGTATTTCAAATAGAATTAGTTTTAAAATGTTTGTATATGACCTACACTAACGAACCTCTCCCAATTTATCTCCCAAAAACATATCTATATACTCTGCAACAGTGGTGGCTGACAAAGTGAGGGACACTGCCACGAGGCCAGGAGAAGTTGGAAGGCCGGCTTACTACAGAAAAGAGAGGAGGAGTGCCCGGAGCCCTCCTTATGGGCCATTTTACAGACTCTGGCCCAAATGGAAGACAGAGAAGGTAGTGGACAGAATGGGCAGAGATATGTCAGAAAAATTAGACAGGATGGAGGAGACCCTGGTGAATATAACAGGCAGGGTTACAGAGATAAGAGGAGAGATTTGAGACAGGGGAGGATAGAATTGTCACAATGGAACAAGAAAATTAAAGGTCTCCTTAAAGAAAGGGATGAGGTATGGGGGAAGTTGGACTTCCCGGAGAACTTCTGAAAACGCTGCAACAGTAAATTAGCAGGACTGAAAGGAGACAAGGGGGGTGGTGGGGGGTGGAATCTTATAGAGTTCCTATCTAAATGAATCCCCCAAATACTCTGAAAGCAGGCGCTGTGAGCCCCCATTAAAATAGAAAGAGGATTTAGAGCCCAAATTCCTAAGCCAGGACTGGGACAAAGACCCTGGTTGATCCTTATAAAGTTAAAATATTTTCTAGATCGTGAAAAAATATTAGGGGTAGCTGCAAAAGGGGCAATTCAGAGGGGAGCTCCATTGGAGTACAGGGTGTCGACAATGTTCTTTTATCCAGATATTAGTGCAGCTCTGCTCAAGAAGTGGAAAGACCTTGAACCAGTTAAGCAATCAGCAAAGGAAAAGGACTATGATTGTGTTCTTCCCTTGAAAATTATGTTGCAGGGGGTGTGGGGAAGTGAGAAAAGGAAATTTTTTACAGAAAATGAGAGCACGTTAGTAAATGGTGCACCAAGTGGAAAAGAGTAAAAGGGGAAATAAGACTTAAAACTAATAGACTGGGAGGACTTGGATTTCTGTGTTATATAAAGAATGGGCTTTTGGCTGTTTTCTGATTTCAATTTTAAAAAAATGATGATAAAAGATGTTATATTGTAAGGGTCTGGGGGTGGTTTCTGGGACTGACGGGTGGAGGGTGCAGAGGGTGAGAGTGGAGAGTCATGGTAAAGGGTAATGGCGGTGTGAGGAGGAGAGTGACCGCCAGAGGTGTGAGCGGAAGACTTATGTATGATGCGTGTAGGAGTAAGTGTTCCCTTTTTTATTTGGGGGTTTATGGTTGTGAGTGGGGATATATATTGTGGTGGTGTGGGCAAATGGGTTTGTGGCATCCTTCTTTTCCCCAGGGCCCATTGCGGCTTGGATGGAGTGGAGCAACAGGCTGAAGGTAAGAGATTGGGTCTGCAGGGGGTGGGGTGGGTGTGGTGGACATTGAGGGAGAACATATAGGGAGGGAGCCCTGGTGTAATGGCTAAAAGTGTAAAGTGGGCTACTTTCAATTTTAACGGCTTAAATGGAACAGTGAAATTAAAAAGGGTCTTGGCACACATTAACAAAAATGGGAATAGATCTGGCCTTCCTCCAAGAGATGCATTTAACAGAGCGGGAGCATCAGAGGCTAAAAAGGGGATGGGTGGGTTAGGTCACATCCTCCTCATTTGGCTGAAAGGCAAGGGGGTAGCAATTCTAGTGAGGAAGAGTGCAGGTGCAGAGGGTGATTACAGACAAAACAGGAAGATCTGTTATGATGCACTGTCATAATGAATGTCTATGCCCCCAATTATAACGATGAAAAATTTATACGGGACATTTCCCTACGATTGGCAGAGGCAAATGAAAATATTCTAATGGGGGGAGGGTGACTTTAATTTATGTCTAGATCTGGTGCTGGATAAGTTCACAATTCAAATAACTAAGACTAGAGCAGTAAAAGCCACCATTGACTGCATTAGAGAGCTGAATTTGATAAATGCATGGCAAAAAAAAAGCATCCAAGAGGGAGGGATTACTCATTTTACTCAAAGCAACATGATTCCTACCTTAGAATAGCCTTCAGCCCATATAGAGAGTTGGATGATGGAAGCTGAGTATGGGGCAAGGCTTCTATTAGATCAATTTCCCCTGGTTTTGGAAGTGCGAGATAAGCAGGACACGGCATACAGGTGGCATCTTAACACTGTTGTTAAAAAAGCTGAAGTTTTGTAGTTTCATAAGAGCTGAAATAGCCATGTTTTGTGAGGCCAACTGCCCCTCTACTCCAGATAAATTCCTTCTGAGGGCAACCCTTAAGGCATACTTGAGGGGCCAGATAATTATGTACACAAAGACGGTCAAGAAAAATTATATGAGGGATGTGGAGGAATTGGAAAAAGACCAGCATTAGAGAAGGATTTTCAGAAATCAGGCTTAGAGGACTACTATAGAGCTCTTACAAACAAGAATTTAGAATGCAATACTCTTCAGACATATAGTATGGAGAAGGCCCTTAAGTGGTTGAGGCAAAAATATGAGTTGGAGGAAAGAGCTCAGAAGGTCCTCGCCTGCCAGTTAAGGGCAGAACAAGCCTCTAGAACAATCAATGGAATACAAGCAGGGCCAGATCTCGTATAAACCGAAGGAAATTAATGAGACCATCAGAGAATTTTATGAAAGACTGTATAAATATGAATTGACTGGGGATTCTAATCAAATGGACGAGTTTCTGGCCAGATTAGATCTCCCAAATTTTAAGCCCGAAAGAGCAGGAGGGACGAGACCTTCCTCTTACAGAGGAAGAAGTGGGGAAAGTATTGAGTGCACTACAAGCTGGAAAGTCTCCAGGGGAGGATGAATTCCCACCTGAATTCTATCGAGAATTTAAAGATTCACTAATGCCTCTCTATATGGAGGTGATGGACCAGGCAAAGGCAAAGGCAATGCAGACCCTCCTGGAATCTTTCACAATGGTGATTGTTACGACAATCTTAAAGAAGGGTAAAGGTCCACTTTTGCCTTCTTATAGACCAATTTCCTTGATGAATACTGATTATAAGATATATCCCAAGGCCCTGGCAAACAGATTGGCAGTGCATTTACTAAAATTAATAAACAAAGACCAGACAGGCTTTGTGCAGGAGAGGCAAGCAGTGGATAACATTAGCAGGCTGTTGAGTTTAATGCATCTGGCTCAAATCAGAAATGAGAAAGGATTGGCTGTTTCCTTGGATGCAGAGAAGGCTTTTGATAGACTGGAGTGGGAATTTTTATTTAAAGTGCTGAAGAAGTGGGGTTAGGGGCAACTTTTCGAAATTGGATGAGGCACCCAAGGCAAAGGTTACAACCAATGGACAAATCTCTTCAGCTTTCCCACTTACCAGATATAGTAGACAAGGGTGCCTGCTATCACTGGCTTTTTTTGTGCTAGTGATGGAACCACTGGCTGAGGCCATTCACCAGGATTGAGACATTATAGAGTGGGCCAGTAGGAGCACAAAATCAACCCTGCAACCTCTTTGGCTCGACTGCATGTGGTATTGGAGTACAAGATCAATTGGGGAAAAAGTGAGATGATGCCCCTCACCGAGGGGCATTATAGCCAACTTAAAGAAATTAGCAATTTAAAGTAGCCACAGAAGGGGATCAAATACCTAGGAATTAATATTGATGGCAACTTGAACAATGTATACAAGTTAAATTATGCCCCTTTGCTAGAGAGAGTCGAAGAGGATTTAAATAGATGGATGTCCCTGCCCATAACATTAGTGGGCAGGGTAAACAGCATCAAAATGAATGTGTGGCCAAGATTCCGGTATCTTTTTCAGACATTGCCTGTGCCGTTCAAACAATTGCAACATAACGTCAGATGCTTCACTGGAATGCTAAGGTGGCAAGGTTCTCTATGGAAAAAAGAACATGGGACTACAGTCTAGGCAGATTAAGGATGCCAGACTTGAAAAAATATTGTTAGGTAGACCAGTCGAGATACATTGCCTCTCTCTTCTGGGGAGGAGGTGTACCATCCTGGACACAAATTTATGAGTACCTGGTAGGCGAGAAGATGGCAGAGGACTTTATTTATAAATGGGATGCTGAATTGCTGTCAGGAAAGAAGGGAAGCACCACATTAAAACAAATGATTAATATATGGAACAAAATTAACCAATATTTGAAAGTTGGGTTCCCAAAAATGCCCATCACTCCTAATAAATAATACCATTAATGAGATCCCGGACACCTAGCACTGTAATGGCATTAAGTGCATAGAGGACTGTTACAAGCAGGGGCAATTAATGTCGTTTGAGCAACTCAAAAATAAATATGGTTTTCCAAATCAGACATTCCACTACTATCTTCAAATAAGATCTTTTTTGTGAATGGCCCTACCTCGAATGGTCCACGAATGGTCCTAGCTCGATGCTGTGCCATAGAGACCATGATTCGAAGGGGGAAGTGGAAAGAAATTAATTTCTGCAATGTTTTTCCTGCTCCAGTCAGATGGACTCAAACTGTGACTCCACAGACCGATAGAAAGATGGGAGTCGAACTTGGGTATTGTAATTGATGAGGAATGCTGGTCCTCTTTATGCTGGGACAGCATGACCACAGTCATCAATGCAAGGTACAGGTTGGTGCCATATATTTTCTACACCAGCTGAATCCAGTGCAGCAGAAAATGAACAGATCAAAACCAGAGCTCTTAGACCAATGTTTCAGATGCGGCATGGTGACTGGGACGTTCATGCATGTAATCTGGTCATGTGCCAAGTCCAAGAGAAAATCATAGCTGAATGATTTCTGCAGGACCCAGAGTTGTTCCTGTTAGGAAACATAATGGACATAAGGCTTATAATGAAGCTGTTCAGATTTCAAATCCAATTTGTTTTAATCACATTGGCAGTGGCCAGTGTAATGGAATATTTGGAAGATAAATTGGTAAAATTAGAGTAGGTTATATACACACGCACTTAAAAACAGATCTTATTTGAAATATTGAATTCATATTCAGTAACTTTACAGAAACTATGGAGAATGCTATGCATATTTCACATGTAGGTGTGTAATGGAAGATTTAAACCGTTTCTTACTTTTGCAGCCTTTGCTTCTGCAAGGCTGAGAACCTGCTTGTTATTTAGAATCAGCAGATATAATCTAATTTACACCATGAGGCCCAGGATGCAAATTTAGTAGACACACCTAAATTCCACCATGGGGCCCAGGGATGCATATGAATCAATAGACATTATCCAACTTCCACCATGAGGCCCAGAGATGCAGTTTTTCTTTTATTGGTCGCAGACTGTCAGGACACCTTGAAGATAATTAAATCATTTGTTCAAAGAGATAAGATCTGGGAATATAAGCCATGGTCCCACTGCTAAAATTTGAGACTCTCCAAGAGGTGGCAACATCTCTCAGCAAGAAGAAGAACTTCAAGATTCCAAACCAACGTCCCGGTCTGGGGAGGTGGAGAAGCTGCTACCGGCACCCACACAACCTACTAAAAGTGTGCAGTCATCACCTCGCTTTGGCAGTTGGGACCAGTCCAGGCATTGATGAATATAATTGGGAAGGGCTTGCATGTTGTAGTGTGAATTCAGCTTTAGATTTAGTAATAAAGACTTGTATAAACTGAACTGCTCTCAGTATGTGTCTATTTTCTTTCGGAAGCTCAAACATTGACCAATCTAAAATGAACAAAATGAGAGGTATAAGTTTACCCAAGACAACTGGCACTGTGAGCAAGGTTGGTCTCAAGATGTTTCGCCGAAAGAAAGAGGTGAACCCTGAGCAGTTCTTGATTCCAGGATGGACTTCCAAAGACGATGGGTTTGGCATGTTGGCCAATACCTTGTCTTTGTTGGGACCACCCATTAATTGGGATGAGAAGTTAGACAAGTGCACCTCTGGGAGAGGAAGTTATGTGATGGAGTAGTGACCGGTAAGAAAATACCAGCCCTCTCCAGAAAATTAAAAAAAGGTAGAGAAAAAACAAAGTCACTAACACAGAAACCATAACAAATTGAAAGTGAATGTGTGGAGAAAATGGCAGCAAAGAAAGAAAAACCAAAAACAAGACAAAAGCAACACCGATGGGAGGGGGGACCAGCTGAGGAGTAAATCTCCACAGATGAAACAAACAAGTATAACACGACAACAAGACTCTCAACAGGAAAACAGAAAATAACGGGAACAAGAAGGAAGAGAATAAAAATAGGAAATCAAAGAAACAACAGATGACCAACTCATAGGAAGAAGACCAACACCAAGACACTTTTAATAAAAATAAGAACAAAAATACCCAACAAAATAAAATAAACAACCCAACAAGAAAATCAGAAGAGACAGAGGTAAAAGACACAGATCCTGGAGTGGACTCAGAAGAAGAGGAGGGAGAACACAGAGAAATGGAAGGTGAAGGGAAGGGCAAGTACATGGATATTTTTTTTAAAGATATCTGGAAACATTAAAAGAATGGCAGACACAAGAATTCAGTGAAATAAAAAGAAGAATAAAAAGTACAGAAGAAAAAGTGAATAGATTAGAGATGATCATGACAGAAATAGGAAAAAGAGTAGACAAGATGGAAGAACGAGAAACAGCCATAGAAATTGAGGTAGATGACTTAAAAAAGAAATTAGAAGAATCTGATTAAAAAAAGTTAAATAAACACAGGAGCTGTTAGCTCAGAAGATAGATATAATGGAAAATTATAATAGAAGAAACAATATAAAGATAGTGGGCCTTAAGGAAGATGAAGAAGGCAAAAATATGAAAGAAGTTATAAAAGAATGGATCCCCAGGGTCCTAGGAAGGCCAGAATTACAGGAGGAAATGGAAATAGAAAGGGTACACAGAACATTAGCCCCTAAACCACAACAAAAACCAAGATCCATTCTAGTAAAATTCCTAAGCTATACAACAAGAGAAAATATATTGGAGAAGGCAATGAAAAAAGTAAGAGAAGACAAAAAAACCACTGGAATACAAGGGTCAAAATTTTTTTTTCTATCCAGATACAAGTTTTGAACTCCTGAAGAAGAGGAAGGAGTTTAATGCAGCAAAAATGACCCTATGGAAAAAAGGTTATAAATTTATGTTAAAATACCCAGCGGTACTTAAAATAGTTATCCCGGGACAGCAAAGCAAACTATTCTCGGATCCGGAAAAAGCACAAAAATTTGCAGAACGGGACGTGGCAAGATGGCGTAAGGATCAGACGTACCTTCCAGTCCTCTCCTGACTCTATCTTATTGTTTTGTCTAGAAATGCCCGTTAAAATTCTTTAAAAGTTTAGATAATTTCAGTGCTGTTAATTTAACTTATGACGGTACAATTGGTGAAAAAGAGCAAAAAAAAAATGACAACAGATCATCAAAACACTACATTTTCCAAAAGTTCAAGTTTTGGAGCTTACCTGCAGGAAAGACACTGGGACTCAGCGTGAAATGGAGAGAGGTACAGCGTGAAATGGAGAGAGGTACAGCGTGAAATGGAGAGAGGTACAGTGTTTGGATGCAGAGCTCTATGTTACATCGGTATAGCCCCCTAAAGAGGGCGCCAAACAGCCTTTAGAACAAAGAGTTACTCAAAGGCATTTGTCAACTGTAGAGGTGGCGCTGCAAACTGCACCTCTTGAGATAGAAGAACCTATACAACTTGATGTACTGGGAGAACTTAAAACATTATGGACTGGAGAAAACCCCGGCCAGCGTCCTCCAGTCACTGCTGGAGAGGCTGTGGCTGGGGTTTCCACATGCAGTCATACTACAAGGAAGGCAACCAGAATGAAGGAAGGAACAGAAGATCCTTTGGTTATGCAGAAGAAGCAGGAATCTGTTGAGCCAAAATCGTTTCCAATTGAAAAGATTTTTGTGAATCTTGAATCTAAATTATCTTATCCAATGCAGGGATTATCCAAGATTATGACTGAACTCGGTACTAGGTTTAATACTCTGGTGAAAATACATTCTCAACAGATGGCTGAGTTTGGAGCTTTTAAGCTTGAAGTGAGAGATAAATTTAAATCGTGTGAAGAAGATATAGATGAAATACGGGATCAAGTTTTTGATGTGACCAAAATGGTCGAAGACTTACAAACTCAAAATAAAAATTTGGTGAAAAAGATTGATTATTTGGAAAACCAATCCAGACAGAACAATATAAAGATTATTGGTTTGCCGGAAGGTATGGAGGGACCAGACCCAAGAAATTTTTTTACTGAATGGATTCCACAGGTGCTGGGTCAAGAACATTTCCCGGAAGGTATAATACTGGAACGTGCTCACAGAGCCTTGCGTAGAAGGCCTATTTCAGGTCAAAGTCCAAGACCTGTTTTGGTTCATTGCTTGAATTATTACGACAGAGAAATAATTTTACGAGTGGCTATTACAAATGCACAACAGAGAAAATCACCCTTGATTATTCAAAATAATTGAGTTTTCTTTGCGGATTTGAGTCAAGAAGTTATGTTCTAACGACGGGAATTCAATCCTGCTAAAGAGTTGTTGTGGAAGAAAGGTTACAAGGCAACCTTTAGATATCCAGCTCTTTTGAAGGTTTTTCAAGATCAACCATCTTTGATTCTCCAAAGGAAGCTATAGCATTTGCTCAAGAGCTGCCAATTACTCAGTTTCAACAGAGACATAGTCCGCCGCGATCTCTAAGGAGACAAGAGATGGAAGAAAAGAGCCGTGCTCCAAGAAGGAATGGTTGTAATGGTGACTCGGCAGTTGGAGCTGATTAAAAGAAGAGTTGTCCTTTTTTTAACATAACATAACAATTACAGCACGGAAACAGGCCATTAGGCCCTTCTAGTCCGCACCGAACCAAACACCCCTTTCTAGTCCCACCTCCCTGCACAATGCCCATAACCCTCCATCTTCTTCTCATCCATATACCTGTCCAACCTTTTCTTAAATAATACAATTGACTCCGCCGCCACTATTTCTCCCGGAAGATCATTCCACACGGCTACCACTCTCTGAGTAAAGAAGTTCCCCCTCATGTTATCTCTAAACCTCTGCCCCTTAATTCTTAACTCATGTCCTCTTGTTTTAATCTTTCCTCCTCTTAACGGAAATAGTCTATCCACATCCACTCTGTCTATCCCTTTCATAATCTTAAATACTTCTATCAAATCCCCTCTCAACCTTCTACGCTCCAAAGAATAAAGACCTAATCTGTCCAATCTCTCCCTATACTCTAGATGCTTAAACCCAGGTAACATTCTGGTAAACCTTCTCTGCACTGTCTCCACTCTGTTTATTTCCTTCCTATAATTAGGCGACCAGAACTGCACACAGAACTCCAAATTAGGCCGCACCAACGTCTTATACAATCTCAACATCACCTCCCAACTCCTATATTCCATGCAATGATTGATAAAGGCCAGCATACTAAAAGCCTTCTTCACCACCCTATTCACATGAGTTTCTACCTTCAGGGAACGATGTACCGTTACTCCTAAATCTTTCTGCTCTTCTGTATTCCTCAATGCTCTCCCATTTACCACGTATGTCCTATTCTGATTCTTCTTACCAAAATGAAGCACCTCACACTTATCAGCATTAAATTCCATCTGCCATTTTTCAGCCCACTTTTCTAAGCAGCCCAAATCCCTCTGCAATCCTTGAAAACCTTCATTATCCACTATTCCACCTATCTTAGTATCGTCTGCATATTTACTAATCCAATTCACCACCCCATCATCTAGATCATTAATGTATATAACGAACAACAATGGGCCCAATACAGATCCTTGAGGTCACTGGCCTCCAATCTACCACTCTCTGGCCTCTCCCTTTCAGCCAATGTTCAATCCATTTGACTATCTTAAAATTTATACCTAAAGACTGCACCTTCCTAACTAACCTTCCATGTGGTACCTTATCGAAGGCCTTACTGAAGTCCATATAGACAATATCCACTGCGCTACCCTCATCCACATTCCTAATCACCTCTTCAAAAAATTCAATCAGATTGGTCAAACATGACCTTCCTCCCACAAATCCATGTTGAGTGCTCCTGATCAGACCAAACATTCTCAACAGATGATCAAACATTTTTCTAATGTTTTTTTTTTAAAAAAGGGATATTAAATAATGATGATGTTAGTTTAAGATGAAGTGAGAGTTGGGGGAGAGAACTGGATAGGCACTATTTTCTGAAAGTCATCTGCTACGTGTGAGTTATCTCACACCCATTTTTTTTTGGGAGTTACCGCATTGTGCGGTTTAGACGGGAGGGTGTATTTTTAACCTCCTACCCATTTTTTTTCCTTTTTTTTGTATTATGAGATTAAAGAGTGAAGGGTTTTTTTTTGTAATATAAAAAAAAGCATAAGAAAGTATTTGATTGTTTAAAAAACTAAAAATTGATGTGGTTTTTTTTGGTAAAGTTTATTCAGTAGATAAGGAATATCTGAATTTAAATGTGAATGGGATGGATAAGCTTTTTTTCTTTTTTTTCTTTAAGGTGAAAGTTATAAATGTATATTATTTTGCTATTTTAGTTATAGAACGAAGGGAATAATGGTGAAAGTTATAAATTGAATTGTACAATTCTTAATGAGGCTTGAATTTTGTTTGGTTTATGCTCCATTTGTTGAAGATATTAATTTTGTTGTAGATGTGTTTTTATTATTTGGATATCTGAATTTTAACGTAATGATTGGGGATATTTAAATGTGGTATTGGAGCTTTTATTGGATAACTATTCAAGAGTAAAAGGGAAAAATGGTGGAAGAGTACTAAAATTGAATTGTACAATGCTTAATGAGGTTTGAATTTTGTTTTAAGATGGTGGTTTATGTGACTAATATGATGATAGATGTGAAGTTAGTTGATATTTGGTGAAGGTTTATCTCTGTAGAGAAAGTTTTTTTTCCATCTTTTTTTTCATGCTACAATTTTTTTTAAGAATTGATTATTGTTTAAGAATTTTTGATAGATAATGTTACTAACTTTACTAATTTTTTATATTAAGTTTGAGTTAAATATATGTTTCATCTTAACTCTGTTAAATATATGCATTTAAGTTTGATTTAAATATGTTTTTTAAGTCTGATATCTTAGTATTAATTACTTTTCTTTTTGTTAGTATTTTAATCGGTTATGTTTTTGTTTTTTTTTGTAAGTGGGTTTTTTTCTCACATATATTATTAACTTTATTAATTCTTCACTCTTTATTTTGGGGTGGGAAAAGGGGGGTTGGACTAATTTGATTTGGGTTATTAATGTGTAATAATTATTGGGGAGGGTATAGTTTATTTAGATACTGTATTGTAATTTTATTATTTTATTCCTAATTTTTTTAAATGTAATCCTATATGTTATTCATGTTATAAAATCTTAAATAAAGTTTAAAAAAAATTTGCAGAACAACTACAAAACAGACAGAGATGAAGAGATGTAACAAGAACAAAAATGGCAACAAACTATATATATAAAGATGGGAAAGAAAGGGAAGAAAGGAAGTAAGGAGGGAATTAAGAGAGTGACCTTTGTTATATATGAAGATTAAAATCTTTTCTGGGGGGGCTGGGTGGGGAAGAATAACAGCACTGCGAAATCAGTTGACGCTTGCGAGCGGATTCGCAAATCCAAATGGAGAGGGGAGATGTGGTTGCCCGACAAGGGACAAAGGGCAATTCAGAAAGGGGAGGGACTATTGGGGTTAAAGGAATTTTAGATATGAGAATAGTGGAAATATTTTATGTTTTAGAAATGTTGCTTATAATGTGTTCGAAAAACGAAAGCAGAAATGGATAAGAAGGGAAGGTGGTGATGAGGAAACGGAAAGGAAAAATAAACAAAGTATGAAATGATTATGTTGAACTATATGACTTTTAAATATTAATGGAATACATAACTAAATCAAAAGGAAGAAACTTAAATTTACTGAAAAAAGAAAAAAAATTAATATAGCATTCGTACAAGAAACACATCTAACTGAAGTGGAACACAAGAAATTAAAGAGAGATTGGATAGGACATGTAACAGCAGCATCATATAATTCAAAAGCCAGAGGAGTAGCTATATTAATCAAGAAAAATGTACCAATCAGAATAGAAGAGGAAATAATAGATCCTGCAGGGAGATATGTAATGATAAAATGTCAGATATATTCAGAATTTTGGAATTTACTCAATGTATACTCACCTAATGAAGAAGATCAAAAATTTATGCAAGATATCTTTTTGAAGATAGCAGATATGCAGGGGAACATACTAATAGGAAGGGATTTTAACCTTAATTTGGACTCAAACATGGATAAAACTGGAAAATAGACTAACAGAAAGAACAAAGTAACCAAATTTATAATTAAATCAATGCAAAAAATGCAACCTTTGGATATATGGAAGAAACAACACCCAAAGGAAAAGGAATATTCATATTATTCAGGTAGACACAAAACATACTCAAGGACAGACCTATTCCTGTTATCAGCCCACATTCAAGGGAGAGTTAGGAAAATGGAATATAAAGCTAGACTATTATCAGATCACTCACCCCTGTTATTGGCAATAGAGCTAGAGGACATCCCACCAAGAATGTATAGATGGAGATTAAACTCCATGCTACTTAAAAGACAGGATTTTAGAGAATTAATTGAACGACAAATTTAAATGTACTTTGAAATAAAAACGGAATCAGTGAAAGATAAGTTTATACTATGGGATGCAATGAAAGCGTTCATCAGAGGTCAAATAATAAGTTATGTAACTAAGATGAAGAAGGACTACAATCGGGAAACAACAGTTGGAAAGGGAAATAACAAATACAGAAAAAGAATTAGCAATAAAGGAAGATACAACTAAAAGAAGAGAATTGGCAGACAAAAAAATAAAATATGAAACATATTTTACAAACATATAAGGTGGAGAAGAACATAATGAAGACAAAACAGAAATATGAGCTAGGAGAATAAATGCACAAAATTCTAGCGTGGCAGCTTAAGACAGAACAAACTAAAAGAATGGTTTTGGCGTTAGGGAAAAAGGACAAACAAATTACATATAATCCAACAGAGATCAATGAAAACTTCAGGGAATTCTACGAACAACTATATCAAACTGAAAACGAAGGGAAAGAAGACAAAACAGATGAATTTCTAACTAAAATTGAACTACCGATATTACGAACAGAGGAGCAAAATAAATTAATAAAACCATTTGAAATAGAAGAATTACAGGAGATATTAAAAAAAACTACCGAACAATAAAACACCAGGAGAGAATGGACTCCCAATAGAATTCTATAAAACATTTAAAGATTTATTAATTCCTCCCCTCCTGGAAGTAATCAATCAGATTAATAAAACACAAAACATAACTGATTCATGCAAAACAGCAATAATTACAGTAATACCAAAGACAGGGAAAAATTCACTAGCACCAGCATCATATAGACCAATATCTCTACTTAACACAGATTATAAGATAATAGCTAAACTATTAGCAAACAGATTGGCCGACTATGTACCAAAAATAGTAAATCTAGACCAGACTGGATTTATTAAAAAAAGATGAACAACGAACAATATCTGTAAATTTATTAACTTAATTCATGCAGTAGAAGGAAATAAAACTCCAACAGTAGCGGTTGCTTTAGACGCAGAGAAGGCCTTTGACAGAGTAGAATGGAATTATTTATTCAAAGTACTACAAAAATTCAGCCTACCAGAGAAATATATTAATTGGATTAAAGCATTATATAAGGGGCCATTGGCGAAAGTGACAGTAAATGGATACATATCAAAACAATTTAACTTAAGCAGATCAACAAGGCAGGGATGTCCACTATCTCCCTCACTGTTTGCGTTAGCTATAGAACCACTAGCAGAACTGATAAGAACAGAAAATAAAATAAGAGGAATAAAAATAGAAGAGAATGAATATAAAATCAGTCTATTTGCACATGACGTTATAATATACCTAACAGAACCAGAAATATCAAAAAGAATTACAGCGGAAATTGAAGGAATATGGAGAAGTATCGGGGTACAACATCAACGCAAATAAAAGTGAAGCAATGCCAATGAATAATGCGGATTTCACAAAGTTTAAGAAAGAATCACCATTTACATGGCAAACACAAGCAATGCGATACCTAGGTATACAACTAAATAAAAATCTCGGCCATCTATAAACTAAATTATCATCCATTAATGAAAAAATTACAAGACAACTTAGAGCATTGGAAAGACTTACCACTAACACTGATAGGAAGGATAAACTGTATTAAAATGAACATCTTCCCAAGGATACAATACCTATTTCAGTCATTACCAATTCACCTAACAGAGAAATTCTTCAAGGAGCTAAAGAAAATAATAAGGAAATTCTTATGGAAAGGGGGGAAACCGAGGATAGCACTAGATAAATTAACAGAATGGTACAAACAAGAAGGCTTACAACTACCAAACTTTAAGAATTATTATAGAGCCGCACAATTAAGATACCTATCAGATTTTTATCAAACAAGGCAAAAACCAGATTAGAACTAGATAAAATAGGGGAGAAGATACCTGAACATATACTATATAAGTGGGATGAAAAATTGGTGCAACGTAGGAATTCATCAGTATTGCATCATCTGCTCAACACTTGGAAGATGATTCACGTAGAAAGGAATAAAACAAATTACCAACTACCAAAACTAATATTGACGTAAAATCAACTAATCCCATTCACAATAGATAACCTTTCCTTCAGAGAATGGGAGAGAAATAGGGATCAAAAGAATAGAAAATTGTTTTTCGGGAAATAAATTATTATCCTTTGAACAAATGAAGGATAAATATAATATAACTCACAATATAATGTTTGCATACCACCAACTGAAAACCTACTTGAAGGACAAATTGGGAAACAGTCTGAGGTTACCAGAAGGAAGCAATTTTGAATATGTGATTACAGACACAATGATAATTTAAAAAGTTATAACAAACATGTACATCAAACTGCAAGACAAGGAGAACGAGGAAACAAATGGTAAACCTAAACAAAAATGGGAACAAGATCTAAACATAAAGATAAAGAATGAAACATGGGAGAAGCTATGCTCCGGAACTATGAGAAATACAATAAACACAAGGTTACGCATGATACAATATAACTGGATACACAGGCTATACATCACACCTCAAAAGTTAAATAAATGGGACCCAACAGTATCAGACAGATGTTTTCGCTGTAAAAAGGAAACAGGAACAACAATTCATGCAATTTGGACATGTGAGAAAGTGAAAATATTTTGGGAAGATCTAAACCAGATATTAAATAAAATCACAAAAAGCAATATACCAAAAAACCCAGAGATCTTTCTCCTAAGTAATATAAGAAATAAAGAATTTGGACTTGATTTGGATGGAGCACAAAAAAGATTTGTTATGATAGCCCTTGCTGTAGCAAAAAAATGTATTATGTCAACCTGGAAATTAGAAGACAATTTGAGAATACAACATAGAAATGAATAAATGTATTCCATTAGAAAAAATAACATATAGTTTATGAAATAACATCACAATATTCGAACAAATATGGGAGCCATACATGAAATACAATAGAGAAATTCTGCCATGGACTTCCACCACCTAAAATGACAGAAGGAGAAGACAACGAAAAGAACTGACTCACTAAAATTTCTTGTTTATTTTTAAGTGACAACATTGTTTAATGGATTTAATGTATCTTATAGATTGAACTTCAAATAAATGGGAAGGGGGGTGAGGGAGGCAGGGAAGGGGGGTGGGGAAGGCGAGAAAATGACAATATATTCAAGAGAAAAAATGTCTATGTATCTTGGTTAATATGGTTTATAGTGTGAAAAAAAAGTGCACCTCTGGGAGAGCGGGTTGCCACTCTCCTTCGAGAAAGTAAATTTCCTGGTAAAAAGGGGACACTGAGAAGTAGAATCTCAGCATAAGAGAGAGCAACTAGAGGAGGAGCTAGAAGCCCTGGAACAACGCTGTTCCATGATGAGTGAGATTGTTCGCACCAGTCAGGACCGAGCCAAAGAATGGGAGGAAAAGCATGTCCAAACAATCTGCCATAATATTAAACTCTGGCAGCAGCTCTGTGCAGATAAAGAAAGGCATGGAGTAGAACCCGATCCACATCGTATTCGTGCCATGATAAGGAATGACGACAATCCTGATGTAATTAATGAATGGGACGGGAATATCTGGAAAGATGACCATAGTAATAATGCAGATACTCCTCAGCATGTGCCTAACATACTGCCCTCTCCACCTGCTGTTCATGCCCGCCCCATAAGGCAGCAGACTTCATAAACAGACGGAAGAGGGGATGATGTAAGGGTAGAGATTGAAGGGATAGATATCCCAATCTCCCAAGCAGACCCAGGGGAAAATACCCGAACCTCTGTTTATGCTCTATGGCCTACCCCCTCTACGGGATGGCCTAGTCCTCGTCCCATCCACTGGGCAAAGGACCCTGTGGGCCAAAGTGGGAGCAGAGGTCAAAAGCAGTCAATGATACGTGACTTCTCTATAAAAGAGCTGGCTGCCATTGGAGATTGATTTAGGCAAAAAGCAGAGAAACTCTGGCAGCCTGGCTCCTGCGTGTTTGGGAGCAAGGAGAGGGTAATGCATATTTAACCCCTGAGGAATTGTTGGGATTAGGAACATTGACTACTGATATCTGCGTCACTGCTGAGCTGCGGGGTATAGGAAGAGAGATGGATTACTTACTTGCCACTCTAGGGGATGCCCTGCTACGAGTATACCTATCACCAGTAGATTTGGATTTACATTTACAGAACAATTGGGGCACCCCAGAGGAGGGTATAGCAGTAATTCGTCAACAGTCCCTGGCCTCTGCCTTGTATGCAGGGCGTTTGAGGCTGTGGGTACATGGGGGGAGCCCTGATGAAGAGATATTCACAGCCAGAATGCATACCCGATTGGTTTGTTCCGCTCAACCCACTGTACGGGGACTGGTTCTGCCATAACTAGTCCGCTAATTGGACACCCTGTGTCTGACGCGGTGCACGTCTTATCTGGGCTTCGAGAATTAGAGTTGTGAAGTAAAATCCACTCACGTACAACCCAGGTTAAATCAGACAAGCAGAATGAAAAGAGAGGGGCTGTTGCTAATAACGGACCGACAAGAAAGAACCTTTTTCTAACCTTGTTAAAGTTAGGCATACCTAAACATGATATTTAATGGAAACCTACTGCAGTCCTTTAAGCCCTTTATAAGAGGAAGGCAGGGGAACATCTTCCCCAGCTGTTGAGTCCTCCTGGCCCAACTGTGCCTTCTGCTCCCACTGCTGCTCCTATTGAGCCAGCTTCTCTTGCTCCAGTTATCCGTGATGAGATACAACAAATGGTTAAAAAGGCTCTTATGGATAATAATGGCATGTGGGCCTGGAAGCCCCCAAACCCTACTAAACCATGAGGGTGTGGGCAGGGCCCCCATGTCTACTCCATTCAGATACAGCAGATACACAGGGACCCATGGCCCTACATACCATTAACAGTCCATTGGGGTGGGGTAATGACCACCAATATTTGGCCTTGGTTGATACCGGTGGGGAGCACTCAGTGATTCCGGGTAATCCAGACCTCTGGAGTGGACTGACATTTCGAATAGAGGGGATGGGAGAAGCGAGCACCCTGGCTATGGTGGGTGATGGCCCTTCTCCTATATGGTTACATGCCCTGGTGGCTGCTACTGACGATTGTATCCTGGTTACTAATATGTTGGCCGGTACGGCCCTTAATACTAGCCAAGGGGAATTTGCATTTGGCATTCGGACTATTTGTAAAAGATTAGTGGTGGCTCAGGCTAAGTGGGATCCTGTGATGGTGCCTTCCCCCCAAAAAAAACCAGTATGCATTCCATAATATTGCCTCCCTGGGGGGCAGGAAGAGATTACTGCCACCATTGATGCTTTGCAAGAAGAAAGGGTAGTGAGTCCCGCAAAGTCGCCTTTTAATAGCCCTGTTTGGCCAGTCCATAAGGCGGATGGGTCCTAGAGAAAGACAGTTGATAATCGTTTTTTGAACAAACATGCCCCACCACTTGCTTCGGGAGTTCCGGACATTGTTACCCTTATTGAAAACATTGCTACTGGGAACTCAGGAACATGGTATGCTGTCATTGATCTCGCTAACACCTTCTTCAATATTCTTATAGCTGAGGTCTCACAGGATCAGTTCGCCTTTACCTGGAATGGGCGTCAGTATACCTTCACCTGCCTCCCTCAGGGCTATGTACACTCTCCCACTATTTGCCAAAACCTAATTGCCTGTGATTTGGAGACAGTGCCAGTATCGCTTTCCCTCTCAATTCACCATTATATTGATGATGTGATGATCCAAGGGGCCATGGAAGAGATGGTACAGAAAGCAGAACAAGAGGACGCCTGGTTTACTGATGGTAGCAGCCGGTGGGTGCAAGGAATGCAGAAGTGGAAGGCGGTGGCTTACCATCCCAGGTTAGGAACTCACTTATTGGAGGAGGGGGATGGTGGTTCCAGTTAGTATGCTGAGTTGAAGGTGGTCACTTTTACCACTAGACTCCCATGATCACCCTCTTCGCTTGTTTACTGATTCCTGGGCTGTGGCTAATGGACTAGTGGTATGGATGCCTGATTGGCAAAAGTACGACTGCCTGATACATGATCGCCCAGTATGGGGAAAACAGTTGTGGAAGCTGTTGTGGGATGCTTCCCATCATCATGAGATAACCATATATCACGTTGATGCCCATACCAATGCAACGACGAACATGGCACAACATAATGCAGTAGCAGATCAGCTTGCCACTATCAGCCACGCCGATACCGTCCCCCTGGCTCGATGGGCAAACGAACAGAGTGGCCATTTGGGGGAGAAGGGATCAGTTATGTGGGCCCGTACACATGTCTTACCCGTCCATCAGGACGATGTCCGCATGGTTGTGCATACATGCCCAGCATGCCAGCTTGTGAAGTCCCACACCCATCCTCCTGGTCTGCATGGCTGAATAAGACAGGGAACTCACTCAGCTGCAGTCTGGCAAATTGATTACATAGGCCAACTGCCAGACTGTATGAGTAAACGTTACATCCTAGTAATGGTTGACCCCTTTTTGGGCCTGGTTTTTGCTTTTCCCACCAAGACGTCTGACCAAGCTAGCACTATCCAAGGACTAAATCATTTAATTTCTCGTTATGATGTACCAGAGGAAATTCAGTCTGATAATGGCTCGCTCTTCTCCGGGAAGGCAATCTGTGATTGGGCAGCTGACAACAGTATTTTATGGGTCCACCATATTCCTTATTACCCACAGGCTGGCGGGTTAGTAAAATGAATGAATGGCTGACTGAAGGAACAAATTCATTTGTTAAAACCACTGGGGACCCTGAAGGGGTGGTGCCATGTGCTGCAGCAGGCAGTCGACAATTTGAATCATCACCCCTTGAAGGGAGGTACACCTTTCCACCGACTTCTTCACGCTTCTGAAGTACAGCCTATTCCAGAGGAAAAACAGTCATTGCCCCCATTCCCGAGCCAGAGAATGCCGGACAAAAGGTATGGGTGGTACCATCAGGTAGTGGCCCTCCTGTAAAAGGGGAAATAGTGACACCTGCCCAGGGTAACATTCGGTGGGTAGCTATTGAGGGAAAGGATGGTTTAGTTTGTTTAAATACTGAACGCTTACGGCATCATGAGTGACATATGTCAGGCTTCTTTGTTCCAGATCCTCCATCTTGTGCTCCTGCTGATCTGGCTTAACAGCTGCTTTGGTGCCAGCAATTGGATTTGCAATGTCGAGGACGTCCGGTGGGAGTTGCCCGTGGGGGACACGCCCCGATGTATCCACTAATATATCTGATATTGTTAAGCATGTTTCAAAATCTGTTTGTGAGCTTCAGTGTCTGGGTATTGTGGCCCACAAGGATGATTTGAATCCTTTTTCATGGTTAAATGTTACATTTGCGGGATTGGACCACAATATTCTCCGTTGGTTGCTTGCATTATTGCTTAATTTTGTGCTTATTATAGTTTTAGTTTCTTTTCTTCGTTCTTTCTGTACTCAAATGCTTGTAAGGTCTCATAAGTGACAGGCTGTGACCAAGGGGTGGAATGCAATGGAAGATTTAAACCGTGTTTCTTACCTTTGCAGCCTTTGCTTCTGCAAGGCTGAGAACCTGCTTGTTTTTTAGAATCAGCAGACATAACCTAATTTATACCATGAGGCCCAGGATGCATATTTAGTAGACACACCTATTCCACCATGGGGCCCAGGGATGCAGATGAATCAGTAGACATTATCCAACTTCCACCATGAGGCCCAGAGATGCAGTTTTTCTTTTGCTGGTCGCAGACTGTCAGGAGACCTGGAAGATAATTAAATCATTTGTTCAAAGAGATAAGATCTGAAGTAAACAACTTTTGGGTAATATAAGCCATGGTCCCACTGCTGAAGTTTGAGACTCTCCAAGAGGTGGCAACATCTCTCAGCAAGAAGAACTTCAAGATTCCAAACCAACGTCCTGGTCCGGGGAGGTGGACAACCTACTACAAGTGTGCAGTCATCACCTCGCTTTGGCAGTTGGGACCAGTCCAGGCATTGATAAGTATAATTGGGAAGGGTTTGCATGTTGTAGTGCGAATTCAGCTTTAGATTTAGTAATAAAGACTTGTATAAACTGAACTGCTCTCGGTGTGTGTCTATTTTCTTTCGGTAGCTCGAACACTGTGACCAATCTAAAACGAATAAAATGAGAGGTATAAGTTTACCCAAGACAAGGTGCTAATTAAAATGATGTCATTAAAGCAGCAAGCAGGAGATGCTCTGGCTGTTAAATGATCTTCGCAAGGGTTTTGACAGAGTGCACAGAAAGGGCACTCCTGGGTTTTTGTTTACCTAAAGACAACAGCTTGACCAAGTAGACTAACTCCTATTATTTGCTGGAGAAGGTCAGATGTTTTCCAATAGAGAGAGTCACATGGGTTTTCTGGCAGTAAGAGAGAGAGAGAAACAGACAGCTGAAACAAGCCAGGAAGCTTGTTGGAACTGAAACAAACTCCAGGGCGGCAGATGGCTGGAAGTGCTATCTGTCTGATGGAATAAGGGGAATGGAAAGGAACTCTGGAAAGCCTGAGAGAAAGAGATTATCATCTGGAGAATGCTGATGGAGCAAGCTTCATCAGGAAGACTAATGTACTCCACCTTGAGTCAGACTATGGTGGGCAGAGGTGTGGTGTCAACCTCTGTGGCCCAGAAAGGTAGGGATAAAAGGAAAAGAGTGACAATCATAGGGGATTTAATGGTTAGGATGGACAGAGGTTTTCGTGGACGCGATAAGGAAAACCAGATGGTGGTTTGCCTTCCTGGTGCCAGGGTCCGGGATGTGATTATGTGCATTCAGAACATCCTAAAAGAGGAGGGTAAAGAGCCTGAGGTCGTGGTACATGTTGGTACCAATGACATTGGAAGGAAGGAGTAAGTGGTCTTGCAGAATGAGTATAGGGAGTTGGGTACAGAGATTAGAAGAAAGACCGCTAAGGGTGTAATGTCTGGATTTTTTCCTGTGCCCCGTGATAGTGAGGGCAGAAATAGAACACGTGGCTAAAGGAGTAAGAGACAGGGTTTCAAATTCTTGGACAACTAGGACCTTTTTTGGGGGAAATGGGATCTATACCATATTGCTGGTGTGAGATATGGGAAAATTGATCTAAAATTATGAACATGGAAGAAACTAAAGTTCATCAGTTAATGGCTGTAACCAGTACAAACAGGATAAGCTTGGGGGTTAGGATGCAGGAAAGCAGAGTCAGCACGATTAACATAAGAATCTTCTAGTCTTTGTGACAAGACCATAAGACTAAGATAAGGAGTGGTAAGGAACAATAGAATGTAGGAAGTTGAGGTAGTCTGAATCAGATAAGGGTCTCCTAGCCCTGGACAGAAGTACCAAGTCCTACATATCTAATTAGCTTACCACACACAGATTTATACATATGAAATTAGCCAACCCTAGATAGAATGAGTCAACTCTGCATATCAAGAGACTGTAGCCCCGAGAATCAGGAAGGTGTGAATAAGGACAATGACATGATGGGACACCCACAGGATACCCCCTGGTCCTCCAAGTGTACTGAAACTGCATGTAGGCAGGAAGGATTGCCTATGCCAAACCCATCCAGGGGGCAGAAGAATGTAAGGGGGAGGGCACTCTGATACTGAAATTGACTGTATAAAAGTTGGGTGAGCCCCAGTATGTGTGTGTATTCCCAGGGTAAGGGGAAGCACCCAACTTTGCATTGTTGTAGTAATAAATGTTCTTTGTTCTCAATTTTTGTCTCGAGCAATTTCTTTAAAGGTACTTTAATTTCTAACACTGGGTTACATCTAAATCCCAGAGGGACCAGTCTCCTGACGGGGGCATTTGCTAGGGCTGTCATGGGGAGGTTTAAACTAATATGGTTGTGGACAGGGATTCAAATTAGGCAGGACAACAGGGAGAGAGGGTTTGTAGGCTGAGGAAAGGGGTATATTTAAATAATTTGAGGGAGGAACAGCAGGAAGTAATAAAAAGATGTTGCACTGACAATTATGAGAATGGTAGAGAGGTGGATAGGCAGAAGGTAGAATGGGGGAGATCCCTAAGATGTATTTAGGTTAATGCGAAGAGCATAGTAAGGAAATTGGATTAGCTAAAGGTGTGAATTGACACATGGCATTATGATGTTGTGGCCATTTGCGAGATGTGGTTGAAGGAGGGTTGTGATTGGCAGTTAAATATTCCAGGATTTTGCTGCTTTAGATGTGACAGAGTTGGTGGAGTAAGAGGGGGAGGTGTGGCATTACTTGTCAGGGAGGATATGATAGCAGTGCTGAGGCAGTGTGGGTAGAACTGAAAAATAAGGTGAGGTTACCATTATAGGGGTATATTACAGTCCTCCAAATGGGGAAAGGGAACAAGAAGAGCAAATGTGCAAGGAAATAGCTGAGATGTGCAATAGAATTAGGGTGGTGTTGGTTGAGGATTTCAATTTCCAAACATAGATTGGGAAACAGAGTCAGTAAGAGGGCAGGATGGCTTAGTATTCATGCAATGTGTTCAGGATTGCTTTTTGCAGCAATATGTTGAGATGCGCACTAGAGGGGGGGAGCAGTGTTAGGTCTGTTGTTTGGGAATGTAATAGGGCAGGTGACGAAGGTTAGCATTGGGAAGAACTTTGGATCCAGTGATCATGGGTCCATTAGCTTTAACTTAATGATGGAAAGGGATAGGTCAGGTCCGAAGTCGAAGGTCTTAGAGTAGGAGAAGGCCAGATAAGGAGAAATGAGAAGTGATTTGCAGAGAGTTGTGTGGCTGATTTTTTTTTGCCAGAAAGGATGTAGAGGAAATTTAGAGGGCATTTAGGGGTGAGATTTTGAGAGTACAGGATCTTTATGTTCCAGTCCAGCTGAAAGGGAAGACCAAAGGTTCAAGGGAGCTGTGGTTTTCTGGAAAAATTAAGAAGTTGGTTTGGGACAAGAGGGAGGCCTATGCTAAATATTAAAAAAAACAGGGGATTGAGGAGATGTATGATCATTACTTAGATTGCATTACTTATTATTATTATTATTATTAGATGATCATTACTTAAGAGGGAAATTAGAAAGGCAAAAGGAAGTATGAGGAATCCATAGCTAATAAGTTGATGGTGAATCCTTAGGGTTTTTACAGATTCATGAACAGTACAAGGAGGGTTAAAGATAGAATTGATCGACTGGATGATGGGTCTGGTGAACTATGTAAAGAACTGTTTGAGATGGGAGAGATATTGAACAATTTTGTCTCTTCTGTATTCACAAGGGAAAGGACATTGGCCTATATGAGATAAGTGAGGCAAATGGCCTAGTTATGGAGCAGATAGGAATGAGTAAAATGAGGGGATTGGGGCTTCTATGGTCAATTAAGGAGGATAAGTCTCCAGGTCCCGATGTTTTTTTTCCAAAGACTTTAAGGGAGGTCAGGGAACAAATAGCGTGGGCACTGACAGTGATTTTTTTTAAAGATCACTGGAGGAGGGGGTGGTACCATGGGATTGGAGGGTTGCAAATATAGTTCTGTTGTTTAAAAAAGGCATTAGGTGTAGGCCAAGTAATTATCAGCCAGTAAGTTTGACTGGTGGTGGGGAAGGTTATGGAGGGTATTCTTTGAGAAAATATATACGCATTTCTGGATAAGCAGGGGATTGATTAGGGGAAACCAGCATGGGTTTGTAAAGGGAAAGTCATGTTTGATGAACCTTGTTGAGTTTTTTGAGGAGGTGACTGTTATCAGCCCAGAGGACCCCAAAACCCAGCAGCAATAGACATTCACCAAGACAAGTGGTTTTTAAAACAAAAGTTATTTTTAATCAACTCTAAACATGAAAACAGAATCAAACTTTTACTTAACTCTACACTTAACTAACCCAAATTAATCCCCTTCTAATTCTAAGCACACGTGTATGCAATGTGTGTGTAAATTTGAGAAAAGTTCTTTGGTTCACAGTTCAACCTCACTTCTCCTTTTTCCAAGGTCTCTGGATGCAGGCAATTCTTATACTGTGCTCAGAATTTAACATGTATAAAGTTCACCAGGCTTTGGTGCTTGAAAGGTAAATGTTTATGGCTCAGGAAGGTTCTTGTAGGTTTTGCAGAGAGAGATTTGTTGTTCCAGGATTTCCACAACTGAGGTACCACCATTAGTCACCTCAATGTCTCGCTGATGAAACTTGTCCCATCAGGGTTTTCCAGCTGGTAACCTCCTTCTTTCAGGTTACAACAGAGCCCCTTCCGTTCCTCTTATTCCAAGAGAAAATTCAGACAGATAGCACTTCCAGCCATCCACTGCTTTGGAACTTTTAATCAGTTTCAATAGCTCTTCCTGGCTTGCACTGTTCAGCTGCTTTTCAGTGTCACACACACACAACCTGACTGAGAGAGCTTGCTCTTTCTCCAACTGCCAGAAAGTCCATGTGACTCTCCCTTACAAAACCACACCTTCTTCAGCAAACAACATTAGTTCTTCTCCTTGTCAGGATGCTGTCTTAGATAAAACCCAGCTGTGACCTTTCTGTGAGCATTTTCCAGAAAGGTACTTGTAGCCATTTTGTCTCCAGTCCATTCATTTTATGACATCAGTTCAATTAGCACCTACTTGTGAAATGTGCTTAGCATTCTCCATTCTTTTTGCAAAGTTATTGAATACAAATTCTTCAGTCTTTCAAATAAGATCTTTTTAAAAATGTGTGTATGTATGTAACCTTACTCTAAATCTTACAAATACCTCAAAATATTTATCCATTACAGTGACAAAACAAAAATGGATGAAGATAGGGCAGTTGATGTGATCTATTTGGATTTTAATAAGGCTTTTGATAAGGTTCAGTCACTAGGGATTAGTGGAGAGATTGTAATGTGGGTTCAGAGATGGCTGAAAAATAGTCAGCAGAGAGTCATGGTGGACAACTGTCTGTCAGGACGGAAGCCTGTGACAAACGGGGTGCCTCTGGGATCGGTGCTGTGTCCCTTGTTGTTTATCATTTATATTAATGATTTAGAGGAGGGTGTGGTTAACTGGGTAAGCAAATATGCGGATGATACGGAAATAGGGGGAGTGGTGGATATTGAGGAAGGTTTTCTTGGATTACAGAAGGATTTGATTTGTTTGGAAGAGTGGGCTGAAAGATGGCCAATGGAATTCAATGTAGACAAATGCGAGGTGCTGCATTTTGGTAAAAATTAACCAGAATATGACATATGAAGTTAAGGGGAGGGCATTGAAGTATGCAGAGGAACAGAGGGACGTTGGGGTTATGGTACAGAGTTCATTGAAGGTGGATTCCCATGCAGACAGGGTGGTTAAGAAGGCATATGGTATCTAAATCAGAGTATAGAATATAGGAGCTGGGAAGTGATGCTGCAGCTTTTTAAAGCATTGGTGAGGCCAGGTTTTGAGTTCTGGTCTCCAAATTATTGAAAGGATAATTGGGAGAGGGTGCAGAGAGGATTTACAAGGATGTTGCCTTGCTTACAGCATCTAGATTACAGGGAGAGTTTAAGGAGGCTGGGACTTTATTCATTGGAACATAGATGGCTGAGTGGGGATTTGGAAGAGGTATTTAAAATTATGAAAGGAATAGATAGAATAGACATAAACAGGCTCTGTTCCCTGAGGGCAAGGGAGGTTGGAACAAGAGGGCATGAGTTAAGGGTAAGGGTGCAAAACTTTAGGAGAAACATTAGAGGATGCTTCTTCACTCAGAGAGTGGTAGCAGAATGGAATGACCTTCCAAATGAGATAGTGGCGGCAGGGTCCCTTCTATCATTTAAGAGAAGGTTGGATGTGTACATGGAGGTTAGGGGTTGGAGGGTTATGGGCGGAGAGCGGGAGGGTGGAGCTAGTGGAGTTGTTCAAGTGAACCAGTGCGGACTGAAACGGCCGACATGGCCTGTTTCCGCACTGTAAACAGCTATAAGGTTCTCACATACATGTGCGCTTAGAATTAGAAGGGGGTTAAATTGGATTTAGTTAATTTAAATAAAATAAGTTAAAGTTTTATTCTATTTTCATGTTTAAAGATAATTTAAAATATTTTTTGTTTAAGTAAATACTTGTCTTGGTGAATGCCTATTGCTGTTGGGTTTTGGGGTCCTTTGGGCTCATAACACCAGGAAGTGCATTGCAGAAACTTGGAAGACTGACTCTAGTCTTAGTATAGAATGATGGAACAGGGAAATGCAGAGCTGTGTTCCCCTGGAGAAAATAACATAACCTGAGAAACAAATATGGTACCTTTTGTAATATCTGTCAACTGTACATGCACGACATAGGAGCATGGTGTCATTGCCTTCCCCGTTCCTTGCCACATCTTCCTCTTCCTCGCACTTATCCCGATCAAGGAAAGTCAGGAATAAATATTGGCCCAGAGGCTGCCCACTGAGCTGCAACAATCCCTGCCCCTTATTTACTATTTATTTTCCTAGTCTTAATGTTTTGTTGTCGTTGGTCAAAGTTCGAGTGAGTTGTCTTGTTTTATGTGTGTGGGGAGGAGGTTGGTAGAGGCACTGGCTTGTATATATAGTAATAAAGAAAATGAATATATGTATGTGAATTGCCGTTGTTGGCATGACGCTGTAAATGGCTGTAGCAGCTTGTGTGAAAATATAAATAACATTAAAAAAAAGAAACTCTTCACTCAGAAGATAAATCCCGTTCATCAACCTGTTCTGTCCGGGAAATGACTGTGGCCATTTGTTGGTTTCGCCCACTGGTGGCATTGAGGTGGATCTTCTGGAACATTTGGGTGTGTACCAGGCATTTAGCTTTGAGGTCCACAAGCAGGCTGTGAACTTGGAGGAAGTCTGCGCCAAGGTGTGGCTTCTCCATCATGGCCACTGTGAAATCGCAGTGGAAGGTCTCATCATTGAGTCGTATTGGCACATGCTGCAAATGGTGTTGGTGCAATGACGCTGAGCTCTGCCGCCATATTGACAAGGAACTGGTGGACCATTGTAACATCTAGCGGGCTGTTTGCATAGCCAGCCATTAGCAGCGGCTGGCCTGTTTGCATTTACGGTCTCCCCAGCGCTGGTGGCTGTGATGATACACTGTGGTACATCACTCAGCCAAAAGGTGGCCAAGAGACATGACATCCGACCTAATGACATCCCACCACCAGGTAGGCCCAGAGGGCCCATGGTATAAAGCCAAGGTCCTGACCATGTGGTCTCTCTTTCTCCCTGAGATCACACAGTGAGCACAGCGAGCATCCAACTAGATATTTATGTGAGTGGAATAAAACTATGTTGCCCCAAACAGTATTATGCCTGTGTTTTCCTTTGGTGCAGCCTGCCACAGTGGTAGAAACACCCACCGTGCATCTGCTTATAAGGGCGTGGCTGATGCATGTTTGTATGGGTTTTCGGCTGCTGGTCTGTCTGGGTGCAGATCAGATGATTCAAGGCAGATTTGTTCTCCCTTTTGGTATGCCAGAGTATGTCTGCCTTCGCTGTGACCTTGCGAGGGTCGTTGAAATCTGCATCCGCTCGCAGCAGCTGGGGATCTCATTGGGCATCTGTTCTAAGAATGCTTGTTCAAACATGAGGGAGGGCTTGGGTCCCTTTGCCAGTGTGAGTATTTTGTCCATGCGAGGAGATGGCGTTATGTCCCCTAGGCTGTCCAGGTGCATGAGCCTGGCTGCATTCTGGTGCCTGGAGAGTCCATAGGTGCTGATGAGTAGCACCTTCAACGTAGTTCTGTATGACATCGTCCACTCTGGCCTCTGTTTCTTGGTCCAGGAAGCTGATGACATGGTAGTACTTGGTGGATTCTGAGTTAATCTGCTTTATCTGGAACTGAACCAAGTGCATGGGGGAAGCATGCAGCAATTTGGGAGTTTAAGGGTGACTGCACTGACTGCTGCAGCGTCCATACTGTTGACTCCAGAGGCGTCCAGACCCGTCAGGGTGACCAATGTAGCGGCAGCTAAACAGAGTTGGGAAAAATGGGCTCGTTTGCATTCCAGTTGTTTATTGAAACTTCCGGCTCTGAGTCTTATAAGGCTACGGGTAAGTCCCACCCTTGCGCCAGAAACCATGTTATAATGTTGCCCCACATGCATGTGGACCCAACCCGGCTGGCATAAAAAACGACCCCGGCAGTGCCATGTTGATGCGGCTGCTACACTGCCGCGACTGTTACACAGAGCTGGTTCGCCTGCCGTCAGAGATGTGCACTGCCACAGCTGTTTCTTTCTGTACAACTAATGCTGCTCATCTGCCGAGTTCCTCTACAGAATGTGTTCGGCTTTGGATTCCAACATCTGCAGACTCTTGGGTGTCTACAGAAACAGGCCATTCGGTCCATCATATTCATCCCGAATATTAGTATTTTTCAAGTTCAAATTTATTATCATTCCACTGCTTAAGACAAACTTAATGAAATAGCTTTCTCCAGTCCTTGTTGCAAAAACATAAGAAATAGGAGCAGGAGTTGGCCATCTGTCCCATTCAATAAGATCATGGCTGAACTGATCATTGACTCAACTCCATCAACCTGCCTTTTCCCCATATCCCTTAATTCCTTTTATATGTAAAAATCTATCTAACTGAACCTTAAATAAATTTAATAAAATCACCTCAACTGCTTCCCTGGGCAGAGAATTCCACAGATTCATTACTCTCTGGGAACAACAGTTTTTCCTAATCTCCATCTTAAATCGACTCCCCTGAATCTTGAGGCTGTGTCCCCTAGTTCTGGTCTCACCTACCAGTGAAAACAATGTTCCTGCCTCTCTTATCTATCCCTTTTTATGTTTCTTTCAGATCTCCTCTCATTAATCTGAATTCGAGTCTAAACCCAGGAGATTAAGTCTGTCCTTGTTGGTCAACCCCCTCATCTCTGCGATCAACTGGTGAACTTCCTCTCGACTGTCTCCAAGGCCAGTATATCCTTCCTCAAGTATGGAGACCAGAACTGTACACAGTGCTGCAGGTGGGCCTCACCAGTACCTTGTACAGTTGCAGTATGACCTCCCTGCTCTTGAATTCAATTCCTCTAGCAATGAAGGCCAACATTCCATTTGCCTTCTTAATAACCTGCTGTACCTGCAACCCAATTTTTTGTGATTCATACACAAGCACTCCCAAGTCCTTCTGCACTACAGGATGCTGCATTTAAATAATAATCTACTCTTCTACTTTTCCTACCAAACTGGATGACCTTGCATTTACTAACATTGCAAATAAGCATAATAGGCGTACAGACAAATGATACATATGCAGTACATACATAGATGTATAAAATAAATATTGTTTAATAAATGATAGACTCTCTGATATTAGTGTGTGCACTTCATTCAGAATTCTCACTGCCTGTGGGTAGAAGTTGCTTCTCAGCCTAGAGGTTCTAGCTCTGATACTTTTGTCCCTATTTCCCAATGGGAGTAGCTGATAGATCCTGTGTGAGGGGTTGAAGGGGTCCTCAACAATTTTGTGTGCCATTTTCACATAATGATTCCAGTAGATCACATGGATGGGTGGGGAGACCCCAGTGATCTTCTCTGCAACACCTATTGTTATGTGGAATGATGTCCAATATATTTCTCTGCAGTAACAGCACCACCCGTTTGTAGCGCCTCACTGGAGGCTTAATCGGGGAACATGCTTGGGAGGGTCCGAGTGACATCACAACGTGATGACATCATTTGGAACTCGCGGGGTTTTAAGAAGCTGCACGTGACTGGTTGAGTAAAACCACTTTTACTGAACTTTGACTCGACTACGTCTGATCATTTTCTCGTTCTTCATTTCTCACTGTGACAAAATTCCTACATTGGTGACCCCGACAGGATTTTGGGCCCAACATGGACAATGCAGCAGTTTCACTTAAGCCGCTGGTCTTTTGGACCACTGAGCCTGAAGTTTGGTTCGAGCAGGCTGAGGCACAGTTCCACATTCACAAGATAGAAGTGGTCACCACTAAGATCCACTAGGTAAGCTCCCCCGACCAGGACACAGCTTGTCAAGGAGTGGATTTCCTTTGGGACCCACCAGCTCTCAGCAAGTATACTTTCTTTTCCAGCGTTCTTACATTTGCCATTTAGATTGCCAGTGAGATCAAGCCTAAGGGATTACTTTTCAGCTAATGTCAGCCTTAGCTAGGTGCTAGGTGAGGAGGCCGTTTGAGGAGAACCGAGGATTTCGGATTCACCCAGATGGTGGTTGCAATCGGGAACGAACTGCCTGAGAATGTTGTGGAGTCAGAGACTCTCACATTTCCTGTCATGTCCAGTGGAACAATCAAATCACCAAGAACACAGTCTTCTGCAAACCACAAGAGGATCACTGCAGATACAAGGGTGGCTGTTGGAGATGCACAGAAAGCCATCACAAGTGCTGCCGGGTTGTGAGTGTGATGTTGGGGAGGAGGTTGAGCAGCACCAAGGTCTGGGCGAGGTCTCCAGCACCTTTGGGTATCGCAGTGTCCTCATTGACAGAGGCTGTGTTCAGACGGCTCAAAGAGCTGGGAATTAAGGGCCAGTGTTATTGCAGCCATCACCACACAGGAAACTCCTGAGGGAGCCAGTTCTCTGGAAGTGGACAGACTGGGTCCCGGCCAGGTTCCCAAGGTTCACTCTGAATCCCTGTCCCCAACTCGCAAGCATCATGGATTTATCCGTCCAATTCCCTAAGGTTCAGGCAAAAAGGTGGTGGTGGGGGGCAGTGCCAGCCCAAGAGCCCAGAGTCTGAGTGATGCAGTGAGGGATACCTTACCTCAAAGTAGCAGAACAAGTCATGCAACAAGTAAATGGAATCTCTTACTGTGTGTCAGGCAGAGGGACAGTGAGTGTGTTTGTCAATGTACACACATACCACACACACTCATACACAAACATATGTAGACACAATCACCCACACACGTTCACAAACACACACAGGCATGCACACACTGACACATGCACAGACAGATGCATGGATGCCCACAGCACAGACATACAGACACACAAGTATGGATGAAGACACGTACCCAGACACAAAAACACATGCATTCGTACATGCGTGCACACACTCACACTCTGACATGTAAACATTGTCCGATCTCCCATCCTTCTGCTCATTCCCCCTCAGATGTCACAGTTGATGTCGCTCAGTTTGCTTTATCCAATGAAAACACCCCTCGCTGATCCAAATATCTCCTCCAGCTGAAACTTTGCTGTCCTGGCCAAGTGTTACAAAGAGGTTGGAGGAGTGAGGGGCGGCTGGAGAGATGGGAGTGGAGAAAGGAGCAGGGCAAGTTGGAAAAGTGAGGACAGAGCCTGGATTATTGGGGTTTAAAAGGAGAAGGAAGCACAGAGTGCGAGAATGGGAAGTGCTGGGGAACCTACACGCCCCACTGGGTTGGTCACACCAGGAGCTCTGTGACCTGGTGCAGTGAAATGGAATTCACTAGGTTCTTTCAAACTGTTTTGTAAAATGGGGTTAACCGGGCAATTTGGCCAGTTAGCGCTGCACTGACAAGGCAGTTTGAAAGGGTCTGACCCAGTCAGCGTCGTCCAAAGTTACCCGAGTCCCTCCCCTACCTCGGAGATAGTCAGGGAACGCAGTTAAACTTACCCAGGAAACATTGATCGGTGGTTTGAACAGTAATATGGCCGACTGGGTTACCCCTGTGACATCAGTTTTTATGCGCTGATGTAACAGGGAAACCCCAGCTGAAGTGTCTTCAGTGATCGGGGGAGAGAGGGGTCCCTGTCAGGGCCCGGGGTGCAGAGGTGGTGAGGGGGGGGGGGGGGGGAGAGGTCGCAGCTGCAAGGAGAGAAGGGTGGGCCACAATTGGGGGCGGGTGCCACGATCAGCGGGAGAGGGGTCGCTGCTGCGGGGGAGAGAGGAAAGGGGTCGGGTGCCGTGGGCTGGGGGAAGTGCGATTGATGGTGAGAAGGAGACTGACAGCTGGGGGGAGGTACGGGGGAGACTAGTTTGCATGATGCATCATGCGTCATTGCGGGGGGCGGATCCCCCTTAAATCGCTGTGTTGGCGATTTACTGGGGCTATCACCCTCTCAGCTTAAAAGGTGCTGGAGGAACCTTTGCCCCACTAATCACACCTCAGTTCTAGGTGGGCTACCTGGATGCTGCAGCTTAAAAACACCTATTGTCTGGGTGTACAATAGATGTCCGACCCCTCCTCTTGGCTCCGTCCCCATCGATCCTGATATAAACCCTGTTTTCCCACCTTACCTCAGATTTACCTGAAGACCTCTGTAAATACTGGCCGTTAGATGTAAGCCAATAAAAGTGAGTTTGTGCCCCTCACAAGTCTCTGAGTACTATCAATCACGTTACACCAGGTCTTGGCCCCACACCCTGGTGAAGATGGAAAGCCCTGAGAGTGTGCCGGAATGACATGGAGGATACAGTCTCAGTCAGAGATCTGGCACCTTCAGGAACTCACGATAGGTCTGGAACCTTCAAACACCCTGTGCAATGTTCCAGATGGCATGGTTCCAACAGAGCTTCTATTGCATCTAGGACCCCAGAGTCCTACTTTGATTTCCACTACCCAAGAAGTCGGCACAGGAAGTCCTGTAAGAGCGAAGTCCACCAGTGCCAAGGCACTCGAACAGAATAACAGGACCCCTGACAGACTAAACATGTAAATAATTTTTTTTGCTGAATGTAGTCTGTTTTCAACCGCAGGTTCTTTTCTGAAAGAAAGGGTGAACGTAGTGAACTGGAATTCAATATCTGTGTGTAAGGTGGACGGCCAGCCCAACCTCTTGACTCTCTGAGTACTATCAATCACGTTACACCAGGTCTTGACCCCACACCCTGGGGACGATGGAAAGGCTCCAGTTTGACTGAAATTACTTTGTCTCAGCTCAGTGTCATTTTGGAGTAAAATTAATTCTTCCTCCACCATTCCTGTTTCCTCACTGCTGATATCTAGGAATGGATTGATCACCCAGACTAGTATTTTAAGCAAAAATCATCCTGAAATCTGTCAGACATGTCTGTTTGCAGCTCAGCTAGGTGTGTGCAATTCACTTGAAGGTCACCATCTCTTCTCCATCTCCAATTCAGAGGAGCTGAGACTGGAAGAGCTATGTTACATTTGAATAACTGTAACTTGGACAGAAACAAACCAAGGCTTCCAAGGAGGCCGCCTGTAATTTATTTATTGTACAGCTGAAATGCAGCTTTCACCGTTCTCCCTCCATCACGGTCAACCCTTCCGGACACTGTGAGCGGCTCTAAAAAGAGCCTTTGGATCACGGAGTTCACTTTCTGCGGCTTTATTTGCTGGCTGCGCCGCTTTTCTTGGGCAACAGCACGGCCTGGATATTGGGTAACACCCCTCCCTGGGCGATGGTCACCCCTCCCAGTAGCTTGTTGAGCTCCTCGTCGTTGCGAACAGCCAGCTGCAGATGTCTGGGGATGATGCGGGTCTTCTTGTTGTCCCGGGCCGCGTTGCCGGCCAGCTCGAGAATTTCAGCCGTCAGATACTCAAGCACAGCAGCTAGATAGACTGGGGCTCCGGCGCCCACCCGCTCAGCATAGTTGCCTTTTCTCAGGAGCCTGTGAACTCGGCCCACCGGAAACTGCAGTCCGGCTCGGGACGAGCGAGACTTGGCCTTTGCTCGAGCTTTACCACTGGTTTTACCCCGTCCACTCATTTCTGCAATTTCTCAAAATCCTTCAATGAGAATAATAAAACAGTGCCGCGGTCGCCCTTCTTATACCTTCTGGAAGAATGGAGTGGGAGTCTTCTGATTGGAGATTAAGGGCTTGATTTCATTGGTGAGCGAGGTACCCAATCCGATAACTGCTTTATGAACTAATGAGCAGGCGGCAGGTCGTTGAGCGCCAAAAATATCCGCCAGGCCCAAAATCGCTGACATTTCAAAAGCGACTAGATGACATTTTGTGCAGAGTCCTCAATCTTACATTGTGTGTATTGATGTTCCGACAATTCCCGAGAACTTCGTTACCAGATTCTTTCAGTAACATGCTGAAATGGAAACGATTCCCAGCAGCCATGAGAGGATGGATTTTGTGTGAACGGATTAGTCGTGTGGACGGTTCCCTGGTCAAACTACGGTCGGAACCCAAACTGTAGGGTGAAAGGTTCCTCTGTGAAAGGACCTTGACTATGATCTCGGGTAGTTTTTGAATGCGGGCCGGTTACAATACACGGGGCTACAGATAATACAACGCACCCGCAATTAGACAGTAAACACGCCAGTTTTGCCCAGTTTAATTGCTCGCAATTTTTAGAGTGATTTATGAGCGGAACAAACATGAGAATGTAAAGTTACCGTGGCCGTTCAGGGGTCGGAATTGTAAGGGATACTGGAATGTGAGGAGTCAAGCAAGTGCTCATTAGAAATGAAGTATTATGGGTTAAATCAGGGTGAAGGAATGCTGGAATGGGAGGAAGGGTTATAAAAGTATAATAAAATAAGGATCTTCAAAACGGGATAACAAGTAGATAGCTTTAGCAAGTCTTGGGGATTGATTAATGAGTAAAGAACAAAGACATGATATTTCCTGGCTAACAAGTTTGCAGGAAGGCACATAAACTGATAAGAAGTTAGAATCCACGTGGGCAGAATTACCTAATGCTAAACCAATCCAGGAGGCAGAAGAATGTTAGGGGGAAGGTATCTCTGTACTGAAATGAAATGTATAAAAGTTGGGTCAGCCTCAGTATCTGTGTGTATTCCCAGGGTAAGGGGAAACACCCAAGTTTGCATTGTTGTAATAGTATAATAAAAGTTCTTTGTTCTCAATTTTTGTCTCGAGTGAAATCTGTGAAGGCACAGAATCAACAGCGACACCAGGAACGAGCGGGCAGTGGAACCGCAAACTTTGATCAATATCAACCGCGAAGCAGAAATCTCAGGATGAACAATTCAGTTTAAACTATTAACTAAAATATTAAAACATTACAGGACAGTTAATGTCCTTCGGACCACGATGTTGTGCCGACTTATGTAAACATCGGCACGGTTGGGATAGAGGTAAATTCAACGTCTTTAAAGCGCCAGATTGGTTCGAATCCCGCGCTGTCTGTAAGGAGTTTTTATGCGCTCCCCGTGTCTGTGTCGGTTTCCACCGGGGGCTCCGGTTTCTTTTCATCTTTTGAAACGTTCCGGGGATGTAGGTTAATTGGAACCGTGGCCGAAATAGATCTTACTGGACTGTATGTCTTAATTTAAAAAAAAAGCCTATTCAGCAATCTAAACTTTCCCGACTTCACACCTGAACCTTTTATTGTTTATTGGTGTAACTCCCTCAGCGAGACTGTGAGTGGCTCTGAAAAGAGCCGTTGTGTTTCCGGTTTGTTTGCCCGCACCTTGTGGAGCTTCACTTGGAGCTGGTGTACTTAGTCACCGCCTTTGTCCCTTCCGACACGGCGTGCTTGGCCAATTCCCCGGGTAGCAATAGGCGCACCGCTGTCTGGATCTCTCGGGAACTGATGGTCGACCTCTTGTTATAATGGGCCAGGCGGGAAGCCTCGCCCGCAATCCGCTCGAAAATGTCGTTCACGAATGAGTTCATGATGCTCATGGCCTTGGAGGAGATGCCGGTGTCGGGGTGAACCTGCTTCATCACCTTGTAAATGTAGATGGAGTAACTCTCCTTCCTCCCCCGCCTACGCTTCTTGCCTGCTTTGCCTGCTGGTTTAGCCAAGGCTTTCTTGGCACCCTTCTTAGGAGCTGCTTTCTGAACATCAGGCATTCCCTTTCTCTTTCAAACACAAAAAGATGCAGAAGACCCTCGGAGCGCGGGTTAAATAGGCATCCCCATCGCCCGATGCTAATGAGGGATTGGGTTCGGACAGGATCGTCATTGGTCGCTCGGAGATGAGGCGATTTACATTTTGCGTTGAAACATTCTGGTTGGAGCCTGAGCGAGCAAATCACAATGCCTCCCTCCGCCAATCAGATGTCGCCCCTTCTGTCCTGGTCCCACCGCGGACTGGGAATTGTGCCGACCCAGGGGAGTTCTCTCTGCCGGTTCACGCAGGACAAAGCCCGGAGCTGTAGAGATAGTGTTGGGGGTGACATTAAATCGGGAATTCAGAGGCAGGTAGAATATTTGAAGCAAATATAATGAACACTAAGTAAAAGATGATGAATTGTAAAGTTGTAAACGGGCAACAGGAGACCGAGGGAAAGCGTTGTTCTGTGAGGCCCATTTCTGTGTAAAAGTGGGCCTGTCTTCACGGAGGAAGGGGCGATGACGATCAAGAGGAGGGGTGGTGAAGTATTGGTTGTGATAAACGGTATCAGTGAATTTAACTTCTGCAACAGACCAGTCCCAGCCTTACATATCCCAGACCGTTGAAGGGAGCAGGGGAGGTCAGTGTGGGGGCTCTGGCCTTCATCGTTCCCTCTTCTCTGGTTGTAGGGAACGGTGCCAGTGGAGAGGGGGATGAGAACATCCCGTGGTGTGAAATGTCTGGAAAGTGTGGACCAAGTGAATCCAAGCGTTTAGGGTGACTTAGTGGTGTGAACTCCATTCTCTGGGATGGTTGGTGTAGCTGTTAGTGCAACACCTTTACAGCGCCAGCATTCGGGACTGGAATTTGTATGTTCTCCTCAGGCCTGTGTGGGTTATCTCTGGGGACTCTGGTTTCCTCCCACCATCCAAAACGTACCGGGGATGGTGAATAGGCTATAAATTGGGTGGCAGGGACTGGTGGGCCAAACTGGCCTGCTACTATGTTGTATGTCTAAATTAAAATTAAATTCATTGGAAAGGAGGAGATGAATCAGAGTGGGGTGATGGTTGAATTTATTAAGGTGGAGAGCTGAAGAGGATTTCAGCAGCACTTAGATCTGTCCAGGGAGTCTGGTCCCTGGATCTGTCTGGTCAAAAATGTCAAACCCCCCTGGATCCGAGGGAGAGCAGGAGACTGGATCAACAGTTGGTTGGAGTAAAATACGAATGTCTGCAGACATATTGATTGAAGTAAAAACACACCGTGCAGGGGGAGCTCAGCAGGTCAAACAGTGTACTTTATATAGTAAAGATAAAGATACATAACCAACATTTTGGGCTTGACAATTGATCAAGGTGTGAGAAAAATGTCGACAGGTGCCCAAACAAAATGGTGGGGAGGGGCAGGGTGAGGGGTGCAGTCGAACAGGCTGGGTAAGGGAGGGAGGACCTACCATCAAACATGGGGAGGGGTAGGTTCTATGAATGGAGTTGGAAAGGGATGGAGGAAAGAAGACAAAGGGATGCGGAAGAGAGGGAGAATGTGAGAAAAAAACTGAAGTCGATGTTGATGCCATCAGGTTGGAGAGTTCCCTGTCAGAATATTAGATGTTACTCCTCCAATGAACAGGGGGGCCTTGGCTAGACAATGCATGTGGCTATAGACAGACATGTCAATGCAAGTATGGGGTGTAGAATTGACGTGTTGGTCAATGGGGAGATCCTGTTGTTGACACAGACAGAGCGACTGTTTGGGACCCCGCATGCTGGTGTGGGAGAAGGTGTGGCCGTAAGTGTAGCACTTCCTACAGCCGCAGGGGAAGGTGCCAAGGGGGTGATTGGTGGGAAGGGGGCAATGGTATGTATTTTAAAGTAGTCATGTTTATACTTTGCATGAAATGACTGCTCAAAGTCTGTGATTCATAGACATCACCAGGTTTGAGTATCTTCTCTGGTGATGCTCTGCCAGGCCTCTACTTCAACCACCTTCAGCTCCTACTTGTTTTGGGGAAGTAAGTCCAGACACAGTGTGGTGCAACAATACACATCCTTTATTAAGAACTACTCTTTGCAGACGATGCCGCTTTAGTTGCCCATTCAGAGCCAGCTCTTCAGCGCTTGACGTCCTGCTTTGCGGAAACTGCCAAAATGTTTGGCCTGGAAGTCAGCCTGAAGAAAACTGAGGTCCTCCATCAGCCAGCTCCCCACCATGATTACCAGCCCCCCCACATCTCCATCGGGCACACAAAACTCAAAACGGTCAACCAGTTTACCTATCTCGGCTGCACCATTTCATCAGATGCAAGGATCGACAATGAGATAGACAACAGACTCGCCAAGGCAAATAGCGCCTTTGGAAGACTACACAAAAGAGTCTGGAAAAACAACCAACTGAAAAACCTCACAAAGATAAGCGTATACAGAGCCGTTGTCATACCCACACTCCTGTTCGGCTCCGAATCATGGGTCCTCTACCGGCACCACCTACGGCTCCTAGAACGCTTCCACCAGCGTTGTCTCCGCTCCATCCTCAACATCCATTGGAGCGCTTACATCCCTAACGTCGAAGTACTCGAGATGGCAGAGGTCGACAGCATCGAGTCCACGCTGCTGAAGATCCAGCTGTGCTGGATGGGTCACGTCTCCAGAATGGAGGACCATCGCCTTCCCAAGATCGTGTTATATGGCGAGCTCTCCACTGGCCACCGTGACAGAGGTGCACCAAAGAAAAGGTACAAGGACTGCCTAAAGAAATCTCTTGGTGCCTGCCACATTGACCACCGCCAGTGGGCTGATAACGCCTCAAACCGTGCATCTTGGCGCCTCACAGTTTGGCGGGCAGCAACCTCCTTTGAAGAAGACCGCAGAGCCCACCTCACTGACAAAAGGCAAAGGAGGAAAAACCCAACACCCAACCCCAACCAACCAATTTTCCCCTACATCCGCTGCAATCGTGTCTGCCTGTCCCGCATCGGACTTGTCAGCCACAAACGAGCCTGCAGCTGACGTGGACTTTTTACCCCCTCCATAAATCTTCGTCCGCGAAGCCAAGCCAAAGAAAGAAAAAAGAACACACTAAAAAGGGCTCTGGGGCAGACCCAGAGCAAACACAGTTAATCAGCTACAACATCTACAGACAAGTTAATCCAAACAAGTTGAAATACAAGCAGCTTCACACACACAATAACCCAGAGGTTATTGGGTCATACCCAACCTTGGAATCCTGACCGATGGAAGGGTCAAAGCGACAAAGGAGTTGCATGAACCCTCACCTAGTTCAGGAGTTACGACAGGCAGGTGGTTCTGAGTCCTGACAAGGTGCCCTAACTGGCTACCTATGGGGAAGATACATAGCTTCTAACCCCAAGTAAACAGAGGACTGTGGCTACAATGCTGACATCTACTGGGTTGCTGGCAATACACTGGTTGGCTTAAGGGTTGCTAGCCCCATACCCATGTTCTCCTCCAGATGTCTTCCACCGTGGTGAGTGCAGGACTTGAGCATGTGGGAAAGAGAGAGAACAATGGTGTGCTCAGGTTTAAATAGCCCGCTCTGCTGAGCAGGGGCTGTGATATACGGGGCCAGCCAATGACAAGTTGTGCTCCCTTGTGTGGGCCACACACCTGATTGGCAGGCTAGAGAGGCTGGGCGGTGCCTAAGGGATGATGGAGAGTTCTGTGTGGCTTCCAATATCAGAGGTATGGTTCTCTTGCCAATGTAACACCACTTATGTCCTGTGACCTGTGTTTCTTCCCCTTCCCCTTGCTCCCAACTTTTTTATTCAGGTGCCTGTCTGTATTTTGCTCATCGCTTGTTTAAGAGATCAGGCCGGAACTTTTGGTTATCTTTATTTCCGATAGACGTGGCTTGACCTGCTGAGTTTCTCCAGCACATTTTGTATTGTACGACTGAGGCTGTATGGCTGGAGTTGAGAAACAGGAAAGGGATGACCATGTTAATGGGATTGTATTATAGACCACAGTCAGTGAGAATCGGTGGGAGTAAAATCCCATACTATAAAACTGTTGCATGTAGAGCTTCCAGAGAGTGTGTAATAGTAGATCTCCTATCAGGGAATTAGGTAGGACAGGTGACAAGTGTATGTGGGGGAACACTTTGGGTGCAGTAATCATAATGCCATTATTTCCAAGATAATTATGTTTAAGGACAGGCCTGGTCCTTGGGGTCAGATTCAAAATTGGAGAAATGCCATTTGTGAGGGGAGAAGAAAGGATCTGATAAGCATGGATTGGGGCAGGTTGTTTTCTGGGCCGGGGCTGATTGCCGAGGGGGAGACTTTCAAAGGTGGCATTTTGAGGAGAAGAGTTTGTATGTTCCTGTCAGAATTAAAGGCAAAGTTAACAGGTATGGGGAAGCAAGGGTTATTGAGGATCTGGTCGAGAAGAAGAAAGATGTGTACAGACAATAAAGGCAACCAGGTGCAAATAAAGGATTTGCGGAGTATAGAAATTACAAGAACAAAATTAACAAGGAAATCAGTTTAATGCTGAAGTGAATAAATGGAAGAAACAAACAGGTTTGAACAGTATTTACCTAAGTGGGATTTGTTAAAGGCAGATAAGCATCAAATAATCTGTTGAGATTGGGCTAAATGTATTATGTTAAACAATCAAGACAGGATCCTAATTATAGTAGTGTAGCAGCGGCTACACTGCTAACTGAAGGATCGCACAACCAGACGGGTTGAGTTCAGTGAGCAAAACTCATTTATGGCAGGCTTCCTGGCTGGTCTTACACTCCCATCCTGGTCCTGGCTGAGAACCGCGCTGGGGGGACCCAACGTCACTGGGGCATCATGTGGGTCGCCAAGTGCGGGCTTCTGAGCCCGGTGCCAAGGTCGGGAGGAAACCCCCCCCTACCGATGGCGCCATTTTTGCCAGCTGCCCTGCTGTGTGCGTGACAAGTGGGGCCGGTTCGCCTGTCTAATGGCGTACCGCCACACAGCACCCCCCCCCCTCCCCCCGAGAACCAGCACCAATGTCCTTTATTGCCGGGCGGCCTCACTTCTTGGATTGGGTCATAACTACTGGCTCAGTGGGGTCGAGGTGGGCTGGCTTTAACCTGTTCATTAACCTGTCCACCATAAACAGTTCCCTCTTACCAGTGTGAAAGTGGATCCTGAATGCTGGACAACTTTGTACGCCCCTTTGTATGGCCTTTGTAGAGGTGCTGTGGATGGGCCCCGCCTGATAAAAACATACTCTGCGTAGTACAGCTCACTGGGGATGCAAGATGCCAGTGTACCATATCTGGGCGGTGGTGGGGGTATGAAGAAGTCCAACTGGGCCCGGAGGTGGGAATGTAGACCGTGCGGTGACTGCTGGGGGTTGTGAGTTGCGTTGATGAACTCACTGGGTAGGACAGGCGGTGCACCGTAGACCAGCTCAGCCGATGATGCCTGTAGGTCTTCTTTGCGTGTCGAGCAGATCCCCAAGGGAACCCAAGGCAGCTCGTTCACCCAGTCAGGGCCGGTGAGGCGGGCCATAAGTGCCGACTTAAGGTGGCGGTGCAATCGTTCAACTAGCCCATTGGCCTGTGAGTGATAGGCTTTGATGTGATGTAGCTTGATCCTCAGCCTGTTGACAAGCTGTGCCCAGAGCGCGGAGGTGAACTAGTTTCCCCGATCACTGGTGAGTTGGTGCAATATGCCAAACCAGGCAACCCAACCTTTCAAAAGCGCTCAGGAGCAGGAGACTGTGCAGTCTACCACTGTTAAAAGGTAACGGTTACCTTGGGAAACGGGTAAGGGTCCAACGATGTCCACAGGTGCTCTGGTGTGCTTGTGTACCTTAGAAAGCTGGATTCTGGCTCAGTCCGCAATCTGCTTCTGAAGCTCGTGCCAGATGAAACATTCTGCCACCATAAGGACCATGATGGAAGGGTGGGAAAAGTCGTGGATATGGTGGAAGACTTGCCTGCACCACTGCTGGGGAACCACTGGTCGTGGGGTGCCCATGGAGATGTCGCACAGTTACGGTGTCCTCACCATGAGGAGTCGGGAGGTCCTGGAACCGCAGGCCTGTGATGGCAGTCCTGAAGGCCTGTGTCTCCTCGTCAGACTTCTGGTCCAGGGTGAGCTGGTCAAAGTCGAGCCCGGTGTCAGGGTGAAAATGGCCAGTCTTGAGAGTGCATCGGCGACCACGTTGTCTTTCCCCGCCTTTGCTGAATGTCGGTGGTGAAGGAAAGGTGACACTGTTGGCGGGCTGACCAGGGCCTGAGTGAAGGGTTTGTGGTTAGTAAAAATGGTGAAAGGCCTCCCCTCCACGAAATAGCGGAAATGACACACCACCAGGTACATGCCCAGCAACTCACGATCGAAAGCGCTATACTTGCTAAAGAATGCCAGTGGTTTCCACTGTCCATTCACCTGCTGCTCCAGGATGGCACCGACGGCTGTGGCAGAGTGTGATAGTACAGATCTATCACCAATGTACATAGTGTATATAGTTACTGTATCTAGACTGTGCTTACAGCGATTGGCTGAGAGCTAAGCCACACCTATTGTCTGGGCCTTAAAGGGTTGTGTCCCTAGCCAGGTCGGATCATTCCGGACTGGTCGGCCACCTGTGAAGAGCTCCTGTCTTTTGCTAATAAAATTGTAGAGCTCGTCGAAAGAACCAAAGACTTGTTGATCCAAAGACAAAACTGCTGCCGAGATCACAAATGATCTCGTCCGGGATGCCTATGTGGCCGGGCTCCGATCGAACGAAGTGAGGCTACGCTTGCTCGAGCAAGGGGTAGAAAAACTAGAGGACGTGGCCCGGATTGCAATCACAATGGAGGATGCACCCTTAAAGTCCACCGAGCTCTCTAGGGACTGGACCCCTCGTTCTGATGTGAGTAGAGTGCCCTTCTTCCCTACCACCCCCTGAGATACTGTCGGCTGCTGCTACCCTGCCCCGTGCGAACCCAAAATGTTATTTCTGTGGGAGGGACAAGCACAGCAGGTCCCAGTGCCCAGCAAGAAAAGCCAGGTGCCAGAAGTGGCTTAAAAAAGGGTCACTTTGCTGCATTCTGTAGGTCTAAAATGGCCACCGGCAAACACAGTGCCTCGTGTGAAGCCCAATCGCCACTATCCCATTCAAACTCTTCTTCCCCAGAGCTCTCGTCCAATGAGAGCGAGGGCTCCCGGACGCCTGACGTCACGGAGACGCCGAACCCGGAAGGGGAAGCCCACCCTCGCAACCATGGTGTTGGCCCGCCTCTCGCTGTGGAACACTCGACGCTACCGCCGCTGCTGCTGCCGCCACAGACACCCCCAGGGCCGACGCTACCACTGCTGCTACCACCGCCACAGCCACCCCTGTGGCCAACCAGGTACTCACCCTAGCGTCCATTGCCGACGACTGCCAGGGCCCGACCGCCGCGACCAATGACCTACCCACCGCCAATCGCGAGCAACTACAAACCCCACTACTTACCATTTACCCGCCAATGCCGCCACAACAGCACTTCCGGGAAGTCCTCCAATCTGCTCCTCGAGCGTTGACTACGTCATCCCATTGCGTGACGTCATCCCGTTGCGTGACGTCATCCCGTTGCGTGACGTCATCCCGTTGCGTGATGTCATCGCGCAAAACTCCCCTGTCAACTGCTTCAATAACACTAAACCAGCAATGCTCTCATCCCCTCACCAGAGCAATGGAACTGATTAAAGTGCATGGACACTTCACCAATTGCTTATTTGACTCTGGGTCAACCGACAGTTTTATCCAGCCAGATCTGGCTCTCCATTGGGGACTTGACATTATCCCCACTACCCAGAGGATCTCATTAGCGACAAGGTCGCACTCGACTGGGATAAAGGGGTATTGCATTGCCATGCTGGAAGTACAGGGCGTAACGGTCACCCACTTCAAATTATTCGTCCTTCCCCAATTGTGCGCCCCAGTGTTGCTGGGATTAGACTTCCAGTGTCAGTTCCAAACAGTGTCCCTACACTTTGGGGACCCCACGCCCCCCTCTCGGTCTGCCATCGCCTCACCCCCGAAGCACCCGAGCAACCCGCCCCCGTGCCCCGGGGCCAATCCTGCAGCCTTTCCACACTCCGGATTGCCCTGCCAGCACTCTTCGCAAACCTCACCCCTGGCTGGAAGCCTGTGGCCACCAAAAGTCGGCAATATAGTTACAAAAACAAGCAATTCATTAGGAGTGAGGTGCGTAGATTGCTGGATGAGGGCATCATCGAACCCAGTTCAAGCCCCTGGAGAGCCCAGGTGGTGGTTGTCAAGAACGGGGAAAAACTACGGATGGTGGTCGACTATAGCCAGACCATTAACCGCTTCACGCTCCTGGATGCGTACCCCCTGCCACGCATCACGGATGTGGTGAACCAGATCGCCCAATACCGCATTTTCTCCACTATTGACCTACGTTCGGCCTACCACCAGCTCCCGATCCGCTGCGAGGACCGACCATTCACGGCCTTTGAAGCAAATGGGCGGCTATATCAATTTCTCAGGGAACCATTCGAGGTCACAAATGGTGTCGCGGTCTTCCAGCGGGAAATAGACAGGATGGTGGACCAGAACGGGCTAACCGCTACCTTCCCGTATCTGGACAATATCACCATCTGCGGCCACGACATGCAGGACCACGATGCCAATCTAGACAAATTTCTTCAAACTGCCCGTCGGCTGAACCTGACTTACAATTTGGACAAGTGTGTCTTCCGGACCACACGACTCGCTATTCTAGGTTGTGTGGTGGAGAACGGGATAGTCAATGCCAGATCCTGACCGCATGCGTCCCCTAATGGACTTACCCCCCCCCACATACCCAGAAAGCTCTCAAACGCTGCCTGGGCCTTTTCTCGTATTACACCCAATGGGTTCCACACTACGCCGACAAGGCGCGTCCTCTTATCAAGACCACCTCCTTTCCCCTCTCCACCGAAGCCACAGCGGTTTTCGATCAAATCAAATCCGACATCGCTGCTGCGACGCTGCACGCGATCGATGAGTCTGTCCCGTTTCAAGTCAAGAGCGATGCATCCGACTTCGCCCTGGCAGCCACCTTGAACCAGGCCGGTCGGCCTGTAGCCTTCTTCTCCAGAACCCTCCAGGGTCCGGAGAGTAGACACTCCTCGATCGAGAAGGAGGCCCAGGCCATAGTTGAAGTGGTGCGTCGTTGGAGACATTACCTCGCTGGGAGGCGCTTTACACTGTTGACTGATCAACGCGCGGTCTCCTTCATGTTCAGCAACACCCAGCGTGGTAAGATAAAAAATGACAAAATTGCCAGATGGAGAATCGAACTCTCCACCTTTAACTATGACATCCTGTACCAGCCTGGTAAGCTCAACGAGCCGCCTGACGCGCTCTCCAGGGGGACGTGCGCCAGCATACAGATGGACAGACTACGGAAACTCCATGAGGCGCTCTGTCATCCAGGTGTCACTAGGTTTGCTCACTTTGTCAAGGCACGCAACCTACCCTACACAGTCGAGGAGATCCGCTCCATGACCCGAGCCTGTTAGGTGTGCGCTGAATGCAAGCCTCACTTCTTCCGTCCGGATAACTCCCACGTTATCAAAGCCACCCGCCCCTTCGAGCGTCTTAGCGTAGACTTTAAGGGGCCCCTACCGTCGACCAACTGTAATACCTACATCCTTACGGCCATCGATGAGTACTCCCGCTTCCCATTCGCTGTGGCCTGCCCAGACACCACTGCCACCTCAGTGATACAGACATTTTCACCATCTTCGGGTACCCCAATTCCATCCACAGTGATAGGGGGTCCTCATTCATGAGCGCAGAGCTGCGACAGTACCTTCTGGAGTGTGGTATTGCTTCAAGCAGGACCACGAGCTATAACCCACGTGGTAACGGCCAGGTCGAGAGGGAGAATGCCACCATATGGAGAGCGGTTACACTGGCTCTCTGGTCTAAAGGTCTCCCCACCTCTCACTGGCAGGAGGTTCTCACTAGTGCCTTACATTCCATCCGCTCCCTCCTATGTACTGCAACAAATGCCACCCCCCAAGAAAGGATGTTCCTTTTCCCAAGGAAATCCGAATCAGGACCCACTGTACCGGCATGGCTCACCATCCCTGGCCCCATCCTTTTGCAACGCCATGTCCGGCACTCAAAGAATGACCCCTTGGTCGACCGAGTGAGTCTACTCCACACGAACCCACATTACGCCTACGTTGAGTTCCCAGACGGGCGGGAGGACACTGTTTCGGTGCGGGACCTAGCTCAGGACGCGGAAGACCCAGCAAATCCCCCAACCCAACCTTCCCCAACTCTTTATTCCCCAGGACCCGTGCCGCAACAGAAAGACCAACAGCACCCCAATGACCCGGGCCACCCTGCCGACAACACGACTGGGGAATTGAGCGATGGAGCAGTCGCACCCGACGAGCCCGCTGGCGACACCACTCCAGCAACCCCAATCCCGGCACCACGGCGGTCACGCCGGATGGTCAGACCCCCTGACTGCTACAGTCCTTGACCTACCCCTTCCTTTCATTCTCTCCCTCGTTTTCGTTTTTTTTCCCAGGGTCAGTTCTCCAAGAAGGGGTGAATGTGATAGTACAGATCTATCACCAATGTACATAGTGTATATAGTTACTGTATCTAGACTGTGCTTACAGCGATTGGCTGAGAGCTAAGCCACACCTATTGTCTGGGCCTTAAAGGGTTGTGTCCCTAGCCAGGTTGGATCATTCTGGACTGGTCGGCCACCTGTGAAGATCTCCTGTCTTTTGCTAATAAAAGCCTTGGTTTGGATCAACAAGTCTTTGGTTCTTTCGACGAGCTCTACACAGAGTCATTGATGGAGAGCACCATATGCAGGTCGGTGGATGAGCAGGATAGCCTTCGCGAGGACATCTTTCATGGCTTCAAAAGCCCTGCTGGCCTCTGGAGTCCAAGCGAGTGTCTTGTCTTTGGTCACGATGAGGGTGAAGAGCGGCTGCATGATGCGCACAGCGCCTGGAATGAAGCAGTTATAGAAATTGACCATACCCGTGAACTCCTGTAGCCCCCTTGAGGTTGTCTGGGCATGGAAACTCCTTGACTGCAGTAACCAGTGGCAGGTCTAGCTCGTTCAACTGTGATGGTTTGGCTCAGGAACTGAATGGACTCTTTCCCAAACTGGCATTTGGCCGGATTGATCGTTAGACCAAAGTCAGCCAGTCGGGAGAAGAGGGTGTGCAGGTGAGACTTGTGTTGTGCTGGCGACAAGGATGTTGTCCAGGTAAATGAATACGAAATTCAAATCCCTGCCCACTGTGTTCATAAGGTGCTGGAAGTTCTGGGCAGCATTCTTGAGCCCAAATGGCATATGTAGGAACTCGAACAAGCTGAAGGGGGTGATGATGGCCAGTTTGGTTTGGGTATGTCCTCGGGGTGCTCTGGGATTTGGTGATACCCGCTGTAGTGTGCTTCGACACAACCAAAGACTTGTTGATCCAAACCAAGGCTTTTATTAACTAAAAGACTGGAGCATATCACAAGTAGGTCAACCAGTCCAGAATGACCTGGTCTGGCTAGGAGCAATCCTTTAAGACCTGCCAGTAGGTGTGGCTACACTCTCAGCCAATCACAGTCATCCTAAACTACCATCTGCATATATACACATTGGTGATAGAATCTGTACTATCACACCCGCAAACCAGGTCAACCTTGGAGAATACCCTCTCGCCATGCAGGTTGGCCATAAAGTCCTGCATGTGAGAGATCGAGTAACAGTCAAGTACTGTCGGGTCATTAAGCAGTCAATAATCTCCGCAGGGATCCCAGCCGCCAGAGGCTTCAGGGACCAGGTGGAGTGGTGAGGCCCAAGGACTGTCAGAGTGTCAAATGATCCCCAGTTCCTGCAGATGCGAGAACTCTTCCTTCACTATCTGGAGCTTCTCCGACAGGAGCCGGCATGCCTTGGCATGGACCAGCAGGCCTTGGGTGGAGATGTAATGAAATACCCCATGGCGTGGTGAGGTGGTGGAGAACTGTGGCGTAGGAGGGACAGGAACTCATCCAGGATACACTGAAACTCATCCTTGGGCATGTTGACCATGGCCATCTGCAGCTGTTCCCGGAGACCTTTGAATATTAGGTATATTGCTACTCTCCTCCACAGTGAAGGCTGATGCAAAACTGTGCTGATGTTTTAATTGTGGAGTGAGTTCCCTGCAGTGATTGCCATCTATTTCTAACTTCCCTGAGTCCCATTTTTATCCCACACAACAGTAAGTGTTCACATTGTTCTTGTGACTCCGACAACAGGGTGTGATACAGGGATCCTCCATAATCTAATTCTGTCCCCACGAATCCGACCACAACTAAATTCTATGAATCGGCATTTGTTCCAATCGGCGAGCTTTTCTAAAGCATGGGATAATTCAACTGGCAGCGTCTCTCCCTTGGAATGAACTATGTTGTGAGTGTGTCAGGAGCTAGTACCTGGCGAATCGGGGAATTCACGTTCACACAGATTTGTTACGGGTTTTTGGCTATTTTTCAGACGTTTTTCTTCGGCGGGCTTTTCAAATGTGGGTTTGCCGGTTATTTCCCGCGGTTGTTATTTTTCTCTCTGATCATTGGTGAATGAACCATCTGTGTGATTGGGCTTTTTCTTTTCACCAATGAGATGAAGCGCTACTCCACCAATCAGAAGCGCCCTCCCGCATTCCTACAGAACTTACAAGAAGGGCCAACGCGGCAGAATTTCCTTGTTCTTTGTTGTCAAGTTTGTTGAAATGACTGGTCGAGGAAAAGGAGGCAAAGCTCGAGCCAAGGCTAAATCCCGCTCGTCCCGGGCCGGACTGCAGTTTCCGGTGGGCCGTGTTCACAGGCACCTGAGAAAGGGCAACTATGCCGAGCGGGTGGGCGCCGGAGCCCCGGTCTATCTGGCTGCTGTGCTGGAGTATCTGACGGCTGAAATCCTCGAGCTGGCCGGCAACGCGGCCCGGGATAACAAGAAGACGCGCATCATCCCCAGACATCTTCAGCTGGCCGTTCGCAACGACGAGGAGCTCAACAAGCTGCTGGGAGGGGTGACCATTGCCCAGGGCGGGGTGTTGCCGAATATCCAGGCCGTGCTGTTACCCAAGAAAACCGGCGCAGCCAGCAAATAAAGCCGCAGAAAGTGAACTCCGTGATCCAAAGGCTCTTTTTAGAGCCGCTCACAATGTCTGGAAAGGCTGACCGGGAAAGAGTTGCATTTCAACCGCACAATCACGGGTGACCACCTTGTTGGGAACCTTGGTTTGGGCGGCTGCGGTCTCGGTCATGACGGCAACTCTACAAACTCTCCGGTTCTCAGAACAGAGGCGGCGGTGGCGGCGGCATAGGGCAACTTCATGGCAGCGAGCGGACGGGCCGGAGACTTCCCGCTGTCAGCTCCCGAACCTCCGCCTCTGTGTCTTCCGCGTTCTCTTCCCCCGATCAAAGGTTCCCCTTATACTCACCTAATAACACTAAAGATGTAAAATACATGGTACACTTCCTAGCGTGAGGCAAACAATGAGCATTGCCCGGCACCCCTAACAACAGGAGAAGAGACTTTCACTGAGCGACAATCACTGACTGACATGTTCGCTGCTTTTCAACAGAAATATTAAATCCAGCGAGAATGCTGCAGTTAATTCCCATTTCAGGATTGAGCTGATAATCGGCGCTTTCCACAGGAAGGGCTGGCAAACCCGGCGATGTGATCGCACCCAAAAACACTCCCTCACACACCACAGCACAAACTGTTGACCGGAGAACAGTTCCCAGGACAGGTTTTACCATCCGCACCACTGGCTGCGATTCTCGGGTGTTACTTGAATATTCTCAACTCAGTTAGTTACGCTCTCGAGGACCGCGCTCCTAATCTTTTTGTTAAAAGTGTTTCTCTGGAAACACTAGACCACACTGTTCACCTGTCCCGTCTGATCCCAATGACTCTCAATTCATCCACGATAACCAGAAAAAAATAACCATGAATGCCAACTCCCCTTTGCCCGGTGGACAGGGAATCTTTTATTCAACCGAATATGTTCCGTCTTGCATCTATGCCTCTTCAATTTTCTGCACGAACCTTCCCAGTGTCACCCTATCAAGGGCTTCCTGCATATCTCAGTACATCTTCAGAAACAACTGTACCAAAGCACATTCAGTTGCAAAACTATTTAATTGAATTGGTCGATCAAATCGAACGTCTCCACCAACCACTGTGTTAAGAATATACCTCTTGCATCCCTTCTGTCCCATGTTAAAACTATGCCCCTCCTGTTAGCCATTTCAGCCCTGGGAAAAAGCCACAGGATCAACACTGCTATAAGCCCAGAGTACCCCAAAACCCAGCAGCAATATTCACCATGATAAATGGTTACTTAACAAAAGTGTTTTTAATTATCTTTAAACATGAAAACAAAACTCACACTTTAACTTATCACTGTTGACTTAACTAACCTAACTTAACCCCCTTCTAATTCTAAGCACATGTGTATGTAATGTTCAAGTTCAGAAAAGTTCTTTGATTCACAGTCCAATCTCACTTCTCACTCCTCGAAGTTCACTGGTTGCAGGCAATTCTTAAACTGTGCACAGAATTTAACATTTCTAAAGTTCACCATGCTTTGGAGCTTGAAAGGTAAGTGGTTACCACTCAGGAAGGTTCTTGTCTGTTTTCAGAGAGTCACCCACAACTGATTCCTTTTTGATCTGCCATTTCAGCGTTTTGCCAAAGAAACTTGCCCCTTCAGGGTTCTCCAGATGATAACCTCTTTATTTCAGTTCACCACATATTTCCTTTTTGTTTCTTTTATTTCAAGTAAAACATTAGACAGCCAGTCCTCTCCTCTTGCATGAGCCACAAGGGCTTTGACATGGTTAAACTCGCAACCTACCTTCCCAATGGGGTTTTCCACAAGCTCACCAGCTTGTCCTGTTCCAGTCCCAGTTGCTGTTGCTGACTGTAACACTGTAGAAGTGATCATTCTGAGAGAAAGCCTGTTTGACTCTCCCTGGTTGCAAAACCACATGACCGTCTTTGAACAGCAAGTTCTACTCCAGACAATAATCCATTAGTGGATTATTGGGCACTCTCCAAAGCTTTTGCAAAGTATTTTGGCCCCCGACATGTCTAGCATGAGCAGAGCTCCATTATTTTAAATAAAATCTGTTTTGAAGTGTTTGTATGTGATCTATACTAAAAATGTTTTCCCCAATATATCTCCCCAAAACTTATCTATATTCTGTCACAACACTTCTTATCGACTCTCCACATTCCTCTCACCTCCAGCCAACACAAGCCCAGCCCAGGTCAATGTCTCCTCATATCTGCCACCCCAGAACCAGTCCTGTCAAGATCACAAGTGAAAGCAGGCCATTTGGCCCATCAAGTCACTCTGTGAAACCTCCTTGAGCTAAACTGTTCTCCCATCTAGTTCCAGGTTTTGGCCTTGTCTCCATATCCCATGATTCGCTGACTAATTGGAATCCTATCAATTTCCCCCAATGATCCTGCCTCCGCAGCTGCATGTGGCAATGAATTCCACAAATCCACTATCCTTTGGCTAAAGAAATTTCTTCTCATCTCGGTTGTAAATTGATACTTTTTAAATTCTAAGACTGTGCCCTCTTGTCCTGGAATCACCCAACAGAGGAAACAGCTTATTTACATCCAATCTGTTTCTGAGATCCCCACTCATTCTTATATATTCTAATAAATAGAGTCCAAGAACCACTGTATTCCTCATATGTTATTATCATCATTCTGGTAAATGTCCTCTATACCCTCTCCAACCTTTCTAAGATATGGCCCAAAATTGCCCACAGTACTTCAAATGAGGTCTCTCCAGTGCCCCATAGTCTTATCAAAACCTCATTTTTTTTCTGATTCAATCCCCTTTAAAACAAATGCCAACATGCAACTTTCAGGTTATCCTGCATGAGGATTCCCAAGTCCCTTTGTACTTCTGAGGTTTGAATTTTCTACCCATCCAAATAATAATCCAACCATTTATTTCCTCCACAAAAATGCAAAACTGTACATTTCTCAACATTATATCTCATCTGCCATTTCTTCGCCCTTTCTCCTAAGCTGTAGATTTCTTCTACACTTTGTACTCTACCACCCATCTTGGTGTCATCTGCAAACTTTGCCATGAAGCCATTTAATCCACAATCTAAATCATCTTGTATACATTGTAAAAAGAAACAGCCCAACACCAACTCTAGCAGTACACCACTTTTAACAGGCAGCCAACCAGAATAGGATCCCATTGCTTCCTGCCTATCAGCCAATGCTCTACCCAATCTATAATTTCACTGGCAATTCCATGTGTTCTCATCTTATTAAACAGCCTCTTATGTGGCACCTTATCGAAGGCCTTTTGAAAACCCAAATATACTATATCCACAACCTTTCCGTTGTCCACCCTACTTGAGACTTCCTCAAAAAATTCCATTAGGTTGGTCAGACAGGATCTTCCCTTCATGCTGGCTGGGGCCTATCATGCCATGCACCTCGAAGTATTCCATAACCTCATCCTCAAGGATCAATTCCAATATCTTTCCAACTACCGAAGTCAGTCTAATAGGCATCCAATTTCCTTTTTTCTGCCTTGCTCCTTTCTTAAATATGGAAACTACATTTGCAACCTTCCAATCCTCAGGAACCATGCCGGAGTCTGTTGATTTCTGGAAAATCAATTCTAATGCTTCTACAATCTCCAAAGCCACCTCCTTCAGAACCCAGGGGTGCACCTCATCTGGTCCCAAAGCCTTACCTATTTTTAGGCCATCCAGCTTAATAAGCACTACCTCTCTTGTAATCCTGATTGTATTTAATTCTATTCCCGGAGACCTTTGAATATTAGGTATATTGCTACTGTCCTCCACAGTGAAGGCTGATGCAAAATATCCATTTAGTTCCTCTGCCATCTCTTTGTTACCCATTATAATTTCTCCAGCTTCATTTTCCAATTGGCTCAATATCTACCCTACTTTTGTTTTAGCAATTGTGCGTCATTTTAACATTCATGATTTTCCTTTTCCTTGGTATATATCCATCCCGTGCTTTTTCTTTAATTTCTTGTAGAAATATCAACCAATTGTGTTTTGCCATTTTCCAGTCAACTTGGACCAGTTCCTCTCTCATACCACTGTAATTCCCTTTGTTCCACTGAAATATTGACACACCTTATATTTTTTCCTTCTCAAATTGGAAGCTGAACTCTATCACGTTGTGATCATTACTTCCTAAGGGCTCCACAATCTTTAAATCCCTAATTACTCATCACCCAATTCAAAATCACCAATCTTCGGGTGGGCTTATCAGAGAGCTGTTCCAAAATGCCATCCCATAAGCACTCTATAAACACTTTCTCCTGAGATCCTTTACCTTCCTGACATTCCCAATCCCCTTTCATATTAAAATCTCCCATAATTATCTTGACATTCTCCTGACATGCTTTTTCCATTTCCGTCTGTACCTCACAATCCACTTCTTGATTGATGTTTGGGGGCCTGTATATTATAGATAGCAAGGTTTTTTTTTAAACCCTTCCCATTTCTTATTTCAACCCATAAAGATTCCACAATTTTGGTCCCTATGTCCCTTACTTCAAGTGATTTTATAGCATTGAGGAATAGCAAGGGGCGGAAAACATTAGGGGGGGTGGTATATAGGCCTCCAAATAGTAATGTAGAGGTGAAGGAAGGCATAAAAAGAGAAATTAGAGAAGCGTGCAATAAGGGAAGAGCTGTCATCATGGGAGACTTTAATTTACATATAGATTGGAGTAGCCAAATTAGTAAAAATACTGAGGAGGAGGAATTCCTTGAATGTTTACGGGACGGTTATCTAGGGCACTGAGGGAGGGGAGGGTACCTGGCTGCCCATCTTACAAAGACAAAGTCCACGGCTTTGAGTTCTTGTGGGATGTAGCTGGTTGGCGTCATGTGGGTGGTGGTAGGATGTGGACGTGGATATGGCTCTTCAGCCATTGTAGCCATTTTGTGGTGGTTCCATGGAGCCCAAATGGACATTGTCTGGGATGGAGAGCCGTGCATCATAGACCATTTCCGCCGATGAGGTGGGGAGACACTCTTTAGGTGCTGTGCGGATCCCCAGCAGGACCCATGGGAGTTCATCCATCCAGTTGGGCTCAGACAGCTGTAATTTGACGGCTGCTTTTAGATGGCAGTGAAAGCACTCTACCAGACCATTGGATTGGGGGTGGTAGGCGGTTGTGCCACGTAACTGGCTGCCTCAGAATTTGGCCATGGTTGATCAGAGGAAAGAGGTAAACTGGGCTCCCTAGTCCAAAGCTCTGAGGGAAGAAACACCAAAACAGCCGATGTGAGGTAAAGGCCCTTACGCAGGTATCTTATGTTGCAGGCCGGCATGGGCATTGCTTCTGGCCAGCGTGTAAAGCAATCAACCACTGTGAAAAGGTACCTCATTCCCTGGCTGATGGGAAGGGGCCCTACAATCTCCATATTGTTACAAGATCAAACCAGCAACCACAAAGAAAGCATATCACACAGGGGTAAAGATGAACAATTACTTTATTAACAAAAAAATCACCTTCAAACTTTAATTCAAAATTCCCCCTCCCCCCTTTTATAACAATGCCCACTGGTCACTATGCAAATTTCTATAACGGTGTAAAACTAATAAATTCCCCAGCCTAAATATAACATATGTAATTAAAGTCCAAGTTATTTTTCCAACCAGCCCACAGAAAAACTTAAACACAAAACAAACACAAACACACAAAATTCTGATCTCAACTAAAGCAAAGATCATAAACAAAATTCAGTTTGTTTGGTAAACTGAAGCCAAAAGATCTTTGAGAGAGAGAGAATGTGGATGAGGGTAGCGCAGTCGATGTTGTCTATATGGACTTCAGTAAGGCCTTCGATAAGGTACCACATGGAAGGTTAGTTAGGAAGGTGCAGTCTTTAGGTATAAATTTTAAGATAGTCAAATGGATTGAACATTGGCTGAAAGGGAGAGGGCAGAGAGTGGTAGTGGATAATTGTCTGTCAGGTTGGAGGCCGGTGACCAGTGGTGTGCCTCAAGGATCTGTATTGGGCCCATTGTTGTTCGTTATTTACATTAATGATCTTGATGATGGGGTGGTGAATTGGATTAGTAAATATGCAGACGATACTAAGATAGGTGGAATAGTGGATAATGAAGAAGGTTTTCAAGGATTGCAGAGGGATTTGGGCTGCTTAGAAAAGTGGGCTGAAAAATGGCAGATGGAATTTAATGCTGATAAGTGTGAGGTGCTTCATTTTGGTAAGAAGAATCAGAATAGGACATACGTGGTAAATGGGAGTGCATTGAGGAATACAGAAGAGCAGAAAGATTTAGGAGTGACGGTACATCGTTCCCTGAAGGTAGAAACTCGCGTGAATAGGGTAGTGAAGAAGGCTTTTAGTATGCTGGCCTTTATCAATCATTGCATGGAATATAGGAGTTGGGAGGTGATGTTGAGATTGTATAAGACGTTGGTGCGGCCTAATTTGGAGTTCTGTGTGCAGTTCTGGTCGCCTAATTATAGGAAGGATATAAACAGAGTGGAGAGAGTGCAGAGAAGGTTTACCAGAATGTTACCTGGGTTTAAGCATCTAGAGTATAGGGAGAGATTGGACAGATTAGGTCTTTATTCTTTGGAGCGTAGAAGGTTGAGAGGGGATTTGATAGAAGTATTTAAGATTATGAAAGGGATAGACAGAGTGGATGTGGATAGACAAATAGTCTATCCGTTAAGAGGAGGAAAGATTAAAACAAGAGGACATGAGTTAAGAATTAAGGGGCAGAGGTTTAGAGGTAACATGAGGGGGAACTTCTTTACTCAGAGAGTGGTAGCCGTGTGGAATGATCTTCTGGGAGAAATAGTGGCGGCGGAGTCAATTGTATTATTTAAGAAAAGGTTGGACAGGTATATGGATGAGAAGAAGATGGAGGGTTATGGGCATTGTGCAGGGAGGTGGGACTAGAAAGGGGTGTTTGGTTCGGTGCGGACTAGAAGGGCCTAATGGCCTGTTTCCGTGCTGTAATTGTTATGTTATGTTATGTTAAAATGCAAAGTTGTCTTGTGTTGCTTGCAGAGAGAGGAACAACTGGTTTGGTCTGGATCCAATTTTGTTCTTATTTTTCATTTTAGACAGAAAAACTAATGGATTATGGTCAGTATATATTATTAATAGCTTTTGAGCAGTACAAATATACACATCAAAATATTGCAATGCCAAAACAAATGCTAATAACTCCTTCTCAATGGTTGATGGTCGTTAAACTTTTTCCAGAAGTACAAAATAGGATGTTCTACTCCATCCTTCTTCTGTAACAGTACAGTACCAACCACTTCATCACTGGCATCCAGGGCTAAAGAGAGTTGCTTTTCAAAGTTAGGGGACACAAGTAAAAGCTGATGGCGTAAAATGGCTTTAACTTCAGAAATGCTTCCTGGCATGCATCTGACCAGATAATTTTTTCTTTCTTTCCAAGTAGTTTTGTTAATGGGAGTGCAATTTTTGCAAACTTTTTACAAAATCTACGATAGTAGCCAATCATACCTAGAAATCTCCAAAGAGCTTTCTTATTACCGGGGATAGGGAACGCAGTAATAGCCAATACTTTTGCTCCAACCGGTGCCACCTGTCCTACCACATAACCCAGATAAATTACAGTGGCATGTCCAAACTCACTCTTGTGCAAATTCACAGTGAGGTTTACTTCCACCAGTCTATGAAATAGCTGCTCTAATTCAAGCATGTGTTCTTCCCATGTACCCGCACTAATTACTAAATAATAAATATAGGCTCCTGTGTGCTCTAAACCCTGAATTACTGCATTAATCATTCTCTGAAATGTGCCAGGTGAATTTTTCATCCCGAAAGGCATAACATTATACTTATACAATCCCGAAGGTGTAAAGAAATCTCCCCGCCTTTCTCTGTCAAAGGAACACACCAGTATCCTTTTAAGAGATCAATCTTTGTAAGAAACTTAGCTTTCCCCACCTTATCTATAGAATCATCTATTCTGGGAATAGGGAATGCATCAGTCTTTGTCACCATATTTACCTTTTGATAATTTGTACAAAACCTAATTGAGCCATCTGGCTTGGGCACCAGAACACAGGGTGAACTCCAATTTGAATTTGATTTTCAGATGATGTCATTTTTGAGCATATAATCCACCTCTTGATCCAACAATCTGATCTTTTCCTGATTAACTCAGTAAGGATGCTGCTTAATAGGCTTAGCATCTCTGACCTCCACATCATGACAAGCCACAGTAGTTCTTCTTAGAACAACTGGGAATATATCCTTAAATTTCATAAGTAATGCCTTCATTTCTTCCCTTTCTGATTTAGTCAAATGCATTAACTTGGTGTCTAAGTTTTGCAAAACTATAGAATTTTCCAGCCTGGGGCTCTGTGCTCCATGACCTTCCACGAAACTTATCTCCTTCTTACTTTCCTCTATAACTAGCAACTTGGTTGGAAACCTAGTCTCCTCAATCATTTTCTCAAAGTAAGGTTTAAGCATGTTCACGTGACAGACCTGTGTCGCTCTTCAACTATCAGGCATCTCAATGACATAGGTGACCTGGTTAATTTTTGATTTCACCTTATACGGTCCTGAAAACTGAGCTCTCAAAGGGTTTGACTGCATTGGAAACAAAACCAATACTTTGTCGCCAGGTTTAATGTCCCCAATTTATGCTTTTTGATCGTACCCTGAGCAGTTTTTAAATTTTTACTTGCCATCTCACAAGCCTGATGTAATCTGGTTTTAAATTTGAAAACATAATCCAAAAGATTTGATTATATATCATTATGTATCCATTGTTCCTTCAACAATAGTAATGGACCCCTGACTTCATGACGAAGCACCAACTCAAATGGACTAAACGAAGAGACTCCTGAGTTGCCTCTCTAACAGCAAACAATAACAAATGGATTCCTTCATCCTAATCCTTATTATTTTCTACGCAATAAGCCCTCATCATATTTTTCACAGTTAAATGGAACCTTTCCAAGGCCCTTTGACTTTCAGGATGATAGGCAGACGACAATTTGATGGGCTCCCAATTCATACACCACCTGTTGAAATATTCCAGACATAACATTACTCCCTTTGTCCGATTGAATTTCCCTTGGTAGGCCAAACAGTGTGAAAAGTTTTAGCATAGCCTTCACAATCGTCTTTGCTTTAATGTTTCTCAGGGGAATAGCCTCTGGAAACCTTGAAGCTGTGCACATGAGTGTTAACAAATATTCATTTCTTGCTTTGGTTTTTGGCAATGGGCCAACACAATCCACTATCACTTTTGAGAAGGGCTCCCCGAAAGCATGACAAAGTCAACTTGCCCACCAGTTGACAAAGTGTGACAGGTTCTACAAAAGTTCACAACATCCTTTCTTAATTTCGGCCAATAAAACTGTTTCCTTATCTTTTCTACCATCTTCTTCACTCCAAGATGACCTCCTAAAGGTCTACTGTGAGCCAACTTTAATATTTTAATACTGTAAGTTTTGGGAATTACAATTTGCCTTACTACCACCCAATTTTCACTGGCAGGTATCACTTGTGGTCTCCAATTTCTCATCAATATTCCATCTTGAACAAAGTAACCTACTGGCATAGTTTCAATTTCCTGATTAGACCGAATCTTATCTCTTATCCCAGCAAGATCAGGATCATGCTTTTGTCTGGTTATTATTTCTTCTCTTGACAACAGCAAAGCTGGATCCTTAGGTTTGTCCTCAATGCTTGCCTCTACTACAGGATCACCACAGACTTTCTCTACCTCTACCTTTTTTCTAGACATGGCTCTAGCAATGGCACATGAAGGGTAGATTTCCAAATCCTTTTCAGACTCATAAACCAATGGCTTACTTGTGAGTTTCACTGCAGGTATGACTTTACCCTCTACTAAATCATTCCCTAACAAAAGAAAAACTCCATCCACCAGCAGACTTGATCTTATCCCTATCATATCTGGGCCATTAACTAAGTCTGATTTCATCACTATTCTATGAAAGGTATAGGCTCTGCATCACCACCAATGCCTTTAATTAAATTCACATCTCCAGTATTGGTCTCCTCACCAAAATTCAAATTGTTGCTTAATACAAGCAATTGGGCTGCTCCAGTATTCCACAGAATTTTAACTGGCACTTGATTGGATTCTTCTTTAATCAAAATGAAACCTTCAGTCATGAATGGTTTAAAAATATCCATAACTTTCTCACTCTGAACACAGGCAGTTGGTACCACCCCTTTCTCTTTCTTCCTTTTCAGTACAGGACAATTTGCTATTATGTGCCCTGGCTTCTTACAATAGTGGCAAATAACACTCAAAAATTTTTCCTTCACCCATTTCTCTTCCTCTCTTCCTTTAACATCACTCCTAGATTTTCTTTCTACTCTACTTGGATTATCAGCAGTATTCCTTTGAAAGGGTTTCCCTTGTGTTCATTTAGGCTTGTAGGTTAAAGCATACTCCTCTGCTAATTTAGCCAATTTTTGCCAAGTTTTTATATTTTTCCCTTCCAAGTACACTTGAATATCGTCAGGAACACAATTTTTAATCTCCTCAATCAGAATTATTTCCCTCAATAAATCAAACTTATTTTCTACTTTCATTGCAGCACACCACCGATCAAAACACACAACCTTCCTGTAAGCAAAATCCAGGTAAAATTGAGTTGCTGATTTTTTAAAACTCCTGAACTTTTGTCCATAAGCCTCTGGGACTAGTTCATAAGATCAGAGTATAGTCTGCTTTACAAATTTGTAATCATCTGCTTGTTGTAGTGTGAGACACGAATACACCTGTTGGGCTTTCCCTTTAAGAACACTTCGTAGCAGGAGTGACCACTGGTCTGGTGGCCATTTTACATTTACAGTTACTTTCTCAAAATGCTGGAAATACTGGTCTATTTCAGCTTCCTCAAATGGAGGAACTAACCTCACTTCTCTACTGACCAGAAACCTCTCCTCCTGACCAGCACGTGGGTTTTGGGCTTCTCCCCCTCCTTGGATTAGAGTCTGCCTCAATTTAGCTAGTTCTAGCTCATATTTCCATTCTTTCTCTCTCTTCTCCCTTGCAGCTGCTCTCTCCTCCATTTCTGCTTCCTTACTGCTTCCTGTTCTGCTTTCCTTTCTGCCTCTCTTTTTTTCCTCTAACTCTAGTTTTCTCAAAGCCAACTTTACTTCCTCTGAAGTTTTCTCCTTTGGAAACTGTTCTAATACAGCTTCTTCAAATACCTCCTTTCCTACATAGTGCTTAACAATCTTTTGGGCAATTTCCTTTTTTTGTCATCCCAGTTCTTACTGTAAGAAGTTTGAACTTGCCAATTATAACCATCAGTTTGACTTTTTATCCATTTTTAAATTAACCACTGAAGGGTTCAATATTCATAGTTGCTGGTTTTTCTGCTGGTGATTTATACACTCACTGTTTATTTTTAATTTCAAGCTGGAGGTTGAGTCAAACTCAGATGACTGATAACAAGTCAATCGACCCTAAAGCTTCCAAATTGGTTTAATCTTGGTCGATTCCCCCAAATTATGTTACAAGATCAAACAAGCAACCAAAAAGAAGGCATATCACACAGGGATAAAAATGAACAATGACTTTATTAACAAAAAATTCACCTTCAAACTTTAATTCAAAATCCCCCCCTTTTATAACAATGCAAATATATGCAAATCTCTATAACAGTGTAAAACTAATAAATTCCCCAGCCTTAATATAACGTGTAATTAAAGTCTAAGTTATTTTTCCATCCAGCCCACAGAAAAAAAACTTAAGACACAAAACACACAAAGCTCACAAAACTTCAATCTCAACTGAAGCAAGGATCATAAACAAAAGTCAGTTTGTTTGGTAAACTGAAGCCAAAAGATCTTTGTGAGAGAGAGAGAGAGAGAGAGAGAGAGAGAGAGAGAGAGAGAGAGAGAGAGAGAGAGAGAGAGAGAAAGCACAAAATTTGAAGTTGTCTTCTTGTGTTGCTTGCAGAGAGAGGAACAACTGGCTTGTTCCGGATCCTTCTGGCTGCCTTCGGAATTTTCATCCCTTTTGAAATCCCAACATTCTAAACTGTCCTCCAGACCAATACTCATGCTCTGGGCCTCCTTCCACTCCACAGCACCACTACAGTGGTGGTTTATCGTCCAAGTCAAGAAATGTTTAGATCATTTTCTGCACATGCTCAGTCCGTCTCCCATTCTCTCACCAGTCCACCTTCACCTTGGCTCTCTTAGGCAAACTGTCACTTTTTAACATAAAACCATACAACACATAGGCTAATACACAGCACAGAACTCTGTAACAATATGCACATGGTTGAACCTGTCTTCTGAGAGCGGGAAATGTTGCACTGGGTCTTTTGTGTGCCAATGGACTTTGGCTCGCTGCCATTGTACACAGGTTGTTGCCCAAAGTGAAACTTCGTGCTGAAGCCCATGCCATACAAACCTGTCTAAAATGAGGCGGACTGTTGACTAGATGGAAAGATGAGAGGGTCTATTGATTACCCACCGTCTCCAGGTCACAGGCAGGATTGGCCTGTAGACATATCGCACAGGAGTGTTGGGCCTCCGAGGTCCAGCGCGAACTCAATTTGTGGGTTGGTGATGACAGTACGGTATGCCTGTGAGTCAGCATCTTCAGCCTGGTCTCTGGCGAGCTGAGCTGTGTCAATGCCACCTGTCACCTTGGAGATCATTGGCCTGGACAGTGTGTCAACTAGTGTGTCCATTGTATATTCGTAGCTGTACAAAAGGTGCCATTGTTGCTTCACTGACTAGGCATCTGAGATTTTGCCCAACCCCTGCACCAGCGGCTTGTTGTCCATGTAGGCATGATCACTCGGCCTTTGAGGATGTACCGTAAATGGCATATGGCCAGATACATTGCCAGCAATTCATGATCAAAAGTGCTGTACTTCATTTCGGGTGGTCAGAAGTGTTTACTGAAGAAAGCGAGTGGCCGCCACTGGTGATCCACCCACTGTTGCAGCACTATGGCCACTGAGGCATCTGTCTTTAGCGAAAGGGGTATGTCTGAATCTGGGTGTGGCAGGAATGTGGCTTTGGAAAGTGCTGTTTTAGTCTCCATGAATGTCTGGAGTGCCTCTGCAGACCAGCTGGGCTCCTTATTACCTGCCTTAATGAGGTTGAAAGGAGGGCGCGTGGTGGCTGCTGCTCCTGGGAGGAAGTGATGATAGAAATTCACCATCCCAAGGAATTCCTGCAGGCATTTGAGGGTTTTGGGCCTGGGAAAGTTCCAAATAGTCCTTTGGAGATGCAGTGCCCAAGGAAGTCAAGGGTGGACAAACCAAACTGGCCCTTGGATGGGTTGATGGTTAGCCCGAAAGTCTGCAGACGGGCAAAAAGGCATTTTAAATGTTCTTTGTGGGTCCTGGGATCTGAGCTGGCAATGAGGATGTCATCCAGGTTCACAAAAATCCATGAGGCACTGCAATATTTGGGCTGCATTTTTCAGCCTGAATGGCATTCTCAGGAACTCGGAGAGGCCAAATGGGGTAGTTATGGCCGTCTTCTGAATGTCGTCCTGGTACACTGGGATCTGATGGCAGCCTTTCACTAGATCAACTTTGGAAAATGTCTGGGCATCTTGGAATCGTGTGGCAAGGTCCTGTATATGCAGGACGGGGTATTTGTCTGATACCATTGCATCATTGACCATGTGGTAGTCTCTGAAGGCAGTTCACCCTGTGCCTGGACTGGGGCCACCGCCTCCCACTCCCTGCCCGGACCGGGGCCTCCGCCTGCCTCACTCGACCGAGGCCGGGGCCGCCGTCTCCCCCTTGCTCCTGCCCGTATCGGGGCCGCCGCCGTCTACCCTTCGCCCGGACCGGGGCTGGGGCCGCTGCTGCTCTCCCTGTGCCTGGACTGGGGCCGCCGCCTCCCACTCCCTGTCTGGACCGGGGCCTCCGCCTGCCTCACTCGACCGAGGCCGGGGCCACCGTCTCCCCCTTGCTCCTGCCCGTATCGGGGCCGCCGCCGTCTACCCTTCGCCCGGACCGGGGCCGGGGCCGCTGCTGCTCTCCCTGTGCCCGGACTGGGGCCGCCGTCTCCCCCTTGCTCCTGCCCGGATCGGGGCCGCCGCCGTCTACCCTTCGCCCGGACCGGGGCCGGGGCCGCTGCTGCTCTCCCTGTGCCCGGACTGGGGCCGCCGTCTCCCCCTTGCTCCTGCCCGTATCGGGGCCGCCGCCGTTTACCCTTCGCCCGGACCGCAGCTATACAGAGTCCAGCCAAACCACTGGCAACCCAAACTCCTCGGCCCCGGTCCGGGCAGTATGGACCGACCTAGGAGGGGAGGCAGGCCCCTCCAGCCCGGGTAAGAAACCTGCATAGGAGAAGGCCACTCCGATATAAAACCTACGACCCAAGGACCTCGCTGCCACGTCCCAGCTTGCTTGGCCACGGCACACGAACCATGGGTGTAAAGGGTGGGGCCAGTACTGCGCGCACTGCACTCCACCTAAAAGCTCCTTTGCGCAGGCCCGAGGACAGGTCCACGTCCTCCCCCTCAACGTCCTCCCCCTCCACGTCCTCCCCCTCCACGTCCTCCCCCTCCACGTCCTCCCCCTCCACGTCCTCCCCCTCAAAAGATGCTCACAAACTCAAGCTAGCATGCTGGAACATCAGAACCATGCTAGACAAGACTGACAGCCACCGACCTGAACGTCGGTCTGCCCTCATTGCACATGAACTCCTCAGACTTGACATCGACATAGCCGCTCTCAGTGAAGTCCGCCTGGCAGATGTAGGCAGCCTCCAAGAACGCGGCGCGGGCTACACACTCTACTGGTCTGGCAAGCCTTCGGATGAACGACGCCTATCTGGTGTAGGCTTCATGGTCAAGAGCTTCATTGCCTCCAAACTCGAAAACCTTCCGACAGGCCTCTCGGACCGAATCATGTCCATGCGACTCCCACTTCAAAACAAGCGTCACATCACCCTCATCAGTGTCTATGCTCCAACCCTCCAGGCGGAACCAGCAGAAAAGAACAAGTTCTACACCGACCTGCGCAACCTCATCCAACGTACCCCTACAGCCGACAAGGTTGTCATCCTGGGCGACTTCAACGCTCGTGTCGGCAAAGACTCAGAAACCTGGCCAGGAATCCTGGGCAAGCATGGCGTCGGCAAGTGCAACGACAATGGGCGCCTCCTGTTGGAGCTCTGCGCAGAACAGCGGCTTGTCATTACAAACACCCTTTTTCAGCAGAGGGACAGCCTTAAGACCACCTGGATGCATCCCCGATCCAAACACTGGCACCTCCTGGACTACATCCTGGTGCGAGAAAGTGACAAACAAGATGTGCTCCACACCAGGGTCATGCCTAGCGCGGAATGCCACACTGACCACCGGCTGGTTCGCTGCAAGCTCAACCTTCACTTCAAGCCAAAGCCCAGGAACAATAAAGCCCCCAGAAAGAGGTTCAATGTTGGAAAACTGCAGTCAGACGAAGCGAGAGGAAACTTCCAGGCAAACCTCAAAGCAAAGCTCGACGTTGCATCCCGCCTCACGGACCCGTCCCCTGAAACCCTCTGGGATCAGTTGAAGGCTACCATACTGCAATCCACTGAAGAGGTACTGGGCTTCTCCTCCAGGAAAAACAAGGACTGGTTTGACGAAAACAGCCAGGAAATCCAGGAGCTGCTGGCAAAGAAGCGAGCTGCCCACCAGGCTCACCTTACAAAGCCGTCCTGTCCAGAGAAGAAACAAGCCTTCCGTCGCGCATGCAGCCATCTTCAGCGCAAACTCCGGGAGATCCAAAATGAGTGGTGGACTAGCCTCGCCAAACGAACACAGCTCAGCGCGGACATTGGCGACTTCAGGGGTTTCTACGAGGCTCTAAAGGCTGTGTACGGCCCCTCACCCCAAGTCCAAAGCCCGCTGCGCAGCTCAGACGGCAAAGTCCTCCTCAGCGACAAGATCTCCATCCTCAACCGATGGTCAGAACACTTCCAATCTCTTTTCAGTACCAACCGCTCAGTCCAAGATTCCGCCCTGCTCCAGCTCCCTCAACAGCCCCTAAGGCTAGAGCTGGATGAGGTTCCCACCCTGGATGAGACATATAAGGCAATCGAACAACTGAAAAGTGGCAAAGCAGCAGGTATGGATGGAATCCCCCCAGAAGTCTGGAAGGCTGGCGGCAAAACTCTGCATGCCAAACTGCATGAGTTTTTCAAGCTTTGTTGGGACCAAGGTAAACTGCCTCAGGATCTTCGTGATGCCACCATCATCACCCTGTACAAAAACAAAGGCGAGAAATCAGACTGCTCAAACTACAGGGGAATCACGTTGCTCTCCATTGCAGGCAAAATCTTCGCTAGGATTCTACTAAATAGAATAATACCTAGTGTCGCTGAGAATATTCTCCCAGAATCACAGTGCGGCTTTCGCGCAAACAGAGGAACCACTGACATGGTCTTTGCCCTCAGACAGCTCCAAGAAAAGTGCAGAGAACAAAACAAAGGACTCTACATCACCTTTGTTGACCTCACCAAAGCCTTCGACACCGTGAGCAGGAAAGGGCTTTGGCAAATACTAGAGCGCATCGGATGTCCCCCAAAGTTCCTCAACATGATTATCCAACTGCACGAAAACCAACAAGGTCGGGTCAGATACAGCAATGAGCTCTCTGAACCCTTCTCCATTAACAATGGCGTGAAGCAAGGCTGTGTTCTCGCACCAACCCTCTTTTCAATCTTCTTCAGCATGATGCTGAACCAAGCCATGAAAGACCCCAACAATGAAGACGCTGTTTACATCCGGTACCGCACGGATGGCAGTCTCTTCAATCTGAGGCGCCTGCAAGCTCACACCAAGACACAAGAGAAACTTGTCCGTGAACTACTCTTTGCAGATGATGCCGCTTTAGTTGCCCATTCAGAGCCAGCTCTTCAGCGCTTGACGTCCTGCTTTGCGGAAACTGCCAAAATGTTTGGCCTGGAAGTCAGCCTGAAGAAAACTGAGGTCCTCCATCAGCCAGCTCCCCACCATGACTACCAGCCCCCCCACATCTCCATCGGGCACACAAAACTCAAAACGGTCAACCAGTTTACCTATCTCGGCTGCACCATTTCATCAGATGCAAGGATCGACAATGAGATAGACAACAGACTCGCCAAGGCAAATAGCGCCTTTGGAAGACTACACAAAAGAGTCTGGAAAAACAACCAACTGAAAAACCTCACAAAGATAAGCGTATACAGAGCCGTTGTCATACCCACACTCCTGTTCGGCTCCGAATCATGGGTCCTCTACCGGCACCACCTACGGCTCCTAGAACGCTTCCACCAGCGTTGTCTCCGCTCCATCCTCAACATCCATTGGAGCGCTCACACCCCTAACGTCGAGGTACTCGAGATGGCAGAGGTCGACAGCATCGAGTCCACGCTGCTGAAGATCCAGCTGCGCTGGATGGGTCACGTCTCCAGAATGGAGGACCATCGCCTTCCCAAGATCGTATTATATGGCGAGCTCTCCACTGGCCACCGTGACAGAGGTGCACCAAAGAAAAGGTACAAGGACTGCCTAAAGAAATCTCTTGGTGCCTGCCACATTGACCACCGCCAGTGGGCTGATAACGCCTCAAACCGTGCATCTTGGCGCCTCACAGTTTGGCGGGCAGCAGCCTCCTTTGAAGAAGACCGCAGAGCCCACCTCACTGACAAAAGGCAAAGGAGGAAAAACCCAACACCCAACCCCAACCAACCAATTTTCCCTTGCAACCGCTGCAATCGTGTCTGCCTGTCCCGCATCGGACTGGTCAGCCACAAACGAGCCTGCAGCTGACGTGGACTTTTTTTACCCCCTCCATAAATCTTCGTCCGCGAAGCCAAGCCAAAGAAGAGTCTCTGAAGGAGCGCCAGCCACCAGAGTTCTTTGGGACCATGTATAGTGCTGTTGAAATAGCAGACGATCCCCAATTCCTCCATCTTGGCAAAGTCGGACTTGGCTAGGAGGAGTTTATCTCATGGCAGTCACCGCACTTGCGCATACATGGATGGACCATTGGTCTATATGTGGTGTATGCCATGTGTTGATCTGCATCATGGAAGTTGGGGGCCACTAGAGCAGGGAAGTATGGTGTACACGCTTTGTTCGAGAGTGTGGACTCCCAAAGCTGGAAAGTGTCTTGGCGCAGTGTGAGGGGGAAAACCTGAAAGGTAGTTGTATTAACCAGCCAGCATTGGTTGAGGTTGACCAGGAGTTAGTTCGCCCAGAGTAAATTCACTCCTAGGAAAGCCTGGCCTACTGAGGTGATGGTACAGTTCCACCTGAAAATGGCATTCCCAGTATGAATGATCATGCAACATGTCCCATAGGTGAGGATGGATGAACTGTTGGCAGCCTGTAGGGGTAGACCTCTGGCATTGTTCTTCTGCTCAAAGAACATGGGCAGAACTAGACTGATTTCTGGTGGGCCTTCCAGTCTCAAAGGTAAAGCAAGCTTTGTCTGGTGCCAACGGCCGAGACCACTAATAGCGGCCGGCTTGCTCATTTCCCTGTGTCTGTCTGGGCTTGCTGCCTGAAAAGGTGCAGTACGGTACACACCGCTGGGCATTGTAGATCCACCGATGATTGTAGTAGCAGTACCCTGCTGTTTTGTTGCTGCAGTCACCACGTTGTGGCTTGACTGCTACGTTGGCCACCATGGGGGTGCACGAAGTTTGTGCTGTTGCTCCCTCTGCGCAAATGGGCTGCACGTGGATGGAGTCAGGTTGTGGCATGCTTCTCTCACCACGAGATGCAGTTTGGCAAAGTCCATGTTGGAAATGGCACCGGCAACTTGGAAAGGAAGCACTTTGTGTGTCTGTCTGCAAGGCCCACTAGCTCTTGCATCAGTTCTGAGAGTTTGCGATCACCATTCTCATTTTAAGCACGCGAATGGCCCGTTCGTGCTAGCTGAGTTCAAATGACATGAGCAAAAACCATTTAAACATTGTGTACTTGCCATTCAAGGGTGGGTTGTTGATAAACAGGGCAACTCGCTGCTGTGGCATGGTCCAGGACGCTGACCACATGCCAGAACTTTGTGTCCTTGGATGTTATTCCTCGCAAGGTGAACTGTGATTCTCCATGTTGCACTCAGCTGTGTGGCTGGTTTGCCCAAAATGGCAGCAAGTGGATGCTTTTGGTGTAAACTGCCGCGGGAGATCCATTGGTGGCAGCAGCTTGGGCTGTGGACAAGTCGGCAGGATTCATTTTGCTGCGTGTTGTGGGTTCTAAAAATGTTAGAAACTGTTCAAGGTCACCACTGTAGCATTGCTAAAGGCAGAGTTGCTGAAATAAATGCTGTCCACACAAAGCAAGTAAACCAGTAACTGCCATTTATTCAAACCACGCACGTTCCTGTTGAGGGGATACAACAGGCTCACAGGATTGATGTCATAATGTTGCTGAGAGGCCTGGCCGTTTCGCTGGCAATGCATTCCTGCAGCCTGGAACTTCTGTGTGGTGGGAAGAAAGCCTCTGTGCCCTGCTGCACTAGTTGTTCATTATGGCGATTCAGCCCATCGTGTGTGGAGTTGACCCGGCCCGCTTCACATCCACTACCCTCTCTGAATTCTCCCATATACTCAATATTGAATTGATTTACTATCTCACCGTTAATACTGAGTGTCTGAACCCTCCTGACTAACTTCACATGTGAGTCCTTGTCAAAGGCCTCACCGAGGTCTATGGAGACAACATCCAGAACCTTTACTTCATCAGCTTTCCTGGTAACTTTCTCAAAATACTCTATAAGATTGGTTAAACACGACCATGTTGACAATCCCCAATCATTCCCTGCCCATCAACATACTAATCTCTTACAACATCTTCCAATAATTTACTTACTACTGACGTCAGGCTCACCAGACTATAATTTCCTGAGTTGCTATTGGAGCTTTTGTTAAACAATGGAACAACATGAGTTACTCTCCAATCCTCCAGCACCTAAGGACATTTTAAATATTTCTGTGAGGGCTCCTGTAATTTCTGCATTAACTTCTCTCAAGGACCAAGGGAATATCTTCTTGTCAGACCTTGCTTTTAAGAATACAAGAACCTCCTCCTCTTTAATCTGTACAGGTTCCATAACTTCATTGCTTATTTTCCTTACATTCCTAGACTCTATGCCAGTTTCTTGAGTAAATACTGATGCAAGTTACTGATGTAAGTTCTTCCCCATCTCTCCTGGCTCCATCCAACTATCCTTTTGAACTTAATCCACCTGTAGAAACCCTGAGGATTTTTCCTTCATATTGTATGCTGAAGCAACCTCACGTCTTTTAGCCCTCCTGATTTCCCTCTTTATTTTTGCCTATATTTTTATACTCTTCAAGTATCTCATTTGCTCCTTGTTGTCTATTCCTGCAGTATGCCTCTCATTTTCTCTGGACAAGAATAAACTCCAGAGCATTGTTAACTTGGCCTGTGACATCACAGACACCAGACTTCAATCCATCGAGGACATCTATATGAGGCAATACCTTAAGAAAGCAGCCTCTATTCTCAATGGCCCCACCACCCAAGCCATGTCCTCTTCTCTCTGCTACCATCGGGGAAAAGGTACAGGAGCGTAAAGATAAGCACTCAACAGCACAAGGACAGCTTCTTCCCCGCTGCCAACATATTCCTGAATAATCAATGAACCAAAGATACTGCCTTACTTTTTGTGCACTATTGTTTAAATGTTTTTATATAGTAATTGTCGTGAGTTTTAATGTGAAATTTTGCACCGTGATGCTGCTGCGCAATTTCATGTCAATAAATTCTGATTCTGATAGGAACGTACCAACTCTCTACTCTCAAAATTTTGCTTTTGAATGCCTTCCACTTACTGAATATATATTTGCCAAAAAGCAACTTAACCCAATCCATGCTTCCTAGATATTTCCTTATTTATTCAAAATTAGTCTTTCCCCAATTTAGAATCTCAACCCATGGACTAATTAAAAATAAATAATCAGTGCAGAAAAGAGAAAAAAGTGAGGTACTGTCGATAGGTTCATTGTCCATTCGGAAATCTGATGATGGAGGGATAAAACAGTTTTTGTACTGTTGGGTGGGCATCTTCTGGCTCTGTGCCTCCTTCCTGATGGTAGCAGTGAGAAAAGGGCATGGTCTGGGTAGTGAGGGTCCATGATGATTGAGGCTACTTTCTTGAGATACCACCTCTTTAATGGAGTGAAGAGTGATGCCCATTATGGCGCTGGCCATGTTTACAACCCTCTGTAGCTTTTTTGTGTCATTGGCACCTCCACACCAGATAGTGATGTAACCAGTCACAATGCTCTCCACGGGACACCTGTAGAAATTTTCAAGTCTTTATTGACATATCAAACTTCCTCAAACTCCTCAGGATATATAGACACTGGGGAGCCTTCTACATGGACAAAGGAACTGCAGATGGAATTTTACTCAGACAAATGTGATGTGATCATTTTGGGAAATTAAACCAGGGCAGGAGTGTCATGGAGCAGTGAGACCTTGGTGTACCTGTACAAGTACACAGTTCCCTGACAGTGGTGACACGGGTAGAGAGGGTGGGGACAAAAGTGGATGGCATGCTTCTCTACACCAGCTGAGGCTTAGTGTGCAGATGTTCGGAAGTGATGTTCCACTTGTACAAGATGCTGGTTGGTCCAAACCTGGAATGTGATGTGCAGTACTGGCTGTCGCACTGCAGGAACAATGTCATTAAACTGGGCTGTGTGCAGGAAAGATTCACAAGATAGTGCCAGGATTGGAGGGTCTGAATTACAAGGAGGGATTTGATCAGTTGTTTCCTGGATTCCCTTGAGTGAAGGAGGCTGAGGGGTGACATGAGATCAGAAACAGAGAAGGTTGCTGTACAGGGTCTGTTTCCCATGGTAGGAGTGTGTAAAACTGGAGGGAATGGGTTGAAGGTGAGAGGGAGGAGGTTTAAAGGGATCTGAGGTGTAAATGTTTCACACTCGGTAGTTGGTGTCTGAAATGAGCTGCCAGAGGTGGTGGAGGCTGGAACAGGTATCTGCACTAGTTTCAGAGGTATCTGCACTGGTAACTGAATGAGCAGGTCATCGTACAAGGCAGGTGGAATTAGTGTGGATCGTGATAGTCAACGTAGATGTGGTAGGTTGAATGGTCTGTTTCTCTGCTGTTCAACTCTGACGATGAGACTCCAACCTGCATTGGTTTTGGCTGCTGATGACCTCAGCACTGAGCTTGGATCTCTGAACCCCTTGGCCTTTGACATGACCCTTGCACCCTCCCACTTTAACCAAGCTGTCAGCCATCCCCAATTCCTCACATCACGGGAGAGTTACTGGTTTAGTTCTGTGTCCGTGCATCACCACAGAAACAGGAGCAGGAGTTTGGCACTTGTCCTCCTCAGACCCTCAGTAGAATCAATGCTGATCTGCCCCAGGCCAGAAACACACAGCTCACAATTGTCCGATCATTAAAAATAACCATCGCTTTCTTCAGATACTGAGACCTGCCCTCAAAACCCACTCGGGTAGGACATTCCAGAGATTCATCTGCCCCAAAGCTGAGGTTGGACCACACTGTGTCTCTGCAGGATGATGGGTGGTCTCTCCTTCTCCATCTCCCTACTGTGCAGGTCAGGAGCTGTACTGGGCTGTGTGTAAGTATGTCCTGAGCTGGGTGTAGAGGTCTGTATCCCTCCAGAGTGTGGGTGGCTGGCACAGAGTTCTCTGTCCATACTGGGCTGAGTGTGGTCTGTATGGGCTGTGACATCACACTGTAGTGCAGAGGTCGTTCACGTCTTTCTCTGTACTGCAAAGGGGTTGCTTCTGTAAATCTGTGTCCCTGCAGAACAGTGCTGAAGTTGTTGGGGTCCGGATCCACAAATTGATATCCACCCTGAACATGAGATGTGGGGAGGTTACACAGGAGACTATTCCATCCCCCAGATCAGTGCTGGCTCCCTGTGCCTCGATCCCATCAGTTTCCTCTCCTGCTACTTTGCAAGTTATTTCCTCCTAAGGACTTGTCAAGATCCCTTTTGAACATGCTGATTGGTTGTTTCTCGCCCCCTGCAGGCAGTGGATCCCAGATGAGAACATCCCTCAGAGAACACAGAACAACAGGAGCAGGACTTGACTTCCTGTATCTTGGGCCTGCTCCACATTTACTGTGATCATGGCTGATCTGTCCCAAGCCAATAGCACAGACCTTCACTTCCCTCATCCCTCCCCCTTTTTAAATGTCCAGTGGTCCAGCTTCCACAGAACACACAGCTGCACAGGAACAGAGGAACTAGAAATCTGCATCACATTACAGGCCCTTTGGCTGTTGTGCTGACCTGATAACCTATTCCAACAACAGCCTGGAATTTTCTCACTGGATAAACTAATTTTTTTTCAGTTCCATTTACCTATCCAAACATCTCTTCCAAGATCCTATTGTACCTGCCTCCACCACTGTTGCCTGGAACACATTCCACGCACCCACCACTCTCTGTGTGAACTTACCTTTTGTGCTTACTCCTATGCACCTTAAAACTATGTCCCCTCATGTTAGCCATTTCAGTCAGGGGGGAAAAAGCCTCTGGCCATCCACACAATTCAGTGCAAACACTGCCGATCTGTCTCAGGCCTGACCTCCTTTTGAGAGCAATTCTATACAACTCACAAATGCCCAATCAGATTTCTCTGTGGTTGGTCTCTTCTTCTCCATCTCCCTCTGTGCAAGACTGGAGTTATAATGCGCAGTGTCACGAGCTTGATTGTATAGGTCTATGTCCCCCAGTGTGCAGTACTCTCTGTCCACAGTGGGCTGTGACATCATAGTGCAGGGGTTGTCACGTCTTTATATGTACTACAAAGGGGTTGCTGCTGTAAAATAGTATCCCTGCAGAGCAGTTGGGGTCTGGATCTTTGCATTGCAATGCCTCTTAGCCCAGCATTGTATGTTTTATTTGGAGTGTGCCCTTATAGGAGAGCATTACGGCAATTCCCTTATGGGAATGGATTATTGGTTCAGGTCAATTCACCACAGGAATGTTTAGGCCACTCAATCAATAAAAGTCCATGTCTCTGACTGATTTTTGTGGCTGTGCAAGGATATGAGCAACAAAACTCATCACAGGCAATGGGAGAAGTGCTCAGCAAGTACAGACTAACCTGCTTGTTCCTGTATTTTCCATGTGCTTTTCTTTTATTATACATTTTTTTAACATTTATACAACTAGCTGTTGAAAAGATCTCTGTCCTTGCAGTAAAGTGACTTCAGTAAAGGTCTGTGTCCTTACAGTGAAGAGACTGCTGTAAAAGTCTGTACCCTTACAGTACAGTGACTGTTGTAAAGCTAGGTGTCCTTGCAGGTCTGCATCCTTACTGTCCAGTTCTGCTGATGTTTTTGCGTCAGAGTTACAGTGTGATGCTGAGATTGTCCAGCTCTTGGTCAACAGTGTTGTGTTTTGTTCAGTCTCTGTCCACATATCAGAGAGATGGATGTTTGACCAGTCTGTGTCCTCTGCCAAGTTTCTCCAATACTTTTGTGTATTGTACTGTGACCTCACTGACTGGAGCTGTGCCCAGACAGCTCCATGTGTTGGGAATTAATTGGCAGTGTTATTGCAGTGTGACAGATGATATTGTGTTTATTTTGTATATAGATATGATTTTAGGAGATAATTTGGGGCATGTTTTTTAGTACTTTAAATACGTTAAAACAGATTTTATTTAAGATACTGGAGCTCTGCTCCTGCTAGACAGGCCGTCACCAAGAGCCTTTGCAAAAGATTTGCAGAGTGCTCAAAAGACTTCACTCATGGATTGATGTTTACAAAAAGGCAACAGGTGAAAGAAGTTGTTGGAGCCGCAGGCTGTCTGGAGTGGAACTTGCTGTTCTAAGAGGGTCATGTAGTTTTGCAAGCAGGGAGAGTCAAACAGGCTTTCTCACAGAGAGAGAGAGAAAATTCAGTTCTGCAGTTTAACAGTTAGTAGCAGCAACTGGGATTGGAATAGGACAAGCTGACAAGCTTGTGGGCAAACCCAATTTGAAAGCTGGGTTGTGACTGCTTACTTCAGCCTAGTTAAATCCCTTGTGGTACATGCAGGAGAAGAGGACTGGCTACCTAATGTTTCACTTGAAATAAGTGAAACAAAAAGGAACTCTGTGGTGACCTGAAAGAAAGAGGTTATCATCTGGAGAACCCTGAGGGGGCAAGTTTCTTCAGCAAGACACTGAAGTGGCTAATTAAAAATGAATCAATTGTGGGTGTCCAGCATACAACAAATCTCTCTCTGAAAACCGACAAGAACCTTCCTGAGTGGTAACCATTTAACTTTCAAGCACCAAAGCCTGGTGAACTTACTAAATGTTAAATTCTGTGCACAGTATAAGAATTGCCGCAACCAATGAACTTGGAGGAATGAGAAGTGAGATTGGACTGTGAACCAAATAACTTTTCTGAATTTACACACACAATACATACATGTGCGCTTAGAATTAGAAGGGGGTTAGGTTAGTTAAGTCAATAGCGATAAATTAAAGTGTAATTTTTGTTTTCATGTTTAAAGATAATTAAAAGCAATGTTTGCTTAAGTAACCATTTGTGGTGGTGAATATCTATTGCTGCTGGGTTTTAGGGTCCTCTGGGCTCATAACACCACTGAGATCCCTCCCACTGAAGACAGATGGTATGACCTGGTTGATCCCTGCTGCCTTTTCACATGGAGCCACAGTTGTCCTCCATGTAGAATATTGATCACATAGTAGACCCTTCTGCCCATGATGTTTTGCTGACATATATGTACCTTCCAAAATGAACTAAACCCTCCCTTCAATATAACCTTTTAATTTTTCTTTCATCCATGTCTCTGTCTAAGCAGCTCTTAATTAACTCCATTATTCCAGCCTCCAGTACCATCCCTGGCAATGCATTGGTGGCAGCCACATCTGTGTGTAAACAAAAAAGCTTACCCCTGGTGTCTCCCCTAAACGTACCTCCCTTTACTTTGTATAGATGACCTCTGGTTTTATTATTCTTGCACTGGGACAAAGGTGCTACATGTCAATTTTACCTATGCCTCTCATAATCATGTAGACCTTTATTAAGTCACATTTCATCCTTCTTTGCTCCAAAGAGAAAAACCCTAGCTTTGCTCGCCTTGCCTCAGGCCATATTTTCCAGTCCAGAGCACATGCTGCTAAATCTTCTCTGCACCCACTTCATAGCTTACACATCCTTTCTTTAATGAGGTAACCAGAGCAGAACACAATATTTTAAATGTGGTCTCAAAAGAGATCTATAGATTTGCAACATTACCTCACAACTCCCAAATTCAATTCCCAGTGATCTGGTATGTCCCCTGTGGGGATGAAGTTATCAAAATCTATCAAGGGCTCAGAGGTGTAGGGTGTGTGTGTGATCATCAAGGATCCGCACCATGCTCTGTTCTCCCTGCTACCATAAGGAAAGAAGTATAGGTGCTACAAGACTTGCACCACCAGGTTCAGGAACAGTTGCTACCCCTCCACCATCAAAATTCTAAACAACTCTCATTCAGGTCCTCTGAACAATCTTTACCATGCATATTACTTATAACAAATTATTTTTCCTGCAAAACACAATCAGTTTCTTTATAATTCTCTTTTCTACACGTATCTTTCTTCTTGAGTACAGTTTAGAGCATCATTCCCAAAGTGGGAGGAGCCACTGGGTCTGGTGGAACGATCCAAGCGGCCAGTGAGGAAAAAGGGGGCGGTTTGAACATCTTTATAACTTGGTGATGTGCTCTGGACAGGACGCGCACCACACACAAGCCAGATCAGACAGCAGATGCCGTAAGGTCTGGTGATAATCGCATTTTCACTTCTGCAAGAGGCTCATAAACCTAGAGGCTTGAAATTTATTGACAGTCTTGTAATGTGCATTTATATTATAATATAATAGTTATGATTTGGGGGACCTCACAATATTTCCATTTGTTCATTGCTTTGTTTTACATGGTTTTTACATTTGTCTTTTTCTAGAAATGGTTTGTTTTGTCGTTCTCCTCTGCAGCTGCACACAATATATTCATTTATTTATATTCATGTAACATTAGGCAGTGTTAAGTTGCATTTCATGAATGCACATATACATGTTATACATATATAGGGTATGTGTTACCAGCGATCGTCATAGTATTTGTTATGTATTTACGTCTAACTGTAACTTCTTATGTTAAACATATAACCATATAACCGTTTACAGCATGGAAACAGGCCATGTCGGCCCTTCAAGTCCGTACCGGTTCACTTGAATAACTCCACTAGCTCCTCCGCAAACTCCTGAGGAAGTAGAGCAGGGGTGTCAAACTCAAATTCACGGAGGGCCAAAATTAAAAACTTGGACTAAGTCAAGGGCCGAAGTAAATATTTATTGAAAATTTTCAACCACATCTGCATGTTTTCTCTTCTTTCAACATATGTAATGTTAAACTTTTTCTTATTAAAATAAATGTTTAATAATAGTTTTGGATAAACTCTTTCCAGAAGCATTAACACATGAGAAATAAAATATTCAATAAATAATATTTCTCTATAGAGGATTTGTCAAATGTTGCTAGTGTGCTGTCGAATAGTAAAATCTGAGGGCTATTGAGAATGTGGGAGAATAACATGATTCCTGAAACAATCAAATGGGTGACTGAATGTGGGCATGAACTCTAGCAGGGTTATTTGCCATGCCCTTTTTCCATTGGTACAGATATCCTTTGATTTACACACTTTTCAAGTTTTATGCCTAATGAGCTTGTATCCAGGTGCAGGACCATTTTTAACCAGGAATATATTTATCACTGTGACATGAAACTATTGGAAGATCGTTTTATCCTGAGATTAAAGTTCATAGTACTTACTCAGGCCTGTGTGCGGGAGGGCGGGGTTTGCGGGCGATCGGGTTGGACAACGACAGTGCGGGGGCATTGGCTCTCGCTGCAGGGCGGCATCTTGGCGGATCAGCGGCCCCGTCACCGTGAGTCGCGGATCGGCCTGCGGCAGGGAGGGGGAGTGGGCAACGGTCCTGGTGAGGTCAGGCCCGAGGCCTCCGGTTCCGGGCGCTGGGAAGCGGCCTTGGCTTCCCCTGACACCGGCCAGGCCCCAAAACCAGAGTCCACGGTGAGACCCTGCAACGTAAACAGAGGAGGTGGGGGCGATTAGCAGGCTGACGCCAATGCATTCTGGAATTTGTTGTATTACTGTGCATGCGCTATACTGGCACGGCGGCCAGCGGGCCACCTCTAATACATTTTTGAAATGATCTTGCGGGCCAAATATAATTATATCGGGCCAGAGTTTGACATGTGTGAAGTAGAGGCTTTCTTCATGATGCCATTGGTGTGTTGGTTCCAGGAAAGATCTTCCAAGATAGTGACTCCCAAGAACCTACATTTGCTCATCCTCTCAGACAATTAAAATTTGACTTATAAACCAGCTGCTCTTTTGGTTAATCTAATGTCTCATCAAACTTTTCTTCTTTCATTATAACTATATCGATGTAATGAAAACTTGATGAAAATTCAGAGCCACAAACGCAGCCCTATAATCGCCCTGCTAACTTAAACCCTAGAAATTATCGTAATTTTAAATTAGAATCAATCTTTGATCTCTATAACTGCTCAGTAATTCTAGAATTCTAAAGATTTAAGTATTTTTGCTGCATCATTTATATACAAAGTGTGACAGTTTCAGAACTCTCACTTTTCTTTGTGATCTAGGGATTATCCCATTTCCCCCCCCCCCCCCCCCCAAAACTGTTTGCGAAAACTGATAGTTTCGTTGGTGTGTTGTAAATAAATGATTCTCAAACAAGGCTCGTGAATACGTCTCTCTCTCTGGAAAGTTACTATGAATCCAATAAAAATACATCATTTACACTTAAACCTCAGGATGTCTAAAGGCCGGGTGGCAGGTGACAACTCTATAAATGAAGTATTTGATTTTTTAGTTTCACAATTGTACTTATATCATTGTGTCATGGACTTTCCCTAGTGATTGCATTACTTATGTTATTTCTGCGGTACTTTGTTGTGATTGGCAGGATTTTTTATATAAGGAACTTATATAAGTCTAAACAATATAGTGCTGAATATTGGAAATATGGATTTTTATCAACACCAAATAATCACAGCAACTGTGTGAAAGGGTCTTGTCAAATGAAACCAAATCATCTTTACTGAATGCTCCGAAAGCACCTCCGAGGCGCCGACATCAATCTTCCTTGGGGAGAAAAATTTGGCAGAGGGCTGGGGGTGGGGTGATAACTCTTATCAGCCGACGACCCAACTCCCCGCTTCCTGACAGAGCCTGCCCAACCAGGGAGGTGAATTCAGCGGTCCAACGGCGTTCGGGCGGGTGACACTGGGGTAGGGGCGGCCGGCGGGGGGATGTCGCAGCACGGGTGGCCGCTCCTGCACCGGCACCGCTGTCTGCGGTTCCAAATGTGGCATAGTAATGGCGGTCTTCCCTACTCATAAACCCCTACGCAGTTAGAATTGCGTGGGAGATTATGGATGGGGAAGACAGCCATTGTAATGCCACATATTTATGATGGGAAGCGCTGGGGCACCAATCGCCTGGCCTCCATCAGATCTGGAGGCGCTACGAGGCACTTCAGGGCTGCTACCTGAAAGGTGAGACTACAGTTTAAGATCCGCTCCTGCCGCTGCCCTCAAAGCGGAGGGTCCATATGTTGAGCGGGTGGGCGCCGGAGCCCCGGTCTATCTGGTTGCTGTGCCCGAGTATCTGACGGCTGAAATCCTCCAGCTGGCCGGCAACGCGGCCCGGGTCAATAAGAAGACCCGCATCATCCCCAGACACCTGCAGCTGGCCCTCCGCAACGACGAGGAGCTCAACAAGCTGCTGGGAGGGGTGACCATCGCTCAGGGCGTGGTATTGCCCAAGAAAACCGGCTGAGCCAGCAACCCCAAGAGCAAGTAAATGGGAGAATCATTGACCTGAGACCCAAAGGCTCTTTTCTGAGCCACTCACAGTGTCTGTGGCAGGGCGAACACCGGCTGTTCGAGAGCGGGGGGATTTGCGCTCCGTGGATTTGTCACTCGCGGCCGTCTGTGTCTAAAACCTTTCTGCCCTTCTCATGTTTCACCTTCAATCCTGAATTGATCCGATATTGTCTCTGCTGCCCACTTCAAACCTCCTTACCCATAGCCCATTCCTCTCGATTCTCCATGACAGACATTTCAACAATTTTACAGTTTCCTGGAAAGGACCAAACTCTCCGCACCAACCAACCCGTACTTCCTGGGCGACTGCAGGCGCCACTTTTGATTGGTGCTCAAGCGGCCGACGTCTTGTACTAGGGAGGAAATTGGCCAATCAAAGCCCGGACTGATTCATTCAAGAGAGACGCCCAAACTAACTGACCGTCCGCAAAATAACATTTGAAAAGCACGCCAAGGAAATAACTTTAAACAGGAATAAAACCCGATCAATGTGTGAACACATACTCCCGTTTCACCCGATACATTTACAACCGACCGGAACAGATGCCGATTCATAGAAAAGAACAGTGGCGGGGTTTGGTGGAAGCCGCATCAAGTTACAAACTGCAGGCGGACCAAAGGCTGCAGCGTCAAAAGTCGATCCGTGAACGGACCGAGACCAGATTGTGATCTTGGGTAGAAATGGGATTCAGCACTGTTACAACACAGGGGAGGGCAGTTAACACATCAACAACAAGCTCACATTTATACTCTCCAAATGTTAAAGTTTGTGTGTGAAGTATTTCAAGATCGGGACAAGCTGATGGGAATGAGAGGGTTAAGTTTCCGCGTCGGTGTAGCGGGCAGAAATGTAACAGCAAGACCAGGATGAGATCGGGCAGTGGAACCACATGGTCAAACACACCCGGAATTAGCCGCTTGCCGAAACACAAATATCCAGAGACGAGGATGTTCAAATTCCATGTCAAAATATTCGAACAACTCTTTCAGCGAGACTGTGAGTAGCTCTGAAAAGAGCCGTTTTCCATTTGTTTGCCCGCACTTTGTGGAGCTTTACTTGGAGCTGGTGTACTTGGTGACCGCCTTTGTCCCTTCCGACACAGCGTGCTTGTCCAACTAGCCGGGCAGCAGCAGGCTCACGGCCGTCTGGATCTCCCGGCAGCTGATAGTCAACCTCTTGTTCTAATGGGCCAGACGGGAAGCCTCGCCCGCGATCCGCTCGAAAATATCGCTCACGAACGAGTTCAAGATGCTCATGGCCTTGGAGGAGACGCCGGTGTCGGAGTGAACCTGCTTCAACACCTTGTAGATGTAGATGGAGTAACTCCTTCTTCGATCTCTTGCGCTTTTTGCTGCCTTTGGCACTTGTTTCGACACCGCTTTCTTGACGCCCTTTTTGGGCGCTTTTTTCACGTCAGACATTTTCTTTCTTCGATTTCGGACCCAGAAGTTAGCAAAACTTGCTCAGAGTTCAGTTTGAATAAGCAATGTTAACGCTCCTATGCTAATGAGGGGATGGCTACGGCAAGGGATATCATTGGTCGATCAGGACGAATGACGTAAACATTTTTTCTAACAATTTGATTGGACAGAAGGTAGTAACAGAAGATCAGAAGATAGCTTTGACTAGATTCAAATTGCGATATAAGTAACAGACATAGATTTGAATGTTTACTTAATAGAACCAAACAACGATATTATGAGTGGGGTGAGAAGGCGCATCAAATACTTGCATGACAATTAAAGAAGGAGCAGACTTTAAGGGTTATTAATGCTGTTAAAAAAGAATTCAACAGTTACCTATAAACCTCAGGAAATCAATGAACAGTTTTATTCATTTTATAAAAAAATATATACATCTGAGGGGAAACAGGATAATGGATCTGTTGATTTTTAAAATCGACATTAAAGTTACCAGCATTAGGTAAAGAGGATATTATAGATTTGGAAGCACTGTTCATGGATCTAGAAATTAAGACCCTTATGATGGAAATGCCTAATGGTAAGTCACCAGGAGATGATGGGTTTTCAGTGGAACTTTATCAAGTTTTTTTATGAAGATTTATCTTCGGTGTTTGGGAAGGCATTCTCTTCAATCTGAGGCGCCTGCAAGCTCACACCAAGACACAAGAGAAACTTGTCCGTGAACTACTCTTTGCAGATGATGCCGCTTTAGTTGCCCATTCAGAGCCAGCTCTTCAGCGCTTGACGTCCTGCTTTGCGGAAACTGCCAAAATGTTTGGCCTGGAAGTCAGCCTGAAGAAAACTGAGGTCCTCCATCAGCCAGCTCCCCACCATGACTACCAGCCCCCCCACATCTCCATCGGGCACACAAAACTCAAAACGGTCAACCAGTTTACCTATCTCGGCTGCACCATTTCATCAGATGCAAGGATCGACAATGAGATAGACAACAGACTCGCCAAGGCAAATAGCGCCTTTGGAAGACTACACAAAAGAGTCTGGAAAAACAACCAACTGAAAAACCTCACAAAGATAAGCGTATACAGAGCCGTTGTCATACCCACACTCCTGTTCGGCTCCGAATCATGGGTCCTCTACCGGCACCACCTACGGCTCCTAGAACGCTTCCACCAGCATTGTCTCCGCTCCATCCTCAACATCCATTGGAGCGCTCACACCCCTAACGTCGAGGTACTCGAGATGGCAGAGGTCGACAGCATCGAGTCCACGCTGCTGAAGATCCAGCTGCGCTGGATGGGTCACGTCTCCAGAATGGAGGACCATCGCCTTCCCAAGATCGTATTATATGGCGAGCTCTCCACTGGCCACCGTGACAGAGGTGCACCAAAGAAAAGGTACAAGGACTGCCTAAAGAAATCTCTTGGTGCCTGCCACATTGACCACCGCCAGTGGGCTGATAACGCCTCAAACCGTGCATCTTGGCGCCTCACAGTTTGGCGGGCAGCAGCCTCCTTTGAAGAAGACCGCAGAGCCCACCTCACTGACAAAAGGCAAAGGAGGAAAAACCCAACACCCAACCCCAACCAACCAATTTTCCCTTGCAACCGCTGCAATCGTGTCTGCCTGTCCCGCATCGGACTGGTCAGCCACAAACGAGCCTGCAGCTGACGTGGACTTTTTACCCCCTCCATAAATCTTCGTCCGCAAAGCCAAGCCAAAGAAAGAAGAAGAAAAGAAAAAAAAAGACAATGTGAGAGATAAGTAAAATTGATATAAAAATATGAAAGATGAGGAAACTAGTATGGATATATGTGTAATGAATAAAGCCAGTATGAATAGGATAAGAATAGATATTAGAATGTAGGAAGTAGAGTTAGTCTGAATAAGATAAGGGTCTTCTAGCCTTTTAGACAGAATCAGCAAGTTCGCCAGTATGAATAAGATAAGGATAGATAATAGAATGTAGGAAGTAAAGTTAGTTTGAATAAGATAAGGGTCTTCTAGCCTTAGACAGAATTAGCAAGTTCTGCATATAAGAAGGTTGTAGCCCTGAGAGTCTGGAAGGTGTGAATTACAACAAAGGCAGGTTTGTGAATAAGGACAATGACATGATGGGACACCAACAGGATACCCCCTGGTACTCCAAGTTCACAGAAACAGCACATAGGCAGACAGATTGCCTAATGCCAAACTCATCCAGGAGGCAGAAGAATGTAAGGGGGAGGGTATTTCTATACTGAAATCAACTGAAAAAAGTTGGGTGAGCCCCAGTGTGTGTGTGTATTCCCAGGGTAAGGGGAAAGCACCCAACTTTGCATTGTTGTATAATAAATGTTCTTTGTTCTCAATTTTTATCTCGAGCAATTTCTGTGAAGGTACTTCTGTTTCTCACAAATGGGGACTCGTCCGGGATCCCACTCCCTCCACTGACAGAATGCCCGACGACGAGGGTAGGTGCACCCCGGCTGATTCAGCTGGACTCACGGACGGCGGGTGACTGGTCAGTGGATGAAGCAAGTGATATCCGAGAAGAGGCATTGAGAACAAATGATGGGAGGACGTTAAGGAAGCACGATAGGAATAGCTACTGGATCCTGGTAAGAGGAATCTTACTTACCTGATAGTATAGGAGGTGTAAGTAGCATGGAAGATAGTCCAAGGGAAGGACGGGATGATCAGATAACTAAACAAAGTCCGTTAGGATTAATGCTATCTGATTGGGGTGCGGGGAGAACCCGCAGGAAAGACAAACTGACCATGGTCAGGTATTGCTGTCTGGAATGGGTTAAAAGTCCGATAAAAGGGAGTTTGGTATATTGGCCAAAGCTTGGATCCGAGGATGACTGGATGTGTCAGGCATTGAACATCTGGCTCTATCAAAACCAAAGAGATAATATTGAGAGCAGGGAATATGCAGCTTGCTGGCTCAGTGGATCGGTTGATCGGTTTTGAATGAAAAGGAATGTAAGGACAAGAAGGATGAGGAACCTTTTGTCCCTGAAACACAAGGATGGGATGTGTTACATTCCCTTCCTCCACCTTATGCTCCTCCTATGCCGGCTCCTATCTTTCCCCTCTCTCCTATGCTCTACCCTTCTGCACCTTCCCCTCCTCCTCCACAGCTAAAGAAAGAAGAAAGTAGGGGTGGTATGATGACCCGTTCACAAAGTACTAGATTACCACCTCTATTGACAAGAGAGGGAGGAGACTGGGACTCAGAACAGTGTGAGACCCTCCGGGAAGAAAGGGAAGAACCCTTTGATTCATTTCCTGGAGAGCAGGAACCTAGACATAATAAGCCAGAAATTAACTGGATGAGACCTCTACGGGAAGATCCCATGGGAGGGGGTCTCAGTTTCGTAAATGTGCTCCTGACTAGTACGGAGGTGCTTAACTTTAAGAGAGAAATTACCTCCCTGATAGAGGATCCTCAGGGATGTGCCAAACAATTAGATCAATTTTTGGGACCAAATATATATACATGTTCACTTTGGATGAACATGGGATGATTCGCCAAGCAGGGATTAGATTCTGGGATAGGGAACACTAAGGGGGACCAGAGGCGGTACCTGGGGAACTTAAACTCCCCCTGCCAAAACCAAATTGAGATAAGAATACTAATGATGGTCGCACATTAATGGAGGAATATAGGGTTATTCTGATAAAAGGAATCAAGGAATCTATTCCAAAGGGACCGAATTTTAAGAAAGCATTTGAGGTTCCCCAAGGTCCCGAGGAGACCCCCTCTGCATTTCTAGTTTGTGCATGGCCATACAGCAATATGGGGGTCTGGATGTAGAATCCCCAGGGGTGAACAATTGGTATTAACGGGCTTCGTTACAAACTCAGCCCCAGACATTAGAAGGAAATTGCAGAAGACTGAGAATTGGCATGAGCAGGGAATAACACAGCTTTTACAGATCGCACAAAGAGCATACGTCCAGACGTCTGAGGATAAACAGAAAGGAAAGGCTAAAATTTTGATGCAGGCAGTCAAGGAAGTCGTGGAGGAACAGCAAGGAAAGGGTAGGGGCTGTGTGCCAGCTCCTGGACGTTGGGAGGAGCGCCAGGAGTGGGGAAGTAGAGACCAGAGCAGAGGCAGGGGTAGAGGAGAATTCCGGGGATGACGACCATTCCCAGGACCTCGTGGAGACCCAGGTAGAAATTGGGAAACAGGAAAGTAGTTTGCTACCATTGTAAAAAGGAGGGTCATTTTAAGAGAGAATGCCCAATGTGAGCCAGGGAGAAGCGATCTTACGCCCTGATGGAAGCAGATTATGAATAGGGGGGTCACGGTTCTCAGTCAATACACACCGTTGGGCTGCACGGAGAACCATTGGTAAATTTCAGCATTGTAGCCCACAGTGACAAGATGGTATTTTTAGTAGATTCTGGGGCAGCCCGGTCTAGTATTTTACAACCACCCGAGAGTGTTAAGATAGAGGGGACAGTGATGATTTCGGGAGTAGGAGGAAGAGATTTTACGGTCCCTGAATTAAGGGATGTAAGAATACAAATGGGAGAAAAGATAATAACAGAGGATATTTTACTAGTTCCCCAAGCTGGAGTTTGTTTGTTAGGACGAGATTTACAGGACTAATTGGCTATCGGCACCAGACCACAGGAATCGGGTATCGGGGTTCAATTGTATGTATTAAGCGAGGAAGATCAGGAACTAATAAATCCTGGAGTATGGGCAGAAAGAGGCAAAAGAGGAGTGTTAGATATTCCTCCCCTGCAAGTTACTTTAAAAGATCCTGAGCAAGTAATTAGACGAAAACAGTACCCAATTCCTATGGCTGGCCGAAAGGGGCTGCAGCCAGTAATTGACAAGTTGGTGAAAGATGGTATACTCGAACCTTGTATGTCACCTTTTAATACCCCAATTTTACCTGTCCAAAAACCAGACGGTACCTATCGATTAGTGCAGGACTTGAGGGAGCTGAACAAAATTATTCTCACCCGTCATCCGGTTGTACCTAATCCCTATACGATAATGGGCAAAATTGATCCCCATAGTAAATGGTTTAGTGTGATTGACCTCAAAGATGCTTTTTGGACCTGTCCGTTAGCAATGGAGAGCAGAGAGATGTTTGCCTTTGAATGGGAGAATCCTTTTACTGGACACAAGAATCAATACCGGTGGACGGTCCTTCCCCAGGGCTTTACAGTCACCAAATTTATTCGGCCAGGTCTTAGAACAAATACTAAATGAGGCTCCTCGGAGAGAGAATTGCCAGTTGATACAATATGTTTCTTCTTTGGCTTGGCTTCGCGGACGAAGATTTATGGAGGGGGTAAAAAGTCCACGTCAGCTGCAGGCTCGTTTGTGGCTGACAAGTCCGATGCGGGACAGGCAGACACGATTGCAGCGATTGCAGGGGAAAATTGGTTGGTTGGGGTTGGGTGTTGGGTTTTTCCTCCTTTGCCTTTTGTCAGTGAGGTGGGCTCTGCAGTCTTCTTCAAAGGAGGTTGCTGCCCGCCAAACTGTGAGGCGCCAAGATGCACGGTTTGAGGCGTTATCAGCCCACTGGCGGTGGTCAATGTGGCAGGCACCAAGAGATTTCTTTAGGCAGTCCTTGTACCTTTTCTTTGGTGCACCTCTGTCACGGTGGCCAGTGGAGAGCTCGCCATATAACACGATCTTGGGAAGGCGATGGTCCTCCATTCTGGAGACGTGACCCATCCAGCGCAGCTGGATCTTCAGCAGCGTGGACTCGATGCTGTCGACGTCTGCCATCTCGAGTACTTCGACGTTAGGGATGTAAGCGCTCCAATGGATGTTGAGGATGGAGCGGATATGTTAATGATTTGTTAATTACGGGAAAAACGTACGAATTAAACAGTTGGCACTGAAAAGAGATTGGAAGTGTTCTGACCATCGGTTGAGGATGGAAATCTTGTCGCTGAGGAGGACTTTGCCATCTGACTGCGCAGCGTGCTTTGGACGGGGTGAGGGGCCGTACACAGCCTTTAGAGCCTCGTAAAAACCCCTGAAGTCGCCAATGTCCGTGCTGAGCTGGGTTCGTTTGGCGAGGCTAGTCCACCACTCATTTTGGATCTCCCGGAGTTTGCGCTGAAGATGGCTGCATGCGCGACGGAAGGCTTGTTTCTTCTCTGGACAGGACGGCTTTGTAAGGTGAGCCTGGTGGGCAGCTCGCTTCTTTGCCAGCAGCTCCTGGATTTCCTGGCTGTTTTCATTGAACCAGTCCTTGTTTTTCCTGGAGGAGAAGCCCAGTACCTCTTCAGTGGATTGCAGTATGGTAGTCTTCAGCTGATACCAGAGGGTTTCAGGGGACGAGTCCGTGAGGCGGATTGCATCCTCGAGCTTTGCTTTGAGATTTGCGTGGGAGTTTCCTCTCACTTCGTCTGACTGCCGGTTTCCAACATTGAACCTCTTTCTGGGGGCTTTACTGTTCCTGGGCTTTGGCTTGGTGAAGGTTGAGCTTGCAGCAAACCAGCCGGTGGTCAGTGTGGCATTCTGCGCTGGGCATGACCCTGGTGTGGAGCACATTTCGTTTGTCTCTTTCTCGCACCAGGACGTAGTCCAGGAGGTGCCAGTGTTTGGATCGGGTAGTCTTCAGGCTGTCCCTCTGCTGAAAAAGGGTGTTTGTAATGACAAGCCGCTGTTCTGCACAGAGCTCCAACAGGAGGTGCCCATGGACTGCTCAGTCCAAGATTCCGCCCTGCTCCAGCTCCCTCAACTCTAAGGCTCTAAGGCTAGAGCTGGATGAGGTCCTCACCCGGGAAGAGACATATAAGGCAATTGAACAACTGAAAAGTGGCAAAGCAGCAGGTATGGATGGAATCCCCCCCCAGAGGTCTGGAAGGCTGGCGGCAAAACTCTGTATGTCAAACTGCATGAGTTTTTCAAGCTTTGTTGGGACCAAGGAAAACTGCCTCAGGACCTTCGTGATGCCATCATCATCACCCTGTACAAAAACAAAGGCGAGAAATCAAACTGCTCAAACTACAGGGGAATCACGCTGCTCTCCATTACAGGCAAAATCTTTGCTAGGATTCTCCTAAATAGAATAATACCTAGTGTTGCCGAGAATGTTCTCCCAGAATCACAGTGCGGCTTTCGCGCAAACAGAGGAACTACTGACATGGTCTTTGCCCTCAGACAGCTCCAAGAAAAGTGCAGAGAACAAAACAAAGGACTCTACATCACCTTTGTTGACCTCACCAAAGCCTTCGACACCGTGAGCAGGAAAGGGCTTTGGCAAATACTAGAGCGCATCGGATGCCCCCCAAAGTTCCTCAACATGGTTATCCAACTGCACGAAAACCAACAAGGTGGGGTCAGATACAGCAATGAGCTCTCTGAACCCTTCTCCATTAACAGTGGCGTGAAGCAAGGCTGTGTTCTCGCACCAAACCTCTTTTCAATCTTCTTCAGCATGATGCTGAACCAAGCCATAAAAGACCTCAACAATGAAAACGCTGTTTACATCCGGTACTGCACGGATGGCAGTCTCTTCAATCTGAGGCGCCTGCAAGCTCACACCAAGACACAAGAGCAACTTGTCTGTGAACTACTCTTTGCAGATGATGCCGCTTTAGTTGCCCATTCAGAGCCAGCTCTTCAGCGCTTGACGTCCTGTTTTGCGGAAACTGCCAAAATGTTTGGCCTGGAAGTCAGCCTGAAGAAAACTGAGGTCCTCCATCAGCCAGCTCCCCACCATGACTACCAGCCCCCCCACATCTCCATTTGGCACACAAAACTCAAAACGGTCAACCAGTTTACCTATCTCGGCTGCACCATTTCATCAGATGCAAGGATCGACAATGAGATAGACAACAGACTCGCCATGGCAAATAGCGCCTTTGGAAGACTACACAAAAGAGTCTGGAAAAACAACCAACTGAAAAACCTCACAAAGATAAGCGTATACAGAGCCGTTGTCATACCCACACTCCTGTTCGGCTCCGAATCATGGGTCCTCTACCGGCATCACCTACGGCTCCTAGAACGCTTCCACCAGCTTTGTCTCCGCTCCATCCTCAACATTCATTGGAGCGACTTCATCCCTAACATCGAAGTACTCGAGATGGCAGTGGCCGACAGCATCGAATCCACGCTGCTGAAGATCCAACTGCGCTGGGTGGGTCACGTCTCCAGAATGGAGGACCATCGCCTTCCCAAGATCATGTTATATGGCGAGCTCTCTACTGGCCACCGTGACAGAGGTGCACCAAAGAAAAGGTACAAGGACTGCCTAAAGAAATCTCTTGGTGCCTGCCACATTGACCACCGCCAGTGGGCTGATATCGCCTCAAACCGTGCAACTTGGCGCCTCACAGTTTGGCGGGCAGCAACCTCCTTTGCAGAAGACTGCAGAGCCCACCTCACTGACAAAAGACAAAGGAGGAAAAACCCAACACCCAACCCCAACCAACCAATTTTCCCCTGCAACCGTGTCTGCCTGTCCCACATCGGACTTGTCAGCCACAAATGAGCCTGCAGCTGACGTGGACATTTACCCCCTCCATAAATCTTCGTCCGCGAAGCCAAGCCAAAGAAGTTAAACAGTATACTGTTGAACTTTTGAATTTTCTGGAGAATAAGGGTCTCAGGGTGAGCGAATCCAAATTACAATTTGTTCAATCAGAAGTTAAATACTTAGGTCATCTGGTAAGACAGGGAACTAGGAAAATAAGTCCAGAGAGGATACGTGGTATTCTACAGATCCCACCTCCCAAGAATGCCCAAGAACTTAAGAAATTCCTTAGTTTAGTGGGATACTGTAGAATCTGGATTGAAAATTATTCTAGCCTGGTCAGATTCCTCTATGATAAACGCACGATTCTAGGGGGCGAAGCTGTTGTCTGGACTTCGGAAGAGATTAAAGATTTTAACTTGGTGAAACAGCGCCTTATCAGTCCCCCAATGTTTGCTTTACCCGACCTAAATAAGCCATTTGACCTATATACCAATGCGAAAGGAGGTGTAGCCACCGGAGTACCAACACAAGAGAGGGCAGGCTGTTGCTTTTCTGTCAAAAGTTTTAGACCCTGTTTGTCGTGGTTGGCCAGAATGTGTGCAAGCCATCGCAGCCACTGCTATTTTAGTTGAGGACGGACAAAAGATTACTTTTGGTGCCCCGATTATAATTCACACCCTTCACACAGTCCGCAATATTCTCTTACAATGTGCTGGAAGGTGGCTTACAGACTCTACATTTTTAAAATATGAAGCGATCCTAATGGATAGGGATGATTTGACCCTGATTACGAATAAGGAACACAATCCAGCAGCTTTCGTGGTTTCTCCAAATTCTGACAATACCATAAATGATTTAGAGCATGTATGTTTAGAGGTAATATATTTACAGACCAAAATTAGAGAGGATTTAAGCGATGAGCCTTTACAGGAGGGTGAAAGGTGGTTTATTGATGGATCTTCCCGTTGCATTGATGGCACTCGCAATAGCGGGTATAGTGTAGTGGATGGGAAGGAAGGAGTGATGATTGAAGCCGGTCGCCTTCCCGGTCATTGGTCAGCACAATCTTGTGAATTGTATGCCCTCTGTAGAGCTCTCCAGGGTCTAGAGAACAAGGTGGGCACATGATGATGTTTTGATATACTTAACAAATCTGGAACAATCTTTGCTGCATTTATGGGAATGTTTATTACAGTATGTATCATTTTCTGGGTATAAATTTAATTGGGATAGAAGTGAAATTTTACTGGTAGGTGAAGGAGATTATTTGGTTTATAAAGATGTTATTAATTTGAAATGGACAGATAAAATTAAATATTTAGGAATTATTGTGAATACCGAGTATCAATCTTTATATAAATTAAATCATGTTCCATTGTTGAAAAAGATAAAAGCAGACTTAAGTGGAAAGACCTTCCATTAACTTTAATTGGCCAGGTTAATTATATTAAAATGAATATTTTTTCCACATATTCAATATTTGTTTCAATCAATACCGCATTTTCTTACAAGGAACTTTTTCCAGGAATTAAATAAAGCTACTAGGGAATTTTTATGGAAAGGTAAATTACCAAGGATAGCATTAAATAAGCTTACTTAGAAGTACACATTAGGTGGATTGCAATTACCTCATTTTCAGAATTATTAAATTTATTAGTGGTTTGATGGATTTGGATCAATCTCCAAGTTGGGCTAAAGTTGAAATGGCATTTATTTCTGAAACTGCAGTACATCAGTTTATATTTTGATGGAATATAGATTTATTACAGGAATATAATATGCCAATATTAAAACATTTATTGATGTTATGGACAAAAAAAGAATAAGACTATAGGATCAAAAGGTAAATTATCTATTTTAACTCCATTGTTATTCCTTTTTCATTGTTTAATAGTCATTTAAAGAATTGGGATTTTAAGGGTATAAAAATATTGCAGGATTGTTTTGTAGAAGGTCAGTTTCTTTCTTTTACTCAATTGAAAGAGCGTTTTGATATTGCTGAGCTTCTTTATTTATTATCAACTTCGGTCACTGGTTTAAAAAAAAAGGTATGTTAGAGAGATGGTTTTACCTGTATTGTCGGATTTTGAGTCTTTGATTTCTTCTATGCCTAAAAAGGGTTATATTTCTGTTATGTATCAAGTATTACAAGATAATATGGACAAGTCAGAATGGGAGAAATCTAAGTTTAAATGGGAAAATGATTTAACTTTTGTTTTTCCTGAAGTTTACTGGATGGATATGTGTCATGATAGTGTAACTAGATTGACAAATGCACGATATGGAATGGTTAATTAAAATTTTTTGCATCAGTTATATTTAACTCCCGAGAAATTGAAGATGCCTTTAGTAATTCAGATTCCTGTTTTACATGTGGTACGTGTGTTGGAACATTTTACACGCTGTTTGGTCTTGGATGTATGTACAACCATTTTGGGAAGAAATTAAGTCAATTTTGGAAAAATCGTATAAGATTAAGTTACCATTAGATCCATCTGTTTTTTTTAAACTGGGTTATGTGAATACTGGGTTCAATTTCAAATCGCATTTGTATATTTAGCATTGTCCGTAGCTCAAAAATGTATAGCAAGTACATGGAAGGATAAGACAGTGATTAGTATAATGCAATGGCATAATGAAATGAAAGCTTGTATTGTTATGGATAAAATTACTTATGTTTTGCATGATAATTATTCTTTTTTTGTTAATAAGTGGTCATTATATTTGGAATATATGCATTTAGAGGTACTTTGATTTATTTTTTTTATATAGTTTTTTTTTCATTTATATTTCTTTGGCTCCCCTTAAGCTGAAGGGGTGGGGGGAGGGGTGGGGTTTTCTATTTTTTCTTATATATAAAAATTTTGTTGTGAAGTGTATTTTGTATGTTTACCAATAATTTTTCAATAAAGTTTGAAAAAAACCCAATTTGATTGGATAGGTCAAAGGGACCAATCACACAGCTCACCAAATTACCAGAGAGTGGTAACACTTGGCCCTTTCAGGTGGACCCTCTGCCTTGAGGCTGGCGACAGGAGCGGATTTAAAACTGGTATTCACCTTTCAGGTGGCAGACCTAAAAAGCTGCTGTGACGTTACCTGGTCCACCTGCAAGGGCTTAACGTTCATATCTAGAAGTGCCTCAGAGCGGTGGGTGTCACAGCACTACCCATCATAAATCTGAGGCATAGCAATGGCCATCTTCCCTACCCATAATCCCCCATGCAGAAGAAACCTCTCTGTTCCCCAAAACAGTGCCAGCTTCGTGGAGGATTTTTTTGTTGTGTTTTGAGTCACAGAGAGCAGCCCTGAAGACCAAAGCACCCAGTAAGGTGTAGGAGCAGCAGCTGGGCTATCACAGACTGCACCAGCCACCCTCCAATGTTCCCTGCTGGCCGCCCTTGCCCCAAGGTCCCCTACCATCTGCCCTAGCCCCAAGGTCCCCTGCCGTCTGCTCCTGCCCTATCGATCTCCCCTCCCCAGTGGCGCAGTGGCTCTCAAGTAGCAGGTCCTTGGGAAGTAGTCAGGTAGCAGAGAGTTGGGCCCTGGGCTGAGGGAGTCAGCTGAGGATGGTGGGCTAGGGCTCCTTGGAGGTGCTCTGGGCACATTCAGGTTAGTAGGTATTAAGCTGCATGGGGGGATATTCTGCGGCTTTACTCAGAATGTTCTGGGTACCTGAAAGGGCCTACTGACAGGCAGTGTGGGAAGAAACTACTGGTGAGGATCATTGCTTCTCTCCTGGAAACAGAGGAGGTTGTGGGGAGATCTGATCCGGATATTTACACCCAGGAAGAAGAACTGTTCCAATGTGTGGATGAGCATTTTCTGAGCCTGAACCTCGTCTGTGGGCTGCCTGAGGCAGTAGTCTGAACATTGGTGCTGCCCAGAGAGGGCTGAACGTCCTCACTCTGTTGCGAACATCCCAGGAAGCATCTGGCATCAATAAACCCATGTTGACTCTCCCTAATTCACCTGTGGTGAAATGATACATCAGATCCATCACCGGTGCATGTATATGTTTGTGTGTGGCTATGTGTGCTCTACATAATTAGTAACCTGCAGCAGTGAGACTCCCATTGCACCTCTCCCGTGTATGTTTGTATGTTACAATAAACTCTTTGTCACTCATAATTTCATTCATTCACTGATGTTAGCCTGTCATTAGCCGGTTTATCCTTGATGAAGCGACTATATTTGCTGTCCTCCAGTCACACTAACAGAACACCTCACCTGTGACCAGTGATGATTTCAACATCATCTTTGTAAGCAATCTCCTCCCCCACTTCCTTGCAGCCTGGGATACATGTCATCAGGCCACTATTCAACCTGCTGAGATCACCAAAAGTTCCTTCTTAATCTAAATATGCTCTAGAAAATTGAGGACCTCACCCACATCACTCCTTCATCCCTCATCTTACCCTGGTGACCCTCTTGCTCTCACTATTAGTATAAAATTTAATTTAACTTTGTCTGCCAGTGATAGTTTCTGGCCCATCTTGTCACTTCTTGTTTCTGTTTTGTTATTGTGGTGAGTGATGTTAATTTCCCCATCACTGACTGCTATGTCCTGAGTGCCAGAGGCTAATATGGGGGCAGGATTTGCCTGAGGTGTTGAGGATGGATTCTGGAATCTGTTGACAGTTGATTCAGGGAAAGAGCCAAACTGGACCTTGTGTTGGGAATTGAGTCCCGCCAGGTGCTCGATTGGAGTTTCCAATGGGAGTGCATTCTGAGAACAGTTATATGACTTCAATAGGTTTTACAATAGTTGTGGAAAAGATTGGACTATGTGTTTCCCCATGTTAGGGGAGTCTTTGACAAGAGGGCATAACTTGAGGATAAAAGGCATCAACTTAGAACAGATGGAGAGAAATTACTTTAGCCACAAGATCATGAGTTTGAGGAACTTGTTGGTACAGACAGTTTTGAAAGCAAGGTGGTTAGGTGCATTTAAAGCACAGATTGACAAGTATTTCATAAGTCAGGGCATCAAGGGTTATGGGAAAAGGCCAGTGATTGGGGCTGTGCGGGAAGATGTATCAGCTCATGATCAAATGGCTGGTAGACTCAATTGGCCAATTGGCCTACTTCTGTTTTTATATATCTTGTAATATTCTGAGGTCCTTAAGGGGAAATATCCGGCAGAGCTGTGGTAATGGAACTGCTGGATGGCTAGACAAGAAGCTGGCATAGACTTAACTCCTGTCTGAGATTGACTCTGTGTCCTGAAACACACAGTAAATGCACTGGCACTGTATTCCCAGCACACCTAGGTGTAAGAGCACAGCAATGGCCAGTGAGGACACAGATCGTCCACCACCCAGCACTCTGATGCAGGGAAAGAGACTGATGGTCCAGATATGGACATTAGTAAGGCCTTTGTCAAGGACTCAAATGGAGGTTAGTCAGGAAGGGTCAGACATGGTGAAGTTGTGAACTGCATTTGACAATGGCTGGATGGGAGAAGACTAGATGCTTGTGACTAGTGGTTTGCTCCAGGGATTGGTTCTGGCACCATTGCTGTTTGTCATTAATGATCTTGATAATAATATAGTGAATTGGATTGGCAAGTTTACAAATGACACTAAGATTGGAGGCATTGTGGACAGGGAAGATGGTTTTCAAAGCTAGCAGAAGGATCTGGACCAGTTGGAAAAATGGTCTGAAAAATAGCAGATGGAATTTAACGGAGACTGGTGTGAGCTGTTTCAATTTGGAAGGAAAAACCAAGAAAGGACATACATGGTAAATGGTGGGGCATTGAAGAGTGCGGTAAAACAGAGGGATCTTGGGAGTACCATTGAACAGTTCAGCACAGAATAATAGGTCATTCTGCCCTTCTAGTCTGTGCCAAAAAACATCATAGTGTTAGTCCCACTGACCTGCACACATTCCATAATTCCCTGAAAGTGGCGTCACAGGTGGATAAGGTTATAAAGAGAGCTTTTGGCATATTGGCCTTCATAAATCAAAGTATTGCGTACAGGAGTTGGAATGTTATGGTTAAGTTGTATAAGACATTGGTGAGCCCAGATTGTGTGCAGTTTTGGTCAACTAACTACAGGAAAGATATCAATAAGAATGCAGAGAAAATTTTCTAGGATGTTGCCCAGACTTCAGGAACTGAGAGTTACAAAGGTAAACAGGAAAATAATTGGCACTGAGGTGTGTGGAAGAATAGGGATGTGGGAACATCGATGTTGTTGCGACTTTAGGAATTGAGTTATAGGGGAGGGTTAAACAGTTGAGACTGTTCCCTAGAATGTAGAAGTATGTTGGGAGGTTTGATAGATTTATACAAAATTATGAAAGGTATAGACACTGAAGCTAGGTGAGGTGCAGACCAGAGGACACTGGTTAGGGGTGAAAAGGGAAAAGTTTATGAGGAATTTGTTCACACAGAGTAGTAGTGGGAATTCAAAATGAGCTTCCATCTGAAGTGGTGAATGTGGAGTTAATTTAATATTTAAGACAAATTTGGATATGTGCATGGTTGGCAGTGGAGTGGAGGGCTATGGACTAGGTACAGGTCAGTAAAACTGACCTGATTTTAGTTTGGCACAGACTAGATGGCCACAGACCCTGTTTTCTGTGCTGTATGTTCTATGGTTCTAATATTGTATTTATGGAACTGTAAATTATAGGAATTGTACACCTGAAATGCACAATACTACTTCTGCAGAACAAATTTCATGACAATGAATGTGATTCTGATAGGGACTCACCATTCAAGGCCCACTAGGCAGGAAGAGAACAACAATGGGGAGCAGTCAGGCCCAGAAGAATGCACCAGTCTGGTCGCAGATCCACACGGGAAAGGAAGAGAGCAAGGACCAGCTCATTTGATGCAATTTCTGCCTTCTCCATTTCGGCACATCAATCTAAACCATAAGAGAAGCCTATCAGATCACCTCTCAACTCCAGCAAATGCACACCAACCCCCACTTCAGTTCAAGCCTTGACCTCAAGCTCCAATTTTCAGAAGGAAAGAAAATGCTGCAGATGCTGTAAATCCAAAATAAAGACAGAAACTGCTAGTAATCTTCAGCAGCTCAGTCAGTGTCTGTGGAGAGAGAAACATGAGAACATAGGAGCAAGAGTAGGCTATGTGGCTTGTCGAACCTCCTCAGTCATTCAACAAGATCATGGCTGATCTGATGATGGGCTCATCTGCACCAACCTGCATTTTCCCATATCCCCTAATTTCACTACTCCAGAAAAGTTACAAAAATCTGGACTTCTAGGAAACTCTTGACTGAAATCTAGACCATTCGAGTGTCTGTACCTCAAAAATACTCGGCTTTTGCATGCATGCATGCATGTATGTCACAGAAGCACAGCAGCAATAAGTGGTCATGCTGAAGTTACAGAATTTACCTGTTTATTATCCTCAAATTTTAATTTTATACACCACCCAGCACACCACACCCTCTGTTCTCCCTGCTACCATCAGGAAAGAAGTATGAGTGCTACAAGACTTCCACCACCAGGTTCAGGAACCCCTCTACCATCAGACTTCTAAACAACACTTATTCAGGGACTCTGAACAATCTTTACCATGCACATTAGTTACAACATGAATGTTATAATGCATATTTCCTGCATTACACATTCAGTTTGTTTATAATTATCTTCTTGAGAACAGTTTAGAGCTGCCATTCCCAAAGTGGGAGGAGCCACTGGGTCTGGTGGAAAGATCCAAGGGGGCAGTGAGGAAAAAGAGGGTGGTTTGAACATCTTTATATCTTGGTGCTGTGGTCTGGACAGGATGCGCACCACACACAAGCCAGATCAGAGAGCAGATGCTGTCGGGTCTGGTGATCATCGCATTTTCACTTCTGCAAGAGGCAATGCTCATAATGAGCCTTGTAATGTGCTTTTATATTATAACATAATAAAGTTATGATTGGGGGGGACCTTACAATATTTCCTTTTGGTTTTCTGCTGTGTTTTGCTTTGATTTACACGGTTTTTACATTTGTCTTTTGATAGAAATGCTTTGTTTTGTCGTTCTCCTCTGTAACTGCACACAATATATTCACTTATTTATATTCATGTAACATCAAGCTGCGTTAACTTGTATTTCACGAATGCACATGTACATATATATATATATATATATATATAAATGTATGTAGGCTATGTGTTACCAGCGACCATCATAGTTTTTGTTATGTATTTACATCTAACTGTAATTTCTCATGTTAAGTATTTGATTTTTTTAGTTTCACATTTGTACTTGTATCATTGTGTCATGGACTTTCCCTAGTGGTTGCTATTACATTTCCTTATGTTATTTCTGCTGCACTTTATTGTGATTGGCAGGATTTGTTGCAGAATAAAATAGAGCAACAGCCCAACAAACAAAAAAGTATAGATAATATAGTGCGGAATATCGGAAATATGGATTTGTATCAGCACCAAATAACCAACAGCAACTGTGAGAAAGGGATTTGTCAAATTAAGCCAGGAAACCCTCCCGGCTTCATTTGAAGAAAATACACCCTTTAGTCACTTAGAGAAAACTTACAGAAACGGAAAACCATTGGAAATATGTTTGCCAGCACTTCACAATAATCCCTCCTTTTTGTGCATCGTACCACACATCTCATGGCTGACTGCAAGATCTGGTAAGCCTCATACAATTGAAGAAGAGCATATTTTGGCAGCAGTAAATGAGGTTCTGTGCACAACTTTACACAAGTCACCTGAACGAATGAGTCAAATTATTGCTTTCAGTGATAACTCTGTTCAAAGAAGAGTGGATGAAATGGCTAAAAGCATTGAAGGCAAATTGTGCAACATGCTTAGGGCAACAGCATTTGGCTTACAATTTGATGAGTCCACTCTGCCAGGAAATGAATCTTTGCTTCCTGCTTCTGTTCGTTTAGTGAGAGATGAAAGTTTGGTTCAAGAGCTGTTATTTGCAAGACAACTAGAAATAGATAGAAAAGGGAAGTCAGTATTTTGTGTTGTTGAGATATATTTTCAAAGAGAGAGACATCCCACTTACCAACAATCTTGCTTGTGCAACAGATCATCGTGGCTTCATCAGTTTTTTCTTTCTCTGATGTGTTTACGGAGCACTGTGTAATCCACAGGCAACATCTAGTCAAAAAAAACCATGAGTGGTCGACTTGACAAATTTCAAGTCTCGCTCGTCCCGGGCCGGACTGCAGATCCCAGTGGGCCGTGTTAACAGGCTCATGAAAAGGAGCACCCATGCCGAGCGGGTGGGCGCCGGAGCCCCGGTCTATCTGGTTGCTGTGCTTGAGTATCTGTCGGCTGAAATCCTCCAACTGGCCGGCAACGCGGCCCGGGATAACAAGAAGACCCGCAACGACGAGGAGCTCAACAAGCTGCTGAGGGGGGTGACCATCGCTAAGGGCGGGGTGTTGCCCAAGAAAACTGGCTTAACCAGCAACCCCAAGAGAAAGTAAATGGGAGAATCATCGACCTGAGACCCAAAGGCTCTTTTCTGAGCCACTCACAGTTGTTAGAGATAGAGAATTTAGGTTAAAATGGCTTAAGTTAAAATGTGATGATTAATCATAAAAAGGGAAGCCAGAACGGACAGGGAGCTTACTAGCAGCCAAGGACAAAAAGTTCAGCTGGATATGTTTTTTTTAAACATATCTTTTCATGGTCATAGTGAGAGACATGCAGGAGACAAAAGATTGATAAGAAGGGTGAGAAACAGAATTTAGTGTATGTAGAGTTCGCAGCGTACGTAACGAACGTGATAATTAAAAATGCAGTTGTACTTAGAATGCTTTTGCAATACTAACCAATTAAAACAGTATTAATAAGAAGGGGAAGGGCAAACAACAAGGGTATAAAAATCAATGCACTGTATGTATCGGGGCTTAACTGGTGAGAAGCCAGTTGAGTCCAACTCTGCAGACTTGTAAATAAAGCTTGTCGTGTCATCAGTTTTAAAGAGACTCATGTGTGAGAAGTTTTATTTCTGACAACAGTGTCTGTGGCAGGGCGAACATCGGCTGTGCGAGAGCGGGAGGTTTGCGCTCCGTGGATTTGGCACTCCCGGACGTCAGTGTCTAAAACCTTTCTGCCCTTTCACCTTCACTCCTGAATTGATCCGATATTATCTCTGCTGCCCGCTACAAACCTCCTTACCCATAGTCCAATCCTCTCGATTCCCCATGACAGACATTTTGGCAATTTCACGGTTTCCTGGAAAGGACCAAACTCGCCCCCTCCCCCCCCCTCCTCCCCCCTCCTCCTCCCCCCCCCTCCTCCCCCCCCTCCTCCCCCCCCCCTACTCCCCCCTCCCTCCTCCCCCCCCCCCCCTCCCCCGCGGAAATGATTTGATGAGCCCAATGGCATAATTTTGCGCCATCAGGTTGTGTTCTTTCGGACTGTTTTAAAGGTCAGTGTCCTTTCAGCGCAGGGACTGTTGTAAAGGTCAGTGTCCTTGCAGCACAGTGACTGCTATAAAGGTTTGTGTCCTTACTGTCCAGTTCTGCTGATGTTATCATGAGATGCTGAGATTGTCCATCTCTGAGCAATTAGTGTTGTGGTTTGTTCAGTCTCTGTCCATGTATTAGAGAGTTTGGTGTTGAATGAAGGTCTCTGTCCTTTGCTGAGTTTCTCCAGCACTCTTATATATTGCATTGTGACCTCACTGACCAGGGCTACACTCAGACAGCTCAGTGTGCTGGGAATTCAGTGCTAGTGTTATTGCAGTGTGTCCTTATTACACAAACTAACATCCACTTTAAACTTGAGGAAGGAGTGGGGGGGGAAATATTTCACAGGAGGCTATTCATCCCATCAAATCTGTGCTTGCACCCAGTGCACCAATCCCATCAGTTCCCTCTCCTACAACACTGCAGGTTATTTCCTCTGAAGGGCCTGTCGAATTCCATATTGAACGCCTTAATTGGTTGTTTCCAGACCCCTGCAGGCAGTGAGTCCCACATGAGAACCTCCTGCAAAGAACTCAGGACAAAAGGAGCAAGATTTGGTCTCCTGTCCCCTTGGCCTGCCCCATTATTCAATGTGATCATGCCTGATCTGTACCAAGCATCAAATCCTCTTTTGAGCCAGTTGGACAGAGCCCTCACTTCCCTCAGCTCTCGAAATGTATCTTCCTCCTCTTTAAATCCTTCCAGTGATGCAGCTTCCACAGAACATAGAACAGCATGGGAACAGAGAAATCTGCAGCACATTACAAACCCTTCGGCCCACAGTGTCATGCTGACCTGATAACCTACTCCAACAATTCTTTTTCCTTAGTTCCATATACCTGTCCAGAATCATGTAAAACATCCTACTGGACATGCATCCACCACAGTTGGCAGCAATGCACTCCAGCACCCACCACTCTGTGTGAAGATTTACCTCATATCCCTCCTGTGCTTATTCCCAAGCACCTTAAAATTGTGTCCCCTCATGTTTGTAATTTCATCCCTGGGAAAAATATCTGGCCATTCATATGATCAACACCTTTCGCCATTTATACACTTTTGTGAGGTCACCTCTGTCGATCCAAGGAGAAAAGACCAAGTTGACTCAAACTGTTCTCATAATATCTTCTCTCCAATGCAGGCAGCATCCATGATGCAAAATGCACTGAATGTCTGGTGCTTGCACATAACATAAATCCACCTTATCCCTGCACATTCTCCTGCATGTCTGAAAGCCTTTTAAATTCAACTCTCATGGCGCTTTTCACCACAACCCCTTCCAGACTGTTCTTGCCATGCACATCTTCTTTGAACTCTCCCTAACACCATCAATTCTTCTCATACTTGACATATTTACCCTGGGTAAAAGAACATGACTGTCTGCCCTCAGCTTTAAATGTCTTCTCCTGAATCCTGTAACTCTGTCTCTTCATTCCCTCTTCTCCCACTGGCAGAAACATCTCCACATCCACACCGTCATCACCCCGAAGCATCTTATTTTTTTCAGGAAGAACAAACCTCTTTTTTACTGAATTCCAAACAATCCAGATCTACTTCCCTTCAAACCTCATGGGAAGGCAACCCTCTCATCTCAGCAATATTCTTATTGAATCTCTGGATATCACTGCCAGCAGCTCCTTATTTAAATCAGAGGACCAGAACCGTCTCCACTTCTCCAGCAGTGGCCTCATCAACTCCCTGTTCAATGATAGCAATACCTCCCAATTTCCAATCGCCAAGCCTTTTGCAGTGAAGGACAACACACTCCTTGCCTTCAAAACTACCTGCTGCATGTTACTGCTGAGCTTTTGTGATTTGTACAGAAGATAACCTGGATCTCTCTGACCTTCCTTCACTTCCAATCTCTCTCCATTTGGATTACAATCTCCCTGTTGATCATTGTCCCTAAAGAACTGACCTCACACTTCACATTAGTCTTGATTTGCCAAGTTTGTCGCACTCGCTCATTTGATTTGAATACCATGGCAGAGACCCAGTGACCTCATCGCAGCATCCCCTCCCACCGGTGTTGTCATCAGCAACTTGGACCCCATGCATTTAGCCCAACCTCCAGGGGAAGAATTTCAACAGGAACTGAATCTTGGAGGAGCACTCCACCAGTTACATCCTTTCAGCCTATAATACTGTTTGTTCTTCCACCTCTGTCTTCTGAGTGATTGGCAGTGTTTAATCCGAGCCAACACACTGCCCTCAACACCAAGAACTCTAATCTTCTGTATATGTGTCTTCTCTTGAGTATTTCATTTTGCACTACGAAGAGGTAGAAATTCTGCCTGGCCCCCAGGAAAGAGAATCCCAGGGTTGATTTTGATTTTTTTTAATGTAATCTGACAATAAATTGGAACTTTGACAATGTAGCCATTGGTAAAACTTTGTTGCAGGACTGGCAGCTCAATGATCTGGGGTTCCATTGTCAGGTGTGATAGAAGGGGAGGGATGAAAGGGGGAAGGGTGGAATTGCTGGTCATTGGTGCTCAGAGAGGCAGACGAGAGGTCTCGTCTATTATCCATGTCTGTCCTGTTAGCCTGTGCTCCTCCCACTTCCTGTGCTCCTCCCAACCTTTTTATTCAGGTGCCTGCCCCTATTTTGCTCATAGCTTGTTTAAGGGATCAGACCTGAACCTTTAGTTACCTTTATTTCCAATAGATGTGGATGACCTGCTGAGTTTCTCCAGCACGTTTGTGTATTACACGACTGAGGCTGTATGGGTGGAGCTGATAAACAGGAAAGGGATGACCACGTTAATGGGATTGGGTTAGGGTTAGGGTTAGTAAATCTGCAGAAATAGCAGTCAGCTGCGGGAAACATTAAATTGTGATAGTCTGTAATTTTGACCTGGATGCCCATCCTGTAAAATTGCTGCATGGGTTAGAATTTGTCAAATGAGGTTCTAACTGGGAGTGTAATACTAGATCTCCTATCAGGGAACAAGGCAGGACATGTGACAGAAGTGTACTTGGGAGACACTTTGGGTCCAGTAATCATAATGTCATAATTTCCAAAATGATTACATTTAAGGACAGGTCAGGTCTTCAGGGTCAGATTCAAAATTGGAGAAATGCAATTGTGAAGGGAGGAGAAAGATCTGATAAACAGGGACTAGGGCAGGTTGTTTCCTGGCAAGGGGGTGATTGGTAACTGGAAGACTTTTAAAGGTGAAATTTTGAGGGAGAAGAATTTATGTTCCTGTCAGAATTAATTGCAAATTTAATGGGCATGGGGAACCAAGCATTATTGAGGATCTGGTTGAGAAGAAGAAAGATGTGTACAGCCAAAAAAGGCAACAAGGTGCAAATGAGGGACTTGAAGAGTATAGAAATTGCAGGAACAAAATTAACAAGGAAATCAAGAAGGTAAAAAGACAAATGAAGTTGTTTTGGCAGACAAGGTGAAGGAAACTCCTCAGGGCTTCTGCATATGTATTAAATAGCAAAAGGACAGCAAGGGCCATAATTGATCCTCTTGAAGATGAGAGAGGTCAGTTCTGCATAGTGCCAAAAGAGATGAGGGAGATCTTAAATTATTCTTTCTGCATATGTATTAAAACTGTATATGTTCACAGTCCATAGAAGTGAGGCCACAAGCAGTGAGGCCATGGAACCCACAGATTAAAGAGGGGGAGGTGCTTGTTGTCTTGAGGCAAATAAGAGTGGATAAATCGCCAGGGCCTGACGAGGTGTTCCCTTGGGAGGAAATTGTGGAAATTGCTAGGCCCTGGCAGAGATATTTAAAACATCTTTTTCATGGGTGAGGTGCTGGAGGATTGGAGGAGAGATAATATTTTTCTATTGTTTATAAAAGGCTCCAAGAAGTTATAGGCCGGTGAGTGAGATGTCAGTGGTGGATAAGTTATTGGAGGCTGTTTAAAGGCATTGGACATGCATGTATTTTCATCCAAAGTGAATGTGACTAGTAGCGTGCAGTAGAACAGAGGGATCTGGGAATAGAGATGTATACTGTCATTCCCTGAACGTGGCATCACAGGTGTATGGGATTTTAAAGAGAGCTTTTGGCCTTTTGGTCATCATAATCAATACACTGAGTATTGGAGTTGGGATGTGATGGTAAAGATGTACAAGAGTGGGTGTGGGGAAATTTGAAGAATTGTGCACAGTTTTGGTCACCAAACTACAGGAAAGATGTCAGTAAGATTGAAGAATACAGAGAAGATTTACCAAAATGTTGCCGGGACTTAAGGAACTGATTTACCAGGAAAGGTGTAACAGGTTTAGATTTTATTCCCTGGAGTGTAGAAGAATGAGGGAAGATTTGACAGAGGTATACATCTCAACATATCTCAACCGTTGCTAATACATTTCGTAAGGAAGAAACCTCCTTTATTACAGTTCTCTTTTAACTTGTGATAAAGATTTATTGCTTCTTTTTCTGACACCACTGAAGTGAGACAATCATCAGCACAGAAATAATTTCTGATGATGTTTACAGTCTGAGAATGAAATCGCTCTTCATTATCTTCAGCACATTTCCTGAGAGCAAAATTTGCACAATGATAACCATCAACATGTTTAACGGAATTTGAAACTAAATCTAGAAGCTGTTTATCTTACTTTGAAGGTTCTTGAATATCTTTGTGACATTAAGGGTAATCAATTTTAAACTGTGGTTCCCACAGATCATTATGTTTGATAACTGAAAGTCTGTTGACATTTACATTCAATGGCTCCTAATCATCATTCATTTTTCCACCTAATAGTCTGTTAATTGTCCATCCAAGCAACGTTCTCTCAGCATAAGGACCATCATTTTGACTCCTTATTACTTCTAGAGGTTCAAGTAACCAGTAAGTGGAAATTCTGCCAGGCCCGCAGGAATAAGCAATCTCCGTGAACTCTGCCAAGAAATCTGAACTTTCCACATTGAACTTTGAATTAGCAGCTGGTTGTCAGTGTAGTGAGCACTGGCCTGTGGTCAAAGCCTCGATCAGATCTCCTCACAACCTCCTCTATTACAGGGAGAATGGCCCCAGCAGCTGGAACCCACCACAAAAGCTGAGCTGAGCTCAGTCCTGGAGTCATTTCAGTCCAACCCCTTCTGCACCCTCTGGAGCTTTTCCATCTTCCCCAGAGTATGCAACCCAGTCCTGGACACAGAGCTCCAGGTGTGACCAACTCAGTGGGGTGCATAGGTTCCCCTATACTTCTCCTTTTGAAGCCCAGGATCCTAGGGGCTTTGTCCTCACTTTTCCAACCTGCCCTGCTACTTTCTCCCCTGTTACGATGCTCCCATCTCTCCAGCCACCACTCACTCCTCCCACCTTTGCATAAAACTTGGCCAGGACAGCAATGTTTCAGCCGGAGGAGAGATTGGATCAGCTAGGGATGTTTTCAAGCAAATTGAGTGACATCAACCGGTGAGAGATCTGAGGGGGAATGAACAGAAGGATGGGAGATCAGACTGTGTGTTTGTCTCTCTTTCTCAGCAGGTGTGTCCACGTGTGCAGATATGTGTGTCTGTGTATGTGTTTGTGCACGTGTCTCTGTTTCAGGGCACATGTCTATGTGTGTCCACAAGTGTGTGTGCATGTCTACATGTCTGTGTGGTCACGTGTGCAAGCATCTGTCAGCGCACATGTCCGCATGTGTGCACGTATGAGTCTGTGTTTGGTTGTGTTTGCATTTGTTTGTGCATATGTGTGCACATGGATGTTCATGTGAGTGTGTGTGGCAGGTGTATAAGTTGATGAACACACTCACTGTCCCTCTGCATGATCAATTGTAGGACATTCCATTCACTTGTTCCATTAGCATTCTGCTCCTGTGAGGGTCTCTGGGCTCTTGGGTTGGCATACCGCCCCCCCCCCCCCTCACCCACCAAGAGGTTGAGGCTCAGGGACTTGAGTTAAATTCATGACCCCTGTGATTTGGGGACAGGGATACAGAGTGAACCGTATGGGACCCAGTCTGTCTGTATCCAGAGCACCAGCTCCCTCTGGAGTCCCTGTGATGACGGCTATCCTCTTGTGGAACTGATTCTGTTGCTTTCAACCGATCAATGTGGAGAGTCCCAGAGTCTGGGATCCAGGAGCAGAGCAGTTCAGTCCTGTCCTGGCAATGAAGGGGCCTGGACTCAGGAGGGATGTGTGCAATAAGCAGCATGTATCAGTATGGGTAAGACTTGGCCTGTGGTCAAAGACCATCAAGGTCACTCTTTCCATCCTGCGGAAGAAATCTGCTGTCCATGACAAGCCTGGGCTCTGTGTCAACCCTGGCCCACCTTAAAAATCAGGTGTGCAAACTGCTTCAGCGTGACTGTGTGAGAGATCAGTATCACTGATCTAAAAGAGAAGTGAGGATTGTGAGAGATGAGGAAACTTGACATAAAAATATGAAAGATGGGGAAACTAGTGCAGACATGTGGAGTGATGGATTAAACCAGTATGAACAGGCTAAGCATGGAAATTAGAATGCAGGAAGCAGAGTCAGCCTCTGTAAGATAAGAATCTTCTAGTCTTTTCGACAGGATCAGTGAGCCCACCGTATGAATAAGATAAGGAGAGGTAAGGAATAATAGAATGAGAATGTAGGAAGTTGAGATAGTCTGGATGAGATAAGGGTCTCCTAGCCCTAGACGGAAGTACCAAGTTCTACATATATAATTAGTAAGCCATACACAGATTTATCAAGTTAGGCATATTTAATTAGTAAATCCTAGACAGGATTAGCGAACTCTGCATATGAAGGGACTGTAGCTCTGAGAGTTGGAAAGGTGTGAATGGGGACAAGGGCAAGGTTGTGAATAAGGACAATAGGGAGGACACCGACAGGATACCCCCTGGTGTTCCAAGTCCACTGAAACTGCACGTAGGCAGGAAGGATTGCCTATGCCAAACCCATCCAGGGGGCAGAAGAATGTAAGGGGGAGGGTATTCTGATACTGAAATTCACTGAATAAAAGTTGGGTGAGCCCCAGTGTATGTGTGTATTCCCAGGGTAAGGGGAAGCACCCAACTTTGCATTGTTGTTGTAATAAATGTTCTTTGTTCTCAATTTTTGTCTCGAGCAATTTCTGTTAAGGTACTTCTATTTCTAACAAATGGGAGCTCGTCCAGGATCACACTCCCTCCACTGACCAAGTGCCCGACGACGGGGGTAGGTGCACCCCAGCTGATTCAGCTGGACTCACGGACGACGGGTGGCTAGTCAGTGGAAGAAGCGAGTGGAGGGAGTGTGATCCTGGACGAGCCCCCATTTGTTAGAAATAGAAGTACCTTAACAGAAATTGCTTGAGACAAAAATTGAGAACAAAGAACATTTATTACAACGACGGGAGAATGCTAAGGAAGCGCGATAAGAGTAGCTACTGGATCTGGTAAGAGAAATTTTTTATACCTGTCAGTATGGGAGGTATGGGCAGTAAGAGAGAGAGTCCTAGTGAAGGATTGGATGATCAGATAACTAAACAGAGACCGTTAGGAGTAATGTTATCTGACTGGGGTTCGGGGAGAACCCGGGGAAAAGACAAACTTATCATGATTAAGTACTGTTGTCTGGAATGGGTTAAAAGTCCTATTAAAGGGAGCTCAGTATATTGGCCGAGGCTCGGATCTGAGGATGACTGGATGTGTCAGGAACTGAACATCTGGCTATATAAGAATCAAAGAGATAACATTGAGAGCAGGGAATGTGCCACCTGCTGGCTCAGGGGATCGGTTGACCAACTGGTCCTGAACGAAAAGAGAAGTGAGGATAAGAGGGATGAGGAACCCCTTGTACCCGAGATGCAAGGATGGGATGTGTAACATTCCCTTCCTCCACCCTATGCCCCTCCTTTACCAGCTCCTATCTCTCACCCCCCATCCTGTGCCCTACCCTTCCACACCTTCCCCTCCTCCCCCGCAACTCACGAAAGGAGAAGAGAATAGGGGTGGCATGTTAACCCGTTTACAAAGTATTAGATTGCCTACGAGAGACAGAGGCAGGGTTAGCTTTGAGCCGAGTGAGGACCTACTGGAAGAAAGGGCAGGATACTGTGAGTCAGTTTCTGAAGAGCAGGATTTCAGAAATAATAAGCTAGAAGTTAGCTGGATGAGACCCCTATGGGAGGTTCCCGTGGGAGGGGGTCTTGGTTTTGTAAATGTGCCCTTGACCAGTACGGAGGTGCGTAATTTTAAGAGGAAAATAATTTCCCTGATAGAGGATCCCCAGGGATGCACTGAATAATTGGATCAGTTGTTGGGACCGAATGTATATACATGGGATGAATTAACGGCTATATTTAAGACTCTGTTTACCCTGGATGAGCGTGGAATGATTCGCCAGGCAGGGATTAGAGTCTGGGATCGGGATCACCAAGGGGGACCAGATGCGATACCTGGAGAAGCTAAATTCCCCTTGGCTAGACCTAATTGGGATAAAAATACCAATGATGGTCGGGTATTAATGGAAGAGTATAGGGCTAATCTGATTAAAGGAATCAGGGAGTCTGTTCCGAAGGGACAGAACTTTAAAAAGGCATTCGAAGTTCCTCAGGGACCCGAGGAGATCCCCTCGGCATTTTTGAATAGATTGCGTATGGCTATACAGCAATATGGGGGTCTGGATATAGAATCCCCAGCAGGGGAACAATTAGTATTAACGAGTTTCGTTACAAATTCAGCCCCAGACATAAGGAGGAAATTACAGAAAACTGAGAATTGGCATGAGCAGGGAATAACCCAGCTTCTACAAATTGCGCAAAAAGCCTTTGTACAGAGATCTGAGGATAAGCAGAAGGGAAAGGCTCAGATTTTAATGCAGGCATTTAAGGGAGCTATGGAGGGACAGCAAGGAAAAGGTAGGGACTTTGTGCCAGCTCTTGGGCATTGGGAGGAGAGCCAGGGATGGGGAAATAGGGTCCAGAGTAGAGGAAGGAGTAGAGGAGGATTCCGGGGACGCCAACCATTCCCGGGACCCCGGGGAGACCCAACTAGGAATTGGGAAGTGGGAACAATGGTCTGCTACTATTGTAACAAGGAGGGACACTTCAAGAGAGAGTGCCCCATGCGAGCCAGGGAGACGCGATCTTATGCCCTGATGGAAACAGACTATGAATAGGGGAGTCACGGTTCTCAGTCAATACACACTGTGGGGCTGCACGGAGAACCATTAGTAAATTTAAGCATAGGACCCCACAGTAACAAGCTGGTATTTTTAGTTGATTCCAGGGCAGCACGGTCTAGTATTTTACATCAACCCAAGGGTGTTAGGATAGAAGGGACAGTGATAGTTTCGGGAGTAGGAGGAAGAGATTTCCCGGTCCCTGTATTAAGAGATGTTAGGATACAGATGGGAGAAAAGGTTATAACGGAGGATCTCTTATTAGTTCCCCAAGCGGGAGTTTGTTTGCTGGGATGGGATTTACAAGATCAATTGGCTATCGGCACCAGACCACAAGAATCAGGTATTGGGGTTCAACTATATGTATTAAGTGAGGAGGATCGGGAACTCATAAATCCGGGAGTATGGGCAGGAAGAGGCAATAGAGGAGTGCTAGATATCCCTCCCCTACGAGTTACCTTAAAAGATCCTGAGCACATTATTAGACGAAAGCAGTATCCCATTCCAATGGCTGGCCGAAAGGGGCTGCAGCCAGTAATTGACCAATTGGTGAAAGATGGCATTCTAGAACCTTGTATGTCACCTTTTAATACCCCAATCTTACCCGTCCAAAAACCAGACGGTACCTATAGATTAGTACAGGATTTGAGGGAACTCAACAAAATTATTCTCACCCGTCACCCTGTCGTACCTAATACATACACAATAATGGGTAAAATCGATCCCCACAGTAAATGGTTTAGCGTAATTGACCTCAAGGATGCTTTCTGGACCTGCCCGTTAGCAGCAGAGAGCAGAGATATGTTTGCTTTTGAATGGGAGAATCCTTTTACGGGACGTAAAAATCAATACAGGTGGACAGTACTCCCTCAGGGCTTTACGGAATCACCAAACTTATTTGGCCAGGTCCTCGAACAAATATTAGAGGAGGCTCCTCGGGAAGAGAGTTGTCAGTTAATTCAATATGTAGATGATTTATTAATTACGGGAAGGATGTATGAATCAGCTAAACTATATACCATTGCACTTTTGAATTTTCTTGAAAAGAAGGGTCTCAGGGTGAGTGAATCCAAATTACAATTCGTACAACCAGAGGTTAAATACCTGGGTCATTTGGTAAGTCAGGGAACTAGAAAGATCAGTCCCGAAAGGATACAAGCTATTCTACTGATCCCACCTCCTAAGAATGCCCAAGAACTCAAGAAATTCTTTGGTCTAGTGGGAAACTGTAGAATGTGGATAGAAAATTATTCTAATCTAGTTCGATTCCTTTACGATAAGCTCGCGATTATAGGGGGCGAAGCGCTCATTTGGACGGAAGAAGAGATTAATAATTTTAACTTGGTAAAACAGCGCCTAATTAGTGCCCCAGTGTTGGCTTTACCCAACCTTAATAAGTCTTTTGACCTTTATACTAACGCAAAAGGGGGTGTAGCAACCGGTGTTTTAACACAAGAAAGGGCAGGCAGCAGGCAGCCAGTTGCTTTTCTCTCAAAAGTTTTGGATCCTGTTTGTCGTGGTTGGCCAGAATGTGTTCAAGCTATCGCAGCCACTGCTATTTTAGTTGAAGAAGCACGAAAAATTACATTTGGTGCCCCAATGATAGTACACACTCCTCACACCGTTCGCAATATTCTGTTACAGCGTGCTGGTAGGTGGCTTACAGATTCTAGAATCTTGAAATACGAAGCGATCTTAATGGATAGGGATGATCTAACTCTGACTATAAGTAAAGAACATAATCCAGCAGCCTTTTTAGTCTCTCCAACCTCTCCCAACACAATCAATGAGTTAGAGCATATATGTTTGGAAGTGATAGACCTGCAGACTAAGATCAGAGAAGATTTGAGTGATGAGCCTTTACAGGAGGGAGAACGGTGGTTTATTGATGGCTCTTCCCGCTGTATTGATGGCACTCGCTATAGCGGATATAGTATAGTGGATGGGAATGAGGGGGTAGTTATTGAAGCCGGTCGCCTTCCTGGTCACTAGTCAGCCCAGTCTTGCGAATTATATGCCCTCTGTCGAGCTCTCCAAGGTCTGGAAAATAAGGTGGGCACAATCTATACAGATTCAAAATACGCTTTTGGGGTAGTGCACACCTTTGGGAAAATCTGGAAGGAATGGGGAATGATAACGGGAAAAGGACAGAAATTGATGCATGAGAACCTAATTGTCCAATCCTTGGAGACTCTGACTTTACCTGAGGAAATAGCTGTGGTCCATGTACGGGGCCATCAAACTGGTGACAGCCCTGAAGCACAGGGCAACAGACAGGCAGATGCAGCTGCTAAACAGGCAGCACTCACTGCGAAAGTGGACATGCAGCTGTTACTCCCCATCCCACAGGAGCTTAAAAAGACTCCCATCTTTTCACAAGAGGAGGAGGTTTATATGAGGGATCAGGGGATGCGTCAAACAAGTGATGGGTTGTGGTGGACAGCCGAAGGACACCAAGTCCTGAATAAAGCTTTGGCACGGCAACTGTTTGACCAGCTCCATCAACAGACACACTGGGGAGCCCAGGCACTTGTCGACACTTTTGTTCGCTCCTTTCATTGTTCAGGCGTTTACACTATAGCCAAGCAGAGTACCCAGGGGTGCCCAATTTGTCAGAGGATTAATAAGAAGGTCATGCACCAGGTAATGCCTGGTTGTCGCGATATCGCTGTATGCCCTTTCCAACGCATACAAGTGGACTTCACAGAGTTACCTAAGATAGGTATTTACAAGTACCTGTTGGTGATGGTAGATCATTTCACACGATGGGTTGAGGCTTTCCCGACCCCGAATGATCGTGCAAGTACCGTTATCAGAGTACTGCTGGATTCTGTAATTCCACGGTATGGGATGATCCAGACCATTGACTCAGATCGTGGTACACACTTCATTTCTCGGGTACTCCAGGGGGTTTGTAAAAGATTGGGCATTGACTGGTAGCTCCATACCCCATGGCACCCCCAGAGTTCGGGCCGGGTTGAGCGAATGAATCAGACTTTGAAATACCAGCTCACTCGACTTCATGAGGAAACTGGCCTCTCCTGGATTAAATGCTTGCCCTTAGCTTTAATCAGGATTCTCACAGCTCCTTGTAAAGACCTTGCTGTCTCACCATATGAGATGATGTTTGGTCTTCCTTACATGGGATTCCACACTGATACTCCCATCCCTGAGGCTAATGATCAATATATCTCTAAATATTTACAGGAACTGTCTGCTTCACTCCTTGAATTAAAACAGAAGGGTTTACTAGCTCAAACTCCCCCCCTGGAGTATCCAATTCATTCTATTAAACCTAGTGATTGAATATTTGTTAAAGATTGGCAAGATAAACAACTAAAACCTGTCTGGGATGGCCGCTACTGTGTACTTTTGATTACAGACACCGCTGTACAAACGAAAGAAAAGGGTTGGAGCCACATCCAGCGAATCAAACGAGCTGCTGAACCATAGACTACAGATCTTGAAAATCCACCCTCCACCTGGCGTGCAGTCCTTCATCCTGACTTGAAAGTCACACTACGCCGAGAAAAAGCCTTGTAATGTTGTTTTTAATTTTTATTGTACTATTTAATAGTTGCCTCCCAAATTCTGGGATCACTGAACTTTTCAAAATGTATTAAGTCCTCCTGGAATAGGGGCAGCATAGATGGCCATTATTTTACTTTACAATGTAGACGGGACATAGATATAGGGTACGATCATAGTAAGGTAGGGGTTAATGTAGATTTCAAATGTGGACCAGGGGCACAGAACACCTCTCATTATGATGATTTTAATGGGTTTTTGGACTCTGCAGATATTTACAACATCAATTTTAATGGTTTAGCACAAGGCAGATGTGGGCACAAAGGCAGACAGGATAATTGTCAGGATTGTACAGGTGGAAGAGAGAGAGTTGATACATATGCTAATGTTCACAGGCAGGTTACAACTCACAGATTAAGTTACAAGAAACACCCCTCCCCAACCTGTGCTATTCTAAAGCATCCTTTAGAATATACAGCCAGTCCAACTGTTAAATGCCACCAAAGTAAGGGGAGTTCCAATTATCAATGAAGTAAACAGCTCCAGAATACTAAAGCTGCTGGGCATTTAAATCGTTTGTTCAGACTCCAGGTGGCTTTGGAGATCGTCGCCGAACGGACGGCGATGGCCCTGAATGTAGGGGCTGAAGAAAGACTACAGCTACAAGCAACGATTCAATGAAACCGCCTGGCTCTCTGTTGCTCGTTGGCTGCTGGAGGCAGCGTTTGTGCGAGAATCAGTACTGATAATGCTTACAACAGTCAGGCGGTTAAAGACACTGCTTCAGGACTTCGACAAAAATCATCCCATGCCCATGTTCAGACTTGGCAACCTTGGACTGATGTGGGATGGACTCGACTTTTTACTGAGAACTGGAGCCTGATACTCACAGACCTGATAGCAGCAGGACTCACTATTCTGGTCAGTGTGGTGCTCCCCTACCTAAAGGCTGGTATTCATTTCATGATTTTGCGGACCCCTATTTCTATAACTAAAGGGGTGTGTGTTTCCCAAATGGATGCTTTTCGTTTATTGACCCGCTGGGAGAAAGACCAACTTTAGCAATAGCACATTTTATTTGACAGATCAGTGACACTGATCTAAAAGAGAAGTGAGGATTGTGAGAGATGAGGAAACTTGACATAAAAATATGAAAGATGGGAAACTAGTGCAGACATGTGGAGTGATGGATTAAACCAGTATGAACAGGCTAAGCATGGAAATTAGAATGCAGGAAGCAGAGTCAGCCTATGTAAGATAAGAATCTTCTAGTCTTTTCAACAGGATCAATGAGCCCATGGTATGAATAAGATAAGGAGAGGTAAGGAATAATAGAATGAGATGAGATGAAGTTGAGATAGTCTGGTCTCCTAGCCCTAGACAGAAGTACCAAGTTCTACATATATAATTAGTAAGCCATACACAGATTTATCAAGTTAGGCATATTTAATTAGTAAACCCTAGACAGGATTAGCGAACTCTGCATATGAAGGGACTGTAAGAGTTGGAAAGGTGTGAATGGGGACAAGGGCAAGGTTGTGAATAAGGACAATGGGGATAATGACATGAGAGGACACCGACAGGATACCCCCTGGTGTTCCAAGTCCACTGAAACTGCAGTAGGCAGGAAGGATTGCCTATGCCAAACGCATCCAGGGGGCAGAAGAATGTAAGGGGGAGGGTATTCTGATACTGAAATTCACTGAATATAAGTTGGGTGAGCCCCAGTGTATGTGTGTATTCCCAAGGTATGGGGAAGCACCCAACTTTGCATTGTTGTTGTAATAAATGATCTTTGTTCTCAATTTTTGTCTCGAGAAATTTCTTTAAAGGTAAATTCTGTTTCTAACAAGTCCATTCAGCCCATAGCTCCCAACACTGCTGTTCACGCATCTCCACAGTGGGCCAACAGCCTTGTTGGTTCGGGCCGATTCAGATGCTCCTCTAGCTCCAGGTTCCAGGTGTTGGGCATTTACCTTCACCTACACCTCAGGCAGTGAGTTCCAGAGACCCTGTTCTCTCTGGGCGAAGCACGACTCCTTAGCTGGCTCTGAGAGTCCTGCCTCGCCTCCTTTCCCCACCCCAGCCCTTTTTATTCGGAGTGCATTAATGTGATCAATGTTCAGTTTATCGCTGTGCTGATGTTTTAATTGTGGAGTGAGTTCCCTGCAGTGACTGCCTTTGTTTCTAAGTTCCCTGAATCCCAATGTTGGGAGGAAGTACCTGGCAAAGTAGGGAATTCACATGGATTTGTGGTTTTTGGCAACTTTTCAGACATTTTTTTGTCTTGGGTTGGCATTTCAAATGTCGGGATTGCCGGTAATTTCCCGCGGTTGTTGTTTTGTTCTTTGATCATTGGTGAATGAACCATGTGTCTGATTGGGCTTTTTCAGTCCACCAATGAGATGAAGCGCTGCTCCACCAATCAGAAGCGTCCTTCCGCATTCATGCAAAACCTACAAGAATGGCCAGTGCGGGAGAATTTTCTCATTCTTTGCAAAGATTTTGTGGCAATGTCTGGACGAGGGAAAGGAGGCAAAGCTCGAGCCAAGGCCAAGTCTCGCTCGTCCCGGGCTGGACTGCAGTTCCCAGTGGGCCGTGTTCATAGGCACCTGAGAAAAGGTAACTATGCTGAGCGGGTGGGCGCCGGAGCCCCGGTCTATCTGGCTGCTGTGCTGGAGTATCTGACGGCTGAAATTCTCGAGCTGGCCGGCAACGCGGCCCGGGACAACAAGAAGACCCGCATCATCCCTAGACACCTGCAGCTGGCCGTTCGCAACGACGAAGAGCTCAACAAGTTGTTGGGAAGGGTAACCATCGCTCAGGGAGGTGTGTTGCCGAATATCCAGGCCGTGCTGTTGCCCAAGAAAACCGGCGCAGCAAATAACCCAAAGGGCAAGTAAATGGGAGAATCATCAACCTGAGACCCAAAGGCTCTTTTCAGAGCCACTCACAGTGTCTGTGACAGGGCGAACACCGGTTGTGCGAGAGCGGTTTATTTGCGCTCCGTGGATTTGTCACTCCCGGACGTCTGTGTCTAAAACTTTTCTGCCCTTCTCATGTTTCACATTCACTCCAGAACTGATCCCATATTGTCTCTGCTGCCGCTTCCAGCTCACTCCCTATTGCCGATTGCTCTCATTTCCACTTTTCAGACACTTCCGTAGTTTCATATTTTTTTATATAATGAGGCACTGCGCAACGCTGTTACACAGCGCCATAGATCGGGTCTGGGGTTTTAATTTGGCGCTGTGTGTAAGGAGTTTGTCGGTTCTCCCCGAGTCCGCCCCGGTTTTCTCCCACCCCTCAAAACGTATTGGGGGTTGCAGATTAATTGGTGTAACGGGTCGGCACGGACTCTTGGGTTAAATGGCCTGCCACCGTCATATTTATCTGTAGGAATATATGTAATGAGCAGATTCACCCGCCCCCCCCCAACAACCAGGCGACACGAGATGTGCCCAAACGAACCGGCTGTACCCAAATGACATGAGAATAATACGCCTGGAAAATTGCTTTAAACAAGAAGAAAACCTGATCGTTGTGTGTTAACAGACTCCTGCTTCACCCGTAACCTGATCCAGATCCATTTACAACCGACCGGAACAGATGTCGATTCCCAGAACAGTGGCGGGGTTTGGTGGAAGCAGCATTAGGTTGCGGACGGGTCACTGTCCACAAACTGCAGGCGGACCCGAAGCTGCAGCGTCAAAGGTCGATCGGTGAACGGACTGAAATCCGATTGTGATCTCGGGTAGAAATGGGATTCAGCACATTTACAACACAGGGGAGTGCAGTTAATACGCCGTGTTCAGCACAGTGAGAGCAAGAGGGTCTCCAGGGAAAGATGAGGGATGATGGAGTGATGTGGGTCAGGTCCTCAATTAATATTTCTCATCGTTGGGAAATCGTACAGGGTTAATTGGTCAAGGGGCCAATAAAAGAAGTGAAAGGGGAGGGAGCGGCCAGCGAGGAGTGGCTCAGTGAGTGAATGGAGCAGTGAAGGAGTGAGACTTTCTGGCTTTGGAGCAGTGAAGGAGTCAGACTTCCTGGCTTTGGCTTATCAGGATTCGGCGAAAGCAGGCAAGGAGAAAAGGTAAGCTGAGTTATTTGCCTTCGTATTCAGAGTCATGCCAATAGGGTTAGTGCTCTGTACTGGGTGTCAGATGTGGGAACAATGGGTGACCTCCACCCTCCCAAATGGCCACATCTGCACCAGGTGTACCGAGATGCAGTTACTAAGGGAGTGAATTATGGATATGGAGTTGCAGATTGATGACCTGCAGCTTGTAAGGGAGAGTGAAGAGTTAATCGACTCAACTTTCAGGGTGATAAATACTCCAGAACCCGTGTCAGGTAAGTGGGAAACTGTCGGGGTGGGGGGGAGAAAGAAAAAAGCGAGAAAAACGGAGAGCACACCAGTGACTATCCCACTCAGCAACAGTTATGTTGTGTTGGATTCCGTTGAGGGAGATGACCGGACAGAAGATGGCCACGGGCACCAGGTCAATCGCAATGAGCCTGGCAGAGTGGTGCAAAGGAAAAGGAGAAATGTAGTAGTTATTGGGGACTCCATTGTCAGGGGTATGGACAGGAGGTTCTGTGAGCCAGATAAGTATACCCGCATGGTGTGCTGCCTCCCTGGTGCAAGGGTACGAGATATCACAAATCGGGTCCAAAATATTCTGAGAGGAGAGGGAGAGCAGCCTGATGTCTTGGTACACGTGGGTACAAATGACATTGACAAGAAAAAGGAGGAGGTAATGAAAAGGGATTACAGTGAGCTGGGATGAAAGCTGAAAGACAGGAACGCTAGGGTGGTGATCTCGGGATTACTACCTGTACCAAATCCAAGTGATGAAAAGAATGTAAGGATAAGGAAAATGAACTTGTGGCTGAGGTGCTGGTGTACAAGGCAAGGATTTGGCTTCTTGGATCATTGGGATCTCTTTTGGGGAAGGCATGATCTTTACAAGAGGGACGGGTTGCACCTAAATCCAAAAGGTGTCAACATTTTGGCAAGTATGTTTGGTACAGCAGTGGGGCAAGGTTTAAACTAATTTGGCAGGGGTATGGGAACCAGAGTAATAGGAAAAAGGGTAGGGAGGATAAAGTAATGGCCAGGAAGAGTAATGTTGGGAGGAGAAAGTAAAAAAATCAGATGGTGCAGTGAGTTTTCGGGTCAATGATAGTGTTAAGAAAATTGCAAAGGAAAATAGTGGGCAGAAAAATCAAAAGAAAAGGTTACAGAAGTCACTAGATATTAAAAGGACAAAGAGCATAAGGGCACTTTATCTGAATGCCCGCAGTATTAGAAATAAGGTTAGTGAACTTGAGGCGCAAATCGGTACCCATGCCTATGATTTGGTAGCCATCACGGAAACATGGCTACAAGGTGACCCTAATTGGGAATTAAACTTTTAAGGGTATCAGGTGGTGCAAAGAGATAGACAGGATGGTAAGGGAGGTGGAGTTGCACTCTTAATCAAAGATGAGCTCCAGGCAGTAGTGAGGAATGATATAAGATCTAAAGAGCATAATGTTGAGTCCATTTGGGTAGAGATAAAGAATAACAAAGGGAAAAATTATTGGTGGGTGTTATCTATCGTCCACCATATAACAATAGTTTAGTGGCACAACAAATAAATAGACAGATAAGTTTGGCATGAAATAATGATACGGCAGTCGTCATGGGGGACTTTAACTTCCACATAGATTGGGAAAATCAAGTTGGTCGTGGGAGTCTTGAAGAGGACTTCATTGAATGCATCCTCGATAGCTTTCTTGAGCAGCATGTTAAGGAACCCACAAGAGAAAATGCTCTCCTGGATCTAGTGTTGTGCAATGAGATAGGTAGAGTAAATAATGTAATAGTCAGAGACCATCTGGGAAATAGCAATCATAGTATGATTGAATTTCTCATTCAGATGGAAGGGGAAATAGTTAGATCTAAAACTAATATATTATGCTTAAACAGGGGGTGACTACCATAGGATGAGGGAGGAATTGGGCAGAGTGGACTGGGAGCACAGGCTAATTGATGAAACAGTTGAGGAACAGTGGAAGATTTTCAAAGAAATATTTTGTAATGCTCAACAAAAATGTATTCCGGTCAGGAAAAAGGGCAGCAAGGGAGGTAAAAATCAACCGTGGTTAACAAAGGAAATAAAGGAGAATATAAAATTGAAGGCGCAGGTGTACAAAGCTGCAAAGATCAGTGGGAAACTGAAAGATTGGGAAAACTTTGAGACAACAAGGGGTTACAAAGCGGGTAATAAGAAATGGGAAAAAAGATTATGAAAGTAAATTGGTACAAAATATAAAAACTGAAAGCAAAAAATTTTATAAATATATAAAACGGAAGAGGGTGGCCAGAGTTAACATAGGATCCTTGGAGGATGAGAAAGGAAAACTGGTAGCAAAAAATGAGGAAATGGCCGAGGCATTAAACAAATATTTTGTGTCAGTCTTCATGGTGGAAGACTCTGCTCAAGTGCGGAGTTAAGGATGCGAATGTTGGGGAGGGCCTTGATAAAATGTTGTTACAAAGGAAGTAGTGATGGAGAAACTAATGGGACTAAAGCCAGACAAATCACCTGGTCCTGATGATATGCATCCAAGGGTTCTGAAGGAAATGGCAGAAGTTATAGTTGATGCATTGGTGGTCATATACCAAATTTCCTTGGATTCTGGGCAGGTCCTGGCAGACTGGAAGACAGCAAATGTCACGCCACTTTTTAAGAAAAGATGTAGGCAGAAGACTGGAAATTATCGGCCAATTAGCTTGATGTCTGTGGTTGGAAAAATGCTTGAAGCCATCATTAAAGATTAAATAGTGAAACTTTTGGAACGTAAGGGTTCAATCAGGCAGACGCAGAATTGTTTTAGAAAGGGAAGATCTTGTTTGACAAACTTGTTAGGATTCTTTGAGGATATAATGGGTGCGGTGGATAGAGGGGAACAGGTTGATGTTGTATATTTGGATTTCCAGAAAGCGTTTGATCAGGTGCCGCACAAGAGACTTATCAGTAACAGGAAAGTGGAGTCCAGGGAAATATATTGGACTGGATTGAAAATTGGTTGTCTGACAGGAGGCAAAAAGTCGGGATAAATGGGAGTTTTTCAGGTTGGCAGAGAGTGGTAAGTGGGGTGCCGCAGGGGTCAGTGTTAGGGCCACAACTGTTCATCATTTACATTGATGACTTGGAGGATGGGACAAAATGTGGTGTAGCCAAGTTTGCTGATGACACTAAATTGAGTGGAAGAGCAAATTGTAATGAGGATGTGGAGAGTCTGCAGAGGGATATAGTTAAGCTGGATGAGTGGGCAAAGGTCTGACAGATGGAGTACAATGTTAGTAAGTGTGAGGTTATCCACTTTGGCAAGAAAAATAAAAGAGCTGAATATTATTTAAAGGGTGAAAAACTACAGCATGCTGTTGTGCAGAGCGACTTGGGAGTGCTTGTGCATGAATGGCAAAAAGTTAGGTTGCAGGTGCAGCAGGTTATGAAGAAGGCAAATGGAATGCTGGCCTTTATCGCTAGAGGAATTGAATTCAGGAGTAGGGAGGTAATGTTGCAACTGTATAAGGTACTGGTGAGACCGCACCTGTAGTATTGTGTCCAGTTCTGGTCTCCATATTTGAGGAAGGATATACTGGCTTTGGAGACGGTCCAGAGGAGGTTTACTAGGTTGATCCCTGGGATGAAGGGGTTGACTTATGATGAAAGATTAAATCATCTGGGATTGTATTCGCTCGAGTTCAGAAGAATGAGAGGAAATCTTATAGAAACATATATTATGAAGGGTATGGATAGGATAGATGTAGGAAGGTTATTTGAGCTGGCCGGGGAAATTAAAACAAGAGGACACAGTCTCAAGATTTGGGGGAGTAGATTTAGGACAGAGATGAGGAAAAATAGTTTTTCCCAGAGAGTAGTGAATGTTTGGAATTCTCTAACCAGGGAAGTGCTTGAGGCTGCCTCATTAAACATATTTAAAATTTGGTTAGATAAATTTTTACATGATAGAGGAATTAGGGGATATGGGGAGAAGGCAGGTAGGTGGAGTTAGGTCATAAATTAGATCAGCCATGATCGTATTGAATGGCGGAGCAGGCTTGATGGGTCATTTTTGGCCTACTCCTGTTCCTACTTCCTATGTTCCTATGTTGTTCTCTGAAAATATTGTAATCATAGATTTCTGGGTGGGACACATTGATACTCCAGACCATATTTAGTTTAAGAAGTAACTTTTGGTGATATCAGCAGGTAGAACAGTGGACAAATCTCTATGCCTGATGACGAGTATCCCAGGCTGCAGGGACGTGAGAGAAGAGATTGCTGACAAAGATGATGGTGAAATCATCACCGGTCACAGGTATGATTGTGACTGGAGGACAGCAAATGTAGTCACTTCATTCAAGGATAAACCAGCTCATGACAGTCTAACATCAGCGAATTAATGAAATTGTGTGGGAGTTTATTGTCAAATACACACATACACGGGAGAGATGCAATGGAAGTCTCACTGCTGCCGCTTCCCAGTAACGTGGAACACACACACACACACTGTTAATGTTGTGCTTCTGTCAGGGTACAAAAAGATACAGTAACAAACCACAAAATCCAAAACACACCAGCGGAAATGAGGGGTACCAATGGTGGTTAGACAGAGTCACCTCACTAGTACTGTTTGAACCTCATTCAAAGAACGAAGTCACGGGGTACAATATATAAGGCATTTTCCTGCATACAAATTGGATAACATTTATTTGAAGGATATGTTTTAAATTTTGCATAACCTCTTCCGAAAGACAGGAAAACGATTTGTTGTTGGTCATTTAATCTCAAGTACCAGTTATAATTAAGAACATCCTTCTGGTATGCAAAAAAAATCAGCATAAATTTGGAAAGGTTGCTCACAGTACCCATTAGTATCTTTTCTCTGCCTGCCTGATTTCTGGCTTCCAATTTACACATGGAAATAACTAGTTTTATAGTAATCTTAAATTCTAGAGGTCGACTTTGGTGGCCAACACTTCATGTCTAACAGTTGTATTAAAGAGATCAGGCAGGCTCAGTAGGAGAGGTGAGAATTGATTCCTGTCTGAGAGGACAGGGCTCTGTCTTATTCAGCCTTACAAGCCTTAGACTTATACCCTGCTCTCTGGAAGCTTCTTGACTGAATAAATTCATGTTGAGTCTGCATTATAATGATTTCTGTTTGGTTATTTTAAAACACAAATTCTACATTCCCCCCCCCCACCCATGATAACAAAAAAGGACTGTGGAGAAATTTGACAGCATTAAAACAATAAATCTACAAGGGTAGCTGGGAGCATAATTTTTTAAAATCCAGTGCCAAAGCTTTGTGTAAAGGAATGAGTGCAGCAGTCAGGCATTTCACACCAATTTTATGCAAGCCCTGTATCTCTCCTTTTGCATGTGGTTCAACCATTTAATGATGTTGTCAGAGCTCCAAGTAAAAATTGACCTATAATTTTACAGGTCTCCCCATGACCAGCAGGAATATAATCAGGGTCTATTGTTACAGTACAGATGGCAACCATCTCCACTGACAGCGGAGAAACCACTTTCCCAGCTACTTGGGAGTCCCTTAGCTGTTTCATTAGTCAATTCCACTGCCCCCCACCCCCCCAAAGCTGAGTTGGCCAATCAGCTCTTAGGATGCCTTTCTCGTACCATCCCAGGGGAACAGAATCATAAAGACCTGCTCCATCCTAGAGATGTCTCTCTTTGTCCTGAACCTGGTTACCTCTGGCCAATCAGGGTATTAGTGTAGCCATATGGGAAACCACATATCCCAATTAACAGGCCCATGTCCTGTGTCAAAAAACATTGTATACAGTGAAGTGTTACATAACTTTCTCCCAACTTTGGTATGGTTATGAATCTGTGGGTCCCAAAAGATGTCCTGTTACCATGCTGTCCACCATGTGTTTGTGTCCTTACTTTGAGTTGTCTGTGATCTGTTAGTCTTAAAATCCATTATCACCCCTGTAAGGTATTAACCTATTGCCCAAAAATCATAAAAATCTTTGGAGTATTTTTATCAAAAACAAGGGTGGTTTGAAAGTGAATATTCAGTTAAAAAAGTAGCAGTAAAAATGTACATTTTGAAATACTGTTTTCTCAACAAATGTTATGTCACATATGTATGGCTCAATGTGAACCACATCTTTGGAGTAAAATTTTCCTGTAAGGCTTTTGAACCATCAAATGCTTCCGCAGGCAGTTAGATCTGAAATGAAAAAAAGAACCAAGTTTAATGGTGGGCAGTCAGAAGATGGGGCATTGTTATTCTGATTTGCAGGTGGCCTTTTACAGCTTTTGAATCATTTAAAATTAGAGAATTTAAGACTCAAAGTTGTTATTTACTCCATGCAGGTATTTATAATCCATTAAAGCAGCCTCCAATTATGTTTGTTTTCATATTACACATCCTGCTATAGTTTTACTGCTTAGCTCACTTCCCTTTAAAATCATTCATGAAATAATACCGCCCAGGAAGAGTCTAACTCCACATATCCGTGCCAGTCCCAAGGTGCAAATTAATTACATATGCACTTGGAATTAGAAGGGGTTAAGTTAGGTTAGTTAAGTCTTTATTAGAGCGTATTTACTTCAAATGAAGCCAGGAGGGTTTCCTGGCTTCATTTGACAAGACCCTTTCACACAGTAGGCACATTGGTTGTTGTTGGTTATTTGGTGCTGATACAAATCCATACTTCTGATATTTCACATTATATTGTCTACATAGAAACATAGAAGATAGGAGCAGGAGTAGGTCATTCGACCCTTCGAGCCTGCTGCGCCATTCAACGAGATCATGGCTGATCTTAAAGTTCAGTACCCCGACCCCGCCTTCTCTCCGTAACCTTTAATACCCTTATACTGAAGAAATATATCTAATTCCCTCTTAAATATATTTAATGAACCTGCCTCTACTGCCCTCTGTGGCAATGAATTCCACAGATTCACCACCCTCTGGGTAAAGAAATTCCTCCTCATCTCGGTCCTAAATGGTTTGCCTATTATCCTCAAACCATGGCCCTGGGTTCTGGATTTTCCCATCATTGGAAACATCCCATCTGCATCCATTCTGTCCAGTCCTGCCAGAATTTTATATGTCTCTATGAGATCCCCTCTCAATCTTCTAAGCTCCAGCGAGTACAATCCCAATTTGCGCAATCTTTCCTCATAAGTCATTCTTGCCATTCCAGGTATCAGCCTGGTGAATCGCCTCTGCACTCCCTTTTTCGTTTGCTGGGCTGTTGCTCTATTTTATTCTACAACAAAAAAAATACATGTTCATTATAAAAAATCCTGCCAATCACAACAAAGTGCGGCATAAATAACATAAGGAAATATAATAGCAACCACTAGGGAAAGTTCATGACACAATGATACAAGTACAAATGTGAAACTAAAAAAATCAAATACTTAACATGAGAGGTTACAGTCAGCCATAAATACATGATGAAAACTATGACGGTCGCCGGTAACACATAACCTATATATGTATCACATGTATATGTGCATTCATGAAATACAAGTTAATGCTGCCTGATGTTACATAAATATAAATAAATGAATATATTGTATGCTGCTACAGAGGAGGACGACAAAACAAAGCATTTCTAGAAAAAAAACAAATGTAAAAACCATGTAAAGCAAAACAAAACAGCAGAAAAAAAGGAAATATTGTGGGGTCCCCCAGTCATATCTTTATATTATAATTTAAATGTACATTACAAGACTGACAATCACTTTCAATGCTCACAAACCTAGAGCCTTGGCTCTTGCAGAAGTGAAAATGTGATGATCACCAGACCCTACAGCATCTGCTGTCTGATCTGGCTGGTGTGTGGCACGTGTCCTGTCCAGACCACGTCACCAAGATACAAACATTCGGGCTGCCCCTTTTTCCTCACTGCCCCCTTGGATCTTTCCACTGGACCCAGTGGAACCGCCCCTTTGTGAATGACTTAAATAGATGGAAAGATTTACCTATAACATTAATAGGTGGAGTTAATTATGTCAAGTTAAATATTTTCCCTCAACTACAATATATTTTTCAAACTATTCTTTGTAAAGTTCCACAAAATTTTTTCAAAGATTTTAATTCTATTGTTAGGAAAGATAAAATGGCGAGGGTAACTTGGAGGTATGATTTGGGAAGTTTGCAATTACTGAATATCCAAAATTATTATAAAGCAGTGCAAATGAAATTTATTAACAGAATGTTTGATTTGGAAAATTGGTGAGAAGAAGATGGAGCAATTTATTTATAAATGGAATTTTAAATTACTATTAATTTATAATTCACCTCTTTTGATTCTTTTAATTGAATTATGAGGAAATAGGTACACAGCGGAAAATTTCAGGTAAGATACCCTTGAATCAGAAGAAACATTTTCCTTTTACTCTTAATAATGAACTTTTGAAAATATGAGATCAGTAAGGAATTAAAACTGTACAAGATTGCTATGGAGCTGGTCATTTTATTTCCTTACAAAGAATGAAAAAAATATGAAATACCACAAAGTTCTCTTTTTTTGTTATTATCAAGTTAGAGCTTTATTATTGGATAATTTTGGACATGCTTTAAAGTTACCAAGCCAGTCAAAATTTGAAATTCTACTGACAAAAGGCAGGAAGAAAAAAAAATTGCATCATAAATATATTCATTATTGCAGAATAAAATGCCTAAGCTGGATTTGCACAAGTCTAGATTAAATTGGCAAAAAGATTTTGGAATAGCAATGGATCAGGAAGATGGGAGAAATTTATGTAAAGATGGTATGACAAAGATTGTCAATGTGAGATATAGATTAGTTCATTATAACTTTATACATAAGTTATATTTAACTCCTGAAAAATTAATGAGATATAATTTAGTTTTTTCAGATTTATATTTTAGGTGTCAAAAAGAAGTAGGTTCTTTTTTACATTCCACTTGGTCATGAGACACTATTAAACATTTTTGGATGTGACTTAAGGAGGTTTTGGAGAAAATTTTTTTGGATTAAATTGTTGATGGAACCAACATTATTGTTAGGTAATGTTAAAATGTTGGATTTGAAACAAATTAAGTAGGTATCAAACTGCGTTTTTGAGATTAGCCTTGGATGTAGCGAGAAAATATTTAATAATTACATGGAAAAATTAGATTGATTTAAGTTTGCAATAATGGCAATATGGATTTGTGATCAAGCGTTCTGTTGGAAAAGATAACATAATTTACGTGATAATTATCTTTTTTTATCAGAAAATGTGGAGCTCTTATTTGGATTATATGGGTTTAAAGTTTTTAATTTTTTCGGCAGGTTGAGTTACCCTATTCCATGGCATTTAATTATGTTATTGATGGATGTATCTCCTTTCTTTCTTCTATCTCTGGGGTTGGGAGTAGTAGGGTGAAGGAGGGATTTGAGGGAGGGGTATTGGGGTGGAAGGGAATGAGTGGGGGAGGAGGGATTTGGAATATACCACGTTTTTTTTATTAGCAGTGACTTTTGTATATAACTTGAATGTAATGTGGCTGAAAATTTTAAATAAAGTATTCAAATAAAAGTCAGTGAACTGTAAGGACACAGACCTCAACGGTCACTGTACTGCAAGAACACAGACATTTACTGCAGTCACTGTACTGTAAGGACACAGACAGTACAACAGCTGGTTGTACAAATGTAAAAAAGCAAAAGCAGAGTGAAAATACAGGAACAAGCAAGTTCGTCTGTACCTGCTGAGTCCTTTTCCCATTGCCTGGGTTGAGTTTTGTTGCACATATCCTTGTACCAGTCAGAGTCACAGACTTTTACTGACAGTGACGTAAACATCCCTGTGGTGAACTGCACTCTCCTGTAAGGGCATACTCTGATAAAACACTCAATGCTACAAGGCATTATAATGAAAGGATCCAGACCCCAACAACCTCAACACTGCCCTGGAGCATCACAGACCACATTCAGCCCAGTGTGGACAGAGAAGACTGCACCCAGCCAACAACACACTGCAGTGAGACAGACCTCGACACCCAACTCAGGACACACATAGATAATCCCCAGTAAAGCTCCTGACCTACAGCAGGGAGATGGAGGAGAGACAGTATGGTCCAACCTCAGCTTGACAGAGGGCAGACAAATCTCTGGAATGTCCTGTACTTGTGGTTTTGAGGGCAGATCACAGTATTTGAAGAAAATGATGGTTATTTTTTTTAATATTAAGGGAATTGAGAGCCATGATTCTGGCTCACAAAAAGAGGTCAGGCCTGGGGCATATCAGAATTGCACTGTATCACTTAGTCATACTCCATTGTCTTCTCCCCAGGCCTTTGATACCTCAAATAAGTAATTTCATTATAATAATACAGACCTTTACATCATTCACTGCCTTTCCAATAATCACTTCACATCAAGGGGATAGACTTGATAAACAATGACCTAAGGGTATGTTCGCACACTTGTAAAACTCTGCATTGTAAAGTCACAGACCTCAACAGTCATCACTGTTTTGCAAAGACACAGCCCTTCACAACAGGCAGTGCACAGTCAGGACACCAAATTTTATAACAGGCAGTGCACGGACACCGACTTTTATAACAGGCAGTGCACAGGCAGGGCACCAACTTTTACAACAGGTAGTTCACTGTTAGGACACAGACCTTTACAACTGTCACTACTGTATGAACAGAGAAAGCAAAAAAACATAGAAAATGCAGGAACAAGCAGGTTAGTACTTCTCCCTTTGCCTGGGTTGAGTTTTGTTGCACAAATCATTGCACAGCCACGAGAATCAGTCAGAGACATGGACTTTAACTGATTGTGTGACCTAAACATCCCCATGGGGAACTGACCGGAACCAATAATCTATCCTCGCGCTCTCCAATAAGGGCACTGTGACAGAGTATATTGATATGTTTTTCGGAGATAAATTGGGAAAGGTTTGTTAGAGTAGGTTACATACAAACACTTTAAAACAGATCTTATTTAAAATACTGGACCTCTGCTAATGCTAGACATATCGGCTCCACAGCTTTTGCAAGAGCTCTGGAGAGTGCCCAAGTGCCAAGTTGTTTACAAAAGGCAACACATGAAAGATCCTGTGGAGCCGCAGATTGTCTGCAGTTGTTCTAAGAGGGTCACGTGGTTTTCCAAGCAGACAGAGTCAAATAGGCTTTCTCTCAGAGAGAGAGAGAGACACACACACACACACACACAAGGTGATCACTTGTACAGTGTTACAGTCGGTACAGCAGCTGGGATTGGAACAAGACAAGCTGGCAAGTTGTGGAAAACCCCATTTGGAAGACGGCCTGGTCAAAGCCCTTGTGGTTCATGCAAGAGGAGAGGACTGACTGTCTAATGTTTCACTTGGAAAAAGAGAAACAAAAAGGAACTCTGTGGTGACCTGAAAGAAAGAGGTTATCATCTGGAGAAACTTGAAGGGGGCAAGTTTCATCAGCAAGACACTGGAGTGGCTGATTAAAAAGGAATCCAGGTGTCGTCTCAACAAGGCCCTGGACAGCTGCAGTAAGGTATCCTTGTTCCTATACTCAAACCCTCTTGATATGAAGGCCAACATACCATTTGCCTTTTTAACCGCCTGCTGTACCTGCATGCTCGCCTTCAGAGACTGATGTACAAGTACCCCTAGGTCTCTCTGCACTTCCCCATCTCTTAATCTATTGCCATTCAAATAGTAATCTCCCCTCCGGTTTGTATTACCAAAGTGGATAACCTCACATTTATCCACATTGTAGTGCATTTGCCATGTATCTGCCCAGTCCCTCTATTTATCCAAATCACACTGGAGCTTCCTGACCCCCTCTTCCATGCACACAACCCCTCCTAGCTTAGTGTCATCTGCAAATTTGAAGATATTACATCCAATCCCCCTCATCCAGATCATTAATGTAAATTGTGAACAGCTGGGGTCCCAGTACAGATCCCTGTGGTACCCAACTGGTCACCGCCTGCCACTCAGAAAACGAGCCATTTATCCCAACTCTCTGTCTTCTACCTGCCAGCCAGTTCTCAATCCACATCAATACTTTTCCCCCAATCCCATGAGCCTTGATTTTGGAAGCCAGTCGTTTATGCGGGACCTTATCGAAGGCCTTTTGGAAGTCCAGGTACACCACATCCACTGGCTCTCCCCCATCTATTTTACCTGTCACCATCTCAAAGAATTCCAATAGATTTGTCAAGCACGATTTACCTTTTGTAAATCCATGTTGACTCCGTCCGATCCCTTCTCTGCTAGTCATATGCTCCGCTATTACATCCTTAATAATGGATTCCATCATTTTGCCCACTCACAGGCCGATAATTCCCCGCTTTTCTCTCTACCCCCCTTTTTAAATAGTGGGGTAACATTAGCTACCCTCCAATCTATGGGTACTGATCCTGAGTCTATCGAGTTCTGGAAAATAATTCTTAAAGCATCTGCTATCTGAATGGCCACTTCCTTGAGTACCCTAGGATGTAGATTATCAGGCCCTTGGGATTTATCTGCCTTCAATCCCATCAATTTCCCCAAGACCATGTCCTTAGAGATACTGATTTCTTTCAGTTCCTCCCATGCTGCTCCTATCTTCTATGTTTCTATGAATGTAATCATACAACAAATCTCTCTCTGAAAACTGACAAGAACCTTCCTGAGTGGTAACCATTTACCTTTCAAGCACCAATTTATAAATGTTAAATTCTGTGCACAGTATAAGAATTGCCTGCAACCAGTGAACTTGGTGGAATGAGAAGTGAGATTGGACTGTGAACGAAAGAACTTTTCTGAACTTACATGCACATTAATTACATATGCACTTGGAATTAGAAGGGGTTAAGTTAGGTTAGTTAAGTCAATAGTGATAAGTTAAAGTTTGATTCTATTTTCATGTTTAAAGATAATTAAAATCAACGTTTGTTTTAGTAACTATTTGTCTTGGTGAATATCTATTGCTGCTGGGTTTTAGAGTCCTCAGGGCTCGTAACAGCACAAACTGATAAAACACATAATGCTGTACTACAAGGCATTACAATGCAAGGATCCAGACACCAACTGCTCTGCAGGGACACTATAATACAGCAAAATCCCCTTTGCAATACAGATAAAGATGTGAACAACCCCTGCACTATGATGGCAAAGCCCACATTCAGCTCAGTATGGACATAGAGCTCTGCACAGCCACCCACACACTGGAGGGACATAGACCTGTACAATCTAGCTCGTGAAACCCATGCAACATAAAATGAGTAAACCAGATGTGTATAAAATGAAAATTAAATGGGAGAAAGATTTGTCTATTCCAATATCTCAGGATGAATGATTATGTGTGAAGATAGTATGACCAAATTAATAAATTTGAGATATAGATTAGTACATTATAACTTTCTTCACCAGCTTTACTTAAACCCCTGAGAGGTTAAAGAAACATGGATTTAGTTCTTCGGATTTGTGCTTTCGATGTGGCAAAGAGATTGGTTCTTTTTTACATTCATTATGGCTTTGTGAAAAGGTGAAACCTTTTTGGTGCAGGATTATTGAATTCTTGGAAGGTTTATTTAAATTCAAATTTGCTGAATTATTATTTCTGTTGGGATATAGTACAACATTGAGTTCGGGATAAAATTAGAGAAGTTTCAAATTGCAATCATTCAATTAGCATTAGCAGTGGCCAGAAAATGTATAGCTATTCCTTGAAAGAATGAAATTGAGTTGAGTGTTCAAAGATGGAACATGGAGATGAGATCCTGTATTCCACTGGAAAAGATAACTTATAATTTGCGTAATAATTATACTTTTTTTTTGTTAAAGTGTGGAGTCCGTATACAAAGTATATGGGTTTAGAAATGTTGTAGGTTAGATGTCATCCTCCATGTTTATATGTATATGTTAACTTCATTCTTTATTTCTATTTTTTTTAGGGTAGTTATTAGGGGGATGAGGGGAGAAATAGGGAAGAAAATGTTGTCTATTTGTATCTTTTTACTTGTCTGTATGCTATACTTTGGATAATAAATAAAATATACAAAACAAAACTCATGAAACCCAGCACTGCCCATGACACTCCAGTCATGGAGAGACCAACCACAAGGAATTGTGATCAGGCAATTGCGAGTTGTGCGGAATTGCCCACAAGAGGAGGTTAGATCAGGAGTGTTTGCACAGAATCGTGTGGATGGCCAGAGGCATTTTCCCCCCTGACTGAAATGGCTAACATGCGAGGCCATAATTTTAAGGTGCTTGGGAGTAAGCACAGAAGGGAAGTTCACACAGAGAGTGGTGGGTGCGTGGGATGTGGTCTAGGCAACAGTAGTGGAGGCAGGTACAATAGGATCTTGGAAGAGATGCTTGGATAGGTAAATGAAACTGAAAAAAAATTAGTTTATGCCGTCAGGAAATTCCAGGCTGTTGTTGGAGTAGGTTATTAGGTCAGCACAACTCTGTGGGCCGAAGGGCCTGTAATGTGCTGTAGAATTCTAGTTCCTCTGTTTCTGTACTGCTGTGTGTTCTGTGGAAGCTGGATCACTGGACAGATTGAGAGGGGGAGGATAAATTTGGAAGAGATGAGGGAAGTGAGGGTCTGTGCAACTGGCTTAGAAGAGGATTCGCTGCTTGGGACAGATCAGCCATGATCCCAGAGAATGGTAGTGCAGGCCCAAGACACAGGAGGCCAACTCTTGCTCATGTTTTCCTGTGTTCTCTGAGGGACTCACTGCCTGCAGGGGGCGGGAAACAATCAATCAGGGTGTTCAAAATGGAATTGGACAATTTTGATGAGGACCTGCACAGTAGCAGGAGAGGGAATTGATGTGATTGATGCACTGGGAGCCAGCACAGATCTCAGGGGTTGAATAGCCTCCTGTCTCAAGTTCAGGTTGGACGTTGGTTTGTGTAACAAGGATACACTTTGCAATAACACTGCTAATGCATTCACAGCACCACGAGCTGTCTGAGCACAGCCCTGGTCAGTGGGGACTCAGTGTGATACAGTAAAGTGCTAGAAAAACTCAGCTCTCCGATACACGGACGGATACTGAACAAAACCCAGGACTGATGGGTGAGAGATGGACAATTTCAGCATCGCACTGTAATTCAGACCCAGAAACATCAGCAGCACTGGACATTAAGGACACAGACCTTTACAACAATCACTGCACTGTAAGGACACAGACCTTTACAATAGTCATTGCACTGTAAGGGCATAGACCTTTACAACAGTCGCTGCACTGTAAAGACACAGACCTTTACCACAGTCACAGCACTGTAAGGACACAGACCTTTACAACAGTCGCTGCACTGTAAGGTCACAGAAATTTACAACAGTCGCTGCACTCTAAGGACACAGACTTTTACAACAGTCACTGCACTATAAAGACACAGACTTGTACAACAGTCGCTGCACTGTAAGGACACAGACTTTTACAACCGTTGCTGCACTGTAAGGACATAGACTTGTACAACAGTCGCTGCACTGTAAGGACACAGCTTTACAACAGTCGCTGCACTCTAAGGACACAGACTTTTACAACAGTCACTGCACTATAAAGACACAGACTTGTACAACAGTCGCTGCACTGTAAGGACACAGACCTTTACAACAGTCACTGCACTGTAAAGACACAGACCTTTACAACAATCACTTCACTGTAAGGGCACAGACTTTAAAACAGTCGCTGCACTGTAAGGACACATAGCTTTACAACAGTTGCAGGACTGTAAGGACACAGACCTTTACAACAGTCACTGCACTGTAAAGACACAGACCTTTACCACAGTCACTGCACTGTAAGGGCACAGACCTTTACCACAGTCACTGCACTGTAAGGCCACAGACCTTTACCACAGTCACTGCACTGTAAGGGCACAGACCTTTACCACAGTCACTGCACTGTAAGGGCACAGACCTTTACCACAGTCACTGCACTGTACGGGCACAGACCTTTACCACAGTCACTGCACTATAAGGACACAGACCTTTACCACAGTCACTGCACTGTAAGGCCACAGACCTTTACTACAGTCACTGCACTGTAAGGACACAGACCTTTACCACAGTCACTGCACTGTAAGGCCACAGACCTTTACTACAGTCACTGCACTGTAAGGGCACAGACCTTTACCACAGTCACTGCACTGTACGGGCACAGACCTTTACCACAGTCACTGCACTATAAGGACACAGACCTTTACCACAGTCACTGCACTGTAAGGACACAGACCTTTACTACAGTCATTGCACTGTAAGGGCACAGACCTTTACTCAGTCACTGCACTGTAAGGGCACAGACCTTTACCACAGTCACTGCACTGTAAGGACACAGACCTTTACCACAGTCACTGCACTGTAAGGACACAGACCTTTACCACAGTCACTGCACTGTAAGGGCACAGACCTTTACCACAGTCACTGCACTGTAAGGACACAGACCTTTACCACAGTCACTGCACTGTAAGGACACAGACCTTTACCACAGTCACTGCACTGTAAGGCCACAGACCTTTACCACAGTCACTGCACTGTAAGGACACAGACCTTTACTGTCAGAAATAAAACTTCTCACACATGAGTCTCTTTAAAACTGATGACACGACAAGCTTTATTTACAAGTCTGCAGAGTTGGACTCAACTGGTTTCTCACCAGTTAAGCCCCGATACATACAGTGCATTGATTTTTATACCTTTATTATTTGCCCTTCCCCTTCTTATTAATACTGTTTTAATTGGTTAGTATTACAAAAACATTCTAAGTATAACTGCATTATTAATTATCACGTTCGTTACGTACGCTGTGAACTCTACATTCACTGAATTCTGTTTCTCACACTTCTTATCAATCCTTTGTCTCCTGCATGTCTCTCACTATGACCATGAAAAGATAGGTTTAAAAAAAAACATATTCAGCAGCTCCTTCTGTCCTTGACTGCTGGTAAACTCTCTGTCCGTTCTGGCTTCCCTGTTTATGATTAATCATCACATTTTAACTTAAGTCTTTTTAACCTAAATTCTCTATATCACAATCCACCCCTTTCTCTCTTTAAAATGTGTTGAATATATGTATAGATATGAATGGGGATTCTAAGCTAGGGAAGAGAAATGTTTTATGATACATTAATCTCACGCTGAAATAAAAGTCTTACAGGGTCTCCCATCCCCCCTGGTTGCATAGGCAATTTCGAGTGTGGAGTGTAACTTCTCATTGGAACAGTACGTTGGTGTATGCAAAACCAGAGTCCATCAGGGCATGGTGGGCTTGAGTCACCTTTCCAACCGTTAAGAGGGAAAGGAGTGGTATTAGGAATCTGTATATAATGACCCATATTATTTCCTTCTTTTTCCACACAAGGGGTATATGGATGTTGGGTGGTATTTTCTGCCCAACATTTCTCAGGAACTGAGGTATGGGAAATGAAATTACCTTCCTTTCTTCCCCAAATGTGGTCCTGAAACAGGACCACTGTATCTCTGCATTTCTTACATTTCACACCTGATAAAGACATAGGCAAACTAAGAAAAATCAAAGAACATAACAATAACATTGTGAATTAAGTCTTTTTGCGAAATCGTAAGGTAAGAGGTTTTTCTCCAGGAATACAAGTCCAATCTGAGTTCGTATCAGGGTCCTGTGGCGCCTCTACAGGTCCCTTAAATCTGTATGCGTGTGTCCACCCCTTCTCTCTTGTTCGTGCTGCAGCTTCTGTAATTAAGAGAACTTGGTATGGACCTTCCCACTGGGGCTGGAGTTTTTCAGTCTTCCAGGTCTTGATAAGAATCCAGTCTCCTGGTTCCACTTTGTGTAAAGAAAAGTCTAGAGGCGGTGTTTGTGCCAATAGTCCTCTCTTTCGTAAATCTGTAAGAGAGCGTGACAGTGCCTGTAAATAGTTCCTAACAAATATATCCCCTTCCCCCAAGGTGGGACACCCCTCAACTGTACTCCAGAAGGGAAGCCCAAACATCATTTCATAAGGGGACAGCCCTACATCTTTTCGTGGGGCAGTACGAATTCTCAATAAGGCTAGGGGCAGACACTTTATCCAAGGCATTTTAGTTTCCACCATTAACTTTGTCAATTGGATTTTTAGTGTTCCATTCATACGCTCGACCTTCCCTGAGCTTTGTGGATGCCAAGGGGTATGTAATTTCCAAGAGACCTGTAATGCATCACAAATCAATTGCTGGATTTTTGAAGAAAAATGTGGACCCCTGTCTGAGTCTATAGAATCCATTATACCATATCTGGGGATTATCTGCTCTAGGAGGAGGCGAGCTACTGTAGAGGCTGTAGTATTTATTGTTGGGAAGGCTTCTACCCATCGGGTAAAGTGATCTATTATCACCAACAGATATTTCCATCCTTGAACTTGAGGTAACTCTGTGAAGTCGATCTGGATACGTTGAAAAGGGCGTATGGCTAATGGTTGACCTCCCATGGTCCCTGTCCTCATTATCTTCTTATTAATTTTTGTGCATAGGTAACAATTTTGCACCTCTTGTTGGGCCAAGGTGTAGATTCCCTTACACACATATTCTCGAAGCACTGTGTCACATAAGGCTTGGGTGCCCCAGTGGCTCTGTTGATGCAGGTGTTTTAAAATATTGCGAGTTATTTCTTTATTTAGAACAATTCTTCCATCTGGTGTTTTCCATGTTCCATCAGGTAACTGGCTTGCGCCCAGCTGATCCATGTTCTTTTCTTCTTTAGCAGTGAAAATGGGAGCTGTCTTTATGCCTTGCCTTATTGGGATTAAAGTCAGCAAACGGACTTCTTGTTGCATGGCTGCTCTTTTGGCTTCTTCATCAGCCAGTCTGTTTCCAATTGCTGTCGGGTTATCTCCCCTTTGATGGCTTGGTATGTAGACCACTGCTATTTCTTGGGGTAATGTTAAGGCTTCTAGAGTCAGAGTAATCATCTGTTCGTGTGCCAATTCCTTTCCTCTTGATGTAATTAGACCACGCTCCTTCCAGATCTTACCAAAGGTATGCACTACTCCGTACGCGTATTTGGAATCTGTGTAAATCGTTCCAATTTTCTTTGCCAGTATTTTGAGGGCTCTCTGCAAGGCATATAGTTCACAGGATTGTGCTGACCAGCTTCCGGGTAGTCTCGTGGATTCTACTACTTTCCAAGTATTTCCTTCTATTATAGCATACCCATTTCTTCTCATTCCGTTAACACATCTGGCGGAGCCATCAATGTAGAATTCATATCCTTCTCCCAGCGGAGTATCGCAAAGGTCTTCTCGGGTCTTGGTCTGAAGATCTGTCAACTCGACACAGTCATGCTCCACCTCTTTCTCTGTTTCACTGCCGTATAAAAATTGAGCTGGGTTGCAGCTATTAATTTTTGCAAACTGTAAATCTTCTCCAACCATTAAAATGGTTTCATACTTTAATATGCGAGAATCAGTCAGCCATCGATGGGCAGTTTGTGTTAATAAAACACTCACAGAATGGGAGGTGTACACAGTCATCTTTCCTCCAAAAGTAAGTTTACGTGCTTCCTCTACCAACAGAGCAGCAGCCGCTACTCCCTGGATACACGTCGGCCATCCGCGAGACACTGGGTCCATCATTTTGGAAAGGAAAGCTACTGGGTGTCGCTGACCGCCTTTTTCTTGTGTTAAAACTCCCACAGCTGTTCCTTGGTTATGAGTGACAAATAGCTGGAAGGGCTGTTTTAAAGAGGGCAGAGTGAGCACTGGGGCTCGTGTTAGGCGATGTTTCAAGTCCTCGAACCATCCCTCCTCCTCCTGGGTCCATTTCAATGGATAGTCATTTTCATTTGTCCATAACCTACAGTATCCTAAGAGTCCCAGGAATTGTCTTATTTCCTTCTTATTACGGGGTAAAGGCATTCTAGTGATTCCCGCAATTCGTTCAGGGGTAATCCGTTTCTGTCCTTTACTTATCTGGTGTCCCAGATATATCACAGTTTTCTCAACAAACTGTAACTTGTTTCTGGACACTCGTAGACCCTTTTTCCCCAGATAATTCAAGAGTCTAATGGTCTCTCTCCTCATTTCTTGTTCCTTGGGTCCTGATAATAGTAAATCATCCACATACTGCATTAGTTGGGAATCATCAGATTGTGGATAGTCCATCAGGATTTGTTTTAGCATTTGTCCAAACAGGTTTGGAGATTCAGTGAACCCTTGGGGCAATACAGTCCACCGAAACTGTCTCCGTCTACCTGTCCATGGATTTTCCCATTCAAACGCAAACATATCTCTACTTTCCTCTTCTAACGGACAAGTCCAGAAGGCATCCTTCAAGTCGATAACACTAAACCACTCATGGTCTGGGGGAATCCGACTCATAATAGTATAGGGATTAGGCACCACTGGGTGGCGGGTCTGAACAATAGCATTCAAACTTCTTAGATCCTGAACTAGGCGATAGGATCCATCTGACTTTTTTACTGGGAGTATAGGGGTGTTATAAGGTGACATGCATTCTTCTAATAGTCCGTCTCGTATTAAAGTCTCAATTACCGGCTGTAGCCCTTTTCTCCCTTCCAAAGAAATAGGATACTGACGTTTCCTTACCGGCTGATGACCTGGTATTAATGTGACATGTAAAGGTGGGATGTCCAGACCTCCTCGATTTCCCTCCTTATACCAGACTCTCTCGTCAATCTGCCGTTCATCCTCTTCCTTTAAAGCGCAGAGGTGGACTCGCACTTCTCCGTCCACAGGGAGAGCACCCAAACCTAGGAGAGCCTGTAAGTCCCTTCCTAGGAGGTTAAATCCAGCCGAAGGTAATAACAAGAGGTCTTGTACCCCTTCTCTTTCTTCCAGTTTCACTGTTACTTGGGGAATTATTGATACCATTCTGGGAGCTCCTTCTATCCCAGAAATTGTCAAATTACTTTTTATAGGCTCAGTTCCGATTGGCACAGTTATTACACTACTTCGTTCCGCTCCTGTGTCCACCATAAACACCACCTCTTCTCCCTTGGGACCAATTTTTAGTTTTACCAGGGGTTCCCTCTTATATTTGGTCCCTAACATTTGGAACCCCTGACACCCCTAATCTTCTTCCATAAGTTCGAGGGCACGCAATTCCCTCTTGTATCGGGGGCATTCCCTCTTAAAGTGTCCTTCCTCATTGCAGTAATAGCACTTAACGAATCTCCGGGGTCTTCCCTCTCTTGGATATTTTGGATTGTTTAGAGGAAGGTTTTGTTTTCTTTCCCCTCTGGATTCAGCATTCATCTGTCGGATAGTCTGTACCATAACCTTTGTCGCCTTCTTTTGATCTTCTTCTTCTCTCTGCACATATACTTTTTGTGCCTTTTTTAACAGTTCACTTAGGGGTTTTTCACTCCAGTCCTCCTCCTTTTCTAGTTTCTTTCTAATGTCTTGCCATGATTTGGAAACAAATTCAATTCGAATAAGCTGTTCACCCATTGGTGTACTAGGGTCCACACCAGCATACTGTTGGACATTCTTTCTCACCCTCTCCAAAAAATCAGTAGGGGACTCGTCTTTCCCCTGGTGGTTCCCAAATGCCTTGGTAAAATTGTGACCCTTTGGCACAGCCTCCCGTATCCCTTTAATTGTCCACTCTCTATATTGTCTCATACTTGCCAATCCCTCGGGTGTTCGTTTGTCCCACCTGGGTTCATTTAGGGGATATTTTTGTTCATGGGGTCTAGGGTCCCCAGGTTGTTCATATTCCCACATGAGGAGGGCAGCCCGTCGAATCATCTGCCTCTCCTGGGGTGAAAATAATGTTCCCATTATTGCCTGCATCTCTTCCCACGTATATGTGTTTGGTCCCAAGAATTGGTCAAGCTGTTCAGCCAGTCCTATAGGATCTTCCAATAACTTTTTCATTTCTTTCTTAAATCCCCGCACCTCTGTACTAGTTAGGGGAACATTCACATATCCCGTTCCCCCTCCCGGTCCTCCCATAGGAACTTCTCTCAGGGGATTTAGGTTTATTGAAAACTTTGATGGTCCTGGACCAGTCTGGGATCTTGTCCAGGGTCGGTTTACCGGTGGAAGTTTAGGGTCCGACTCCCTTAATTCATCCTTTTTATCCCGGCCCCCTTCGGGGCAATCAGATTCATCACCTTTCCCCTCCGGTAATAAGCTTTCCTCGGGTGCAGTAGGCACCGGGGGAATATAAGGAGGGGGAAGGTTGTCCAGAGGTTCCCATTTCTTTTCTCCTGCCACTCTCAATTTAAAACATTCTGTTAAGGATCCTGGCCAGGGAACCCAACAAAATGCATATGCTGACTCTTCTTGATTCACCTTTGGTCTCGAATTTACATATATGTTTAATGCTTGTCTAACCCAATCCTCATCAGATCCAAATTTCGGCCACCAGACCGAGGAACCTTTAATAGGTTGTTTTGACCAAAGGAGACAATATTGGACCATCTTTTTCTTGTTTTTGTCCCGATATCTATTACTATCCCAATTTTCAAACATTCTCCCCAAAGGGCTGTCAAGGGGTACTCCCAGGAATTGTCCTGAATTTTCAGACGAGCCCTTAGATTTTGATCCTCCCATTTTCCCACCTAGATCTGTTTATCGTTGCTGAGGACCCTCTCGCTCTGGACCCTACTCCCTTCCTCTCAGACGCCTCGTCGGAGGTGCTGTCCCTCCTTCGGTTACCGCTGAGGTTTTCCTGGGGTTGACCCCTCTCTTCTCGGCACTTCGTCGGAGGTGCTGTCCCTCCTTCGGTTACCGCCGAGGTTTCCCTGGGGTCTATCCTAGAGTCCCGCGACAGGGTCCTCACACAACGACAAAAGATCTATACTTAATCTATTCCGTTAGGTTTTTATCCAAACAGGTGTATCCCGTTACACCTGTTACCCAATCCCCACACCACAATCGTAAGTCGTCACTTACCGGTGTCTTCCTGGGGATTGAACCGTCACCCTTCTCCTCTCCGTCTTGTCGTGTCACCCTGTCCGGATACCACTCGCTCAAGCCGCCCGAAGCGACGAGCAAGGGACTAGGAGCTGCTGAACTCAGCGGGGTGCACCGCCTCCGATGTCCCTCTTCTCGCCTCCCCTCACGGCCGGAGTGTAGATCCCGGACGAGTCCCCATTTGTCAGAAATAAAACTTCTCACACATGAGTCTCTTTAAAACTGATGACACGACAAGCTTTATTTACAAGTCTGCAGAGTTGGACTCAACTGGTTTCTCACCAGTTAAGCCCCGATACATACAGTGCATTGATTTTTATACCTTTATTATTTGCCCTTCCCCTTCTTATTAATACTGTTTTAATTGGTTAGTATTACAAAAACATTCTAAGTATAACTGCATTATTAATTATCACGTTCGTTACGTACGCTGTGAACTCTACATTCACTGAATTCTGTTTCTCACACTTCTTATCAATCCTTTGTCTCCTGCATGTCTCTCACTATGACCATGAAAAGATAGGTTTAAAAAAAAACATATTCAGCAGCTCCTTCTGTCCTTGACTGCTAGTAAACTCTCTGTCCGTTCTGGCTTCCCTGTTTATGATTAATCATCACATTTTAACTTAAGTCTTTTTAACCTAAATTCTCTATATCACATTTACTATAGTCACTGCACTGTAAGGACACAGACCTTTACCACAGTCACTGCACTGTAAGGGCACAGACCTTTATCACAGTCACTGCACTGTAAGGCCACAGACCTTTACCACAGTCACTGCACTGTAAGGACACAGACCTTTACCACAGTCACTGCACTGTAAGGACACAGACCTTTACCACAGTCACTGCACTGTAAGGGCACAGACCTTTACCACAGTCACTGCACTGTAAGGACACAGACCTTTACCACAGTCACTGCACTGTAAGGACACAGACCTTTACCACAGTCACTGCACTGTAAGGTCACAGAAATTTACAACAGTCGCTGCACTCTAAGGACACAGACTTTTACAACAGTCACTGCACTATAAAGACACAGACTTGTACAACAGTCGCTGCACTGTAAGGACACAGACCTTTACAACAGTCACTGCACTGTAAAGACACAGACCTTTACAACAATCACTTCACTGTAAGGGCACAGACTTTAAAACAGTCGCTGCACTGTAAGGACACATAGCTTTACAACAGTTGCAGGACTGTAAGGACACAGACCTTTACAACAGTCACTGCACTGTAAAGACACAGACCTTTACCACAGTCACTGCACTGTAAAGCCACAGACCTTTACCACAGTCACTGCACTGTAAGGACACAGACCTTTACCACAGTCACTGCACTGTAAGGGCACAGACCTTTACCACAGTCACTGCACTGTACGGGCACAGACCTTTACCACAGTCAGTGCACTATAAGGACACAGACCTTTACCACAGTCACTGCACTGTAAGGCCACAGACCTTTACTACAGTCACTGCACTGTAAGGCCACAGACCTTTACTACAGTCACTGCACTGTAAGGACACAGACCTTTACCACAGTCACTGCACTGTAAGGACACAGACCTTTACTACAGTCACTGCACTGTAAGGCCACAGACCTTTACTACAGTCACTGCACTGTAAGGACACAGACCTTTACCACAGTCACTGCACTGTAAGGACACAGACCTTTACTACAGTCACTGCACTGTAAGGCCACAGACCTTTACCACATTCACTGCACTGTAAGGCCACAGACCTTTACTACAGTCACTGCACTGTAAGGGCACAGACCTTTACCACAGTCACTGCACTTTACGGGCACAGACCTTTACCACAGTCACTGCACTATAAGGACACAGACCTTTACCACAGTCACTGCACTGTAAGGCCACAGACCTTTACCACAGTCACTGCACTGTAAGGACACAGACCTTTACCACAGTCACTGCACTGTAAGGACACAGACCTTTACCACAGTCACTGCACTGTAAGGACACAGACCTTTACCACAGTCACTGCACTGTAAGGCCACAGACCTTTTCTACAGTCACTGCACTGTAAGGCCACAGACCTTTACTACAGTCACTGCACTGTAAGGACACAGACCTTTACCACAGTCACTGCACTGTAAGGACACAGACCTTTACTACAGTCACTGCACTGTAAGGCCACAGACCTTTACTACAGTCACTGCACTGTAAGGACACAGACCTTTACCACAGTCACTGCACTGTAAGGACACAGACCTTTACTACAGTCACTGCACTGTAAGGCCACAGACCTTTACCACAGTCACTGCACTGTAAGGCCACAGACCTTTACTACAGTCACTGCACTGTAAGGGCACAGAGCTTTACCACAGTCACTGCACTGTACGGGCACAGACCTTTACCACAGTCACTGCACTATAAGGACACAGACCTTTACCACAGTCACTGCACTGTAAGGCCACAGACCTTTACCACAGTCACTGCACTGTAAGGACACAGACCTTTACCACAGTCACTGCACTGTAAGGACACAGACCTTTACCACAGTCACTGCACTGTAAGGCCACAGACCTTTACCACAGTCACTGCACTGTAAGGACACAGACCTTTACCACAGTCACTGCACTGTAAGGACACAGTCCTTTACCACAGTCACTGCACTGTAAGGGCACAGACCTTTACCACAGTCACTGCACTGTAAGGCCACAGACCTTTACCACAGTCACTGCACTGTAAGGACACAGACCTTTACCACAGTCACTGCACTGTAAGGCCACAGACCTTTACCACAGTCACTGCACTGTAAGGACACAGACCTTTACCACAGTCACTGCACTGTAAGGACACAGACCTTTACCACAGTCACTGCACTGTAAGGGCACAGACCTTTACCACAGTCACTGCACTGTAAGGCCACAGACCTTTACCACAGTCACTGCACTGTAAGGACACAGACCTTTACCACAGTCACTGCACTGTAAGGGCACAGACCTTTACCACAGTCACTGCACTGTAAGGACACAGACCTTTATCACAGTCACTGCACTGTAAGGGCACAGACCTTTACCACAGTCACTGCACTGTAAGGCCACAGACCTTTACTACAGTCACTGCACTGTAAGGCCACAGACCTTTACTCAGTCACTGCACTGTAAGGGCACAGACCTTTACCACAGTCACTGCACTGTAAGGACACAGACCTTTACCACAGTCACTGCACTGTAAGGACACAGACCTTTACCACAGTCACTGCACTGTAAGGACACAGACCTTTACTACAGTCACTGCACTGTAAGGACACAGACCTTTACCACAGTCACTGCACTGTAAGGACACAGTCCTTTACCACAGTCACTGCACTGTAAGGCCACAGACCTTTACTACAGTCACTGCACTGTAAGGCCACAGACCTTTACCACAGTCACTGCACTGTAAGGCCACAGACCTTTACTACAGTCACTGCACTGTAAGGGCACAGACCTTTACCACAGTCACTGCACTGTAAGGGCACAGACCTTTACCACAGTCACTGCACTGTAAGGCCACAGACCTTTACCACAGTCACTGCACTGTAAGGCCACAGACCTTTACCACAGTCACTGCACTGTAAGGCCACAGACCTTTACTACAGTCACTGCACTGTAAGGGCACAGACCTTTACCACAGTCACTGCACTGTAAGGCCACAGACCTTTACTGCAGTCACTGCACTGTAAGGGCACAGACCTTTACCACAGTCACTGCACTGTAAGGCCACAGACCTTTACCACAGTCACTGCACTGTAAGGGCACAGACCTTTACCACAGTCACTGCACTGTAAGGCCACAGACCTTTACCACAGTCACTGCACTGTAAGGCCACAGACCTTTACTACAGTCACTGCACTGTAAGGACACAGACCTTTACCACAGTCACTGCACTGTAAGGGCACAGACCTTTACCACAGTCACTGCACTGTAAGGACACAGACCTTTACCACAGTCACTGCACTGTAAGGGCACAGACCTTTACCACAGTCACTGCACTGTAAGGACACAGACCTTTACCACAGTCACTGCACTGTAAGGCCACAGACCTTTACCACAGTCACTGCACTGTCAGGACACAGACCTTTACCACAGTCACTGCACTGTAAGGGCACAGACCTTTACCACAGTCACTGGACTGTAAGGACATAGACCTTTAGCACAGCCAGTTATAGAAATCTAAAATATGAATAAGAAAATTCAAATGCTGAAGCCCAAAATACAGAGAGAACATACTGGAACAAGCAGTTTAGTCTGTACCTGTACCCATTCCCTGGGTTGAATTGTGTTATACGAATCTCTGCACAGCCACAGAACTGTACAAGTCGGACACACTGACTTTTAATGACTGTTTGACCACAGTCTTCTGTGGTGAGACTTACAGGTGGATTAATATCCTGATATACAGAGGACAAATGTGTTGTTCCCCAAATGAGATAATTCTGATGATACTGAAGATTTTGCATACGGTTTGTCATTGCCTGAAGTAATTTACAATTTTATATATATATATAGTCCGAGGACACCTGGACTTCAGATGTTTACATCCCTGTGGTGAACTGACAGGAACCAATAATCTAAACCCACACTCTCCTGTAAGGGCACACACTGATAAAACACACAATGCTGGACTACAAGACAATGTAATACAAGGATTCAGACCCCAACAACCTCAGCACTGTTCTGCAGGGACACAGATTTACAGCAGCCACCCCTTTACAGTACAGAGAAAGACGGGAACCACCCCGGCACTCCACTGTGACATCACAGACCACACTCAGCCCAGTGTGGACAGAGAACTCTGTGCCAGCCACCCACACTCTGGAGGGACACCGACCTCTACACCCAGCTCAGGACACACTTAGACACTGCCCAGTACAGCTCCTGACCTACACAGTAGGAGATGGAGAAGGAGAGACCACCCATCATCCTGCAGAGACATAGTGTGGTCCAACCTCAGCTTTGGGGCAGATGAATCGCTGGAATGTCTTACCTGAGTGGGTTTTAAGGGCAGGTCACAGTATCTGAAGAAAGGGATGGTTATTTTTAATGATCAGTCATTTGTGAGCTGTGTGTTTCTGGCCTGGGGCAGATCAGCATTGATTCTACTGAGGGTCTGAGGAGGACAAGTGCCAAACTCCTGCTCCTGTTTCTGTGGAGATGCACGGACACAGAACTGAACCAGTAACTCTCCCGTGATGTGAGTAATTGGGGATGGCTGACAGCTTGGTTAAAGTGGGAGGGTGCAAGGGTCATGTCAAAGGCCAAGGGGTTCAGGGAGGCAAGCTCAGTGCTGAGGACATCAGCAGCCAAAACCAATGCAGGTTGGAGTCTCATCATCAGAGTTGAACAGCAAAGAAACAGGCCATTCACCCCACCACATCTATGCTGACTATCACGATCCACACCAATCCCACCTACCTTGTATGATGACCTGCTCATTCAGTTACCAATGCAGATATCTCTGAAACCAGTGCAGATACCTGTTCCAGCCTCCACCACCTCTGGCAGCTCATTCCAGACACCAACTACTGAGTGTGAAACATTTACACCTCAGATCCCTTTAAACCTCCTCCCTCTCACCTTAAACCCATTTACTCCACTTTTACACACTCCTACCGTGGGAAACAGACCCTGTGCAGCAACCTTCTCTGTTTCTGATCTCATGTTCTGTCCCCCTCTCATGTCAACCCTCAGCCTCCTTCACTCAAGGGAATCCAGGAAACAACTGATCAAATCTCTCCTTGTAATTCAGACCCTCTAATCCTGGGACCATCTTGTGAAACTTTCCTCCACACAGCCCATCGGCTGATGAAGACAAGAATGCCATCCACCTTATTCACCACCCTCTCTACCCATGTCACCACTGTCAGGGAACTCTCCACAACAGGGAACAGCTCCACAACATTCCTGCCCTGGTTTAACTTTCCAAAATGATCACATCACATTTGTCCAAGTTAAATTCCATCTGCCGTTCCTTTGTCCACTTTCCCAGTTGACCTCGCTCAATGTCAAACTTCCTCACTGGCCACTCACCACGCATTGTTATGTCCTCTGCAAACTTACTGATCCTGCCACCTACAATCTCAATGAAATCATTAATAAATCTGACAAGCAACAGAGGACCCAGCACTGATCCCTGTGGCAATCACTGTTCAGAGACTCCATTCTGAAAAGATATGGGGATGCAAAATAGGGTCACAGATGGAGGAGGAGGGATTTCAGAGGGTCACAGGACTGGGGGAAGTTACAGAGAGAGCGAGGAGGTGAAGGCCAAGTTGGGGGGGGGGGGGGGAGTGTGCTTCTGAACACGGGAATGCTAAATCTGAGGCAGTGGCTCGGGGAGTGAAGCACCAACAGGAGTGAGATTGATCAGCTGACTGAGTGGTGTCACAACAACAAACGTGAATGTGGACTTCAGGAAGGGGAAGGCAGGAGAACACAAACCAGTTCTCATTGAGGGATCAGGGGTGGAGAGGAGAAAATAAGTTCAAATTTCTGGGTGTCAATATCTCTGAAGATTTATCCTGGGGCCATCCTGTCGATGCTATCATGTTGATGGCTCCCCAGTGTCTATATATCCTGAGGAGTTTGAGGAAGTTTGATATGTCACTAAAGACTTGAAAATTTCTACAGGTGTCCCATGGAGGGCATTGTGACTGGTTACATCACTATCTTGTGTGGAGGTGCCAATGACACAAAAAAGCTACAGAGGGTTGTAAACATGGCCAGCGCCATAATGGGCATCACTCTTCACTCCATTAAAGAGGTGGTATCTCAAGAAAGTAGCCTCAATCATTATGGACCCTCACTACCCAGACCATGCCCTTTTCTCACTGCTACCATCAGGAAGGAGGCACAGAGCCAGAAGATGCCCACCCAACAGTACAAAAACTGTTTTATCCCTCCATCATCAGATTTCCGAATGGACAATGAACCTATTGACAGTACCTCACTTTTTCTCTTTTTTTTTACACCAATTACTTATTTTTAATTAGTCCACGGGTTGAAATTCTGAATTGGAGAAAGATTCATTTTGTGTAAATGAGAAAGGATCTTGAAAACATGGATTGGGTTAAGTTACTTTCTGGCAAAAATGACTTTGGTAAATAGAAGGCCTTCAAAGGTGAAATTTTGAGAGCACAGAGTTTGTACGTTCCTATCAGAATCAGAATTTATTGACATGAACAAGTCATGAAATTCAGTGTTTTGTGGCAGCGTCACAGTGAAAAAATTCACATAACCATCTCACGACAGTTACTATATATATAAAAAATTAAATAATAGTGCATGAAATGTAAGGCAGGTTATTGGTTCATTGATTATTCAGGAATCTGACGGCAGCGGGGAAGAAGCTGTCCTTGTGCCATTGAGTGCTCTTCTTTAGGCTCCTGTACCTTTTTCCTTATGGTAGCAGAGTGAAGAGCGCATGGCTTGGGTGATGGGGGCCATTGAGTATAGAGGCCGCTTTTTTAAGACACCGCCTCATGTAAATGTGATCTGGCAGGCCAAGTTAACAAAACTCTGGAATTTATTCTTCTCCTGAGAAGACGAGAGGCATATCGCAGGAAAAGGCAACAAGGAGCAAACTTGAGGAGTATAAAAATGCAGGCAAAACTGAAGAGTGAAATCAGAAGGGCTAAAAGACATGAGGTTGCTTCAGCAGACAATGTGAAGGAAAAATCCTCAGGGTTTCTACAGGTGGATTAAGATCAAAAGGATAGTTAGGGACAAAATTGGATGGATCCAGGAGAGATGGGGAAGAACTTACATCAGTAACTTGCATCAGTAATCAGGAAACTGGCACAGAGTCTAGGAATGTAAGGAAAATAAGCAATGAAGTTATGGAACTTGTACAGATTAAAGAGGAGGAGATTTTTGCATTCTTAAAAGCAAATGGTCTGACAAGAAGATATTCCCTTCGCCCTTGAGGGAGGCCAGTGTAAAAATTGCAGGAGCCCTGGCAGAATTATTTAAAATGCCTTAAGCTATGCACTATTATGGGTACCTGTTGTTTGGGTTCATGTGGGTCCCACAGGTTAAGAACCAGACCAAAGTGCAGGTACAAAGCACACATTTATTTCAGGGATGGAAATGGGACAACAAGGTCAATATGTTAAGCAAACTTCTATACATACACTATCTTTCTTTCTTTGGCTTGGCTTCGCGGACGAAGATTTATGGAGGGGTAATGTTCACGTCAGCTGCAGGCTCATTTGTGGCTGACAAGTCCGAAGCGGGACAGGCAGACACGGTTGCAGCGGTTGCAGGGGAAAATTGGTTGGTTGGGGTTGGTTGTTGGGTTTTTCCTCCTTTGTCTTTTGTCAGTGAGGTGGGCTCTGTGGTCTTCTTCAAAGGAGGTTGCTGCCCGCCGAACTGTGAGGCGCCAAGATGCACGGTTTAAGGCAATATCAGCCCACAGGCGGTGGTCAATGTGGCAGGCACCAAGAGATTTCTTTAGGCAGTCCTTGTATCTCTTCTTTGGTGCACCTCTGTCACAGTGGCCAGTGGAGAGCTCGCCATATAACACGATCTTGGGAAGGCGATGAACCTCCATTCTGGAGACGTGACCTGCCCAGCGCAGTTGGATCTTCAGCAGCGTGGATTCGATGCTGTCGGCCTCTGCCATCTCGAGTACTTTGATGTTAGGGATGAAGTCGCTCCAATGAATGTTGAGGATGAAGAGGAGACAACGCTGGTGGAAGCGTTCTAGGAGCCGTAGGTGATGCCGGTAGAGGACCCATGATTCAGAGCCGAACACGAGTGTGGGTATGACAACAGCTCTGTATACGCTAATCTTTGTGAGGTTTTTCAGTTGATTGTTTTTCCAGACTCTTTTGTGTAGTCTTCCAAAGGCACTATTTGCCTTGGCGAGTCTGTTGTCTATCTCGTTGTCGATCCTTGCATCCGATGAAATGGTGCAGCCAAGATAGGTAAACTGGTTGACCATTTTGAGTTTTGTGTGCCCGATAGAGATGTGGGGGGGCTGGTAGTCATGGTGGGGAGCTGGTTGATGGAGGACCTCAGTTTTCTTCAGGCTGACTTCCAGGCCAAACATTTTGCATTTTCCGCAAAACAGGACGTCAAGCGCTGAAGATCTGGCTCTGAATGGGCAACTAAAGCGGCATCGTCTACAAAGAGTAGTTCACGGACAAGTTGCTCTTGTGTCTTGGTGTGAGCTTGCAGGCGCCTCAGATTGAAGAGACTGCCATCCGTGCGGTACTGGGTGTAAACAGCGTCTTCATTGTTGAGGTCTTTCATGGCTTGTTTCAGCATCATGCAGAAGAAGATAGTAAAGAGGGTTGGTGCAAGAACGCAGCCTTGCTTCATGCCATTGTTAATGGAGAAGGGTTCAGAGAGCTCACTGCTATATCTGACCCGACCTTGTTGGTTTTTGTGCAGTTAGATAACCACGTTGAGGAACTTTAGGGGGCATCCGAGACGCTCTAGTATTTGCCAAAGCCCTTTCCTGCTCACGGTGTCGAAGGCTTTGGTGAGGTCAACAAAGATGATGTAGAGTCCTTTGTTTTGTTCTCTGCACTTTTCTTGGAGCTGTCTGAGGGCAAAGACCACGTCAGTAATTCCTCTGTTTGCGCGAAAGCCGCACTGTGATTCTGGGAAAACATTCTTGGCGAGACTAGGTATTATTCTATTTAGGAGAATCCTAGCGAAGATTTTGCCTGCAATGGAGAGCAGCGTGGTTCCCCTGTAGTTTGAGCAGTCTGATTTCTCGCCTTTGTTTTTGTACAGGGTGATGATGATGGCATCACGAAGGTCCTGAGGCAGCTTTCCTTGGTCCCAGCAGAGCTTGAAAAACTCATGCAGAGTTTTGCCGCCAGCCTTCCAGACCTCTGGGGGGGATTCCATCCATATCTGTTGCTTTGCCACTTTTCAGTTGTTCAATTGCCTTATATGTCTCTTCCTGGGTGAGGACCTCATCCAGCTCTCGCCTTAAGGGCCGTTAAGGGGAAGAGTCACGTGATGGAGTAGTGGCCGGACGGTGAACTCCAGCCCTCTCCAGAAAAGTCAGGAAAAACAAAGGAAAACACAAAGGCACAGAAATAAAAGTTACAGAAAAGTGAGTATAAAGGTGGAAAGAAGATGGCGACAAAAAAAGAAAAATCGAAAGAAACGGTAAGAAGAGAGGAAGAGAAGACAAAGGAGGAAAAAGGTGAAGGCCTTACCTGTCCGAAGAGGCCCGCTGCGGAGAGAGAAACCCGCTCCCTCAGGTCGGTAAATAATGGACTACAAAAATGGCTCGCTGAGCCGAGTAAAAGTGCGCAACCGCGCATGAAAAAAAACACACCGACGGGAGGGGGGACCAGCTGGGGAGTCGACCTCCACAGCCGGCAACGACAGCTGCAGAACACCTGCAGCAAGAAGAGACCACAAAAGACAATAGAAACAAGAAAGAAGAGAAGGAAAGGGCAACAAAGAAACAACAGATGGCCAACCCAGAGGAAGAAGAAGAGGAAGAGGAAGAGTACAGTGAAATAGAAGAAGAAAAGAAAGGCAAGATAAAGGAGGTACTTTCTCTTATTAAAGGATACATGGAGTCATTTAAAGAATGGCAAACACAGGAATTTAATGATTTAAGAAAAAGAATAAACAACACAGAAGAGAAAATGAATAAAATAGAGATGACCTTAACAGAAATGGGAAAGAAAATGGACAAGATGGAAGAGCGGGCAGTAGCAGCAGAAATGGAGGTAGAAGACTTAAAAAAGAAATTGGAGGAATCTAATAAAAAAACTAAAGAGACACAAGAACTACTAGCTCAAAAAATAGATACAATGGAAAATTATAACAGAAGAAATAACATAAAGATAGTGGGCCTTAAGGACGATGAAGAAGGCAAGAATATGAGGGAGTTTATAAAAGATTGGATCCCTAAGACCCTAGGATATCCAGAACTACAGCAAGAAATGGAAATAGAAAGGGCACATAGAGTATTGGCCTCTAAACCACAACCACAACAAAAACCAAGATCTATTGTAGTAAAATTCCTAAGATATACTACAAGAGAAAAGGTACTGGAGAAGACAATGGAAAAAGTAAGAGAGGGCAACAAACCACTGGAGTATAAAGGGCAAAAAATCTTCATTTATCCAGATATAAGTTTTGAACTCCTAAAGAAGAGAAAAGAGTTCAATACAGCAAAGGCGATTTTATGGAAGAAAGGATATAAATTTATACTAAAGCATCCAGCGGTATTGAAAATATTTATTCCAGGACAACAAAACAGACTATTCTCGGATCCAGAAGAAGCACGAAAATTTGCAGAACAATTACAAAAATAGACTGAGGGAGGAAGACGGGTAATGAGAGTAAAAATGATCACGATTGATATGTATGTGGGTAAAGACAAAAATAGACTGAGGGATGAAGACGGGTAATGAGAGTAAAAATGATCACGATTGATATGTATGCGGGTAAAGAGGTATAAGAGTGAATAGAGACAATGTGCATACGTGAATGTATCTGTACTTAGAGGAAAATATAGATAGTATAGACAAGAATTAATAAGGGAAGGTAATGGAATAGAGAGAATAAGGAGGGAATTAAAAGAGTGACCTTTGTGACATATGAAAAGTGAAATCTTTTCTGGGGGGGCGGGGTGGGGGGAAATAGCGGTCACTGCAAAATCAGTTGACGCTTGCGAGTGGATTCGCAAATCCAAATGGAGAGGGGAGATGTGGTTGTCCGACAAGGGATAAAGGACAACTCAGGAGGGGAAGGGGAGATTGGGGATAAATAAGATAGAAATAGGAGAATAAGGAAAATGTTGGATGTTGTAGGAATGTTGTCTAATAAAGAGTTGAAAATAAGAAAACAGAAATGGAAAAGGAGGAAAGGTAATGATGGAAAAACGGAAAGAGAAGATAAACAAAATATAAAAGGGCTACGCTGAACTATATGACTTTAAATATTAATGGAATACATAACCAAATTAAAAGGAAGAAACTACTAAATTTAAATGAATAAATGTATTCCATTAGAAAAAATAAAATATATGTTAAGAAATAATATTGAAATATTCGAACAAGTATGGGAGCCTTACATTAAATACAATAGCGAAAACCTACCGGGGACAAACATTACCTAAGTTGATGGAAGGAGAAGGAAAGAAAAGAATGGACTCAGTAGAATTTCTGGTGTATTTTTGTTGAATGACAACATTGTCTGACTGGCTTAATGCAACCTAGATTGTATACCTAAAATGGATGAGAGGGGGGGGTGGCTTGGGAGGAGGGAGGGTGGGGGGAGAAAAAGTCACTGTATATGTGTGAAAAAGAAATAGTGTATATCATGGCTAATGTGATTTATGGTGTGAAAAATAAAAATTTAAAAAAAGGGCCGTTAAGGGAGCTGGAGCAGGGCGGATTCTTGGACTGAGCGGTTGGCACTGAAAAGAGATTGGAAGTGTTCTGACCATCGGTTGAGGATGGTCAATACGCAGGGGGTAAACATACACTTTCGGATGACAAGGGGGAAACCGACAGAAACTGGGTAAGTTACAAGAGCATACACATTCAAAAATCAGATCAATTTGATACTACATGCCCCCACCCATTGACTGGTCCGGACACAGCTCTTGCTGTCTGGCCTTGAGACTCACCCCAACCCAGTGTGGAAGGTGATACTAACATGCCACGAGGAAGTCAAAGAGGCAGAACAAAGGGGCACATATTCTGGGGGAAAAGCTGAGGGGGCCCTTCATAGGGGTCAGTTGCTATGGCCAATGGCTCGAAGCCAAGTGCAGGGGCTCAGCAGGGGTGAACTGAGGTGATTCACCTGGGCCAATTTGGTGGAAGGTCAGGGCTGAGTTTGGGCAGGCTGCCTGGACTGCAGCACCTGATGATTTAGGTGGGCCAATCGCAAGGGTCACCTTGATGGTTTGGGGTAAGTCTTTGACCTTGACTGGCAGGCAGTGTGTCCTCCGAACAGGAACGTAGCAGTGTCGCTCGATGGTGGATGCTGCCTCTCCATTACTGTAACTCATGTTGTTCCATTGTTTAACAAAGACTCCAATAGTAACTCAGAAAATTATAGTCCGGTGAGACTGATGTCAGTAGTAGGTAAATTATTGAAAGGTGTAACAAGAGATCGGTATGTCGATGGCCAGGAACCGTTAAGGGATTGTCAAAATGGCTTTGACCATGTTAAGTTGTGTTAAACCAATCTTACTGAATTTTTCGAGGAGGTAACCAGGAAAGCTGATGAAGGAAAGGCTCTGAATGCTGTCTCCATAGACTTCAGTAAGGCCTTTGACAAGGTCTCACATGTGAGGTTAGTCAGGAAGGTTCTGTCTCATGGTGAGATAGTAAACTGGATTCGATATTGGCTATATGGGAGAAGCCAGAGAGAGTAGCGGATGACTGGTTCTTAGACTGGAGGACTGTGAATGGTGCTGTGCCTCAGGGATCAGTGCAGGGACGATTGTTGTTTGTCATCTCTTTCAATGATCTGGATGAATATGTGGTAAAAAGGTTCAGCAAATTTGCAGATGACTCAAAGCTTGGAGGAAGCCTTTCAAAGCTTGCAGAGGGAACTGGGTCAACTGGAAAAATGGTTGTTGGAAATTAATGCAGACAACTGTAAGGTGTTGCATTTCAAAAGGACAAACCAATAAGGTCATACATAGTAAATGGTTGGGCACTGAGGAGTGCGGTGGAACAGAAGGATCTGGAAGTATCGATGTTGCTGGGACTTTAGGAACTGAGTTACAGGGAAAAGTTAAACAGATTGGGACTATTTCCTGGAATGTAGAAGAATGAGGGGAGATTTGACAGAGATATAAAAAATTATGAGGATGATAGAGTAAATACAAATATGTTTTTTCCACTGATTTTAGGTGAGATACATACCAGATGGCATGGGCGAGAGGTGAAAGGGGAAAGGTTTTTTTTGGGGGGAATCTTCTTTGCACAAAGAGTAATGGAAGTTTAGACCGAGCTGCCAACTTAAGTGGTGAATGCGAGCTTATTTAATTTTTTTAAAAAATTTGGACATTGTTCGATGCGAGGGGGATGGAGGACAATGAACTAGGCATCTGTCAGTGAAACTGGACTGATTATTGTTTAGCACAAACTAGATGGACCAAAGGACATACTTTACAGTGTTGTACGTTCTATGGTTCTAACATTGTATTTTCTTTTCTTCTTTGGCTTGGCTTCGCAGACGAAGATTTATGGAGGGGAATGTCCACCTCTGCTGCAGGCTCGTTGGTGACTGACAAGTCCGATGTGGGACAGGCAGGCACGGTTGCAGCGGTTGCAAGAGAAAATTGGTTGGTTGGGGTTGGGTGTTGGGTTTTTCCTCCTTTGTCTTTTGTCAGTGAGGTGGGCTCTGCAGTCTTCTTCAAAGGAGGTTGCAGCCTGCCGAACTGTGAGGCACCAATATGCACGGTTGGAGGCGATATCAGCCCACTGGCGGTGGTCAATGTGGCAGGCACCAAGAGATTTCTTTAAACAGTCCTTGAACCTCTTCTTTGGTGCACCTCTGTCTCGGTGGCCAATGGAGAGCTCGCCATATAACATGATCTTGGGAAGGTGATGGTCCTCCATTTTGGAGACGTGACCCACCCAGCGCTGTTGGGTCTTCAGCAGCGTGGATTCGATGCTTGCGGATTCTGCCAGCTCGAGTACTTCGACGTAGGTGATGAAGTCATTCCAATGAATGTTGAGGATGGAGTGGAGACAGTGCTGATGGAAGCGTTCTAGGAGCCATAGGTGATGCTGGTAGAGGACCCATGATTCAGAGCTGAACAGGAGCGTGGGTATGACAACTGCTCTGTACACACTGATCTTTGTGTGTTTGTTCAGGTGATTGCTTTTCCAGTCCCTTTTGTGTAGTCTTCCAAAGGCGCTATTTGCCTTGGTGAGTCTGTTGTCTATCTTATTGTCGATCCTTGAATCTGATGAAATGGTGCAGCCGAGGTAGGTAAACTGGTTGACTGTTTTGAGTTCTGTGTGCCCGATGGAGATGTGGGGGAGCTGGTAGTCATGGTGGGGAGCTGGCTGATGGAGGACCTCAGTTTTCTTCAGGCTGACTTCCAGGCCAAACATTTTGGCAGTTTCCACAAAACAGGACGTCAAGCGCTGAAGATCTGGCTCTGAATGGGCAACTAAAGCGGCATTGTCTGCAAAGAGTAGTTCACAGACAAGTGGCTCTTGTGTCTTGGTGTGAGCTTGCAGGCGCCTCAGATTGAAGAGACTGCCATCCGTGCGGTACCGGGTGTAAACAGCGTCTTCATTGTTGAGGTCTTTCATGGCTTGTTTCAGCATCATGCTGAAGAAGATAGTAAAGAGGGTTGGTGCGAGAACGCAGCCTTGCTTCACGCCGTTGTCAATGGAGAAGGGTTTGGAGAGCTCATTGCTGTATCTGACCCGACCTTGTTGGTTTTCGTACAGTTGGATAACCATGTTGAGGAACTTTGGGGGGCATCTGATGTGCTCTAGTATTTGCCAAAGCCCTTTCCTGCTCACGATGTCAAAGGCTTTGGTGAGGTCAACATTGTATTTATGGAACTATAAATTACGCCTGTAATGCGCAATACTGCTTCTGCATAAAAACAAATTTAATGACATTTGCTCATGTCAATAAACCTGATTCTGACAGATACTCACTGTTCACAGCCCGGCAGGTATGAAGAGGTCCACAGTGGAGGAGCAGTCAGGCCCACAAGCATTTATAGTCAGTTTACAGATCCATATGGGAATTGTGGAGAGCAATGACCAGCTCATCTGGTGGTCACCTTCTCCATCTCTCCACATCAATCTGCAAACCACAAGAGAAGCTGATCAGATTACTTTTCATCCTTCTAAACTGCACCAAGTATAGAACGATCCCACTTCAGTTGAGGCCTTGACCCAAATCTCCAATATTTGGATGGAAATAAAATTCTGCAGATGCTGGAAATCCCAAAATGATAGAAACCGCTGGAAATACTCAGTTGCTCAGGCAGCGACTGTGGAGAGAGAAGTATAAGAAATAGGAGCAAGAGTTGGCTATGTGGCCTGTCAAGCCTCCTCTAGCATTCAGCGAAATCATGGCTGATCGGATGATGGGCTCATCTGCACCAACCTATCTTTTACCCATATCCCTTAATTCCCCAACTCCAGTAAAAGTCCACAAATCCTGACTTCTTGGAAACTTTCGGCTGAAAGCCAGACCACCCGAGAATCCGGACTTTTCCAAAACACTCAGCTTTTGCATAAATTCTGTAAACACCACAGACCCAAGCGGAAGTCAGGGAAATGCAAGAAAAAAATATTGATTTATTTTATGCTTTGTGTTTTATATGAAAAATCTTTCATTAATAAACTATTAAAATTTATCTCTTTGTTCTCCTCAAAAGTGAATTTTAAAAATTCTGCCCGAGAATCTGAAAATCCAAAAATCCAGCCGGATTTAAGGAATTTTCTGAATATAAACATCAATCCAACATTGTCTTAAATATATGTGTTGAGGACACTTCCACTACTTCAATGGGCAGAGAATTACCACCCTCTGGGAAAACCAGTTCCTCCTCATCTCTGTCCGAAATTAACTACTCTGACTTTTGAAGCTATGTCCTCTGGTTCTAGTCTCCCCCAACAATGGAAATAACTTAGCAACTTCATCTATGCCTTTCATAACTGTCTACAAGATCCCCTCTCATTAATTAAATGTACAGCACAGTAACAGGCCATTTTAGCCCATGAGCACATGCTGCCAAATTACCCCCAATTGACTTACAAACCCCAGTACGTTTTTGAAGGGTGGGAGGAAATTGAATCCCTCAGTGCGAGCCCATATATACACAGGGGGAACGCACAAACACCTTTCAAATAGCGCGGGATTTGAACCCTGGTTTCATCACTGGCACTGTAATGATGTTTCGCCAATGCAACACTAACCATGCTGCCCCATTCTTCTAAATTCCCTTAATCTCGCATTATAAGATAAACCTCTTATCTCTGGAATCAACCTGGTGAACCTACTTTGCATGCCTCCAAAGTCAAGAGATCAGAGCCTACAGTACTCCAGATATGTCCACACCAGTTCCTTGTTCAGTTACAGCATTATCTCGCTGTTCTTAAATGTAATCCCCTCAGTGATGAAGGCTAACATGCCATTTGTCTTTTTAGTAGTCTGCTGCACCTGCAAACCAACTTTTGGCAATTCATGCACAAGCACTCCCAAGTCCCCCTGCACAGCAGCATTCTGCAATCGCTTGCTATTTTAAATAATAATCTGATCTTCTAATTTTCCTTCCAAATTGGATGACCTCACATTTACCAACATTGTACTCCATCTGCCACTTGTTGGAACAAAGGGGTTGTAATAATGGAAAATATGCCTATGTACTATTCATTATGTATTCATTAATCCATTACTATGTAACAATTTACTTCAATTATACTGTTTAAGGGAAATATTAATGCAATTAAGTAACAACCACAGTATGTAGAAAAGTTGGCTGATTATAGTATATGTAGAATTTGCTGCCTCCAAAAACAAAAAGGATAAACCAGACAGGATGAGGTTGGAGGAACCATAGGGACAGCAATTTATTCTGAAACAGGCCAGTGACAGGAAGATACATGTATTGCAAAGATGTGATAAGAGTACCATGACTGAGAATGTCAGAGACAAACAAAATGTATAAACCAATTTAGTAAGAATACCAAGTCATAAGGGTACACGGGAGGTGTTGATTAGAACAGAAGACTATGGCCAGACGAGAACAAATAAATAATTAGAAATATCTGGGGTATGAATTGACTTCTGATCAAAACAACAGGATGTTCTGGACTTGGGGAATTAAGATACGAGGTCTACACCATAGATAATTGCAGAGCAGGAAACTGCTTGAGATACATCTTAGGCAAGGAGCCTATCAAAGAAAGCCAACTTTTGTTCAGTGTAACAATATTGATCTATATAAACAGAAGAGACTGGACAGTAGGGGTCAGTCTTGGGGAATAGCTCACTGAGCAGGTGACCTATGAACTAACAACTGAACCAGAGCTCTGTTAAGCTTTATTCTTGTGCCATGTAATAAACTGATTGTGAAACCGAATACCTTCTCCTATCACTTCATTCAACGAGCACGCTGGACTCAGACGACACATAGACCAAATTGAGGGTAGGGTAAAGCCAGAGTCCGACAAGGCTAACATGCCATTTGTCTTTTTAATAGTCTGCTGCACCTGCAAACCAACTTTTGGCAATTCATGCACAAGCACTCCCAAGTCCCCCTGCACAGCAGCATTCTGCAATCGCTTGCCATTTTGAATAATAATCTGATCTTCTAATTTTCCATCCAAATTGGATAACCTCACATTTACCAACATTGTACTCCATCTGCCAAACTCTAGCCCACTCAATCTCTCTATATCTCTCTGCAGCCTCTCTGATTCCTCTACACAATTTGCTCTTCCACTCAATTTAGTCTCATCAGCAAACTTCGATACTCGACACTCTGTCCCCTTGTAATGGAAGATTTAAACTGTGTTTTTTTTACTTTTGCAGCCTTTGCAGGCTGAGAACCTGCCTGTTTAGAATCAGCAGACATAATCTAATTTACACCATGAGGCCCAGGATGCATATGAATTAGTAGACACACCTAAATTCCACTATGGGGCCCAGGATGCAGTTGAATCAGAAGACATAATCTAATTTACACTATGAGGCCCAGAGATTCAGTTGAATAGGAAGACATAATCTAATTTACACTATGAGGCCCAGGGATGCAATATAACACATCTAAATTCCACCATGAGGCCCAGAGATGTTTTCTTTTGTTGGCAGCAGACTGTCAGGAGACCTTGAAGATAATTAAATAATTTGTTCAAAGAGATAACATCTGAAGTAAACAACTTTTGGGTAATATAAGCCATGGTCCCACTGCTGAAGTTTAAGACTCTCCAAGAGGTGGCAACATCTCTCAGCAAGAACTTCAAGAGTCCAGCTAACGTCCCGGTCAACGGAGGTGGAGAAACTGCTACCGCCTCACTTCGGCAGTTGGGACCAGTCCAGGCGTTGATAAGTATAATTGGGAAGGGCTTGCATATTGTAGTGTGAATTCAGCTTTAGATTTAGTAATAAAGACTTGTATTAACTGAACTGCTCTCGGTGTGTGTGTCTATTTTCTTTCGGTAGCTCAAACACTGTGACCAATCTAAAACGAACAAAATGAGAGGTACAAGTTTACCCAAGACACCCCTCTTCCAGATTGTTTATGTATACCGAGAACAGTTGTGGGCCCAGGACCGACACCTGATGTGCTTCTGCCTTTTCTGTCCACTCAAAGTGTGTCCTTCCACCTATTCATAAGCCACAGCTTTCCCATCTGCAATATGAACGTTTTGGGTCAAAACCCCTGCCAGACCAGCGCCAGCCTAGCTCCCTGAAGTGATCTCGGTTCTCCTCTACTTCAGCCCCACCCTGCATTTGTTCCTCAGCCACTGAAACAACTTCACCATCTTTCAATTTCTTGCTGCTCCATGACACCTGGAGTAAACCTCAGATGGAAAGCTCCAGCCTCTTTTTTAAAAAAAAATTATTACCAAAGTCTCAAATTTGAAGAATCTCATCTCGTTTATGTTGCCGACATCATTGGTACATCAGACAACTCTGATCTGACCATATTGTCCACATCCCACCTGCTCTGGAAGAGAGCCCAGTGGCCTATATATCTGAACCATCACACCTGCACCAGCTGCTTCATCACATGTTTGACTGGAAGGATTTTTCAAATCTTTGCCTTAATTCTGAAGTAACGACACTGAATTTCTAATTTTATATGCTGTCAACTCTCATCTCATCTCTCTTCCTGCCAATGTAATCAGTACCAGGATGAAGCACAAACTATAGCTGCTCCTCCCCATCCACGATACCCTGAACTCAATGAGAAACATCCTTGACCCTGGCATAAAGGAGGCAACTCCCTGTCCTGGATCCTCTCCCCCCCCCCCCCCCCCCCCCAACACAAGTGCCTGTCTGTGCCCCGGACCACAGTCACTTCTCACCAGGACTGTGCACCACCCTGCTTCACAGCAGCCCCAGTGTGGGGCCACTGACCCGGCTGAGGCTGCTGTTTCCGCTGAGAAGGGATCTCCCTCTAACAGGATGCCCCCGGGTTTGTGTGTCTGAGACAGGGACGGTCACAGGGGACTCTTGCCCCTCTCCCAGTGAGCTGGCCCTACCTGTGGTGGGGACCCCCTCCCTGCCCCTCCTGTCTGTCTCCTCTTCGCCCCTCCATCAGTTTGACTGCTGCCCCCACCCATCCATGCAGGGGGAGAGGGGCTGCAGCCGAACACACTCGCTGCCCACGGCCTTGTCAGGGATACTTCCCTGATCGGGCCCGTGTGACAGGAGGTGCGGTCATCTCCCCGCCCCTTTCCTCACCAACCCGACCGTGATGGGACCATGCCCCTGTCCGCGCCCGGACCTTGGTGCTGCTTGACCTCCTCCTCAAAGCCGTACTCACCCCATCAGCTCCTCCACCTCAGGGCAGCACAACTCAAACAAGGACCGGGTCCTCGCACCGAGATCCACCCCACTGCTGCTCCCGCTCAGCCCGGGGCAAGTCTCACCTCCACTCCCGGGGCAGGCTGCGGCCTCCTCCATAGACCGGCCCGTTGCTGAGGGAACGGTGGTCAGTGAAGCTCATGGGCCTGTGATGTCACCACACAAATGCCTTGGCTGGGGCAAGCTATCACATAACGGGGTGGAGGCAGCTGTCAATCAGAGGAGCGGCCGCAGACAGTCACTGTGCACAAGGGCTTCACAGAGACATTTTCAGGTCAAATCTGAACCCGGGGAGGTTAAGTGTTCATTGGAACCGGGAACAAGGCGGACCAAGCAGCTAAGGTGAGGTGATATGAACACCATCCAACTGCAGGGGGAGATCTCTGTACTTGAAGGCCGACTCCACCTGGCCAGCTGTCAATCAGCCGACCCAAATATCTATCTGAGTTGGCCACTCCTTAGCCAGTAACATGGGAGCCACTAAAACATGAACTGGTGTTTATTTACTGGAATACAGCTTATTGTACAGTCTTTGAGTTCTTGTGCTTGCTGGCTTTTACGTCAGCACACCATAATCTATCCTAGTAAAATTTTAAAGAACAACCATGGAGAAGTTCCGGTCGATCTGGAGCCTGGAAATTGACCCTCAACATCCGGAAGATCAAACACGCTTCGAGATCAAAATGAAACAAAAACACCTCATAGTGCTCCGCACCAAGCTGGGCCCCTACAGCTTTCCAAGCCATCAAGGACTACATCGACTACGACCAGCTGGGAGTGCCCCCCCCCGCCGCCGCGAACATGGCCAGGTGCAAGGACCGGGCGACACCATCACTCGCCAAACCACTTCTGCCTGCACCCTAGCCATGGGCCGGCACTGCTGCAGTGCGCTCGCCCTGGGTGCCGCCATCTTTTACCGGATGATGCCACCCGTATCTATTACGTCACTTCCTCCAGTAGGGATTGTGTCACCTTATGTTTCACACCCGAATTCACTGATGCCACGTGTGTCCACTGGGTGCTGTCATGCTGGGCCAGTCGGGCCTCGATAGCACATTGTCGGGTCGACGTGGTCAACACGGGCACATACCCGATCGCCCACCTGACGCACCCCACAACCGGAAAGGCGGCATCTGGCCACTATTCGCCTCATCCATCAGGGAGCAGTGATTCGGACCCTGGTGTGAGAAGCAGAAGTACCTTCACAGAATTTGCTCAAGACAAAAATTGAGAACAAAGAACTTTTATTATACTATTACAACAATGCAAAGTTGGGTGCTTCCCCTTACCCTGGGAATACACACAGATACTGGGGCTGACCCAACTTTTATACATTTCATTTCAGTACAGAGATACCTTCCCCCCAACATTCTTCTGCCTCCTGGATTGGTTTAGCATTAGGTAATTCTGCCCACGTGGATTCTAACTTCTTATCAGTTTATGTGTCTTCCTGCAAACCTGTTAGCCAGAGAAGTATCATGTCTTTGTTCTTCACTCATTAATCAATCCCTAAGACTTGCTAAAGCTATCTACTTGTTATCCTGTTTTGAAGATCCTTAGTTTATTTCACTTTTACAACCCTTCCTCTCATTCCAGCATCCCTTCACCCTGATTTAACCCATAATACTTAATCTCTAATGAGCACTTGCTTGACTCCTCACATTCCAGTATCCCTTCACCTTAAGTTAACCCATAATACTTTATTCTTAATTGGCACTTGCTTGACTCCTAACATTCCAGTATCCCTTCACCTTAAGTTAACCCATAATACTTTATTCTTAATTGGCACTTGCTTCCAGTATCTCTGGACTCCTAACATTCCAGTATCCCTCACACTGGGATGGTCCCACCACCTTAAAAAATATCCTGGAGAAAAAGTCCACGGCTCTCCTCCCCTGGGTGAGGGTGGCCACATGGACAACATCAGAGGCATCGCACTCCACCTGGAATGGGGTGATATCCCGACTGCTGTGAGCGAAAGCTGCTTGCGCCTCGTGGGGGGGAGAGGAAAGGTGGTGGCTTGGGCCAGTGGGAGGACAGTCTGAGAAACGAGGGACCCACTGGGAGTAATGAGAGGAAAGTCCAAGGCACCTGAGGAGCGCCATGAGTGTGTGGGGGAGGGGCATTTCCATTAATGGGCGCGTGCCTTCTAGATACGGACCAATGACACCATGTTCCACGATGTACCCTAGGATGTTGAGGTGGGTGGTGCTGACCATCCACTTCTCTTTATTGTACATGAGGTTCAGCTCCTCGGCTGTGTGGAGAAATCTCTCCAGGTTGTCATAGACCTGCTGGTCATGGCCGCAGATGGTGACATAGTCCAAGTACAGGAAGGTCGCTATTAGGTTGTGCCACACACTCAAGGCTGTTAGAAACAGAATTACCTTTAAAGAAATTGCTCGAGACAAAAATTGAGAACAAAGAACATTTATTATACAACAATGCAAAGTTGGGTGCTTCCCCTTACCCTGGGAATACACACATACACTGGGGCTCACCCAACTTTTATACAGTTTATCTCAGTATAGGAATAACCCCCCCCCCCCCCCCACCCCTTACATTCTTCTGCTTCCTGCTGGAGGTTTGGCATTAGGCAATCCTGCCTGCGTACCTGCTGTTTCTGTGCACTTGGAGGACCAGGGGGTATCCTGTAGGTGTCTTCTCATGTCATTATCCTCATTGTCCTTATTCACAACCTTGCCCTTGTCCCCATTCACACCTTACAGAGCTACAGTCCCTTCATATGCAGAGTTCGCTAATCCTGTCTAGGGTTTACTAATTAAATATGCATAACTTGATAAATCTGTGTATGGCTTACAAATTATATATGTAGAACTGGCTAATACTGTCTAAGGTTTTCTAATTATTTATGCAAGCCTTGCTAATTCTATCTGGGGCTTGGAGACCCTTATCTCGTTCAGACTAACTCTACTTCTATCATCAATTGTCTGTCCTTATCTCCTTCAGTTAGTGAACTTGCTGATTCTCTAGGAGATTCTTATCTTACTCAGACAGTGTCAGCTTCCTGCCTTCTAATATCCATGTCTCATGTTGTTTGTACTGGCTTCATTCATTTACTTATGTATCAATTTTATTTTCTTCATTTCTTCATGTTCATATTGCAATATCAGTTTTTCTCATCTCTCACAAGGCCCTCTGCATGACTCGGGCGCTCAATGATGGACATCGCTGTCAATGGAAAGGTAACAAAATGCCTGTTCGATAACATTAGTACTGAGAGCTTCGTACACCTGAATGTCATCTAGACACTAAAACTCAAAATCTACCCCACGAACTTTGCTATTGCTTTCACAACCCAGGATCACTCCATTGCTGCCCCTAGGTGCTGTTCAGTGGATTTGACAGTGGTGGGGGGGGAGAGAACGGGACACCACGGGTTCAGGCTCTTGGTCATGCCCAAACTCTGTTCCCCAGTCCTCTTAGGGCTGGACTTCCAGTACCACCTCCAAAGCCTTACCCTTGTTTTTGGCAGGCCCCTCCTCCCAATCACATTCCTCAGTGCACAGCCCTATAACCACCCCCAATCCATCTGCGGCCTCTCCACACTACAAATAATCCCTCCTGCCCTCTTCAACTACCTTACGCTAGATTATAAGCCTATAGCTGCCAGGAGCAGGTGCTATTGCACAGCCGACTGGTCCTTCATTAAGGCAGGTGAAGTGGCTTCTGGCGAAAGGTATCATAGAGCCTAGCACCAGGCCCTAGAGAATCCAAGTCCTGGTGGTCAAATGGAACAGCAAACTGAGGATGGTCATCGATTACAGTTGGACCATAAACCGGTGCACCCAAAAGGACACCTACCCCCTACACTGAATAGCCGACATGGTCAATGAGATAGCCCGCTATAAGGTTACCTTGACAATTGTCCTAATGTCAGCTTACCACCAGCTCCCTATCCATGCATGAGGCAGATGGGCACCTCTACCAATTTTGCCAGTTTCCATTTGGGGACACTTTGGGGTCTCCGTCTTCCAGCGGGAGATAGACCGCATGGTAAACTGGCACAACTTAATAGTAACCTTCCCTTACTTGGACTATGTCACCATCTGTGGCCACGACCAGCAGGACTACGATGACAACCTGGAGAGATTTCTCCGCACAGCCTAGGAGAGGAACCTCATGTTCAGCACCACCCACCTCACCATCCTAGGGTAGAATGCACGCACCCACTAATGAAAATGACCCTTCCCCACACACTTAAGGCCCTCCACAGGTGCCTTGGACTTTCCTCTTATTACTCCCAGTGGGTCCCTCGTTTCTCGGACAATGTCCACCCCACTGGCCCAAGCCACCACCTTTCCTTCCCCGCCCCCCCCCCCCCCCCCCCCCCCAGGCACAAGAAGCATTCACTCACATCAGTCAGGACATCACGATGCACGCCATTGATGAGGACACCCCATTCCGGTGGAGTGCGATGCCTCTGATGTTGCCTTCGCGGCCACCCTCAACCAGGGGGGAGACCTGTGGCCTTTTTCTCCAGGACCCTCCATGGTTCCAAGCTCAGACACTCCCGCCATTGAAAAGAAGGCCCAGGCGATCATAGAAGCGGTCTGCCACTGACACTACTACCTGGCAGGCAGGAGGTTCACCCTCCTCACCGACCATTACGTAGTGGCTTTCATGTTCAGTACCAACCATAAAGGCAAGATCAAGAACGATAAAATGTTGCACTGGAGAGTCGAGCTGGCTACATTCAGCTATGACATCCAATCAAGACAGGGGAAGATCAATGACTTCCCTGCACCATGGTGCAGTCCGACCAACTGCAGGCACTACACAACTCTCTTTGTCAGCCAATTTCATCAAGTCCTAGAACTTCCCATTCACCATCCAAGAAGTCCGGAACATGACCGAGTCGTGCAGGGTCTGTGTGGAGGGAAAACTGCGCTTCTTCCATCCGCCACAAACCCAAGTCATCAAGGCCAATCGGCCCTTTGAGTGACTTAGCATCGACTTCAAGGGCTCCTCTCCCCGCCTTCCACAAACAAGAACGTCTACATCCTCACAGTCATAGATGAATACTCCCAATTTCCCTTCTCCATCCCTTGCCCTGACACCTCCACAGCCACTGTAATCAGGGCTCTGACGCAGATCTTCACCATGTTCTGATACCTGGCCTTCATCCACAGCGATCGGGGGTCCGGCTTCATAAGTGAGTGTCCTGGGTAAACTTGTACCTCTCACTTTTTTCGTTTTAGATTGGCCACAGTGTTCGAGCTACCGAAAGAAAATAGACACACACACCGAGAGCAGTTCAGTTTATACAAATGTTTATTACTAAATCTAAAGCTGAATTCACACTACAATATGCAAGCCCTTCCCAATTATACTTATCAACGCCTGGACTGGTCCCAACTGCCAAAGTGAGGCAACGACTGCACACTTGTAATAGGTTGTCAGGTCGCCGGTAGCAGTTTCTCCACCTCCCTTGACCGGGACGTTAGCTGGACTCTTGAAGTTCTTGCTGAGAGATGTTGCCACCTCTTGGAGAGTCTCTAACTTCAGCAGTGGGACCATGGCTTATATTACCCAAAAGTTGTTTACTTTATAGCTTATCTCTTTGAACAAATTATTTAATTATCTTCAAGGTCTCCTGACAGTCTGCGATCAACAAAAGAAAACTGCATCTCTGGGTCTCATGGTGGAATTTAGATGTGTTATATTGCATCCCTGGGCCTCATAGTGTAAATTAGATTATGTCTTCCTATTCAACTGAATCCCTGGGCCTCATAGTGTAAATTAGATTATGTCTTCTGATTCAACTGCATCCTGGGCCCCATGGTGGAATTTAGGTGTATCTACTAATTCATATCCATCTCTAGGCCCCATAGTGTAAATTAGATTATGTCTGCTGATTCTAAAAAACAAGCAGGTTCTCAGCATTGCAGAAGCAAAGGCTGCAAAAGTAAAAAACACAGTTTAAATCTTCCATTACAGTGAGGAACTGCGCAAGACATTGCAACTAGTCGTACATCTAGTTACAACCCGAGGGGCAATGGGCAGGTGGAGCATTAAAACAGAGTGATCTGGAAAGGAGTCCTCCTGGCCCTAAGGTCCAAAGGCTGGTCCATCAACTACTGGCAGGAGGCCCTCCATGAGGCACTCCATGCCATTAGGTCGCTCTTGTGCATGGCTACCAATCAGACCCCTCACGAGTGCCTTTCCTTGTTCCCCAGAAATCGGTGACTGGAATCTCACTCCCAGCTTGGCTCACATCTCTGGGACCGGTGCTCCTCTGCAAACACGTGCGTGCCCAGAAGGCTGACCCACTGGTCGAGCAGGTGCTCCTCCTCCACGCTAACCACAACTACGCCTACGTCAGGTACCCCAGTGGCCGTGAGGACACCATCTCAACCAGGGATCTGGCACCAGCAGGGGCACCACCACCCCCAGCATCATGACTACTCGACCCAACTGATACGCCATAAGCAAGGACCAGACTTGTATCATACTTTTAATAACAGAAGAAGCCACCTCTACTGACCAATGGGCTAAGTTGCACCATCTGATATACCAGTAGGTTGGAGCCAATCTACAGTCATAACCAATAGCAAACAGTCAGCATTCACACCCCCCCCCGCCCTCAAAATTAACCAATTTTAAGTAATAAAAGAAACAGGGAATCAAAAGGGTTTAAAGCACCACAGAAGAAGAGAGAAAATCAGCAGTGGGTTTGAAAAAATATCTGAGTAATGCAGCAATTAAAACTTATAATGAGTAATCCATTGGGGTGGCCTTGAGACTTTTTGAGGCCACGCAAAATAACTGGAGAGGACTCCTGTAAGCTGACAGGAGATTCTGCTTTTTCAGCAAATAAGAAATGATTGGTAGCAGGTGTTATTTGGGGTAAGTATCTGTGTGTTACAGAATGAATTTCAGGGACAGAAACATGCTGTTCTACGGAGGGCAAAGGAAGATTAGAGGTAGTGGGAAAAAGGTTAAGAAGCTGTAGGCAGAACCTCTGGCAAAGCAAGATCCCTCAGGGAAACAGTGTCCTGTCTCCCATCAGGAAAAGCAATTTGAGCATATTGTGGGTTAGCATGAAGCAATTGTACACGCTCGACTAATTGTTCCATCTTGCTCTGTCTAACATGCTTTCTGAGTAAAACTTTTCCAGGTCTAGAAAGCCAGGCCAGCAAGGTCGATCCAGTCTTCGACTTTCTGCGAAAAGAAAACAAGTGCGGATGAGGCGTTTCATTAGTTGATGTGCAAAGTAAGGTACGGATAGAGCTCAAAGCTTCAGGTAACACTTCTTGCCTGCGGCTGGTGGGGAGACCCTTAGATTTGAGTGCCATGGTAACCGCTTTCCAGATTGTACCATTGCTGCGTTCAACTTTCCCATTCCCTCGAGGGTTGTAACTGGTAGTGTGACTTGTGGTGATGCTTCTGTCAAGAAAATATTGCCGAAGCTCCAAGCTCATAAAGGCTGAACCTCTGTCGCTATGAATGAAACTTGGATAACCAAAAATACTAAAAATGGAATCGAGACATCTAATTACAGAACCAGCAGAAACATCAGTACAAGGGATACCAAAAGGGAAACGAGAGAATTCAAAAGTTATCGTTTCTATTATTTGAAGGCAGTGGCCCTTTAAAATCTACACTAAGGTGTTCAAAGGATCTAGAAGCTTTGATCAATGAGGAAGGTAAGGGCTTGTAATAACGTGGTTTGCATTCAGCACAGTCAAGGCATTGACAGGGCAGATTGAGAGTTTTCACATAGTGATAAAGTCTGGTGACCCCCGGGTGGCACAGCTCTTCATGAAGAAATTTTAATCGATCTAGCTGCAGACTCACAAAAGATGTGCGAGAGAGAGCATTAGGAGGATTATTGAATTTTCCTGGACAATAGAGGATGTCATAGTCATAGGTAGAAAGTTTGATGCACCATCGCATAATCTTATCATTTTTAATCTTGTTCTTCAATTTAGTGTTAAACATGAAGGCAAAGATTTCTGATAAGTTAACAAGGTGAACTTCCTGCCAACTAACAAATGTCTCCAGTAGCGGATAGCATCTATAACAGCTCGTGCTTCCTTTTCAACGGATGAATGTTTTAATTCTGGCCCGTAGGACACTTTTACTTCAACTGGAACCTCCTTTCTGCAAGAGGAATAGATGAAGTCAAATTTATCAGATGTGTCCTGACATTATGTGGACTGGCTGACAAGAGTACTGAATTGAGTACTGGGTAATGAACCTGATCAGGTGATAGACCTCTCGGTGGGGAACCATGCTGGTGAAAGTGACCACTCCTCCCTTACATTTAGCACAGCTCTGCACAAGGACAAGAACAGACAAAAAAGTAAAGTGCATAATTGGGGAAGGGCTAATTATGACAGGATTAGCAAGCACTTGGGAAAGTAAATTGGAAATGGATGTTCTCAGGGAAAATCACAGAAGAAATGTGGAGGATGTTTTGGAACCATTTGCGCAGGGTTCTGGATAGATTTATCACAGTGAGACAGAGAAAAGATAGTAGTGTGACAGAATATGTTGTGTTTTATATTGTCTATAGATATGATTTTGGGAGATAAATTTGGGCAATTTTTTTAGTGTAGGTCACATACAAACATTTTAAAACAGATCTCATTTAAAATACTGGAGCTCTGCTCAAGTCAGACAGGTCAGCTCCTAGAGCCTTTGAAAAACTTTGAAGAGTGCCCAAGGGACTTCATTGTTGTTGTTTTGAAAAGCAACAGATGCAAGAACTTGTCAGAGATGCAGTTTGTCTGAGTGCTGCTTGCTGTTCTAAGAGGGTCATGTGATTTTGCAAGCAGAGAGAGTTGTTAGGAGCCTAGAGGACCCCAAAACCCAGCAGCAATAGATATTCACCAAGATAAATGGTGACATAGAAACATAGAAGATAGGAGCAGGAGTAGATCATTCGACCCTTCGAGCCTGCTCCACCATTCAACAAGATCATGGCTGATCTTAAAGTTCAGTACCCCGTCCCCACCTTCTCTCCATAACCTTTAATACCCTTATACTGAAGAAATATACCTAATTCCCTCTTAAATATATTTAATGAACCTGCCTCTACTGCCCTCTGTGGCAATGAATTCCACAGATTCCTCCTCATCTCGGTCCTAATTGGTTTGCCTATTATCCTCAAACCATGGCCCCGGGTTCTGGATTTTCCCATCATTGGAAACATCCCATCTGCATCCATTCTGTCCAGTCCTGCCAGAATTTTATATGTCTCTATGAGATCCCCTCTCAATCTTCTAAACTCCAGCGAGTACAATCCCAATTTGCGCAATCTTTCCTCATAAGTCATTCCTGCCATTCCAGGTATCAGCCTTTGCACTCCCTCCATTGCAAGAACATCCTTCCTTAGATAAGATGACCAAAACTGCACACAATACTCCAGGTGGGGTCTCACCAAGGCCCTGTACAGCTGCAGTAAGGTATCCTTGTTCCTATACTCAAACCCTCTTGATATGAAGGCCAACATACCATTTGCCTTTTTAACCGCCTGCTGTACCTGCATGCTTGCCTTCAGAGACTGGTGTACAAGTACCCCTAGGTCTCTCTGCACTTCCCCATCTCTTAATCTATTGCCATTCAAATAGTAATCTGCCCTCCGGTTTGTATTACCAAAGTGGATAACCTCACATTTATCCTCAATGTAGTGCATTTGCCATGTATCTGCCCAGTCCCTCAATTTAGTGGACTTAAACAAAAGTTGCTTTTAATTATCTTTAAACATGAAAACAGAATCACACTTTAACTTATCGCTATGACTTAACTAACCTAACAACCCCCTTCTAATTCTAAGCACACATGTATCTAGTATGTATGTGTAAATTCAGAAATGGTTCACAGTCCAATCTCACTTCTCATTCCTCCAAGTTCATTGGTTGCAGGCAATTCGTATACTGTGCACAGAATTTAACATTTAAAAAGTTCACCAGGCTTTAGTGCTTGAAAAGTAAATGGTTACCACCCAGGAAGGTTCTCGTTGGTTTTCAGAAAAGATTTGTGGTATGATGGACACCCAGCCACTTCAGTGTCTTGCCAAAGAAACAGCCCCCTCAGGGTACTCTTTCTTTCTTTCAGACCTCTAGAGATCCTTCTTGTTTCTCTTAATTCAAGTGAAACATTAGACAGCCAGTCCTTTCCTTATGCATGAACCACAAGGGCTTTGACCAGGTTGAACTAAAAACCCACAACCCATCTTCCAAATGGGGCTTTCCACAAGATTGCCAGCTTGTCCTGTTCCAGTCCCAGCTGTTGTTGCTAACTGTAACACTGTAGAAATGATCTCTCTGTGTCTCTCTCTCTGTGAGAATAAAACCTGTTTGACTCTCTCTGCTTGCATAACCACATGTCCCTTTAAGACAATATGCAGCTCCTTTTTGTAAACAACAATTGATTAGTGAAGTCTCTTTTGTACTCTCCAAAGCTCTTGCAAAGGCTGTGGGGCCGATATGCCTCGCTTTAACAGAGCTCCAGTATTTCAAATAAGATCTGTTTTAAAGTGTTTGTGTGTGACCTACGCTAACAAACCTTTCCCAATTTATCTCCCATACTCTGTCAAAGAGTAAAACAGGATTTTCTCTGTGTGTGTGAGAGAGAATTGAGTTCTGCAATTTTTACAGTTCAGCAGCAGCAGCTGGCAAGCTTGTGAAAAAAAAACATTTTGAAGACAAGACTCTGTAATGACCTGAAAGAAAGAGGTTATCATTCAGAGAACCCTGAAGGTGCAAGTTTTATCAGCAAGACACTGAAGTGGCTATTAAAAAGGAATAACAAGTCTCTGAAAACCGTCAAGAACATTCCTGAGCAGTAACCATTTACCTCTCAAGCACCCAACCCTGGTGAACTTTATAAATGTTAAACTGTGTGCACAGTTTAAGAATTGCCTGCAACCAGTAAACTTGGAGGAGTGGAGAAGTGAGATTGGACTGTGAATTGAAGAACTTTTCTAAACACACACACATTATATACACTTAGTGTACAGAGTCCATTGTAAACATGTTAACCATTACAGTACAGTGACTGTTGAATTGTCTGTGTTTAATATACAGTGAATTTTGCAAAGGTATGTGTTTTACATTTTGTTACTGTTGTAAGAGTCTGTGTCCTTTCAGTCCAATGACATTTGCAAAGACCTGTGCCTTTATATTTGATCTGTTGAAGAAATCTGTGCCCATACACTGCAGTTCTGCTGATGTTTCAGGATCAGAGTTCCAATGTGAGCTGGGATTGTGCACATCTGGGCCATCAGAGTTGTGTTTTGTTCAGTCTCTGCCCCTGTATCAGAGCTGGGTGTTGGACCAGTCTGTGTCCTCTCTAGTTGGGACTGTGCTCTGACACCTTAGTGTGCCAGGAATACAGTGCCTGTGTGTTTCTGGATAGAGGGTCAATCTCAGACAGGAGGCCATTAGATATATCAGGTCTGTGCTAGAACCTCATACAGCCATCCATCAGTTCCATCACCACAGTTCTGCAGCTTATTTCTTTTGAAGGATCTCAAGATTATAAAGTATGAAAACAGAAGATGGCCAATTGGCCGATTGAGATTACCTGACATTTTATTATGGGCTGACCCATCTTGCCACTCAGTCCCATTCACCAGTCTTTTCCCTTTAACCCTTGGTACCATGACTAATCAAATACCTGTCAATCTCTACCTTAAATACACCCAATAACCTCACTTCCACAGCTGCCTGTGCCAACAAGTTCCACAAACTCACGATCCTGTGGCTAAAAAAAATTCTCTTGACGCCCTTTTATCCTGACGTTATTCCCTTTTGTCCAACACTCCCCTACAATGGGAAACAACCTTGTCCAAGACTCCCCTACAATGGGAAACAACCTTGTCCAAGACTCCCCTACAATGGGAAACAACCTTGTCCAAGACTCCCCTACAATGGGAAACAACCTTGTCCAAGACTCCCCTACAATGGGAAACAACCTTGTCCAAGACTCCCCTACAATGGGAAACAACCTTGCCATATCTTCTCTGTCCAGGCCTTTCAGCATTCAAAATGTCTTTGTGGTTCCACCTCATCCTTCTGTCCTCCCACAAGTACAGTCGAAGTGCCAACAAATGTTCCTCATATTCTAACCCTTTCATTCCTGGTATCATTCTAGTAGGTCCACGGGCTCTCATCTTGTTCAGCAACCTCATGTGCAGCACCTTGTCAAAGGCCATTTGGAAGTCTAGACATTTCTGGTGAGAAATCCTCCCCACCCCTCTGATCCTTTTCCCTGTGTTCCAGACCCAGCCACCGATAGACACTGACTGACTCCACTTAAATCTCGGAACCAGTCAGGAACTTGTCCAGCTCCATCAAACCTCCTCTTCAGATACTCTGCTTCAAGGGAAGAAGTCCCAGCTTCTCTGGTCTGACCTTGTAGCTGAAATCCCTTATTTCTGGAGCCTTTCACAGGAATATTCTCTACCCCTCTGCTTTGTTGAGAGAGTGTCAGGTTCGGTGGGTTCAGAGAGAGACGAGTGGACACAAGGGTTTTGCAAACAAACATAACTTTATAAACACAACAATTAATAAGAGAGACAATTGCTAAGGGTGCATGGGAACATACACAATTTATAAGGGATCGAGGGAACTTGTGCTTAATTTATAAGGGAGATTGTAATGGGAAACGGGAGAATATTAAACAGTAAATAATTATTAATTCACACAGACGATGCAGACTTTTGCACACTATCAGCAGGGCTTATACACATACTCCAGACTTTTGAATAAGAGGAGGTGGACCTGGTACCACAGTACCCGGCCGCCCGGCAGTCTCCCACAGCCGCCTCCCCCGACCGTTGGTCCCCATTTGCCGGATCTCGGAGCTTTCTGGATTTTAGATGTCCGAATAAAGGATTGTGAACCTGTATAAGCACAATTGGACCCCAATCAGTTGAGAGCGGTGACTCTACTGCCAGAATTTATGTATAGCAATTTACGTAGAACACACACACTGTATGTTAACCTCACACACACCATAAAAGCACACACATCTCACCACGCTGCACACAGAGGCCCCACATTAACACCATTAATACACAAGTGCGTGCGCGCATGCACACACACACACACACACACACACACACACACACACACACACACACACACACACACACACACACACACACACACACACACACACACACACACACACACACACACACACACACACACACACACAAATTAAGATGCCATTGTGGAAAATCAAAGGCTGCGGATGTCATCTATTTTGACTTTAGTAAAGCTTTTGACAAGGTTCCTCATAAGAGGTTAGTAAGAAAGGTGGAAGAATTAGGTATTAATGATGAAGTTGTGAAATGAATTCAACAATGGTTGGATGGGAGATGCCAGAGAGTAGTGGTGGAAAAGAGTTGGTCAAATTGGAGGCCAGTGACTAGTGGAGTGCATCAGGGTTCGGTACTGGGTCCACACCTGTTTGTCATATATATTAATGATCTAGATGATAGGGTGGCAAATTGCATTAGTAAATTTGCAGATGATACTAAGGTTGGTGGTGCTGTGGACAGTGAAAGAGATTATCAAAGGACAGTTAGAAGAATGGGCTAGAAGATGGCATATGGAATTTAATACTGATAAATGTGAGGTGCTACATTTTGGAAGGACTAATCAAAACAGGTCATACACATTAAATGGTAGACAATTGAGGAGTGCAGTGGAACAAAGGGATTTAGGGGTCATGGTACATAATTCCCTGAAAGCTGAATCATATGTAGATAGGATGATGAAGCATTTAGTATGGTGGCTTTCATAAATCTGAGTATTGAATACAAGAATTGGGATGTTATGTTGAAGTTTGGAATAGTCTGTGCAGATTTGGTCGCCAAATTACATGAAGGATATAAACAGAATAGAGAGAAGGCAGAGGTGATTTACGAGAATGTTGCCAGTGTTTCAGGGTTTTAATTTTTTAAAAATTTAATACGTCACAATATACCAAATCAGTAAAGATGTATACACAGTGACTTTTTCAATTTTTTTCCCAACCCCCCTCACTCTCCACCCCCTAAGTAACTATAGAAGGAAGAAAAGACAAGATGAAAAAAAGATGTCCTCAGAATATTATATATTCTACTATTTCCATCAGTATAACATGTCTCATTAAGAGTTGGAGGTTTGAAATTGGCGGTTTCTAATAAACTTTATATATGGGTCCCAAATTATTTCAAATTGAGCATAATTGTCTCTTAAATTATAGCAATTTTTTTTCGAATGGAATACAAATCATGTTACAAGATCAAACCAGCAACCACAAAGAAAGCAAATCACACGGGTAAAGATGAACAATTGATTAATTAACAAAAAATTCACCTTCAAACTTTAATTCAAAAATCCCCCCTTTTATAACAATGCCCACTGGTTACTATGCAAATTTCTATAACAGTGTAAAACTAATAAATTCCCCACCCTAAATATAACATATGCAATTAAAGTCTAAGTTATATTTCCAACCAGCCCACAGAAAAACTTAGACACAAAACAAACACAAAACACACAAGGCTCACAAAACTTTGATCTCAATTGAAGCAAAGATCATAAACAAAATTCGGTTTGTTTGGTATACTGAAGCCAAAAGTGAGCACAAAATTCAAAGTTATCTTGTGTTGCTTGCAGAGAGAGGAACAATGGCTTTAGTCATGAATGGTTTAAAAATATCCCTAATTTTCTCACTCTGAATGCCACCCCTTTCTCTTTCTTCCTTTTCAGTACAATTTGCTATTATGTGCCCTGGCTTCTTACAGTAGTGGCAAATAACACTCGAAAATTTTTCCTTCACCCATTTCTCTTCCTCTCTTCTTTTAACCTCATTTCTAGATTTTCTCTCTAATCTACTTGGATCATCAGCCCACTTAGGCTTGTGGGTTAAACCATATTTCTCTGCAAATTTAGCCAATTCTTTCCAAGTTTTTATATTTTTCTCTGCCAAGTACACTTGAATATCATCAGGAACACAATTTTTAATCTCCTTAATCAGAATGTTTTCCCTCAATAAATCAAAGTTATTTTCTACTTTCATTGCGGCACACCACCGATCAAAACACACAACCTTCCTATAAGCAAAATCCAGGTAAGATTGGGTTGCTGCTTTTTTTAAAATTCCTGAACTTTTGTCTATAAGCCTCTGGGACTAGTTCATTAGATTGGTGTATAGCCTGCTTTACAAATTCGTAATCAGCTGCTTGTTGTACAGTGACACACGAGTACACCTGTTGGGCTTTCCCTTTAAGAACACTTTGTAGCAGGTGTGACCACTGGTCTGGTGAACATTTTAAATTTACAGCTACTTTCTCAAAATGTTGAAAATACTGGTCTATTTCAGCTTCCTTGACCAGCACGTGGGTTTTGGGCTTTTCCCTCTCCTTGGGTTAGGGTCTGCCACAATGTAACGAGTTCTAGCTCATGTTTCCGTTCTTTCTCTCTCACCCCTTGCGGCTGTCTTTTCCTCCATTTCTGCCTGCCTTACTGCTTCCCATTCGGCTTCCTTTCTGCCTCTCTTTTTTCATCTAACTCTAGTTTTCTCCTTTGGAAACTGTTCTAATGCAGCTTCTTCAAATATCCTCTTTCCTACATCTTTTGGGCAATTTCCTTTTTTTTCCATCCCAGGTCTTACTGTAAGAAGTTTTAACTTGCCAACTATAACTATCAGTTCTGACTTTTTAGCCACTTTTAAATTAACCACTGAAGGGTTAGCTATAAACTGGTCAATATTCATAATTGCTGGTTTTTCTGCTGGTGGTTTATACACTACCCGTTTATTTTTAATTTCAAGCTGGAGGTTGATTCAAACTCAGACGACTGATAACTAACCAAAAGTCAATCACCCCATAAGCTTCCAAATTGGTTTGATCCTGGACAATGCCCCCAAATTAATTCTATTTCTACGTACCACTAGTATTTTCAAAGATGTTTCCATTTTCCAAGTTAATTTATACATATTTTTGCTGCCGGTAATGCAATCTAATAAATAATTTTTGAAATCTACCTAAATTTAATTTTAACTCTTTATCCTTTATATTGCTTAACCAAAAGATTTTTAGGTCTTTTGGAATCTTCTTTTTGTTATTATTTTAAATCGTCCCAAAAGGGTTTTACTTTTGCACATGTCAAAATTGAATGTACTATTGTACTAATTTCTTGTTTTAGAGTGGAAAAATTCAGGGCCGGTTTTAAGCCTATTTGACCAATTTGATCAAATTGGGCCCCGCGCCTCAAGGGGCCCCCATGCATGTGCTTGAGCCCAGGCCTTGAGCAGAGTACACTGTGACAGACTTCGTTTAAACTATTAAGAAAATAATACTATAGGCCTTATAAACTGAGGGATTTGTCAGTGAACTCGTGAAGTTATTGCCCTTAATTGATCGTATTATCTCAGTGAAATATGTCTTCGATTAAACTACTAGCTATAGGCCTCCTTTGTCTCCCTAGCTAAAAATTTCGTGTTTCGTATTCATTAGATGTATTCCAGAGCTGATGAAGCATCTCTTATTATTATTATCAAGATCAAAAAAGGCCGTCGGATAATCAATAAGAAAACTTGTATTTTAATATGAGATTGAGATAGCCTTGGACCTAGCCTATAGCCTAGGCTTAAGCAGTTACCCTGACGTAAATAGTCTAGCCCCAAGCGTAGAATTTCCGACAATGTTAGCAATCATAGATGGAATTGGTTAGTTTAAGTTGATCTTTATTGCGCTTGGTTGCTGTGGGGGTTATAGCCTACATCTTTGTGAGCTGGTTTACAAGGTTATTCAGCTATAGGGGCATGTATTGTACATCTTGGGGTTATTCATCTTTACAAGATCCAGATATTCTTAGCAAGGCTGCCTCTGTCATTGTTTTATAACTTTGGAGTGGTTTGATTTAGTATCAAAATAGTACTAGGATACTGTTACTAACTATGCTATTGCCCTGCCAGGGCTTAATATAGCCTATTTCATGTTTTTGGTGATTTGGAACAGGTGCAGTTTAGCTTTACCATGCAGAAATTGTTTTCCTTGGGGGAGAATTTCATTCATTACACGCATCAGTTTTTCCGCCAATTTTCTAGCCAAATATCTAGCGACAAACTAGCACTAGACATTTGACTAGAAAATCAGCTGAACAAAACAGCAAAATTAAAGTGCGTCCCCCCGTTCTGGAATGTAATCTTAACTAACTAACCTAACCGTTACTAAAAAAAAAGGCAATTCTTACCTTATTTGAAGTAGTCGTCATTCAACAAATTAATCGGTACCTTGTTTTCCTGTTTTGTGACGTTCACAGGTTGAGAGTTGGGTGCATTGTTCCAAGGTCAGCAGCTGACGTAGAAACAACGTAAAGCTAACGAGCAAAATGACGTAGGATTGATGTTGGTTTCTTATGTTGTACCAATGACGATGACAACATTGTCCCAGTGTTGGAACAATGTAGACATGTTATCAGGGATGTAGAGTCCAATTTTATAACAAATTGCTAATGTCAATTTTTTTGTGTAATTTTAAGTCTAAACATTTTAAAATATACTTCTTTTACCTTAAAAATATAGCCCAGAGAATTAGCAGCTTAAAATTTATATGTCATTTTACATGGCAAGCACAAGCAGAGATTGAGACAAAGGGTGTAAGTATTTAAGCAGCAACCATAAACAAGCACTGGCCAAGGCTAAAGTAGCTGAAAATGAAAATAATAGAGGTGCTATCACAAAATCCTTGTCACTCCATCTTTGAAGCGCCCATGTATTGAGGATGAAGAAAACGAAAGGAATTCAGACAATGACGATACAGCCTTGAGTTGATTAATACAATGATAAAATTGATAACACGTTAGAAAAGGATGACGCAGCTGTGAATCAAATTGAAGATGATTTCAATACACCAGAAGACAGTGCCAAAGTGGAAAGTCCACTTATAGCTGAAAAAGACCAAGCCCAAACAACGATGGATCATCCATGAGTACAGTTGTAATTAACATTTATGATAACCCAGCCAACTGGCCAGCATACATAAATCAAAATGTAAGAGATTATTTAACAATGATAGGTCCTCCTATTCCAGTGAACAACTTTCCATGAAATGAAAAGGGATTGTGCTTTTCAAAGTTTCACTGTAAGAGGAAACTTTCAAATGGGGAGTGTGTTGAAAGACTTTGGATTATATTCTCTCAGTCTGCTGATAGAATTTATTGCTTTTATTGTAAATATTTTAGTGAGAACACAACCAGTGTATTATCAAGAAGTGGATTCAACAAATGGTCTAATTTTCATACAAGGTTGTGTGAGCTTGAAAATTCTAAAAACCATTTGGAAGCCACATGGAGTTTCTGGGAGTTACACCAAAGACTTTGTAGTGGACAGACAATTGACAAAGAACTTGAAATAATCATTAATGAACATGCAAAGCACTGGCAGCAAGTATTCAAAAGGCTAGTAGCAATAGCGCAGTTTCTTGCTGAGAGAAATCTAGCATTTAGAGGAACAGAGGAAAAAGTCGGTAATGAGAATGTACACAATGGAAACTTTTTAGGTCTTGTTGAGCTGTTTGGAAAGTTTGACCCTGATCTTGAAGAACATTAGCGAAAAGTCAAAACCCACAAAATTCATAATCACTATTTAGGAAAAGATACTCAGAATGAACTACTAGACATTATGGCTACAGCTGTTTTGAATGAGATACTGAAACGTGTAAAAGCAGCTAAGTACTACGCCATAATTTTAGACTGCACATACCGGTACCACCTACGGCTCCTAGAACGCTTCCACCAGCGTTGTCTCCGCTCCATCCTCAACATCCATTGGAGCACTTTCATCCCTAACGTCGAAGTACTCGAGATGGCAGAGGTCGACAGCATCGAGTCCACGCTGCTGAAGATCCAGCTGCGCTGGATGGGTCACGTCTCCAGAATGGAGGACCATCGCCTTCCCAAGATCGTGTTATATGGCGAGCTCTCCACTGGCCACCGTGACAGAGGTGCACCAAAGAAAAGGTACAAGGACTGCCTAAAGAAATCTCTTGGTGCCTGCCACATTGACCACCGCCAGTGGGCTGATAACGCCTCAAACCGTGCATCTTGGCGCCTCACAGTTTGGCGGGCAGCAACCTCCTTTGAAGAAGACCGCAGAGCCCACCTCACTGACAAAAGGCAAAGGAGGAAAAACCAACCAATTTTCCCCTGCAACCGCTGCAATCGTGTCTGCCTGTCCCGCATCGGACTTGTCAGCCACAAACGAGCCTGCAGCTGACGTGGACTTTTTACCCCCTCCATAAATCTTCGTCCGTGAAGCCAAGCCAAAGAAGATATGATACAAGTCACCAAGAGCAAATGTCTCTAACGATCAGGTATGTATCTGATGGTAATTTGGCTCCTTCAGGTGTTTATGAACATTTCATAAAGTTTATGCAGGTTGAAAGTAGCACAGGTGAAGATTTATATAAAACATTATTAAACACACTGAAGGAATTAAATTTAGAGGTGAAGGACATTAGAGGCCAAGGCTATGACAACGTTAGCAACATGAAAGGTCACATATCTGGAGTACAAGTACGACTGTTTCTTTGTACCTGTGCATGTCACAATTATAACCTTTTACTCGGAGATGTAGCCAAGTGTTGTCCAGATGCTATAACATTTTTTGGGATCTTGCAAAGAATCTACATATTGTTCTCAGCATCAACTAGGAGGTGGGCAGTTTTTAACAAACATGTACCCTGGTTATCAGTGAAACCCTTGAGCAACACAAGGTGGGAGTGTCGGATTGATAATGTTAATGCTATTTGATATCAGGTTGGAGATATGATGCACTTGTGGAAATATCAAAGATAACAGATGAGCCCAAGGTAAATGCAGAAGATGAATCTTTAGCAAACCAGCTGAAAGACTACAATTTTTTATTTTCTTTGATAATTTGGCATGAAGTACTTTTTAGTTAACTTTGTAAGCAAGGAACTACAAGGTGAAACAAAGGAGATTGATGAAGGCATGGAGTCATTTGAAAAACTATTATCATGGCTAAGAATTTATAGAGAGGGCAGTTTTAATGATGTCCTAATAGGCACAAATGAATTGGCTGAAGCTGTTGAATTACCATTGGAGTTTAGACAATTTTTAAAAAAACTACGTAGAAGGAAGAGAATGTTTTCATATGAGGCAAAAGATCAAGCTTTAGATGATCCAAAAGAAGCATTCAATGCTTCAGCTTAGTGCTAGACAAAGCTATTCAATCTTTAGAGCGTAGATTTAAGCAGCTTAAAAGCCATGTAAAATTATTTGGATTTTTAAAATAACTTTCAGAGCTCTCAAAAGACGGAAATAAGGAAACACACAGCAGACCTTGAAGCAGCTTTAACTGACATCATACTAAAACAGTTACTGAAAGAACAATGTGGATGGGTATTTGTTGGCCGAAGAACTTGAAGCTCTGAAAACTTTTCTTAGCTTCAGTGTCCTTAACCCTCAAGCTCTGTTTGAATACTTGGTAGTAAACAATCGATTCGCAGCATTTCCTCATTTTTTTTTTACTTTGAGGATTTACTGAACAATGCCAGTAACAGTCGCATCGCGTGAAAGAAGTTTTTCAAAACTAAAACTGATTAAAACATACTTACGGTCAACAATTTCGCAAGAGAGACTAAACAATTTGGCGATACTATCTAAAGAAAATGACATTATTAAAATCATTGACTTTGAAATTATTTTGAAAGATTTTACAAATAAAAAAGACAGAAAAGTCTGTTTCTAAAAGACCTTTGCATAAACATTATGCTTTAACTTGAATTAACTTGTGTTGCCTTTCAACATTTAGTATAGCAAGCATTTAATGCTTTTGGCTAAGACTGGCATACTACACGAAATATAAAACATCAATTTCGACTTTTGTAGAGTAGAGGCCCCGCTATCAATTTTCTAATTGGGACCCCAATTGCGAGCACCGGCCCTGGAAACACTTATCAGATAGTGTAGGATTCCAATCTTTTAATTTTTGAGGTGTAACATATAGTCAACGGGATGTGTTAAATATACAATAATATCGTCGGAAAATAAACTAACTTTAAATTCATCTTTTATTTTTATTCCCTTTATCATTATGACTGTTCTTATCAATTCTACCAATGATAGCCAAAACAAAATGCGGACAAACAAACAAATCGGAAACCCTACGGCTCTTTTCAGAGCCACTCACAGTCTCGCTGAAAGAGCTGTCCGAATATTTCGACATGGAATTGGAACATCCTCGGCCCTGGATGTTTGTGCTTCGGGAAGCGGTTAATTCCGCTTGGTTTAACCATGTGGTTCCACTGTCTGGTCTCGTTGTTACATTCGTGCCCGCTTAACCGACACTTAACCCTCTCCTTCCCGTCAGCTTGTCTCCGCCTTGAAATATTTCACACACAAACTTTTACTTCCAGAGAGAACTAATGTGAACTCGTTGTTTGTTGTTGATGATGTGTTTAATGGCTGTGCTGAACACGACGTATTAACTGGACTCCCCTGTGTTGTAACTGTGCTGAATCCCATTTCTACCCGAGATCACAATCGGATGTCGGTCCGTTCACCGATCGGCCTCGGGTCCGCCTGCAGTTTGTGGACAGTGACCCGTCCGTAACCTGATGCTGCTTCCACCAAACCCCGCCACTGTTCTGTGAACCGGCATCTGTTCAGGTCGGTTGAAAGAAGCGGAAGATTAAATTGCCAAACTCGTAAATGAGAATGAATTCACACACGGTCTGTTTTATAAATGGATCTGGATCAGGTGACGGGTGAAGTGGGAGTCGGTTTTCACACCGCGATGGGGTTTTATTCGTGCCAGGCTCTTTTATGAAGCATTTTCCTGGCTTGTTTTTCAAATTTCATTTGGTGACAGCCGGTTAGTTTGGGCGCCTCTTGTGTCGCCTGGTTATTGGTCTACTTGCCTTCAGCACAGACGTCCGGTTGAGAACCAATCACAAGCGCCGCACTACAGGCGCTAGGGAATTACAAGAGGGAGTGCGGAGAGTTTGGTCTTTTTCTGGAAACAGTGAAATTACCGAAATGTCTGCAATGGGGAGTCGAGAGGTATGGGTAAGGAGGTTTGAAGCGGGCAGCAGAGACAATATCGGATCAGTTCTGGAGTGAATGTGAAATATGAGAAGGGCAGAAAGGTTTTAACACAGACGGCAGTCAGTGACAAATCCACGGAGCGCAAATCCCCCCGCTCTCGCACAGCCGGTGTTCGCCCTGTCACAGACACTGTGAGTGGCTCTGAAAAGAGCCTTTGGGTCTCAGGTCGATGATTCTCCCATTTACTTGCTCTTGGGGTTGCTGGCTGCGCCAGTTTTCTTGGGCAACAGCACGGCCTGGGCGATGGTCAACACTCCCAGCAGCTTGTTTAGCTCCTCATAGATGCGGAAGGCCAGTTGCAGGTGTTTGGGGAGGATGCGGGTCTTCTTATTGTCCCGGGCCGCGTTGCCGGCCAGCTGGAGGATTTTAGCCGTCAGACACTCGAGCACACAACCAGATAGATACGGGTTCCGGCGCCCACCTGCTCAGCATAGTTGCCCCTTCTCAGGAGCCTGTGAACACGGCCCATTGGGAACTGCAGTCCTGCCCGGGACGAGCGAGACTCGGCCTTGGCTCGAGCTTTGCCTCCTTTCCCTCATTCAGTCATTTCCACAAACTTCGCAAATTATGAGGAAATTCTCCCGCGCTGGCCATTCTGTAGGTTATGCGGAAGGACGCTTCTGATTGGTGGAGCAGCGCTTCATCTCATTGGTGGAATGAAAGAGCCCAATCAGACAGATGGCTCATTGATCAATGATCAAAGAACAAAACAACCGCGGGAAATAACCGGCAATCCCCACATTTAAATGTACATTAAAAGACTGATAATAACTTTCAATGCTCACAGCGTCTGCTGTCTGATCTGGCTGGTGTGTGGCACGTTTCCTGCCCAGACCATGTCACTGTGAGAGATGGGAAAATTGATCTAAAATTATGAACATGGAAGAAACTAAAGTTCATCAGTTAATGGCTGTAACCAGTACAAACAGGATAAGCTTGGGGGTTAGGATGCAGGAAAGCAGAGTCAGCACGATTAACATAAGAATCTTCTAGTCTTTGTGACAAGACCATAAGACTAAGAAAAGGAATGGTAAGGTACAATAGAATGTAGGAAGTTGAGGTAGTCTGGATCAGATAAAGGTCTCCTAGCCCTGGACAGAAGTACCAAGTCCTACATATCTAATTAGCTTACCATACACAGATTTATACATATGAAATTAGCCAACCCTAGATAGAATGAGTCAACTCCGCATACCAAGAGATTGTAGCCCCGAGAATCAGGAAGGTGTGAATAAGGACAATGACATGATGGGACACCCACAGGATACCCCCTGGTCCTCCAAGTGTACTGAAACTGCACGTAGGCAGGAAGGATTGCCTATGCCAAACCCATCCAGGGGGCAGAAGAATGTAAGGGGGAGGGCACTCTCATACTGAAATTGACTGTATAAAAGTTGGGTGAGCCCCAGTATGTGTGTGTATTCCCAGGGTAAGGGGAAGCACCCAACTTTGAATTGTTGTAGTAATAAATGTTCTTTGTTCTCAATTTTTGTCTCGAGCAATTTCTTTAAAGGTACTTTAATTTCTAACAAATGGGGGCTCGTCCGGGATCACACTCCCTCCACTGACAGAGTACCCCGACGACGAGAGTAGGTGCACCCCGGTTGATTCAGCTGGACTCACGGGCGACGGGTGGCTGGTCAGTGGAAGAAGCGAGTGATATCCGAGAAGAGGCATTGAGAACAAACGACGGAAGGAAGCGCGCTAGAGCATTGCTACTGGAACTCGGTAAGAGTAATTTTACTTGTTTATAAGTATGGGAATAATGAGTAGCAAGGAAGAGAGTCCTGGTTCAGGATGTGAACACCAGATAGCTACGTACAGCCCGCTTGGGTTGATGTTATCTGAGTGGGGCACAGGAAAGACCCGTGGTAAAGAAAAACTGACAATGGTCAGGTATTGTTGTATTGAATGGGTTAAATACCCGGTTAAAGGGAGCTCCGTGTACTGGCCAAAATTCGGATCCGAGGATGAATGGATGTGTAAAGCTTTGAACCTATGGCTCTATCAAAACCAGAAAGACAATGTTGAGAGCAGGGAATATGCAGCCTGCTGGATCAAGGGATCCATTGAACAGCTGGTTTTGAATGAGAAAGAATTCAGGGATAAGAGAGAGGAGGAACCTTTTGTCCCTGAATCACAGGGTTGGGATGTGTTACATTCCCTCCCTCCACCTTATGTTCCTCCTATGCCGGCTCCTATCTTTCCTTCCCCTCCTATGACCTACCCTTCTGCACCTTCCCCACCTCCCCCACCACTAGAGAAGAGAGAAGAGAGCAGGAGTGGTATGATAACTTGCTCACAAAGCACTCGATTACCACCTCTGTTGACAGGAGAGAGAGGTAACTTTAATTCAGAACAGCGTGAGACTCTTCAGGAAAAAGGGCAGAACCCTTTGATTCATTTCCCAGGGAGCAGGAACCCAGACCTAATAAGCCAGAAACCAATTGGATGAGACCACTGCGGGAAGTTCCCATGGGAGAGGGTCTCGGTTTCGTAAATGTGCCCCTGACCAGTACTGAAGTGCGTAACTTTAAGAAAGAACTGACCTCCCTGATAGAAGATCCCCAGGGATGTGCCGAACAGTTAAGACCAATTTTTGGGAACAAATATATATATACAATATGGGGGTCTCGACATAGAATCCCCAGCAGGGGAACAATTGGTACTAACAGGTTTTGTTACCAACTCAGCCCCAGACATTAGGAGAAAATTACAAAAGACAGAAAATTGGCATGAGCAGGGAATAACCCAGCTTCTACAGATCACACAAAAAGCATTTGTCCAGACATCTGAGGATAAGCAGAAAGCAAAGGCTAACATTTTGATGCAAGCAGTTAAAGTAATAGTAGATGAGTAACATGGAAAAAGGCAGGGACTGTGTGCCAGCTCCTGAATGTTGGGAGAAGCGTCGGGAGTGGGAGAGTAGAGACCAGAGATAATTTCATAAATCACGACTTCCCACTTCAGTCACTGACCAATATTGATTAAAATTCATGCTAAAAATTAAATGTCATAAATGATAGTTTTTCAATACTGCAGAATTAGCGAATTTAACTACCAGTTAATTCCAATTTATGAAATAAATTGTATTCAAATGTGATTTTGCACAGGGAGTACCTGAGAGTTGTGATGTTATAACATTTGCAGGGAGAAATGTTTGCGCAAATAGGGTGAGTTCGACACATCTTATTTTAAGTGTATGTAAGATAAAGAAAGGATCTGATGTGTAAAGTGGCTGGATCAGCCAGTTGAAGGGGGAGTGTGCATGTCCCTTTAAGTGCACTGTGGCACTTGAAATTGAGGCTTCAGGCTCTTGTCTTGCAGTTAGAGGTATTTCTTCTACACATTCAGCAGTCAAGGTCCGTGAGTTTAAAGATCACCCACCTCTGGAGAATAAAGATACCTCTGGGGATTCCTATGGGGATTCCTATAAGTTTAATCATTCATTTCTCTGGTGCATTTTCCTCCGGAGTGAAATTAATGCCTCAGCACAATTTCTCTGTATTGCCGCTGTTATTTAATTCATGATAACTTTCCCCATTCATCAGGTTTATATTTAAATCCGGTAGTGCGGAAGTTACATTGTAAATAATCACGGAGGTAAACCCTGCGCGACTGGATTCAGCTTAATGGAGAAATAAACCTGCGAACTGGTCTATGGTGGTGTGTGAGTACTGCAATAGGTGGAATATGATTTAAATTGGTGGCATCGTTCAGAACAATTGGGCACATAGGAATAATAGCATTAATTACTCACAGATCTTGTACCTGATACTATTCACTACGTCCTGGCTTCAGGACTGGGAAATTGGCATGGTACAGAGAAATTGCCATGGCACCAATATTTCTTGATTCACTAATGACTCCACAAGCTCCAGGATTCATGCAGCTAAACTTTAAGTGCAATATTATAGAAACTAGCCGGTACTTAAATGATTGTGTGTGCAATCAACATTGCAAAAATATGAAAGGTAATACAGGTGCTCCCCTACTTATGATTTTACGATGACACAATAGCATGACTGTCATTTACTTTCATATAATGTGTTAAAGGTCATCACAAGCATCATTGATTTCCTCGTTGGTTAATCACATTTTCGGAAAGCTTACAGGGACTGTTGGGAGAGAGCAAGGTAGTGGGATCCGTATGGGGACTGATACAGCGCTGTCGTTAGAGAGTGGGGCAGCGGGGTCAGTATGAGGACTGATACAGTGCTGTCAATGTTAGACAAGGTACGTCTCCAATTAAGATTTTTTTTTCAACTTATGCTGGGTCTGCTGGAACGCAACCCTATCGTAAATTGAGGAGCACCTGTGATGTTCTTCTATCTAAAGCCAGCTTTAGATAAACTCTTATCATTCTGACAAATCCAGGTCAAAATCTAATTTTCCTCCAGCCTTTGAGCAAGCACTTCCACTGCTGCATCTTACTGATCACCTCCTCACCAATGAATCAGAAGACCATGGTGTATGGCACTCACTGCACAAGCAGTCTGAAAATGTATACAAGCCTGTTCAACTTCATTTTACAAAATCAACAATCGGTTCCAGGCTCCCCAATGCTCTCTGTGGAGAGAAAATTGCCAGATTTTTACCCTTTTAATGCCCTTGGTTATGTTACATGGATGTAAGGGGGTTGGAGGGTTATGGGCAGGGAGTAGGTAAGTGGAACTAGTTGGAGTTTCATGTAAATCGGTGCGGACTAGAAGGGCCAATATGGCCTGTTTCCGTACTGTTATTGCTATATGGTTATTATATGGAATATGGTTGTGAGCTGTGGCACAAGGCATTTTACTTAAGGCAGAACTAAAGGTTGAATATGTTTCAAGTTCTCTTGCAGAGGCTCTTGTGCTACAATGTCTGTTATGTACTCTAACAAATTGGAGGGTTGTGCCCCATACAGACAAGCAGCTCCAACTGCATTTTAATAAGGTCTAACATATTCAAAACCCATGCAAATATGGTTTGTGTTTCATTTTACAATTTTTACACTAACACAAAGGAAAGTCAGATTGTTATTCATTTTATTAAAATCTAGTGATTGGTTATATGTAAAAGCATGGCAAGAGGATCAACTAAAACCTGCCTGGGATGGTCCCTGCTGTGTACTTTTAATTACAGACACCGCAGTAAGAACAAGAGAGAAAGGCTGGACCCACATTCAAAGAATTAAACCAGCTTCTGAACCACAACATCACGACACACAGATTCAACCCTCAACCTGGCGTGCAGTTCCTCATCCTTCAGACCTGAAACTTACACTGCGCCGTGACAAAGTGCCGTAATGTTACATTTATTGTTGTATTTTTTAACTGTTTATACATTTATTATTGTATTTTTAACTGTTTATTTTTTTAACTGTTTATTCATTTATTGGGGTATTGTTTGTTAACTGTTTATGTCACTTCATTACTCGCTATGTTTTAAGTCCTCCTGGAATAGGGGCAGCAGAGGTTACAATTGTGCTCCTTTAGAATGTAGACAGGGCATAGATTTAATGTATAGTCATAGTGGGATATGGGTTAACAAGGGATTCCAATATGGACCAGGGGAACTGAACAGCTTTAGTGGAGTACATCTAATTTGTATCTTAGCCTACACGGGTATTAAAGACAGGAGTTTTAAAGCGATAGCACAAAGGACATGGTGGGACAAAGACAGACAGAATGATAGTCAGGATTGTACATGTAGCAGAGAGAGAGAGTTAATACATATGCTAATGTTAGCAGACGAGCTGCAACACACAGTTAAATCACAAGAAACAATCCCCCCCAGCTTGGTCTCTTTTCATCACCCTGTGAAGGGGAGCACCAGTTACCAACAACGTGAGCTGCTTGACACTTTAATATCAGGCTCCAGACAGCCTTTGGAGATCGGTGGCCCTAGGGTTCGGGGCTGAAGAGGACATCAGATACTAACCACAATTCAACGGAACCGCCTGACTACTGCTACTAGTTCGCTGCTGAAGGCAGCGTCTCTCACAGACTTCGTCAGGACAATGCTTACCAAAGTCGGGAGATTAAAAGACACTGCTTCAATGTTTCAACGTGAATCTGCCCATGCCCATGTTCAGACGTGGCAACTTCGGACTGATGTGGGATGGACTAGACTCTTTACTGAGAACTGGAGCCTGATACTCGCAACCCTAATAAGCAGCTGGACTCGCTACTCTGACCTTCATGGTGCTCCCCTACCTAAAGACTTTACACAGAGATTACAATTCGGTTATTGACCAGCTGGGTAAAACAACACCTTACACTTGAAAGATCAGTATTACTGATCTAAAAGAAAAGTGAGGAGGGGGGGGGGGGGGTCAGTCACACTGACACTAGTAACCAAAGATCAGTAACACTGATCATGGTGAAAGATCAGTATTACTGATCTAAAAGAAAAGTGAGGATTGTGAGAGATGGGAAAATTGATCTAAAATTATGAACATGGAAGAAACTAAAGTTCATCAGTTAATGGCTGTAACCAGTACAAACAGGATAAGCTTGGGGGTTAGGATGCAGGAAAGCAGAGTCAGCACGATTAACATAAGAATCTTCTAGTCTTTGTGACCATAAGACTAAGAAAAGGAATGGTAAGGTACAATAGAATGTAGGAAGTTGAGGTAGTCTGGATCAGATAAAGGTCTCCTAGCCCTGGACAGAAGTACCAAGTCCTACATATCTAATTAGCTTACCATACACAGATTTATACATATGAAATTAGCCAACCCTAGATAGAATGAGTCAACTCCGCATACCAAGAGATTGTAGCCCCGAGAATCAGGAAGGTGTGAATAAGGACAATGACATGATGGGACACCCACAGGATACCCCCTGGTCCTCCAAGTGTACTGAAACTGCACGTAGGCAGGAAGGATTGCCTATGCCAAACCCATCCAGGGGGCAGAAGAATGTAAGGGGGAGGGCACTCTCATACTGAAATTGACTGTATAAAAGTTGGGTGAGCCCCAGTATGTGTGTGTATTCCCAGGGTAAGGGGAAGCACCCAACTTTGCATTGTTGTAGTAATAAATGTTCTTTGTTCTCAATTTTTGTCTCGAGCAATTTCTTTAAAGGTACTTTAATTTCTAACATCACCAAGATACAAACAAACGTTCAGACTGCCCCCTTTTTCCTCACTGCCCACTTGGATCGTACCCGATGGCACCGCCCCCTTCAGGAATGACTGCTCTAAACTGTCCTCAAGCAGATAGATGTTCAAAAGAGAGAATTATAAACAAACTGAATGTGCAATGCAGAAATAAAATTCTGTCATAACAAATACGCATGGTTGTTCAGAGTCACTGAATGAGTGAATGTTTAGAAGTCTGATAGTGGAGGGATAGCACCTGTTCCTGAACCTGGTGGTGAAGTCATGTAGCACCTACACATCTTTCCTGATTGTAGCAGGGAGAACAGTGTGTGCTGGGTAGTGTGGACCCTTGATGATTCATATATACCTTGAGAGAGATTTTGACATCTTCATCTCCACAGAGGACAAACCAGATAACTGGGGATTGAGTTTGAGAGTCGTGAGATAATGTTGCAGCTGTATAATTAAAATATTGTGTTCAGCTCTGGTTACCACATTAAAGAAAGGATGTGTAAGTTATGGACTGGGTGCAGAGGAGATTTACCAGCATGATTCCTGGAGTGGAAAATATGACATGAGGCAAGGTCAGCAAAGCTAGGGGGTTTTCTCTTTGGAGCAAAGAAGGATGACAAGTGATAGGTCTACATGATTATGAGAGGCAAAGGTAAGATTGTCATGTAGTACCTTTGTCCCAAGGCGAGAGTAGCAAACACCAGAGGACATCTGAACAAAGTGAAGGGAGGTCATTTTAGGGGAAACATCAAGAGTAAACTTTTTTTTACACAGAGAGATGTAGCTGCCTGCAATGCATTGCCAGGAAATGTGCTGGAGGCTGAAACAATGGGGTATTTAAGAGACACTTAAACAGGCGCATGGATGAAAGAAAAATTAGAAAGTTATGAGGAAGGGAGAGTTTAGTTCTTTTGGTAGGTACTGTTCTGTAGTGTTCAATGTTCTAAGTGGAAGACGACAACTGTGGCACACATACGAACACACACACGTGCAGACAGTCACACACGCAAATGCGAACTTGCATACACAGATGCGTGTGCACACACACACACACAAGGATTGCTGGGCATCTGACGCGACATTTTTTTACATCCTCATCCTCAGATGATGGGAGGAAAACAACTGAGGTTCCTCAGTGGAAGGACAGCAGGTATCAGCCAGGTCACGCCGTCAGTCATCTGTGGGAGGGAACTCAGTGGTAAACATTCCAAGAGACAGGATGCTTTGACATTTGGAAGGACAGACAGAGTTTTCAGGGATGGTCAGTAGGGCTTTGTTTGTGATTAATCCTGCACCACTGATCTGACTGAATGTTGTGAAGAGGTAACTCAGTATATTGATGAAGGCACTGGGGTCTATGTTGTTTACACTGACCTTTGTGAGTCCTTTAACAGGATCAAGCAAGGAGAGCCTGTCCGAAAGTTTCCATCCCATGGGATCCAAGGTAAGCTGGCAAATTGGATCTGAAATAGGCTGAGGGATAGGAGGCAGAGAATGGTCCTGAGGGCTGCTTTTATCTTTGGAATTCTGTCACCAAAGGTGGACAGAAGGACTCGTAGTGGCACCCTTGGTGTCTGTGATGTGAACGATGGGGATGTCAATGGAGGAGGTGTGATCAATATACTTAAAAATGACAGGAACATGAGTGGTGTTTGAGATAGTGAGGGTTGTCTGAGGCTGTACCGTGATGTCCACAAGCTGGAACATTCAGCAAAGCAACAACAGAGGGAATATGACCCTGACAAGTGGGAAGCTATTCTTTCCAGGTCAGATCGGGTCAGACATCCCATAATGGTAGGGCCATGGGGAATGCTGATGGGCAGAGTGACCTTGGGATACAGGTCCATAGAACACTGAAAGTGGCAGCACAGGGAGATGGGCTTGGGAAGTAAACACTGCAGCATAGAAACAGACCCTTCGGACCACCTATTCTGTGGTAAACTATTATTTTATCTCTTCCCAATGACCTTCATCTGAATCCTAGCCCTCTGTACCCCTCCTATCCATTTTTTCTTATATGTCAAATCAATCCCACAGTCATTACTTCAGCTGGCAGATTCTTCCACACTCTCTGTGTGACAGAGTTTCCCCCTTATGTTCCCTTTAACCATTTCCTCATTCACCCAGAACCCACATTCTCAAGTTATTGCCTCACCCAACCTCAGTGGAAAAATCCATTTACCCCATCACTATCCCTCAATTTTGTATACCTCTGTCAAATCTTCCCTAATTCTTCAGCACTCCATGGAATAAAGTCCAAACATGTTTAACCTTTCCTGGTAATTCAGTTGTTGAAGTCCCATAACATCCCAACTCCAATACTCCGTATATTGATTTATGAAGACCAAAAGGCCAAAACCTCTCTTTACAACCCCATCCACTTGAGATGCCATGTTCAGGGAATGACCATATGCATGTCTATTCCCAGATCCCTCTGCTCTACTGCACACTAATCACATTCACTTTGCATGAAAATACATGCATGTCCAATGCCTTTGAACACCGTCTAATAACTTTCCCACCACTGACATCAGGCTCACGGGCCTGTAATTACCCGTATAATTCTTGGGGCCATTTGTAAACAGTGGAAAAAGTATTAGCTATCCTCCGGCAACACATCCGTGGGAAGGATGTTTTAAATATCTCTGCCAGGGCCCTTGCAATTTCCACAATATCCTCCCTCAAGGACCAAAGGAACTGCTCATCAGGACATGGCGATTTATCTACCCTTATTTGCCTCAAGACTACAAAGCACCTCCCCCTCTCTAATCTGTGGGTTCCATGACCTCACTACTTATTGCCTCACTTCTATGTACTCTGTGAACAGCAGGGGTGTCAAACTCAAATTCAGAGGGCCAAAATTAAAAACTTGGACTAAGTCATGCCAAACTAAATATTTATTGAAAATTTTCAACAACATCTGCATGTTTTCTCTTCTTTCAACATATGTAATATTAAACTTTTTCTTATTAAAATAAATGTTTAATAATAGTTTTGGCTAAACTCTTTCCAGAAGAAGCATTAACAAATGAGAAATAAAATATTCAATAAATAATATTTCTCTATAGCCTTTAAGCTCCTATTTTTTTTCACGAGCCAACAAGTCAAAAAAATAACAATTTGCTTCAATGACAAACAGGTTTGTCTTTTAAAATGATGAACATGTAGTCTGCCTCCCACCTGTCTTGAAAGGTCCTGTTTTCTGTCTTTCGTTTGGCTATTTTTCGTAAGGGGTTTATTACATGTGAGTTAGGTGACAGGTCACAGATCCTAATGAAAGTAAACAGAGGAGGTAGGGGCGATTAGTGGGCTGACAGACCGGTGCCAACACATTTGCAAAGCATTCTGGGATTTGTAGTATTAGCTGTGCATGTGCTATACTGGCGCGGCGGCCAGCGGGCCAGCTCTAATACATATTTGATATGATCTTGCGGGCCAAATATAATTAATTATATCACGGGCCAAATTTGGCCCGCGGGCCTGAGTTTGACATGTGTGATCTACAGTGTTAATACATATACAAAAAGAATAATTTAAGATCTCCCTCATCTCTTTTGGCACCATGCAGAGCTGACCTCTCTCATTTTCAAGAGGACCAATTTTGGCCCTTATTGTCCTTTTGCTATTAATATATCTGCAGAAGCCCTGAGGAGTTTCCTTCACCTTGTCTGCCAAAACAGCTTCATTTGCCTTTGTGCCCTCCTGATTTCCTTGTTAATTTTGTTCTTGCAATTTCTATACTACTCAAGTCCCTCATTTGCACCTTGTTGCCTTTTTTGGCTGTACACATCTTTCTTCTTCTCAACCAGATCCTCAATAACCCTTGCTTCCCCATGCCCATCAACTTTGTTTTTAATTCTGACAGAAACATACAATCTCTTCTCCATAAAATTCTACCATTTACCAATCATTCCCGGGCCAGAAATCAACCTGCCCCAGTACCTGCTTATCAGATACTTACTCCTCCCCTCACAATTGGCATTTCTCCAATTTTGAATCTGACTCAGAGGATCAGGCCTGTCCTCAAAACTAATTATCTTGGAAATAATGGCATTATGATTACTGGACCCAAGTGTTCCCCCACGTAGAAGAGTACCTCGTTCCCTAATAGGAGATCTAGTAAAACACACTCTACAGATGGAACCTCTACATAATGATTTGAGAAACTTTCCTGAATACAATTGACAAACTAACCCATGCAGCAATTTTACAGGATGGGTGTCCCAGTCAAAATTAAAAATCACAGACTATCACAATTTAATGTTTCCCACAGCTAACTGCTATCCCTCTGCAGATTAACTCCATCGATTTTCACTGACTGTGGTCGATAATACAATCCCATTAATGTGGTCATCCCTTTCCTTTTCTCAGCTCCACCCATATAGCCTGAGTCATGCAATACAAAATATGCTGGAGAAATTCAGCAGGTCATGTCGCATCTATTGGAAATAAAGGTAAACAAAGGTTCAGCCCTGATCCCTTAATAAGCTATGAGCAAAATAGAGCCAAGCATTGTGGTGTGCTGTCGTACAGAAAGCACTCACAAGACTTAAAGACTGATCAACAGGCTTTATTCCACTTAAAGTCCCAGCTGCAATTAGTTGTCTTGTCCTCCAGTGCTCTTCCTGCAGGTACACAGGTCATCCCCTGCAGTAGGCTAGTGGTGTATCCCCACATTCACCCCCTTCTTTAAAATTGTCCTGGGGTTGGGGAGGGGGTAGGTTCCGCAAGCACAAAACATATGTACATATTTACAAATTTAGACAGTCCGGAGTTTGGCTCCTGATCGAGGGTCAGAGACGGTAAGCGGGGGCTAGTCGGGGGGGGGGGGGTGGGGGGGCTGTGGCAGTGGCCGTAGCAGCTGGCGTAGTGCATAGTGATGGGGTGACCAGGATGGCCGAAGTTGGAGCATGTGTGAGGCATTAGATGGGTGGGGGAGTGGGGTCATCCCCCACGGTTTGAGTGTGTCCGGGGTGCCTGGGGTAGGGAAGGCATGGCAGGCTGATGTGGTCCTGGGGCGATGGAGGCTTTTGTTCTGCTGTGGGTGCTCCCGCTGGTGCCAGGTCCCTGGTTGAGCTGGTGTCCTCCCTGCCACTGGGGTACCTAATGTAGGCATAATTGTGGTTGGCGTGTAGGAGGAACACCTGCTCGATCAGGGGTTCGGCCTTGTGGGTCAGCACACAGGTCCTGGGGATGTGAGCCATGCTGGAGCTGATTTTCTGTGGAACGAAAACAGGCGTTCGTGAGGGGTCTCATTGGTAGCCGTGCACAGGAGCAACCTGATGGCATGGACCTCCTGAGGGAGTGCATCCTGCCAGTACTCTACGGACCAGCCCTTGGACTTAAGGGCCAGGAAGATTGCCTTCCAGATTACCTCATTTTCATGCTCTACTTACCCATTAACTCTTGGGTTGTAACTAGTTGTGCGACTACTTACGATGCCCCTTGATGTCAGGTACTGGCGCAGGTCCTTACTCATGAAGCTGGACCCCCAGTCGCTGTGCATGAACATGGGGTAGCCGAACATGGTGAATATTTGCGTCAGGGCCCTGATGACGGTGGCTGTGGAGGTGTCTGGGCATGGAACAGCGAAGGGGAAACGGGAGTACTCATCTATAACCGCGAGGAAATAGACATTGTGGAAGGCAGGGGACCTTTGAAGTCTATGCTGAGGCATTCAAAGGGCCAGGTGGCCTTTACGACATGGGCCTGGGGTGGGCGGAAGAAGTGGGGTTTGCATTCTGCGCAAACCTGGCATGCCTCAGTCAGGGTCCTGACGTCTTGGATGGTGCATGGGAGGTTTCGGGAATTAATAAAATGATATAGGTGAGTGAAGCCCAGGTGGCAGAGGGACTCGTGCAGGTACTGCAGCTGGTCGTCGTGGAGTGCCGCGCAGGTCTGGGAAGTCATTAAACTTCCCTGTTCGATACTGGACGTCGTAGCTGTACGTTGCTAGCTCGACTCTCCAGCGCAAGATGTTATAATTTTTTATCTTGCCTTTATGAGTGGTGCTAAACATGAACACCACTGCACGCTGGTCATTGAGGAGGGTGAACCTCCTGCCAGCCAGGTAGTGGCGCCAATGACGGACAACTTCCACGATCACCTGGGCCTCCATTTCAATGGCGGAATGCTCTAGCTCACAACTGTGGAGGGTTCTGGAAAAGAATGTGACCAGGCGCCCCTTCTGTTAAGGGTAGCAGTGAGGGCCACATCGGAGGCATCGCTCTCTACTTGGAAGTGGGACTTCCTGTCCATAGCATGCAACATGGTGTCTGCGATGTCCTGCTTGACGCGTGTGAAGACTGCCTGCACATCAGGTCGGAGGGGAACGGTGGTGGCCTGGGCCACCTTATCCGAGAAGTGAGGAATCCATTGCGAGTAATAAGAGAAAAGGCCAAGGCATCTGTGGAGGGCCTTGAGCATGTGTGGGAGGGGTAGCTCCATTAATGGGCACATACATTCTGGATCCGGGCCAATGACACCATGTACGATGATTTACCCCAGGATTGCAAGGCGGATGGTGCTGAATATGCACTTCTCTTTATTGTTTGTGAGGTTCAACTCCTCAGCCATCCGGAGAAATCTCTCCAATGGTGACATTATCCAGGTATGGGAAGGTCGATTTTAATTTCTGCTGGTCTACCATACAATCCATCTCCCGCTGGAAGACGGAGACCCTGTTAGTGACCCCAAATGGTACTTGGCGGAACTGGTAGCGACGTCCGTCCGCCTTGAAGGCAGTTTAGGGTTTGTCCCGTGGGTGGTGGGGAGTTGGTGATAGTACGACCAGGTCATTTGTGCAGAAGACCATGTGGCGGTCTATCTCATTGACCATGTTGGCTATCCTCGGTAAGGGGTAGGCGTCCAGCTGGGTGTACTGGCTGATGGTCTGACTGTTATCTATGACTATTCTCAGATTACTGCCCCCTTTGAACACCAAGACTTTGGCTCTCCATGGGCTCATGACACTTTCCGCCAGAAATTGCACCTCTGCTTTAATAAAGTCTCTATCCGCTTCACAATAGCGCCTATTTCTGGCAGCTATCTGCTTGCAGTCTGGTGTAAGGCGTGTGAAAAGGCCAGTAGGGGCGATGCGCAGCGTGGAGAGGCTGCAGGTTAGCTGGGGCTGGTTGGAGCGTGAGTGGGGGTAGGATGAGGGAGTGGGGGTAGGGAGAGGTGATGCTCTGCAGGTGATATTAAAAGTCTAAGTCCAGGACGATTGGGGCATAGAGCTTGGGCTTAACTAGAGGCCTAAACCCAGTGTATATCTCACCCCCCCCCCCCCCCATTATAGTCAGATCAGCAGAGTAGGCCCAAGGGTATTAATTAATGGTTCTGTCCTGGGTGGCAAAGGCAATAAAAAAGGTGGTGGGTGGATTCAGAGTTTCAGAGAGCGAGCTACGTTCGGGTGAATGAAGCTCTCTGTGCTGCCACTGTCAAGTAGGCACTTTTGTTACCTGTTCTTTGATCTCCATGTCTATCTTGGAGCACCCGAGGCCGTGAGGGATAGTCTCTGGACAGTGTCGTGGCCGCCAGGACCATCTCGGGATCCGAGTCGCAGTTCCCTGACAGTGGAGACGAGTTGCGGTTGGTGTCGTCCTCTGCAAGTGTGGGGTGCGTCGAGAGAGGTGAGTGTTCAGTGGTGGCGCTATCCATAGACGTGAGGTGTGGTGGGTGGCGATCGCAGCGTCCGCAGGCGTGGGATGCATCAGGAGGTCAGCCTGGTCAGTGCCCGCGTTGACCACAATCTCATCATCAGTGCTGGTGAGGTCGGCATTTTCGGCCTGGGAGGCTGTGGTGCCTGCGCATGGCTGACTTTCCTCCTCTGCTGCGCTGAGGGAAGTCACATTATGCCGTTATCCGTCCGTGCCAGTGACGTCGTCGCGGGCATCACTCCGTGATGCGGAAGTGGCGACTTAGCGGGACGGCGCCGGCATCTATGGTCAAAATGCAGCGATCGTTGCTGCCGAGGCCGGAAGTAGCCGTGGGGGCAATGGTGTCGCCTGGCAATCGCGTGGCCGGGACCAGGAGGGAGGGACGCTGAGCTGATAGCAGGCTTAGAAAGGCATAATGGCCTTTCTTGCCACATTTCGAGCAGAATTGATTCCTGGCCGGGCAGTTTCGTCGTGACTGCCGATCAGACCCACAGTACTTACAAGTATGTGGGGAACCTGCGGCAGCGATGGTCTCGGCCGCCGTCTGGTTTTGGGCCACAGCTGTGGTATGTGCTGTCCATGAGGAAACCTGGGGGAGTTTGAAGTCGGGACTGCTGCCTCCAGGGCTCGGACTACCTCTGCAGTTTTGGCCAGGGAGTAAATATTGTCCTCCAGCAGCTTCTGCCTGACGGCTCTCGAGTGCAAACCTCGGACCTTCAAAAACATTTTGATTTCGCTTTCGGTCACCCCGGGTTTGCCAGCCCTTCCTGTGGAATATGAAACGATTTCCCTGTCACGAGAAAGCGCCAGTTCCCAGCTCAATCTGGAAATGGGAATTAACTGCAACATTTTTGTTGGTTTGAATATTTCTCCACTTGGTGGGACTCTCGAACAAAAACGGTGATCGTCACTTAGCGAATGTCCATGAAGGGACTCTGTTCTGCTTCACTTCTGTTTTTAGGTGCGCCGGGCAATGCTCACGACAGCCCTGTTTGCCTCACTTCAGATACCATCTTAATGTATTATTACGTAAAAATAAAAGGCGAGAGAACCGGTCAGAGCAGCAATAAAACGGATTTAAAGGAAATTTGCTTCATTTAATTCGGATCAAACTTTTACGGTGAACATTCCGGTATCGGAGACGGACATGGTCAGTCTGGAACTCTGGGGTTTAGGGTTTCAATCAGAATCGGAAAATTTTCGAAGGGATAGAAACAGAGGTGAAGGTGCCGGGAGCTGATAATAGGACATCTCCGGCCCATCGAATTGCTGCCATGAAGTTGTTCTGTGGCGCCGCCGCCTCTCGCTTCACTAAATTCTGAGTTCCGGAGAGTTTGTGCAGAGTCGCCCGGGCCGCCCAGACTAAGGGTCGTAGTAAAGCATCCGCCAGTGATTTAATATTTGTGCTCCGCCCGTAACGGTCAGCCCCTCCCGATACTGTAAACGGCTCTGAAAAGAGCCTTTGGGTCTTGGTCTTCTCTTTCTACCGCTTTATTTGCTGGCTGCGCTGCTTTTCTTGGGTAACAGCACGGCCTGGATATTCGGCAACACCCCGCCCTGAGCGATGGTCACCCCTCCCAGCAGCTTGTTGAGTTCCTCGTCGTTGCGGACAGCCAGCTGCAAGTGCCTAGGGATGATGCGGGTCTTCTTGTTGTCCCGGGCCGCGTTGCCGGCCAGCTCGAGGATTTCAGCTGTCAGATACTCGAGCACAGCAGCCAGATAGACCGGGGCTCCGGCGCCCACCCGCTCGGCATAGTTGCCCTTTCTCAGGAGCCTGTGAACACGGCCCACCGGGAATTGCAGACCGGCCCGGGACGAACGAGACTTGGCCTTAGCTCGAGCTTTACCACTGGTTTTACCCCGTCCACTCATTTCAGCAATTTCTCAAAATCTTTCAATAAGAACAATAAAACAGTACCGCGGTCGCCCTTCTTATACCCTCTGGAAGAATGGAGTAGGAGCCTTCTGATTGGAGATTAAGGGCTTGATTTCATTGGTGAGCGAGCTACCCAATCCGAGAACTTCTTTATGAACCAATGAGCAGGTGGCAAGTCGTTGAGCGCCGAAAATATCCGCTCGTCCCCAAATCGCTGACATTTGAAAAGCGGCTCGATGACATTTTATGCAAAGTCTGTAACAAGTTGTTGTGACACTGAGCTGTGATGTGATTTCTGCTGACCAGCCGTTACTCAAACTCCTCACTCTTTGTGTGCATTGATGTTCCGACAATTCCCGAGAACTTCGTTACCCGATTCTTTCAGTAACAGATGCTGAAAAGGAAACGATTCCCAGCAGGCATAAGAACGTATGAACGGATTAGTCATGTGGACGGTTCTCTGGTCATTCTGCGGTCGGAACCCAGACTGCAGAGTGAAAGGACCCGAGCTGACTGATCTCGGGTAGTTTTGGGATCCGGACCGGTTACAACACACGCGGCTACAGTTAATACAAGGCACCCGCAATTAAACAGTAAACACGCCAGTTTTGCCCATATTAATTGATCGCAATTTTCAGAGTGACCGATGAGCGGAACAAACATGAGAATGTAAAGTTTCCGTGGCCTTTCAGGGGTCGGAATCAACATTGACACCAGGTACGAGCGGGCAGTGCATGAGGGTAAATGCGCGAAGTAGAAATCTCAGGATGAACAATTCAGTTTAAACTATTAACTAAATATTAAAACATGACAGGGCAGTAAATGCCCTTTGGCCCACGATGTTGTGCCGACTTATATAAACGTCGGCATGGTTGGGGTAGCGGTAAATGAAATGCCTTTATAGCGACGGAAGTTCGAATCCCGCGCTGGGAGTTTGTACGCGCTCCCCGTGTCTGTGCGGGTTTCCCCGCGGACTCGGGTTTCCTTTCATCTTTTGAAACGTTCCGGGTATGTAGGTTAATTGGGCGGCCTGGAATCGTGGCCGAAATGGATCTTACCGGACTGTATGTCTAAATTTAAAAAAATAATAAACCTATTCAGCAATCTAAACTTTCCCGACTTCACACCTGGAACCCTTTATTGTTTATTGGTATAACTTCCTTAGCGAGATTGTGAGTGGCTCTGAAAAGAGCCGTTGTTTTTCCGGTTTGTTTGCCCCCACTATTTGGAGCTGGTGTACTTGGTCACCGCCTTTGTTCTTTCCGACATGGCGTGCTTGGCCAACTCCCCGGGCAGCAGCAGGCACACCGCCGTCTGCATCTCCCGGGAACTGATGGTCGACCTCTTGTTGTAATGGGCCAGGCGGGAAGCCTCCCCCGAGATACGCGAGAAAATATCATTCACGAAGGAGTTCATGATGCTCATGGCCTTTGAGAAAAAGCCGGTGTCGGGGTGAACCTTGTAAATGTATATGGAGTAACTCTCCTTCCTCCCCCGCCTGCGCCTACTTAGGAGATGCTTTCTGAAGATCAGGCAGTTCCTGTCTCTTTCTTTTTTTTTATTAATTTTTTTATGTTTCACACTATAAACCATATTGACCAAGATACATACAGACATTTTTCTTCGTAAATATATATAGTGTCGTTTTCTCCCACTTTTCCCCCCTCCCTTCCCTCCCTCCCTCACTCCCTTTCCCATTTATTTAAAGTTCAAACTATAAGATACATTAAACCCGTTAAACAATTTTGTCACTTAATAAAAATAAACAAGAAATTTTACTGAGTCAGTTCTTTTGGTTGTCTTCTTCTGTCATTTTAGGTGGTGGAAGTCCACGGTAGGATTTCTCTATTGTGTTTCATGTATGGCTCCCATATTTGTTCTAATATTGTAATATTATTTCTTAAATTATATGTTATTTTTTCTAATGGAATACACTTATTCATTTCTATATACCATTGTTGTATTCTCAAGTTATCTTCTAATTTCCAGGTTGACAAAATACATTTTTTTGCTACAGCTAGGGCTATCATAACAAATCTTTTTTGTGCTCCATCCAAATCGAGTCCAAATTCTTTGTTTCTTATATTACTTAGGAGGAAGATCTCTGGGTTTTTTGGTATATTGCTTTTTGTGATTTTATTTAATATATGGTTTAGATCTCCCAAAATTTTTTCACTTTCTCACATGTCCAAATTGCATGAATTGTTGTTCCCGTTTTCTTTTTACAGTGAAAACATCTGTCTGATACTGTTGGGTCCCATTTATTTAACTTTTAAGGCGTGATGTATAACCTGTGTATCCAGTTATATTGTATCATATGTAACCTCATGTTTATTGTATTTCTCATAGTTCCGGAGCATAGCTTCTCCCATGTTTCATTCTTTATCTTTATGTTTAGATCTTGTTCCCATTTTTGTTTAGTTTTACCATTAGTTTCCTCGTTCTCCTTTTCTTGCAGTTTGATGTACATGTTTGTTACAAATTTTTTGATTATCATTGTGTCTGTAATCACATATTCAAAATTGCTTCCTTCTGGTAACCTCAGACCCAATTTGTCCTTCAAGTAGGTTTTCAGTTGGTAGTAGGCAAACATTGTATCGTGAGTTATATTATATTTATCCTTCATTTGTTCAAAGGATAATAATTTATTTCCCGAAAAACAATTTTCTATTCTTTTGATCCCTTTTCTCCCATTCTCTAAAGGAAAGGTTATCTATTGTAAAAGGGATTAGCTGATTTTGCATCAATATTAGTTTTGGTAGTTGGTAATTTGTTTTATTCCTTTTGACATGAATCTTCTTCCAAATGTTGAGCAGATGATGCAATACCGGTGAATTCCTACGTTGTACCAATTTTTCATCCCATTTATATAGTATATGTTCAGGTATCTTCTCCCCTATTTTATCTAGTTCTAATCTGGTCCAATCTGTTTTTTCCCTTATTTGATAAAAATCTGATAGGTATCTTAATTGTGCGGCTCTATAATAATTTTTAAAGTTTGGTAGTTGTAAGCCTCCTTGTTTGTACCATTCTGTTAATTTATCTAGTGCTATCCTTGGTTTCCCCCCTTTCCATAAAAATTTCCTTATTATTTTCTTCAACTCCTTGAAGAATTTCTCTGTTAGGCGTATTGGTAATAACTGAAATAGGTATTGTATCCTTGGGAAAATGTTCATTTTAATACAGTTTATCTTTCCTATCATTGTTAGCGGTAAGTCTTTCCAATGCTCTAAGTCGTCTTGTAATTTTTTCATTAATGGATGGTAATTGAGTTTATATAGATGGCCGAGGTTTTTATTTATTTGTATACCTAGGTATCGCATTGCTTGTGTTTGCCATCTAAATGACGATTCTTTCTTAAACTTTGAGAAATCCGCATTATTCATTGGCATTATTTCACTTTTATTTGCATTGATCTTGTACCCCGACACTTCTCCATATTCCTGCAATTTTCTATGTAATTCTTTTATTGATATTTCTGGTTCTGTTAAGCATATTATAACGTCATCTGCAAATAGACTGATTTTATATTCCTTCTCTTTTATTTTTATCCCTTTTATTTTATTTTCTGTTCTTATCATTTCTGCTAGTGGTTCTATAGCTAACGCAATCAGTGAGGGAGATAGTGGACATCCCTGCCTTGTTGATCTGCTTAATTTAAATTGTTTTGATATATATCCATTTACTGTCACTTTCGCCAATGGCCCCTTATATAATGCTTTAATCCAATTAATATATTTCTCTGGTAAGCTGAATTTTTGTAGTACTTTGAATAAATAATTCCATTCTACTCTGTCAAAGGCCTTCTCTGCGTCTAAAGCAACTACTACTGTTGGAGTTTTATTTCCTTCTACTGCATGAATTAAGTTAATAAATTTACAGATATTGTCTGTTGTTCGTCTTTTTTTAATAAATCCAGTTTGGTCTAGATTTACTATTTTTGGTACATAGTCGGCTAATCTGTATGCTAATAGTTTAGCTATTATCTTATAATCTGTGTTAAGTAAAGATATTGGTCTATATGACGCTGGTGCAAGTGGGTCTTTCCCTGACTTTGGTATTACTGTAATTATTGCTGTTTTGCATGAATCTGGTATGCTTTGTGCTTTATCAGTCTGGTTGATTACTTCCAGAAGGGGAGGGATTAATAAGTCTTTAAATGTTTTATAGAATTCTATTGGGAATCCATCCTCTCCTGGTGTTTTATTGTTCGGTAGTTTTTTTTAATATCTCCTGTAATTCTTCTATTTCAAGTGGTTTTATTAATTTATTTTGCTCCTCTGTTTGCAATTTCAGTAGTTCAATTTTAGTTAGAAATTCATCTATTTTGTCTTCTTTCCCTTCGTTTTCAGTTTGATATAGTTGCTCGTAGAATTCGCTGGTTTTCATTGATCTCCGTTGGATTATATGTAATTTGCTTGTCCTTTTTCCTTAATGCCAATACCATTCTCTTAGTTTGTTTTGTCTTAAGCTGCCACGCTAGAATTTTGTGCGTTTTTTCTCCTAGTTCATAATATTTCTGTTTTGTCTTCATTATGTTCTTCTCCACCTTATATGTTTGTAGTGTTTCATATTTTATTTTTTTATCTGCCAAATCTCTTCTTTTAGTTGTATCTTCCTTTATTGCTAATTCTTTTTCTATATTTGTTTTTTCCCTTTCCAACTGTTCTGTTTCCCGATTGTAGTCCTTGTTCATCTTAGTTTTATAACTTATTATTTGCCCTCTGATGAATGCTTTCATTGCGTCCCATAGTATAAACTTATCTTTCATTGATTCCGTATTTATTTCAAAGTACATTTTAATTTGTCGTTCAATGAATTCTCTAAAATCCTGTCTTTTAAGTAGCATGGAGTTTAATCTCCATCTATACATTTTTGGTGGGAATGTCCTCTAGCTCTATTGCCAATCATAGGGGTGAGTGTTCCGATAACAGTCTAGCTTTATATTCCGTTTTCCTAACTCTCCCTTGAATGTGGGCTGATAACAGGAATAGGTCTATCCTTGAATATGTTTTATGTCTGCCCGAATAATATGAATATTCCTTTTCCTATGTGTGTTGTTTCCTCCATATATCCAAAAATTGCATTTCTTGCATCGATTTAATTATAAATTTGGTTACTTTGTTCTTTCTGTTAGTTTTTTTTCCAGTTTTATCCATGTTTGAATTCAAATTAAGGTTTAAATCCCCTCCTATTAGTATGTTCCCTTGCGTGCCAGCTATCTTCAAAAAGATATCTTGCATAAATTTTTGATATTCTTCATTAGGTGAATATACATTGAGTAAATTCCAAAATTCTGAATATATCTGACATTTTATCATTACATATCTCCCTGCTGGATCTATTATTTCCTCTTCTATTTTGATTGGTACATTTTTATTGATTAATATAGCTCCTCCTCTGGCTTTTGAATTATATGATGCTGCTGTTACATGTCCTATCCAATCTCTCTTTAATTTCTTGTGTTCCACTTCAGTTAGATGTGTTTCTTGTACGAATGCTGTCAATGTTTTCTTTTTTCAGTAAATTTAACAGTTTCTTCCTTTTGATTTGGTTATGTATTCCATTAATATTTAAAGTCATATAGTTCAACATAGCCATTTCATACTTTGTTTATCTTTCCTTTCCGTTTCCTCATCACCACCTTCCCTTCTTATCCATTTCTGCTTTCTTTTTTTGAACACTCTATAAGACAACATTTCTAAAACATAAAACATTTCCCTTATTTTCCTATCTAAAATTCCTTTAACCCCACTATCCCCTCCCCTTCCTGAGTTGCCCTTTGTCCCTTGTCGGGCAACCACATCTCCCCTCTCCATTTGGATTTGCGAATTCACTCGCAAGCGTCAACTGATTTCACAGTGTCCGTAACTCTTCCCCACCCAGCCCCCCCAGAAAAGATTTTAATCTTCATATATAACAAAGGTCACTCTCTTAATTCCCCCCATACTTCTTTTCTTTCCCTTCTTAGTTCTTACCTATATTCTATTTTTTTAAATATATATACATACACACATATATATATATATATATATATACCTACATACACACATACAGATAGTTTGTGGTCACTTTTGTTCTCGTTACATATCTTCCTCTCTCTGTCTGTTTTGTAGTTGTTCTGCAAATTTTCTTGCTTCCTCCGGATCCAAGAATAATCTGTTTTGCTGCCTTGGAATAACTATTTTAAGTACCGCTGGATACTTTAGCATAAATTTATATCCTTTTTTCCATAGGATTGTTTTTGCTGTATTAAACTCCTTCCTCTTCTTCAGGAGTTCAAAACTTATATCTGGATATAAAAAAAAAATTTTGACCTTTGTATTCCAGTGGTTCTTTGTCTTCTCTTATTTTCCTCATTCCTTTCTCCAATATATTTTCTCTTGTTGTATATCTTAAGAATTTTACTAGAATGGATCTTGGTTTTTGTTGTGGTTGTGGTTTAGGGGCTAATGTTCTGTGTGCCCTTTTTATTTCCATTTCCTCCTGTAATTCTAGTCTTACTAGGACCCTGGGGATCCATTCTTTTACAAATTCTCTCATATTCTTGCCTTCTTCATCTTCCTTAAGGCCCACTATCTTTATATTGTTTCTTCTATTATAATTTTCCATTATATCTATCTTCTGAGCTAACAGCTCTTGTGTCTCTAACTTTTTTTTATCAGATTCTTCTAATTTCTTTTTTAAGTCATCTACTTCCATTTCTACGGCTGTTTCTCGTTCTTCCACCTTGTCTACTTTTTTTCCTATATCTGACATGATCATCTCTAATCTATTCATTTTTTCTTCTATACTTTTTACTCTTCTTTTTATTTCACTGAATTCTTGTGATTGCCATTCTTTTACTGATTCCATATATTCTTTAAAATATATATATATCCATGTACTTGCCCTTCCCTTCATCTTTCATTTCTCTGTGTTCTTCCTCTTCTTCTGAGTCCACTCCAGGATCTGTGTCCTTTACCTCTGTCTCTACTGGTTTTCTTGTTGGTTTGTTTGTTTCATTTTGTTGGGTATTTTTGGTCTTCATATTTTTACTAGAAGTGTCTTGATGCTGGTCTTCTTCCTCTGGGTTGGTCATCTGTTGTTTCTTTGATTTCTTTTTACTCTCTTCTTTCTTGTTCTCATTATTTTCTGTGTTTTCCTCTTGCTGCTTTGTTGTGGTTGTCAATTTCAGCTGTGGAGATCGACTCCTCAGCTGCTACCCCCCTCCCATCAGTGTTATTTTTGTCTTGCGCATGCGCGGTTGTGCACTTTTGTTTGGCTCCGTGAGCCATTTTTGTAGTCCCGAGTTCGGGGCTTCGGCTGACCTCAGGGAGCGGGCTTCTCTCTCCACGGCGGGCCTCCTCAGACAGGTAAGGCTTTCACCTTCTTCTTCCGACGTCCTTTCCTCTTCTCTTCTTCCCGTTGCTTTTGGCTTTTCTTTTTTCCCTGTCATTTTTTCCACACCTTTACTTTCACTTTATTTTGGTTTTTATGTTTGTGCCTTTGTTTTTTCACTGTCTTTTTTTTACTTTTCTGGAGAGGGCTGGAGTTCCCCACCGGCCACTACTCTATCACGTGACTCTCTCTCAGGAACTGATTGACAGGAAGGGTGACACGTTGAAGGCTTGCGCATAAAATAGAAGAGGCTAGGAAAGTAAGACGATTCATATGAAAGGCCAACATGGCCTGTTTCCGCTCGGTAAATGGTTATATTCGGGTAAATAAAAGATTCCCTGTCCACCAGGCAAGAGTGTGAATTCATGGATGATTCTTTTTAACCCTGGTTGGCGAGAATGAGACATCGGGATCAGTGTGGGGGTCTAAACTAAAGCAACGAAATTATGTTTAAGTCAGACGGGCCATGGTCAACAGTGTGGCCTATTGTTGAAAGAGAAACTCATTTAACAAAGAGATGGGGCGGATAAGAATGCAAAGATGACAGCCCGCGAGGAACGCAGACCTCGGAGAGTTAAACAGTGACTGATCTGAGAATCGACAAGTAACTGGCACAGAGTCAAGGAATGTAAGGAAAATAAGCAATGAAGTTATGGAATTGACAAGTAACTCCCGACAGTATCGCGCAGGGACTCTCTTCCACGTCTCTTTCTTCTTGTTAGGGGCGCCGGGCAAAGTTCATGGCGGTTCATTGCCTCACGCCAGACACGAGTTGAAATGTATCATGTACTTTATTTTTTCAATGTATTACGTGAGAATTAAAGGAACCTTTGATCGGGGGAGAGAACGGAGTCAGTGCAGCAATAAAACGGGTTTTAAAGGAAATCGCTTCCATTAATTTGGATCAAACTTTTACACACATTCCGGCATCGGAGACGAACGGAGTTTCCGGTCTGAATCAGAAAAATTTCGAAGGGAGAGAAACAAAGGCGGAGGTGCCGGGAGCTGACAGCAGGTGGTTTCCGTCCCATCCGCTCGCTGCCACGAAGTTACTCTACCGCGGTCATCTCTGAAGAATCGCTAATATGTACGAGACCGCAGCCGTCATTCCATCCCGCGCCGGCCAAACCAAGGCACTCAAGTCGAGGGCCTATGATTATTGAACGGTTCACATGCAGTTTTCCTCGTCCCCTCCCCGGTCAGCCCTTCTGTACACTGTGAGCGGCTCTGAAAAGAGCCTTGGGATCACGGAGTTCACATTCTACCGCTTTATTTGCTGGTTGCACCGGTTTTCTTGGGCAACAGTACGGCCTGGATATTCGGTAACACCCCACCCTGAGCGATGGTCACCCCTCCCAGCAACTTATTGAGCTCCTCGTCGTTGCGAACGGCCAGCTGAAGGTGTCTGGGGATGATGCGGGTCTTCTTGTTGTCCCGCGCCGCGTTGCCGGCCAGCTCGAGGATTTCAGCCGTCAGATACTCGAGCACAGCAGCCAGATAGACCGGGGCTCCGGCGCCCACCCGCTCAGCATAGTTGCCTTTTCTCAGGTGCCGATGAACACGGCCCACTGGGAACTGCAGTCCGGCCCGGGATGAGCGAGACTTGGCCTTGGCTCGAGCTTTGCCGCTGGTTTTACCCCGTCCACTCATTTCCACAATTTCACGAACTCATTCAACGAGAACAATAAAACAACACCGCAGTTACCCTTCTTATACCTTCTGTAGGAATGGCGTGGGAGCCTTCTGATTGGAGATTAAGGGCTTGATTTCATTGGTGAGCGAGGTACCCAATGAGCAGTCGTTGAGCGCGGAGACTATCCGCCAGCCCCCAAATCGCTGACATTTGAAAAGCGGCTCGATGACATTTTGTGCGGAGTCTGTAACAAGTTGTTGTGACAATGAGCGATGATGTGATTTCTGCTGAGCAGCCGTTACTCAAATACCTCACTCTTACATTGTGTGCATTGATGTTCCGATAATTCCCGAGAACTTCGTTACCCGATTCTTTCAGTAACAGATGCTTAAAAGGAAACGATTCCCAGCAGCAATGAGCGGAAGGTCCTTGTGTGAACGGATTAGTCATGTGGACGATTCCCTGGTCATTCTGCGGTCGGAACCCAGACTGCAGAGTGAAAGGTTCCGCTGTGAAAGGATCGAGTAAATGCAAGCAAGCCTTTTCCACTGAGGTTGGGTGTGTCAAGAAATGGAAGATATGGCTTCTGGGTGAATTGGGAAATGTTTTAAGGGGAATTCTTTCACACCAAGAGTGGTTAGAATGTGAGACAAGTTGTCAGCTGATATAATGAATGTGGGCTCAATTTTGATACACAGTTAAAAAAAAAAATGGATAAGCCCATGGAGGGATAGAGGGCTATGATCCATGTGGAGGTCATTGGGACATGGCAGAGTGATAGTTTGGAACTGCAGACACAATGATAGAAATTTGGCACATACCAGATGGGCCGAAGGGTCTGTTTCTATGCTGCAGCATTTAATGGCTCCACCTTCATTCCCCAGCCCATCATCCTGTTAGAAATAGAAGTACCTTAACAGAAATTGCTCGAGACAAAAATAGAGAACAAAGAACATTTATTATAACAACAATGCAAAGTTGGGTGCTTCCCCTTACCCTGGGAATACACACATACACATACACATACACTTTTATACAGTGAATTTCAGTATCAGAATACCCTCCCCCTTACATTCTTCTGCCTCCTGGATGGGTTTGGCATAAGCAATCCTTCCTGCCTACGTGCAGTTTCAGTGGACTTGGAGGACCAGGGGGTATCCTGTCGGTGTCTTCTCATGTCATTATCCCCATTGTCCTTATTCACAACCTTGTCCTTGTCCCCATTCACACCTTTCCAACTCTCACAGTCTCTTCATATGCAGAGTTCGCTAATCCTGTCTAGAGTTTACTAATTTAATATGCATAACTTGATAAATCTGTGTAAGGCTTACTAATTATATATGTAGAACTTGGTACTTCTGTCTAGGGCTAGGAGACCCTTATCACACCCAGACTACCTCTACTTCCTACATTCTATTATTCCTTGCCTCTCCTTATCTTATTCATACCGTGGGCTCACTGATCCTGTCGAAAGGACTAAAAGGTTCTTATCTTACATCGGCTGACTCTGCTTCCTGCATCCTAATTTCCATGCTTAGCCTGTTCATACTGGTTTAATCCATCACTCCATGTGTCTGTACTAGTTTCCCCATCTTTCATATTTTCATGTCAAGTTTACTCATCTCTCACAATCCTCATGTCTCCTTTAGATCAGTGATACTGATCTCTCAAAAAGATCAGTGTTACTGATCCCTCACAATCCTCACTTCTCTTTTAGATCAGTGTTACTGATCTGTCAAATTAACTGTGCTATTGGCAAAGTTGGTCTTTCTCTCAGCGGGTCAATAAATGAATTGCAGTGTCATAAGCATCCATTTGGGAAACACACACCCCTTGGGTTATACAAATAGGGGTCCGCAAAATCATGAAATGAATACCAGCCTTTAGGTAGGGGAACACCACACTGACCAGAATAGTGAGTCCTGCTGCTATAAGGGCTGTGAGTATCAGGCTCCAGTTCTCAGTAAAAAGTCTAGTCCATCCCACATCAGTCCAAGGTTGCCAAGTCTGAATATGGGCATGGGCATATTCTTGTCGAAGTCCTGAAGCAGTGTCTTTAACCGCCTGACTGTTGTAAGCATTGTCAGTACTGAGTCTCGCACAGACGCTGCCTCCAGCAGCCAACGAGCAATAGAGAGCCAGGTGGTTTTGTTGAATCGTTGCTAGTAGCTGCCATCTTTCTTCAGCCCCTACATTAAGGGCCATCGCCATCCGTTCGGCGACGATCTCCAAAGCCGCCTGGAGTCTGAACAAACGATTTAAATGCCCAGCAGCTTTAGTATTCTGGAGCTGTTTATTTCGTTTACCATTGGGACTCCCCTTAAAGTAGTGGTATTTAAGAATTGAAATGGCTGTGTAACCCAAAGGATGCTCTACAATAGCACAGTTTGGGGAGGGATGTTTCTTGTAACTTAATCTGTGAGTTGTAGCCTGCCTGCGAACATTAGCATATATATCAACTCTCTCTCTGCCACATGTACAATCCTGACAGTTATCCTGTCTGCCTTTGTGCCCACATCTGCTTTGTGCTAAACATTTAAAACTGATCTTGTTAATATCTGCACAGTCCAAAATACCATTAAAATCATCATATTAGAGCTGTTCTGTTCCCCTGGTCCACATTTGAAATCTGTATTAACCCCTACCTTACTATGATCGTAACCTATATCAATGCCCCGTCTACATTCTAAAGTAAAATACTGGCCATCTATGCTGCCCCTGTTCCAGGAGGACTTAATACATTTTGAATACTTCAGTGATGTCCCAGAATTTGGGAGGCAATAATTAAACAGTACAATAAATAATAAAAACAACATTACAACACTTTTTCCCGGCGTAGTGTAACTTTCAAGTCAGGATGAAGGACTGCACGCCAGGTGGAGGGTGGATTTTCAAAATCTGTAGTCTGTGGTTCAGCAGCTCATTTGATTCGTTGGATGTGGCTCTAACCCTTTTCTTTCGTTTGTACAGCAGTGTCTGTAATCAAAAGTACACAGTAGGGGCTATCCCAGACAGGTTTTAGTTGTTTATCTTGCCAAGCTTTAACAAATACCCAATCACCAGGTTTAATAGAATGAATAGGATACTCCAGGGGGTGAGTTTGAGCTAGTAAACCCTTCTGAGCTGTCAGTCTATGCCCAGTCTTTTACAAACCCCCTGGAGTACCCGAGAAGTAAAGTGTGTACCCCGATCTGAGTCAATGGTCTGGATCATCCCATACCATGGAATCACAGAATCCAATAGTACTCTGATAATGGTGCTAGCACGATCATTCGGGGTCGGGAAAGCCTCAACCCATCGCGTGAAATGATCTACCATCACCAACAGGAACTTGTGAACACCTATCTTAGGTATCTCTGTGAAATCCACTTGTATCTGTCGGAAAGGGCGTACAGCGATATCGCGACCGCTAGGCATTACCTGGCGCATGACTTTCTCATTAAATTTCTGACAAATTGGACACTCCTGAGTTCTCTGCTTGGCTACAGTGTATACACCTGAACAATGAAAGGAGCATACAAAAGTGTCGACAAGTGCCTGTGCTCCCCAGTGTGTCTGTTGGTGGAGCTGGTCAAAAATTTGCTCTGCCAATGCTTTGTTCAGCACTTGGCGTCCTTCGGCTGTCCACCACAACCCATCACTAATTTGACGCATCCCCTGATCCCTCATATAAACCTCCTCTTCTCGTGAAAAGATGGGAGTCTTTTTAAGCACCTGTGGGATGACAAGCTTATGGAAAAACCCTATTTTGAAGACTGGTCGTGTTCTTAGTTCAGCCTGGTCAAAGCCCTTGTGGTGCACAAGGAGAGGACTGGCTGCACAATGTTTCATTTGAAATAAGGCAAACAAAAAGGAACTCTGTGGTGACCTGAAAGAAAAAGGTTATCATCTGGAAAACCTCTGATGGGGCAGGTTTCTTCAGCTAGACACTGAAGTGGCTGATCAGAAGGGATGAACCGACAAGAACCCGCATCTCAGGCAGTGAGTTCCAGAGCTCTCTGGGTGAAGAACAATTCCTTAACTGGATCTGCAAGTCCTGCCTCACCTCCTTTCTCCATCTCTGTCCTTTTCAACAGTTAACAAATCTCTCTCTGAAAACTGACAAGAACCTTCCTGAGCGGTAACCATTTACCTTTCAAAGCCTGGTGAAATTCATAAATGTAAAATTCTGTGCACAGAATAAGAATTGCCTGATCCCAGTGAATTTGGAGGAGTGAGAAGTGAGATTAGACTGTGAATCAAAGAACTTTTTTTGGAACTTATATACACATTACATACATGTGCACTTAGAATTAGAAGGGGGGTTAAGTTAGGTTAAGTTGTTAATAGTTTGATCCTGTTTTCATGCTTAAAGATAATTAAAAACAACTTTTGTTTAAGTAATGATTTGTCTTGCTAAATTTCTATTGCTGCTGGGTTTTGGGGTCCTCTGGGCTCTATAAAGAGCACACAAGGTGGCTGACGTTTGTGCTGTTGCACCCACTGCGTAAATTGGCTGCACATGGATGGACGTGGGTTGCGGAGTACGGAAGAGCCGATCTGCTTCACTTGCCATGAGGTGCAGTTCTGTAAAGTCTATGTTGGAGATGACAGCGGCAACAAGGACCGGCAACTTGGAAAGGAACAGGGCTTCAAACAGGAAGCACTCTGTGTGTGCGTCTGCAAGGCTCACTAGCTCCTGCATCAGTTCTGAGGGTTTGAGATCACCTAGGCCCTGCGTTTTAAGTACTGCGTTTTAAGCACACTGGCTGAGTTCAAATGACACGAGCAAAAAACATTTAAACATTGTGCACTTGCTTTCCGAGGGTGGGTTGTTGACAAAAGGGCAACTTTCGCGACTGTGGTGGTGCGAACTGTTTTTCTGCAAGTTACAGCCAGCTGTGTGGCTGGTTTGCCCAGAATGGTGGTGTGAGAGATTAGTAAAACTGATATAAAAATATGAAGATGAGGAAACTAGTATAGATATATGTGTAATGAATAAAGCCAGTAAGAATAGGATAAGAATAGATATTAGAATGTAGGAAGTAAAGTTAGTCTGAATAAGAGCGGGTTCTGCATATGTAATTAGTAAGCCTAGATAGTATTAGGAAGTTCTACATATGAAGAGGTTGCAGCCCTGAGGGTCGGGAAGGTGTGAATTAGAACAAAGGCAGGTTTGTGAATAAGGACAATGAGGATAATGACATGATGAGACACCGACAGGATACCCCCTGGTCCTTCAAGTTCACAGAAACAGCACGTAGGCAGGCAGGATTGCCTAATGCCAAACCTATCCAGGAGGCAGAAGAATGTAAGGGGGAGGGTATTCCTATACTGAAATAAACTGTATAAAAGTTGGGTGAGCCCCAGTGTATGTGTGTATTCCCAGGGTAAGGGGAAGCACCCAACTTTGCATTGTTGTATAATAAATGTTCTTTGTTCTCAATTTTTGTCTCGAGCAATTTCTGTGAAGATATTTCTGTTTCTAACAAATGGGGGCTCGTCCAGGATCCCACTCCCTCCACTGACAGTGTGCCCGATGACGGGGGTAGGTGCACCCCAGCTGATTCAGCTGGACTCACGGACGAAGGGTGACTGGTCAGTGGATGAAGTGAGTGGCATCCAAGAAGAGGCATTGAGAACAAACAACGAGAGGACGTTAAGGAAGCACGCTAGAACTAGCTACAGGATCTTGGTAAGAGAAATTTTACTTACCTGTTAGTATGGGAGGTGTGAGTAGTAAGGAAGAGAGTCCTAGCGAAGGATGGGAGGATCAGATAACCAAGCAAAGTCCGTTAGGATTAATGTTATCTGATTGGGGTGCGGGGAGAACCCGTGGGAAAGACAAACAGACCATGGTCAGGTATTCCTGTTTGGATTGGGTTAAAAGTCCGATTAAAGGGAGTTTAGTATATTGGCTAAAGCTCGGATCCGAGGATGACTGGATGTGTCAAGCATTGAACATCTGACTCTATCAAAACCAAAGAGATAATCTTGAGAGCAGGGAATATGCAGCCTGCTGGCTCAGGGGATCGTTTGATCAACTGGTTTTGAATGAAAAGGAATGCAAGGACAAGAAAGATAAGGAACCTTTTGTCCCTGAAACACAAGGATGGGATGTGTTACATTCCCTTCCTCCACCTTATGCTCCTCCTATGCCGGCACCTATCTTCCCCCCCCCCCCCTATGCTCTATCCTTCTGCACCTTCCCCTCCTCCCCCACAGCTAAAGAAAGGAGAAGAAAGTAGGGGTGGTATGATGAACCTTCACAAAGTACTCGATTACCACCTCTATTGACAAGAGAGAAAGGCAACTTTAATTCAGAGCAGTGTGAGACCCTCCGGGAATAAAGGGCAGAACCCTTTGATTCATTTCCCAGAGAGCAGGAACCTAGACATAATAAGCCAGAAACTAACTGGATGAGACCTTTACGGGAAGTTCCCATGGGAGGGGGTAGTTCCCATGGGAGACGCTGCTAGCGCCTGGGCATCGCCACTCCATATGATCCCGAAATTGTCTGAGGGCTGGAGACCGTGCAGGGACTACTGTCAGTTGAATGACACAACCACCCCAAACAGGTACCTAGTGCCCCATATACAGGACTTCTCTGTCAACCTTCATGGCACACGGGTCTTCTCCAAAGTGGATCTCATGCGGTGATACCATTAGATCCTGGTACATCCAGACAATGTGGGTAAGACGGCCATTATCACCCCTTTCGGCCTCTTTGAGTTCCTGTGTATGCCCTTTGGTCTAAAGAACACGGACCAAATGTTCCAGCGCCTCATGGATGGGGTTGGAAAAGACCTGTATTTTGTGTTCATTTACCTGGATGATATTCTCATTTGCCAGTCGCAACCGCGACAAACACAAAGCCCACCTCCGCACACTCTTTGCCTGGCTGGTGGACTTTGGCCTCACGGTCAATGTGGCCAAATGCCAGTTCGGCAAGGAGTTCCTCCAGTTCCTGAGGCACACCAGTTTGGCGGCTGGGGCTACGCCAACGCCGGAGAAGGTAGCAGCTGTTCTTTTTTTTTAAACTTTATTTAAGATTTTATAACTTGAATAACATATAGGATTACATTAACAAAAAGTAAGACTAAACTAATAAAATTACAATACAATATCAGTAATTTAAATAAACTATACCCTCCCCAATAATTATTACACATTAATAACCCAACTCAAATTAGTCCAACCCCCCCTTTCCCCCCCAAAATAAAGAGTGAAGAATTAATAAAGTTAATAATATATGTGAGAAAAAAACCCACTTACAAAAAAAACAAAAACATAACCAATTAAAATACTAACAAAAAGAAAAGTAATTAATACTAAAATATCAGACTTAAAAAAATATTTAAATCAAACTTAAATGCATATATTTAACAAACGGAGTTAAGATGAAACATATATTTAACTCAAACTTAATATAAAAAATTAGTAATTTTTATACAATAATCAATTCTTTAAAAAAAATTGTAGCATGAAATAAAAGATGAAAAAAAAACTTTCTATATGGAGATAAACCTTCACCAAATATCAACTAACTTCACATCTATCATCATATTAGTCACATAAACCACCATCTTAAAACAAAATTCAAACCTCATTAAGCATTGTACAATTCAATTTTAGTACTCTTCCACCATTTTTCCCTTTTAAATAGTTATCCAATAAAAGCTCCAATACCACATTTAAATATCCCCAATCATTACGTTAAAATTCAGATATCCGAATAATAAAAACACATCTACAACGAAATCTATATCTTCAACAAGTGGAGCATAAACCACAAACAAAATTCAAGCCTCATTAAAAATTGTACAATTCAATTTATAACTTTCACCATTATTCCCTTCGTTCTATAACTAAAATAGCAAAATAATATACACCAGAATTACCACTCCTTTCACCTTAAAGTTAAAGAAATTTTTTTTTTCTCTCTCTTGTCAGATATTCCTTATCTACTGAATAACTTTACAAAAAAAACCACATCAATTTTTAGTTTTTTAAACAATCAAATACTTTTTTATGCTTTTTTAAAATATTTAAACAAAAAAAACCCTTCACTCTTTAATCTAATAATACAAAAAAAAGGAAAAAAAAATGGGTAGGAGGTTAAAAAAACCCCCTCCCGTCTAAACCGCGCAATGCGGTAACTCCCAAAAAAAAATGGGTGTGAGATAACTCACACATAGCAGATGACTTTCAGGAAATAGTGCCTATCCAGTTCTCTCCCCAACTCTCACTTCATCTTAAACATCATCATTATTTAATATCCCTTTTTTTTAAAAAAAACATTAGAAAAAAAAGGACAACTCTTCTTTTAATCAGCTCCAACTGCCGAGTCACCATTACAACCATTCCTTCTTGGAGCATGGCTCTTTTCTTCCAACTCTTGTCTCCTTAGAGATCGCGGCGGACTATGTCTCTGTTGAAACTGAGTAATTGGCAGCTCTTGAGAAAATGCTATAGCTTCCTTTGGAGAATCAAAGATGGTTGGACACCATCTTGAAAAACCTTCAAAACAGCTGGATATCTAAAGGTTGCCTTGTAACCTTTCTTCCACAACAACTCTTTAGCAGGATTGAATTCCCTTCGTTGGAACATAACTTCTTGACTCAAATCCGCATAGAAGAAAACTCGATTATTTTGAATCATCAAGGGTGATTTTCTCTGTTGTGCATTTCTAATAGCCACTCGTAAAATTATTTATCTGTCGTAATAATTCAAGCAACGAACCAAAACAGGTCTTGGACTTTGACCTGAAATAGGTCTTCTACGTAAGGCTCTGTGAGCACGTTCCAGTATTATACCTTCTGGGAAATGTTCTTGACCTAACACCTGCGGAATCCATTCAGTAAAAAATTTTCTTGGGTCTGGTCCCTCCATACTTTCCGGCAAACCAATAATCTTTATATTGTTCCGTCTGGATTGGTTTTCCAAATAATCAATCTTTTTCACCAAATTTTTATTTTGAGTTTGTAAGTCTTCGACACATCAGAAACTTGATCCCGTACTTTGTCTATATCTTCTTTACACGAATTAAATTTATCTCTCACTTCAAGCTTAAAAGCTCCAAACTCAGCCATCTGTTGAGAATGTATTTTCACCAAAGTATTAAACCTAGTACCAAGTTCAGTTATAATCTTGTATAAGATAATTTAGATTCAAGATTCACAAAAATCTTTTCAATTGGAAGAGATTTTGGCTCAACAGAGTCCTATTTCTTCTCCAAAGGATCTTCTATTCCTTCCTTCATTCTGGTTGCCTTCCTTGTAGTATGACTGCGTGTGGAAACCCCAGCCACAGCCTCTCCAGCAATGACTGGAAGATGCTGGCCGGGGTTTTCCCCAGTCCATAATGTATTAAATTCTCCCAGTACATCAAGTTGTATAGGTTCTTGTATCTCAAAAGATGCAGTTTGCAGCACCACCTCTACAGCTGACAAATGCCTTTGAGTAACTCTTTGTTCTAAAGGCTGTTTGGCGCCCTCATTAGGGGGCTCTACCGATGTAACATAGAGCTCTACATCCGAACACTGTACCTATCTCCTGGGATCCATTTCATGCTGAGTCCCGGTGTCTTTCCTGTAGGTAGGCTCCAAAACTTCAACTTTTGGAAAATGTAGTTTTTTGATGATCTGTTGTCATTTTTTTTTTGCTCTTTTTCACCAATTGTACCATCATAAGTTAAATTAACAGCACTGAAATTATCTAAACTTTTAAAGAATTTTAACGGGCATTTCTAGACAAAACAATAAGATAGAGTCAGGAGAGTCTGATCCTTACGCCATCTTGCCACGCCCCCAGGTAGCAGCTGTTCAACGATTCCTCAAACCTTCCACCCTGAAAGGCCTCCAAGAGTTTGCAGGGATGGTGAACTTTTACCATCGTTTCATCCCCGGAGCAGCGCACACAATGCACCCATTGTTCTCACTCATGGCCACCAAAGAAAATACTTTATCATGGTCAGAGAAGGTGGACGGGGCTTTCATCGCGACATAGGAGGCTCTAGCCAGTGCCATGCTGCTGGTGCACCCGCGGCTGGAGGTGTACACGATGCTCTCCTTGGATGCCTCAGTTATGGCATTGGGGTGTGGGTTCTGGACCAGTGGCTTGATGGACATTGGTGCCAGCTGGCCTTTTTCAGCAAGCAGCTGCACCCGCTGGAACTCAAATATTGCGCCTTCGACCGGAAGCTCCTGGCGTTGTATTTGGCCATCCGCCATTTCTGCTTCTTCCTCGGGGGCAGGTTGTTCACAGCCTTCACAGATCACAAGCCCCTCACTCAAGCAATGGCGATGTTCAAGGATCCGTGGTCCGCTAGACAGCAGTGCCACCTCTCGTATGTGTCTGAGTTCATGACTGGCATCGATGCAGGGCCGGCAAGGACAATATAGTGGTTGATGCGCTCTCCTGTCCAGCCATCAGCACTCTGGCGCCCGGCCTGGATTACGAGCAACTGGCTCAGGCACAGAGGAACAATGCAGAGATGCAAGCCTTGCAGACCACCACCTCGGGCCTTAAACTCAAGGATGTCCGGGTGCCCATCAGCCCAGACACATTACTCTGCGATGTCTCAACAGGCATGCCACACTGGTGGTCTTGCCATACTGGAGGGTGAATGTCTTCAGTCTGATCCACTATCTTGCTCACCCAGCGGTAGACAACTGTGCGGTTGGCCGTGGAGCGGTTTGTGTGGCACATGCTGAAGAAGGAGGTGGTGGAACCTGAAGAAGGAGGTGGTGGAACTGGCCAGGAACTGTTCCAGATGCCAGTCCTGCAAGGTCAAGTGATACACGCAAGACCCCATCCAGAACTTCGACCCGACAGTTCACAAATTCCAACACATCCCCATTGATGTCGTCAGGCCCCTGCCGGTGTCCAAGGAGGCTCGTTACCTCCTCACAGTGGTGGATCAGGCCACAAAGTGGCTGGAGGTCATCCCGATTAAGGGGGCCTCTGTAGAGACGTATGTCAGGACTCTGGTCAGCCCATTTTGGAGTCCTGGTGCATATCACTAGCGATAAAAGGGCGCAGTTCACATCTGCCCTGTGGACTCAGATGGCAAAGCTACTGAGGGTCAAGCTCCACCACACCACAGCATACCACCTACGGTCCAATGGGTTGGTGGAGAGGTTCCACAGGCACCTGAAGGCATCTCTATGGCCAGGCTCTCTGGACCAGACTGGGCAGACGAACTACCCTGGGCCCTCCTTGGGATTAGGATGGGACCTAAGGAGGACCTGCAGGCTTCAGCAGTGGAGATGGTCTATGGCGCACCACTTTCCCTGCCAGGTGAGTTTTTCGACCTAGACCCTGACACCAGGGCCACCGACAAAAACCTGCTGGCTGACCTATGCAGGTGACTGGCCTCCCTAGCTCCCCCACCCCCGGCACGCCATGGCACCCAGCTGTTTCATCTCCCCAAAGAGCTCAACTCTTTGAGGTCGAAAAGTTCGTTTTCATGAGGAGAGGCCACAAGGTGCACCGCAACTGCGACCGTATGAAGGGCCATACAAAGTCTTGCACCTGTCCAGTGAAACCTTCACCCTGGACGTTGGGGGGAGAGGGGAACATTTTACAGTGGACCGCCTGAAGACAGCCCATCTAGACTTATTACAGCCGGTGCAGACGGTGCGCCCAAGTGCCGGGGCCGGCCGCCAAAGCAACAGGACACGTAGCTGGTTTTGGTGGGGGGGGGTTTGTGTGGCAGCGCACATCCTCATGGGAAACCAGCCCCGCTTGTATCACCCACCACGTGGCGGGGCAGCCATGGGGAAATGGCGTTGTCAAAGGTTTCTCTCTGACTCTAGCATCCCTTCCAGTGCACACCCTGGGCAGCGATTATGCACCAGGTGACTGAGCTCATGCTGCCCTTAAAGGGGGGTACTGAATTTGAATAAAAACAGTCATTAACAACCCTCAACACGGTGGCTGTGTTTCTTAACAAAGGTTTTCATGTAAAATACAAAGTACAAAAAAAATCAATAATTTTGTCTTGCATTTCCGTAACTTCAGCATAACCATTTATTGCCGCTGTGATTCTGTGGGGCTTATGAATGCATGCAAAGGCCGAGTGTTTTTGAGGTCCAGATTCTCAGTAGAATTAATGGATATGGGCAAAAGGCAGGTTGGTGCAAATGAGCCCATCATCAAATCAGCCATGATCTTGTTGAATAGTGGAGGAGGCTTGACAGGCCACATAGCTCCTATGTTTTCATATTTCTCTCTTGTTATGAGTCCAGAAGACTCATAAATCCAACAGCAATAGAAATTCACCAAGACAAATGGTTACTTGAAAAAAATTTTGCATTTAATTATCCTTAAACATGAAAATAGAATCAAACTTTAACTTATCACTATTAACTTACTTAACCTAACAACTCCCTTTTAATTCTAAGCACATGTTTATGTAATGTTTGTGTAAGTTCAGAAAAGTTATTTGGTTCACAGTCCAATCTAACTTCTCATTCCTCCAAGTTTACTGGTTGCAGGCAATTCTTATACTGTGCACAAAATTTAACATTTATAATGTTCACCAGGCTTTAGTGCTTGAAAGGTAAATGGTTACTGCTCAGGAAGGTTCTTGTCAGTTTTCAGAGAGAGATTTGTTGTTCCAGGACATCCACAACTGATGTACTTCCATCAGCCACTACAGTGTCTTGCTGATTAAACTTGCCTTTTTAGGGTTCTCCAGATGATAACCTCTTTCTTTCAGGTCACTGCAGAGTTCCTTTTTGTTTCATTTATTCCAAGTGAAACATTAGATAGCCAGTCCTCTCCTCTAGCATGATCCACAAGGGCTTTGACCAGGTAATTTTCCAAATGGGCTTGCCAGCTTGTCCTGTTCCAGTCCCAGATACTTCTGCTGGCTGTAATACTGGACAAGTGATCTCTGTATCTCTTTCATTCTCTGAGAGAAAGCCTGTTTGACTCTCTCTGCTTGCAAAACCACATGTCCCTCTTACAACAGCAAGCTCTCCTCCAGACAGCAATGGCTCCAGCATGTTCTTTCATCTGTTGCCTTTTGTATGCAACAATCCATTAGTGAAGTCTCTTGAGCACTCTTCAAAGCTCTTCCAAAAGCTGTGAGGAGCTAATATGTCTAGCATGAGCAGAGCTCCAGTATTTCAAATAAGATAGGTTTTAGTGTTTGTATGTGACCTACTCTAATAAACCTTTCCCAATTTATCTCCCAAAAACATATCTATATACTCTGTCACACTCTCCACTCCCAGCCATGCACATGTTCAAAATTTTCTTAAATATTAAAATAACCCCACATTCACCACTTCAGATGGCAGTTCGTTTTGAATTCCCACTACTCTTTGTGAACAAATTCCTCCTAAACCATTCAATTTTCACCCCTAACCAGTGTCCTCTGGTTTACATCTCACCTACCCTCAGTGTCTATACATTTCATAATTTTTTATACCTATATCAAACCTCCCAACATTCTTCTACACTCCAAGGAACAGTTTCAACCTGTTTAACCCTCCCCTATAACTCAGTTCCTAAAGTCGCAGCAACATCAATATTCCCACATCCTTGTTCTACCACTCTCCTCAGTACCCTACCATTTCCCTTGCATGTCCTAACTTGACTTGTCATTTCAAAATCCAACACTGTTAGGTCTGCTTTGTTCATGAATGAGTGAGACAAACACCAGACTGAGTCAAAATCAGGGTTCTTTGTTCTTTATTACCGGATTGTAACACTTGCGACCAACCATGTTAGTCGGAGAATGCATTCTGCCGTTATCAGCAAAATGGTGATTTTTTATACCCTTGGATATGTGCTTAGAACATCATCATATCATTACTTGTCCAATGACTAAAACTGTTGCTATCCTTTCCCTGCTAGCTTCCTGCCTCTCAATCCATCAATGTCTCTCTTATCTTGTAAGTACAAGGATGCATTCACATCTTGTTACAGCCCTGTACATTCCCATCTCATGATGTTTTACCTAACAGGAGTACAAGGACACCTCCCCTTCTTGTTACAGCCCTGTACCGGGTAACTCCCTACACATTCCCATCTCATGATGTTTTACCTTACAATCCCTCCTTTGTCCTCTTTAGAGGACAATCTCGCCCTGACTATGCTACCACCGCGTTGCATTAGTTCGCCTATTATTGCCAAGCTCTATACGGGTTCTGTTCACAGGGCAGTTCGGCTGGTGGGCGAGGGCTCCCCCAACCCTCCTTTGCGTACACCCCCCATCCGTCACCCCGATCCCATTGCCCGTTTACAAGTTTCATCCCATTTGCCCCCAAGCAAAAAACTAGCTAACCCCCCGTACATTAGTAAATTCCCAAGTTAACATATGGTCTACAATCTAATTCATAATACTTGTTCTACAATCTGATTAATAATGTTTGTGTTACAATCAATGTTATAATATTTGTTCTACAATCAAGGTTATAATATTTAGGTTACAAGCAAGGTTAAAATTATATGTGTAACAATCTAATTCACAATCCCTCCTTCCCATCACATTCCCCTTCAGACTCCAGATCGATCTCAGCAACTTTCTCCGCCTCCTGTAATGTGAGATAGTCTTGCTCCACAGCCTGCACAGCTTGATATTTCGGAGGCAGTTCATCACGGTCAGCAAAGGCTCTCTCTATGGTCCTCGTGACCAACGTTCGAATGCATGGAATACAACAACAGCCACAAGTGATAAAAATTGATACAGAAATGAACAAACCCAGCAAAAGTTGTCCTAACAATGTGCTCCATCTCCCAAACACTCCCTGTAACCAGGATAAAACAGGATTGGAGACTCCAGACTGGGCTTTTAATTCTTTCGCCAATGCCCTAAGTTTCGTTAACCCCTTAGTGAGTGATCCATCTGGCCCTGTGTTATTAGAGATAGAAGTGCAGCATAGATCTCCAAACATAGCACACACTCCACCTTTCTCTGCCAGGACCATATCAATCGCTATCCTATTCTGAAGTTTCGTAAGGGAAGTTTCTGACAGTTGTTGATGTATTGCCTCAACAACGTCCCTGGTCAAATTTGCAAGGCGCTGGACATTATAGTGAATAAGGTTGATCCTATTAACATTCTTATTTACAGTGATGGGAAAAATTGCACTAAAAACAGGAAAACTTTCAAACCCAGCTGCAATCTCATCGGCTAATTTAAATTCGTCCGGAATATTCCGGGCTTGGCCAATGGCATCAATCCATACCCCATCAGGGTTCCTTCCTCCCGGCCCCAAGAGTCCAACACTCCTCCTTTTTCTCCACAGCCAACTCTCTGTGTGGCGCAATTCTAGGGAATCCTCGTCTCCCTCCTGCCTTTTGACAATCAGCACTGGCGCATTAAGGGTTACTAGAGCACACCGACCATCCCAGTTAGCGGGGAGCCAGTTGTACAGCACTCTTCCTCCACAAAACCACCAAATATCCGCCCTAGCCTGGGTCAAGCGGGTTGCACTACTGCTATGTGAGAGATCAACATGAGTCCTGCACGAGTCGCTGGGCAGCCAACCCACATGGAAAACGTGCGCTGCTGTGTTGTTGTTGGCAAAACAAGTAACATTAGTTATGCCTGTGGATCTAAAGACAGGGGGAGCTACATTAGCCGGAGCTATGGGAAACGTCTGTTCCCATATCAGACACCTATTCAGTGGGTTGGATTCTGACATTAGGTTCAAGGCGCAGTCCATAGCATCTGTCTCCTCAAAAATTGATCTGCTCATCCGTAATAATGGCCTTCCTCGGGCACAGACCCAGCAGTTCCCATACCCTGCTTGGTCCGCATATTTACCCATCTGATCTATCCAGGAGTTTGACTCATCAATACCTGTCTCAATTGCTATCTTCTCTCCCCTGGTCATCTTCGTACTGTCGAATTTTCTCACTTCCCCCTCTTTCGAAGTGGGTTTAATTATGTCCTTTGTGTATGTTAGTAAGTCGAACCTCACCACTCCCCAAGGATCTTTTCCACTAATAGACACTCCAATCATTAGATAGAAGAGGTCTCCGACACCATGTTCTCTCCCTGTGCCCCCCTCGCATGTCTTAGAGCTCCATCCCTTCATATTCCACGGGTTGCGCAGCCCCGCCTTTACTGTCAAAATCAGGGGATTCTCTCCTTTCATTGAATAGGTCACAGCACCACGTATCAGGGAGATTTTAGTGAAAAAAATATAATAAGGTTTGCTGGACCCTTTGTTAAGGGGTTTTCTTATCCATCTAGTGTCGGGTCCTGTCCACCACCAAACCTCACCCCAAGATGGACAGACATGTAGACCCCATTTAGGATATCCTATTTTAAAGGCACACATGTAAATATCATATCCTCTCCAGGACGCCTCATTCTTACCACACGCTATTATACTGCATAGATCGAACTGGAAGGTGTTATCCCTGTCTTTGTCTACCTTTAGAATAACTTTGGCCCCGCAAGAATCCGAGCTATTCTGCTGACTTATCCGGCATCCCATTAGTAGTACTGCCCATAGGGCCCCCGGTATCGTCTGCATGAGTCTCATCAATTCTATCAAGGCTGGCTACGTGCTGTTTTGCCTTGGAACAGTAGGCAAAATGATGCCAATTATGATCCCCTGGTTTGTCAATTCTTACCGACCTATCTGTTACGGCGGTAACAGTGTATGGTCCAGACCACCTAAATTCAGTCCAATGTACTTTACCTGGTTTACGGATATACACCAGGTCTCCCTCCTTTACTGGAACTCCTTCGGTGTCCGGGTTCTCCTTACTAGCATTCGCCACCTGTTGTGAAACTAAAGCAACCATATTACCCAGCATCTGCATATAATGATCTAGTTCCACTTCCCTTTCTTCCCACAACTTAACCCATGCTGGATCAGTCTTTGGACCGGGCATGGGTCGACCCGTTAGAATCTCATGCGGTGACAGGAAGGTATCTTTGGCCTTCTCTTGTCGCATAGACATCAGTACTAATGGCAATGCCTCAACCCAATTCAACCTGGTCCCCCCTAAAACTTTCCCTAATTTAGATTTTATCGTTCTGTTTGCCCTTTCTACTAACCCCTGGCTCTCAGGCCTATAGACACTACCAAAACGATGTTTGATCCCTAGGTATTCTTCAACCTGTCGGATCAGCTCATTCTTAAAGTGAGACCCATTATCAGAGCATATCCTGCTGGGGACTCCATAGCGGGGTATTAACTCTCGCGTTAGCCAGCCTATTACACTATCCGCATCTTCTTTCTTTGTTGGAATAGCCTCCACCCATCGTGAGAACCTATCTACTGCCACTAAAAGATATCGGTAACCCTCCTTTGTCCTAAGGTCAGTACCCATATCTGTATAGTCAATATAGATCTCTTTCCACGGGGCTGTCGGTACTGGAAATCGTAAAAGCGGGTGGGGTAAGGTGATCCTTTGGTTATGCCCGTTGCAGATAGAACATTCAGCTCTAAAGTTGTCAATGTGCTCGCGTAAGTGGGGATTCCACCAATGTTGTTTAAGCGTATTATAAGTTTTGGTGGCGCTAATGTGAGTCGGTCCATGTGCTTCTTCAAATAATAGTGGGAGTAATTGACGAGGGGAAACTATCGTACCTATAGGGGAGCACCAAACATGTACTGTCTGATTTTCATAGCTGATCTCCTGTCGAGTGGCACCGCGTTTCATCCATTCCTCTTTCTCACTTGGGCTAGCTTTTTCCTGTATTTCTATTAGGTGCTCAATATTCGGTGGGGGTCCCTCTCCCTTCTCATCTGTGTAGTCATTCAATCTGCTACAAGTCTCCTTAGTTTCAGATTCATTTTTTTTGTTATGGGACCTCAAAATCATCCCCTGTATATGTTCATGATAACCAGTAACCTGTTTGGCTGCCCTGTCAGCCGCCGTGTTTCCCTTCCCCTCTTTTGTGTTATCTGGGGAATGGCCCGCCACCTTAATTAGGCTCAGAGCCCGGGGAAGCATGACCTGTACTGTAGTAGGTTTTCGATACCCTAGTATCTTTTCTCTATGTGCCTCAGACATGGCCGTACCGTTTTTACCCACGAGTCTTCCTAGGAAAGTTACCACCCTCCTTCCGATCTGACATTTCGACCTTTTTACTTTAAATCCAGCCTCGCCTAACCCCTTGAGTAAAACTGCTGTCCCTGTCAGGCACTCATGTGGCGTTTTCCCTGCTAATAGTAGGTCGTCTACATACTGAATCAGTGTAACATCTTCCGGGAGCTTTAATTTCATTAGGATTTCGCTAAGGGCCTGATTGAACAGTCCTGGACTGTCCTTATAACCCTGAGGTAATCTAGTGTATGTGTACCGATGTGCTTGGTAAGTGAAAGTGAACCAGTCTTGGCATTCCTCAGCTAATTTCAAGCAGAAGAATGCGTTTGCCAGATCAATGACAGTATAGTATTCGTGCTCTGGACTCAGAGCCCTAAGTGCTACATATGGGTCTGGGACTGGTCTCCCGATGGTCTTGGTAGCCAAGTTAATCTCCCGGAGGTCGTGTACCATCCTCCAGTCTTTTCTACCCGGTTTGGGAACAGGCATGATGGGCGTGTTCCACATACTGTCAGGTGCCGCCCTTAAAACCCCTGACTCCATTAACCCTTCTATCGTTCCTTTAATACCCTCCTCCTGACTGGGCGACAAGCGGTATTGTTTTCTCCATATTGGTTTCTGCCCGGGGTTGGCCAATTCTAGAAATACCTCTCCTTTTATTACTCCCACATCATAGGGCCCCGTTGTCCATATATGTGGACTCAGATTAGAAAGATATTTGTCTGAGTCTCTGTGATCAATATTTTCTCCTTCTATGGCTCGGTCTCTTTCTACTTTCTCATTCACTACCTGGTCCCATGCTTCAATATTCAGTCTGACAAATTTTCCTCCCTCCAAGGTGGAATATCCCGGGATTTCTGTCTGCCTGTATTCACACCCTATCGCTTCCTTTACCATCGGACCCAGCTGTCGAGCGTGATGATCTTTGGCAATACCCAAGGTCACATGAGGCACACTTTCTACTCCTAAGCAGAACCACTCCATTTGTTCTTCTGTCATGACAACCATAGCAGCTATTCCCTCCTTACCTACAAAGATAAATGGACAATGTATCGTTTCTGTCTTCCCTTCTTTTAGAGAGTCCCACCTCTCCTCATATTCCTGGTCCGGGTGGATGGTGTAGTTTAATGTAACATGCATAGGATCTAGTGGATAATGGTAATCCCCATACCGAGGAATACTGGCCCTCCACTCAAAAAACTGTTTAATCAGCCCTGGGCCTGGTTCATCATACAGTAGCCGACTCCAGAAAATACTAACCTCCACAGAGTCTTCTGAAGCGTTAGATGGGGTCATTACTATAAACTGTCCTCCCCTTCTTATTGTATCCCCTGGGTATGTTAACCGAAGGCCCTTCTCAGAACATTGTATGGTTATTCCTAGTTTGGTAAGAATGTCCCTTGCTAATAAATTAATGGGGCAACTTGGCACAACCAGGACAGGCGTTTTAACCCTTTGTCGTCCAAATGTCATGTCGATGTTATCTGTATAGGGCTGTGTTTCCTTTATCCCGGAGAATCCTATTGTAGATAATGTTTTGCCCGAAAATGTGCTCCCTGGGGGTTTTTTAATCACTGTCGTAACTGCTGCCCCAGTGTCAACCATAAATTCAATTTTTTCTCCATTTACCGTCCCCCAAATTTTTGGTGGCTCCCAGGATGGCGTGATTTTTGATTCTCCAGGGCACCTTCAATAATCAAATTCAGCACCTTCCTCAATATAGTCATTACACTGAGGTGCCTGGACTTGTTGATCACTCTGCCACCCCCCGATTCTCTGGGGCCCATCAATGTGTCCACCCCTACCCCTTGCTTGTCCTCTTAAGTTTCCTCCTCTTCCCCGATAGCCTCTAATAGAGGGTAATCTTTTTCCCCTTGCTCTCCCAGCCTCCGGACAGTTCCGCTGGTAGTGTCCAGGATTTTGGCAGTACCAGCATACTGCATGTTCCCCTCTATACATTGTACCTAGCTGTCTTTCCCAACCATTTCTTACTTGGGGTCCCGGATTTATCACTGGCCCCATGACCTGTGGGACTATCTGTTGGGCCGCTAATTTAACCCCTATATGTTCTATGGCTCTCACCAATTTATCGGTTGTCTTGTCCACCTCCTTCTGGGACGCACTTTCTGACTTAGCATGCTCTGATTGACGATGTCGTTTGATTGCATGTGTCAGGTGTCTTTTCCACAAATCCTCTGACATTGTCTCTACTCCCACAATGTCCCTTAATTTTGCTTGAACCGTAGCAGGTAGTCCGTTTATTATCCCATTACGAAAGTGAGCCCTTCCTAAGGGGCTGTGGTCGGGTCTTTCTCCAGTCCCTGTTTCCCATAAGTCCCATGCTCGAGTGAAATACTCGTGTGCAGTCTCTCCTTCCTTTAGTTGAAGGGTTACCAAGGCATCCAAACTATAGGGTGTAGGAAATGTTTCTCTAAGTGCTTCCCAAAATTTATTCCGAAGTGGGTTAAATTCTATTTCATCCCCCAATTTACTGCTTCTTACTATTCTCTCTATTTGCTTCAGGGCCCCTTCTGCCTTTAATTTTATCATGATAGTTCTGACATCTGCGAGTGCTAATTGTTCTTGGCAGGTTTCTCGCTCAAAACAAGAAATCCATGGACTAGCCCCATTACTCAACGGAGGTAGTTTTTTCATTAAACTCTCTAAGTCCATTCGTGACCAGGGTACATATTTTTGAGTTCCCCGTCCCGTGATCAGTAATGGGCATTGATATCTCAATTTTGGGGATTTCTGCTCCTTCTTTACTCTTGGCATCCATTTATTTATCCCACCTTGTTCTGACTCTTCTTCGTCACTGTCACTGTCCCTATCAGCTTCCAATGTCTCAGGGTCAAAGGTATATTGGTCACGTTCATCTCTAAGATAATCTTTTCGGCCATAGTTTAGTTGTTTCACATCTTTCTCTTTTGTCCTAACTATGTCCAGGTAGGCATGTCTATTTTTCTCCCTCCCGAGTCTTTTCCTTTTACTTTCCTCCCATGGTGGATCGTATCTCGTTTCCTCATCTGTACTACACTTTTCGTCCTTTACTCCTATTACCATTCCTTCAGCTTTAATTTCTCCTGACAGTGTTGTAGTTATCTTTTCCACTTCCTTCAATACACCTACCATTAATTCTTTTTGATCCTCACTGATCTGCCCCAACACATTAATATCTCTGGTTAAGTTTTTAATGTTAACCTGAACCTTTTTCATGTTCCATTTCTGTATCTCTAACTCCTTTTCTATTTTCTTGGACTCCAGAGGGGTCTCTACATCTATTACTCCCCCTTCTATTTTTATTAAAGGGGCCTGTACCTCATCTGATGTGTCCCTATTCCCGAGGTTCTTGTCACACCCCAGTGTCTCAATATCTGGATATAAGGGACGTGACTCCAGGATCCCATCTGGGGTGTCAGGGGTACCTTGTGACTCCACATATGCATAGGGTGGGGGTCTACAAGCTATTTCTACAGGGGCCATAATAGGTGGGTAATCAGGGAGACCAAATTCTTCGAATATAGCTAGGACATCGCGGTACTGCATCTCCTTGTCTCTCACCCTCTTTTTTGCTGACTCGCGATTAAAGATTTTGTTTTCTGTGTCCCGTTTGTATAATTGTATAAGACTCACTTATAAATGATTTATTGTCAGAGTACATACATGACATCACATACATCCAGAGACTATGAGAGAGAGAGAGAGAGAGAGAGAGAGAGAGAGAGCATAGCGAGAGAAAGAGATAGAGAGGCAGATACACAGAGCACAAGAGATAGAGAGAGAAAATGCCTTGCACTGGCCCCACTGGGAGAAAAGTCTTCAGATTAACACTTTCGTTTCAAAGGTTTTAAAAAGTTCTCATCCTGTGATCACTGGTCTGGATCAGATTGGGTCTCCCACCACTGGGAACTATCACTCCTTCCTTCCCTCCCACCTCGAGTGAGCTACACGTCAGCCCACAATGTCTGCCCTGATCCCGCAATGGTGGGGGTGCGGGAAAGAGGGAGGGAGAGAGGATAAAACAGGATCCCATTTGATGCGGAGCTGGAATTGTGGGCACAAAATTAAAACCAAATTGTATTTCTCTGCCCTGCCCAACCTGGGGATTTCAGGGCAGCACCGCCACAGATTGGGATTGGGAGGGGGAGTGGGTGAGAGAGGAGGGGGGGGAGAAGAGAGAGAGGGGGAGGGTGAAAGGAGGGAGGGAGAGAGCAAACCCGGACACTTCGTGGCTGGAAACTGGAAACAGGCACTTTTCCTTTCCCTTCTGTGTTTTGTTTCTTCCAGCTTATCTAAGCCTCTACGTTTTAAAATTTTTTTTTCCCTCACCTGTCAGGAACATCTCAGTGCCCCCGGGTAACCAACCCCTCTTCCTCCAGCGGTCTACACATTTTCGGAGCATTTTTTGTTTTTCCAATGCCGCATTACTGGTATTTCGCTCCTCTAATTCCTGATTAATTTCCTTAATAACTTGGTCAAAAGTCTTAGCAGGCAACTGTACAGCCATAGCTGCGGGACCGCTTTCTAATGCCTGTTTTAATTTAGGTTTTTGTCCGTTTAGGGGATCTATGTCAACGAAAATTGCTTTTAAAAATGTCTCCTTGCAAGCTGGATGACTAATATCTTTTAAAAGAACAGTCTCTAAGTCTTGTCCTCCAATTGACTTCAGACTGTCCTGTATACTCTGATTGCTCGTTTTCCACTCTCTGTTTTCCCAAAGGGGTCTGAAAGTTAAATTACAACTAGAAAACCAAATATTTGGGCTATACTTTTGTCCTGTTTCCCTGTACCAATCTATGAATTTACGTAACTTTATCTCCTTGGTGATGTTGGGAATACCCTCATTTAACTTATCAAAAGTATTTCGAATAAACTGGGTGTCTCTTAGGAGTTTGTCAACTTTTTCATTAATATCTCCTACCTGATCCGGACACAGCTGTCGCAGCCTTCTGTCGTCGTTCTTGTTCACCAGGCAGGCGTCCCTGAGTACTTTTTTTGTTGTCTCAAGGTCTCTAGTGTCTGCTGTGGTATTCCACCACGGCGAATTGGGGAAATAAATTCTTAACTTCTCAAGTGTACAGACATTATCATACCTACCGGACATTTATAAGTCAGTCTCTCAGATACAATTGAGGCCAATAAGCCTGAACCTTTGTTTTCTTTCAAAGCCCAACCTTCACGTGGGAGATTTCTCCTCTTAATAACCAGTTTAGGGCAGAAAACTCAGGTCCTCAATTGTTTATAGACCACCTTCTCACTCTATTGGACTTTGCAACGACACAATAAAGACTTTTAAACTCTAGTAGTTTCTTGCGAAGCACTTAATAAATGTCATTCAAACACCTTAAGGACTTTTATCTTGTCTGTAATCACTTACGTGTTACAATCCTGGCATGCGACCTTCAATTGTGGTCGTCTAATTTGTCCGATCTCCAGTTCTTACTGACAATCATAAAGATTTTAAAAAAAAGAGAATTTTGTTAAAACAGGCTTCTCTGGACCTTTTTATCAGCCGGCTGAGATGATTGTCAGAAAAAACAGAAACCGTCGTCCAGTGTTCACTCACCCATCACGTCGGGGTCACCAAATTGTTAGGTCTGCTTTGTTCATGAATGAGTGAGACAAACACCAGACTGAGTCAAAATCAGGGTTCTTTGTTCTTTATTACCGGATTGTAACACTTGCGACCAACCATGTTAGTCGGAGAATGCATTCTGCCGTTATCAGCAAAATGGTGATTTTTTATACCCTTGGATATGTGCTTAGAACATCATCATATCATTACTTGTCCAATGACTAAAACTGTTGCTATCCTTTCCCTGCTAGCTTCCTGCCTCTCAATCCATCAATGTCTCTCTTATCTTGTAAGTACAAGGATGCATTCACATCTTGTTACAGCCCTGTACATTCCCATCTCATGATGTTTTACCTAACAGGAGTACAAGGACACCTCCCCTTCTTGTTACAGCCCTGTACCGGGTAACTCCCTACACATTCCCATCTCATGATGTTTTACCTTACAACACCTCTCACTTGTCTGCATTAAATTCCATCTGCCATTATTCTGCCCATTTTTCCAGCTCTTCCAGTTCCCTCTGCAAGCTTTGTGAAACTTTGTCGCTCTCCACAACACCTCAATCTTTGCGTCATCTGCAAACTTGCTGATCAAATTTATCACATTACCATCCAGCTCATTGATAGATATGACAAAAAAAACTGATCCCTGCACTGATCCCTGAGGCACACCACTAGTCACCGGCCTCCAGTATGAGAACCATTCATCCTCTACCACTCTCTGGCTTCTACTATATTTGCCAATGTTAAATGCAGTTTACTACCTCACCATGAATCATAATCCTCCTGACTAACCTCCGATGCAGGACCTTGACAAAGGCAGGTCATGTAGGCAACATCCACAGTCTTTCCTTCAACATTATTGGTAACCTCCTTGATAAACTTTAAGATTCGTTAAACATGATCTACTATGCACAAAGCCATTTGGACTTTCCCTAAGCAGTCCCTGGCCATCCACATACTCGTAGATTATGTTAGAACACCTTCCAATAATTTGCCTTCTACTGACATCAGGCCCACCAACCTATAATTTATTGGGTTACTATTGGAGCCTTTTTTAAACAACAAAACAACATGAGCTACCATCCAATCCTCTGGCACTTCACCTGTGACTAAGGATATTTTAAATATTTCTGCCAGGGCCCCTGAAATTTCTACAATATCCCTCAAAATGCGAAGGTCTACCTTTTTGTCAGGGCTTGGGGATTTATCTACCTTCATTTGTTTTTAAGAATGCAAAAACAGGTTCTACAAATTCACTGCTTGTTTTCATTATATCCCAAGTCTCTGTGGCAAAAACTGATGCAAGAAAAAACATTTAAAATCTTCCTCATCTCTTCTGGCACTATGCATTGATGACCAATCTGTTCTTCAAAGGGACCAGTGTTGTCCCTAACTATTCTTTCACTTTGAATATACCTGTAGAAACCCTGAGGATTTTCCTTCACATTGTCTGCTGAAGCAACCTCATGTCTTCTTTTCTCCCTCCTGATTTCCCTCTTATGTTTTGCCTTCATTATTATACTCAAGTACCTCACTTGCTCCTTGTTGCCTATTCCTGCGATATGTCTCTCATCTTCATAACCAGATCCCCAATATCTTTCAAAAACCAAGGTTCCCTATGCATGTTAACTTTTCCTTTAATCCTGACAGGAACATACAAACTCTATACTCTCAAAATTTCACCTTTGAAGGCCTTACACTTACTGAACACACATTTTGCCAGAAAGCAAATTAACCCAATCCATACTTTCTAGATCCTTTCTAATTTCCTCAAAATTAGTCTTTCTCCAACTTAGAATCTCAATTCAGGACCAATTAAAAATAAATCATTGATACAAAAAAGAGAAAATAAAGTGAGGTACTGTCTTCAGGTTCATTGTCCGTTCAGAAATGTGATGAGTGGAGGGGAAGAAGCTGTTTTTGTACCATTTGGGTGGGCTGCTTCAGGCTCCTGTACCTCTTTCCTGATGGCAGCTTTGAGAAAAGGGCATGGCTTGGGTAGTGAGGGTCCATGATGATTGAGATTATTTTCTTGAGACACCCCTTCTTTAAAATGCCCTTAATGGAGTGACGACTAATGCCCATGGGTTCACAACCCTTTTCCTGTCCCATACCTTGGCAGACACTGATTCAGCCTGTCAGAATGCTCTCCATAGAATAGCTGTAGAAATTTTCATGGTTCTTTGCTGACATACCTTCTACATGATTGCATTGACATGATGGCCCCAGGATAGATAAGATTTGATGACAGCTAGAAACTTGAACTTCTTTTACCCTCTCCACTGCTGATGCCTTGATGAGGACTGGTTTGTGTTCTCCTACCTTCCCCTTCCATAAACCCACAATTAATTCCTTAATCTTGCGAACATTGAGTACAAAGTTGTTGTTGTGACACCACTCAACCAGCTAATCAATCTCATTCCTGTCGGTGCTTCACTGCCTCAGATTTAGCATTCCTGTCCTCGAGTTCAAACCCCTTCTTGGCCCTGACCTCCTCATGATTTCTGCAACCTCCCCCAGTCCTGTGACCCTCTGAATCCTCTTTTCCCCATCTATAACACCATTTTGCATCCCCACATCTTTTCAGAATGGAGCCTGTGACCAGTGATTGCCGCATGGATCAGTGCGGGGTTTTCTGTTGCTTATCAGATTTATTAATTATGTGATTTCCATGAGAATATAGGTGGCAGGATCAATACGTTTACAGAGGTCATTACAATGTGTGGTGGAGAGAACAGTGAGGAAGTTTGTCTCAGGTTACAACAGGAGGAAAGTCAACTGGGAAAGTGGACAAAGGAACGGCAGATGGAATTTAACTTGGACAAATGTGAGGTGATGCATTTTGGAAATTTAAGCCAGGTCAGGAGTGTTGTGGAGCAGAGAGACCTTCGGGTACAAGTACACAGTTTCTGACAGTGGTGACACAGGTAGAGAGGGTGGGGAAGAAGGTGGATGGCATTCTTGTCTTCATCAGCCAAGGCATTGTGCAGAAGTTGGGAAGTGATGTTCCATTTGTACAAGATGCTGGTTGGTCCAAACCTGGAATGTGATAAGCAGTTCTGGTTGTCTCACTGCAGGATCGATGTGATTAAACTGGGAAGTGGGCAGGAAAGATTCACAATATGGTGCCAGGATTGGAGGGTCTGAGTTACAAGGAGAGGTTGGATTGGGTGTTTCCTGTTTCCCTCGAGTGAATGAGGCTAACATGAGAGGAACAGAACATTAGATCAGATAGGGAGAGAGTTAATGAACAGGATTTGTGCCCCACAGTAGGAGTGTAAAACTGGAGGGAATGGGATGAAGGTGAGAGGGAGAAGGTTTAAACGGGATCTGAGGTGTAAATATTTCACACAGTAGTTGGTGACTGGGATGAGCTGCCAAAGGAGGTGGTGGAAGCAGGAACAAAATATCAGAGGCATCAGGACAGGTAGAGTCATAGAACCATAGAACATTACAGCACAGAAATAGGCCCTTTCGGTCCTTCTAGTCTTTGCTGAATCTTTTTATTTTGCCTAGTCCCACTGACCTGCACCTAATCGATATCCCTTTATACCTCTCCAATCTATGTACCTGTCCAAATTCTGCTTAAATGTTAAAATTGAGCCCACATTGACCACTTCAGCTGGCAGTTTATTCCACACTCCCACCACTCTCTAGGCACCTTCAGGTGGCCAAATGCCCCGCATGTAAAGCTGTATATTTTGACAACATGTAGCTGTGAATGTGCAGGAGATGCCCTGTAATGGAGGATTAAAACCATGTGGCCAGATGCTTTTTTGCTTATGTGGAACTGACGACACTGGGGCCACACTCGGGTCACCTTACTGTCAGAACTAGCAGATGTAATTAAACTCAGCCATGGGGATTTAGCTGAAGATACACTTTGAAATGGAATTCCACTGTGAGGCCCAGGGAAAACAGTTGTCAAATGCGACACTCTGAAATTGACGAATTGGTCACAACCTGTGTTGCTCGAGAAGGTTTAATAAGTCCTTGTATCTACAAGATAAACCAGGTAATCATAGCATCCTGGTTCCCTAATAATTAATCTTCTAAATTGTAGAATGGTATGTTCAGTTTTGATTTTGACTGACAAATGTTAGAAGGAGTAGGCGCATGATTAATTGTTTTTGGGGTATATAAGCCTGTGGACCTGCTGCTGAAGTTTAGACTCTCCGAGGGGTGGGAACACCCCTTGTCAAGAAGGAAGAACAGCCAGAGTCCGAGCAACGTCCTGGTCGGGGGAGGTGAAGAAGCTGCTACCAGCGCCCTGGCAACCTACTACAAGTGTGCCGTCCTTGCCTCGCTTTCGCAGTTGGGACCAGTCCAGGCATTGTTAAGTATGATTAGGGAGGGCTTGCATATTGTAGTTTGAAATCTGCTTAAGACTTTGTAATGAAGATTTGTGTAAACTGAAGTGTTCTCGGTGTGTGTCTCTGTTTTCTTTTGGTAGCTCAAACACTGTGACCAATCTAAAACGAACAAAGTGAGAGGTACAAGTTTACCCAGAACAATTGGTGCTGAGAGCAGGATTGGTCTCAAGATGTTTCGCCGAAAGAAAGAGGTGAGCCCTGAGCAGTTTTTGATTCTGGGATGGACTTCCAAAGATGATGGGTTTGGCATGCTGGCTAATACCCTGTCTTTGTTGGGACCACCCATCAGTTGGGATGAAAGGTTAGATCCCTTAAGTGCATCTCTGGAAGAGTGGGTTGCCACTCTCTTTCGAGAAAGTAAGTTTCCAAAAAAAATGGGGATGCTGACGGACGGTTTTTGGCTGTTGGCCACAGCCTTACACTGCGCCATTCAGCGTGAAGTAGAATTAGTTCAGCAGCAAGTGAAGTCTGAACATAAGAGAAAACAACTAGAGGAGGAAGTAGAGACTATGTGACAATGCTGCTCGATGATGAGCAAAATTGTTAGCACCAGTCAGGACCGAGCCAAAGAATGTGAGGATAACCATATTCAAACGATCTGCCATAATATTAAACTCCGGCAGCAGCTTTTTGCGAATAAGGAAAACCAAGGGATAGAACCTGATCCACATCGTATTCGTGCCATGATAATGAATGGCGACGATCCTGATGTAATTGATGATTGGGACAGGAATATCTGGTATGATGATAATGGTAATAATGCAGATACCCCTCGGCATGTGCCTGACATACTCCCCTCTCCCTCCGCTGTTCAAGCCCGCCACGTAAGGCAGTGGACTTCCCAAGCAGATGAAGGCGAAAGGGGGGATGATGTAATTGTAGAAATTGAAGGAACAGGTGCCCCAACCTCCCAAGTGGACCCAGGGGAAGACTCCTGAACCCCTGCTTATGCTCAGTGGGCTCCCCCCTCAACGGGATGGCCATTAGGTAGAGAGCCCTATGGGCCAGAGTGGGAACAGGGGTCGGGAACCGTTAACAACAATACGTGACTTCACTATAAAAGAGCTGGCCGCCATTGGAGATTGATTTAGGCAAAAGTCAGGAGATACTTTGGCGACCTGGCTCCTGAGTATTTGGGAGCAAGGGGGAGGTAGCATATACCTGACCCCTGAGGAATTGTTTGGATTAAGATCATTAACTACTGATATTCGAGTCACTGCCGAATTACGTGGCAGAAGGAGAGGTGTAGACTATTTGCTTGGTACCCTAGGAGAAGCCCTGTTACGGGTATATCTGTCACCAGTAGATTGGGATTTGCATTTGCAGAACAATTGGGGCACACCAGAGGAGGGTATAGCAGTGATTTGCCAACAGGCCGTGGCCTCTGCTTTGTATGCCTGAGGCTGTGGATACATGGGGGGAGCCCCGATGAAGAATTATTCACAGCCGGAATGCATACCCGATTGGTTCGTTCAGCCCAATCTACTGTACGGGGACTGGTCCTGTCTGTAACTAGTCTGCTAATAGGGCACCTTATGTCTGAGGCAGTGCATGCCCTATCTGGACTCCAAGAATTGGAGTTCGGAGGTAAAATCCACTCACGTACAACCCAGGTTAAATCAGACAGACAGGATGAAAGGAGAGGGGCTACTGCTAATAACGGACTGACAAGAAAGGACCTTTTTCTAACTTTGTTAAAGTTAGGCATACCTAAAAGTGATATTGATGGGAAACCTACTGCGGTCCTGTATGCCCTTTATAAGAGGAAGGCAGGGGAACATCATCCCCAGCTGCTGGGTCCTCTGGCCCAGCTGTGCCTTCTGCTCCCACTGCTGCTCCTATCGAGCCAGCTTCTCCTGCCCCAGTTACCCGTGATGTGCTACAACAATGGATTAAACAGGCTCTTAAGGATAACAATAGCCTGGAAGCCCCCGAACCCTTCTGAAGCCTGAAGGTGTGGGCAGGATTTCCGTGTCTACTCCATTGAGACACGGCGCACACACAGGGATCCGCGGCCCTACATACCGTTAACAATCCACTGGGGTGGGGGTAATGATCGCCAATACTTGGCTTTAGTTGACACCGGTGCAGAGCACTCGGTGATTCCTGGTAACCCCGACCTCTGGAACGGACCCACATTTCGAATAGAAGGGATGGGAGGAGCGATCACCCTGGTGAAGGAAATAAAAGTCCGTGCCACGGTGGGTGATTCGGAATTCGGACTATTACAAAAAGATTAGTGGTGGGTCAGGCCGTGGGATCCCGAGGTGGTGCCACCCCCCTCAAAACCTGTATGCATTCCATAATATCGCCTCCATGGAGGGCAGGAGGAGATTACTGCCACCATTAATGTTTTGAAAGAAGAAGGGGTAGTGAGGCCTGCAAAGTCGCCCTTTAATAGCCCTGTTTGGCCTGTCCAGAAGCCGGACGGCTCCTGGAGAATGACAGTTGATTATCGTTTTTTAAATAAACATGCCCCACCACTTGCTTCGGCAGTCCCGGACATTGTTACCCTTATTGAAAAAATTGATAATGGAAACTCGGGATTATTGATCTCGCTAACGCCTTTTTCAGTATTCTTATAGCTGAGGTCTCACAGGATCAGTTCGCCTTTACCTGGAAGTGGCGCCAATATACCTTCACTCGCCTCCCTCAGGGCTACGTACACTCTCCTACTATTTGCCACAGCCTAATTGCCCGTGATTTGGAGGCAGTACCAGTGTCGCCCTCCCTCTCAATTCACCACTACATTGATGATGTGATGATCCAATGCACCACGGAAGAGATGGTACGAGAAGGTATGGAGAATATCCAAGGTGCCCTGATGCAGAGGGGGTGGGCCATTAACCCCACCAAGTTAAAGGGCCCGTCCCAGACGGTTATTTTCCTTGGGATTCAGTGGCATGCTGGAGAACAGGTGGTTCCTGATAAGGTTCGCAATAAGATCGCAATCCTAGCCAGGCCTGCTAATAAAAAGGAGACCCAGCGTTTCCTGGGGTTATTGGGATACTGGCGACGTCATATTCCACACTTGGTGTTGCTTTTACATCCTCTGTATAAGGTTACAGAAAAGAAAACAGATTTTTCATGGGGTGACAATCAGGAGAGGGCATTCCAATCCACCAAGAAGGTTATTCTCCAGGCCCTGCCCATCTCTTCCGCATCCCAAACACCCCCTCCGAATTACAGGTCTCCGTCACTGATCGGGTGGCATCCTGGAGCCTCTGGCAGAAACAAGAGGGTCGCCAAGTCCCACTGGGATTCTGGTAACGAACTATGCCTGAGGCTGCCACTTGTAGTTCTGCTTTTGAACAACAATTACTAGCCTGTTACTGGGCCCTGCTGGAGATGAAAAGAATGACAGGCAATGCAGGTATTCAGTTGCGACCTGCACTCCCCATAATGAACTGGGTCCTGGCTAATGATGCTAATTTAAAGATTGGACGGGCTCAGCAGTCTTCTATTGTTAAATGGAAGTGGTACATTCAGAGTCACGCCACTAGCGGACCTGAAGGTGTGAGCCGCATACACGAAGAGGTGGCTGAACTTCCGTCTCTTCATGAGGACGTTGAACCCGCCTTGTCCCCTCCTTTACCCCCTTCACCAGTTCAGTGGGGTAAACCATATGATTCATTCACTCCAGTTGAACAAGAGGACTGATGGTAGTAGCTGATGGGTGCAAGGAAAGCAGAAGTGGAAGGCAGTAGCATACCACCCCAAGTCAGGAACTCACTTATCAGAGGAGGGGGATGGTGGCTCTAGCCAGTATGCTGAGTTGAAGGCGGTCACCTTACCACTAGACCCCCATGATCACCCTCTCCGCCTGTATACCGATTCCTGGGCTGTGGCTAATGGACTTGTGATATGGATGTCTGATTGGCAGCAGAATGACTGGCTGATACATGACTGTCCTGTATGGGGCAAACAATTGTGGCAGCTGTTGTGGGATGCCTCCCACCATCGGGAGATAACTGTATACCACGTTGACGCCCATACTACTGCAATGACAAACATGGCCCAACATAATGTGGTGGCAGATCAGCTTGCTACGATCAGCCACGTCGATCCTGTTCCCCTGGCTCAATGGGCACATGAACAGAGTGGCCATCTGGGGGAGAAGGGGTCAGCTATGTGGGTCCATACACATGCCTTAACCGTCCATCAGGATGATGTCCACGAGGTCGAACGTACATACCCAGCCTGCCAGCTAGTAAAGTCCCACACCGTTCCGCCTGGTCCGCATGGCTGAATAAGTAGGGGAGCTCACTCTGCTGCGGTCTGGCAAATTGACTATATTGGTCCCCTGCTGGAATGTATGGGTAAACGTTACGTCCTGGTAATGGTTGACACCTTTTTGGGCCTAGTCTTTGCTTTTCCTACCAAGACAGCTGACCAAGCTAGCACTATTCAAGAACTAAACCATCTAATTTCTCGTTATGATGTACCAGAGGAAATTCAGTCTGATAATGGCTCGCACTTCTCTGGGAAGACAATCTGTGATTGGGCAAATGACAACAGTATCCTATGGGTTCATCATATTCCTTATTACCCACAGGCTGCAGGTTTAGTTGAACGGATGAACGGCTTGCTGAAGGAACAAATTCGTTTGTTAACACCACAGGGGACTCTGAAGGGATGGTACCATGTGCTGCAGCAGGCAGTCGATAATTTGAATCATTCCCCTTTAAAGGGAGGTACACCTTTCCACCGACTTCTTCACGCTTCTGAACTACAGCCTATTCCAGAGGAACCGTCAGTGTTTCCTTCCCCCATTCCTGAACCAGAGAATGTTGGACAAAAGGTATGGGTGGCACCACCAGTTAGTGGCCCTCCTGTAAAAGGGGAAATAGTGACACCTGCCCAGGGTAACACTTGGTGGGTTGCTATTGCAGGGCAGGATGACTTAATGTGCTTAAATACTGAATGCTTACGGCATCGTGAGTGACTTGTGTCAGAATTCTTTGTTCTAGGTTCTCTGCCCTGTGTTCCTGTTGATCTGGCTTAACAGCTGCTTTGGTGCCAGCAATTGGATTTGTAATGTTGAAGACGATCCAAAGGAATTGCCTGTGGGGGACATGGCCCAATGCGTTACACCAAAGAAGTCCTCGGTCACCTGCCTCAAGTGCAGCTTGTATAAATATGTTATTGTCGATCACGGTTCCTTTGTTTGTTTGTGGATGGACCGACTGATGGAGTCGCCCCCTACTTCTCTGATGATCGTGTATGTATTCACTTTGCATCCTGTAATACCTCTGCACCGTCTGTAACTAAATGGTGGGCGGATTCCAGGTCCATGGGAGGAGGACTGCACGACAGGTCCACCTGGTGTGCAGTCCTTCATCCTTCTGATCTGAAAGTTACACTACGCCGGGAAAAAGTGCTGTAATGTTGTTTTCATCATTTGCTGTTTTGTTTACTTGTTGGTTCCCAATTTTTGGGAAATCACCAAATTGCTCACAATGTATTAAGTCCTCCTGGAATAGGGGCAGCAGAGGTGACAATTATTTACCTTTAGAATGCAGACAGGGTGCAGGTGTAGAGTATAGTCATAGTATGGGTTAATATAGGATCCCAACATGGACCAGGGGAACAGAATGGCCCTAGGGGAGTAGATTTGATTTGTATTCTGGCCTCTACAGATATTAAAAAGAGGAGTTTTAAAGAGATAGCACAAAGAAGATGGTGGGACAATGACAGACAGAATGTTAGTCAGGATTGTACATGTAGCAGAGGTAGAGTTAATACATATGCTAATGTCACAGACAGGCTGCAACTCACAGGTTCAGTGATACTTATGCTAATGTTCGCAGACAAGCTGCAACTCACAGGTTAAGTGACAAGAAACACCCCTCCTCAACTTGGTCTCCTGTAAATCATCCTTTGGGTCACACAGACATTTGGAATGTTAAGAACCACCACTGTAAGGGGAGTTCCAATTGTAAACGACATAAACTGCTCCAGAACACCACAGCTGCTTGGCATTTAAATCGTTTAAGCAGACTCCAGCCTTGGAGATCATCACCAAACAGACAGTGATGGCCCTGAATTTATGGGCTGAAGAAAGACGACAGATGCGAGCCACAGTTCAACGAAACCGCCTGGCTCTCAATTACTCGTTGGCTGCTGAAGGCAGCGTTTGTGAAAGACTAGTTAATGACAATGCTCACAACGGTCAGGAGGTTAAAGACACTTCTTCAGGAGTTTGAAAATCTTCCCATGCCCAGGTTCAGACTTGGCAACCTTGGTCCGGTGTGGGATGGACTAGACTTTTTATTGGTAACTGGAGTCTGATACCCACAGTTCTTATAGCAGCTGGACTTGCTATTCTGGCCATTATGCTGCTCCCCTGCTTTAAGACTTGTGTGCAGTATTTAATTCAACGGACCCCTCGTCAGATCATTATTACCCAAAGGATGTAAATTTCCCAAATTCTGTCTGATGATGCTGAGACTGCAGTTCATTTACTGACTCGTTGGGAAAAAGACCAAGTTTACAAGTAATACATTCCAGTTGAGAATTCACGAAGCGTAGCTAAAAGAAAAGTGAGGATTGTGAGAGATGAGTAAAACTAATATGAAAATATGAGAGATGAAGTAAGCTAGTATGGATATATGTGTAATGAATAAAGCCAGTATGAATAGAATGAGGGTAGATAATAGAATGTAGGAAATAAAGTTCGTCTGAATAAGATAAGGGTCTTCTAGCCTTAGATAGAGTCAGCAAGTTCCGCATATGTAATTAGTAAGCCTTAGACAGAATTAGCAAGTTCTGCATATAAGAGTTGGAGGACCCCTGGTCCTCCAAGTTCACAGAAACAGCACGTAGGCAGACAGGATTGCCTAATGCCAAACTCATCCAGGAGGCAGAAGAATGTAAGGGGGAGGGTACTTCTATACTGAAATAAACTGTATAAAAGTTGGATGAGCCCCAGTGTGTGTGTGTATTCCCAGGGTAAGGGGAAGCACCCAACTTTGCACTGTTGTACAATAAATGTTCTTTGTTCACAATTTTTGTCTCAAGCAAATTCTGTGAATGTACTTCTGTTTCTCACACAGGCTACTCCTCATCTCACTGACACCCGCTGCATATTCAAAGTTCAACGTGCAAAGTTATCACATGACATCACAAACAACACTGAGGTCGCTTAGTAATGCGGGCCTGGCAGGGGTTTCCAAATTTTTTTGGCCTGCTCCCTTGGCTCCCAGGCCACATGCCCAGTGCCCCACCCATCCACACACACACACACACACACAACGATCACTCTCACACACAACAAACACACACACACACACACACACACACAAAAACCAAACACACCTCTTTCTTGGTATTAGGTCTACTGCGAATTTAAAACAAGAGCAAATCTAATTTTATGAACAGGCAGATGAATTTCACAAAAAAGTCAACCAATTTATTTAGCAATATGAAAGGGTGAATTTACATCTCACCTGTAAATACATTGTCTTCACAGTTTTAATGGGATGGATATGCTTGGTGCAGGGATATCAGCTTCTCAACATCAGGCGTTCAGTCATTTTCCGTTTGTTTCTTTGCTTCGAAAGAAGTTGGGCAGCTGCCCTAAAGCCTTGCTCTACTAAATATGATGTTAGGAAGGGAATAAAGTACTTTATTCGACAGCGCAGAGTAGCAGTCAGAAATTATTTTTGTAATTAAAAATCTTCATATGGTTTTTTGAACTTTGTCTCAGCTCACTGTCATTTTGGAGTGAAATCAATTCTCACTGCTGATATCTAGGAATGGATTGATCACCCAGACGAGTATTTTAGTCAGAATGCAACTCATCCAGGTGTGCACAATTCATTTGAAAGTCGATGACTGGTATGCTCTTCTCTGACTCCAATTCAGAGCGGTTCGGAAACTGGAAGAGCTCATGACGGGTTATGCTACGTATGAATAACTGTAACTTGGACAGACACGTGGAGGGGGCTGCTTTGACTTTGATAAGTTTAACCTCATTTCCTTGTAGTTGCAAAGTAACTTCATTGAACTTCGTTGAACTTTTTGAATACATCTGACAAGTAAACAATGTCATGTTTGATATTGTTTACAGAATTGGAGTCTTGGAAGAATTCAACAACTATTTTAAACACTGAATAAACATCTCAGGCAGTTTCCTTTTGACAGCCATCTAACTTCTGGGTGCAACAACAAATATTCAAAATCTTCATCATTCTCAATGCAGAGCTGTCCGAACAGTCATGCATTTGAGAGCATGTGCCTTGATTTTATTTACTGCTGTGCTAACTGCTTAATGATTTATGAAGTTGACCACTTAGATTTTTTTGTGACCAGATGTGGCCTGTGGATTATGCAGTGCACCGTAAACACACCAGGTACAGCTTTTATCATGATCATGACCTGTCATCAAAGGTGCCCCAAGCATGAATGTTCAACACAAAAAAAACTGACTTACCTTTTGTATCTGTTTCTAGTTGTCTTGCAAAAAACAGCTCTTGAACCAAACTTTCATCTCTGACGAAACAGGAAGCAAAGATTCATTGCCTGGCAGAGTGGACTCATTGGTAAGCCAAATGGTGTTGCCCTAAGCATTTCACACAATGTGCGTTCAATGCTTTCAGCCATTTCATTCACTCTTCTTTGAACAGTTATCACTGAGAGGAATAGCTTTAATCATTCATTTAGGTGACTTGTGTAAAGTGTGTAGAACTTCACTGCTGCCAGAACAAGCTCTTCTCCAATTGTATGAGGCTTACCAGATCTAGAAGTCAGCAATGAGATGTGGTATGATGCATGAAAACCATCACTGGATTATTGTGAAGTGCGAGCAAACATATTTCCAATGGTTTTGTATTTCTGTAAGTTTTCTCAAAGTGACTGAAGAGGCAACGTTTTTCCTCCTTTATCAGAGCATATTTACTTCAAATGAAATTGGAAATGTTTCCTGTCTTCATTTGACAAGACACAGTAGGAACATTGGTTGCTGTTGGTTATTTGGTGCTGATACAAATCCATATTTCCAATATTCTGCACTATATTGTCTAGATTTTTTTGTTTGCTGGGCTGCAGCTGCATTTTATTCTGCAAGAAAAAATTCAAGTTCCTTATAAAAAAATCCTGCCAATCACAACAAAGTGCAGCAGAAATAACAGAAGGAAATAAAATAGCAATGCACCAACAAGGGAAAGTCCATGATACAAGTACGAATGTGAAACTAAAAAATCAAATACTTAAGAACTACTTAACATGAGAAGCTAAAGTCAGATGTAAATACATAATGAAAACTATGACGGTCGCCTGTCACACAACATAGCCTATATATGTATCATATGTATATGTGCATTCAAGAAATATGTTAACGGTCCCTGATGTAACAGCGAGCCGGCCCTGCCTATGGTGGGAAACCCCCCTCCCTGTCCCTCCTGTCTAAAGTCGATCTGCCTCCTGTCCTTCAGTCCGACTACTGCTCCCAACCATCCGTCTGGTATGGGAGTCGGAGGTGGGGGGTGGTGGAGAGGAGCTGCAGCCGGTAACATTCGCTGGCCATTGCATTCTCGGGGTCACTTCTCCCTGATCAGCACTGCTTCGGGAAGCAGGTAATTCCGGGCGTGTTTGACAATGTGGTTCCACTGCCTGGTCTCATCTTCGTCTCGCTGTTACATTCGTGACCGCTGGACCGACACGGGAACTTAACTTAACCCTCTCCTTCCCATCTTGTCTCCGCCTTGAAATATTTCACACACAAACTTTTACTTCTAGAGAGAACTAATGTGAACTTGTTTGTTGTTGATGTGTTTAATGGCTGTGCTGAACACGAAGTATTAACTGCACTCCCCTGTGTTGTAACTGTGCTCGAGATCTCAATTGGATCTCGGTCCATCATCTTTGTCAGCAATCTCTTCTCTCACGTCCCTGCAGCCTGGGATACTCGTCATCAGGCCTGGGGATTTGTCCACTGTTCTACCTGCTGTTATCATCAAAAGTTCCTTCTTAAACTAAATATGGTCTGGAGTATGTGTGTCCCACCCAGAAATCTATGTTTACAATATCTTCAGTGAACAACGATGAGAAATATTCATTGAGGACCTGATCCACATCACTCCATCATCCCTCATCTTTCCCTGGAGACCCTCTTGCTCTCACTGTGCTGAACACGGCGTATTAACTGCACTCCCCTGTGTTGTAAATGTGCTGAATCGCATTTCTACCCGAGATCACAATCGGATCTCAGTCTGTTCACCAATCGACCTTTGACGCTGCAGCTTCGGGTCCGCCTGCAGTTTGTGGACTGCTTCCACCAAACCCCGCCACTGTTATGCTTCCACCAAACCCCGCCACTGTTATGTTCTGGGAATGGGCATTATTTCCGGTCGGTTAAAAATAGCAGAAGATTAAACTGCCAAACTCTTACGTGAGAATGAATATACACACACGGTCTGTTTTATTAATGGATCTGGATCAGATGACGGGTTAAGCGGTCGGATTTTATTCTTGTTTAATATCATTTTCCTGGCTTGTTTTTCTCATGTAATTTGGGGACAGCCGGTTAGTTTGGGCGCCACTTGCGTCGCCCGGCCATTGGTGAATGAGGCTTCGCTTTCATCGGTCTAGTTACCCTCACCACAGACGTCGGCACCAATCATGAGCTATGCACTGCAGTGGTTCAGGAAGTTCAAGGGGGGAATGCGGGAGAATAGGGTCCTTTTCAGGAAACAGTGAAATTGCTAAATTATCGCAAAGAATAGGCTATGGGTAAGGAGGTTTGAAGCGGACAGCAGAGACAATATGGGATCAATTCTGGAGTGAAGGTAAAACATGAGAAAGGCCGAAAGGTTTAAACACAGACGGCCGTGAGTGACAAATCCACGGAGCGCAAATCCCCTCGCTCTCGCACAGCCGGTGTTCGCCCTGTCACAGACACTGTGAGTGGCTCTGAAAAGAGCCTTTGGGTCTCAGGTCGATGATTCTCCCATTTATTTGCTCTTGGGGTTGCTGGCTGCGCCGGTTTTCTTGGGCAACAGCACGGCTTGAATATTCGGCAACACACCGCCCTGGGCGATGGTCACCCTTCCCAGCAGCTTGTTGAGCTCCTCGTCGTTGCGGACGGCCAGCTGCAGATGTCTGGGGATGATGCGGGTCTTCTTGTTGTCCCGGGCCGCGTTGCCGGCCAGCTCGAGGATTTCAGCTGTCAGATACTCGAGCACAGCAGCCATATAGACCGGGGCTCCGGCGCCCACCCGCTCAGCATAGTTACCCCTTCTCAGGTGCCTGTGAACACGGCCCACCGGAAACTGCAGTCCAGCCCGGGACGAGCGGGACTTGGGCTTGGCCCGAGCTTTGCCTCCTTTCCCTCGTCCAGACATCTTCACAAACTCTCCGCAAAGAATAAGGAAATCCACCCACACTGGCCCTTCTTGTAGGTTGTGCAGGAATGCGGAAGGTCGCTTCTGATTGGTGGAGCACGCTTCATCCCATTGGTGGAATGAAAAAGCCCAATCAGATTGATCATTGGTGAATGAGCCATCTAAGAACAAAACAACAACCGCGGGAAATAACCGGCAATCCCCACATTTGAAAAGCCCGCCAAAGACAAAAAAAAGTCTGAAAAGTTGCCAAAAAACACAAATCCTTTATAAATCTGTGTGAATGCGAATTCCCCGCTTCACCGGGTACTCGCCCGCGACACTCACAACACCCATCGAGTGGGAGTTCATTCCAGGGAACGTTGTACACAAGTCGTCTTGTGTACAAATCATCAAAGCTCAGCAGAAACATGCAGCACGTAGTTCGGAAGGCCAGAAGTGTATTGTCCTTCACTGCAAAAGGCTTGGTGGTTGGAAGCTGGGAGGTATGGTTATCAATGAACAGGGAGTCGATGAGGCCACTGCTGGAGAACTGGGGACAGTTCTGGTCCTCTGATTTAAATAAGGATCTGCTGGCAGTGGATTTCCTGCTCACTCCTCAGGCTCTAAGCCTCTATTCACCCTCGACCCACCATCCCTCTACCTGACCAGTCCTTTACCCAACCTCTACTCACCCCTCACTCCACTCGCTCTGCCTCTACCCACCCCATCTTATACACGCCCCTCTACTGCCTCTCCCCTCAATCTATTCCTCCCACTACCCGTCTCTCACGCTCTAATTACCCCTCCCCTACTCGCCCTGCCCCTCCCCTTTTACCTCTTCCCTATCCACCCCTCCTTCTACTCATCCCTCCCTCTAACTGCCCCTCACACCACCATAACTTCCCCTGCCCATTACTCCTCACCTACACCCTCTGCCCACCCCTGCTTACCCACCCACTCAGGCCCAGCGCGCTGCCGATCAGCCTTTGCGGACAGCCACCATCTCTCTCTTCACGTGCAAGGCCGAACCAGCCATCCCTGGGGTCTGCACGGGGGCAAGCGCTGAAGGCCGTGGCGACCGGGAGAAGTGCGCTCGCGCTGTGGAAGGGCCGTTCGGTGCCAGTCGCGCGGGGCTCGCGCTGCCCGGGGCCCGTGTGCAGCCTGCCATGTCCGTTGCGCCGACAGGAAATCACAGGCGCTCGCCCATCCGCCGCACCGCTCGACAGGTGGGAGAAGTGACTGGTTGTGCGGGGAGCCTTCCAACTGGCTTGCCGGCTGATGACATCGACAGACTTCTCGTGTTACAATGGGGAAGGATGTGCAATGAAGGGGGAGGATGGTGGGGGTGACATTACCAAAAAACTGCATCGGCTCTCGCTGCAGATCATTTTTGAAATGATCTTGCGGGCCAAATATAATTATATCCCGCGGGCCAGAGTTTGACATGTGTGATTTAAGGTGTTAGGGAGAATTCAAAGAGGATGTGCAGGACAAGAACGGGCTGGCAGGGGTTGAGGTGGAAGATGACATTAGAGTTGCATTACATACAGGGGATTCGTGTGCCGTGGCCAAGCAAGCTGGGACGTGGCAGCGAGGTCCTTGGGTCGTAGGTTTTATATCGGAGTGGCCTTCTCCTATGCAGGTTTCTTACCCGGGCTGGAGGGGTCTGCCTCCCCTCCTAGGTCGGTCCATACTGCCCGGACCGGGGCCGAGGCCGCCGCAGTTCACCCTGTGCCTGGACTGGGGCCGCCGCCTCCCACTCCCTGCCCGGACCGGGGCCTCCGCCTGCCTCACTCGACCGAGGCCGGGGCCGCCGTCTCCCCCTTGCTCCTGCCCGTATCGGGGCCGCCGCCATCTACCCTTCGCCCGGACCGGGGCCGCTGCTGCTCTCCCTGTGCCCGGACTGGGGCCGCCGCCTCCCACTCTCTGCCCGTATCGGGGCCTCCGCCTGCCTCACACGACCGAGGCCGGGGTCGCCGTCTCCCCCTTGCTCCTGCCCGTATCGGGGCCGCCGCCGTCTACCCTTCGCCCGGACCGGGGCCGGGGCCGCTGCTGCTCTCCCTGTGCCTGGACTGGGGCCGACGCCTCCCACTCCCTGTCCGGACCGGGGCCTCCGCCTGCCTCACTCGACCGAGGCCGGGGCCGCCGTCTCCCCCTTGCTCCTGCCCGTATCGTGGCCGCCGCCGTCTACCCTTCGCCCGGACCGGGGCCGGGGCCGCTGCTGCTCTCCCTGTGCCCGGACTGGGGCTGCCGCCTCCCACTCTCTGCCCGTATCGGGGCCTCCGCCTGCCTCACACGACCGAGGCCGGGGCCGCCGCCTCCCACTCTCTGCCCGTATCGGGGCCTCCGCCTGCCTCACACGACCGAGGCCGGGGCCGCTGTCTCCCCCTTGCTCCTGCCCGTATCGGGGCCGCCACCGTCTACCCTTCACCGGGGCCGCTGCTGCTCTCCCTGTGCCTGGACTGGGGCCGCCGCCTCCCACTCCCTGTCCGGACCGGGGCCTCCGCCTGCCTCACTCGACCGAGGCCGAGGCCGCCGTCTCCCCCTTGCTCCTGCCCGTATCGTGGCCGCCGCCGTCTACCCTTCGCCCGGACCGGGGCCGGGGCCGCTGCTGCTCTCCCTGTGCCCGGACTGGGGCCGCCGCCTCCCACTCTCTGCCCGTATCGGGGCCTCCGCCTGCCTCACACGACCGAGGCCGGGCCGCCGTCTCCCCCTTGCTCCTGCCCATATCGGGGCCCCACTTTGTTATTGAGTTGCACTAACCACTATGTTAACTGCGCCACCCTTTTACTGTAGAAAAGGCAAATCCAGAAAGCGCGCAGCTCCATAGAAAGCTCCATGGGTGTAAAGGGTGGGGCCAGTACTGCGCGCACTGCACTCCACCTAAAAGCTCCTTTGCGCAGGCCCGAGGGCAGGTGCACGTCCTCCCCCTCCTCCCCCTCCTCCCCGTCCTCCCCCTCCTCCCCCTCCTCCCCGTCCTCCCCCTCCTCCCCGTCCTCCCCCTCCTCCCCGTCCTCCCCCTCCTCCCCGTCCTCCCCCTCCACGTCCTCCCCCTCAAAAGATGCTCACAAACTCAAGCTAGCATGCTGGAACATCAGAACCATGCTAGACAAGGCTGACAGCCACCGACCTGAACGTCGGTCTGCCCTCATTGCACATGAACTCCTCAGACTTGACATCGACATAGCCGCTCTCAGTGAAGTCCGCCTGGCAGATGCAGGCAGCCTCCAAGAACGCGGCGCGGGCTACACACTCTACTGGTCTGGCAAGCCTTCGGATGAACGACGCCTATCTGGTGTAGGCTTCATGGTCAAGAGCTTCATTGCCTCCAAACTCGAAAACCTTCCGACAGGCCTCTCGGACCGAATCATGTCCATGCGACTCCCACTTCAAAACAAGCGTCACATCACCCTCATCAGTGTCTATGCTCCAACCCTCCAGGCGGAACCAGCAGAAAAGAACAAGTTCTACACCGACCTGCGCAACCTCATCCAACGTACCCCTACAGCCGACAAGGTTATCCTGGGCGACTTCAACGCTCGTGTCGGCAAAGACTCAGAAACCTGGCCAGGAATCCTGGGCAAGCATGGCGTCGGCAAGTGCAACGACAATGGGCGCCTCCTGTTGGAGCTCTGCGCAGAACAGCGGCTTGTCATTACAAACACCCTTTTTCAGCAGAGGGACAGCCTTAAGACCACCTGGATGCATCCCCGATCCAAACACTGGCACCTCCTGGACTACATCCTGGTGCGAGAAAGTGACAAACAAGATGTGCTCCACACCAGGGTCATGCCTAGCGCGGAATGCCACACTGACCACCGGCTGGTTCGCTGCAAGCTCAACCTTCACTTCAAGCCAAAGCCCAGGAACAATAAAGCCCCCAGAAAGAGGTTCAATGTTGGAAAACTGCAGTCAGACGAAGCGAGAGGAAACTTCCAGGCAAACCTCAAAGCAAAGCTCGACGTTGCAACCCGCCTCACGGACCCGTCCCCTGAAACCCTCTGGGATCAGTTGAAGACTACCATACTGCAATCCACTGAAGAGGTACTGGGCTTCTCCTCCAAGAAAAACAAGGACTGGTTTGACGAAAACAGCCAGGAAATCCAGGAGCTGCTGGCAAAGAAGCGAGCTGCCCACCAGGCTCACCTTACAAAGCCGTCCTGTCCAGAGAAAAAACAAGCCTTCCGTCGCGCATGCAGCCATCTTCAGCGCAATCTCCAGGAGATCCAAAATGAGTGGTGGACTAGCCTCGCCAAACAAACACAGCTCAGCGCGGACATTGGCGACTTCAGGGGTTTCTACGAGGCTCTAAAGGCTGTGTACGGCCCCTCACCCCAAGTCCAAAGCCCGCTGCGCAGCTCAGACGGCAAAGTCCTCCTCAGCGTCAAGATCTCCATCCTCAACCGATGGTCAGAACACTTCCAATCTCTTTTCAGTGCCAACCGCTCAGTCCAAGATTCCGCCCTGCTCCAGCTCCCTCTAAGGCTAGAGCTGGATGAGGTTCCCACCCTGGATGAGACATATAAGGCAATCGAACAACTGAAAAGTGGCAAAGCAGCAGGTATGGATGGAATCCCCCCAGAAGTCTGGAAGGCTGGCGGCAAAACTCTGCATGCCAAACTGCATGAGTTTTTCAAGCTTTGTTGGGACCAAGGTAAACTGCCTCAGGATCTTCGTGATGCCACCATCATCACCCTGTACAAAAACAAAGGCGAGAAATCAGACTGCTCAAACTACAGGGGAATCACGTTGCTCTCCATTGCAGGCAAAATCTTCGCTAGGATTCTACTAAATAGAATAATACCTAGTGTCGCCGAGAATATTCTCCCAGAATCACAGTGCGGCTTTCGCGCAAACAGAGGAACCACTGACATGGTCTTTGCCCTCAGACAGCTCCAAGAAAAGTGCAGAGAACAAAACAAAGGACTCTACATCACCTTTGTTGACCTCACCAAAGCCTTCGACACCGTGAGCAGGAAAGGGCTTTGGCAAATACTAGAGCGCATCGGATGTCCCCCAAAGTTCCTCAACATGATTATCCAACTGCACGAAAACCAACAAGATCGGGTCAGATACAGCAATGAGCTCTCTGAACCCTTCTCCATTAACAATGGCGTGAAGCAAGGCTGTGTTCTCGCACCAACCCTCTTTTCAATCTTCTTCAGCATGATGCTGAACCAAGCCATGAAAGACCCCAACAATGAAGACGCTGTTTACATCCGGTACCGCACGGATGGCAGTCTCTTCAATCTGAGGCGCCTGCAAGCTCACACCAAGACACAAGAGAAACTTGTCCGTGAACTACTCTTTGCAGATGATGCCGCTTTAGTTGCCCATTCAGAGCCAGCTCTTCAGCGCTTGACGTCCTGCTTTGCGGAAACTGCCAAAATGTTTGGCCTGGAAGTCAGCCTGAAGAAAACTGAGGTCCTCCATCAGCCAGCTCCCCCCCATGACTACCAGCCCCCCCACATCTCCATCGGGCACACAAAACTCAAAACGGTCAACCAGTTTACCTATCTCGGCTGCACCATTTCATCAGATGCAAGGATCGACAATGAGATAGACAACAGACTCGCCAAGGCAAATAGCGCCTTTGGAAGACTACACAAAAGAGTCTGGAAAAACAACCAACTGAAAAACCTCACAAAGATAAGCGTATACAGAGCCGTTGTCATACCCACACTCCTGTTCGGCTCCGAATCATGGGTCCTCTACCGGCACCACCTACGGCTCCTAGAACGCTTCCACCAGCGTTGTCTCCGCTCCATCCTCAACATCCATTGGAGCGCTTACACCCCTAACGTCGAGGTACTCGAGATGGCAGAGGTCGACAGCATCGAGTCCACGCTGCTGAAGATCCAGCTGCGCTGGATGGGTCACGTCTCCAGAATGGAGGACCATCGCCTTCCCAAGATCGTATTATATGGCGAGCTCTCCACTGGCCACCGTGACAGAGGTGCACCAAAGAAAAGGTACAAGGACTGCCTAAAGAAATCTCTTGGTGCCTGCCACATTGACCACCGCCAGTGGGCTGATAACGCCTCAAACCGTGCATCTTGGCGCCTCACAGTTTGGCGGGCAGCAGCCTCCTTTGAAGAAGACCGCAGAGCCCACCTCACTGACAAAAGGCAAAGGAGGAAAAACCCAACACCCAACCCCAACCAACCAATTTTCCCTTGCAACCGCTGCAATCGTGTCTGCCTGTCCCGCATCGGACTTGTCAGCCATAAACGAGCCTGCAGCTGACGTGGACTTTTTACCCCCTCCATAAATCTTCGTCCGCGAAGCCAAGCCAAAGAAAAAAAAGACATACAGGGGAATGTGCAAGGATAAGGTGGATCTATGTTACGTGCAAGCACCAGACATTCAGTGAATTTTGCATCATGGATGCTGCCTGGATTGAAGATCTTATGAGAACAGGTTGAATGAACTTGGTCTTTTCTCCTTGGAGCGACCGAGGATGGGAGATGACGTGACAAAGGTGTACAAATGGCGAGAGGTGTTGGTCGTGTGAATGGCCAGATATTTTTCCCAGAGATGGTTGGGAGTAAGCACAGGAAGGTAAAGAGTTAAATTTTCACACAGAGTGGTGGGTGCATGGGATGCATTGCCGCCACTGTGGTGAATGGATGTCCAATAGGATGTTTTAAAAGATCCTGGACAGGTATATGCAACTAAAAACAACAAAAATATGTTAAGCAGTTGGGAAATTTTCAGGCTGTTGTAGGAGTAGGTTATCAGTTCGGCATGACATTGTGGGCTGAAATGCTTGTAATGTGTTGTAGATTTCTACTTTCTCTGTTCCCATGCTGCTCTGTGTTCTGTGGAAGCTGGATCATTGAACAGATTTAAAGAGGAGGAAGATACATTTGGGAGAGATGAGGGAAGTGAGGACTCTGTGCAACTGGCTCAGAAGAGGATTTTCTGCTTGGGACAGATCAGCCATGATCACAGTGAATGGTGGGGCAGGCCCAAGGCCACAGGAGACAATATCTGCTCCTGTTGTCCTGAGTTATCTGAGGGAGGTTCTCATCTGGGACTCACTCCCTGCAGAATGGTGGAAACAACCAATAAAGACTTTCAATATGGAATTGGACAGGCCTTTCAGAGGAAATGGCCTGCAGTGTTGCAGGAGAGGGAACTGATGGGATTGATGCATTGGGAGCCAGCACAGATGTGATGGGTTGAATAGCCTCCTGTGATACCTCCCCTGTCTCAAGTTAAAGGTTAACATTAGTTTGTTTGACAAGGATACATTTTGCAATAACACTGGCACTGAATTCCCAGCACCCTGAGCTGTCTGAGCATAGCCTTGGTCAGTGAGGTCACAGTGCAATATACGAGTGCTGGAGAAACTCAGCAGAGGACACAGATCTCAATTCAACACGGACAGAGACTAAACAAAACACAATACTGATGTCCCAGGGATGGACAATCTCAGCATTGCACTATAACTGTGACTCAGAAACATTAGCAGAACTGGACAGTAAGCATCAGAGCTCTACAACAGTCACTGCACTGTAAGGACACTGACCTTTATAACAGATACTGCACTGTAAGGACATAGATCTTCAGAATAGTCACTGCACTGTCAGGGCACAGACCTTTACAACAGTCACTGCTCTGTAAGGACACAGACCATTAAAACAGTCCATAAGAGCATAACATTTTGGAGCAAAAGTGTGCTCCAAATCAAGTCAGTTGCATTATCCCATTATAACCTGAAACACTGTATCACTCACTCACACTCCATTGTCTTTCCCCAGGCCTGTAATACTCTGATTGAGTCATTTAATTGTAATAACACAAACCTTTACAACATTAACTGCCTTTCCAATAATCACTTCACTTCAAGGAGACAAACTTGACAATGACTTAACAGTATATACACACACTTGTAAAACCATAACTGTACTGACCTTAACAATCATCACTGTTTTGCAAGGACAGTGCCCTCTACAACAGGCAGTGCACTGTCAGGACACAGACCTTTACTACAGTAACTGTACTGTAAGGACACAGACCTTTACATCAGCTAGTTGTACAAATGTAAAAAAGGGATAAGAAAAAGCAAAAGCAGAGAGAAAATACAGAAATAAGCAGGTTAGTCTGTACCTGGTGAGTTATTCTCCCATTGCCTGGGTTGAATTTTGTTGCACAAATCTTTGCACAGTCAGAGACATGGACGTTTACTGATTGTGTGACCGAAACATCCCTGTGATGAATTGACTGGAACCAATAATCCATCCCCACACTCTCCTGTAAGGGCACAAACCAATAAAACACAGGATGCTGGACTACAAGGTATTGTAATGCAAGGATCGCGACCCCCAACAACCACAGCACTGCTCTATTTTACAGCAACAACCCCTTTGCAGTACAGAGCAAGACGTGAACAACCCCTGCCCACACTCAGCTCACTGTGGACAGAGAGCTCTGCACAGCCTGTTTTTGGAGTAGGTTATCAGGTCGGCATAATACTGTTGGCTGATGGGTCTGTAATATGCTGGAGATTTCTAGTTTCTTTGTTCTTGTGCTGCCATGTGTTCTGTGGAAGCTGGATCACTAGACAGATTTAAAGAGGAGGAGGATACATTTGGGAGAGATGAGGGAAGTGAGGGTTCTGTGCAACTGGCTCAGAAGAGGATTTTCTGATTGAGACAGATCAACCATGATCACAGTAAATGTGGAGCAGGCCCAAGAGCACAGGAGGCCAACTCTGCTCCTGTTTGTTCTGTGTTCTCTCAGGGAGGTTCTCATCTGGGTTCACTGCCTGCAGGGGGCTGGAAATAGCCAGTCAGGGTGTTCAAAATGGAATTGGACTTGCAGGGTAGCAGGAGAGGGGATTGATGCCCTGCGAGCCAGCACAGATCTGAGGGGTTGAATAGCCTCCTGTGACACCTCAAGTTCAGGTCAGGTTGTGTACAAGGATACACTTTGCAATAACACTGTTACTGAATTCACAGCACAGTGTCTGAGCACAGTGAGGACACAGTGTGATACACTAAAGTGCTAGAGGACACAGACCAGTCGAACACTCTTTGATACATGGATGGAGACGGAACAAAACGCAACACTGATGGCCCAGAGATGGACAATCTCAGCATCGCACTGTAATTCAGACCCAGAAACATCAGCAGAACTGGACATTAAGGACACACACCTTTACCACAGTCACTGCACTGCACTTAGCATCACCCCGCTTCACAGCAGCCCCAGTGGTGGGGTCACTGACTTGGCTGGTGTTGCTGTTTCCCCTGAGAAGGAATCTCCCCCCAGCTGGATGCCCCTGGGTGTCCATGTCTGAGAGGGGATGGTCACAGAGGACTCCTGCTCCTCCCCCAGCGAGCCAGCCCTGCCTATGGTGGGGAATACCCTGCCTGTGGTGGGGAATCCCCTCCCTGCCCCTCCTGTCCGGGAGCCTGTCTGCTTCCATTTTGTTTGCAAACTTTATTTAAAAGATAAAAAAAACATACAGTATTGAAATAATCAGATAAAATTTTACATTGACACCCATCCCACCCCTGCAGTCAACTCCCTCAAGGGGAGCAAAAAAAAAATTTATATAGATTATATATATTTAAAAAATATTCTAAATGTTAATAACATTTCAAAGTATATCTAAATGCATATATTTCAAATACAGAGACCACTTACTAACAAATAAAGAATAATTATCATGCAAATTATATGTAATTTTTTCCATAACAACACATACTTTCAATTCATTATGCCAACATGCTATATTAATTTCAGTATCATCTTTCCAAGTACTTAGCAACACATTTACGCGCTACTGATAACACCAAACGTACAAAAGCAATTTGAATTTTATCCAATCCCATTCCTCTTAACGAATACAACTTTCCCAACAAGAAAATCGTTGGATCTAACGGTAGTATAAAATTATATAATTTCTCCAAAACTACTTTAATTCCTTGCCAAAATGATTGAACTTTAACACAATTCCATACAGCATGTAGAAAAGTTCCAATACATGAACCACATCTAAAACAAGAATTCAAATTACTAAACCCATATTTTTTTTTAAACTTTTTCTGGGGTCAAATATAATTGATGTAAAAAATTATAATTAACCATTCCATATTGTACATTAGTCAATTTAATTACATTGTCCTGACACATATTCGCCCAATCATCTTCGGGAAAAATAAGTACTAAATCACTCTCCGATTTAAGTTTAGATTTCTCCCTATCTGGTTTATCCATACTATCTTGTAACAAATTATACATAAACGGAAATATAACCCTTTTTCGGTATAGAGGAAATCAAAGATTCAAATCTCAACAAAGTAGGTAAAATCATCTCTCTACCATGATTGTCTTTTATCAAAGCTCTAAGTTGATAATACACAAACAAAGAATTTACAGGTATATCAAATCTTTCTCTCAATTGATTAAAAGAAAGAAATTGCCCCTCTACAAAACAATCTTGTATTGTCTTTATACCTTTTCTTCTGAAATAAACCACTCATCATCTATATTAGGGGCATAAAGATTCAGCAAAAATTTTACAGTTCACTCTTAATACACTGCCAGCATACCCCTCTGAAGATTCCAATTGAAAGGGTAAATTTTTATGAATCAAAATTGCTACTCCTCTTGCCTTAGAATTGAAAGAAGAAAAAATATGACAAACCCAATCTCTTTTCAATTTCAGATGTTCTTTCTCAGTCAAATGTGTTTTTTCTAAAAAAGCAATATCAATTTTCATTTTAATATAAGCCAATATTCTCTTTCTCTTAATTGGATTATTTACCCCTGCACATTAAAAGTTGCAAAATTTAATTTAGACATATTTTTTATACTACTAATATATTTACACACTATAAAATAATGCTCCCCTCTATAATTCTTCCAAAAAAGGAAAAAACCATCAAAATTTTTTTTTTTTTTTTTAAGTATCACACAAAGTATTCATTTTTATTTCCATCTCCATAAATCCTTGATTCATTTGAGTTATTTGTTTTGACATATTATGCATTTGACAAGCAATCCCTTCCAAAACAGTAAACACTGAATCCAGTCCATATTCCACTTCCACTTTTTGATATCCACCTTCTTTAACTGCAAGCTCCTCCTCCTGGATGAATTCCAATAAGGCAAGTTCCTCTTCTTCCTCAGTCATGGTAGATCCCTTGGATAAACGGCTGTAGGTCTGGACACCCGACTCCGGCACCCTGACCTCTTCGGGACGCCGGTCTTCGGGCTCCCCCACAGCGCATACTTTCTCCAGCAGCTCTCAGACCCACGATGCCCCACGCAGGCCAGGCAAAGCCGTTGGACGCACAGAAGCTTCACGTGAATGTGGGTCAGCAACGGTCAAGCTCACCGATGTGCCGGCGCCATCTTGCGGATGCAGGATTGGCACCATAGTCAAACTCAAACGGGCTGGACTCCTCTAATGCTTGGAGACTCCCAGTGACGACTCCGTGGATTGAGCTATGCAGGAAGGCCTCAATTCTTCCACACTTTTATATGGCAGTTTTTTCTGAAGCTGAGGTTTAACTTTTTTCACATTGGATGCCTGTGATAGTACAGATTCTCACCAATGTGAGTTGATATTTGTTTTGACATATTACACATTTGACAAGCAATCCCTTCCAAAACAGTAAACATTGAATCCAGTCCAGATTCCACTTCCACTTTTTGAGATCCACCTTCTTTAACTGCAAGCTCCTCCTCCTGGACAAATTCCAATAAAGTAATTCCTCTTCTTCCTCAGTCATTGTAGGTCCCTTGGATGAACCTGTGGGTCTGGACATGCGATTCTAGCACCCCGACTCTGTGTATATGTACAGATTGTAGTGTAGGATGACTGTGATTGGCTGAGAGTGTGGCCACACCTACTGGCAGGTCTTAAAGGATTGCTCCTAGCCAGACGGGTCATTCTGGACTGGTCAACCTACTTGTGATATGCTGCAGTCTTTTAGTTAATATAAGCCTTGGGTTGGATGAACAAATCTTTGGTTCTTTCGACGCGCTCTACAATTTTATTAACTAAAAAGTTTTGAGGGGATGCTATGGCTGAAATGCCTCGACATCGACCCACAGTCAGCTTCAGCCTTGAATGATTTTAAGCACTGGGTGAGATGCTTCGAAACATACTTACAGCTCTGACCCTGCCGTGATAGAGGACAACCATCGACTAATAATATTGATGACTATGGTGTCCCTAAGAGTCTACCAGTGTCCAGGACGCGACCACTTATGCCGTAGCCATGAAGGTGCTGAAAAGGCTCTATGAGCCAGGGTCGATGCTCGGTACAAACTTGCTATAAGGAGGCAACAGCCCGGTGAATCCTGTAGAGCTTATATTCAGGTACAAAGGGCAATGGGCAGGGACTGTGCCTGCATAGACAGAACTGCTGTGGAGACCACAGATGATCTCATTCGGGATGCCTTTGTGGTCGGGGTTCGATCGAATGAGGTGAGGCAGTGCCTGCTAGAGCACGGGGTATAAAACCCAGAGGACGTGATCTGGATCGCAGAGACGATGGAGGCTGCAGTCTTAAGTATGGACATGTACTCTCGGGGCTGGACCCCACACTCTTATGTGAGTAGGATCCCCTCCCTCTACCCTACTATTGCCGCTACGCTGTCTGATGCAACCCCAAAGTGTTATTTCTGCGGGAGGAACAAGCACATCAGGTCTCAGTGACCTGCAGGAAAAGCCAGGTGGCCACCGTCAAACACAGTGCCTCGTGTGAAGCCTAATCGCCACTCTCCATTTCATACACTTTTTCCTCAGAGCTCTCGTCAAATGAGAGCGAGGACTCCACCGCGTAGCAGCACCTGACGTCTCAGGGAAGACGCCGAGCGCGGAAGGTACAAGCCACCCTCATTGCAATGATGTTCACCCTACCTCATGAAGCAATGTCCGACCAGGCCCCAGCTCTGACCTCAACGTCCACCGCCGCTGCTGACCGGGGACCCGCTGCCGCTACCAACTGGGGACTGGCCACCACCGAGGCAGCTGACCAGGTACCCACAACTGAGACCGACAGCAAGCAGCGACCCCCAACACTTACCGTTGGCTGGCCGACACCCCCAGAAGGCTGCAGGTAACACCAACTCCTCTACGCTGTCTCTTCAGGCCCAACTGTTTGCGTGACGTCATCACGCACACGTTGCATGACGTCATCACGCACACGTTGCATGACGTCATCACGCACACGTTGCATGACGTCATCACGCACACGTTGCATGACGTCATCACGCACACGTTGCATGACGTCATCACGCACACGTTGCATGACGTCATCACGCACACGTTGCATGACGTCATCACGCACACGTTGCATGACGTCATCACACAGGACTTCAATGTCCCCATTACAAGTCTTTGCATCAATAACCCTCGACCAGGACTTCCCCCAACACCTCACAAAAGCTATGGAACTGATTAAAGTGCATGGACACTATACCAATTGCTTATTTGACTCGGGGTCAACTGACAGTTTTATCTGCCCAGACCTGGCCTCCCGTTGTAGACTGGCTATTCTCCCCACTGCACAGAGAATTTCATTGGCGACCAGATCGCACTCGACTAGGGTAAAGGGGTACTGTGTGGCGACCCGGAAAGTCCAGGGCATCATGTTCACAGACTTCAAACTATTAGTCCTTCCCCAATTGTGCGCCCCTGCACTGCTGGGCCTTGATTTTCAGTGCCAGTTTCAAACTGTTTCCCTGCACTTTGGGGGGCCTCACGCTCCACTCTCTGTCTGTAACCACACCAACCTGGAAGCCTCCAGCCTGCGGCAACCCAAGCCACCTGGCCCTGTGCCCAGGGGCCTCACCTGTAGACTCCACCCTCCGAGTTGCTCTGCCAACGCTTTTCACAACCTCACCCCTGGCTGGAAGCCTGTGGCCGCCAAAAGCCGCAATATAGTTATGAACACAGGAAATTCATCACAAGCGAGGTGCACAGATTGCTGGACGAGGGCATTATCGAACCCAGCTCGAGTCCATGGAGGGCCCAGGTGGTGGTTGTTAAAAACGGGGAGAAATCATGGATGGTGGTTGACTACAGCCAGACAAACAACCGCTTCATGCTTCTGGATGCGTACCCCCTTCCATGGATCACGCATGTGGTGAATCATATCGCCCGGCCTATCATCAGCTCCCAATCTGCAGAGAAGACCGACCTTTCACGGCCTTCAAAGCAAATTGGCGGCTGTATCAATTCCTCAGGGTACCCTTTGGTGTCTCAAATGTCGTCGAATGGACCAGATGGTGGACCAGAACGGGCTGATTGCTATTTTCCCATATCTGGACAATGTCACCATCCGCGGCCATGACACAGAGGATTCCAACCTTGAGAAATTTTTTCAGACTGCAATTCGGCTGAACTTGATCTACAATTTCGACAAGTGTGTCTTCCGGACCACTTGGCTCGCAATTCTGGGTTGTGTGGTGGAGAAAGGGGTGGTCATGCATCCCCTCATGGACTGGCCCCGCCCACACCCAGAAGGCATTCAGACACTGCCTGGGCTTTTTCTCTTACTATGCCCAATGGGTTCCACACTATACCGACAAGGCACAGCCACTCATCAAGATCACCTCCCCCCTGTCAACCGAAGCCAGAGTGGCCTTTGACCGCATCAAATCGGACATCGCTGCTGCAACACTGAACGCCATCGACGAATCCATTCCATTCCAAGTCGAGAGCGATGCGTATGACTTTGCACTGGCAACCACTTTGATCCAGGCTGGCCAGCCGGTAGTCTTCTCCAGAACCCTCCAGGGTCTTGAGAGCCCACACTCCTCTGTCGAGAAGGAGGCCCAGGCCATAGTCAAAGCAGTACGTCATTGGAGACATTACCTCACGGGCAGGTGCTTTGTGCTGCTGACCGACCAACGCACGGTCTCCTTCATGTTCAGCAATACCCAGCGAGGTAAGATCAAGAATGACAAAATTGGGGGCGTGGCAAGATGGCGTAGGGAGCGGACGTGCATTCCCGGTCTCCCCCAGGCAGTTATATAAATACCTGTTTTAAGAATATTTCTTTTCTGTTAAAAGTCTTTGTTTTGTTTATCAATTGTTTTTAGTTTAAAATGGCAACAAAGATTAAGGAAAATAGAGTTCAAATACAGAACAAAACTACACTCTCCGACTTTGGAAGAAACTCGGCCTACTTGCCCAGACAGAACCACGGAGTCAAGGCTGGAATTTTCTTAAGAACGGAGCTCATTAATTGGACTGTCGGATAAGCTGGCCTTGGACACCCCTCTGAAAGATGGTGATGAATATTGATTTGAAATGTTTTATGAAGATAAATTGCAGTAATTGGCATTGGTTGCCCGTGAGTTTTAAAAATCCAGATAACATTAAAGTTTATTAGTGATTTTTTTTTGGATGGAATATCGGAAGGATGAATTTATTATCTATAAATACAGAACAAAATTACATTCTTTGACTTTGGAAGAAATTTGACCTATTTGCCCAGACAGAGCCGGAGTTGGTGCTGGAATTTTCTCAAGAACAGAACTTATTAAAGTTGATTTCGGACTCCTTTTTGAAAGATGGCGACGAATGTTGATTTGAAATATTTGAAATATTTTCTGAAGATAAACATATATATGGAACTCCTTGACCTGCAATAGGGTTTATCAGTGATTTTTTTTTGGATGGAATATTGGAAAGTGAATTTATTATCTGTGAGTATGCATACATTGCAAACAGATTTTAATAGTTTTGAAAAGGTTTTTTTTAAACTAAACAACAACAAGATCAGTTTAATATTGAGAAAATTGGAAAAAACGGAAACTTTATTATTAAATTTGGAAATTCAGTAGAAAGAAACTATGAACAAGATTGATGATTTATAAAATTAAAGTCGAAGGAGCAATGTCCAAGAAGAGTTAAAAATTTTGAATAAGTTTTTCTTGAAAATAAACAATAATTTCAACTTAACATTGAGAAGATTGACAAAGTGGAAAATTTGGTATTAAATTGGGAAACACAGAAGAAAGAACTTATGAATAATATTGATGCTTTAGAAGATCAAGACCGAAGGAATTATGTTCAAGAAAATTTTAAAAGATTTGAAAAAAACTTTTTTTGCAAGTAAGCTACAAATTCAACTTGAGACTGAGAAGAATGGAAGATTTGGTGTTGAACTGGGATGTTCAGAGGTGTTTTAATTCAGTGGATGAAATTCAGGAAGACTTGAAAAAAAATTTAAAAAAAACTTTTATTGATTGTAAACAATGTTTAACTCAGTGTTGGGAGGGTGGAAAGGGTGCAAAATTTAATATCAAGTTTGGATTTTCAAAAAAAAGAGTTTATGAATAAGATTAGTTAAATTGATGGACCGGGGTTTTATGGATATAAGAAATGATGATTTTTCGGTTTATACGTGTATTTTGTCTGCCTGGGGGGGGGGGGGGGGAGGGAGTGGTACTTCTGCTCCCGAAAGTCCTAAGGGGTTAGGGGAGGTGGGGGGGGGGTGAAAATTTGAAAATTATTTAGTATCTATTATGTAATATTATACTAAGTCAATCTGAAATGAATGTATGGAGATACTATAAATAAATTTCGAAAAAAAAATGACAAAATTGCCAGGTTTTAACCTAACCTCCCCCTATTCCTTTTGCCGCAGGTCACGTGCTTGAACAGAGGGACCAGCACCATCCCACCAGCTCAGGCCAGACTGTCGACAATGCCATTGGGGAATTGAGCGAAGCAGTGGCCGCAACCTATGGGGCTGCCGGCGACATGACTCCGGCGATCCCAATTCCGGCACCTCTAACCTCCATCCATTTTGGGGTCAGTTCTCAAAGAAGGGGTGAATGTGATAGTACAGATTCTATCACCAATGTGTATATGTACAGATTGTAGTGTAGGAAGACTGTGATTGGCTGAGAGTGTAGCCACACCTATTGGCAGGTCTTAAAGGATTGCTCCTAGCCAGACCTGGTCATTCTGGACTGGTCGACCTACTTGTGGTATGCTCCAATCTTTTAGTTAATAAAAGCCTTGGTTTGAGTCAACAAGTCTTTGGTTCTTTCGAGTGCTCTACAATACCATCAGAAAGCACTGTTATTTAAATAACTAAATCTTATTTTTAGCCACTTTTATATGATTGAAAAACCGGGTATTTAATGATCCAGCTGGTGATAGGTGGAGTATGCTCTTTCTTCTACATCATCTTGCCATGCCCCCAGCCTGTCTGCCACCTATCTGCCCCTCCATCAGTCCGACTGCTGCTTGGGGGGGTGGGGGTGGAACACTCTCTGCCTCTCTGCCCACGGCCTTGTCAGGGACACTTCTTTCTCCCTGATCGGGCCCATGTGACAGGAGGCGCGGTCACTGCACTCACCCCCAACCCTCCCGTGGGGGTGTGAGAGATGAGAAAAACTGATATTGCAATATGAACATGAAGAAAATAAAATTGATACATAATTAAATGAATAAAGCCAGTACAAACAACATGAGACATGGATATTAGAAGGCAGGAAGCTGACACTGTCTGAGTAAGATAAGAATCTCCTAGAGAATCAGCAAGTTCACTAACTGAAGGAGATAAGGACAGACAATTGATGATAGAAGTAGAGTTAGTCTGAACAAGATAAGGGTCTCCAAGCCCCAGATAGAATTAGCAAGGCTTGCGTAAATAATTAGAAAACCTTAGACAGTATTCTACATAAATAATTAGTAAGCCTTACACAGATTTATCAAGTTATGTATATTAAACTAGTAAACCCTAGACAGGATTAGCGAACTCTGCATATGAAGAGACTGCAGCTCTGAGAGGTGTGAATGGGGACAAGGGCAAGGTTGTGAATAAGGACAATGAGGATAATGACAATGAGGATAATGACATGAGAAGACACCGACAGGATACCCCCTAGTCCTCCAAGTGCACAGAAACAGCAGGTACGCAGGCAGGATTGCCTAATGCCAAACTTCTCCAGCAGGAGGCAGAAGAATGTAAGGGGGGGGGGGGTTATTCCTATACTGAGATAAATTGTATAAAAGTTGGGTGAGCCCCAGTGTATGTGTGTATTCCCAGGGTAAGGGGAAGCACCCAACTTTGCATTGTTGTATAATAAATGTTCTTTGTTCTCAATTTTTGTCTGGAGCAATTTCTTTAAAGGTAATTCTGTTTCTAACAAATGGGGGCTTGTCCGGGATCACACTCCCTCCACTGACAGAGTGCCTAACGACGAGAGTAGGTGCACCCCAGCTGATTCAGCTGGACTCACGGACGATGGGTGGCTGGTCAGTGGAAGAAGCAAGTGATATCCGAGAAGAGGCATTGAGAACAAACGACGGAAGGAAGCGCGCTAGAGCATTGCTACTGGAACTCGGTAAGAGGAATTTTACTTGCCTATCAGTATGGGAAGTGTGGGTAGCAAGGAAGAGAGTCCTGATAAAGGATGTGAGAATCAGATAACTACGTACAGCCTGCTTGGATTGATGTTATCTGAGTGGGGCGCGGGAAGGACCCGTGGACAGGACAAACTGACCATGGTCAGGTATTGTTGTATAGAATGGGTTAAAAGCCCGGTTAAAGGGAGCTCCATGTACTGGCCAAAACTCAGATCCGAGGATGACTGGATGTGTCAAGCATTGAACATCTGGCTCTAACAAAACCAGAGAGATAAACGAGAGCAGGGAATATGCAGCCTGCTGGCTCAGGGGATCAATTGGTTTTGAATGAAAAAGAATGCAAGGACAAGAGAGAGGAGGAACCTTTTGTCCCTGAACCACAAGGGTGGGATGTGCTACATTCCCTCCCTCCACCTTATGTTCCTCCTCTGCCGGCTCCTATCTTTCCTCCCCCTCCTATGCCCTACCCTTCTGCACCTTCCCCTCCTCCCCCACAGCTAGAGAAAAGAGAAGAGAATAGGAGTGGTATGATGACTCGCTCACAAAGCACTCGATTACCACCTCTGTTGACAGGAGAGAGAGGTAACTTTAATTCAGAACAGTGTGAGACTCTTCAGGAAGAAAGGGCAGAACCCTTTGATTCATTTCCCAGGGAGCAGGAACCCAGACCTAATAAGCCAGAAACAAACTGGATGAGACCACTGCGGGAAGTTCCCATGGGAGAGGGTCTCGGTTTCGTAAATGTGCCCCTGACCAGTACTGAAGAGCGTAACTTTAAGTAAGAACTGACCTCCCTGATAGAAGATCCCCAGGGATGTGCCAAACAGTTAGACCAATTTTTGGGACCAAATATATATACTTGGGATGAGTTAACATCTATCTTTAAGACTCTGTTTACTTTGGATGAGCATGGAATGATTCGCCAGGCAGGGATTAGAGTCTGGGATAAGGATCACCAAGGATCACCAAGGGGGACCAGATGCGGTACCTGGAGAAGCTAAATTCCCCTTGGCTAGACCTAATTGGGATAAAATTGGGTCGGGTATTGATGGAAGAATACAGGGTTAATTTGATAAGAGAAATCAAGGAATCTGTCCCAAAGGGACAGAATTTTAAGAATATCTTTGAGGTTCCCCAAGGTCCCGAGGAGACCCCCTCTGCATTTCTGAATAGATTGCGCACGGCAATACAACAATATGGGGGTCTCGACATAGAATCCCCAGCAGGGGAACGATTGGTACTAACGGGTTTTGTTACCAACTCAGCCCCAGACATTAGAAGAAAATTACAAAAGACGGAAAATTGGCATGAGCATGGAATTACCCAGCTTCTACAGATTGCACAAAAAGCATTTGGTCTGAGGATAAGCAGAAAGGAAAGGCGAAAATTTTAATGCAAGCAGTTAAAGGAATAGTAGATGAGTAACATGAAAAAGGCAGTGACTGTGTGCCAGCTCCTGGACGTTGGGAGAAGCGCCAGGAGTGGGAGTAGAGACCAGAGATAATTTCATAAATCACGACTTCTCACTTCAGTCACTGACCAATATTAATTAAAATTCAGGCTAAAATGTAAATTTCATAAATGATCGTTTATCGATACTGTAGAATGAGTGAATTTAACTACCAGTTAATTTCATTTTATGAAATAAATTGTATTCAAACGTGATTTTGCACAGGGAGTATGTGAGAGTTGAGCGATGTTATAACATTTGCAGGGAGAAATGTTTGCACTAATAGGGTGAGTTCTACACGTTTTATTTTAAGTGTATGTAAGATAAAGAAAGGATCTGATGTGTAAAGTTGCTGGATCAGCCAGTTGAAGGGGGAGTGTGCATGTCCCTTTAAGCGCATTGTGGCACTTGAAATTGAGGCTTCAGGCTCCTATCTTGCAGTTAGAGGTATGGAGCCCTATCAATAGATTTAGTACATTTCTTCTACACATTCAGCAGTCAAGGTCCGTGAGTTTAAAGATCACCCACCTCTGGAGAATAAAGATACCTCTGGGGATTCCCATAAGTTTAATCATTCATTTCTCTGGTGCATTTTCCTCCGGAGTGAAATTAATGCCTCAGCTCAATTTTTCTGTATTGCCGCTGTAATTTAATTCATGATAACTCTCCTCCCCCCATTCAACAGGTTTATATTTAAATCCGGTAGTGCGGAAGTTACATTGTAAATGATCACAGAGGTAAACCCTGCGCGACGAGATTTAGCTTATTGGAGAAATAAACCTGGTGCTGTGTGAGTACTGCAATAGGTGGAATATGATTTAAATTGGTGGCATAGTTCAGAACAGTTGGGTGCATAAGAATAATAATATCATTAATAACTCACAGATCTTGTACCAGATGCTATTTAGTACATCTTGACTTAAGGACTGGAGAAATTGGCATGTTAGAATGGGATTGGCATGGCACCAATATTTCTTGATACAATAATGACTCCACTAGCTCCAGGATTCATGCAGCAGAACTTTAAGTGGAATATAATAGAAACTAGCCTGTACTTAAATGATTGTGTGTGCAATCTTCATAAAAACATCTTTTAAATTTTTTTGGTGCCTGTTTTACAGACTGTTTTAAATAAGGCCAGCTCCTGTGAGCTGTGGCACAAGGCATTTAATGTTTAAAATTACAATAGCAATGTTAAATAATCGTCAAATTCATTGCCGTCGGCAGTGACAAAGACATGTCTTATTCCCACTCGGCTATTTTAAAATAAATTCATTTAGAATACAGTTAATATCACTCGCCGAATCATTATGGCTAATTGTGTACTTAAGGTAGAACTAAAGGTTGAATATGTTTCAAGTTCTTTCGCAGGGGCTCTTGTGCTGCAATGTCTGTTATGTACTCACTCTAACAAATTGCAGGTTGGTTGCCTCATACAGACAAGCAGCTCCAACTGCATTTTAATAAGGTCTAATATATTCAAAAACCATGGAAATATGGTTTGTGTTTAATTTTACAATTTTTACACTAACACAAAGAAAAGTCAGATTGTTATTCATTTTATTAAATCTGGTGATTGGTTATATGTAAAAGCATGCCAACATCACCAACAGAAACCTGTCTGGGATGGCCCCTATTGTGTACTTTTGATTACAGACACTGCCGTGTGAACGAAAGAAAAAGGCTGGAGCCACATCCAACGAATTAAACCAGCTACTGAATCACAGAATAACAACATTGATAATCTACCCTCCACCTGGCATGCAGTCCCTCTTCCTTCTGACCTGAAAGTTACACTACGCCGTGAAAAAGTGCCATAATGTTGTTTTTACCATTCATTGTATTGTTTAATTGTTGCTTCTCTATTTCTGGGACATCACTTAATTATTGACAATGTATTAAGTCCTCCTGGGTTAGGGGCAGCAGAGGTGACAATTATTTTCCTTTAGAATGTAGACAGGGCATAGATTTAATGTATAGTCATAGTGGGATATGGGTTAACAAGGGATTCCAATACGCACCAGGGGAACTGAACAGCTTTAGTGGAGTACATCTAATTTGTATCTTAGCCTACACAGGTATTAAAGACAGGAGTTTTAAAGCGATAGCACAAAGGACATGGTGGGACAAAGACAGACAGAATGGTAGTCAGGATTGTACATGTTGCAGAGAGAGAGAGAGAGAGAGAGAGAGTTAATACATATGCTAATGTACACAGACAGGCTTGCACTTACAAGTTCAATGATACTCATGCAGACAAGCTGATAGCAGACAAGCTGCAACAACTCTCCCCAGCTTGGTCTCTTCTCAAACATCCTTTGGGTCCCTCAGACATTCAAAATGATAAGCACCACCTCGTTAAGGGGAGTTCCAGTTGTAAACGCCGTAAGCTGCTACAGAACGCTAAGGCTGCTTGGCATTTAAATCGTTTAATCAGACTCCAAACAGCCTTGGACATTATCATCAAACAGAGAGCAATGGCCCTGAATTTAGGGGCTGAAGAAAAACGACAGAGCCACAGTTCAACAAAACCGCCTGGCTCTCGATTACTCGTTGGCTGCTGAAGGCAGCATTTCTGAAAGACTGGTTAAGGACAATGCTTACAACAGTCAGGCGGTTAAAGACACTGCTTCAGGACTTCGACAAGAATCTGCCCATGCTCAGACTTGGCAACCTTGGACTGATGTGGGATGGACTAGACTTTTTACTGAAAACTGGAGCCTGATACTCACAGCCCTTATAGCAGCTGGACTCGCAATTCTGACCTTTATGGTGCTCCCCTGCCTAAAGACTTGGGTGCAGTATTTAATTCATCGAACCCCTCGTCAAAACACTATAACCCAAAGGATGTATGTTTCCCTAATTCTGTCTAATGACACAGAGACTGCAATCCGGTTACTGACCAGCTGGGAAAAACACCAAGTTGTCAAGTAAGACATTTTCAGTTAAGCACATCAGTAATACTGATCTAAAAGAAAAGTGAGGATTGTGAGAGATGAGAAAACTGATATTGCAATATGAACATGAAGAAAATAAAATTGATACATAAGTAAATGAATGAAGCCAGTACAAACAACATGAGACGGATATTAGAAGGCAGGAAGCTGACACTGTCTGAGTAAGACAAGAATCTCCTAGAGAATCAGCAAGTTCACTAACTGAAGGAGATAAGGACAGACAATTGATGATAGAAGTAGAGTTAGTCTGAACGAGATAAGGGTCTCCAAGCCCCAGATAGAATTAGCAAGGCTTGCATAAATAATTAGAAAACCTTAGACAGTATTAGCCAGTTCTACATATATAATTAGTAAGCCTTACACAGATTTATCAAGTTATGTATATTAAACTAGTAAACCCTAGACAGGATTAGCGAACTCTGCATATGAAGAGACTGTAGCTCTGAGAGGTGTGAATGGGGACAAGGGCAAGGTTGTGAATAAGGACAATGAGGATAATGACATGAGAAGACACCGACAGGATACCCCCTAGTCCTCCAAGTGCACAGAAACAGCAGGTAGGCAGGCAGGATTGCCTAATGCCAAACCTCTCCAGCAGGAGGCAGAAGAATGTAAGGGGGGGGGGGGTTATTCCTATACTGAGATAAACTGTATAAAAGTTGGGTGAGCCCCAGTGTATGTATGTATTCCCAGGGTAAGGGGAAGCACCCAACTTTGCATTGTTGTATAATAAATGTTCTTTGTTCTCAATTTTTGTCTGGAGCAATTTCTTTAAAGGTAATTCTGTTTCTAACAGGGGGAACGAGACCCCGGACCTTCATACCGCTCGCCCTTCCCAAGGCCGCACTCCCACCCCAGCAACTCCTCCACCGAAAGCGCGGCTCAAACAAGGGCCGGGCCTGCCCTTCGGACACCCCGCTGCTCCCGCTCAACCCGGTTCAAGTCTTACCTCCACCCAACTCCAGCCTCTTCCGTGGACCGACCCGTTGCTTGGCGCTCAGTGAAGTTCGCAGGTCTGTGACGTCACCACACACGCCTTGCTTGGGGCTGGCGTCACGTGACGTCCTGAGGGAGCCGATATCAGAGAAGTGGCCGTGGGCCGTCATTGCGCACAGGGGCTTTACAGAGACATTTCTAGATCCAATCTACACCCGGGGAAGCGAAGTGTTCATTGGAACCGGGAACACAGGGGAATAAAGCAGTGATGGATGAGGGAAATAAATAAAGAAGGGAAACGTTAGCACGTGATAAAACTGGCCAGAAATGTGGAAAACAGACCATCAGAGTTAATGGTGAGGTTTTTAAAAGGAAAACTGTGAAGAAAATGGGCGGTGAAGCTGCGCTCAGTGAGTCTCGGGCGGGGACTGGGCTCAGTGATGGACAATAAGGAGGCGGTAGATTGAGAAAGAGATGATGAGCATCAACCTGGATAAACGTTGGTTCGGGAACAGCTGGAGGAGTGTGGAAGTTCTGGTCCCCACCCTGAAGGAAGGACATGACTGCAGGGAACAAGCTGCAGAGTGGATTTACCAGGAGGTTGCCTGGAATGGAGCCTTTGAGTGAAGGTTAGAGAGTGGAAAGGCAGACTTGGAATGGAGGAGGCTGAGGTTTATGTGATTGTGACGGGTTCGGTCAGGGTGGGCAGTGCGAAGGTTTCCTCCATAACAGCCACGTTAAATTAAAGTCCGTCGGTGCCGGTTGAGGAGGCGGTATGAGGAGAGCCGAGGATTTCGGATTTACCCAAAGGGCGGTTACAATCGGGAACGAACTGCCTGAGAATGTTGTGGAGGCAGGGACACTCACATTTCCTGTCATGTCCGGAGGAACAATCAGGTCACCAAGAACCATGCTGATCAATGGAAATTATATAAATGAGGACCTGATATTCGGCATGAACATGATGGATCGAATGGCCTATTTCCCGAGATACACAGGAGACTGCAGATGCTGGAATCCGAAGCCGAACACAATCTGTGGACGAATCAGCGGGTCGAGCGGCATCAGTGGGACAGAAGGAAACGGCGACTATTATTTTTCTCCCACTGGTGCTGCTTCACCCGTTAAGTTCGTCCAGCAGATTGTGTTTTTGGCCGGTTTCTGTGCTGTGTGACCACAGGGCTCTACAGAGGATACTGGTAACCCTCCCAGAAGCAGCTGTCGGTTTAGATTTGGAAAGAGGGGGATCTCAGAAAGATTACATTCAACAGGAGAGTGCTACTGAGCTCGGCGTTGGTGCTGCGGGCTGACAAGTCTCCGTGTCCCGGTGAACCTCATCCCAGGGTCTTACGGAATTGGCTGGTGAGTGGGTTTAAACTTTATAAGTGTCCTCAGTTTAGCGCCGGTTCAAATATTATTGTTTTAAATTAACAAACTGTCGCACAAAAATAAAAAATGAGAAGCTGTTACTGAAGATGCAATAACAGGACCCTTCAAAGTAAACGGGAATCTGGGAAAATGTTCTATTTGATTGACGAGTTCAACGGAATTCTTTGCAAGTGATGTGCTTTGGTTCAGGTTTTTCTGCAGATGTTCTGAGGCGTGGAGGATGGTCTTGATAAGGCGACACGTTGAAGGTTCGCGCACAAAATAGAAGAGGCCAGGAGCGAAAGACAGATCATATTCGGGTGAATAAAAGATTCCCTGTCCGCCAAGCAAGAGGGAGTGGGCAATCATGGATGTTTTTCTTTTGGTTTGCGAGAATGAGTGGTGTATCATCGGGATCAGGGCCGGGGCCTGGACTTAAAACAACGAAATTACATTTCAATTCAACGGTTCATGGAGAACGGTGTGGTCTATTGTTTAAAGAGGAGAAACTCATTTAACAAAGAGATGGGGCGATTCAGAATCCAAGGATGAGAGACAGTGAGAACTCCCAAGAACGTGAATGTGCAAATGGGAACATTGTAAGAGAGTGTTCCTTTGACTGAAGTACCTGTGTTGAGGGGTACGATTACATCGCCTGATTTCCCAATTCCTCTTTTGGAATATTGAATTTTTTTTCCCCTGTTACGGGAAAGCGCCGGTACCCAGCTCAATCCTGAAATGGGAATTAACGGCAAAAATCTCATTGGTTTTAATATTTCTGTCTAAAAGCAGCGAACATGTCAGTGATCGTCACTCAGTGAAAGTCTCTTCTCCTGTTGTTAGGGACGCCGGGCAATGCTCATGTCGGCTCTTCGTTTGCCTCACGCCAGACACGAGTTGAAGTGTATCATGTATTTTGCATCTTTAATGTGTTATTAAGTGAGAATAAAGGGAACCTTTGATTGGGGGAGAGAACGCGGTCAGTGCAGCAATAAAACGGGTTTAAAGGGAAATTGCTTCCTTTAATTCAGATCAAACATTCTTGACAGAAGGGAGAAAGGCGGAGGTGCCGGGAGCTGTCAGCGAGAGATCTCCAGTATGTCCACTTGCTGCCATAAAGTTGCTCTGTGCCTCCGGCGCCTCCCGCTTCACTCAGTTCCGAGAACCGGAGAGTTTGTGCAGAGTCGCCGACATGACCGAGACCGCAGCGGCTGCTCGTAAATGTGAGGTTCTTATGCAGCTTTGTCTTACACCACCCCACCTACTCCCCAATTCCATCCCGGTCAGCTCTTCGAGACACTGTGAGCGGCTCTGAAAAGAGCCTTTAGATCATAAGAGTTCACTTTCTGCCGCTTTATTTGCTGGCTGCGCCGGTTTTCTTGGGCAACAGCACGGCCTGGATATTCGGCAACACACCTCCCTGGGCGATGGTCACCCCTCCCAGCAGCTTGTTGAGTTCTTCGTCGTTGCGGACGGCCAGCTGCAGATGTCTGGGGATGATGCGGGTCTTTTTATTGTCCCGGGCCGCGTTGCCGGCCAGCTCGAGGATTTCAGCCGTCAGATATTCGAGCACAGCAGCCATATAGACCGGGGCTCCGGCGCCCACCCTCTCAGCATAGTTGCCTTTTCTCAGGTGCCTGTGAACACGGCCCACTGGAAATTGCAGTCCGGCCCGAGACGAGCGAGACTTAGCCTTAGCTCGAACTTTGCCGCTGGTTTTGCCTCGTCCGCTCATTCTGACAATTTCACACTTTCACCGAGAACAATAAAACAGTGCCGCAGTCGCCCTTCTTATACCTTCTGTAGGAATGGAGTGGGAGCCTTCTGATTGGAGATTAAGGGCTTGATTTCATTGGTGAGCGAGGTACCCAATCCAAGAACTGCTTTATGAACCAATGAACAGGCGGTAGGGTCGTTGAGTGCCGAAAATATCCGCCAGCCCCCAAAGCGCTGACATTTGAAAAGCGGCTCGACATTTTATGCAAAGTTGGTAACAAGTTGTGACACTGAGCGATTATGTGATTTCTGCTGACCAGCCGTTACTCAAACACCTCACTCTTTGTATGCATTGATGTTCCGACAATTCCCGAGAACTTCGTTACCTGATTCTTTCAGTAACAGAGGCTGAAAAGGAAATAATTCTCAGCTGCGGTCTCCAGTTCTGATAGGTCTGGAGAAGCCTGTGGACATTTTGTACAGTGAAGTCGGGTTCCCCGGTGAATGACAGAAATCACTAACCTTCTGACTGGTGATGGTGGTCCATTAAGCCTGGACCAGGGATCGGCAACATTCAGCATTAAAAGAGCCATTTGGGCCTGTTTCCCACCAAATAAAAACCCATATGGAGCCGCAAAACCAGTTTGATCCCTAAAATGAAGAAAACATCGCAGATAGTTTAATTATACTTACGCTATGTATACAAGGAGAATAATTTGTTACATTTATGAAATAAAGGAACTACAAACAGAAAACAACTGACATTTTATTTCTGTTTGTAACAAAGCAAAACAACAAATTATTTTGAACTCTTAAAAAAAAAGACACTGACACATATAAGTTTCAAATAAAATACTCAATGCAGGCCTGTTTGAGTCCATCCATTATTTGTGGAATTTTTTAAAAAAAGAAATATTCGCTTTAATTAAAAAGAACAAACAAAAAAATGCCACTTTGTATTTTATTCTGAAGGTTCCCATCATCCGTTGACTTCCTCACTCCCGTAGCTACAGTAGTCAACCGCCAACCTAGATGTTATAGATAGAAAATTTAGGTTAAAATGGCTTAAGTTAAAATGTGATGATTAATCATAAAAAGGGAAGCCAGAACGGACAGGGAGCTTACTAGCAGCCAAGGACAAAAAGTTCAGCTGGATATGTTTTTTTTAAACATATCTTTTCATGGTCATAGTGAGAGACATGCAGGAGACAAAAGATTGATAAGAAGGGTGAGAAACAGAATTTAGTGTATGTAGAGTTCGCAGCGTACGTAACGAACGTGATAATTAAAAATGCAGTTGTACTTAGAATGCTTTTGCAATACTAACCAATTAAAACAGTATTAATAAGAAGGGATTCCATCCATACCTGCTGCTTTGCCACTTTTCAGTTGTTCGATTTCCTTATATGTCTCATCCAGGGTGGGAACCTCATCCAGCTCTAGCCTTAGGGGCTGTTGAGGGAGCTGGAGCAGGGCGGAATCTTGGACTGAGCGGTTGGCACTGAAAAGAGATTGGAAGTGTTCTGACCATCGGTTGAGGATGGAGATCTTGTCGCTGAGGAGGACTTTTCCGTCTGAGCTGCGCAGCGGGCTTTGGACTTGGGGTGAGGGGCCGTACACAGCCTTTAGAGCCTCGTAGAAACCCCTGAAGTCGCCAATGTCCGCGCAGAAGTCTGGAAGGCTGGCGGCAAAACTCTGCATGCCAAACTGCATGAGTTTTTCAGGCTTTGTTGGGACCAAGGTAAACTGCCTCAGGATCTTCGTGATGCCACCATCATCACCCTGTACAAAAACAAAGGCGAGAAATCAGACTGCTCAAACTACAGGGGAATCACGTTGCTCTCCATTGCAGGCAAAATCTTCGCTAGGATTCTACTAAATAGAATAATACCTAGTGTCGCCGAGAATATTCTCCCAGAATCACAGTGCGGCTTTCGTGCAAACAGAGGAACCACTGACATGGTCTTTGCCCTCAGACAGCTCCAAGAAAAGTGCAGAGAACAAAACAAAGGACTCTACATCACCTTTGTTGACCTCACCAAAGCCTTCGACACCGTGAGCAGGAAAGGGCTTTGGCAAATACTAGAGCGCATCGGATGTCCCCCAAAGTTCCTCAACATGATTATCCAACTGCACGAAAACCAACAAGGTCGGGTCAGATACAGCAATGAGCTCTCTGAACCCTTCTCCATTAACAATGGCGTGAAGCAAGGCTGTGTTCTCGCACCAACCCTCTTTTCAATCTTCTTCAGCATGATGCTGAACCAAGCCATGAAAGACCCCAACAATGAAGACGCTGTTTACATCCGGTACCGCACGGATGGCAGTCTCTTCAATCTGAGGCGCCTGCAAGCTCACACCAAGACACAAGAGAAACTTGTCCGTGAACTACTCTTTGCAGATGATGCCGCTTTAGTTGCCCATTCAGAGCCAGCTCTTCAGCGCTTGACGTCCTGCTTTGCGGAAACTGCCAAAATGTTTGGCCTGGAAGTCAGCCTGAAGAAAACTGAGGTCCTCCATCAGCCAGCTCCCCACCATGACTACCAGCCCCCCCACATCTCCATCGGGCACACAAAACTCAAAACGGTCAACCAGTTTACCTATCTCGGCTGCACCATTTCATCAGATGCAAGGATCGACAATGAGATAGACAACAGACTCGCCAAGGCAAATAGCGCCTTTGGAAGACTACACAAAAGAGTCTGGAAAAACAACCAACTGAAAAACCTCACAAAGATAAGCGTATACAGAGCCGTTGTCATACCCACACTCCTGTTCGGCTCCGAATCATGGGTCCTCTACCGGCACCACCTACGGCTCCTAGAACGCTTCCACCAGCGTTGTCTCCGCTCCATCCTCAACATCCATTGGAGCGCTTACACCCCTAACGTCGAAGTACTCGAGATGGCAGAGGTCGACAGCATCGAGTCCACGCTGCTGAAGATCCAGCTGCGCTGGATGGGTCACGTCTCCAGAATGGAGGACCATCGCCTTCCCAAGATCGTGTTATATGGCGAGCTCTCCACTGGCCACCGTGACAGAGGTGCACCAAAGAAAAGGTACAAGGACTGCCTAAAGAAATCTCTTGGTGCCTGCCACATTGACCATCGCCAGTGGGCTGATAACGCCTCAAACCGTGCATCTTGGCGCCTCACAGTTTGGCGGGCAGCAACCTCCTTTGAAGAAGACCGCAGAGCCCACCTCACTGACAAAAGGCAAAGGAGGAAAAACCCAACACCCAACCCCAACCAACCAATTTTCCCTTGCAACCGCTGCAATCATGTCTGCCTGTCCCGCATCGGACTTGTCAGCCACAAACGAGCCTGCAGCTGACGTGGACTTTTTACCCCCTCCATAAATCTTCGTCCGCGAAGCCAAGCCAAAGAAAGAATAAGAAGGGGAAGGGCAAACAACAAGGGTATAAAAATCAATGCACTGTATGTATCGGGGCTTAACTGGTGAGAAGCCAGTTGAGTCCAACTCTGCAGACTTGTAAATAAAGCTTGTCGTGTCATCAGTTTTAAAGAGACTCATGTGTGAGAAGTTTTATTTCTGACAAATGGGGGCTCGTCCGGGATCTACACTCCAGCCGTGAGGGGAGGCGAGAAGAGGGACATCGGAGGTGGTGCACCCCGCTGAGTTCAGCGGCTCCTAGTCCCTTGCTCGTCGCTTCGGGCGGCTTGAGCGAGTGGTATCCGGACAAGGTGACACGACAAGACGGAGAGGAGAAGGGTGACGGTTCAATCCCCGAGAAGACACCGGTAAGTGACGACTTACGATTGTGGTGTGGGGATTGGGTAACAGGTGTAACGGGATACACCTGTTTGGATAAAAAAAACCTAATGTAATAGATCAGGTATAGAGCTTTTGTCGTGGCGTGAGGACCCTGTCGTGGGACTCTAGGATAGACCCCAGGGAAACCTCGGCGGTAACCGAAGGAGGGACAGCACCTCTGACGAAGTGCCAAGAAGAGAGGGGTCGACCCCAGGGAAACCTCAGCGGTAACCGAAGGAGGGACAGTACCTCCGACGAGGCGTCTGAGAAAAGGGAGTAGGGTCCAGAACGAGAGGGTCCTCAGCAATGATAAACGGATCTAGGTGGGAAAATGGGAGGATCAAAATCTAAGGGCTCGTCTGAAAATTCAGGACAATTCCTGGGAGTTCCCCTTGACAGCCCTTTGGGGAGAATGTTTGAAAATTGGGATAGTAAAAGATATCGAGACAAAAACAAGAAAAAGATGGTTCAATATTGTCTCCTTTGGTCGAAACAACCTATTAAAGGTTCCTCGGTCTGGTGGCCGAAATTTGGATCTGATGAGGATTGGGTTAGACAAGAATTAAACATATATGTAAATTCGAGACCAAAGGTGAATCAATAAGAGTCAGCATATGCATTTTGTTGGGTTCCCTGGCCAGGATCCTTAACAAAATATTTTAAATTGAGGGTAGCGGGAGAAAAGAAGTGGGAACCTCTGGACAACCTTCCCCCTCCTTATATTCCCCCGGTGCCTACTGCGCCCGAGGAAAGCTCATTACCGGAGGGGAAAGGTGATGAATCTGATTGCCCCGAAAGGGGCCGGGAAAAAAAGAATGAATTAAGGGAGTCGGACCCTAAGCTTCCACCAGTAAACCGACCCTGGACAAGATCCCAGACTGGTCCAGGACCATCAAAGTTTTCAGTAAGCCTAAATCCCCTGAGGGAAGTTCCTATGGGAGGACCGGGAGGGGGAACGGGATATGTGAATGTTCCCCTAACTAGTACAGAGGTGTGGGGATTTAAGAAAGAAATGAAAATGTTATTGGAAGATCCTATAGGACTGGCTGAACAGCTCGACCAATTCCTGGGACCAAACACATATACTTGGGAAGAGATGCAGGCAAAAATGGGAACATTATTCTCACCCCAGGAGAGGCAGATGATTCGACGGGCTGCCCTCCTCATGTGGGAATATGAACAACCTGGGGACCCCAGACCCCATGAACAAAAATATCTCTTAAATGAACCCAGGTGGGACAAACGAACACCCGAGGGATTGGCAAGTATGAGACAATATAGAGAGTGGACAATTAAAGGGATACGGGAGGCTGTCCCAAAGGGTCACAATTTCACCAAGGCATTTGGGAACCACCAGGGGAAAGACGAGTCCCCTACTGATTTCTTGGAGAGGGTGAGAAAGAATGTCCAACAGTATGCGGGCGTGGACCCTAGTACACCAATGGGTGAACAGCTTATTCGAATTGAATTTGTTTCCAAATCATGGCAGGACATTAGAAAGAAACTAGAAAAGGAGGAGGACTGGAGCGAAAAACCCCTAAGCGACCTGTTAAAAAAGGCGCAAAATGTATATGTGCAGAGAGAAGAAGAAGATCAAAAGAGGGCGACAAAGGTTATGGTACTGACTATCCGACAGATGAATGCCGAATCCAGAGGGGAAAGAAAACAAAACCTTCCTCTAAACAATCCAAGATATCCAAGAGAGGGAAGACCCCGGAGGTTCGTTGTGCTATTACTGCAATGAGGAAGGACACTTTAAGAGGGAATGCCCCCGATACAAGAGGGAATTGCGTGCCCTCGAACTTATGGAAGAAGATTAGGGGAGTCAGGGGTTCCAAATGTTGGGGACCAAGTATAAGAGGGAACCCCTGGTAAAACTAAAAATTGGTCCCAAGGGAGAAGAGGTGGTGTTTATGGTGGACACAGGAGCGGAACGAACCTGTTAAAAGTAATTTGAAAATTTCTGGGATAGAAGGGGCTCCCAGAATGGTATCAATAATTCCCCAAGTAACAGTGAAACTGGAAGAAAGAGAAGGGGTACAAGTCCTCTTGTTGTTACCGTCGGCTGGAGTTAACCTCCTAGGAAGGGACTTACAGGCTCTCCTAGGTTTGGGTGCTCTCCCTGTGGACGGAGAAGTGCGAGTCCACCTCTGTGCTCTAAAGGAAGAGGATGAACGGCAGATTGACGAGAGAGTCTGGTATAAGGAGGGAAATCGAGGAGGTCTGGACATCCCACCTTTACATGTCACATTAATACCAGGTCATCAGCCGGTAAGGAAACGTCAGTATCCTATTTCTTTGGAAGGGAGAAAAGGGCTACAGCCGGTAATTGAGACTCTAATACGAGACGGACTATTAGAAGAATGCATGTCACCTTATAACACCCCTATACTCCCAGTGAAAAAGTCAGATGGATCCTATCGCCTAGTTCAGGATCTAAGAAGTTTGAATACTATTGTTCAGACCCGCCACCCAGTGCTGCCTAATCCCTATACTATTATGAGTCGGATTCCCCCAGACCATGAGTGGTTTAGTGTTATCGACTTGAAGGATGCCTTCTGGACGTGTCCATTAGAAGAGGAAAGTAGAGATATGTTTGCGTTTGAATGGGAAAATCCATGGACAGGTAGACGGAGACAGCTTCGGTGGACTGTATTGCCCCAAGGGTTCACTGAATCTCCGAACCTGTTTGGACAAATGCTAGAACAAATCCTGGCGGACTATCCACAATCTGATGATTCCCAACTAATGCAGTATGTGGACGATTTACTATTATCAGGACCCAAGGAACAAGAAATGAGGGGAGATACAATTAGACTCTTGAATTATCTGGGGAAAAAGGGTCTACGGGTGTCCAGGAACAAGTTACAGTTCGTTGAGAGAACTGTGGTATATCTGGGACACCAGATAAGTAAAGGACGGAAACAGATTACCCCTGAACGGTTGCGGGAATCACTAGAATGCCGTTACCCCGTAATAAGAAGGAAATAAGACAATTCCTGGGACTCTTAGGTTACTGTAGATTATGGATAGAGGACTACTCAGCGTTGGTGAAGTTTATGTATGAAAAGCTGACAAATGAAAATGAATATCCATTGAAATGGACCCAGGAGGAGGAGGGATGGTTTGAGGACTTGAAGCATCGCCTGACACGAGCCCCGGTACTCACTCTGCCCTCTTTAAAACAGCCCTTCCAGCTATTTGTCACTCATAACCAAGGAACAGCTGTGGGAGTTTTAACACAGGAAAAAGGCGGTCAGCGACACCCAGTGGCTTTCCTTTCCAAAATGATGGACCCAGTGTCTCGCGGATGGCCGACGTGTATCCAGGGAGTAGCGGCTGCTGCTCTGTTGGTAGAGGAAGCACGTAAACTTACTTTTGGAGGAAAGATGACTGTGTACACCTCCCATTCTGTGAGTGTTTTATTCACACAAACTGCCCATCGATGGCTGACTGATTCTCGCATATTAAAGTATGAAACCATTTTAATGGTCGGAGAAGATCTACAGTTTGCAAAGATTAATAGCTGCAACCCAGCTCAGTTTTTATACGGCAGTGAAACAGAGAGAGAGGTGGAGCACGACTGTGTCGAGTTGACGGATCTTCAGACCAAGACCCGAGAAGACCTTTGCGATACTCCTCTGGGAGAAGGATATGAATTCTACATTGACGGCTCCGCCAGATGTGTTGACGGAATGAGAAGAAGTGGGTATGCTATAATAGAAGGAAATACTTGGAAAGTAGTAGAATCCACGAGACTACCCGGAAGCTGGTCAGCACAGTCCTGTGAACTATATGCCTTGCAGAGAGCCCTCAGAATACTGGCGGAGAAAACTGGAACGATTTACACTGATTCCAAATACGCATACGGGGTAGTGCATACCTTTGGTAAGATCTGGAAGGAGCGTGGTCTAATTACATCAAGAGGAAAGGAATTGGCACACGAACAGATGATTACTCTGACTTTAGAAGCCTTGACATTACCCCAGGAAATAGCAGTGGTCTACATACCAGGCCATCAGAGGGGAGATACCCCGACAGCAATTGGAAACAGACTGGCTGATGAAGAAGCCAAAAGGGCAGCCATGCAACAAGAAGTCTGTTTGCTGACCTTAATCCCAATAAGACAAGGCATAAAGAAGGCCCCCATTTTCACTGCTAAGGAAGAAAAGGACATGGCTCAGCTGGGCGCAAGCCAGCTGCCTGATGGAACATGGAAGACACCAGATGGAAGAATGGTTCTAAATAAAGAAATAACTCGCAATATTTTAAAACACCTGCATCATCAGAGCCACTGGGGCACCCAAGCCTTATGTGACACAGTGCTTCGAGAATATGTGTGTAAGGGAATCTACACCTTGGCCCAACAGGATGTGCGGAACTGTCACCTATGCACAAAAATTAATAAGAAGATAATGAGGACAGGGACCATGGGAGGTCAACCATTAGCCATACGCCCTTTTCAAAGTATCCAGATCGACTTCACAGAGTTACCTCAAGTCCAAAGATGGAAGTATCCGTTGGTGGTAATAGATCATTTTACCCGATGGGTGGAAGCCTTCCCAACAGTAAATGCTACAGCCTCTACAGTAGCTCGCCTCCTCCTAGAGCAGATAATCCCCAGATATGGTATAATGGATTCTATAGACTCAGACAGGGGTCCACATTTTTGTTCAAAAATCCAGCAATTGATTTGTAATGCATTACAGGTCTCTTGGAAATTGCATACCCCTTGGCATCCACAAAGCTCAGGGAGGGTTGAACGTATGAATGGAACCCTAAAAATGCAATTGACAAAATTAATGGTGGAAACAAAAATGCCTTGGATAAAGTGTCTGCCCCTGGCTTTATTGAGAATTCGTACTGCCCCACGAAAAGATGTAGGGTTGTCCCCTTATGAAATGATGTTTGGGCTTCCCTTCTGGAGTACAGTTGAGGGGTGTCCCAACTTGGGGAAAGGGGATATATTTGTTAGGAACTATTTACAGGCACTGTCACGCTCTCTTACAGATTTACGAAAGAGAGGACTATTGGCACAAACACTGCCTCTAGACTTTTCTTTACACAAAGTGGAACCAGGAGACTGGATTCTCATCAAGACCTGGAAGACTGAAAAACTCCAGCCCCAGTGGGAAGGTCCATACCAAGTTCTCTTAACTACAGAGGCTGCAGCACGAACAAGAGAGAAGGGGTGGACGCACGCATCCAGATTTAAGGGACCTGTAGAGGCGCCTCTGGACCCTGATACAAACTCAGATTGGACTTGTGTTCCTGGAGAAAAACCTCTTACCTTGCCATTTCGCAGAAAGACTTGATTCACAATGTTATTGTTATGTTCTTTGATTTTTCTTAGTTTGCCTATGTCTTTATCAGGTGTGAAATGTAAGAAATGCAGAGACACAGTGGTCCTGTTTCAGGACCGCACTTGGGGAAGAAAGGAGGGTAATTTTATTTCCCATACCTCAGTTCCTGAGAAATGCTGGCCAGAAAATACCACCCAACATCCATATACCCCTTGTGTGGAAAAAGAAGGAAATAATATGGGTCATTATATACAGATTCCTAATACCACTCCTTTCCCTCTTAACGGTTGGAAGGGTGACTCAGGCCCACCATGCCCTGATGGACTCTGGTTTTGCATACACCAGCGTACTGTTCCAATAAGAAATTCCACTCCACACTCAAAAGTGCCTGCCCCTTTAAGACAGCCGGACTTAGTTCGAGTCCATCCAAATAACCATGAAAGTTTCGGTCACGCAATTGGGGGAGATATACTTTTTGTTGATCTTGCAACTAGAATCGCAGGAACTTTTAATGTAACCAATTGTTGGGTCTGCGGGGGTCCACGGATGTCAGAGCAATGGCCTTGGTGGGGGGAGTCCCTCAATTCATTGACCATGATTTCCCGAATTTGGACAACTAACCGAACGAGATTAAGAGAAACTTGGTCTCTCTCTAATGTCCCCTCTGGTTTTTATTGTCTCTCACGAACCGGCAAATACCCAGTAGGAAAAAGTCCCTGCAAGGCTGTATGGATTCGCATTTCGCCTGGTAATTTCGCTTGGTTTCCTAAACCCCTGACTTGGTTCTTATCCACTGTTTTTAAAACTAATTGCCTACCCCTGTCTAATAGCAGTATTCAGCTTTGGAATTGTACCAGTTCCACCATCACAGGACCATACCAATCAAACCCCATTCTTAAAAGAGTTTGGGAACGGGGTATGGAGTATCCCCAGATGGATTATTCTGGGTATGTGGTAATAAAGCTTATACTCGTCTCCGCTTACAGTGGAGTGGAACTTGTTTCCTAGGAATAATCCGCCCAGAAATTTTCCTCCTACCCCACGATCACGGTCATAAATTAGGAGTGAAGATTTTTGATACATTACACCGTCAGCCCCGCTCTAGCACGGTACATTTGGGACAATGGGGAGATGATTGGCCTCCAGAACGCATAATTCAATATTATGGTCCCGCTACATGGACTCAAGATGGATCCTGGGGTTATCGTACTCCTATTTATATGTTAAATCGCATTATTCGCTTGCAAGCAGTCCTTGAAATTGTTACAAATCAAACAGCTCTAGCCCTGCAATTACTTGCATCCCAGCAAGGTCAAATGCGCTCTGCTATATATCAGAACCGTCTGGCCCTAGACTATCTCCTAGCCACAGAAGGAGGTGTATGTGGAAAGCTTAATTTGACTAACTGCTGCTTACAGATTGATGATAATGGCCAAGCCATTCAAAAAATCGCTGATAATATTCGTACTTTGTCCCATGTACCGGTTCAAACCTGGCATCCTTTTGCAAAATTAAATTGGATGGACAAATGGTTTGGAGGAACCTGGTGGCGTACCTTATTGTGGGTCATCGGAGGTATTTTATTCCTCCTACTTGTTTTGCCATGTATTATTCCCTGTCTACGCAGCCTGGTGATTTCCATGGTCCAACAGGCTATGCAACCAGGGGAACTGGGAGACCCCGTTAGAATTTTACTTCAGCACGAAATTAATTTATCATGAGACGTTTCTCTTCCCCGAGTTAAAATCCCCATTCATATATATATAATACACACATTTTAAAGAGAGAAAGGGGTGGATTGTTATAGATAGAAAATTTAGGTTAAAATGGCTTGTTAAAATGTGATGATTAATCATAAAAAGGGAAGCCAGAACGGACAGGGAGCTTACTAGCAGCCAAGGACAAAAAGTTCAGCTGGATATGTTTTTTTTAAACATATCTTTTCATGGTCATAGTGAGAGACATGCAGGAGACAAAAGATTGATAAGAAGGGTGAGAAACAGAATTTAGTGTATGTAGAGTTCGCAGCGTACGTAACGAACATGATAATTAAAAATGCAGTTGTACTTAGAATGCTTTTGCAATACTAACCAATTAAAACAGTATTAATAAGAAGGGGAAGGGCAAACAACAAGGGTATAAAAATCAATGCACTGTATGTATCGAGGCTTAATTGGTGAGAAGCCAGTTGAGTCCAACTCTGCAGACTTGTAAATAAAGCTTGTCGTGTCATCAGTTTTAAAGAGACTCATGTGTGAGAAGTTTTATTTCTGACACTAGATATAAAACACAACTACATCAGTTCAGGGACAATATAAATATATATATTTGCAAAAAAAATAACTCATTAAATGATTTCTTTCACCTGGTTAATGTGACTTCTGCTCTTGAACTTCACTGCACAGCTGATCAATATTAGGGCTGTAAGACGTCACTTTGATCTTCACGCAGTCCATGTTGGAGAAAACCTGCTCACATAAATATGTGGATCCAAAGATCGACAGGACTCCAAATGCATATTTTTCCATGTTCATATAAGTATCAGGAACTGAATTCCATGTTTCGAACACAAGTTTGCCCGGTTTGGGTGGGTTTTCAAATTCACTCCATTTGTCCTTCTGAGCAAAAATGGCCTTCGGACAAGCAACATCTTCAAGATCAGCTGTTAAGCTTCTGAACTTAGACACCCATAAGTCTTTGCCAGCTATATCGACCAGTTAGATCTCAAGATCAGGTGGACTTACCTCTGTAACTGCAGTCATATTCAATGGGGCTAAATCTATATTTAGGACAAAGTGTTTTTCCCCATCTCTGAACTCACAGAATCTTTCCCCAAATGCAGTTTTCATTGAAATGATTGCACGTGTGAGAAGCAGAGGTGCCTTCACAGATTTCACTCGAGACAAAAATTGAGAACAAAGAACATTGATTTTACAACAATGCAAAGTTGGGTGCTTCCCCTTACCCTCCAACTTCTTATACATTTCAGTACAGAGGTACCTCCCCCCTTAACATTCTTCTGCCTCCTGGATTGGTTTAGCATTAGATAATTCTGCCTAAGTGCAGTTTCTGTGCCTTTCTATAAATTTGTTTACCAGGAAGTGTCATGTCTATGTTCTTATTCATTAATCTCAACCCCCAGGACTTGCTAAATCTATCTACTTGCTATAAGACCCCTATTCTATTATACTTGCTTAACCCTTCCTCACATTCCATTCTTACTTCACCCTTATTTAACCCATCATAATTCATTCCCAATTAGCACTTGCTTGACTCCCCATATTCCATTATCCCTTATCCACCCTTTTTCTTTAGCTATGCTTAGTAAACCCTCATTCAGGCAGTATTCTTTTAAGCTTGGTCTTTTTCCCAACGAGTGAGTAAACGAACTGTGGCCTCAGCATCATCAAATGGAGTTTGGGAAGCATACATCATTTGGGTTGCAGTGACCTGGCAAAGGGCCCGTTGAATTAAACACTGCACATAAGGCATTAAGCAGGGAATTATTATAAGGGCTAGAAAAAAAGCCCAGCCGCTATAAGGGCTGTATGTATCCAGCTCCAGTCGCCAGTAAAAATTTTAGTCCACCATATACCAGACCAAGGATGCCAAGTCTGGACCGGGACATGGGAAAGTTTTCAAATACCTGAAGAAATATTTTTTTACCGCCTGGCCATTGTCATTAATCTTCAAACAACAATTGGTAAGGTTCAATTTTCCACAGACGCCGCCCTCAATGGCCAACAAGTAATCAAGGGCCAGGCGATTTTGATAAGCTGTAGCACGTATCTGTCGCTGCTTATCAGCCAATAAATCTAAGGCTGTTGCTGTCTGATTGGTGATAATTTCTAAAACTGCCTGGAGTCTGGTCAAATGATTTAGTATATTAATGGGAGTTTGATATCCCCATCCTGAGCCCAAGTAGCAGGGCCATAATATGAAATAATACATTCAGGGGGTCAGTCTTCACCCCAATTTCCAATTTTAAGTTCTCTCTTTGGACGAGTATCCTGAGGAGATTGCGGGATTAGGCGCATATATAGCTTGGTGGAAAGGTGGTGGTCGGCATGGAAAGGCAGTAAGACAAATTGAGGTTGAATGATTCCAATACAATAAGTGCTGCTCCAATCAGGTTCTAAAAAGGTATAAGCCATATTTCCACAAATCCAATATAAACCCTCTGGTGCATATCCATGTGGGATAGTCTGGTTCCAGATCTGCCGAAGCGAGGGGATGCCCTAGTAAGGAGTTTCACCTGAACAGTTCCATATGTCACTGGTGTCATTGATACTCTCATAAAGCACACAATCTGAATCTTTTTCCATAGAGAAATACCAGGTAGGGGTTGCAGGATGCCAAACAGCTGTAGTATTCTTGAGCAGCTTAAGCTGTTTACCACTAGAATCCCCCTTATAGTGACGGCCTTTAGCCTTCCGAATGCATTCGTCACCCAATGGATGATTAACAAAATGCCAAGTTTGGGGGGGAATGATCAATTTTATTTGTTGTAGCATTAAAGCGTAGAAGTTCCCATATATCCAAAGGCTCACCTTGCCAGGGCCAGGTACCATCTTTAGTTGGCCCTCCGCAAATCCAACAATTCTTCAACCCCAGCAAGTCAGCTGTTCGTTGACTTAAATCTACTCACTTATTGTCACCTAACCAGTGAATAGCAGCTTGTCTGCGAGCATTAGCATATATATCCCCTTATTCCTACTCCAGTTATATGCTTATAATTCTCCCACCATCTTCTTTGTACCATATTTTTAGCACTTGTCTTTTTAATACCCATAGAGGCCGGGATGCAAACCCAATCCACTCCCCTAGGACAGTTCTGCTTCCCTGGCCCATGTTGGGATCCTAATTTAATCCATAATAAATAAGGTACCCCACTGTGAATGCACTTTATACCTGTGCCTCGTTTACATTCTAAAGGTAAATTTGTCCATTCTTCAAAGTAACTATCACCTCTGCTGCCCCTATTCCAGGAGGACTTAATACATTGTGTACAATTGGGTGGTTTACCAAAAATTGGGAACCAGCAGAAGATGGCGTAAGGAACAGACATGCCTTCCAGTCCTCTCCTGACTCTAACTTATTGTTTTGTCTTTAAGTGCCCATTAAAACTTTTTTAAAAAGTTTATAAATAGTATGAGATGTTGAATTAATACCTAATGGTACATTTGTTAAAAAAAAGTAAAAGGAAACATCAACAGATTGTTAAAAAATTATATTTTCCAAAATTATCTGAGCCTGCTTGTTTACAAAAAGCCACGACTCAGCGTGAAATGGATCCAGGAAAACAAGCGAAGAATTCAGCCTTGGAGCTCCGTTCTGATTCCGTAAGTCTTTCTGAAGGACGTTTTCAGCTGCCTTTAGAACAAAGGGCTGGCCGGATGCCAGTATTTCAAACAACGTCTACTGAGACTTTGATTCCACAAGAACAGCAGAATCCCACCATGTCTGGATCTACTGATGTTGATATACTTTTCAAGAGTCTTGAACATAAGATATTTTCTTCAATGATGCATTTAGGTGATTCTATGAATAATCTTACTTCTAAGATTAATGCATTGGTGGATGTCAATACTCAACAGATGGCTGATTTATGGAGCTTTTAAAGTTGAAACTATTGAAAGACTTGAGATGTGTGATTAAGGATTATCTGATGTACAAGATCAATTGCAAGATGTGAATAAAACAATTGAAACTTTACAGATTCAGAATAAAAATTTAGCAAAAAAGGTTGATTATTTGGAGAACCAATCCAGATGGAATAATGTGAAAATTGTTGGCTTGCCAGAGGCATAGAAGGGCCAGATCCAAGAAAATTTTTCACTGAATGGATTCCACAAGTGTTGGGACAAGATAAGTTTTCTGAAGGTTTAATATTGGAACGGGCTCATAGAGCTTTGAGAAGGAGACCTTTTTCAGGACAGAATCCAAGACCTGTTCTGGTTCGCTGTTTAAATTACTGTGATAGAGAGACTATTTTACGTATGGCTATTAGAAATGCAAAGCAAAACAAATCTCCTTTGATGGTTCAGAGTAATTGTGTTTTCTTCTAACCGGATTTGAGTCAGGAAATTATGTTTAAACGACGTGAATTTAATTCTGTGAAAGAATTAATGTGGAAAAAAGGATATAAGGCAACATTTAGATACCCTGCGGTACTGAAGATTTTTCAGGATGGATATCAACCAAAGTTCTTTGATAATCCTAAAGAAGCTATGGATTTTGCTCAGTCTTTACCAATTATGCAATTCCAGGAACGACGTAGTTCTCCATGGTCTCCAAAGAGGGCAGAGCTGGAAGAAGGGAATTTGATTTCTGGAAGAAATGGAAGAAACGGTGGTCGCAATGGCAAAGGAAACTCATTTAATAGATAAGGAACATTTGAAACTCAAACATGAATGGGTTGGGCATGTTTTTTATTCTTCGTTTAATTCTAAGGCAAAGGGTGTGGCAATTTTGGTACATAAGAATCTACCATTTTAGTTACAGAGTGAAGAGAAAAATGGTGGAAGATTATTAAAATTAAATTGTACAATCTTTAATGAGGCATGGACTTTGCTTGATGTTTATGCTCCTAATGTTGAGGATACACCTTTTGTTGTGGATATGTCTTTATTACTTGGACAATTGAACTCTAATGTGATGTTGGGGGAGATTTGAATGTGGTGTTGGAGCCTTTATTGGATAAGTACTCAAGAGTAATTAAGAAGTCTAAGATGGCAATCCAAGTGATTAATATGATGGCAGATTTGAATTTAATTGATATTTGGCGAAGAGTTAATCCTACAGAGAAAGATTTTTCTTTTTATTCCTCGCGACATAATTATTTTTCTAGAATTGATTATTTTTTAATATCAGCACATTTGCAGGATAGGGTTAAATCTGTGGAGTATAAGGCTAGATTGGTTTCGGATCATTCATTATTATTGTTAGAATATTTGAGTTCACAAGATGTTCAGAAAGCTTCAAGATGGAGATTTAATACTATGCTATTACGACGCGAATTTAATTCTGTGAAAGAACGGTTGTGGAAAAAAAGACATAGGGCAATATTTAGGTATTCTGCGGTACTGAAGATTTTTTAGGATGGAAATTAGCCAAAATTCTTTGACAATCCTAAAGAGGTTATGGACTTTGCTTAGTCTCTACCAATCATGCAGTTTCAGGAACAATGTAGTCCTTCAAGGTCTCCAAAGAGAGTAGAGATGTAAGGTGGTATCCAGATTTTTAAAAGAAATGGAAGCAATGGTGATCAAAGTGGTAACGTTGATTTAAAAAAATAAATCTTTTATCTTTTTTTTGAAAAGAGTTTAAATAATTTAAATAATGATGATAGTTTAATGAAATGGGAGTTGGGAGAGGGAACTGGGTGGGCACTAGTTTCCAGAAGTCATCAGCTACCTGTGAGTTATCTCACACCCAATATTTTGGAGGAGTTACCGCTTTGGGCGGTTTAAACAGGAGGAGGTAGTTGTGACCTCCGACCTGTTTTTTATTTCTTTTTAATTTTTGGGTTAAGAAGTGAAGGTTTTTTTTATTATTTTTTTTTAATTCTTTTTGTTTTGATTGTAATTGAGAGGGAATTAGGAGGTTTATTTTTCTCTCCTTTTTTTTCTCTTTTTTTGGGGTTTTTTTCTCTTTTTTCTTTCTTTTTTAAGAGGATGATGTCACAGAAGATAATAAGTTAAAAATTGAGGATGTTGAATTAGATGAAGAGGAAGATCAGGGGAAAGGTGATAAGAAGAAGTAGAAAATTAAGTAAAAATACATTGAGGGAGAAGAGTTTAATAAAATTAAGTTAATTTTGATAGAGAATTTTGAAGATGTTATAAATTAAGAATATGGAGAATTTTATAAGAGTTTGAACTTTTTTTCTTTTTTTTTCTCTTTTTATATAAGGGGAGGGGAAGGGAATAAAAAGTTTATCTGATTGTTTTTCTAAGGGATGTTTTTGTTCTCTCGATGAATTATAAAGGAAACTTGGTATTAATGGAAATTCTGTAGTTATGATTTTTTGTATAACAGATATGTGGTTGATATATGATTTTAATATTTGAATTTAGTTTTAAAGTGGATTTCATTTGTTAAATACATGAATTATGTTTGATTTGATCTTTCTTTGGCTTGGCTTCGCGGACGAAGATTTATGGAGGGGGTAAAAAGTCCACGTCAGCTGCAGGCTCGTTTGTGGCTGACCAGTCCGATGCGGGACAGGCAGACACGATTGCAGCGGTTGCAAGGGAAAATTGGTTGGTTGGGGTTGGGTGTTGGGTTTTTCCTCCTTTGCCTTTTGTCAGTGAGGTGGGCTCTGCGGTCTTCTTCAAAGGAGGCTGCTGCCCGCCAAACTGTGAGGCGCCAAGATGCACGGTTTGAGGCGTTATCAGCCCACTGGCGGTGGTCAATGTGGCAGGCACCAAGAGATTTCTTTAGGCAGTCCTTGTACCTTTTCTTTGGTGCACCTCTGTCACGGTGGCCAGTGGAGAGCTCGCCATATAATACGATCTTGGGAAGGCGATGGTCCTCCATTCTGGAGACGTGACCCATCCAGCGCAGCTGGATCTTCAGCAGCGTGGACTCGATGCTGTCGACCTCTGCCATCTCGAGTACTTCGACATTAGGGGTGTAAGCGCTCCAATGGATGTTGAGGATGGAGCGGAGACAACGCTGGTGGAAGCGTTCTAGGAGCCGTAGGTGGTGCCGGTAGAGGACCCATGATTCGGAGCCGAACAGGAGTGTGGGTATGACAACGGCTCTGTATACGCTTATCTTTGTGAGGTTTTTCAGTTCGTTGTTTTTCCAGACTCTTTTGTGTAGTCTTCCAAAGGCGCTATTTGCCTTGGCGAGTCTGTTGTCTATCTCATTGTTTGATTTAAATATATGTTTAAGGGTATTATTTTAGTATTGATATTTTTTTGTTGTTAGTAAATTTTTTTTGTTGTTAAGTTTTTATTTACAACATTGTTAATTAATTCTTCACTCTTTATTTTGGGGGGAGGGTTGGATTAATTTTAAATTAGATGATTAATGTTGTGTTATAATTATTGGCGGGGGTTAATTTGTGTAGTTTAATGATGTAGTATTCTAATTTTTATTATCTTATTTTTTATTATTTCTTTAAATGTAATTTTTATTTTATTCATGTCATAAAATTTTAAATAAAGTTTAAAAAAAAATTAAAGGTTCATCGCTTAAATCACCTCTAATTTTAGTCTGTAAATCTATCACTTCTAAGCATACATGCTCTAAAGCATTGGAGACCGTATCAGAGTCTGGAGAAACCAAGAAGGTGGTTGGATTCTGATCTTTATTTGTAACCAGTGTCAAATCATCCCTATCCATAAGGATTGCTTCATACTTCAAAATTCTGGAATCGGCAAGCCACCTTCCGGCACATTAAAATTGGGGTATTAAAAGGTGACATACAAGGTTTGAGTATACCATCTTTCACCAATTGGCCAATTACTAACTGCAGTAAATTGAACCCCGATACCTGATCCCTATGGTCTGGTACTGATAGCCAATTGGTCCTGTAAATCACATCCCAACAAGCAAACCCCAGCTTGGGGAACTAGTAAAATATCTTCTGTTATGATTTTTCCTTCCATTTGTATCTTTACATTCTTTAATTCTCTCCCCCCCACCCCCGAAATCATCACTGTCCCTTCTGTAATAACACCCTCAGGCTGCCCTGGAATCTACTAGGAAATTCATTTTGTCACTGTTTGGTCCTACGCTTAAATTTACCAATGGTTCTCCATGCAGCCCCACGGTATGCATTAGCTGAGAACTGTGACCCCCCTATTCATAATCTGCCTCCATCAATGCGTAAGATCTGGTCTCCCTGGCCCGCATCGGGCATTCCCTCTTAAAGTGTCCCTCCTTTTTACAATAATAACATACTAATGCTCCCGTCTCCCAATTTCTGCCAGGGTCTCCATGGGGTCCAGGGAATGGTCGCCATCCCCGGAATCCTCCTCTACCCCTACCTCTGCCCTGGTCTCTACTTCCCCACTCCCGGCGCTCCTCCCAACATCCAGGAGCCGACACACGGTTCCTAACACTCCCTTGCTTTCCATCTACAACTTCCTTTACTGCCTGCATCAAAATCTTAGCCTTTCCTTTCTGTTTTTCTTCAGACCTCTGGACGTATGCCCTTTCTGCGATCTGCAAAAGCTGTGATAGTCCCTGTTCATGCCAATTCTCCATCTTTTGTAATTTCTTCCTGATATCTAGAGCTGAATTAGTAACAAAACCCATCAATACCAACTGTTTGCCTACTGGGGATTCTATATCCAACCCCCCATATTGCTGTATGGCTGCATGTAATCTATTCAGAAATGAAGAGGGGGTCTCCTCAGGACCTTGGGGAACCTCAAATGCCTTCTTAAAGTTCTATACTTTTGGAACAGATTCCTTCATTCCTTTTATTAGATTAACCCTGTACTCATCCATTTGCGTGCAACCATCATTAGTACTCTTATCCCAATTTGGGTTTACCAGGGGAAATTTAGCTTCAGGTATCGCCCCTGGCCCCCCCCCCTTGGTGTTCCCTATCCCAGATGCTGATCCCTGCCTGGCGGATCATTCCTCGCTCATCCAAAGTAAATAGAGCCTTAAAGATAGAAATTAATTCATCCCAGGTATATATATTAGGCCCCAAAAATTGATCTAATTGTTCTGCACATCCCTGAGGGTCTTCTACCAGAGAGGTCATTTCCTTTTTAAAATTGCACACCTCAGTACTAGTCAAAGGCACATTTAAAAATCTGAGACCCCCTCCATCCCCTCCCAAGGAAACCTCCCATAAAGGTCTCATCCAGTTAGTTTCTGGCTTATCTCCTCCATGATGGTTAGATTCCTGCCCTCTGGGAGATAAATCAAAGTCCAGCCCCTTCCTCCCAAAGGTCCTCACACTGTTCTTCTGAATGACCCTCATAATCAAAGTCTCCTCCTTCTCGTGTCGATTGAGATGGTACTCTTGCACTCTGTGAGCGAGTCATCATACCACTCCTACTTTCTCCTTTCTTTAACTGTGGAGGAGGAGGGGAAGGTAAAGAAGGGTAAAGAGTAGGGGAGAGGGAGGGGATGGGAGCCGGCATAGGGGAAACATAAGGTGGAGGAAGGGAATGTAACACATCCCATCCATTTATTTATTTCGGGGGCAGAAGGTTCCTCATCCTTCTTGTTTGTAAGTTTCTTCTCATCCAAAATCATCTTGTTAGACGATCCACTAAGCCAACAGGTTGCATATTCCCTACTCCCGGTATTATCTCCTTGATTTTGGTAGAGCCAGATGTTCAATGCCTGACACATCCGGTCCTCATCAGATCCAAACTTTGGCCAATATAACAAACTTCCTTTTATCGGATTCTTAACCCATTCCTGACAACAATACCTGACCATGGTCTGTTTATCTTTCCTACGGGTTTTCCCCGCACCCCATATGTTTCGGTATTTTATCCTCCCGTCCTTCTTTAGGACTTTTTCCCTTGCTACTTCCTCCTCCCATATTGGCAGGAATATAAAATTGCAGTAGCTATTCCTAGTGTGCTTCCTTAACGTCCTCCCGTCGTTTGTTCTCAATGCCTCTTCTCGGATATCACTCGCTTCATCCATTGACCAGCTACTCGTCGTCTGGGAGTCCAGCTGAATAAGACAGGGTGCACCTACCCCCGTCGTCAGGCGCTCTGTCAGTGGAGGGAGTGCGAACCCGGATGTGTCCCCAAGTTGTGAGAAGCCGAGGTGCCTTCACAGATTTCACTCGAGACAAAAATTGAGAACAAAAAACATTTATTTTACAACAGTGCAAAGTTGGGTGCTTCCCCTTACCCTGGGAATACACACATATACTGGGGCTTACCCAACTTTTATACATTCCATTTCAGGACAGAGGTACCTGCACTCTTAACATTCTTCTCTCTCCTGGATTGGTTTAGCTAGGTAATTCTGCCTACGTTCAGTTTCTGTGCCTTTCTGTAAACTTGTTTACCAGGAAGTGTCAAGTCTTTGTGCTTATTCATTAATCTCAACCCCCCAGGACTTGCTAAATCTATCTACTTGCTATAAGGCCCCTATTCTATTATACTTGCTTAACCCTTCCTCACATTCCATTCTTACTTCACCCTTATTTAACCCATCATAATTCATTCCCAATTAGCACTTGCTTGACTCCCCATATTCCATATCCCTTCACCCCATCCTAATTCATTCCTAATTAGCATTTGCTTGACTCCCCATATTCCATTATTCCTTACACACGCTATAAATGCTCGTAATTGATCTGATTGTGTTCTTCTTTGAACTATCTCAAAGAAGGGAAGTGAGACAGTGTACTTCTCTGTACATCTTTCACTCAAACGCCAAAACCTCATCCAGCATCTGCAGGGCTGTGCCTCCTTTCCCCTGAAGACTTTTGTTCAGCATGTTACTGTGAAACATCCACCATGAAGTGCAGCTTTTCCAACCCATCTGGCTGTTTTAGCTCCGGAAAGATGAACCCTTTGCTTTCCAGGAAAGTGTATACAAGCTCCAGACACACAGCAAACCGTTTCAGCATCTCCTCTTTGGACAGCCACCGGAGTTTGTTGTGGAGCAGTGTAACAATAGTAATATTTGGGGATAATTTATGTCACATACATTCACACATTTAAAACAGATCTGAGTTGTTGAGGAATTGCAGGATCTCTGTGTAAGCACCTTTTCACAAATAGGTGTTAATTGAACTGATGTCATAAAATGCTTGACCATTGTTTTGCTGGAGTCATGCTGTCTATCAGTACCCTTTCTGCAAAGTGCTCATAGCAAGGTCAATTCTGGATTCTCTACCTAAGATAACAACAGATGGGAGCAGAAGGAAGAACTCCTGTTTGCTGGAGAATGTGGGAGTTTTGCAAGACATGAGTCACATGCTCTTTTTTGGAGTTGGAGTTGGAAAAGAGAGAGAGTTGAGTTAACAGCTCAGTCAGTCAGTCAGTGTGTGGGACAATGATGTGAGAGATGAGGAAACTTGACATAAAATATGTAAGATGGGGAAACTAGTGCAGACATGTGGAGAGATGGATTAAACCAGTATGAACAGGCTAAGCATGGAAATTAGAATGCAGGAAGCAGAGTCAGCCTATGTAAGATAAGAATCTTCTAGTCTTTTCAACAGGATCAGTGAGCCCACCATATGAATAAGATAAGGAGATGTGAGAGACGAGAAAAACTGATATTGCAATATGAACATGAAGAAAATAAAATAGATACATAAGTAAATGAATGAAGCCAATACAACCAACATGAGACATGGATATTAGGAAGCTGACACTGTCTGAGTAAGATAAGAATCTCCTAGCCCTTCAGAAAGAAGCAGCAAGTTCACTGAATGAAGGAGATAAGGACAGACAATTGAGAATAGAAGTAGAGTTAGTCTGAACGAGATAAGGGTCGCCAAGCCCCAGATAGAATTAGCAAGGCTTGCATAAATAATTAGAAAACCTTAGACAGTATTAGCAAGTTATACATATATAATTAGTAAGCCATACACAGATTTTTCAAGTATGCATATTTAACTAGACAAGATTAACGAACCCTGCATATGAAGGGACTGTAGCCCTGAGAGTCGGAAAGGTGTGAATGGGGACAAGGGCAAGGTTGTGAATAAGGACAATGGGAATAATGGCATGAGAAGACATCGACAGGATACACCCTTGTTAGGAATTAAAGTACCTTTAAAGAAATTGCTCGAGACAAAAATTGAGAACAAAGAACATTTATTACTACAACAATGCAAAGTTGGGTGCTTCCCCTTACCCTGGGAATACACACATATACTGGGGCTCACCCAACTTTTATACAGTCAATTTCAGTATCAGAATGCCCTCCCCCTTACATTCTTCTGCCCCCTGGATGGGTTTGGCATAGGTAATTCTTCCTGCCTACGTGCAGTTTCAGTACACTTGGAGGACCAGGGGGTATCCTGTGGGTGCCCCATCATGTCATTGTCCTTATTCACACCTTCCTGATTCTCTGGGCTACAGTCTCTTGATATGCAGAGTTGACTCATTCTATCTAGGGTTGGCTAATTTCATATGTATAAATCTGTGTATGGTTAGCTAATTAGAAATGTATGACTTGGTACTTCTGTCCAGGGCTAGGAGACCCTTATCTGATCCAGACTACCTCAACTTCCTACATTCTATTGTACCTTACCATTCCTTATCTTAGTCCTATGGTCTTGTCACAAAGACTAGAAGATTCTTATGTTAATCATGCTGACTCTGCTTTCCTGCATCCTAAGCCCCAAGCTTATCCTGTTTGAACTGGTTACAGCCATTTTACTGATGAACTTTAGTTTCTTCCATGTTCATAATTTTAGATCAATTTTCCCATCTCTCACAATCCTCACCTTTCTTTTAGATCAGTAATACTGATCTTTCACCATGATCAGTGTTACTGATCTTTGGCTACTAGTGTCAGTGTGACTGATCCCCCCCCCCCTCTCCTCACTTTTCTTTTAGATCAGTAACATTGATCTTTCAAGTGTAAGGTGTAGTTTTACCCAGCTGGTCAATAACCGAATTGTAATGTCTGTGTAAAGTCTTTAGGTAGGGGAGCACCATGAAGGTCAGGGGAGTGAGTCCAGCTGCTTATTAGGGTTTGGAGTATCAGGCTCCAGTTCTCAGTAAAGAGTCTAGTCCATCCCATACGTTGAAATATTGAAGCAGTGTCTTTGAAGCACACGACCTTTGTAAGTGTTGTCCCGACGAAGTCTGTGAGAGGCGCTGCCTTCAGCAGCGAACAAGTAGCAGTCTATGAGAAGCGCTGCCTTCAGCAGCGAACGAGTAGCAGTCTATGAGAAGCGCTGCCTTCAGCAGCGAACGAGTAGCAGTAGTCAGGCGGTTCCGTTTGATTGTGGCTCGTATCTGATGTCCTCTTCAGCCCCGAACCCTAGGGCCACCGATCTCCGAAGGCTGTTTGGAGCCTGATATTAAAGTGTCAAGCAGCTCACGTTGTTGGAAACTGGTGCTCCCTTTCATGGGGTGATGAAAAGTGACCAAGCTGGGGGGGGATTGTTTCTTGTGATTTAACTGTGTGTTGCAGCTTGTCTGCTAACATTAGCATATGTATCATTGAACTTGTGAGTTGCAGCCTGTCTGTGTACATTAGCATATGTATTAACTCTCTCTCTCTGTTACATGTACAATCCTGACTACCATTCTGTCTGTCTTTGTCCCACCATGTCCTTTGTGCTATCGCTTCAAAACTCCTGTCTTTAATACCTGTGTAGGCTATGATACAAATTAGATGTACTCCACTAAAGCTGTTTAATTCCCCTGGTCCGTATTGGGATCCCTTATATCCCATTATGACTATACATTAAATCTATGCCCTGTCTACATTCTAAAGGAGCACAATTGTAACCTCTGCTGCCCCTATTCCAGGGGGACTTAAAACATTAACGAACAATATTCCAAAAAATGAGTAAAACAACAATGAAAGTAAAACCCATTGAAAGCAGCAATAAAATATAACAATAACTGAATAAACAACAATAAATGTAAAGCTCATTGAAAACAGCAATAAAATACACAAAAACTGAATAAACCACGATAAATGTAAAGCTCATTGAAAACAGCAATAAAATACACAAAAACTGAATAAACCACGATAAATGTAAAGCTCATTGAAAACAGCAATAAAATACACAAAAACTGAATAAACCACGATAAATGTAAAGCTCATTGAAAACAGCAATAAAATACACAAAACTGAATAAACCATTAAAAAAAACGAATAAAATTGTAACATTATGGCACTTTGTCATTAATTCTTTGAATGTGGGTCCAGCCTTTCTCTCTTGTTCTTACTGCGGTGTCTGTAATTAAAAGTACACAGAAGGGACCATCCCAGGCAGGTTTTAGTTGATCCTCTTGCCATGCTTTTACATATAACCAATCACTAGATTTTAATAAAATGAATAACAATCTGACTTTCCTTTGTGTTAGTGTAAAAATTGTAAAATGAAACACAAACCATATTTGCATGGGTTTTGAATATGTTAGACCTTATTAAAATGCAGTTGGAGCTGCTTGTCTGTATGGGGCACAACCCTCCAATTTGTTAGAGTACATAACAGACATTGTAGCACAAGAGCCTCTGCAAGAGAACTTGAAACATATTCAACCTTTAGTTCTGCCTTAAGTAAAATGCCTTGTGCCACAGCTCACAGGAGCTGGCCTTATTTAAAACAGTCTGTAAAACAGGCACCAAAAAAAAAGTTAAAAGATGTTCTTATGAAGATTGCACACACAATAATTTAAGTACAGGCTAGTTTCTATTATATTCCACTTAAAAGTTCTGCTGCATGAATCCTGGAGCTTGTGGAGTCATTATTGAATCAAGAAATATTGGTACCATGCCAATCTCATTCTAACATGCCAATTTCTCCAGTCCTTAAGTCAAGATGTACTGAATAGCATCTGGTACAAGATCTGTGAGTTCTTAATGATATTATTATTCTTATGCACCCAATTGTTCTGAACAATGCCACCAATTTAAATCATATTCCACCTATTGCAGTACTCACACACCACCATAGACCAGTTCGCAGGTTTATTTCTCCATTAAGCTGAATCCAGTTGCGCAGGATTTACCTCCGTGATTATTTACAATGTAACTTCCGCACTACCGGATTTAAATATAAACCTGATGAATGGGGGAAAGTTATCATGAATTAAATAACAGCGGCAATACAGAGAAATTGTGCTGAGGCATTAATTTCACTCCAGAGGAAAATGCACCAGAGAAATGAATGATTAAACTTATAGGAATCCCCATAGGAATCCCCAGAGGTATCTTTATTCTCCAGAGGTGGGTGATCTTTAAACTCACGGACCTTGACTGCTGAATGTGTAGAAGAAATGTATTTGATAGGGCTCCATACCTCTAACTGCAAGACAAGAGCCTGAAGCCTCAATTTCAAGTGCCACAGTGCACTTAAAGGGACATGCACACTCCTGCTTCAACTGGCTGAACCAGCCACTTTACACATCAGATCCTTTCTTTATCTTACATACACTTAAAATAAGACGTGTAGAACTCACCCTATTTGCGCAAACATTTCTCCCTGCAAATGTTATAACATCACAACTCTCAGGTACTCCCTGTGCAAAATCACATTTGAATACAATTTATTTCATAAATTGGAATTAACTGGTAGTTAAATTCGCTCATTCTACAGTATTGATAAACGATCCTTTATGACATTTAATTTTTAGAATGAATTTTAATCAATAATGGTCAGTGACTGAAGTGGGAAGTCGTGATTTATGAAATTATCTCTGGTCTCTACTCTCCCACTCCCTGCACTTCTCCCAACATTCAGGAGCTGGCACACAGTCCCTGCCTTTTTCCATGTTACTCATCTACTATTACTTTAACTGCTTGCATCAAAATGTTAGCCTTTGCTTTCTGCTTATCCTCAGATGTCTGGACAAATGCTTTTTGTGTGATCTGTAGAAGCTGGGTTATTCCCTGCTCATGCCAATTTTCTGTCTTTTGTAATTTTCTCCTAATGTCTGGGGCTGAGTTGGTAACAAAACCTGTTAGTACCAATTGTTCCCCTGCTGGGGATTCTATGTCGAGACCCCCATATTGTATATATATATTTGGTCCCAAAAATTGGTCTTAACTGTTCGGCACATCCCTGGGGATCTTCTATCAGGGAGGTCAGTTCTTTCTTAAAGTTACGCACTTCAGTACTGGTCAGGGGCACATTTACGAAACCGAGACCCTCTCCCATGGGAACTTCCCGCAGTGGTCTCATCCAATTGGTTTCTTAGCTTATTAGGTCTGGGTTCCTGCTCCCTGGGAAATGAATCAAAGGGTTCTGCCCTTTCTTCCTGAAGAGTCTCACGCTGTTCTGAATTAAAGTTACCTCTCTCTCCTGTCAACAGAGGTGGTAATCGAGTGCTTTGTGAGCAAGTTATCATACCACTCCTGCTCTCTTCTCTCTTCTCTAGTGGTGGGGGAGGTGGGGAAGGTGCAGAAGGGTAGGTCATAGGAGGGGAAGGAAAGATAGGAGCCGGCATAGGAGGAACATAGGGTGGAGGGAGGGAATGTAACACATCCCAACCCTGTGATTCAGGGACAAGAGGTTCCTCCTCTCTCTTATCCCTGGATTCTTTCTCATTCAAAACCAGCTGTTCAATGGATCCCTTGAGCCAGCAGGCTGCATATTCCCTGCTCTCAACATTGTCTGGCTGGTTTTGATAGAGCCATAAGTTCAAACTTCACACATCCATTCATCCTCGGATCCGAATTTTGGCCAGTACACGGAGCTCCCTTTAACCGGGTATCCCACCCATTCATTACAACAATACCTGACCGTCGTCAGTTTGTCTTTACCGCGGGTCTTTCCTGTGCCCCACTCAGATAACATCATCCCAAGCGGGCTGTACGTAGCTATCTGGTGGTCACGTCCTGTGTCAGGACTCTCATCTCTACTGCCCGCTATTCCCATACTTAGGAACAAGTAAAATACTCTTACCGAGTTCTGGCAGTACTGCTCTAGCGTGCGTCCTTCCGCCGTTTGTTCTCAATGCCTCTTCTCGGATATCACTCGCTTCTTCCACTGACCAGCCACCCGTCGCCTGTGAGTCCAGCTGAATCAGCCGGGGTGCACCTACTCTCGTCGTCGGGGCACTCTGTCAGTGGAGGGAGTGTGATCCCGGACGAGCCCCCATTTGTTAGGAATTAAAGTACCTTTAAAGAAATTGCTCGAGACAAAAATTGAGAACAAAGAACATTTATTACTACAACAATGCAAAGTTGGGTGCTTCCCCTTACCCTGGGAATACACACATATACTGGGGCTCACCCAACTTTTATACAGTCAATTTCAGTATCAGAATGCCCTCCCCCTTACATTCTTCTGCCCCCTGGATGGGTTTGGCATAGGTAATTCTTCCTGCCTACGTGCAGTTTCAGTACACTTGGAGGACCAGGGGGTATCCTGTGGGTGCCCCATCATGTCATTGTCCTTATTCACACCTTCCTGATTCTCTGGGCTACAGTCTCTTGATATGCAGAGTTGACTCATTCTATCTAGGGTTGGCTAATTTCATATGTATAAATCTGTGTATGGTTAGCTAATTAGAAATGTATGACTTGGTACTTCTGTCCAGGGCTAGGAGACCCTTATCTGATCCAGACTACCTCAACTTCCTACATTCTATTGTACCTTACCATTCCTTATCTTAGTCCTATGGTCTTGTCACAAAGACTAGAAGATTCTTATGTTAATCGTGCTGACTCTGCTTTCCTGCATCCTAAGCCCCAAGCTTATCCTGTTTGAACTGGTTACAGCCATTTTACTGATGAACTTTAGTTTCTTCCATGTTCATAATTTTAGATCAATTTTCCCATCTCTCACACCCTGGTCCTCCAAGTATACTGAAACTGCACGTAGGCAGGAAGGATTGCCTATGCCAAACCCATCCATGGGGCAGAAGAATACAAGGGGGAAGGTATTCTGATACTGAAATTTACTGTATAAAAGTTGGGTGAGCCCCAGTGTATGTGTGTATTCCCAGGGTAAGGGGAAGCACCCAACTTTGCATTGTTGTTGTAATAAATGTTCTTTGTTCTCAATATTTGTCTCGAGCAATTTCTTTAAAGGTACTTCTGTTTCTAACAAATGGGGGCTTATCCGGGATCACACTCCCTCCACTGACAGAGTGCCCGACGACAAGAGTAGGTGCACCCCAGCTGATTCATCTGGACTCACGGCCGACGGGTGGCTGGTCAGTGGAAGAAGCGAGTGATATCCGAGAAGAGACATTGAAAACAAACGACGGAAGAACGTTAAGGAAGCGCGCTAGAGCATTGCTACTGGAACCCGGTAAGTGGAATTTTACTTGCCTATCAGTATGGGAAGTATGGGTAGCAAGGAAGAGAGTCCTGGTAAAGGATGTGAGAATCAGATAACTACGTACAGCCCGCTTGGGTTGATGTTATCTGAGTGGGGCACGGGAAGGACCCGTGGAAAGGACAAACTGACCATGGTCAGGTATTGTTGTATAGAATGGATTAAATGCCCGATTAAAGGGAGCTCCGTGTACTGGCCAAAGCTCGGATCCGAGGATGACTGGATGTGTCAAGCTTTGAACATCTGGCTCTATCAAAACCAGAGAGATAACCTAGAGAGCAGGGAATATGCAGCCTGCTGGCTTAGGGGATCGTGTGATCAATTGGTTTTGAAAGAAAAAGAGTACAAGGACAAGAGAGAGGAGGAATCTTTTGTCCCTGAACCACAAGGGTGGGATGTGCTACATTCCCTCCCTCCACCTTATGTTCCTCCTATGCCGGTTCCTATCTTTCCTCCTCCTCCTATAACCTACCCTTCTGCACCTCCCCCACCACCCCCACCACTAGAGAAGAGAGAAGAGAGTAGGAGTGGTATGATGACTCACTCACAAAGCACTCGATTACCACCTCCGTTGACAGGAGAGAGAGGAAACTTAAATTTAGAACAGTGTGAGACTCTTCAGGAAGAAAGGGCAGAAACCCCTAATCCATCTCCCAGGGAGCAGGAACCCAGACCTAATAAGCCAGAAACCAACTGGATGCGACCCCTGCAGAAAGTTCCCGTAGGAGAGTGTCTCAGTTTCGTAAATGTGCCCCTGACCAGTACTGAAGTGCGTAACTTTAAGAAAGAACTCACCTCCCTGATAGAAGATCCCCAGGGATGTGCCAAACAGTTAGACCAATTTTTGGGACCAAATCTATATACTTGGGAGGAGTTAACATCTATCTTTAAGACTCTGTTTACTTTGGATGAGCGTGGAATGATCCGCCAGGCAGGGATTAGAGTCTGGGATAGGGATCACCAAGGGGGACCAGATGCGGTACCAGGAGAAACTAAATTCCCCTTGGCAAGACCTAATTGGGATAAAAATGCCAATGACGGTCGGGTATTGATGGAAGAATACAGGGTTAATTTGATAAGAGGAATCAAGGAATCTGTCCCTTTGGGACAGAATTTCAAGAAAGCCTTTGAGGTTCCCCAAGGTCCCGACGAGACCCCCTCCGCATTTTTGAATAGATTGCGCACGGCAATACAGCAATATGGGGGTCACGACATAGTATCCCCAGTAGGGGAACAATTGGTACTAACGCGTTTTGTTACCAACTCAGCCCCAGACATTTGAAGAAAATTACAAAAAACGGAAAATTGGCATGAGCAAGGAATTACCCAGCTACTACAGATTGCACAGAAAGCATTTGTCCAGAGGTCTGACGATAAGCAGAAAGGGAAGGCAAAAATTTTAATCCAAGCAGTCAGAGAGGTAGTAGATGAGCGACATGAAAAAGGTAGGGACTGTGTGCCAGCTCCTGTATGTGGTGAGGGGAGCCACGGGTGGGGAAATGGGGATCCCAGTAGATGGAGGAGTAGAGGAGGATTCCGGGGACGACGACCCTTCCCGGGTCACCTTAGAAACCCAGGTAGAGATTGGGAAACATTGTAAAAAGGAAGGACACTTTAAAAAGGATTGCCCACTGCGAGCCAGGGACACACGATCCTATGCCCTGATGGAAGCAGATTATGAGTAGGGGGGGTCACGGTTCTTAGTCAATACACACCGTGGGGCTGCACGGAGAACCATTAGTAAATTTATGCATAGGACCCCAGAGTGACAACATGATATTTTTAGTTGATTCTGGGGCAGCCCGATCTAGTATTTTACACCAACCAAAGGGGGTTAGAATAGAAGGGACAATGATAGTTTCAGGGGTGGGAGGAAGAGACTTCACAGTCCCTGTATTAAGAGAGGTCAGAATCCAAATGGGAAATAAGGTAATAGTAGAGGATCTTCTACTACTTCCCCAAGCTGGAGTATGCTTATTAGGACAAGACTTACAGGACCAATTGGCTATCGGTACCAGACCACTAGAACCAGGCATCGGGGTTCAATTTTATATTTTAAGCGAGGAAGATTGAGAACTTATAAATCCAAGAGTATGGGCAGAAAAAGGCAATAGAGGAGTTCTAGACATTCCCCCCCTACAAGTAACTTTAAAAGACTCGCAACAAACAATTAGAAGAAAACAGAACCCAATTCCTATGGCTGGCCGAAAAGGTCTGCAGCCCGTAATTGACCAGTTGCTTAAGGATGGTATACTCGAACCTTGTATGTCACCCTTTAATACCCCTATTTTACCTGTCCAGAAACCAGACGGTACCTATCGATTAGTGCAGGACCTAAGGGAGTTGAACAAAATCATTCTCACCCATCACCCTGTTGTACCTAATCCCTATACGATCATGAGTAAAATCGATCACCATGATCTCAAAGACGCATTCTGGACCTGTCCATTGGCAACAGAAAGCAGAGACATGTTTGCCTTTGAATGGGAAAACCCTTTTACTGGATGTAAAAATCAATACCGGTGGACTGTCCTTCCTCAGGGCTTTACAGAATCTCCAAATTTATTCGGTCAGGTCCTAGAACAGATACTAGATGAGGCTCCTCGGAGAGACAATTGTCAGCTAATACAATACGTTGATGACTTGTTAATTACTGGAAGAACGTACGAATTGGCTAAAGAATTTACTGTTGCACTTTTAAATTTTTTAGAGAAAAAAAGGTCTTAGAGTCAGCAAATCCAAACTACAATTTGTACAATCGAAAGTTAAATACTTAGGACATCTAGTGAGTCAGGGAAGCAGGAAAATTAGTCCAGAGAGAATAGCTGGTATTCTGCAGATTCCCCCTCCCAAAAATGCCAAGGAACTTGGGAAATTCCTTGGCTTAGTGGGATTCTGTAGAATCTGGATGGAAAATAATTCTAGCCTTGACAAATTTCTTTATGATAAACTTACGATAATAGGGACGGAGCTCTTGTCTGGACAGACGATGAGATTAAAGATTTTAACTTCGTTAAACATAGCCTTACGTGTGCCCCAGTCTTGGCACTACCCGACTTAAATAAGCCTTTTGAATTATATACTAATGAGAAAGGAGGTGTAGCCATCGGAGTACTAACCCAGGAGAGGGCAGGCTATAGACAACCAGTGGCTTTTCTATCAAAGGTTTTAGACCCCGTTTGTCGTGGCTGGCCAGAATGTGTACAAGCCATCGCAGCCACTGCTGTTTTAGTTGAGGAAGGACGAAAAATTACTTTCGGCGCCCCTATGATAGTTCACACCCCTCACATAGTCCGCAATATTCTCTTCCAGCGTGCTGGGAGATGGCTCACGGACTCTAGAATTTTAAAATATGAAATGATCCTAATGGATAGGGATGATTTGACCTTGCTCACGACTAAAACCCTCAACCCAGCAGCCTTCCTCGTTGCTCCAAATTTGGACAATTCCACAAATGAATTAGAACATGGGTGCTTAGAAGTTATAGACCTACAAACCAAAATTAGAGAAGATCTAACTGATGTCCCTTTAAAAGAAGGTGAAAGATGGTTTATTGATGGCTCTTCACGATGCATTGCAGGAACTTGCTATAGTGGGTATAGTGTAGTGGATGGGAAGCAAGGACTGGTGATTGAAGCCGGTCGCCTCCCTGGTCATTGGTCAGCGCAATCCTGTGAATTATACGCCCTATGTAGAGCACTCCACGGCTTAGAGAACAAAATAGGCACTATCTACACTGACTCTAAGTAAGTTTTTGGTGTAGTCCTCACCTTTGGGAAGATCTGGAAAGAACGAGGAATGATAACTGGTAAAGGACAGAAGTTAGCCCATGAGCACTTAATTGTCCAATCCCTAGATGCTCTGACGCTCCCGACTGAAATAGCCGTAGTACATGTCCGAGGACATCAAAGTGGTGACAGTCCTGAAGCTCATGGCAACAGACAGGCTGATGCAGCTGCCAAACAGGCTGCACTTGCAGAAAAGATTCACATCCACCTATTACTGCCCACACCTCTAGAGATTAAAAAAAACCCCATCTTTTCACGGGAAGAGGAGGTCTCAATGAAAGATCAGGGATTTCGCCAAACTGCCGATGGGTTGTGGTGGACGGAGCCAGGTGGTAGATCAGCTACACCAACAGACAGATTGGGGAACCCAGGCGCTTGTTGATGCCTTTCAACAATCTTTACACTACTCCGGTATATATACAATTGCTAAACTCACTACTCGCAGTTGTCCGATCTGTCAGAGAATCAATAAGAAATCTATGTGCCCTGTAATGCCTGGCGGTCGCGACATCGCAGTTCGCCTGTTTCAACGCATACAAGTTGATTTTACAGAACTTCCTAAAATTGGTATTTACAAATACCTTCTGGTGATGGAAGATAATTTTACATGATGGGTTGAAGCTTTCCCCACCCCGAATGATCGAGCTATCACTGTGATCAGAATACTTATTGAATCTGTGATTCCAAGATATGGTCTGATTCAAACCATTGATTCAGACCGAGGTACACATTTTACCTCTTAGGTTCTCCAGGGTGTCTGCAAGAAACTGGGAATAGACTGGCAACTACATACCCCATGGCACCCCCAAAGTTCAGGTCGAGTTGAAAGAATGAATCAAACTTTGAAAAATCAACTCACTCGACTTCATGAAGAGACTGGCCTCTCCTGGATTAAATCTTTACCATTAGCCCTGCTTAGAATTCGCACAGCCCCTCGTAAAGACCTTGCAGTCGCACCATACGAAATGATGTTTGGACTTTCATTTATGGGATTCCACACTGATACCCTTATCCCTGAGGCTAATGATCAATACATTTCAAAATTTCTACAGGGTCTTTCTACTTCTATACACGACCTGAAACAGAAGGGATTATTAGCCCAAACTCCACCCCTGGAGTTTCCTATCCATTCTATTAAGCCTGGGGATTGGGTTTATGTCAAAGCATGGCAAGATAACCAACTGAAACCTGCCTGGGATGGTCCCTACTGTGTACTTTTGATTTCAGACACTGCCGTGCGAATGAGAGAAAAAGGCTGGACCCACATCCAATGAATTAAACCAGCTACCGATCCACAGGATCACGACAGTCAAACTCAACCCTCCACCTGGCGTGCAGTGCCTCATCCTTCTGACCTGAAACTTACACTATGCTGTGAAAAAGTGCAGTAATGTTGATTTTATTCTTTATTGTATTGTTTAATTGTTGCTTCTCCATTTCTGGGACATCACTTAATTACTCGCAATGTATTAAGTCCTCCTGGAATAGGGGCAGCAGAGCTCACAATTTTTTTCCTTTAGAGTTTAGACAAGGTGTAGATTTAGTTTTTAGCCATAGTGAGATATGCTTTAATAAGGGATTCCAATATGGACCAGGGGACGAGAACAGCTGTAGCGAGCTTCACTTAACTTCCCACATAGATATTAAAGGTATGAGTTCTAAACCTGTAGCACAAAGAGAGCGATATGACAAAGACACACTGAATGTTAGTAACCAATGCACCTGTCACAGAGAGAAGACGTTTGCTAATGTACACAGACAAGCTTCGAGTCACAACTTCAATTATACTTATACTGTAACACACATCTCTAATTGTAATGCACAATCCTCCCCAGACTGGTCTTTTCTCAAACGTCCTTTGGGTTCCTCCGGCATTCACAATCCTTACTACTGTATCGTTAAGGGGAGTTCCCCTTAACGGCAACAGCGGCTACAGATCGCTAATGCTCCTTGCCATCTGAAACATCGAATCAGACTCCATGAAGCCTTGGGCATCATCATCCAACAGAACACAATGGCCCTGAGGTTACGGGCTGAAGATAAACAACGTTTACCAAGCACACTTCAACAACACTGCCTGCCTCTCGATTACAGCTTTGCTGCTGAAGGCAGCACTCGTGAAAGACTCCTTAAAGACACTACTCACAACGGGCAGGCGGTTAAGAACACTTCTTCAGGACTTCGAAAAACTTCCCATGCCCAGGTACAGACTTTGCAACCTTGGTCCTCTGTGGGATAGACTGGACTTTTCACCGGTTACTGGAGTCTGATACTCGCAACCCTTTTAGCAGCTGGACTCATTATTCTCACCATCTCACTGCTTCCCTACATACAGACTTGTGCACATCGTTTAAATCATCAACCCCTTCGTCAGAACACTTTCACCCAAAGGATGTACGGTTCTCAACATCTTTCTGAGGACACGGAGACTGCTATCCGTTTATTGACCAGCTGGGAAAACCACCACGTTCCACTTTACCACATCAGTAATACTGATCTAAAAGAAAACGGAGGATTGTGAGAGACCAGTAACACTGAGATCAGTAACACTGATCATTGTGTGAGATCAGTATTACTGATCTAAAAGAAAAGTGAGGATTGTGAGAGATGAGAAAAACTGATATTGCAATATGAACATGAAGAAAATAAAATAGATACATAAGTAAATGAATGAAGCCAATACAACCAACATGAGACATGGATATTAGGAAGCTGACACTGTCTGAGTAAGATAAGAATCTCCTAGCCCTTCAGAAAGAAGCAGCAAGTTCACTGAATGAAGGAGATAAGGACAGACAATTGAGAATAGAAGTAGAGTTAGTCTGAACGAGATAAGGGTCGCCAAGCCCCAGATAGAATTAGCAAGGCTTGCATAAATAATTAGAAAACCTTAGACAGTATTAGCAAGTTATACATATATAATTAGTAAGCCATACACAGATTTTTCAAGTATGCATATTTAACTAGTAAACCCTAGACAAGATTAACGAACCCTGCATATGAAGGGACTGTAGCCCTGAGAGTCGGAAAGGTGTGAATGCGGACAAGGGCAAGGTTGTGAATAAGGACAATGGGAATAATGGCATGAGAAGACATCGGCAGGATACCCCCTGGTCCTCCAAGTATACTGAAACTGCACGTAGGCAGGAAGGATTGCCTATGCCAAACCCATCCAGGGGGCAGAAGAATGTAAAGGGGAGGGTATTCTGATACTGAAATTTACTGTATAAAAGTTGGGTGAGCCCCAGTGTATGTGTGTATTCCCAGGGTAAGGGGAAGCACCCAACTTTGCATTGTTGTTGTAATAAATGTTCTTTGTTCTCAATATTTGTCTCGAGCAATTTCTTTAAAGGTACTTCTGTTTCAAACAGAGAGGTAAGGAAAAATAGAATGTAGGAAGTTGAGATAGTCTGGATGAGATAAGGGTTTCCTAGCCCTCGACAGAAGTACCAAGTTCTACATATATAATTAGTAAGCCTTACATAGATTTATCAAGTTATGTATATTAAATTAGTAAACCGTAGACAGGATTAGCGAACTCTGCATATGAAGAGACTGTAGCTCTGAGAGTCGGAAAGGTTGTGAATAAGGACAATGAGGATAATGACATGAGAAGACACCGACAGGATATCCCCTGGTCCTCCAAGTGCACAGAAACAGCACGTAGGCAGGCAGGATTACCTAATGCCAAACCTCTCCAGGAGGCAGAAGAATCGAAGGGGGAGGGTATTCCTATACTGAAATGAACTGTATAAAAGTTGGGTGAGCCCCAGTGTATGTGTGTATTCCCATGGTAAGGGGAAGCACCCAACTTTGCATTTTTGTTTAATAAATGTTCTTTGTTCTCAATTTTTGTCTCGAGCAATTTCTGTGAAGGTACATCTATTTCTAACACTGACAAGTAACTGAAAAGTGCAATTCAGGGAAAATTGTTTGAAACTGATTAAAGCAAGTTCCAGAGCAGTAGATGGTTGGAAGTGCTATATGTCTGATGTTTCTCTTGAAATAGAGGAAGGAATGGAACTCTGTGGTACCTTGAAGAAAGAGGTTACCATCTAGAAAACCCTGATGGGGCACGTTTCATCAGCAAGATCCTGAGGTGATTAGTGGTGGTACCTCAGTTGTGGAAATCTTGGAGCAACAAATATCTCTCTCTGCAAACTCTACAAGAACCTTCCTGAGCAGTAAACATTTACCTTTCAAGTTAAATTCTGTGACAGTATGGTGATTCCCTGCAACCAGAAAAATTGGAAGAAGGAGAAGTGAGATTGAACAGTGAACCAAAGAACTTTTCTTGAATTTACACACACTTTACATACACATGCACTTAGAGTTAGAAAGGGGTTAATTTGGGTTAGTTAAGTATAGAGTTAAGTAAATGTTTGATTCTATTTTCATGTTTGAAGTTGATTAAAAATAACTTTTGATTTGAAAGCCACTTGTCATGGTGAATGTCTATTGCTGCTGGGTTTTGGGGTCCTTTGGGCTCGTTACATTTTATGGGGTCTCGTCCAGTCAAAGGAACACATGTTTTGTGGGTTATTACTCAATTGGTTGTTTTTTTTAAGCTAACTTAAAGCTTGTGTGTGGAAAACAGCACCAATGGATCTTGATAAGTTTTTGTCAGAACCATCACTTGCAGAGCTGAAAAGCAAGCCTTATTTCTAAGACTTAATACTGACTGAAGTTAAATATTGGATGAGGAAAGTACAAGTTCAGAGGATTATAGTGAAATATATAGATGAGGGTAAATTTGTTCAGAAAGAATATTTTCCAGAGGATAGATCTGGTGAGTTGCAATTGGAATTGGAAAAATTGAGGATAGAAGAGGCTGAGAAACAGACAGTATGAGGCAGACCAAGCTAAAATGAAAAGGCAAAAAGTTGAAAAACAGAAGAGGTATCAGGCAGAGGAAGCTGAAAGACAGATTAAATTAGAGAGAATGAAAATTAATAGGGAGGAAAGAAAGAGAACTGAGGATGTAACTCCTGGGGAGAGGTTTTTGCCTAGTAGAGAGGTCAATCTAGTGCCTCCTTTTGATGAGTGTGAGAGATAATAGATTATAGGAAGGAAAGTTAATATGAATAAAATAAAGAATAATAGACTAGACTAGAGGAAGTTAAGTAAGTGCTGAATAGGGATGAATTCCGGTAAGAGTGTGACGAAGGGTTACTCAAGTAAAATAGAAGAAAGGTCATGATGGGACCCAGACGGGATACCCCATGGTATTTCAAGTTTACAGAAACTGCACGTAGGCAGGCAGAATTACCAAATGCCAAACCAATCCAGGAGGCAGAAGAATGTTAAGTGGGGGGGGGGGTTATCTCTACACTGAAATGAACTGTATAAAAATTTGGTGAGCCCCAGTATGTGTGTGTATTCCCATGGTAAGGGGAAGCACCCAACTTTGCACTGTTGTACAATAAATGTTCTTCCTTCTCAAATTTTGTCTCGGGCGAAATCTGTGAAGGTACTTCTGTTTCTCACAAATGGGGACTCGACCGGGATCGCACTCCCTCCACTGACAGAGTGCCCGACGACGGGGGTAGGTGCACCCCGGCTGATTCAGCTGGACTCCTGGACGAAGGGTGACTGGTCAGTGGGCGAAGCGAGTGATATCCGAGAAGAGGCTTGAGAACAAAAGAGGGGAGGACGTTAAGGAAGCGTTCTAGGAATAGCTACTGGATCCCGGTAAGAGGAACTTATTTCCCTGCTAATATGGGAGGAGGAAGTAGCAAGGGAAAAAGTCCTAAAGAAGGACGGGAGGATAAAATACCAAAACATAGTCCGTTAGGACTAATGTTATCCAATTGGGGTGCGGGGAAAACCCGTGGGAAAGATAAACAGACCATGGTCAGGTATTGCTATCAGGAATGGGTTAAGAATCCAATAAGAGGGAGTTCGGTATATTGGCCAAAGTTCGGATCCGACGAGGACTGGATGTGTTAGGCATTGAACATCTGGCTCTACCAAAATCAAGGAGGTAATTCCGAGAGCAGATAATATGCAGCCTGATGGCTCAGTGGATCATTTGATCAAATGATTTTGAGCAAAAAGGAATGTAAGAACAAGAAGGATGAGGAACCTTCTGCCCCTGAAATACAGGGATGGGATGTGTTACATTCTCTTCCTCCACCTTATGCTCCCCCTGTGTCGGCTCCTATCTCCCCCCTCTCACCTACACTTTACCCTTTTTCACCTTCCCCTCTTCCTCCACAGTTAGAGAAAGAAAAAGAAAGTAGGAGTGGTATGATGACCCACTCACAGAGTACAAGATTACTGCCTCAATTGACACGAGAGGGAGGAGACTTCGATTATGAGGGTCATTCAGAACATCATAGAGGAGGGGATAAGCTAGAAATTTACTGGATGAGACCTTTACGAGAGGTTCCCTTGGGAGGAGATGTGGGGGGTCTTGGGTTCATAAATGTGCCTCTGACCAGTATGGAGGTGCGCAATTTTAAAAAGGAAATTACCTCTCTGATAGAAGACCGTCAGGGATGTGCAGAACAATTAGATCAATTTTTGGGACCTAATATACCTGGGATGAATTAATGTCTATCTTTAAGACTCTGTTTACTTTGGATGAGTGTGGAATGATTCAACAGGCAGGGATTAGAGTCTGGGATAGGGAACACCAATGGGGACCAGAGGCGATACCTGGAGAAGCTTAATTTCCCCTGGCGAACCCAAATTGGGATAAGACTGGATGAGTACAGGGTTAATCTAATAAAAGGAATGAAGGAGTCTGTTCCAAAAGGACAGAACTTTAAGAAGGCATTTGAGGTTCCCCAAGGTCCCAAGGAGACCCCCTCTGCATTTCTGAATAGATTGTGTGCAGCAATCTGGGGGGTTGGATATAGGATCCCCAGCAGGTTAACAGTTGATATTGATGGGCTTTGTTACTAATTTAGCCCCAGATATCAGGAAGAAATGACAAAAGACAGAGAATTGGTATGAACAGGGAATAACACAGGTTTTACAGATCGCACAAAGGGCATACATCCAGAGGTCTGAAGATCAACAGAAAGGAAAGGCTAAGATTTGGATGCAGGCAGTCAAGGAAGTTGTGGAGGGACAGCAGGGAAATGTTAGGAGCTGTGTGCCAGCTCCTGGATGTTGGAAGGAGCGCCAGGGGTGGGGAAGTAGAGACCAGAGCAGAGGCAGAGATAGAGGAGAATTCCGGACACAACGACCATCCCCGGGACCCCATGGAGACCCTGGTAGAAATTGGGAAACAGGAGCATTAGTTTGGTATTATTGTAAAAAGGAGGGACACTTTAAAAGGGAACACCCAATGGGAGTCAGGGAGACGCGATCTTATGCATTGATGGAGGCAGATTATGAATGGGGGGGGGTCACGGTTCTCAGTCAATGCACACCTGGGGCTGCATGGAGAACCATTGGTAAATTTAAGCCTAGGACCCCACGGTGATGAGATGACTTTTCTAGTAGATTCAGGGGCAGCCCGTCTAGTATTTTACAACGGCCCGAGGGTGTTAAAACAGAAGGGACAGTGCTGGTTTCGGGAGTGGGACGAAGAGATTTTACGGTCCCTATACTAAAGAATGTAAGGATACAAATGGGAGAAAAGATAATAACAAAGGATATTTTACTAGTTCCCCAAGCTGGAGTTTGCCTGTTGGGACGAGATTTACAAGACCAATTGGCTATCGGTACCAGACCACAGGGATCAGGTATCGGGGTTCAATTTTATGTACTAACAGAGGAGGATCTGGAACTAATAAATCCTAGGGTATGGGCAAAAAGAGGCAATAGAGGAGGATTAGATGTTCCTCCCCTGCAAATTACTTTAAAAGACCCTGACCAAGTAATTAGAAGAAAACAGTATCCAATTCCTATGGCTGGCCGAAAGGGGCTGCAGCCAGTAATTGACCAATTGGTGAAAGATGGTATACTCGAACCTTGTATGTCACCTTTTAATACCCCAATTTTACCTGTCCAAAAACCAGACGGTACCTATCGATTAGTGCAGGATTTGAGGGAGTTAAACAAAATCATTCTCACCCGTTATCCGGTAGTACCTAACCCCTATATGATAATGGGTAAAATTGATCCCCATAGTAAGTGGTTTTGTGTAATTGACCTCAAAGATGCCTTCTGGACCTGTCCGTTGGCAATAGACAAGTAGGGACATGTTTGTATTTGAGTGGGAGAATCCTTTTACAGGACGGAAAAATCAATACCAGTGGACGGTCCTTCCCCAGGGTTTTACAAAATCCTCAAATTTGTTTGGCCAAGTTTTAGAACAGTTACTAGATGAGGCCCCTCGGAGAGAGAAATGTCAATTAATACAATATGTTGATGATTTATTAATCACAGGAAAAACGTATGATGTGGTTAAACAATACACTGTTGAACTTCTGAATTTTCTAGGGAATAAGGGTCTTAGAGTGATCAATTTGTTCAATCTGAAGTTAAATACTTAGGTCGTCTGTTAGTCAAGGAATTAGGAAGATAAGTCCAGAGAGAACACGCGGTATTCTGCAGATCCCCCCTCCAAAGAGTGCTCGAGAACTTAGAAAATTCCTTGGTTTAGTGGAATACTGTAGAATTTGGATTGAGAATTATTCTAGCTTGGTCAAATTTCTTTATGATAAACTTGCGACTCTAGGGGGTGAAACTGTTGTCTAGACGGAGGAGGAGATTAAAGATTTTACCTTGGTAAAACAGCATCTTATTAGTGCCCCAGTTTTGGCTTTACCTGACCTAAATAAGCCATTTGATCTATATACCAATGCGAAAGATGGTGTGGCCATGGGAGTATTAACGCAAGAGAGGGCAGGCTTTAGACAACCAGTTGCCTTTCTGTCAAAAAATTTAGATCCTGTTTGTCGTGATTGGCCAGAATGTGTGCAAGCAATTGCAGCCACTGCTATTTTAGTTGAAGAAGGACGAAAGTTTACGTTTGGTGCCCCGATGATAGTTCATACCCCTCACACAGTCCGCACCATTCTCTTACAATGTGCTGGAAGATGGCTTAATGATTCTAGAATTTTAAAGAATGAAGCGATTCTCATGGATAGGGATGATTTGAGACTGGTTATGAACACAGATCAGAATCCAGCCGCCTTGGTTTCTCCAGATTCTGATACTATCTACAATGATTTAGAGCATGTATGTTTAGAAGTGATGGATTTACAGACAAAAATTAGAGATGATTTAGTAATGAACCTTTATGGGAGGTTGAAAGATGGTTTATTGATGGGTCTTCCTGCTGCATTGACGGCATTCATTATAGCGGGTATAGTATAGAGGATGGGAATGAAGGTGTTGTGATTGAAGCCGGTCGTCTTCCCGGTCATTGGTCGGCACAATCCTGTGAACTATATGCCCTCTGTAGAGCTCTTCAGGGTTTCGAGGGAAAGGCGGGCACAATCTATACCAACTCAAAGTATGCTTTTGGTGTAGTGCACACCTTTGGAAAGATTTGGAAAGAGCGGGGAATGATAACTGGGAAAGGACAAAAGTTGATCCATGAAAACTTAATTGTTCAATCCTTAGATGCTCTTATGTTACCTGCGGAGATAGCTGTAGTTCATGTACGGGGCCATCAAATTATGACAGTCCTGAAGCACAAGGGAACAGATGGGCAGATGAAGCTGCCAAACAGGCTGCACTCACAGAAAAAATAGACATGCAGCTGTTATTCCCCACCCCACATGAGGTTCAAAAGACTCCCATCTTTTCACGGGAAGAGGAGGTTTATATGAAAGACCAAGGAATGCGTCAAACTGCCGATGGGTTGTGGTGGACAGCAGAGGGACGTCAAGTACTTAACAAAGCCTTGGCTCATCAGATTATTGATCAGCTCCACCAGCAGACACATTGGGGAACACAGGCACTTGTTGATGCTTTTGTACGGTCCTTTAATTGCTTGGGAATATACACCATAGCCAAGCAGAGTACTCGGGGGTGCCCAATCTGTCAGTGAGTGAATTAGAAAGTCATGCGCCTGGCAGTCGCGATATAGCCGTACGCCCGTTTCAACGACTACAGATTGACTTCACAGAATTACCTAAGATAGGGGTTTATAAATACCTCCTGGTGATGGTGGATCATTTTACTCGATGGGAAGAGGCTTTCCCGACCCCTAATGATCATGCTAGCACCGTTATCTGGATATTACTAGAGTCTGTTATTCTGCATTATGGCATTATTTAAACCATTGACTCAAATTGAGGTACACATTTTACCTCTCAGGTACTCCAGGGCATGTGTGTAAAATTCTGGGAATAGATTGGCAGTTACATACTCCATGGCACCCCCAGAGTTCAACGGATGAATCAGACCCTGAAAGATCAACTCACTCGACTTCATGAGGAAACTGGCCTCTCCTGGATTAAATGCTTACCCTTAGCTTTAATTAGGACTTGTACAGCTCCTCGTAAGGACCTTGCTGTCTCACCATATGAAATGATGTTTGGTTTTCCTTACATGGATTCCACACTGATACCCCTATCTCTGAGGCTAATGACCAGTACATATCTAAATATTTACAGGGACTTTCTACTTCTCTGTATGACTTATGACAGAAGGGTTTATTAGCTCAAAACCCACCCCTGGACTATCCTATTCATTCTGTTAAACCTGGTGATTTGGTATATATAAATCGTGGCAAGACCATAAACTAAAACCGATATGGGACGGCCCTTATTGTGTACTTCTGATTACAGGCACTGCAGTGCGAACAAAAGAAAAGGGGTGGACTCACATACAACGCATTAAACAAGCTAAACCACGAACTAAAGACATTGATAATACACCCTCCACCTGGCGTGCAGTCTCGCATCCTTCTGGTCCGAAAGTTACGCTACGCCGGGAAAAAGTGCTGTAATGTTATTTTTATTATTTGCTGTGTTGTTTTTCTGCTGGTTCCCAATTTTTGGAAAACCACCCAATTGTACACAATGTATCAAGTCCTCCTGCAATAGGGGCAGCAGAGGTGATAATTACTTTGAGGAATGGACAAGTTTATCTTTAGAATGCAGACCGGGCACAGGTATAGAGTGTATTCATAGTGGGGTACTTTATTTAGTTTGGTTTAATTTAGGATCCCAACATGGACCAGGGAAACAGAACTGCCCTAGGGGAGTGGATTGGGTTTGCGTCCCGGCCTCTACAGATAGTAAAGAGATGAGTGCTAAAAATATGGTACAAAGATGATGGTGGGAAAATGATAGGCAGAACATTAGTCAGGTCTATACCCGGAGTAGGGATGAAGGGGGTATATATGCTAATGCTCGCAGACAAGCTGCTACTCACAGATTAGGTAACAATAAACGCTCCCCCGCAACATGGCATCTTGTAAATCATCCTTTGGGTCATGAATACATTCGGAAGACTAAAGGCAATCACTACAAGAGCGATTCGAGTTGTAAATGGCTCAATCTGCTCTAGAATACCACAGCTGTTTGGCATTTAAACTGTTTAACCAGACTCCAGGCAGTTTTTAAGATTATCATCGAACAGACAGCAATGGCCTTGGATTTATTGGCTGAAGAACAACGACAGATACGAGCTACAGCTTATCAAAACTGCCTGGCTCTCGATTACTTGTTAGCTGCTGAGGGCAGCATTTGTGGAAGATCAATTGATGACAACGGTCACAATGGTCAGGGCGGTTGAGCTTTTTTACTGGTGACTGGAGGTGGACACACACAGCCCTTTTCGCAGTTGGACTCATTACTTTAGCCATCATGAAACTTCCCTGCCTAATGACTTGTGTGCAGATCACTACAACCCAAAGGATGTATGTTTCCCAAACTCCGTCTGATGATGCTGAGATTACAGTTTGTTTACTGACTGGGGGTTGAGATGTTTGAATAAGAACAAGTGCTGAGTAAGTGCTGAGTAGGGATGAATTCCGATAAGAGTGTGAGGAAGGGTTACGTAAGTATAATAGAATAAGGGTCTTATAGTGATAGAAAGAATTAGCAAAATTCCTTTGGAGGTACACCAATGGTCAAACCATACAGATTTCTTCAAAGCAAAATCCATATAAGATTAATTCCATGTTTTTATCACACTCCTAAATTTTTGTCTGTACACTTCAGGAACCAACTCATAAGCTTTCAAAACAGCTTCTTGAACTATATCGTAATGAGCCACTTGTTGTGCAGTCAAGGTAGAGTATGCAATTTGTGCTTTTCCTTTTAATACACTTTGGAGCATCAAAGTCCATTTCTCTTCGCCATTTTGAGCTCTCAGCAACCTTTTCAAAAAGCTGAAAATAGGATTCTATATCTCCCTCATGTGAGAAACAGAAGTACCTTCACAGATTACGCTCGAGACAAAAATTGAGAACAAAGAACATTTATTGTACAACAGTGCAAAGTTGGGTGCTTCCCCTTACCCTGGGAATACACACACATACTGGGGCTCACCCTACTTTTATACAGTTCATTTCAGTGTAGAGATACCCCACCCCCCTTAACATTCTTCTGCCTCCTGGATTGGTGTGGCATTTGGTAATTCTGTCTGCCTACATGCAGTTTCTGTAATCTTGGAAGACCATGGGGTATCCTGTCTGGGTCCCATCATGTCAATGTCCTTATTCATGAATCTGCCTTTGTCCTTATTCACACCTCTCAACCCCCAGGACTTATTAATTCTATTATGCAGAACCTGCTAATTCTTTCTATCACTATAAGAGCCTTATTCTATTATACTTGTGTAACCCTTCCTCACACTCTTATCGGAATTCATCCCTACTCAGCACTTACTTAACTTCCTCTAATCTCGTCTAGTATTCCTTATTTCATTCATACTAGCCTTACTTCCTATATCTCTCACAAAAGGAACGTTTTACCAGAAGCATGTATTCAAACAGTTGTATTTAGACAGAGCAGTCATGGAAGGTTTTGTTTCAGTAAAGGAGGGAGAATCATATGTTCCTGTTAAAATTAAATTCTTAGGGATACTTATTCAGCACAATCATGGTTAGCACAAGGGGTTTTATCTCTTGATCAAGCAACTGACCACAGGGGAGACCACTTTGATCAAAGGTGTTGGAAATGAAGTGGAGTTGATTTCCCTTCACAGAATAGTGTAAAATTCTGACCTGTTGTGGTTGGAGTAATTTCAAAGTTACCTATGCAGGGGATCTCAATTCTATTAGGGAGGGAATTATTTGGCAGAAGATAAAGTTGGGTCAGTTTTGAGATGAAAGATGAGGTGGAAGAGAATTGTGATATATATCCTGTGTGTGCAGTAACAAGGTCCATGTCTACGAAATTATTGAGAGATGAAAATCCAGTTGACAGAGATTTGCCAAGTGATTCTGAAATGGTTTTGAAAAAGAAGAGTAAGAAGAGTAAGGATTTTTTTTGTCAAGGAAAGAGTTAATTTGGCAGCAGAAAGCAGATGCAAGTCTTGCTGAATTAGCAAACAAAGTAGTAACTGAAAAGGAAATTGGAGAGAAGGCTGGTGGTTATTTTTTTAAGGTGATTTGTTAATGAGGAAATGGAGACCTCTTGATATTACCGCTAATGAAGAGTGGGGAGTGATTTATCAGGTGGTTGTTCCTAAAAATTACTGGAATGAAATTCTAAATTTAGCCCACAGTACTCCTTTAGGTGGTCATCTTGGGGTGAAGAAAACTTTGGATAAGATTTTGAAACAATTTTTCTGGCCTGGTTTGAGGAAGGATGTTGTAAATTGGTGCAGGACTTGTCATTTTTGTCAGGTTGCGGGGAAACCAAACGAGGGTCCCCCAGTGGCTCATTTACAACCTATTCCTGTTGTTGGGGAACCTTTCACTAGGGTTATTGTGGATTGTGTAGGTCCCTTGCCAAAAACTAAGTCTGAAAATCAGTACTTGTTAACAATTATGTGAGCAGCATTGAGATTTACAGAAGCTATACCAGTGAGAAATATTAAAGCTAACACGGTGGTGAAGGCTCAGGTAAAGGTTTTCAGTGTTTGGATTACCTAAAGAAATTCAGAGTGATCAGGGATCTAATTTTATGTCTGGATTGTTTCAACAATTAATTTATGAGTTGGGAAAAAAATAGATCACTTCATCTGTATATCATCCTGAAACTGTTTGGAGAATAAGAACGATTTGGATGAAGGTTTTCATTCACTGTTTGCAGCAAGAGAGGGTGCGCAGGAGTCATTAAGCTTCAGCACTTTTGAAATTGTGTTTGGACATCAGGTTAGAGAGCCTTTGATGTTATTAAAAGAACAATGGGTTAATGAGGATGTGCAGTTGGACTTGCTGGATTATGTTTCTAAATTTAAAGATAGGTTACAAAAAATGTGGACTTAAGCTCAAGAGAATTTAGAAATGGCTCAGGGTAAAATGAAGTGTTTATTTGATAGGAAAGCTCAAGTGAGAAATTTTAAGGTAGGAAGTAAAAGTTTTGATTTTGTTTCTGTGAGAGATGAGTAAAACTAATATGAAAATATGAGAGATGAAGAAAGCTAGTATGGATGTGTAATGAATAAAGCCAGTATGAATAGGATAAGGGTAGATAATAGAATGTAGGAAGTAAAGTTAGTCTGAATAAGATAAGGGTCTTCTAGTTTAGACAGAGTCAGCAAGTTCCACATATGTAATTAGTAAGCCTTAGACAGAATTAGCAAGTTCTGCATATAAGAGTTTAGTAAGCCCTGAGGGTTGGGAAGGTGTGAATAAGGACAAAGGCAGGTTTGTGAACAAGGACAATGACATGATGGGACACAGACAGGATACCCCCTGGTCCTCCAAGTTCACAGAAGCAGCACGTAGGCAGACAGGATTGGGATTGCCTAATCCAAATTTATCCAGGAGGCAGAAGAATGTAAGGGGGAGGGTACTTCTATACTGAAATAAACTGTATAAAAGTTGGGTGAGCCCCAGTGTGTGTGTGTATTCCCAGGGTAAGGGGTAAGGGGAAGCATTGTTGTATAATAAATGTTCTTTGTTCTCAATTTTTGTCTTGAGCAATTTCTGTGAAGGTACTTCTGTTTCTCACATTTCCAAGAAATGACAATCCTTTGAAAGCTAGATTTTCTGGTCTGTACACAGTTAAATCAAAATTGAATGTTATTAACACTCTAGATAGAAGTAATAAAAATGCTGAAACTTTATTATGAGAGTAATGGTAGTGGAGAACCATCTGTATCAGTGGTGTTGGCAGAGTGGAGGAAATGAGATCATGGAAATAAAATCTTGTGAGGGTAACCTTAAAGAAACCATGATTCCTGTGCGCTTGTCTAATTCAGAAATTTTGAAAAAGTTAGTTCATCTTAATTTACAAGAATAGATACAAAATTGGTATTAGACATGATGAGAACATTCCCTTGGCCTGTCCATCTCCTTGCTACCTGACAGGACACAATGTTTTAATTCAGGTTTGATAGAATAGAACAGTCTATTCGGCCCCTCCCCCTCACTGCTCACCCACAGGTCGCAAAATTTTAACTGGGGTTGGGCAGTATGAGAACTGTCCATTTGGCCCATCCTCTTCTCTGCCAGGACACAATGTTTTAATTGGGGTTAGACGGTATGAGAAGAGCCCTATAGGCATGTCCCCTTCCCTCCTAGCCAAAAGGACACATTATTTCAGTTGAGAACTGATCATTCGGCCCTTCCAATTCCATGCTAGCCCACAGGACACAATGATTAATTGTGTTTCGACAGTATGAGAACATCCCATTCACCCTGTCCGCCTCCCTGCAAGCCCACAGAGCACAATGATTTAATTGGGGTTAGATAATATGAGAACTGCCCATTCCCCTCCCTGCTAGTCCAAATGACACACTATTGCAATTGAGGTGACATGGTATGAGAACATACCATTAGGCCCATCCCCCTCCCTGCTAGCCAAATGGACATATTGTTTTAATTGAAGTTAGACTGTAATGAAACAGAGCATTTGGCCCATCTACTCCAAGCTAGCCCACTGGATACAATGTTTAATTGGGAAAAGAAGATATGAGAAAATCCCATTGGCCACTCCCCATCCCTGCTAGCACAAAGGACACAGTATTTTAATTGAGGTTAGATGGCATGTGAATAGAACATTCAACCCTTCGAATACCCTACTAGCTCACAGGATACAATGTTTAAATGGGCGTTAGACAGTTTGAGAATAACCCCTTAGGCCCATCAACCTCTCTGCTAGCCCACAGTACACAATGATTTAATTGGGGTTAGATGATATGTGTTCTGCCCATTCCTTTGCTAGCCCAAAGGACACATTAAAGTAATTAAGGTTGATGGTATGAGATCAGAATATTTAGCCCTTGCAATTCCCTGCTAGCCCACAGGATACAATGTTTAATTGGTGTTGGACATTATGAGAACATTCCCTTGGCCCGTCCACGCCCCTGCTACCCCACAGGACACAATGTTTAATTGGGGTTGGACAGTATGAGAACAGTGCTTTTGGCCCATCCACTTCCCTGCCATCCCACAGGACACAGTGTTTAAGTGGGGTTAGATAGAATGAGAACTGACCATTTGGCGCATCCCTTCCCTGCTAGCCTACAGGATGCAATGCTTTAATTGGGGTTGGGAGGTATGAGAACAGCTGATTCTGTCATCATCATCCCTGCTAGCCCACAGGCAACAAATTTAAATTGGGATGAGACAGTATGAGACCAGCCCCTTCAGCCCATCCTCCATGAAGCTTGCCCACGGGACGCAATATTTCAACTGGGATTAGGCGGTGTGAGACTAGCCCATTTGGCCCCTCCACCTCCCTGCTAGCCCAAAGGACACTATTGTAATTGAGGTTAGATGGTATGAGACCAGCCCCTTTGACCCATCTTCCATGCTACTAGCCCACGGAACACAATAATTTAATTGGGGTTATACAGTATGAGAACTGCCCCTTTGGCCCATTAGCTTGCCTGTTTGCCCATGGATCTCAATGTTTAATTGGGGTAAGAAAATATGAAACCAGTCCCTTTGGCCCATCCACTTCCCTGCCAGCCCACAGGACACAATGTTTAAATGGGGTTAGAAGGAGAACTGACCATTTGGCCCATCCTTCCCTGCTAGCCCACAGACAGCAGTGTTTGAACTGGAGTTGGGAGGAATGACAACAACCCATTTGGTTGTCTTCTTTCCTGCTAGCCCACAGGTCACAATGTTTAATTGGGGTGAGATGGTATGAGACCAGCCCCTTTGGCCCATCCTCCACTCTGCTGCACATGTTACGCAACATTTATTTGGGGTGATACAGTATGATAACTGCCCAATCAGCCCATCAACCTGCCTCTTTGCCCACGGGTCTCAATGTTTAATTGGAGTTAGACCGTATGACAACAGTCACTTTGAACCATCCACTTCCCTGCCAGCCCAAGCGACAAAATGTTTAAATTGGAGTTTGACCGTATGAGACCAGCCCATTTGGCCATTCTCCTAACTGCTAGGCCACAGCATACAATATTTTAATTGGGGTTATACAGTATGAGAACTGCACATTCTGCCCTTCAATCTGCCACTTTGCCCACCGTTCTCAATGTTTAACTGGGGTTTGAGCTTATAACAACTGTCACATTGAACCTTCAACACCCCTGCCAGCCCAAGCAACAAAATGTTTAAATTGGGGTCTGACAGTATGAGAACAGCCCATTCATCCCTTTATCCCCTTTTAGCCCAAATTACATACTATTTTAATTGTTAGATGGGAGGAGAACAGAACATTCTGCCCATCCAATTCCCTTCTAGCCCACAGGACACAATGATTTAACTGGGGAAAGACAGTATGTGAACATTCCCTTCGGCCCATCCATTTCCCTGCCAGCCCACAGGACACAATCGTTAATTGAGGTTTGATAGAATGAGAACAGTCCATTTAGCACTTTCACCTTCCTGCTGGCCCATGGGATGCAATATTTTAATTGTGGTTAGAAGTTATGAGAAAAGTCAGTTCAGCCCATTCAATTCCTTGCCAGCCCACAGGAAACAATGTTTAAGTTGGGTTATATAGAAGGCGCTGGCCATTTGGCCCATCCTATCACTGCTAGCCCACAGGGCACAATGTTTAATTGGTATTAGACAGTATGATAGCAGCCCATTCGGCCCATCAACCTCATTTTCCCACAGGCCTCAATGTTTAACTGGGGTAAGACAGTATGAGAACAGACAATTCAGCCTGACCCTTCGCTGCTAGCCCACTGAACCCAATCATATAATTGCATTTGGTTTGTGGTGAACAGCCTTTTGGCCTGCCCCCTCCCTCAAAGCCAACAGGACAGAATGTTTCAACTGGGGTTGGGTGGTATGAGAATAGCTCATTCGGCCCATCCTCTTCTGTGATAGATCACAGAACACTTTTTATTGCGGCTCGACGGTGTAAGAATACCCATTTGGCCCATCCTCCTCCATGCTAGCCCACAGGACACAATATTCAATTTGGGTTAGACTGCATGAGAACAGCCCATTCGGCCCTTCCTCCTCACTATAGCCCAAATTCGCTATGTTTTAATTAGGGTAAATCGATATGTAAGCAGCATGTTCGGACCCGCCCCCTCCTTGCTCGCCCATGGGATGCAATATTTTAATTGCAGTTGGATGATATGGAAACTGCCCATTCCAACTGTGTCCCACAATATTTAATTGGGGTTAGATGGTACGAGAACAGCCCTTACAGCCCATCACCCCTCCTTGCTAGCCCACAGCAGACAATAATTTAATAGCATTTATTTTCGAGGGGAACAGCCACTATGACCCATCCTCATTCCTGGTAGCCCACAGACTACATTTTAATTTGAGTTAGATGGTACGAGAACAGCCCCTTCACTCCATCTGCCTCTTTGTTAGCGCAAAGGACACAAAGGCTTAATTGGGGTGACATGGTATGAAGAAAGCCCTTTTGGCCCATCCTTTTCTCTACTACCCCACGGGATACAATGTTTAATTGGTGTTTGACGATATGAGAATATCCCCTTGGCCCATCCACCACCTGGCAGTCAACAGGACACAATGTTTCATTGGGGTTAGATTGGGTTCTTCAGTCCATGCACTTCATTGCCAGCCCACAAGAAACAATGTTTAAGTGGGGTTAGAAAGAAAGAGAACTGACCATTTGGCCTATCATATCCCTGCTAGCCCACTGGTTGCAATGATTTATTTGGGATTAGACGACATGAGAACTGCCCATTAGTCCTGTTAGTCCTATTGTAATTGAGGTTAGATGGTATGGGAACAGAACTTTTGGCCCTTCCAATTCCCTGCTAGCCCACAGGTTACAATACTTAATTGCGGTGAGACACTATGAGAACAGCTCTTACGACCCACCCCCTACTTGCTAGCCCACAGCACATGTGAGAGATGAGTAAAAGTAATATGAAAATTTGAAATATAAAGAAAACTAGAATGAATATATGTGTAATGAATAAAGCCAGTATGAATAGGATAAGGATAGATAATAGAATGTAGGAAGTAAAGTTTGTCTGAATAAGTTAAGGGTCTTCTAGCCTTTTAGACAGAATCAGCAAGTTCTGCATGTGAGAGTCGGGAAGGTGTGAATAAGGACAAAGGCAGGTTTGTGAATAAGGACAATAAGGACAATGACCTGATGGGACACTGACAGGATACCCCCTGGTCCTCTAAGTTCACAGAAACAGCATGTAGGCAGACAGGATTGCCTAATGCCAAACTCATCCAGGAGGCAGAAGAATGTAAGGGGGAGGGTACTCCTATACTGAAATAAACTGTATAAAAGTTGGGTGAGCCCCAGTGTATGTGTATATTCCCAGGGTAAGGGGAAAGCACCCAACTTTGCATTGTTGTATAATAAATGTTCTTTGTTCTCAATTTTTGTCTCGAGCAATTTCTGTGAAGGTACTTCTGTTTCTCACAAATGGGGGCTCATCTAGGATCCCACTCCCTCCACTGACAGAGTGCCCGACGACGAGGGTAGGTGCACCCCGACTGATTCAGCTGGACTCACGGATGGCGGGTGACTGGTCAGTGGATGAAGCGAGTGATATCCGAGAAGAGGCATTGGGAACAAACGACGGGAAGACATTAAGGAAGCACGCTAGGAATAGCTACTGGATCCCGGTAAGAGGAATTTTACTTACCTGTTAGTATGGGAGGTGTGAGTAGCATGGAAGATAGTCCTAGGGAAGGACGGGACGATTAGATAACTAAGCAAAGTCCGTTAGGATTAATGCTACCTGATTGGGGTGCGAGGAGAACCCGCAGGAAAGACAAACAGACCATGGTCAGGTATTGCTGTCTGAAATGGGTTAAAAGCCCGATAAAAGGGAATTCGGTATATTGGCCAAAGTTCGGATCCAATGAGGACTGGATGTGTCAGGCATTGAACATCTGGCTCTATCAAAATCAAAGAGATAATATTGAGAGCAGAGAATATGCAGCCTGCTGGCTCAGTGGATCGGTTGATCAACTGGTTTTGAATGAAAAGGAATTTAAGGACAAGAAGGATGAGGAACCTTTTGTCCCTGAAACACAAGGATGGGATGTGTTACATTCCCTTCCTCCACCTTATGCTCCTCCTATGCCGGCTCCTATCTTTCCCCTCTCTCCTATGCTCTACCCTTCTTCACCTTCCCCTCCTCCCCACAGCTAAAGAAAGGAGAAGAAAGTAGGGGTGGTATGATGATCCGTTTACAAAGTACTAGATTACCACCTCAATTGACAAGAGAGGGAGGAGACTGGGATTCAGAACAGTGTGAGACCCTCCGGGAGGAAAGGGCAGAATCCTTTGATTCATTTCCCGGAGAGCAGGAACCTAAACATTATAAGCCAGAAATTAACTGGATGAGACCTTTACGGGAAGTTCCCGTGGGAGGAGGTCTCGGTTTCGTTAATGTGCCCCTGACTAGTATAGAGGTGTGTAACTTTAAGAGGGAAATGATAGAGGATCCTCAGGGATGTGCCGAACAATTAGATCAATTTTTGGGACCAAATATATATACATGGGATGAGTTAACATCGATCTTTTGGGCTCTGTTCACTTTGGATGAACGTGGAATGATTCGTCAGGCAGGGATTAGAGTCTGGGATATGGAACACCAAGCGGGACCAGAGGCGATACCTGGGGAACTTAAATTCCCCCTGGCAAAACAAATTGGGATAAGAATACAAATGATAGTCGCACATTCATGGAGGAATATAGGGTTAATCTGATAAAAGGAATCAAGGAATCTGTTCCAAAGGGACAGAATTTTAAGAAAGCATTTGAGGTTCCCCAAGGTCCCGAGGAGACCCCCTCTGCATTTCTGAATAGATTGTGTATGGCCATACAGCAATATTGGGGTCTGGATATAGAATCCCCAGCGGGTGAACAATTGGTATTAACGGGCTTCGTTACAAACTCAGCCCCAGACATTAGAAGGAAATTGCAGAAGACTGATAATTGGCATGAGCAGGGAATAACACAGCATTTACAGATCGCACAAAGGGCATATGTCCAGAGGTCTGAGGATAAACAGAAAGGAAAGGCAAAGATTTTGATGCAGGCAGTCAAGGAAGTCGTGGAGGGACAGCAAGGAAAGGGTAGGGGCTGTGTGCCAGTTCCTGGACATTGGGAAGGGCGCCAGGAGTGGGGAAGTAGAGACCAGAGCAGAGGCAGGGGTAGAGGAGAATTCCGGGGACGACGACCATTCCCAGGACCCCATGGAGACCCTGGTAGGAATTGGGAAACAGGAGCATTAGTTTGCTACCATTGTAAAAAGGAGGGACATTTTAAGAGAGAATGCCCAATGAGAGCCAGGGAGACGTGATCTTACGCCCTGATGGAAGCAGATTATGAATAGGTGGGGTCACAGTTCTCAGTCAATACACACCATGGGGCTGCACAGAGAACCATTGGTAAATTTAAGCACAGGACCCCACAGTGACAAGATGACCTTTTTAGTAGATTCTGGGGCAGCCCAGTCTAGTATTTTACAACCACCCAAGGGTGTTAAGATAGAGGGGACAGTGATGATTCCGGGAGTAGGAGGAAGAGATTTTACGGTCCCTGTATTAAGGGATATAAGAATACAAATGGGAGAAAAGATAATAACAGAGGATATTTTACTAGTTCCCCAAGCTGGAGTTTGTTTGTTAGGATGAGGCACCAGGCCACTGGAATTAGGTATCGGGGTTCAATTGTATGTATTAACCGAGGAGGATCGGGAACTAATAAATCCTGGAGTATGGGCAAAAAGAGGCAATAGAGGAGTGTTAGATATTCCTCCCCTGCAAGTTACTTTAAAAGATCCTGAGCAAGTAATTAGATGAAAACAGTACCCAATTCCTATGGCTGGCCAAAAGGGGCTGCAGCCAGTAATTGACCAGTTGGTGAAAGATGGTATACTCGAACCTTGTAGTCACCTTTTAATACCCCAATTTTACCTGTCCAAAAACCAAACTGTACCTATCGATTAGTGTAGGACTTGAGCAAGCTGAGCAAAATTATTCTCACCTGTCACCCGGTTGTATCCAATCCCTATACGATAATGGGTAAAATCAATCCCCATTGTAAATGGTTTAGTGTGATTGACCTCAAAGATGCTTTATGGTCCTGTCCATTAGCAACGGAGAGCAGAGACATGTTTGCCTTTGAATGGGAAAATCCTTTTACTGGATGCAAGAATCAATACCGGTGGACGGTCCTTTCCCAGGGCTTTACAGAATCACCAAATTTATTCAGCCAGGTCTTAGAACAAATACTAGACGAGGCTCCTCGGAGAGAGAATTGCCAGTTGATACAATATGTTGATGATTTGTTAATCATGGGAAAAACGTACGAATTAGTTAAACAATACACTGTTGAACTTTTGAATTTTCTGGAGAATAAGGGTCTCAGGGTGAGCGAATCCAAATTACAATTTGTTCAATCAGAAGTTAAATACTTAGGTCATCTGGTGAGTCAGGGAACTAGGAAAATAAGTCCAGAGAGGATACGTGGTATTCTACAGCTCCCACCTCCCAAGAACTTAGGAAATTCCTTGGTTTAGTGGGATACTGTAGAATCTGGCTTGAAAATTATTCTAGCCTGGTCAGATTTCTCTATGATAAACTCACAATTCTTGGGGGCGAAGCTGTTGTCAGGACAGAGGAAGAGATTAAAGATTTTAACTTGGTGAAACAGCACCTTATTAGTGCCCCAGTGTTGGCTTTACCCGACCTAAATAAGCCATTTGACCTATATACCAATGCGAAAGGAGGTGTGGCCACCGGAGTACTAACACAAGAGAGAGCAGGTTGTAGACAGCCAGTTGCTTTTCTGTCAAAAGTTTTAGACCCTGTTTGTCGTGGTTGACCAGAATGTGTGCAAGCCATCGCAGCCACTGCTATTTTAGTTGAGGAAGGACGAAAGATTACGTTTGATGCCCCGATGATAGTTCACACCCCTCACACAGTCTCCAATATTCTCTTACAACGTGGTGGAAGGTGGCTTACAGACTCTAGAATTTTAAAATATGAAGCGATCCTAATGGATAGGGATGATTTGACCCTGATTACGAATAAGGAACACAATCCAGCAGCTTTCGTGGTTTCTCCAAATTCTGAGAATACCATAAATGATTTAGAGCATGTATGTTTAGAGGTAATAGATTTACAGACCAAAATTAGAGAGGATTTAAGCGATGAGCCTTTACAGGAGGGTGAAAGATGGTTTATTGATGGATCTTCCCGTTGCATTGATGGCACTTGCTTTTGCGGGTATAGTGTAGTGGATGGGAAGGAAGGAGTAGTGATTAAAGCCGGTCGCCTTCCCGGTCATTGGTCAGCACAATTTTGTGAATTGTATGCCCTCTGTAGAGCTCTCCAGGGTCTAGAGAACAAGGTGGGCACGATCTACACAGACTCAAAGTACGCTTTTGGTGTAGTGCACAGCTTTGGGAAGATCTGGAAAGAGCAGGGAATGATAACTGGAAAAGGACCAAAGTTGATCCATGAAAACTTAATTGTCCAATCTCTAGATGCTCTTACATTACCTGAGGAAATAGCTGTAGTTTATGTATGAAGCCATCAAAGTGGTGACAGTCCTGAAGCACATGGGAACAGACAGGCAGATGCAGCTGCCAAACAGGCTGCGCTCACGGAGAAAATAGACATGCAGCTGTTACTGCCCACCCCATATGAGGTTCTAAAGACTCCCATCTTTTCTCGGGAAGAGGAGGTTTACATGAAAGACCAGGGAATGCATCAAACTGTTGATGGGTTGTGGTAGACGGCAGAAGGACGCCAAGTGCTGAACAAAGCCTTGGCTCGGCAAATTATTGATCAACTCCACCAGCAGACACACTGGGGAACACAGGCACTTGTGGATACTTTTGTACGGTCTTTTCATTGCTCAGGCATATACACTATAGCCAAACAAAGTACTCGGGGTTGTCAAATCTGTCAGAGAGTAAATAAGAAAGTTATGCACAGTCGCGATATAGCTGTATGCCCGTTTCAATGGATACAAATTGATTTTACGGAATTACCTAAGATAGGGGTTTACAAATACCTCTTGGTGATGGTAGATCATTTCACACGATGGGTTGAAGCTTTCCCGACCCCTAATGATCGTGCCAGCACTGTTATCAGGATACTACTGGAGTCTGTGATTCCACGATATGGTATGATTCAAACCATTGACTCAGATCGAGGTACACATTTTACCTCTCAGGTACTCCAGGGTGTGTGTAAAATACTGGGAATAGATTGGCAGTTACATACCCCATGGCACCCCCAGTGCTCAGGCCATGTTGAACGAATGAATCAGACCTTGAAAAATCAGCTCACTCGACTTCATGAGGAAACTGGCCTCTCCTGGATTAAATGCTTACCTTTAGCTCTTCGTAAGGACCTTGCTGTCTCACCATATGAAATGATGTTTGGTCTTCCTCATATGGGATTCCACACTGATACCCCTATCCCTGAGGCTAATGACCAGTACATATCTAAATATTTACAGGGACTTTCTACTTCTCTCCATGACTTACAACAGAAGGGTTTATTAGCTCAAACCCCACCCCTGGAGTATCCTATTAATTCTATTAAATTTGGTGATTGGGTATATGTAAAAGCATGGCAAGATCACCAACTAAAACCTCTCTGGGATGCCCCCTATTGTGTACTTTTGATTACAGACACTGCCGTGCAAACGAAAGAAAAGGGATGGACCCACATCTAACGAATTAAACAAGCTGCTGAACCACAGACTAATGACATTGATAATCTACCCTCCACCTGGCGTGCAGTCCTTCATCCTTCTGATCTGAAAGTTACACTACGCCGGGAAAAAGTGCTGTAATATTGTTTTTATCATTTGCTGTTTTGTTTACTTGTTGGTTCCCAATTTTTGGGAAATCACCAAATTGCTCACAATGTATTAAGTCCTCCTGGGCAGCAGAGGTGACAATTATTTACCTTTAGAATGCAGACAGGGTGCAGGTATAGAGTATAGTCATAGTGGGGTACCTTATTTAGTATGGGTTAATATAGGATCCCAACATGGACCAGGGGAACAGAATGGCCCTAGGGGAGTAGATTTGATTTGTATTCTGGCCTCTACAGATATTAAAAAGAGGAGTTTTAAAGAGATAGCACAAAGAAGATGGTGGGACAATGACAGACAGAATGTTAGTCAGGATTGTACATGTAGCAGAGGTAGAGTTAATACATACGCTAATGTCACAGACAGGCTGCAACTCACAGGTTCAGTGATACTTATGCTAATGTTTGCAGACAAGCTGCAACTCACAGGTTAAGTGACAAGAAACACCCCTCCTCAACTTGGTCTCCTGTAAATCATCCTTTGGGTCACACAGACATTTGGAATGTTAAGAACCACCACTGTAAGGGGAGTTCCAATTGTAAACGACATAAACTGCTCCAGAACACCACAGCTGCTTGGCATTTAAATCGTTTAAGCAGACTCCAGCCTTGGAGATCATCACCGAACAGACAGTGATGGCACTGAATTTATGGGCTGAAGAAAGATGACAGATACGAGCCACAGTTCAATGAAACCGCCTGGCTCTCGATTACTCGTTGGCTGCTGAAGGCAGCGTTTGTGAAAGACTGGTTAATGACAATGCTCACAACGGTCAGGAGGTTAAAGACACTTCTTCAGGAGTTTGAAAATCATCCCATGCCCAGGTTCAGACTTGGCAACCTTGGTCCGGTGTGGGATGGACTAGACTTTTTATTGGTAACTGGAGTCTGATACCCACAGTTCTTATAGCAGCTGGACTCGCTATTCTGGCCATTATGCTGCTCCCCTGCCTTGACTTGTGTGCAGTATTTAATTCAACGGACCCCTCGTCAGATCATTATTACCCAAAGGATGTAAATTTCCCAAATTCTGTCTGATGATGCTGAGACTGCAGTTCATTTACTGACTCGTTGGGAAAAAGACCAAGTTTACAAGTAATACATTCCAGTTGAGAATTCACGAAGCGTAGCTAAAAGAAAAGTGAGGATTGTGAGAGATGAGTAAAACTAATATGAAAATATGAGAGATGAAGTAAGCTAGTATGGATATATGTGTAATGAATAAAGCCAGTATGAATAGAATGAGGGTAGATAATAGAATGTAGGAAATAAAGTTAGTCTGAATAAGATAAGGGTCTTCTAGCCTTAGATAGAGTCAGCAAGTTCCGCATATGTAATTAGTAAGCCTTAGACAGAATTAGCAAGTTCTGCATATAAGAGTTGGAGGACCCCTGGTCCTCCAAGTTCACAGAAACAGCACGTAGGCAGACAGGATTGCCTAATGCCAAACTCATCCAGGAGGCAGAAGAATGTAAGGGGGAGGGTACTTCTATACTGAAATAAACTGTATAAAAGTTGGATGAGCCCCAGTGTGTGTGTGTATTCCCAGGGTAAGGGGAAGCACCCAACTTTGCACTGTTGTACAATAAATGTTCTTTGTTCTCAATTTTTGTCTCAAGCAAATTCTGTGAATGTACTTCTGTTTCTCACACAGGCTACTCCTCATCTCACTGACACCCGCTGCATATTCAAAGTTCAACGTGCAAAGTTATCACATGACATCACAAACAACACTGAGGTCGCTTAGTAATGCAGGCCTGGCAGGGGTTTCCAAATTTTTTTTGCCTGCTCCCTTGGCTCCCAGGCCACATGCCCAGTGCCCCACCCATCCACACACACACACACAACGATCACTCTCACACACAACAAACACACACACACACACACACACACAAAAACCAAACACACCTCTTTCTTGGTATTAGGTCTACTGCGAATTTAAAACAAGAGCTAATCTAATTTTATGAACAGGCAGATGAATTTCACAAAAAAGTCAACCAATTTATTGGTTGAATTTACATCTCACCTGTAAATACATTGTCTTCACAGTTTTAATGGGATGGATATGCTTGGTGCAGGGATATCAGCTTCTCAACATCAGGCGTTCAGTCATTTTCCGTTTGTTTCTTTGCTTCGAAAGAAGTTGGGCAGCTGCCCTAAAGCCTTGCTCTACTAAATATGATGTTAGCAGGGCAATAAAGTACTTTATTCGACAGTGCAGAGTAGCAGTCAGAAATTATTTTTGTAATTAAAAATCTTCATATGGTTTTTTGAACTTTGTCTCAGCTCACTGTCATTTTGGAGTGAAATCAATTCTCACTGCTGATATCTAGGAATGGATTGATCACCCAGACGAGTATTTTAGTCAGTATGCAACTCATCCAGGTGTGCACAATTCATTTGAAAGTCGATGACTGGTATGCTCTTCTCTGTCTCCAATTCAGAGCGGTTCGGAAACTGGAAGAGCTCATGATGGGTTATGCTATGTATGAATAACTGTAACTTGGACAGAAACATGGAGGGGGCTGCTTTGACTTTGATAAGTTTAACCTCATTTCCTTGTAGTTGCAAAGTAACTTCATTGAACTTCGTTGAACTTTTTGAATACATCTGACAAGTAAACAATGTCATGTTTGATATTGTTTACAGAATTGGAGTCTTGGAAGAATTCAACAACTATTTTAAACACTGAATAAACATCTCAGGCAGTTTCCTTTTGACAGCCATCTAACTTCTGGGTGCAACAACAAATATTCAAAATCTTCATCATTCTCAATGCAGAGCTGTCCGAACAGTCATGCATTTGAGAGCATGTGCCTTGATTTTATTTACTGCTGTGCTAACTGCTTAATGATTTATGAAGTTGACCACTTAGATTTTTTTGTGACTAGATGTTGCCTGTGGATTATGCAGTGCACCGTAAACACACCAGGTACAGCTTTTATCATGATCATGACCTGTCATCAAAGGTGCCCCAAGCATGAATGTTCAACACAAAAAAAACTGACTTCCCTTTTGTATCTGTTTCTAGTTGTCTTGCAAAACCTGCTTGTTTTTTAGAATCAGCAGACATAACCTAATTTACACCATGAGGCCCAGGATGCATGTTTAGTAGACACACCTATTCCACCATGGGGCCCAGAATGCAGTTGAATCAGAAGACATTATCTAATTTACACTATGGGGCCCAGGGATGCAGATGAATCAGTAGACATTATCCAACTTCCACCAAGAGGCCAAGAGATGCAGTTGTCTTTTGTTGATCGCAGACTGTCAGGAGACCTTGAAGATAATTAAATCATTTGTTCAAAGAGATAAGATCTGAAGTAAACAACTTTTGGGTAATATAAGCCATGGTCCCACTGCTGAAGTTTGAGACTCTCCAAGAGGTGGCAACATCTCTCAGCAAGAAGAAGAACTTCAAGATTCCAAACCGACGTCCCGGTCCGGGGAGGTGGAGAAGCTGCTACCGGCGCCCAGACAACCTACTACAAGTGTGCAGTCGTCGCCTCGCTTTGGCAGTTGGGACCAGTCCAGGCATTGATAAGTATAATTGGGAAGGGCTTGCATATTGTAGTGTGAATTCAGCTTTAGATTTAGTAATAAAGACTTGTATAAACTGAACTGCTCTCGGTGTGTGTGTTTATTTTCTTTCAGTAGCTCAAACACTGTGACCAATCTAAAACGAACAAAATGAGAGGTATAAGTTTACCCAAGACACCTGCTAGCCCAACAAACATACTATTGTAATTAAGGTTAGATGGTATTTGCACAGAACATTCAGCCCATTCCATTCCCTGCTAGCCCACAGGAGACAATGTTTAATTCCTGTTAGATAGTATGAAAACTCCATTCTCCCTATCCACCTCCCTGCTAGCCCACAGGACACGATTGTTTAATTGGGGTTAGACCATATGAGAACTGTCCATTTTGCACTTACCTCTACCTGCTAGTCCAAAAGGCACACTATTGTAATTGAGGTAAGATGGTATGGGAACAGGAATTTGGCCCTTCCTCCTCCCTGCTAGCCCACAAGACACAATGTTAAATTGGGGTACAACAATATGACAACAGCCAATTTGGCCAGTCCCCTTCGCTGCTAGCCCACTGAACCCAATGAATTAGTTATATTTGGATTTGAGGTGAACTGCTCCTGTGGCCTGCCCTCTCCCTCCTAGCCAACAGGACAGAATGTTTTAACTGGGGCTGGGCTGTATGAGAAGAGCCTATTTGGCCCCTCCTCCTCTGTGATAGCCAACAGAACAAAATGTTTTTATTGGGGTTTGACAGTGTAAGAATACCTATTTGGCCCATCCTCTTTGATGCTAGCCCACCAGACACAATGATCAATTGGGGTTAGACTGTATGAGAAGAGCCCCATTGGCCCATCCACCTCCCTGTTAGCTGAAAATGAACAAAGTTTTAACAGGGGTGAGATAGTTTCAGGACAGCACCTTTCATCCTACCACCTGCCTGCCTGCCCCTACTGGACACAATGTTTTAATTGCAATTTGATGGAATGAGAACAGGCCATTCAGCCCATCCCCTCCATGCTATCTCACAGCAAACAATGTTCAATAGGCATTAGATAGTATGAGACCAGACCCTTCAGCCCTTCCTCCTCAGTGATAGCCCAAATTCACTATGATTTAATCAGGGTTATTTGGAATTTCAAATGTCCATTTTACCCATCCACTCCCTGCTAGCCCACAGGACGCAAAGTTTTAACTGTGGTTGGGAGGTATGAGAACAGCCCATTAGATCGTCTTCCTCCCTGCTAGCCCACAGGCCACAATGTTTAACTGGGGTTAGACAAAATGAGAAGAGCCCATTCAGGCCATCCCACTCCCTGCTAGCTCACAGGACACAATATTTTAATTGGAGTAGGGTGGTATGAGAATAGTCCATTCAGCCCCTCCATGCTAGCTCACAGTACACAATGCTTTAATTAGGTTTAGGTGGTATGAAAATGCCCATTCGGCCCATCAATCATTCTTCCTGCCCATGGGACACAATGTTTTAACTGATGTTAGAAGATATGAGAACTATCCATTCTGCCCTTACCCCTCCCTGCTAGCCCAAAGGACATACTATTGTAATTAAGGTTAGACAGTATTGGTATAGAGCATTCAGTGAATTCCATTCCCTGCTAGCCCACAGGAGGCAATGTTTAATTTCTGCTAGATACTATGAAAATATCCCATTCGACTTGTCCATCTACCTGCTAGCCCAATGGACACAATGGTTTAATTTGGTTAGACTATATGAGAATTGTCCATTTTGCCCTTACCCCTTCCTGAAAGTCCAAAAGGCACACTATTGTAATTGAGGTTAGATTGTATGGGAAAAGGACATTCGGCCCTACCAATTCCCTGTGAGCCCACAGGATACAATGCTTTATTGGTGATAGACAGCATGAGACCAACCCCTTTGACACTTCCTCCTCCCTGCTAGCCCACAAGTCAAAATGTTTAATTGGGGAATGACAGTATGACAACAGCCAATTCGGCCAGTCCCCATCGCTGCTAGCCCACTGAAACAAATGATTTAATTGCATTTAGATTTGAGGTGAACTGATCCTTCAGCCTGCCCTCTCCATCCTAGCCCACAGGACAGAATGTTTTAACTGTGGCTGGGCTGTATGAGAAGAGCCCATTTGGCCCAACACCCTCCGTGCTAGCCCACAGGACACAATGTTTTAATTCGAGTTAGATGGTATGAGAACAGCCAATTTGGCCCGTCTTCCTGCCTGTTTGCTCGCAGGGCACAAAGTTTTAATTGGCATTTTACCGTATGAGGACAGTCCATTTGGCCAGTCCCCATACCTGCTAGCCCAGAGGACACAATGTTTACTTGGGGTGAGACAAGAAGAGACCAGCCACCTCGGCCTATCTTCCTCGCTACTAGCCCACTTGACACAATATTTTAATTGGATTTATGTGGTATGAAAACAGCCCCTTCAGCCCATCAACCTCCCTGTTTGCACACAGGCCTCAATCTTGAATTGTGGTTTGACCGTATGAGAACAGTACCTGTGGTCGAGCCAGCCCACAGGAGATAAAATTTTAATTCGGTTTAGACAGAGTGAGAAGAGACCATTCCACTCTTTCCCCTCCTTGCTAGACCACGGGATGGAAAGTTTAATTCGGGAAATTCTGTATGAGAACAGCCCATTCGGACTCACAATGCTAGCTGACAGTATACAATACTTAATTGGTGTTAGACAGTAGGAGACCAAGCAACTTTGGCCCTTCCTCCGCCCTGATATCCCAGAGGACACGATTTTTAATTGGAGTTAGACTGTATGAGAACAATCCATTTGGCCCATCCCTCTACATTCTAGTCCACAGGACACAATGTTTAACTGTGTTTGGACATTATGAGATCAAACCTTTTGGCCCTTCATCCTCCCTGATAGCCCACAAGACACAATGTTTAATTGGGATTGCACAGTATGAGAACAGGCAATTCAGCATGCTCCTTTAAATGCTAGCCCACTGAATCCAACAATTTAATTGCATTTGGATAAGAAGTGAAGAGCCCTTTTGGCCTGCACTCTCCTTCCGAGCCAACAGGTCAGAATGTTTCAACTAGGGTGGGACACTATGAGAAGAGCCCATTTGGCCCATCCTCCTCTGTCACACTCCTTCTCCCACACATCCTCGCGCCACTCGCCCTCCCACCACACTTCCTCCACCAAACTCCTTCTTCCACACTCCCTCACACCACCCGAATTCCCAACAAAGTCCCCTCCACCACACACCCTTCACCGCACTCTTTCACCCACACTCTTGCCCAAACTAACTTACACCACACTCCCTTGCAGCATACACACTCCCACTAGAGTCCCTCCCACCACACTCCCTTCACATCACTCCTTCTCCCACACTCCCTGGCATCACACGGTGCACCCCACACGCCCTCCCACCACACATCCTCCCACCACACGTCCTCCCACCACACTCCATTCACCAAACCACTTCTCCCACATTCCCTCGCACCACACGCCCTACCACCACACACCCTCCCACCACATTCCCTTCATGACACTCCTTCTCCCACACTTCCTCACACCATATGCCCTCCTACCACACGCCCTCCCACCACACTCATTTCAACACACGACTTCTCCCTCCCTCCCTCACACCACACGCACTGCCATCACAGTCACTCCCACAATGTACCATTAATTCACTCCTTCCCCCACAGCCCTCACATCACACGCTCTTCACCATACTCCTTCTCCCACACTCACTTGCACCACACGCCCACCCTCCACATGCCCTCCCGCCACAGTCCCTTCACTTCACTCCTTCTCCCACACTCCCTGGCATCACGCATTGTACCACCACACACTCACCCACCACTCTCCCTAGCCCCATACGGATTCCCACCGCTCCACACTTCTTATCCCACAATCATCCACACACTACCTTTCACCACATTCCCACACACCACACGCCCCCTCACCAGTCTTCTTTCACCACACTCCCTACACTACACTACTTATCCCACGCTCACTCGCACCACACGCCCACTCACCACACGCCCTCCCAACACACTCCCTTCACTTCACTCCACTCCTTCTCCCACACTTCCTGGCATCACATGTTGTACCAGCACATGCCCTCCCACCACTCTCCCTCGCAACACACGCACTCAGACCACGCCACATTACTTCTCCCAAACTCCTGCTCACACTAACTTTCACCACACTCCCTTCACCACACTCCTTCTCCCACACTCCATCGCACCACATGCCCTCCCACCAAACACTCCCACACAACACAAACTCCCACCGCACGCACTCCCATCACACTTTCTTCACCACATTCCTTCTCCCACACTCCCACACAATACACGCACACCCACCACACTAAATCCCACCACACTTCCTCCCACCACACGCCCTCCAACCATACTCCCTACACCAAACTCCATCTTCCAAACTCCCTCACACCACCCACATTCCCAACAGAGTCCCTTCCAGCACACACCCTTTACCGAACTCCTTCACCCACACTCCAGCCCAAACTAACTTACCTCTCACCACAGTCCCTTCACTACACTTCTTCTCACACATTCACTCGCACCACACGGCCTCCTACAAGACGCCCTCCCAACACTCTCCCTTCACTTCCCTCCTTCTCCCTCACTCCCAGGCATGACACGTTGTACAACCACACGCCCTCCCACCACTCTCCCTCGCACTACACGCACTCCCACCACTCCACACTATTTCTCCCACACTCCTGCCCACACTAATTTTCACCACACTCCTTCGCATCACATTTCATCTCACCACACTCCCTTCACCACACACCTTCTTCCACACTCCATTGCACCATATGCCCTACCAACACACACCCACACACCAAACCCCTTCTCCCACACTCCCTCGCACCACACGCCCTACCACCACACACCCTCCCACCACATTCCCTTCATGACACTCCATCTCCCACACCACCTAACACCATATGCCCTCCCACCACACGCCCTCCCACCACACTCACTTCAACACACTACTTCTCCCTCCCTCACTCACACCACACGCACTCCCACCACAGTCCGTCGCCCCACGCACCATTCATTCACTCCTTCCCTCACAGACTTCCCTATAATAACTTACACCACACTCTCTTGCACCACAAGCTCTCCCACCACACGCCCTTCAACATACTCCTCCCACACTCACTCACACCACACGCCCACCCTACACATGCCCTCCCACCACACTCCCTTCACTTCACTCCTTCACCCACACTCCCTGGCATCACGCATTGTATCACCACAAGCTCACCCACCACTCTCCCTAGCACAACATGGACTCCCACGACTCCACACCTCTTCTCCCACAATCCTCCCCACACTGCATTTCACCACACTCCCTCACACCACACGCCCTCTCAACACACTCCCTTCACCACACTCCCTTCACCACACTACTTCTCCCACACTCACTCGCACCACACGCCCATCCACCACACGCCCTCCCAACACACTCCCTTCACTTCACTCCTTCTCCCACACTCCCTGGCATCACATGTTGTACCAGCATACACCCTCCCACCACCCTCCCTCGCAACACACACACTCAAACCACTCCACACTACTTCTCCCACACTCCTGCCCACACTAACTTTCACCACACTCCCTCGCACCAAACGCCCTCTCACTACACTCCCTTCACCACACTCCTTCTCCCACACTGCATCGCACCACATACCCTCCCACCAAACACTCTCACACCACACAAACTCCCATCGCACGCACTCCCATAACTCTCCGTTCACCACATTCCTTCTCCCACACTCCCTCGCAACACACGCACACCCACCACACTAAATCCCAACACATGCTTTCACACCACACGCCCTCCTACCATATTCCCTACACCAAACTCCGTCTCCCATATTCCATCATATGCCCTCCCACCACACTCCCTTCACCACACTCCCTTCGCCACACTACTTCTCCCGCACTCACTCGCACCACACGCACACACACCACACTTAATCCCACCACATGTTGTCCCACCACACGCCCTCCCACCACACGTCCTCCCACCACACCTCCCACCACACTTCATTCACCAAAATCCTTCTCCTACATTCCACTGCATCACACGCCCTACCATCAGACACACTTCCACCACATTCCCTTCATCACACTCCTTCCCCACACCTCCTCAAACCATACGCCCTCCCTCCACACGCCTCCCACCACACTCACTTCACCACACTACTACTCCCACTGTCCCTCATACCACACGCACTCGCACCACACGCCCTCCCACCACAGCGCCCTCCCACCACACATCCTCCCACCACACGTCCTCCCACCACACTCCATTCACCAAACCACTTCTCCCACATTCCCTCGCACCACACGCCCTACCATCACACACCCTCCCACCACATTCCCTTCATGACACTCCTTCTCCCACACTTCCTCGCACCATATGCCCTCCTACCACACGCCCTCCCACCACACTCACTTCAACACACGACTTCTCCCTCCCTCCCTCACACCACACGCACTGCCATCACAGTCACTCCCACAATGCACCATTAATTCACTCCTTCCCCCACAGCCCTCCCATCACACGCTCTTCACCATACTCCTTCTCCCACACTCACTTGCACCACACGCCCACCCTCCACATGCCCTCCCGCCACAGTCCCTTCATTTAACTCCTTCTCCCACACTCCCTGGCATCACGCATTGTACCACCACACGCTCACCCACCACTCTCCCTAGCCCCATACGGATTCCCACCGCTCCACACTTCTTATCCCACAATCATCCACACACTACCTTTCACCACATTCCCACACACCACACGCCCCCTCACCAGTCTTCTTTCACCACACTCCCTACACTACACTACTTATCCCACGCTCACTCGCACCACACGCCCACTCACCACACGCCCTCCCAACACACTCCCTTCACTTCACTCCACTCCTTCTCCCACACTTCCTGGCATCACATGTTGTACCAGCACATGCCCTCCCACCACTCTCCCTCGCAACACACGCACTCAGACCACGCCACATTACTTCTCCCAAACTCCTGCCCACACTAACTTTCACCACACTCCCTTCACCACACTCCTTCTCCCACACTCCATCGCACCACATGCCCTCCCACCAAACACTCCCACACAACACAAACTCCCACCGCACGCACTCCCATCACACTTTCTTCACCACATCCCTTCTCCCACACTCCCACACAATACACGCACACCCACCACACTAAATCCCACCACACTTCCTCCCACCACACGCCCTCCAACCATACTCCCTACACCAAACTCCATCTTCCACACTCCCTCACACCACCCACATTCCCAAAAGAGTCCCTTCCAGCACACACCCTTTACCGAACTCCTTCACCCACACTCCAGCCCAAACTAACTTACCTCTCACCACAGTCCCTTCACTACACTCCTTCTCCCACATTCACTCGCACCACACGGCCTCCTACAAGACGCCCTCCCAACACTCTCCCTTCACTTCCCTCCTTCTCCCTCACTCCCAGGCATGACACGTTGTACAACCCACGCCCTCCCACCACTCTCCCTCGCACTACACGCACTCCCACCACTCCACACTATTTCTCCCACACTCCTGCCCACACTAATTTTCACCACACTCCTTCGCATCACATGCCATCTCACCACACTCCCTTCACCACACACCTTCTTCCACACTCCATTGCACCACATGCCCTACCAACACACACCCACACACCAAACCCCTTCTCCCACACTCCCTCGCACCACACACCCTACCACCACACACCCTCCCACCACATTCCCTTCATGACACTCCATCTCCCACACCACCTAACACCATATGCCCTCCCACCACACGCCCTCCCACCACACTCACTTCAACACACTACTTCTCCCTCCCTCACTCACACCACACGCACTCCCACCACAGTCCGTCGCCCCACGCACCATTCATTCACTCCTTCCCTCACAGACTTCCCTATAATAACTTACACTACACTCTCTTGCACCACAAGCTCTCCCACCACACGCCCTTCAACATACTCCTCCCACACTCACTCACACCACACGCCCACCCAACACATGCCCTCCCACCACACTCCCTTCACTTCACTCCTTCACCCACACTCCCTGGCATCACGCATTGTATCACCACAAGCTCACCCATCACTCTCCCTAGCACCACATGGACTCCCACGACTCCACACCTCTTCTCCCACAATCCTCCCCACACTGCAGTTCACCACACTCCCTCACACCACACGCCCTCTCAACACACTCCCTTCACCACACTCCCTTCACCACACTACTTCTCCCACACTCACTCGCACCACACGCCCATCCACCACACGCCCTCCCAACACACTCCCTTCACTTCACTCCTTCTCCCACACTCCCTGGCATCACATGTTGTACCAGCATCCACCCTCCCACCACTCTCCCTCGCAACGCACACACTCAAACCACTCCACACTACTTCTCCCACACTCCTGCCCACACTAACTTTCACCACACTCCCTCGCACCAAACGCCCTCTCACTACACTCCCTTCACCACACTCCTTCTCCCACACTACATCGCACCACATACCCTCCCACCAAACACTCTCACACCACACAAACTCCCATCGCACGCACTCCCATAACTCTCCGTTCACCACATTCCTTCTCCCACACTCCCTCGCAACACACGCACACCCACCACACTAAATCCCAACACATGCTTTCACACCACACGCCCTCCTACCATATTCCCTACACCAAACTCCGTCTCCCACATTCCATCATACCATATGCCCTCCCACCACACTCCCTTCACCACACTCCCTTCGCCACACTACTTCTCCCGCACTCACTCGCACCACACGCACACCCACCACACGCCCTCCCAACACACTCCCTTCACTACATTCCTTCTCCCACACTTCCTCGCAACACACGCACACCCACCACACTTAATCCCACCACATGTTGTCCCACCACACGCCCTCCCACCACACGTGTTCCCACCACACCTCCCACCACACTTCATTCACCAAAATCCTTCTCCTACATTCCACTGCATCACACGCCCTACCATCAGACACACTTCCACCACATTCCCTTCATCACACTCCTTCCCCACACCTCCTCAAACCATACGCCCTCCCTCCACACGCCTCCCACCACACTCACTTCACCACACTACTACTCCCACTGTCCCTCATACCACACGCACTCGCACCACACGCCCTCCCACCACAGTCCCTCCCACAACACTCCCTTCGACACACTCCTTCTCCCACACATCCTCACGCCACTCGCCCTTCCACCACACTTCCTCCACCAAACTCCTTCTTCCACACTCCCTCACACCACCCACATTCCCAACAGATTCCCTTCCAGCACATACCCTTTACCGCACTCCTTCACCCACACTCCTGCCCAAACTAACTTACACTACACTCCCTCACACCACACACACTCCAACTATAGTCCCTCCCACCACACTCCCTTCACTTCACTCCTTCTCCCACACACCCTGGCATCACACGTTGTACCTCCACTCGCCCTCCCACCACACTTCCTCCAACAAACTCCTTCTCCCAGACTCTCTCACACCACCCGCATTCCCAACACAGTCCCTTCCACCACACACACTTCACCGCACTCCTTCACCCACCCTCCTGCCCAAACTAACTTACATCACACTCCCTCGCACCACATGCACTCCCACTACAGTCCCTCCCACCACACAGCCTTCACCGCATTCCTTCCAGCAAACTCCTCCCCACACTAACTTTCACATCCCTCCTTTACAACACACGCCCTCCCACCACACACCCTTCATCACACTCCTTCTCCCACACCTCCTCCCACACCTCCTCCCACCATATGCCCTCCTACACACACCCTCCCACCGCACTCACATCACGACACAACTTCTGCCAAACTCTCTCACACCACATGCACTCGCCCAACAGTCCCTTCCACCACACGCAATTTATCACACTCCTTCAACCACACTCTGCCCCACAATAAAATAAACCACATCCTTCTCACACATGACCTCTCACCACACCCCCTCCTACCACAAGCCTTTCCAGCAAACTCCCTTCACCACACACTTCTCCTACACTACCTCGCACTAAACACATTCCCACCACACGCCCTCCCACCACACGTCTCCCACCACACTCCATTCACCAAACCCCTTCTCCCACATTCACTCTCACCACACGCCCTACCACCACACACCCTCCCACCACATTACCTTCATGACACTCGTTCTCCCACACCTCCTCGCACCATATGCCCCCCACCACATGACCTCACACCACGCACTATTCATGCACTCCTTCCCCCACAGACTTCCCTACACTAACTTCCATCACATTCTCTCGCACCACAAGCCCTCCCATCACACGCCCTTCACCATACTCCTTCTCCCACACTCACTCGCCGCACACACCCACCCTCCACACGCCCTCCCACCACACTCCCTTCACTTCACTCCTTCTCCCACACTCCCTGGCATCACACGTTGTGCCACCACACGTACACCCACCACACACCCTCACACCACACACTCTCCCACCACTCCACACTACTTCTCCCACGCTCCTCCCCACGCTATCATTCACCACACTCCCTCGCACCACACTTCCTCTCATCACACTCCCTTCACTACACTCCTTCTCCCACATTCACTCGCACCACACGCCCTCCTACAACACGACCTCCCAACACTCTCCCTTCACTTCCCTCCTTCTCCCTAACTCTCAGGCATCAAACGTTGTACAACCACATGCCCTCCCACCACTCTCCCTCGCACTACACGCACTCCCACCACTCCACACTATTTCTCCCACACTCCTGCCCACACTAATTTTCACCACACTCCTTCGCATCACATGCACCCTCACCACACTCCCTTCTCCACACACCTTCTCCCACACTCCATCGCATCACATGCCCTCACAACACACACCCACACACCAAACCCCTTCTCCCACATTCCCTCGCACCACACGCCCTACCACCACACACCCTCCCACCACATTCCCTTCATGACACTCCATCTCCCACACCACCTCACACCATATTCCATCCCACCACACGCCCTCCCACCACACTCACTTAAACACACTACTTCTCCCTCCCTCACTCACACCACACGCACTCCCACCACAGTCCGTCCCACCACGCACCATTCATTCACTCCTTCCCTCACAGACTTCCCTATAATAACTTACACCACACTCTCTTGCACCACAAGCCCTCCCACCACACACCCTTCAACATACTCCTCCCACACTCACTCGCACCACGTGCCCACCCTACACATGCCCTCCCACCATACTCCTTTCACTTCACTCCTTCGCCCACACTCCCTGGCATCACGCATTGTACCAACACACGCTCACCCACCACTCTCCCTAGCACCACATGGACTCCCACGACTCCACACTTCTTCTCCCACAATCCTCCCCACAGTGCATTTCACCACACTCCCTCACACCACACGCCCTCTCAACACACTACCTTCTCCACACTCCCTTCACCACATTACTTCTCCCACACTCACTCGCACCACACGCCCATCCACCACACGCCCTCCCAACACACTCCCTTCACTTCACTCCTTCTCCCACACTCCCTGGCATCACATGTTGTACCAGCATACACCCTCCCACCACTCTCCCTCGCAACACACACACTCAAACCACTCCACACTACTTCTCCCACACTCCTGCCCACACTGACTTTCACCACACTCCCTCGCACCAAACACCCTCTCACTACACTCCCTTCACCACATTCCTTCTCCCACACTCCCTCGTAACACACGCACACCCACCACACTAAATCCCAACACATGCTTTCACACCACACGCCCTCCTACCATATTCCCTACACCAAACTCCGTCTCCCACATTCCATCATACCATATGCCCTCCCACCACACTCCCTTCACCACACTCCCTTCGCCACACTACTTCTCCCGCACTCACTCGCACCACACGCCCACCCACCATACGCCCTCCCAACACACCTCCCACCACACTTCATTCACCAAAATCCTTCTCCTACATTCCATTGCATCACACGCCCTACCATCAGACACACTTCCACCACATTCCCTTCATCACACTCCTTCCCCACACCTCCTCAAACCATACGCCCTCCCTCCACACGCCTCCCACCACACTCACTTCACCACACTACTACTCCCACTGTCCCTCATACCACACGCACTCGCACCACACGCCCTCCCACCACAGTCCCTCCCACAACACTCCCTTCGTCACACTCCTTCTCCCACACATCTTCACGCCACTCTCCTTCCCACCACACTTCCTCCACCAAACTCCTTCTTCTACACTCCCTCACACCACCCACATTCCCAACAGAATTCCTTCCAGCACATACCCTTTACCGCACTCCTTCACCCACACTCCTGCCCAAACTAACTTACACTACACTCCCTCACACCACACACACTCCCAGTATAGTCCCTCCCACCACACTCCCTTCACTTCACTCCTTCTCCCACACTCCCTGGCATCACACGTTGTACCTCCACTCGCCCTCCCACCACACTTCCTCCAACAAACTCCTTCTCCCAGACTCTCTCACACCACCCGCATTCCCAACACAGTCCCTTCCACCACACACACTTCACCGCACTCCTTCACCCACCCTCCTGCCCAAACTAACTTACATCACACTCCCTCGCACCACATGCACTCCCACTACAGTCCCTCCCACCACACAGCCTTCACCGCATTCCTTCCAACAAACTCCTCCCAACACTAACTTTCACATCCCTCCTTTGCAACACACGCCCTCCCACCACACACCCTTCATCACACTCCTTCTCCCACACCTCCTCCCACACCTCTTCCCACCATATGCCCTCCTAAACACACCCTCCCACCGCACTCACATCACAACGCAACTTCTCCCAAACTCTCTCACACCACATGCACTCCCCCAACAGTCCCTTCCACCACACGCAATTTACCACACTCCTTCCACCACACTCTGCCCCACAATAACATAAACCACATCCTTCTCACACATGACCTCTCACCACACCCCCTCCTACCACAAGCCTTTCCAGCAAACTCCCTTCACCACAGACTTCTCCTACACTCCCTCGCACTAAACACATTCCCACCACACGCCCTCCCACCACACGTCTCCCACCACACACCATTCACCAAACCCCTTCTCCCACATTCCCTCTCACCACACGCCCTACCACCACACACCCTCCCACCACATTACCTTCATGACACTCGTTCTCCCAAACCTCCTCGCACCATATGCCCCCCACCACATGACCTCCCACCACGCACTATTCATGCACTCCTTCCCCCACAGACTTCCCTACACTAACTTCCACCACATTCTCTCGCACCACAAGCCCTCCCATCACACGCCCTTCACCATACTCCTTCTCCCACACTCACTCGCCTCACTCGCCCACCCTCCACACGCCCTCCCACCACATTCCCTTCACTTCACTCCTTCTCCCACACTCCCTGGCATCACACGTTGTGCCACCACACGCACTCCCACCACACACCCTCACACCACACACTCTCCCACCACTCCACTCTACTTCTCCCACTCTCCTCCCCACGCTATCATTCACCACACTCCCTCGCACCACACTTCCTCTCATCACACTCCCTTCACTACACTCCTTCTCCCACATTCACTCGCACCACACGCCCTCCTACAACACGACCTCCCAACACTCTCCCTTCACTTCCCTCCTTCACCCTCACTCTCAGGCATCACACGTTGTACAACCACATGCCCTCCCACCACTCTCCCTCGCACTACACGCACTCCCACCACTCCACACTATTTCTCCCACACTCCAGCCCACACTAATTTTCACCACACTCCTTCACATCACATGCACCCTCACCACACTCCCTTCTCCACACACCTTCTCCCACACTCCATCGCACCACATGCCCTCACAACACACACCCACACACCAAACCCCTTCTCCCACATTCCCTCGCACCACACGCCCTACCACCACACACCCTCCCACCACATTCCCTTCATCACACTCCTTCCCCACACCTCCTCAAACCATACGCCCTACCTCCACACGCCTCCCACCACACTCACTTCACCACACTACAACTCCCACTGTCCCTCATACCACACGCATTCGCACCACTCGCCCTCCCACCACAGTCCCTCCCACAACACTCCCTTCGACACCCTCCTTCTTCCACACATCCTCACGCCACTCTCCTTCCCACCACACTTCCTCCACCAAACTCCTTCTTCCACACTCCCTCACACCACCCACATTCCCAACAGATTTCCTTCCAGCACATACCCTTTACCGCACTCCTTCACCCACACTCCAGCCCAAACTAACTTACACTACACTCCCTCACACCACACACATTCCCACTATAGTCCCTCCCACCACACTCCCTTCACTTCACTCCTTCTCCCACATTCCCTGGCATCACACGTTTTACCTCCACACGCCCTCCCACCACACTTCCTCCAACAAACTCCTTCTCCCAGACTCTCTCACACCAACCGCATTCCCAACACAGTCCCTTCCACCACACACACTTCACCGCACTCCTTCACCCACCCTCCTGCCCAAACTAACTTACATCACACTCCCTCGCACCACATGCACTCCCACTACAGTCCCTCCCACCACACAGCCTTCACCGCATTTCTTCCAGCAAACTCCTCCCCACACTAGCTTTCACATCCCTCCTTTGCAACACACGCCCTCCCACCACACACCCTTCATCACACTCCTTCTCCCACACCTCCTCCCACACCTCCTCCCAACGTATGCCCTCCTACACATACCCTCCCACTGCACTCACGTCACGACACAACTTCTCCCAAACTCTCTCACAAAACATGCACTCTCCCAACAGTCCCTTCCACCACATGCAATTTACCACACTGCTTCCAGCACACTCTGCCCCACAATAACATAAACCACATCCTTCTCACACATGACCTCTCACCACACCCCCTCCTACCACAAGCCTTTCCAGCAAACTCCCTTAACCACACACTTCTCCTATACTCCCTCGCACTAAACACATTCCCACCACACGCCCTCCCACCTCACGTCTCCCACCACACTCTATTCACCAAACCCCTTCTCCTACATTCCCTCTCACCACACGCCCTACCACCACACATCCTCCCACTACATTCCCTTCATGACACTCCTTCTCCCATACCTCCTAGCACCATATGCGCCCCACCACATGACCTCCCACCACGCACCATTCATGCACTCCTTCCCCCACAGACTTCCCTACACTAACTTCAACCACATTCTCTCGCACCACAAGCCCTCCCATCACACGCCCTTCACCATACTCCTTCTCCCACACTCACTCGCCACACACGCCCACCCTCCACACGCCCTACCACCACACTCCCTTCACTTCACTCCTTCTCCCACACTCCCTGGCATCACACGTTGTGCCACCACACGCACTCCCACCACACTCCCTCACACCACACACTCTCCCACCACTCCACACTACTTCTCCCACACTCCCCACGCTATCATTTACCACACTCCCTCGCACCACACTTCCTCTCATCACACTCCCTTCACTACACTCCTTCTCCCACATTCACTCGCACCACACGCCCTCCTACAACACGCCCTCCCAACACTCTCCCTTCACTTCCCTCCTTCTCCCTCACTCCCAGGCATCACACGTTGTACAACTACACGCCCTCCCACCACTCTCCCTCGCACTACACGCACTCCCACCACTCCACACTATTTCTCCCACACTCCTGCCCACACTAATTTTCACCACACTCCTTCACATCACATGCACCCTCACCACACTCCCTTCTCCACACACCTTCTCCCACACTCCATCGCACCACATGCCCTCCCAACACACACCCACACACCAAACCCCTTCTCCCACATTCCCTCGCACCACACGCCCTACCACCACACACCCTCCCACTACATTCCCTTCATGACCCTCCATCTCCCACACCACCTCACACCATATGCCCTCCCACCACACGCCCTCCCACCACACTCACTTCAACACACTACTTCTTCCTCCCTCACTCACACCACACGCACTCCCACCACAGTCCGTCCCACCACGCACTCCTTCCCTCACAGACTTCCCTATAATAACTTACACCACAATCTCTTGCACCACAAGCCCTCCCATCACACGCCCTTCAACATACTTCTCCCACACTCACTCACACCACATACCCACCCTCCACATGCCCTCCCACCACACTCCCTTCACTTCACTCCTTCGCCCACACTCCCTGGCATCAGGCATTGTACCACCACACGGTCACCCACCACTCTCCCTAGCACCTCATGGACTCCCACGCCTCCACACTTCTTCTCCAACAATCCTCCCCACGCTGTATTTCACCACACTCCCTCACACCACACGCCCACTCAACACACTCCCTTCACCACACTCCCTTCACCACACTACTTCTCCCAAACTCACTCGCACCACACGCCCATCCACCACACGCCCTCCCAACACACTCCCTTCACTTCACTCCTTCTCCCACACTCCCTTGCATCACATGTTGTACCAGCATACGCCCTTCCACCACTCTCCCTCACAACACACGCAGTCAGACCACTCCACACTACTTCTCCCACACTCCTGCCCACACTAACTTTCACCACACTCCCTTGCACCACACGCCCTCTCACCACACTCCCTTCACCACACTTCTTCTCCCAGACTCCATCGCACCACCTGCCCTCCCACCAAACACTCTCACACCACACAAACTCCCACCGCATGGACTGCCATCACACTCCCTTCACTACATTCCTTCTCCCACACTTCCTCGCAACACACGCACACCCACCACACTTAATCCCGCCACATGTTGTCCCACCACACGCCCTCCCACCACACGTCCTCCCACCACACCTCCCACCACACTTCATTCACCAAAATCCTTCTCGTAAATTCCATTGCACCACACGCCCTACCACCAGACACACTTCCACCACATTTCCTTCATCACACTCCTTCCCCACACCTTCTCAAACCATATGACCTCCCTCCACACGCCTCCCACCACACTCACTTCACCACACTCCTACTCCCATTGTCCCTCATACCACACGCACTCGCACCACACACCCTCCGACCACAGTCCCTCCCACAACACTCCCTTCGTCACACTCCTTCTACCACACATCCTCACGCCACTCGCCCTCCCACCACACTTCCTCCACCAAACTCCTTCTTCCACACTCCCTCACACCACCCACATTCCCAACAGATTCCCTTCCAGCACATACCCTTTACGGCACTCCTTTACCCACACTCCTGCCCAAATTTACTTACACTACACTCCCTCACAACACACACACTCCCACTATAGAACCTCCCACCACACTCCCTTCACTTCACTCCTTCTCCCACACTCCCTGGCATCACACGTTGTACCTCCACACGCCCTCCCTCCGCACTTCCTCCATCAAACTCCTACTCCCAGACTCTCTCACACCACCCGCATTCCCAACACAGTCCCTTCCACCACACACACTTCACCGCACTCCTTCACCCACCCTCCTGCCCAAACTAACTTACATCACACTCCTTCGCACCACATGAACTCCCACTACAATCCCTCCCACCACACAGCCTTCACCGCATTCCTTCCAGCAAACTCCTCCCCACTCTAACTTTCACATCCCTCCTTTGCAACACACGCCCTCCCACCACACACCCTTCATCACACTCCTTCTCCCACACCTCCTCCCACACGTCCTCCCACCATATGCCCTCCTACACACACCCTCCCACCGCACTCAAGTCACCACACAACTTCTCCCAAACTCTCTCACACCACATGCACTCCCCCAACAGTCCCTTCCACCACACGCAATTTACCACACTCCTTCCACCACACTCTGCCCAACATTAACATAAACCACATCCTTCTCACACATGACCTCTCACCACACCCCCTCCTACCACAAGCCTTTCCAGCAAACTCCCTTCACCACACACTTCTCCTATACTCCCTCGCACTAAACACATTCCCACCACACGCCCTCCCACCTCACGTCTCCCACCACACTCTATTCACCAAACCCCTTCTCCTACATTCCCTCTCACCACACGCCCTACCACCACACACCCTCCCACTACATTACCTTCATGACACTCGTTCTCCCATACCTCCTAGCACCATATGCGCCCCACCACATGACCTCCCACGACGCACCATTCATGCACTCCTTCCCCCACAGACTTCCCTACACTAACTTCCACCACATTCTGTCGCACCACAAGCCCTCCCATCACACGCCCTTCACCATACTCCTTCTCCCACACTCACTCGCCGCACACGCCCACAATCCACACGCCCTCCCACCACACTCCCTTCACTTCACTCCTTCTCCCACACTCCCTGGCATCACACGTTGTGCCACCACACGCACTCCCATCACACACCCTCACACCACACACTCTCCCACCACTCCACACTACTTCTCCCATTCTCCTCCCCATGCTATCATTCACCACACTCCCTCGCACCACACTTCCTCTCACCACACTCCCTTCACTACACTCCTTCCCCCACATTCACTCGCACCACACGCCCTCCTACAACACGCCCTCCCAACACTCTCCCTTCACTTCCCTCCTTCTCCCTCACTCTCAGGCATCACACGTTGTACAACCACATGTCCTCCTACCACTCTCCCTCGCACTATACGCATTCCCACCACTCCACACTATTTCTCCCACACTCCTGCCCACACTAATTTTCACCACACTCCTTCGCATCACATGCACCCTCACCACACTCCCTTCTCTACACACCTTCTCCCACACTCCATCGCACCACATGCCCTCACAACACACACCCACACACCAAACCCCTTCTCCCACATTCCCTCGCACCACACGCCCTACCACCACACACCCTCCCACCACATACCCTTCATGACACTCCATCTCCCACACCACCTCACACCATATGCCCTCCCACCACACGCCCTCCCACCACACTCACTTCAACACACTACTTCTCCCTCCCTCACTCACACCACACGCACTCCCACCACAGTCCGTCCCACCACGCACCATTCATTCACTCCTTCCCTCACAGATTTCCCTATAATAACTTACACCACACTCTCTTGCACCACAAGCCCTCCCACCACACACCCTTCAACATACTCCTCCCACACTCACTCACACCACATGCCCACCCTACACATGCCCTCCCACCACACTCCCTTCACTTCACTCCTTCGCCCACACTCCCTGGCATCACTCATTGTACCACCACACGCTCACCCACCACTCTCCCTAGTACCACATGGACTCCCACGACACCACATTTCTTCTCCCACAATCCTCCCCACACTGCATTTCACCACACTCCCTCACACCACTCTCCCTCGCAACACACACAGTCAGACCACTCCACACTACTCCTCCCACACTCCTGCCCACACTAACTTTCACCACATTTCCTCGCACCAAACACCCTCTCACTACACTCCCTTCACCACACTCCTTCTCCCACACTACATCGCACCACATGCCCTCCCACCAAACACTCTCACACCACACAAACTCCCATCGCACGCACTCCCATCACTCTCCCTTCACCACATTCCTTCTCCCACACTCCCTCGCAACACACGCACACCCACAACACTAAATCCCAACACATGCTTTCCCACCACACGCCCTCCTACCATATTCCCTACACCAAACTCCGTCTCCCACATTCCATCATATCATATGCCCTCCCACCACACTCCCTTCACCACACTCCCTTCACCACACTACTTCTCCTGCACTCACTCGCACCACACGCCCACCCTCCACACGCCCTCCCACCACACTCCCTCACACCACACACTCTCCCACCACTCCACACTTCTTCTCCCACACTCCATCGCACCACCTGCCCTGCCACCAAACACTCTCACACCACACAAACTCCCACCGCATGCACTTCCATCACACTCACTTCAATACATTCCTTCTCCCAGACTTCCTCGCAACACACGCACACCCACCACACTTAATCCCACCACATGTTCTCCCACCACATGCCCTCCCACAATACTCTCTTCACCAAACTCCGTCTCCCACATTCCATCATACCATACTCCCTCCCACAACACTCCCTTCTCCACACTCATTCTCACACACGACCTCTTACCAACCCACCACAAGCCCTCCCAGCAATCTCCCTTCATCATATACTTCTCCCACACTCCCTCACACTAAAAACACTCCCACCACACGCCCTCCCACCACACGTCCTCCCACCACACCTCCCACCACACTTCATTCACCAAAATCCTTCTCCCACATTCCATTGCTCCACACGCCCTACCACCACACACACTTCCACCACATTCCCTTCATCACACTTCTTCCCCACACCTCCTCAAACCATACGCCCTACCTCCACACGCCTCCCACCACACTCACTTCACAACACTACAACTCCCACTGTCCCTCATACCACACACACTCGCACCACACGCCCTCCCACCACAGTCCCTCCCACAACACTCCCTTCGACACACTCCTTCTCCCACACATCCTCACGCCACTCGCCATCCCACCACACTTCCTCCACCAAACTCCTTCTTCCACACTCCCTCACACCACCCACATTCCCAACAGATTCCCTTCCAGCACATACCCTTTACCGCACTCCTTCACCCACACTCCTGCCCAAACTAACTTACACTACACTCCATCACACCACACACACTCCCACTATAGTCCCTCCCACCACACTCCCTTCACTTCACTCCTTCTCCCACACTCCCTGGCATCACACGTTGTACCTCCACAGGCCCTCCCACCACACTTCCTCCAACAAACTCCTTCTCCCAGACTCTCTCACACCACCCGCATTCCCAACACAGTCCCTTCCACCACACACACTTCACCGCACTCCTTCACCCACCCTCCTGCCCAAACTAACTTACATCACACTCCCTCGCACCACATGCACTCCCACTACAGTCCCTCCCACCACACAGCCTTCACCGCATTCCTTCCAACAAACTCCTCCCAACACTAACTTTCACATCCCTCCTTTGCAACACACGCCCTCCCACCACACACCCTTCATCACACTCCTTCTCCCACACCTCCTCCCACACCTCTTCCCACCATATGCCCTCCTAAACACACCCTCCCACCGCACAGACATCACGACGCAACTTCTCCCAAACTCTCTCACACCACATGCACTCCCCCAACAGTCCCTTCCACCACACGCAATTTACCACACTCCTTCCACCACACTCTGCCCCACAATAACATAAACCACATCCTTCTCACACATGACCTCTCACCACACCCCCTCCTACCACAAGCCTTTCCAGCAAACTCCCTTCACCACAGACTTCTCCTACACTCCCTCGCACTAAACACATTCCCACCACACGCCCTCCCACCACACGTCTCCCACCACACTCCATTCACCAAACCCCTTCTCCCACATTCCGTCTCACCACACGCCCTACCACCACACACCCTCCCACCACATTACCTTCATGACACTCGTTCTCCCACACCTCCTCGCACCATATGCCCCCCACCACATGACCTCCCACCACGCACTATTCATGCACTCCTTCCCCCACAGACTTCCCTACACTAACTTCCACCACATTCTCTCGCACCACAAGCCCTCCCATCACACGCCCTTCACCATACTCCTTCTCCCACACTCACTCGCCGCACTCGCCCACCCTCCACACGCCCTCCCACCACACTCCCTTCACTTCACTCCTTCTCCCACACTCCCTGGCATCACACGTTGTGCCACCACACGCACTCCCACCACACACCCTCACACCACACACTCTCCCACCACTCCACTCTACTTCTCCCACTCTCCTCCCCACGCTATCATTCACCACACTCCCTCGCACCACATTTCCTCTCATCACACTCCCTTCACTACACTCCTTCTCCCACATTCACTCGCACCACACGCCCTCCTACAACACGACCTCCCAACACTCTCCCTTCACTTCCCTCCTTCTCCCTCACTCTCAGGCATCACACGTTGTACAACCACATGCCCTCCCACCACTCTCCCTCGCACTACACGCACTCCCACCACTCCACACTATTTCTCCCACACTCCAGCCCACACTAATTTTCACCACACTCCTTCACATCACATGCACCCTCACCACACTCCCTTCTCCACACACCTTCTCCCACACTCCATCGCACCACATGCCCTCACAACACACACCCACACACCAAACCCCTTCTCCCACATTCCCTCGCACCACACGCCCTACCACCACACACCCTCCCACTACATTCCCTTCATGACACTCCATCTCCCACATCACCTCACACCATATTCCCTCCCACCACACGCCCTCCCACCACACTCACTTCAACACACTACTTCTCACTCCCTCACTCACACCACACGCACTCCCACCACAGTCCGTCCCACCACGCACCATTCATTCACTCCTTCCCTCACAGACATCCCTATAATAACTTACACCACACTCTCTTGCACCACAAGCCCTCCCACCACACACCCTTCAACATACTCCTCCCACACTCACTCACACCACATGCCCACCCTACACATGACCTCCCACCACACTCATTTCACTTCACTCCTTCGCCCACACTCCCTGGCATCACGCATTGTACCACCACACGCTCACCCACCACCCTCCCTAGCACCACATGGACTCCCACGACTCCACACTTCTTATCCCACAATCCTCCCCACACTGCTTTTCACCACACTCCCTCACACCACACGCCCTCTCAACACACTCCCTTCACCACACTCCCTTCACCACATTACTTCTCCCACACTCACTCGCACCACATGCCCATCCACCACACGCCCTCCCAACACACACCCTTCACTTCACTTCTTCTCCCACACTCCCTGGCATCACATGTTGTACCAACATACGCCCTCACACCACTCTCCCTTGCAACATACACACTCAGACCACTCTACACTACTTCTCCCACACTCCTGCCCACACTAACGCACCACATTCCCTCGCACCAAACACGCTCTCACTACATTCCCTTCACCACATTCCTTCTCCCACACTCCCTCGCAACACACGCACACCCACCACACTAAATCCCAACACATGCTTTCCCACCACACGCCCTCCTACCATATTCCCTACACCAAACTCCGTCTCCAACATTCCATCATACCATATGCCCTCCCACCACACTCCCTTCACCACACTCCCTTCACCACACTACTTCTCCTGCACTCACTCGCACCACACGCCCACCCTCCACACGCCCTTCCACCACACTCCCTTCACTTCACTCCTTCTCCCACACTCCCTGGCATCACAAGTTGTGCCACCACACGCACTCCCACCACACTCCCTCACACCACACACTCTCCCACCACTCCACACTTCTTCTCCCACACTCCATCGCACCACCTGCCCTGCCACCAAACACTCTCACACCACACAAACTCCCACCGCATGCACTCCCATCACACTCCCTTCAATACATTCCTTCTCCCACACTTCCTCGCAACACACGCACACCCACCACACTTAATCCCACCACATGTTCTCCCACCACATGCCCTCCCACAATACTCTCTACACCAAACTCCGTCTCCCACATTCCATCATACCATACGCCCTCCCACAACACTCTCTTCTCCACACTCATTCTCACACATGACCTCTCACCAAAACACCCTCCCACCACAAACCCTCCCAGCAATCTCCCTTCATCATATACTTCTCCCACACTCCCTCACACTAAAATCACTCCCACCACACGCCCTCCCACCACACGTCCTCCCACCACACCTCCCACCACACTTCATTCACCAAAATCCTTATCCCACATTCCATTGCACCACACGCCCTACCACCACACACACTTCCACCACATTCCCTTCATCACACTCCTTCCCCACATCTCCTCAAACCATACGCCCTACCTCCACACGCCTCCCACCACACTCACTTCACCACACTACAACTCCCACTGTCCCTCATACCACACGCATTCGCACCACTCGCCCTCCCACCACAGTCCCTCCCACAACACTCCCTTCGACACCCTCCTTCTTCCACACATCCTCACGCCACTCTCCTTCCCACCACACTTCCTCCACCAAACTCCTTCTTCCACACTCCCTCACACCACCCACATTCCCAACAGATTTCCTTCCAGCACATACCCTTTACCGCACTCCTTCACCCACACTCCTGCCCAAACTAACTTACACTACACTCCCTCACACCACACACATTCCCACTATAGTCCCTCCCACCACACTCCCTTCACTTCACTCCTTCTCCCACATTCCCTGGCATCACACGTTTTACCTCCACACGCCCTCCCACCACACTTCCTCCAACAAACTCCTTCTCCCAGACTCTCTCACACCAACCGCATTCCCAACACAGTCCCTTCCACCACACACACTTCACCGCACTCCTTCACCCACCCTCCTGCCCAAACTAACTTACATCACACTCCCTCGCACCACATGCACTCCCACTACAGTCCCTCCCACCACACAGCCTTCACCGCATTTCTTCCAGCAAACTCCTCCCCACACTAGCTTTCACATCCCTCCTTTGCAACACACGCCCTCCCACCACACACCCTTCATCACACTCCTTCTCCCACACCTCCTCCCACACCTCCTCCCAACGTATGCCCTCCTACACATACCCTCCCACTGCACTCACGTCACGACACAACTTCTCCCAAACTCTCTCACAAAACATGCACTCTCCCAACAGTCCCTTCCACCACATGCAATTTACCACACTACTTCCAGCACACTCTGCCCCACAATAACATAAACCACATCCTTCTCACACATGACCTCTCACCACACCCCCTCCTACCACAAGCCTTTCCAGCAAACTCCCTTAACCACACACTTCTCCTATACTCCCTCGCACTAAACACATTCCCACCACACGCCCTCCCACCTCACGTCTCCCACCACACTCTATTCACCAAACCCCTTCTCCTACATTCCCTCTCACCACACGCCCTACCACCACACACCCTCCCACTACATTCCCTTCATGACACTCCTTCTCCCATACCTCCTAGCACCATATGCGCCCCACCACATGACCTCCCACCACGCACCATTCATGCACTCCTTCCCCCACAGACTTCCCTACACTAACTTCAACCACATTCTCTCGCACCACAAGCCGTCCCATCACACGCCCTTCACCATACTCCTTCTCCCACACTCACTCGCCACACACGCCCACCCTCCACACGCCCTACCACCACACTCCCTTCACTTCACTCCTTCTCCCACACTCCCTGGCATCACACGTTGTGCCACCACACGCACTCCCACCACACTCCCTCACACCACACACTCTCCCACCACTCCACACTACTTCTCCCACACTCCCCACGCTATCATTTACCACACTCCCTCGCACCACACTTCCTCTCATCACACTCCCTTCACTACACTCCTTCTCCCACATTCACTCGCACCACACGCCCTCCTACAACACGCCCTCCCAACACTCTCCCTTCACTTCCCTCCTTCTCCCTCACTCCCAGGCATCACACGTTGTACAACTACACGCCCTCCCACCACTCTCCCTCGCACTACACGCACTCCCACCACTCCACACTATTTCTCCCACACTCCTGCCCACACTAATTTTCACCACACTCCTTCACATCACATGCACCCTCACCACACTCCCTTCTCCACACACCTTCTCCCACACTCCATCGCACCACATGCCCTCCCAACACACACCCACACACCAAACCCCTTCTCCCACATTCCCTCGCACCACACGCCCTACCACCACACACCCTCCCACTACATTCCCTTCATGACACTCCATCTCCCACACCACCTCACACCATATGCCCTCCCACCACACGCCCTCCCACCACACTCACTTCAACACACTACTTCTTCCTCCCTCACTCACACCACACGCACTCCCACCACAGTCCGTCCCACCACGCACTCCTTCCCTCACAGACTTCCCTATAATAACTTACACCACAATCTCTTGCACCACAAGCCCTCCCATCACACGCCCTTCAACATACTTCTCCCACACTCACTCACACCACATGCCCACCCTCCACATGCCCTCCCACCACACTCCCTTCACTTCACTCCTTCGCCCACACTCCCTGGCATCAGGCATTGTACCACCACACGGTCACCCACCACTCTCCCTAGCACCTCATGGACTCCCACGCCTCCACACTTCTTCTCCAACAATCCTCCCCACGCTGTATTTCACCACACTCCCTTCACCACACTACTTCTCCCAAACTCACTCGCACCACACGCCCATCCACCACACGCCCTCCCAACACACTCCCTTCACTTCACTCCTTCCACCACTCTCCCTCGCAACACACGCAGTCAGACCACCCCACACTACTTCTCCCACACTCCTGCCCACACTAACTTTCACCACACTCCCTTGCACCACACGCCCTCTCACCACACTCCCTTCACCACACTTCTTCTCCCAGACTCCATCGCACCACCTGCCCTCCCACCAAACACTCTCACACCACACAAACTCCCACCGCATGGACTGCCATCACACTCCCTTCACTACATTCCTTCTCCCACACTTCCTCGCAACACACGCACACCCACCACACTTAATCCCGCCACATGTTGTCCCACCACACGCCCTCCCACCACACGTCCTCCCACCACACCTCCCACCACACTTCATTCACCAAAATCCTTCTCGTAAATTCCATTGCACCACACGCCCTACCACCAGACACACTTCCACCACATTTCCTTCATCACACTCCTTCCCCACACCTTCTCAAACCATATGACCTCCCTCCACACGCCTCCCACCACACTCACTTCACCACACTCCTACTCCCATTGTCCCTCATACCACACGCACTCGCACCACACACCCTCCGACCACAGTCCCTCCCACAACACTCCCTTCGTCACACTCCTTCTACCACACATCCTCACGCCACTCGCCCTCCCACCACACTTCCTCCACCAAACTCCTTCTTCCACACTCCCTCACACCACCCACATTCCCAACAGATTCCCTTCCAGCACATACCATTTACCGCACTCCTTTACCCACACTCCTGCCCAAACTTACTTACACTACACTCCCTCACACCACACACACTCCCACTATAGAACCTCCCACCACACTCCCTTCACTTCACTCCTTCTCCCACACTCCCTGGCATCACACGTTGTACCTCCACACGCCCTCCCTCCGCACTTCCTCCATCAAACTCCTTCTCCCAGACTCTCTCACACCACCCGCATTCCCAACACAGTCCCTTCCACCACACACACTTCACCGCACTCCTTCACCCACCCTCCTGCCCAAACTAACTTACATCACACTCCTTCGCACCACATGAACTCCCACTACAATCCCTCCCACCACACAGCCTTCACCGCATTCCTTCCAGCAAACTTCTCCCCACTCTAACTTTCACATCCCTCCTTTGCAACACACGCCCTCCCACCACACACCCTTCATCACACTCCTTCTCCCACACCTCCTCCCACACCTCCTCCCACCATATGCCATCCTACACACACCCTCCCACCGCACTCAAGTCACCACACAACTTCTCCCAAACTCTCTCACATCACATGCACTCCCCCAACAGTCCCTTCCACCACACGCAATTTACCACACTCCTTCCACCACACTCTGCCCAACAATAACATAAACCACATCCTTCTCACACATGACCTCTCACCACACCCCCTCCTACCACAAGCCTTTCCAGCAAACTCCCTTCACCACACACTTCTCCTATACTCCCTCGCACTAAACACATTCCCACCACACGCCCTCCCACCTCACGTCTCCCACCACACTCTATTCACCAAACCCCTTCTCCTACATTCCCTCTCACCACACGCCCTACCACCACACACCCTCCCACTACATTACCTTCATGACACTCGTTCTCCCATACCTCCTAGCACCATATGCGCCCCACCACATGACCTCCCACGACGCACCATTCATGCACTCCTTCCCCCACAGACTTCCCTACACTAACTTCCACCACATTCTGTCGCACCACAAGCCCTCCCATCACACGCCCTTCACCATACTCCTTCTCCCACACTCACTCGCCGCACACGCCCACAATCCACACGCCCTCCCACCACACTCCCTTCACTTCACTCCTTCTCCCACACTCCCTGGCATCACACGTTGTGCCACCACACGCACTCCCATCACACACCCTCACACCACACACTCTCCCACCACTCCACACTACTTCTCCCATTCTCCTCCCCATGCTATCATTCACCACACTCCCTCGCACCACACTTCCTCTCACCACACTCCCTTCACTACACTCCTTCCCCCACATTCACTCGCACCACACGCCCTCCTACAACACGCCCTCCCAACACTCTCCCTTCACTTCCCTCCTTCTCCCTCACTCTCAGGCATCACACGTTGTACAACCACATGTCCTCCTACCACTCTCCCTCGCACTATACGCATTCCCACCACTCCACACTATTTCTCCCACACTCCTGCCCACACTAATTTTCACCACACTCCTTCGCATCACATGCACCCTCACCACACTCCCTTCTCTACACACCTTCTCCCACACTCCATCGCACCACATGCCCTCACAACACACACCCACACACCAAACCCCTTCTCCCACATTCCCTCGCACCACACGCCCTACCACCACACACCCTCCCACCACATACCCTTCATGACACTCCATCTCCCACACCACCTCACACCATATGCCCTCCCACCACACGCCCTCCCACCACACTCACTTCAACACACTACTTCTCCCTCCCTCACTCACACCACACGCACTCCCACCACAGTCCGTCCCACCACGCACCATTCATTCACTCCTTCCCTCACAGATTTCCCTATAATAACTTACACCACACTCTCTTGCACCACAAGCCCTCCCACCACACACCCTTCAACATACTCCTCCCACACTCACTCACACCACATGCCCACCCTACACATGCCCTCCCACCACACTCCCTTCACTTCACTCCTTCGCCCACACTCCCTGGCATCACTCATTGTACCACCACACGCTCACCCACCACTCTCCCTAGTACCACATGGACTCCCACGACTCCACATTTCTTCTCCCACAATCCTCCCCACACTGCATTTCACCACACTCCCTCACACCACTCTCCCTCGCAACACACACAGTCAGACCACTCCACACTACTCCTCCCACACTCCTGCCCACACTAACTTTCACCACATTTCCTCGCACCAAACACCCTCTCACTACACTCCCTTCACCACACTCCTTCTCCCACACTACATCGCACCACATGCCCTCCCACCAAACACTCTCACACCACACAAACTCCCATCGCACGCACTCCCATCACTCTCCCTTCACCACATTCCTTCTCCCACACTCCCTCGCAACACACGCACACCCACAACACTAAATCCCAACACATGCTTTCCCACCACACGCCCTCCTACCATATTCCCTACACCAAACTCCATCTCCCACATTCCATCATATCATATGCCCTCCCACCACACTCCCTTCACCACACTCCCTTCACCACACTACTTCTCCTGCACTCACTCGCACCACACGCCCACCCTCCACACGCCCTCCCACCACACTCCCTCACACCACACACTCTCCCACCATTCCACACTTCTTCTCCCACACTCCATCGCACCACCTGCCCTGCCACCAAACACTCTCACACCACACAAACTCCCACCGCATGCACTTCCATCACACTCACTTCAATACATTCCTTCTCCCAGACTTCCTCGCAACACACGCACACCCACCACACTTAATCCCACCACATGTTCTCCCACCACATGCCCTCCCACAATACTCTCTTCACCAAACTCCGTCTCCCACATTCCATCATACCATACTTCCTCCCACAACACTCCCTTCTCCACACTCATTCTCACACACGACCTCTTACCAAAACACCCTCCCACCACAAGCCCTCCCAGCAATCTCCCTTCATCATATACTTCTCCCACACTCCCTCACACTAAAAAAACTCCCACCACACGCCCTCCCACCACACGTCCTCCCACCACACCTCCCACCACACTTCATTCACCAAAATCCTTCTCCCACATTCCATTGCTCCACACGCCCTACCACCACACACACTTCCACCATATTCCCTTCATCACACTTCTTCCCCACACCTCCTCAAACCATACGCCCTACCTCCACACGCCTCCCACCACACTCACTTCACCACACTACAACTCCCACTGTCCCTCATACCACACGCACTCGCACCACACGCCCTCCCACCACAGTCCCTCCCACAACACTCCCTTCGTCACCCTCCTTCTCCCACACATCCTCACGCCACTCGCCATCCCACCACACTTCCTCCACCAAACTCCTTCTTCCACACTCCCTCACACCACCCACATTCCCAACAGATTCCCTTCCAGCACATACCCTTTACCGCACTCCTTCACCCACACTCCTGCCCAAACTAACTTACACTACACTCCATCACACCACACACACTCCCACTATAGTCCCTCCCACCACACTCCCTTCACTTCACTCCTTCTCCCACACTCCCTGGCATCACACGTTGTACCTCCACAGGCCCTCCCACCACACTTCCTCCAACAAACTCCTTCTCCCAGACTCTCTCACACCACCCGCATTCCCAACACAGTCCCTTCCACCACACACACTTCACCGCACTCCTTCACCCACCCTCCTGCCCAAACTAACTTACATCACACTCCCTCGCACCACATGCACTCCCACTACAGTCCCTCCCACCACACAGCCTTCACCGCATTCCTTCCAACAAACTCCTCCCAACACTAACTTTCACATCCCTCCTTTGCAACACACGCCCTCCCACCACACACCCTTCATCACACTCCTTCTCCCACACCTCCTCCCACACCTCTTCCCACCATATGCCCTCCTAAACACACCCTCCCACCGCACTCACATCACGACGCAACTTCTCCCAAACTCTCTCACACCACATGCACTCCCCCAACAGTCCCTTCCACCACACGCAATTTACCACACTCCTTCCACCACACTCTGCCCCACAATAACATAAACCACATCCTTCTCACACATGACCTCTCACCACACCCCCTCCTACCACAAGCCTTTCCAGCAAACTCCCTTCACCACACACTTCTCCTATACTCCCTCGCACTAAACACATTCCCACCACACGCCCTCCCACCTCACGTCTCCCACCACACTCTATTCACCAAACCCCTTCTCCTACATTCCCTCTCACCACACGCCCTACCACCACACACCCTCCCACTACATTACCTTCATGACACTCGTTCTCCCATACCTCCTAGCACCATATGCGCCCCACCACATGACCTCCCACGACGCACCATTCATGCACTCCTTCCCCCACAGACTTCCCTACACTAACTTCCACCACATTCTGTCGCACCACAAGCCCTCCCATCACACGCCCTTCACCATACTCCTTCTCCCACACTCACTCGCCGCACACGCCCACAATCCACACGCCCTCCCACCACACTCCCTTCACTTCACTCCTTCTCCCACACTCCCTGGCATCACACGTTGTGCCACCACACGCACTCCCATCACACACCCTCACACCACACACTCTCCCACCACTCCACACTACTTCTCCCATTCTCCTCCCCATGCTATCATTCACCACACTCCCTCGCACCACACTTCCTCTCACCACACTCCCTTCACTACACTCCTTCCCCCACATTCACTCGCACCACACGCCCTCCTACAACACGCCCTCCCAACACTCTCCCTTCACTTCCCTCCTTCTCCCTCACTCTCAGGCATCACACGTTGTACAACCACATGTCCTCCTACCACTCTCCCTCGCACTATACGCATTCCCACCACTCCACACTATTTCTCCCACACTCCTGCCCACACTAATTTTCACCACACTCCTTCGCATCACATGCACCCTCACCACACTCCCTTCTCTACACACCTTCTCCCACACTCCATCGCACCACATGCCCTCACAACACACACCCACACACCAAACCCCTTCTCCCACATTCCCTCGCACCACACGCCCTACCACCACACACCCTCCCACCACATACCCTTCATGACACTCCATCTCCCACACCACCTCACACCATATGCCCTCCCACCACACGCCCTCCCACCACACTCACTTCAACACACTACTTCTCCCTCCCTCACTCACACCACACGCACTCCCACCACAGTCCGTCCCACCACGCACCATTCATTCACTCCTTCCCTCACAGATTTCCCTATAATAACTTACACCACACTCTCTTGCACCACAAGCCCTCCCACCACACACCCTTCAACATACTCCTCCCACACTCACTCACACCACATGCCCACCCTACACATGCCCTCCCACCACACTCCCTTCACTTCACTCCTTCGCCCACACTCCCTGGCATCACTCATTGTACCACCACACGCTCACCCACCACTCTCCCTAGTACCACATGGACTCCCACGACTCCACATTTCTTCTCCCACAATCCTCCCCACACTGCATTTCACCACACTCCCTCACACCACTCTCCCTCGCAACACACACAGTCAGACCACTCCACACTACTCCTCCCACACTCCTGCCCACACTAACTTTCACCACATTTCCTCGCACCAAACACCCTCTCACTACACTCCCTTCACCACACTCCTTCTCCCACACTACATCGCACCACATGCCCTCCCACCAAACACTCTCACACCACACAAACTCCCATCGCACGCACTCCCATCACTCTCCCTTCACCACATTCCTTCTCCCACACTCCCTCGCAACACACGCACACCCACAACACTAAATCCCAACACATGCTTTCCCACCACACGCCCTCCTACCATATTCCCTACACCAAACTCCATCTCCCACATTCCATCATATCATATGCCCTCCCACCACACTCCCTTCACCACACTCCCTTCACCACACTACTTCTCCTGCACTCACTCGCACCACACGCCCACCCTCCACATGCCCTCCCACCACACTCCCTCACACCACACACTCTCCCACCACTCCACACTTCTTCTCCCACACTCCATCGCACCACCTGCCCTGCCACCAAACACTCTCACACCACACAAACTCCCACCGCATGCACTTCCATCACACTCACTTCAATACATTCCTTCTCCCAGACTTCCTCGCAACACACGCACACCCACCACACTTAATCCCAACACATGCTTTCCCACCACACGCCCTCCTACCATATTCCCTACACCAAACTCCGTCTCCCACATTCCATCATATCATATGCCCTCCCACCACACTCCCTTCACCACACTCCCTTCACCACACTACTTCTCCTGCACTCACTCGCACCACACGCCCACCCTCCACACGCCCTCCCACCACACTCCCTCACACCACACACTCTCCCACCACTCCACACTTCTTCTCCCACACTCCATCGCACCACCTGCCCTGCCACCAAACACTCTCACACCACACAAACTCCCACCGCATGCACTTCCATCACACTCACTTCAATACATTCCTTCTCCCAGACTTCCTCGCAACACACGCACACCCACCACACTTAATCCCACCACATGTTCTCCCACCACATGCCCTCCCACAATACTCTCTTCACCAAACTCCGTCTCCCACATTCCATCATACCATACTCCCTCCCACAACACTCCCTTCTCCACACTCATTCTCACACACGACCTCTTACCAAAACACCCTCCCACCACAAGCCCTCCCAGCAATCTCCCTTCATCATATACTTCTCCCACACTCCCTCACACTAAAAAAACTCCCACCACACGCCCTCCCACCACACGTCCTCCCACCACACCTCCCACCACACTTCATTCACCAAAATCCTTCTCCCACATTCCATTGCTCCACACGCCCTACCACCACACACACTTCCACCACATTCCCTTCATCACACTTCTTCCCCACACCTCCTCAAACCATACGCCCTACCTCCACACGCCTCCCACCACACTCACTTCACCACACTACAACTCCCACTGTCCCTCATACCACACGCACTCGCACCACACGCCCTCCCACCACAGTCCCTCCCACAACACTCCCTTCGTCACCCTCCTTCTCCCACACATCCTCACGCCACTCGCCATCCCACCACACTTCCTCCACCAAACTCCTTCTTCCACACTCCCTCACACCACCCACATTCCCAACAGATTCCCTTCCAGCACATACCCTTTACCGCACTCCTTCACCCACACTCCTGCCCAAACTAACTTACACTACACTCCATCACACCACACACACTCCCACTATAGTCCCTCCCACCACACTCCCTTCACTTCACTCCTTCTCCCACACACCCTGGCATCACACGTTGTACCTCCACAGGCCCTCCCACCACACTTCCTCCAACAAACTCCTTCTCCCAGACTCTCTCACACCACCCGCATTCCCAACACAGTCCCTTCCACCACACACACTTCACCGCACTCCTTCACCCACCCTCCTGCCCAAACTAACTTACATCACACTCCCTCGCACCACATGCACTCCCACTACAGTCCCTCCCACCACACAGCCTTCACCGCATTCCTTCCAACAAACTCCTCCCAACACTAACTTTCACATCCCTCCTTTGCAACACACGCCCTCCCACCACACACCCTTCATCACACTCCTTCTCCCACACCTCCTCCCACACCTCTTCCCACCATATGCCCTCCTAAACACACCCTCCCACCGCACTCACATCACGACGCAACTTCTCCCAAACTCTCTCACACCACATGCACTCCCCCAACAGTCCCTTCCACCACACGCAATTTACCACACTCCTTCCACCACACTCTGCCCCACAATAACATAAACCACATCCTTCTCACACATGACCTCTCACCACACCCCCTCCTACCACAAGCCTTTCCAGCAAACTCCCTTCACCACACACTTCTCCTATACTCCCTCGCACTAAACACATTCCCACCACACGCCCTCCCACCTCACGTCTCCCACCACACTCTATTCACCAAACCCCTTCTCCTACATTCCCTCTCACCACACGCCCTACCACCACACACCCTCCCACTACATTACCTTCATGACACTCGTTCTCCCATACCTCCTAGCACCATATGCGCCCCACCACATGACCTCCCACGACGCACCATTCATGCACTCCTTCCCCCACAGACTTCCCTACACTAACTTCCACCACATTCTGTCGCACCACAAGCCCTCCCATCACACGCCCTTCACCATACTCCTTCTCCCACACTCACTCGCCGCACACGCCCACAATCCACACGCCCTCCCACCACACTCCCTTCACTTCACTCCTTCTCCCACACTCCCTGGCATCACACGTTGTGCCACCACACGCACTCCCATCACACACCCTCACACCACACACTCTCCCACCACTCCACACTACTTCTCCCATTCTCCTCCCCATGCTATCATTCACCACACTCCCTCGCACCACACTTCCTCTCACCACACTCCCTTCACTACACTCCTTCCCCCACATTCACTCGCACCACACGCCCTCCTACAACACGCCCTCCCAACACTCTCCCTTCACTTCCCTCCTTCTCCCTCACTCTCAGGCATCACACGTTGTACAACCACATGTCCTCCTACCACTCTCCCTCGCACTATACGCATTCCCACCACTCCACACTATTTCTCCCACACTCCTGCCCACACTAATTTTCACCACACTCCTTCGCATCACATGCACCCTCACCACACTCCCTTCTCTACACACCTTCTCCCACACTCCATCGCACCACATGCCCTCACAACACACACCCACACACCAAACCCCTTCTCCCACATTCCCTCGCACCACACGCCCTACCACCACACACCCTCCCACCACATACCCTTCATGACACTCCATCTCCCACACCACCTCACACCATATGCCCTCCCACCACACGCCCTCCCACCACACTCACTTCAACACACTACTTCTCCCTCCCTCACTCACACCACACGCACTCCCACCACAGTCCGTCCCACCACGCACCATTCATTCACTCCTTCCCTCACAGATTTCCCTATAATAACTTACACCACACTCTCTTGCACCACAAGCCCTCCCACCACACACCCTTCAACATACTCCTCCCACACTCACTCACACCACATGCCCACCCTACACATGCCCTCCCACCACACTCCCTTCACTTCACTCCTTCGCCCACACTCCCTGGCATCACTCATTGTACCACCACACGCTCACCCACCACTCTCCCTAGTACCACATGGACTCCCACGACTCCACATTTCTTCTCCCACAATCCTCCCCACACTGCATTTCACCACACTCCCTCACACCACTCTCCCTCGCAACACACACAGTCAGACCACTCCACACTACTCCTCCCACACTCCTGCCCACACTAACTTTCACCACATTTCCTCGCACCAAACACCCTCTCACTACACTCCCTTCACCACACTCCTTCTCCCACACTACATCGCACCACATGCCCTCCCACCAAACACTCTCACACCACACAAACTCCCATCGCACGCACTCCCATCACTCTCCCTTCACCACATTCCTTCTCCCACACTCCCTCGCAACACACGCACACCCACAACACTAAATCCCAACACATGCTTTCCCACCACACGCCCTCCTACCATATTCCCTACACCAAACTCCATCTCCCACATTCCATCATATCATATGCCCTCCCACCACACTCCCTTCACCACACTCCCTTCACCACACTACTTCTCCTGCACTCACTCGCACCACACGCCCACCCTCCACACGCCCTCCCACCACACTCCCTCACACCACACACTCTCCCACCACTCCACACTTCTTCTCCCACACTCCATCGCACCACCTGCCCTGCCACCAAACACTCTCACACCACACAAACTCCCACCGCATGCACTTCCATCACACTCACTTCAATACATTCCTTCTCCCAGACTTCCTCGCAACACACGCACACCCACCACACTTAATCCCACCACATGTTCTCCCACCACATGCCCTCCCACAATACTCTCTTCACCAAACTCCGTCTCCCACATTCCATCATACCATACTCCCTCCCACAACACTCCCTTCTCCACACTCATTCTCACACACGACCTCTTACCAAAACACCCTCCCACCACAAGCCCTCCCAGCAATCTCCCTTCATCATATACTTCTCCCACACTCCCTCACACTAAAAAAACTCCCACCACACGCCCTCCCACCACACGTCCTCCCACCACACCTCCCACCACACTTCATTCACCAAAATCCTTCTCCCACATTCCATTGCTCCACACGCCCTACCACCACACACACTTCCACCACATTCCCTTCATCACACTTCTTCCCCACACCTCCTCAAACCATACGCCCTACCTCCACACGCCTCCCACCACACTCACTTCACCACACTACAACTCCCACTGTCCCTCATACCACACGCACTCGCACCACACGCCCTCCCACCACAGTCCCTCCCACAACACTCCCTTCGTCACCCTCCTTCTCCCACACATCCTCACGCCACTCGCCATCCCACCACACTTCCTCCACCAAACTCCTTCTTCCACACTCCCTCACACCACCCACATTCCCAACAGATTCCCTTCCAGCACATACCCTTTACCGCACTCCTTCACCCACACTCCTGCCCAAACTAACTTACACTACACTCCATCACACCACACACACTCCCACTATAGTCCCTCCCACCACACTCCCTTCACTTCACTCCTTCTCCCACACACCCTGGCATCACACGTTGTACCTCCACAGGCCCTCCCACCACACTTCCTCCAACAAACTCCTTCTCCCAGACTCTCTCACACCACCCGCATTCCCAACACAGTCCCTTCCACCACACACACTTCACCGCACTCCTTCACCCACCCTCCTGCCCAAACTAACTTACATCACACTCCCTCGCACCACATGCACTCCCACTACAGTCCCTCCCACCACACAGCCTTCACCGCATTCCTTCCAACAAACTCCTCCCAACACTAACTTTCACATCCCTCCTTTGCAACACACGCCCTCCCACCACACACCCTTCATCACACTCCTTCTCCCACACCTCCTCCCACACCTCTTCCCACCATATGCCCTCCTAAACACACCCTCCCACCGCACTCACATCACGACGCAACTTCTCCCAAACTCTCTCACACCACATGCACTCCCCCAACAGTCCCTTCCACCACACGCAATTTACCACACTCCTTCCACCACACTCTGCCCCACAATAACATAAACCACATCCTTCTCACACATGACCTCTCACCACACCCCCTCCTACCACAAGCCTTTCCAGCAAACTCCCTTCACCACACACTTCTCCTATACTCCCTCGCACTAAACACATTCCCACCACACGCCCTCCCACCTCACGTCTCCCACCACACTCTATTCACCAAACCCCTTCTCCTACATTCCCTCTCACCACACGCCCTACCACCACACACCCTCCCACTACATTACCTTCATGACACTCGTTCTCCCATACCTCCTAGCACCATATGCGCCCCACCACATGACCTCCCACGACGCACCATTCATGCACTCCTTCCCCCACAGACTTCCCTACACTAACTTCCACCACATTCTGTCGCACCACAAGCCCTCCCATCACACGCCCTTCACCATACTCCTTCTCCCACACTCACTCGCCGCACACGCCCACAATCCACACGCCCTCCCACCACACTCCCTTCACTTCACTCCTTCTCCCACACTCCCTGGCATCACACGTTGTGCCACCACACGCACTCCCATCACACACCCTCACACCACACACTCTCCCACCACTCCACACTACTTCTCCCATTCTCCTCCCCATGCTATCATTCACCACACTCCCTCGCACCACACTTCCTCTCACCACACTCCCTTCACTACACTCCTTCCCCCACATTCACTCGCACCACACGCCCTCCTACAACACGCCCTCCCAACACTCTCCCTTCACTTCCCTCCTTCTCCCTCACTCTCAGGCATCACACGTTGTACAACCACATGCCCTCCTACCACTCTCCCTCGCACTATACGCATTCCCACCACTCCACACTATTTCTCTCACACTCCTGCCCACACTAATTTTCACCACACTCCTTCGCATCACATGCACCCTCACCACACTCCCTTCTCTACACACCTTCTCCCACACTCCATCGCACCACATGCCCTCACAACACACACCCACACACCAAACCCCTTCTCCCACATTCCCTCGCACCACACGCCCTACCACCACACACCCTCCCACCACATACCCTTCATGACACTCCATCTCCCACACCACCTCACACCATATGCCCTCCCACCACACGCCCTCCCACCACACTCACTTCAACACACTACTTCTCCCTCCCTCACTCACACCACACGCACTCCCACCACAGTCCGTCCCACCACGCACCATTCATTCACTCCTTCCCTCACAGATTTCCCTATAATAACTTACACCACACTCTCTTGCACCACAAGCCCTCCCACCACACACCCTTCAACATACTCCTCCCACACTCACTCACACCACATGCCCACCCTACACATGCCCTCCCACCACACTCCCTTCACTTCACTCCTTCGCCCACACTCCCTGGCATCACTCATTGTACCACCACACGCTCACCCACCACTCTCCCTAGTACCACATGGACTCCCACGACTCCACATTTCTTCTCCCACAATCCTCCCCACACTGCATTTCACCACACTCCCTCACACCACTCTCCCTCGCAACACACACAGTCAGACCACTCCACACTACTCCTCCCACACTCCTGCCCACACTAACTTTCACCACATTTCCTCGCACCAAACACCCTCTCACTACACTCCCTTCACCACACTCCTTCTCCCACACTACATCGCACCACATGCCCTCCCACCAAACACTCTCACACCACACAAACTCCCATCGCACGCACTCCCATCACTCTCCCTTCACCACATTCCTTCTCCCACACTCCCTCGCAACACACGCACACCCACAACACTAAATCCCAACACATGCTTTCCCACCACACGCCCTCCTACCATATTCCCTACACCAAACTCCATCTCCCACATTCCATCATATCATATGCCCTCCCACCACACTCCCTTCACCACACTCCCTTCACCACACTACTTCTCCTGCACTCACTCGCACCACACGCCCACCCTCCACATGCCCTCCCACCACACTCCCTCACACCACACACTCTCCCACCACTCCACACTTCTTCTCCCACACTCCATCGCACCACCTGCCCTGCCACCAAACACTCTCACACCACACAAACTCGCACCGCATGCACTTCCATCACACTCACTTCAATATATTCCTTCTCCCAGACTTCCTCGCAACACACGCACACCCACCACACTTAATCCCAACACATGCTTTCCCTCCACACGCCCTCCTACCATATTCCCTACACCAAACTCCGTCTCCCACATTCCATCATATCATATGCCCTCCCACCACACTCCCTTCACCACACTCCCTTCACCACACTACTTCTCCTGCACTCACTCGCACCACACGCCCACCATCCACACGCCCTCCCACCACACTCCCTCACACCACACACTCTCCCACCACTCCACACTTCTTCTCCCACACTCCATCGCACCACCTGCCCTGCCACCAAACACTCTCACACCACACAAACTCCCACCGCATGCACTTCCATCACACTCACTTCAATACATTCCTTCTCCCAGACTTCCTCGCAACACACGCACACCCACCACACTTAATCCCACCACATGTTCTCCCACCACATGCCCTCCCACAATACTCTCTTCACCAAACTCCGTCTCCCACATTCCATCATACCATACTCCCTCCCACAACACTCCCTTCTCCACACTCATTCTCACACACGACCTCTTACCAAAACACCCTCCCACCACAAGCCCTCCCAGCAATCTCCCTTCATCATATACTTCTCCCACACTCCCTCACACTAAAAAAACTCCCACCACACGCCCTCCCACCACACGTCCTCCCACCACACCTCCCACCACACTTCATTCACCAAAATCCTTCTCCCACATTCCATTGCTCCACACGCCCTACCACCACACACACTTCCACCACATTCCCTTCATCACACTTCTTCCCCACACCTCCTCAAACCATACGCCCTACCTCCACACGCCTCCCACCACACTCACTTCACCACACTACAACTCCCACTGTCCCTCATACCACACGCACTCGCACCACACGCCCTCCCACCACAGTCCCTCCCACAACACTCCCTTCGTCACCCTCCTTCTCCCACACATCCTCACGCCACTCGCCATCCCACCACACTTCCTCCACCAAACTCCTTCTTCCACACTCCCTCACACCACCCACATTCCCAACAGATTCCCTTCCAGCACATACCCTTTACCGCACTCCTTCACCCACACTCCTGCCCAAACTAACTTACACTACACTCCATCACACCACGCACACTCCCACTATAGTCCCTCCCACCACACTCCCTTCACTTCACTCCTTCTCCCACACACCCTGGCATCACACGTTGTACCTCCACAGGCCCTCCCACCACACTTCCTCCAACAAACTCCTTCTCCCAGACTCTCTCACACCACCCGCATTCCCAACACAGTCCCTTCCACCACACACACTTCACCGCACTCCTTCACCCACCCTCCTGCCCAAACTAACTTACATCACACTCCCTCGCACCACATGCACTCCCACTACAGTCCCTCCCACCACACAGCCTTCACCGCATTCCTTCCAACAAACTCCTCCCAACACTAACATTCACATCCCTCCTTTGCAACACACGCCCTCCCACCACACACCCTTCATCACACTCCTTCTCCCACACCTCCTCCCACACCTCTTCCCACCATATGCCCTCCTAAACACACCCTCCCACCGCACTCACATCACGACGCAACTTCTCCCAAACTCTCTCACACCACATGCACTCCCCCAACAGTCCCTTCCACCACACGCAATTTACCACACTCCTTCCACCACACTCTGCCCCACAATAACATAAACCACATCCTTCTCACACATGACCTCTCACCACACCCCCTCCTACCACAAGCCTTTCCAGCAAACTCCCTTCACCACACACTTCTCCTATACTCCCTCACACTAAACACATTCCCACCACACGCCCTCCCACCTCACGTCTCCCACCACACTCTATTCACCAAACCCCTTCTCCTACATTCCCTCTCACCACACGCCCTACCACCACACACCCTCCCACTACATTACCTTCATGACACTCGTTCTCCCATACCTCCTAGCACCATATGCGCCCCACCACATGACCTCCCACGACGCACCATTCATGCACTCCTTCCCCCACAGACTTCCCTACACTAACTTCCACCACATTCTGTCGCACCACAAGCCCTCCCATCACACGCCCTTCACCATACTCCTTCTCCCACACTCACTCACCGCACACGCCCACAATCCACACGCCCTCCCACCACACTCCCTTCACTTCACTCCTTCTCCCACACTCCCTGGCATCACACGTTGTGCCACCACACGCACTCCCATCACACACCCTCACACCACACACTCTCCCACCACTCCACACTACTTCTCCCATTCTCCTCCCCATGCTATCATTCACCACACTCCCTCGCACCACACTTCCTCTCACCACACTCCCTTCACTACACTCCTTCCCCCACATTCACTCGCACCACACGCCCTCCTACAACACGCCCTCCCAACACTCTCCCTTCACTTCCCTCCTTCTCCCTCACTCTCAGGCATCACACGTTGTACAACCACATGTCCTCCTACCACTCTCCCTCGCACTATACGCATTCCCACCACTCCACACTATTTCTCCCACACTCCTGCCCACACTAATTTTCACCACACTCCTTCGCATCACATGCACCCTCACCACACTCCCTTCTCTACACACCTTCTCCCACACTCCATCGCACCACATGCCCTCACAACACACACCCACACACCAAACCCCTTCTCCCACATTCCCTCGCACCACACGCCCTACCACCACACACCCTCCCACCACATACCCTTCATGACACTCCATCTCCCACACCACCTCACACCATATGCCCTCCCACCACACGCCCTCCCACCACACTCACTTCAACACACTACTTCTCCCTCCCTCACTCACACCACACGCACTCCCACCACAGTCCGTCCCACCACGCACCATTCATTCACTCCTTCCCTCACAGATTTCCCTATAATAACTTACACCACACTCTCTTGCACCACAAGCCCTCCCACCACACACCCTTCAACATACTCCTCCCACACTCACTCACACCACATGCCCACCCTACACATGCCCTCCCACCACACTCCCTTCACTTCACTCCTTCGCCCACACTCCCTGGCATCACTCATTGTACCACCACACGCTCACCCACCACTCTCCCTAGTACCACATGGACTCCCACGACTCCACATTTCTTCTCCCACAATCCTCCCCACACTGCATTTCACCACACTCCCTCACACCACTCTCCCTCGCAACACACACAGTCAGACCACTCCACACTACTCCTCCCACACTCCTGCCCACACTAACTTTCACCACATTTCCTCGCACCAAACACCCTCTCACTACACTCCCTTCACCACACTCCTTCTCCCACACTACATCGCACCACATGCCCTCCCACCAAACACTCTCACACCACACAAACTCCCATCGCACGCACTCCCATCACTCTCCCTTCACCACATTCCTTCTCTCACTCTCCCTCGCAACACACGCACACCCACCACACTAAATCCCAACACATGCTTTCCCTCCACACGCCCTCCTACCATATTCCCTACACCAAACTCCGTCTCCCACATTCCATCATATCATATGCCCTCCCACCACACTCCCTTCACCACACTCCCTTCACCACACTACTTCTCCTGCACTCACTCGCACCACACGCCCACCCTCCACACGCCCTCCCACCACACTCCCTTCACTTCACTCCTTCTCCCACACTCCCTGGCATCACAAGTTGTGCCACCACACGCACTCCCACCACACTCCCTCACACCACACACTCTCCCACCACTCCACACTTCTTCTCCCACACTCCATCGCACCACCTGCCCTGCCACCAAACACTCTCACACCACACAAACTCCCACCGCATGCACTTCCATCCCACTCCCTTCAATTCATTCCTTCTCCCAGACTTCCTCGCAACACACGCACACCCACCACACTTAATCCCACCACATGTTCTCCCACCACATGCCCTCCCACAATACTCTCTACACCAAACTCCGTCTCCCACATTCCATCATACCATACTCCCTCCCACAACACTCCCTTCTCCACACTCATTCTCACACACGACCTCTTACCAAAACACCCTCCCACCACAAGCCCTCCCAGCAATCTCCCTTCATCATATACTTCTCCCACACTCCTCACACTAAAAACACTCCCACCACACACCCTCCCACCACACGTCCTCCCAGCACACCTCCCACCACACTTCATTCACCAAAATCCTTCTCCCACATTCCATTGCACCACACGCCCTACCACCACACACACTTCCACCACATTCCCTTCATCACACTCCTTCCCCACACCTCCTCAAACCATACGCCCTACCTCCACACGCCTCCCACCACACTCACTTCACCACATTACAACTCCCACAGTCCCTCATACCACATGCACTCGCACCACACGCCCTCCCACCACAGTCCCTCCCACAACACTCCCTTCGTCACCCTCCTTCTCCCACACATCCTCACGCCACTCGCCCTCCCACCACACTTCCTCCACCAAACTCCTTCTTCCACACTCCCTCACACCACCCACATTCCCAACAGATTCCCATCCAGCACATACCCTTTACCGCACTCCTTCACCCACACTCCTGCCCAAACTAACTTACACTACACTCCCTCACACCACACACACTCCCACTATAGTCCCTCCCACCACATTCCCTTCACTTCACTCCTTCTCCCACACTCCCTGGCATCACACGTTGTACCTCCACACGCCCTCCCACCACACTTCCTCCAACAAACTCCTTCTCCCAGACTCTCTCACACCACCCGCATTCCCAACACAGTCCCTTCCACCACACACACTTCACCGCACTCCTTCACCCACCCTCCTGCCCAAACTAACTTACATCACACTCCCTCGCACCACATGCACTCTCATTACAGTCCCTCCCACCACACAGCCTTCACCGCATTCCTTCCAGCAAACTCCTCCCCACACTAACTTTCACATCCCCCCTTTGCAACACACGCCCTCCCACCACACACCCTTCATCACACTCCTTCTCCCACACCTACTCCCACACCTCCTCCCACCGTATGCCCTCCTACACATACCCTCCCACCGCACTCACGTCACGACACAACTTCTCCCAAACTCTCTCACACCACATGCACTCCCCCAACAGTCCCTTCCACCACACGCAATTTACCACACTCCTTCCACCACACTCTGCCCCACAATAACATAAACCACATCCTTCTCACACATGACCTCTCACCACACCCCCTCCTACCACAAGCCTTTCCAGCAAACTCCCTTCACCACACACTTCTCCTATACTCCCTCGCACTAAACACATTCCCACCACACGCCCTCCCACCTCACGTCTCCCAACACACTCTATTCACCAAACCCCTTCTCCCACATTCCCTCTCACCACACGCCCTACCACCACACACCCTCCCACTACATTCCATTCATGACACTCCTTCTCCCATACCTCTTCGCACCATATGCGCCCCACCACATGACCTCCCACCACGCACCATTCATGCACTCCTTCCCCCACAGACTTCCCTACACTAACTTCCACCACATTCTCTCGCACCACAAGCCCTCCCATCACACGCCCTTCACCATACTCCTTCTCCCACTCTCACTCGCCACACACGCCCACCCTCCACATGCCCTCCCACCATACTCCCTTCACTTCACTCCTTCTCCCACACTCCCTGGCATCACGCGTTGTGCCACCACTCGCTCTCCCACCACACTCCCTCACACCACAAACTCTCCCACCACTCCACACTACTTCTCCCACACTCCCCACGCTATCATTCACCACACTCCCTCGCACCACACTTCCTCTCACCACACTCCCTTCACTACACTCCTTCTCCCACATTCACTCGCACCACACGCCATCCTACAGCACGCCCTCCCAACACTCTCCCTTCACTTCCCTCCTCCCTCACTCCCAGGCATCACACGTTGTACAACTACACGCCCTCCCACCACTGTCCCTCGCACTACACGCACTCCCACCACTCCACACTATTTCTCCCACACTCCTGCCCACACTAATTTTCACCACACTCCTTCGCATCACATGCACCCTCACCACACTCCCTTCTCCACACACCTTCTCCCACACTCCATCGCACCACATGCCCTCCCAACACACACCCACACACCAAACCCCTTCTCCCACATTCCTTCGCACCACACGCCCTACCACCACACACCCTCCCACCACATTCCCTTCATGACACTCCATCTCCCACACCACCTCACACCATATGCCCTCCCACCACACGCCCTCCCACCACACTCACTTCAACACACTACTTCTCGCTCCCTCACTCACACCACACGCACTCCCACCACAGTCCGTCCCACCACGCACTCCTTCCCTCACAGACTTCCCTATAATAACTTACACCACAATCTCTTGCACCACAAGCCCTCCCATCACACGCCCTTCAACATACTTCTCCCACACTCACTCACACCACATGCCCACCCTCCACATGCCCTCCCACCACACTCCCTTCACTTCACTCCTTCGCCCACACTCCCTGGGATCATGCATTGTACCACCACACGGTCACCCACCACTCTCCCTAGCACCACATGGACTCCCACGCCTCCACACTTCTTCTCCCACAATCCTCCCCACACTGCAGTTCACCACACTCCCTCACACCACACGCCCTCTCCACACACTCCCTTCACCACACTCCGTTCACCTCACTACTTCTCCCACACTCACTCGCACCACACGCCCATCCACCACACGCCCTCCCAACACACTCCCTTCACTTCAATCCTTCTCCCACACTCCCTGGCATCACATGTTGTACCAGCATACGCCCTTCCACCACTCTCCCTCGCAACACACGCAGTCACACCACTCCACACTACTTCTCCCACACTCCTGCCCACACTAACTTTCACCACACTCCCTCGCACCAAACGCCCTCTCACTACACTCCCTTCACCACACTCCTTCTCCCACACTGCATCGCACCACATACCCTCCCACCAAACACGCTCAGACCTCACAAACTCACATCGCACGCACTCCCATCACTCTCCCTTCACCACATTCCTTTTCCCACACTCCCTCGCAACACACGCACACCCACCACACTAAATCCCAACTCCTTCTCACACACGACCTCTCACCAAAACACCCTCCCTGCAATCTCCCTTCATCATATACTTCTCCCACACTCCCTCACACTAAAAACAGTCCCACCACACGGCCTCCCACCACACGTCCTCCCACCTCACCTCCCACCACACTTCATTCACCAAAATACTTCTCCCACATTCCATTGCACCACATGCCCTGCCACCACACACACTTCCACCACATTCCCTTCATCACACTCCTTCCCCACACCTCCTCAAACCATACGCCCTCCCTCCACACGCCTCCCACCACACTCACTTCACCACACTACTACTCCCACTGTCCCTCATACCACACGCACTCGCACCACACGCCCTCCCACCACAGTCCCTCCCACAACACTCCCTTCGTCACACTCCTTCTCCCGCACATCCTCACACCACTCGCCCTCCCACCACACTTCCTCCACCAAACTCCTTCTTCCACACTCCCTCACACCACCCACATTCCCAACAGATTCCCTTCCACCACACACACTTCACCGCACTCCTTCACCCACCCTCCTGCCCAAACTAACTTACATCACACTCCCTCGCACCATATGCACTCCCACTACAGTCCCTCCCACCACACAGCCTTCACCGCATTCCTTCCAGCAAACTCCTCCCCACACTAACTTTCACATCCCTCCTTTGCAACACACACCCTCCCACCACACACCCTTCATCACACTCCTTCTCCCACACCTCCTCCCACACCTCCTCCCACCGTATGCCCTCCTACACACATCCTCCCACCGCACTCACGTCACGACACAACTTCTCCCAAACTCTCTCACACCACATGCACTCCCCAACAGTCCCTTCCACCACACGCAATTTACCACACTCCTTCCACCACACTCTGCCCCATAATAACATAAACCACATCCTTCTCACACATGACCTCTCACCACACCCCCTCCTACCACAAGCCTTTCCAGCAAACTCCCTTCACCACACACTTCTCCTACACTCCCTCGCACTAAACACATTCCCACCACACGCCCTCCCACCACACGTATCCCACCACACTCCATTCACCAAACCCCTTCTCCCACATTCCCTCCCACCACAGACCCTTCACCGCATTCCCTCTAGCAAACTCCTCCCCACACTAACTTTCACATCACTCCTTCGCACCACACACCCTCCCTATGCACTCCCTTCATCACACTCCTTATCCCACATTCCATCGCAACATACGCCCTCCCACCACACGTCCTACCACCACACGGTTTCCCACCACATTGTCTCCTGTGAACTAGCAAGGAGAGACTGAATGGGCTGTCCTAACATGGCTTTTATCCTATTAAATCATTGTGTCCTGGGGACAAGCAAGGAGGGGGACAGGCAAAAAGGACTGTTCTCATATGGTCTAACCCCAATTAATACTCTGTGCCCTCTGGGTAAAAGGCAGGAAGATGGTCTAAAGGAGATGTCTATCAGGGTGGAGGAAAAGCCAAAGTTGCTGATCTCTGCTATCTCACACGAATTTAGCATTGTATACTGTGAGATAGCATGGAAAGGCCGAATGGTCTGTTCTCATATCGTCTAACTCCAATTAAAATACTGTGTCCTCTGACTAGCACGAAGGGGGATAGGCCAAAGTGACTGTTGTCATATGGTCCAAGCCCAATTAAGCATTGGGACCCGTGCGCATACAGGCAGGTTGATGGGCCGAAGGGGCAGTTCTCATTCTGTATTTCCCCAATTAATATAACGTGTCACGTGGGCTCGTAGTGTGGAGGATGGACCAAAGGGTCTGTTAACATACCATCACACATCAATTTCAATAGTGTGTCCTTGCAGCTAGCGGGGAGGAGGAGGGGCTGAAAGGGCTGTTTTCATCACGCCCAATCTCAGTTTACATATTGGGTTCCGTGGGCTGGCAGGGAAGTGGATATGGCGATGGTACTGTTCCCATACTGTCTTACCCCAATTAATCATTGGGTGCTGTGGGCTAGCAGGGAGGAGGATGTGCCGAGGGGAAATTCTCATACAGTCTAACAGAAATTTAACATTGTCTCCTGTGAGCTAGCAAGGATGGAATGAATGGGCTGTCCTAACACGGCCTTTATCCTATTAAATCATTGTGTCTTGGGTACAAGGAAGGAGAGAGATGGGCCAAATGGGCTGTTCTCATACTTCCCAACCTGTTAAAACATGGCATCCAAAAGTTTAGCAGGGACGGAATGGGCCGAATGGGCTGTTGACATTCTGATTTACCCTAATTAAGACATAGTGAATTTGGGGTAACAGTGAATAAGAAGGGCTGAAGTGTCTGGTCTCATACTGTCTAAACTCTATTGAACATTGTTTCCTATGAGATAGCATGGAGGAGATGGGCCAAATGGCTAGTTATCATTCCATCAAACCACAATTAAAACATTGTGTCCAGTGGGCTGACCGGCAGCGGTGGGATGCAAGGTGCTATCCAGAAACCATCTCACCCCTATTAAAACTTTGTGCGTTTCTGCTAACAGGGAGGTAGATGGGCCAAAGGGGCTCTTTTCATACAGTCTTACCTCAACTGAAAATTGTGTCCTGTGGATTAGCATCGTAGAGGATGGGACGAATGGGTATTCTAACACCGTCAAACCCCAATAAATACATTGTGTTCTGTAGGCTATCACAGAGGAGGAGGGGCCAAATGGGCTCTTCTCATACCATCCAAACCCAGATTGAAACATTCTGACCTGTTGGCTTAGAAGGAGAGGGCAGGCCAAAAGGGATCTTCACTTCAAATCCAAATGCAATTAATTTGTTGGATTCAGTGGGATAGCATTGAAAGGAGCAGGCCGATTGGCTGTTCTCATACTGTCTTTACCCCAATTAAACATTGTGTCTTGTGGGCTATCAGGAAAGATGAAGGGCCAAATTGTCTGATCTCATAATGACCAAACACAGTTAAACATTGTGTCCTGTGGACTAGAAGGTAGGGGGACAGGCCAACTGGGCTGTTCTCATACAGTTTAACCCCAATTAAAAATTGTGTCCTCTGGGCTGTCAGGGTGAAGGAAGAGCCAAAGTTGCTGGTCTCTGCTGTCTAACACCAATTAAGTATTACATACTGTGGGATAGCATGGAGTGGCTGAATGGTCTGTTCATATGCCATCTAACTCCAATTAAACTATTGTGTGCTGTGGGCTAGCATGAAGGGGAATATTCCGAAGTGACTGTTGTCATACGGTTCAAGCCCAATTAAGCATTGGGACCTGTGCGCAAACAGGCAGGTTGATGGGCCGAATGGGCAGTTCTCATTCTGTATTTCCCCAATTAATATAATGTGTCACATGGGCTTGTAGCATGGAAGATGGGCCAAAGGGGCTATCAACATATCATCTAACATCAATTTCAATAGTGTGTCCTTTCAGCTAGCGGGGAGGAGGAGGGGCTGAATGAGCTGTTTTCATAACGCCCAATCTCAGTTTAAACATTGCGTACCGTTGTCTGGCAGGGAAGTGGATGTGGCGATGGGACTGTTCCCATACTGTCTAACCCCAATTAATCATTGGGTGCTGTGGGCTAGCAGGGAGGAAGATGTGCCGAGGGGATGGTCTCATACTGTCTAACACAAATTGAACATTGTCTCCTGTGAGCTAGCAAGGAGGGACCGAATGGACTGTCCTAACACGGCCTTTACACTATTAAATCATTGTGTCCTGGGGACAAACAAGGAGGGGTATGGGCAAAATGGGTTGTTCTCATATGGTCTAACCCCAATAATACCTAAACCCAATTAAACATTGTCCCTTGTGGGCTAGTACTGTGAGGCCAAAAGGACTGTTCTCAACCCGCCCTACTCCAATTAAAACATTGTGTCACGTGGGCTAATAGCGAGGAGGCTGGTCTCATAGTGTCTTATCCAAATTTAACATTGTCTCCTGTGGGCCAGCATCGAAGATGATGGGACGAATGAGTATTCTAACACCATCAAACCCCAATAAATACACTGTGTTCTGTAGGCTATCACAGAGGAGGACGTGCCAAATGGGCTCTTTTCATAGCGTCCAACCCCAGTTGAAATATTCTGACCTGTTGGCTCAGAAGCAGAGGGCAGGCCAAAAGGGCTCTTCACCTCAAATCCAAATGCAATTAAATCGTTGGATTCAGAGGGCTAGCATCGAAGGGAGCAGGCTGAATTGGCTGTTCTCATATTGTCTTACCCCAATTAAACATTGTGTCTTGTGGGGTATCAGGTAGGATGAAAGGCCAAAGTGGCTGATCTCATAATGTCCAAACACAGTTAAACATTGTGTTCTGTGGACTAGAAGTAGGGGGATGGGCAAAATGGGCTGTTTTCATACAGTCTAACACCAATTAAAAATAGTGCCCTCTGGGCTATCAGGGTGGAGGAAGGGCCAAAGTTGCTGGTCTGCCACTCTCTCACACCAGTTAAGCATTGTATACTGTGGGTTAGCATGCAGAGTCCGAATGGGCTGTTCGCATACAGACTTTCCTGAATTAAACAATCAGTCCAATGGTCTAGCAAGGAGGGTGATGATGGAATGGCCTCTTTTCACTCCATCTAAACGCAATTAAAATGTTGTGTCTTGTGGGCTGGCAGGGAAGTGGGTGGACCACATGTACTATACTCATACAGTCTAACCACATTTGTGTCATGTGAACTAGTAGAGAGGTGGATAGGCCGAAGTGGCTGATCTCATCATGTCTCACCCCAATTAAACATTTTTGTTCCCTGTGGGCAAACAGGTAGGAAAACGAGCCGAATTGGCTGTTCACATACAGTCTAATGCCAATTAAAACTTTGTGCCCTGTGGGCAAACAGGCAGGAAGATGGGACAAATGGGCTGTTCTCATACCATCTAACTCCAATTAAAACATTGTGTCCTGTGGGCAAGCATGGAGGGGGATAGGCCAAAGTGACTGTTGTCATACTGTCCAAGCCCAATTAGACATTGGGACACGTGCGCAAGCAGGCAGGTTGCTGTTCTCATACCGCATAAACCCAATTAAAATATAGTGTCGTGTGGGCTAGTAGCAAGGAGGATTGGTCCAAGTGGCTGGTCTCATCATGTCTCACCCCAATTAAACATTGTGTCCTGTGGCCTAGCAGGTATGGGAATGGGTCAAATGGGCAGATCTCATATCACATAACTCCAAACAAATCATTGTGTCCTGTGGGCTAGCAGGGAAGTGGATGGGGTGAATGGGATGTATTCATGCTATATAACAGCAATTATAAAGGATCTCCTCTGGGCTAGCAGTGAATGGAATGGGTCAAATGTTCTGTACCAGTACCGTCTAACCTTAATGACAATAGTACGTCCTTTGGGCTAGCAGCGAGGGGAAGGGGAAGAATGGGTACTTCTCATATCTTCTAAACCTATTTAAAACATTGTGCCCCATGGGTAGGCAGGGAGTGGGATGGGCTGAATGGGCTGTTCCATACCTCCTAAACTCAATTAAAACATTGCGCCTTGTGGGCTAGTACGGTGGGGTCAAATGGACTGTTTCATACCACCCTACACCAATTAAAATATTCCGTCACGTGGGCAAGTAGTGAGGAGGATAGGCTGAAGTGGCTGTTCTCATAGTGTCTCACCCCAGTTAAACATTATGTCCTGTGTGCTCGCAGGTATGGGGATGGACAAAATGGGCTCTGCTCATACTGCCTTTCCCCAATTAAACATTGAGTCCCATAGTCTAGCATGGAGGGGACTACCTGAATGGGCTGTTCTCATACCCATTAAAATGTTGCGTCCTGAAGTTTAGTAGAGACGGGATGGGCCAAATGGGCTGTTCAAATTCCGATTTACCCTAATTAAGACATAGTGAATTTGGGATGACAGTGAATAAGAAGGGCTGAAGTGACTGGATTCATACTGTCTAACCTCTATTGAACATTGTTTCCTATGAGATAGCATGGAGGGGATGGGCCAAATGGCCAGTTATCATTCCATCAAACCACAATTAAAACATTGTGTCCAGTGGGCTGACAGGCAGGGGGTAGGATGCAAGGCGATGTCCTGAAACCATCTCACCCGTTAAAACTGTGTGCGTTTCTGCTAACAGGGAGGTAGATGGGCCGAAGGGGCTCTTTTCATACAGTCTTACCTCAACTGAACATTGTGTCTTGTGGGTTAGCATCATAGAGGATGGGACGAATGGGTATTCTAACACCGTCAAACCCCAATAAATACACTGTGTTCTGTAAGCTATCACAGAGGAGGAGGGGCCAAATGGGCTCTTCTCATACCGTCCAAACCCAGTTTGAAACATTCTGACCTGTTGTCTCGGATGGAGAGGGCAGGGCAAAAGAGATCTTCACCTCAAATCCAAATGCAATTAATTTGTTGGATTCAGCGGGATAGCATTGAAGGGAACAGGCTGAATTGGCTGTTCTCATACTCTCTAACCCCAATTGAACATTGTGTCCTGTGGGCTAGCATCGAAGAGGATGGGACGAATGTGTATTCTCACACGCAAAAACCCCAATAAATACACTGTGTTCTGTAGGCCATCACAGAGGAGGAGGGGCCAAATGGGCAGTTCTCATATCGTCGAACCCCAAAGAAATCATTGTGTCCTGTGGGCTAGCAGGGAGGTTGATGGGGCGAAGGGGATGTATTCATGCCATCTAACGGCAATTAAACATGGTCTCCTTTGGGTTAGGAGGAAATGGATCAGGTCAAATGTTCTGTACCACTGCTGTCTAATATTAGTTACAATAGTATGTTATTTGGCCTAGCAGGGAGTAAAAGGGGAAGAATGGGTACATCTCATATCTTCTAAACCTATATAAAACATTGTGCCCCATGGGCAGGCAGGGAGAGTGATGGGCTAAATAGGCTGTTCCATACCACCTAAACACAATTAAAACATTGTGCTTTGTGGGCTAGCACTGTGGGGCCAAATGGACTGTTCTCATACGGCCATACTCCAATTAAAATATTGCATACCGTTGGCTTGCAGGGAAGTGGATGTGGCGATGTGATTGTTCCCATACTGTTTAACCCCAATTAATCATTGGGTGCTGTGGGCTAGCAGGGATGTGCCGAGGGGATGTTCTCATACTGTCTAACACAAATTAAAATTTGTTTCCTGTGAGCTAGCAAGAAGGGACCAAATGGACTGTCCTAACACGGCCTTTACACTATTAAATCATTGTGTCTTGGAGACAAGCAAGGAGGGGTATGGGCCAAATGGGTTGTTATCATACGGTCTAACCCCAATTAAAATTTTGTGCCCTGTGAGCAAAAAGGCAGGCAGATGGTCCGAAGGAGATGTTCTTATACCGTATAACCGCAGTTGAAATATTGCAGCTCGTGGGCTAACTTCATGGAGGATGGAGAGAAGGAGCTGATGTCCTACTGCCTCACCCCAATTAAACTGTGGACTTTGTGCTACCAAGTTGGTGGAAGAAAACCCAATGAGCTGTTCTCATACCTCCCAACCCTAGTGAAAATGTTACATCCTGTGAGCTAGCACAGGACCGAATGGTCAGTACACATTCTATCTAATCCCACTGCAATATTGAGTCCTGTGGGCTGGCAGGGAATTGGATGGTCCGAAGGATCTCTTCTCATACAGTCTAACCCCAATTGAACATTGTGTTCTGTGGGCTAGCATCGAAGAGGTTGGGATGAATGTGTATTCTCACACTCTAAAATCCCAATAAATACACTGTGTTCTGTAGGCTATCACAGAGGAGGAGGGGCCAAATGGGCAGTTCTCATATCGTCTAACCCCAAAGAAATCATTGTGTCCTGTGGGCTAGCAGGGAGGTGGATGGGGCAAAGGGGATGTATTCATGCTATCTAACAGCAATTAAACATGGTCTCCTTTGGGATAGCAGGAAATGCATCAGGTCAAATGTTCTGTACCACTGCTGTCTAACATTAGTTACAATAGTATGTTATTTGGCCTAGCAGGGAGGAAAAGGGGAAGAATGGGTACATCTCATATCTTCTAAACCTATTTAAAACATTGTTCCCCATGGGCAGTCATGGAGAGGGATGGGCTGAATGGCCTGTTCCATACCATCTAAACCCAATTAAAACATTGTGCCTTGTGGGCTAGTTCTTTGGGGCCAAAAGAACTGTTCTCATACTGCCCTACTCTAATTAAAATATTGTGTCACGTGGGCTAATAGCGAGGAGGATAGGCCGAAGTGGCTGGTCTCATAGTGTCTCACCCAAATTTAACATTGTGTCCTGTGGGCCAGCATCGAAGATGATGGGACGAATGGGTATTCTAACAACATCAAACCCCAATAAATACACTGTGTTCTATCACAGAGGAGGAGATACCGAATGGGCTGTTCTAACAGAGCATTTCCCCCATTAAATCTTTGTGTCCAGGGGAAAGCAAGCAATGGGACAGCCAAATGGTCTGTTCTTATACGGTCTAACACCAATTAAAATTTTGTGCCCTATGGGCAAAAAGGCAAGCAGATGGGCTGAAGGAGATGTTCTTATACCGTATAACACAAGTTGATATATTGCGGCCGTGGGCTAACTTCATGGAAGATGGGCATGGTCTCCTCCTGTCACACACCAAATAAACTGTGGACTGTGTGCTAACAGGGTGGTGGAAGAAGACCCGATGAGCTGTTCTCATACGTCCAAACCCTAGTTAAAATTTTGCGTCTTGTGGGCTAGCCGAGGGACTGTGGTGGGAGGGCGTGTGCTGCGAGTGCGTGTGGTATGAGGGACAGTGGGAGTAGTAGTGTGGTGAAGTGAGTGTGGTGTGAGTGCATGTGGTATGAGACACGAGGGAAGAAGCAGTGTGATGATGGGAATGTGGCGTAAGGGTGTGTCGTGGGAGTGCGTGTGGTGTGAGGGAGGGAGCGAGAATTAATGTGTTGAAGTGAGTGTGGTGGGTGGGCATATGGTGCGAGGAGGTGTGGGAGAAGGAGTGTCATGAAGGGAATATGGTGGGAGGGTGTGTGGTGGTAGGGCGTGTGGTGCGAGGGAATGTGGGAGAAGGGGTTTGGTGAATGGAGTGTGGTGGGAGGACGTGTGGTGGGAGGACGTGTGGTGCGAGGACATGTGGTGGGAGGGTGTGTTGTTGGAGTGTGTTTACTGCGAGGGTGTGTGGGAGAAGTGTGCGGTGAAGGGAGTTTACTGGGAAGGCTTGTGGTAGGAGGGGGTGTGGTGGAAGGTCATGTGCGAGAAGTAGTGTGGTGTTAGTTAGTGTGGGGCAGAGTGTGGTGGAAGGAGTGTGGTAAATTGCATGTGGTGGAAGGGACTGTTGGGGGAGTACGTGTGGTGTGAGGGAGTGTGGGAGAAGTTGTGTGGTAATGTGAGTGAGGTGGGAGGGTGTGTGTTGGGAGGTCATGTGGTGGGAGGAGCTGTGGGAGAAGGAGTGTGATAAAGGGTGTGCGCTGGTAGGGCATGTGGTGCAATGGAGGGATGTGAAAGTTAGTGTGGGGAGGAGTTTGCTAGAAGGAATGCGGTGAAGGGTGTGTGGTGGGAGGGACTGTAGTGGGAGTGCGTGTGTTGCGAGAGAGTGTGGTGTAAGTTAGTTTCGGCAGGAGCGTGGGTGAAGCAGTGTGATGAAGTGTGTGTGGTGGAAGGGACTGTGTTGGGAATGTGGGTGGTGTGAGGGAGTGTGGGAGAAGGAGTTTGGTGGAGGAAGTGTGGTGGGAGGGCATGTGGTGGTACAACGTGTGATACCAGGGAGTGTGGGAGAAGGAGTGAAGTGAAGGGAGTGTGTTGGGAGAGACAGTAGTGGGAGTGCGTGTGGTGCGAGTGAGAGTGATGTAAGTTAGTTTGGGCAGGAGTGTGGGTGAAGGAGTGCGGTAAAGGGTGTGTGGTGGATGGGACTCTGTTGGGAATGCAGGTGGTATGAGGGAGTGTGGAAGAAGGAGTTTGGTGGAGGAAGTGTGGTGGGAGGGCGAGTGGCGCAAGGATGTGTGGGAAAAGGTGTGTGACGAAGGGAGTATTGTGGGAGGGACTGTGGTGGGAGAGCGTGTAGTGCGAGTGCGTGTGGTATGAGAGACGGTGGGAGTAGTAGTGTGGTGAAGTGAGTGTGGTGGGAGGGCGTGTGGTGGGAGGGCATGTGGTGCAAGGAAATGTTGGAGAAGGAGTGTGATGAAGGGAATGTGGCATAAGGGTGTGTGGTGGGAGTGCGTGTGGTGTGAGGGAGGGTGAGAGACGTATTGTGTTGAAGTGAGTGTGATGGAAGGGCGTGTGGTGGGTGGGAATATGGTGCGAGGTAGTGTGGGTGATGGAGTGTCATGAAGGGAATATGGTGGGTGGGTGTGTGGTGGTAGGATGTGTGGTGCGAGGGAATGTGGGAGAAGGGGTTTGGTGAATGGAGTGCGGTGGGAGGACTTGTGGTGGGAGGACGTGTGGTGGGAGGGTGTGTGGTGGGAGTGTGTTTAGTGAGAGGGAGTGTGGGAGAAGTGTGTGGTGAAGGGAGTTTGCTGGGAAGGCTTGTGGTAGGAGGGGGTGTGGTGGGACGTCATGTGTGAGAAGTAGTGTGGTGTTACTTAGTGTGGGGCAGAGTGTGGTGGAAGGAGTGTGGTAAATTTGATGTGGTGGAAGGGACTGTTGGGGGAGTACGTGTGGTGTGAGGGAGTGTAGGAGAAGTTGTGTGGTGATGTGAGTGCGGTGGGAGGATGTGTGGTGGGAGGGCGTCTGGTGGGAGGAGCTGTGTGAGAAGGAGTGTGATAAAGGGAGTGTGGTTGGAGGTCGTGTGGGTACAAGGTTTGATGCCAGGGAGTGTGGGATAAGGAGTGGTGAAGGGACTGTGGTGGGAGCTCGTGTGGTGGGAAGGCGTGTGGTGGGAGTGTGTTTAGTGCGAGGGAGTGTGGGAGAAGGGAGATTGTTGGGAGGCCTTGTGGTTGGAGGCGGTGTGGTGGTACGTCGTGTGGCAGAAGGAATGTTATTAAGGGAGTGTGGTGGGAGCTTATTTGCTGCGAACAAGTGTGGTGTAAGTTAGTGTGGGGTGGAATGTTTTAGAAGGAGTGCGGGGAAGGTTGTGTTGTGTAAGGGTCTGTGGGGGGAGTACGTATGGTGTGAAGGAGTGTGAGAGAAGTTGTGTGACGACGTGAGTGCTGTGGGTGGGTATGTGGTGGGAGGGTGTGTGGTGCGAGGATGTGTGGGGGAAGTAGTGTGATGAAGGGAGTGTGGTTGGGGGGCGTGTGGTGTGAAGGAGTTATGTGAAATTTAGTGTGGGGACGAGTTTGCTAGAAGGAATGCGGTGAAGCATTTGTGGAGGGATGAACTGTTGTGGGAGTGTGTGTGGTGCGAGGGAGTGTGGTGTATGTTAGTTTGGGCAGGAGTGTGTGCGATGGAATGCGGTGAAGGGTCTGTGGTGGAAGGGACTGTGTTGGCAATGCGTGTGGTGTGAGGGAGTCTGGGAGCAGGTGTTTGGTGGACAAAGTGTGTTGGGAGGGCGTGTGGGGCATGGAAGTGTGGTAGAAGTAATGTGGTGAAAGGAGTGTTGTGTGAGGACGTGTGGTGGGAGGGATTGTGGTGCGATGAGGTGTGGGAGAAGGAGTGTGATGAAGGGAATGTGGTGGGAGGGTGTGTGCTGTTTAGGCGTGTGGTGTGTGGGAATGTGGGAGAAGGCGTTTGGTGAATGGAGTGTGGTGGGAGGATGTCTGGTGGGATGGCGTGTGGTGGGAGGATGTCTGGTGGGATGGCGTGTGGTGGGAGTGTGTTTAGTGCAAGGGAGAGTGGAGAAGTGTGTGGTGAAGCGTGATTGCTGGGAGGGCGTGTGGTGAGAGTGTGTTTAGTGCGAGGGAGTGTGGGAGAAGTGTGTGGTGAAGCGTGTTTGCTCAGAGGGCTTGTGGTGGGAGTGGGTGTGGTGGGAGGTCATGTGTGTGAAGGAGTGTGCTGAAGGGCGTGTGGTGGGAGGGCGTGTGGTGGGAGGACTTGTGGTAGGATTTAGTGTGGTGAGAGTGCATGTGTTGCGAGGGAGTGTGGGAGAATGAGTGTGGTGAAGGGAGTGTAATGGTAGTGCGTGTGGTGTGAGTGTGTGGTGTGTGAGGGAGTGTGTGGTGGAGAGAATGTGGGAGAAGGAGTTTTTTGAATGTGTGTGGTGGGAAGACGTGTGGTGGTTGGGCATGTGGTGGTAGTGTGTTTAGTGCGAGGGAGTGTGTGACAATTATGTGGTGAAGGGAATTTGCTGGGACGGCTTGTGGTGGGAGGTTGTGTGGTGGTAGGTCGTGTGTGGGAGGAAGGAGTGTGGTGGACAAGTGTAGTGGGAAGGATTGTGGTGCGAGGAAGTGTGGGAGAATGTGTGTGATGAAGGGATTGTGGTGGGAGCTCGTTTGCTGCGAATGAGTGTGGTGTAAATTAGTGCGGGGTGGAGTGTGGTAGGAGTGTGGTGAAGGGTGTGTGGTGGACTCGACTGTGGGGTGAGTGCGTATGGTGTGAGGAAGTGTGGGAGAATTTGTGTGGTGAAGTGAGTGCGGTGGCAGGTGGGAGGGCGTGTGGTGGGAGTATGTGTGGGAGAAGGAGTGTGATGAAGGGAGTGCATAGGGAGATTGTGGTGCGAAGCAGTGATGTGAAAGTTAGTGTGGGGAGGAGTTTGCTAGAAGGAATGCGGTGAAGGATCTGTGGTGGGAGGTAATTTAGTGGGAGTGCATGTGGTGCGAGGGAGTGTAGTGTAAATTAGTTTGGGCAGGAGTGTGGGTGAAGGAGTGCGGTGAAGGGTGTGTGATGAAAGGGACTGTGTTGGGAATGCCTGTGGTGTGAGGGAGTGTCGGAGAAGGAGTTTGGTGGATTAAGTGTGGTGGGAGGCTGAGTGGGTGAGGATGTGTGGTGAAGGTGTGTGATGAAGGGAGTCTTGTGGGAAGGATTATGGTAGGAGGGCGTGTGGTGCAAGTGCGTGTGGTATGAGGGATGGTGGGAGAAGTAGTGTAGTGCATTGAGTGTGGTGGGAGTGCTTGTGGTGGGAGGGTGTGTGATGCAAGGATGTGTAGGAGAAGGAGTTTGGTGAATGGAGTGTTGTGTGAGGACGTGTGGTGGGAGGGATTGTGGTGCGATGAGGTGTGGGAGAAGGAGTATGATGAAGGGAATGTGGTGGGAGGGTGTGTGCTGTTTAGGCATGTGGTGTGTGGGAATGTGGGAGAAGGCATTTGGTGAATGGAGTGTGGTGGGAGGATGTCTGGTGGGATGTATGTGTTTGCCAGCAGGGAAATGGTGAAGGGTGTGCGGTGGGAGGGACAGTATTGGGAGTGCATATGGTGCGAGGGAGTGTGGTGTAAGTTAGTTTGGGCAGGAGTGTGGGTGAAGGAGTGCGGTGAAGTGTGAGTGGTGTAAGGGACTGTGTTGGGAATGCGGGTGGTGTGAGGGAGTATGGGAGAAGCAGTTTGGTGGAGGAAGTGTGGTGGGAGGGCAAATGGGGCGAGGATGTATGGGAGAAGGAGTGTGATGAAGGGAGTGTGGCGGGATGGACTACGGTGTGAGGGCGTGTGGTGGGAGTGTGTTTAGTGCGAGTGAGTGTGGGAGAAATGTGTGGTGAAGGGAGATTGCTGGGAGGGCTTGTGGTGGGACTGTGTGTGGTGTGAGGTCATGTGTGAGAAGGAGTGTTGTGAAGGGCGTGTGGTGGGAGGACGTGTGGTGGGATTTAGTGTGATGAGAGGGCGTGTGTTGCGAGGGAGTGTGGGAGAAGGAGTGTGGTGAAGGGAGTGTAATGGGAGCGTGTGTGGTGTGAGTGTGTGGGGTGTGAGGGAGTTTCGTGGGAGGGTGTGTGGTTTGAGGGTGTCTGGGAGAAGTAGTGTGGTGAAATGAGTGTCGTGGGAGGGTGTGTGGTGGGAGGGCACGTTGTGTGAGGGAGTATGGGAGAAGGATTTTGGTGATGGGCATGTTGTGGGAGAGCGTGTTGTATGAGGAGGTGTGGACGAAGGAGTGTGATGAAGGGAATGTGGTTTGAGGGTGTGTGGTGGAGGGAATGTAGGAGAACGAGTATGGAGAAGGGCGTGTGGTGGGAAGGCTTGTGGTGGGAGGGCGTGTGGTGCAAGAATGTGTGTGAGAAGGAGTTTGGTGAATGGAGTGTTGTGTGACGACGTGTGGTGGGAGGGATTGTGGTGCGATGAGGTGTGGGAGAAGGAGTGTGATGAAGGGAATGTGGTGGGTGGGTGTCTGCTGTTTAGGCATGTGGTGTGTGGGAATGTGGGAGAAGGCGTTTGGTGAATGGAGTGTGGTGGGAGGATGTCTGGTGGGATGGCGTGTGGTGGGAGTGTGTTTAGTGCAAGGGAGAGTGGAGAAGTGTGTGGTGAAGCGTGATTGCTGGGAGGGCGTGTGGTGAGAGTGTGTTTAGTGCGAGGGAGTGTGGGAGAAGTGTGTGGTGAAGCGTATTTGCTCAGAGGGCTTGTGGTGGGAGGTCATGTGTGAGAAGGAGTGTGCTGAAGGGCATGTGGTGGGAGGGCGTGTGGTGGGAGGACGTGTGGTAGGATTTAGTGTGGTGAGAGTGCGTGTGTTGTGAGGGAGTGTGGGAGAATGAGTGTGGTGAAGGGAGTGTAATGGTAGTGCGTGTGGTGCGAGTGTGTGGTGTGTGAGTGAGTGTGTGGTGGAGAGAATGTGGGAGAAGGAGTTTTTTGAATGTGTGTGGTGGGAAGACGTGTGGTGGATGGGCATGTGGTGGTAGTGTGTTTAGTGCGAGGGAGTGTGTGACAAGTATGTGGTGAAGGGAATTTGCTGGGACGGCTTGTGGTGGGAGGGGGTGTGGTGGTAGGTCGTGTGTGGGAGGAAGGAGTGTGGTGGACAAGTGTAGTGGGAAGGATTGTGGTGCGAGGAAGTGTGGGAGAATGTGTGTGATGAAGGGATTGTGGTGGGAGCTCGTTTGCTGCGAATGAGTGTGGTGTAAATTAGTGCGGGGCGGAGTGTGGTAGGAGTGTGGTGAAGGGTGTGTGGTGGACTCGACTGTGGGGTGAGTGCGTATGGTGTGAGGAAGTGTGGGAGAATTTGTGTGGTGAAGTGAGTGCGGTGGCAGGTGGGAGGGCGTGTGGTGGGAGTATGTGTGGGAGAAGGAGTGTGATGAAGGGAGTGCATAGGGAGATTGTGGTGCGAAGCAGTGATGTGAAAGTTAGTGTGGGGAGGAGTTTGCTAGACGGAATGCGGTGAAGGATCTGTGGTGGGAGGGAATTTAGTGGGAGTGCATGTGGTGCGAGGGAGTGTAGTGAAAATTAGTTTGGGCAGGAGTGGGGGTGAAGGAGTGCGGTGAAGTGTGAGTGGTGTAAGGGACTGTGTTGGGAATGCGGGTGGTGTGAGGGAGTATGGGAGAAGCAGTTTGGTGGAGGAAGTGTGGTGGGAGGGCAAATGGGGCGAGGATGTATGGGAGAAGGAGTGTGATGAAGGGAGTGTGGCGGGATGGACTACGGTGTGAGGGCGTGTGGTGGGAGTGTGTTTAGTGCGAGTGAGTGTGGGAGAAATGTGTGGTGAAGGGAGATTGCTGGGAGGGCTTGTGGTGGGACTGTGTGTGGTGTGAGGTCATGTGTGAGAAGGAGTGTTGTGAAGGGCGTGTGGTGGGAGGACGTGTGGTGGGATTTAGTGTGATGAGAGGGCGTGTGTTGCGAGGGAGTGTGGGAGAAGGAGTGTGGTGAAGGGAGTGTAATGGGAGCGTGTGTGGTGTGAGTGTGTGGGGTGTGAGGGAGTTTCGTGGGAGGGTGTGTGGTTTGAGGGTGTCTGGGAGAAGTAGTGTGGTGAAATGAGTGTCGTGGGAGGGTGTGTGGTGGGAGGGCACGTTGTGTGAGGGAGTATGGGAGAAGGATTTTGGTGATGGGCATGTTGTGGGAGAGCGTGTTGTATGAGGAGGTGTGGACGAAGGAGTGTGATGAAGGGAATGTGGTTTGAGGGTGTGTGGTGGAGGGAATGTGGGAGAACGAGTATGGAGAAGGGCGTGTGGTGGGAAGGCTTGTGGTGGGAGGGCGTGTGGTGCAAGAATGTGTGTGAGAAGGAGTTTGGTGAATGGAGTGTTGTGTGACGACGTGTGGTGGGAGGGATTGTGGTGCGATGAGGTGTGGGAGAAGGAGTGTGATGAAGGGAATGTGGTGGGTGGGTGTCTGCTGTTTAGGCATGTGGTGTGTGGGAATGTGGGAGAAGGCGTTTGGTGAATGGAGTGTGGTGGGAGGATGTCTGGTGGGATGGCGTGTGGTGGGAGTGTGTTTAGTGCAAGGGAGAGTGGAGAAGTGTGTGGTGAAGCGTGATTGCTGGGAGGGCGTGTGGTGAGAGTGTGTTTAGTGCGAGGGAGTGTGGGAGAAGTGTGTGGTGAAGCGTATTTGCTCAGAGGGCTTGTGGTGGGAGGTCATGTGTGAGAAGGAGTGTGCTGAAGGGCATGTGGTGGGAGGGCGTGTGGTGGGAGGACGTGTGGTAGGATTTAGTGTGGTGAGAGTGCGTGTGTTGTGAGGGAGTGTGGGAGAATGAGTGTGGTGTAGGGAGTGTAATGGTAGTGCGTGTGGTGCGAGTGTGTGGTGTGTGAGTGAGTGTGTGGTGGAGAGAATGTGGGAGAAGGAGTTTTTTGAATGTGTGTGGTGGGAAGACGTGTGGTGGATGGGCATGTGGTGGTAGTGTGTTTAGTGCGAGGGAGTGTGTGACAAGTATGTGGTGAAGGGAATTTGCTGGGACGGCTTGTAGTGGGAGGGGGTGTGGTGGTAGGTCGTGTGTGGGAGGAAGGAGTGTGGTGGACAAGTGTAGTGGGAAGGATTGTGGTGCGAGGAAGTGTGGGAGAATGTGTGTGATGAAGGGATTGTGGTGGGAGCTCGTTTGCTGCGAATGAGTGTGGTGTAAATTAGTGCGGGGCGGAGTGTGGTAGGAGTGTGGTGAAGGGTGTGTGGTGGAGTCGACTGTGGGGTGAGTGCGTATGGTGTGAGGAAGTGTGGGAGAATTTGTGTGGTGAAGTGAGTGCGGTGGCAGGTGGGAGGGCGTGTGGTGGGAGTATGTGTGGGAGAAGGAGTGTGATGAAGGGAGTGCATAGGGAGATTGTGGTGCGAAGCAGTGATGTGAAAGTTAGTGTGGGGAGGAGTTTGCTAGACGGAATGCGGTGAAGGATCTGTGGTGGGAGGGAATTTAGTGGGAGTGCATGTGGTGCGAGGGAGTGTAGTGAAAATTAGTTTGGGCAGGAGTGTGGGTGAAGGAGTGCAGTGAAGGGTGTGTGATGATAGGGACTGTGTTGGGAATGCCTGTGGTGTGAGGGAGTGTCGGAGAAGGAGTTTGGTGGATTAAGTGTGGTGGGAGGCTGAGTGGGTGAGGATGTGTGGGAGAAGGTGTGTGATGAAGGGAGTGTTGTGGGAAGGACTGTGGTTGGAGGGCGTGTGGTGCAAGTGCGTGTGGTATGAGGGATGGTGGGAGAAGTAGTGTGGTGCATTGAGTGTGGTGGGAGTGCTTGTGGTGGGAGGGTGTGTGATGCAAGGATGTGTAGGAGAAGGAGTTTGGTGATTGGAGTGTTGTGTGCAGACGTGTGGTGGGAGGGATTGTGGTGCGATGAGGTGTGGGAGAAGGAGTGTGATGAAGGGAATGTGGTGAGAGGGTGTGTGGTGTTTAGGCGTGTGGTGTGTGGGAATGTGGGAGAAGGCATTTGGTGAATGGAGTGTGGTGGTAGGAAGTCTGGTGGGATGGCGTGTGGTGGGAGTGTGTTTAGTGCAAGGGAGAGTGGAGAAGTGTGTGGTCAAACGTGATTGCTGGGAGGGCGTGTGGTGAGAGTGTGTTTAGTGCGAGGGAGTGTGGGAGAAGTGTGTGGTGAAGCGTGTTTGCTCAGAGGGCTTGTGGTGGGAGTGGGTGTGGTGGGAGGTCATGTGTGAGAAGGAGTGTGGTGAAGGGCGTGTGGTAGGAGGGCACATGGTAAGAGGGAATGTGGGAGATGGAGTATGGTGAAGGGTGTGTGGTGGGAGTGCGTGTGGTGGGAGGACATGTGGTGCGAGTTTATGGGGTGTGAGGAAGTGTCGTGGCAGTGTGTGTGGTTTGAGGGTGTGTGGGAGAAGTAGTGTGGTGAAATGAGTGTCGTGGGAGGGTGTGTGGTGGGAGATATGTGGTGTGAGGGAGTGTGGGAGAAGGAGTTTGGTGGATTAAGTGTGGAGGGAGGCTGAGTGGGTGAGGATGTGTGGGAGAAGGCGTGTGATGAAGGGAGTGTTGTGGGAAGGACTGTGGTGGGAGGGCGTGTGGTGCGAGTGCGTGTAGTATGAGGGATGGTGGGAGGAGTAGTGTTGTGCTTTGAGTGTGGTGGGAGTGCTTGTGGTGAGAGGGTGTGTGGTGCAAGGATGTGCAGGAGAAGGAGTTTGGTGAATGGAGTGTTGTGTGAGGACGTGTGGTGGGAGGGATTGTGGTGCGATGAGGTGTGGGAGCAGGAGTGTGATGAAGGGAATGTGGTGGGAGGGTGTGTGGTGTTTAGGCGTGTGGTGTGTGGGAATGTGGGAGAAGGCGTTTGGTGATGGAGTGTGGTGGGCGGATGTCTGGTGGGATGGATGTGTTTGCCAGAAGGGAAGCGGTGAAGGGTGTGCGCTGGGAGGGACAGTATTGGGAGTGCGTATGGTGCGAGAGAGTGTGGTGTAAGTTAGTTTGGGCAGGAGTGTGGGTGAAGGAGTGCGGTGAAGTGTGAGTGGTGTAAGGGACTGTGTTGGGAATGTGGGTGGTGAGAGGGAGTATGGGAGAAGGAGTTTGGTGGAGGAAGTGTGGTGGGAGGGCAAATGGAGCGAGGACATATAGGAGAAGGAGTGTGGTGAAGGGAGCGTAATGGGAGCATGTGTAGTGTGTGTGTGTGGGGTGTGAGGGAGTGTGGTGGGAGGGTGTGTGGTTTGAGGGTGTCTGGGAGAAGTAGTGTGGTGAAATGAGTGTCGTGGGAGGGTGTGTGGTGGGAGAGCACGTTGTGTGAGGGAGTGTGGGAGAAGGATTTTGGTGATGGGCATGTTGTGGGAGGGTGTGTTGTATGAGGAGGTGTGGGAGAAGGAGTGTGATGAAGGGAATGTGGTTTGAGGGTGTGTGGTGGAGGGAATCTGGGAGAACGAGTATGGAGAAGGGCGTGTGGTGGGAGGGTGTGTGGTGGGAGGGTGTGTGGTGCAAGGATGTGTGGGAGAAGGAGTTTGGTAAATGGAGTATTGTGTGAGGACGTGTGGTGGGAGGGATTGTGGTGCGATGAGGTGTGGGAGAAGGAGTGTGATGAAGGGAACGTGGTGGGAGGGTGTGTGCTGTTTAGGCGTGTGGTGTGTTGGAATGTGGTAGAAGTCGTTTGGTGAATGGAGTGTGGTGGGAGTGCGTGTGGGGGGAGGACGTGTGGTGCGAGTTTATGGGGTGTGAGGGAGTGTCGTGGCTGTGTGTGTGGTTTGAGGGTGTGTGGGAGAAGTAGTGTGGTGAAATGAGTGTCGTGGGAGGGTGTGTGGTGGGAGATATGTGGTGTGAGGGAGTGTGGGAGAAGGAGTTTGGTGGATTAAGTGTGGTGGGTGGCTGAGTGGGTGAGGATGTGTGGGAGAAGGTGTGTGATGAAGGGAGTGTTGTGGGAAGGACTGTGGTGGGAGGGCGTGTGGTGCGAGTGCGTGTGGAATGAGGGATGGTGGGAGAAGTAGTGTGGTGCAGTGAGTGTGGTGGGAGGGCTTGTGGTGGGAGGGCGGATGGTGCAAGTATGTGTGGTAGGATTTAGTGTGGTGAGATGCGTGTGTTGCGAGGGAGTGTGGGAGAATGAGTGTGGTGAAGGGAGTGTAATGGTAGTGCATGTGGTGCGAGTGTGTGGTGTGTGAGGGAGTGTGTGGTGGAGAGAATGTGGGAGAAGGAGTTTCGTGAATGGTGTGTGGTGGGAAGACGTGTGGTGGTTGGGCATGTGGTGGTAGTGTGTTTTGTGCGAGGGAGTGTGTGACAAGTATGTAGTGAAGGGAATTTGCTGGGACGGCTTGTGGTGGGAGGGGGTGTGGTGGTAGGTCGTGTGTGGGAGTAAGGAGTGTGGTGGACAAGTGTAGTGGGAAGGATTGTGGTGCGAGGAAGTGTGGGAGAATGTGTGTGATGAAGGAATTGTGGTGGGTGGGTGTCTGCTGTTTAGGCATGTGGTGTGTGGGAATGTGGGAGAAGGCGTTTGGTGAATGGAGTGTGGTGGGAGGATGTCTGGTGGGATGGCGTGTGGTGGGAGTGTGTTTAGTGCAAGGGAGAGTGGAGAAGTGTGTGGTGAAGCGTGATTGCTGGGAGGGCGTGTGGTGAGAGTGTGTTTAGTGCGAGGGAGTGTGGGAGAAGTGTGTGGTGAAGCGTATTTGCTCAGAGGGCTTGTGGTGGGAGGTCATGTGTGAGAAGGAGTGTGCTGAAGGGCATGTGGTGGGAGGGCGTGTGGTGGGAGGACGTGTGGTAGGATTTAGTGTGGTGAGAGTGCGTGTGTTGTGAGGGAGTGTGGGAGAATGAGTGTGGTGAAGGGAGTGTAATGGTAGTGCGTGTGGTGCGAGTGTGTGGTGTGTGAGTGAGTGTGTGGTGGAGAGAATGTGGGAGAAGGAGTTTTTTGAATGTGTGTGGTGGGAAGACGTGTGGTGGATGGGCATGTGGTGGTAGTGTGTTTAGTGCGAGGGAGTGTGTGACAAGTATGTGGTGAAGGGAATTTGCTGGGACGGCTTGTAGTGGGAGGGGGTGTGGTGGTAGGTCGTGTGTGGGAGGAAGGAGTGTGGTGGACAAGTGTAGTGGGAAGGATTGTGGTGCGAGGAAGTGTGGGAGAATGTGTGTGATGAAGGGATTGTGGTGGGAGCTCGTTTGCTGCGAATGAGTGTGGTGTAAATTAGTGCGGGGCGGAGTGTGGTAGGAGTGTGGTGAAGGGTGTGTGGTGGACTCGACTGTGGGGTGAGTGCGTATGGTGTGAGGAAGTGTGGGAGAATTTGTGTGGTGAAGTGAGTGCGGTGGCAGGTGGGAGGGCGTGTGGTGGGAGTATGTGTGGGAGAAGGAGTGTGATGAAGGGAGTGCATAGGGAGATTGTGGTGCGAAGCAGTGATGTGAAAGTTAGTGTGGGGAGGAGTTTGCTAGACGGAATGCGGTGAAGGATCTGTGGTGGGAGGGAATTTAGTGGGAGTGCATGTGGTGCGAGGGAGTGTAGTGAAAATTAGTTTGGGCAGGAGTGTGGGTGAAGGAGTGCAGTGAAGGGTGTGTGATGATAGGGACTGTGTTGGGAATGCCTGTGGTGTGAGGGAGTGTCGGAGAAGGAGTTTGGTGGATTAAGTGTGGTGGGAGGCTGAGTGGGTGAGGATGTGTGGGAGAAGGTGTGTGATGAAGGGAGTGTTGTGGGAAGGACTGTGGTTGGAGGGCGTGTGGTGCAAGTGCGTGTGGTATGAGGGATGGTGGGAGAAGTAGTGTGGTGCATTGAGTGTGGTGGGAGTGCTTGTGGTGGGAGGGTGTGTGATGCAAGGATGTGTAGGAGAAGGAGTTTGGTGATTGGAGTGTTGTGTGCAGACGTGTGGTGGGAGGGATTGTGGTGCGATGAGGTGTGGGAGAAGGAGTGTGATGAAGGGAATGTGGTGAGAGGGTGTGTGGTGTTTAGGCGTGTGGTGTGTGGGAATGTGGGAGAAGGCATTTGGTGAATGGAGTGTGGTGGTAGGAAGTCTGGTGGGATGGCGTGTGGTGGGAGTGTGTTTAGTGCAAGGGAGAGTGGAGAAGTGTGTGGTCAAACGTGATTGCTGGGAGGGCGTGTGGTGAGAGTGTGTTTAGTGCGAGGGAGTGTGGGAGAAGTGTGTGGTGAAGCGTGTTTGCTCAGAGGGCTTGTGGTGGGAGTGGGTGTGGTGGGAGGTCATGTGTGAGAAGGAGTGTGGTGAAGGGCGTGTGGTAGGAGGGCACATGGTAAGAGGGAATGTGGGAGATGGAGTATGGTGAAGGGTGTGTGGTGGGAGTGCGTGTGGTGGGAGGACATGTGGTGCGAGTTTATGGGGTGTGAGGAAGTGTCGTGGCAGTGTGTGTGGTTTGAGGGTGTGTGGGAGAAGTAGTGTGGTGAAATGAGTGTCGTGGGAGGGTGTGTGGTGGGAGATATGTGGTGTGAGGGAGTGTGGGAGAAGGAGTTTGGTGGATTAAGTGTGGAGGGAGGCTGAGTGGGTGAGGATGTGTGGGAGAAGGCGTGTGATGAAGGGAGTGTTGTGGGAAGGACTGTGGTGGGAGGGCGTGTGGTGCGAGTGCGTGTAGTATGAGGGATGGTGGGAGGAGTAGTGTTGTGCTTTGAGTGTGGTGGGAGTGCTTGTGGTGGGAGGGTGTGTGGTGCAAGGATGTGCAGGAGAAGGAGTTTGGTGAATGGAGTGTTGTGTGAGGACGTGTGGTGGGAGGGATTGTGGTGCGATGAGGTGTGGGAGCAGGAGTGTGATGAAGGGAATGTGGTGGGAGGGTGTGTGGTGTTTAGGCGTGTGGTGTGTGGGAATGTGGGAGAAGGCGTTTGGTGATGGAGTGTGGTGGACGGATGTCTGGTGGGATGGATGTGTTTGCCAGAAGGGAAGCGGTGAAGGGTGTGCGCTGGGAGGGACAGTATTGGGAGTGCGTATGGTGCGAGAGAGTGTGGTGTAAGTTAGTTTGGGCAGGAGTGTGGGTGAAGGAGTGCGGTGAAGTGTGAGTGGTGTAAGGGACTGTGTTGGGAATGTGGGTGGTGAGAGGGAGTATGGGAGAAGGAGTTTGGTGGAGGAAGTGTGGTGGGAGGGCAAATGGAGCGAGGACATATAGGAGAAGGAGTGTGGTGAAGGGAGCGTAATGGGAGCATGTGTAGTGTGTGTGTGTGGGGTGTGAGGGAGTGTGGTGGGAGGGTGTGTGGTTTGAGGGTGTCTGGGAGAAGTAGTGTGGTGAAATGAGTGTCGTGGGAGGGTGTGTGGTGGGAGAGCACGTTGTGTGAGGGAGTGTGGGAGAAGGATTTTGGTGATGGGCATGTTGTGGGAGGGTGTGTTGTATGAGGAGGTGTGGGAGAAGGAGTGTGATGAAGGGAATGTGGTTTGAGGGTGTGTGGTGGAGGGAATCTGGGAGAACGAGTATGGAGAAGGGCGTGTGGTTGTAGGGTGTGTGGTGGGAGGGTGTGTGGTGCAAGGATGTGTGGGAGAAGGAGTTTGGTAAATGGAGTATTGTGTGAGGACGTGTGGTGGGAGGGATTGTGGTGCGATGAGGTGTGGGAGAAGGAGTGTGATGAAGGGAACGTGGTGGGAGGGTGTGTGCTGTTTAGGCGTGTGGTGTGTTGGAATGTGGTAGAAGTCGTTTGGTGAATGGAGTGTGGTGGGAGTGCGTGTGGGGGGAGGACGTGTGGTGCGAGTTTATGGGGTGTGAGGGAGTGTCGTGGCTGTGTGTGTGGTTTGAGGGTGTGTGGGAGAAGTAGTGTGGTGAAATGAGTGTCGTGGGAGGGTGTGTGGTGGGAGATATGTGGTGTGAGGGAGTGTGGGAGAAGGAGTTTGGTGGATTAAGTGTGGTGGGTGGCTGAGTGGGTGAGGATGTGTGGGAGAAGGTGTGTGATGAAGGGAGTGTTGTGGGAAGGACTGTGGTGGGAGGGCGTGTGGTGCGAGTGCGTGTGGAATGAGGGATGGTGGGAGAAGTAGTGTGGTGCAGTGAGTGTGGTGGGAGGGCTTGTGGTGGGAGGGCGGATGGTGCAAGTATGTGTGGTAGGATTTAGTGTGGTGAGATGCGTGTGTTGCGAGGGAGTGTGGGAGAATGAGTGTGGTGAAGGGAGTGTAATGGTAGTGCATGTGGTGCGAGTGTGTGGTGTGTGAGGGAGTGTGTGGTGGAGAGAATGTGGGAGAAGGAGTTTCGTGAATGGTGTGTGGTGGGAAGACGTGTGGTGGTTGGGCATGTGGTGGTAGTGTGTTTTGTGCGAGGGAGTGTGTGACAAGTATGTAGTGAAGGGAATTTGCTGGGACGGCTTGTGGTGGGAGGGGGTGTGGTGGTAGGTCGTGTGTGGGAGTAAGGAGTGTGGTGGACAAGTGTAGTGGGAAGGATTGTGGTGCGAGGAAGTGTGGGAGAATGTGTGTGATGAAGGAATTGTGGTGGGTGGGTGTCTGCTGTTTAGGCATGTGGTGTGTGGGAATGTGGGAGAAGGCGTTTGGTGAATGGAGTGTGGTGGGAGGATGTCTGGTGGGATGGCGTGTGGTGGGAGTGTGTTTAGTGCAAGGGAGAGTGGAGAAGTGTGTGGTGAAGCGTGATTGCTGGGAGGGCGTGTGGTGAGAGTGTGTTTAGTGCGAGGGAGTGTGGGAGAAGTGTGTGGTGAAGCGTATTTGCTCAGAGGGCTTGTGGTGGGAGGTCATGTGTGAGAAGGAGTGTGCTGAAGGGCATGTGGTGGGAGGGCGTGTGGTGGGAGGACGTGTGGTAGGATTTAGTGTGGTGAGAGTGCGTGTGTTGTGAGGGAGTGTGGGAGAATGAGTGTGGTGAAGGGAGTGTAATGGTAGTGCGTGTGGTGCGAGTGTGTGGTGTGTGAGTGAGTGTGTGGTGGAGAGAATGTGGGAGAAGGAGTTTTTTGAATGTGTGTGGTGGGAAGACGTGTGGTGGATGGGCATGTGGTGGTAGTGTGTTTAGTGCGAGGGAGTGTGTGACAAGTATGTGGTGAAGGGAATTTGCTGGGACGGCTTGTAGTGGGAGGGGGTGTGGTGGTAGGTCGTGTGTGGGAGGAAGGAGTGTGGTGGACAAGTGTAGTGGGAAGGATTGTGGTGCGAGGAAGTGTGGGAGAATGTGTGTGATGAAGGGATTGTGGTGGGAGCTCGTTTGCTGCGAATGAGTGTGGTGTAAATTAGTGCGGGGCGGAGTGTGGTAGGAGTGTGGTGAAGGGTGTGTGGTGGACTCGACTGTGGGGTGAGTGCGTATGGTGTGAGGAAGTGTGGGAGAATTTGTGTGGTGAAGTGAGTGCGGTGGCAGGTGGGAGGGCGTGTGGTGGGAGTATGTGTGGGAGAAGGAGTGTGATGAAGGGAGTGCATAGGGAGATTGTGGTGCGAAGCAGTGATGTGAAAGTTAGTGTGGGGAGGAGTTTGCTAGACGGAATGCGGTGAAGGATCTGTGGTGGGAGGGAATTTAGTGGGAGTGCATGTGGTGCGAGGGAGTGTAGTGAAAATTAGTTTGGGCAGGAGTGTGGGTGAAGGAGTGCAGTGAAGGGTGTGTGATGATAGGGACTGTGTTGGGAATGCCTGTGGTGTGAGGGAGTGTCGGAGAAGGAGTTTGGTGGATTAAGTGTGGTGGGAGGCTGAGTGGGTGAGGATGTGTGGGAGAAGGTGTGTGATGAAGGGAGTGTTGTGGGAAGGACTGTGGTTGGAGGGCGTGTGGTGCAAGTGCGTGTGGTATGAGGGATGGTGGGAGAAGTAGTGTGGTGCATTGAGTGTGGTGGGAGTGCTTGTGGTGGGAGGGTGTGTGATGCAAGGATGTGTAGGAGAAGGAGTTTGGTGATTGGAGTGTTGTGTGCAGACGTGTGGTGGGAGGGATTGTGGTGCGATGAGGTGTGGGAGAAGGAGTGTGATGAAGGGAATGTGGTGAGAGGGTGTGTGGTGTTTAGGCGTGTGGTGTGTGGGAATGTGGGAGAAGGCATTTGGTGAATGGAGTGTGGTGGTAGGAAGTCTGGTGGGATGGCGTGTGGTGGGAGTGTGTTTAGTGCAAGGGAGAGTGGAGAAGTGTGTGGTCAAACGTGATTGCTGGGAGGGCGTGTGGTGAGAGTGTGTTTAGTGCGAGGGAGTGTGGGAGAAGTGTGTGGTGAAGCGTGTTTGCTCAGAGGGCTTGTGGTGGGAGTGGGTGTGGTGGGAGGTCATGTGTGAGAAGGAGTGTGGTGAAGGGCGTGTGGTAGGAGGGCACATGGTAAGAGGGAATGTGGGAGATGGAGTATGGTGAAGGGTGTGTGGTGGGAGTGCGTGTGGTGGGAGGACATGTGGTGCGAGTTTATGGGGTGTGAGGAAGTGTCGTGGCAGTGTGTGTGGTTTGAGGGTGTGTGGGAGAAGTAGTGTGGTGAAATGAGTGTCGTGGGAGGGTGTGTGGTGGGAGATATGTGGTGTGAGGGAGTGTGGGAGAAGGAGTTTGGTGGATTAAGTGTGGAGGGAGGCTGAGTGGGTGAGGATGTGTGGGAGAAGGCGTGTGATGAAGGGAGTGTTGTGGGAAGGACTGTGGTGGGAGGGCGTGTGGTGCGAGTGCGTGTAGTATGAGGGATGGTGGGAGGAGGAGTGTTGTGCTTTGAGTGTGGTGGGAGTGCTTGTGGTGGGAGGGTGTGTGGTGCAAGGATGTGCAGGAGAAGGAGTTTGGTGAATGGAGTGTTGTGTGAGGACGTGTGGTGGGAGGGATTGTGGTGCGATGAGGTGTGGGAGCAGGAGTGTGATGAAGGGAATGTGGTGGGAGGGTGTGTGGTGTTTAGGCGTGTGGTGTGTGGGAATGTGGGAGAAGGCGTTTGGTGATGGAGTGTGGTGGGCGGATGTCTGGTGGGATGGATGTGTTTGCCAGAAGGGAAGCGGTGAAGGGTGTGCGCTGGGAGGGACAGTATTGGGAGTGCGTATGGTGCGAGAGAGTGTGGTGTAAGTTAGTTTGGGCAGGAGTGTGGGTGAAGGAGTGCGGTGAAGTGTGAGTGGTGTAAGGGACTGTGTTGGGAATGTGGGTGGTGAGAGGGAGTATGGGAGAAGGAGTTTGGTGGAGGAAGTGTGGTGGGAGGGCAAATGGAGCGAGGACATATAGGAGAAGGAGTGTGGTGAAGGGAGCGTAATGGGAGCATGTGTAGTGTGTGTGTGTGGGGTGTGAGGGAGTGTGGTGGGAGGGTGTGTGGTTTGAGGGTGTCTGGGAGAAGTAGTGTGGTGAAATGAGTGTCGTGGGAGGGTGTGTGGTGGGAGAGCACGTTGTGTGAGGGAGTGTGGGAGAAGGATTTTGGTGATGGGCATGTTGTGGGAGGGTGTGTTGTATGAGGAGGTGTGGGAGAAGGAGTGTGATGAAGGGAATGTGGTTTGAGGGTGTGTGGTGGAGGGAATCTGGGAGAACGAGTATGGAGAAGGGCGTGTGGTGGGAGGGTGTGTGGTGGGAGGGTGTGTGGTGCAAGGATGTGTGGGAGAAGGAGTTTGGTAAATGGAGTATTGTGTGAGGACGTGTGGTGGGAGGGATTGTGGTGCGATGAGGTGTGGGAGAAGGAGTGTGATGAAGGGAACGTGGTGGGAGGGTGTGTGCTGTTTAGGCGTGTGGTGTGTTGGAATGTGGTAGAAGTCGTTTGGTGAATGGAGTGTGGTGGGAGTGCGTGTGGGGGGAGGACGTGTGGTGCGAGTTTATGGGGTGTGAGGGAGTGTCGTGGCTGTGTGTGTGGTTTGAGGGTGTGTGGGAGAAGTAGTGTGGTGAAATGAGTGTCGTGGGAGGGTGTGTGGTGGGAGATATGTGGTGTGAGGGAGTGTGGGAGAAGGAGTTTGGTGGATTAAGTGTGGTGGGTGGCTGAGTGGGTGAGGATGTGTGGGAGAAGGTGTGTGATGAAGGGAGTGTTGTGGGAAGGACTGTGGTGGGAGGGCGTGTGGTGCGAGTGCGTGTGGAATGAGGGATGGTGGGAGAAGTAGTGTGGTGCAGTGAGTGTGGTGGGAGGGCTTGTGGTGGGAGGGCGGATGGTGCAAGTATGTGTGGTAGGATTTAGTGTGGTGAGATGCGTGTGTTGCGAGGGAGTGTGGGAGAATGAGTGTGGTGAAGGGAGTGTAATGGTAGTGCATGTGGTGCGAGTGTGTGGTGTGTGAGGGAGTGTGTGGTGGAGAGAATGTGGGAGAAGGAGTTTCGTGAATGGTGTGTGGTGGGAAGACGTGTGGTGGTTGGGCATGTGGTGGTAGTGTGTTTTGTGCGAGGGAGTGTGTGACAAGTATGTAGTGAAGGGAATTTGCTGGGACGGCTTGTGGTGGGAGGGGGTGTGGTGGTAGGTCGTGTGTGGGAGTAAGGAGTGTGGTGGACAAGTGTAGTGGGAAGGATTGTGGTGCGAGGAAGTGTGGGAGAATGTGTGTGATGAAGGAATTGTGGTGGGAACTCGTTTGCTGCGAATGCTGTAAATTAGTGCGGGGCGGAGTGTGGTAGGAGTGTGGTGAAGGGTGTGTGGTGGACTCGACTGTGGGGTGAGTGCGTGTGGTGTGAGGAAGTGTGGGAGAAGGAGTGTGATGAAGGGAGTGCATAGGGAAATTGTGGTGCGAAGCAGTGATGTGAAAGTTAGTGTGGGGAGGAGTTTGCTAGAAGGAATGCGGTGAAGGATCTGTGGTGGGAGGGAATTTAGTGGGAGTGCATGTGGTGCGAGGGAGTGTAGTGTAAATTAGTTTGAGCAGGAGTGTGGGTGAAGGAGTGCGGTGAAGTGTGTGTGATGAAAGGGACTGTGTTGGGAATGCCTGTGGTGTGAGGGAGTGTCGGAAAAGGAGTTTGGTGGATTAAGTGTGGTGGGAGGCTGAGTGGGTGAGGATGTGTGGGAGAAGGTGTGTGATGAAGTGAATGTTGTGGTAAGGACTGTGGTGGGAGGGCGTGTGGTGCGAGTGCGTGTGGTATGAGGGATGGTGGCTGAAGTAGTGTGGTGCATTGAGTGTGGTGGGAGTGCTTGTGGTGGGAGGGCGGATGGTGCAAGGATGTGTGGGAGAAGGAGTTTGGTGAATGGAGGTGTGGGAGAAGGAGTGTACTGAAGGGAGTGTGCTGTGAGGGCGTGTGATGCGAGGTAGCGTGGGAGAAGGAGTTTAATGAAGGGAGTGTTGTGTGAGGACGTGTGGTGGGAGGGATTGTGGTGCGATGAGGTGTGGGAGAAGCAGTGTGATGAAGGGAATGTGGTGGGAGGGTGTGTGATTGTAGAGCGTGTGGTGTGATGGAATGTGGGAGAAGGAGTTTGGTTAATGGAGTGTGGTGGGAGGACGTCTGGTGGGAGCGAGTGTGGTGTGAGTGTGTTTAGTGCGAGGGAGTGTTGGAGAAGTGTGTGGTGAAGGGAGATTGTTGGGAGGGCTTGTGGTGGGAGGGGGTGTGGTGGTAGGTCATGTGTCAGAAGGAGTGATATGAAGGGAGTGTGCTGGGAGCTCGTTTGCTGCGAACGGTTGTGGTGTAAGTTAGTGTGGGACGGAATGTGGTCGAAAGTGTGCGGTGAAGGTTGTGTAGTGGAAGGATCTGTCTGGGGAGTACGTATGGTGTGAAGGAGTGTGAGAGAAGTTGTGTGGTGATGTGAGTGCTTTGGGAGGGTGTGTGGTGGGAGAGTGTATGGTGGGAGGAAGTGTGGGAGAAGGAGTGTGATGACGGGAGTGCGGTGGGAAGTCATATGGTTCGAAGGAGTTATGTGAATGTTAGTGTGGATAGGAGTTTGCTAGAAGGAATGCGGTGAAGCGTATGTGGTGGGATGCACTGTAGGTGGAGTGTGTGTTGTGCGAGGGAGTGTGCTGTAAGTTAGTTTGGGCAGGAGTGTGTGGGATGGAATGCGGTGAAGGGTATGTGGTAGCTGGGACTGTGTTGTGAATGTGTGTGGTGTGAGGTAGTCTGGGAGCAGGTCTTTGGTGGAGAAAGTGTGTTGGGAGGGCGTGTTGGACGTGAAAGTGTGGGAGAAGGAGTGTGCTGAAGGGAGTGTTGTGGGATAGACTGTGGAGGGAGGGTGTGTGGTGCGAGTGAGTGTGGGAGAAGCAATGTGGTGAATGGAGTGTGGTGGGAGGATGTGTGGTGCAAGGAAGTGTGGGAGAAGAAGTTTGATGAAATGATTGTGGTGGCAGGGCATGAGGTTCGAGGGAGTGTGGTGTAGTTAGTGTGTGGATGAGTGTGGGAGAAAGAGTGCTGTTAACGGTGTGAGGTGGAAGGGACTGTTGTGGGAGTGCGTGTGGTATGAGGGTGTTGGGAGATTTTGTGTGGTGAAATGGGTCTGTTGGGAGGGTGGGTGTTGGGAGGGCGTATGGTAGAAGGATGTGTGTGAGAAGGAGTGTGATGAAGGGAATGCATAGGGAGGGTGTGTGGTGCGAAGGATTGATGTGAAAGTTAGTGTGGGGAGGAGTTTGCTAGAAGGAATGCGGTGAAGGATCTGCGGTGGGAGGTAATTTAGTGGGAGTGCATGTGGTGCGAGGGAGTGTAGTGTAAATTAGTTTGGGCAGGAGTGTGGGTGAAGGAGTGCGGTGAAGGGTGTGTGATGAAAGGGACTGTGTTGTGAATGGCTGTGGTGTGAGGGAGTGTTGGAAAAGGAGTTTGGTGGATTAAGTGTGGTGGGAGGCCGAGTGGGTGAGGATGTGTGGGAGAAGGAGTGTAATGAAGGGAGTGTTGTGGGAGGGACTGTGGTAGAGGGCGTGTGGTACGAGTGCGTGTGGTATGAGGGATGGTGGGAGAAGTAGTGTAGTGAAGTGAGTGTGGTGGGAGGGCGTGTGGTGGGAGGGCGTGTGGTCAAAGGTCGTGTGGTGGGAGTGTGTTTAGTGCGAGGGAGTGTGGGAGAAGTGTATGGTGAAGGGAGATTGCTGGGAGGGCATGTGGTGGGAGGGGTTTTGGTGGGAGGTTGTGTGTGAGAAGGAGTTTGGTGAAGGGAGTGTGGTGGGAGGGCGTGTGGTGGGAGGACGTGTGGTGGGATTTTGTGTGTTGCGAGGGAGTGTGGGAGAAGGAGTGTGGTGAAGTGAGTGTGATGGGAGTGCGTGAGGTTTGAGTGTGTGTGGTTTGTGGGTGTGTGGTGAGAGGGCATGTGGTGCGATGGTGTGTGGGAGAAGGAGTGTGGTGAAGGGAGTGTGGTGAGTGGGCATGTGGTGCAAGGGAGTGTGGTGAATATTTGTGTGGGCAGGAGTGTGGGAGAAGTAGTGTGGAGTGGTGGAGTGCATGTGGTGCGAGGGAGAGTGGTTGGAGGGCATGTGGTTGTACAACATGTGATGCCAGGGAGTGAGGGAGAAGGAGTGAAGTGAATGGCGTGTGTTGGGAGGGCCTGTTGTAGGAGGGCGTGTTCTTCGAGTGAGTGTGGGAGTAGGAGTGTGGTGAAAGGAGTGTGGTGAGAGGGAGTGTGGTGCGAGGGAGTGTGGTGAATGGTAGCATTGGGTGGAGTGTGGGAGAAGTACTGTGGAGTGGTGGGAGTGTGTGTGGTGCGAGGGAGTGTGGTGGGAGAGCGTTTGGTGGTACAACGTGTGATGCCAGGGTGTGTGGGAGAAGGAGTGAATTGAAGTGAGTGTGGTGGGAGGGCGTGTGGAGGGTGTGCTTGTTGGGCGAATGAGTGTGCGATAAGGAGTATGGAGAAGGGCGTGTGATGGGAGAGCTTGTGGTGCGAGAGAATGTGGTGAAAGTTAGTGTAGGGAAGTCTGTGGGTGAAGTAGTGCATGAATGGTGCGTGGTGGGAGGGACATTGGTGGGAGCACGTGTGGTGGGATGGCATGTGGTGGGGGGGCATGTGGTGCGAGGTGGTGTGGGAGGAGTGTGATGAAGGGAATGTGGTGGGAGGGTGTGTGGTGTTAGGGCGTGTGGTGCAAGGGAATGTGGGAGAAGGGGTTTTGTGAATGGAGTGTGTTGCGATATGTGTGGTGGGAGTGTGTTTAGTGCGAGGGAGTATGGGAGAAGTGTGTGGTGAAGGGAGTTTGCTGGAAAGGCTTGTGGTAGGAGGAGTGTGGTGGGAGGTCATGTGTGAGAAGAATGTGGTGTAACTTAGTGTGGTGTGGAGTGTGGTGGAAGGAGTGTGGAAAATTGCGTGTGGTGGAAGGGACTATTGGGGAAGTGCATGTGGTGTGAGGGAGTGTGGGAGAAGTTGTGTGGTGACGTGAGTGCAGTCAGAGGGTGTGTGGTGGTAGGGCATGCGGTGGGAGGAAGTGTGGGAGAAGGAGTGTGATGAAGGGTGTGCGGAGGGAGGGCGTGTAGTTCAAAGGAGGGATGTGAAAGTTAGTGTGGGGTGGAGTGTGGTGGAAGATGTGTGGAAAATTGCGTGTGGTGGAAGGGACTGTTGTGGAAGTGCATGTGGTGTGAGGGAGTGTGGGAGAAGTTGTGTGGTGACGTGAGTGCGGTCGGAGGGCGTGCGGAGGGAGGAGGTATGGGAGAAGGAGTGTGATGAAGGGTGTGTGGTGGGAGGGCGTGTGGCGCAAAGGAGGGATGTGAAAGTTAGTGTGGGGAGGAGTTTGCAGACGGAATGCGGTGAAGTGTGTGTGGTGGGAGGGACTGTAATGGGAGTGCGTGTGGTGCGAGGGAGTGTGGTGTAAGTTAGTTTGGGCAGGAGTGTGGGTGAAGGACTGTTGGGGAAGTGCTAGAAGGAATGAGGTGAAGGGTCTGTGGTGGGAGGGACTTTATTGGGAGGGCGTGTGGTGCGAGTGCGTGTGGTATGAGGGACGGTGGGGGAAGTAGTGTGAAGTGAGTGTGCTGGGAGTGCATGTAGTGGGAGGGTGCTTGGAGGGAGTGTGTTTAGTGCGAGGGAGAGTGGGAGAAGGAGTTTGGTGGAGGAAGCGTGGTGGGATGGCGAGTGGTGTGAGGGAGTGTGGGAGAAGTTGTGTGGTGACGTGAGTGCAGTCAGAGGGTGTGTGGTGGGAGGGCGTGCGGTGGGAGGAGGTGTGGGAGAAGGAGTGTGATGAAGGGTGTGCGGAGGGAGGGCGTGTAGTGCAAAGGAGGGATGTGAAAGTTAGTGTGGGGTGGAGTGTGGTGGAAGATGTGTGGAAAATTGCGTGTGGTGGAAGGGAATGTTGTGGAAGTGCATATGGTGTGAGGGAGTGTGGGAGAAGTTGTGTGGTGACGTGAGTGCGGTCGGATGGTGTGGTGGGAGGGCGTGCGGAGGGAGGAGGTATGGGAGAAGGAGTGTGATGAAGGGTGTGCAGTGGGAGGGCATGTGGTGCAAAGGAGGGATGTGAAAGTTAGTGTGGGGAGGAGTTTGCAGACGGAATGCGGTGAAGTGTGTGTGGTGGGAGGGACTGTAGTGGGAGTGCGTGTGGTGTGAGGGAATGTAGTGTAATTTAGTTTGGGCAGGAGTGTGGGTGAAGGAGTGAGTGTGGTGTAGGTTAGTGTGGGGTGGAGTGTGGTAGATGGGACTGTGCTGTGGGAGGGTGTGTGGTGAGAGGGTGTGTGGTGGGAGTGTGCTTCGTGCGTGGGAGTGTATGGTGAAGGGAGATTGATGGGAGGGCTTGTGGTGGAAGATGGTGTGGTGGTAGGTTGTGTGTGAGAAGAAGTTTTATGAAGGGAGTGTGGTGGGAGCTTGTTTGCTGTGAACGAGTGTGGTGTAAGTTAGTGTGGGATGGAATGTGGTAGAAGGAGTGCGGTGAAGGTTGTGTGCTGGAAGTGTCTGTGGGGGGAGTGCATATGGTGTGAAGGAGTATGAGAGAAGTTGTGTGGTTACATGAATGCCGTGGGAGTGTGTGTAGTGGGAGGGTTTGTGGTGGGAGGAGGTGTGAGAGAAGGAGTGTGATGAAGGTTGTGCGGTGGGAGGGTGTGTGGTGCGAAGGAGTCATGTGAATGTTAGTGTGGGGAGGAGTTTGCTAGAAGGAATGCGGTGAAGGGTCTGTGGTGGGAGGGACTTTAGTGGGAGGGTGTGTGGTGCGAGTGCGTATGGTATGAGGGATGGTGGGAGAAGTAGTGTGGTGAAGTGAATGTGGTGGGAGGGCACATAGTGGGAGGGCGTTTGGTGGGAGTGTGTTTAGTGCGAGGGAGAGTGGGAGAAGTGTATGGTGAAGGGAGATTGCTAGGAGGGCTTGTGGTGGGAGGGGATTTGGTGGAAGGTCATGTGTGAGAAGTAGTGTGGTGAAGGGAGTGTGGTGGGAGGGCATACGATATGAAGGAATATGGGAGACGGAGTATGGTGAAAGGAGTATTGTGGGAGGGCGGGTGGTGGGAGGACCTGTGGTGGGATTTATTGTGGTGCGAGGGCATGTGTTGCGAGGGAGTGTGGGAGAAGGAGTGTGGTGAAGGGAGTGTGATTAGAAGGCGTGTGGTGCGTGGGATTGTGGTGAAAGTTAGTGTGGGGAGGAGTGTGGGAGAAGTAGTGTGGAGTGGTGGGAGTGCGTTTGGTGCGAGGGAGGGTGGGAGAAGTAGTTTGGTGAAGTAAGTGTGGTGGGAGGGCATATGGTGCGAGGAGGTGTGGGAGTAGGAGTGTGATGAATGGAATATGGTGGGAGGGTGTGTGGTGGTCGGGCGTGTGGTGCTGGGGAATGTGGGAGAAGGTGTTTGTTGAATGGAGTGTGGTGGGAGGACGTGTGGTGCAAGGTCTTGTGGGAGTGTGTTTAGTGCTAGTGAGTGTGGGAGAAGTGTGTGGTCAAGGGAGTTTGCTGGGAAGTCTTGTGGTTGGAGGTGGTGTGGTGGAAGGTCGTGTGTGAGAAGGAGTGTGGTGTAAGTTAGTGTGGGGCGGAGTGTGGTTGAAGGAGTGCGGTAAAGGGCGTGTGATGCAAGGGACTGTGGGGTGTGTGTGTGGTGTGAGGGAGTGTGGGAGAAGTTGTGTGGTGACGTGACTGCAGTGGGAGGGAGGGAGTGACGAAGGCAGTGCGGTGGGAGGCTGTGTGGTGCTAAGGAGGGATGTGAAAGTTAATGTGGGGATGTGTTTGCCAGAACGGAAGCGGTGAAAGGTGTGCTGTGGGAGGGACTGTATGATGTGAGGGAGTGTGGTGTAAGTTAGTTTGGGCAGCAGTGTGGGTGAAGGAGTGAGGTGGAGGGTGTGTGTTGGAAGGGACTGTGTTGGGAATGCGGGTGGTGTGAGGGAGTGTGGGAGAAGGAGTTTGGTGGAGGATGTGTGGTTGGGAGTGCGAATGGGTCGAGGATGTGTGGAAGAACGAGTGTGACGAAGGGAGTGTTGTGGGATGGACTGCGGTGGGAGGGCGTGTGGTGCGAGTGCGTGTGGTATGAGGGATGGTGGGATAATTAATGTGGTGAAGTGAGTGTGGTGGGAGAGCAAGAGGTTGGAGGGCGTGTGGTGGGAATGTGTTTAGTGCGCATGAGTGTGGGAGAAATGTATGGTGAAGGGAGATTACTGGGAGGGCTTGTGGTGGGAGTGGGTGTGGTGTGAGGTCATGTGTGAGAAGGTGTGTTGTGAAGGGCGTGTGGTGGGAGGACGTGTGGTGGGATTTAGTGTGGTGAGAGGGTGTGTGTTGCGAGGGAGTGTGGGAGAAGGTGTGTGGTGAAGGGAGTGTAATGGGATTGCGTGTGGTGTGAGTGTGTGGGGTGGGAGGGTGTGTGATTTGATGGTGTGTGGGAAAAGTAGTGTGGTGAAATGTGTGTCGTGCGAGGGTGTGTGGTGGGAGGGCACGTGGTGTGAGGGAGTGTGGGATAAATAGTGTGGAGTGGGGGGATTACTTGAGTTGCGAGGGAGAGTGGTGGGACGGCATGTGGTGGTACAAAGTGTGATGCAAGGGAGTGCGGGAGAAGAAGTGAAGGGAGTGTGGTGGGAGGGACTTTAGTGGGAGGGCTTGTGGTGCGAGTGCGTGTGTTATGAGGGACGGTGGGAGAAGTAGAGTGAAGTGAGTGTGGTGGGAGTGCATGTAGTGGGAGGGCGCTTGGTGGGAGTGTGTTTAGTGCGAGGGAGAGTGGGAGAAGTGTATGGTGAAGGGAGATTGCTGGGAGGGCTTGTGGTGGGAGGGGATTTGGTGGAAGGTCGTGTATGAGAAGGAGTGTGGTGAAGGGAGTGTGGTGGGAGGGCATATGATATGAGAGAATGTGGGAGACGGAGTATGGTGAAGGGAGTATTGTGGGAGGGCGGGTGGTGGGAGGGCCTGTGGTGGGATTTAGAGTGGTGTGAGGGCATGTGTTGCGAGGGAGTGTAGGATGAGTGTGGTGATGGGAGTGTAGTGAGAAGGCGTGTGATGCGTGGGATTGTGGTGAAAGTTGAGTGTGGGAGAAGTAGTGTGGAGTGGTGGGAGTTCGTGTGGTGCGAGGGAGGATGGGAGAAGTAGTTTAGTGAAGTAAGTGTGGTGGGAGGGTGTATGGTGCGAGGAGTTGTGGCAGAAGGAGTGTGATGAATGGAATATGGTGGGAGGGTGTGTGGTGATTGGGCGTGTGGTGCTGGGGAATGTGGGAGAAGGAGTTTGGTGAATGGAGTGTGGTGGGAGGACGTGTGGTGCGAGGTCTTGTGGTGGGAGTGTGTTTAGTGCTAGTGAGTGTGGGAGAAGTGTGTGGTCAAGGGAGTTTGCTGGGAAGTCTTGTGGTTGTAGGTGGTGTGGTGGAAGGACGTGTGTGAGAAGGAGTGTGGTGTAAGTTAGTGTGGGGCGGAGAGTGGTAGAAGGAGTGCGGTAAAGGGCGTGTGATGGAAGGGACTGTGGGGTGTGTGTGGTGTGAAGGAGTGTGGCAGAAGTTCTGTGGGGATGTGACTGCGGTGGGAGAGTGTGTGTTGGGAGGAGGTGTGGGCGAAGGAGTGTGATGAAGGCAGTGCGGTGGGATGCCGTGTGGTGCAAAGGAGGGATGTGAAAGTTAGTGTGCGGATGTGTTTGCGAGAAGGGAAGGGCGTGTGGTGCTGGGGAATGTGGGAGAAGGGGTTTGGTGAATGGAGTGTGGTTGGAGGGGGTGTGGTGGGAGGTCGTGTGTTTGGTGTGCGGTGGGAGGGACAGTATTGGGAGTGCGTATGGTGCAAGGGAGTGTGGTGTAAGTTAGTTTGGGCAGGAGTGTGGGTGAAGGAGTGTGGTGATGTGTGAGTGGTGTAACGGACTGTGTTGGGAATGTGGGTGGTGTGAGGGAGTATGCGAGAAGGAGTTTGGTGGAGGAAGTGTGGTGGGAGGGCAAATGGGGCGAGGATGTATTGGAGAAGGAGTGTGATGAAGGGAGTGTGGTGGGATGGACTGCGGTGGGAGGGCGTGTGGTGGGAGTGTGTTTAGTGCGAGTGAGTGTGGGAGAAATGTGTGGTGAAGGGAGATTGCTGGGAGGGCTTGTGGTGGGAGTGGGTGTGGTGTGAGGTCATGTGTGAGAAGGAGTGTTGTGAAGGGCGTGTGGTGGGAGGACGTGTGGTGGGATTTAGTGTGGTGAGAGGGCGTGTGTTGTGAGGGAGTGTGGGAGAAGGAGTGTGGTGAAGGGAGTGTAATGGGAGCGTGTGTGGTGTGCGTGTGTGGGGTGTGAGGGAGTGTGGTGGGAGGGTGTGTGGTTTGAGGGCACGTTGTGTGAGGGAGTGTGGGAGAAGGATTTTGGTGATGGGCATGTTGTGGAAGGGCGTGTTGTATGAGGAGGTGTGGGAGAAGGAGTGTGATGAAGGGAATGTGGTGTGAGGGTGTGTGGTGGAGGGAATGTGGGAGAACGAGTATGGAGAAGGGCGTGTGATGGGAGGGCTTGTAAGTTAGTTTAGGGAAGTCTGTGGTGGAAAGAGTCCATGAATGGTACGTGGTGGGAGGGACTGTGGTGGGAGTGCATGTGTTGTGAGTGAGGGTGGGAGAAGTAGTGTGGAGTGGGGGGAGTGCTTGTGGTGCGAGGGAAAGTGGTGGGATGACGTGGTACAACGTGTGATGTCAGGGAGTGTGGGAGAAGGAGTGAAGTGAAGGGAGTGTGGTGGGAGGGCGTGTGGTGTGAATGAGTGTGGGAAAGGAGTGTGGTGAGAGGGCATGTGGAGGGAGTGCCTTTAGTGCGAGTGAGTGTTGGAGAAGTGAGTTTTCAAGGGAGTTTGCTGCGAAAGCTTGTGGTGGGAGGGGGTGTGGTGGGAGGTCGTGTGTGAGAAGGAGTGTGGTGTAAGTTAGTGTGGGGTGGAGTGTGGTAGAAGGGACTGTGGGGGTAGTGCATGTGGTGGGAGGGAGTGTGGGAGAATTTGTGTGGTGGGAGGGTGTATGGTGGGATGGCGTGTGGTGGGAGAAGGTGTGGGAGAAGGATTGTGATGAAGGGTGTGTGGTGTGAGGGCGTGTGGTGCTAAGGAGGGATATGACTGTTATTGTGGGGATGAGTATGGTAGAAGGAATGCAGTGAAGGGTGTGTGGTGGGTGGGACTGTAGTGGGAGTGCGTGTGGTGCGAGGGAGTGTGGTGGTACAACGTGTGATGCCAGGGTGTGCGGGAGAAGGAGTGAAGTGAAGGGAGTTTGGTGGGAGGGTCTGCAGTGCGAGGGCGTGTGGTGTGAGGGAGTGTGGTGTAAGTTAGTTTGGGCAGGAGTGTGGCTGAAAGAGTTCGGTGAAGGGTGTGTGGTGGAAGGGACTGTATTAGGAATGCGGGTGGTTTCAGGGAGTGTGGGAGAAGGAATTTGATGGAGGAAGTGTGTTGGGAGGGTGAGTGGGGCGAGGATGTGTGGGAGAAGGAGTGTGATGAAGGGAGTGTTGTGGGAGGGACTGTTTTGGGAGGGCTTGTGGTGCGAGTGAGGACTTGTGGTGCATGTGGTATCAGGGACGATGTGAGAAATAGTGTGGTGGTGAGTGTGGTAGGAGGGTGTGTCGTGCAAGGAGGTGTTGGAGAAGGAGTGTGATGAAGGGAATGTGGCGGAAGGGTGTGTGGTGGTAGGGCATGTAGTGCAAGGGAGTGTGGGAGAAGGAGTGTGATGAAGGGAGTGTGGTGGTAGGTCGTGTGGTGTGAGAGAATGTGGGAGAAGGGGTTTGGTGCATGGAGTGTGGTGGGAGTATGTGTGGTGGGAGGTCGTGCAGTGGGTGTGTGTTTCGTGTGAGGGAGTTTGGGAGAAGTGTGTGGTGAAGCGAGTTTGCTGGGAAGGCTTGTGGTGGGAGGGGGTGTGGTGGGAGGTCGTGTGTTAGAAGGAGTGTGGTGTACGTTAGTGTGTGGCGGTGTGTGGTAGAAGGAGTGTGGTAAAGGGCGTGTGCTGGAAGGGACTGTGGGGGGAGTGTGTGTGGTGTGAGGGTGTGTGGGAGAAGTTGTGTGGTGACGTAACCATGGTGGGAGTGTGTGTCGTGGGAGGGCGTGTGGTGGAAATGAGGGATGTGAAAGTTAGTGTAGGGAGGAGTACGGTGAAAGGTGTGCGGTGGGAGGGACTGTATTGGGAGTGCGTACGGTACGAGGGAGTGTGGTGTAAGTTAGTCTGGGCAGGAGTGTGGGTGAAGGAGTGAGGTTGAATGGAGTGTGGTGGGAGGACGTGTGGTGGGATGGCATGTGGTGGCGGTGTTTTTAGTGTGAGGGAGTGTGGGAGAAGTTTGTCATGAAGGGAGATTGTTGTGAAGGCTTGTGGTTGGAGGGGGTGTGGCGGGAGTTCGTGTGTGAAAAGGAGTGGGTTGATGGAAGTGCGGAGGGAGGGATTGTGGTGCGAGGAATTGTGGGAAGTGGAGCGTGATGAAGGGAGTGTGGTCGGAGGTCATTTGCTGTGAACGAATGTCGTGTAAGTTAGTGTGTGGCGGAGTGTGGTAGAAGGAGTTTGGTGAAGGTTGTGTGGTGGAAGGGACTGTGGCGGGAGTGCGTATGGTGTGAGGGAGTGTGGGAGAAGTTTTGTGGTGAAGTGTGTGCGGTGGGAGGGTGTGTGGTGAGAGGGCATGTGATGGCAGGATGTGTGGGAGAAAGAATGCGATGAATTGTGTGCCGTGGGATGGTGTGAGGTGCGTAGGAGTGTGTTGTAAGTTAGTCTGGGCAGGATTGTGGGTGAAGGAGTGCGGTGAATGGTGAATGGTGGAAGGCTCTGTGTTGGGAATGCGGGTGGTGTGAGGGAGTGTGGGAGAAGGAGTTTGGTGGAGGCAGTGTGGTGGGAGGGCAAATAGGGGTGTGGATGTGTGGGAGAAGGAGTGTGATGAAGGGAGTGTTGTGGGATGGAGTGTGGTGGGAGGGCGTGTGGTGTGAGTGCGTGTGGTATGAGGGATGGTGGGAGTAGTGTGGTGAAGTGAGTGTGTGGGATGGCATGTGGTGCAAGGATGTTTTGGAGAAGGAGTGTGATGAAGTGAAGATGGCGGAAGGGTGTGTGGTGGTAGGGCGTGTGGTGCAAGGGAATGTGGGGGCAGGAGTTTGGTGAATGGAGTGTAGTGGGAGGACGTGTGGTTCGAGGGCGTGTAGTGGAAGTGTGTTTGGTGCGAGGGAGTGTGGGAGAAGTGTGTGGTGACGGGAGATTTCTGGGAGGGCTTGTGGGGGAGGGGGTGTGTTGGGCGGACGTGTGTGAGAAGGAGTGTGGTGAAGGGTGAGTGGTGGGAGGACGTATGGTATGAGGGAATGTGGGAGACGGAGTATGGTGAAGGGAGTACGGTTGGAGGGCTAGTGGTGGGAGTATGAGTGGTGGATTTAGTGTGGTTGGAGGTCGTGTCCTGCAAGGGAGTTTGGGAGAAGGAGTGTGGTGAAGAGAGTGTGATTGGAGTGTGTGTGGTGGGAGTGCTTGTGGTGGGAGTGTGTGTGGTGTGAGGGAGTGTGGCGGGAGGGTGTGGCAGTAGGGTGTGTGGAGCGATGGAATGTGGGAGAAGGAGTTTGTTGAATGGAGTGTGGTGGGAGGACATGTGGTGGGGCGGCATGTGCTGGGGGTGTGTTTAGTGTGAGGGCATGTGGGAGAAGTTTGTGGTGATGGGAGTTTGCTGGGAATGCCTGTGGTGGGAGGGGGTGTGGTGGGAATGTGTGTGGTGTGAGGAAGTGTGGCGGGAGTGTGTGTGTTGTGAGTGTGAGTGCGTGAATTAGTGTGGTGAAGGGAGTGACGTGGGAGGGTGTGTGGTGTGCGGGCATGTGATGCAAATGATTGTAGGAGAAGGATGTGTGGTGAAGCGAGTGTGGTGTGAGGGCATGTGGTGCGAGTGAATGGGAGAAACAGTGTATTGAAGGGCGCGTTATGGGAGGGCTTGTGGTGCGAGAGAGTGTGGTGTAAGTTAGTGAAGGGTAGTCTACGGGGGAAGGAGTGCATGAAGGGTGCGTGCCGGGAGGGACTGTGGTGGGAGGTGGGAGTGCATGTGGTGTGAGGGAGTAGTGTTGTGATGTGAGTGTGGTGGGAGGGTGTGTGGTGGGAGAGCGTATGGTGCTAGGAGATGTGGGAGAAGGAGTGTGATGAAGGGTATGTGGTGGGAGGGTGTGTGGTGGTAGGGCGTGTGGTGCCAGGGAATGTGGCAGAAGAAGTTTGTTGAATGGAGTGTGGTGGGAGGACATGTGGTAGGAGGGCATGTGAAAGGGGGTGTGTTTAGTGTGAGGGAGTGTGGGAGAAATTTGTGGCAAAGGGAGTTTGCTGGGAAGGCTTGTGGTGGGAGGGGTGTGGCAGGAGTTCGGGTGTAAGAAGGAGTGTGGAAAAGGGTATGTGGTGGGAGGGCGTATGTTATGAGGCAATGTGGGAGACAGAGTATGGTCAAGGGAGTATGGTGGGAGTGCGAGTGGTGGGAGTACGTGTTGTGAGATTTAGTGTGGTGGGAGATCGCGTGCTGCAAGGGAGTGTGGGAGAAGGAGTGTGGTGAAGGGAGTGTTATTGGAGTCCTTGTGATGGGAGTGCGTGTGGTGAGAGTGTGTGTGGTGTGAGGGAGTGTGGCGGGAGGGTGTGTGGTGTGAGTGTGTGTGGGAGAAGTAGTGTGGTGAAGTGAGTGTCGTTGGAGGGTGTGTGGTGGGAGGGCGCATTGTGCGAAGGGGTGTGGGAGAAGGAGTGTGATGAAAGGTATGTGGTGGGACGGTGTGTGGTGGTAGGGCGTGTGGTGCGAAGGATTGTGGGAGAAGGAGTTTGTTGAATGGAGTGTGGTGGGAGGACGTGTGGTGGGGGTGTGTTTAGTGTGAGGGCGTGTGGGAGAAGTTTGTGGTTTATGGGAGTTTGCTGGGAAGGCTTGTGGTGGGAGGTGGTGTGGTGGGAGGTTGTGTGTGAGAAGGAATGTGGTGGAGGAAGTGTGGTGGGGTGGATTGTGGTACGAGGAAGTGTGGGAGAAGGAGTGTGATGAAGGGAGTGTGATGAGAGCTCGTTTGCTGCGAACGAGTGTGGTGAAAGTTAGTGTGGGGCGGAGTGCGGTAGAAGGAGTGCAGTGAAAGTTTTGTGGTGCAAGGGTCTGTGGGGGAGTGCGTATGGTGTGTGGGAGTGTGGGAGAAGTTGTATGGTGAAGTGAGTGCGGTGGGTGGGTGTGTGCTGAGAGGGCGCGTGGTGGGAGGATGTATGGGAGAAGGAGTGTTATGAAGTGTGTGCAGTGGGATGGCGTGTTGTGCGGTGGAGTGAGGTGTAAGTTAATTTGGGCAGGAGTGTGGGTGAAGGAGTGCTGTGAAGGGTGAGTGATGGAAGGGACTGTATTGGGAATGCAGGTGGTGTGAGGGAGTGGCGAGAAGGAGTTTGGTGGAGGGAGTGTGGTGGGAGGGCGAATGGGGCTTGGATGTGTGGGAGAAGGAGTGTGATTAAGGGAGTGTTGTGGGATGGACTGTTGTGGGAGGGCGTGTGGTGTGAGTGCGTGTGGTATGAGGGATGGTGGGTGAAGTAGTGTGGTGAAGTGAGTGTGGTGGGATGGCGTGTGGTGTGTGGGCGTGTGGTGCAAGGAGGTGTGTGAGAAGGAGTGTGATGAAGGGAATGTGGCAGAAGGGTGTGTGGTTGTAGGGCGTGTGGTGTGATGGAATGTGGGAGAAGGAGTTTGGTGAATGGAGTGTAGGGGAGGACGTGTGGTGCTAGTGTGTTTAGTGCGAGGGTGTGTGCGAGAAGTGTGTGGTGAAGGGAAATTGCTGGGAGGGTTTGTGGGGGAGTGTATATGTTGGGCGGACGTGTGTGAGAAGGAGTGTGGTGAAGGGCATGTGGTGGGAGGGCGTATGGTATGAGGGAATGTGGGAGACGGAGTATGGTGAAGGGAGTGTGGTGGGAAGGCGAGTGGTGGGAGTACGTGTGGTGGGATTTAGAGTGGTGGGAGATCGTGTGCTGCAAAGGAGTGTGGGAGAAGGAGTGTGGTGAAGGTAGTGTTATTGGAGTCCTTGTGGAGGGAGTGCGTGTGGTGGGAGTGTGTGTGGGAGAAGTAGTGTGGTGAAGTGAGTGTCGTGGGAGGGTGTGTGGTGGTAGGGCATGTGATGCAAGTTATTGTGGGGGGAAGGAGTGTGGTGAAGGGAGTGTGGTGAGAGGGCATGTGGTGCGAGTGAGTGGGAGAAAGAGTATGCTGAAGGGCGCGTTATGGGAGTGTTTGTTCTGTGAGAGAGTGTGGTGTAAGTTAGTGTTGGGAAGTCTGCGGGGGAAGGAGTGCATGAAGGGTGCGTGGTTGGAGGGACTGTGGTGGGAGTGCATGTGGTGAGAGGGAGGGTGGGTGAAGTAGTATGGTGATGTCAGTGTGGTTGAGGGCGTGTGGTGGGAGGGCGTATGGTGCGAGGAGGTGTGGGAGAAGGAGTGTGATGAAGGGTATGTGGTGGGATGATGTGTGGTGCTAGCGCGTGTGGTGTGAGGGAATGTGGGAGAGGGAGTTTATTGAATGGAGTGTGGTTGGAGGACGTGTGGTGGGAGGGCATGTGGTGTGGGTTTGTTTAGTGTGAGGGAGTGCGGGAGAAGATTTTGGTGAACGGAGTTTTTTGGGAAGGCTTGTGTTGGGAGCGGAGTGTGGCGGGAGATCATTTGTGAGAAGGAGTGTGGTGGAGCAAGTGTAGTGCGAGGGATTATGGTGTGACGAAGTGTGGGAGAAGGATTGTGATGAAGGGATTGTGCTGGGAGCTCGTTTGCTGTGAACGAGTGTGGTGTAAGTTAGTGTGGGGCAGAGTGTGGTAGAAGGAGTGCGGTGAAAGTTGTGTGGTGCAAGGGTCTGTGGGGGAGTGCGTATGGTGTGTGGGAGTGTGGGAGAACTTTTATGGTGAAGTGAGTGCGGTGGGTGGGTGTGTGCTGAGAGGGCGCGTGGTGGGAGGATGTATGGGAGAAGGAGTTATGAAGTGTGTGCGGTGGGATGGCGTGTTGTGCGTTGGAGTGAGGCTTAAGTTAATTTGGGCAGGAGTGTGGGTGAAGGAGTGCTGTGAAGGGTGAGTGATGGAAGGGACTGTGTTGGTAATGCGGGTTGTGTGAGGGAGTGGCGAGAAGGAGCTTGGTGGAGGAAGTGTGGTGGGAGGGCGAATGGGGCTTGGATGTGTGGGAGAAGGAGTGTGATTAAGGGAGTGTTGTGGGACGGACTGTTGTGGGAGGGCGTGTGTTGCGAGTGCTTGTGGTATGAGGGATGGTGGGAGAATTAGTGTGGTGAAGTGAGTGTGGTGGGATGGCATGTGGTGTGTGGGCGTGTGGTGCAAGGAGGTGTGGGAGAAGGAGTGTGATGAAGGGAATTTGGCGGAAGGGTGTGTGGTTGTAGGGCGTGTGGTGTGAAGGAATGTGGGAGAAGGAGTTTGGTGAATGGAGTGTAGTGGGAGGACGTGTGGTGCTAGTGTGTTTAGTGCGAGGGTGTGTGCAAGAAGTGTGTGGTGAACGTATATTGCTGGGAGGGTTTGTGGGGGAGCGGATGGGTTGGGCGGACGTGTGTGAGAAGGAGTGTGGTGAAGGGCATGTGGTGGGAGGGCGTATGGTATGATGGAATGTGGGAGACGGAGTATGGTGAAGGGAGTGTGGTGGGAAGGCGAGTGGTGGGAGTACGTGTGGTGGGATATACTGTGGTGGGAGATCGTGTGCTGCAAGGGAGTGTGGGAGAAGGAGTGTGGTGAATGGAGTGTTATTGGAGTCCTTGTGGTGGGAGTGCGTATGGTGGGAGTGTGTGTGGTGTGAGGAAGTGTGGCGGGAGGGTGTGTGGTGTGAGTGTGTGTGGGAGAAGTAGTGTGGTGAAGTGAGTGTCGTGGGAGGGTGTGTGGTGGTAGGGCATGCGATGCAAGTGATTGTGGGAGAAGGAGTGTGGTGAAGGGAGTGTGGTGAGAGGGCATGTGGGGCGAATGAGTGGGAGAAAGAGTATGGTGAAGGGCGTGTTATGGGAGTGCTTCTTCTGCGAGAGAGTGTCGTGTAAGTTAGTGTAGGGAAGTCTGCGGGGGAAGGAGTGCATGAAGGGTGCGTGGTGGGAGGGACTGTGGTGGGAGTGCATGTGGTGAGAGGGAGGGTGGGTGAAGTAGTGTGGTGATGTCAGTGTGGTGGGAGGGCGTATGATGCGAGGAGGTGTGGGAGAAGGAGTGTGATGAAGGGTATGTGGTGGGATGATGTGTGGTGCGAGGGAATGTGGGAGAAGGAGTTTGTTGAATGGAGTGTGGTGGGAGGGCGTGTGGTGGGAGGGCATGTGGTGTGGGTTTGTTTAGTGTGAGGGAGTGCGGGAGAAGATTTTGGTGAAGGGAGTTTTCTGGGAAGGCTTGGGTTGGGTGCGGAGTGTGTCAGGAGATCGTGTGTGAGAAGGAGTGTGGTGGAGCAAGTGTAGTGCGAGGGATTGTGGTGCGACGAAGTGTGGGAGAAGGAGTGTGATGAAGGGAGTGTGGTGGGAGCTCGTTTGATGTGAACGAGTGTGGTGTAAGTTAGTGTGGGGCGGAGTGTGGTAGAAGGAGTGCGGTGAAGGTTATGTGGTGGAAGGGACTGTGGCAGGAGTGCGTATGGTGTGAGGGAGTGTGGGAGAAGTTCTGTGGTGAAGTGTGTGAGGTGGTAGTGTGTGTGGTGAGAGGGCATGTGGTGGCAGGATGTGTGGGATAAAGAGTGTGATGAAGTGTGTGCCGTGGGATGGTGTGTGGTGCGTAGGAGTGTGTTGTAAGTTAGTTTGGGCTGGATCGTCGGTGAAGGAGTACGGTGAATGGTGAGTGGTGGAAGGCTCTGTGTTGGGAATGCAGGTGGTGTGAGGGAGTGTGGGAGAATGAGTTTGGTGGAGGGAGTGTGATTGGAGTGTGTGTTGGGAGTGCCTGTGGTGGGAGTGTCTGTGGTGTAAGGGAGTGTGGCGGGAGGGTGTGTTGTGTGAGTGTGTGTGGGAGAAGTAGTGTGGTGAAGTGAGTGTCGTGGGAGGGCATGTGATGCAAGTGATTGTGGGAGAAGAGTGTATTGAAGGGTGTGTGGTGAGAGGGTATGTGGTGCAAGTGAGTAGGAGAAAGAATTTGTTGAAGGGTGCATTATGTGAGGGCTTGTTGTGCGAGAGAGTGTGCTGTAAATTAGTGTAGGGAAGTCTGCGGGGGAAGGACTGCATGAAGGATGCGTGGTGGGAGGGACTGTGGTGGGAGTGCATGTGGTGTGAGGGAGGTTGGGAGAAGTAGTGTAGTGATGTGAGTGTGTTGGGAGGGTGTGTGGCGATAGGGCGTGTGGTGCGAGGGAATGTAGGAGAAGGAGTTTGTTGAATGGAGTGTGGTGGGAGGACGTGTGGTGGGAGGGCATGTGGTGGGGTGTGTTTAGTGTGAGGGAGTGTGGGAGAAGTTTGTCTTGAAGGGAGATTGTTGGGAAGGCTTGTGGTGGGAGGGAGTGTGGTCGGAGTTCGTTTGCTGCGAACGAATGTCGTATATGTAGTGTGGGGCGATGTGTGGCAGAAGGAGTTTGGTGAAGGTTGTGTGGTGGAAGGGACTGTGGCGGGAGTGTGTATGGTGTGAGGGAGTGTGGGAGAAGTTTTATGGTGAAGTGTGTGCGGTGGGAGGGATTGTGGTGAGAGGGCATGTGGTGGCACGATGTGTGGAAGAAGGAGTGTGATGAAGTGTGTGCCGTAGGATGGTGTGTGTGCGTAGGATTGTATTGTAAGTTAGTGTGGGCAGGATTGTGTGTGAAGGAGTGCAGTGAATGGTGAGTGGTGGAAGGCACTGTGTTGGGCATGCGGGTGGCGTGAGGGAGTTTGGGAGAAGGAGTTTTGTTGAGGAAGTGTAGTGGGAGGGTGAATGGGACGTGGATATGTGGGAGAAGGAGTGTGATGAAGGGAGTGTTGTGGGATGGACTGTGGTGGGAGGGCGTGTGGTGAGAGTGCATGTGGTATGAGGGATGGTGGGAGTAGTGTGGTGAAGTGAGTGTGCGGGATGGCATGTGGTGGGTGGGCGTGTGGTGCAAGGATGTTTTGGAGAAGGAGTGTGATGAAGGGAAGATGGCGGAAGGGTGTGTGGTGGTAGGGCGTGTGGTGCAAGGGAATGTGGGGGAAGGAGTTTGGTGAATGGAGTGTGGTGGGAGGACTTGTGGTTCGAGGTCATGTAATGGAAGTGTGTTTAGTGCGAGGGAGTGTGGGAGAAGTGTGTGGTGAAGGGAGATTTCTGGGAGGGCTTGTGAGGGAGGGGGTGTGGTGGGAGTGTGTGTGGTGTGAGGGAGTGTGGCGGGAGGGTGTGTGGTGGTAAGGCATGTGATGCAAGTGATTGTGGGAGAAGGAGTGTGGTGAAGGGAGTGTGGTGAGAGGGCATGTGGTGTTAGTGAGTGGGAGAAAGAATATGTTGAAGGGCGCGTTATGTGAGGGCTTGTTGTGCGAGAGAGTGTGCTGTAAGTTAGTATAGGGAAGTCTGCGGGGGAAGGACTTCATGAAGGATGCGTGGTGGGATGGACTGTGGTGGGAGTGCATGTGGTGTGAGTGAGGTCGGGAGAAGCAGTGTAGTGATGTGAGTGTGTTGGGAAGGTGTGTGGCGGTAGGGCATGTGGTGCGAGGGAACGTGCGAGAAGGAGTTTGTTGAATGGAGTGTGGTGGGAGGACGTGTTGTGGGAGGGCATGTGATGGGGGTGTGTTTAGTGTGAGGGAGTGTGGGAGAAGTTTGTCGTGAAGGGAGTTTGCTTAGAAGGCTTGTGGTGGGAGGGGGTGTGGTGGGAGTTCGTATGTGAGAAGGAGTGTGGTGATGGAAGTGCGGAGGGAGGGATTCTGGTGCGAGGAATTGTGGAAAATGGAGTGTGATGAAGGGAGTGTGGTGGGAGCTCGTTTGTTGCGAACGAATGTCGTGTAATTTAGTGTGGGGCGGAGTGTGGTAGAAGGAGTTTGGTGAAGGTTGTGTGGTGGAAGGGACTGTGGAGGGAGTGTGTATGGTGTGAGGGAGTGTGGGAGAAGTTGTGTGGTGAAGGGAGTGAAATGGGAGTGTGTGTGTGCGAGTGTGTGGTGTGTGAGGGAGCGTCTTGGAAGGGAGTGTGGTGTGAGGTAGTGTGAAGGATTTTGGTGAAGGGCATGTGGTGGGAGGGCGTGTGGTACTAGGAGGTGTGGGAGAAGGAGTGTGATGAAGGGAACGTGGTGTGAGGGTGTGTGGTCAAAGAGCGTGTGGTGGAGGAAATGTGGGAGAAGGAATATCGTGAAGGGCGTGTGATGGGAGGGCTTGTGGTTTCAGAGAGTGTGGTGTAAGTTAGTGTAGGGAACTCTGTGGGGGAAGGAGTGCTTGAATGGTGCATGGTGGGAGGGACTGTGGTAGGAGTGCGTGTGCTGTGAGGAAGGGTGGGAGAAGTAGAGTGGTGAAGTGAGTGTGGTGGGAGGGCATGTGGTGGGAATGCGTGTCGTGTGAGTGAGGGTCGGAGAAGTAGTGTGGATTGGGTGGAGTGCTTGTGGTGCGTGTGAGAGTGGTGGGAGTGCTTGTGGTTGTACAACGTGTGATGCCAGGGAGTGTGGTTGAAGGAGTGAAGTGAAGGGAGTGTGGTGGGAGGCATTTGGTGGGTGGGCGTGTGGTGTGAGTGAGTGTGGTAAAAGGAGTATAGTGATGGGAGAGTGGTGAGAGGGCGTGTGGAGGGAGTGTGTTTAGAGCGAGTGAGTGTGGGAGAAGTGTGTGGTGAATTGAGTTTGCTGTGAAGGCTTGTGGTGGGAGGGGGTGTGGTGTGAGGTCGTGTGTGAGAAGGAGTGTGGTGTAAGTTAGTGTGGGGTGGAGTGTGGTAGAAGGAGTGTGGTAAAGGGCATGTGGTTGAAGGGACTGTGGGGGTAGTGCGTGTGGTGTGAGAGAGTGTGGGAGAAGTAGAGTGGTGATGTGAGTGTGGTGGGAGGGCGTGTGGTGGGAGGAGGTGTGGGAGAAGGATTGTGATGAAGGGTGTGCGGTGGGAGAGCGTGTGGTGCAAAGGAGGGATGTGATTGTTGGCGTGGGGAGGAGTTTGGTAGAAGGAATGCAGTGAAGGGTGGTGGGTAGGACTGTCGTGTGGGTGCGTGTGGTGCGAGGGAGTGTGGTGGACTACGTGTGATGCCAGGGAGTGTGGGAGAAGGAGTGAAGTGAAGGGAGTGTCGTGGGAGGGTGTGTGGTGTGAGGGCATGTGATGCAAGTGATTATAGGAGAAGGATGTGTGGTGAAGTGAGTGTGGTGTGAGGGCATGTGGTGCGAGTGAATGGGAGAAAGAGTATGTTGAAGGGCGTGTGTGGTGGGAGGGATTGTGGTACGAGGAAGTGTGGGAGGAGGAGTGTATTGAAGGGAGTGTGATGAGAGCTCGTTTGCTGCGAACGAGTGTGGTGTAAGTTAGTGTGGGGCGGAGTGTGGTAGAAGGAGTGCGGTGAAACTTGAGTGGTGCAAGGGACTATGGGGGAGTGCGTATTGTTTGTGGGAGTGTGGGAGAAGTTGTATGGTGAAGTGAGTGTGGTGGATGGGTGTGTGGTGAGAGGGCGTGTGGTGGGAGGATGTATGGGAGAAGAAGTGTAATGAAGTGTGTGCGGTGGGATGGCGTGTTTTGCTTTGGAGTGAGGTGTAACTTAATTTGGGCAGGAGTGTGGGTGAAGGAGTGCTGTGAAGGGTGAGTGATGGAAGGGACTGTGTTGGGAATGCGGGTGGTGTTAGGGAGTGGCGAGAAAGAGTTTGGTGGAGGAAGTGTGATGGGAGGGCGAATGGGGCTTGGATGTGTGGGGGAAGGAGTGTGATTAAGGGAGTGTTGTGGGATGGACTGTTGTGGGAGGGCGTGTGGTGCGAGTACGTGTGATATGAGGGATGGTGGGAGAAGTAGTGTGGTGAAGTGAGTGTGATGGGATGGCATGTGGTGTGTGGGTGTGTGGTGCAAGGAGGTGTGGGAGAAGGAGTGTGATGAAGGGTATGTGTTGGGAGGGTGTGTGGTTGCAGGGCGTGTAGTGCGAGGGAATGTGGGAGAAGTAGTTTGTTGAATGGAGTGTGGTGGGAGGACGAGTGATGGGAGGGCATGCGAACTGGGTGTGTTTAGGTAGTGTGGGAGAAATTTGTGGTGAAGGGAGTTTACTGGAAAGGCTTGTGGTGGGAGGGGTTGTGGCGGGAGTTCGTATGTGAGAAGGAGTGTGGTGGAGGAACTGTTGTGGGAGGGTTTGTGTTGCGAGGAAGTGTGGGAGAAGGAGTGTCATGAAGTGTGTGCAGTGGGATGGCATGTGGTGCGTTGGAGTGTGGTGTAAGTTAGTTTGGACAGGAGTGTGGGTGAAGGAGTGCGGTGAAGCGTGAGTGGTGGAAGGAACTGTGTTGGGAATGCAGGTGGTGTGAGGGAGTGTGGGAGAAGGAGTTTGGTGGAGGAAGTGTGGTGGGAGTGCGAATGGGTCGTGGATGTGTGGGAGAAGGAGTGTGTTGAAGGGAGTGTTGTGGGATGGACTGTGGTGGGAGGGTGTGTTGTGCGAGTGTATGTGGTATGAGGGATGTTTGGAGAAGTAGCGTGGTGAAGTGAGTGTGGTGGGATGGCGTGTGGTGGGTGGGCGTGTGGTGCAAGGACGTGTGGGAGAAGGAGTGTGATGAAGGGAATGTGGCGGAAGGATGTGTAGTGGTAGGGCGTGTGGTGTGACTGAATGTGGGAGAAGGAGTTTGGTGAATGGAGTGTGGTGGGAGGACGTGTGGTTTGAGGGAATGTGGTAGTAGTGTGGTTAGTGTGAGTGAGTGTGGGAGAAGTGTGTGGTGATGTGAGATTGCTGGGAGGGCTTGTGGGGGAGGGATTGTGTTGGCGGACGCGTGTGTGAAGGAGTGTGGTGGAGGAACTGTTGTGGGAGGGTTTGTGTTGCGAGGAAGTGTGGGAGAAGGAGTGTGATGGAGGAAATGTTGTGGCACGGAGTGTGGTTTGAGGGTGTGTGGTGTGAGGAGGTGTGGGAGAAGGAGTGTGATGAAGGGTGTGTGGTGGGAGGGTGTGTGGTGGTAAGGCGTGTGGTGCGAGGGAATGTGGGAGAAGGAGTTTGTTCAATGGAGTGTGGTGGTAGGACGTGTGGTGGGGCGCATGTGCTGGGGGTTTGATTAGTGTGAGGGCATGTGGGAGAAGTTTGTGGTGATGGGAGTTTGCTGGGAAGGCTTGTGGTGGGAGGGTGTGTGGTGCGAGTGCATATGGTGCTAGGAGGTGTAGGGGAAGGGGTGTGATGAAGGGTAAGTGGTGGGAGGGCGTGTGGTGGTAGGGCGTGTGGTGCGAGGGAATGTGGGAAAAGAAGTTTGTTGAATGGAGTATGGTGAAGGGAGTATGGATGGAGGGCGAGTTGTGAGGGTACGCATTGTGGGATTTAGTGTGGTGGGAGATTGTGTGCTGCAAGGAAGTGTGGGAGAAGGAGTGTGGTGAAGTGAGTGTGATTGGAATGTGTGTGGTGTGAGGGCATGTGATGCAAGTGATTGTGTGAGAAGGAGTGAGGTGAAGGGAGTGTGGTGAGAGGGCTTGTGGTGCGAGTGAGTTGGTGAAAGAGTATGGTCAAGGTCGCATTATGGGAGGTCTTGTGCGAGAGAGTGTCGTGTAAGTTAGTGCAGGGAAGTCTGCGGTGGATACAGTGCCTGAAGGGTGCGTGGTGGGAAGGACTGTGGTATGAGGGAGGGTGGGAGAAGTAGTGTGGTGATGTGAGTGTGGTGGGAGGGTGTATGGTGGCATGAGGTGTGGGAGAAGGAGTTTGATGAAGGGTATGTGGTGGGAGTTTGTGTGGTGGTAGGGTGTATGGTGTGATGGAATGTGGGAGAAGGAGTGTGATGAACGGAGTGTTGTGGGAGCTCGTTTTCTAAGAACGATTGTGGTGTAAGTTAGTGAGGGGCAGAGTGTGGTAGAAGGAGTTTGTTGAATGTTGTGTGCTGGAAGCTGGGAAGGTTTGTGTGGGAGGGTGTGTGGCGGGAGATCGTGTGTGAGAAGGAGTGAGGTAGAAGAGGTGAGGTGGGACATATTGTGGTGTGAGGTTTGGGAGAAGGAGTGTGATGAAGGGAGTCTGTTGGGAGCTCGTTTTCTGCGACCGAGTTTGGTGTGTTAGTGTGGGGCAGAGTGTGATAGAAGGAGTGCGGTGAAGTTTGTGTGGTGGAAGGGACTGTGGGGGGAGTGTGTATGGTGGAAGGAGGTTTGGGAGAAGGAGCGTGATGAAGTGTGTGCGGTGTGATGGCCTGTCGTGTGTAGAAGTGATGCAAAAGTTAGTGTGGGGAGTAGTTTGCTAGTAGGAATGCGCTGAAGGGGTTGTGGTGGTAAGCACTGTTGTGGGTGTGCGTGTGGGGCAAGGGAGTGTGGTGTAAGTTTGTTTGGGCAGGAGTGTGGATGAAAGAATATGGTAAAGGGTATGTGGTGGAAGGGACTTTGTTGGGAATGCATGAGGTGTGAGGGAGTGTGGGAGTAGGTGTGTGATGAAGGGAGTTTTGTGGGAGTGACTGTGGTGGGAGGATGTGTGGTGCGACTGAGTGTGGGAGGTGTGTGATGAAATATTTGTGGTGGGAGGGCATGTGGTGCGAGGGAGTGTGGTGTAGTTAGTGTGGGGATGGGTGTGGGAGAAGGAGTGCTGTGAAGGGTGAATGGTGGAAGGGACTTTTGTGGGACTGCGTGTGGTATGGGGATGTGGGAGTAGTAGTGTGGTGAAGTGAGTGTGGCGGGTTTGCATGTGGTGGGATGGCGTGTGGTGAGAGGTGGTGTGGGAGAAGGAGTGTGTTGAAGGGTGTGTGGTGTGAGGGCGTGTGATGTGAGAGAGTGTGGGAGAAGTAGTTTGGTGGTGAGAGGGTGCATGGTGGGAGGACGTATAATGCGAGGTAGTGTGGGAGAAGGAGTGTAGTGAAGGGAGTGCTGTGTGAGGACGTGTGGTTGGAGGGAATTAAGTGCACGTGACTGTTGGAAGAGTATGGTGAAGGGAGCGTGATGGGAGGATGTGTGGTGCGAGGGAGTGTGATGTAAGATATTGTGGGGAGGACTGGGAGAAGGAGTGCATGATGTGAGTCTGGTGGGAGAACGTTTGGTGGGAGGGCGTGTGGTATGAGGAGGTGTGGGAGAAGGAATGTGGTGTAAGTTAGAGTGTGGCGGTGTGTGGTAGAAGGAGTGCAGTAAAGGGTGTGTGGTGGAAGGGACTGTGGGGTGAGTGTGTGTGATGTGAGGGAGTGTGGGAGAAGTTGTATGGTCACGCGACTGAAGATGGGAGGGTGTGTCTTGGGAGGGCGTGTGTTGAGAGGAGGTTTGGGAGAAGGAATGTGATGAAGGGTGTGCGGTGGGAGGGCATGTGGTGCAATGGAGTGATGTAAAATTTAGTGTGGGGAGGAGTATGCTAAAAGGAATGCGGTGAAGGGTGTGTGGTGGGAGGGACTGTGTTGGAAATGCGGGTGGTGTGAGGCAGTATGGGAGAAGGAGTTTGGTGGAGGGTGTGGTGGGGTGGTGAATGGGGCATGGTTGTGTGGGAGAAGGAGTGTGATGGAGGAAATGTTGTGGGACGGAGTGTGGTTTGAGGGTGTGTTGCACGAGGAGGTGTGGGAGAAGGAATGTGATGAATGGTGTGTGGTGGGAGGGGGTGTGGTTGAGTGTGTGTGGTGTGAGGGAGTGTGGCGGGAGTGTGTGTGGTGTGAGTGTGTGTGTGAGAATTAGTATGGTGAAAGGAGTGTCGTGGGAGGGTGTGTGGTGTGAGGGCATGTGATGCATGATTATAGGAGAAGGATGTGTGGTGAATGGAGTGTGGTGTGAGGGCATGTGGTGCGAGTGAATGGGAGAAAGAGTATGTTGAAAGGCGCGTTATGGGAGGGCTTGTTTTGTGAAAGAGTGTGGTGCAAGTTAGTGAAGGGAAGTCTGCGGGGGAATGATTGCATGCAGGGTGCGTGCTGGGAGGGACTGTGGTGGGAGGTGGGAGTGCATGTGGTGTGAGGGAGGGTGGGAGAAGTAGTGTTGTGATGTGAGTGTAGTGGGAGGGTGTGTGGTGGGAGGGATATGGTGCTAGGAGGTGTGGGGGAAGGAGTGTGATGAAGGGTAAGTGGTGGGAGGGTGTGTGGTGGTAGGGCGTGTGGTGCGAGGGAATGTGGGAAAAGAAGTTTGTTGAATGGAGTGTGGTGGGGGATGTGTGGTGGGAGGGCATGTGAAAGGGGGTGTGTTTAGTGTGAGGGAATGTGGGAGAAATTTGTGGTAAAGGGAGTTTGCTGGGAAGGCTTGTGGGAGGGGGTATGGCGGGAGTTCGTGTGTGAGAAGGAGTGTGGAAAATGGCATGTGGTGGGAGGGCGTATGGTATGAGGCAATGTGGGAGACAGAGTATGGTCAAGGGAGTATGGTGGGAGTGCGAGTGGTGGGAGTACGTGTTGTGAGATTTAGTGTGGTGGGAGATCGTGTGCTGCAAGGGAGTGTGGGAGAAGGAGTGTTTTGAAGGGAGTGTTATTGGAGTCCTTGTGGTGGAAGTGCGTGTGGTGGGAGTGTGTGTGGTGTGAGGGAGTGTGGCGGGAGTGTGTGTGGTGTGAGTGTGTGTGGGAGAAGTAGTGTGGCAAATTGAATGTCGTGGGAGGGTGTGTGGTGGGAGGGCGTATGGTGCGAAGTGGTGTGGGAGAAGGAGTGTGAAGAAGCGTATGTGGTGGTAGGGTGTGTGGTGGTAGGGCGTGTGATGCAAGGGAATGTGGGAGAAGGAGTTTGTTGAATGGAGTGTGGTGGGAGGACGTGTGGTGGGGGGCATGTGGTGGGGGTGTGTTTAGTGTGAGGGCGTGTGGGAGAAATTTGTGGTTTATGGGAGTTTGCTGGGAAGGCTTGTGATGGGAGGTGGTGTGGCGGGAGGTCATGTGTGAGAAGGTGTGTGGTGGAGGAAGTGTGGTGGGAGGGATTGTGGTACGAGGAAGTGTGGGAGAAGGAGTGTATTGAAGGGAGTGTGATAAGAGCTCGTTTGCTGCGAACGAGTGTGGTGTATGTTAGTGTGGGGCGGAGTGTGGTAGAAGGAGTGCGGTGAAACTTGTGTGGTGCAAGGGACTGTGGGGGAGTGCGTATTGTTTGTGGGAGTGTGGGAGAAGTTGTATGGTGAAGTGAGTGTGGTGGATGGGTGTGTGGTGAGAGGGCGTGTGGTGGGAGGATGTATGGGAGAAGGAGTGTAATGAAGTGTGTGTGGTGGGATGGCGTGTTTTGCGTTGGAGTGAGGTGTAACTTAATTTGGGCAGGAGTGTGGGTGAAGGAGTGCTGTGAAGGGTGAGTGATGGAAGGGACTGTGTTGGGAATGCGGGTGGTGTTAGGGAGTGGCGAGAAAGAGTTTGGTGGAGGAAGTGTGATGGGAGGGCGAATGGGGCTTGGATGTGTGGGGGAAGGAGTGTGATTAAGGGAGTGTTGTGGGACGGACTGTTGTGGGAGGGCGTGTGGTGCGAGTACGTGTGGTATGAGGGATGGTGGGAGAAGTAGTGTGGTGAAGTGAGTGTGATGGGATGGCATGTGGTGTGTGGGTGTGTGGTGCAAGGAGGTGTGGGAGAAGGAGTGTGATGAAGGGTATGTGTTGGGAGGGTGTGTGGTTGCAGGGCGTGTGGTGCGAGGGAATGTGGGAGAAGTAGTTTGTTGAATGGAGTGTGGTGGGAGGACGAGTGATGGGAGGGCATGCGAACTGGGTGTGTTTAGGTAGTGTGGGAGAAATTTGTGGTGAAGGGAGTTTACTGGAAAGGCTTGTGGTGGGAGGGGTTGTGGCAGGAGTTCGTATGTGAGAAGGAGTGTGGTGGAGGAACTGTTGTGGGAGGGTTTGTGTTGCGAGGAAGTGTGGGAGAAGGAGTGTCATGAAGTGTGTGCAGTGGGATGGCATGTGGTGCGTTGGAGTGTGGTGTAAGTTAGTTTGGGCAGGAGTGTGGGTGAAGAGGTGCGGTGAAGCGTGAGTGGTGGAAGGAACTGTGTTGGGAATGCAGGTGGTGTGGGGGAGTGTGGGAGAAGGAGTTTGGTGGAGGAAGTGTGGTGGGAGTGCGAATGGGTCGTGGATGTGTGGGAGAAGGAGTGTGTTGAAGGGAGTGTTGTGGGATGGACTGTGGTGGGAGGGTGTGTTGTGCGAGTGTATGTGGTATGAGGGATGTTTGGAGAAGTAGTGTGGTGAAGTGAGTGTGGTGGGATGGCGTGTTGTGGGTGGGCGTGTGGTGCAAGGACGTGTGGGAGAAGGAGTGTGATGAAGGGAATGTGGCGGAAGGATGTGTAGTGGTAGGGCGTGTGGTGTGACTGAATGTGGGAGAAGTAGTTTGGTGAATGGAGTGTGGGGGGAGGACGTGTGGTTCGAGGGAATGTGGTAGAGGTGTGGTTAGTGTGAGTGAGTGTGGGAGAAGTGTGTGGTGAAGTAATTTGCTGGGAGGGCTTGTGGGGGAGGGATTGTGTTGGGCGGATGCGTGTGTGAAGGAGTGTGGTGGAGGAACTGTTGTGGGAGGGTTTGTGTTGCGAGGAAGTGTGGGAGAAGGAGTGTGATGGAGGAAATGTTGTGGCACGGAGTGTGGTTTGAGGGTGTGTGGTGTGAGGAGGTGTGGGAGAAGAAGTGTGATGAAGGGTGTGTGGTGGGAGGATGTGTGGTGGTAGGGCGTGTGGTGCGAGGGAATGTGGGAGAAGGAGTTTGTTCAATGGAGTGTGGTGGTAGGACGTGTGGTGGGGCGCATGTGCTGGGGGTTTGATTAGTGTGAGGGCGTGTGGGAGAAGTTTGTGGTGATGGGAGTTTGCTGGGAAGGCTTGTGGTGGGAGGGTGTGTGGTGAGAGGGCATATGGTGCTAGGAGGTGTAGGGGAAGGAGTGTGATGAAGGGTAAGTGGTGGGAGGGCGTGTGGTGGTAGGGCGTGTGGTGCGAGGGAATGTGGGAAAAGAAGTTTGTTGAATGGAGTATGGTGAAGGGAGTATGGATGGAGGGCGAGTTGTGAGAGTACGCATTGTGGGATTTAGTGTGGTGGGAGATTGTGTGCTGCAAGGAAGTGTGGGAGAAGGAGTGTGGTGAAGTGAGTGTGATTGGAATGTGTGTGGTGTGAGGGCATGTGATGCAAGTGATTGTGTGAGAAGGAGTGAGGTGAAGGGAGTGTGGTGAGAGGGCTTGTGGTGCGAGTGAGTTGGTGAAAGAGTATGGTCAAGGTCGCATTATGGGAGGTCTTGTGCGAGAGAGTGTCGTGTAAGTTAGTGCAGGGAAGTCTGCGGTGGATACAGTGCCTGAAGGGTGCGTGGTGGGAAGGACTGTGGTATGAGGGAGGGTGGGAGAAGTAGTGTGGTGATGTGAGTGTGGTGGGAGGGTGTATGGTGGCATGAGGTGTGGGAGAAGGAGTTTGATGAAGGGTATGTGGTGGGAGTTTGTGTGGTGGTAGGGCGTATGGTGTGATGGAATGTGGGAGAAGGAGTGTGATGAACGGAGTGTTGTGGGAGCTCGTTTTCTAAGAACGATTGTGGTGTAAGTTAGTGAGGGGCAGAGTGTGGTAGAAGGAGTTTGTTGAATGTTGTGTGCTGGAAGCTGGGAAGGTTTGTGTGGGAGGGTGTGTGGCGGGAGATCGTGTGTGAGAAGGAGTGAGGTAGAAGAGGTGAGGTGGGACATATTGTGGTGTGAGGTTTGGGAGAAGGAGTGTGATGAAGGGAGTCTGTTGGGAGCTCGTTTTCTGTGACCGAGTTTGGTGTGTTAGTGTGGGGCAGAGTGTGATAGAAGGTGTGCGGTGAAGTTTGTGTGGTGGAAGGGACTGTGGGGGGAGTGTGTATGGTGGAAGGAGGTTTGGGAGAAGGAGCGTGATGAAGTGTGTGCGGTGTGATGGCCTGTCGTGTGTAGAAGTGATGCAAAAGTTAGTGTGGGGAGTAGTTTGCTAGTAGGAATGCGCTGAAGGGTTTGTGGTGGTAAGCACTGTTGTGGGTGTGCGTGTGGGGCAAGGGAGTGTGGTGTAAGTTTGTTTGGGCAGGAGTGTGGATGAAAGAATATGGTAAAGGGTATGTGGTGGAAGGGACTTTGTTGGGAATGCATGAGGTGTGAGGGAGTGTGGGAGTAGGTGTGTGATGAAGGGAGTTTTGTGGGAGTGACTGTGGTGGGAGGATGTGTGGTGCGACTGAGTGTGGGAGGTGTGTGATGAAATATTTGTGGTGGGAGGGCATGTGGTGCGAGGGAGTGTGGTGTAGTTAGTGTGGGGATGGGTGTGGGAGAAGGAGTGCTGTGAAGGGTGAATGGTGGAAGGGACTTTTGTGGGACTGCGTGTGGTATGGGGATGTGGGAGTAGTAGTGTGGTGAAGTGAGTGTGGCGGGTTTGCATGTGGTGGGATGGCGTGTGGTGAGAGGTGGTGTGGGAGAAGGAGTGTGTTGAAGGGTGTGTGGTGTGAGGGCGTGTGATGTGAGAGAGTGTGGGAGAAGTAGTTTGGTGGTGAGAGGGTGCATGGTGGGAGGACGTATAATGCGAGGTAGTGTGGGAGAAGGAGTGTAGTGAAGGGAGTGCTGTGTGAGGACGTGTGGTTGGAGGGAATTAAGTGCACGTGACTATTGGAGGAGTATGGTGAAGGGAGCGTGATGGGAGGATGTGTGGTGCGAGGGAGTGTGATGTAAGATATTGTGGGGAGGACTGGGAGAAGGAGTGCATGATGTGAGTCTGGTGGGAGGACGTTTGGTGGGAGGGCGTGTGGTATGAGGAGGTGTGGGAGAAGGAATGTGGTGTAAGTTAGAGTGTGGCGGTGTGTGGTAGAAGGAGTGCAGTAAAGGGTGTGTGGTGGAAGGGACTGTGGGGTGAGTGTGTGTGATGTGAGGGAGTGTGGGAGAAGTTGTGTGGTCACGCGACTGAAGATGGGAGGGTGTGTCTTGGGAGGGCGTGTGTTGGTAGGAGGTTTGGGAGAAGGAGTGTGATGAAGGGTGTGCGGTGGGAGGGCATGTGGTGCAATGGAGTGATGTAAAATTTAGTGTGGGGAGGAGTATGCTAAAAGGAATGCGGTGAAGGGTGTGTGGTGGGTGGGACTGTGTTGGAAATGCGGGTGGTGTGAGGCAGTATGGGAGAAGGAGTTTGGTGGAGGGTGTGGTGGGGTGGTGAATGGGGCATAGTTGTGTGGGAGAAGGAGTGTGATTCAGGAAATGTGTGGGACGGAGTGTGGTTTGAGGGTGTGTTGCGCGAGGAGGTGTGGGAGAAGGAATGTGATGAATGGTGTGTGGTGGGAGGGGGTGTGGTTGAGTGTGTGTGGTGTGAGGGAGTGTGGCGGGAGTGTGTGTGGTGTGAGTGTGTGTGTGAGAATTAGTATGGTGAAGGGAGTGTCGTGGGAGGGTGTGTGGTGTGAGGGCATGTGATGCAAGTGATTGTAGGAGAAGGATGTTTGGTGAAGGGAGTGTGGTGTGAGGGCAGGTGGTGCGAGTGAATGGGAGAAAGAGTATGTTGAAGGGCGCATTATGGGAGGGCTTGTTGTGCGAGAGAGTGTGGTGTAAGTTAGTGAAGGGTTGTCTGTGGGGGAAGGGATTCATGAAGGGTGCATGCTGGGAGGGACTTTGGTGGGAGGTGGGAGTGCATGTGGTGTGAGGGAGGGTGGGAGAAGTGGTGTGGTGATGTGAGTGTGGTGGGAGGGTGTGTGGTGGGAGGGCGTATGATGCTAGGATGTGTGGGGTAAGGAATGTGATGAAGGGTATGTGGTGGGAGGGTGTGTGGTGGTAGGGCGTGTGGTGCGATGGAATGTGGGAGAAGGAGTTGGTTGAATGGAGTGTGGTGGGAGGACATGTGGTGGGAGGGCATGCTAAGGGGGTGTGGGAGACATTTGTGGTGAAGTGAGTTTGCTGGAAAGGCTTGTGGTGGGATGGATTGTGGTGGGAGTTCGTGTGTGAAAAGGAGTGTGGTGGAGGAAATGTTGTGGGAGGGTTTGTGTTGTGGGGAAGTGTGGGAGAAGGAGTGTGATGAAGTGTGTGCAGTGGGATGGCGTGTGGTGCGTAGAAGTGTGGTGTAAGTTAGTTTGGGCAGGAGTGTGGTTGAACGAGTGCGGTGAAGGGTGAGTGGTAAAAGGGACTGTGTTGGGAATGCGAGTGGTGTGAGGGAGTGTGCGTGAAGGAGTTTGGTGGAGGAAGTGCTAATGGGGCGTGGATGTGTGGGAGAAGGAGTGTGTTGAAGGGTGTGTTGTGGGACACACTGTGGTGGGAGGGCGTGTTGTGCGAGTGTATGTGGTATGAGGGACGTTGGGAGAAGTAGTGTGGTGAAGTGAGTGTGGTGGGATGGCGTGTGGTGGGTGGGCGTGTGATGCAAGGAGGTGTGGGAGAAGGAGTGTGATGAAGGGAATGTGGCGGAAGGATGTGTAGTGGTAGGGCGTATGGTGTGACTGAATGTGGGAGAAGGAGTTAGGTGAATGGAGTGTGGTGGGAGTACGTGAGGTTCGAGGGCATGTGATGGTTGTGTGGTTAGTACGAGGGAGTGTGTGAGAAGTGTGTGGTGAAGGAAGTTTGCTGGGAGGGCTTGTGGGGGAGGGGGTGTGTTGGGCGGATGTATGTGAGAAGGAATGTGGATAAGGGCATGTGGTGGGAGGGCGTATGGTATGAGGCAATGTGGGAGACAATGTATGGTGAAGGGTGTATTGTTGGAAGGCGAGTGGTGAGAGTACGCGTTGTGGGATTTAGTGTGGTGGGAGATTGTGTGGTGCAAGGGAGTGTGGGAGAAGGAGTGTGGTGAAGGGAGTGTGGTGAGAGGGCATGTGGTGCGAGTGAGTTGGAGAAAGAGTATGGTGAAGGGCGCATTATGGGAGGGCTTGTGCGAGAGAGTGTGGTGTAAGTTAGTGTAGGGAATTCTGCGGGGGAAGGAGTGCATGAAGGGTGCTTGGTGGGAGGGTCTGTGGTGTGAGTGAATGTGGTGTGTGTGAGGGTGGGAGAAGTAGTGTGGTGATGTGAGCGTGGTGGGAGGGCGTGTGGTGGCAGGGTGTCTGGTGTGAGGAGGTGTGGGAGCAGGAGTGTGATGAAGGGTATGTGGTGGGAGTGTGTATTGTGATAGGGCGTGTGGTGTGAGGGAATGTGGGATAAGGAGTTTGGTGAATGGAGTGTGGTGGGAGGACGTGTGGTTCGAGGGCGTGTGGTGGGAGTGTGTTTCGTGTGAGAAAGTGTGGGAGAAGTGTGTGGTGAATGGAGATTGCTGGGAGGGCTTGTGGGGGAGTGTGTGTGTTGGGCGGACATGTTTGATAAGGAGTGTGGTGAAGGGCCTGTGGTGGGAGGGCGTATGGTATGAGGGAATGTGGGAGACGGAGTATAGTGAAGGGAGTATGGTTAGAGGACGAGTGGTGAGGGTACGTGTGGTGGGATTTAGTGTGGTGGGAGGTCGTGGACTGCAAGGGAGTGTGGGAGAAGGAGTGTGGTGAAGGGAGTGTGATTGGAGTGCATGTGGTGGGAGTGCGTGTAGTGGTAGTGTGTGTGGTGTGAGTGAGTGTGGCGGGTGGGTGTGTTGCGTGAGTGTGTGTGGGAGAAGTAGTGTGGTGAAGTGAATGTCGTGGGAGGGTGTGTGGTGGGAGGGCATGTGATGCAAGTGATTGTGAGAGGAGTGTGGTGAAGGGAGTGTGGTGAGAGGACATGTGGTGCGAGTGAGTAGGAGAAAGCATATGTTGAAGGGTGCGTTATGGGAGGGCTTGTTGTGCGAGAGAGTGTTGTGTAAGTTAATGTAGGGAAGTCTGCAGTGGAAGGAGTGCATGAAGGGTTCGTGGTGGGAGGGACTGTGGTGTGAGGGATGGTGGGAGAAGTAGTGTGGTGATGTGAGTGTGGTGGGAAGGCGTATGGTGGCAGGAGGTGTGGGAGAAGGAGTGTGATGAAGGGTATGTGATATGAGGTTGTGTGGTGGTAGGGCGTATGGTGCGAGGGAATGTGGGAAAAGGAGTGTGATGAAGGGAGTGTTGTGGGAGCTCGTTTTCTGTGACCGAGTTTGGTGTGTTAGTGTGGGGCGGAGTGTGATAGAAGGAGTGCGGTGAAGGTTGTGTGGTGGAAGCGACTGTGGGGGGAGTGTGTATGGTGTGAGGGAATGTGGGATAAGTTGTGTGGTGAAGTGAGTGCGGTGGGAGGATGCGTGGTGAGAGGGCGTATGGTGGGAGGAGGTTTGGGAGAAGGAGTGTGATGAAGTGTGTGTGGTGAGATGGCCTGTCGTGCGTAGGAGTGATTCGAAAGTTAGTGTGGGGAGGAGTTTGCTAGTAGGAATGCGCTGAAGGGTTTGGTGGGAAGCACTGTAGTGGGTGTGCATGTGGGGCGAGGGAGTGTGGTGTAAGTTTGTTTGGGCAGGAGTGTGGGTGAAGGAATGTGGTAAAAAGTGTGTGGTGGAAGGGACTTTGTTGGGAATGCATGAAGTGTGAGGGAGTGTGGGAGTAGGAGTGTGATGAAGGGAGTTTTGTGGGAGGGACTGTGGCGGGAGGACGCGTGGTGCGACTGAGTGTGGGAGGAGTGTGGTGAAATGATCGTGGTGGGAGGGCATGTGGTGCGAGGGAGTGTGTTGTAGTTAGTGTGGGGATGAGTGTGGGAGAAGGAGTGCTGTGAAGGGTGTGTGGCAGGGATCATAGGGAGAGTGCATGTGGTGCGACGGAGTGTGGGAGAATGAGTTTAGTGGAGGAAGTGTGGTGGGAGGATGTGTGGTGGGAGGAGGTGTGATGCAAGAGAGTTTGGGGAAGGAGTGTAGTGCAGCGGCTATAGCGGAAAGAAGTTTGGTGGGAGGGCGTGTGGTGTGAGTGAGCGTCGGAAACGGTGCGTAGTGAAGGGAGTGTGGTGGGAGGACATGTGGTGCGAGTGAGTGTGGGAGGAGTGTGGTTAAGGGACTGTGGGTGGTGGGCATGTGGTGCGAGGGAGTGTGGGACATGGAGTGTGGTGAAAGGAGTGTGGTGAACGGCGTGTGGTGGGAGGGCTTGTGGGAAATTGAATTGTGGGGAAGATTGGGGGCATAGGAATTTGGTGAAGGAAATGTGGTGTGAGGGTCTGTGATGGGAGAGCGTGAGGTGGGGAGGGTGTGTTGTGCTAAGGAGTGTGGGAGCAGGAGTGTGGCGAAGGGACTTTGGTGGGTGGGCCTGTCGTGAGAGGGCATATGGTGGGAGGGCATTTGGTAGGAGGGCGTGCTGTGTGAGGAAGTGTGGAAGAAGGAGTGTGATGAAGGGAGTGTGGTGGGAGGGTGTGTGTTGCGAGTGAGTGTTGTGATATTTAGTGTGGGGAGGTATGTGGGAGAAGGAGTGTGGCGAAGGGTGGGTGGTGGGAGGAACTGTGGAGGGAGTGCATGTGGTGTGAGGGAGTGTGGGTGAAGAAATGTGGTGAAGGGAGTGTTGTGGGAGGCCGTGTGGTGCGAGGGAATGTGGGGAAATATAGTGTGGGGAGGAGTGCGGGAGAAGGAGTGTGGTGAAGCGAATGTGGTGGGAGGGCGTGTGCTGGGAGAGCGTGTGGTGCGAGGGTGTGTGATGCGAGGGAGTGTGGGAGCGGGAGAGTGGCAAATGGAGTTTGACGGGAGGACGTGTTGTGGTAGGACGTATGGAGTGAGGGCATGTGGTGCAAAGGAGTGTGGGGAAAGTTACTATCGGGAGGAGTGTGTTAGAAGGAGTGCAGTGAAGGGTGTGTGGTGAGAGGGACTCTGGTGGGTGTGTGTGTGGGGCGAGGGAGTGTGGGAGAAGTAATGTGGTGAAGGGAGAGTGGTGGGAGGGCATGTGGTGGGAGACCATGTGGTGTGAGTTTGTATCAGAGAAAGAGTGTGGTCAAGGGAGTGTGGTGGGAGGGCGTGTGGTATGAGTAAGTGTGGTGTGAGTTTGTATCGGAGAAGGAGTGTGATAGAGAAGGGAAATGCTCTGGAAGAAGATGAAGGGCAATTGGCAGGAAAAGTAAATAATGTTGTTATTAAAGATGAGGGAAAACAGGGATTAAAAATTGGGAAATCTCTGAAATTCATATATTTTAATGGCAGGAGTATTGTAAAAAAGGTGGATGAGCTGAAGGTGTGGATTGATACTTGGAAGTATGATGTGGTAGCGATTAGTGAGACATGGTTGCAGGAGGGATGTGATTGGTAACTAAATATCCCTGGGTTTCGTTGTTTTAGGTGTGATAGAGTCGGAGGGGCAAGAGGAGGTGGGGTTGCATTGCTTGTCAGGGAAAATATTACAGCGGTGCCTAGGAAGGATAGATTAGAGGGCACATCCACGGAGGCTATTTGGGTGGAACTGAGGAGTAGGAAAGGAGAGGTTACACTTGTAGGGGTGTATTATAGACCACCCGGAGGGGACCGAGACCTAGAGGAGCAAATCTGTAGGGAGATAGTAGATATTTGTGATAAGCACAGGGTTGTAATTATGGGAGATTTTAATTTTCCACATATAGATTGGGAAACACATTCTGTGAAAGGACTGGATGGGTTAGAGTTTGTGAAATGTGTGCAAGATAGTTTTTTACAACAATATGTAGAGGTGCCGACCAGAGAAGGAGCAGTGTTAGATCTACTGTTGGCAAATGGGATGGGTCAAGTGACGGAGGTTAGTGTTGGCGAGCACTTCGGGTCCAGTGATCATAATGCCATCAGCTTCAATGTCATTATGGAAAGAGAGAAGTCAGGGCCAACGATTGAGGTTTTTGATTGGGGAAAAGCTAGATTTGAGGAGATGCGAAAGGACTTGCAGGGTGTGCATTGGGACAATTTGTTTTATGGGCAGGATGTAGTAGAGAGATGGAAGTCTTTTAAAGATCAGATTTTGAGAGTGCAAAAGCTTTATGTTCCTGTTAGGTTAAAAGGAGGGGCAAAAGGTTTGAGAGAGCCGTGGTTTTCAAGGAATATTGGAAACTTGGTTCGAAGAAAAAGGGAGGCGTACATTAGATATAAGAAGCATGGAGTTAAGGAGATGTTTGAAAAATACATTGAATGTAAGAGGAATCTTAAGAGAGGAATTAGGAAAGCTAAAAGAAGGTACGAGAAAACTATGGCAAGCAGGGTGAAAACTAATCCAAAAGAGTTCTACAAATATGTTAATGGTAAGAGGAAAGCTAGAGACAAAATTGGTCCCTTAGAAAATCAGAGTGGAAAACTGTGTGTGGAGCCTAGAGAAATGGGGGAGATATTGAACAGTTTCTTTTCTTCGGTATTCACTAAGGAGAAGGATATTGGGAGATGTGAGATAAAAAAAAGCAAATTGGGTAAATATGGGGAATATAGAGATTACAAAAGGTGTAGTTTTAAGGCTTTTGAAGAATATAAAGGTGGATAAGTCTCCGGGACCAGATGGGATCTTCCCCAGGACATTGAGAGAAGTGAAGGAGGAAATAGCAGAGGCTCTGGCAGTAATTTTCCAAATGTCATTAGATATGGGGATAGTGCCAGAGGATTGGCGTATTGCGCATGTGGTTCCGTTATTTAAAAAGGGTTCAAGGAGGAAGCCTGGCAACTATCGGCCTGTAAGTTTGACGTCTGTGGTAGGTAAATTAATGGAGAAAATTCTTAGAGATAGTACTTATAAACATCTGGATAGACAGGGTCTGATCAGGAGCACTCAACATGGATTTGTGGGAGGAAGGTCATGTTTGACCAATCTGATTGAATTTTTTGAAGAGGTGACTAGGAATGTGGATGAGGGTAGCGCAGTGGATGTTGTCTATATGGACTTCAGTAAGGCCTTCGATAAGGTACCACATGTAAGGTTAGTTAGGAAGGTGCAGTCTTTAGGTATAAATTTTAAGATAGTCAAATGGATTGAACATTGGCTGAAAGGGAGAGGCCAGAGAGTGGTAGTGGATAATTGTCTGTCAGGTTGGAGGCCGGTGACCAGTGGTGTGCCTCAAGGATCTGTATTGGGCCCATTGTTGTTCGTTATATACATTAATGATCTAGATGATGGGGTGGTGAATTGGATTAGTAAATATGCAGACGATACTAAGATAGGTGGAATAGTGGATAATGAAGAAGGTTTTCAAGGATTGCAGAGGGATTTGGGCTGCTTAGAAAAGTGGGCTGAAAAATGGCAGATGGAATTTAATGCTGATAAGTGTGAGGTGCTTCATTTTGGTAAGAAGAATCAGAATAGGACATACGTGGTAAATGGGAGAGCATTGAGGAATACAGAAGAGCAGAAAGATTTAGGAGTAACGGTACATCATTCCCTGAAGGTAGAAACTCACGTGAATAGGGTGGTGAAGAAGGCTTTTAGTATGCTGGCCTTTATCAATCATTGCATGGAATATAGGAGTTGGGAGGTGATGTTGAGATTGTATAAGACGTTGGTGCGGCCTAATTTGGAGTTCTGTGTGCAGTTCTGGTCGCCTAATTATAGGAAGGATATAAACAGAGTGGAGAGAGTGCAGAGAAGGTTTACCAGAATGTTACCTGGGTTTAAGCATCTAGAGTATAGGGAGAGATTGGACAGATTAGGTCTTTATTCTTTGGAGCGTAGAAGGTTGAGAGGGGATTTAATAGAAGTATTTAAGATTATGAAAGGGATAGACAGAGTGGATGTGGATAGACTATTTCCGTTAAGAGGAGGAAAGATTAAAACAAGAGGACATGAGTTAAGAATTAAGGGGCAGAGGTTTAGAGATAACATGAGGGGGAACTTCTTTACTCAGAGAGTGGTAGCCGTGTGGAATGATCTTCCGGGAGAAATAGTGGCGGCGGAGTCAATTGTATTATTTAAGAAAAGGTTGGACAGGTATATGGATGAGAAGAAGATGGAGGGTTATGGGCATTGTGCAGGGAGGTGGGACTAGAAAGAGGTGTTTGGTTCGGTGTGGACTAGAAGGGCCTAATGGCCTGTTTCTGTGCTGTAATTGTTATGTTATGTTATGTTATGTCAAGGGAGTGTGGTGGCAGTGCATGTGGTGTGAGGGATTGTGGTGAACGTTAGTGTGGTGACAAGTGTGGGAGAAGGAGTGCGGTAAAGTGTGTGTGGTGGGAGGTGCGAGGAAGTGTGGGAGACGGAGTGTCGTAAACGTAGTTTGACAGCGTGTGGTGTGAGTGGGTGTGCTGCGAGGGAGTGTGGAGGGAATGTCTGTGGGATGTGGCAGTGTGGGAGAAGGAATGTGGTGAAGAAAGTGTGGTTGGAGGGCATGTTGTGGGAGGATATGTGATGCGAGCGAGTGTGGGAGAATGAGTGTGGTGAAGGGACTGTGGGGGGAGGGCATGTTGTGGGACGGCTTGTGGGGAATCGAATTGTGGGGAGGAGTCCGGGGGAAGGAGTGTGGTGAAGGAAATGTGGTGTGTAGGCCTGTGATGGGAGAGCATGCAGTGGGAAGGTGTGTGGTGCTGGGATGTATGGTGGGAAGGTGTTTGGTTGTAGGCTATGTGGTGTGAGCAACTGTGGGAGAAGTGTAGGAGAAGGAGTGCGGTTAATGGTTTGTAGTGGGAGGGAATGTGGAGGGAGTGCGTGCTGTGCGAGGGAGTGTGCGACGAGGAATTTAGTGGAGGAAGGGTTTGGAGTGGGAGTACGTGTGATGCGAGAGAGATTGGGAAGAAGTGTGGTGCAGCGAGTGTAGTGGAAGGATGTTTGGTGGGAGAGCATGTGGTGTGAATGAATGACGGAAAAGGGGTGCGGTGAAGGGTAGGCATGTGCTTCGAGGAAGTGTGGGAGACGGTGTGTCGTGAAGGTAGTTTGATGGCGTGTGGTGTGAGTGGGTGTGCTGCGAGTGAGTGTGGTGGTAAAGCCTGTGTGGTGTGGCTGTGTGGGAGATAGAGCGTGGTGAAGGAAGTGTGGTTGGAGGGCATGTTCTTGGAGAATGTGTGATGTGAGCGAGTGTGGGAGAAGGAGTGTGTTGATGTGACTGTGGTGGGAGTCCTTGTGGCACGAAGGACTGTTGAAGGAGGAGTATGGTGAAGCGAGTGTTGTGGGATACAGCGTGGTGCTCGGTAATGTGGGGAAAGGTTGTGCAGGCAGGAGTGCGGGAGAATGAGTTCAGTGGAGGAAGTGTGGTGGAATGGCATATTGTGGGAGGACATGTGATTCGCAGGATTTGAGGGGAGTGTAATGACGGGAGTGTGGTGGGAGGCCGTGTGACGTGAGAGAATCTGGTGAATGTGAGTGTGGGGATGAGTGTGCGAGAAGGAGTGCGGTGAAGTGTGTGTGATGGGAGGGACTATGCTGGGAACGCGTGTGGTTTGAGGGAGTGTGGGAGAAGGAGTTTGTTGGAGGAAGTGTGGTGGGTGGGCATGTGTTGGGTGGATGTGTGATGTGAGCGAGTGTGGTAGAAGTAATGTGGTGAAGGGACAGTGGGGGGAATGTGTGTGGTGGGTGTGGGTGTGGTGCAGAGACTGTGGGAGAAGGAGTGTGGTGAGAGCAGTGTTATTTGAGGCCGTGTGTGGAAATGTAAAGTGCGGAGGAGTGTGGGAGAAGGAGGGTGGTGAAGGGAGTGCAGTGGGGGGACGGGGAGGGTGAGCATATGCTGTGAGTTAGTGTTGGAGAAGGAGTTTGGGGAATGGAGTATGGTTTGACAGCGTGTGGTGCGAGTTAGTGTGGTGAACATAAGTGTGGGGAGGAGTGTGGGAGTAGGAGTGTGGTGAAGTGCGTGTGGTCGGAGTTACTGTGCTGGGAATGCGTGTGGGGTGAGAGAGTGTGGGAGAATGAGTTTGTTGGAGGAAATGTGGTGCGAGGGCATGTGGAGGGAGGATGTGTAATGTGAGGGACTATGGGAGAAGGTATGTGATTAAGGGACTGTGGGGAGAGGGTGGGTAGTGGGAGGGGGTGTGGTGTGAGGGACTGTGGGAGAAGGAGTGTAGTGAAACGAGTGTGGTGGAGGGGCATGTGGTGCAAGGGAATGTGGTGAACGTTAGTGTGGGGTGGCGTGTGTGAGAAGGAGTCCGGTGAAGTGTGTGTGGTGGGAGGGACTGTGCTGTGAATGCGTGTGGTGTGAGTGACTGTGGGAGAAGGAGTGTGGTGAAGGGAGTGTTGTGGGATACCATATGGTGCTCGGTAATGTTGTGATAGGTAGTGTGGGGATGAGTGTGGGAGAGGGAATTTTGTGGAGGAAGTAAGGTGGGATGGCATGTTGTGGGACGATGTGTGATGTGTGAGAGTTTGGGAGAAGGAGTGTAATGAAGGGAGTGTGGTGGGAGGGCATATGGTGGGAGAGCATGTGGTGTGAGTTGGTGTGGGAGAAGCAGTTTGGGGAAGGGAGTGTGGTTTGACGGCGTTGTTTGCGAGTAAGTGTGGTGAACATTAGTGTGGGGAGGACAGTGGGAGAAGGAGTGTGGTGAAGTGTGTGTGATGCTTGGGACTATGCTGGGAATGCGTGTGGTGTGAGAGAGTGTGGGACAAGGAGTGTTGTGAAAGGAGTGTGGGAGGGTTGTGGAGAATCGAATTTTGGGGAGGATTTGAGGGATAGGAATGTGGTGAAGGAAATGTGGTGTGAGGGCCGGTGGGAGAGCGTGTGGTGGGAGGGTTTGTGGTGCTAAGGAGTATGGGAGCAGGAGTGTGGCGAAGGGAGTTTGGTGGGAAGGCGTGTGGTGTGAGGAAGTGTGGGAGAAGGAGTGTGATGAAGCGAGTGTGGTGGGAGTGTGTGTGGTGCGAGTGAGTGTGGTGAATATTAGTGTGGGAGGAGTGTTGGAGATGGAGTGCCTTGAATGGTGTGTGGTGGCAGGGAATGTGTAGAGAGTGCATGTGGTGCGAGTGAGTGTGGGAGAAGGAGTTTAGTGGAGAAACTGTGGTGGGTGTGTGTGTGGTGGGAGGAGGTGTGATGCGAGAGAGATTGGGGAGGGAGTGTCGTGCCACGAGTGTAGTGGAATGACGTTTGGTGGGAGGACATGAGGTGTGAGTGAGTGGTGGAAAAGGTGCATTGTGAAGGGAGTGTGGTGGGAGGACATGTGGTGCGAGTGAGTGTGGGAGAAGTGGTGTGGTGAAGGGACAGCGAGGGGGAGGGCGTGTGGTGCAGCGACTGTGGGAGAAGGAGAGTGGTGAGCGGAGTGTGATGAAGGGAGTGTGGTGGGGAGCATGTAGTGCGAGGGAGTGTGGAACATGGAGTGTGGTGACAAGAGTGTCGTGAAAGGCATGTGGTGGGTTGGCTTCTGGGGAATTGAATTGTGGGGATGATTGGGGGCTAGGAATTTGGTGAAGGAAATGTGGTGTGTGGGCGTGTGGTGGGAGAGCATTTGGTGGGGAGGGTGTGTGGTGCTAAGGAGTATGGGAGCAGGAGTGTGGCGAAGGGAGTTTGATGGGAGGGCGTGTGGTGGTAGGGCATATGGTGGGAGGGTGTTTGGTAGGAGGACATGTGGTGTGAGGAAGTATGGGAGAAGGAGAGTGATGAAGGCAGTGTGGTGCGAGGGCGTGTGGGGCGAGTGAGTGTGGTGAATGTTAGTGTGGGAGGAGTGTGGGAGAAGGAGTGCGATGAATGGTGTGTGGTGGGAGGGAATGTGGAGGGAGTATGTGTGGTGCAAGGGAGTGAGGGAGGAGTTTCGTGGAGGAAATGTGGTGGGTGGGTGTGTTGTGGGAGGATGTGTGGTGCGAGTGAGTTTGGGGAAGGAGTGTATTGCAGGCAGTGTAGTGGAAGGACGTTTGGTGGGAGTGCGTGTGGTTTGAGTGAGTGTCGGAAAAGGAGTGTGGTGAAGGGAGTGTGGTGGGAAGGCTTGTGGTGTGAGTGAGTGTTGGAGAAGAATTGTGGTGAAGGCAATGTGGTGGGAGGGACTGTGGTGTGAAGATGTTTGGGAGAAGGAGTGTGATGAAGGGAGTGTGGTGGGTGGGGATGAGCTGTAAGGGTGTGTGGTGCGAGGGAGGGTGGTGTGAGGACGTGTGGGGCGAGGGCATGTGGTACAAGGTTGTGTGGTGCGAGGGAGTGTGGGGGAAGGACTGTGGTGAAATATTAATAACACTTGTAAATCGTTTAAAGAATTTTAAAAATACACTTTTCAACCAGAAAACAAAATGTAGGTAAGGAAATTCGCTTTTAAGTTTAAATTTCATCAAGAATAAATAAATGCTAAAATGAAGCCAGAAAATTGAAATAATGTATCTTTGGGAATATCTATGAACTACGTTGTTTATATATAAACAGCACAAGAAAACGGTTTGTCAGAAGTTGTAAAAATACTTTTCTAAACGGAAATAAAATGTAGCACAGTAAATTCACATCTGCATTCCCACTTTTAAAAAGCATAACATAATCTCTAAAATGAAGCTACAAACATTGTGGTTCTAAACTATATTTTTAAAATTCTTTAAACGTTTTACATATTAATATTTAAACATGAAAATTCATATATGTGAAACAATCTTTAAACATCTCTCAATAAAGCATTTATTTTTATGTTTGTAGTTTTATTTTAGCCTTTATATTATTCTTTTTAAAATTGAAATGTGGATGTCAATTTCCTGACTAAATTTTGTTTGCATTTACAACCACTGACAATGTTTTAAATGTGCTGTTAAACTATAAACAACAAAGTTCAAAGCTGAGTATGCAATGTTAAATCTTTTCCTTACATAGCATTCATTTCAATGTTTGCAGCTTCATGTTCACATTTATTTATACGATGAGAAACTGAAATTTAAATGCGACTTTCTTTATCGACATTTTGTTTTCTGGTTCTAAGGTATATTTTTAAACTCCTTTAAAAGTTTTACAAAGGCTATTAATATTTAAACATGAAAGTTCATAGATGTGTAACAATGTCTAAAAATTTCTCAAAAAAGCATTTACTTTTATGTTTGTAGTTTCATTTTAGAAATTATATTAGGCTTTTTTTTTAAATTGGGAATGTGGAAGTGAATACATTGTTCTACATTTATTTCCTTTAAAACCTCTGCAAAACATTTTACATTTATTGTTGAAGTATAAACAACGCAGCACATAGCTGAGAAAACCATGTTTAATATTTTCCTCAGAAGCATTTATTTCAATGTTTGCTGCTTCATATAACCATTTATTTATACTTTTTGAAATTGAAATTTAAATGCAAATTTCTTAATCTCCACATTTCGCTTTCTGGTTGCAAACAATATTTTTAAGCTTCTTTAAACGTTTTACAAAGGCTACTAATATTTAAACATGAAAGTTCATAGATGTGAAACTATGTTAAAACATTACTGAAAACTGCATTTACTTTTATGTTTGTAGTTCCATTTTAGCATTTTTATTATGCTTTTTTAAATTGGAAATGCAGATGTGAATTTACTCTACTTCGAAAAGTAGTTTTACAACCTTTGATTAACGTTTTACATGTGTTGTTAAACTATAAACTATAAACAACGGAGTTCATAGCTTTATATGCTTTTCCTAAAAAGCATATATTTCAATGTTTGCATTTATTTAGACTTTTTGATATTGAAATTTAAATGCGAATCTTCTTATCAATATTTTGATTCCTGCTTCTAAAGTATATTTTTAAACCTTGAAATGTTTTAAGTGTTATTAATATTTAAACATGAAAATTCATAGATGTGAAATTATGTTTAAACATTTCTCAAAAAAAAGCATTTATTTATATGTTTGTAGTTTCATTTTAGAAATTATTTTATGCTTTTTAAAATTGGAAATGTGGATGTGAATTTATTGTTCTGCATTGTATTCCCTTTCAGAAAAATATTTTTACAACCTCTAACAAATGTTTTACATGTGCTGTTTAAATATAAACAACGTAGTTCATAGCTGACAACACAGTTTAACCTGAAAAGCATTTATTTCAATGTTTGCAACTTCGATTTAGCAGTTATTTATACTTTTTGAAATTGAAATTTAAATGCGCATTTCGTTATCTACATTTTGCTCTCTGGTTGTAAAGTACATTTTTAAACATCTTTGAAAGGCTATTAATATTTAAACTTACAGTTCATAGGTGTGAAACAATGTTTAAACATTTCCTAATAATACATTTATATTCATGTTTGTGGCTTCATTTCTGAAATTATATAATGCTTTTTAAAAATTGGAAATATGGATGTGAATTTAATGTTTTATCTTATTTTATTTCCTGTTAGAAAAGTATTTTTACAACCTCTGACAAACATTTTACGTGTTCTATTCATATATAAAGAACGTTCATATCTTAGAAAACCATGTTTAATCTTTTCCTGAAAAGCATTTATTTCAGAGTGTGCAGCTTCATATAAGCATTTATTTATACACATTGAAATTGAAATTGAAATGTGACTTTCTTTCTCTACATTTTGCTTTCAGATTCTAAAGTATATTTTTAAACTTCTTGAAAAGTTTTACATGTTATTAATATTTAAACATGAAAGTTCATAGATGTGCAACAATGTCTAAATATTTCTCAAAAAAGCATTTACTTTTATGTTTGTAGTTTCATTTTAGAAATTATATTAGGCTTTTTAAAATTGGAAATGTGGAAGTGAATACATTGTTCTACATTCTATTTCTTTTTAGAAATGTATTATTACAACCTCTGAAAAACGTTTTACATTTGTTGTTGAACTATAAATAATGTAGTTCATAGCTGAGAAAACCATGTTTAATGTTTTCCTGAAAAGCATTTATTTCAATGTTTGCTGCTTAATGTTAGGATTTATTTATACTTTTTGAAATTAAATTTCAATGCGAATTTCTTTATCTCCACATTTTGCTTTCTGGTTGTAAATAATATTTTTAAACTTCTTTAAATGTTTTACAAAGGCTATTAATATTTAAACATGAAAGTTCATAGATGTGCAACAATGTCTAAATATTTCTCAAAAAAGCATTTACTTTTATGTTTGTAGTTTCATTTTAGAAATTATATTAGGCTTTTTAAAATTGGAAATACAGATGTGAATTTACTCTACTTCGAAAAGTATTTTTATAATCTTTGATAAACGTTTTACGTGCTGTTAAATTATAAACAATGTAATTCAATGCTGAGAAAACTATGATTAATCTTTTCCTAAAAATCATTTATTTCAAAGTTTGCAGCTTTAGATTAGCATTTATTTCAACTTTTTGAAATTGAAATGTAAATGCGAATGTTCTTATCTACATTTTGATTTCTGGTTCAAAAGTATATTTTTAAAATTCTTGAAACATTTTACGTGTTGTTAATTTTTAAACATGAAAATTCATTGATGTTAAACAATGTTTAAACATTTCTCAAAAAAAGCATTTAGTTTTATGTTTGTAGTTTTAATTTACAAATTATGTTACGCTTTTTTAAATTGGATATGTGGATGTGAATTTATTGTTCTGCATTTTATTCCCTTTGAGAAAAGTATTTTTACAACCTCTAACAAACGTTCTACATGTGCTGTTTATATATAAAGAATGTAGTTCATAGCTGAGAACACAGTTTAACCTGAAAAGCATTTATTTCAATGTTTGCAACTTCAATTTAGCAGTTATTTATACTTTTTGAAATTGAAATTTAAATGCGAATTTCATTATCTACATTTTGCTCTCTGGTTGTAAAGTACATTTTTAAACATCTTTAAAAGGCGGCGGCCCCAGTCCGGGCACAGGGAGAGCAGCAGCGGCCCCGGCCCCGGTCTGGGCAAGGGTAGACCGCGGCGGCCCCGATACGGGCAGGAGCAAGGGGTAGACGGCGGCCCCGGCCTCGGTCGAGTGAGGCAGGCGGAGGCCCTGGTCCGGACAGGGAGTGGGAGGCGGCGGCCCCAGTCCGGGCACAGGGAGAGCAGCAGCGGCCCCGGCCCCGGTCCGGGCGAAAGGTAGACGGCGGCGGCCCCGATACGGGCAGGAGCAAGGGGGAGACGGCGGCCCCGGCCTCGGTCGAGAGAGGCAGGCGGAGGACCCGGTCCGGACAGGGAGTGGGAGGCGGCGGCCCCAGTCCAGGCACAGGGAGAGCAGCAGCGGCCCCGGCCCCGGTCCGGGCGAAGGGTAGACGGCGGCGGCCTCGATCCGGGCAGGAGCAAGGGGGAGACGGCGGCCCCGGCCTCGGTCGAGTGGGGCAGGGGGAGGCCCCGATCCGGGCAGAGAGTGGGAGGCGGCAGCCCCAGTCCAGGCACAGGGTGAGCTGCGGCGGCCTCGGCCCCGGTCCGGGCAGTATGGACCGACCTAGGAGGGGAGGCAGGCCCCTCCAGCCCGGGTAAGAAACCTGCATAGGAGAAGGCCTACGACCCAAGGACCTCGCTGCCACGTCCCAGCTTGCTTGGCCACGGCACACGAACCATGGGTGTAAAGGGTGGGGCCAGTACTGCGCGCACTGCACTCCACCTAAAAGCTCCTTTGCGCAGGCCCGAGGACAGGTCCACGTCCCCCCCTCCACGTCCTCCCCCTCCACGTCCTCCCCCTCCACGTCCTCCCCCTCAAAAGATGCTCACAAACTCAAGCTAGCATGCTGGAACATCAGAACCATGCTAGACAAGGCTGACAGCCACCGACCTGAACGTCGGACTGCCCTCATTGCACATGAACTCCTCAGACTTGACATCGACATAGCCGCTCTCAGTGAAGTCCGCCTGGCAGATGTAGGCAGCCTCCAAGAACGCGGCGCGGGCTACACACTATACTGGTCTGGCAAGACTTCGGATGAACGACGCCTATCTGGTGTAGGCTTCATGGTCAAGAGCTTCATTGCCTCCAAACTCGAAAACCTTCCGACAGGACTCTCGGACCGAATCATGTCCATGCGACTCCCCCTTCAAAACAAGCGTCACATTACCCTCATCAGTGTCTATGCTCCAACCCTCCAGGCGGAACCAGCAGAAAAGGACAAGTTCTACACCGACCTGCGCAACCTCATCCAACGCACCCCTACAGCCGACAAGGTTGTCATCCTGGGCGACTTCAACGCTCGTGTCGGCAAAGACTCAGAAACCTGGCCAGGAATCCTGGGAAAGCATGGCGTCGGCAAGTGCAACGACAATGGGCGCCTCCTGTTGGAGCTCTGCGCAGAACAGCGGCTTGTCATCACAAACACCCTTTTTCAGCAGAGGGACAGCCTTAAGACCACCTGGATGCATCCCCGATCCAAACACTGGCACCTCCTGGACTACATCCTGGTGCGAGAAAGTGACAAACGAGATGTGCTCCACACCAGGGTCATGCCTAGCGCGGAATGCCACACTGACCACCGGCTGGTTCGCTGCAAGCTCAACCTTCACTTCAAACCAAAGCCCAGGAACAATAACGCCCCCACAAAGAGGTTCAATGTTGGAAACCTGCAGTCAGACGAAGCGAGAGGAAACTTCCAGGCAAACCTCAAAGCAAAGCTCGACGATGCAACCCGCCTCACGGACCCGTCCCCTGAAACCCTCTGGGATCAGTTGAAGACTACCATACTGCAATCCACTGAAGAGGTACTGGGCTTCTCCTCCAGGAAAAACAAGGACTGGTTTGACGAAAACAGCCAGGAAATCCAGGAGATGCTGGCAAAGAAGCGAGCTGCCCACCAGGCTCACCTTACAAAGCCGTCCTGTCCAGAGAAGAAACAAGCCTTCCGTCGCGCATGCAGCCATCTTCAGCGCAAACTCCGGGAGATCCAAAATGAGTGGTGGACTAGCCTCGCCAAACAAACACAGCTCAGCGCGGACATTGGCGACTTCAGGGGTTTCTACGAGGCTCTAAAGGCTGTGTACGGCCCCTCACCCCAAGTCCAAAGCCCGCTGCGCAGCTCAGACGGCAAAGTCATCCTCAGCGACAAGATCTCCATCCTCAACCGATGGTCAGAACACTTCCAATCTCTTTTCAGTGCCAACCGCTCAGTCCAAGATTCCGCCCTGCTCCAGCTCCCTCAAAAGCCCCTAAGGCTAGAGCTGGATGAGGTTCCCACCCTGGATGAGACGTATAAGGCAATCGAACAACTGAAAAGTGGCAAAGCAGCAGGTATGGATGGAATCCCCCCCCCAGAGGTCTGGAAGGCTGGCGGCAAAACTCTGCATGCCAAACTGCATGAGTTTTTCAAGCTTTGTTGGGACCAAGGTAAACTGCCTCAGGATCTTCGTGATGCCACCATCATCACCCTGTACAAAAACAAAGGCGAGAAATCAGACTGCTCAAACTACAGGGGAATCACGTTGCTCTCCATTGCAGGCAAAATCTTCGCTAGGATTCTACTAAATAGAATAATACCTAGTGTCGCCGAGAATATTCTCCCAGAATCACAGTGCGGCTTTCGCGCAAACAGAGGAACTACTGACATGGTCTTTGCCCTCAGACAGCTCCAAGAAAAATGCAGAGAACAAAACAAAGGACTCTACATCACCTTTGTTGACCTCACCAAAGCCTTCGACACCGTGAGCAGGAAAGGGCTTTGGCAAATACTAGAGCGCATCGGATGTCCCCCAAAGTTCCTCAACATGATCATCCAACTGCACGAAAACCAACAAGGTCGGGTCAGATACAGCAATGAGCTCTCTGAACCCTTCTCCATTAACAATGGCGTGAAGCAAGGCTGTGTTCTGGCACCAACCCTCTTTTCAATCTTCTTCAGCATGATGCTGAACCAAGCCATGAAAGACCCCAACAATGAAGACGCTGTTTACATCCGGTACCGCACGGATGGCAGTCTCTTCAATCTGAGGCGCCTGCAAGCTCACACCAAGACCCAAGAGAAACTTGTCCGTGAACTACTCTTTGCAGATGATGCCGCTTTAGTTGCCCATTCAGAGCCAGCTCTTCAGCGCTTGACGTCCTGCTTTGCGGAAACTGCCAAAATGTTTGGCCTGGAAGTCAGCCTGAAGAAAACTGAGGTCCTCCATCAGCCAGCTCCCCACCATGACTACCAGCCCCCCCACATCTCCATCGGGCACACAAAACTCAAAACGGTCAACCAGTTTACCTATCTCGGCTGCACCATTTCATCAGATGCAAGGATCGACAATGAGATAGACAACAGACTCGCCAAGGCAAATAGCGCCTTTGGAAGACTACACAAAAGAGTCTGGAAAAACAACCAACTGAAAAACCTCACAAAGATAAGCGTATACAGAGCCGTTGTCATACCCACACTCCTGTTCGGCTCTGAATCATGGGTCCTCTACCGGCACCACCTACGGCTCCTAGAACGCTTCCACCAGCGTTGTCTCCGCTCCATCCTCAACATCCATTGGAGCGCTTACATCCCTAACGTCGAAGTACTCGAGATGGCAGAGGTCGACAGCATCGAGTCCACGCTGCTGAAGATCCAGCTGCGCTGGATGGGTCATGTTTCCAGAATGGAGGACCATCGCCTTCCCAAGATCGTGTTATATGGCGAGCTCTCCACTGGCCACCGTGACAGAGGTGCACCAAAGAAAAGGTACAAGGACTGCCTAAAGAAATCTCTTGGTGCCTGCCACATTGACCACCGACAGTGGGCTGATAACGCCTCAAACCGTGCATCTTGGCGCCTCACAGTTTGGCGGGCAGCAACCTCCTTTGAAGAAGACCGCAGAGCCTACCTCACTGACAAAAGGCAAAGGAGGAAAAACCCAACACCCAACCCCAACCAACCAATTTTCCCCTGCAACCGCTGCAATCGTGTCTGCCTGTCCCGCATCGGACTTGTCAGCCACAAACGAGCCTGCAGCTGACGTGGACTTTTTACCCCCTCCATAAATCTTCGTCCGCGAAGCCAAGCCAAAGAAGAAAAAGAATATTTAAACTTACAGTTCATAGGTGTGAAACAATGTTTAAACATTTCCTAATAATACATTTATATTCATATTTGTGGCTTCATTTTTGAAATTATATAATGCTTTTTTTAAATTGGAGATATGGATGTGAATTTACTGTTTTATTTTATTTTATTTCCTGTTAGAAAAGTATTTTTACAACCTTTGACAAACATTTTACATGTTCTATTCATATATAAACAATGTTCATAGCTTAGAAAACCATGTTTAATCTTTTCCTGAAAAGCATTTATTTCAGAGTGTGCAGCTTCATATAAGCATTTATTTATACACATTGAAATTGAAATTTAAATGTGACTTTCTTTCTCTACATTTTGATTTCTGGTTCTAAAGTATATTTTTAAACTTCTTGAAACGTTTTACGTGGTATTAATATTTAAACCTTCAAATTTATAGTTGTGAAACAATGTTTAAACATTTCTCAAAAAAGCATTTACTTTTATGTTTGTAGTTTCATTTTAGAAATTATATTAGGCTTTTTTAAATTGGAAATGTGGAAGTGAATACATTGTTCTACATTTTATTTCCATTTAGAAAAGTATTTTTACAACCTCTGAAAAATGTTTTACATTTGTTGTTGAACAATAAACAACGTAGTTCATAGTTGTGAAAACCATGTTTAATAATTTCCTGAAAAGCATTTATTTCAATATATGTGGCTTCATATTAGCATTTATTTATACGTTTTGAAATGAAATTTAAATGTGAATTATTTTATCTCCACATTTCTCTTTCTGGTTGTAACCAATATTTTTAAACTTCTTTTAACATTTGACAAAGGCTATTAATATTTACACATGAAAGTTCATAGATGTGAAAAAATTTTAAAATATTACTCAAAACCGCATTTACTTTTATGTTTTTAGTTTCCTTTTTGCATTTTTATTATGCTTTTTTAAATTGGAAATGCAGATGTGAATTTACTCTACTTCGAAAAGTAGTTTTACAACCTTTGATAAACATTTTACATGTGTTGTTAAACTATAAACAACAGAGTTCATAGCTGAGAGAACTATTTTTAATCTTTTCCTAAAAAGCATATATTTAAATGTTTGCATTTATTTAGACTTTTTGATATTGAAATTTAAATGCGAATGTTCTTATCTACATTTTTATTTCTGCTTCTAAAGTATATTTTTAAACCTTGAAATGTTTTACGTGTTGTTAATATTTAAAATGCTTTTTTTTGAGAAATTCATAGCTGTGAAATTCTGTGTAAACATTTCTCAAAAAAAGCATTTATTTTTATGTTTGTAGTTTCATTTTAGAAATTATATTAGGCTTTTTTAAATTGGAAATGTGGAAGTGAATACATTGTTCTACATTCTATTTCTTTTTAGAAATGTATTATTACAACCTCTGAAAAACGTTTTACATTTGTTGTTGAACTATAAATAATGTAGTTCATAGCTGAGAAAACCATGTTTAATGTTTTCCTGAAAAGCATTTATTTCAATGTTTGCTGCTTAATGTTAGGATTTATTTATACTTTTTGAAATTAAATTTCAATGCGAATTTCGTTATCTACATTTTGCTCTCTGGTTAAAGTACATTTTTAAACATCTTTAAAAGGCTATTAATATTTAAACTTACAGTTCATAGGTGTGAAACAATGTTTTAACATTTCCTAATAAGCCATTTATATTAAAGTTTGTAGCTTCATTTTCTAAATTATATCATGCTTTTTAAAATTGGAAATGTGGATGTGAATTTATTGTTCTGCATTTTATTCCCTTTGAGAAAAGTATTTTTACAACCTCTAACAAACGTTTTACATGTGCTGTTTATATATAAAGACTGTAGTTCATAGCTGAGAACACAGTTTAACCTGAAAAGCATTCATTTCTTTGTTTGCAGCTTCATATTTGCATTTATTTATACTATGTGAAAATGTAATTTAAATGCGACTTTCTTTATCTACATTTTGCTTTCTTGTTCTAAGGTATATTTTTAATCTTCTTTAAACATTTTAGCAAGGCTACCAATATTTAAACATGAAAGCTGATAGATGTGTAACAATGTTCAAACATTTCTCAAAAAAAGCATTTTTTTTATTGTTTAGTTTCATTTTCGCATTTACATTATGCTTTATTAAATTGGAAATGTAGCTGTGAAATTACTGTTCTACTTCGAAAAGTATTTTTGGAATCTGTGATAAACGTTTTACATGTCCTGTTAAACTATAAACAATGTAGTTCAATGCTGAGAAAACTATGTTTAATCTTTTCATAAAAAGCATTTATTTCAATGTTTTCAGCTTCATATTAGCATTTAATTCGAGATTTTGAAATTGAAATTTAAATGCGCATGTTCTTATCTACATTTTGATTTCAGGTTCTAAAGTATATTTTTAAACATCTTGAAACCTTTCACGTGTTATTAATATTTAAACATTAAAATTCAGAGATGTTAAACAATGTTTAAACATTTCTCAAAAAAAAGCATTTATTTTTATGTCTGTAGTTTCATTTTAGCCTTTATATTATTCTTCTTAAAATTGAAAGGTGCATGTCAATTCCCTGATTAAATTTTGTTTGCTTTTAGAAAAGTACATTTTACAACAACTGACATTGTTTTAAAAGAGCTGTTAAACTATAAACAACGAAGTTTGTAGCTAAGTATACTATATTAAATCTTTTCCCAACAAAGAATTCATTTCAATGTTTGCAGCATCGTATTCGCATTTATTTATACTATGCGAAAATTAAATTTAGATGCGACTTTCTTTATCTACATTTTGTTTTCTGGTTCTAAGGTTTATTTTTAATCTCCTTTAAACGTTTGACAAAGGCTATTAATATTTACACATGAAAGTTCATAGATGTGAAAAAATGTTAAAACATTACTCAAAACAACATTTACTTTTGTTTGTAGTTTCCTTTTAGCATTTTTATTATGCTTTTTTAAATTGGAAACGCAGTTGTGAATTTACTCTACTTCGAAAAGTAGTTTTACAACCTTTGATAAACATTTTACATGTGTTGTTAAACTATAAACAATGGAGTTCATAGCTGAGAGAACTATTTTTAATCTTTTCCTAAAAAGCATATATTTCAATATTTGCATTTATTTAGACTTTTTGATATTGAAATTTAAATGCGAATGTTCTTATCTACATTTATATTTCTGATTCTAAAGTATATTTTAAAACCTTGAAATGTTTTACGTGTTGTTAATATTTAAACATGAAAATTCATAGCTGTGAAATTCTGTTTAAACATTTCTCAAAAAAAGCATTTATTTTTATGTTTGTAGTTTTATGTTAGAAATTATTTTATGCTTTTTTAAATTGGAAATGTGGATTTGAATTTAGTGTTCTGCATTTTATTCCCTTTCAGAAAAGTATTTTTACAACCTCTTACAAACGTTTTACATGTGCTGTTTATATATAAACAACGTAGATCATAGTTCAGAACACAGTTTAACCTGAAAAGCATTTATTTCAATGTTTGCAACTTCGATTTAGCAGTTATTTGTACTTTTTAAAATTGAAATTTAAATGAGAATTTCGTTATCTACATTTTGCTCTCTGGTTAAAGTACATTATTAAACATCCTTAAAAGGCTATTAATATTTAAACTTACAGTTCATAGGTGTTAAAAAATGTTTTAACATTTCCTAATAAGCCATTTATATTAATGTTTGTACCTTCATTTTCTAAATTATATTATGATTTTTTAAATTGGAAGTGTGGATGTGAATTTATTGTTCTGGATTTTATTTCCTTTGAGAAAAGTATTTTTACAACCTCTAAGAAACGTTTTACATGTGCTGTTTATATATAAAGACTGTAGTTCATAGCTGAGAGAACTATTTTTAATCTTTTCCTAAAAAACATATATTTCAATGTTTGCATTTATTTAGACTTTTTGATATTGAAATTGAAATGCGAATGTTCTTATCTACATTTTGATTTCTGCTTCTAAAGTAAATTTTTAAACGTTCAAATGTTTTACGTGTTATTAATATTTAAACATGAAAAATCATAGATATGAAAAAATGTTTAAACATTTCTCAAAAAAGCATTTATTTTTATGTTTGTAGTTTCATTTTACAAATTATGTTACGCTTTTATAAATTGGAAATGTGGATGTGAATTTATTGTTCTACTTTTTATTCATTTTGAGAAAAGTATTTTTACAACCTATAACAAACGTATTACATGTGCTGTTTGTATATAAACAACGTAGTTCATAGCTGAGAACACAGTTTAACCTGAAAAGCATTTATTTCAATGTTTGCAACTTCGATTTAGCAGTTATTTATACTTTTTGAAATTGAAATTTAAATGTGAACTTCATTATCTACATTTTGCTCTCTGGTTGTAAAGTACATCTTTAAACATCTTTAAAAGGCTATTAATATTTAAACTTATAGTTCATAGGTGTGAAACAATGTTTTAACATTTCCTAATAATACATTTATATTCATGTTTGTAGCTTCATTTTCTAAATTATATTATGCTTTTTTAAATTGGAAATATGGATGTGAATTTACTGTTTTATTTTATTTTATTTCCTGTTTGAAATGTAGTTTTACAACCTCTGACAAACATTTTACATGTTCTATTCATATATAAACAACGTTCATAGCTTAGAAAACCATTTTTAATCTTTTCCTGAAAAGCATTTATTTCAGAGTTTGCAGCTTCATATAAGCATTTATTTATACACATTGAAATTGAAATTTAAATGTGACATTCTTTCTCTTCATTTTGATTTCTGGTTCTAAAGTATACTTTTAAACTTCTTGAAACGTTTTACATGTTATTAATATTTAAACATTCAAATTTATAGTTGTGAAACAATGTTTAAACATTTCTTAAAAAGCATTTACTTTTATGTTTGTAGTTTCATTTTAGAAATTATATTAGGCTTTTTTAAATTGGAAATGTGGATTTGATTTTAGTATTCTGCATTTTATTCCCTTTCAGAAAAGTATTTTTACAACCTCTTACAAATGTTTTACATGTGCTGTTTATATATAAACAATGTAGATCATAGCTACACAGTTTAACCTGAAAAACATTTATTTCAATGTTTGCAACTTCGATTTAGCAGTTATTTCTACTTTTTGAAATTGAAATTTAAATGCGAATTTCATTATCTACATTTTGCTCTCTGGTTAAAGTACATTTTTAAACATCTTTGAAAGGCTATTAATATTTAAACTTACAGTTCATAGGTGTGAAAAAATGTTTTAACATTTCCTAATAAGCCATTTATATTAATGTTTATACCTTTATTTTCTAAATTATATTATGCTTTTTTAATTTGGAAGTGTGGATATGAATTTATAGTTCTGCATTTTATTCCCTTTGAGAAAAGTATTTTTACAACCTCTAACAAACGTTTTACATGTGCTGTTTATATATAAAGACTGTAGTTCATAGCTGAGAACATAGTTTAACCTGAAAAGCATTCAATTCTTTGTTTGCAGCTTCATATTTGCATTTATTTATACTATGTGAAAATGAAATTTAAATGCGACTTTCTTTATCTACATTTTGTTTTCTGGTTCTAAGGTATATTTTAAATCTTCCTTAAACGTTTTTCTAAGGCTACCAATATTTAAACATGAAGGTTCATAGATGTGTAACAATGATTAAACATTTCTCAAAAAAAGCATTTATTTTTATGTTTAGTTTCATTTTAGCATTTATATTATGCTTTATTAAATTGGAAATGTAGCTGTGAAATTACTGTTCTACTTCGAAAAGTATTTTTACAACCTGTGATAAATGTTTTACATGTCCTGTTAAACTATAAACAACGTAGTTCAATGCTGAGAAAACTATGCTTAATCTTTTCATAAAAAGCATTTATTTCAATGTTTTCAGCTTCATATTAGCATTTAATTCGATATTTTGAAATTGAAATTTAAATGCACATGTTCTTATCTACATTTTGATTTCGGGTTCTAAAGTATATTTTTAAACATCTTGAAACCTTTCACGTGTTATTAATATGTAAACATTAAAATTCAGAGATGTTAAACAATGTTTAAACATTTCCCAAAAAAAGCATTTATTTTTATGTTTAGTTTCATTTTAGCATTTATATTATGCTTTATTAAATTGGAAATGTACCTCTGAAATTGCTGTTCTACTTCGAAAAGTATTTTTACAACCTGTGATAAACGTTTTACATGTGCTGTTAAACTATAAACAATGTAGTTCAATGCTGAGAAAACTACGTTTAATCTTTTCCTAAAAAGCATTTATTTCAATGTTTTCAGCTTCATATTAGCATTTAATTCGATATTTTGAAATTGAAATTTAAATGCGATTGTTCTTATCGATATTTTGATTTCTGGTTCTAAAGTATATTTTTAAACTTCTTGAAACGTTCTACGGGTTATTAATATTTATACATGAATATTCATAGATATGAAAAAATATTTAAACATTTCTCAAAAAAAGCATTTAGTTTTATGTTTGTAGTTTCATTTTACACATTATGTTATGCTTTTTTAAATTGGAAATGTGGATGTGAATTTATTCTTCTGCATTTTATTCCCTTTCAGAAAAACATTTTTACAAACTCTAACAAATGTATTACATGTGCTGTTTATATATAAACAATGTAGTTCATAGCTGACAACACAGTTTAACCTGAAAAGCATTTATTTCAATGTTTGCAACTTCAATTTAGCAGTTATTTATACTTTTTGAAATTGATATTTAAATGCGAATTTCGTTATCCACATTTTGCTCTCTGGTTGTAAAGTACATTTTTAAACATCTTTAAAAGGCTATTAATATTTAAGCTTACAGTTCATAGGTGTGAAACAATGTTTAATCATTTCCTAATAATACATTGATATTCATGTTTGTGGCTTCATTTTTGAAATTATATAATGCTTTTTTTAAATTGGAAATATGGATGTGAATTTACTGTTTTATTTTATTTTATTTCCTGTTAGAAAAGTATTTTTACAACCTCTGTCAAACATTTTACACGTTCTATTCATATATAAACAACATTCATAGCTTAGAAAACCATGTTTAATCTTTTCCTGAAAAGCATTTATTTCAGAGTGTGCAGCTTCATATAAGCATTTATTTATACACATTGAAATTGAAATTTATATGTGACTTTCTTTCTCTACATTTTGATTTCTGGTTCTAAAGTATATTTTTAAACTTCTTGAAACATTTTACGTGTTATTAATATTTAAACATTCAAATTTATAGTTGTGAAACAATGTTTAAACAGTTCTCAAAAAAAGCATTTACTTTCATGCGGACTAGAAGGGCCTAATGGCCTGTTTCTGTGCTGTAATTGTTATGTTATATGTTATGTTATGTTATGTTTGTAGTTTCATTTTAGAAATTATATTAGGCTTTTTTTAAATTGGAAATGTGGAAGTGAATACATTGTTCTACTTTTTATTTCCTTTTAGAAAAGTATTTTTACACCCCCTGAAAAAGGTTTTACATTTGTTGTTGAACTATAAACAACGTAGTTCATAGCTGTGAAAACCATGTTTAATAATTTCCTGAAAAGCATTTATTTCAATGTATGTGGCTTCATATTAGAATTTATTTATACGTTTTGAAATGAAATTTAAATGTGAATTTCTTTATCTCTACATTTCTCTTTCTGGTTGTAACCAATATTTTTAAACTTCTTTTAACTTTTGAAAAAGGCTATTAATATTTACATAGGAAGTTCATAGATGTGAAAAAATGTTAAAACCGCATTTACGTTTAATTTCGCAGTTTCCTTTTAGCATTTTTATTCTACTTTTTGATAAATGTTTTACGTGTTGTTAAACTATAAACAACAGAGTTCATAGCTGAGAGAACCATTTTTAATCTTTTCCTAAAAAGCATATATTTCAATGTATGCATTTATTTATACTTTTTGATATCGAAATTTAAATGCGAATGATCTTATCCACATTTTGATTTCTGCTTCTAAAGTATATTTTTAAACCTTGAAATGTTTTACGTGTTATTAATATTTAAACATGAACATTTATAGATGTGAAAAAATGTTTAAACATTTCTCAAAAAAAGCATTTATTTTTATGTTTGTAGTTTCATTTTGGAAATTATATTAGGCTTTTTAAAATTGGAAATGTGGACGTGAATTTAGTGTTCAGCATTTTATTTCATTTCAGAAAAGTATTTTTACAACCTCTTACAAATGTTGGACATGTGCTGTTCATATATAAACAATGTAGTGCATAGCTCAGAACACAGTTTAAACTGAAAAGCATTTATTTCAATGTTTGCAACTTTGATTAGGCAGTTATTTGTACTTTTTCAAAATGAAATTTAAATGCGACTTGCTTTATCGACATTTTGATTTCTGGTTCAAAGGTATATTTTTAAACTTCTTAGAACGTTTTACTAAGGCTATTAATATTTAAACATGAAAGTTCATAGATGTGGAACAATGTCTAAACATTTCTCAAAAAAGCATTTACTTTTATGTTTGTAGTTTCATTTCAGAAATTATATTAGGCTTTTTAAAATTGGAAATGTGGAAGTGAATACATTGTTCTACATTTTAGTTCTTTTTAGAAATGTATTTTTACAACCTCTGAAAAACGTTTTACATTTGTTGTTGAACTATAAATAATGTAGTTCATAGCTGAGAAAACCATGTTTAATTTTTTTCCTGAAAAGCATTTATTTCAATGTTTGCTGCTTCATATTAGCATTTTGAAATTAAATTTCAATGCGAATTTCTTTATCTCCACATTTCACTTTCTGATTGTAAATAATATTTTTAAACTTCTTTAAACGTTTTACAAAGGATATTAACACTTAAACATGAAAGTTCATAGATGTGAAACCATGTTTACACATTACTGAAAACAGCATTTACTTTTATGTTTCTAGTTTAATTTTAGCATTTTTATTACGCTTTTTTAAATTGGAAATGCAGATGTGAATTTACTCTACTTCGAAAAGTATTTTTATTACCTTTGATAAACGTTTTACGTGCTGTTAAATTATAAACAATATAGTTCAATGCTGAGAAAATTATGTTTAATCTTTTCCTAAAATTCATTTATTTCAAAGTTTGCAGCTTCAGATTAGCATTTATTTAGACTTTTTGAAATTGAAATTTAAATGCGAATGTTCTTATCTACATTTTCATTTCTGGTTCTAAAGTATATTTTTAAAATTCTTGAAATGTTTTACGTGTTATTACTATTTAAACATGAAAAATCATAGATATGAAAAAATGTTTAAACATTTCTCAAAAAAGCATTTATTTTTATGTTTGTAGTTTCATTTTACAAATTATGTTACGCTTTTATAAATTGGAAATGTGGATGTGAATTTATTGTTCTACTTTTTATTCATTTTGAGAAAAGTATTTTTACAACCTATAACAAACGTATTACATGTGCTGTTTGTATATAAACAACGTAGTTCATAGCTGAGAACACAGTTTAACCTGAAAAGCATTTATTTCAATGTTTGCAACTTCGATTTAGCAGTTATTTATACTTTTTGAAATTGAAATTTAAATGTGAACTTCATTATCTACATTTTGCTCTCTGGTTGTAAAGTACATCTTTAAACATCTTTAAAAGGCTATTAATATTTAAACTTATAGTTCATAGGTGTGAAACAATGTTTTAACATTTCCTAATAATACATTTATATTCATGTTTGTAGCTTCATTTTCTAAATTATATTATGCTTTTTTAAATTGGAAATATGGATGTGAATTTACTGTTTTATTTTATTTTATTTCCTGTTTGAAATGTAGTTTTACAACCTCTGACAAACATTTTACATGTTCTATTCATATATAAACAACGTTCATAGCTTAGAAAACCATTTTTAATCTTTTCCTGAAAAGCATTTATTTCAGAGTTTGCAGCTTCATATAAGCATTTATTTATACACATTGAAATTGAAATTTAAATGTGACATTCTTTCTCTTCATTTTGATTTCTGGTTCTAAAGTATACTTTTAAACTTCTTGAAACGTTTTACATGTTATTAATATTTAAACATTCAAATTTATAGTTGTGAAACAATGTTTAAACATTTCTTAAAAAGCATTTACTTTTATGTTTGTAGTTTCATTTTAGAAATTATATTAGGCTTTTTTAAATTGGAAATGTGGATTTGATTTTAGTATTCTGCATTTTATTCCCTTTCAGAAAAGTATTTTTACAACCTCTTACAAATGTTTTACATGTGCTGTTTATATATAAACAATGTAGATCATAGCTACACAGTTTAACCTGAAAAACATTTATTTCAATGTTTGCAACTTCGATTTAGCAGTTATTTCTACTTTTTGAAATTGAAATTTAAATGCGAATTTCATTATCTACATTTTGCTCTCTGGTTAAAGTACATTTTTAAACATCTTTGAAAGGCTATTAATATTTAAACTTACAGTTCATAGGTGTGAAAAAATGTTTTAACATTTCCTAATAAGCCATTTATATTAATGTTTATACCTTTATTTTCTAAATTATATTATGCTTTTTTAATTTGGAAGTGTGGATATGAATTTATAGTTCTGCATTTTATTCCCTTTGAGAAAAGTATTTTTACAACCTCTAACAAACGTTTTACATGTGCTGTTTATATATAAAGACTGTAGTTCATAGCTGAGAACATAGTTTAACCTGAAAAGCATTCAATTCTTTGTTTGCAGCTTCATATTTGCATTTATTTATACTATGTGAAAATGAAATTTAAATGCGACTTTCTTTATCTACATTTTGTTTTCTGGTTCTAAGGTATATTTTAAATCTTCCTTAAACGTTTTTCTAAGGCTACCAATATTTAAACATGAAGGTTCATAGATGTGTAACAATGATTAAACATTTCTCAAAAAAAGCATTTATTTTTATGTTTAGTTTCATTTTAGCATTTATATTATGCTTTATTAAATTGGAAATGTAGCTGTGAAATTACTGTTCTACTTCGAAAAGTATTTTTACAACCTGTGATAAATGTTTTACATGTCCTGTTAAACTATAAACAACGTAGTTCAATGCTGAGAAAACTATGCTTAATCTTTTCATAAAAAGCATTTATTTCAATGTTTTCAGCTTCATATTAGCATTTAATTCGATATTTTGAAATTGAAATTTAAATGCACATGTTCTTATCTACATTTTGATTTCGGGTTCTAAAGTATATTTTTAAACATCTTGAAACCTTTCACGTGTTATTAATATGTAAACATTAAAATTCAGAGATGTTAAACAATGTTTAAACATTTCCCAAAAAAAGCATTTATTTTTATGTTTAGTTTCATTTTAGCATTTATATTATGCTTTATTAAATTGGAAATGTACCTCTGAAATTGCTGTTCTACTTCGAAAAGTATTTTTACAACCTGTGATAAACGTTTTACATGTGCTGTTAAACTATAAACAATGTAGTTCAATGCTGAGAAAACTACGTTTAATCTTTTCCTAAAAAGCATTTATTTCAATGTTTTCAGCTTCATATTAGCATTTAATTCGATATTTTGAAATTGAAATTTAAATGCGATTGTTCTTATCGATATTTTGATTTCTGGTTCTAAAGTATATTTTTAAACTTCTTGAAACGTTCTACGGGTTATTAATATTTATACATGAATATTCATAGATATGAAAAAATATTTAAACATTTCTCAAAAAAAGCATTTAGTTTTATGTTTGTAGTTTCATTTTACACATTATGTTATGCTTTTTTAAATTGGAAATGTGGATGTGAATTTATTCTTCTGCATTTTATTCCCTTTCAGAAAAACATTTTTACAAACTCTAACAAATGTATTACATGTGCTGTTTATATATAAACAATGTAGTTCATAGCTGACAACACAGTTTAACCTGAAAAGCATTTATTTCAATGTTTGCAACTTCAATTTAGCAGTTATTTATACTTTTTGAAATTGATATTTAAATGCGAATTTCGTTATCCACATTTTGCTCTCTGGTTGTAAAGTACATTTTTAAACATCTTTAAAAGGCTATTAATATTTAAGCTTACAGTTCATAGGTGTGAAACAATGTTTAATCATTTCCTAATAATACATTGATATTCATGTTTGTGGCTTCATTTTTGAAATTATATAATGCTTTTTTTAAATTGGAAATATGGATGTGAATTTACTGTTTTATTTTATTTTATTTCCTGTTAGAAAAGTATTTTTACAACCTCTGTCAAACATTTTACACGTTCTATTCATATATAAACAACATTCATAGCTTAGAAAACCATGTTTAATCTTTTCCTGAAAAGCATTTATTTCAGAGTGTGCAGCTTCATATAAGCATTTATTTATACACATTGAAATTGAAATTTATATGTGACTTTCTTTCTCTACATTTTGATTTCTGGTTCTAAAGTATATTTTTAAACTTCTTGAAACATTTTACGTGTTATTAATATTTAAACATTCAAATTTATAGTTGTGAAACAATGTTTAAACAGTTCTCAAAAAAAGCATTTACTTTCATGCGGACTAGAAGGGCCTAATGGCCTGTTTCTGTGCTGTAATTGTTATGTTATATGTTATGTTATGTTATGTTTGTAGTTTCATTTTAGAAATTATATTAGGCTTTTTTTAAATTGGAAATGTGGAAGTGAATACATTGTTCTACTTTTTATTTCCTTTTAGAAAAGTATTTTTACACCCCCTGAAAAAGGTTTTACATTTGTTGTTGAACTATAAACAACGTAGTTCATAGCTGTGAAAACCATGTTTAATAATTTCCTGAAAAGCATTTATTTCAATGTATGTGGCTTCATATTAGAATTTATTTATACGTTTTGAAATGAAATTTAAATGTGAATTTCTTTATCTCTACATTTCTCTTTCTGGTTGTAACCAATATTTTTAAACTTCTTTTAACTTTTGAAAAAGGCTATTAATATTTACATAGGAAGTTCATAGATGTGAAAAAATGTTAAAACCGCATTTACGTTTAATTTCGCAGTTTCCTTTTAGCATTTTTATTCTACTTTTTGATAAATGTTTTACGTGTTGTTAAACTATAAACAACAGAGTTCATAGCTGAGAGAACCATTTTTAATCTTTTCCTAAAAAGCATATATTTCAATGTATGCATTTATTTATACTTTTTGATATCGAAATTTAAATGCGAATGATCTTATCCACATTTTGATTTCTGCTTCTAAAGTATATTTTTAAACCTTGAAATGTTTTACGTGTTATTAATATTTAAACATGAACATTTATAGATGTGAAAAAATGTTTAAACATTTCTCAAAAAAAGCATTTATTTTTATGTTTGTAGTTTCATTTTGGAAATTATATTAGGCTTTTTAAAATTGGAAATGTGGACGTGAATTTAGTGTTCAGCATTTTATTTCATTTCAGAAAAGTATTTTTACAACCTCTTACAAATGTTGGACATGTGCTGTTCATATATAAACAATGTAGTGCATAGCTCAGAACACAGTTTAAACTGAAAAGCATTTATTTCAATGTTTGCAACTTTGATTAGGCAGTTATTTGTACTTTTTCAAAATGAAATTTAAATGCGACTTGCTTTATCGACATTTTGATTTCTGGTTCAAAGGTATATTTTTAAACTTCTTAGAACGTTTTACTAAGGCTATTAATATTTAAACATGAAAGTTCATAGATGTGGAACAATGTCTAAACATTTCTCAAAAAAGCATTTACTTTTATGTTTGTAGTTTCATTTCAGAAATTATATTAGGCTTTTTAAAATTGGAAATGTGGAAGTGAATACATTGTTCTACATTTTAGTTCTTTTTAGAAATGTATTTTTACAACCTCTGAAAAACGTTTTACATTTGTTGTTGAACTATAAATAATGTAGTTCATAGCTGAGAAAACCATGTTTAATTTTTTTCCTGAAAAGCATTTATTTCAATGTTTGCTGCTTCATATTAGCATTTTGAAATTAAATTTCAATGCGAATTTCTTTATCTCCACATTTCACTTTCTGATTGTAAATAATATTTTTAAACTTCTTTAAACGTTTTACAAAGGATATTAACACTTAAACATGAAAGTTCATAGATGTGAAACCATGTTTACACATTACTGAAAACAGCATTTACTTTTATGTTTCTAGTTTAATTTTAGCATTTTTATTACGCTTTTTTAAATTGGAAATGCAGATGTGAATTTACTCTACTTCGAAAAGTATTTTTATTACCTTTGATAAACGTTTTACGTGCTGTTAAATTATAAACAATATAGTTCAATGCTGAGAAAATTATGTTTAATCTTTTCCTAAAATTCATTTATTTCAAAGTTTGCAGCTTCAGATTAGCATTTATTTAGACTTTTTGAAATTGAAATTTAAATGCGAATGTTCTTATCTACATTTTCATTTCTGGTTCTAAAGTATATTTTTAAAATTCTTGAAATGTTTTACGTGTTATTACTATTTAAACATGAAAATTCATTGATGTTAAACAATGTTTAAACATTTTTCAAAAAATGCATTTATTTTGATGTTTGTAGTTTCATTTTACAAATTATGTTACGCTTTTTTAAATTGGAAATGTGGATGTGAATTTAGTGGTCTGCATTTTATTGCATTTCAGAAAAGTATTTTTACAACCTCTTACAAACGTTTGACATGTGCTGTTTATATATAAACAACGTAGTTCATAGCTCAGAACACAGTTTAAGCTGAAAAGCATTTATTTCAATGTTTGCAACTTTGATTTAGCAGTTATTTGTACTTTTTGAAATTGAAATTTAAATGCGCATTTCGTTATCTACATTTTGCTCTCTGGTTGTAAAGTACATTTTTAAACATCTTTGAAAGGCTATTAATATTTAAACTTACAGTTCATAGGTGTGAAACAATGTTTAAACATTTCCTAATAATACATTTATATTCATGTTTGTGGCTTCATTTTTGAAATTATATAATGCTCTTTTTAAAATTGGAAATATGGATGTGAATTTACTGTTTTATTTTATTTTATATCCTGTTAGAAAAGTATTTTTACAACCTCTGACAAACATTTTACATGTTCTATTCATAAATAAACAATGTTCATAGCTTAGAAAACCATGTTTAATCTTTTCGTGAAAAGCATTTATTTCAGAGTTTGCTGCTTCATATAAGCATTTATTTATACACATTGAAATTGAAATTTAAATGTGACTTTCTTCCTCTACATTTTGATTTCTTGTTCTAAAGTATATTTTTAAACTTCTTGAAACGTTTTACGTGGTATTAATATTTAAACATTTCTCAAAAAACCATTTACTTTTATGTTTCTAGTTTCATTTTAGAAATTATATTAGGCTTTTTTAAATTGGAAATGTGGAAGTGAATACATTGTTCTACATTTTATTTCCTTTTAGGAAAGTATTTTTACAACCTCTGAAAAACATTTTACATTTGTTGTTGAACAATAAACAACGTAGTTCATAGCTGTGAAAACCATGTTTAATAATTTCCTGAAAAGCATTTATTTCAATATATGTGGCTTCATATTAGCATTTATTTATACTTTTTGAAATGAAATTTAAATGTGAATTTCTTTATCTCCACATTTCTCTTTCTGGTTGTAACCAATATTTTTAAACTTCTTTTAACGTTTGACAAAGGCTATTAATATTTGCAAATGAAAGTTCATAGATGTGAAAAAATGTTAAAACCGCATTTACGTTTATGTTCGTAGTTTCCTTTTAGCATTTTTTTCTGCTTTTTGATAAACGTTTTACATGTGTTGTTAAAGTATAAACAACGGAGTTTATAGCTGAGAGAACTATTTTTAATCTTTTCCTAAAAAGCATATATTTCAATGTTTGCATTTATTTAGACTTTTTGATTTTGAAATTTAAATGCGAATGTTCTTATCTACATTTTGATTTCTGCTTCTAAATTATATTTTTAAACCTTGAAATGTTTTACATGTTATTAATATTTAAACATGAAAATTTATATTTGTGAAACAATGTTTAAACATTTCTTAAAAAGCATTTACTTTTATGCTTGTAGTTTCATTTTAGAAATTATATTAGGCTTTTTTAAATTGGAAATGTGGATTTGATTTTAGTATTCTGCATTTTATTCCCTTTCAGAAAAGTATTTTTACAACCTCTTACAAACGTTTTACATGTGCTGTTTATATATAAACAATTTAGATCATAGCTACACAGTTTAACCTGAAAAGCATTTATTTCAATGTTTGCAACTTCGATTTAGCAGTTATTTGTACTTTTTAAAATTGAAATTTAAATGCAAATTTCATTATCTACATTTTGCTCTCTGGTTAAAGTACATTTTTAAACATCTTTGAAAGGCTATTAATATTTAAACTTACAGTTCATAGGTGTGAAAAAATGTTTTAACATTTCCTAATAAGCCATTTATATTAATGTTTATACCTTTATTTTCTAAATTATATTATGCTTTTTTAATTTGGAAGTGTGGATATGAATTTATAGTTCTGCATTTTATTCCCTTTGAGAAAAGTATTTTTACAACCTCTAACAAACGTTTTACATGTGCTGTTTATATATAAAGACTGTAGTTCATAGCTGAGAACATAGTTTAACCTGAAAAGCATTCAATTCTTTGTTTGCAGCTTCATATTTGCATTTATTTATACTATGTGAAAATGAAATTTAAATGCGACTTTCTTTATCTACATTTTGTTTTCTGGTTCTAAGGTATATTTTAAATCTTCCTTAAACGTTTTTCTAAGGCTACCAATATTTAAACATGAAGGTTCATAGATGTGTAACAATGATTAAACATTTCTCAAAAAAAGCATTTATTTTTATGTTTAGTTTCATTTTAGCATTTATATTATGCTTTATTAAATTGGAAATGTAGCTGTGAAATTACTGTTCTACTTCGAAAAGTATTTTTACAACCTGTGATAAATGTTTTACATGTCCTGTTAAACTATAAACAACGTAGTTCAATGCTGAGAAAACTATGCTTAATCTTTTCATAAAAAGCATTTATTTCAATGTTTTCAGCTTCATATTAGCATTTAATTCGATATTTTGAAATTGAAATTTAAATGCACATGTTCTTATCTACATTTTGATTTCGGGTTCTAAAGTATATTTTTAAACATCTTGAAACCTTTCACGTGTTATTAATATGTAAACATTAAAATTCAGAGATGTTAAACAATGTTTAAACATTTCCCAAAAAAAGCATTTATTTTTATGTTTAGTTTCATTTTAGCATTTATATTATGCTTTATTAAATTGGAAATGTACCTCTGAAATTGCTGTTCTACTTCGAAAAGTATTTTTACAACCTGTGATAAACGTTTTACATGTGCTGTTAAACTATAAACAATGTAGTTCAATGCTGAGAAAACTACGTTTAATCTTTTCCTAAAAAGCATTTATTTCAATGTTTTCAGCTTCATATTAGCATTTAATTCGATATTTTGAAATTGAAATTTAAATGCGATTGTTCTTATCGATATTTTGATTTCTGGTTCTAAAGTATATTTTTAAACTTCTTGAAACGTTCTACGGGTTATTAATATTTATACATAAATATTCATAGATATGAAAAAATGTTTAAACATTTCTCAAAAAAAGCATTTAGTTTTATGTTTGTAGTTTCATTTTACACATTATGTTATGCTTTTTTAAATTGGAAATGTGGATGTGAATTTATTCTTCTGCATTTTATTCCCTTTCAGAAAAACATTTTTACAAACTCTAACAAATGTATTACATGTGCTGTTTATATATAAACAATGTAGTTCATAGCTGACAACACAGTTTAACCTGAAAAGCATTTATTTCAATGTTTGCAACTTCAATTTAGCAGTTATTTATACTTTTTGAAATTGATATTTAAATGCAAATTTAGTTATCTACATTTTGCTCTCTGGTTGTAAAGTACATTTTTAAACATCTTTAAAAGGCTATTAATATTTAGGTGTGAAACAATGTTTAAACATTTCCTAATAATACATTGATATTCATGTTTGTGGCTTCATTTTTGAAATTATATAATGCTTTTTTTAAATTGGAAATATGGGTGTGAATTACCTGTTTTATTTTATTTTATTTCCTGTTAGAAAAGTATTTTTACAACCTCTGACAAACATTTTACACGTTCTATTCATATATAAACAACATTCATAGCTTAGAAAACCATGTTTAATCTTTTCCTGAAAAGCATTTATTTCAGAGTGTGCAGCTTCATATAAGCATTTATTTATACACATTGAAATTGAAATTTAAATGTGACTTTCTTTCTCTACATTTTGATTTCTGGTTCTAAAGTATATTTTTAAACTTCTTGAAACATTTTACGTGTTATTAATATTTAAACATTCAAATTTATAGTTGTGAAACAATGTTTAAAAAGTTCTCAAAAAAAACATTTACTTTCATGCGGACTAGAAGGGCCTAATGTCCTGTTTCCATGCTGTAATTGTTATGTTATTTGTTATGTTATGTTATGTTATGTTTGTAGTTTCATTTTAGAAATTATATTAGGCTTTTTTTAAATTGGAAATGTGGAAGTGAATACATTGTTCTACATTTTATTTCCTTTTAGAAAAGTATTTTTATACCCTCTGAAAAATGTTTTACATTTGTTGTTGAACTATAAACAACGTAGTTCATAGCTGTGAAAACCATGTTTAATAATTTCCTGAAAAGCATTTATTTCAATATATGTGGCTTCATATTAGAATTTATTTATACGTTTTGAAATGAAATTTAAATGTGAATTTCTTTATCTCTACATTTCTCTTTCTGGTTGTAACCAATATTTTTAAACTTCTTTTAACGTTTGAAAAAGGCTATTAATATTTACATAGGAAGTTCATAGATGTGAAAAAATGTTAAAACCGCATTTACGTTTATTTTCGTAGTTTCCTTTTAGCATTTTTATTCTACTTTTTTATAAACGTTTTACATTGTTGTTAAACTATAAACATCAGAGTTCATAGCTGAGACAACCATTTTTAATCTTTTCCTAAAAAGCATATATTTCAATGTATGCATTTATTTATACTTTTTGATATCGAAATTTAAATGCGAATGATCTTATCCACATTTTGATTTCTGCTTCTAAAGTATATTTTTAAACCTTGAAATGTTTTACGTGTTATTAATATTTAAACATGAAAATTCATAGATGTGAAAAAATGTTTAAACATTTCTCAAAAAAAGCATTTATTTTTATGCTTGTAGTTTCATTTTAGAAATTATTTTACGTTTTTTAAAATTGGAAAAGTGGATTTGAATTTAGTGTTCTGCATTTTATTCCCTTTCAGAAAAAGTATTTTTATAACCTCTTACAAACGTTTTACATGTGCTGTTTATATATAAACAACGTAGATCATAGCTCAGAACACAGTTTAACCTGAAAAGCATTTATTTCAATGTTTGCAACTTTGATTTAGCAGTTATTTGTACTTATTGAAAATGAAATTTAAATGCGCATTTCGTTATCTACATTTTGCTCTCTGGTTGTAAAGTACATTTTTAAACATCTTTGAAAGGCTATTAATATTTAAACACAGGTCATAGGTGTGAAACAATGTTTAAACATTTCCTAATAATACATTTATATTCATGTTTGTTGCTTCATTTTCTAAATTATATTATGCTTTTTTAAATTGGAAATATGGATGTGAATTTACATTTACGTGTTATTAATATTTAAACATGAAAATTCATAGATTTGAAACAATGTTTAAACATTTCTCAAAAAAGCATTTATTTCTATGTTTGTAGTTTCATTTAGCCTTTATATTATTCTTTTTAAAATTGAAACGTGGATGTCAATTTCCTGACTAAATTTTTTTTTGCTTTTAGAAAAGTACATTTTACAACCACTGACAATATTTTAAATGTGCTGTTAAACTATAAACAATGAAGATCAAAGCTGAGAGAACTATGTTTAATCTTTTCCTGAGAAGCATTTATTTCAATGTTTGCAGCTTCATGTTAGCATTTATTTAGACTTTTTGAATTTGAAATTTAAATGCGAACGTTCTTATCTACATTTTGATTTCTGGTTCTAAAGTTTATTTTTAAACTTCTTGAAATGTTTTACGTGTTATGAATATTTAAACATGAAAATTCATAGATGTGAAACAATGTTTAAACATTTCTCAAAAAAGCATTTATTTTTATGTTTGTAGTTTCATTTTGGAAATTATATTAGGCTTTTTAAAATTGGAAATGTGGACGTGAATTTAGTGTTCAGCATTTTATTTCATTTCAGAAAAGTATTTTTACAACCTCTTACAAATGTTGGACATGTGCTGTTTATTTATAAACAATGTAGTGCATAGCTCAGAACACAGTTTAACCTGAAAAGCATTTATTTCAATGTTTGCAACTTTGATTAGGCAGTTATTTGTACTTTTTCAAAATGAAATTTAATTGCGACTTGCTTTATCGACATTTTGAGTTCTGGTTCAAAGGTATATTTTTAAACTTCTTAGAACGTTTTACTAAGGCTATTAATATTTAAACATGAAAGTTCATAGATGTGGAACAATGTCTAAACATTTCTCAAAAAAGCATTTACTTTTATGTTTATAGTTTCATTTTAGAAATTATATTAGGATTTTTAAAATTGGAAATGTGGAAGTGAATACATTGTTCTACATTTTAGTTCTTTTTAGAAATGTATTTTTACAACCTCTGAAAAACGTTTTACATTTGTTGTTGAACTATAAATTATGTAGTTCATAGCTGAGAAAACCATGTTTAATTTTTTCCTGAAAAGCATTTATTTCAATGTTTGCTGCTTCATATTAGCATTTATTTATACATTTTGAAATTAAATTTCAATGCGAATTTCTTTATCTCCACATTTCGCTTTCTGGTTGTAAATAATATTTTTAAACTTCTCTAAATGTTTTACAAAGGATATTAACACTTAAACATGAAAGTTCATAGATGTGAAACCATGTTTACACATTACTGAAAACAGCATTTACTTTTATGTTTCTAGTTTAATTTTAGCATTTTTATTACGCTTTTTTAAATTGGAAATGCAGATGTGAATTTACTCTACTTCGAAAAGTATTTTTATTACCTTTGATAAACGTTTTACGTGCTGTTAAATTATAAACAACATAGTTCAATGCTGAGAAAACTATGTTTAATCTTTTCCTAAAATTCATTTATTTCAAAGTTTGCAGCTTCAGATTAGCATTTATTTAGACTTTTTGAAATTGAAATTTAAATGCGAATGTTCTGATCTACATTTTCATTTCTGGTTCTAAAGTATATTTTTAAAATTCTTGAAATGTTTTACGTGTTATTACTATTTAAACATGAAAATTCATAGATGTTAAACAATGTTTAAACATTTTTCAAATAATGCGTTTATTTTGATGTTTGTAGTTTCATTTTACAAATTATGTTACGCTTTTTTAAATTGGAAATGTGGATGTGAATTTAGTGGTCTGCATTTTATTGCATTTCAGAAAAACATTTTTACAAACTCTAACAAACGTATTACATGTGCTGTTTATATATAAACAACGTAGTTCATAGCTCAGAACACAGTTTAAGCTGAAAAGCATTTATTTCAATGTTTGCAACTTTGATTTAGCAGTTATTTGTACTTTTTGAAATTGAAATTTAAATACAAATTTTGTTATCTACATTTTGCTCTCTGGTTGTAAAATACATTTTTAAACATGTTTAAAAGGCTATTAATATTTAAACTTACAGTTCATAGGTGTGAAACAATGTTTAAACATTTCCTAATAATACATTTATATTCATGTTTGTGGCTTCATTTTTGAAATTATATAATGCTCTTTTTAAAATTGGAAATATGGATGTGAATTTACTGTTTTATTTTATTTTATATCCTGTTAGAAAAGTATTTTTACAACCTTTGACAAACATTTTACATGTTCTATTCATATATAAACAATGTTCATAGCTTAGAAAACCATGTTTAATCTTTTCGTGAAAAGCATTTATTTCAGAGTTTGCTGCTTCATATAAGCATTTATTTATACACATTGAAATTGAAATTTAAATGTGACTTTCTTCCTCTACATTTTGATTTCTGGTTCTAAAGTATGTTTTTAAACTTCTTGAAACGTTTTACGTGGTATTAATATTTAAACATACAAATTTATAGTTGTGAAACAATGTTTAAACATTTCTCAAAAAAGCATTTACTTTTATGTTTGTAGTTTCATTTTAGAAATTATATTAGGCTTTTTTAAATTGGAAATGTGGAAGTGAATACATTGTTCTACATTTTATTTCCTTTTAGGAAAGTATTTTTACAACCACTGAAAAAATTTTACATTTGTTGTTGAACAATAAACAACGTAGTTCATAGCTGTGAAAACCATGTTTAATAATTTCCTGAAAAGCATTTATTTCAATATATGTGGCTTCATATTAGCATTAATTTATACTTTTTGAAATGAAATTTAAATGTGAATTTCTTTATCTCCACATTTCTCTTTCTGGTTGTAACCAATATTTTTAAACTTCTTTTAACATTTGACAAAGGCTATTAATATTTGCAAATGTAAGTTCATAGATGTGAAAAAATGTTAAAACCGCATTTACGTTTATGTTCGTAGTTTCCTTTTAGCATTTTTTTCTGCTTTTTGATAAACGTTTTACATGTGTTGTTAAAGTATAAACAATGGAGTTAATAGCTGAGAGAACTATTTTCAATCTTTTCCTAAAAAGCATATATTTCAATGTTTGCATTTATTTAGACTTTTTGATTTTGAAATTTAAATGCGAATGTTCTTATCTACATTTTGATTTCTGCTTCTAAATTATATTTTTAAACCTTGAAATGTTTTACATGTTATTAATATTTAAACATGAAAATTCATAGATCTGAAACAATGTTTAAACATTTCTCAAAAAAAAGAATTATTTTTATGTTTGTAGTTTCATTTTAGAAATTATTTTACGCTTTTTTGAATTGGAAATGTGGATTTGAATTTAGTGTTCAGCATTTTATTCCCTTTCAGAAAAGTGTTTTTACAACCTCTTACAAACATTTTACATGTGCTGTTTATATATAAACAACATAGATCAAAGCTGAGAACACAGTTTAACCTGAAAAGCATTTATTTCAATGTTTGCAACTTCGATTTAGCAGTTATTTGTACTTTTTAAAATTGAAATTTAAATGCGAATTTCGTTACCTGCATTTTTAAAACATCTTTAAAAGGCTATTAATATTTAAACTTACAGTTCATAGGTGTGAAACAATGCTTTAACATTTCCTAATAAGCCATTTATAATAATGTTTGTAGCTTCATTTTCTAAATTATATTATGCTTTTTTAAATTGGAAGTGTGGATGTGAATTTACTGTTCTACATTTTATTTCCTTTCAGAAAAGTATTTTTAGAACCTCTGACAAATGTTTTACATGTTCTGTTCATATATAATCAACATTTTCTTTGGCTTGGCTTCTCGGACGAAGATTTATTGAGGGGGTAAAAGTCCACGTCAGCTGCAGGCTCGTTTGTGGCTGGCAAGTCCGATGCGGGACAGGCAGACACGGTTGCAGCGGCTGCAGGGGAAAATTGGTTGGTTGGGGTTGGGTTATGGGTTTTTCCTCCTTTGCCTTTTATCAGTGAGGTGGGCTCTGCGGTCTTCTTCAAAGGAGGTTGCTGCCCGCCAAACTGTGAGGCTCCAAGATGCACGGTTTGAGGCAATATCAGCCCACTGGTGGTGGTCAATGTGGCAGGCACCAAGAGGTTTCTTTAGGCAGTCCTTGTACCTTTGGTGCACCTCTGTCACGGTGGCCAGTGGAGAGCTCGCCATATAACACGATCTTGGGAAGGCGATGGTCCTCCATTCGGGAGACGTGACCCTCCCAGCGCATCTGGATCTTCAGCAGCGTTGAATCAACGTTCACAGCTTATAAAACCATGTTTAATCTTTTCCTCTTAAGCATTTATTTCAGAGTGTGCAGCTTCATATGATCATTTATTTATATATCTTGAAATTGAAATTCAAATGCCACTTTCTTTCTCTACATTTTGATTTTTGGTTCTAAAGTGTATTTTTAAACTTCTTCGAATGTTTTACGTTATTAATATTTAAACATGAAAATTCATAGATGTGAAACAATGCTTAAACTTTTCTCAAAAAAACATTTATTTTTATGTTTGTAGTTTCATTTTGGCCTTTATAGTATTCTTTTTAAAATTGAAATGTGGATGTCAATTCCCTGATTAAATTTTGTTTTCTTATAGAAAAGTACATTTTACAATCACTGACAATGTTTTAAAAGTGCTGTTAAACTATAAACAATGAAGTTCAAAGTTGAGTATGCAATGTTAAATGTTTTCCCAACAAAGCATTCATTTCAATGTTTGCAGCTTCATATTCGCATTTATTTATACTACGTGAAAATGAAATTTAAATGCAACTTTCTTTATCTACATATTGTTTTCTGGTTATATTTTTAATATCCTTTAAACGTTTTACCAACGCTACCAATATTTAAACATGAAGGTTCATAGATGTGTAACAATGTTTAAACATTTCTCAAAAAAGCATTTATTTTTATGTTCAGTTTCATTTTAGCATTTATATTATTCTTTATTAAATTGGAAATGTAGCTCTGAAATTACTGTTCTACTTCAAAAAGTAGTTTTACAATCTGTGATAAACATTTTACATGTGCTGTTCAACTATAAACAACGTACTTCAATGCTGAGAAAACTATGCTTAATCATTTCCTAAAAAGCATATATTTCAATGTTTGCATTTATTTAGACATTTTGATATTGAAATTTAAATGCGAATGTTCTTATCTACATTTTGATTTCTGCTTCTAAAGTATATTTTTAAAATTCTTGAAATGTTTTATGTGTTATTACTATTTAAACATTAAAATTCATAGATGTTAAACAATGTTTAAACATTTTTCAAAAAATGCGTTTATTTTGATGTTTGTAGTTTCATTTTACAAATTATGTTATGCTTTTTTAAATTGGAAATGTGGATGTGAATTTAGTGGTCTGCATTTTATTGCATTTCAGAAAAGTATTTTTACAACATCTTACAAACGTTTGACATGTGCTGTTTATATATAAACAACGTAGTTCATAGCTCAGAACACAGTTTAAGCTGAAAAGCATTTATTTCAATGTTTGCAACTTTGATTTAGCAGTTATTTGTACTTTTTGAAATTGAAATTTAAATACAAATTTTGTTATCTACATTTTGCTCTCTGGTTGTAAAATACATTTTTAAACATGTTTAAAAGTCTATTAATATTTAAACTTACAGGTCATAGGTGTGAAACAATGTTTAAACATTTCCTAATAATACATTTATATTCATGTTTGTGGCTTCAGTTTTGAAATTATATAATGCTTTTTTTAAAATTGGAAATATGGATGTGAATTTACTGTTTTATTTTATTTTATATCCTGTTAGAAAAGTATTTTTACAACCTCTGACAAACATTTTACATGTTCTATTCATATATAAACAATGTTCATAGCTTAGAAAACCATGTTTAATCTTTTCCTGAAAAGCATTTATTTCAGAGTGTGCAGCTTCATATAAGCATTTATTTATACACATTGAAATTGAAATTTAAATGTGACTTTCTTTCTCTACATTTTGATTTCTGGTTCTAAAGTATATTTTTAAACTTCTTGAAACGTTTTACGTGGTATTAATATTTAAACATTCAAATTTATAGTTGTGAAGCAATGTTTAAACATTTCTCAAAAGAAAGCATTTATTTTTATGTTTGTAGTTTCATTTTAGAAATTATTTTACGCTTTTTTGAATTGGAAATGTGGATTTGAATTTAGTGTTCAGCATTTTATTCCCTTTCAGAAAAGTATTTTTACAACCTCTTACAAACGTTTTACATGTGCTGTTTATATATAAACAACGTAGATCATAGGTCAGAACACAGTTTAACCTGAAAAGCATTTATTTCAATGTTTGCAACTTCGATTTAGCAGTTATTTGTACTTTTTGAAATTGAAATTTAAATGCGAATTTCATTATCTACATTTTGCTCTCTGGTTGTAAAGTACATTTTTAAACATCTTTAAAAGGTTATTAATATTTAAACTTACAGTTCATATGTGTGAAACAATGTTTTAACATTTCCTAATAAGCCATTTATATTAATGTTTGTAGCTTCATTTTCTAAATTATATTATGCTTTTTTTAAATTGGAAGTGTGAATGTGAATTTACTGTGCTACATTTTATTTCCTTTCAGAAAAGAATTTTTAGAACCTCTGACAATTGTTTTACATGTTCTGTTCATATATAAACAACGTTCACAGCTTATTAAACCATGTTTAATCTTTTCCTGTAAAGCATTTATTTCAGAGTGTGCAGCTTCACATAATCATTTATTTATATATCTTGAAATTGAAATTCAAATGCCACTTTCTTCCTCTACATTTTGATTTCTGGTTCTAAAGTATACTTTTAAACTTCTTGGAATGTTTTACGTTATTAATATTAAAACATGAAAATTCATAGATGTGAAACAATGTTTAAACTTTTCTCAAAAAATCATTTATTGTTATGGTTGTAGTTTCATTAAAATTGAAATGTGGATGTCAATTCCCTGATTAAATTTTGTTTGCTTTTAGAAAAGTACATTTTACAACCACTGACAATGTTTTAAAAGTGCTGTTAAACTATAAACAACCAAGTTCAAAGTTGAGTCTTCAATGTTAAATGTTTTCCCAACAAAGCATTCATTTCAATGTTTGCAGCTTCATATTCGCATTTATTTATACTACGTGAAAATGAAATTTAAATGCAACTTTCTTCATCTACATTTTGTTTTCTGGTTCTAAGGTATATTTTTAATCTTCTTTAAACGTTTTACCATGGCTACCAATATTTAAAAATGAAGGTTCATTGATGAGTAACAATGCAATGTTTAAACATTTCTCAAAAAAGCATTTATTTTTATGTTTAGTTTCATTTTATCATTTTTATTATGCTTTATTAAATTGGAAATATAGCTGTGAAATTACTGTTCTACTTTGAAAAGTATTTTTACAACCTGTGATAAACGTTTTACATGTGCTGTTAAACTATAAACAACGTAGTTCAATGCTGAGAAAACTATGTTTCATATTTTCCTAAAAAGTATTTATTTCAATGTTTGCAGCTTCAGATTAGCATTAATTTCGACTTTTTGAAATTGAAATTTAAATGTGAATGTTCTTATCGACATTTTGCTTTCTGGTTCTAAAGTAAAAATTTAAACTCCCTGAAACATTTTATGTGTTATTAATATTTAATCATGAAAATTCATAGATGTGAAACAATGTTTAAACATTGTTTCTGGTTGTAAACAATATGTTTAAACTTCTTTAAACATTTTACAAATGCTATTAATATTTAAAAATGAAAGTTCATAGATGTGAAACCATGTTTACACATTACTGAAAACAGCATTTACTTTTAGGTTTCTAGTTTCATTTTAGCATTTTTATTATGCTTTTTTAAATTGGAAATGCAGATGTGAATTTACTCTACTTCGAAAAGTATTTTTATAACCTTTGATAATGTTTTACGTGCTGTTAAACTATAAACAACGTAGTTCAATGCTGAGAAAACTATGTTTAATCTTTTCCTAAAAAGCATTTATATTAGCATTCATATTAGCATTTATTTTGACTTTTTGAAATTGAAATTTAAATGCGAAAGTTCTTGTCTAAATTTTGATTTCTGTTTCTAAAGTATATTTTTAAACTTCTTGAAACGTTTCACGTGTTATTCATATTTAAACATGAAAATTCATTGATGTTAAACAATGTTTAAACATTCCACAAAAAAAGCATTTATTTTTTATGTTTGTAGTTTCATTTTAGAAATTATGTTACGCTGTTATAAATTGGAAATGTGGATGTGAATTTATTGTTCTGCATTTTATTCGTTTTGAGAGAAGTATTTTTACAACCTCTAACAAACGTTTTACATGTGCTGTTTATATATAAAGAACGTAGTTCATAGCTGAGAACACAGTTTAACCTGAAAAGCATTTATTTCAATGTTTCCAACTTCGATTTAGCAGTTATTTGTACTTTTTGAAATTGAAATTTAAATGCGACTTGCTTTATCAATATTTTGATTTCAGGTTCAAAGGTATATTTTTAAATTTCTTAGAACGTTTTACAAAGGCTATTAATATTTAAACATGAAAGTTCATAGATGTGGAACAATGTCTAAACATTTCTCAAAAAAGCATTTACTTTTATGTTTGTAGTTTCATTTTTGAAATTATATCAGGCTTTTTAAAATTGGAAATGTGGAAATGAATACATTGTTCTACATTTTATTTCTTTTTAGAAAAGTATTTTTACAACCTCTGAAAAAAGTTTTACATTTGTTGTAGAACTATAAAGAATGTAGTTCATAGCTGAGAAAAGCATGTTTAATCTTTTCCTGAAAAGCATTTATTTCAATGTTTGCTGCTTCATATTAGCATTTATTGATGCTTTTTGAAATTAAATTTCAATGCGAATTTCTTTATCTCCACATTTTGCTTTCTCGTTGTAAACAATATTTTAAAACTTCTTTAAACGTTTTACAAATGCTATTAATATTTAAAAATGAAAGTTCATAGATGTGAAACCATGTTTAAACATTACTGAAAACCGCATTTACTTTAATGTTTGTAGTTTCCTTTTAGCATTTTTATTATGCTTTTTTTAATTGGAAATGCAGATGTGAATTTACTCTACTTCGAAAAGTAGTTTTACAACCTTTGATAAACGTTTTAAATGTCTTGTTAAACTATAAACAACGGAGTTCATAGCTGAGAGAACTATTTTTAATCTTTTCCTAAAAAGCATATATTTCAATGTTTGCATTTATTTAGACTTTTTGATATTGAAATTTAAATGCAAATGTTCTTATCTACATTTTGATTTCTGCTTCTAAAGTATATTTTTAAACCTTGAAATGTTTTACGTGTTATTAATATTTAAACATTTAAATTCATAGATGTGATACAATGTTTAAACATTTCTCAAAAGAAAGCATTTATTTTTATGTTTGTAGTTTCATTTTAGAAATTATTTTACGCTTTTTTAAATTGGAAATGTGGATTTGAATTTAGTGTTCTGCATTTTATTCCCTTTCAGAAAAGTATTTTTACAACCTCTTACAAACGTTTTACATGTGCTGTTTATATATAAACAACGTAGATCATAGGTCAGAACACAGTTTAACCTGAAAAGCATTTATTTCAATGTTTGCAACTTCGATTTAGCAGTTATTTGTACTTTTTGAAATTGAAATTTAAATGCGAATTTCATTATCTACATTTTGCTCTCTGGTTGTAAAGTACATTTTTAAACATCTTTAAAAGGTTATTAATATTTAAACTTACAGTTCATATGTGTGAAACCATGTTTTAACATTTCCTAATAAGCCATTTATATTAATGTTTGTAGCTTCATTTTCTAAATTATATTATGCTTTTTTAAAATTGGAAGTGTGAATGTGAATTTACTGTTCTACATTTATTTCCTTTCAGAAAAGAATGTTTAGAACCTCTGACAAATGTTTTACATGTTCTGTTCATATATAAACAACGTTCACAGCTTATTAAACCATGTTTAATCTTTTCCTGTAAAGCATTTATTTCAGAGTGTGCAGCTTCACATAATCATTTATTTATATATCTTGAAATTGAAATTCAAATGCCACTTTCTTCCTCTATATTTTGATTTCTGGTTCTAAAGTATACTTTTAAACTTCTTGGAATGTTTTACATTATTAATATTAAAACATGAAAATTCATAGATGTGAAACAATGCTTAAACTTTTCTCAAAAAATCATTTATTTTTATGGTTGTAGTTTCATTTTGGCCTTTATATTATTCTTTTTAAAATTGAAATGTGGATGTCAATTCCCTGATTAAATTTTGTTTGCTTTTAGAAAAGTACATTTTACAACCACTGACAATGTTTTAAAAGTGCTGTTAAACTATAAACAACCAAGTTCAAAGTTGAGTATTCAATGTTAAATGTTTTCCCAACAAAGCATTCATTTCAATGTTTGCAGCTTCATATTCGCATTTATTTATACTACGTGAAAATGAAATTTAAATGCAACTTTCTTTATCTACATTTTGTTTTCTGGTTCTAAGGTATATTTTTAATCCTCTTTAAACGTTTTACCATGGCTACCAATATTTAAACATGAAGGTTCATTGATGTGTAAAAATGCAATGTTTAAACATTTCTCAAAAAAGCATTTATTTTTATGTTTAGTTTCATTTTATCATTTTTATTATGCTTTATTAAATTGGAAATATAGCTGTGAAATTACTGTTCTACTTTGAAAAGTATTTTTACAACCTGTGATAAACGTTTTACATGTGCTGTTAAACTATAAACAACGTAGTTCAATGCTGAGAAAACTATGTTTCATATTTTCCTAAAAAGTATTTATTTCAATGTTTGCAGCTTCAGATTAGCATTAATTTCGACTTTTTGAAATTGAAATTTAAATGTGAATGTTCTTATCGACATTTTGCTTTCTGGTTCTAAAGTATATATTTAAACTCCCTGAAACATTTTATGTGTTATTAATATTTAATCATGAAAATTCATAGATGTGAAACAATGTTTAAACATTGTTTCTGGTTGTAAACAATATGTTTAAACTTCTTTAAACATTTTACAAATGCTATTAATATTTAAAAATGAAAGTTCATAGATGTGAAACCATGTTTACACATTACTGAAAACAGCATTTACTTTTAGGTTTCTAGTTTCATTTTAGCATTTTTATTATGCTTTTTTAAATTGGAAATGCAGATGTGAATTTACTCTACTTCGAAAAGTATTTTTATAACCTTTGATAATGTTTTACGTGCTGTTAAACTATAAACAACGTAGTTCAATGCTGAGAAAACTATGTTTAATCTTTTCCTAAAAAGCATTTATATTAGCATTCATATTAGCATTTATTTTGACTTTTTGAAATTGAAATTTAAATGCGAAAGTTCTTGTCTACATTTTGATTTCTGTTTCTAAAGTATATTTTTAAACTTCTTGAAACGTTTCACGTGTTATTCATATTTAAACATGAAAATTCATTGATGTTAAACAATGTTTAAACATTCCACAAAAAAAGCATTTATTTTTTATGTTTGTAGTTTCATTTTAGAAATTATGTTACGCTGTTATAAATTGGAAATGTGGATGTGAATTTATTGTTCTGCATTTTATTCCTTTTGAGAGAAGTATTTTTACAACCTCTAACAAACGTTTTACATGAGCTGTTTATATATAAAGAACGTAGTTCATAGCTGAGAACACAGTTTAACCTGAAAAGCATTTATTTCAATGTTTCCAACTTCGATTTAGCAGTTATTTGTACTTTTTGAAATTGAAATTTAAATGCGACTTGCTTTATCAATATTTTGATTTCAGGTTCAAAGGTATATTTTTAAATTTCTTAGAACGTTTTACAAAGGCTATTAATATTTAAACATGAAAGTTCATAGATGTGGAACAATGTCTAAACATTTCTCAAAAAAGCATTTACTTTTATGTTTGTAGTTTCATTTTTGAAATTATATCAGGCTTTTTAAAATTGGAAATGTGGAAATGAATACATTGTTCTACATTTTATTTCTTTTTAGAAAAGTATTTTTACAACCTCTGAAAAACTTTTACATTTGTTGTTGAACTATAAAGAATGTAGTTCATAGCTGAGAAAAGCATGTTTAATCTTTTCCTGAAAAGCATTTATTTCAATGTTTGCAACTTCGATTTAGCAGTTATTTGTACTTTTTGAAATTGAAATTTAAATGCGACTTGCTTTATCGACATTTTTATTTCAGGTTCTAAGGTATATTTTTAAACTTATTAGAATATTTTACAAAGGCTGTTAATATTTAAACATGAAAGTTCATAGATGTGGAACAATGTCTAAACATTTCTCAAAAAAGCATTTACTTTTATGTTTGTAGTTTCATTTTAGAAATTATATCAGGCTTTTTTTAATTGGAAATGTGGAAATGAATACATTGTTCTACATTTTATTTCTTTTTAGAAAAGTAGTTTACAACTTCTGAAAATGTTTTACATTTGTTGTTGAACTATAAAGAATGTAGTTCATAGCTGAGAAATGCATGTTTAATCTATTCCTGAAAAGCATTTATTTCAATGTTTGCTGCTTCATATTAGAATTTATTTATACTTTTTGAAATTAAATTTCACAGCAAATTTCTTTATCTCCATATTTCGCTTTCTGGTTGTAAATAATATTTTTATACTTCTTTAAACGTTTTACAAAGGCTATTCATATTTAAACATGAAATTTCATAGATGTGAAACCATGTTTACACATTACTGAAAACAGCATTTACTTTTATGTTTCTAGTTTAATTTTAGCATTTTTATTATGCTTTTTTAAATTGGAAATGCAGATGTGAATTTACTCTACTTTGAAAAGTATTTTTATAACCTATGATAAACGGTTTACGTGCTGTTAAATTATATACAACGTAGTTCAATGCTGAGAAAACTATGTTTAATCTTTTCCTAAAAATCATTTATTTCAAAGTTTGCAGCTTCAGATTAGCATATATTTTGACTTTTTGAAATTGAAATTTAAATGCGAATGTTTTTATCTACATTTTGATTTCTGGTTCTGAAGTAGATTTTTAAACTTCTTGAAATGTTTTACGTGTTATTAATATTTAAACATGAACATTCATTGATGTTAAACAATGTTTAAACATTTCTCAAAAAAAGCATTTAAATTTATGTTTATAGTTTCATTTTACAAATTATGTTATGCTTTTTTAAATTGGAAATGTGGATGTGAATTTAGTGTTCTGCATTTTATTGCATTTCAGAAAAGTATTTTTACAACCTCTTACAAACGTTTGACATGTGCTGTTTATATATAAACAACGTAGTTCATAGCTGAGTTTAACCTGAAAAGCATTTATTTCAATGTTTGCAACTTCGGTTTAGCAGTTATTTATACTTTTTGAAATTTAAATTTAAATGAGAATTTCATTATCTACATTTTGCTCTCTGGTTGTAAAGTACATTTTTAAACATCTATAAAAGGCTATTAATATTTAAACTTTCAGTTCATAGGTGTGAAACAATGTTTAAACATTTCCTAATAATACATTTTTATTCATGTTTGTGGCCTCATTTTTGAAATTATATAATGCTTTTTTAAAATTGGATATATGGATGTGAATTTACTGTTTTATTTTATTTTATTTCCTGTTAGAAAAGTATTTTTACAACCACTGACAAACATTTTACATGTTCTATTCATATATAAACAACGTTCATAGATTCATGTTTAATCTTTTCCTGAAAAGCATTTATTTCAATACATGTGGCTTCATATCAGCATTTATTTACACTTTTTGAAATGAAATTTAAATGCGAATTTCTTTATCTCCACATTTCTTTTTCTGGTTGTAACCAATATTTTTAAACTTCTTTTAATGTTTGACAAGGGCTATTAATATTTACACATGAAAGTTCATAGATGTAAATAAATGTTAAAACACTACTCAAAACAGCATTTACTTTTATCTTTTTAGTTTTATTTTAGCATTTTTATTATGCTTTTCACACGCCCTCCCACCACACTCCTTTCATTACACTCCTTCTCCCAAACTCCCGCGAATCACACGTCCTCCCACAATACACCATCCCACCACACTTCCTCCACTAAACTCCTTCTCCCGCACTCCTGCCCACACAAACTTTCCCACATTACTGAGCACCACACGGTATCCCACCGTACTCCCTTCCCCACATTCCTTCTCCCACACCAACTCGCACCACACGTCCTCCCTCCACACGCCCTCCCACCACGTTTCATAAACTAAACTCTTTCTCCCACCACAGTCATTCCCACCACACACCCGTGACCACAGTCCTTCTAAAACTTTTGTCAGTGGTTGTAAAGTACTTTTCAACAAGAAATTAAAATGTAGATCTCGAAATTCACATCCAGATTTCAATATTAAAAAAGTAAGATATAAATGGTGAAATGAAACTACAAACTTAAAATTAAATGCATTTATGACAAATGTTTAAACATCTATGAATTTTCATGTTTAAATATTAAGACCACTTTTAAAAAGTTGAAAGAAGAGAAAATGTGCTTTACAAGCAGAAATCAAAATGTAGATAAAGAAATTCGCCTTTCAATTTCAATCTCAAACAGTATAAATAAATGCTAATATGAAGCAGCAAAACGTTGAAATAAATGTTTTTAGCAAAAGATTAAACATAGTTTTCTCAGCTTTGAAGTACATTGTACATAGTTTAACAGCACATGTAAAAAGTTTGTCCAAGGTTTTAAAAGTACTTGTCTCCAAGAAAGCCCAATGTAGATCTGTAAATTCACTTCTACACTTTCAATTTTTAAAAGATTCATATAAATGTTAAAATGAAACTACAAACATTAAAATACATGCTTTTATGAGAAATATTTAAGCTTGGTTTCACATCTATGAATTTTCATTTTAAATATTAATAACCTTTTTAAAACTTTCAACAAAGTTTAAAAATATAGTTTACAACCAGAAAAAAAAATGTAGATAAAGAAATACGCGTTTAGATTTCATTTTCAAAAAGTATAAATAAATACCAAAATGAAGGTCTACACATTGCAATAAATGCATTTTAGGAAAAGATTAAATATAGTTTTCTCATCTATGTACTACTTTGTTAATATATTAACAGTCCATGTTAAACGTTTGTCAGAGGTGGTAAAAAACTTTTCTACAAGCAAATAAAATGGAGATCTGGAAATTCACGACCACATTTCAATTTTGAATAGAATTGGTAAAAAGAAATTACAAACATAAAAATAAATGCTTTTTAAACAAATGTTTAATCATGCTCTCACATCTATGAAACAGCACATGTAAAAAGATTGTCAGAGGTTTTAAAAGGACTTTTCTGCAAGAAAATAAAATGTAGATCCGTAAATTCTCTTCTACATTTCAATTTTAATAAAAGAATAACATAAGTGTTAAAATGAAACCACAAGCATTAAAATACATGCTTCTTTGAGAAATGTTTAAACTTTATTTCACATCTATGAATTTTCATGTTTTACTATTAATAGCCATTGTAAAACGTTTAAAAGAAGTTGAAAAACATTCTTTACAAACTGAAACCCTAATTAGATAAAGAAATTCGTTTTTAAATTTCAATTTTAAATAGTATGAATAAATTGTAATATGCAGCTGAAAACATTGAAATAAATGCATTTTAGGAAAAGATTAAACATAGATTTCACATCTATGTTCTTATTTGTTAATATATTAACAGCACATGTAAAAAGTTTGTCAAAGGTTTTAAAAGTACTTGTCTCCAAGATAGCACAATGTAGATCTATAAATTCACTTCTATATTTTCAATTTTTAAAAGATTCATATAAATGTCAAAATGAAACTACAAACATTAAAATTCATGCTTTTATGAGAAATATTTAAGCTTGGTTTTACATCTATGAATTTTCATTTTAAATATTAATAACCTTTGTAAAACTTTCAACAAAGTTTAAAAATATAGTTTACAACCAGAAAAGAAAATGTAGATAAAGAAATACGCATTTAGATTTCATTTTCAAAAAGTATAAATAAATACCAAAATGAAGGTCTACACATTGCAATAAATGCATTTTAGGAAAAGATTAAATATAGTTTTCTCATCTATGTACTACTTTGTTAATATATTAACAGTACATGTAAAACGTTTGTCAGAGGTGGGAAAGCACTTTTCTTCAAGCAAATAAAATGGAGATCTGGAAATTCACGACCACATTTCAATTTTGAAAAGAATTGGTAAAAAGAAATTACAAACATAAAAATAAATGCTTTTTAAACAAATGTTTAATCATGCTTGCACATGTATGTAACAGAAGATGTAAAAAGATTGTCAGAGGTTTTAAAAGTACTTTTCTACAAGAAAATAAAATGTAGATCTGTAAATTCTCTTCTACATTTCAATTTTAAAAAAGAATAACATAAGTGTTACAATGAAACAACAAGCATGAATATACATACTTTTTTGAGAAATGTTTAAAGTTTAATTCACATCTATGAATTTTCATGTTTTAGTATTAATAGCCATTGTAAAACGTTTAAAAGACGTTGAAAAACATACTTTACAAACTGAAAACCTAATTAGATCAAGAAATTCGTTTTGAAATTTCAATTATTTATAGTATGAATAAATGCTAATATGCAGCAGAAAACATTGAAATAAATGCATTTTAGGAAAATATTAAACACAGTTTTCTCATCTATGTACTTCTTTGTTAATATATTAACAGTATATGTAAAACGTTTGTCAGAGGTGGTAAAGCACTTTTCTTCAAGCAAATAAAATGGAGATCTGGAAATTCATGTCCACATTTCAATTTTGAAAAGGTTTGGAAAAAGAAATTACAAACATAAAAATAAATGCTTTTTATAAAAATGTTTAAACATGCTTTCAGATCAATGAAACAGCACATGTAAAAAGTTTGTCAGAGGTTTTAAAAGTTCTTTTCTACAAGAAAATAAAATGAAGATCCATAAATTCACTTCTACATTTCAATTTTAAAAAAGAATAACATAAATGTGAAAATGAAACAACAAACATTAAAATACAGGCTTCTTTGAGAAATGTTCAAACTTTAGTTCACATCTATGAATTTTCATGTTGAAGTATTAATAGCCATTGTAAAACGTTTAAAAGAAGTTGAAAAATATACTTTACAACCTGAACACCACATTAGATAAATAAATTCGTATTAAAATTTTAATTTTACAAAGTATGAATAAATGCTAATATGCAGCTGAAAACATTGAAATAAATGCATTTGAGGAAAAGATTAAAAATCGTTTTCTCATCTATGATCTAAGTTGTTTATATAGAAACAGTACATGTAAAACTTTTGTCAGAGGTTGTAAAGTACTTTTCTACAAGAAATTAAAATGTAAATCTCGAAATTCACATCCAGATTTCAATATTAAAAAAGAAAAATATAAATGGTGAAATGAAACTACAAACATAAAATTAAATGCATTTATGACAAATGTTTAAACATCTATGAATTTTCATGTTTAAATATTAAGACCACTTTTAAAAAGTTGAAAGAAGTAGAAAATGTACTTTACAAGCAGAAATCAAAATGTAGATAAAGAAATTCACCTTTCAATTTCAATCTCAAACAGTATAAGTAAATGCTAATATGAAGATGCAAAACGTTGAAATAAATGTTTTTAGTAAAAGATTAAACATAGTTTTCTCAGCTTTGAAGTACATTGTACATAGTTTAATAGCACATGTAAAAAGTTTGTCCAAGGTTTTAAAAGTACTTGTCTCCAAGAAAGCACAATGTAGATCTGTAAATTCACTTCTACACTTTCAATTTTTAAAAGATTCATATAAATGTTAAAATGAAACTACAAACATTAAAATAAATGCTTTTATGAGAAATATTTAAGCTTGGTTTCACATCTATGAATTTTCATTTTAAATATTAATAACCTTTGTAAAACTTTGAACAAAGTTTAAAAATATAGTTTACAACCAGAAAAGAAAATGTAGATAAAGAAATACGCGTTTAGATTTCATTTTCAAAAAGTATAAATAAATACCAAAATGAAGGTCTACACATTGCAATAAATGCATTTTAGGAAAAGATTAAATATAGTTTTCTCATCTATGTACTACTTTGTTAATATATTAACAGTCCATGTTAAACGTTTGTTTGAGGTGGTTAAGCACTTTTCTACAAGCAAATAAAATGGAGATCTGGAAATTCACGACCACATTTCAATTTTGAAAAGAATTGGTAAAAAGAAATTACAAACATAAAAATAAATGCTTTTTAAACAAATGTTTAATCATGCTTGCACATGTATGAAACAGAAGATGTAAAAAGATTGTCAGAGGTTTTAAAAGTACTTTTCTACAAGAAAATAAAATGTAGATCTGTAAATTCTCTTCTACATTTCAATTTTAAAAAAGAATAACATAAGTGTTACAATGAAACAACAAGCATTAATATACATACTTTTTTGAGAAATGTTTAAAGTTTAATTCACATCTATGAATTTTCATGTTTTAGTATTAATAGCCATTGTAAAACGTTTAAAAGACGTTGAAAAACATACTTTACAAACTGAAACCCTAATTAGATCAAGAAATTCGTTTTGAAATTTCAATTATTTATAGTATGAATAAATGCTAATATGCAGCAGAAAACATTGAAATAAATGCATTTTAGGAAAATATTAAACACAGTTTTCTCATCTATGTACTTCTTTGTTAATATATTAACAGTATATGTAAAACGTTTGTCAGAGGTGGTAAAGCACTTTTCTTCAAGCAAATAAAATGGAGATCTGGAAATTCATGTCCACATTTCAATTTTGAAAAGGTTTGGAAAAAGAAATTACAAACATAAAAATAAATGCTTTTTATAAAAATGTTGAAACATGCTTTCAGATCAATGAAACAGCACATGTAAAAAGTTTGTCAGAAGTTTTAAAAGTACTTTTCTGCAAGAAAATAAAATGTAGATCCGTAAATTCTCTTCTACATTTCAATTTTAATAAAAGAATAACATAAGTGTTAAAATGAAACTACAAGCATTAAAATACATGCTTCTTTGAGAAATGTTTAAACTTTATTTCACATCTATGAATTTTCATGTTTTACTATTAATAGCCATTGTAAAACGTTTAAAAGAAGTTGAAAAACATTCTTTACAAACTGAAACCCTAATTAGATAAAGAAATTCGTTTTTAAATTTCAATTTTAAATAGTATGAATAAATGCTAATATGCAGCTGAAAACATTGAAATAAATGCATTTTAGGAAAATATTAAACATAGATTTCTCATCTATGTTCTTCTTTGTTAATATATTAACAGCACATGTAAAAAGTTTATCAAAGGTTTTAAAAGTACTTGTCTCCAAGATAGCACAATGTAGATCTATAAATTCACTTCTATATTTTCAATTTTTAAAAGATTCATATAAATGTCAAAATGAAACTACAAACATTAAAATTCATGCTTTTATGAGAAATATTTAAGCTTGGTTTTACATCTATGAATTTTCATTTTAAATATTAATAACCTTTGTAAAACTTTCAACAAAGTTTAAAAATATAGTTTACAACCAGAAAAGAAAATGTAGATAAAGAAATACGCATTTAGATTTCATTTTCAAAAAGTATAAATAAATACCAAAATGAAGGTCTACACATTGCAATAAATGCATTTTAGGAAAAGATTGAATATAGTTTTCTCATCTATGTACTACTTTGTTAATATATTAACAGTCCATGTTAAACGTTTGTCAGAGGTGGTTAAGCACTTTTCTACAAGCAAATAAAATGGAGATCTGGAAATTCACGACCACATTTCAATTTTGAAAAGAATTGGTAAAAAGAAATTACAAACATAAAAATAAATGCTTTTTAAACAAATGTTTAATCATGCTTGCACATGTATGAAACAGATGTAAAAAGATTGTCAGAGGTTTTAAAAGTACTTTTCTACAAGAAAATAAAATGTAGATCTGTAAATTCTCTTCTACATTTCAATTTTAAAAAAGAATAACATAAGTGTTAAAATGAAACAACAAGCATTAATATACATACTTTTTTGAGAAATGTTTAAACTTTAATTCACATCTATGAATTTTCATGTTTTAGTATTAATAGCCATTGTAAAACGTTTAAAAGAAGTTGAAAAACATACTTTACAAACTGAAAGCCTAATTAGATCAAGAAATACGTTTTTAAATTTCAATTATTAATAGTATGAATAAATGCTAATATGCAGCTGAAAACATTGAAATAAATGCATTTTAGGAAAATATTAAACACAGTTTTCTCATCTATGTACTTCTTTGTAATATATTAACAGTACATGTAAAACGTTTGTCAGAGGTGGTAAAACTGAGGTCCTCCATCAGCCAGCTCCCCACCATGATTACCAGCCCCCCCACATCTCCATCGGGCACACAAAACTCAAAACGGTCAACCAGTTTACCTATCTCGGCTGCACCATTTCATCAGATGCAAGGATCGACAATGGGATAGACCACAGACTCGCCAAGGCAAATAGCGCCTTTGGAAGACTACACAAAAGAGTCTGGAAAAACAACCAACTGAAAAACCTCACAAAGATAAGCGTATGCAGAGTCGTTGTCATACCCACACTCCTGTTCGGCTCCGAATCATGGGTCCTCTACCGGCAACACCTACGGCTCCTAGAACGCTTCCACCAGCGTTGTCTCCGCTCCATCCTCAACATCCATTGGAGCGCTTACATCCCTAACGTCGAAGTACTCGAAATGGCAGAGGTCGACAGCATCGAGTCCACGCTACTGAAGATACAGCTGCGCTGGATGGGTCACGTCTCCAGAATGGAGGACCATCGCCTTCCCAAGATCGTTTTATATGGCGAGCTCTCCACTGGCCACCGTGACAGAGGTGCACCAAAGAAAAGGTACAAGGACTGCCTAAAGAAATCTCTTGGTGCCTGCCACATTGACCACCGCCAGTGGGCTGATAACGCCTCAAACCGTGCATCTTGGCGCCTCACAGTTTGGAGGGCAGGAACCTCCTTTGAAGAAGACCGCAGAGCCCACCTCACTGACAAAAGGCAAAGGAGGAAAAACCCAACACCCAACCCCAACCAACCAATTTTCCCCTGCGACCGCTGCAATCGTGTCTGCCTGTCCCGCATCGGACTTGTCAGCCACAAACGAGCCTGCAGCTGACGTGGACTTTTTACCCCCTCCATAAATCTTCGTCCGCGAAGCAAAGCCAAAGAAAAAAAGATGTAAAACGTTTGTCAGAGGTGGTAAAGCACTTTTCTTCAAGCAAATAAAATGGAGATCTGGAAATTCACGACCACATTTCAATTTTGAAAAGATTTGGAAAAAGAAATTACAAACATAAAAATAAATGCTTTTTATAAAAATGTTTAAACATGCTTTCAGATCTATGAAACAGCACATGTAAAAAGTTTGTCAGAGGTTTTAAAAGTACTTTTCTACAAGAAAATAAAATGAAGATCCATAAATTCACTTCTACATTTCAATTTTAAAAAAGAATAACATAAATGTTAAAATGAAACAACAAACATTAAAATACATGCTTCTTTGAGAAATGTTTAAACTTTATTTCACATCTATGAATTTTCATGTTTTACTATTAATAGCCATTGTAAAACGTTTAAAAGAAGTTGAAAAACATTCTTTACAAACTGAAACCCTAATTAGATAAAGAAATTCGTTTTTAAATTTCAATTTTAAATAGTATGAATAAATGCTAATATGCAGCTGAAAACATTGAAATAAATGCATTTTAGGAAAAGATTAAACATAGATTTCTCATCTATGTTCTTCTTTGTTAATATATTAACAGCACATGTAAAAAGTTTATCAAAGGTTTTAAGAGTACTTGTCTCCAAGATAGCACAAGGTAGATCTATAAATTCACTTCTATATTTTCAATTTTTAAAAGATTCATATAAATGTTAAAATGAAACTACAAACATTAAAATTCATGCTTTTATGAGAAATATTTAAGCTTGGTTTTACATCTATGAATTTTCATTTTAAATATTAATAACATTTGTAAAACTTTCAACAAAGTTTAAAAATATAGTTTACAACCAGAAAAGAAAATGTAGATAAAGAAATACGCATTTAGATTTCATTTTCAAAAAGTATAAATAAATACCAAAATGAAGGTCTACACATTGCAATAAATGCATTTTAGGAAAAGATTGAATATAGTTTTCTCATCTATGTACTACTTTGTTAATATATTAACAGTCCATGTTAAACGTTTGTCAGAGGTGGTTAAGCACTTTTCTACAAGCAAATAAAATGGAGATCTGGAAATTCACGACCACATTTCAATTTTGAAAAGCATTGGTAAAAAGAAATTACAAACATAAAAATAAATGCTTTTTAAACAAATGTTTAATGATGCTTGCACATGTATGAAACAGATGTAAAAAGATTGTCAGAGGTTTTAAAAGTACTTTTCTACAAGAAAATAAAATGTAGATCTGTAAATTCTCTTCTACATTTCAATTTTAAAAAAGAATAACATAAGTGTTAAAATGAAACAACAAGCATTAATATACATACTTTTTTGAGAAATGTTTAAACTTTAATTCACATCTATGAATTTTCATGTTTTAGTATTAATAGCCATTGTAAAACGTTTAAAAGAAGTTGAAAAACATACTTTACAAACTGAAAGCCTAATTAGATCAAGAAATACGTTTTTAAATTTCAATTATTAATAGTATGAATAAATGCTAATATGCAGCTGAAAACATTGAAATAAATGCATTTTAGGAAAATATTAAACACAGTTTTCTCATCTATGTACTTCTTTGTAATATATTAACAGTACATGTAAAACGTTTGTCAGAGGTGGTAAAACTGAGGTCCTCCATCAGCCAGCTCCCCACCATGATTACCAGCCCCCCCACATCTCCATCGGGCACACAAAACTCAAAACGGTCAACCAGTTTACCTATCTCGGCTGCACCATTTCATCAGATGCAAGGATCGACAATGAGATAGACCACAGACTCGCCAAGGCAAATAGCGCCTTTGGAAGACTACACAAAAGAGTCTGGAAAAACAACCAACTGAAAAACCTCACAAAGATAAGCGTATGCAGAGTCGTTGTCATACCCACACACCTGTTCGGCTCCGAATCATGGGTCCTCTACCGGCAACACCTACGGCTCCTAGAACGCTTCCACCAGCGTTGTCTCCGCTCCATCCTCAACATCCATTGGAGCGCTTACATCCCTAACGTCGAAGTACTCGAAATGGCAGAGGTCGACAGCATCGAGTCCACGCTACTGAAGATCCAGCTGCGCTGGATGGGTCACGTCTCCAGAATGGAGGACCATCGCCTTCCCAAGATCGTTTTATATGGCGAGCTCTCCACTGGCCACCGTGACAGATGTGCACCAAAGAAAAGGTACAAGGACTGCCTAAAGAAATCTCTTGGTGCCTGCCACATTGACCACCGCCAGTGGGCTGATAACGCCTCAAACCGTGCATCTTGGCGCCTCACAGTTTGGAGGGCAGGAACCTCCTTTGAAGAAGACCGCAGAGCCCACCTCACTGACAAAAGGCAAATGAGGAATAACCCAACACCAAACCCCAACCAACCAATTTTCCCCTGCGACCGCTGCAATCGTGTCTGCCTGTCCCGCATCGGACTTGTCAGCCACAAACGAGCCTGCAGCTGACGTGGACTTTTTACCCCCTCCATAAATCTTCGTCCGCGAAGCCAAGCCAAAGAAAAAAAGATGTAAAACGTTTGTCAGAGGTGGTAAAGCACTTTTCTTCAAGCAAATAAAATGGAGATCTGGAAATTCACGACCACATTTCAATTTTGAAAAGATTTGGAAAAAGAAATTACAAACATAAAAATAAATGCTTTTTATAAAAATGTTTAAACATGCTTTCAGATCTATGAAACAGCACATGTAAAAAGTTTGTCAGAGGTTTTAAAAGTACTTTTCTACAAGAAAATAAAATGAAGATCCATAAATTCACTTCTACATTTCAATTTTAAAAAAGAATAACATAAATGTTAAAATGAAACAACAAACATTAAAATACAGGCTTCTTTGAGAAATGTTCAAACTTTAGTTCACATCTATGAATTTTCATGTTGAAGTATTAATAGCCATTGTAAAACGTTTAAAAGAAGTTGAAAAATATACTTTACAACCTGAACACCACATTAGATAAATAAATTCGTATTAAAATTTTAATTTTACAAAGTATGAATAAATGCTAATATGCAGCTGAAAACATTGAAATAAATGCATTTGAGGAAAAGATTAAAAATCGTTTTCTCATCTATGATCTAAGTTGTTTATATAGAAACAGTACATGTAAAACTTTTGTCAGAGGTTGTAAAGTACTTTTCTACAAGAAATTAAAATGTAAATATCGAAATTCACATCCAGATTTCAATATTAAAAAAGAAAAATATAAATGGTGAAATGAAACTACAAACATAAAATGAAATGCATTTATGACAAATGTTTAAACATCTATGAATTTTCATGTTTAAATATTAAGACCACTTTTAAAAAGTTGAAAGAAGTAGAAAATGTACTTTACAAGCAGAAATCAAAATGTAGATAAAGAAATTCACCTTTCAATTTCAATCTCAAACAGTATAAGTAAATGCTAATATGAAGATGCAAAACGTTGAAATAAATGTTTTTAGTAAAAGATTAAACATAGTTTTCTCAGCTTTGAAGTACATTGTACATAGTTTAATAGCACATGTAAAAAGTTTGTCCAAGGTTTTAAAAGTACTTGTCTCCAAGAAAGCACAATGCAGATCTGTAAATTCACTTCTACACTTTCAATTTTTAAAAGATTCATATAAATGTTAAAATGAAACTACAAACATTAAAATAAATGCTTTTATGAGAAATATTTAAGCTTGGTTTCACATCTATGAATTTTCATTTTAAATATTAATAACCTTTGTAAAACTTTGAACAAAGTTTAAAAATGTAGTTTACAACCAGAAAAGAAAATGTGGATAAAGAAATACGCGTTTAGATTTCATTTTCAAAAAGTATAAATAAATACTAAAATGAAGGTCTACACATTGCAATAAATGCATTTTATGAAAAGATTAAATATAGTTTTCTCATCTATGTACTACTTTGTTAATAAATTAACAGTACATGTAAAACGTTTGTCAGTGGTGGTAAAAAACTTTTCTACAAGCAAATAAAATGGAGATCTGGAAACTCACGACCACATTTCAATTTTGAATAGAATTGGTAAAAAGAAATTACAAACATAAAAATAAATGCTTTTTAAACAAATGTTTAATCATGCTCTCACATCTATGAAACAGCACATGTAAAAAGATTGTCAGAGGTTTTAAAAGTACTTTTATGCAAGAAAATAAAATGTAGATCCGTAAATTCTCTTCTAAATTTCAATTTTAATAAAAGAATAACATAAGTGTTAAAATGAAACTACAAGCATTAAAATACATGCTTCTTTGAGAAATGTTTAAACTTTATTTCACATCTATGAATTTTCATGTTTTACTATTAATAGCCATTGTAAAACGTTTAAAAGAAGTTGAAAAACATTCTTTACAAACTGAAACCCTAATTAGATAAAGAAATTCGTTTTTAAATTTCAATTTTAAATAGTATGAATAAATGCGAATATGCAGCTGAAAACTTTGAAATAAATGCATTTTAGGAAAAGATTAAACATAGTTTTCTCATCAATGTTCTTCTTTGTTAATATATTAACAGCACATGTTAAAAGTTTGTCAAAGATTTTAAAAGTACTTGTCTCCAAGATAGCACAATGTAGATCTATAAATTCACTTCTATATTTTCAATTTTTAAAAGATTCATATAAATGTCAAAATGAAACTACAAACATTAAAATACATGCTTTTATGAGAAATATTTAAGCTTGGTTTCACATCTATGAATTTTCATTTTAAATATTGATAACCTTTGTAAAACTTTGAACAAAGTTTAAAAATGTAGTTTACAACCAGAAAAGAAAATGTGGATAAAGAAATACGCGTTTAGATTTCATTTTCAAAAAGTATAAATAAATACTAAAATGAAGGTCTACACATTGCAATAAATGCATTTTAGGAAAAGATTAAATATAGTTTTCTCATCTATGTACTACTTTGTTAATAAATTAACAGTACATGTAAAACGTTTGTCAGTGGTGGTAAAAACTTTTCTACAAGCAAATAAAATTGAGATCTGGAAACTCACGACCACATTTCAATTTTGAATAGAATTGGTAAAAAGAAATTACAAACATAAAAATAAATGCTTTTTAAACAAATGTTTAATCATGCTCTCACATCTATGAAACAGCACATGTAAAAAGTTTGTCCAAGGTTTTAAAAGTACTTGTCCCAAGAAAGCCCAATGTAGATCTGTAAATTCACTTCTACACTTTCAATTTTTAAAAGATTCATATAAATGTTAAAATGAAACTACAAACATTAAAATACATGCTTTTATGAGAAATATTTAAGCTTGGTTTCACATCTATGAATTTTCATTTTAAATATTAATAACCTTTGTAAAACTTTCAACAAAGTTTAAAAATGTAGTTTACAACCAGAAAAGAAAATGTAGATAAAGAAATATACGTTTAGATTTCATTTTCAAAAAGTATAAATAAATACTAAAATGAAGGTCTACACATTGCAATAAATGCATTTTAGGAAAAGATTAAATATAGTTTTCTCATCTATGTACTACTTTGTTAATATATTAACAGTCCATGTTAAACGTTTGTCAGAGGTGGTTAAGCACTTTTCTACAAGCAAATAAAATGGAGATCTGGAAATTCACGACCAATTTTCAATTTTGAAAAGAATTGGTAAAAAGAAGATACAAGCATAAAAATAAATGCTTTTTAAACAAATGTTTAATCATGCTCTCACATCTGTGAAACAGCACATGTAAAAAGATTGTCAGAGGTTTTAAAAGTACTTTTCTACAAGAAAATAAAATGTAGATCTGTAAATACTCTTCTACATTTCAATTTTAAAAAAGAATAACATAAGTGTTAAAATGAAACTACAAGCATTAAAATACATGCTTCTTTGAGAAATGTTTGAACTTTATTTCACATCTATTAATTTTCATGTTTTACTATTAATAGCCATTGTAAAACGATTAAAAAATGTTGAAAAACATTCTTTACAAACTGAAACCCAAATTAGATAAAGAAATTCGTTTTTAAATTTCAATTTTAAATAGTATGAATAAATGCTAATATGCAGCTGAAAACATTGAAATAAATGCATTTTAGGAAAATATTAAACACAGTTTTCTCATCTATGTACTTCTTTGTTAATATATTAACAGTACATGTAAAACGTTTGTCAAAATGGTAAAACTGAGGTCCTCCATCAGCCAGCTCCCCATCATGATTACCAGCCCCCCCACATCTCCATCGGGCACACAAAACTCAAAACGGTCAACCAGTTTACCTATCTCGGCTGCACCATTTCATCAGATGCAAGGATCGACAATGAGATAGACAACAGACTCGCCAAGGCAAATAGCGCCTTTGGAAGACTACACAAAAGAGTCTGGAAAAAACAACCAACTGAAAAACCTCACAAAGATAAGCGTATACAGAGCCGTTGTCATACCCACACTCCTGTTCGGCGCCAAATCATGGGTCCTCTGCCGGCACCACCTACGGCTCCTAGAACGCTTCCACCAGCGTTGTCTCCGCTCCATCCTCAACATCCATTGGAGCGCTTACATCCCTAACGTCGAAGTACTCGAGATGGCAGAGGTCGACAGCATCGAGTCCACGCTACTGAAAATCCAGCTGCGCTGGATGGGTCACGTCTCCAGAATGGAGGACCATCGCCTTCCCAAGATCGTGTTATATGGCGAGCTCTCCACTGGCCACCGTGACAGAGGTGCACCAAAGAAAAGGTACAAGGACTGCCTAAAGAAATCTCTTGGTGCCTGCCACATTGACCACCGCCAGTGGGCTGATAACGCCTCAATCCGTGCATCTTGGCGCCTCACAGTTTGGCGAGCAGCAACCTCCTTTGAAGAAGAACGCAGAGCCCACCTCACTGACAAAAGGCAAAGGAGGAAAAACCCAACACCCAACCCCAACCAACCAATTTTCCCCTGCAACCGCTGCAATCGTGTCTGCCTGTCCCGCATCGGACTTGTCAGCCACAAACGAGCCTGCAGCTGACGTGGACTTTTTACCCCCTCCATAAATCTTCGTCCACGAAGCCAAGCCAAAGAAAAAAAGATGTAAAACGTTTGTCAGAGGTGGTAAAGCACTTTTCTTCAAGCAAATAAAATGGAGATCTGGAAATTCACGACCACATTTCAATTTTGAAAAGATTTGGAAAAAGAAATTACAAACATAAAAATAAATGCTTTTTATAAAAATGTTTAAACATGCTTTCAGATCTATGAAACAGCACATGTAAAAAGTTTGTCAGAGGTTTTACAAGTACTTTTCTACAAGAAAATAAAATGAAGATCCATAAATTCACTTCTACATTTCAATTTTAAAAAAGAATAACATAAATGTTAAAATGAAACAACAAACATTAAAATACAGGCTTCTTTGAGAAATGTTCAAACTTTAGTTCACATCTATGAATTTTCATGTTGAAGTATTAATAGCCATTGTAAAACGTTTAAAAGAAGTTGAAAAATATACTTTACAACATGAACACCAAATTAGATAAATAAATTCGTATTAAAATTTTAATTTTACAAAGTATGAATAAATGCTAATATGCAGCTGAAAACATTGAAATAAATGCATTTGAGGAAAAGATTAAAAATCGTTTTCTCATCTATGATCTAAGTTGTTTATATAGAAACAGTACATGTAAAACTTTTGTCAGAGGTTGTAAAGTACTTTTCTACAAGAAATTAAAATGTAAATCTCGAAATTCACATCCAGATTTCAATATTAAAAAAGAAAAATATAAATGGTGAAATGAAACTACAAACATAAAATGAAATGCATTTATGACAAATGTTTAAACATCTATGAATTTTCATGTTTAAATATTAAGACCACTTTTAAAAAGTTGAAAGAAGTAGAAAATGTACTTTACAAGCAGAAATCAAAATGTAGATAAAGAAATTCATCTTTCAATTTCAATCTCAAACATAATAAGTAAATGCTAATATGAAGATGCAAAACGTTGAAATAAATGTTTTTAGTAAAAGATTAAACATAGTTTTCTCAGCTTTGAAGTACATTGTACATAGTTTAATAGCACATGTAAAAAGTTTGTCCAAGGTTTTAAAAGTACTTGTCTCCAAGAAAGCACAATGTAGATCTGTAAATTCACTTCTACACTTTCAATTTTTAAAAGATTCATATAAATGTTAAAATGAAACTACAAATATTAAAATACATGCTTTTATGAGAAATATTTAAGCTTGGTTTCACATCTATGAATTTTCATTTTAAATATTAATAACCTTTGTAAAACTTTGAACAAAGTTTAAAAATGTAGTTTACAACCAGAAAAGAAAATGTGGATAAAGAAATACGCGTTTAGATTTCATTTTCAAAAAGTATAAATAAATACTAAAATGAAGGTCTACACATTGCAATAAATGCATTTTAGGAAAAGATTAAATATAGTTTTCTCATCTATGTACTACTTTGTTAATAAATTAACAGTCCATGTTAAACGTTTGTCAGAGGTGGTTAAGCACTTTTCTACAAGCAAATAAAATGGAGATCTGGAAATTCACGACCACATTTCAATTTTGAAAAGCATTGGTAAAAAGAAGATACAAACATAAAAATAAATGCTTTTTAAACAAATGTTTAATCATGCTCTCACATCTGTGAAACAGCACATGTAAAAAGATTATCAGAGGTTTTAAAAGTACTTTTCTACAAGAAAATAAAATGTAGATCTGTAAATTCTCTTCTACATTTCAATTTTAAAAAAGAATAACATAAGTGTTAAAATGAAACTACAAGCATTAAAACACATGCTTCTTTGAGAAATGTTTAAATTTATTTCACATCTATTAATTTTCATGTTTTACTATTAATAGCCATTGTAAAACGTTTAAAAGAAGTTGAAAAACATTCTTTACAAACTGAAACCCAAATTAGATAAAGAAATTCGTTTTTAAATTTCAATTTTAAATAGTATGAATAAATGCAGCTGAAAACATTGAAATAAATGCATTTTAGGAAAATATTAAACACAGTTTTCTCATCTATGTACTTCTTTGTTAATATATTAACAGTACATGTAAAACATTTGTCAAAGGTGGTAAAACTGAGGTCCTCCATCAGCCAGCTCCCCACCATGATTACCAGCCCCCCCACATCTCCATCGGGCACACAAAACTCAAAACGGTCAACCAGTTTACCTATCTCGGCTGCACCATTTCATCAGATGCAAGGATCGACAATGAGATAGACAACAGACTCGCCAAGGCAAATAGCGCCTTTGGAAGACTACACAAAAGAGTCTGGAAAAACAACCAACTGAAAAACCTCACAAAGATAAGCGTATACAGAGCCGTTGTCATACCCACACTCCTGTTCGGCTCCGAATCATGGGTCCTCTGCCGGCACCACCTACGGCTCCTAGAACGCTTCCACCAGCGTTGTCTCCGCTCCATCCTCAACATCCATTGGAGCGCTTACATCCCTAACGTCGAAGTACTCGAGATGGCAGAGGTCGACAGCATCGAGTCCACGCTACTGAAGATCCAGCTGCGCTGGATGGGTCACGTCTCCAGAATGGAGGACCATCGCCTTCCCAAGATCGTGTTATATGACGAGCTCTCCACTGGCCACCGTGACAGAGGTGCACCAAAGAAAAGGTACAAGGACTGCCTAAAGAAATCTCTTGGTGCCTGCCACATTGACCACCGCCAGTGGGCTGATAACGCCTCAAACCGTGCATCTTGGCGCCTCACAGTTTGGCGGGCAGCAACCTCCTTTGAAGAAGACCGCAGAGCCCACCTCACTGACAAAAGGCAAAGGAGGAAAAACCCAACACCCAACCCCAACCAACCAATTTTCCCCTGCAACCGCTGCAATCGTGTCTGCCTGTCCCGCATCGGACTTGTCAGCCACAAACGAGCCTGCAGCTGACGTGGACTTTTTACCCCCTCCATAAATCTTCGTCCGCGAAGCCAAGCCAAAGAAAAAAAGATGTAAAACGTTTGTCAGAGGTGGTAAAGCACTTTTCTTCAAGCAAATAAAATGGAGATCTGGAAATTCACGACCACATTTCAATTTTGAAAAGATTTGGAAAAAGAAATTACAAACATAAAAATAAATGCTTTTTATAAAAATGTTTAAACATGCTTTCAGATCTATGAAACAGCACATGTAAAAAGTTTGTCAGAGGTTTTAAAAGTACTTTTCTACAAGAAAATAAAATGAAGATCCATAAATTCACTTCTACATTTCAATTTTAAAAAAGAATAACATAAATGTTAAAATGAAACAACAAACATTAAAATACAGGCTTCTTTGAGAAATGTTCAAACTTTAGTTCACATCTATGAATTTTCATGTTGAAGTATTAATAGCCATTGTAAAACGTTTAAAAGAAGTTGAAAAATATACTTTACAACCTGAACACCAAATTAGATAAATAAATTCGTATTAAAATTTTAATTTTACAAAGTATGAATAAATGCTAATATGCAGCTGAAAACATTGAAATAAATGCATTTGAGGAAAAGATTAAAAATCGTTTTCTCATCTATGATCTAAGTTGTTTATATAGAAACAGTACATGTAAAACTTTTGTCAGAGGTTGTAAAGTACTTTTCTACAAGAAATTAAAATGTAAATCTCGAAATTCACATCCAGATTTCAATATTAAAAAAGAAAAATATAAATGGTGAAATGAAACTACAAACATAAAATGAAATGCATTTATGACAAATGTTTAAACATCTATGAATTTTCATGTTTAAATATTAAGACCACTTTTAAAAAGTTGAAAGAAGTAGAAAATGTACTTTACAAGCAGAAATCAAAATGTAGATAAAGAAATTCACCTTTCAATTTCAATCTCAAACAGTATAAGTAAATGCTAATATGAAGATGCAAAACGTTGAAATAAATGTTTTTAGTAAAAGATTAAACATAGTTTTCTCAGCTTTGAAGTACATTGTACATAGTTTAATAGCACATGTAAAAAGTTTGTCCAAGGTTTTAAAAGTACTTGTCTCCAAGAAAGCACAATGTAGATCTGTAAATTCACTTCTACACTTTCAATTTTTAAAAGATTCATATAAATGTTAAAATGAAACTACAAATATTAAAATACATGCTTTTATGAGAAATATTTAAGCTTAGTTTCACATCTATGAATTTTCATTTTAAATATTAATAACCTTTGTAAAACTTTGAACAAAGTTTAAAAATGTAGTTTACAACCAGAAAAGAAAATGTGGATAAAGAAATACGTGTTTAGATTTCATTTTCAAAAAGTATAAATAAATACTAAAATGAAGGTCTACACATTGCAATAAATGCATTTTAGGAAAAGATTAAATATAGTTTTCTCATCTATGTACTACTTTGTTAATAAATTAACAGTACATGTAAAACGTTTGTCAGTGGTGGTAAAAAACTTTTCAACAAGCAAATAAAATGGAGGTCTGGAAACTCACGACCACATTTCAATTTTGAATAGAATTGGTAAAAAGAAATTACAAACATAAAAATAAATGCTTTTTAAACAAATGTTTAATCATGCTCTCACATCTATGAAACAGCACATGTAAAAAGTTTGTCCAAGGTTTTAAAAGTACTTGTCTCCAAGAAAGCCCAATGTAGATCTGTAAATTCACTTCTACACTTTCAATTTTTAAAAGATTCATATAAATGTTAAAATGAAACTACAAACATTAAAATACATGCTTTTATGAGAAATATTTAAGCTTGGTTTCACATCTATGAATTTTCATTTTAAATATTAATAACCTTTGTAAAACTTTCAACAAAGTTTAAAAATGTAGTTTACAACCAGAAAAGAAAATGTAGATAAAGAAATATGCGTTTAGATTTCATTTTCAAAAAGTATAAATAAATACTAAAATGAAGGTCTACACATTGCAATAAATGCATTTTAGGAAAAGATTAAATATAGTTTTCTCATCTATGTACTACTTTGTTAATATATTAACAGTCCATGTTAAACGTTTGTCAGAGGTGGTTAAGCACTTTTCTACAAGCAAATAAAATGGAGATCTGGAAATTCACGACCACATTTCAATTTTGAAAAGAATTGGTAAAAAGAAGATACAAACATAAAAATAAATGCTTTTTAAACAAATGTTTAATCATGCTCTCACATCTGTGAAACAGCACATGTAAAAAGATTGTCAGAGGTTTTAAAAGTACTTTTCTACAAGAAAATAAAATGTAGATCTGTAAATTCTCTTCTACATTTCAATTTTAAAAAAGAATAACATAAGTGTTAAAATGAAACTACAAGCATTAAAACACATGCTTCTTTGAGAAATGTTTAAACTTTATTTCACATCTATTAATTTTCATGTTTTACTATTAATAGCCATTGTAAAACGATTAAAAAAAGTTGAAAAACATTCTTTACAAACTGAAACCCAAATTAGATAAAGAAATTCGTTTTTAAATTTCAATTTTAAATAGTATGAATAAATGCTAATATGCAGCTGAAAACATTGAAATAAATGCATTTTAGGAAAATATTAAACACAGTTTTCTCATCTATGTACTTCTTTGTTAATATATTAACAGTACATGTAAAACGTTTGTCAAAGGTGGTAAAACTGAGGTCCTCCATCAGCCAGCTCCCCACCATGATTACCAGCCCCCCCACATCTCCATCGGGCACACAAAACTCAAAACGGTCAACCAGTTTACCTATCTCGGCTGCACCATTTCATCAGATGCAAGGATCGACAATGAGATAGACAACAGACTCGCCAAGGCAAATAGCGCCTTTGGAAGACTACACAAAAGAGTCTGGAAAAACAACCAACTGAAAAACCTCACAAAGATAAGCGTATACAGAGCCGTTGTCATACCCACACTCCTGTTCGGCTCCGAATCATGGGTCCTCTGCCGGCACCACCTACGGCTCCTAGAACGCTTCCACCAGCGTTGTCTCCGCTCCATCCTCAACATCCATTGGAGCGCTTACATCCCTAACGTCGAAGTACTCGAGATGGCAGAGGTCGACAGCATCGAGTCCACGCTACTGAAGATCCAGCTGCGCTGGATGGGTCACGTCTCCAGAATGGAGGACCATCGCCTTCCCAAGATCGTGTTATATGACGAGCTCTCCACTGGCCACCGTGACAGAGGTGCACCAAAGAAAAGGTACAAGGACTGCCTAAAGAAATCTCTTGGTGCCTGCCACATTGACCACCGCCAGTGGGCTGATAACGCCTCAAACCGTGCATCTTGGCGCCTCACAGTTTGGCGGGCAGCAACCTCCTTTGAAGAAGACCGCAGAGCCCACCTCACTGACAAAAGGCAAAGGAGGAAAAACCCAACACCCAACCCCAACCAACCAATTTTCCCCTGCAACCGCTGCAATCGTGTCTGCCTGTCCCGCATCGGACTTGTCAGCCACAAACGAGCCTGCAGCTGACGTGGACTTTTTACCCCCTCCATAAATCTTCGTCCGCGAAGCCAAGCCAAAGAAAAAAAGATATAAAACGTTTGTCAGAGGTGGTAAAGCACTTTTCTTCAAGCAAATAAAATGGAGATCTGGAAATTCACGACCACATTTCAATTTTGAAAAGATTTGGAAAAAGAAATTACAAACATAAAAATAAATGCTTTTTATAAAAATGTTTAAACATGCTTTCAGATCTATGAAACAGCACATGTAAAAAGTTTGTCAGAGGTTTTAAAAGTACTTTTCTACAAGAAAATAAAATGAAGATCCATAAATTCACTTCTACATTTCAATTTTAAAAAAGAATAACATAAATGTTAAAATGAAACAACAAACATTAAAATACAGGCTTCTTTGAGAAATGTTCAAACTTTAGTTCACATCTATGAATTTTCATGTTGAAGTATTAATAGCCATTGTAAAACGTTTAAAAGAAGTTGAAAAATATACTTTACAACCTGAACACCAAATTAGATAAATAAATTCGTATTAAAATTTTAATTTTACAAAGTATGAATAAATGCTAATATGCAGCTGAAAACATTGAAATAAATGCATTTGAGGAAAAGATTAAAATCGTTTTCTCATCTATGATCTAAGTTGTTTATATAGAAACAGTACATGTAAAACTTTTGTCAGAGGTTGTAAAGTACTTTTCTACAAGAAATTAAAATGTAAATCTCGAAATTCACATCCAGATTTCAATATTAAAAAAGAAAAATATAAATGGTGAAATGAAACTACAAACATAAAATGAAATGCATTTATGACAAATGTTTAAACATCTATGAATTTTCATGTTTAAATATTAAGACCACTTTTAAAAAGTTGAAAGAAGTAGAAAATGTACTTTACAAGCAGAAATCAAAATGTAGATAAAGAAATTCACCTTTCAATTTCAATCTCAAACAGTATAAGTAAATGCTAATATGAAGATGCAAAACGTTGAAATAAATGTTTTTAGTAAAAGATTAAACATAGTTTTCTCAGCTTTGAAGTACATTGTACATAGTTTAATAGCACATGTAAAAAGTTTGTCCAAGGTTTTAAAAGTACTTGTCTCCAAGAAAGCACAATGTAGATCTGTAAATTCACTTCTACACTTTCAATTTTTAAAAGATTCATATAAATGTTAAAATGAAACTACAAATATTAAAATACATGCTTTTATGAGAAATATTTAAGCTTGGTTTCACATCTATGAATTTTCATTTTAAATATTAATAACCTTTGTAAAACTTTGAACAAAGTTTAAAAATGTAGTTTACAACCAGAAAAGAAAATGTGGATAAAGAAATACGCGTTTAGATTTCATTTTCAAAAAGTATAAATAAATACTAAAATGAAGGTCTACACATTGCAATAAATGCATTTTAGGAAAAGATTAAATATAGTTTTCTCATCTATGTACTACTTTGTTAATAAATTAACAGTCCATGTTAAACGTTTGTCAGAGGTGGTTAAGCACTTTTCTACAAGCAAATAAAATGGAGATCTGGAAATTCACGACCACATTTCAATTTTGAAAAGCATTGGTAAAAAGAAGATACAAACATAAAAATAAATGCTTTTTAAACAAATGTTTAATCATGCTCTCACATCTGTGAAACAGCACATGTAAAAAGATTATCAGAGGTTTTAAAAGTACTTTTCTACAAGAAAATAAAATGTAGATCTGTAAATTCTCTTCTACATTTCAATTTTAAAAAAGAATAACATAAGTGTTAAAATGAAACTACAAGCATTAAAACACATGCTTCTTTGAGAAATGTTTAAATTTATTTCACATCTATTAATTTTCATGTTTTACTATTAATAGCCATTGTAAAACGTTTAAAAGAAGTTGAAAAACATTCTTTACAAACTGAAACCCAAATTAGATAAAGAAATTCGTTTTTAAATTTCAATTTTAAATAGTATGAATAAATGCAGCTGAAAACATTGAAATAAATGCATTTTAGGAAAATATTAAACACAGTTTTCTCATCTATGTACTTCTTTGTTAATATATTAACAGTACATGTAAAACATTTGTCAAAGGTGGTAAAACTGAGGTCCTCCATCAGCCAGCTCCCCACCATGATTACCAGCCCCCCCACATCTCCATCGGGCACACAAAACTCAAAACGGTCAACCAGTTTACCTATCTCGGCTGCACCATTTCATCAGATGCAAGGATCGACATGAGATAGACAACAGACTCGCCAAGGCAAATAGCGCCTTTGGAAGACTACACAAAAGAGTCTGGAAAAACAACCAACTGAAAAACCTCACAAAGATAAGCGTATACAGAGCCGTTGTCATACCCACACTCCTGTTCGGCTCCGAATCATGGGTCCTCTGCCGGCACCACCTACGGCTCCTAGAACACTTCCACCAGCGTTGTCTCCGCTCCATCCTCAACATCCATTGGAGCGCTTACATCCCTAACGTCGAAGTACTCGAGATGGCAGAGGTCGACAGCATCGAGTCCACGCTACTGAAGATCCAGCTGCGCTGGATGGGTCACGTCTCCAGAATGGAGGACCATCGCCTTCCCAAGATCGTGTTATATGACGAGCTCTCCACTGGCCACCGTGACAGAGGTGCACCAAAGAAAAGGTACAAGGACTGCCTAAAGAAATCTCTTGGTGCCTGCCACATTGACCACCGCCAGTGGGCTGATAACGCCTCAAACCGTGCATCTTGGCGCCTCACAGTTTGGCGGGCAGCAACCTCCTTTGAAGAAGACCGCAGAGCCCACCTCACTGACAAAAGGCAAAGGAGGAAAAACCCAACACCCAACCCCAACCAACCAATTTTCCCCTGCAACCGCTGCAATCGTGTCTGCCTGTCCTGCATCGGACTTGTCAGCCACAAACGAGCCTGCAGCTGACGTGGACTTTTTACCCCCTCCATAAATCTTCGTCCGCGAAGCCAAGCCAAAGAAAAAAAGATGTAAAACGTTTGTCAGAGGTGGTAAAGCACTTTTCTTCAAGCAAATGAAATGGAGATCTGGAAATTCACGACCACATTTCAATTTTGAAAAGATTTGGAAAAAGAAATTACAAACATAAAAATAAATGCTTTTTATAAAAATGTTTAAACATGCTTTCAGATCTATGAAACAGCACATGTAAAAAGTTTGTCAGAGGTTTTAAAAGTACTTTTCTACAAGAAAATAAAATGAAGATCCATAAATTCACTTCTACATTTCAATTTTAAAAAAGAATAACATAAATGTTAAAATGAAACAACAAACATTAAAATACAGGCTTCTTTGAGAAATGTTCAAACTTTAGTTCACATCTATGAATTTTCATGTTGAAGTATTAATAGCCATTGTAAAACGTTTAAAAGAAGTTGAAAAATATACTTTACAACCTGAACACCAAATTAGATAAATAAATTCGTATTAAAATTTTAATTTTACAAAGTATGAATAAATGCTAATATGCAGCTGAAAACATTGAAATAAATGCATTTGAGGAAAAGATTAAAAATCGTTTTCTCATCTATGATCTAAGTTGTTTATATAGAAACAGTACATGTAAAACTTTTGTCAGAGGTTGTAAAGTACTTTTCTACAAGAAATTAAAATGTAAATCTCGAAATTCACATCCAGATTTCAATATTAAAAAAGAAAAATATAAATGGTGAAATGAAACTACAAACATAAAATTAAATGCATTTATGACAAATGTTTAAACATCTATGAATTTTCATGTTTAAATATTAAGACCACTTTTAAAAAGTTGAAAGAAGTAGAAAATGTACTTTACAAGCAGAAATCAAAATGTAGATAAAGAAATTCACCTTTCAATTTCAATCTCAAACAGTATAAGTAAATGCTAATATGAAGATGCAAAACGTTGAAATAAATGTTTTTAGTAAAAGATTAAACATAGTTTTCTCAGCTTTGAAGTACATTGTACATAGTTTAATAGCACATGTAAAAAGTTTGTCCAAGGTTTTAAAAGTACTTGTCTCCAAGAAAGCACAATGTAGATCTGTAAATTCACTTCTACACTTTCAATTTTTAAAAGATTCATATAAATGTTAAAATGAAACTACAAATATTAAAATACATGCTTTTATGAGAAATATTTAAGCTTGGTTTCACATCTATGAATTTTCATTTTAAATATTAATAACCTTTGTAAAACTTTGAACAAAGTTTAAAAATGTAGTTTACAACCAGAAAAGAAAATGTGGATAAAGAAATACGCGTTTAGATTTCATTTTCAAAAAGTATAAATAAATACTAAAATGAAGGTCTACACATTGCAATAAATGCATTTTAGGAAAAGATTAAATATAGTTTTCTCATCTATGTACTACTTTGTTAATAAATTAACAGTCCATGTTAAACGTTTGTCAGAGGTGGTTAAGCACTTTTCTACAAGCAAATAAAATGGAGATCTGGAAATTCACGACCACATTTCAATTTTGAAAAGCATTGGTAAAAAGAAGATACAAACATAAAAATAAATGCTTTTTAAACAAATGTTTAATCATGCTCTCACATCTGTGAAACAGCACATGTAAAAAGATTATCAGAGGTTTTAAAAGTACTTTTCTACAAGAAAATAAAATGTAGATCTGTAAATTCTCTTCTACATTTCAATTTTAAAAAAGAATAACATAAGTGTTAAAATGAAACTACAAGCATTAAAACACATGCTTCTTTGAGAAATGTTTAAATTTATTTCACATCTATTAATTTTCATGTTTTACTATTAATAGCCATTGTAAAACGTTTAAAAGAAGTTGAAAAACATTCTTTACAAACTGAAACCCAAATTAGATAAAGAAATTCGTTTTTAAATTTCAATTTTAAATAGTATGAATAAATGCAGCTGAAAACATTGAAATAAATGCATTTTAGGAAAATATTAAACACAGTTTTCTCATCTATGTACTTCTTTGTTAATATATTAACAGTACATGTAAAACATTTGTCAAAGGTGGTAAAACTGAGGTCCTCCATCAGCCAGCTCCCCACCATGATTACCAGCCCCCCCACATCTCCATCGGGCACACAAAACTCAAAACGGTCAACCAGTTTACCTATCTCGGCTGCACCATTTCATCAGATGCAAGGATCGACAATGAGATAGACAACAGACTCGCCAAGGCAAATAGCGCCTTTGGAAGACTACACAAAAGAGTCTGGAAAAACAACCAACTGAAAAACCTCACAAAGATAAGCGTATACAGAGCCGTTGTCATACCCACACTCCTGTTCGGCTCCGAATCATGGGTCCTCTGCCGGCACCACCTACGGCTCCTAGAACGCTTCCACCAGCGTTGTCTCCGCTCCATCCTCAACATCCATTGGAGCGCTTACATCCCTAACGTCGAAGTACTCGAGATGGCAGAGGTCGACAGCATCGAGTCCACGCTACTGAAGATCCAGCTGCGCTGGATGGGTCACGTCTCCAGAATGGAGGACCATCGCCTTCCCAAGATCGTGTTATATGACGAGCTCTCCACTGGCCACCGTGACAGAGGTGCACCAAAGAAAAGGTACAAGGACTGCCTAAAGAAATCTCTTGGTGCCTGCCACATTGACCACCGCCAGTGGGCTGATAACGCCTCAAACCGTGCATCTTGGCGCCTCACAGTTTGGCGGGCAGCAACCTCCTTTGAAGAAGACCGCAGAGCCCACCTCACTGACAAAAGGCAAAGGAGGAAAAACCCAACACCCAACCCCAACCAACCAATTTTCCCCTGCAACCGCTGCAATCGTGTCTGCCTGTCCCGCATCGGACTTGTCAGCCACAAACGAGCCTGCAGCTGACGTGGACTTTTTACCCCCTCCATAAATCTTCGTCCGCGAAGCCAAGCCAAAGAAAAAAAGATGTAAAACGTTTGTCAGAGGTGGTAAAGCACTTTTCTTCAAGCAAATGAAATGGAGATCTGGAAATTCACGACCACATTTCAATTTTGAAAAGATTTGGAAAAAGAAATTACAAACATAAAAATAAATGCTTTTTATAAAAATGTTTAAACATGCTTTCAGATCTATGAAACAGCACATGTAAAAAGTTTGTCAGAGGTTTTAAAAGTACTTTTCTACAAGAAAATAAAATGAAGATCCATAAATTCACTTCTACATTTCAATTTTAAAAAAGAATAACATAAATGTTAAAATGAAACAACAAACATTAAAATACAGGCTTCTTTGAGAAATGTTCAAACTTTAGTTCACATCTATGAATTTTCATGTTGAAGTATTAATAGCCATTGTAAAACGTTTAAAAGAAGTTGAAAAATATACTTTACAACCTGAACACCAAATTAGATAAATAAATTCGTATTAAAATTTTAATTTTACAAAGTATGAATAAATGCTAATATGCAGCTGAAAACATTGAAATAAATGCATTTGAGGAAAAGATTAAAAATCGTTTTCTCATCTATGATCTAAGTTGTTTATATAGAAACAGTACATGTAAAACTTTTGTCAGAGGTTGTAAAGTACTTTTCTACAAGAAATTAAAATGTAAATCTCGAAATTCACATCCAGATTTCAATATTAAAAAAGAAAAATATAAATGGTGAAATGAAACTACAAACATAAAATGAAATGCATTTATGACAAATGTTTAAACATCTATGAATTTTCATGTTTAAATATTAAGACCACTTTTAAAAAGTTGAAAGAAGTAGAAAATGTACTTTACAAGCAGAAATCAAAATGTAGATAAAGAAATTCACCTTTCAATTTCAATCTCAAACAGTATAAGTAAATGCTAATATGAAGATGCAAAACGTTGAAATAAATGTTTTTAGTAAAAGATTAAACATAGTTTTCTCAGCTTTGAAGTACATTGTACATAGTTTAATAGCACATGTAAAAAGTTTGTCCAAGGTTTTAAAAGTACTTGTCTCCAAGAAAGCACAATGTAGATCTGTAAATTCACTTCTACACTTTCAATTTTTAAAAGATTCATATAAATGTTAAAATGAAACTACAAATATTAAAATACATGCTTTTATGAGAAATATTTAAGCTTAGTTTCACATCTATGAATTTTCATTTTAAATATTAATAACCTTTGTAAAACTTTGAACAAAGTTTAAAAATGTAGTTTACAACCAGAAAAGAAAATGTGGATAAAGAAATACGCGTTTAGATTTCATTTTCAAAAAGTATAAATAAATACTAAAATGAAGGTCTACACATTGCAATAAATGAATTTTAGGAAAAGATTAAATATAGTTTTCTCATCTATGTACTACTTTGTTAATAAATTAACAGTACATGTAAAACGTTTGTCAGTGGTGGTAAAAAACTTTTCAACAAGCAAATAAAATGGAGGTCTGGAAACTCACGACCACATTTCAATTTTGAATAGAATTGGTAAAAAGAAATTACAAACATAAAAATAAATGCTTTTTAAACAAATGTTTAATCATGCTCTCACATCTATGAAACAGCACATGTAAAAAGTTTGTCCAAGGTTTTAAAAGTACTTGTCTCCAAGAAAGCCCAATGTAGATCTGTAAATTCACTTCTACACTTTCAATTTTTAAAAGATTCATATAAATGTTAAAATGAAACTACAAACATTAAAATACATGCTTTTATGAGAAATATTTAAGCTTGGTTTCACATCTATGAATTTTCATTTTAAATATTAATAACCTTTGTAAAACTTTCAACAAAGTTTAAAAATGTAGTTTACAACCAGAAAAGAAAATGTAGATAAAGAAATATGCGTTTAGATTTCATTTTCAAAAAGTATAAATAAATACTAAAATGAAGGTCTACACATTGCAATAAATGCATTTTAGGAAAAGATTAAATATAGTTTTCTCATCTATGTACTACTTTGTTAATATATTAACAGTCCATGTTAAACGTTTGTCAGAGGTGGTTAAGCACTTTTCTACAAGCAAATAAAATGGAGATCTGGAAATTCACGACCACATTTCAATTTTGAAAAGAATTGGTAAAAAGAAGATACAAACATAAAAATAAATGCTTTTTAAACAAATGTTTAATCATGCTCTCACATCTGTGAAACAGCACATGTAAAAAGATTGTCAGAGGTTTTAAAAGTACTTTTCTACAAGAAAATAAAATGTAGATCTGTAAATTCTCTTCTACATTTCAATTTTAAAAAAGAATAACATAAGTGTTAAAATGAAACTACAAGCATTAAAACACATGCTTCTTTGAGAAATGTTTAAACTTTATTTCACATCTATTAATTTTCATGTTTTACTATTAATAGCCATTGTAAAACGATTAAAAAAAGTTGAAAAACATTCTTTACAAACTGAAACCCAAATTAGATAAAGAAATTCGTTTTTAAATTTCAATTTTAAATAGTATGAATAAATGCTAATATGCAGCTGAAAACATTGAAATAAATGCATTTTAGGAAAATATTAAACACAGTTTTCTCATCTATGTACTTCTTTGTTAATATATTAACAGTACATGTAAAACGTTTGTCAAAGGTGGTAAAACTGAGGTCCTCCATCAGCCAGCTCCCCACCATGATTACCAGCCCCCCCACATCTCCATCGGGCACACAAAACTCAAAACGGTCAACCAGTTTACCTATCTCGGCTGCACCATTTCATCAGATGCAAGGATCGACAATGAGATAGACAACAGACTCGCCAAGGCAAATAGCGCCTTTGGAAGACTACACAAAAGAGTCTGGAAAAACAACCAACTGAAAAACCTCACAAAGATAAGCGTATACAGAGCCGTTGTCATACCCACACTCCTGTTCGGCTCCGAATCATGGGTCCTCTGCCGGCACCACCTACGGCTCCTAGAACGCTTCCACCAGCGTTGTCTCCGCTCCATCCTCAACATCCATTGGAGCGCTTACATCCCTAACGTCGAAGTACTCGAGATGGCAGAGGTCGACAGCATCGAGTCCACGCTACTGAAGATCCAGCTGCGCTGGATGGGTCACGTCTCCAGAATGGAGGACCATCGCCTTCCCAAGATCGTGTTATATGACGAGCTCTCCACTGGCCACCGTGACAGAGGTGCACCAAAGAAAAGGTACAAGGACTGCCTAAAGAAATCTCTTGGTGCCTGCCACATTGACCACCGCCAGTGGGCTGATAACGCCTCAAACCGTGCATCTTGGCGCCTCACAGTTTGGCGGGCAGCAACCTCCTTTGAAGAAGACCGCAGAGCCCACCTCACTGACAAAAGGCAAAGGAGGAAAAACCCAACACCCAACCCCAACCAACCAATTTTCCCCTGCAACCGCTGCAATCGTGTCTGCCTGTCCCGCATCGGACTTGTCAGCCACAAACGAGCCTGCAGCTGACGTGGACTTTTTACCCCCTCCATAAATCTTCGTCCGCGAAGCCAAGCCAAAGAAAAAAAGATGTAAAACGTTTGTCAGAGGTGGTAATGCACTTTTCTTCAAGCAAATGAAATGGAGATCTGGAAATTCACGACCACATTTCAATTTTGAAAAGATTTGGAAAAAGAAATTACAAACATAAAAATAAATGCTTTTTATAAAAATGTTTAAACATGCTTTCAGATCTATGAAACAGCACATGTAAAAAGTTTGTCAGAGGTTTTAAAAGTACTTTTCTACAAGAAAATAAAATGAAGATCCATAAATTCACTTCTACATTTCAATTTTAAAAAAGAATAACATAAATGTTAAAATGAAACAACAAACATTAAAATACAGGCTTCTTTGAGAAATGTTCAAACTTTAGTTCACATCTATGAATTTTCATGTTGAAGTATTAATAGCCATTGTAAAACGTTTAAAAGAAGTTGAAAAATATACTTTACAACCTGAACACCAAATTAGATAAATAAATTCGTATTAAAATTTTAATTTTACAAAGTATGAATAAATGCTAATATGCAGCTGAAAACATTGAAATAAATGCATTTGAGGAAAAGATTAAAAATCGTTTTCTCATCTATGATCTAAGTTGTTTATATAGAAACAGTACATGTAAAACTTTTGTCAGAGGTTGTAAAGTACTTTTCTACAAGAAATTAAAATGTAAATCTCGAAATTCACATCCAGATTTCAATATTAAAAAAGAAAAATATAAATGGTGAAATGAAACTACAAACATAAAATTAAATGCATTTATGACAAATGTTTAAACATCTATGAATTTTCATGTTTAAATATTAAGACCACTTTTAAAAAGTTGAAAGAAGTAGAAAATGTACTTTACAAGCAGAAATCAAAATGTAGATAAAGAAATTCACCTTTCAATTTCAATCTCAAACAGTATAAGTAAATGCTAATATGAAGATGCAAAACGTTGAAATAAATGTTTTTAGTAAAAGATTAAACATAGTTTTCTCAGCTTTGAAGTACATTGTACATAGTTTAATAGCACATGTAAAAAGTTTGTCCAAGGTTTTAAAAGTACTTGTCTCCAAGAAAGCACAATGTAGATCTGTAAATTCACTTCTACACTTTCAATTTTTAAAAGATTCATATAAATGTTAAAATGAAACTACAAATATTAAAATACATGCTTTTATGAGAAATATTTAAGCTTGGTTTCACATCTATGAATTTTCATTTTAAATATTAATAACCTTTGTAAAACTTTGAACAAAGTTTATAAATGTAGTTTACAACCAGAAAAGAAAATGTGGATAAAGAAATACGCGTTTAGATTTCATTTTCAAAAAGTATAAATAAATACTAAAATGAAGGTCTACACATTGCAATAAATGCATTTTAGGAAAAGATTAAATATAGTTTTCTCATCTATGTACTACTTTGTTAATAAATTAACAGTACATGTAAAACGTTTGTCAGTGGTGGTAAAAAACTTTTCAACAAGCAAATAAAATGGAGGTCTGGAAACTCACGACCACATTTCAATTTTGAATAGAATTGGTAAAAAGAAATTACAAACATAAAAATAAATGCTTTTTAAACAAATGTTTAATCATGCTCTCACATCTATGAAACAGCACATGTAAAAAGTTTGTCCAAGGTTTTAAAAGTACTTGTCTCCAAGAAAGCCCAATGTAGATCTGTAAATTCACTTCTACACTTTCAATTTTTAAAAGATTCATATAAATGTTAAAATGAAACTACAAACATTAAAATACATGCTTTTATGAGAAATATTTAAGCTTGGTTTCACATCTATGAATTTTCATTTTAAATATTAATAACCTTTGTAAAACTTTCAACAAAGTTTAAAAATGTAGTTTACAACCAGAAAAGAAAATGTAGATAAAGAAATATGCGTTTAGATTTCATTTTCAAAAAGTATAAATAAATACTAAAATGAAGGTCTACACATTGCAATAAATGCATTTTAGGAAAAGATTAAATATAGTTTTCTCATCTATGTACTACTTTGTTAATATATTAACAGTCCATGTTAAACGTTTGTCAGAGGTGGTTAAGCACTTTTCTACAAGCAAATAAAATGGAGATCTGGAAATTCACGACCACATTTCAATTTTGAAAAGAATTGGTAAAAAGAAGATACAAACATAAAAATAAATGCTTTTTAAACAAATGTTTAATCATGCTCTCACATCTGTGAAACAGCACATGTAAAAAGATTGTCAGAGGTTTTAAAAGTACTTTTCTACAAGAAAATAAAATGTAGATCTGTAAATTCTCTTCTACATTTCAATTTAAAAAAAAAATAACATAAGTGTTAAAATGAAACTACAAGCATTAAAACACATGCTTCTTTGAGAAATGTTTAAACTTTATTTCACATCTATTAATTTTCATGTTTTACTATTAATAGCCATTGTAAAACGATTAAAAAAAGTTGAAAAACATTCTTTACAAACTGAAACCCAAATTAGATAAAGAAATTCGTTTTTAAATTTCAATTTTAAATAGTATGAATAAATGCTAATATGCAGCTGAAAACATTGAAATAAATGCATTTTAGGAAAATATTAAACACAGTTTTCTCATCTATGTACTTCTTTGTTAATATATTAACAGTACATGTAAAACGTTTGTCAAAGGTGGTAAAACTGAGGTCCTCCATCAGCCAGCTCCCCACCATGATTACCAGCCCCCCCCACATCTCCATCGGGCACACAAAACTCAAAACGGTCAACCAGTTTACCTATCTCGGCTGCACCATTTCATCAGATGCAAGGATCGACAATGAGATAGACAACAGACTCGCCAAGGCAAATAGCGCCTTTGGAAGACTACACAAAAGAGTCTGGAAAAACAACCAACTGAAAAAACTCACAAAGATAAGCGTATACAGAGCCATTGTCATACCCACACTCCTGTTCGGCTCCGAATCATGGGTCCTCTGCCGGCACCACCTACGGCTCCTAGAACGCTTCCACCAGCGTTGTCTCCGCTCCATCCTCAACATCCATTGGAGCGCTTACATCCCTAACGTCGAAGTACTCGAGATGGCAGAGGTCGACAGCATCGAGTCCACGCTACTGAAGATCCAGCTGCGCTGGATGGGTCACGTCTCCAGAATGGAGGACCATCGCCTTCCCAAGATCGTGTTATATGACGAGCTCTCCACTGGCCAGCGTGACAGAGGTGCACCAAAGAAAAGGTACAAGGACTGCCTAAAGAAATCTCTTGGTGCCTGCCACATTGACCACCGCCAGTGGGCTGATAACGCCTCAAACCGTGCATCTTGGCACCTCACAGTTTGGCGGGCAGCAACCTCCTTTGAAGAAGACCGCAGAGCCCACCTCACTGACAAAAGGCAAAGGAGGAAAAACCCAACACCCAACCCCAACCAACCAATTTTCCCCTGCAACCGCTGCAATCGTGTCTGCCTGTCCCGCATCGGACTTGTCAGCCACAAACGAGCCTGCAGCTGACGTGGACTTTTTACCCCCTCCATAAATCTTCGTCCGCGAAGCCAAGCCAAAGAAAAAAAGATGTAAAACGTTTGTCAGAGGTGGTAAAGCACTTTTCTTCAAGCAAATAAAATGGAGATCTGGAAATTCACGACCACATTTCAATTTTGAAAAGATTTGGAAAAAGAAATTACAAACATAAAAATAAATGCTTTTTATAAAAATGTTTAAACATGCTTTCAGATCTATGAAACAGCACATGTAAAAAGTTTGTCAGAGGTTTTAAAAGTACTTTTCTACAAGAAAATAAAATGAAGATCCATAAATTCACTTCTACATTTCAATTTTAAAAAAGAATAACATAAATGTTAAAATGAAACAACAAACATTAAAATACAGGCTTCTTTGAGAAATGTTCAAACTTTAGTTCACATCTATGAATTTTCATGTTGAAGTATTAATAGCCATTGTAAAACGTTTAAAAGAAGTTGAAAAATATACTTTACAACCTGAACACCAAATTAGATAAATAAATTCGTATTAAAATTTTAATTTTACAAAGTATGAATAAATGCTAATATGCAGCTGAAAACATTGAAATAAATGCATTTGAGGAAAAGATTAAAAATCGTTTTCTCATCTATGATCTAAGTTGTTTATATAGAAACAGTACATGTAAAACTTTTGTCAGAGGTTGTAAAGTACTTTTCTACAAGAAATTAAAATGTAAATCTCGAAATTCACATCCAGATTTCAATATTAAAAAAGAAAAATATAAATGGTGAAATGAAACTACAAACATAAAATTAAATGCATTTATGACAAATGTTTAAACATCTATGAATTTTCATGTTTAAATATTAAGACCACTTTTAAAAAGTTGAAAGAAGTAGAAAATGTACTTTACAAGCAGAAATCAAAATGTAGATAAAGAAATTCACCTTTCAATTTCAATCTCAAACAGTATAAGTAAATGCTAATATGAAGATGCAAAACGTTGAAATAAATGTTTTTAGTAAAAGATTAAACATAGTTTTCTCAGCTTTGAAGTACATTGTACATAGTTTAATAGCACATGTAAAAAGTTTGTCCAAGGTTTTAAAAGTACTTGTCTCCAAGAAAGCACAATGTAGATCTGTAAATTCACTTCTACACTTTCAATTTTTAAAAGATTCATATAAATGTTAAAATGAAACTACAAATATTAAAATACATGCTTTTATGAGAAATATTTAAGCTTGGTTTCACATCTATGAATTTTCATTTTAAATATTAATAACCTTTGTAAAACTTTGAACAAAGTTTAAAAATGTAGTTTACAACCAGAAAAGAAAATGTGGATAAAGAAATACGCGTTTAGATTTCATTTTCAAAAAGTATAAATAAATACTAAAATGAAGGTCTACACATTGCAATAAATGCCTTTTAGGAAAAGATTAAATATAGTTTTCTCATCTATGTACTACTTTGTTAATAAATTAACAGTACATGTAAAACGTTTGTCAGTGGTGGTAAAAAACTTTTCAACAAGCAAATAAAATGGAGGTCTGGAAACTCACGACCACATTTCAATTTTGAATAGAATTGGTAAAAAGAAATTACAAACATAAAAATAAATGCTTTTTAAACAAATGTTTAATCATGCTCTCACATCTATGAAACAGCACATGTAAAAAGTTTGTCCAAGGTTTTAAAAGTACTTGTCTCCAAGAAAGCCCAATGTAGATCTGTAAATTCACTTCTACACTTTCAATTTTTAAAAGATTCATATAAATGTTAAAATGAAACTACAAACATTAAAATACATGCTTTTATGAGAAATATTTAAGCTTGGTTTCACATCTATGAATTTTCATTTTAAATATTAATAACCTTTGTAAAACTTTCAACAAAGTTTAAAAATGTAGTTTACAACCAGAAAAGAAAATGTAGATAAAGAAATATGCGTTTAGATTTCATTTTCAAAAAGTATAAATAAATACTAAAATGAAGATCTACACATTGCAATAAATGAATTTTAGGAAAAGATTAAATATAGTTTTCTCATCTATGTACTACTTTGTTAATATATTAATAGTCCATGTTAAACGTTTGTCAGAGGTGGTTAAGCACTTTTCTACAAGCAAATAAAATGGAGATCTGGAAATTCACGACCACATTTCAATTTTGAAAAGAATTGGTAAAAAGAAGATACAAACATAAAAATAAATGCTTTTTAAACAAATGTTTAATCATGCTCTCACATCTGTGAAACAGCACATGTAAAAAGATTGTCAGAGGTTTTAAAAGTACTTTTCTACAAGAAAATAAAATGTAGATCTGTAAATTCTCTTCTACATTTCAATTTTAAAAAAGAATAACATAAGTGTTAAAATGAAACTACAAGCATTAAAACACATGCTTCTTTGAGAAATGTTTAAACTTTATTTCACATCTATTAATTTTCATGTTTTACTATTAATAGCCATTGTAAAACGATTAAAAAAAGTTGAAAAACATTCTTTACAAACTGAAACCCAAATTAGATAAAGAAATTCGTTTTTAAATTTCAATTTTAAATAGTATGAATAAATGCTAATATGCAGCTGAAAACATTGAAATAAATGCATTTTAGGAAAATATTAAACACAGTTTTCTCATCTATGTACTTCTTTGTTAATATATTAACAGTACATGTAAAACGTTTGTCAAAGGTGGTAAAACTGAGGTCCTCCATCAGCCAGCTCCCCACCATGATTACCAGCCCCCCCACATCTCCATCGGGCACACAAAACTCAAAACGGTCAACCTGTTTACCTATCTCGGCTGCACCATTTCATCAGATGCAAGGATCGACAATGAGATAGACAACAGACTCGCCAAGGCAAATAGCGCCTTTGGAAGACTACACAAAAGAGTCTGGAAAAACAACCAACTGAAAAACCTCACAAAGATAAGCGTATACAGAGCCGTTGTCATACCCACACTCCTGTTCGGCTCTGAATCATGGGTCCTCTGCCGGCACCACCTACGGCTCCTAGAACGCTTCCACCAGCGTTGTCTCCGCTCCATCCTCAACATCCATTGGAGCACTTACATCCCTAATGTCGAAGTACTCGAGATGGCAGAGGTCGACAGCATCGAGTCCACGCTACTGAAGATCCAGCTGCGCTGGATGGGTCACGTCTCCAGAATGGAGGACCATCGCCTTCCCAAGATCGTGTTATATGGCGATCTCTCCACTGGCCACCGTGACAGAGGTGCACCAAAGAAAAGGTACAAGGACTGCCTAAAGAAATCTCTTGGTGCCTGCCACATTGACCACCGCCAGTGGGCTGATAACGCCTCAAACCGTGCATCTTGGCGCCTCACAGTTTGGCGGGCAGCAACCTCCTTTGAAGAAGACCGCAGAGCCCACCTCACTGACAAAAGGCAAAGGAGGAAAAACCCAACACCCAACCCCAACCAACCAATTTTCCCCTGCAACCGCTGCAATCGTGTCTGCCTGTCCCGCATCGGACTTGTCAGCCACAAACGAGCCTGCAGCTGACGTGGACTTTTTACCCCCTCCATAAATCTTCGTCCGCGAAGCCAAGCCAAAGAAAAAAAGATGTAAAACGTTTGTCAGAGGTGGTAAAGCACTTTTCTTCAAGCAAATAAAATGGAGATCTGGAAATTCACGACCACATTTCAATTTTGAAAAGATTTGGAAAAAGAAATTACAAACATAAAAATAAATGCTTTTTATAAAAATGTTTAAACATGCTTTCAGATCTATGAAACAGCACATGTAAAAAAGTTTGTCAGAGGTTTTAAAAGTACTTTTCTACAAGAAAATAAAATGAAGATCCATAAATTCACTTCTACATTTCAATTTTAAAAAAGAATAACATAAATGTTAAAATGAAACAACAAACATTAAAATACAGGCTTCTTTGAGAAATGTTCAAACTTTAGTTCACATCTATGAATTTTCATGTTGAAGTATTAATAGCCATTGTAAAACGTTTAAAAGAAGTTGAAAAATATACTTTACAACCTGAACACCAAATTAGATAAATAAATTCGTATTAAAATTTTAATTTTACAAAGTATGAATAAATGCTAATATGCAGCTGAAAACATTGAAATAAATGCATTTGAGGAAAAGATTAAAAATCGTTTTCTCATCTATGATCTAAGTTGTTTATATAGAAACAGTACATGTAAAACTTTTGTCAGAGGTTGTAAAGTACTTTTCTACAAGAAATTAAAATGTAAATCTCGAAATTCACATCCAGATTTCAATATTAAAAAAGAAAAATATAAATGGTGAAATGAAACTACAAACATAAAATTAAATGCATTTATGACAAATGTTTAAACATCTATGAATTTTCATGTTTAAATATTAAGACCACTTTTAAAAAGTTGAAAGAAGTAGAAAATGTACTTTACAAGCAGAAATCAAAATGTAGATAAAGAAATTCACCTTTCAATTTCAATCTCAAACAGAATAAGTAAATGCTAATATGAAGATGCAAAACGTTGAAATAAATGTTTTTAGTAAAAGATTAAACATAGTTTTCTCAGCTTTGAAGTACATTGTACATAGTTTAATAGCACATGTAAAAAGTTTGTCCAAGGTTTTAAAAGTACTTGTCTCCAAGAAAGCACAATGTAGATCTGTAAATTCACTTCTACACTTTCAATTTTTAAAAGATTCATATAAATGTTAAAATGAAACTACAAATATTAAAATACATGCTTTTATGAGAAATATTTAAGCTTGGTTTCACATCTTTGAATTTTCATTTTAAATATTAATAACCTTTGTAAAACTTTGAACAAAGTTTAAAAATGTTGTTTACAACCAGAAAAGAAAATGTGGATAAAGAAATACGCGTTTAGATTTCATTTTCAAAAAGTATAAATAAATACTAAAATGAAGGTCTACACATTGCAATAAATGCATTTTAGGAAAAGATTAAATATAGTTTTCTCATCTATGTACTACTTTGTTAATAAATTAACAGTACATGTAAAACGTTTGTCAGTGGTGGTAAAAAACTTTTCAACAAGCAAATAAAATGGAGGTCTGGAAACTCACGACCACATTTCAATTTTGAATAGAATTGGTAAAAAGAAATTACAAACATAAAAATAAATGCTTTTTAAACAAATGTTTAATCATGCTCTCACATCTATGAAACAGCACATGTAAAAAGTTTGTCCAAGGTTTTAAAGGTACTTGTCTCCAAGAAAGCCCAATGTAGATCTGTAAATTCACTTCTACACTTTCAATTTTTAAAAGATTCATATAAATGTTAAAATGAAACTACAAACATTAAAATACATGCTTTTATGAGAAATATTTAAGCTTGGTTTCACATCTATGAATTTTCATTTTAAATATTAATAACCTTTGTAAAACTTTCAACAAAGTTTAAAAATGTAGTTTACAACCAGAAAAGAAAATGTAGATAAAGAAATATGCATTTAGATTTCATTTTCAAAAAGTATAAATAAATACTAAAATGAAGGTCTACACATTGCAATAAATGCATTTTAGGAAAAGATTAAATATAGTTTTCTCATCTATGTACTACTTTGTTAATATATTAACAGTCCATGTTAAACGTTTGTCAGAGGTGGTTAAGCACTTTTCTACAAGCAAATAAAATGGAGATCTGGAAATTCACGACCACATTTCAATTTTGAAAAGAATTGGTAAAAAGAAGATACAAACATAAAAATAAATGCTTTTTAAACAAATGTTTAATCATGCTCTCAACATCTGTGAAACAGCACATGTAAAAAGATTGTCAGAGGTTTTAAAAGTACTTTTCTACAAGAAAATAAAATGTAGATCTGTAAATTCTCTTCTACGTTTCAATTTTAAAAAAGAATAACATAAGTGTTAAAATGAAACTACAAGCATTAAAACACATGCTTCATTGAGAAATGTTTAAACTTTATTTCACATCTATTAATTTTCATGTTTTACTATTAATAGCCATTGTAAAACGATTTAAAAAAGTTGAAAAACATTCTTTACAAACTGAAACCCAAATTAGATAAAGAAATTCATTTTTAAATTTCAATTTTAAATAGTATGAATAAATGCTAATATGCAGCTGAAAACATTGAAATAAATGCATTTTAGGAAAATATTAAACACAGTTTTCTCATCTATGTACTTCTTTGTTAATATATTAACAGTACATGTAAAACGTTTGTCAAAGGTGGTAAAACTGAGGTCCTCCATCAGCCAGCTCCCCACCATGATTACCAGCCCCCCCACATCTCCATCGGGCACACAAAACTCAAAACGGTCAACCAGTTTACCTATCTCGGCTGCACCATTTCATCAGATGCAAGGATCGACAATGAGATAGACAACAGACTCGCCAAGGCAAATAGCGCCTTTGGAAGACTACACAAAAGAGTCTGGAAAAACAACCAACTGAAAAACCTCACAAAGATAAGCGTATACAGAGCCGTTGTCATACCCACACTCCTGTTCGGCTCCGAATCATGGGTCCTCTGCCGGCACCACCTACGGCTCCTAGAACGCTTCCACCAGCGTTGTCTCCGCTCCATCCTCAACATCCATTGGAGCGCTTACATCCCTAACGTCGAAGTACTCGAGATGGCAGAGGTCGACAGCATCGAGTCCACGCTACTGAAGATCCAGCTGCGCTGGATGGGTCACGTCTCCAGAATGGAGGACCATCGCCTTCCCAAGATCGTGTTATATGGCGAGCTCTCCACTGGCCACCGTGACAGAGGTGCACCAAAGAAAAGGTACAAGGACTGCCTAAAGAAATCTCTTGGTGCCTGCCACATTGACCACCGCCAGTGGGCTGATAACGCCTCAAACCGTGCATCTTGGCGCCTCACAGTTTGGCGGGCAGCAACCTCCTTTGAAGAAGACCGCAGAGCCCACCTCACTGACAAAAGGCAAAGGAGGAAAAACCCAACACCCAACCACAACCAACCAATTTTCCCCTGCAACCGCTGCAATCGTGTCTGCCTGTCCCGCATCGGACTTGTCAGCCACAAACGAGCCTGCAGCTGACGTGGACTTTTTACCCCCTCCATCAATCTTCGTCCGCGAAGCCAAGCCAAAGAAAAAAAGATGTAAAACGTTTGTCAGAGGTGGTAAAGCACTTTTCTTCAAGCAAATAAAATGGAGATCTGGAAATTCACGACCACATTTCAATTTTGAAAAGATTTGGAAAAAGAAATTACAAACATAAAAATAAATGCTTTTTATAAAAATGTTTAAACATGCTTTCAGATCTATGAAACAGCACATGTAAAAAGTTTGTCAGAGGTTTTAAAAGTACTTTTCTACAAGAAATTAAAATGTAAATCTCGAAATTCACATCCAGATTTCAATATTAAAAAAGAAAAATATAAATGGTGAAATGAAACTACAAACATAAAATTAAATGCATTTATGACAAATGTTTAAACATCTATGAATTTTCATGTTTAAATATTAAGACCACTTTTAAAAAGTTGAAAGAAGTAGAAAATGTACTTTACAAGCAGAAATCAAAATGTAGATAAAGAAATTCACCTTTCAATTTCAATCTCAAACAGTATAAGTAAATGCTAATATGAAGATGCAAAACGTTGAAATAAATGTTTTTAGTAAAATATTAAACATAGTTTTCTCAGCTTTGAAGTACATTGTACATAGTTTAATAGCACATGTAAAAAGTTTGTCCAAGGTTTTAAAAGTACTTGTCTCCAAGAAAGCACAATGTAGATCTGTAAATTCACTTCTACACTTTCAATTTTTAAAAGATTCATATAAATGTTAAAATGAAACTACAAATATTAAAATACATGCTTTTATGAGAAATATTTAAGCTTGGTTTCACATCTATGAATTTTCATTTTAAATATTAATAACCTTTGTAAAACTTTGAACAAAGTTTAAAAATATAGTTTACAACCAGAAAAGAAAATGTAGATAAAGAAATACGCGTTTAGATTTCATTTTCAAAAAGTATAAATAAATACCAAAATGAAGGTCTACACATTGCAATAAATGCATTTTAGGAAAAGATTAAATATAGTTTTCTCATCTATGTACTACTTTGTTAATATATTAACAGTCCATGTTAAACGTTTGTCAGAGGTGATTAAGCACTTTTCTACAAGCAAATAAAATGGAGGTCTGGAAACTCACGACCATATTTCAATTTTGAATAGAATTGGTAAAAAGAAATTACAAACATAAAAATAAATGCTTTTTATAAAAATGTTTAAACATGCTTTCAGATCTATGAAACAGCACATGTAAAAAGTTTGTCAGAGGTTTTAAAAGTACTTTTCTACAAGAAAATAAAATGAAGATCCATAAATTCACTTCGACATTTCAATTTTAAAAAAGAATAACATAAATGTTAAAATGAAACAACAAACATTAAAATACAGGCTTCTTTGAGAAATGTTCAAACTTTAGTTCACATCTATGAATTTTCATGTTGAAGTATTAATAGCCATTGTAAAACGTTTAAAAGAAGTTGAAAAATATACTTTACAACCTGAACACCAAATTAGATAAATAAATTCGTATTAAAATTTTAATTTTACAAAGTATGAATAAATGCTAATATGCAGCTGAAAACATTGAAATAAATACATTTGAAGAAAAGATTAAAAATCGTTTTCTCATCTATGATCTAAGTTGTTTATATAGAAACAGTACATGTAAAACTTTTGTCAGAGGTTGTAAAGTAGTTTTCTACAAGAAATTAAAATGTAAATCTCGAAATTCACATCCAGATTTCAATATTAAAAAAGAAAAATATAAATGGTGAAATGAAACTACAAACATAAAATTAAATGCATTTATGACAAATGTTTAAACATCTATGAATTTTCATGTTTAAATATTAAGACGACTTTTAAAAAGTTGAAAGAAGTAGAAAATGTACTTTACAAGCAGAAATCAAAATGTAGATAAAGAAATTCACCTTTCAATTTCAATCTCAAACAGTATAAGTAAATGCTAATATGAAGATGCAAAACGTTGAAATAAATGTTTTTAGTAAAAGATTAAACATAGTTTTCTCAGCTTTGAAGTACATTGTACATAGTTTAATAGCACATGTAAAAAGTTTGTCCAAGGTTTTAAAAGTACTTGTCTCCATGAAAGCACAATGTAGATCTGTAAATTCACTTCTACACTTTCAATTTTTAAAAGATTCATATAAATGTTAAAATGAAACTACAAATATTAAAATACATGCTTTTATGAGAAATATTTAAGCTTGGTTTCACATCTATGAATTTTCATTTTAAATATTAATAACCTTTGTAAAACTTTGAACAAAGTTTAAAAATGTAGTTTACAACCAGAAAAGAAAATGTGGATAAAGAAATACGCGTTTAGATTTCATTTTCAAAAAGTATAAATAAATACTAAAATGAAGGTCTACACATTGCTACAAATGCATTTTAGGAAAAGATTAAATATAGTTTTCTCATCTATGTACTACTTTGTTAATATATTAACAGTCCATGTTAAACGTTTGTCAGAGGTGGTTAAGCACTTTTCTACAAGCAAATAAAATGGAGGTCTGGAAACTCACGAGCATATTTCAATTTTGAATAGAATTGGTAAAAAGAAATTACAAACATAAAAATAAATGCTCTTTAAACAAATGTTTAATCATGCTCTCAACATCTGTGAAACAGCACATGTAAAAAGATTGTCAGAGGTGTTAAAAGTACTTTTCTACAAGAAAATTAAATGAAGATCCATAAATTCACTTCTACATTTCAATTTTAAAAAAGAATAACATAAATGTTAAAATGAAACAACAAACATTAAAATACAGGCTTCTTTGAGAAATGTACAAACTTTAGTTCCCATCTATGAATTTTCATGTTGAAGTATTAATACCCATTGTAAAACGTTTAAAAGAAGTTGAAAAATATACTTTACAACCTGAACACCAAATTAGGTAAATAAATTCGTATTAAAATTTTAATTTTACAAAGTATGAATAAATGCTAATATGCAGCTGAAAACATTGAAAAAAATGCATTTGAGGAAAAGATAGTTTTTTCATTTATGAACTAAGTTGTTTATATAGAAACAGTACATGTAAAACTTTTGTCAGAGGTTCTAAAGTACTTTTCTACAAGAAATTAAAATGTAGAACTCGAAATTCACATCTGGATTTCAATATTAAAAAAGAAAGATATAAATGGTGAAATGAAACTACAAACATAAAATTAAATGCATTTATGACAAATGTTTAAACATCTATGAATTTTCATGTTTAAATGTTAAGACCACTTTTAAAAAGTTGAAAGAAGTAGAAAATGTACTTTACAAGCAGAAATCAAAATGTAGATAAAGAAATTCGCCTTTCAATTTCAATCTCAAACAGTATAAGTAAATGCTAATATGAAGCTGCAAAACGTTGAAATAAATGTTTTTAGTAAAAGATTAAACATAGTTTTCTCAGCTTTGAAGTATATTTTACATAGTTTAACAGCACATGTAAAAAGATTGTCAGAGGTTTTAAAAGTACTTTTCTACAAGAAAATAAAATGTAGATCTGTAAATTCTCTTCTACATTTCAATTTTAAAAAAGAATAACATAAGTGTTAAAATGAAACTACAAGCATTAAAATACATGCTTTTTTGAGAAATGTTTAAACTTTAATTCACATCTATGAATTTTCATGTTTTAGTATTAATAGCCATTGTAAAACGTTTAAAAGTAGTTGAAAAACATACTTTACAATCTGAAAACCTAATTAGATCAAGAAATTCGTTCTTAAATTTCCATTTTAAATAGTATGAATAAATGCTAATATGAAGATGCAAAACGTTGAAATAAATGTTTTTATCAAAAGATTAAACATAGTTTTCTCAGCTTTGAAGTACATTGTACATAGTTTAACAGCACATGTAAAAAGTTTGTCCAAGGTTTTAAAAGTACTTGTCTCCAAGAAAGCACAATGTAGATCTGTAAATTCAGTTCTACACTTTCAATTTTTAAAAGATTCATATAAATGTTAAAATGAAACTACAAACATTAAAATACATGCTTTTATGAGCAATATTTAAGCTTGGTTTTACATCTATGAATTTTCATTTTAAATATTAATAACCTTTGTAAAACTTTCAACAAAGTTTAAAAATGTAGTTTACAACCAGAAAAGAAAATGTAGATAAAGAAATACGCGTTTAGATTTCATTTTCAAAAAGTATAAATAAATACTAAAATGAAGGTCTACACATTGCTATAAATGCATTTTAGGAAAAGATTAAATATAGTTTTCTCATCTATGTACTACTTTGTTAATATATTAACAGTCCATGTTAAACGTTTGTCAGAGGTGGTTAAGCACTTTTCTACAAGCAAATAAAATGGAGATCTGGAAATTCACGACCACATTTCAATTTTGAAAAGAATTGGTAAAAAGAAGATACAAACATAAAAATAAATGCTTTTTAAACAAATGTTTAATCATGCTCTCAACATCTGTGAAACAGCACATGTAAAAAGATTGTCAGAGGTTTTAAAAGTACTTTTCTACAAGAAAATAAAATGTAGATCTGTAAATTCTCTTCTACGTTTCAATTTTAAAAAAGAATAACATAAGTGTTAAAATGAAACTACAAGCATTAAAACACATGCTTCATTGAGAAATGTTTAAACTTTATTTCACATCTATTAATTTTCATGTTTTACTATTAATAGCCATTGTAAAACGATTAAAAAAAGTTGAAAAACATTCTTTACAAACTGAAACCCAAATTAGATAAAGAAATTCGTTTTTAAATTTCAATTTTAAATAGTATGAATAAATGCTAATATGCAGCTGAAAACATTGAAATAAATGCATTTTAGGAAAATATTAAACACAGTTTTCTCATCTATGTACTTCTTTGTTAATATATTAACAGTACATGTAAAACGTTTGTCAAAGGTGGTAAAACTGAGGTCCTCCATCAGCCAGCTCCCCACCATGATTACCAGCCCCCCCACATCTCCATCGGGCACACAAAACTCAAAACGGTCAACCAGTTTACCTATCTCGGCTGCACCATTTCATCAGATGCAAGGATCGACAATGAGATAGACAACAGACTCGCCAAGGCAAATAGCGCCTTTGGAAGACTACACAAAAGAGTCTGGAAAAACAACCAACTGAAAAACCTCACAAAGATAAGCGTATACAGAGCCGTTGTCATACCCACACTCCTGTTCGGCTCCGAATCATGGGTCCTCTGCCGGCACCACCTACGGCTCCTAGAACGCTTCCACCAGCGTTGTCTCCGCTCCATCCTCAACATCCATTGGAGCGCTTACATCCCTAACGTCGAAGTACTCGAGATGGCAGAGGTCGACAGCATCGAGTCCACGCTACTGAAGATCCAGCTGCGCTGGATGGGTCACGTCTCCAGAATGGAGGACCATCGCCTTCCCAAGATCGTGTTATATGGCGAGCTCTCCACTGGCCACCGTGACAGAGGTGCACCAAAGAAAAGGTACAAGGACTGCCTAAAGAAATCTCTTGGTGCCTGCCACATTGACCACCGCCAGTGGGCTGATAACGCCTCAAACCGTGCATCTTGGCGCCTCACAGTTTGGCGGGCAGCAACCTCCTTTGAAGAAGACCGCAGAGCCCACCTCACTGACAAAAGGCAAAGGAGGAAAAACCCAACACCCAACCACAACCAACCAATTTTCCCCTGCAACCGCTGCAATCGTGTCTGCCTGTCCCGCATCGGACTTGTCAGCCACAAACGAGCCTGCAGCTGACGTGGACTTTTTACCCCCTCCATCAATCTTCGTCCGCGAAGCCAAGCCAAAGAAAAAAAGATGTAAAACGTTTGTCAGAGGTGGTAAAGCACTTTTCTTCAAGCAAATAAAATGGAGATCTGGAAATTCACGACCACATTTCAATTTTGAAAAGATTTGGAAAAAGAAATTACAAACATAAAAATAAATGCTTTTTATAAAAATGTTTAAACATGCTTTCAGATCTATGAAACAGCACATGTAAAAAGTTTGTCAGAGGTTTTAAAAGTACTTTTCTACAAGAAATTAAAATGTAAATCTCGAAATTCACATCCAGATTTCAATATTAAAAAAGAAAAATATAAATGGTGAAATGAAACTACAAACATAAAATTAAATGCATTTATGACAAATGTTTAAACATCTATGAATTTTCATGTTTAAATATTAAGACCACTTTTAAAAAGTTGAAAGAAGTAGAAAATGTACTTTACAAGCAGAAATCAAAATGTAGATAAAGAAATTCACCTTTCAATTTCAATCTCAAACAGTATAAGTAAATGCTAATATGAAGATGCAAAACGTTGAAATAAATGTTTTTAGTAAAATATTAAACATAGTTTTCTCAGCTTTGAAGTACATTGTACATAGTTTAATAGCACATGTAAAAAGTTTGTCCAAGGTTTTAAAAGTACTTGTCTCCAAGAAAGCACAATGTAGATCTGTAAATTCACTTCTACACTTTCAATTTTTAAAAGATTCATATAAATGTTAAAATGAAACTACAAATATTAAAATACATGCTTTTATGAGAAATATTTAAGCTTGGTTTCACATCTATGAATTTTCATTTTAAATATTAATAACCTTTGTAAAACTTTGAACAAAGTTTAAAAATATAGTTTACAACCAGAAAAGAAAATGTAGATAAAGAAATACGCGTTTAGATTTCATTTTCAAAAAGTATAAATAAATACCAAAATGAAGGTCTACACATTGCAATAAATGCATTTTAGGAAAAGATTAAATATAGTTTTCTCATCTATGTACTACTTTGTTAATATATTAACAGTCCATGTTAAACGTTTGTCAGAGGTGATTAAGCACTTTTCTACAAGCAAATAAAATGGAGGTCTGGAAACTCACGACCATATTTCAATTTTGAATAGAATTGGTAAAAAGAAATTACAAACATAAAAATAAATGCTTTTTATAAAAATGTTTAAACATGCTTTCAGATCTATGAAACAGCACATGTAAAAAGTTTGTCAGAGGTTTTAAAAGTACTTTTCTACAAGAAAATAAAATGAAGATCCATAAATTCACTTCTACATTTCAATTTTAAAAAAGAATAACATAAATGTTAAAATGAAACAACAAACATTAAAATACAGGCTTCTTTGAGAAATGTTCAAACTTTAGTTCACATCTATGAATTTTCATGTTGAAGTATTAATAGCCATTGTAAAACGTTTAAAAGAAGTTGAAAAATATACTTTACAACCTGAACACCAAATTAGATAAATAAATTCGTATTAAAATTTTAATTTTACAAAGTATGAATAAATGCTAATATGCAGCTGAAAACATTGAAATAAATGCATTTGAGGAAAAGATTAAAAATCGTTTTCTCATCTATGATCTAAGTTGTTTATATAGAAACAGTACATGTAAAACTTTTGTCAGAGGTTGTAAAGTAGTTTTCTACAAGAAATTAAAATGTAAATCTCGAAATTCACATCCAGATTTCAATATTAAAAAAGAAAAATATAAATGGTGAAATGAAACTACAAACATAAAATTAAATGCATTTATGACAAATGTTTAAACATCTATGAATTTTCATGTTTAAATATTAAGACCACTTTTAAAAAGTTGAAAGAAGTAGAAAATGTACTTTACAAGCAGAAATCAAAATGTAGATAAAGAAATTCACCTTTCAATTTCAATCTCAAACAGTATAAGTAAATGCTAATATGAAGATGCAAAACGTTGAAATAAATGTTTTTAGTAAAAGATTAAACATAGTTTTCTCAGCTTTGAAGTACATTGTACATAGTTTAATAGCACATGTAAAAAGTTTGTCCAAGGTTTTAAAAGTACTTGTCTCCAAGAAAGCACAATGTAGATCTGTAAATTCACTTCTACACTTTCAATTTTTAAAAGATTCATATAAATGTTAAAATGAAACTACAAATATTAAAATACATGCTTTTATGAGAAATATTTAAGCTTGGTTTCACATCTATGAATTTTCATTTTAAATATTAATAACCTTTGTAAAACTTTGAACAAAGTTTAAAAATGTAGTTTACAACCAGAAAAGAAAATGTGGATAAAGAAATACGCGTTTAGATTTCATTTTCAAAAAGTATAAATAAATACTAAAATGAAGGTCTACACATTGCTATAAATGCATTTTAGGAAAAGATTAAATATAGTTTTCTCATCTATGTACTACTTTGTTAATATATTAACAGTCCATGTTAAACGTTTGTCAGAGGTGGTTAAGCACTTTTCTACAAGCAAATAAAATGGAGGTCTGGAAACTCACGACCATATTTCAATTTTGAATAGAATTGGTAAAAAGAAATTACAAACATAAAAATAAATGCTCTTTAAACAAATGTTTAATCATGCTCTCAACATCTGTGAAACAGCACATGTAAAAAGATTGTCAGAGGTTTTAAAAGTACTTTTCTACAAGAAAATTAAATGAAGATCCATAAATTCACTTCTACATTTCAATTTTAAAAAAGAATAACATAAATGTTAAAATGAAACAACAAACATTAAAATACAGGCTTCTTTGAGAAATGTACAAACTTTAGTTCCCATCTATGAATTTTCATGTTGAAGTATTAATACCCATTGTAAAACGTTTAAAAGAAGTTGAAAAATATACTTTACAACCTGAACACCAAATTAGGTAAATAAATTCGTATTAAAATTTTAATTTTACAAAGTATGAATAAATGCTAATATGCAGCTGAAAACATTGAAAAAAATGCATTTGAGGAAAAGATAGTTTTTTCATTTATGAACTAAGTTGTTTATATAGAAACAGTACATGTAAAACTTTTGTCAGAGGTTCTAAAGTACTTTTCTACAAGAAATTAAAATGTAGATCTCGAAATTCACATCTGGATTTCAATATTAAAAAAGAAAGATATAAATGGTGAAATGAAACTACAAACATAAAATTAAATGCATTTATGACAAATGTTTAAACATCTATGAATTTTCATGTTTAAATGTTAAGACCACTTTTAAAAAGTTGAAAGTAGAAAATGTACTTTACAAGCAGAAATCAAAATGTAGATAAAGAAATTCGCCTTTCAATTTCAATCTCAAACAGTATATGTAAATGCTAATATGAAGCTGCAAAACGTTGAAATAAATGTTTTTAGCAAAAGATTAAACATAGTTTTCTCAGCTTTGAAGTACATTGTACATAGTTTAACAGCACATGTAAAAAGTTTGTCCAAGGTTTTAAAAGTACATGTCTCCAAGAAAGCACAACTTAGATCTGTAAATTCACTTCTACACTTTCAATTTTTAAAAGATTCATATAAATGTTAAAATGAAACTACAAACATTAAAATACATGCTTTTATGAGAAATATTTAAGCTTGGTTTCACATCTATGAATTTTCATTTTAAATATTAATAACCTTTGTAAAACTTTCAACAAAGTTTACAAATGTAGTTTACAACCAGAAAAGAAAATGTAGATAAAGAAATACGCGTTTAGATTTCATTTTCAAAAAGTATAAATAAATACCAAAATGAAGGTCTACACATTGCAATAAATGCATTTTAGGAAAAGATTAAATATAGTTTTCTCATCTATGTACTACTTTGTTAATATATTAACAGTACATGTAAAACGTTTGTCAGAGGTGGGAAAGCACTTTTCTTCATGCAAATAAAATGGAGATCTGGAAATTCACGTCCACATTTCAATTTTGAAAATAATTGGTAAAAAGAAATTACAAACATAAAAATAAATGCATTTTATAAAAATGTTTAAACATGCTTTCAGATCTATGAAACAGCAGATTTAAAAAGTTTGTCAGAGGTTTTAAAAGTACTTTTCTACAAGAAAATTAAATGAAGATCCATAAATTCACTTCTACATTTCAATTTTAAAAAAGAATAACATAAATGTTAAAATGAAACAACAAATATTAAAATACAGGCTTCTTTGAGAAATGTTCAAACTTTAGTTCCCATCTATGAATTTTCATGTTGAAGTATTAATACCCATTGTAAAACGTTTAAAAGAAGTTGAAAAATATACTTTACAACCTGAACACCAAATTAGATAAATAAATTCGTATTAAAATTTTAATTTTACAAAGTATGAATAAATGCTAATATGCAGCTGAAAACATTGAAAAAAATGCATTTGAGGAAAAGATAGTTTTTTTCATTTATGAACTAAGTTGTTTATATAGAAACAGTACATGTAAAACTTTTGTCAGAGGTTCTAAAGTACTTTTCTACAAGAAATTAAAATGTAGATCTCGAAATTCACATCTAGATTTCAATATTAAAAAAGAAAGATATAAATGGTGAAATGAAACTACAAACATAAAATTAAATGCATTTATGACAAATGTTTAAACATCTATGAATTTTCATGTTTAAATGTTAAGACCACTTTTAAAAAGTTGAAAGAAGTAGAAAATGTACTTTACAAGCAGAAATCAAAATGTAGATAAAGAAATTCGCCTTTCAATTTCAATCTCAAACAGTATAAGTAAATGCTAATATGAAGCTGCAAAACGTTGAAATAAATGTTTTTAGTAAAAGATTAAACATAGTTTTCTCAGCTTTGAAGTATATTTTACATAGTTTAACAGCACATGTAAAAAGATTGTCAGAGGTTTTAAAAGTACTTTTCTACAAGAAAATAAAATGTAGATCTGTAAATTCTCTTCTACATTTCAATTTTAAAAAAGAATAACATAAGTGTTAAAATGAAACTACAAGCATTAAAATACATGCTTTTTTGAGAAATGTTTAAACTTTAATTCACATCTATGAATTTTCATGTTTTAGTATTAATAGCCATTGTAAAACGTTTAAAAGTAGTTGAAAAACATACTTTACAATCTGAAAACCTAATTAGATCAAGAAATTCGTTCTTAAATTTCCATTTTAAATAGTATGAATAAATGCTAATATGAAGATGCAAAACGTTGAAATAAATGTTTTTATCAAAAGATTAAACATAGTTTTCTCAGCTTTGAAGTACATTGTACATAGTTTAACAGCACATGTAAAAAGTTTGTCCAAGGTTTTAAAAGTACTTGTCTCCAAGAAAGCACAATGTAGATCTGTAAATTCACTTCTACACTTTCAATTTTTAAAAGATTCATATAAATGTTAAAATGAAACTACAAACATTAAAATACATGCTTTTATGAGCAATATTTAAGCTTGGTTTTACATCTATGAATTTTCATTTTAAATATTAATAACCTTTGTAAAACTTTCAACAAAGTTTAAAAATGTAGTTTACAACCAGAAAAGAAAATGTAGATAAAGAAATACGCGTTTAGATTTCATTTTCAAAAAGTATAAATAAATACTAAAATGAAGGTCTACACATTGCTATAAATGCATTTTAGGAAAAGATTAAATATAGTTTTCTCATCTATGTACTACTTTGTTAATATATTAACAGTACATGTAAAACGTTTGTCAGAGGTGGGAAAGCACTTTTCTTCAAGCAAATAAAATGGAGATCTGGAAATTCACGTCCACATTTCAATTTTGAAAATAATTGGTAAAAAGAAATTACAAACATAAAAATAAATGCATTTTATAAAAATGTTTAAACATGCTTTCAGATCTATGAAACAGCAGATTTAAAAAGTTTGTCAGAGGTTTTAAAAGTACTTTTCTACAAGAAAATTAAATGAAGATCCATAAATTCACTTCTACATTTCAATTTTAAAAAAGAATAACATAAATGTTAAAATGAAACAACAAACATTAAAATACAGGCTTCTTTGAGAAATGTTCAAACTTTAGTTCCCATCTATGAATTTTCATGTTGAAGTATTAATACCCATTGTAAAACGTTTAAAAGAAGTTGAAAAATATACTTTACAACCTGAACACCAAATTAGATAAATAAATTCGTATTAAAATTTTAATTTTACAAAGTATGAATAAATGCTAATATGCAGCTGAAAACATTGAAAAAAATGCATTTGAGGAAAAGATAGTTTTTCATTTATGAACTAAGTTGTTTATATAGAAACAGTACATGTAAAACTTTTGTCAGAGGTTCTAAAGTACTTTTCTACAAGAAATTAAAATGTAGATCTCGAAATTCACATCTAGATTTCAATATTAAAAAAGAAAGATATAAATGGTGAAATGAAACTACAAACATAAAATTAAATGCATTTATGACAAATGTTTAAACATCTATGAATTTTCATGTTTAAATGTTAAGACCACTTTTAAAAAGTTGAAAGAAGTAGAAAATGTACTTTACAAGCAGAAATCAAAATGTAGATAAAGAAATTCGCCTTTCAATTTCAATCTCAAACAGTATATGTAAATGCTAATATGAAGCTGCAAAACGTTGAAATAAATGTTTTTAGCAAAAGATTAAACATAGTTTTCTCAGCTTTGAAGTACATTGTACATAGTTTAACAGCACATGTAAAAAGTTTGTCCAAGGTTTAAAAAGTACTTGTCTCCAAGAAAGCACAATTTAGAAGGTCCACACATTGCAATAAATGCATTTTAGGAAAAGATTAAATATATTTTTCTCATCTATGTACTACTTTGTTAATATATTAACAGTACATGTAAAACGTTTGTCAGAGGTGGTAAAAAACTTTTCTACAAGCAAATAAAATGGAGATCTGGAAATTAACGACCACATTTCAATTTTGAAAAGAATTGGTAAAAAGAAGTTACAAAATAAAAATAAATGCTTTTTAAACAAATGTTTAATCAGGCTCTCACATCTATGAAACAGCACATGTAAAAAGATTGTCAGAGGTTTTAAAAGTACTTTTCTACAAGAAAATAAAATGTAGATCTGTAAATTCTCTTCTACATTTCAATTTTAAAAAAGAATAACATAAGTGTTAAAATGAAACTACAAGCATTAAAATACATGCTTCTTTGAGAAATGTTTAAACTTTATTTCACATCTATTAATTTTCATGTTTTATTATTAATAGCCATTGTAAGACGATTAAAAGAAGTTGAAAAACATTCTTTACAAACTGAAACCCAAATTAGATAAAGAAATTAGTTTTTAAATTTCAATTTTAAATAGTATGAATAAATGCTAATATGAAGCTGAAAACATTGAAATAAATGCATTTTAGGAAAAGATTAAACATAGTTTTCTCATCTATGTACGTCTTTGTTAATATATTAACAGCACATGTCAAAAGGTTGTCAAAGGTTTTAAAAGTACTTGTCTCCAAGATAGCACAATGTAGATCTGTAAATTCTCTTCTATATTTTCAATTTTTAAAAGATTCATATAAATGTCAAAATGAAACTACAAACATTAAAATACATGCTTTTATGAGAAATATTTAAGCTTGGTTTTACATCTATGAATTTTCATTTTAAATATTAATAACCATTGTAAAACTTTCAACAATGTTTAAAAATATAGTTTACAACCAGAAACGAAAATGTAGATAAAGAAATACGCGTTTAGATTTCATTTTCAAAAAGTATAAATAAATACCAAAATGAAGGTCTACACATTGCAATAAATGCATTTTAGGAAAAGATTAAATATAGTTTTCTCATCTATGTACTACTTTGTTAATATATTAACAGTCCATGTTAAACGTTTGTCAGAGGTGGTTAAGCACTTTTCTTCAAGCAAATAAAATGGAGATCTGGAAATTCACGTCCACATTTCAATTTTGAAAAGATTTGGAAAAAGAAATTACAAACATAAAAATAAATGCTTTTTATAAAAATGTTTAAACATGCTTTCAGATCTATGAAACAGCACATGTAAAAAGTTTGTCAGAGGTTTTAAAAGTACTTTTCTACAAGAAAATAAAATGAAGATCCATAAATTCACTTCGACATTTCAATTTTAAAAAAGAATAACATAAATGTTAAAATGAAACAACAAACATTAAAATACAGGCTTCTTTGAGAAATGTTCAAACTTTAGTTCACATCTATGAATTTTCATGTTGAAGTATTAATAGCCATTGTAAAACGTTTAAAAGAAGTTGAAAAATATACTTTACAACCTGAACACCAAATTAGATAAATAAATTCGTATTAAAATTTTAATTTTACAAAGTATGAATAAATGCTAATATGCAGCTGAAAATATTGAAATAAATGCATTTGAGGAAAAGATAGTTTTTTCATTTATGAACTAAGTTGTTTATATAGAAACAGTACATGTAAAACTTTTGTCAGAGGTTCTAAAGTACTTTTCTACAAGAAATTAAAATGTAGATCTCGAAATTCACATCCAGATTTCAATATTAAAAAAGAAAAATATAAATGGTGAAATGAAACTACAAACATAAAATTAAATGCATTTATGACAAATGTTTAAACATCTATGAATTTTCATGTTTAAATATTAAGACCACTTTTAAAAAGTTGAAAGAAGTAGAAAATGTACTTTACAAGCAGAAATCAAAATGTAGATAAAGAAATTCGCCTTTCAATTTCAATCTCAAACAGTATAAGTAAATGCTAATATGAAGCTGCAAAACGTTGAAATAAATGTTTTTAGTAAAAGATTAAACATAGTTTTCTCAGCTTTGAAGTACATTTTACATAGTTTAACAGCACATGTAAAAGGTTTATCAGAGGTTTTAAAAGTACTTTTGTACAAGAAAATAAAATGTAGATCTGTAAATTCTCTTCTACATTTTAATTTTAAAAAAGAATAACATAAGTGTTAAAATGAAACTACAAGCATTAAAATACATGCTTTTTTGAGAAATGTTTAAACTTTAATTCACATCTATGAATTTTCATGTTTTAGTATTAATAGCCATTGTAAAACGTTTAAAAGAAGTTGAAAAACATACTTTACAATCTGAAAACCTATTTAGATCAAGAAATTCGTTCTTAAATTTCCACTTTAAATAGTATGAATAAATGCTAATATGAAGATGCAAAACGTTGTAATAAATGTTTTTATCAAAAGATTAAACATAGTTTTCTCAGCTTTGAAGTACATTGTACATAGTTTAACAGCACATGTAAAAAGTTTGTCCAAGGTTTTAAAAGTATTTGTCTCCAAGAAAGCACAATGTAGATGTGTAAATTCACTTCTACACTTTCAATTTTTAAAAGATTCATATAAATGTTAAAATGAAACTACAAACATTAAAATACATGCTTTTATGAGAAATATTTAAGCTTGGTTTCACATCTATGAATTTTCATTTTAAATATTAATAACCTTTGTAAAACTTTCAACAAAGTTTACAAATGTAGTTTACAACCAGAAAAGAAAATGTAGATAAAGAAATACGCGTTTAGATTTCATTTTCAAAAAGTATAAATAAATACCAAAATGAAGGTCTACACATTGCAATAAATGCATTTTAGGAAAAGATTAAATATAGTTTTCTCATCTATGTACTACTTTGTTAATATATTAACAGTACATGTAAAACGTTTGTCAGAGGTGGGAAAGCACTTTTCTTCATGCAAATAAAATGGAGATCTGGAAATTCACGTCCACATTTCAATTTTGAAAATAATTGGTAAAAAGAAATTACAAACATAAAAATAAATGCATTTTATAAAAATGTTTAAACATGCTTTCAGATCTATGAAACAGCAGATTTAAAAAGTTTGTCAGAGGTTTTAAAAGTACTTTTCTACAAGAAAATTAAATGAAGATCCATAAATTCACTTCTACATTTCAATTTTAAAAAAGAATAACATAAATGTTAAAATGAAACAACAAATATTAAAATACAGGCTTCTTTGAGAAATGTTCAAACTTTAGTTCCCATCTATGAATTTTCATGTTGAAGTATTAATACCCATTGTAAAACGTTTAAAAGAAGTTGAAAAATATACTTTACAACCTGAACACCAAATTAGATAAATAAATTCGTATTAAAATTTTAATTTTACAAAGTATGAATAAATGCTAATATGCAGCTGAAAACATTGAAAAAAATGCATTTGAGGAAAAGATAGTTTTTTTCATTTATGAACTAAGTTGTTTATATAGAAACAGTACATGTAAAACTTTTGTCAGAGGTTCTAAAGTACTTTTCTACAAGAAATTAAAATGTAGATCTCGAAATTCACATCTAGATTTCAATATTAAAAAAGAAAGATATAAATGGTGAAATGAAACTACAAACATAAAATTAAATGCATTTATGACAAATGTTTAAACATCTATGAATTTTCATGTTTAAATGTTAAGACCACTTTTAAAAAGTTGAAAGAAGTAGAAAATGTACTTTACAAGCAGAAATCAAAATGTAGATAAAGAAATTCGCCTTTCAATTTCAATCTCAAACAGTATAAGTAAATGCTAATGTGAAGCTGCAAAACGTTGAAATAAATGTTTTTAGTAAAAGATTAAACATAGTTTTCTCAGCTTTGAAGTATATTTTACATAGTTTAACAGCACATGTAAAAAGATTGTCAGAGGTTTTAAAAGTACTTTTCTACAAGAAAATAAAATGTAGATCTGTAAATTCTCTTCTACATTTCAATTTTAAAAAAGAATAACATAAGTGTTAAAATGAAACTACAAGCATTAAAATACATGCTTTTTTGAGAAATGTTTAAACTTTAATTCACATCTATGAATTTTCATGTTTTAGTATTAATAGCCATTGTAAAACGTTTAAAAGTAGTTGAAAAACATACTTTACAATCTGAAAACCTAATTAGATCAAGGAATTCGTTCTTAAATTTCCATTTTAAATAGTATGAATAAATGCTAATATGAAGATGCAAAACGTTGAAATAAATGTTTTTATCAAAAGATTAAACATAGTTTTCTCAGCTTTGAAGTACATTGTACATAGTTTAACAGCACATGTCAAAAGGTTGTCAAAGGTTTTAAAAGTACTTGTCTCCAACATAGCACAATGTAGATCTGTAAATTCTCTTCTATATTTTCAATTTTTAAAAGATTCATATAAATGACAAAATGAAACTACAAACATTAAAATACATGCTTTTATGAGAAATATTTAAGCTTGGTTTTACATCTATGAATTTTCATTTTAAATATTAATAACCATTGTAAAACTTTCAACAATGTTTAAAAATATAGTTTACAACCAGAAAAGAAAATGTAGATAAAGAAATACGCGTTTAGATTTCATTTTCAAAAAGTATAAATAAATACCAAAATGAAGGTCTACACATTGCAATAAATGCATTTTAGGAAAAGATTAAATATAGTTTTCTCATCTATGTACTACTTTGTTAATATATTAACAGTCCATGTTAAACGTTTGTCAGAGGTGGTTAAGCACTTTTCTTCAAGCAAATAAAATGGAGATCTGGAAATTCACGTCCACATTTCAATTTTGAAAATAATTGGTAAAAAGAAATTACAAACATAAAAATAAATGCATTTTATAAAAATGTTTAAACATGCTTTCAGATCTATGAAACAGCAGATTTAAAAAGTTTGTCAGAGGTTTTAAAAGTACTTTTCTACAAGAAAATTAAATGAAGATCCATAAATTCACTTCTACATTTCAATTTTAAAAAAGAATAACATAAATGTTAAAATGAAACAACAAACATTAAAATACAGGCTTCTTTGAGAAATGTTCAAACTTTAGTTCACATCTATGAATTTTCATGTTGAAGTATTAATAGCCATTGTAAAACGTTTAAAAGAAGTTGAAAAATATACTTTACAACCTGAACACCAAATTAGATAAATAAATTCGTATTAAAATTTTAATTTTACAAAGTATGAATAAATGCTAATATGCAGCTGAAAATATTGAAATAAATGCATTTGAGGAAAAGATAGTTTTTTCATTTATGAACTAAGTTGTTTATATAGAAAGAGTACATGTAAAACTTTTGTCAGAGGTTCTAAAGTACTTTTCTACAAGAAATTAAAATGTAGATCTCGAAATTCACATCCAGATTTCAATATTAAAAAAGAAAAATATAAATGGTGATATGAAACTACAAACATAAAATTAAATGCATTTATGACAAATGTTTAAACATCTATGAATTTTCATGTTTAAATATTAAGACCACTTTTAAAAAGTTGAAAGAAGTAGAAAATGTACTTTACAAGCAGAAATCAAAATGTAGATAAAGAAATTCGCCTTTCAATTTCAATCTCAAACAGTATAAGTAAATGCTAATATGAAGCTGCAAAACGTTGAAATAAATGTTTTTAGTAAAAGATTAAACATAGTTTTCTCAGCTTTGAAGTATATTTTACATAGGTTAACAGCACATGTAAAAAGTTTGTCAGAGGTTTTAAAAGTACTTTTCTACAAGAAAATAAAATGTAGATCTGTAAATTCTCTTCTACATTTCAATTTTAAAAAAGAATAACATAAGTGTTAAAATGAAACTACAAGCATTAAAATACATGCTTTTTTGAGAAATGTTTAAACTTTAATTCACATCTATGAATTTTCATGTTTTAGTATTAATAGCCATTGTAAAACGTTTAAAAGTAGTTGAAAAACATACTTTACAATCTGAAAACCTAATTAGATCAAGAAATTCGTTCTTAAATTTCCATTTAAAATAGTATGAATAAATGCTAATATGAAGATGCAAAACGTTGAAATAAATGTTTTTATCAAAAGATTAAACATAGTTTTCTCAGCTTTGAAGTACATTGTACATAGTTTGACAGCACATGTAAAAAGTTTGTCCAAGGTTTTAAAAGTATTTGTCTCCAAGAAAGCACAATGTAGATCTGTAAATTCACTTCTACACTTTCAATTTTTAAAAGATTCATATAAATGTTAAAATGAAACTACAAACATTAAAATACATGCTTTTATGAGCAATATTTAAGCTTGGTTTTACATCTATGAATTTTCATTTTAAATATTAATAACCTTTGTAAAACTTTCAACAAAGTTTAAAAATGTAGTTTACAACCAGAAAAGAAAATGTAGATAAAGAAATACGCGTTTAGATTTCATTTCCAAAAAGTATAAATAAATACTAAAATGAAGGTCTACACATTGCTATAAATGCATTTTAGGAAAAGATTAAATATAGTTTTCTCATCTATGTACTACTTTGTTTATATATTAACAGTACATGTAAAACGTTTGTCAGAGGTGGGAAAGCACTTTTCTTCAAGCAAATAAAATGGAGATCTGGAAATTCACGTCCACATTTCAATTTTGAAAATAATTGGTAAAAAGAAATTACAAACATAAAAATAAATGCATTTTATAAAAATGTTTAAACATGCTTTCAGATCTATGAAACAGCAGATTTAAAAAGTTTGTCAGAGGTTTTAAAAGTACTTTTGTACAAGAAAATTAAATGAAGATCCATAAATTCACTTCTACATTTCAATTTTAAAAAAGAATAACATAAATGTTAAAATGAAACAACAAACATTAAAATACAGGCTTCTTTGAGAAATGTTCAAACTTTAGTTCCCATCTATGAATTTTCATGTTGAAGTATTAATACCCATTGTAAAACGTTTAAAAGAAGTTGAAAAATATACTTTACAACCTGAACACCAAATTAGATAAATAAATTCGTATTAAAATTTTAATTTTACAAAGTATGAATAAATGCTAATATGCAGCTGAAAACATTGAAAAAAATGCATTTGAGGAAAAGATAGTTTTTTCATTTATGAACTAAGTTGTTTATATAGAAACAGTAGATGTAAAACTTTTGTCAGAGGTTCTAAAGTACTTTTCTACAAGAAATTAAAATGTAGATCTCGAAATTCACATCTAGATTTCAATATTAAAAAAGAAAGATATAAATGGTGAAATGAAACTACAAACAAAATTAAATGCATTTATGACAAATGTTTAAACATCTATGAATTTTCATGTTTAAATGTTAAGACCACTTTTAAAAAGTTGAAAGAAGTAGAAAATGTACTTTACAAGCAGAAATCAAAATGTAGATAAAGAAATTCGCCTTTCAATTTCAATCTCAAACAGTATATGTAAATGCTAATATGAAGCTGCAAAACGTTGAAATAAATGTTTTTAGCAAAAGATTAAACATAGTTTTCTCAGCTTTGAAGTACATTGTACATAGTTTAACAGCACATGTAAAAAGTTTGTCCAAGGTTTAAAAAGTACTTGTCTCCAAGAAAGCACAATTTAGAAGGTCCACACATTGCAATAAATGCATTTTAGGAAAAGATTAAATATATTTTTCTCATCTATGTACTACTTTGTTAATATATTAACAGTACATGTAAAACGTTTGTCAGAGGTGGTAAAAAACTTTTCTACAAGCAAATAAAATGGAGATCTGGAAATTAACGACCACATTTCAATTTTGAAAAGAATTGGTAAAAAGAAGTTACAAAATAAAAATAAATGCTTTTTAAACAAATGTTTAATCAGGCTCTCACATCTATGAAACAGCACATGTAAAAAGATTGTCAGAGGTTTTAAAAGTACTTTTCTACAAGAAAATAAAATGTAGATCTGTAAATTCTCTTCTACATTTCAATTTTAAAAAAGAATAACATAAGTGTTAAAATGAAACTACAAGCATTAAAATACATGCTTCTTTGAGAAATGTTTAAACTTTATTTCACATCTATTAATTTTCATGTTTTATTATTAATAGCCATTGTAAGACGATTAAAAGAAGTTGAAAAACATTCTTTACAAACTGAAACCCAAATTAGATAAAGAAATTAGTTTTTAAATTTCAATTTTAAATAGTATGAATAAATGCTAATATGAAGCTGAAAACATTGAAATAAATGCATTTTAGGAAAAGATTAAACATAGTTTTCTCATCTATGTACGTCTTTGTTAATATATTAACAGCACATGTCAAAAGGTTGTCAAAGGTTTTAAAAGTACTTGTCTCCAAGATAGCACAATGTAGATCTGTAAATTCTCTTCTATATTTTCAATTTTTAAAAGATTCATATAAATGTCAAAATGAAACTACAAACATTAAAATACATGCTTTTATGAGAAATATTTAAGCTTGGTTTTACATCTATGAATTTTCATTTTAAATATTAATAACCATTGTAAAACTTTCAACAATGTTTAAAAATATAGTTTACAACCAGAAACGAAAATGTAGATAAAGAAATACGCGTTTAGATTTCATTTTCAAAAAGTATAAATAAATACCAAAATGAAGGTCTACACATTGCAATAAATGCATTTTAGGAAAAGATTAAATATAGTTTTCTCATCTATGTACTACTTTGTTAATATATTAACAGTCCATGTTAAACGTTTGTCAGAGGTGGTTAAGCACTTTTCTTCAAGCAAATAAAATGGAGATCTGGAAATTCACGTCCACATTTCAATTTTGAAAAGATTTGGAAAAAGAAATTACAAACATAAAAATAAATGCTTTTTATAAAAATGTTTAAACATGCTTTCAGATCTATGAAACAGCACATGTAAAAAGTTTGTCAGAGGTTTTAAAAGTACTTTTCTACAAGAAAATAAAATGAAGATCCATAAATTCACTTCGACATTTCAATTTTAAAAAAGAATAACATAAATGTTAAAATGAAACAACAAACATTAAAATACAGGCTTCTTTGAGAAATGTTCAAACTTTAGTTCACATCTATGAATTTTCATGTTGAAGTATTAATAGCCATTGTAAAACGTTTAAAAGAAGTTGAAAAATATACTTTACAACCTGAACACCAAATTAGATAAATAAATTCGTATTAAAATTTTAATTTTACAAAGTATGAATAAATGCTAATATGCAGCTGAAAATATTGAAATAAATGCATTTGAGGAAAAGATAGTTTTTTCATTTATGAACTAAGTTGTTTATATAGAAACAGTACATGTAAAACTTTTGTCAGAGGTTCTAAAGTACTTTTCTACAAGAAATTAAAATGTAGATCTCGAAATTCACATCCAGATTTCAATATTAAAAAAGAAAAATATAAATGGTGAAATGAAACTACAAACATAAAATTAAATGCATTTATGACAAATGTTTAAACATCTATGAATTTTCATGTTTAAATATTAAGACCACTTTTAAAAAGTTGAAAGAAGTAGAAAATGTACTTTACAAGCAGAAATCAAAATGTAGATAAAGAAATTCGCCTTTCAATTTCAATCTCAAACAGTATAAGTAAATGCTAATATGAAGCTGCAAAACGTTGAAATAAATGTTTTTAGTAAAAGATTAAACATAGTTTTCTCAGCTTTGAAGTACATTTTACATAGTTTAACAGCACATGTAAAAGGTTTATCAGAGGTTTTAAAAGTACTTTTGTACAAGAAAATAAAATGTAGATCTGTAAATTCTCTTCTACATTTTAATTTTAAAAAAGAATAACATAAGTGTTAAAATGAAACTACAAGCATTAAAATACATGCTTTTTTGAGAAATGTTTAAACTTTAATTCACATCTATGAATTTTCATGTTTTAGTATTAATAGCCATTGTAAAACGTTTAAAAGAAGTTGAAAAACATACTTTACAATCTGAAAACCTATTTAGATCAAGAAATTCGTTCTTAAATTTCCACTTTAAATAGTATGAATAAATGCTAATATGAAGATGCAAAACGTTGAAATAAATGTTTTTATCAAAAGATTAAACATAGTTTTCTCAGCTTTGAAGTACATTGTACATAGTTTAACAGCACATGTAAAAAGTTTGTCCAAGGTTTTAAAAGTATTTGTCTCCAAGAAAGCACAATGTAGATGTGTAAATTCACTTCTACACTTTCAATTTTTAAAAGATTCATATAAATGTTAAAATGAAACTACAAACATTAAAATACATGCTTTTATGAGAAATATTTAAGCTTGGTTTCACATCTATGAATTTTCATTTTAAATATTAATAACCTTTGTAAAACTTTCAACAAAGTTTACAAATGTAGTTTACAACCAGAAAAGAAAATGTAGATAAAGAAATACGCGTTTAGATTTCATTTTCAAAAAGTATAAATAAATACCAAAATGAAGGTCTACACATTGCAATAAATGCATTTTAGGAAAAGATTAAATATAGTTTTCTCATCTATGTAGTACTTTGTTAATATATTAACAGTACATGTAAAACGTTTGTCAGAGGTGGGAAAGCACTTTTCTTCATGCAAATAAAATGGAGATCTGGAAATTCACGTCCACATTTCAATTTTGAAAATAATTGGTAAAAAGAAATTACAAACATAAAAATAAATGCATTTTATAAAAATGTTTAAACATGCTTTCAGATCTATGAAACAGCAGATTTAAAAAGTTTGTCAGAGGTTTTAAAAGTACTTTTCTACAAGAAAATTAAATGAAGATCCATAAATTCACTTCTACATTTCAATTTTAAAAAAGAATAACATAAATGTTAAAATGAAACAACAAATATTAAAATACAGGCTTCTTTGAGAAATGTTCAAACTTTAGTTCCCATCTATGAATTTTCATGTTGAAGTATTAATACCCATTGTAAAACGTTTAAAAGAAGTTGAAAAATATACTTTACAACCTGAACACCAAATTAGGTAAATAAATTCGTATTAAAATTTTAATTTTACAAAGTATGAATAAATGCTAATATGCAGCTGAAAACATTGAAAAAAATGCATTTGAGGAAAAGATAGTTTTTTCATTTATGAACTAAGTTGTTTATATAGAAACAGTACATGTAAAACTTTTTTCAGAGGTTCTAAAGTACTTTTCTACAAGAAATTAAAATGTAGATCTCGAAATTCACATCTAGATTTCAATATTAAAAAAGAAAGATATAAATGGTGAAATGAAACTACAAACATAAAATTAAATGCATTTATGACAAATGTTTAAACATCTATGAATTTTCATGTTTAAATGTTAAGACCACTTTTAAAAAGTTGAAAGTAGAAAATGTACTTTACAAGCAGAAATCAAAATGTAGATAAAGAAATTCGCCTTTCAATTTCAATCTCAAACAGTATATGTAAATGCTAATATGAAGCTGCAAAACGTTGAAATAAATGTTTTTAGCAAAAGATTAAACATAGTTTTCTCAGCTTTGAAGTACATTGTACATAGTTTAACAGCACATGTAAAAAGTTTGTCCAAGGTTTTAAAAGTACATGTCTCCAAGAAAGCACAACTTAGATCTGTAAATTCACTTCTACACTTTCAATTTTTAAAAGATTCATATAAATGTTAAAATGAAACTACAAACATTAAAATACATGCTTTTATGAGAAATATTTAAGCTTGGTTTCACATCTATGAATTTTCATTTTAAATATTAATAACCTTTGTAAAACTTTCAACAAAGTTTACAAATGTAGTTTACAACCAGAAAAGAAAATGTAGATAAAGAAATACGCGTTTAGATTTCATTTTCAAAAAGTATAAATAAATACCAAAATGAAGGTCTACACATTGCAATAAATGCATTTTAGGAAAAGATTAAATATAGTTTTCTCATCTATGTACTACTTTGTTAATATATTAACAGTACATGTAAAACGTTTGTCAGAGGTGGGAAAGCACTTTTCTTCATGCAAATAAAATGGAGATCTGGAAATTCACGTCCACATTTCAATTTTGAAAATAATTGGTAAAAAGAAATTACAAACATAAAAATAAATGCATTTTATAAAAATGTTTAAACATGCTTTCAGATCTATGAAACAGCAGATTTAAAAAGTTTGTCAGAGGTTTTAAAAGTACTTTTCTACAAGAAAATTAAATGAAGATCCATAAATTCACTTCTACATTTCAATTTTAAAAAAGAATAACATAAATGTTAAAATGAAACAACAAATATTAAAATACAGGCTTCTTTGAGAAATGTTCAAACTTTAGTTCCCATCTATGAATTTTCATGTTGAAGTATTAATACCCATTGTAAAACGTTTAAAAGAAGTTGAAAAATATACTTTACAACCTGAACACCAAATTAGATAAATAAATTCGTATTAAAATTTTAATTTTACAAAGTATGAATAAATGCTAATATGCAGCTGAAAACATTGAAAAAAATACATTTGAGGAAAAGATAGTTTTTTTCATTTATGAACTAAGTTGTTTATATAGAAACAGTACATGTAAAACTTTTGTCAGAGGTTCTAAAGTACTTTTCTACAAGAAATTAAAATGTAGATCTCGAAATTCACATCTAGATTTCAATATTAAAAAAGAAAGATATAAATGGTGAAATGAAACTACAAACATAAAATTAAATGCATTTATGACAAATGTTTAAACATCTATGAATTTTCATGTTTAAATGTTAAGACCACTTTTAAAAAGTTGAAAGAAGTAGAAAATGTACTTTACAAGCAGAAATCAAAATGTAGATAAAGAAATTCGCCTTTCAATTTCAATCTCAAACAGTATAAGTAAATGCTAATGTGAAGCTGCAAAACGTTGAAATAAATGTTTTTAGTAAAAGATTAAACATAGTTTTCTCAGCTTTGAAGTATATTTTACATAGTTTAACAGCACATGTAAAAAGATTGTCAGAGGTTTTAAAAGTACTTTTCTACAAGAAAATAAAATGTAGATCTGTAAATTCTCTTCTACATTTCAATTTTAAAAAAGAATAACATAAGTGTTAAAATGAAACTACAAGCATTAAAATACATGCTTTTTTGAGAAATGTTTAAACTTTAATTCACATCTATGAATTTTCATGTTTTAGTATTAATAGCCATTGTAAAACGTTTAAAAGTAGTTGAAAAACATACTTTACAATCTGAAAACCTAATTAGATCAAGGAATTCGTTCTTAAATTTCCATTTTAAATAGTATGAATAAATGCTAATATGAAGATGCAAAACGTTGAAATAAATGTTTTTATCAAAAGATTAAACATAGTTTTCTCAGCTTTGAAGTACATTGTACATAGTTTAACAGCACATGTCAAAAGGTTGTCAAAGGTTTTAAAAGTACTTGTCTCCAACATAGCACAATGTAGATCTGTAAATTCTCTTCTATATTTTCAATTTTTAAAAGATTCATATAAATGACAAAATGAAACTACAAACATTAAAATACATGCTTTTATGAGAAATATTTAAGCTTGGTTTTACATCTATGAATTTTCATTTTAAATATTAATAACCATTGTAAAACTTTCAACAATGTTTAAAAATATAGTTTACAACCAGAAAAGAAAATGTAGATAAAGAAATACGCGTTTAGATTTCATTTTCAAAAAGTATAAATAAATACCAAAATGAAGGTCTACACATTGCAATAAATGCATTTTAGGAAAAGATTAAATATAGTTTTCTCATCTATGTACTACTTTGTTAATATATTAACAGTCCATGTTAAACGTTTGTCAGAGGTGGTTAAGCACTTTTCTTCAAGCAAATAAAATGGAGATCTGGAAATTCACGTCCACATTTCAATTTTGAAAAGATTTGGAAAAAGAAATTACAAACATAAAAATAAATGCTTTTTATAAAAATGTTTAAACATGCTTTCAGATCTATGAAACAGCACATGTAAAAAGTTTGTCAGAGGTTTTAAAAGTACTTTTCTACAAGAAAATAAAATGAAGATCCATAAATTCACTTCGACATTTCAATTTTAAAAAAGAATAACATAAATGTTAAAATGAAACAACAAACCTTAAAATACAGGCTTCTTTGAGAAATGTTCAAACTTTAGTTCACATCTATGAATTTTCATGTTGAAGTATTAATAGCCATTGTAAAACGTTTAAAAGAAGTTGAAAAATATACTTTACAACCTGAACACCAAATTAGATAAATAAATTCGTATTAAAATTTTAATTTTACAAAGTATGAATAAATGCTAATATGCAGCTGAAAATATTGAAATAAATGCATTTGAGGAAAAGATAGTTTTTTCATTTATGAACTAAGTTGTTTATATAGAAAGAGTACATGTAAAACTTTTGTCAGAGGTTCTAAAGTACTTTTCTACAAGAAATTAAAATGTAGATCTCGAAATTCACATCCAGATTTCAATATTAAAAAAGAAAAATATAAATGGTGATATGAAACTACAAACATAAAATTAAATGCATTTATGACAAATGTTTAAACATCTATGAATTTTCATGTTTAAATATTAAGACCACTTTTAAAAAGTTGAAAGAAGTAGAAAATGTACTTTACAAGCAGAAATCAAAATGTAGATAAAGAAATTCGCCTTTCAATTTCAATCTCAAACAGTATAAGTAAATGCTAATATGAAGCTGCAAAACGTTGAAATAAATGTTTTTAGTAAAAGATTAAACATAGTTTTCTCAGCTTTGAAGTATATTTTACATAGGTTAACAGCACATGTAAAAAGTTTGTCAGAGGTTTTAAAAGTACTTTTCTACAAGAAAATAAAATGTAGATCTGTAAATTCTCTTCTACATTTCAATTTTAAAAAAGAATAACATAAGTGTTAAAATGAAACTACAAGCATTAAAATACATGCTTTTTTGAGAAATGTTTAAACTTTAATTCACATCTATGAATTTTCATGTTTTAGTATTAATAGCCATTGTAAAACGTTTAAAAGTAGTTGAAAAACATACTTTACAATCTGAAAACCTAATTAGATCAAGAAATTCGTTCTTAAATTTCCATTTAAAATAGTATGAATAAATGCTAATATGAAGATGCAAAACGTTGAAATAAATGTTTTTATCAAAAGATTAAACATAGTTTTCTCAGCTTTGAAGTACATTGTACATAGTTTGACAGCACATGTAAAAAGTTTGTCCAAGGTTTTAAAAGTATTTGTCTCCAAGAAAGCACAATGTAGATCTGTAAATTCACTTCTACACTTTCAATTTTTAAAAGATTCATATAAATGTTAAAATGAAACTACAAACATTAAAATACATGCTTTTATGAGCAATATTTAAGCTTGGTTTTACATCTATGAATTTTCATTTTAAATATTAATAACCTTTGTAAAACTTTCAACAAAGTTTAAAAATGTAGTTTACAACCAGAAAAGAAAATGTAGATAAAGAAATACGCGTTTAGATTTCATTTCCAAAAAGTATAAATAAATACTAAAATGAAGGTCTACACATTGCTATAAATGCATTTTAGGAAAAGATTAAATATAGTTTTCTCATCTATGTACTACTTTGTTTATATATTAACAGTACATGTAAAACGTTTGTCAGAGGTGGGAAAGCACTTTTCTTCAAGCAAATAAAATGGAGATCTGGAAATTCACGTCCACATTTCAATTTTGAAAATAATTGGTAAAAAGAAATTACAAACATAAAAATAAATGCATTTTATAAAAATGTTTAAACATGCTTTCAGATCTATGAAACAGCAGATTTAAAAAGTTTGTCAGAGGTTTTAAAAGTACTTTTGTACAAGAAAATTAAATGAAGATCCATAAATTCACTTCTACATTTCAATTTTAAAAAAGAATAACATAAATGTTAAAATGAAACAACAAACATTAAAATACAGGCTTCTTTGAGAAATGTTCAAACTTTAGTTCCCATCTATGAATTTTCATGTTGAAGTATTAATACCCATTGTAAAACGTTTAAAAGAAGTTGAAAAATATACTTTACAACCTGAACACCAAATTAGATAAATAAATTCGTATTAAAATTTTAATTTTACAAAGTATGAATAAATGCTAATATGCAGCTGAAAACATTGAAAAAAATGCATTTGAGGAAAAGATAGTTTTTTCATTTATGAACTAAGTTGTTTATATAGAAACAGTAGATGTAAAACTTTTGTCAGAGGTTCTAAAGTACTTTTCTACAAGAAATTAAAATGTAGATCTCGAAATTCACATCTAGATTTCAATATTAAAAAAGAAAGATATAAATGGTGAAATGAAACTACAAACAAAATTAAATGCATTTATGACAAATGTTTAAACATCTATGAATTTTCATGTTTAAATGTTAAGACCACTTTTAAAAAGTTGAAAGAAGTAGAAAATGTACTTTACAAGCAGAAATCAAAATGTAGATAAAGAAATTCGCCTTTCAATTTCAATCTCAAACAGTATATGTAAATGCTAATATGAAGCTGCAAAACGTTGAAATAAATGTTTTTAGCAAAAGATTAAACATAGTTTTCTCAGCTTTGAAGTACATTGTACAGCACATGTAAAAAGTTTGTCCAAGGTTTAAAAAGTACTTGTCTCCAAGAAAGCACAATTTAGAAGGTCCACACATTGCAATAAATGCATTTTAGGAAAAGATTAAATATAGTTTTCTCATCTATGTACTACTTTGTTAATATATTAACAGTACATGTAAAACGTTTGTCAGAGGTGGTAAAAAACTTTTCTACAAGCAAATAAAATGGAGATCTGGAAATTAACGACCACATTTCAATTTTGAAAAGAATTGGTAAAAAGAAGTTACAAAATAAAAATAAATGCTTTTTAAACAAATGTTTAATCAGGCTCTCACATCTATGAAACAGCACATGTAAAAAGATTGTCAGAGGTTTTAAAAGTACTTTTCTACAAGAAAATAAAATGTAGATCTGTAAATTCTCTTCTACATTTCAATTTTAAAAAAGAATAACATAAGTGTTAAAATGAAACTACAAGCATTAAAATACATGCTTCTTTGAGAAATGTTTAAACTTTATTTCACATCTATTAATTTTCATGTTTTATTATTAATAGCCATTGTAAGACGATTAAAAGAAGTTGAAAAACATTCTTTACAAATTGAAACCCAAATTAGATAAAGAAATTAGTTTTTAAATTTCAATTTTAAATAGTATGAATAAATGCTAATATGAAGCTGAAAACATTGAAATAAATGCATTTTAGGAAAAGATTAAACATAGTTTTCTCATCTATGTACTTCTTTGTTAATATATTAACAGCACATGTCAAAAGGTTGTCAAAGGTTTTAAAAGTACTTGTCTCCAAGATAGCACAATGTAGATCTGTAAATTCTCTTCTATATTTTCAATTTTTAAAAGATTCAAATAAATGTCAAAATGAAACTACAAACATTAAAATACATGCTTTTATGAGAAATATTTAAGCTTGGTTTTACATCTATGAATTTTCATTTTAAATATTAATAACCATTGTAAAACTTTCAACAATGTTTAAAAATATAGTTTACAACCAGAAAAGAAAATGTAGATAAAGAAATACGCGTTTAGATTTCATTTTCAAAAAGTATAAATAAATACCAAAATGAAGGTCTACACTTTGCAATAAATGCATTTTAGGAAAAGATTAAATATAGTTTTCTCATCTATGTACTACTTTGTTAATATATTAACAGTCCATGTTAAACGTTTGTCAGAGGTGGTTAAGCACTTTTCTTCAAGCAAATAAAATGGAGATCTGGAAATTCACGTCCACATTTCAATTTTGAAAAGATTTGGAAAAAGAAATTACAAACATAAAAATAAATGCATTTTATAAAAATGTTTAAACATGCTTTCAGATCTATGAAACAGCAGATTTAAAAAGTTTGTCAGAGGTTTTAAAAGTACTTTTGTACAAGAAAATTAAATGAAGATCCATAAATTCACTTCTACATTTCAATTTTAAAAAAGAATAACATAAATGTTAAAATGAAACAACAAACATTAAAATACAGGCTTCTTTGTAAAATGTTCAAACTTTAGTTCCCATCTATGAATTTTCATGTTGAAGTATTAATACCCATTGTAAAACGTTTAAAAGAAGTTGAAAAATATACTTTACAACCTGAACACCAAATTAGATAAATAAATTCGTATTAAAATTTTAATTTTACAAAGTATGAATAAATGCTAATATGCAGCTGAAAACATTGAAAAAAATGCATTTGAGGAAAAGATAGTTTTTTCATTTATGAACTAAGTTGTTTATATAGAAACAGTAGATGTAAAACTTTTGTCAGAGGTTCTAAAGTACTTTTCTACAAGAAATTAAAATGTAGATCTCGAAATTCACATCTAGATTTCAATATTAAAAAAGAAAGATATAAATGGTGAAATGAAACTACAAACAAAATTAAATGCATTTATGACAAATGTTTAAACATCTATGAATTTTCATGTTTAAATGTTAAGACCACTTTTAAAAAGTTGAAAGAAGTAGAAAATGTACTTTACAAGCAGAAATCAAAATGTAGATAAAGAAATTCGCCTTTCAATTTCAATCTCAAACAGTATATGTAAATGCTAATATGAAGCTGCAAAACGTTGAAATAAATGTTTTTAGCAAAAGATTAAACATAGTTTTCTCAGCTTTGAAGTACATTGTACAGCACATGTAAAAAGTTTGTCCAAGGTTTAAAAAGTACTTGTCTCCAAGAAAGCACAATTTAGAAGGTCCACACATTGCAATAAATGCATTTTAGGAAAAGATTAAATATAGTTTTCTCATCTATGTACTACTTTGTTAATATATTAACAGTACATGTAAAACGTTTGTCAGAGGTGGTAAAAAACTTTTCTACAAGCAAATAAAATGGAGATCTGGAAATTAACGACCACATTTCAATTTTGAAAAGAATTGGTAAAAAGAAGTTACAAAATAAAAATAAATGCTTTTTAAACAAATGTTTAATCAGGCTCTCACATCTATGAAACAGCACATGTAAAAAGATTGTCAGAGGTTTTAAAAGTACTTTTCTACAAGAAAATAAAATGTAGATCTGTAAATTCTCTTCTACATTTCAATTTTAAAAAAGAATAACATAAGTGTTAAAATGAAACTACAAGCATTAAAATACATGCTTCTTTGAGAAATGTTTAAACTTTATTTCACATCTATTAATTTTCATGTTTTATTATTAATAGCCATTGTAAGACGATTAAAAGAAGTTGAAAAACATTCTTTACAAATTGAAACCCAAATTAGATAAAGAAATTAGTTTTTAAATTTCAATTTTAAATAGTATGAATAAATGCTAATATGAAGCTGAAAACATTGAAATAAATGCATTTTAGGAAAAGATTAAACATAGTTTTCTCATCTATGTACTTCTTTGTTAATATATTAACAGCACATGTCAAAAGGTTGTCAAAGGTTTTAAAAGTACTTGTCTCCAAGATAGCACAATGTAGATCTGTAAATTCTCTTCTATATTTTCAATTTTTAAAAGATTCAAATAAATGTCAAAATGAAACTACAAACATTAAAATACATGCTTTTATGAGAAATATTTAAGCTTGGTTTTACATCTATGAATTTTCATTTTAAATATTAATAACCATTGTAAAACTTTCAACAATGTTTAAAAATATAGTTTACAACCAGAAAAGAAAATGTAGATAAAGAAATACGCGTTTAGATTTCATTTTCAAAAAGTATAAATAAATACCAAAATGAAGGTCTACACTTTGCAATAAATGCATTTTAGGAAAAGATTAAATATAGTTTTCTCATCTATGTACTACTTTGTTAATATATTAACAGTCCATGTTAAACGTTTGTCAGAGGTGGTTAAGCACTTTTCTTCAAGCAAATAAAATGGAGATCTGGAAATTCACGTCCACATTTCAATTTTGAAAAGATTTGGAAAAAGAAATTACAAACATAAAAATAAATGCTTTTTATAAAAATGTTTAAACATGCTTTCAGATCTATGAAACAGCAGATTTAAAAAGTTTGTCAGAGGTTTTAAAAGTACTTTTCTACAAGAAAATTAAATGAAGATCCATAAATTCACTTCTACATTTCAATTTTAAAAAAGAATAACATAAATGTTAAAATGAAACAACAAACATTAAAATACAGGCTTCTTTGAGAAATGTTCAAACTTTAGTTCCCATCTATGAATTTTCATGTTGAAGTATTAATACCCATTGTAAAACGTTTAAAAGAATTTGAAAAATATACTTTACAACCTGAACACCAAATTAGATAAATAAATTCGTATTAAAATTTTAATTTTACAAAGTATGAATAAATGCTAATATGCAGCTGAAAACATTGAAAAAAATGCATTTGAGGAAAAAATAGTTTTTTCATTTATGAACTAAGTTGTTTATATAGAAACAGTACATGTAAAACTTTTGTCAGAGGTTCTAAAGTACTTTTCTACAAGAAATTAAAATGTAGATCTCGAAATTCACATCTAGATTTCAATATTAAAAAAGAAAGATATAAATGGTGAAATGAAACTACAAACATAAAATTAAATGCATTTATGACAAATGTTTAAACATCTATGAATTTTCATGTTTAAATGTTAAGACCACTTTTAAAAAGTTGAAAGAAGTAGAAAATGTACTTTACAAGCAGAAATCAAAATGTAGATAAAGAAATTCGCCTTTCAATTTCAATCTCAAACAGTATATGTAAATGCTAATATGAAGCTGCAAAACGTTGAAATAAATGTTTTTAGCAAAAGATTAAACATAGTTTTCTCAGCTTTGAAGTACATTGTACATAGTTTAACAGCACATGTAAAAAGTTTGTCCAAGGTTTAAAAAGTACTTGTCTCCAAGAAAATAAAATGTAGATCTGTAAATTCTCTTCTACATTTCAATTTTAAAAAAGAATAACATAAGTGTTAAAATGAAACTACAAGCATTAAAATACATGCTTTTTTGAGAAATGTTTAAACTTTAATTCACATCTATGAATTTTCATGTTTTAGTATTAATAGCCATTGTAAAACGTTTAAAAGTAGTTGAAAAACATACTTTACAATCTGAAAACCTAATTAGATCAAGAAATTCGTTCTTAAATTTCCATTTTAAATAGTATGAATAAATGCTAATATGAAGATGCAAAACTTTGAAATAAATGTTTTTATCAAAAGATTAAACATAGTTTTCTCAGCTTTGAAGTACATTGTACATAGTTTAACAGCACATGTAAAAAGTTTGTCCAAGGTTTTAAAAGTATTTGTCTCCAAGAAAGCACAATGTAGATCTGTAAATTCACTTCTACACTTTCAATTTTTAAAAGATTCATATAAATGTTAAAATGAAACTACAAACATTAAAATACATGCTTTTATGAGCAATATTTAAGCTTGGTTTTACATCTATGAATTTTCATTTTAAATATTAATAACCTTTGTAAAACTTTCAACAAAGTTTAAAAATGTAGTTTACAACCAGAAAAGAAAATGTAGATAAAGAAATACGCGTTTAGATTTCATTTTCAAAAAGTATAAATAAATACTAAAATGAAGGTCTACACATTGCTATAAATGCATTTTAGGAAAAGATTAAATATAGTTTTCTCATCTATGTACTACTTTGTTAATATATTAACAGTACATGTAAAACGTTTGTCAGAGGTGGGAAAGCACTTTTCTTCAAGCAAATAAAATGGAGATCTGGAAATTCACGTCCACATTTCAATTTTGAAAATAATTGGTAAAAAGATATTACAAACATAAAAATAAATGCATTTTATAAAAATGTTTAAACATGCTTTCAGATCTATGAAACAGCAGATTTAAAAAGTTTGTCAGAGGTTTTAAAAGTACTTTTCTACAAGAAAATTAAATGAAGATCCATAAATTCACTTCTACATTTCAATTTTAAAAAAGAATAACATAAATATTAAAATGAAACAACAAACATTAAAATACAGGCTTCTTTGAGAAATGTTCAAACTTTAGTTCCCATCTATGAATTTTCATGTTGAAGTATTAATACCCATTGTAAAACGTTTAAAAGAAGTTGAAAAATATACTTTACAACCTGAACACCAAATTAGGTAAATAAATTCGTATTAAAATTTTAATTTTACAAAGTATGAATAAATGCTAATATGCAGCTGAAAACATTGAAAAAAATGCATTTGAGGAAAAGATAGTTTTTTCATTTATGAACTAAGTTGTTTATATAGAAACAGTACATGTAAAACTTTTGTCAGAGGTTCTAAAGTACTTTTCTACAAGAAATTAAAATGTAGATCTCGAAATTCACATCTAGATTTCAATATTAAAAAAGAAAGATATAAATGGTGAAATGAAACTACAAACATAAAATTAAATGCATTTATGACAAATGTTTAAACATCTATGAATTTTCATGTTTAAATGTTAAGACCACTTTTAAAAAGTTGAAAGAAGTAGAAAATGTACTTTACAAGCAGAAATCAAAATGTAGATAAAGAAATTCGCCTTTCAATTTCAATCTCAAACAGTATATGTAAATGCTAATATGAAGCTGCAAAACGTTGAAATAAATGTTTTTAGCAAAAGATTAAACATAGTTTTCTCAGCTTTGAAGTACATTGTACATAGTTTAACAGCACATGTAAAAAGTTTGTCCAAGGTTTTAAAAGTACATGTCTCCAAGAAAGCACAACTTAGATCTGTAAATTCACTTCTACACTTTCAATTTTTAAAAGATTCATATAAATGTTAAAATGAAACTACAAACATTAAAATACATGCTTTTATGAGAAATATTTAAGCTTGGTTTCACATCTATGAATTTTCATTTTAAATATTAATAACCTTTGTAAAACTTTCAACAAAGTTTACAAATGTAGTTTACAACCAGAAAAGAAAATGTAGATAAAGAAATACGCGGATAGATTTCATTTTCAAAAAGTATAAATAAATACCAAAATGAAGGTCTACACATTGCAATAAATGCATTTTAGGAAAAGATTAAATATAGTTTTCTCATCTATGTACTACTTTGTTAATATATTAACAGTACATGTAAAACGTTTGTCAGAGGTGGTAAAGCACTTTTCTTCAAGCAAATAAAATGGAGATCTGGAAATTCACGTCCACATTTCAATTTTGAAAATAATTGGTAAAAAGAAATTACAAACATAAAAATAAATGCATTTTATAAAAATGTTTAAACATGCTTTCAGATCTATGAAACAGCAGATTTAAAAAGTTTGTCAGAGGTTTTAAAAGTACTTTTGTACAAGAAAATTAAATGAAGATCCATAAATTCACTTCTACATTTCAATTTTAAAAAAGAATAACATAAATGTTAAAATGAAACAACAAACATTAAAATACAGGCTTCTTTGAGAAATGTTCAAACTTTAGTTCCCATCTATGAATTTTCATGTTGAAGTATTAATACCCATTGTAAAACGTTTAAAAGAAGTTGAAAAATATACTTTACAACCTGAACACCAAATTAGATAAATAAATTCGTATTAAAATTTTAATTTTACAAAGTATGAATAAATGCTAATATGCAGCTGAAAATATTGAAATAAATGCATTTGAGGAAAAGATAGTTTTTTCATTTATGAACTGTTGTTTATATAGAAACAGTACATGTAAAACTTTTGTCAGAGGTTCTAAAGTACTTTTCTACAAGAAATTAAAATGTAGATCTCGAAATTCACATCTAGATTTCAATATTAAAAAAGAAAGATATAAATGGTGAAATGAAACTACAAACATAAAATTAAATGCATTTATGACAAATGTTTAAACATCTATGAATTTTCATGTTTAAATGTTAAGACCACTTTTAAAAAGTTGAAAGAAGTAGAAAATGTACTTTACAAGCAGAAATCAAAATGTAGATAAAGAAATTCGCCTTTCAATTTCAATCTCAAACAGTATATGTAAATGCTAATATGAAGCTGCAAAACGTTGAAATAAATGTTTTTAGCAAAAGATTAAACATAGTTTTCTCAGCTTTGAAGTACATTGTACATAGTTTAACAGCACATGTAAAAAGTTTGTCCAAGGTTTTAAAAGTACTTGTCTCCAAGAAAGCACAATTTAGAAGGTCCACACATTGCAATAAATGCATTTTAGGAAAAGATTAAATATAGTTTTCTCATCTATGTACTACTTTGTTAATATATTAACAGTACATGTAAAACGTTTGTCAGAGGTGGTAAAAAACTTTTCTACAAGCAAATAAAATGGAGATCTGGAAATTAACGACCACATTTCAATTTTGAAAAGAATTGGTAAAAAGAAGTTACAAAATAAAAATAAATGCTTTTTAAACAAATGTTTAATCAGGCTCTCACATCTATGAAACAGCACATGTAAAAAGATTGTCAGAGGTTTTAAAAGTACTTTTCTACAAGAAAATAAAATGTAGATCTGTAAATTCTCTTCTACATTTCAATTTTAAAAAAGAATAACATAAGTTTTAAAATGAAACTACAAGCATTAAAATACATGCTTCTTTGAGAAATGTTTAAACTTTATTTCACATCTATTAATTTTCATGTTTTATTATTAATAGCCATTGTAAGACGATTAAAAGAAGCTGAAAAACATTCTTTACAAACTGAAACCCAAATTAGATAAAGAAATTAGTTTTTAAATTTCAATTTTAAATAGTATGAATAAATGCTAATATGAAGCTGAAAACATTGAAATAAATGCATTTTAGGAAAAGATTAAACATAGTTTTCTCATCTATGTACTTCTTTGTTAATATATTAACAGCACATGTCAAAAGGTTGTCAAAGGTTTTAAAAGTACTTGTCTCCAAGATAGCACAATGTAGATCTGTAAATTCTCTTCTATATTTTCAATTTTTAAAAGATTCATATAAATGTCAAAATGAAACTACAAACATTAAAATACATGCTTTTATGAGAAATATTTAAGCTTGGTTTTACATCTATGAATTTTCATTTTAAATATTAATAACCATTGTAAAACTTTCAACAATGTTTAAAAATATAGTTTACAACCAGAAAAGAAAATGTAGATAAAGAAATACGCGTTTAGATTTCATTTTAAAAAAGTATAAATAAATACCAAAATGAATGTCTACACATTGCAATAAATGCATTTTAGGAAAAGATTAAATATAGTTTTCTCATCTATGTACTACTTTGTTAATATCTTAACAGTCCATGTTAAACGTTTGTCAGAGGTGGTTAAGCACTTTTCTTCAAGCAAATAAAATGGAGATCTGGAAATTCACGTCCACATTTCAATTTTGAAAAGATTTGGAAAAAGAAATTACAAACATAAAAATAAATGCTTTTTATAAAAATGTTTAAACATGCTTTCAGATCTATGAAACAGCACATGTAAAAAGTTTGTCAGAGGTTTTAAAAGTACTTTTCTACAAGAAAATAAAATGAAGATCCATAAATTCACTTCGACATTTCAATTTTAAAAAAGAATAACATAAATGTTAAAATGAAACAACAAACATTAAAATACAGGCTTCTTTGAGAAATGTTCAAACTTTAGTTCACATCTATGAATTTTCATGTTGAAGTATTAATACCCATTGTAAAACGTTTAAAAGAAGTTGAAAAATATACTTTACAACCTGAACACCAAATTAGATAAATAAATTCGTATTAAAATTTTAATTTTACAAAGTATGAATAAATGCTAATATGCAGCTGAAAATATTGAAATAAATGCATTTGAGGAAAAGATAGTTTTTTCATTTATGAACTAAGTTGTTTATATAGAAAGAGTACATGTAAAACTTTTGTCAGAGGTTCTAAAGTACTTTTCTACAAGAAATTAAAATGTAGATCTCGAAATTCACATCTAGATTTCAATATTAAAAAAGAAAGATATAAATGGTGAAATGAAACTACAAACATAAAATTAAATGCATTTATGACAAATGTTTAAACATCTATGAATTTTCATGTTTAAATGTTAAGACCACTTTTAAAAAGTTGAAAGAAGTAGAAAATGTACTTTACAAGCAGAAATCAAAATGTAGATAAAGAAATTCGCCTTTCAATTTCAATCTCAAACAGTATATGTAAATGCTAATATGAAGCTGCAAAACGTTGAAATAAATGTTTTTAGCAAAAGATTAAACATAGTTTTCTCAGCTTTGAAGTACATTGTACATAGTTTAACAGCACATGTAAAAAGTTTGTCCAAGGTTTTAAAAGTACTTGTCTCCAAGAAAGCACAATTTAGAAGGTCCACACATTGCAATAAATGCATTTTAGGAAAAGATTAAATATAGTTTTCTCATCTATGTACTACTTTGTTAATATATTAACAGTACATGTAAAACGTTTGTCAGAGGTGGTAAAGCACTTTTCTTCAAGCAAATACAATGGAGATCTGGAAATTCACGTCCACATTTCAATTTTGAAAATAATTGGTAAAAAGAAATTACAAACATAAAAATAAATGCATTTTATAAAAATGTTTAAACATGCTTTCAGATCTATGAAACAGCAGATTTAAAAAGTTTGTCAGAGGTTTTAAAAGTACTTTTGTACAAGAAAATTAAATGAAGATCCATAAATTCACTTCTACATTTCAATTTTAAAAAAGAATAACATAAATGTTAAAATGAAACAACAAACATTAAAATACAGGCTTCTTTGAGAAATGTTCAAACTTTAGTTCCCATCTATGAATTTTCATGTTGAAGTATTAATACCCATTGTAAAACGTTTAAAAGAAGTTGAAAAATATACTTTACAACCTGAACTCCAAATTAGATAAATAAATTCGTATTAAAATTTTAATTTTACAAAGTATGAATAAATGCTAATATGCAGCTGAAAACATTGAAAAAAATGCATTTGAGGAAAAGATAGTTTTTTCATTTATGAACTGTTGTTTATATAGAAACAGTACATGTAAAACTTTTGTCAGAGGTTCTAAAGTACTTTTCTACAAGAAATTAAAATGTAGATCTCGAAATTCACATCTAGATTTCAATATTAAAAAAGAAAGATATAAATGGTGAAATGAAACTACAAACATAAAATTAAATGCATTTATGACAAATGTTTAAACATCTATGAATTTTCATGTTTAAATGTTAAGACCACTTTTAAAAAGTTGAAAGAAGTAGAAAATGTACTTTACAAGCAGAAATCAAAATGTAGATAAAGAAATTCGCCTTTCAATTTCAATCTCAAACAGTATATGTAAATGCTAATATGAAGCAGCAAAACGTTGAAATAAATGTTTTTAGCAAAAGATTAAACATAGTTTTCTCAGCTTTGAAGTACATTGTACATAGTTTAACAGCACATGTAAAAAGTTTGTCCAAGGTTTTAAAAGTACTTGTCTCCAAGAAAGCACAATTTAGAAGGTCCACACATTGCAATAAATGCATTTTAGGAAAAGATTAAATATAGTTTTCTCATCTATTTACTACATTCTTAATATATTAACAGTACATGTAAAACGTTTGTCAGAGGTGGTAAAAAACTTTTCTACAAGCAAATAAAATGGAGATCTGGAAATTAACGACCACATTTCAATTTTGAAAAGAATTGGTAAAAATAAGTTACAAAATAAAAATAAATGCTTTTTAAACAAATGTTTAATCAGGCTCTCACATCTATGAAACAGCACATGTAAAAAGATTGTCAGAGGTTTTAAAAGTACTTTTCTACAAGAAAATAAAATGTAGATCTGTAAATTCTCTTCTACATTTCAATTTTAAAAAACAATAACATAAGTTTTAAAATGAAACTACAAGCATTAAAATACATGCTTCTTTGAGAAATGTTTAAACTTTATTTCACATCTATTAATTTTCATGTTTTATTATTAATAGCCATTGTAAGACGATTAAAAGAAGTTGAAAAACATTCTTTACAAACTGAAACCCAAATTAGATAAAGAAATTAGTTTTTAAATTTCAATTTTAAATAGTATGAATAAATGCTAATATGAAGCTGAAAACATTGAAATAAATGCATTTTAGGAAAAGATTAAACATAGTTTTCTCATCTATGTACTTCTTTGTTAATATATTAACAGCACATGTCAAAAGGTTGTCAAAGGTTTTAAAAGTACTTGTCTCCAAGATAGCACAATGTAGATCTGTAAATTCTCTTCTATATTTTCAATTTTTAAAAGATTCATATAAATGTCAAAATGAAACTACAAACATTAAAATACATGCTTTTATGAGAAATATTTAAGCTTGGTTTTACATCTATGAATTTTCATTTTAAATATTAATAACCATTGTAAAACTTTCAACAATGTTTAAAAATATAGTTTACAACCAGAAAAGAAAATGTAGATAAAGAAATACGCGTTTAGATTTCATTTTCAAAAAGTATAAATAAATACCAAAATGAATGTCTACACATTGCAATAAATGCATTTTAGGAAAAGATTAAATATAGTTTTCTCATCTATGTACTACTTTGTTAATATATTAACAGTCCATGTTAAACGTTTGTCAGAGGTGGTTAAGCACTTTTCTTCAAGCAAATAAAATGGAGATCTGGAAATTCACGTCCACATTTCAATTTTGAAAAGATTTGGAAAAAGAAATTACAAACATAAAAATAAATGCTTTTTATAAAAATGTTTAAACATGCTTTCAGATCTATGAAACAGCACATGTAAAAAGTTTGTCAGAGGTTTTAAAAGTACTTTTCTACAAGAAAATAAAATGAAGATCCATAAATTCACTTCGACATTTCAATTTTAAAAAAGAATAACATAAATGTTAAAATGAAACAACAAACATTAAAATACAGGCTTCTTTGAGAAATGTTCAAACTTTAGTTCACATCTATGAATTTTCATGTTGAAGTATTAATACCCATTGTAAAACGTTTAAAAGAAGTTGAAAAATATACTTTACAACCTGAACACCAAATTAGATAAATAAATTCGTATTAAAATTTTAATTTTACAAAGTATGAATAAATGCTAATATGCAGCTGAAAATATTGAAATAAATGCATTTGAGGAAAACATAGTTTTTTCATTTATGAACTAAGTTGTTTATATAGAAACAGTACATGTAAAACTTTTGTCAGAGGTTCTAAAGTACTTTTCTACAAGAAATTAAAATGTAGATCTCGAAATTCACATCCAGATTTCAATATTAAAAAAGAAAAATATAAATGGTGAAATGAAACTACAAACATAAAATTAAATGCATTTATGACAAATGTTTAAACATCTATGAATTTTCATGTTTAAATATTAAGACCACTTTTAAAAAGTTGAAAGAAGTAGAAAATGTACTTTACAAGCAGAAATCAAAATGTAGATAAAGAAATTCGCCTTTCAATTTCAATCTCAAACAGTATAAGTAAATGCTAATATGAAGCTGCAAAACGTTGAAATAAATGTTTTAAGTAAAAGATTAAACAGTTTTCTCAGCTTTGAAGTACATTTTACATAGTGTAACAGCACATGTAAAAAGTTTGTCAGAGGTTTTAAAAGTACTTTTCTACAAGAAAATAAAATGTAGATCTGTAAATTCTCTTCTACATTTCAATTTTAAAAAAGAATAACATAAGTGTTAAAATGAAACTACAAGCATTAAAATACATGCTTTTTTGAGAAATGTTTAAACTTTAATTCACATCTATGAATTTTCATGTTTTAGTATTAATAGCCATTGTAAAACGTTTAAAAGTAGTTGAAAAACATACTTTACAATCTGAAAACCTAATTAGATCAAGAAATTCGTTCTTAAATTTCCATTTTAAATAGTATGAATAAATGCTAATATGAAGATGCAAAACGTTGAAATAAATGTTTTTATCAAAAGATTAAACATAGTTTTCTCAGCTTTGAAGTACATTGTACATAGTTTAACAGCACATGTAAAAAGTTTGTCCAAGGTTTTAAAAGGATTTGTCTCCAAGAAAGCACAATGTAGATCTGTAAATTCACTTCTACACTTTCAATTTTTAAAAGATTCATATAAATGTTAAAATGAAACTACAAACATTAAAATACATGCTTTTATGAGCAATATCTAAGCTTGGTTTTACATCTATGAATTTTCATTTTAAATATTAATAACCTTTGTAAAACTTTCAACAAAGTTTAAAAATGTAGTTTACAACCAGAAAAGAAAATGTAGATAAAGAAATACGCGTTTAGATTTCATTTTCAAAAAGTATAAATAAATACTAAAATGAAGGTCTACACATTGCTATAAATGCATTTTAGGAAAAGATTAAATATAGTTTTCTCATCTATGTACTACTTTGTTAATATATTAACAGTACATGTAAAACGTTTGTCAGAGGTGGGAAAGCACTTTTCTTCAAGCAAATAAAATGGAGATCTGGAAATTCACGTCCACATTTCAATTTTGAAAATAATTGGTAAAAAGAAATTACAAACATAAAAATAAATGCATTTTATAAAAATGTTTAAACATGCTTTCAGATCTATGAAACAGCAGATTTAAAAAGTTTGTCAGAGGTTTTAAAAGTACTTTTGTACAAGAAAATTAAATGAAGATCCATAAATTCACTTCTACATTTCAATTTTAAAAAAGAATAACATAAATGTTAAAATGAAACAACAAACATTAAAATACAGGCTTCTTTGAGAAATGTTCAAACTTTAGTTCCCATCTATGAATTTTCATGTTGAAGTATTAATACCCATTGTAAAACGTTTAAAAGAAGTTGAAAAATATACTTTACAACCTGAACACCAAATTAGGTAAATAAATTCGTATTAAAATTTTAATTTTACAAAGTATGAATAAATGCTAATATGCAGCTGAAAACATTGAAAAAAATGCATTTGAGGAAAAGATAGTTTTTTCATTTATGAACTAAGTTGTTTATATAGAAACAGTACATGTAAAACTTTTGTCAGAGGTTCTAAAGTACTTTTCTACAAGAAATTAAAATGTAGATCTCGAAATTCACATCTAGATTTCAATATTAAAAAAGAAAGATATAAATGGTGAAATGAAACTACAAACATAAAATTAAATGCATTTATGACAAATGTTTAAACATCTATGAATTTTCATGTTTAAATGTTAAGACCACTTTTAAAAAGTTGAAAGAAGTAGAAAATGTACTTTACAAGCAGAAATCAAAATGTAGATAAAGAAATTCGCCTTTCAATTTCAATCTCAAACAGTATATGTAAATGCTAATATGAAGCTGCAAAACGTTGAAATAAATGTTTTTAGCAAAAGATTAAACATAGTTTTCTCAGCTTTGAAGTACATTGTACATAGTTTAACAGCACATGTAAAAAGTTTGTCCGAGGTTTTAAAAGTACATGTCTCCAAGAAAGCACAACTTAGATCTGTAAATTCACTTCTACACTTTCAATTTTTAAAAGATTCATATAAATGTTAAAATGAAACTACAAACATTAAAATACATGCTTTTATGAGAAATATTTAAGCTTGGTTTCACATCTATGAATTTTCATTTTAAATATTAATAACCTTTGTAAAACTTTCAACAAAGTTTACAAATGTAGTTTACAACCAGAAAAGAAAATGTAGATAAAGAAATACGCGTTTAGATTTCATTTTCAAAAAGTATAAATAAATACCAAAATGAAGGTCTACACATTGCAATAAATGCATTTTAGGAAAAGATTAAATATAGTTTTCTCATCTATGTACTACTTTGTTAATATATTAACAGTACATGTAAAACTTTTGTCAGAGGTTCTAAAGTACTTTTCTACAAGAAATTAAAATGTAGATCTCGAAATTCACATCTAGATTTCAATATTAAAAAAGAAAGATATAAATGGTGAAATGAAACTACAAAAATGCATTTATGACAAATGTTTAAACATCTATGAATTTTCTTGTTTAAATGTTAAGACCACTTTTAGAAAGTTGAAAGAAGTAGAAAATGTACTTTACAAGCAGAAATCAAAATGTAGATAAAGAAATTCGCCTTTCAATTTCAATCTCAAACAGTATATGTAAATGCTAATATGAAGCTGCAAAACGTTGAAATAAATGTTTTTAGCAAAAGATTAAACATAGTTTTCTCAGCTTTGAAGTATATTGTACATAGTTTAACAGCACATGTAAAAAGTTTGTCCAAGGTTTTAAAGTACTTGTCTCCAAGAAAGCACAATTTAGAAGGTCCACACATTGCAATAAATGCATTTTAGGAAAAGATTAAATATAGTTTTCTCATCTATGTACTACTTTGTTAATATATTAACAGTACATGTAAAACGTTTGTCAGAGGTGGTAAAAAACTTTTCTACAAGCAAATAAAATGGAGATCTGGAAATTAACGACCACATTTCAATTTTGAAAAGAATTGGTAAAAAGAAGTTACAAAATAAAAATAAATGCTTTTTAAACAAATGTTTAATCAGGCTCTCACATCTATGAAACAGCACATGTAAAAAGATTGTCAGAGGTTTTAAAAGTACTTTTCTACAAGAAAATAAAATGTAGATCTGTAAATTCTCAAACAGTATAAGTAAATGCTAATATGAAGCAGCAAAACGGTGAAATAAATGTTTTTAGCAAAAGATCAAACATAGTTTTCTCAGCTTTGAAGTACATTGTACATAATTTAACAGCACATGTAAAAAGTTCGTCCAAGGTTTTAAAAGTACTTGTCTCCAAGAAAGCACAATTTAGAAGGTCCACACATTGCAATAAATGCATTTTAGGAAAAGATTAAATATAGTTTTCTCATCTATGTATTACTTTGTTAATATATTAACAGTACATGTAAAACGTTTGTCAGAGGTGGTAAAAAACTTTTCTACAAGCAAATAAAATGGAGATCTGGAAATTAACGACCACATTTCAATTTTGAAAAGAATTGGTAAAAAGAAGTTACAAAATAAAAATAAATGCTTTTTAAACAAATGTTTAATCAGGCTCTCACATCTATGAAACAGCACATGTAAAAAGATTGTCAGAGGTTTTAAAAGTACTTTTCTACAAGAAAATAAAATGTAGATCTGTAAATTCTCTTCTACATTTCAATTTTAAAAAAGAATAACATAAGTGTTAAAATGAAACCACAAGCATTAAAATACATGCTTCTTTGAGAAATGTTTAAACTTTATTTCACATCTATTAATTTTCATGTTTTATTATTAATAGCCATTGTAAGACGATTAAAAGAAGTTGAAAAACATTCTTTACAAACTGAAACCCAAATTAGATAAAGAAATTAGTTTTTAAATTTCAATTTTAAATAGTATGTATAAATGCTAATATGAAGCTGAAAACATTGAAATAAATGCATTTTAGGAAAAGATTAAACATAGTTTTCTCATCTATGTACTTCTTTGTTAATATATTAACAGCACATGTCAAAATGTTGTCAAAGGTTTTAAAAGTACTTGTCTCCAAGATAGCACAATGTAGATCTGTAAATTCTCTTCTATATTTTCAATTTTTAAAAGATTCATATAAATGTCAAAATGAAACTACAAACATTAAAATACATGCTTTTATGAGAAATATTTAAGCTTGGTTTTACATCTATGAATTTTCATTTTAAATATTAATAACCATTGTAAAACTTTCAACAATGTATAAAAATATAGTTTACAACCAGAAAAGAAAATGTAGATAAAGAAATACGCGTTTAGATTTCATTTTCAAAAAGTATAAATAAATACCAAAATGAATGTCTACACATTGCAATAAATGCATTTTAGGAAAAGATTAAATATAGTTTTCTCATCTATGTACTATTTTGTTAATATCTTAACAGTCCATGTTAAACGTTTGTCAGAGGTGGTTAAGCACTTTTATTCAAGCAAATAAAATGGAGATCTGGAAATTCACGTCCACATTTCAATTTTGAAAAGATTTGGAAAAAGAAATTACAAACATAAAAATAAATGCTTTTTATAAAAATGTTTAAACATGCTTTCAGATCTATGAAACAGCACATGTAAAAAGTTTGTCAGAGGTTTTAAAAGTACTTTTCTACAAGAAAATAAAATGAAGATCCATAAATTCACTTCGACATTTCAATTTTAAAAAAGAATAACATAAATGTTAAAATGAAACAACAAACATTAAAATACAGGCTTCTTTGAGAAATGTTCAAACTTTAGTTCACATCTATGAATTTTCATGTTGAAGTATTAATAGCCATTGTAAAACGTTTAAAAAAGTTGAAAAATAGACTTTACCACCTGAACACCAAATTAGATAAATAAATTCGTATTAAAATTTTAATTTTACAAAGTATGAATAAATGCTAATATGCAGCTGAAAATATTGAAATAAATGCATTTGAGGAAAAGATAGTTTTTTCATTTATGAACTAAGTTGTTTATATAGAAACAGTACATGTAAAACTTTTGTCAGAGGTTCTAAAGTACTTTTCTACAAGAAATTAAAATGTAGATCTCGAAATTCACATCCGGATTTCAATATTAAAAAAGAAAGATATAAATGGTGAAATGAAACTGCAAACATAAAATTAAATGCATTTATGACAAATGTTTAATCATCTATGAATTTTCATTTTCATGTTTTAGTATTAATAGCCATTGTAAAACGTTTAAAAGAAGTTGAAAAACATACTTTACAAACTGAAAACCTAATTAGATCAAGAAATTCGTTTTTAAATTTCAATTTTATGTAGTATGAATAAATGCTAATATGAAGCTGAAAACATTGAAATAAATGCATTTTAGGAAAATATTAAACACAGTTTTCTCATCTGTGTACTTCTTTGTTAATATATTAACAGTACATGCAAAACGTTTGTCAGAGGCGGTAAAGCACTATTCAACAAGCAAATAAAATGGAGATCTGGAAATTCACGACCACATTTCAATTTTGAAAAGAATTGGTAAAGAGAAATTACAAACATAAAAATAAATGCTTTTTAAACAAATGTTTAATCATGTTCTCACATCTATGAAACAGCACATGTAAAAAAGATTGTCAGAGGTTTTAAAAGTACTTTTCTACAAGAAAATAAAATGTAGATCTGTAAATTCTCTTCTACATTTCAATTTTAAAAAAAGAATAACATAAGTGTGAAAATGAAACAACAAACATTTAAATACATGCTTCTTTGAGAAATGTTTAAACTTTATTTCACATCTATGAATTTTCATGTTTTACTATTAATAGCCATAGTAAAACGTTTAAAAGAAGTTGAAAAACATTCTTTACAAACTGAAACCCTAATTAGATAAAGAAATTCGTTTTTAAATTTCAATTTTAAATAGTATGAATAAATGCTAATATGCAGCTGAAAACATTGAAATAAATGCATTTTAGGAAAAGATTAAATATAGATTTCTCATCTATGTACTTCTTTGTTAATATATTAACAGCACATGTAAAAAGTTTGTCAAAGGTTTTAAAAGTACTTGTCTCCAAGATAGCACAATGTAGATCTGTAAATTCACTTCTATATTTTCAATTTATAAAAGATTCATATAAATGTCAAAATGAAACTACAAACATTAAAATACATGCTTTTATGAGAAATATTTAAGCTTGGTTTTACATTTATGAATTTTCAATTTAAATATAAATAACCTTTGTAAAATTTTCAACAATGTTTAAAAATAGAGATTACAACCAGAAAAGAAAATGTAGATAAAAAATACGCGTTTAGATTTCATTTTCAAAAAGTATAAATAAATACCAAAATGAAGGTCTACACATTGCAATAAATGCATTTTAGGAAAAGATTAAATATAGTTTTCTCATCTTTGTACCACTTTGTTAATATATTAACAGTCCATGTTAAACGTTTGTCAGAGGTGGTTAAGCACTTTTCTACAAGCAAATAAAATGGAGATCTGGAAATTCACGACCACATTTCAATTTTGAAAAGAATTGATAAAAAGAAATTACAAACATAAAAATAAATGCTTTTTAAACAAATGTTTAAACATGCTTTCACATGTATGAAACAGAAGATGTAAAAAGATTGTCAGAGGTTTGAAAAGTACTTTTCTACAAGAAAATAAAATGTAGATCTGTAAATTCTCTTCTACATTTCAATTTTAAAAAAGAATAACATACATGTTAAAATGAAACAACAAACATTAAAATACAGGCTTCTTTGAGAAATGTTCAAACTTTAGTTCCCATCTATGAATTTTCATGTTGAAGTATTAATACCCATTGTAAAACGTTTAAAAGAAGTTGAAAAATATACTTTACAACCTGAACACCAAATTAGATAAATAAATTCGTATTAAAATTTTAATTTTACAAAGTATGAATAAATGCTAATATGCAGCTGAAAACATTGAAAAAATGCATTTGAGGAAAAGATAGTTTTTTCATTTATGAACTACGTTGTTTATATAGAAACAGTACATGTAAAACTTTTGTCAGAGGTTCTAAAGTACTTTTCTACAAGAAATTAAAATGTAGATCTCGAAATTCACATCTAGATTTCAATATTAAAAAAGAAAGATATAAATGGTGAAATGAAACTACAAACATAAAATTAAATGCATTTATGACAAATGTTTAAACATCTATGAATTTTCATGTTTAAATGTTAAGACCACTTTTAAAAAGTTGAAAGAAGTAGAAAATGTACTTTACAAGCAGAAATCAAAATGTAGATAAAGAAATTCGCCTTTCAATTTCAATCTCAAACAGTATATGTAAATGCTAATATGAAGCTGCAAAACGTTGAAATAAATGTTTTTAGCAAAAGATTAAACATAGTTTTCTCAGCTTTGAAGTACATTGTACATAGTTTAACAGCACATGTAAAAAGTTTGTCCAAGGTTTAAAAAGTACTTGTCTCCAAGAAAGCACAATTTAGAAGGTCCACACATTGCAATAAATGCATTTTAGGAAAAGATTAAATATATTTTTCTCATCTATGTATTACTTTGTTAATATATTAACAGTACATGTAAAACGTTTGTCAGAGGTGGTAAAAAACTTTTCTACAAGCAAATAAAATGGAGATCTGGAAATTAACGACCACATTTCAATTTTGAAAAGAATTGGTAAAAAGAAGTTACAAAATAAAAATAAATGCTTTTTAAACAAATGTTTAATCAGGCTCTCACATCTATGAAACAGCACATGTAAAAAGATTGTCAGAGGTTTTAAAAGTACTTTTCTACAAGAAAATAAAATGTAGATCTGTAAATTCTCTTCTACATTTCAATTTTAAAAAAGAATAACATAAGTGTTAAAATGAAACCACAAGCATTAAAATACATGCTTCTTTGAGAAATGTTTAAACTTTATTTCACATCTATTAATTTTCATGTTTTATTATTAATAGCCATTGTAAGACGATTAAAAGAAGTTGAAAAACATTCTTTACAAACTGAAACCCAAATTAGATAAAGAAATTAGTTTTTAAATTTCAATTTTAAATAGTATGAATAAATGCTAATATGAAGCTGAAAACATTGAAATAAATGCATTTTAGGAAAAGATTAAACATAGTTTTCTCATCTATGTACTTCTTTGTTAATATATTAACAGCACATGTCAAAAGGTTGTCAAAGGTTTTAAAAGTACTTGTCTCCAAGATAGCACAATGTAGATCTGTAAATTCTCTTCTATATTTTCAATTTTTAAAAGATTCATATAAATGTCAAAATGAAACTACAAACATTAAAATACATGCTTTTATGAGAAATATTTAAGCTTGGTTTTACATCTATGAATTTTCATTTTAAATATTAATAACCATTGTAAAACTTTCAACAATGTATAAAAATATAGTTTACAACCAGAAAAGAAAATGTAGATAAAGAAATACGCGTTTAGATTTCATTTTCAAAAAGTATAAATAAATACCAAAATGAATGTCTACACATTGCAATAAATGCATTTTAGGAAAAGATTAAATATAGTTTTCTCATCTATGTCCTATTTTGTTAATATCTTAACAGTCCATGTTAAACGTTTGTCAGAGGTGGTTAAGCACTTTTATTCAAGCAAATAAAATGGAGATCTGGAAATTCACGTCCACATTTCAATTTTGAAAAGATTTGGAAAAAGAAATAACAAACATAAAAATAAATGCTTTTTATAAAAATGTTTAAACATGCTTTCAGATCTATGAAACAGCACATGTAAAAAGTTTGTCAGAGGTTTTAAAAGTACTTTTCTACAAGAAAATAAAATGAAGATCCATAAATTCACTTCGACATTTCAATTTTAAAAAAGAATAACATAAATGTTAAAATGAAACAACAAACATTAAAATACAGGCTTCTTTGAGAAATGTTCAAACTTTAGTTCACATCTATGAATTTTCATGTTGAAGTATTAATAGCCATTGTAAAACGTTTAAAAGAAGTTGAAAAATAGACTTTACCACCTGAACACCAAATTAGATAAATAAATTCGTATTAAAATTTTAATTTTACAAAGTATGAATAAATGCTAATATGCAGCTGAAAATATTGAAATAAATGCATTTGAGGAAAAGATAGTTTTTTCATTTATGAACTAAGTTGTTTATATAGAAACAGTACATGTAAAACTTTTGTCAGAGGTTCTAAAGTACTTTTCTACAAGAAATTAAAATGTAGATCTCGAAATTCACATCCGGATTTCAATATTAAAAAAGAAAGATATAAATGGTGAAATGAAACTGCAAACATAAAATTAAATGCATTTATGACAAATGTTTAATCATCTATGAATTTTCATTTTCATGTTTTAGTATTAATAGCCATTGTAAAACGTTTAAAAGAAGTTGAAAAACATACTTTACAAACTGAAAACCTAATTAGATCAAGAAATTCGTTTTTAAATTTCAATTTTATGTAGTATGAATAAATGCTAATATGAAGCTGAAAACATTGAAATAAATGCATTTTAGGAAAATATTAAACACAGTTTTCTCATCTGTGTACTTCTTTGTTAATATATTAACAGTACATGCAAAACGTTTGTCAGAGGCGGTAAAGCACTATTCAACAAGCAAATAAAATGGAGATCTGGAAATTCACGACCACATTTCAATTTTGAAAAGAATTGGTAAAGAGAAATTACAAACATAAAAATAAATGCTTTTTAAACAAATGTTTAATCATGTTCTCACATCTATGAAACAGCACATGTAAAAAGATTGTCAGAGGTTTTAAAAGTACTTTTCTACAAGAAAATAAAATGTAGATCTGTAAATTCTCTTCTACATTTCAATTTTAAAAAAAGAATAACATAAGTGTGAAAATGAAACAACAAACATTAAAATACATGCTTCTTTGAGAAATGTTTAAACTTTATTTCACATCTATGAATTTTCATGTTTTACTATTAATAGCCATAGTAAAACGTTTAAAAGAAGTTGAAAAACATTCTTTACAAACTGAAACCCTAATTAGATAAAGAAATTCGTTTTTAAATTTCAATTTTAAATAGTATGAATAAATGCTAATATGCAGCTGAAAACATTGAAATAAATGCATTTTAGGAAAAGATTAAATATAGATTTCTCATCTATGTACTTCTTTGTTAATATATTAACAGCACATGTAAAAAGTTTGTCAAAGGTTTTAAAAGTACTTGTCTCCAAGATAGCACAATGTAGATCTGTAAATTCACTTCTATATTTTCAATTTATAAAAGATTCATATAAATGTCAAAATGAAACTACAAACATTAAAATACATGCTTTTATGAGAAATATTTAAGCTTGGTTTTACATTTATGAATTTTCATTTTAAATATAAATAACCTTTGTAAAATTTTCAACAATGTTTAAAAATAGAGATTACAACCAGAAAAGAAAATGTAGATAAAAAATACGCGTTTAGATTTCATTTTCAAAAAGTATAAATAAATACCAAAATGAAGGTCTACACATTGCAATAAATGCATTTTAGGAAAAGATTAAATATAGTTTTCTCATCTTTGTACCACTTTGTTAATATATTAACAGTCCATGTTAAACGTTTGTCAGAGGTGGTTAAGCACTTTTCTACAAGCAAATAAAATGGAGATCTGGAAATTCACGACCACATTTCAATTTTGAAAAGAATTGATAAAAAGAAATTACAAACATAAAAATAAATGCTTTTTAAACAAATGTTTAATAATGCTTTCACATGTATGAAACAGAAGATGTAAAAGATTGTCAGAGGTTTGAAAAGTACTTTTCTACAAGAAAATAAAATGTAGATCTGTAAATTCTCTTCTACATTTCAATTTTAAAAAAGAATAACATGTGTTAAAATGAAACAACAAGCATTAAAATACATGCTTTTTTGAGAAATGTTTAAACTTTAATTCACGTCTATGAATTTTCATGTTTTAGTATTAATAGCCATTGTAAAACGTTTAAAAGAAGTTGAAAAACATACTTTACAAACTGAAACCCTAATTAGATCAAGAAATTCGTTTTTAAATTTTAATTTTACAAAGTATGAATAAAAGCTAATATGCAGCTGAAAACATTGAAATAAATGCATTTGAGGAAAAGATTAAAGATCGTTTTCTCATCTATGATCTAAGTTGTTTATATAGAAACAGTACATGTAAAACTTTTGTCAGAGATTGTAAAGTACTTTTCTACAAGAAATTAAAATGTAGATCTCGAAATTCACATCCAGATTTCAATATTAAAAAAGAAAAATATAAATGGTGAAATGAAACTACAAACATAAAATTAAATGCATTTATGACAAATGTTTAAACATCTATGAATTTTCATGTTTAAATATTAAGACCACTTTTAAAAAGTTGAAAGAAGTAGAAAATGTACTTTACAAGCAGAAATCAAAATGTAGATAAAGAAATTCGCCTTTCAATTTCAATCTCAAACAGTATAAGTAAATGCTAATATGAAGCTGCAAAAAGTTGAAATAAATGTTTTTAGTAAAAGATTAAACATAGTTTTCTCAGCTTTGAAGTACATTGTACATAGTTTAAAAGCACATGTAAAAAGTTTGTGCAAGGTTTTAAAAGTGCTTGTCTCCAAGAAAGCACAATGTAGATCTGTAAATTCACTTCTACACTTTCAATTTTTAAAAATTCATATAAATGTTAAAATGAAACTACAAACATGAAAATACATGCTTTTATGAGAAATATTTAAGCTTGGTTTCACATCTATGAATTTTAATTTTAAATATTAATAACCTTTGTAAAACTTTCAACAAAGTTTAAAAATGTAGTTTACAACCAGAAAAGAAAATGTAGATAAAGAAATACGCGTTTAGATTTCATTTTCAAAAAGTATAAATAAATACTAAAATGAAGGTCTACACATTGCAATAAATGCATTTTAGGAAAAGATTAAATATAGTTTTCTCATCTATGTACTACTTTGTTAATATATTAACAGTCCATGTTAAACGTTTGTCAGAGGTGGTTAAGCACTTTTCTACAAGCAAATAAAATGGAGATCTGGAAATTCACGACCACATTTCAATTTTGAAAAGAATTGGTAAAAAGAAGTTACAAACATTAAAATAAATGCTTTTTAAACAAATGTTGAATCATGCTCTCACATCTGTGAAACAGCACATGTAAAAAGATTGTCAGAACTTTTAAAAGTACTTTTCTACAAGAAAATAAAATGTAGATCTGTAAATTCTCTTCTACATTTCAATTTTAAAAAAGAATAACATAGGTGTTAAAATGAAACTACAAGCATTAAAATACATGCTTTTTTGAGAAATGTTTAAACTTTAATTCACATCTATGAATTTTCATGTTTTAGTATTAATAGCCATTGTAAAACGTTTAAAAGTAGTTGAAAAACATACTTTACAATCTGAAAACCTAATTAGATCAAGAAATTCGTTCTTAAATTTCCATTTTAAATAGTATGAATAAATGCTAATATGAAGCTGCAAAACGTTGAAATAAATGTTTTGAGCAAAAGATTAAACATAGTTTTCTCAGCTTTGAAGTACATTGTAGATAGTTTAACAGCACATGTATAAAGTTTGTCCAAGGTTTTAAAAGTACTTGTCTCCAAGAAAGCACAATTTAGATTTGTAAATTCACTTCTACACTTTCAATTTTTAAAAGATTCATATAAATGTTAAAATGAAACTACAAGCATTAAAATACATGCTTCTTTGAGTAATGTTTAAACTTTATTTCACATCTATGAATTTTCATGTTTTACTATTAATAGCCATTGTAAAACGTTTAAAAGAAGTTGATAAACATTCTTTACAAACTGAAACCCTAATTAGATAAAGAAATTCGTTTTTAAATTTCAATTTTACAAAGTATGAATAAATGCTAATATGAAGCTGAAAACATTGAAATAAATGCATTTTAGGAAAAGATTAAACATAGTTTTCTCATCTATGTACTTCTTTGTTAATATATTAACAGCACATGTCAAAAGGTTGTCAAAGGTTTTAAAAGTACTTGTCTCCAAGATAGCACAATGTAGATCTGTAAATTCTCTTCTATATTTTCAATTTTTAAAAGATTCATATAAATGTCAAAATGAAACTACAAACATTAAAATACATGCTTTTATGAGAAATATTTAAGCTTGGTTTTACATCTATGAATTTTCATTTTAAATATTAATAACCATTGTAAAACTTTCAACAATGTATAAAAATATAGTTTACAACCAGAAAAGAAAATGTAGATAAAGAAATACGCGTTTAGATTTCATTTTCAAAAAGTATAAATAAATACCAAAATGAATGTCTACACATTGCAATAAATGCATTTTAGGAAAAGATTAAATATAGTTTTCTCATCTATGTACTATTTTGTTAATATCTTAACAGTCCATGTTAAACGTTTGTCAGAGGTGGTTAAGCACTTTTATTCAAGCAAATAAAATGGAGATCTGGAAATTCACGTCCACATTTCAATTTTGAAAAGATTTGGAAAAAGAAATTACAAACATAAAAATAAATGCTTTTTATAAAAATGTTTAAACATGCTTTCAGATCTATGAAACAGCACATGTAAAAAGTTTGTCAGAGGTTTTAAAAGTACTTTTCTACAAGAAAATAAAATGAAGATCCATAAATTCACTTCGACATTTCAATTTTAAAAAAGAATAACATAAATGTTAAAATGAAACAACAAACATTAAAATACAGGCTTCTTTGAGAAATGTTCAAACTTTAGTTCACATCTATGAATTTTCATGTTGAAGTATTAATAGCCATTGTAAAACGTTTAAAAGAAGTTGAAAAATAGACTTTACCACCTGAACACCAAATTAGATAAATAAATTCGTATTAAAATTTTAATTTTACAAAGTATGAATAAATGCTAATATGCAGCTGAAAATATTGAAATAAATGCATTTGAGGAAAAGATAGTTTTTTCATTTATGAACTAAGTTGTTTATATAGAAACAGTACATGTAAAACTTTTGTCAGAGGTTCTAAAGTACTTTTCTACAAGAAATTAAAATGTAGATCTCGAAATTCACATCCGGATTTCAATATTAAAAAAGAAAGATATAAATGGTGAAATGAAACTGCAAACATAAAATTAAATGCATTTATGACAAATGTTTAATCATCTATGAATTTTCATTTTCATGTTTTAGTATTAATAGCCATTGTAAAACGTTTAAAAGAAGTTGAAAAACATACTTTACAAACTGAAAACCTAATTAGATCAAGAAATTCGTTTTTAAATTTCAATTTTATGTAGTATGAATAAATGCTAATATGAAGCTGAAAACATTGAAATAAATGCATTTTAGGAAAATATTAAACACAGTTTTCTCATCTGTGTACTTCTTTGTTAATATATTAACAGTACATGCAAAACGTTTGTCAGAGGCGGTAAAGCACTATTCAACAAGCAAATAAAATGGAGATCTGGAAATTCACGACCACATTTCAATTTTGAAAAGAATTGGTAAAGAGAAATTACAAACATAAAAATAAATGCTTTTTAAACAAATGTTTAATCATGTTCTCACATCTATGAAACAGCACATGTAAAAAGATTGTCAGAGGTTTTAAAAGTACTTTTCTACAAGAAAATAAAATGTAGATCTGTAAATTCTCTTCTACATTTCAATTTTAAAAAAAGAATAACATAAGTGTGAAAATGAAACAACAAACATTTAAATACATGCTTCTTTGAGAAATGTTTAAACTTTATTTCACATCTATGAATTTTCATGTTTTACTATTAATAGCCATAGTAAAACGTTTAAAAGAAGTTGAAAAACATTCTTTACAAACTGAAACCCTAATTAGATAAAGAAATTCGTTTTTAAATTTCAATTTTAAATAGTATGAATAAATGCTAATATGCAGCTGAAAACATTGAAATAAATGCATTTTAGGAAAAGATTAAATATAGATTTCTCATCTATGTACTTCTTTGTTAATATATTAACAGCACATGTAAAAAGTTTGTCAAAGGTTTTAAAAGTACTTGTCTCCAAGATAGCACAATGTAGATCTGTAAATTCACTTCTATATTTTCAATTTATAAAAGATTCATATAAATGTCAAAATGAAACTACAAACATTAAAATACATGCTTTTATGAGAAATATTTAAGCTTGGTTTTACATTTATGAATTTTCATTTTAAATATAAATAACCTTTGTAAAATTTTCAACAATGTTTAAAAATAGAGATTACAACCAGAAAAGAAAATGTAGATAAAAAATACGCGTTTAGATTTCATTTTCAAAAAGTATAAATAAATACCAAAATGAAGGTCTACACATTGCAATAAATGCATTTTAGGAAAAGATTAAATATAGTTTTCTCATCTTTGTACCACTTTGTTAATATATTAACAGTCCATGTTAAACGTTTGTCAGAGGTGGTTAAGCACTTTTCTACAAGCAAATAAAATGGAGATCTGGAAATTCACGACCACATTTCAATTTTGAAAAGAATTGATAAAAAGAAATTACAAACATAAAAATAAATGCTTTTTAAACAAATGTTTAAACATGCTTTCACATGTATGAAACAGAAGATGTAAAAAGATTGTCAGAGGTTTGAAAAGTACTTTTCTACAAGAAAATAAAATGTAGATCTGTAAATTCTCTTCTACATTTCAATTTTAAAAAAGAATAACATACATGTTAAAATGAAACAACAAACATTAAAATACAGGCTTCTTTGAGAAATGTTCAAACTTTAGTTCCCATCTATGAATTTTCATGTTGAAGTATTAATACCCATTGTAAAACGTTTAAAAGAAGTTGAAAAATATACTTTACAACCTGAACACCAAATTAGATAAATAAATTCGTATTAAAATTTTAATTTTACAAAGTATGAATAAATGCTAATATGCAGCTGAAAACATTGAAAAAATGCATTTGAGGAAAAGATAGTTTTTTCATTTATGAACTACGTTGTTTATATAGAAACAGTACATGTAAAACTTTTGTCAGAGGTTCTAAAGTACTTTTCTACAAGAAATTAAAATGTAGATCTCGAAATTCACATCTAGATTTCAATATTAAAAAAGAAAGATATAAATGGTGAAATGAAACTACAAACATAAAATTAAATGCATTTATGACAAATGTTTAAACATCTATGAATTTTCATGTTTAAATGTTAAGACCACTTTTAAAAAGTTGAAAGAAGTAGAAAATGTACTTTACAAGCAGAAATCAAAATGTAGATAAAGAAATTCGCCTTTCAATTTCAATCTCAAACAGTATATGTAAATGCTAATATGAAGCTGCAAAACGTTGAAATAAATGTTTTTAGCAAAAGATTAAACATAGTTTTCTCAGCTTTGAAGTACATTGTACATAGTTTAACAGCACATGTAAAAAGTTTGTCCAAGGTTTAAAAAGTACTTGTCTCCAAGAAAGCACAATTTAGAAGGTCCACACATTGCAATAAATGCATTTTAGGAAAAGATTAAATATAGTTTTCTCATCTATGTATTACTTTGTTAATATATTAACAGTACATGTAAAACGTTTGTCAGAGGTGGTAAAAAACTTTTCTACAAGCAAATAAAATGGAGATCTGGAAATTAACGACCACATTTCAATTTTGAAAAGAATTGGTAAAAAGAAGTTACAAAATAAAAATAAATGCTTTTTAAACAAATGTTTAATCAGGCTCTCACATCTATGAAACAGCACATGTAAAAAGATTGTCAGAGGTTTTAAAAGTACTTTTCTACAAGAAAATAAAATGTAGATCTGTAAATTCTCTTCTACATTTCAATTTTAAAAAAGAATAACATAAGTGTTAAAATGAAACCACAAGCATTAAAATACATGCTTCTTTGAGAAATGTTTAAACTTTATTTCACATCTATTAATTTTCATGTTTTATTATTAATAGCCATTGTAAGACGATTAAAAGAAGTTGAAAAACATTCTTTACAAACTGAAACCCAAATTAGATAAAGAAATTAGTTTTTAAATTTCAATTTTAAATAGTATGAATAAATGCTAATATGAAGCTGAAAACATTGAAATAAATGCATTTTAGGAAAAGATTAAACATAGTTTTCTCATCTATGTACTTCTTTGTTAATATATTAACAGCACATGTCAAAAGGTTGTCAAAGGTTTTAAAAGTACTTGTCTCCAAGATAGCACAATGTAGATCTGTAAATTCTCTTCTATATTTTCAATTTTTAAAAGATTCATATAAATGTCAAAATGAAACTACAAACATTAAAATACATGCTTTTATGAGAAATATTTAAGCTTGGTTTTACATCTATGAATTTTCATTTTAAATATTAATAACCATTGTAAAACTTTCAACAATGTATAAAAATATAGTTTACAACCAGAAAAGAAAATGTAGATAAAGAAATACGCGTTTAGATTTCATTTTCAAAAAGTATAAATAAATACCAAAATGAATGTCTACACATTGCAATAAATGCATTTTAGGAAAAGATTAAATATAGTTTTCTCATCTATGTACTATTTTGTTAATATCTTAACAGTCCATGTTAAACGTTTGTCAGAGGTGGTTAAGCACTTTTATTCAAGCAAATAAAATGGAGATCTGGAAATTCACGTCCACATTTCAATTTTGAAAAGATTTGAAAAAAGAAATAACAAACATAAAAATAAATGCTTTTTATAAAAATGTTTAAACATGCTTTCAGATCTATGAAACAGCACATGTAAAAAGTTTGTCAGAGGTTTTAAAAGTACTTTTCTACAAGAAAATAAAATGAAGATCCATAAATTCACTTCGACATTTCAATTTTAAAAAAGAATAACATAAATGTTAAAATGAAACAACAAACATTAAAATACAGGCTTCTTTGAGAAATGTTCAAACTTTAGTTCACATCTATGAATTTTCATGTTGAAGTATTAATAGCCATTGTAAAACGTTTAAAAGAAGTTGAAAAATAGACTTTACCACCTGAACACCAAATTAGATAAATAAATTCGTATTAAAATTTTAATTTTACAAAGTATGAATAAATGCTAATATGCAGCTGAAAATATTGAAATAAATGCATTTGAGGAAAAGATAGTTTTTTCATTTATGAACTAAGTTGTTTATATAGAAACAGTACATGTAAAACTTTTGTCAGAGGTTCTAAAGTACTTTTCTACAAGAAATTAAAATGTAGATCTCGAAATTCACATCCGGATTTCAATATTAAAAAAGAAAGATATAAATGGTGAAATGAAACTGCAAACATAAAATTAAATGCATTTATGACAAATGTTTAATCATCTATGAATTTTCATTTTCATGTTTTAGTATTAATAGCCATTGTAAAACGTTTAAAAGAAGTTGAAAAACATACTTTACAAACTGAAAACCTAATTAGATCAAGAAATTCGTTTTTAAATTTCAATTTTATGTAGTATGAATAAATGCTAATATGAAGCTGAAAACATTGAAATAAATGCATTTTAGGAAAATATTAAACACAGTTTTCTCATCTGTGTACTTCTTTGTTAATATATTAACAGTACATGCAAAACGTTTGTCAGAGGCGGTAAAGCACTATTCAACAAGCAAATAAAATGGAGATCTGGAAATTCACGACCACATTTCAATTTTGAAAAGAATTGGTAAAGAGAAATTACAAACATAAAAATAAATGCTTTTTAAACAAATGTTTAATCATGTTCTCACATCTATGAAACAGCACATGTAAAAAGATTGTCAGAGGTTTTAAAAGTACTTTTCTGCAAGAAAATAAAATGTAGATCTGTAAATTCTCTTCTACATTTCAATTTTAAAAAAAGAATAACATAAGTGTGAAAATGAAACAACAAACATTAAAATACATGCTTCTTTGAGAAATGTTTAAACTTTATTTCACATCTATGAATTTTCATGTTTTACTATTAATAGCCATAGTAAAACGTTTAAAAGAAGTTGAAAAACATTCTTTACAAACTGAAACCCTAATTAGATAAAGAAATTCGTTTTTAAATTTCAATTTTAAATAGTATGAATAAATGCTAATATGCAGCTGAAAACATTGAAATAAATGCATTTTAGGAAAAGATTAAATATAGATTTCTCATCTATGTACTTCTTTGTTAATATATTAACAGCACATGTAAAAAGTTTGTCAAAGGTTTTAAAAGTACTTGTCTCCAAGATAGCACAATGTAGATCTGTAAATTCACTTCTATATTTTCAATTTATAAAAGATTCATATAAATGTCAAAATGAAACTACAAACATTAAAATACATGCTTTTATGAGAAATATTTAAGCTTGGTTTTACATTTATGAATTTTCATTTTAAATATAAATAACCTTTGTAAAATTTTCAACAATGTTTAAAAATAGAGATTACAACCAGAAAAGAAAATGTAGATAAAAAATACGCGTTTAGATTTCATTTTCAAAAAGTATAAATAAATACCAAAATGAAGGTCTACACATTGCAATAAATGCATTTTAGGAAAAGATTAAATATAGTTTTCTCATCTTTGTACCACTTTGTTAATATATTAACAGTCCATGTTAAACGTTTGTCAGAGGTGGTTAAGCACTTTTCTACAAGCAAATAAAATGGAGATCTGGAAATTCACGACCACATTTCAATTTTGAAAAGAATTGATAAAAAGAAATTACAAACATAAAAATAAATGCTTTTTAAACAAATGTTTAATAATGCTTTCACATGTATGAAACAGAAGATGTAAAAGATTGTCAGAGGTTTGAAAAGTACTTTTCTACAAGAAAATAAAATGTAGATCTGTAAATTCTCTTCTACATTTCAATTTTAAAAAAGAATAACATGTGTTAAAATGAAACAACAAGCATTAAAATACATGCTTTTTTGAGAAATGTTTAAACTTTAATTCACGTCTATGAATTTTCATGTTTTAGTATTAATAGCCATTGTAAAACGTTTAAAAGAAGTTGAAAAACATACTTTACAAACTGAAACCCTAATTAGATCAAGAAATTCGTTTTTAAATTTTAATTTTACAAAGTATGAATAAAAGCTAATATGCAGCTGAAAACATTGAAATAAATGCATTTGAGGAAAAGATTAAAGATCGTTTTCTCATCTATGATCTAAGTTGTTTATATAGAAACAGTACATGTAAAACTTTTGTCAGAGATTGTAAAGTACTTTTCTACAAGAAATTAAAATGTAGATCTCGAAATTCACATCCAGATTTCAATATTAAAAAAGAAAAATATAAATGGTGAAATGAAACTACAAACATAAAATTAAATGCATTTATGACAAATGTTTAAACATCTATGAATTTTCATGTTTAAATATTAAGACCACTTTTAAAAAGTTGAAAGAAGTAGAAAATGTACTTTACAAGCAGAAATCAAAATGTAGATAAAGAAATTCGCCTTTCAATTTCAATCTCAAACAGTATAAGTAAATGCTAATATGAAGCTGCAAAAAGTTGAAATAAATGTTTTTAGTAAAAGATTAAACATAGTTTTCTCAGCTTTGAAGTACATTGTACATAGTTTAAAAGCACATGTAAAAAGTTTGTGCAAGGTTTTAAAAGTACTTGTCTCCAAGAAAGCACAATGTAGATCTGTAAATTCACTTCTACACTTTCAATTTTTAAAAATTCATATAAATGTTAAAATGAAACTACAAACATGAAAATACATGCTTTTATGAGAAATATTTAAGCTTGGTTTCACATCTATGAATTTTAATTTTAAATATTAATAACCTTTGTAAAACTTTCAACAAAGTTTAAAAATGTAGTTTACAACCAGAAAAGAAAATGTAGATAAAGAAATACGCGTTTAGATTTCATTTTCAAAAAGTATAAATAAATACTAAAATGAAGGTCTACACATTGCAATAAATGCATTTTAGGAAAAGATTAAATATAGTTTTCTCATCTATGTACTACTTTGTTAATATATTAACAGTCCATGTTAAACGTTTGTCAGAGGTGGTTAAGCACTTTTCTACAAGCAAATAAAATGGAGATCTGGAAATTCACGACCACATTTCAATTTTGAAAAGAATTGGTAAAAAGAAGTTACAAACATAAAAATAAATGCTTTTTAAACAAATGTTGAATCATGCTCTCACATCTGTGAAACAGCACATGTAAAAAGATTGTCAGAACTTTTAAAAGTACTTTTCTACAAGAAAATAAAATGTAGATCTGTAAATTCTCTTCTACATTTCAATTTTAAAAAAGAATAACATAGGTGTTAAAATGAAACTACAAGCATTAAAATACATGCTTTTTTGAGAAATGTTTAAACTTTAATTCACATCTATGAATTTTCATGTTTTAGTATTAATAGCCATTGTAAAACGTTTAAAAGTAGTTGAAAAACATACTTTACAATCTGAAAACCTAATTAGATCAAGAAATTCGTTCTTAAATTTCCATTTTAAATAGTATGAATAAATGCTAACATGAAGCTGCAAAACGTTGAAATAAATGTTTTGAGCAAAAGATTAAACATAGTTTTCTCAGCTTTGAAGTACATTGTAGATAGTTTAACAGCACATGTATAAAGTTTGTCCAAGGTTTTAAAAGTACTTGTCTCCAAGAAAGCACAATTTAGATTTGTAAATTCACTTCTACACTTTCAATTTTTAAAAGATTCATATAAATGTTAAAATGAAACTACAAGCATTAAAATACATGCTTCTTTGAGTAATGTTTAAACTTTATTTCACATCTATGAATTTTCATGTTTTACTGTTAATAGCCATTGTAAAACCTTTAAAAGAAGTTGATAAACATTCTTTACAAACTGAAACCCTAATTAGATAAAGAAATTCGTTTTTAAATTTCAATTTTACAAAGTATGAATAAATGCTAATATGCAGCTGAAAACATTGAAAAAAATGCATTTGAGGAAAAGATAGTTTTTTCATTTATGAACTAAGTTGTTTATATAGAAACAGTACATGTAAAACTTTTGTCAGAGGTTCTAAAGTACTTTTCTACAAGAAATTAAAATGTAGATCTCGAAATTCACATCTAGATTTCAATATTAAAAAAGAAAGATATAAATGGTGAAATGAAACTACAAACATAAAATTAAATGCATTTATGACAAATGTTTAAACATCTATGAATTTTCATGTTTAAATGTTAAGACCACTTTTAAAAAGTTGAAAGAAGTAGAAAATGTACTTTACAAGCAGAAATCAAAATGTAGATAAAGAAATTCGCCTTTCAATTTCAATCTCAAACAGTATATGTAAATGCTAATATGAAGCTGCAAAACGTTGAAATAAATGTTTTTAGCAAAAGATTAAACATAGTTTTCTCAGCTTTGAAGTACATTGTACATAGTTTAAAAGCACATGTAAAAAGTTTGTCCAAGGTTTTAAAAGTACTTGTCTCCAAGAAAGCACAATGTAGATCTGTAAATTCACTTCTACACTTTCAATTTTTAAAAGATTCATATAAATGTTAAAATGAAACTACAAACATGAAAATACATGCTTTTATGAGAAATATTTAAGCTTGGTTTCACATCTATGAATTTTCATTTTAAATATTAATAACCTTTTTAAAACTTTCAACAAAGTTTAAAAATGTAGTTTACAACCAGAAAAGAAAATGTAGATAAAGAAATACGCGTTTAGATTTCATTTTCAAAAAGTATAAATAAATACCAAAATGTAGGTCTACACATTGCAATAAATGCATTTTAGGAAAAGATTAAATATAGTTTTCTCATCTATGTACTACTTTGTTAATATATTAACAGTCCATGTTAAAAGTTTGTCAGAGGTGGTTAAGCACTTTTCTACAAGCAAATAAAATGTAGATCTGGAAATTCACGACCACATTTCAATTTTGAAAAGAATTGGTAAAAAGAAATTACAAACATAAAAATAAATGCTTTTTAAACAAATGTTTAATCATGCTTTCAAATGTATGAAACAGAGGATGTAAAAAGATTGTTAGAGGTTTTAAAAGTACTTTTCTACAAGAAAATAAAATGTAGATCTGTAAATTCTCAAACAGTATAAGTAAATGCTAATATGAAGCAGCAAAACGGTGAAATAAATGTTTTTAGCAAAAGATCAAACATAGTTTTCTCAGCTTTGAAGTACATTGTACATAATTTAACAGCACATGTAAAAAGTTCGTCCAAGGTTTTAAAAGTACTTGTCTCCAAGAAAGCACAATTTAGAAGGTCCACACATTGCAATAAATGCATTTTAGGAAAAGATTAAATATAGTTTTCTCATCTATGTATTACTTTGTTAATATATTAACAGTACATGTAAAACGTTTGTCAGAGGTGGTAAAAAACTTTTCTACAAGCAAATAAAATGGAGATCTGGAAATTAACGACCACATTTCAATTTTGAAAAGAATTGGTAAAAAGAAGTTACAAAATAAAAATAAATGCTTTTTAAACAAATGTTTAATCAGGCTCTCACATCTATGAAACAGCACATGTAAAAAGATTGTCAGAGGTTTTAAAAGTACTTTTCTACAAGAAAATAAAATGTAGATCTGTAAATTCTCTTCTACATTTCAATTTTAAAAAAGAATAACATAAGTGTTAAAATGAAACTACAAGCATTAAAATACATGCTTCTTTGAGAAATGTTTAAACTTTATTTCACATCTATTAATTTTCATGTTTTATTATTAATAGCCATTGTAAGACGATTAAAAGAAGTTGAAAAACATTCTTTACAAACTGAAACCCAAATTAGATAAAGAAATTAGTTTTTAAATTTCAATTTTAAATAGTATGAATAAATGCTAATATGAAGCTGAAAACATTGAAATAAATGCATTTTAGGAAAAGATTAAACATAGTTTTCTCATCTATGTACTTCTTTGTTAATATATTAACAGCACATGTCAAAAGGTTGTCAAAGGTTTTAAAAGTACTTGTCTCCAAGATAGCACAATGTAGATCTGTAAATTCACTTCTATATTTTCAATTTTTAAAAGATTCATATAAATGTCAAAATGAAACTACAAACATTAAAATACATGCTTTTATGAGAAATATTTAAGCTTGGTTTTACATCAATGAATTTTCATTTTAAATATTAATAACCATTGTAAAACTTTCAACAATGTTTAAAAATATAGTTTACAACCAGAAAAGAAAATGTAGATAAAGAAATACGCGTTTAGATTTCATTTTCAAAAAGTATAAATAAATACCAAAATGAATGTCTACACATTGCAATAAATGCATTTTAGGAAAAGATTAAATATAGTTTTCTCATCTATGTACTACTTTGTTAATATATTAACAGTCCATGTTAAACGTTTGTCAGAGGTGGTTAAGCACTTTTCTTCAAGCAAATAAAATGGAGATCTGGAAATTCACGTCCACATTTCAGTTTTGAAAAGATTTGAAAAAAGAAATTACAAACATAAAAATAAATGCTTTTTATAAAAATGTTTAATCATGCTTTCAAATGTATGAAACAGAGGATGTAAAAAGATTGTTAGAGGTTTTAAAAGTACTTTTCTACAAGAAAATAAAATGTAGATCTGTAAATTCTCAAACAGTATAAGTAAATGCTAATATGAAGCAGCAAAACGGTGAAATAAATGTTTTTAGCAAAAGATCAAACATAGTTTTCTAAGCTTTGAAGTACATTGTACATAATTTAACAGCACATGTAAAAAGTTCGTCCAAGGTTTTAAAAGTACTTGTCTCCAAGAAAGCACAATTTAGAAGGTCCACACATTGCAATAAATGCATTTTAGGAAAAGATTAAATATAGTTTTCTCATCTATGTATTACTTTGTTAATATATTAACAGTACATGTAAAACGTTTGTCAGAGGTGGTAAAAAACTTTTCTACAAGCAAATAAAATGGAGATCTGGAAATTAACGACCACATTTCAATTTTGAAAAGAATTGGTAAAAAGAAGTTACAAAATAAAAATAAATGCTTTTTAAACAAATGTTTAATCAGGCTCTCACATCTATGAAACAGCACATGTAAAAAGATTGTCAGAGGTTTTAAAAGTACTTTTCTACAAGAAAATAAAATGTAGATCTGTAAATTCTCTTCTACATTTCAATTTTAAAAAAGAATAACATAAGTGTTAAAATGAAACTACAAGCATTAAAATACATGCTTCTTTGAGAAATGTTTAAACTTTATTTCACATCTATTAATTTTCATGTTTTATTATTAATAGCCATTGTAAGACGATTAAAAGAAGTTGAAAAACATTCTTTACAAACTGAAACCCAAATTAGATAAAGAAATTAGTTTTTAAATTTCAATTTTAAATAGTATGAATAAATGCTAATATGAAGCTGAAAACATTGAAATAAATGCATTTTAGGAAAAGATTAAACATAGTTTTCTCATCTATGTACTTCTTTGTTAATATATTAACAGCACATGTCAAAAGGTTGTCAAAGGTTTTAAAAGTACTTGTCTCCAAGATAGCACAATGTAGATCTGTAAATTCACTTCTATATTTTCAATTTTTAAAAGATTCATATAAATGTCAAAATGAAACTACAAACATTAAAATACATGCTTTTATGAGAAATATTTAAGCTTGGTTTTACATCTATGAATTTTCATTTTAAATATTAATAACCATTGTAAAACTTTCAACAATGTTTAAAAATATAGTTTACAACCAGAAAAGAAAATGTAGATAAAGAAATACGCGTTTAGATTTCATTTTCAAAAAGTATAAATAAATACCAAAATGAATGTCTACACATTGCAATAAATGCATTTTAGGAAAAGATTAAATATAGTTTTCTCATCTATGTACTACTTTGTTAATATATTAACAGTCCATGTTAAACGTTTGTCAGAGGTGGTTAAGCACTTTTCTTCAAGCAAATAAAATGGAGATCTGGAAATTCACGTCCACATTTCAGTTTTGAAAAGATTTGAAAAAAGAAATTACAAACATAAAAATAAATGCTTTTTATAAAAATGTTTAAACATGCTTTCAGATCTATGAAACAGCACATGTAAAAAGTTTGTCAGAGGTTTTAAAAGTACTTTTCTACAAGAAAATAAAATGAAGATCCATAAATTCACTTCGACATTTCAATTTTAAAAAAGAATAACATAAATGTTAAAATGAAACAACAAACATTAAAATACAGGCTTCTTTGAGAAATGTTCAAACTTTAGTTCACATCTATGAATTTTCATGTTGAAGTATTAATAGCCATTGTAAAACGTTTAAAAGAAGTTGAAAAATATACTTTACAACCTGAACACCAAATTAGATAAATAAATTCGTATTAAAATTTTAATTTTACAAAGTATGAATAAATGCTAATATGCAGCTGAAAATATTGAAATAAATGCATTTGAGGAAAAGATAGTTTTTTCATTTATGAACTAAGTTGTTTATATAGAAACAGTACATGTAAAACTTTTGTCAGAGGTTCTAAAGTACTTTTCTACAAGAAATTAAAATGTAGATCTCGAAATTCACATCCAGATTTCAATATTAAAAAAGAAAAATATAAATGGTGAAATGAAACTACAAACATAAAATTAAATGCATTTATGACAAATGTTTAAACATCTATGAATTTTCATGTTTAAATATTAAGACCACTTTTAAAAAGTTGAAAGAAGTAGAAAATGTACTTTACAAGCAGAAATCAAAATGTAGATAAAGAAATTCGCCTTTCAATTTCAATCTCAAACAGTATTAGTAAATGCTAATATGAAGCTGCAAAACGTTGAAATAAATGTTTTTTAGTCAAAGATTAAACATAGTTTTCTCAGCTTTGAAGTACATTTTACATAGTTTAACAGCACATGTAAAAAGTTTGTCAGAGGTTTTAAAAGTACTTTTCTACAAGAAAATAAAATGTAGATCTGTAAATTCTCTTCTACATTTCAATTTTAAAAAAGAATAACATAAGTGTTAAAATGAAACTACAAGTCTTAAAATACATGCTTTTTTGAGAAATGTTTAAACTAATTCACATCTATGAATTTTCATGTTTTAGTATTAATAGCCATTGTAAAACGTTTAAAAGTAGTTGAAAAACATACTTTACAATCTGAAAACCTAATTAGATCAAGAAATTCGTTCTTAAATTTCCATTTTAAATAGTATGAATTAATGCTAATATGAAGATGCAAAACGTTGAAATAAATGTTTTTATCAAAAGATTAAACATAGTTTTCTCAGCTTTGAAGTACATTGTACATAGTTTAACAGCACATGTAAAAAGTTTGTCCAAGGTTTTAAAAGTATTTGTCTCCAAGAAAGCACAATGTAGATCTGTAAATTCACTTCTACACTTTCAATTTTTAAAAGATTCATATAAATGTTAAAATGAAACTACAAACATTAAAATACATGCTTTTATGAGCAATATTTAAGCTTGGTTTTACATCTATGAATTTTCATTTTAAATATTAATAACCTTTGTAAAATTTTCAACAAAGTTTAAAAATGTAGTTTACAACCAGAAAAGAAAATGTAGATAAAGAAATACGCGTTTAGATTTCATTTTCAAAAAGTATAAATAAATACTAAAATGAAGGTCTACACATTGCTATAAATGCATTTTAGGAAAAGATTAAATATAGTTTTCTCAACTATGTACTACTTTGTTAATATATTAACAGTACATGTAAAACGTTTGTCAGAGGTGGGAAAGCACTTTTCTTCAAGCAAATAAAATGGAGATCTGGAAATTCACGTCCACATTTCAATTTTGAAAATAATTGGTAAAAAGAAATTACAAACATAAAAATAAATGCATTTTATAAAAATGTTTAAACATGCTTTCAGATCTATGAAACAGCAGATTTAAAAAGTTTGTCAGAGGTTTTAAAAGTACTTTTCTACAAGAAAATTAAATGAAGATCCATAAATTCACTTCTACATTTCAATTTTAAAAAAGAATAACATAAATGTTAAAATGAAACAACAAACATTAAAATACAGGCTTCTTTGAGAAATGTTCAATCTTTAGTTCCCATCTATGAATTTTCATGTTGAAGTATTAATACCCATTGTAAAACGTTTAAAAGAAGTTGAAAAATATACTTTACAACCTGAACACCAAATTAGGTAAATAAATTCGTATTAAAATTTTAATTTTACAAAGTATGAATAAATGCTAATATGCAGCTGAAAACATTGAAAAAAATGCATTTGAGGAAAAGATAGTTTTTTCATTTATGAACTAAGTTGTTTATATAGAAACAGTACATGTAAAACTTTTGTCAGAGGTTCTAAAGTACTTTTCTACAAGAAATTAAAATGTAGATCTCGAAATTCACATCTAGATTTCAATATTAAAAAAGAAAGATATAAATGGTGAAATGAAACTACAAACATAAAATTAAATGCATTTATGACAAATGTTTAAACATCTATGAATTTTCATGTTTAAATGTTAAGACCACTTTAAAAAAGTTGAAAGAAGTAGAAAATGTACTTTACAAGCAGAAATCAAAATGTAGATAAAGAAATTCGCCTTTCAATTTCAATCTCAAACAGTATATGTAAATGCTAATATGAAGCTGCAAAACGTTGAAATAAATGTTTTTAGCAAAAGATTAAACATAGTTTTCTCAGCTTTGAAGTACATTGTACATAGTTTAACAGCACATGTAAAAAGTTTGTCCAAGGTTTTAAAAGTACATGTCTCCAAGAAAGCACAACTTAGATCTGTAAATTCACTTCTACACTTTCAATTTTTAAAAGATTCATATAAATGTTAAAATGAAACTACAAACATTAAAATACATGCTTTTATGAGAAATATTTAAGCTTGGTTTCACATCTATGAATTTTCATTTTAAATATTAATAACCTTTGTAAAACTTTCAACAAAGTTTACAAATGTAGTTTACAACCAGAAAAGAAAATGTAGATAAAGAAATACGCGTTTAGATTTCATTTTCAAAAAGTATAAATAAATACCAAAATGAAGGTCTACACATTGCAATAAATGCATTTTAGGAAAAGATTAAATATAGTTTTCTCATCTATGTACTACTTTGTTAATATATTAACAGTCCATGTTAAACGTTTGTCAGAGGTGGTTAAGCACTTTTCTTCAAGCAAATAAAATGGAGATCTGGAAATTCACGTCCACATTTCAATTTTGAAAAGATTTGAAAAAAGAAATTACAAACATAAAAATAAATGCTTTTTATAAAAATGTTTAAACATGCTTTCAGATCTATGAAACAGCACATGTAAAAAGTTTGTCAGAGGTTTTAAAAGTACTTTTCTACAAGAAAATAAAATGAAGATCCATAAATTCACTTCGACATTTCAATTTTAAAAAAGAATAACATAAATTTTAAAATGAAACAACAAACATTAAAATACAGGCTTCTTTGAGAAATGTTCAAACTTTAGTTCACATCTATGAATTTTCATGTTGAAGTATTAATAGCCATTGTAAAACGTTTAAAAGAAGTTGAAAAATATACTTTACAACCTGAACACCAAATTAGATAAATAAATTCGTATTAAAATTTTAATTTTACAAAGTATGAATAAATGCTAATATGCAGCTGAAAATATTGAAATAAATGCATTTGAGGAAAAGATAGTTTTTTCATTTATGAACTAAGTTGTTTATATAGAAACAGTACATGTAAAACTTTTGTCAGAGGTTCTAAAGTACTTTTCTACAAGAAATTAAAATGTAGATCTCGAAATTCACATCCAGATTTCAATATTAAAAAAGAAAAATATAAATGGTGAAATGAAACTACAAACATAAAATTAAATGCATTTATGACAAATGTTTAAACATCTATGAATTTTCATGTTTAAATATTAAGACCACTTTTAAAAAGTTGAAAGAAGTAGAAAATGTACTTTACAAGCAGAAATCAAAATGTAGATAAAGAAATTCGCCTTTCAATTTCAATCTCAAACAGTATTAGTAAATGCTAATATGAAGCTGCAAAACGTTGAAATAAATGTTTTTTAGTCAAAGATTAAACATAGTTTTCTCAGCTTTGAAGTACATTTTACATAGTTTAACAGCACATGTAAAAAGTTTGTCAGAGGTTTTAAAAGTACTTTTCTACAAGAAAATAAAATGTAGATCTGTAAATTCTCTTCTACATTTCAATTTTAAAAAAGTATAACATAAGTGTTAAAATGAAACTACAAGCCTTAAAATACATGCTTTTTTGAGAAATGTTTAAACTAATTCACATCTATGAATTTTCATGTTTTAGTATTAATAGCCATTGTAAAACGTTTAAAAGTAGTTGAAAAACATACTTTACAATCTGAAAACCTAATTAGATCAAGAAATTCGTTCTTAAATTTCCATTTTAAATAGTATGAATTAATGCTAATATGAAGATGCAAAACGTTGAAATAAATGTTTTTATCAAAAGATTAAACATAGTTTTCTCAGCTTTGAAGTACATTGTACATAGTTTAACAGCACATGTAAAAAGTTTGTCCAAGATTTTAAAAGTATTTGTCTCCAAGAAAGCACAATGTAGATCTGTAAATTCACTTCTACACTTTCAATTTTTAAAAGATTCATATAAATGTTAAAATGAAACTACAAACATTAAAATACATGCTTTTATGAGCAATATTTAAGCTTGGTTTTACATCTATGAATTTTCATTTTAAATATTAATAACCTTTGTAAAATTTTCAACAAAGTTTAAAAATGTAGTTTACAACCAGAAAAGAAAATGTAGATAAAGAAATACGCGTTTAGATTTCATTTTCAAAAAGTATAAATAAATACTAAAATGAAGGTCTACACATTGCTATAAATGCATTTTAGGAAAAGATTAAATATAGTTTTCTCATCTATGTACTACTTTGTTAATATATTAACAGTACATGTAAAACGTTTGTCAGAGGTGGGAAAGCACTTTTCTTCAAGCAAATAAAATGGAGATCTGGAAATTCACGTCCACATTTCAATTTTGAAAATAATTGGTAAAAAGAAATTACAAACATAAAAATAAATGCATTTTATAAAAATGTTTAAACATGCTTTCAGAACTATGAAACAGCAGATTTAAAAAGTTTGTCAGAGGTTTTAAAAGTACTTTTCTACAAGAAAATTAAATGAAGATCCATAAATTCACTTCTACATTTCAATTTTAAAAAAGAATAACATAAATGTTAAAATGAAACAACAAACATTAAAATACAGGCTTCTTTGAGAAATGTTCAATCTTTAGTTCCCATCTATGAATTTTCATGTTGAAGTATTAATACCCATTGTAAAACGTTTAAAAGAAGTTGAAAAATATACTTTACAACCTGAACACCAAATTAGGTAAATGAATTCGTATTAAAATTTTAATTTTACAAAGTATGAATAAATGCTAATATGCAGCTGAAAACATTGAAAAAAATGCATTTGAGGAAAAGATAGTTTTTTCATTTATGAACTAAGTTGTTTATATAGAAACAGTACATGTAAAACTTTTGTCAGAGGTTCTAAAGTACTTTTCTACAAGAAATTAAAATGTAGATCTCGAAATTCACATCTAGATTTCAATATTAAAAAAGAAAGATATAAATGGTGAAATGAAACTACAAACATAAAATTAAATGCATTTATGACAAATGTTTAAACATCTATGAATTTTCATGTTTAAATGTTAAGACCACTTTTAAAAAGTTGAAAGAAGTAGAAAATGTACTTTACAAGCAGAAATCAAACTGTAGATAAAGAAATTCGCCTTTCAATTTCAATCTCAAACAGTATATGTAAATGCTAATATGAAGCTGCAAAACGTTGAAATAAATGTTTTTAGCAAAAGATTAAACATAGTTTTCTCAGCTTTGAAGTACATTGTACATAGTTTAACAGCACATGTAAAAAGTTTGTCCAAGGTTTTAAAAGTACATGTCTCCAAGAAAGCACAACTTAGATCTGTAAATTCACTTCTACACTTTCAATTTTTAAAAGATTCATATAAATGTTAAAATGAAACTACAAACATTAAAATACATGCTTTTATGAGAAATATTTAAGCTTGGTTTCACATCTATGAATTTTCATTTTAAATATTAATAACCTTTGTAAAACTTTCAACAAAGTTTACAAATGTAGTTTACAACCAGAAAAGAAAATGTAGATAAAGAAATACGCGTTTAGATTTCATTTTCAAAAAGTATAAATAAATACCAAAATGAAGGTCTACACATTGCAATAAATGCATTTTAGGAAAAGATTAAATATAGTTTTCTCATCTATGTACTACTTTGTTAATATATTAACATTACATGTAAAACGTTTGTCAGAGGTGGTAAAGCACTTTTCTTCAAGCAAATAAAATGGAGATCTGGAAATTCACGTCCACATTTCAATTTTGAAAATAATTGGTAAAAAGAAATTACAAACATAAAAATAAATGCATTTTATAAAAATGTTTAAACATGCTTTCAGATCTATGAAACAGCAGATTTAAAAAGTTTGTCAGAGGTTTTAAAAGTACTTTTCTACAAGAAAATTAAATGAAGATCCATAAATTCACTTCTACATTTCAATTTTAAAAAAGAATAACATAAAAGTTAAAATGAAACAACAAACATTAAAATACAGGCTTCTTTGAGAAATGTTCAAACTTTAGTTCCCATCTATGAATTTTCATGTTGAAGTATTAATACCCATTGTAAAACGTTTAAAAGAAGTTGAAAAATATACTTTACAACCTGAACACCAAATTAGATAAATAAATTCGTATTAAAATTTTAATTTTACAAAGTATGAATAAATGCTAATATGCAGCTGAAAACATTGAAAAAAATGCATTTGAGGAAAAGATAGTTTTTTTCATTTATGAACTAAGTTGTTTATATAGAAACAGTACATGTAAAACTTTTGTCAGAGGTTCTAAAGTACTTTTCTACAAGAAATTAAAATGTAGATCTCGAAATTCACATCTAGATTTCAATATTAAAAAAGAAAGATATAAATGGTGAAATGAAACTACAAACATAAAATTAAATGCATTTATGACAAATGTTTAAACATCTATGAATTTTCATGTTTAAATGTTAAGACCACTTTTAAAAAGTTGAAAGAAGTAGAAAATGTACTTTACAAGCAGAAATCAAAATGTAGATAAAGAAATTCGCCTTTCAATTTCAATCTCAAACAGTATATGTAAATGCTAATATGAAGCTGCAAAACGTTGAAATAAATGTTTTTAGCAAAAGATTAAACATAGTTTTCTCAGCTTTGAAGTATATTGTACATAGTTTAACAGCACATGTAAAAAGTTTGTCCAAGGTTTTAAAAGTACTTGTCTCCAAGAAAGCACAATTTAGAAGGTCCACACATTGCAATAAATGCATTTTAGGAAAAGATTAAATATAGTTTTCTCATCTATGTACTACTTTGTTAATATATTAACAGTACATGTAAAACGTTTGTCAGAGGTGGTAAAAAACTTTTCTACAAGCAAATAAAATGGAGATCTGGAAATTCACGTCCACATTTCAATTTTGAAAAGAATTGGTAAAAAGAAGTTACAAAATAAAAATAAATGCTTTTTAAACAAATGTTTAATCAGGCTCTCACATCTATGAAACAGCACATGTAAAAAGATTGTCAGAGGTTTTAAAAGTACTTTTCTACAAGAAAATAAAATGTAGATCTGTAAATTCTCTTCTACATTTCAATTTTAAAAAAGAATAACATAAGTGTTAAAATGAAACTACAAGCATTAAAATACATGCTTCTTTGAGAAATGTTTAAACTTTATTTCCCATCTATTAATTTTCATGTTTTATTATTAATAGCCATTGTAAGACGATTAAAAGAAGTTGAAAAACATTCTTTACAAACTGAAACCCAAATTAGATAAAGAAATTAGTTTTTAAATTTCAATTTTAAATAGTATGAATAAATGCTAATATGAAGCTGAAAACATTGAAATAAATGCATTTTAGGAAAAGATTAAACATAGTTTTCTCATCTATGTACTTCTTTGTTGATATATTAACAGCACATGTCAAAAGGTTGTCAAAGGTTTTAAAAGTACTTGTCTCCAAGATAGCACAATGAGGATCTGTAAATTCTCTTCTATATTTTCAATTTTTAAAAGATTCATATAAATGTCAAAATGAAACTACAAACATTAAAATACATGCTTTTATGAGAAATATTTAAGCTTGGTTTTACATCTATGAATTTTCATTTTAAATATTAATAACCATTGTAAAACTTTCAACAATGTATAAAAATATAGTTTACAACCAGAAAAGAAAATGTAGATAAAGAAATACGCGTTTAGATTTCATTTTCAAAAAGTATAAATAAATACCAAAATGAATGTCTACACATTGCAATAAATGCATTTTAGGAAAAGATTAAATATAGTTTTCTCATCTATGTACTACTTTGTTAATATATTAACAGTCCATGTTAAACGTTTGTCAGAGGTGGTTAAGCACTTTTCTTCAAGCAAATAAAATGGAGATCTGGAAATTCACGTCCACATTTCAATTTTGAAAAGATTTGGAAAAAGAAATTACAAACATAAAAATAAATGCTTTTTATAAAAATGTTTAAACATGCTTTCAGATCTATGAAACAGCACATGTAAAAAGTTTGTCAGAGGTTTTAAAAGTACTTTTCTACAAGAAAATAAAATGAAGATCCATAAATTCACTTCGACATTTCAATTTTAAAAAAGAATAACATAAATGTTAAAATGAAACAACAAACATTAAAATACAGGCTTCTTTGAGAAATGTTCAAACTTTAGTTCACATCTATGAATTTTCATGTTGAAGTATTAATAGCCATTGTAAAACGTTTAAAAGAAGTTGAAAAATATACTTTACAACCTGAACACCAAATTAGATAAATAAATTCGTATTAAAATTTTAATTTTACAAAGTATGAATAAATGCTAATATGCAGCTGAAAATATTGAAATAAATGCATTTGAGGAAAAGATAGTTTTTTCATTTATGAACTAAGTTGTTTATATAGAAACAGTACATGTAAAACTTTTGTCAGAGGTTCTAAAGTACTTTTCTACAAGAAATTAAAATGTAGATCTCGAAATTCACATCCAGATTTCAATATTAAAAAAGAAAAATATAAATGGTGAAATGAAACTACAAACATAAAATTAAATGCATTTATGACAAATGTTTAAACATCTATGAATTTTCATGTTTAAATATTAAGACCACTTTTAAAAAGTTGAAAGAAGTAGAAAATGTACTTTACAAGCAGAAATCAAAATGTAGATAAAGAAATTCGCCTTTCAATTTCAATCTCAAACAGTATAAGTAAATGCTAATATGAAGCTGCAAAACGTTGAAATAAATGTTTTTAGTCAAAGATTAAACATAGTTTTCTCAGCTTTGAAGTACATTTTACATAGTTTAACAGCACATGTAAAAAGTTTGTCAGAGGTTTTAAAAGTACTTTTCTACAAGAAAATAAAATGTAGATCTGTAAATTCTCTTCTACATTTCAATTTTAAAAAAGAATAACATAAGTGTTAAAATGAAACTACAAGCATTAAAATACATGCTTTTTTGAGAAATGTTTAAACTTTAATTCACATCTATGAATTTTCATGTTTTAGTATTAATAGCCATTGTAAAACGTTTAAAAGTAGTTGAAAAACATACTTTACAATCTGAAAACCTAATTAGATCAAGAAATTCGTTCTTAAATTTCCATTTTAAATAGTATGAATAAATGCTAATATGAAGATGCAAAACGTTGAAATAAATGTTTTTATCAAAAGATTAAACATAGTTTTCTCAGCTTTGAAGTAAATTGTACATAGTTTAACAGCACATGTAAAAAGTTTGTCCAAAGTTTTAAAAGTATTTGTCTCCAAGAAAGCACAATGTAGATCTGTAAATTCACTTCTACACTTTCAATTTTTAAAAGATTCATATAAATGTTAAAATGAAACTACAAACATTAAAATACATGCTTTTATGAGCAATATTTAAGCTTGGTTTTACATCTATGAATTTTCATTTTAAATATTAATAACCTTTGTAAAACTTTCAACAAAGTTTAAAAATGTAGTTTACAACCAGAAAAGAAAATGTAGATAAAGAAATACGCGTTTAGATTTCATTTTCAAAAAGTATAAATAAATACTAAAATGAAGGTCTACACATTGCTATAAATGCATTTTAGGAAAAGATTAAATATAGTTTTCTCATCTATGTACTACTTTGTTAATATATTAACAGTACATGTAAAACGTTTGTCAGAGGTGGGAAAGCACTTTACTTCAAGCAAATAAAATGGAGATCTGGAAATTCACGTCCACATTTCAATTTTGAAAATAATTGGTAAAAAGAAATTACAAACATAAAAATAAATGCATTTTATAAAAATGTTTAAACATGCTTTCAGATCTATGAAACAGCAGATTTAAAAAGTTTGTCAGAGGTTTTAAAAGTACTTTTCTACAAGAAAATTAAATGAAGATCCATAAATTCACTTCTACATTTCAATTTTAAAAAAGAATAACATAAATGTTAAAATGAAACAACAAACATTAAAATACAGGCTTCTTTGAGAAATGTTCAAACTTTAGTTCCCATCTATGAATTTTCATGTTGAAGTATTAATACCCATTGTAAAACGTTTAAAAGAAGTTGAAAAATATACTTTACAACCTGAACACCAAATTAGGTAAATAAATTCGTATTAAAATTTTAATTTTACAAAGTATGAATAAATGCTAATATGCAGCTGAAAACATTGAAAAAAATGCATTTGAGGAAAAGATAGTTTTTTCATTTATGAACTAAGTTGTTTATATAGAAACAGTACATGTAAAACTTTTGTCAGAGGTTCTAAAGTACTTTTCTACAAGAAATTAAAATGTAGATCTCGAAATTCACATCTAGATTTCAATATTAAAAAAGAAAGATATAAATGGTGAAATGAAACTACAAACATAAAATTAAATGCATTTATGACAAATGTTTAAACATCTATGAATTTTCATGTTTAAATGTTAAGACCACTTTTAAAAAGTTGAAAGAAGTAGAAAATGTACTTTACAAGCAGAAATCAAAATGTAGATAAAGAAATTCGCCTTTCAATTTCAATCTCAAACAGTATATGTAAATGCTAATATGAAGCTGCAAAACGTTGAAATAAATGTTTTTAGCAAAAGATTAAACATAGTTTTCTCAGCTTTGAAGTACATTGGACATAGTTTAACAGCACATGTAAAAAGTTTGTCCAAGGTTTTAAAAGTACTTGTCTCCAAGAAAGCACAATTTAGAAGGTCCACACATTGCAATAAATGCATTTTAGGAAAAGATTAAATATAGTTTTCTCATCTATGTACTACTTTGTTAATATATTAACAGTACATGTAAAACGTTTGTCAGAGGTGGTAAAAAACTTTTCTACAAGCAAATAAAATGGAGATCTGGAAATTAACGACCACATTTCAATTTTGAAAAGAATTGGTAAAAAGAAGTTACAAAATAAAAATAAATGCTTTTTAAACAAATGTTTAATCAGGCTCTCTCATCTATGAAACAGCACATGTAAAAAGATTGTCAGAGGTTTTAAAAGTACTTTTCTACAAGAAAATAAAATGTAGATCTGTAAATTCTCTTCTACATTTCAATTTTAAAAAAGAATAACATAAGTGTTAAAATGAAACTACAAGCATTAAAATACATGCTTCTTTGAGAAATGTTTAAACTTTATTTCCCATCTATTAATTTTCATGTTTTATTATTAATAGCCATTGTAAGACGATTAAAAGAAGTTGAAAAACATTCTTTACAAACTGAAACCCAAATTAGATAAAGAAATTAGTTTTTAAATTTCAATTTTAAATAGTATGAATAAATGCTAATATGAAGCTGAAAACATTGAAATAAATGCATTTTAGGAAAAGATTAAACATAGTTTTCTCATCTATGTACTTCTTTGTTAATATATTAACAGCACATGTCAAAAGGTTGTCAAAGGTTTTAAAAGTACTTGTCTCCAAGATAGCACAATGTAGATCTGTAAATTCTCTTCTACATTTTCAATTTTTAAAAGATTCATATAAATGTCAAAATGAAACTACAAACATTAAAATACATGCTTTTATGAGAAATATTTAAGCTTGGTTTTACATCTATGAATTTTCATTTTAAATATTAATAACCATTGTAAAACTTTCAACAATGTTTAAAAATATAGTTTACAACCAGAAAAGAAAATGTAGATAAAGAAATACGCGTTTAGATTTCATTTTCAAAAAGTATAAATAAATACCAAAATGAAGGTCTACACATTGCAATAAATGCATTTTAGGAAAAGATTAAATATAGTTTTCTCATCTATGTACTACTTTGTTAATATATTAACAGTACATGTAAAACGTTTGTCAGAGGTGGGAAAGCACTTTTCTTCAAGCAAATAAAATGGAGATCTGGAAATTCACGTCCACATTTCAATTTTGAAAATAATTGGTAAAAAGAAATTACAAACATAAAAATAAATGCATTTTATAAAAATGTTTAAACATGCTTTCAGATCTATGAAACAGCAGATTTAAAAAGTTTGTCAGAGGTTTTAAAAGTACTTTTCTACAAGAAAATTAAATGAAGATCCATAAATTCACTTCTACATTTCAATTTTAAAAAAGAATAACATAAAAGTTAAAATGAAACAACAAACATTAAAATACAGGCTTCTTTGAGAAATGTTCAAACTTTAGTTCCCATCTATGAATTTTCATGTTGAAGTATTAATACCCATTGTAAAACGTTTAAAAGAAGTTGAAAAATATACTTTACAACCTGAACACCAAATTAGATAAATAAATTCGTATTAAAATTTTAATTTTACAAAGTATGAATAAATGCTAATATGCAGCTGAAAACATTGAAAAAAATGCATTTGAGGAAAAGATAGTTTTTTTCATTTATGAACTAAGTTGTTTATATAGAAACAGTACATGTAAAACTTTTGTCAGAGGTTCTAAAGTACTTTTCTACAAGAAATTAAAATGTAGATCTCGAAATTCACATCTAGATTTCAATATTAAAAAAGAAAGATATAAATGGTGAAATGAAACTACAAACATAAAATTAAATGCATTTATGACAAATGTTTAAACATCTATGAATTTTCATGTTTAAATATTAAGACCACTTTTAAAAAGTTGAAAGAAGTAGAAAATGTACTTTACAAGCAGAAATCAAAATGTAGATAAAGAAATTCGCCTTTCAATTTCAATCTCAAACAGTATTAGTAAATGCTAATATGAAGCTGCAAAACGTTGAAATAAATGTTTTTTAGTCAAAGATTAAACATAGTTTTCTCAGCTTTGAAGTACATTTTACATAGTTTAACAGCACATGTAAAAAGTTTGTCAGAGGTTTTAAAAGTACTTTTCTACAAGAAAATAAAATGAAGATCTGTAAATTCTCTTCTACATTTCAATTTTAAAAAAGAATAACATAAGTGTTAAAATGAAACTACAAGTCTTAAAATACATGCTTTTTTGAGAAATGTTTAAACTAATTCACATCTATGAATTTTCATGTTTTAGTATTAATAGCCATTGTAAAACGTTTAAAAGTAGTTGAAAAACATACTTTACAATCTGAAAACCTAATTAGATCAAGAAATTCGTTCTTAAATTTCCATTTTAAATAGTATGAATTAATGCTAATATGAAGATGCAAAACGTTGAAATAAATGTTTTTATCAAAAGATTAAACATAGTTTTCTCAGCTTTGAAGTACATTGTACATAGTTTAACAGCACATGTAAAAAGTTTGTCCAAGGTTTTAAAAGTATTTGTCTCCAAGAAAGCACAATGTAGATCTGTAAATTCACTTCTACACTTTCAATTTTTAAAAGATTCATATAAATGTTAAAATGAAACTACAAACATTAAAATACATGCTTTTATGAGCAATATTTAAGCTTGGTTTTACATCTATGAATTTTCATTTTAAATATTAATAACCTTTGTAAAATTTTCAACAAAGTTTAAAAATGTAGTTTACAACCAGAAAAGAAAATGTAGATAAAGAAATACGCGTTTAGATTTCATTTTCAAAAAGTATAAATAAATACCAAAATGAAGGTCTACACATTGCAATAAATGCATTTTAGGAAAAGATTAAATATAGTTTTCTCATCTATGTACTACTTTGTTAATATATTAACAGTACATGTAAAACGTTTGTCAGAGGTGGGAAAGCACTTTTCTTCAAGCAAATAAAATGGAGATCTGGAAATTCACGTCCACATTTCAATTTTGAAAATAATTGGTAAAAAGAAATTACAAACATAAAAATAAATGCATTTTATAAAAATGTTTAAACATGCTTTCAGATCTATGAAACAGCAGATTTAAAAAGTTTGTCAGAGGTTTTAAAAGTACTTTTCTACAAGAAAATTAAATGAAGATCCATAAATTCACTTCTACATTTCAATTTTAAAAAAGAATAACATAAAAGTTAAAATGAAACAACAAACATTAAAATACAGGCTTCTTTGAGAAATGTTCAAACTTTAGTTCCCATCTATGAATTTTCATGTTGAAGTATTAATACCCATTGTAAAACGTTTAAAAGAAGTTGAAAAATATACTTTACAACCTGAACACCAAATTAGATAAATAAATTCGTATTAAAATTTTAATTTTACAAAGTATGAATAAATGCTAATATGCAGCTGAAAACATTGAAAAAAATGCATTTGAGGAAAAGATAGTTTTTTTCATTTATGAACTAAGTTGTTTATATAGAAACAGTACATGTAAAACTTTTGTCAGAGGTTCTAAAGTACTTTTCTACAAGAAATTAAAATGTAGATCTCGAAATTCACATCTAGATTTCAATATTAAAAAAGAAAGATATAAATGGTGAAATGAAACTACAAACATAAAATTAAATGCATTTATGACAAATGTTTAAACATCTATGAATTTTCATGTTTAAATATTAAGACCACTTTTAAAAAGTTGAAAGAAGTAGAAAATGTACTTTACAAGCAGAAATCAAAATGTAGATAAAGAAATTCGCCTTTCAATTTCAATCTCAAACAGTATTAGTAAATGCTAATATGAAGCTGCAAAACGTTGAAATAAATGTTTTTTAGTCAAAGATTAAACATAGTTTTCTCAGCTTTGAAGTACATTTTACATAGTTTAACAGCACATGTAAAAAGTTTGTCAGAGGTTTTAAAAGTACTTTTCTACAAGAAAATAAAATGAAGATCTGTAAATTCTCTTCTACATTTCAATTTTAAAAAAGAATAACATAAGTGTTAAAATGAAACTACAAGTCTTAAAATACATGCTTTTTTGAGAAATGTTTAAACTAATTCACATCTATGAATTTTCATGTTTTAGTATTAATAGCCATTGTAAAACGTTTAAAAGTAGTTGAAAAACATACTTTACAATCTGAAAACCTAATTAGATCAAGAAATTCGTTCTTAAATTTCCATTTTAAATAGTATGAATTAATGCTAATATGAAGATGCAAAACGTTGAAATAAATGTTTTTATCAAAAGATTAAACATAGTTTTCTCAGCTTTGAAGTACATTGTACATAGTTTAACAGCACATGTAAAAAGTTTGTCCAAGGTTTTAAAAGTATTTGTCTCCAAGAAAGCACAATGTAGATCTGTAAATTCACTTCTACACTTTCAATTTTTAAAAGATTCATATAAATGTTAAAATGAAACTACAAACATTAAAATACATGCTTTTATGAGCAATATTTAAGCTTGGTTTTACATCTATGAATTTTCATTTTAAATATTAATAACCTTTGTAAAATTTTCAACAAAGTTTAAAAATGTAGTTTACAACCAGAAAAGAAAATGTAGATAAAGAAATACGCGTTTAGATTTCATTTTCAAAAAGTATAAATAAATACTAAAATGAAGGTCTACACATTGCTATAAATGCATTTTAGGAAAAGATTAAATATAGTTTTCTCATCTATGTACTACTTTGTTAATATATTAACAGTACATGTAAAACGTTTGTCAGAGGTGGGAAAGCACTTTTCTTCAAGCAAATAAAATGGAGATCTGGAAATTCACGTCCACATTTCAATTTTGAAAATAATTGGTAAAAAGAAATTACAAACATAAAAATAAATGCATTTTATAAAAATGTTTAAACATGCTTTCAGATCTATGAAACAGCAGATTTAAAAAGTTTGTCAGAGGTTTTAAAAGTACTTTTCTACAAGAAAATTAAATGAAGATCCATAAATTCACTTCTACATTTCAATTTTAAAAAAGAATAACATAAATGTTAAAATGAAACAACAAACATTAAAATACAGGCTTCTTTGAGAAATGTTCAATCTTTAGTTCCCATCTATGAATTTTCATGTTGAAGTATTAATACCCATTGTAAAACGTTTAAAAGAAGTTGAAAAATATACTTTACAACCTGAACACCAAATTAGGTAAATGAATTCGTATTAAAATTTTAATTTTACAAAGTATGAATAAATGCTAATATGCAGCTGAAAACATTGAAAAAAATGCATTTGAGGAAAAGATAGTTTTTTCATTTATGAACTAAGTTGTTTATATAGAAACAGTACATGTAAAACTTTTGTCAGAGGTTCTAAAGTACTTTTCTACAAGAAATTAAAATGTAGATCTCGAAATTCACATCTAGATTTCAATATTAAAAAAGAAAGATATAAATGGTGAAATGAAACTACAAACATAAAATTAAATGCATTTATGACAAATGTTTAAACATCTATGAATTTTCATGTTTAAATGTTAAGACCACTTTTAAAAAGTTGAAAGAAGTAGAAAATGTACTTTACAAGCAGAAATCAAAATGTAGATAAAGAAATTCGCCTTTCAATTTCAATCTCAAACAGTATATGTAAATGCTAATATGAAGCTGCAAAACGTTGAAATAAATGTTTTTAGCAAAAGATTAAACATAGTTTTCTCAGCTTTGAAGTACATTGTACATAGTTTAACAGCACATGTAAAAAGTTTGTCCAAGGTTTTAAAAGTACATGTCTCCAAGAAAGCACAACTTAGATCTGTAAATTCACTTCTACACTTTCAATTTTTAAAAGATTCATATAAATGTTAAAATGAAACTACAAACATTAAAATACATGCTTTTATGAGAAATATTTAAGCTTGGTTTCACATCTATGAATTTTCATTTTAAATATTAATAACCTTTGTAAAACTTTCAACAAAGTTTACAAATGTAGTTTACAACCAGAAAAGAAAATGTAGATAAAGAAATACGCGTTTAGATTTCATTTTCAAAAAGTATAAATAAATACCAAAATGAAGGTCTACACATTGCAATAAATGCATTTTAGGAAAAGATTAAATATAGTTTTCTCATCTATGTACTACTTTGTTAATATATTAACAGTCCATGTTAAACGTTTGTCAGAGGTGGTTAAGCACTTTTCTTCAAGCAAATAAAATGGAGATCTGGAAATTCACGTCCACATTTCAATTTTGAAAAGATTTGAAAAAAGAAATTACAAACATAAAAATAAATGCTTTTTATAAAAATGTTTAAACATGCTTTCAGATCTATGAAACAGCACATGTAAAAAGTTTGTCAGAGGTTTTAAAAGTACTTTTCTACAAGAAAATAAAATGAAGATCCATAAATTCACTTCGACATTTCAATTTTAAAAAAGAATAACATAAATGTTAAAATGAAACAACAAACATTAAAATACAGGCTTCTTTGAGAAATGTTCAAACTTTAGTTCACATCTATGAATTTTCATGTTGAAGTATTAATAGCCATTGTAAAACGTTTAAAAGAAGTTGAAAAATATACTTTACAACCTGAACACCAAATTAGATAAATAAATTCGTATTAAAATTTTAATTTTACAAAGTATGAATAAATGCTAATATGCAGCTGAAAATATTGAAATAAATGCATTTGAGGAAAAGATAGTTTTTTCATTTATGAACTAAGTTGTTTATATAGAAACAGTACATGTAAAACTTTTGTCAGAGGTTCTAAAGTACTTTTCTACAAGAAATTAAAATGTAGATCTCGAAATTCACATCCAGATTTCAATATTAAAAAAGAAAAATATAAATGGTGAAATGAAACTACAAACATAAAATTAAATGCATTTATGACAAATGTTTAAACATCTATGAATTTTCATGTTTAAATATTAAGACCACTTTTAAAAAGTTGAAAGAAGTAGAAAATGTACTTTAAAAGCAGAAATCAAAATGTAGATAAAGAAATTCGCCTTTCAATTTCAATCTCAAACAGTATTAGTAAATGCTAATATGAAGCTGCAAAACGTTGAAATAAATGTTTTTTAGTCAAAGATTAAACATAGTTTTCTCAGCTTTGAAGTACATTTTACATAGTTTAACAGCACATGTAAAAAGTTTGTCAGAGGTTTTAAAAGTACTTTTCTACAAGAAAATAAAATGTAGATCTGTAAATTCTCTTCTACATTTCAATTTTAAAAAAGAATAACATAAATGTTAAAATGAAACAACAAGCCTTAAAATACATGCTTTTTTGAGAAATGTTTAAACTAATTCACATCTATGAATTTTCATGTTTTAGTATTAATAGCCATTGTAAAACGTTTAAAAGTAGTTGAAAAACATACTTTACAATCTGAAAACCTAATTAGATCAAGAAATTCGTTCTTAAATTTCCATTTTAAATAGTATGAATTAATGCTAATATGAAGATGCAAAACGTTGAAATAAATGTTTTTATCAAAAGATTAAACATAGTTTTCTCAGCTTTGAAGTACATTGTACATAGTTTAACAGCACATGTAAAAAGTTTGTCCAAGGTTTTAAAAGTATTTGTCTCCAAGAAAGCACAATGTAGATCTGTAAATTCACTTCTACACTTTCAATTTTTAAAAGATTCATATAAATGTTAAAATGAAACTACAAACATTAAAATACATGCTTTTATGAGCAATATTTAAGCTTGGTTTTACATCTATGAATTTTCATTTTAAATATTAATAACCTTTGTAAAATTTTCAACAAAGTTTAAAAATGTAGTTTACAACCAGAAAAGAAAATGTAGATAAAGAAATACGCGTTTAGATTTCATTTTCAAAAAGTATAAATAAATACTAAAATGAAGGTCTACACATTGCTATAAATGCATTTTAGGAAAAGATTAAATATAGTTTTCTCATCTATGTACTACTTTGTTAATATATTAACAGTACATGTAAAACGTTTGTCAGAGGTGGGAAAGCACTTTTCTTCAAGCAAATAAAATGGAGATCTGGAAATTCACGTCCACATTTCAATTTTGAAAATAATTGGTAAAAAGAAATTACAAACATAAAAATAAATGCATTTTATAAAAATGTTTAAACATGCTTTCAGATCTATGAAACAGCAGATTTAAAAAGTTTGTCAGAGGTTTTAAAAGTACTTTTCTACAAGAAAATTAAATGAAGATCCATAAATTCACTTCTACATTTCAATTTTAAAAAAGAATAACATAAATGTTAAAATGAAACAACAAACATTAAAATACAGGCTTCTTTGAGAAATGTTCAATCTTTAGTTCCCATCTATGAATTTTCATGTTGAAGTATTAATACCCATTGTAAAACGTTTAAAAGAAGTTGAAAAATAGACTTTACCACCTGAACACCAAATTAGATAAATAAATTCGTATTAAAATTTTAATTTTACAAAGTATGAATAAATGCTAATATGCAGCTGAAAATATTGAAATAAATGCATTTGAGGAAAAGATAGTTTTTTCATTTATGAACTAAGTTGTTTATATAGAAACAGTACATGTAAAACTTTTGTCAGAGGTTCTAAAGTACTTTTCTACAAGAAATTAAAATGTAGATCTCGAAATTCACATCCGGATTTCAATATTAAAAAAGAAAGATATAAATGGTGAAATGAAACTGCAAACATAAAATTAAATGCATTTATGACAAATGTTTAATCATCTATGAATTTTCATTTTCATGTTTTAGTATTAATAGCCATTGTAAAACGTTTAAAAGAAGTTGAAAAACATACTTTACAAACTGAAAACCTAATTAGATCAAGAAATTCGTTTTTAAATTTCAATTTTATGTAGTATGAATAAATGCTAATATGAAGCTGAAAACATTGAAATAAATGCATTTTAGGAAAATATTAAACACAGTTTTCTCATCTGTGTACTTCTTTGTTAATATATTAACAGTACATGCAAAACGTTTGTCAGAGGCGGTAAAGCACTATTCAACAAGCAAATAAAATGGAGATCTGGAAATTCACGACCACATTTCAATTTTGAAAAGAATTGGTAAAGAGAAATTACAAACATAAAAATAAATGCTTTTTAAACAAATGTTTAATCATGTTCTCACATCTATGAAACAGCACATGTAAAAAGATTGTCAGAGGTTTTAAAAGTACTTTTCTGCAAGAAAATAAAATGTAGATCTGTAAATTCTCTTCTACATTTCAATTTTAAAAAAAGAATAACATAAGTGTGAAAATGAAACAACAAACATTAAAATACATGCTTCTTTGAGAAATGTTTAAACTTTATTTCACATCTATGAATTTTCATGTTTTACTATTAATAGCCATAGTAAAACGTTTAAAAGAAGTTGAAAAACATTCTTTACAAACTGAAACCCTAATTAGATAAAGAAATTCGTTTTTAAATTTCAATTTTAAATAGTATGAATAAATGCTAATATGCAGCTGAAAACATTGAAATAAATGCATTTTAGGAAAAGATTAAATATAGATTTCTTATCTATGTACTTCTTTGTTAATATATTAACAGCACATGTAAAAAGTTTGTCAAAGGTTTTAAAAGTACTTGTCTCCAAGATAGCACAATGTAGATCTGTAAATTCACTTCTATATTTTCAATTTATAAAAGATTCATATAAATGTCAAAATGAAACTACAAACATTAAAATACATGCTTTTATGAGAAATATTTAAGCTTGGTTTTACATTTATGAATTTTCATTTTAAATATAAATAACCTTTGTAAAATTTTCAACAATGTTTAAAAATAGAGATTACAACCAGAAAAGAAAATGTAGATAAAAAATACGCGTTTAGATTTCATTTTCAAAAAGTATAAATAAATACCAAAATGAAGGTCTACACATTGCAATAAATGCATTTTAGGAAAAGATTAAATATAGTTTTCTCATCTTTGTACCACTTTGTTAATATATTAACAGTCCATGTTAAACGTTTGTCAGAGGTGGTTAAGCACTTTTCTACAAGCAAATAAAATGGAGATCTGGAAATTCACGACCACATTTCAATTTTGAAAAGAATTGATAAAAAGAAATTACAAACATAAAAATAAATGCTTTTTAAACAAATGTTTAATAATGCTTTCACATGTATGAAACAGAAGATGTAAAAGATTGTCAGAGGTTTGAAAAGTACTTTTCTACAAAAAAATAAAATGTAGATCTGTAAATTCTCTTCTACATTTCAATTTTAAAAAAGAATAACATGTGTTAAAATGAAACAACAAGCATTAAAATACATGCTTTTTTGAGAAATGTTTAAACTTTAATTCACGTCTATGAATTTTCATGTTTTAGTATTAATAGCCATTGTAAAACGTTTAAAAGAAGTTGAAAAACATACTTTACAAACTGAAACCCTAATTAGATCAAGAAATTCGTTTTTAAATTTTAATTTTACAAAGTATGAATAAAAGCTAATATGCAGCTGAAAACATTGAAATAAATGCATTTGAGGAAAAGATTAAAGATCGTTTTCTCATCTATGATCTAAGTTGTTTATATAGAAACAGTACATGTAAAACTTTTGTCAGAGATTGTAAAGTACTTTTCTACAAGAAATTAAAATGTAGATCTCGAAATTCACATCCAGATTTCAATATTAAAAAAGAAAAATATAAATGGTGAAATGAAACTACAAACATAAAATTAAATGCATTTATGACAAATGTTTAAACATCTATGAATTTTCATGTTTAAATATTAAGACCACTTTTAAAAAGTTGAAAGAAGTAGAAAATGTACTTTACAAGCAGAAATCAAAATGTAGATAAAGAAATTCGCCTTTCAATTTCAATCTCAAACAGTATAAGTAAATGCTAATATGAAGCTGCAAAAAGTTGAAATAAATGTTTTTAGTAAAAGATTAAACATAGTTTTCTCAGCTTTGAAGTACATTGTACATAGTTTAAAAGCACATGTAAAAAGTTTGTGCAAGGTTTTAAAAGTACTTGTCTCCAAGAAAGCACAATGTAGATCTGTAAATTCACTTCTACACTTTCAATTTTTAAAAATTCATATAAATGTTAAAATGAAACTACAAACATGAAAATACATGCTTTTATGAGAAATATTTAAGCTTGGTTTCACATCTATGAATTTTAATTTTAAATATTAATAACCTTTGTAAAACTTTCAACAAAGTTTAAAAATGTAGTTTACAACCAGAAAAGAAAATGTAGATAAAGAAATACGCGTTTAGATTTCATTTTCAAAAAGTATAAATAAATACTAAAATGAAGGTCTACACATTGCAATAAATGCATTTTAGGAAAAGATTAAATATAGTTTTCTCATCTATGTACTACTTTGTTAATATATTAACAGTCCATGTTAAACGTTTGTCAGAGGTGGTTAAGCACTTTTCTACAAGCAAATAAAATGGAGATCTGGAAATTCACGACCACATTTCAATTTTGAAAAGAATTGGTAAAAAGAAGTTACAAACATAAAAATAAATGCTTTTTAAACAAATGTTGAATCATGCTCTCACATCTGTGAAACAGCACATGTAAAAAGATTGTCAGAACTTTTAAAAGTACTTTTCTACAAGAAAATAAAATGTAGATCTGTAAATTCTCTTCTACATTTCAATTTTAAAAAAGAATAACATAGGTGTTAAAATGAAACTACAAGCATTAAAATACATGCTTTTTTGAGAAATGTTTAAACTTTAATTCACATCTATGAATTTTCATGTTTTAGTATTAATAGCCATTGTAAAACGTTTAAAAGTAGTTGAAAAACATACTTTACAATCTGAAAACCTAATTAGATCAAGAAATTCGTTCTTAAATTTCCATTTTAAATAGTATGAATAAATGCTAACATGAAGCTGCAAAACGTTGAAATAAATGTTTTGAGCAAAAGATTAAACATAGTTTTCTCAGCTTTGAAGTACATTGTAGATAGTTTAACAGCACATGTATAAAGTTTGTCCAAGGTTTTAAAAGTACTTGTCTCCAAGAAAGCACAATTTAGATTTGTAAATTCACTTCTACACTTTCAATTTTTAAAAGATTCATATAAATGTTAAAATGAAACTACAAGCATTAAAATACATGCTTCTTTGAGTAATGTTTAAACTTTATTTCACATCTATGAATTTTCATGTTTTACTATTAATAGCCATTGTAAAACCTTTAAAAGAAGTTGATAAACATTCTTTACAAACTGAAACCCTAATTAGATAAAGAAATTCGTTTTTAAATTTCAATTTTACAAAGTATGAATAAATGCTAATATGCAGCTGAAAACATTGAAAAAAATGCATTTGAGGAAAAGATAGTTTTTTCATTTATGAACTAAGTTGTTTATATAGAAACAGTACATGTAAAACTTTTGTCAGAGGTTCTAAAGTACTTTTCTACAAGAAATTAAAATGTAGATCTCGAAATTCACATCTAGATTTCAATATTAAAAAAGAAAGATATAAATGGTGAAATGAAACTACAAACATAAAATTAAATGCATTTATGACAAATGTTTAAACATCTATGAATTTTCATGTTTAAATGTTAAGACCACTTTTAAAAAGTTGAAAGAAGTAGAAAATGTACTTTACAAGCAGAAATCAAAATGTAGATAAAGAAATTCGCCTTTCAATTTCAATCTCAAACAGTATATGTAAATGCTAATATGAAGCTGCAAAACGTTGAAATAAATGTTTTTAGCAAAAGATTAAACATAGTTTTCTCAGCTTTGAAGTACATTGTACATAGTTTAAAAGCACATGTAAAAAGTTTGTCCAAGGTTTTAAAAGTACTTGTCTCCAAGAAAGCACAATGTAGATCTGTAAATTCACTTCTACACTTTCAATTTTTAAAAGATTCATATAAATGTTAAAATGAAACTACAAACATGAAAATACATGCTTTTATGAGAAATATTTAAGCTTGGTTTCACATCTATGAATTTTCATTTTAAATATTAATAACCTTTTTAAAACTTTCAACAAAGTTTAAAAATGTAGTTTACAACCAGAAAAGAAAATGTAGATAAAGAAATACGCGTTTAGATTTCATTTTCAAAAAGTATAAATAAATACCAAAATGTAGGTCTACACATTGCAATAAATGCATTTTAGGAAAAGATTAAATATAGTTTTCTCATCTATGTACTACTTTGTTAATATATTAACAGTCCATGTTAAAAGTTTGTCAGAGGTGGTTAAGCACTTTTCTACAAGCAAATAAAATGGAGGTCTGGAAATTCACGACCACATTTCAATTTTGAAAAGAATTGGTAAAAAGAAATTACAAACATAAAAATAAATGCTTTTTAAACAAATGTTTAATCATGCTTTCAAATGTATGAAACAGAGGATGTAAAAAGATTGTTAGAGGTTTTAAAAGTACTTTTCTACAAGAAAATAAAATGTAGATCTGTAAATTCTCAAACAGTATAAGTAAATGCTAATATGAAGCAGCAAAACGGTGAAATAAATGTTTTTAGCAAAAGATCAAACATAGTTTTCTCAGCTTTGAAGTACATTGTACATAATTTAACAGCACATGTAAAAAGTTCGTCCAAGGTTTTAAAAGTACTTGTCTCCAAGAAAGCACAATTTAGAAGGTCCACACATTGCAATAAATGCATTTTAGGAAAAGATTAAATATAGTTTTCTCATCTATGTATTACTTTGTTAATATATTAACAGTACATGTAAAACGTTTGTCAGAGGTGGTAAAAAACTTTTCTACAAGCAAATAAAATGGAGATCTGGAAATTAACGACCACATTTCAATTTTGAAAAGAATTGGTAAAAAGAAGTTACAAAATAAAAATAAATGCTTTTTAAACAAATGTTTAATCAGGCTCTCACATCTATGAAACAGCACATGTAAAAAGATTGTCAGAGGTTTTAAAAGTACTTTTCTACAAGAAAATAAAATGTAGATCTGTAAATTCTCTTCTACATTTCAATTTTAAAAAAGAATAACATAAGTGTTAAAATGAAACTACAAGCATTAAAATACATGCTTCTTTGAGAAATGTTTAAACTTTATTTCACATCTATTAATTTTCATGTTTTATTATTAATAGCCATTGTAAGACGATTAAAAGAAGTTGAAAAACATTCTTTACAAACTGAAACCCAAATTAGATAAAGAAATTAGTTTTTAAATTTCAATTTTAAATAGTATGAATAAATGCTAATATGAAGCTGAAAACATTGAAATAAATGCATTTTAGGAAAAGATTAAACATAGTTTTCTCATCTATGTACTTCTTTGTTAATATATTAACAGCACATGTCAAAAGGTTGTCAAAGGTTTTAAAAGTACTTGTCTCCAAGATAGCACAATGTAGATCTGTAAATTCACTTCTATATTTTCAATTTTTAAAAGATTCATATAAATGTCAAAATGAAACTACAAACATTAAAATACATGCTTTTATGAGAAATATTTAAGCTTGGTTTTACATCTATGAATTTTCATTTTAAATATTAATAACCATTGTAAAACTTTCAACAATGTTTAAAAATATAGTTTACAACCAGAAAAGAAAATGTAGATAAAGAAATACGCGTTTAGATTTCATTTTCAAAAAGTATAAATAAATACCAAAATGAATGTCTACACATTGCAATAAATGCATTTTAGGAAAAGATTAAATATAGTTTTCTCATCTATGTACTACTTTGTTAATATATTAACAGTCCATGTTAAACGTTTGTCAGAGGTGGTTAAGCACTTTTCTTCAAGCAAATAAAATGGAGATCTGGAAATTCACGTCCACATTTCAGTTTTGAAAAGATTTGAAAAAAGAAATTACAAACATAAAAATAAATGCTTTTTATAAAAATGTTTAATCATGCTTTCAAATGTATGAAACAGAGGATGTAAAAAGATTGTTAGAGGTTTTAAAAGTACTTTTCTACAAGAAAATAAAATGTAGATCTGTAAATTCTCAAACAGTATAAGTAAATGCTAATATGAAGCAGCAAAACGGTGAAATAAATGTTTTTAGCAAAAGATCAAACATAGTTTTCTCAGCTTTGAAGTACATTGTACATAATTTAACAGCACATGTAAAAAGTTCGTCCAAGGTTTTAAAAGTACTTGTCTCCAAGAAAGCACTATTTAGAAGGTCCACACATTGCAATAAATGCATTTTAGGAAAAGATTAAATATAGTTTTCTCATCTATGTATTACTTTGTTAATATATTAACAGTACATGTAAAACGTTTGTCAGAGGTGGTAAAAAAACTTTTCTACAAGCAAATAAAATGGAGATCTGGAAATTAACGACCACATTTCAATTTTGAAAAGAATTGGTAAAAAGAAGTTACAAAATAAAAATAAATGCTTTTTAAACAAATGTTTAATCAGGCTCTCACATCTATGAAACAGCACATGTAAAAAGATTGTCAGAGGTTTTAAAAGTACTTTTCTACAAGAAAATAAAATGTAGATCTGTAAATTCTCTTCTACATTTCAATTTTAAAAAAGAATAACATAAGTGTTAAAATGAAACTACAAGCATTAAAATACATGCTTCTTTGAGAAATGTTTAAACTTTATTTCACATCTATTAATTTTCATGTTTTATTATTAATAGCCATTGTAAGACGATTAAAAGAAGTTGAAAAACATTCTTTACAAACTGAAACCCAAATTAGATAAAGAAATTAGTTTTTAAATTTCAATTTTAAATAGTATGAATAAATGCTAATATGAAGCTGAAAACATTGAAATAAATGCATTTTAGGAAAAGATTAAACATAGTTTTCTCATCTATGTACTTCTTTGTTAATATATTAACAGCACATGTCAAAAGGTTGTCAAAGGTTTTAAAAGTACTTGTCTCCAAGATAGCACAATGTAGATCTGTAAATTCACTTCTATATTTTCAATTTTTAAAAGATTCATATAAATGTCAAAATGAAACTACAAACATTAAAATACATGCTTTTATGAGAAATATTTAAGCTTGGTTTTACATCTATGAATTTTCATTTTAAATATTAATAACCATTGTAAAACTTTCAACAATGTTTAAAAATATAGTTTACAACCAGAAAAGAAAATGTAGATAAAGAAATACGCGTTTAGATTTCATTTTCAAAAAGTATAAATAAATACCAAAATGAATGTCTACACATTGCAATAAATGCATTTTAGGAAAAGATTAAATATAGTTTTCTCATCTATGTACTACTTTGTTAATATATTAACAGTCCATGTTAAACGTTTGTCAGAGGTGGTTAAGCACTTTTCTTCAAGCAAATAAAATGGAGATCTGGAAATTCACGTCCACATTTCAGTTTTGAAAAGATTTGAAAAAAGAAATTACAAACATAAAAATAAATGCTTTTTATAAAAATGTTTAAACATGCTTTCAGATCTATGAAACAGCACATGTAAAAAGTTTGTCAGAGGTTTTAAAAGTACTTTTCTACAAGAAAATAAAATGAAGATCCATAAATTCACTTCGACATTTCAATTTTAAAAAAGAATAACATAAATGTTAAAATGAAACAACAAACATTAAAATACAGGCTTCTTTGAGAAATGTTCAAACTTTAGTTCACATCTATGAATTTTCATGTTGAAGTATTAATAGCCATTGTAAAACGTTTAAAAGAAGTTGAAAAATATACTTTACAACCTGAACACCAAATTAGATAAATAAATTCGTATTAAAATTTTAATTTTACAAAGTATGAATAAATGCTAATATGCAGCTGAAAATATTGAAATAAATGCATTTGAGGAAAAGATAGTTTTTTCATTTATGAACTAAGTTGTTTATATAGAAACAGTACATGTAAAACTTTTGTCAGAGGTTCTAAAGTACTTTTCTACAAGAAATTAAAATGTAGATCTCGAAATTCACATCCAGATTTCAATATTAAAAAAGAAAAATATAAATGGTGAAATGAAACTACAAACATAAAATTAAATGCATTTATGACAAATGTTTAAACATCTATGAATTTTCATGTTTAAATATTAAGACCACTTTTAAAAAGTTGAAAGAAGTAGAAAATGTACTTTACAAGCAGAAATCAAAATGTAGATAAAGAAATTCGCCTTTCAATTTCAATCTCAAACAGTATTAGTAAATGCTAATATGAAGCTGCAAAACGTTGAAATAAATGTTTTTTAGTCAAAGATTAAACATAGTTTTCTCAGCTTTGAAGTACATTTTACATAGTTTAACAGCACATGTAAAAAGTTTGTCAGAGGTTTTAAAAGTACTTTTCTACAAGAAAATAAAATGTAGATCTGTAAATTCTCTTCTACATTTCAATTTTAAAAAAGTATAACATAAGTGTTAAAATGAAACTACAAGCCTTAAAATACATGCTTTTTTGAGAAATGTTTAAACTAATTCACATCTATGAATTTTCATGTTTTAGTATTAATAGCCATTGTAAAACGTTTAAAAGTAGTTGAAAAACATACTTTACAATCTGAAAACCTAATTAGATCAAGAAATTCGTTCTTAAATTTCCATTTTAAATAGTATGAATTAATGCTAATATGAAGATGCAAAACGTTGAAATAAATGTTTTTATCAAAAGATTAAACATAGTTTTCTCAGCTTTGAAGTACATTGTACATAGTTTAACAGCACATGTAAAAAGTTTGTCCAAGGTTTTAAAAGTATTTGTCTCCAAGAAAGCACAATGTAGATCTGTAAATTCACTTCTACACTTTCAATTTTTAAAAGATTCATATAAATGTTAAAATGAAACTACAAACATTAAAATACATGCTTTTATGAGCAATATTTAAGCTTGGTTTTACATCTATGAATTTTCATTTTAAATATTAATAACCTTTGTAAAATTTTCAACAAAGTTTAAAAATGTAGTTTACAACCAGAAAAGAAAATGTAGATAAAGAAATACGCGTTTAGATTTCATTTTCAAAAAGTATAAATAAATACTAAAATGAAGGTCTACACATTGCTATAAATGCATTTTAGGAAAAGATTAAATATAGTTTTCTCAACTATGTACTACTTTGTTAATATATTAACAGTACATGTAAAACGTTTGTCAGAGGTGGGAAAGCACTTTTCTTCAAGCAAATAAAATGGAGATCTGGAAATTCACGTCCACATTTCAATTTTGAAAATAATTGGTAAAAAGAAATTACAAACATAAAAATAAATGCATTTTATAAAAATGTTTAAACATGCTTTCAGATCTATGAAACAGCAGATTTAAAAAGTTTGTCAGAGGTTTTAAAAGTACTTTTCTACAAGAAAATTAAATGAAGATCCATAAATTCACTTCTACATTTCAATTTTAAAAAAGAATAACATAAATGTTAAAATGAAACAACAAACATTAAAATACAGGCTTCTTTGAGAAATGTTCAATCTTTAGTTCCCATCTATGAATTTTCATGTTGAAGTATTAATACCCATTGTAAAACGTTTAAAAGAAGTTGAAAAATATACTTTACAACCTGAACACCAAATTAGGTAAATAAATTCGTATTAAAATTTTAATTTTACAAAGTATGAATAAATGCTAATATGCAGCTGAAAACATTGAAAAAAATGCATTTGAGGAAAAGATAGTTTTTTCATTTATGAACTAAGTTGTTTATATAGAAACAGTACATGTAAAACTTTTGTCAGAGGTTCTAAAGTACTTTTCTACAAGAAATTAAAATGTAGATCTCGAAATTCACATCTAGATTTCAATATTAAAAAAGAAAGATATAAATGGTGAAATGAAACTACAAACATAAAATTAAATGCATTTATGACAAATGTTTAAACATCTATGAATTTTCATGTTTAAATGTTAAGACCACTTTAAAAAAGTTGAAAGAAGTAGAAAATGTACTTTACAAGCAGAAATCAAAATGTAGATAAAGAAATTCGCCTTTCAATTTCAATCTCAAACAGTATATGTAAATGCTAATATGAAGCTGCAAAACGTTGAAATAAATGTTTTTAGCAAAAGATTAAACATAGTTTTCTCAGCTTTGAAGTACATTGTACATAGTTTAACAGCACATGTAAAAAGTTTGTCCAAGGTTTTAAAAGTACATGTCTCCAAGAAAGCACAACTTAGATCTGTAAATTCACTTCTACACTTTCAATTTTTAAAAGATTCATATAAATGTTAAAATGAAACTACAAACATTAAAATACATGCTTTTATGAGAAATATTTAAGCTTGGTTTCACATCTATGAATTTTCATTTTAAATATTAATAACCTTTGTAAAACTTTCAACAAAGTTTACAAATGTAGTTTACAACCAGAAAAGAAAATGTAGATAAAGAAATACGCGTTTAGATTTCATTTTCAAAAAGTATAAATAAATACCAAAATGAAGGTCTACACATTGCAATAAATGCATTTTAGGAAAAGATTAAATATAGTTTTCTCATCTATGTACTACTTTGTTAATATATTAACAGTCCATGTTAAACGTTTGTCAGAGGTGGTTAAGCACTTTTCTTCAAGCAAATAAAATGGAGATCTGGAAATTCACGTCCACATTTCAATTTTGAAAAGATTTGAAAAAAGAAATTACAAACATAAAAATAAATGCTTTTTATAAAAATGTTTAAACATGCTTTCAGATCTATGAAACAGCACATGTAAAAAGTTTGTCAGAGGTTTTAAAAGTACTTTTCTACAAGAAAATAAAATGAAGATCCATAAATTCACTTCGACATTTCAATTTTAAAAAAGAATAACATAAATTTTAAAATGAAACAACAAACATTAAAATACAGGCTTCTTTGAGAAATGTTCAAACTTTAGTTCACATCTATGAATTTTCATGTTGAAGTATTAATAGCCATTGTAAAACGTTTAAAAGAAGTTGAAAAATATACTTTACAACCTGAACACCAAATTAGATAAATAAATTCGTATTAAAATTTTAATTTTACAAAGTATGAATAAATGCTAATATGCAGCTGAAAATATTGAAATAAATGCATTTGAGGAAAAGATAGTTTTTTCATTTATGAACTAAGTTGTTTATATAGAAACAGTACATGTAAAACTTTTGTCAGAGGTTCTAAAGTACTTTTCTACAAGAAATTAAAATGTAGATCTCGAAATTCACATCCAGATTTCAATATTAAAAAAGAAAAATATAAATGGTGAAATGAAACTACAAACATAAAATTAAATGCATTTATGACAAATGTTTAAACATCTATGAATTTTCATGTTTAAATATTAAGACCACTTTTAAAAAGTTGAAAGAAGTAGAAAATGTACTTTACAAGCAGAAATCAAAATGTAGATAAAGAAATTCGCCTTTCAATTTCAATCTCAAACAGTATTAGTAAATGCTAATATGAAGCTGCAAAACGTTGAAATAAATGTTTTTTAGTCAAAGATTAAACATAGTTTTCTCAGCTTTGAAGTACATTTTACATAGTTTAACAGCACATGTAAAAAGTTTGTCAGAGGTTTTAAAAGTACTTTTCTACAAGAAAATAAAATGTAGATCTGTAAATTCTCTTCTACATTTCAATTTTAAAAAAGTATAACATAAGTGTTAAAATGAAACTACAAGCCTTAAAATACATGCTTTTTTGAGAAATGTTTAAACTAATTCACATCTATGAATTTTCATGTTTTAGTATTAATAGCCATTGTAAAACGTTTAAAAGTAGTTGAAAAACATACTTTACAATCTGAAAACCTAATTAGATCAAGAAATTCGTTCTTAAATTTCCATTTTAAATAGTATGAATTAATGCTAATATGAAGATGCAAAACGTTGAAATAAATGTTTTTATCAAAAGATTAAACATAGTTTTCTCAGCTTTGAAGTACATTGTACATAGTTTAACAGCACATGTAAAAAGTTTGTCCAAGGTTTTAAAAGTATTTGTCTCCAAGAAAGCACAATGTAGATCTGTAAATTCACTTCTACACTTTCAATTTTTAAAAGATTCATATAAATGTTAAAATGAAACTACAAACATTAAAATACATGCTTTTATGAGCAATATTTAAGCTTGGTTTTACATCTATGAATTTTCATTTTAAATATTAATAACCTTTGTAAAATTTTCAACAAAGTTTAAAAATGTAGTTTACAACCAGAAAAGAAAATGTAGATAAAGAAATACGCGTTTAGATTTCATTTTCAAAAAGTATAAATAAATACTAAAATGAAGGTCTACACATTGCTATAAATGCATTTTAGGAAAAGATTAAATATAGTTTTCTCATCTATGTACTACTTTGTTAATATATTAACAGTACATGTAAAACGTTTGTCAGAGGTGGGAAAGCACTTTTCTTCAAGCAAATAAAATGGAGATCTGGAAATTCACGTCCACATTTCAATTTTGAAAATAATTGGTAAAAAGAAATTACAAGCATAAAAATAAATGCATTTTATAAAAATGTTTAAACATGCTTTCAGAACTATGAAACAGCAGATTTAAAAAGTTTGTCAGAGGTTTTAAAAGTACTTTTCTACAAGAAAATTAAATGAAGATCCATAAATTCACTTCTACATTTCAATTTTAAAAAAGAATAACATAAATGTTAAAATGAAACAACAAACATTAAAATACAGGCTTCTTTGAGAAATGTTCAATCTTTAGTTCCCATCTATGAATTTTCATGTTGAAGTATTAATACCCATTGTAAAACGTTTAAAAGAAGTTGAAAAATATACTTTACAACCTGAACACCAAATTAGGTAAATGAATTCGTATTAAAATTTTAATTTTACAAAGTATGAATAAATGCTAATATGCAGCTGAAAACATTGAAAAAAATGCATTTGAGGAAAAGATAGTTTTTTCATTTATGAACTAAGTTGTTTATATAGAAACAGTACATGTAAAACTTTTGTCAGAGGTTCTAAAGTACTTTTCTACAAGAAATTAAAATGTAGATCTCGAAATTCACATCTAGATTTCAATATTAAAAAAGAAAGATATAAATGGTGAAATGAAACTACAAACATAAAATTAAATGCATTTATGACAAATGTTTAAACATCTATGAATTTTCATGTTTAAATGTTAAGACCACTTTTAAAAAGTTGAAAGAAGTAGAAAATGTACTTTACAAGCAGAAATCAAACTGTAGATAAAGAAATTCGCCTTTCAATTTCAATCTCAAACAGTATATGTAAATGCTAATATGAAGCTGCAAAACGTTGAAATAAATGTTTTTAGCAAAAGATTAAACATAGTTTTCTCAGCTTTGAAGTACATTGTACATAGTTTAACAGCACATGTAAAAAGTTTGTCCAAGGTTTTAAAAGTACATGTCTCCAAGAAAGCACAACTTAGATCTGTAAATTCACTTCTACACTTTCAATTTTTAAAAGATTCATATAAATGTTAAAATGAAACTACAAACATTAAAATACATGCTTTTATGAGAAATATTTAAGCTTGGTTTCACATCTATGAATTTTCATTTTAAATATTAATAACCTTTGTAAAACTTTCAACAAAGTTTACAAATGTAGTTTACAACCAGAAAAGAAAATGTAGATAAAGAAATACGCGTTTAGATTTCATTTTCAAAAAGTATAAATAAATACCAAAATGAAGGTCTACACATTGCAATAAATGCATTTTAGGAAAAGATTAAATATAGTTTTCTCATCTATGTACTACTTTGTTAATATATTAACATTACATGTAAAACGTTTGTCAGAGGTGGTAAAGCACTTTTCTTCAAGCAAATAAAATGGAGATCTGGAAATTCACGTCCACATTTCAATTTTGAAAATAATTGGTAAAAAGAAATTACAAACATAAAAATAAATGCATTTTATAAAAATGTTTAAACATGCTTTCAGATCTATGAAACAGCAGATTTAAAAAGTTTGTCAGAGGTTTTAAAAGTACTTTTCTACAAGAAAATTAAATGAAGATCCATAAATTCACTTCTACATTTCAATTTTAAAAAAGAATAACATAAAAGTTAAAATGAAACAACAAACATTAAAATACAGGCTTCTTTGAGAAATGTTCAAACTTTAGTTCCCATCTATGAATTTTCATGTTGAAGTATTAATACCCATTGTAAAACGTTTAAAAGAAGTTGAAAAATATACTTTACAACCTGAACACCAAATTAGATAAATAAATTCGTATTAAAATTTTAATTTTACAAAGTATGAATAAATGCTAATATGCAGCTGAAAACATTGAAAAAAATGCATTTGAGGAAAAGATAGTTTTTTTCATTTATGAACTAAGTTGTTTATATAGAAACAGTACATGTAAAACTTTTGTCAGAGGTTCTAAAGTACTTTTCTACAAGAAATTAAAATGTAGATCTCGAAATTCACATCTAGATTTCAATATTAAAAAAGAAAGATATAAATGGTGAAATGAAACTACAAACATAAAATTAAATGCATTTATGACAAATGTTTAAACATCTATGAATTTTCATGTTTAAATGTTAAGACCACTTTTAAAAAGTTGAAAGAAGTAGAAAATGTACTTTACAAGCAGAAATCAAAATGTAGATAAAGAAATTCGCCTTTCAATTTCAATCTCAAACAGTATATGTAAATGCTAATATGAAGCTGCAAAACGTTGAAATAAATGTTTTTAGCAAAAGATTAAACATAGTTTTCTCAGCTTTGAAGTATATTGTACATAGTTTAACAGCACATGTAAAAAGTTTGTCCAAGGTTTTAAAAGTACTTGTCTCCAAGAAAGCACAATTTAGAAGGTCCACACATTGCAATAAATGCATTTTAGGAAAAGATTAAATATAGTTTTCTCATCTATGTACTACTTTGTTAATATATTAACAGTACATGTAAAACGTTTGTCAGAGGTGGTAAAAAACTTTTCTACAAGCAAATAAAATGGAGATCTGGAAATTCACGTCCACATTTCAATTTTGAAAAGAATTGGTAAAAAGAAGTTACAAAATAAAAATAAATGCTTTTTAAACAAATGTTTAATCAGGCTCTCACATCTATGAAACAGCACATGTAAAAAGATTGTCAGAGGTTTTAAAAGTACTTTTCTACAAGAAAATAAAATGTAGATCTGTAAATTCTCTTCTACATTTCAATTTTAAAAAAGAATAACATAAGTGTTAAAATGAAACTACAAGCATTAAAATACATGCTTCTTTGAGAAATGTTTAAACTTTATTTCCCATCTATTAATTTTCATGTTTTATTATTAATAGCCATTGTAAGACGATTAAAAGAAGTTGAAAAACATTCTTTACAAACTGAAACCCAAATTAGATAAAGAAATTAGTTTTTAAATTTCAATTTTAAATAGTATGAATAAATGCTAATATGAAGCTGAAAACATTGAAATAAATGCATTTTAGGAAAAGATTAAACATAGTTTTCTCATCTATGTACTTCTTTGTTGATATATTAACAGCACATGTCAAAAGGTTGTCAAAGGTTTTAAAAGTACTTGTCTCCAAGATAGCACAATGAGGATCTGTAAATTCTCTTCTATATTTTCAATTTTTAAAAGATTCATATAAATGTCAAAATGAAACTACAAACATTAAAATACATGCTTTTATGAGAAATATTTAAGCTTGGTTTTACATCTATGAATTTTCATTTTAAATATTAATAACCATTGTAAAACTTTCAACAATGTTTAAAAATATAGTTTACAACCAGAAAAGAAAATGTAGATAAAGAAATACGCGTTTAGATTTCATTTTCAAAAAGTATAAATAAATACCAAAATGAATGTCTACACATTGCAATAAATGCATTTTAGGAAAAGATTAAATATAGTTTTCTCATCTATGTACTACTTTGTTAATATATTAACAGTCCATGTTAAACGTTTGTCAGAGGTGGTTAAGCACTTTTCTTCAAGCAAATAAAATGGAGATCTGGAAATTCACGTCCACATTTCAATTTTGAAAAGATTTGGAAAAAGAAATTACAAACATAAAAATAAATGCTTTTTATAAAAATGTTTAAACATGCTTTCAGATCTATGAAACAGCACATGTAAAAAGTTTGTCAGAGGTTTTAAAAGTACTTTTCTACAAGAAAATAAAATGAAGATCCATAAATTCACTTCGACATTTCAATTTTAAAAAAGAATAACATAAATTTTAAAATGAAACAACAAACATTAAAATACAGGCTTCTTTGAGAAATGTTCAAACTTTAGTTCACATCTATGAATTTTCATGTTGAAGTATTAATAGCCATTGTAAAACGTTTAAAAGAAGTTGAAAAATATACTTTACAACCTGAACACCAAATTAGATAAATAAATTCGTATTAAAATTTTAATTTTACAAAGTATGAATAAATGCTAATATGCAGCTGAAAATATTGAAATAAATGCATTTGAGGAAAAGATAGTTTTTTCATTTATGAACTAAGTTGTTTATATAGAAACAGTACATGTAAAACTTTTGTCAGAGGTTCTAAAGTACTTTTCTACAAGAAATTAAAATGTAGATCTCGAAATTCACATCCAGATTTCAATATTAAAAAAGAAAAATATAAATGGTGAAATGAAACTACAAACATAAAATTAAATGCATTTATGACAAATGTTTAAACATCTATGAATTTTCATGTTTAAATATTAAGACCACTTTTAAAAAGTTGAAAGAAGTAGAAAATGTACTTTACAAGCAGAAATCAAAATGTAGATAAAGAAATTCGCCTTTCAATTTCAATCTCAAACAGTATAAGTAAATGCTAATATGAAGCTGCAAAACGTTGAAATAAATGTTTTTAGTCAAAGATTAAACATAGTTTTCTCAGCTTTGAAGTACATTTTACATAGTTTAACAGCACATGTAAAAAGTTTGTCAGAGGTTTTAAAAGTACTTTTCTACAAGAAAATAAAATGTAGATCTGTAAATTCTCTTCTACATTTCAATTTTAAAAAAGAATAACATAAGTGTTAAAATGAAACTACAAGCATTAAAATACATGCTTTTTTGAGAAATGTTTAAACTTTAATTCACATCTATGAATTTTCATGTTTTAGTATTAATAGCCATTGTAAAACGTTTAAAAGTAGTTGAAAAACATACTTTACAATCTGAAAACCTAATTAGATCAAGAAATTCGTTCTTAAATTTCCATTTTAAATAGTATGAATAAATGCTAATATGAAGATGCAAAACGTTGAAATAAATGTTTTTATCAAAAGATTAAACATAGTTTTCTCAGCTTTGAAGTAAATTGTACATATTTTAACAGCACATGTAAAAAGTTTGTCCAAAGTTTTAAAAGTATTTGTCTCCAAGAAAGCACAATGTAGATCTGTAAATTCACTTCTACACTTTCAATTTTTAAAAGATTCATATAAATGTTAAAATGAAACTACAAACATTAAAATACATGCTTTTATGAGCAATATTTAAGCTTGGTTTTACATCTATGAATTTTCATTTTAAATATTAATAACCTTTGTAAAACTTTCAACAAAGTTTAAAAATGTAGTTTACAACCAGAAAAGAAAATGTAGATAAAGAAATACGCGTTTAGATTTCATTTTCAAAAAGTATAAATAAATACTAAAATGAAGGTCTACACATTGCTATAAATGCATTTTAGGAAAAGATTAAATATAGTTTTCTCATCTATGTACTACTTTGTTAATATATTAACAGTACATGTAAAACGTTTGTCAGAGGTGGGAAAGCACTTTACTTCAAGCAAATAAAATGGAGATCTGGAAATTCACGTCCACATTTCAATTTTGAAAATAATTGGTAAAAAGAAATTACAAACATAAAAATAAATGCATTTTATAAAAATGTTTAAACATGCTTTCAGATCTATGAAACAGCAGATTTAAAAAGTTTGTCAGAGGTTTTAAAAGTACTTTTCTACAAGAAAATTAAATGAAGATCCATAAATTCACTTCTACATTTCAATTTTAAAAAAGAATAACATAAATGTTAAAATGAAACAACAAACATTAAAATACAGGCTTCTTTGAGAAATGTTCAAACTTTAGTTCCCATCTATGAATTTTCATGTTGAAGTATTAATACCCATTGTAAAACGTTTAAAAGAAGTTGAAAAATATACTTTACAACCTGAACACCAAATTAGGTAAATAAATTCGTATTAAAATTTTAATTTTACAAAGTATGAATAAATGCTAATATGCAGCTGAAAACATTGAAAAAAATGCATTTGAGGAAAAGATAGTTTTTTCATTTATGAACTAAGTTGTTTATATAGAAACAGTACATGTAAAACTTTTGTCAGAGGTTCTAAAGTACTTTTCTACAAGAAATTAAAATGTAGATCTCGAAATTCACATCTAGATTTCAATATTAAAAAAGAAAGATATAAATGGTGAAATGAAACTACAAACATAAAATTAAATGCATTTATGACAAATGTTTAAACATCTATGAATTTTCATGTTTAAATGTTAAGACCACTTTTAAAAAGTTGAAAGAAGTAGAAAATGTACTTTACAAGCAGAAATCAAAATGTAGATAAAGAAATTCGCCTTTCAATTTCAATCTCAAACAGTATATGTAAATGCTAATATGAAGCTGCAAAACGTTGAAATAAATGTTTTTAGCAAAAGATTAAACATAGTTTTCTCAGCTTTGAAGTACATTGGACATAGTTTAACAGCACATGTAAAAAGTTTGTCCAAGGTTTTAAAAGTACTTGTCTCCAAGAAAGCACAATTTAGAAGGTCCACACATTGCAATAAATGCATTTTAGGAAAAGATTAAATATAGTTTTCTCATCTATGTACTACTTTGTTAATATATTAACAGTACATGTAAAACGTTTGTCAGAGGTGGTAAAAAACTTTTCTACAAGCAAATAAAATGGAGATCTGGAAATTAACGACCACATTTCAATTTTGAAAAGAATTGGTAAAAAGAAGTTACAAAATAAAAATAAATGCTTTTTAAACAAATGTTTAATCAGGCTCTCTCATCTATGAAACAGCACATGTAAAAAGATTGTCAGAGGTTTTAAAAGTACTTTTCTACAAGAAAATAAAATGTAGATCTGTAAATTCTCTTCTACATTTCAATTTTAAAAAAGAATAACATAAGTGTTAAAATGAAACTACAAGCATTAAAATACATGCTTCTTTGAGAAATGTTTAAACTTTATTTCCCATCTATTAATTTTCATGTTTTATTATTAATAGCCATTGTAAGACGATTAAAAGAAGTTGAAAAACATTCTTTACAAACTGAAACCCAAATTAGATAAAGAAATTAGTTTTTAAATTTCAATTTTAAATAGTATGAATAAATGCTAATATGAAGCTGAAAACATTGAAATAAATGCATTTTAGGAAAAGATTAAACATAGTTTTCTCATCTATGTACTTCTTTGTTAATATATTAACAGCACATGTCAAAAGGTTGTCAAAGGTTTTAAAAGTACTTGTCTCCAAGATAGCACAATGTAGATCTGTAAATTCTCTTCTACATTTTCAATTTTTAAAAGATTCATATAAATGTCAAAATGAAACTACAAACATTAAAATACATGCTTTTATGAGAAATATTTAAGCTTGGTTTTACATCTATGAATTTTCATTTTAAATATTAATAACCATTGTAAAACTTTCAACAATGTTTAAAAATATAGTTTACAACCAGAAAAGAAAATGTAGATAAAGAAATACGCGTTTAGATTTCATTTTCAAAAAGTATAAATAAATACCAAAATGAAGGTCTACACATTGCAATAAATGCATTTTAGGAAAAGATTAAATATAGTTTTCTCATCTATGTACTACTTTGTTAATATATTAACAGTACATGTAAAACGTTTGTCAGAGGTGGGAAAGCACTTTTCTTCAAGCAAATAAAATGGAGATCTGGAAATTCACGTCCACATTTCAATTTTGAAAATAATTGGTAAAAAGAAATTACAAACATAAAAATAAATGCATTTTATAAAAATGTTTAAACATGCTTTCAGATCTATGAAACAGCAGATTTAAAAAGTTTGTCAGAGGTTTTAAAAGTACTTTTCTACAAGAAAATTAAATGAAGATCCATAAATTCACTTCTACATTTCAATTTTAAAAAAGAATAACATAAAAGTTAAAATGAAACAACAAACATTAAAATACAGGCTTCTTTGAGAAATGTTCAAACTTTAGTTCCCATCTATGAATTTTCATGTTGAAGTATTAATACCCATTGTAAAACGTTTAAAAGAAGTTGAAAAATATACTTTACAACCTGAACACCAAATTAGATAAATAAATTCGTATTAAAATTTTAATTTTACAAAGTATGAATAAATGCTAATATGCAGCTGAAAACATTGAAAAAAATGCATTTGAGGAAAAGATAGTTTTTTTCATTTATGAACTAAGTTGTTTATATAGAAACAGTACATGTAAAACTTTTGTCAGAGGTTCTAAAGTACTTTTCTACAAGAAATTAAAATGTAGATCTCGAAATTCACATCTAGATTTCAATATTAAAAAAGAAAGATATAAATGGTGAAATGAAACTACAAACATAAAATTAAATGCATTTATGACAAATGTTTAAACATCTATGAATTTTCATGTTTAAATATTAAGACCACTTTTAAAAAGTTGAAAGAAGTAGAAAATGTACTTTACAAGCAGAAATCAAAATGTAGATAAAGAAATTCGCCTTTCAATTTCAATCTCAAACAGTATTAGTAAATGCTAATATGAAGCTGCAAAACGTTGAAATAAATGTTTTTAGTAAAAGATTAAACATAGTTTTCTCAGCTTTGAAGTACATTTTACATAGTTTAACAGCACATGTAAAAAGTTTGTCAGAGGTTTTAAAAGTACTTTTCTACAAGAAAATAAAATGAAGATCTGTAAATTCTCTTCTACATTTCAATTTTAAAAAAGAATAACATAAGTGTTAAAATGAAACTACAAGTCTTAAAATACATGCTTTTTTGAGAAATGTTTAAACTAATTCACATCTATGAATTTTCATGTTTTAGTATTAATAGCCATTGTAAAACGTTTAAAAGTAGTTGAAAAACATACTTTACAATCTGAAAACCTAATTAGATCAAGAAATTCGTTCTTAAATTTCCATTTTAAATAGTATGAATTAATGCTAATATGAAGATGCAAAACGTTGAAATAAATGTTTTTATCAAAAGATTAAACATAGTTTTCTCAGCTTTGAAGTACATTGTACATAGTTTAACAGCACATGTAAAAAGTTTGTCCAAGGTTTTAAAAGTATTTGTCTCCAAGAAAGCACAATGTAGATCTGTAAATTCACTTCTACACTTTCAATTTTTAAAAGATTCATATAAATGTTAAAATGAAACTACAAACATTAAAATACATGCTTTTATGAGCAATATTTAAGCTTGGTTTTACATCTATGAATTTTCATTTTAAATATTAATAACCTTTGTAAAATTTTCAACAAAGTTTAAAAATGTAGTTTACAACCAGAAAAGAAAATGTAGATAAAGAAATACGCGTTTAGATTTCATTTTCAAAAAGTATAAATAAATACTAAAATGAAGGTCTACACATTGCTATAAATGCATTTTAGGAAAAGATTAAATATAGTTTTCTCATCTATGTACTACTTTGTTAATATATTAACAGTACATGTAAAACGTTTGTCAGAGGTGGGAAAGCACTTTTCTTCAAGCAAATAAAATGGAGATCTGGAAATTCACGTCCACATTTCAATTTTGAAAATAATTGGTAAAAAGAAATTACAAACATAAAAATAAATGCATTTTATAAAAATGTTTAAACATGCTTTCAGATCTATGAAACAGCAGATTTAAAAAGTTTGTCAGAGGTTTTAAAAGTACTTTTCTACAAGAAAATTAAATGAAGATCCATAAATTCACTTCTACATTTCAATTTTAAAAAAGAATAACATAAATGTTAAAATGAAACAACAAACATTAAAATACAGGCTTCTTTGAGAAATGTTCAATCTTTAGTTCCCATCTATGAATTTTCATGTTGAAGTATTAATACCCATTGTAAAACGTTTAAAAGAAGTTGAAAAATATACTTTACAACCTGAACACCAAATTAGGTAAATGAATTCGTATTAAAATTTTAATTTTACAAAGTATGAATAAATGCTAATATGCAGCTGAAAACATTGAAAAAAATGCATTTGAGGAAAAGATAGTTTTTTCATTTATGAACTAAGTTGTTTATATAGAAACAGTACATGTAAAACTTTTGTCAGAGGTTCTAAAGTACTTTTCTACAAGAAATTAAAATGTAGATCTCGAAATTCACATCTAGATTTCAATATTAAAAAAGAAAGATATAAATGGTGAAATGAAACTACAAACATAAAATTAAATGCATTTATGACAAATGTTTAAACATCTATGAATTTTCATGTTTAAATGTTAAGACCACTTTTAAAAAGTTGAAAGAAGTAGAAAATGTACTTTACAAGCAGAAATCAAAATGTAGATAAAGAAATTCGCCTTTCAATTTCAATCTCAAACAGTATATGTAAATGCTAATATGAAGCTGCAAAACGTTGAAATAAATGTTTTTAGCAAAAGATTAAACATAGTTTTCTCAGCTTTGAAGTACATTGTACATAGTTTAACAGCACATGTAAAAAGTTTGTCCAAGGTTTTAAAAGTACATGTCTCCAAGAAAGCACAACTTAGATCTGTAAATTCACTTCTACACTTTCAATTTTTAAAAGATTCATATAAATGTTAAAATGAAACTACAAACATTAAAATACATGCTTTTATGAGAAATATTTAAGCTTGGTTTCACATCTATGAATTTTCATTTTAAATATTAATAACCTTTGTAAAACTTTCAACAAAGTTTACAAATGTAGTTTACAACCAGAAAAGAAAATGTAGATAAAGAAATACGCGTTTAGATTTCATTTTCAAAAAGTATAAATAAATACCAAAATGAAGGTCTACACATTGCAATAAATGCATTTTAGGAAAAGATTAAATATAGTTTTCTCATCTATGTACTACTTTGTTAATATATTAACAGTCCATGTTAAACGTTTGTCAGAGGTGGTTAAGCACTTTTCTTCAAGCAAATAAAATGGAGATCTGGAAATTCACGTCCACATTTCAATTTTGAAAATAATTGGTAAAAAGAAATTACAAACATAAAAATAAATGCATTTTATAAAAATGTTTAAACATGCTTTCAGATCTATGAAACAGCAGATTTAAAAAGTTTGTCAGAGGTTTTAAAAGTACTTTTCTACAAGAAAATTAAATGAAGATCCATAAATTCACTTCTACATTTCAATTTTAAAAAAGAATAACATAAAAGTTAAAATGAAACAACAAACATTAAAATACAGGCTTCTTTGAGAAATGTTCAAACTTTAGTTCCCATCTATGAATTTTCATGTTGAAGTATTAATACCCATTGTAAAACGTTTAAAAGAAGTTGAAAAATATACTTTACAACCTGAACACCAAATTAGATAAATAAATTCGTATTAAAATTTTAATTTTACAAAGTATGAATAAATGCTAATATGCAGCTGAAAACATTGAAAAAAATGCATTTGAGGAAAAGATAGTTTTTTTCATTTATGAACTAAGTTGTTTATATAGAAACAGTACATGTAAAACTTTTGTCAGAGGTTCTAAAGTACTTTTCTACAAGAAATTAAAATGTAGATCTCGAAATTCACATCTAGATTTCAATATTAAAAAAGAAAGATATAAATGGTGAAATGAAACTACAAACATAAAATTAAATGCATTTATGACAAATGTTTAAACATCTATGAATTTTCATGTTTAAATGTTAAGACCACTTTTAAAAAGTTGAAAGAAGTAGAAAATGTACTTTACAAGCAGAAATCAAAATGTAGATAAAGAAATTCGCCTTTCAATTTCAATCTCAAACAGTATATGTAAATGCTAATATGAAGCTGCAAAACGTTGAAATAAATGTTTTTAGCAAAAGATTAAACATAGTTTTCTCAGCTTTGAAGTATATTGTACATAGTTTAACAGCACATGTAAAAAGTTTGTCCAAGGTTTTAAAAGTACTTGTCTCCAAGAAAGCACAATTTAGAAGGTCCACACATTGCAATAAATGCATTTTAGGAAAAGATTAAATATAGTTTTCTCATCTATGTACTACTTTGTTAATATATTAACAGTACATGTAAAACGTTTGTCAGAGGTGGTAAAAAACTTTTCTACAAGCAAATAAAATGGAGATCTGGAAATTCACGTCCACATTTCAATTTTGAAAAGAATTGGTAAAAAGAAGTTACAAAATAAAAATAAATGCTTTTTAAACAAATGTTTAATCAGGCTCTCACATCTATGAAACAGCACATGTAAAAAGATTGTCAGAGGTTTTAAAAGTACTTTTCTACAAGAAAATAAAATGTAGATCTGTAAATTCTCTTCTACATTTCAATTTTAAAAAAGAATAACATAAGTGTTAAAATGAAACTACAAGCATTAAAATACATGCTTCTTTGAGAAATGTTTAAACTTTATTTCCCATCTATTAATTTTCATGTTTTATTATTAATAGCCATTGTAAGACGATTAAAAGAAGTTGAAAAACATTCTTTACAAACTGAAACCCAAATTAGATAAAGAAATTAGTTTTTAAATTTCAATTTTAAATAGTATGAATAAATGCTAATATGAAGCTGAAAACATTGAAATAAATGCATTTTAGGAAAAGATTAAACATAGTTTTCTCATCTATGTACTTCTTTGTTGATATATTAACAGCACATGTCAAAAGGTTGTCAAAGGTTTTAAAAGTACTTGTCTCCAAGATAGCACAATGAGGATCTGTAAATTCTCTTCTATATTTTCAATTTTTAAAAGATTCATATAAATGTCAAAATGAAACTACAAACATTAAAATACATGCTTTTATGAGAAATATTTAAGCTTGGTTTTACATCTATGAATTTTCATTTTAAATATTAATAACCATTGTAAAACTTTCAACAATGTTTAAAAATATAGTTTACAACCAGAAAAGAAAATGTAGATAAAGAAATACGCGTTTAGATTTCATTTTCAAAAAGTATAAATAAATACCAAAATGAATGTCTACACATTGCAATAAATGCATTTTAGGAAAAGATTAAATATAGTTTTCTCATCTATGTACTACTTTGTTAATATATTAACAGTCCATGTTAAACGTTTGTCAGAGGTGGTTAAGCACTTTTCTTCAAGCAAATAAAATGGAGATCTGGAAATTCACGTCCACATTTCAATTTTGAAAAGATTTGGAAAAAGAAATTACAAACATAAAAATAAATGCTTTTTATAAAAATGTTTAAACATGCTTTCAGATCTATGAAACAGCACATGTAAAAAGTTTGTCAGAGGTTTTAAAAGTACTTTTCTACAAGAAAATAAAATGAAGATCCATAAATTCACTTCGACATTTCAATTTTAAAAAAGAATAACATAAATGTTAAAATGAAACAACAAACATTAAAATACAGGCTTCTTTGAGAAATGTTCAAACTTTAGTTCACATCTATGAATTTTCATGTTGAAGTATTAATAGCCATTGTAAAACGTTTAAAAGAAGTTGAAAAATATACTTTACAACCTGAACACCAAATTAGATAAATAAATTCGTATTAAAATTTTAATTTTACAAAGTATGAATAAATGCTAATATGCAGCTGAAAATATTGAAATAAATGCATTTGAGGAAAAGATAGTTTTTTCATTTATGAACTAAGTTGTTTATATAGAAACAGTACATGTAAAACTTTTGTCAGAGGTTCTAAAGTACTTTTCTACAAGAAATTAAAATGTAGATCTCGAAATTCACATCCAGATTTCAATATTAAAAAAGAAAAATATAAATGGTGAAATGAAACTACAAACATAAAATTAAATGCATTTATGACAAATGTTTAAACATCTATGAATTTTCATGTTTAAATATTAAGACCACTTTTAAAAAGTTGAAAGAAGTAGAAAATGTACTTTACAAGCAGAAATCAAAATGTAGATAAAGAAATTCGCCTTTCAATTTCAATCTCAAACAGTATAAGTAAATGCTAATATGAAGCTGCAAAACGTTGAAATAAATGTTTTTAGTCAAAGATTAAACATAGTTTTCTCAGCTTTGAAGTACATTTTACATAGTTTAACAGCACATGTAAAAAGTTTGTCAGAGGTTTTAAAAGTACTTTTCTACAAGAAAATAAAATGTAGATCTGTAAATTCTCTTCTACATTTCAATTTTAAAAAAGAATAACATAAGTGTTAAAATGAAACTACAAGCATTAAAATACATGCTTTTTTGAGAAATGTTTAAACTTTAATTCACATCTATGAATTTTCATGTTTTAGTATTAATAGCCATTGTAAAACGTTTAAAAGTAGTTGAAAAACATACTTTACAATCTGAAAACCTAATTAGATCAAGAAATTCGTTCTTAAATTTCCATTTTAAATAGTATGAATAAATGCTAATATGAAGATGCAAAACGTTGAAATAAATGTTTTTATCAAAAGATTAAACATAGTTTTCTCAGCTTTGAAGTAAATTGTACATAGTTTAACAGCACATGTAAAAAGTTTGTCCAAAGTTTTAAAAGTATTTGTCTCCAAGAAAGCACAATGTAGATCTGTAAATTCACTTCTACACTTTCAATTTTTAAAAGATTCATATAAATGTTAAAATGAAACTACAAACATTAAAATACATGCTTTTATGAGCAATATTTAAGCTTGGTTTTACATCTATGAATTTTCATTTTAAATATTAATAACCTTTGTAAAACTTTCAACAAAGTTTAAAAATGTAGTTTACAACCAGAAAAGAAAATGTAGATAAAGAACTACGCGTTTAGATTTCATTTTCAAAAAGTATAAATAAATACTAAAATGAAGGTCTACACATTGCTATAAATGCATTTTAGGAAAAGATTAAATATAGTTTTCTCATCTATGTACTACTTTGTTAATATATTAACAGTACATGTAAAACGTTTGTCAGAGGTGGGAAAGCACTTTACTTCAAGCAAATAAAATGGAGATCTGGAAATTCACGTCCACATTTCAATTTTGAAAATAATTGGTAAAAAGAAATTACAAACATAAAAATAAATGCATTTTATAAAAATGTTTAAACATGCTTTCAGATCTATGAAACAGCAGATTTAAAAAGTTTGTCAGAGGTTTTAAAAGTACTTTTCTACAAGAAAATTAAATGAAGATCCATAAATTCACTTCTACATTTCAATTTTAAAAAAGAATAACATAAATGTTAAAATGAAACAACAAACATTAAAATACAGGCTTCTTTGAGAAATGTTCAAACTTTAGTTCCCATCTATGAATTTTCATGTTGAAGTATTAATACCCATTGTAAAACGTTTAAAAGAAGTTGAAAAATATACTTTACAACCTGAACACCAAATTAGGTAAATAAATTCGTATTAAAATTTTAATTTTACAAAGTATGAATAAATGCTAATATGCAGCTGAAAACATTGAAAAAAATGCATTTGAGGAAAAGATAGTTTTTTCATTTATGAACTAAGTTGTTTATATAGAAACAGTACATGTAAAACTTTTGTCAGAGGTTCTAAGGTACTTTTCTACAAGAAATTAAAATGTAGATCTCGAAATTCACATCTAGATTTCAATATTAAAAAAGAAAGATATAAATGGTGAAATGAAACTACAAACATAAAATTAAATGCATTTATGACAAATGTTTAAACATCTATGAATTTTCATGTTTAAATGTTAAGACCACTTTTAAAAAGTTGAAAGAAGTAGAAAATGTACTTTACAAGCAGAAATCAAAATGTAGATAAAGAAATTCGCCTTTCAATTTCAATCTCAAACAGTATATGTAAATGCTAATATGAAGCTGCAAAACGTTGAAATAAATGTTTTTAGCAAAAGATTAAACATAGTTTTCTCAGCTTTGAAGTACATTGGACATAGTTTAACAGCACATGTAAAAAGTTTGTCCAAGGTTTTAAAAGTACTTGTCTCCAAGAAAGCACAATTTAGAAGGTCCACACATTGCAATAAATGCATTTTAGGAAAAGATTAAATATAGTTTTCTCATCTATGTACTACTTTGTTAATATATTAACAGTACATGTAAAACGTTTGTCAGAGGTGGTAAAAAACTTTTCTACAAGCAAATAAAATGGAGATCTGGAAATTAACGACCACATTTCAATTTTGAAAAGAATTGGTAAAAAGAAGTTACAAAATAAAAATAAATGCTTTTTAAACAAATGTTTAATCAGGCTCTCTCATCTATGAAACAGCACATGTAAAAAGATTGTCAGAGGTTTTAAAAGTACTTTTCTACAAGAAAATAAAATGTAGATCTGTAAATTCTCTTCTACATTTCAATTTTAAAAAAGAATAACATAAGTGTTAAAATGAAACTACAAGCATTAAAATACATGCTTCTTTGAGAAATGTTTAAACTTTATTTCCCATCTATTAATTTTCATGTTTTATTATTAATAGCCATTGTAAGACGATTAAAAGAAGTTGAAAAACATTCTTTACAAACTGAAACCCAAATTAGATAAAGAAATTAGTTTTTAAATTTCAATTTTAAATAGTATGAATAAATGCTAATATGAAGCTGAAAACATTGAAATAAATGCATTTTAGGAAAAGATTAAACATAGTTTTCTCATCTATGTACTTCTTTGTTAATATATTAACAGCACATGTCAAAAGGTTGTCAAAGGTTTTAAAAGTACTTGTCTCCAAGATAGCACAATGTAGATCTGTAAATTCTCTTCTATATTTTCAATTTTTAAAAGATTCATATAAATGTCAAAATGAAACTACAAACATTAAAATACATGCTTTTATGAGAAATATTTAAGCTTGGTTTTACATCTATGAATTTTCATTTTAAATATTAATAACCATTGTAAAACTTTCAACAATGTTTAAAAATATAGTTTACAACCAGAAAAGAAAATGTAGATAAAGAAATACGCGTTTAGATTTCATTTTCAAAAAGTATAAATAAATACCAAAATGAATGTCTACACATTGCAATAAATGCATTTTAGGAAAAGATTAAATATAGTTTTCTCATCTATGTACTACTTTGTTAATATATTAACAGTCCATGTTAAACGTTTGTCAGAGGTGGTTAAGCACTTTTCTTCAAGCAAATAAAATGGAGATCTGGAAATTCACGTCCACATTTCAATTTTGAAAAGATTTGGAAAAAGAAATTACAAACATAAAAATAAATGCTTTTTATAAAAATGTTTAAACATGCTTTCAGATCTATGAAACAGCACATGTAAAAAGTTTGTCAGAGGTTTTAAAAGTACTTTTCTACAAGAAAATAAAATGAAGATCCATAAATTCACTTCGACATTTCAATTTTAAAAAAGAATAACATAAATTTTAAAATGAAACAACAAACATTAAAATACAGGCTTCTTTGAGAAATGTTCAAACTTTAGTTCACATCTATGAATTTTCATGTTGAAGTATTAATAGCCATTGTAAAACGTTTAAAAGAAGTTGAAAAATATACTTTACAACCTGAACACCAAATTAGATAAATAAATTCGTATTAAAATTTTAATTTTACAAAGTATGAATAAATGCTAATATGCAGCTGAAAATATTGAAATAAATGCATTTGAGGAAAAGATAGTTTTTTCATTTATGAACTAAGTTGTTTATATAGAAACAGTACATGTAAAACTTTTGTCAGAGGTTCTAAAGTACTTTTCTACAAGAAATTAAAATGTAGATCTCGAAATTCACATCCAGATTTCAATATTAAAAAAGAAAAATATAAATGGTGAAATGAAACTACAAACATAAAATTAAATGCATTTATGACAAATGTTTAAACATCTATGAATTTTCATGTTTAAATATTAAGACCACTTTTAAAAAGTTGAAAGAAGTAGAAAATGTACTTTACAAGCAGAAATCAAAATGTAGATAAAGAAATTCGCCTTTCAATTTCAATCTCAAACAGTATAAGTAAATGCTAATATGAAGCTGCAAAACGTTGAAATAAATGTTTTTAGTCAAAGATTAAACATAGTTTTCTCAGCTTTGAAGTACATTTTACATAGTTTAACAGCACATGTAAAAAGTTTGTCAGAGGTTTTAAAAGTACTTTTCTACAAGAAAATAAAATGTAGATCTGTAAATTCTCTTCTACATTTCAATTTTAAAAAAGAATAACATAAGTGTTAAAATGAAACTACAAGCATTAAAATACATGCTTTTTTGAGAAATGTTTAAACTTTAATTCACATCTATGAATTTTCATGTTTTAGTATTAATAGCCATTGTAAAACGTTTAAAAGTAGTTGAAAAACATACTTTACAATCTGAAAACCTAATTAGATCAAGAAATTCGTTCTTAAATTTCCATTTTAAATAGTATGAATAAATGCTAATATGAAGATGCAAAACGTTGAAATAAATGTTTTTATCAAAAGATTAAACATAGTTTTCTCAGCTTTGAAGTAAATTGTACATATTTTAACAGCACATGTAAAAAGTTTGTCCAAAGTTTTAAAAGTATTTGTCTCCAAGAAAGCACAATGTAGATCTGTAAATTCACTTCTACACTTTCAATTTTTAAAAGATTCATATAAATGTTAAAATGAAACTACAAACATTAAAATACATGCTTTTATGAGCAATATTTAAGCTTGGTTTTACATCTATGAATTTTCATTTTAAATATTAATAACCTTTGTAAAACTTTCAACAAAGTTTAAAAATGTAGTTTACAACCAGAAAAGAAAATGTAGATAAAGAAATACGCGTTTAGATTTCATTTTCAAAAAGTATAAATAAATACTAAAATGAAGGTCTACACATTGCTATAAATGCATTTTAGGAAAAGATTAAATATAGTTTTCTCATCTATGTACTACTTTGTTAATATATTAACAGTACATGTAAAACGTTTGTCAGAGGTGGGAAAGCACTTTACTTCAAGCAAATAAAATGGAGATCTGGAAATTCACGTCCACATTTCAATTTTGAAAATAATTGGTAAAAAGAAATTACAAACATAAAAATAAATGCATTTTATAAAAATGTTTAAACATGCTTTCAGATCTATGAAACAGCAGATTTAAAAAGTTTGTCAGAGGTTTTAAAAGTACTTTTCTACAAGAAAATTAAATGAAGATCCATAAATTCACTTCTACATTTCAATTTTAAAAAAGAATAACATAAATGTTAAAATGAAACAACAAACATTAAAATACAGGCTTCTTTGAGAAATGTTCAAACTTTAGTTCCCATCTATGAATTTTCATGTTGAAGTATTAATACCCATTGTAAAACGTTTAAAAGAAGTTGAAAAATATACTTTACAACCTGAACACCAAATTAGGTAAATAAATTCGTATTAAAATTTTAATTTTACAAAGTATGAATAAATGCTAATATGCAGCTGAAAACATTGAAAAAAATGCATTTGAGGAAAAGATAGTTTTTTCATTTATGAACTAAGTTGTTTATATAGAAACAGTACATGTAAAACTTTTGTCAGAGGTTCTAAAGTACTTTTCTACAAGAAATTAAAATGTAGATCTCGAAATTCACATCTAGATTTCAATATTAAAAAAGAAAGATATAAATGGTGAAATGAAACTACAAACATAAAATTAAATGCATTTATGACAAATGTTTAAACATCTATGAATTTTCATGTTTAAATGTTAAGACCACTTTTAAAAAGTTGAAAGAAGTAGAAAATGTACTTTACAAGCAGAAATCAAAATGTAGATAAAGAAATTCGCCTTTCAATTTCAATCTCAAACAGTATATGTAAATGCTAATATGAAGCTGCAAAACGTTGAAATAAATGTTTTTAGCAAAAGATTAAACATAGTTTTCTCAGCTTTGAAGTACATTGGACATAGTTTAACAGCACATGTAAAAAGTTTGTCCAAGGTTTTAAAAGTACTTGTCTCCAAGAAAGCACAATTTAGAAGGTCCACACATTGCAATAAATGCATTTTAGGAAAAGATTAAATATAGTTTTCTCATCTATGTACTACTTTGTTAATATATTAACAGTACATGTAAAACGTTTGTCAGAGGTGGTAAAAAACTTTTCTACAAGCAAATAAAATGGAGATCTGGAAATTAACGACCACATTTCAATTTTGAAAAGAATTGGTAAAAAGAAGTTACAAAATAAAAATAAATGCTTTTTAAACAAATGTTTAATCAGGCTCTCTCATCTATGAAACAGCACATGTAAAAAGATTGTCAGAGGTTTTAAAAGTACTTTTCTACAAGAAAATAAAATGTAGATCTGTAAATTCTCTTCTACATTTCAATTTTAAAAAAGAATAACATAAGTGTTAAAATGAAACTACAAGCATTAAAATACATGCTTCTTTGAGAAATGTTTAAACTTTATTTCCCATCTATTAATTTTCATGTTTTATTATTAATAGCCATTGTAAGACGATTAAAAGAAGTTGAAAAACATTCTTTACAAACTGAAACCCAAATTAGATAAAGAAATTAGTTTTTAAATTTCAATTTTAAATAGTATGAATAAATGCTAATATGAAGCTGAAAACATTGAAATAAATGCATTTTAGGAAAAGATTAAACATAGTTTTCTCATCTATGTACTTCTTTGTTAATATATTAACAGCACATGTCAAAAGGTTGTCAAAGGTTTTAAAAGTACTTGTCTCCAAGATAGCACAATGTAGATCTGTAAATTCTCTTCTACATTTTCAATTTTTAAAAGATTCATATAAATGTCAAAATGAAACTACAAACATTAAAATACATGCTTTTATGAGAAATATTTAAGCTTGGTTTTACATCTATGAATTTTCATTTTAAATATTAATAACCATTGTAAAACTTTCAACAATGTTTAAAAATATAGTTTACAACCAGAAAAGAAAATGTAGATAAAGAAATACGCGTTTAGATTTCATTTTCAAAAAGTATAAATAAATACCAAAATGAAGGTCTACACATTGCAATAAATGCATTTTAGGAAAAGATTAAATATAGTTTTCTCATCTATGTACTACTTTGTTAATATATTAACAGTACATGTAAAACGTTTGTCAGAGGTGGGAAAGCACTTTTCTTCAAGCAAATAAAATGGAGATCTGGAAATTCACGTCCACATTTCAATTTTGAAAATAATTGGTAAAAAGAAATTACAAACATAAAAATAAATGCATTTTATAAAAATGTTTAAACATGCTTTCAGATCTATGAAACAGCAGATTTAAAAAGTTTGTCAGAGGTTTTAAAAGTACTTTTCTACAAGAAAATTAAATGAAGATCCATAAATTCACTTCTACATTTCAATTTTAAAAAAGAATAACATAAAAGTTAAAATGAAACAACAAACATTAAAATACAGGCTTCTTTGAGAAATGTTCAAACTTTAGTTCCCATCTATGAATTTTCATGTTGAAGTATTAATACCCATTGTAAAACGTTTAAAAGAAGTTGAAAAATATACTTTACAACCTGAACACCAAATTAGATAAATAAATTCGTATTAAAATTTTAATTTTACAAAGTATGAATAAATGCTAATATGCAGCTGAAAACATTGAAAAAAATGCATTTGAGGAAAAGATAGTTTTTTTCATTTATGAACTAAGTTGTTTATATAGAAACAGTACATGTAAAACTTTTGTCAGAGGTTCTAAAGTACTTTTCTACAAGAAATTAAAATGTAGATCTCGAAATTCACATCTAGATTTCAATATTAAAAAAGAAAGATATAAATGGTGAAATGAAACTACAAACATAAAATTAAATGCATTTATGACAAATGTTTAAACATCTATGAATTTTCATGTTTAAATATTAAGACCACTTTTAAAAAGTTGAAAGAAGTAGAAAATGTACTTTACAAGCAGAAATCAAAATGTAGATAAAGAAATTCGCCTTTCAATTTCAATCTCAAACAGTATTAGTAAATGCTAATATGAAGCTGCAAAACGTTGAAATAAATGTTTTTAGTAAAAGATTAAACATAGTTTTCTCAGCTTTGAAGTACATTTTACATAGTTTAACAGCACATGTAAAAAGTTTGTCAGAGGTTTTAAAAGTACTTTTCTACAAGAAAATAAAATGAAGATCTGTAAATTCTCTTCTACATTTCAATTTTAAAAAAGAATAACATAAGTGTTAAAATGAAACTACAAGTCTTAAAATACATGCTTTTTTGAGAAATGTTTAAACTAATTCACATCTATGAATTTTCATGTTTTAGTATTAATAGCCATTGTAAAACGTTTAAAAGTAGTTGAAAAACATACTTTACAATCTGAAAACCTAATTAGATCAAGAAATTCGTTCTTAAATTTCCATTTTAAATAGTATGAATTAATGCTAATATGAAGATGCAAAACGTTGAAATAAATGTTTTTATCAAAAGATTAAACATAGTTTTCTCAGCTTTGAAGTACATTGTACATAGTTTAACAGCACATGTAAAAAGTTTGTCCAAGGTTTTAAAAGTATTTGTCTCCAAGAAAGCACAATGTAGATCTGTAAATTCACTTCTACACTTTCAATTTTTAAAAGATTCATATAAATGTTAAAATGAAACTACAAACATTAAAATACATGCTTTTATGAGCAATATTTAAGCTTGGTTTTACATCTATGAATTTTCATTTTAAATATTAATAACCTTTGTAAAATTTTCAACAAAGTTTAAAAATGTAGTTTACAACCAGAAAAGAAAATGTAGATAAAGAAATACGCGTTTAGATTTCATTTTCAAAAAGTATAAATAAATACTAAAATGAAGGTCTACACATTGCTATAAATGCATTTTAGGAAAAGATTAAATATAGTTTTCTCATCTATGTACTACTTTGTTAATATATTAACAGTACATGTAAAACGTTTGTCAGAGGTGGGAAAGCACTTTTCTTCAAGCAAATAAAATGGAGATCTGGAAATTCACGTCCACATTTCAATTTTGAAAATAATTGGTAAAAAGAAATTACAAACATAAAAATAAATGCATTTTATAAAAATGTTTAAACATGCTTTCAGATCTATGAAACAGCAGATTTAAAAAGTTTGTCAGAGGTTTTAAAAGTACTTTTCTACAAGAAAATTAAATGAAGATCCATAAATTCACTTCTACATTTCAATTTTAAAAAAGAATAACATAAATGTTAAAATGAAACAACAAACATTAAAATACAGGCTTCTTTGAGAAATGTTCAATCTTTAGTTCCCATCTATGAATTTTCATGTTGAAGTATTAATACCCATTGTAAAACGTTTAAAAGAAGTTGAAAAATATACTTTACAACCTGAACACCAAATTAGGTAAATGAATTCGTATTAAAATTTTAATTTTACAAAGTATGAATAAATGCTAATATGCAGCTGAAAACATTGAAAAAAATGCATTTGAGGAAAAGATAGTTTTTTCATTTATGAACTAAGTTGTTTATATAGAAACAGTACATGTAAAACTTTTGTCAGAGGTTCTAAAGTACTTTTCTACAAGAAATTAAAATGTAGATCTCGAAATTCACATCTAGATTTCAATATTAAAAAAGAAAGATATAAATGGTGAAATGAAACTACAAACATAAAATTAAATGCATTTATGACAAATGTTTAAACATCTATGAATTTTCATGTTTAAATGTTAAGACCACTTTTAAAAAGTTGAAAGAAGTAGAAAATGTACTTTACAAGCAGAAATCAAAATGTAGATAAAGAAATTCGCCTTTCAATTTCAATCTCAAACAGTATATGTAAATGCTAATATGAAGCTGCAAAACGTTGAAATAAATGTTTTTAGCAAAAGATTAAACATAGTTTTCTCAGCTTTGAAGTACATTGTACATAGTTTAACAGCACATGTAAAAAGTTTGTCCAAGGTTTTAAAAGTACATGTCTCCAAGAAAGCACAACTTAGATCTGTAAATTCACTTCTACACTTTCAATTTTTAAAAGATTCATATAAATGTTAAAATGAAACTACAAACATTAAAATACATGCTTTTATGAGAAATATTTAAGCTTGGTTTCACATCTATGAATTTTCATTTTAAATATTAATAACCTTTGTAAAACTTTCAACAAAGTTTACAAATGTAGTTTACAACCAGAAAAGAAAATGTAGATAAAGAAATACGCGTTTAGATTTCATTTTCAAAAAGTATAAATAAATACCAAAATGAAGGTCTACACATTGCAATAAATGCATTTTAGGAAAAGATTAAATATAGTTTTCTCATCTATGTACTACTTTGTTAATATATTAACAGTCCATGTTAAACGTTTGTCAGAGGTGGTTAAGCACTTTTCTTCAAGCAAATAAAATGGAGATCTGGAAATTCACGTCCACATTTCAATTTTGAAAAGATTTGAAAAAAGAAATTACAAACATAAAAATAAATGCTTTTTATAAAAATGTTTAAACATGCTTTCAGATCTATGAAACAGCACATGTAAAAAGTTTGTCAGAGGTTTTAAAAGTACTTTTCTACAAGAAAATAAAATGAAGATCCATAAATTCACTTCGACATTTCAATTTTAAAAAAGAATAACATAAATGTTAAAATGAAACAACAAACATTAAAATACAGGCTTCTTTGAGAAATGTTCAAACTTTAGTTCACATCTATGAATTTTCATGTTGAAGTATTAATAGCCATTGTAAAACGTTTAAAAGAAGTTGAAAAATATACTTTACAACCTGAACACCAAATTAGATAAATAAATTCGTATTAAAATTTTAATTTTACAAAGTATGAATAAATGCTAATATGCAGCTGAAAATATTGAAATAAATGCATTTGAGGAAAAGATAGTTTTTTCATTTATGAACTAAGTTGTTTATATAGAAACAGTACATGTAAAACTTTTGTCAGAGGTTCTAAAGTACTTTTCTACAAGAAATTAAAATGTAGATCTCGAAATTCACATCCAGATTTCAATATTAAAAAAGAAAAATATAAATGGTGAAATGAAACTACAAACATAAAATTAAATGCATTTATGACAAATGTTTAAACATCTATGAATTTTCATGTTTAAATATTAAGACCACTTTTAAAAAGTTGAAAGAAGTAGAAAATGTACTTTAAAAGCAGAAATCAAAATGTAGATAAAGAAATTCGCCTTTCAATTTCAATCTCAAACAGTATATGTAAATGCTAATATGAAGCTGCAAAACGTTGAAATAAATGTTTTTAGCAAAAGATTAAACATAGTTTTCTCAGCTTTGAAGTACATTGTACATAGTTTAACAGCACATGTAAAAAGTTTGTCCAAGGTTTTAAAAGTACATGTCTCCAAGAAAGCACAACTTAGATCTGTAAATTCACTTCTACACTTTCAATTTTTAAAAGATTCATATAAATGTTAAAATGAAACTACAAACATTAAAATACATGCTTTTATGAGAAATATTTAAGCTTGGTTTCACATCTATGAATTTTCATTTTAAATATTAATAACCTTTGTAAAACTTTCAACAAAGTTTACAAATGTAGTTTACAACCAGAAAAGAAAATGTAGATAAAGAAATACGCGTTTAGATTTCATTTTCAAAAAGTATAAATAAATACCAAAATGAAGGTCTACACATTGCAATAAATGCATTTTAGGAAAAGATTAAATATAGTTTTCTCATCTATGTACTACTTTGTTAATATATTAACAGTCCATGTTAAACGTTTGTCAGAGGTGGTTAAGCACTTTTCTTCAAGCAAATAAAATGGAGATCTGGAAATTCACGTCCACATTTCAATTTTGAAAAGATTTGAAAAAAGAAATTACAAACATAAAAATAAATGCTTTTTATAAAAATGTTTAAACATGCTTTCAGATCTATGAAACAGCACATGTAAAAAGTTTGTCAGAGGTTTTAAAAGTACTTTTCTACAAGAAAATAAAATAAAGATCCATAAATTCACTTCGACATTTCAATTTTAAAAAAGAATAACATAAATGTTAAAATGAAACAACAAACATTAAAATACAGGCTTCTTTGAGAAATGTTCAAACTTTAGTTCACATCTATGAATTTTCATGTTGAAGTATTAATAGCCATTGTAAAACGTTTAAAAGAAGTTGAAAAATATACTTTACAACCTGAACACCAAATTAGATAAATAAATTCGTATTAAAATTTTAATTTTACAAAGTATGAATAAATGCTAATATGCAGCTGAAAATATTGAAATAAATGCATTTGAGGAAAAGATAGTTTTTTCATTTATGAACTAAGTTGTTTATATAGAAACAGTACATGTAAAACTTTTGTCAGAGGTTCTAAAGTACTTTTCTACAAGAAATTAAAATGTAGATCTCGAAATTCACATCCAGATTTCAATATTAAAAAAGAAAAATATAAATGGTGAAATGAAACTACAAACATAAAATTAAATGCATTTATGACAAATGTTTAAACATCTATGAATTTTCATGTTTAAATATTAAGACCACTTTTAAAAAGTTGAAAGAAGTAGAAAATGTACTTTAAAAGCAGAAATCAAAATGTAGATAAAGAAATTCGCCTTTCAATTTCAATCTCAAACAGTATTAGTAAATGCTAATATGAAGCTGCAAAACGTTGAAATAAATGTTTTTTAGTCAAAGATTAAACATAGTTTTCTCAGCTTTGAAGTACATTTTACATAGTTTAACAGCACATGTAAAAAGTTTGTCAGAGGTTTTAAAAGTACTTTTCTACAAGAAAATAAAATGTAGATCTGTAAATTCTCTTCTACATTTCAATTTTAAAAAAGAATAACATAAATGTTAAAATGAAACAACAAGCCTTAAAATACATGCTTTTTTGAGAAATGTTTAAACTAATTCACATCTATGAATTTTCATGTTTTAGTATTAATAGCCATTGTAAAACGTTTAAAAGTAGTTGAAAAACATACTTTACAATCTGAAAACCTAATTAGATCAAGAAATTCGTTCTTAAATTTCCATTTTAAATAGTATGAATTAATGCTAATATGAAGATGCAAAACGTTGAAATAAATGTTTTTATCAAAAGATTAAACATAGTTTTCTCAGCTTTGAAGTACATTGTACATAGTTTAACAGCACATGTAAAAAGTTTGTCCAAGGTTTTAAAAGTATTTGTCTCCAAGAAAGCACAATGTAGATCTGTAAATTCACTTCTACACTTTCAATTTTTAAAAGATTCATATAAATGTTAAAATGAAACTACAAACATTAAAATACATGCTTTTATGAGCAATATTTAAGCTTGGTTTTACATCTATGAATTTTCATTTTAAATATTAATAACCTTTGTAAAATTTTCAACAAAGTTTAAAAATGTAGTTTACAACCAGAAAAGAAAATGTAGATAAAGAAATACGCGTTTAGATTTCATTTTCAAAAAGTATAAATAAATACTAAAATGAAGGTCTACACATTGCTATAAATGCATTTTAGGAAAAGATTAAATATAGTTTTCTCATCTATGTACTACTTTGTTAATATATTAACAGTACATGTAAAACGTTTGTCAGAGGTGGGAAAGCACTTTTCTTCAAGCAAATAAAATGGAGATCTGGAAATTCACGTCCACATTTCAATTTTGAAAATAATTGGTAAAAAGAAATTACAAACATAAAAATAAATGCATTTTATAAAAATGTTTAAACATGCTTTCAGATCTATGAAACAGCAGATTTAAAAAGTTTGTCAGAGGTTTTAAAAGTACTTTTCTACAAGAAAATTAAATGAAGATCCATAAATTCACTTCTACATTTCAATTTTAAAAAAGAATAACATAAATGTTAAAATGAAACAACAAACATTAAAATACAGGCTTCTTTGAGAAATGTTCAATCTTTAGTTCCCATCTATGAATTTTCATGTTGAAGTATTAATACCCATTGTAAAACGTTTAAAAGAAGTTGAAAAATATACTTTACAACCTGAACACCAAATTAGGTAAATGAATTCGTATTAAAATTTTAATTTTACAAAGTATGAATAAATGCTAATATGCAGCTGAAAACATTGAAAAAAATGCATTTGAGGAAAAGATAGTTTTTTCATTTATGAACTAAGTTGTTTATATAGAAACAGTACATGTAAAACTTTTGTCAGAGGTTCTAAAGTACTTTTCTACAAGAAATTAAAATGTAGATCTCGAAATTCACATCTAGATTTCAATATTAAAAAAGAAAGATATAAATGGTGAAATGAAACTACAAACATAAAATTAAATGCATTTATGACAAATGTTTAAACATCTATGAATTTTCATGTTTAAATGTTAAGACCACTTTTAAAAAGTTGAAAGAAGTAGAAAATGTACTTTACAAGCAGAAATCAAACTGTAGATAAAGAAATTCGCCTTTCAATTTCAATCTCAAACAGTATATGTAAATGCTAATATGAAGCTGCAAAACGTTGAAATAAATGTTTTTAGCAAAAGATTAAACATAGTTTTCTCAGCTTTGAAGTACATTGTACATAGTTTAACAGCACATGTAAAAAGTTTGTCCAAGGTTTTAAAAGTACATGTATCCAAGAAAGCACAACTTAGATCTGTAAATTCACTTCTACACTTTCAATTTTTAAAAGATTCATATAAATGTTAAAATGAAACTACAAACATTAAAATACATGCTTTTATGAGAAATATTTAAGCTTGGTTTCACATCCATGAATTTTCATTTTAAATATTAATAACCTTTGTAAAACTTTCAACAAAGTTTACAAATGTAGTTTACAACCAGAAAAGAAAATGTAGATAAAGAAATACGCGTTTAGATTTCATTTTCAAAAAGTATAAATAAATACCAAAATGAAGGTCTACACATTGCAATAAATGCATTTTAGGAAAAGATTAAATATAGTTTTCTCATCTATGTACTACTTTGTTAATATATTAACATTACATGTAAAACGTTTGTCAGAGGTGGTAAAGCACTTTTCTTCAAGCAAATAAAATGGAGATCTGGAAATTCACGTCCACATTTCAATTTTGAAAATAATTGGTAAAAAGAAATTACAAACATAAAAATAAATGCATTTTATAAAAATGTTTAAACATGCTTTCAGATCTATGAAACAGCAGATTTAAAAAGTTTGTCAGAGGTTTTAAAAGTACTTTTCTACAAGAAAATTAAATGAAGATCCATAAATTCACTTCTACATTTCAATTTTAAAAAAGAATAACATAAAAGTTAAAATGAAACAACAAACATTAAAATACAGGCTTCTTTGAGAAATGTTCAAACTTTAGTTCCCATCTATGAATTTTCATGTTGAAGTATTAATACCCATTGTAAAACGTTTAAAAGAAGTTGAAAAATATACTTTACAACCTGAACACCAAATTAGATAAATAAATTCGTATTAAAATTTTAATTTTACAAAGTATGAATAAATGCTAATATGCAGCTGAAAACATTGAAAAAAATGCATTTGAGGAAAAGATAGTTTTTTTCATTTATGAACTAAGTTGTTTATATAGAAACAGTACATGTAAAACTTTTGTCAGAGGTTCTAAAGTACTTTTCTACAAGAAATTAAAATGTAGATCTCGAAATTCACATCTAGATTTCAATATTAAAAAAGAAAGATATAAATGGTGAAATGAAACTACAAACATAAAATTAAATGCATTTATGACAAATGTTTAAACATCTATGAATTTTCATGTTTAAATGTTAAGACCACTTTTAAAAAGTTGAAAGAAGTAGAAAATGTACTTTACAAGCAGAAATCAAAATGTAGATAAAGAAATTCGCCTTTCAATTTCAATCTCAAACAGTATATGTAAATGCTAATATGAAGCTGCAAAACGTTGAAATAAATGTTTTTAGCAAAAGATTAAACATAGTTTTCTCAGCTTTGAAGTATATTGTACATAGTTTAACAGCACATGTAAAAAGTTTGTCCAAGGTTTTAAAAGTACTTGTCTCCAAGAAAGCACAATTTAGAAGGTCCACACATTGCAATAAATGCATTTTAGGAAAAGATTAAATATAGTTTTCTCATCTATGTACTACTTTGTTAATATATTAACAGTACATGTAAAACGTTTGTCAGAGGTGGTAAAAAACTTTTCTACAAGCAAATAAAATGGAGATCTGGAAATTCACGTCCACATTTCAATTTTGAAAAGAATTGGTAAAAAGAAGTTACAAAATAAAAATAAATGCTTTTTAAACAAATGTTTAATCAGGCTCTCACATCTATGAAACAGCACATGTAAAAAGATTGTCAGAGGTTTTAAAAGTACTTTTCTACAAGAAAATAAAATGTAGATCTGTAAATTCTCTTCTACATTTCAATTTTAAAAAAGAATAACATAAGTGTTAAAATGAAACTACAAGCATTAAAATACATGCTTCTTTGAGAAATGTTTAAACTTTATTTCCCATCTATTAATTTTCATGTTTTATTATTAATAGCCATTGTAAGACGATTAAAAGAAGTTGAAAAACATTCTTTACAAACTGAAACCCAAATTAGATAAAGAAATTAGTTTTTAAATTTCAATTTTAAATAGTATGAATAAATGCTAATATGAAGCTGAAAACATTGAAATAAATGCATTTTAGGAAAAGATTAAACATAGTTTTCTCATCTATGTACTTCTTTGTTAATATATTAACAGCACATGTCAAAAGGTTGTCAAAGGTTTTAAAAGTACTTGTCTCCAAGATAGCACAATGAGGATCTGTAAATTCTCTTCTATATTTTCAATTTTTAAAAGATTCATATAAATGTCAAAATGAAACTACAAACATTAAAATACATGCTTTTATGAGAAATATTTAAGCTTGGTTTTACATCTATGAATTTTCATTTTAAATATTAATAACCATTGTAAAACTTTCAACAATGTTTAAAAATATAGTTTACAACCAGAAAAGAAAATGTAGATAAAGAAATACGCGTTTAGATTTCATTTTCAAAAAGTATAAATAAATACCAAAATGAATGTCTACACATTGCAATAAATGCATTTTAGGAAAAGATTAAATATAGTTTTCTCATCTATGTACTACTTTGTTAATATATTAACAGTCCATGTTAAACGTTTGTCAGAGGTGGTTAAGCACTTTTCTTCAAGCAAATAAAATGGAGATCTGGAAATTCACGTCCACATTTCAATTTTGAAAAGATTTGAAAAAAGAAATTACAAACATAAAAATAAATGCTTTTTATAAAAATGTTTAAACATGCTTTCAGATCTATGAAACAGCACATGTAAAAAGTTTGTCAGAGGTTTTAAAAGTACTTTTCTACAAGAAAATAAAATAAAGATCCATAAATTCACTTCGACATTTCAATTTTAAAAAAGAATAACATAAATGTTAAAATGAAACAACAAACATTAAAATACAGGCTTCTTTGAGAAATGTTCAAACTTTAGTTCACATCTATGAATTTTCATGTTGAAGTATTAATAGCCATTGTAAAACGTTTAAAAGAAGTTGAAAAATATACTTTACAACCTGAACACCAAATTAGATAAATAAATTCGTATTAAAATTTTAATTTTACAAAGTATGAATAAATGCTAATATGCAGCTGAAAATATTGAAATAAATGCATTTGAGGAAAAGATAGTTTTTTCATTTATGAACTAAGTTGTTTATATAGAAACAGTACATGTAAAACTTTTGTCAGAGGTTCTAAAGTACTTTTCTACAAGAAATTAAAATGTAGATCTCGAAATTCACATCCAGATTTCAATATTAAAAAAGAAAAATATAAATGGTGAAATGAAACTACAAACATAAAATTAAATGCATTTATGACAAATGTTTAAACATCTATGAATTTTCATGTTTAAATATTAAGACCACTTTTAAAAAGTTGAAAGAAGTAGAAAATGTACTTTAAAAGCAGAAATCAAAATGTAGATAAAGAAATTCGCCTTTCAATTTCAATCTCAAACAGTATATGTAAATGCTAATATGAAGCTGCAAAACGTTGAAATAAATGTTTTTAGCAAAAGATTAAACATAGTTTTCTCAGCTTTGAAGTACATTGTACATAGTTTAACAGCACATGTAAAAAGTTTGTCCAAGGTTTTAAAAGTACATGTCTCCAAGAAAGCACAACTTAGATCTGTAAATTCACTTCTACACTTTCAATTTTTAAAAGATTCATATAAATGTTAAAATGAAACTACAAACATTAAAATACATGCTTTTATGAGAAATATTTAAGCTTGGTTTCACATCTATGAATTTTCATTTTAAATATTAATAACCTTTGTAAAACTTTCAACAAAGTTTACAAATGTAGTTTACAACCAGAAAAGAAAATGTAGATAAAGAAATACGCGTTTAGATTTCATTTTCAAAAAGTATAAATAAATACCAAAATGAAGGTCTACACATTGCAATAAATGCATTTTAGGAAAAGATTAAATATAGTTTTCTCATCTATGTACTACTTTGTTAATATATTAACAGTCCATGTTAAACGTTTGTCAGAGGTGGTTAAGCACTTTTCTTCAAGCAAATAAAATGGAGATCTGGAAATTCACGTCCACATTTCAATTTTGAAAAGATTTGAAAAAAGAAATTACAAACATAAAAATAAATGCTTTTTATAAAAATGTTTAAACATGCTTTCAGATCTATGAAACAGCACATGTAAAAAGTTTGTCAGAGGTTTTAAAAGTACTTTTCTACAAGAAAATAAAATAAAGATCCATAAATTCACTTCGACATTTCAATTTTAAAAAAGAATAACATAAATGTTAAAATGAAACAACAAACATTAAAATACAGGCTTCTTTGAGAAATGTTCAAACTTTAGTTCACATCTATGAATTTTCATGTTGAAGTATTAATAGCCATTGTAAAACGTTTAAAAGAAGTTGAAAAATATACTTTACAACCTGAACACCAAATTAGATAAATAAATTCGTATTAAAATTTTAATTTTACAAAGTATGAATAAATGCTAATATGCAGCTGAAAATATTGAAATAAATGCATTTGAGGAAAAGATAGTTTTTTCATTTATGAACTAAGTTGTTTATATAGAAACAGTACATGTAAAACTTTTGTCAGAGGTTCTAAAGTACTTTTCTACAAGAAATTAAAATGTAGATCTCGAAATTCACATCCAGATTTCAATATTAAAAAAGAAAAATATAAATGGTGAAATGAAACTACAAACATAAAATTAAATGCATTTATGACAAATGTTTAAACATCTATGAATTTTCATGTTTAAATATTAAGACCACTTTTAAAAAGTTGAAAGAAGTAGAAAATGTACTTTAAAAGCAGAAATCAAAATGTAGATAAAGAAATTCGCCTTTCAATTTCAATCTCAAACAGTATTAGTAAATGCTAATATGAAGCTGCAAAACGTTGAAATAAATGTTTTTTAGTCAAAGATTAAACATAGTTTTCTCAGCTTTGAAGTACATTTTACATAGTTTAACAGCACATGTAAAAAGTTTGTCAGAGGTTTTAAAAGTACTTTTCTACAAGAAAATAAAATGTAGATCTGTAAATTCTCTTCTACATTTCAATTTTAAAAAAGAATAACATAAATGTTAAAATGAAACAACAAGCCTTAAAATACATGCTTTTTTGAGAAATGTTTAAACTAATTCACATCTATGAATTTTCATGTTTTAGTATTAATAGCCATTGTAAAACGTTTAAAAGTAGTTGAAAAACATACTTTACAATCTGAAAACCTAATTAGATCAAGAAATTCGTTCTTAAATTTCCATTTTAAATAGTATGAATTAATGCTAATATGAAGATGCAAAACGTTGAAATAAATGTTTTTATCAAAAGATTAAACATAGTTTTCTCAGCTTTGAAGTACATTGTACATAGTTTAACAGCACATGTAAAAAGTTTGTCCAAGGTTTTAAAAGTATTTGTCTCCAAGAAAGCACAATGTAGATCTGTAAATTCACTTCTACACTTTCAATTTTTAAAAGATTCATATAAATGTTAAAATGAAACTACAAACATTAAAATACATGCTTTTATGAGCAATATTTAAGCTTGGTTTTACATCTATGAATTTTCATTTTAAATATTAATAACCTTTGTAAAATTTTCAACAAAGTTTAAAAATGTAGTTTACAACCAGAAAAGAAAATGTAGATAAAGAAATACGCGTTTAGATTTCATTTTCAAAAAGTATAAATAAATACTAAAATGAAGGTCTACACATTGCTATAAATGCATTTTAGGAAAAGATTAAATATAGTTTTCTCATCTATGTACTACTTTGTTAATATATTAACAGTACATGTAAAACGTTTGTCAGAGGTGGGAAAGCACTTTTCTTCAAGCAAATAAAATGGAGATCTGGAAATTCACGTCCACATTTCAATTTTGAAAATAATTGGTAAAAAGAAATTACAAACATAAAAATAAATGCATTTTATAAAAATGTTTAAACATGCTTTCAGATCTATGAAACAGCAGATTTAAAAAGTTTGTCAGAGGTTTTAAAAGTACTTTTCTACAAGAAAATTAAATGAAGATCCATAAATTCACTTCTACATTTCAATTTTAAAAAAGAATAACATAAATGTTAAAATGAAACAACAAACATTAAATTACAGGCTTCTTTGAGAAATGTTCAATCTTTAGTTCCCATCTATGAATTTTCATGTTGAAGTATTAATACCCATTGTAAAACGTTTAAAAGAAGTTGAAAAATATACTTTACAACCTGAACACCAAATTAGGTAAATGAATTCGTATTAAAATTTTAATTTTACAAAGTATGAATAAATGCTAATATGCAGCTGAAAACATTGAAAAAAATGCATTTGAGGAAAAGATAGTTTTTTCATTTATGAACTAAGTTGTTTATATAGAAACAGTACATGTAAAACTTTTGTCAGAGGTTCTAAAGTACTTTTCTACAAGAAATTAAAATGTAGATCTCGAAATTCACATCTAGATTTCAATATTAAAAAAGAAAGATATAAATGGTGAAATGAAACTACAAACATAAAATTAAATGCATTTATGACAAATGTTTAAACATCTATGAATTTTCATGTTTAAATGTTAAGACCACTTTTAAAAAGTTGAAAGAAGTAGAAAATGTACTTTACAAGCAGAAATCAAACTGTAGATAAAGAAATTCGCCTTTCAATTTCAATCTCAAACAGTATATGTAAATGCTAATATGAAGCTGCAAAACGTTGAAATAAATGTTTTTAGCAAAAGATTAAACATAGTTTTCTCAGCTTTGAAGTACATTGTACATAGTTTAACAGCACATGTAAAAAGTTTGTCCAAGGTTTTAAAAGTACATGTATCCAAGAAAGCACAACTTAGATCTGTAAATTCACTTCTACACTTTCAATTTTTAAAAGATTCATATAAATGTTAAAATGAAACTACAAACATTAAAATACATGCTTTTATGAGAAATATTTAAGCTTGGTTTCACATCCATGAATTTTCATTTTAAATATTAATAACCTTTGTAAAACTTTCAACAAAGTTTACAAATGTAGTTTACAACCAGAAAAGAAAATGTAGATAAAGAAATACGCGTTTAGATTTCATTTTCAAAAAGTATAAATAAATACCAAAATGAAGGTCTACACATTGCAATAAATGCATTTTAGGAAAAGATTAAATATAGTTTTCTCATCTATGTACTACTTTGTTAATATATTAACATTACATGTAAAACGTTTGTCAGAGGTGGTAAAGCACTTTTCTTCAAGCAAATAAAATGGAGATCTGGAAATTCACGTCCACATTTCAATTTTGAAAATAATTGGTAAAAAGAAATTACAAACATAAAAATAAATGCATTTTATAAAAATGTTTAAACATGCTTTCAGATCTATGAAACAGCAGATTTAAAAAGTTTGTCAGAGGTTTTAAAAGTACTTTTCTACAAGAAAATTAAATGAAGATCCATAAATTCACTTCTACATTTCAATTTTAAAAAAGAATAACATAAAAGTTAAAATGAAACAACAAACATTAAAATACAGGCTTCTTTGAGAAATGTTCAAACTTTAGTTCCCATCTATGAATTTTCATGTTGAAGTATTAATACCCATTGTAAAACGTTTAAAAGAAGTTGAAAAATATACTTTACAACCTGAACACCAAATTAGATAAATAAATTCGTATTAAAATTTTAATTTTACAAAGTATGAATAAATGCTAATATGCAGCTGAAAACATTGAAAAAAATGCATTTGAGGAAAAGATAGTTTTTTTCATTTATGAACTAAGTTGTTTATATAGAAACAGTACATGTAAAACTTTTGTCAGAGGTTCTAAAGTACTTTTCTACAAGAAATTAAAATGTAGATCTCGAAATTCACATCTAGATTTCAATATTAAAAAAGAAAGATATAAATGGTGAAATGAAACTACAAACATAAAATTAAATGCATTTATGACAAATGTTTAAACATCTATGAATTTTCATGTTTAAATGTTAAGACCACTTTTAAAAAGTTGAAAGAAGTAGAAAATGTACTTTACAAGCAGAAATCAAAATGTAGATAAAGAAATTCGCCTTTCAATTTCAATCTCAAACAGTATATGTAAATGCTAATATGAAGCTGCAAAACGTTGAAATAAATGTTTTTAGCAAAAGATTAAACATAGTTTTCTCAGCTTTGAAGTATATTGTACATAGTTTAACAGCACATGTAAAAAGTTTGTCCAAGGTTTTAAAAGTACTTGTCTCCAAGAAAGCACAATTTAGAAGGTCCACACATTGCAATAAATGCATTTTAGGAAAAGATTAAATATAGTTTTCTCATCTATGTACTACTTTGTTAATATATTAACAGTACATGTAAAACGTTTGTCAGAGGTGGTAAAAAACTTTTCTACAAGCAAATAAAATGGAGATCTGGAAATTCACGTCCACATTTCAATTTTGAAAAGAATTGGTAAAAAGAAGTTACAAAATAAAAATAAATGCTTTTTAAACAAATGTTTAATCAGGCTCTCACATCTATGAAACAGCACATGTAAAAAGATTGTCAGAGGTTTTAAAAGTACTTTTCTACAAGAAAATAAAATGTAGATCTGTAAATTCTCTTCTACATTTCAATTTTAAAAAAGAATAACATAAGTGTTAAAATGAAACTACAAGCATTAAAATACATGCTTCTTTGAGAAATGTTTAAACTTTATTTCCCATCTATTAATTTTCATGTTTTATTATTAATAGCCATTGTAAGACGATTAAAAGAAGTTGAAAAACATTCTTTACAAACTGAAACCCAAATTAGATAAAGAAATTAGTTTTTAAATTTCAATTTTAAATAGTATGAATAAATGCTAATATGAAGCTGAAAACATTGAAATAAATGCATTTTAGGAAAAGATTAAACATAGTTTTCTCATCTATGTACTTCTTTGTTAATATATTAACAGCACATGTCAAAAGGTTGTCAAAGGTTTTAAAAGTACTTGTCTCCAAGATAGCACAATGAGGATCTGTAAATTCTCTTCTATATTTTCAATTTTTAAAAGATTCATATAAATGTCAAAATGAAACTACAAACATTAAAATACATGCTTTTATGAGAAATATTTAAGCTTGGTTTTACATCTATGAATTTTCATTTTAAATATTAATAACCATTGTAAAACTTTCAACAATGTTTAAAAATATAGTTTACAACCAGAAAAGAAAATGTAGATAAAGAAATACGCGTTTAGATTTCATTTTCAAAAAGTATAAATAAATACCAAAATGAATGTCTACACATTGCAATAAATGCATTTTAGGAAAAGATTAAATATAGTTTTCTCATCTATGTACTACTTTGTTAATATATTAACAGTCCATGTTAAACGTTTGTCAGAGGTGGTTAAGCACTTTTCTTCAAGCAAATAAAATGGAGATCTGGAAATTCACGTCCACATTTCAATTTTGAAAAGATTTGGAAAAAGAAATTACAAACATAAAAATAAATGCTTTTTATAAAAATGTTTAAACATGCTTTCAGATCTATGAAACAGCACATGTAAAAAGTTTGTCAGAGGTTTTAAAAGTACTTTTCTACAAGAAAATAAAATGAAGATCCATAAATTCACTTCGACATTTCAATTTTAAAAAAGAATAACATAAATGTTAAAATGAAACAACAAACTTTAAAATACAGGCTTCTTTGAGAAATGTTCAAACTTTAGTTCACATCTATGAATTTTCATGTTGAAGTATTAATAGCCATTGTAAAACGTTTAAAAGAAGTTGAAAAATATACTTTACAACCTGAACACCAAATTAGATAAATAAATTCGTATTAAAATTTTAATTTTACAAAGTATGAATAAATGCTAATATGCAGCTGAAAATATTGAAATAAATGCATTTGAGGAAAAGATAGTTTTTTCATTTATGAACTAAGTTGTTTATATAGAAACAGTACATGTAAAACTTTTGTCAGAGGTTCTAAAGTACTTTTCTACAAGAAATTAAAATGTAGATCTCGAAATTCACATCCAGATTTCAATATTAAAAAAGAAAAATATAAATGGTGAAATGAAACTACAAACATAAAATTAAATGCATTTATGACAAATGTTTAAACATCTATGAATTTTCATGTTTAAATATTAAGACCACTTTTAAAAAGTTGAAAGAAGTAGAAAATGTACTTTACAAGCAGAAATCAAAATGTAGATAAAGAAATTCGCCTTTCAATTTCAATCTCAAACAGTATATGTAAATGCTAATATGAAGCTGCAAAACGTTGAAATAAATGTTTTTAGCAAAAGATTAAACATAGTTTTCTCAGCTTTGAAGTACATTGTACATAGTTTAACAGCACATGTAAAAAGTTTGTCCAAGGTTTTAAAAGTACATGTCTCCAAGAAAGCACAACTTAGATCTGTAAATTCACTTCTACACTTTCAATTTTTAAAAGATTCATATAAATGTTAAAATGAAACTACAAACATTAAAATACATGCTTTTATGAGAAATATTTAAGCTTGGTTTCACATCTATGAATTTTCATTTTAAATATTAATAACCTTTGTAAAACTTTCAACAAAGTTTACAAATGTAGTTTACAACCAGAAAAGAAAATGTAGATAAAGAAATACGCGTTTAGATTTCATTTTCAAAAAGTATAAATAAATACCAAAATGAAGGTCTACACATTGCAATAAATGCATTTTAGGAAAAGATTAAATATAGTTTTCTCATCTATGTACTACTTTGTTAATATATTAACAGTCCATGTTAAACGTTTGTCAGAGGTGGTTAAGCACTTTTCTTCAAGCAAATAAAATGGAGATCTGGAAATTCACGTCCACATTTCAATTTTGAAAAGATTTGAAAAAAGAAATTACAAACATAAAAATAAATGCTTTTTATAAAAATGTTTAAACATGCTTTCAGATCTATGAAACAGCACATGTAAAAAGTTTGTCAGAGGTTTTAAAAGTACTTTTCTACAAGAAAATAAAATAAAGATCCATAAATTCACTTCGACATTTCAATTTTAAAAAAGAATAACATAAATGTTAAAATGAAACAACAAACATTAAAATACAGGCTTCTTTGAGAAATGTTCAAACTTTAGTTCACATCTATGAATTTTCATGTTGAAGTATTAATAGCCATTGTAAAACGTTTAAAAGAAGTTGAAAAATATACTTTACAACCTGAACACCAAATTAGATAAATAAATTCGTATTAAAATTTTAATTTTACAAAGTATGAATAAATGCTAATATGCAGCTGAAAATATTGAAATAAATGCATTTGAGGAAAAGATAGTTTTTTCATTTATGAACTAAGTTGTTTATATAGAAACAGTACATGTAAAACTTTTGTCAGAGGTTCTAAAGTACTTTTCTACAAGAAATTAAAATGTAGATCTCGAAATTCACATCCAGATTTCAATATTAAAAAAGAAAAATATAAATGGTGAAATGAAACTACAAACATAAAATTAAATGCATTTATGACAAATGTTTAAACATCTATGAATTTTCATGTTTAAATATTAAGACCACTTTTAAAAAGTTGAAAGAAGTAGAAAATGTACTTTAAAAGCAGAAATCAAAATGTAGATAAAGAAATTCGCCTTTCAATTTCAATCTCAAACAGTATTAGTAAATGCTAATATGAAGCTGCAAAACGTTGAAATAAATGTTTTTTAGTCAAAGATTAAACATAGTTTTCTCAGCTTTGAAGTACATTTTACATAGTTTAACAGCACATGTAAAAAGTTTGTCAGAGGTTTTAAAAGTACTTTTCTACAAGAAAATAAAATGTAGATCTGTAAATTCTCTTCTACATTTCAATTTTAAAAAAGAATAACATAAATGTTAAAATGAAACAACAAGCCTTAAAATACATGCTTTTTTGAGAAATGTTTAAACTAATTCACATCTATGAATTTTCATGTTTTAGTATTAATAGCCATTGTAAAACGTTTAAAAGTAGTTGAAAAACATACTTTACAATCTGAAAACCTAATTAGATCAAGAAATTCGTTCTTAAATTTCCATTTTAAATAGTATGAATTAATGCTAATATGAAGATGCAAAACGTTGAAATAAATGTTTTTATCAAAAGATTAAACATAGTTTTCTCAGCTTTGAAGTACATTGTACATAGTTTAACAGCACATGTAAAAAGTTTGTCCAAGGTTTTAAAAGTATTTGTCTCCAAGAAAGCACAATGTAGATCTGTAAATTCACTTCTACACTTTCAATTTTTAAAAGATTCATATAAATGTTAAAATGAAACTACAAACATTAAAATACATGCTTTTATGAGCAATATTTAAGCTTGGTTTTACATCTATGAATTTTCATTTTAAATATTAATAACCTTTGTAAAATTTTCAACAAAGTTTAAAAATGTAGTTTACAACCAGAAAAGAAAATGTAGATAAAGAAATACGCGTTTAGATTTCATTTTCAAAAAGTATAAATAAATACTAAAATGAAGGTCTACACATTGCTATAAATGCATTTTAGGAAAAGATTAAATATAGTTTTCTCATCTATGTACTACTTTGTTAATATATTAACAGTACATGTAAAACGTTTGTCAGAGGTGGGAAAGCACTTTTCTTCAAGCAAATAAAATGGAGATCTGGAAATTCACGTCCACATTTCAATTTTGAAAATAATTGGTAAAAAGAAATTACAAACATAAAAATAAATGCATTTTATAAAAATGTTTAAACATGCTTTCAGATCTATGAAACAGCAGATTTAAAAAGTTTGTCAGAGGTTTTAAAAGTACTTTTCTACAAGAAAATTAAATGAAGATCCATAAATTCACTTCTACATTTCAATTTTAAAAAAGAATAACATAAATGTTAAAATGAAACAACAAACATTAAAATACAGGCTTCTTTGAGAAATGTTCAATCTTTAGTTCCCATCTATGAATTTTCATGTTGAAGTATTAATACCCATTGTAAAACGTTTAAAAGAAGTTGAAAAATATACTTTACAACCTGAACACCAAATTAGGTAAATGAATTCGTATTAAAATTTTAATTTTACAAAGTATGAATAAATGCTAATATGCAGCTGAAAACATTGAAAAAAATGCATTTGAGGAAAAGATAGTTTTTTCATTTATGAACTAAGTTGTTTATATAGAAACAGTACATGTAAAACTTTTGTCAGAGGTTCTAAAGTACTTTTCTACAAGAAATTAAAATGTAGATCTCGAAATTCACATCTAGATTTCAATATTAAAAAAGAAAGATATAAATGGTGAAATGAAACTACAAACATAAAATTAAATGCATTTATGACAAATGTTTAAACATCTATGAATTTTCATGTTTAAATGTTAAGACCACTTTTAAAAAGTTGAAAGAAGTAGAAAATGTACTTTACAAGCAGAAATCAAACTGTAGATAAAGAAATTCGCCTTTCAATTTCAATCTCAAACAGTATATGTAAATGCTAATATGAAGCTGCAAAACGTTGAAATAAATGTTTTTAGCAAAAGATTAAACATAGTTTTCTCAGCTTTGAAGTACATTGTACATAGTTTAACAGCACATGTAAAAAGTTTGTCCAAGGTTTTAAAAGTACATGTATCCAAGAAAGCACAACTTAGATCTGTAAATTCACTTCTACACTTTCAATTTTTAAAAGATTCATATAAATGTTAAAATGAAACTACAAACATTAAAATACATGCTTTTATGAGAAATATTTAAGCTTGGTTTCACATCCATGAATTTTCATTTTAAATATTAATAACCTTTGTAAAACTTTCAACAAAGTTTACAAATGTAGTTTACAACCAGAAAAGAAAATGTAGATAAAGAAATACGCGTTTAGATTTCATTTTCAAAAAGTATAAATAAATACCAAAATGAAGGTCTACACATTGCAATAAATGCATTTTAGGAAAAGATTAAATATAGTTTTCTCATCTATGTACTACTTTGTTAATATATTAACATTACATGTAAAACGTTTGTCAGAGGTGGTAAAGCACTTTTCTTCAAGCAAATAAAATGGAGATCTGGAAATTCACGTCCACATTTCAATTTTGAAAATAATTGGTAAAAAGAAATTACAAACATAAAAATAAATGCATTTTATAAAAATGTTTAAACATGCTTTCAGATCTATGAAACAGCAGATTTAAAAAGTTTGTCAGAGGTTTTAAAAGTACTTTTCTACAAGAAAATTAAATGAAGATCCATAAATTCACTTCTACATTTCAATTTTAAAAAAGAATAACATAAAAGTTAAAATGAAACAACAAACATTAAAATACAGGCTTCTTTGAGAAATGTTCAAACTTTAGTTCCCATCTATGAATTTTCATGTTGAAGTATTAATACCCATTGTAAAACGTTTAAAAGAAGTTGAAAAATATACTTTACAACCTGAACACCAAATTAGATAAATAAATTCGTATTAAAATTTTAATTTTACAAAGTATGAATAAATGCTAATATGCAGCTGAAAACATTGAAAAAAATGCATTTGAGGAAAAGATAGTTTTTTTCATTTATGAACTAAGTTGTTTATATAGAAACAGTACATGTAAAACTTTTGTCAGAGGTTCTAAAGTACTTTTCTACAAGAAATTAAAATGTAGATCTCGAAATTCACATCTAGATTTCAATATTAAAAAAGAAAGATATAAATGGTGAAATGAAACTACAAACATAAAATTAAATGCATTTATGACAAATGTTTAAACATCTATGAATTTTCATGTTTAAATGTTAAGACCACTTTTAAAAAGTTGAAAGAAGTAGAAAATGTACTTTACAAGCAGAAATCAAAATGTAGATAAAGAAATTCGCCTTTCAATTTCAATCTCAAACAGTATATGTAAATGCTAATATGAAGCTGCAAAACGTTGAAATAAATGTTTTTAGCAAAAGATTAAACATAGTTTTCTCAGCTTTGAAGTATATTGTACATAGTTTAACAGCACATGTAAAAAGTTTGTCCAAGGTTTTAAAAGTACTTGTCTCCAAGAAAGCACAATTTAGAAGGTCCACACATTGCAATAAATGCATTTTAGGAAAAGATTAAATATAGTTTTCTCATCTATGTACTACTTTGTTAATATATTAACAGTACATGTAAAACGTTTGTCAGAGGTGGTAAAAAACTTTTCTACAAGCAAATAAAATGGAGATCTGGAAATTCACGTCCACATTTCAATTTTGAAAAGAATTGGTAAAAAGAAGTTACAAAATAAAAATAAATGCTTTTTAAACAAATGTTTAATCAGGCTCTCACATCTATGAAACAGCACATGTAAAAAGATTGTCAGAGGTTTTAAAAGTACTTTTCTACAAGAAAATAAAATGTAGATCTGTAAATTCTCTTCTACATTTCAATTTTAAAAAAGAATAACATAAGTGTTAAAATGAAACTACAAGCATTAAAATACATGCTTCTTTGAGAAATGTTTAAACTTTATTTCCCATCTATTAATTTTCATGTTTTATTATTAATAGCCATTGTAAGACGATTAAAAGAAGTTGAAAAACATTCTTTACAAACTGAAACCCAAATTAGATAAAGAAATTAGTTTTTAAATTTCAATTTTAAATAGTATGAATAAATGCTAATATGAAGCTGAAAACATTGAAATAAATGCATTTTAGGAAAAGATTAAACATAGTTTTCTCATCTATGTACTTCTTTGTTAATATATTAACAGCACATGTCAAAAGGTTGTCAAAGGTTTTAAAAGTACTTGTCTCCAAGATAGCACAATGAGGATCTGTAAATTCTCTTCTATATTTTCAATTTTTAAAAGATTCATATAAATGTCAAAATGAAACTACAAACATTAAAATACATGCTTTTATGAGAAATATTTAAGCTTGGTTTTACATCTATGAATTTTCATTTTAAATATTAATAACCATTGTAAAACTTTCAACAATGTTTAAAAATATAGTTTACAACCAGAAAAGAAAATGTAGATAAAGAAATACGCGTTTAGATTTCATTTTCAAAAAGTATAAATAAATACCAAAATGAATGTCTACACATTGCAATAAATGCATTTTAGGAAAAGATTAAATATAGTTTTCTCATCTATGTACTACTTTGTTAATATATTAACAGTCCATGTTAAACGTTTGTCAGAGGTGGTTAAGCACTTTTCTTCAAGCAAATAAAATGGAGATCTGGAAATTCACGTCCACATTTCAATTTTGAAAAGATTTGGAAAAAGAAATTACAAACATAAAAATAAATGCTTTTTATAAAAATGTTTAAACATGCTTTCAGATCTATGAAACAGCACATGTAAAAAGTTTGTCAGAGGTTTTAAAAGTACTTTTCTACAAGAAAATAAAATGAAGATCCATAAATTCACTTCGACATTTCAATTTTAAAAAAGAATAACATAAATGTTAAAATGAAACAACAAACTTTAAAATACAGGCTTCTTTGAGAAATGTTCAAACTTTAGTTCACATCTATGAATTTTCATGTTGAAGTATTAATAGCCATTGTAAAACGTTTAAAAGAAGTTGAAAAATATACTTTACAACCTGAACACCAAATTAGATAAATAAATTCGTATTAAAATTTTAATTTTACAAAGTATGAATAAATGCTAATATGCAGCTGAAAATATTGAAATAAATGCATTTGAGGAAAAGATAGTTTTTTCATTTATGAACTAAGTTGTTTATATAGAAACAGTACATGTAAAACTTTTGTCAGAGGTTCTAAAGTACTTTTCTACAAGAAATTAAAATGTAGATCTCGAAATTCACATCCAGATTTCAATATTAAAAAAGAAAAATATAAATGGTGAAATGAAACTACAAACATAAAATTAAATGCATTTATGACAAATGTTTAAACATCTATGAATTTTCATGTTTAAATATTAAGACCACTTTTAAAAAGTTGAAAGAAGTAGAAAATGTACTTTACAAGCAGAAATCAAAATGTAGATAAAGAAATTCGCCTTTCAATTTCAATCTCAAACAGTATATGTAAATGCTAATATGAAGCTGCAAAACGTTGAAATAAATGTTTTTAGCAAAAGATTAAACATAGTTTTCTCAGCTTTGAAGTACATTGTACATAGTTTAACAGCACATGTAAAAAGTTTGTCCAAGGTTTTAAAAGTACATGTCTCCAAGAAAGCACAACTTAGATCTGTAAATTCACTTCTACACTTTCAATTTTTAAAAGATTCATATAAATGTTAAAATGAAACTACAAACATTAAAATACATGCTTTTATGAGAAATATTTAAGCTTGGTTTCACATCTATGAATTTTCATTTTAAATATTAATAACCTTTGTAAAACTTTCAACAAAGTTTACAAATGTAGTTTACAACCAGAAAAGAAAATGTAGATAAAGAAATACGCGTTTAGATTTCATTTTCAAAAAGTATAAATAAATACCAAAATGAAGGTCTACACATTGCAATAAATGCATTTTAGGAAAAGATTAAATATAGTTTTCTCATCTATGTACTACTTTGTTAATATATTAACAGTCCATGTTAAACGTTTGTCAGAGGTGGTTAAGCACTTTTCTTCAAGCAAATAAAATGGAGATCTGGAAATTCACGTCCACATTTCAATTTTGAAAAGATTTGAAAAAAGAAATTACAAACATAAAAATAAATGCTTTTTATAAAAATGTTTAAACATGCTTTCAGATCTATGAAACAGCACATGTAAAAAGTTTGTCAGAGGTTTTAAAAGTACTTTTCTACAAGAAAATAAAATAAAGATCCATAAATTCACTTCGACATTTCAATTTTAAAAAAGAATAACATAAATGTTAAAATGAAACAACAAACATTAAAATACAGGCTTCTTTGAGAAATGTTCAAACTTTAGTTCACATCTATGAATTTTCATGTTGAAGTATTAATAGCCATTGTAAAACGTTTAAAAGAAGTTGAAAAATATACTTTACAACCTGAACACCAAATTAGATAAATAAATTCGTATTAAAATTTTAATTTTACAAAGTATGAATAAATGCTAATATGCAGCTGAAAATATTGAAATAAATGCATTTGAGGAAAAGATAGTTTTTTCATTTATGAACTAAGTTGTTTATATAGAAACAGTACATGTAAAACTTTTGTCAGAGGTTCTAAAGTACTTTTCTACAAGAAATTAAAATGTAGATCTCGAAATTCACATCCAGATTTCAATATTAAAAAAGAAAAATATAAATGGTGAAATGAAACTACAAACATAAAATTAAATGCATTTATGACAAATGTTTAAACATCTATGAATTTTCATGTTTAAATATTAAGACCACTTTTAAAAAGTTGAAAGAAGTAGAAAATGTACTTTAAAAGCAGAAATCAAAATGTAGATAAAGAAATTCGCCTTTCAATTTCAATCTCAAACAGTATTAGTAAATGCTAATATGAAGCTGCAAAACGTTGAAATAAATGTTTTTTAGTCAAAGATTAAACATAGTTTTCTCAGCTTTGAAGTACATTTTACATAGTTTAACAGCACATGTAAAAAGTTTGTCAGAGGTTTTAAAAGTACTTTTCTACAAGAAAATAAAATGTAGATCTGTAAATTCTCTTCTACATTTCAATTTTAAAAAAGAATAACATAAATGTTAAAATGAAACAACAAGCCTTAAAATACATGCTTTTTTGAGAAATGTTTAAACTAATTCACATCTATGAATTTTCATGTTTTAGTATTAATAGCCATTGTAAAACGTTTAAAAGTAGTTGAAAAACATACTTTACAATCTGAAAACCTAATTAGATCAAGAAATTCGTTCTTAAATTTCCATTTTAAATAGTATGAATTAATGCTAATATGAAGATGCAAAACGTTGAAATAAATGTTTTTATCAAAAGATTAAACATAGTTTTCTCAGCTTTGAAGTACATTGTACATAGTTTAACAGCACATGTAAAAAGTTTGTCCAAGGTTTTAAAAGTATTTGTCTCCAAGAAAGCACAATGTAGATCTGTAAATTCACTTCTACACTTTCAATTTTTAAAAGATTCATATAAATGTTAAAATGAAACTACAAACATTAAAATACATGCTTTTATGAGCAATATTTAAGCTTGGTTTTACATCTATGAATTTTCATTTTAAATATTAATAACCTTTGTAAAATTTTCAACAAAGTTTAAAAATGTAGTTTACAACCAGAAAAGAAAATGTAGATAAAGAAATACGCGTTTAGATTTCATTTTCAAAAAGTATAAATAAATACTAAAATGAAGGTCTACACATTGCTATAAATGCATTTTAGGAAAAGATTAAATATAGTTTTCTCATCTATGTACTACTTTGTTAATATATTAACAGTACATGTAAAACGTTTGTCAGAGGTGGGAAAGCACTTTTCTTCAAGCAAATAAAATGGAGATCTGGAAATTCACGTCCACATTTCAATTTTGAAAATAATTGGTAAAAAGAAATTACAAACATAAAAATAAATGCATTTTATAAAAATGTTTAAACATGCTTTCAGATCTATGAAACAGCAGATTTAAAAAGTTTGTCAGAGGTTTTAAAAGTACTTTTCTACAAGAAAATTAAATGAAGATCCATAAATTCACTTCTACATTTCAATTTTAAAAAAGAATAACATAAATGTTAAAATGAAACAACAAACATTAAAATACAGGCTTCTTTGAGAAATGTTCAATCTTTAGTTCCCATCTATGAATTTTCATGTTGAAGTATTAATACCCATTGTAAAACGTTTAAAAGAAGTTGAAAAATATACTTTACAACCTGAACACCAAATTAGGTAAATGAATTCGTATTAAAATTTTAATTTTACAAAGTATGAATAAATGCTAATATGCAGCTGAAAACATTGAAAAAAATGCATTTGAGGAAAAGATAGTTTTTTCATTTATGAACTAAGTTGTTTATATAGAAACAGTACATGTAAAACTTTTGTCAGAGGTTCTAAAGTACTTTTCTACAAGAAATTAAAATGTAGATCTCGAAATTCACATCTAGATTTCAATATTAAAAAAGAAAGATATAAATGGTGAAATGAAACTACAAACATAAAATTAAATGCATTTATGACAAATGTTTAAACATCTATGAATTTTCATGTTTAAATGTTAAGACCACTTTTAAAAAGTTGAAAGAAGTAGAAAATGTACTTTACAAGCAGAAATCAAACTGTAGATAAAGAAATTCGCCTTTCAATTTCAATCTCAAACAGTATATGTAAATGCTAATATGAAGCTGCAAAACGTTGAAATAAATGTTTTTAGCAAAAGATTAAACATAGTTTTCTCAGCTTTGAAGTACATTGTACATAGTTTAACAGCACATGTAAAAAGTTTGTCCAAGGTTTTAAAAGTACATGTATCCAAGAAAGCACAACTTAGATCTGTAAATTCACTTCTACACTTTCAATTTTTAAAAGATTCATATAAATGTTAAAATGAAACTACAAACATTAAAATACATGCTTTTATGAGAAATATTTAAGCTTGGTTTCACATCCATGAATTTTCATTTTAAATATTAATAACCTTTGTAAAACTTTCAACAAAGTTTACAAATGTAGTTTACAACCAGAAAAGAAAATGTAGATAAAGAAATACGCGTTTAGATTTCATTTTCAAAAAGTATAAATAAATACCAAAATGAAGGTCTACACATTGCAATAAATGCATTTTAGGAAAAGATTAAATATAGTTTTCTCATCTATGTACTACTTTGTTAATATATTAACATTACATGTAAAACGTTTGTCAGAGGTGGTAAAGCACTTTTCTTCAAGCAAATAAAATGGAGATCTGGAAATTCACGTCCACATTTCAATTTTGAAAATAATTGGTAAAAAGAAATTACAAACATAAAAATAAATGCATTTTATAAAAATGTTTAAACATGCTTTCAGATCTATGAAACAGCAGATTTAAAAAGTTTGTCAGAGGTTTTAAAAGTACTTTTCTACAAGAAAATTAAATGAAGATCCATAAATTCACTTCTACATTTCAATTTTAAAAAAGAATAACATAAAAGTTAAAATGAAACAACAAACATTAAAATACAGGCTTCTTTGAGAAATGTTCAAACTTTAGTTCCCATCTATGAATTTTCATGTTGAAGTATTAATACCCATTGTAAAACGTTTAAAAGAAGTTGAAAAATATACTTTACAACCTGAACACCAAATTAGATAAATAAATTCGTATTAAAATTTTAATTTTACAAAGTATGAATAAATGCTAATATGCAGCTGAAAACATTGAAAAAAATGCATTTGAGGAAAAGATAGTTTTTTTCATTTATGAACTAAGTTGTTTATATAGAAACAGTACATGTAAAACTTTTGTCAGAGGTTCTAAAGTACTTTTCTACAAGAAATTAAAATGTAGATCTCGAAATTCACATCTAGATTTCAATATTAAAAAAGAAAGATATAAATGGTGAAATGAAACTACAAACATAAAATTAAATGCATTTATGACAAATGTTTAAACATCTATGAATTTTCATGTTTAAATGTTAAGACCACTTTTAAAAAGTTGAAAGAAGTAGAAAATGTACTTTACAAGCAGAAATCAAAATGTAGATAAAGAAATTCGCCTTTCAATTTCAATCTCAAACAGTATATGTAAATGCTAATATGAAGCTGCAAAACGTTGAAATAAATGTTTTTAGCAAAAGATTAAACATAGTTTTCTCAGCTTTGAAGTATATTGTACATAGTTTAACAGCACATGTAAAAAGTTTGTCCAAGGTTTTAAAAGTACTTGTCTCCAAGAAAGCACAATTTAGAAGGTCCACACATTGCAATAAATGCATTTTAGGAAAAGATTAAATATAGTTTTCTCATCTATGTACTACTTTGTTAATATATTAACAGTACATGTAAAACGTTTGTCAGAGGTGGTAAAAAACTTTTCTACAAGCAAATAAAATGGAGATCTGGAAATTCACGTCCACATTTCAATTTTGAAAAGAATTGGTAAAAAGAAGTTACAAAATAAAAATAAATGCTTTTTAAACAAATGTTTAATCAGGCTCTCACATCTATGAAACAGCACATGTAAAAAGATTGTCAGAGGTTTTAAAAGTACTTTTCTACAAGAAAATAAAATGTAGATCTGTAAATTCTCTTCTACATTTCAATTTTAAAAAAGAATAACATAAGTGTTAAAATGAAACTACAAGCATTAAAATACATGCTTCTTTGAGAAATGTTTAAACTTTATTTCCCATCTATTAATTTTCATGTTTTATTATTAATAGCCATTGTAAGACGATTAAAAGAAGTTGAAAAACATTCTTTACAAACTGAAACCCAAATTAGATAAAGAAATTAGTTTTTAAATTTCAATTTTAAATAGTATGAATAAATGCTAATATGAAGCTGAAAACATTGAAATAAATGCATTTTAGGAAAAGATTAAACATAGTTTTCTCATCTATGTACTTCTTTGTTAATATATTAACAGCACATGTCAAAAGGTTGTCAAAGGTTTTAAAAGTACTTGTCTCCAAGATAGCACAATGAGGATCTGTAAATTCTCTTCTATATTTTCAATTTTTAAAAGATTCATATAAATGTCAAAATGAAACTACAAACATTAAAATACATGCTTTTATGAGAAATATTTAAGCTTGGTTTTACATCTATGAATTTTCATTTTAAATATTAATAACCATTGTAAAACTTTCAACAATGTTTAAAAATATAGTTTACAACCAGAAAAGAAAATGTAGATAAAGAAATACGCGTTTAGATTTCATTTTCAAAAAGTATAAATAAATACCAAAATGAATGTCTACACATTGCAATAAATGCATTTTAGGAAAAGATTAAATATAGTTTTCTCATCTATGTACTACTTTGTTAATATATTAACAGTCCATGTTAAACGTTTGTCAGAGGTGGTTAAGCACTTTTCTTCAAGCAAATAAAATGGAGATCTGGAAATTCACGTCCACATTTCAATTTTGAAAAGATTTGGAAAAAGAAATTACAAACATAAAAATAAATGCTTTTTATAAAAATGTTTAAACATGCTTTCAGATCTATGAAACAGCACATGTAAAAAGTTTGTCAGAGGTTTTAAAAGTACTTTTCTACAAGAAAATAAAATGAAGATCCATAAATTCACTTCGACATTTCAATTTTAAAAAAGAATAACATAAATGTTAAAATGAAACAACAAACTTTAAAATACAGGCTTCTTTGAGAAATGTTCAAACTTTAGTTCACATCTATGAATTTTCATGTTGAAGTATTAATAGCCATTGTAAAACGTTTAAAAGAAGTTGAAAAATATACTTTACAACCTGAACACCAAATTAGATAAATAAATTCGTATTAAAATTTTAATTTTACAAAGTATGAATAAATGCTAATATGCAGCTGAAAATATTGAAATAAATGCATTTGAGGAAAAGATAGTTTTTTCATTTATGAACTAAGTTGTTTATATAGAAACAGTACATGTAAAACTTTTGTCAGAGGTTCTAAAGTACTTTTCTACAAGAAATTAAAATGTAGATCTCGAAATTCACATCCAGATTTCAATATTAAAAAAGAAAAATATAAATGGTGAAATGAAACTACAAACATAAAATTAAATGCATTTATGACAAATGTTTAAACATCTATGAATTTTCATGTTTAAATATTAAGACCACTTTTAAAAAGTTGAAAGAAGTAGAAAATGTACTTTACAAGCAGAAATCAAAATGTAGATAAAGAAATTCGCCTTTCAATTTCAATCTCAAACAGTATAAGTAAATGCTAATATGAAGCTGCAAAACGTTGAAATAAATGTTTTTAGTCAAAGATTAAACATAGTTTTCTCAGCTTTGAAGTACATTTTACATAGTTTAACAGCACATGTAAAAAGTTTGTCAGAGGTTTTAAAAGTACTTTTCTACAAGAAAATAAAATGTAGATCTGTAAATTCTCTTCTACATTTCAATTTTAAAAAAGAATAACATAAGTGTTAAAATGAAACTACAAGCATTAAAATACATGCTTTTTTGAGAAATGTTTAAACTTTAATTCACATCTATGAATTTTCATGTTTTAGTATTAATAGCCATTGTAAAACGTTTAAAAGTAGTTGAAAAACATACTTTACAATCTGAAAACCTAATTAGATCAAGAAATTCGTTCTTAAATTTCCATTTTAAATAGTATGAATAAATGCTAATATGAAGATGCAAAACGTTGAAATAAATGTTTTTATCAAAAGATTAAACATAGTTTTCTCAGCTTTGAAGTACATTGTACATAGTTTAACAGCACATGTAAAAAGTTTGTCCAAGGTTTTAAAAGTATTTGTCTCCAAGAAAGCACAATGTAGATCTGTAAATTCACTTCTACACTTTCAATTTTTAAAAGATTCATATAAATGTTAAAATGAAACTACAAACATTAAAATACATGCTTTTATGAGCAATATTTAAGCTTGGTTTTACATCTATGAATTTTCATTTTAAATATTAATAACCTTTGTAAAACTTTCAACAAAGTTTAAAAATGTAGTTTACAACCAGAAAAGAAAATGTAGATAAAGAAATACGCGTTTAGATTTCATTTTCAAAAAGTATAAATAAATACTAAAATGAAGGTCTACACATTGCTATAAATGCATTTTAGGAAAAGATTAAATATAGTTTTCTCATCTATGTACTACTTTGTTAATATATTAACAGTACATGTAAAACGTTTGTCAGAGGTGGGAAAGCACTTTACTTCAAGCAAATAAAATGGAGATCTGGAAATTCACGTCCACATTTCAATTTTGAAAATAATTGGTAAAAAGAAATTACAAACATAAAAATAAATGCATTTTATAAAAATGTTTAAACATGCTTTCAGATCTATGAAACAGCAGATTTAAAAAGTTTGTCAGAGGTTTTAAAAGTACTTTTCTACAAGAAAATTAAATGAAGATCCATAAATTCACTTCTACATTTCAATTTTAAAAAAGAATAACATAAAAGTTAAAATGAAACAACAAACATTAAAATACAGGCTTCTTTGAGAAATGTTCAAACTTTAGTTCCCATCTATGAATTTTCATGTTGAAGTATTAATACCCATTGTAAACCGTTTAAAAGAAGTTGAAAAATATACTTTACAACCTGAACACCAAATTAGGTAAATAAATTCGTATTAAAATTTTAATTTTACAAAGTATGAATAAATGCTAATATGCAGCTGAAAACATTGAAAAAAATGCATTTGAGGAAAAGATAGTTTTTTCATTTATGAACTAAGTTGTTTATATAGAAACAGTACATGTAAAACTTTTGTCAGAGGTTCTAAAGTACTTTTCTACAAGAAATTAAAATGTAGATCTCGAAATTCACATCTAGATTTCAATATTAAAAAAGAAAGATATAAATGGTGAAATGAAACTACAAACATAAAATTAAATGCATTTATGACAAATGTTTAAACATCTATGAATTTTCATGTTTAAATGTTAAGACCACTTTTAAAAAGTTGAAAGAAGTAGAAAATGTACTTTACAAGAAGAAATCAAAATGTAGATAAAGAAATTCGCCTTTCAATTTCAATCTCAAACAGTATATGTAAATGCTAATATGAAGCTGCAAAACGTTGAAATAAATGTTTTTAGCAAAAGATTAAACATAGTTTTCTCAGCTTTGAAGTACATTGGACATAGTTTAACATCACATGTAAAAAGTTTGTCCAAGGTTTTAAAAGTACTTGTCTCCAAGAAAGCACAATTTAGAAGGTCCACACATTGCAATAAATGCATTTTAGGAAAAGATTAAATATAGTTTTCTCATCTATGTACTACTTTGTTAATATATTAACAGTACATGTAAAACGTTTGTCAGAGGTGGTAAAAAAACTTTTCTACAAGCAAATAAAATGGAGATCTGGAAATTAACGACCACATTTCAATTTTGAAAAGAATTGGTAAAAAGAAGTTACAAAATAAAAATAAATGCTTTTTAAACAAATGTTTAATCAGGCTCTCACATCTATGAAACAGCACATGTAAAAAGATTGTCAGAGGTTTTAAAAGTACTTTTCTACAAGAAAATAAAATGTAGATCTGTAAATTCTCTTCTACATTTCAATTTTAAAAAAGAATAACATAAGTGTTAAAATGAAACTACAAGCATTAAAATACATGCTTCTTTGAGAAATGTTTAAACTTTATTTCCCATCTATTAATTTTCATGTTTTATTATTAATAGCCATTGTAAGACGATTAAAAGAAGTTGAAAAACATTCTTTACAAACTGAAACCCAAATTAGATAAAGAAATTAGTTTTTAAATTTCAATTTTAAATAGTATGAATAAATGCTAATATGAAGCTGAAAACATTGAAATAAATGCATTTTAGGAAAAGATTAAACATAGTTTTCTCATCTATGTACTTCTTTGTTAATATATTAACAGCACATGTCAAAAGGTTGTCAAAGGTTTTAAAAGTACTTGTCTCCAAGATAGCACAATGTAGATCTGTAAATTCTCTTCTACACTTTCAATTTTTAAAAGATTCATATAAATGTCAAAATGAAACTACAAACATTAAAATACATGCTTTTATGAGAAATATTTAAGCTTGGTTTTACATCTATGAATTTTCATTTTAAATATTAATAACCATTGTAAAACTTTCAACAATGTTTAAAAATATAGTTTACAACCAGAAAAGAAAATGTAGATAAAGAAATACGCGTTTAGATTTCATTTTCAAAAAGTATAAATAAATACCAAAATGAATGTCTACACATTGCAATAAATGCATTTTAGGAAAAGATTAAATATAGTTTTCTCATCTATGTACTACTTTGTTAATATATTAACAGTCCATGTTAAACGTTTGTCAGAGGTGGTTAAGCACTTTTCTTCAAGCAAATAAAATGGAGATCTGGAAATTCACGTCCACATTTCAATTTTGAAAAGATTTGGAAAAAGAAATTACAAACATAAAAATAAATGCTTTTTATAAAAATGTTTAAACATGCTTTCAGATCTATGAAACAGCACATGTAAAAAGTTTGTCAGAGGTTTTAAAAGTACTTTTCTACAAGAAAATAAAATGAAGATCCATAAATTCACTTCGACATTTCAATTTTAAAAAAGAATAACATAAGTGTTAAAATGAAACTACAAGCATTAAAATACATGCTTTTTTGAGAAATGTTTAAACTTTAATTCACATCTATGAATTTTCATGTTTTAGTATTAATAGCCATTGTAAAACGTTTAAAAGTAGTTGAAAAACATACTTTACAATCTGAAAACCTAATTAGATCAAGAAATTCGTTCTTAAATTTCCATTTTAAATAGTATGAATAAATGCTAATATGAAGATGCAAAACGTTGAAATAAATGTTTTTATCAAAAGATTAAACATAGTTTTCTCAGCTTTGAAGTACATTGTACATAGTTTAACAGCACATGTAAAAAGTTTGTCCAAGGTTTTAAAAGTATTTGTCTCCAAGAAAGCACAATGTAGATCTGTAAATTCACTTCTACACTTTCAATTTTTAAAAGATTCATATAAATGTTAAAATGAAACTACAAACATTAAAATACATGCTTTTATGAGCAATATTTAAGCTTGGTTTTACATCTATGAATTTTCATTTTAAATATTAATAACCTTTGTAAAATTTTCAACAAAGTTTAAAAATGTAGTTTACAACCAGAAAAGAAAATGTAGATAAAGAAATACGCGTTTAGATTTCATTTTCAAAAAGTATAAATAAATACTAAAATGAAGGTCTACACATTGCTATAAATGCATTTTAGGAAAAGATTAAATATAGTTTTCTCATCTATGTACTACTTTGTTAATATATTAACAGTACATGTAAAACGTTTGTCAGAGGTGGGAAAGCACTTTTCTTCAAGCAAATAAAATGGAGATCTGGAAATTCACGTCCACATTTCAATTTTGAAAATAATTGGTAAAAAGAAATTACAAACATAAAAATAAATGCATTTTATAAAAATGTTTAAACATGCTTTCAGATCTATGAAACAGCAGATTTAAAAAGTTTGTCAGAGGTTTTAAAAGTACTTTTCTACAAGAAAATTAAATGAAGATCCATAAATTCACTTCTACATTTCAATTTTAAAAAAGAATAACATAAATGTTAAAATGAAACAACAAACATTAAAATACAGGCTTCTTTGAGAAATGTTCAATCTTTAGTTCCCATCTATGAATTTTCATGTTGAAGTATTAATACCCATTGTAAAACGTTTAAAAGAAGTTGAAAAATATACTTTACAACCTGAACACCAAATTAGGTAAATAAATTCGTATTAAAATTTTAATTTTACAAAGTATGAATAAATGCTAATATGCAGCTGAAAACATTGAAAAAAATGCATTTGAGGAAAAGATAGTTTTTTCATTTATGAACTAAGTTGTTTATATAGAAACAGTACATGTAAAATTTTTGTCAGAGGTTCTAAAGTACTTTTCTACAAGAAATTAAAATGTAGATCTCGAAATTCACATCTAGATTTCAATATTAAAAAAGAAAGATATAAATGGTGAAATGAAACTACAAACATAAAATTAAATGCATTTATGACAAATGTTTAAACATCTATGAATTTTCATGTTTAAATGTTAAGACCACTTTTAAAAAGTTGAAAGAAGTAGAAAATGTACTTTACAAGCAGAAATCAAAATGTAGATAAAGAAATTCGCCTTTCAATTTCAATCTCAAACAGTATATGTAAATGCTAATATGAAGCTGCAAAACGTTGAAATAAATGTTTTTAGCAAAAGATTAAACATAGTTTTCTCAGCTTTGAAGTACATTGTACATAGTTTAACAGCACATGTAAAAAGTTTGTCCAAGGTTTTAAAAGTACATGTCTCCAAGAAAGCACAACTTAGATCTGTAAATTCACTTCTACACTTTCAATTTTTAAAAGATTCATATAAATGTTAAAATGAAACTACAAACATTAAAATACATGCTTTTATGAGAAATATTTAAGCTTGGTTTCACATCCATGAATTTTCATTTTAAATATTAATAACCTTTGTAAAACTTTCAACAAAGTTTACAAATGTAGTTTACAACCAGAAATGAAAATGTAGATAAAGAAATACGCGTTTAGATTTCATTTTCAAAAAGTATAAATAAATACCAAAATGAAGGTCTACACATTGCAATAAATGCATTTTAGGAAAAGATTAAATATAGTTTTCTCATCTATGTACTACTTTGTTAATATATTAACAGTACATGTAAAACGTTTGTCAGAGGTGGTAAAGCACTTTTCTTCAAGCAAATAAAATGGAGATCTGGAAATTCACGTCCACATTTCAATTTTGAAAATAATTGGTAAAAAGAAATTACAAACATAAAAATAAATGCATTTTATAAAAATGTTTAAACATGCTTTCAGATCTATGAAACAGCAGATTTAAAAAGTTTGTCAGAGGTTTTAAAAGTACTTTTCTACAAGAAAATTAAATGAAGATCCATAAATTCACTTCTACATTTCAATTTTAAAAAAGAATAACATAAAAGTTAAAATGAAACAACAAACATTAAAATACAGGCTTCTTTGAGAAATGTTCAAACTTTAGTTCCCATCTATGAATTTTCATGTTGAAGTATTAATAGCCATTGTAAAACGTTTAAAAGAAGTTGAAAAATATACTTTACAACCTGAACACCAAATTAGATAAATAAATTCGTATTAAAATTTTAATTTTACAAAGTATGAATAAATGCTAATATGCAGCTGAAAATATTGAAATAAATGCATTTGAGGAAAAGATAGTTTTTTCATTTATGAACTAAGTTGTTTATATAGAAACAGTACATGTAAAACTTTTGTCAGAGGTTCTAAAGTACTTTTCTACAAGAAATTAAAATGTAGATCTCGAAATTCACATCCAGATTTCAATATTAAAAAAGAAAAATATAAATGGTGAAATGAAACTACAAACATAAAATTAAATGCATTTATGACAAATGTTTAAACATCTATGAATTTTCATGTTTAAATATTAAGACCACTTTTAAAAAGTTGAAAGAAGTAGAAAATGTACTTTACAAGCAGAAATCAAAATGTAGATAAAGAAATTCGCCTTTCAATTTCAATCTCAAACAGTATAAGTAAATGCTAATATGAAGCTGCAAAACGTTGAAATAAATGTTTTTAGTCAAAGATTAAACATAGTTTTCTCAGCTTTGAAGTACATTTTACATAGTTTAACAGCACATGTAAAAAGTTTGTCAGAGGTTTTAAAAGTACTTTTCGACAAGAAAATAAAATGTAGATCTGTAAATTCTCTTCTACATTTCAATTTTAAAAAAGAATAACATAAGTGTTAAAATGAAACTACAAGCATTAAAATACATGCTTTTTTGAGAAATGTTTAAACTTTAATTCACATCTATGAATTTTCATGTTTTAGTATTAATAGCCATTGTCAAACGTTTAAAAGTAGTTGAAAAACATACTTTACAATCTGAAAACCTAATTAGATCAAGAAATTCGTTCTTAAATTTCCATTTTAAATAGTATGAATAAATGCTAATATGAAGATGCAAAACGTTGAAATAAATGTTTTTATCAAAAGATTAAACATAGTTTTCTCAGCTTTGAAGTACATTGTACATAGTTTAACAGCACATGTAAAAAGTTTGTCCAAGGTTTTAAAAGTATTTGTCTCCAAGAAAGCACAATGTAGATCTGTAAATTCACTTCTACACTTTCAATTTTTAAAAGATTCATATAAATGTTAAAATGAAACTACAAACATTAAAATACATGCTTTTATGAGCAATATTTAAGCTTGGTTTTACATCTATGAATTTTCATTTTAAATATTAATAACCTTTGTAAAACTTTCAACAAAGTTTAAAAATGTAGTTTACAACCAGAAAAGAAAATGTAGATAAAGAAATACGCGTTTAGATTTCATTTTCAAAAAGTATAAATAAATACTAAAATGAAGGTCTACACATTGCTATAAATGCATTTTAGGAAAAGATTAAATATAGTTTTCTCATCTATGTACTACTTTGTTAATATATTAACAGTACATGTAAAACGTTTGTCAGAGGTGGGAAAGCACTTTACTTCAAGCAAATAAAATGGAGATCTGGAAATTCACGTCCACATTTCAATTTTGAAAATAATTGGTAAAAAGAAATTACAAACATAAAAATAAATGCATTTTATAAAAATGTTTAAACATGCTTTCAGATCTATGAAACAGCAGATTTAAAAAGTTTGTCAGAGGTTTTAAAAGTACTTTTCTACAAGAAAATTAAATGAAGATCCATAAATTCACTTCTACATTTCAATTTTAAAAAAGAATAACATAAAAGTTAAAATGAAACAACAAACATTAAAATACAGGCTTCTTTGAGAAATGTTCAAACTTTAGTTCCCATCTATGAATTTTCATGTTGAAGTATTAATACCCATTGTAAACCGTTTAAAAGAAGTTGAAAAATATACTTTACAACCTGAACACCAAATTAGGTAAATAAATTCGTATTAAAATTTTAATTTTACAAAGTATGAATAAATGCTAATATGCAGCTGAAAACATTGAAAAAAATGCATTTGAGGAAAAGATAGTTTTTTTCATTTATGAACTAAGTTGTTTATATAGAAACAGTACATGTAAAACTTTTGTCAGAGGTTCTAAAGTACTTTTCTACAAGAAATTAAAATGTAGATCTCGAAATTCACATCTAGATTTCAATATTAAAAAAGAAAGATATAAATGGTGAAATGAAACTACAAACATAAAATTAAATGCATTTATGACAAATGTTTAAACATCTATGAATTTTCATGTTTAAATGTTAAGACCACTTTTAAAAAGTTGAAAGAAGTAGAAAATGTACTTTACAAGAAGAAATCAAAATGTAGATAAAGAAATTCGCCTTTCAATTTCAATCTCAAACAGTATATGTAAATGCTAATATGAAGCTGCAAAACGTTGAAATAAATGTTTTTAGCAAAAGATTAAACATAGTTTTCTCAGCTTTGAAGTACATTGGACATAGTTTAACATCACATGTAAAAAGTTTGTCCAAGGTTTTAAAAGTACTTGTCTCCAAGAAAGCACAATTTAGAAGGTCCACACATTGCAATAAATGCATTTTAGGAAAAGATTAAATATAGTTTTCTCATCTATGTACTACTTTGTTAATATATTAACAGTACATGTAAAACGTTTGTCAGAGGTGGTAAAAAACTTTTCTACAAGCAAATAAAATGGAGATCTGGAAATTAACGACCACATTTCAATTTTGAAAAGAATTGGTAAAAAGAAGTTACAAAATAAAAATAAATGCTTTTTAAACAAATGTTTAATCAGGCTCTCACATCTATGAAACAGCACATGTAAAAAGATTGTCAGAGGTTTTAAAAGTACTTTTCTACAAGAAAATAAAATGTAGATCTGTAAATTCTCTTCTACATTTCAATTTTAAAAAAGAATAACATAAGTGTTAAAATGAAACTACAAGCATTAAAATACATGCTTCTTTGAGAAATGTTTAAACTTTATTTCCCATCTATTAATTTTCATGTTTTATTATTAATAGCCATTGTAAGACGATTAAAAGAAGTTGAAAAACATTCTTTACAAACTGAAACCCAAATTAGATAAAGAAATTAGTTTTTAAATTTCAATTTTAAATAGTATGAATAAATGCTAATATGAAGCTGAAAACATTGAAATAAATGCATTTTAGGAAAAGATTAAACATAGTTTTCTCATCTATGTACTTCTTTGTTAATATATTAACAGCACATGTCAAAAGGTTGTCAAAGGTTTTAAAAGTACTTGTCTCCAAGATAGCACAATGTAGATCTGTAAATTCTCTTCTATATTTTCAATTTTTAAAAGATTCATATAAATGTCAAAATGAAACTACAAACATTAAAATACATGCTTTTATGAGAAATATTTAAGCTTGGTTTTACATCTATGAATTTTCATTTTAAATATTAATAACCATTGTAAAACTTTCAACAATGTTTAAAAATATAGTTTACAACCAGAAAAGAAAATGTAGATAAAGAAATACGCGTTTAGATTTCATTTTCAAAAAGTATAAATAAATACCAAAATGAATGTCTACACATTGCAATAAATGCATTTTAGGAAAAGATTAAATATAGTTTTCTCATCTATGTACTACTTTGTTAATATATTAACAGTCCATGTTAAACGTTTGTCAGAGGTGGTTAAGCACTTTTCTTCAAGCAAATAAAATGGAGATCTGGAAATTCACGTCCACATTTCAATTTTGAAAAGATTTGGAAAAAGAAATTACAAACATAAAAATAAATGCTTTTTATAAAAATGTTTAAACATGCTTTCAGATCTATGAAACAGCACATGTAAAAAGTTTGTCAGAGGTTTTAAAAGTACTTTTCTACAAGAAAATAAAATGAAGATCCATAAATTCACTTCGACATTTCAATTTTAAAAAAGAATAACATAAATGTTAAAATGAAACAACAAACATTAAAATACATGCTTTTTTGAGAAATGTTTAAACTTTAATTCACATCTATGAATTTTCATGTTTTAGTATTAATAGCCATTGTAAAACGTTTAAAAGTAGTTGAAAAACATACTTTACAATCTGAAAACCTAATTAGATCAAGAAATTCGTTCTTAAATTTCCATTTTAAATAGTATGAATAAATGCTAATATGAAGATGCAAAACGTTGAAATAAATGTTTTTATCAAAAGATTAAACATAGTTTTCTCAGCTTTGAAGTACATTGTACATAGTTTAACAGCACATGTAAAAAGTTTGTCCAAGGTTTTAAAAGTATTTGTCTCCAAGAAAGCACAATGTAGATCTGTAAATTCACTTCTACACTTTCAATTTTTAAAAGATTCATATAAATGTTAAAATGAAACTACAAACATTAAAATACATGCTTTTATGAGCAATATTTAAGCTTGGTTTTACATCTATGAATTTTCATTTTAAATATTAATAACCTTTGTAAAATTTTCAACAAAGTTTAAAAATGTAGTTTACAACCAGAAAAGAAAATGTAGATAAAGAAATACGCGTTTAGATTTCATTTTCAAAAAGTATAAATAAATACTAAAATGAAGGTCTACACATTGCTATAAATGCATTTTAGGAAAAGATTAAATATAGTTTTCTCATCTATGTACTACTTTGTTAATATATTAACAGTACATGTAAAACGTTTGTCAGAGGTGGGAAAGCACTTTTCTTCAAGCAAATAAAATGGAGATCTGGAAATTCACGTCCACATTTCAATTTTGAAAATAATTGGTAAAAAGAAATTACAAACATAAAAATAAATGCATTTTATAAAAATGTTTAAACATGCTTTCAGATCTATGAAACAGCAGATTTAAAAAGTTTGTCAGAGGTTTTAAAAGTACTTTTCTACAAGAAAATTAAATGAAGATCCATAAATTCACTTCTACATTTCAATTTTAAAAAAGAATAACATAAATGTTAAAATGAAACAACAAACATTAAAATACAGGCTTCTTTGAGAAATGTTCAATCTTTAGTTCCCATCTATGAATTTTCATGTTGAAGTATTAATACCCATTGTAAAACGTTTAAAAGAAGTTGAAAAATATACTTTACAACCTGAACACCAAATTAGGTAAATAAATTCGTATTAAAATTTTAATTTTACAAAGTATGAATAAATGCTAATATGCAGCTGAAAACATTGAAAAAAATGCATTTGAGGAAAAGATAGTTTTTTCATTTATGAACTAAGTTGTTTATATAGAAACAGTACATGTAAAATTTTTGTCAGAGGTTCTAAAGTACTTTTCTACAAGAAATTAAAATGTAGATCTCGAAATTCACATCTAGATTTCAATATTAAAAAAGAAAGATATAAATGGTGAAATGAAACTACAAACATAAAATTAAATGCATTTATGACAAATGTTTAAACATCTATGAATTTTCATGTTTAAATGTTAAGACCACTTTTAAAAAGTTGAAAGAAGTAGAAAATGTACTTTACAAGCAGAAATCAAAATGTAGATAAAGAAATTCGCCTTTCAATTTCAATCTCAAACAGTATATGTAAATGCTAATATGAAGCTGCAAAACGTTGAAATAAATGTTTTTAGCAAAAGATTAAACATAGTTTTCTCAGCTTTGAAGTACATTGTACATAGTTTAACAGCACATGTAAAAAGTTTGTCCAAGGTTTTAAAAGTACATGTCTCCAAGAAAGCACAACTTAGATCTGTAAATTCACTTCTACACTTTCAATTTTTAAAAGATTCATATAAATGTTAAAATGAAACTACAAACATTAAAATACATGCTTTTATGAGAAATATTTAAGCTTGGTTTCACATCCATGAATTTTCATTTTAAATATTAATAACCTTTGTAAAACTTTCAACAAAGTTTACAAATGTAGTTTACAACCAGAAAAGAAAATGTAGATAAAGAAATACGCGTTTAGATTTCATTTTCAAAAAGTATAAATAAATACCAAAATGAAGGTCTACACATTGCAATAAATGCATTTTAGGAAAAGATTAAATATAGTTTTCTCATCTATGTACTACTTTGTTAATATATTAACAGTACATGTAAAACGTTTGTCAGAGGTGGTAAAGCACTTTTCTTCAAGCAAATAAAATGGAGATCTGGAAATTCACGTCCACATTTCAATTTTGAAAATAATTGGTAAAAAGAAATTACAAACATAAAAATAAATGCATTTTATAAAAATGTTTAAACATGCTTTCAGATCTATGAAACAGCAGATTTAAAAAGTTTGTCAGAGGTTTTAAAAGTACTTTTCTACAAGAAAATTAAATGAAGATCCATAAATTCACTTCTACATTTCAATTTTAAAAAAGAATAACATAAAAGTTAAAATGAAACAACAAACATTAAAATACAGGCTTCTTTGAGAAATGTTCAAACTTTAGTTCCCATCTATGAATTTTCATGTTGAAGTATTAATACCCATTGTAAAACGTTTAAAAGAAGTTGAAAAATATACTTTACAACCTGAACACCAAATTAGATAAATAAATTCGTATTAAAATTTTAATTTTACAAAGTATGAATAAATGCTAATATGCAGCTGAAAATATTGAAATAAATGCATTTGAGGAAAAGATAGTTTTTTCATTTATGAACTAAGTTGTTTATATAGAAACAGTACATGTAAAACTTTTGTCAGAGGTTCTAAAGTACTTTTCTACAAGAAATTAAAATGTAGATCTCGAAATTCACATCCAGATTTCAATATTAAAAAAGAAAAATATAAATGGTGAAATGAAACTACAAACATAAAATTAAATGCATTTATGACAAATGTTTAAACATCTATGAATTTTCATGTTTAAATATTAAGACCACTTTTAAAAAGTTGAAAGAAGTAGAAAATGTACTTTACAAGCAGAAATCAAAATGTAGATAAAGAAATTCGCCTTTCAATTTCAATCTCAAACAGTATAAGTAAATGCTAATATGAAGCTGCAAAACGTTGAAATAAATGTTTTTAGTCAAAGATTAAACATAGTTTTCTCAGCTTTGAAGTACATTTTACATAGTTTAACAGCACATGTAAAAAGTTTGTCAGAGGTTTTAAAAGTACTTTTCTACAAGAAAATAAAATGTAGATCTGTAAATTCTCTTCTACATTTCAATTTTAAAAAAGAATAACATAAGTGTTAAAATGAAACTACAAGCATTAAAATACATGCTTTTTTGAGAAATGTTTAAACTTTAATTCACATCTATGAATTTTCATGTTTTAGTATTAATAGCCATTGTCAAACGTTTAAAAGTAGTTGAAAAACATACTTTACAATCTGAAAACCTAATTAGATCAAGAAATTCGTTCTTAAATTTCCATTTTAAATAGTATGAATAAATGCTAATATGAAGATGCAAAACGTTGAAATAAATGTTTTTATCAAAAGATTAAACATAGTTTTCTCAGCTTTGAAGTACATTGTACATAGTTTAACAGCACATGTAAAAAGTTTGTCCAAGGTTTTAAAAGTATTTGTCTCCAAGAAAGCACAATGTAGATCTGTAAATTCACTTCTACACTTTCAATTTTTAAAAGATTCATATAAATGTTAAAATGAAACTACAAACATTAAAATACATGCTTTTATGAGCAATATTTAAGCTTGGTTTTACATCTATGAATTTTCATTTTAAATATTAATAACCTTTGTAAAACTTTCAACAAAGTTTAAAAATGTAGTTTACAACCAGAAAAGAAAATGTAGATAAAGAAATACGCGTTTAGATTTCATTTTCAAAAAGTATAAATAAATACTAAAATGAAGGTCTACACATTGCTATAAATGCATTTTAGGAAAAGATTAAATATAGTTTTCTCATCTATGTACTACTTTGTTAATATATTAACAGTACATGTAAAACGTTTGTCAGAGGTGGGAAAGCACTTTACTTCAAGCAAATAAAATGGAGATCTGGAAATTCACGTCCACATTTCAATTTTGAAAATAATTGGTAAAAAGAAATTACAAACATAAAAATAAATGCATTTTATAAAAATGTTTAAACATGCTTTCAGATCTATGAAACAGCAGATTTAAAAAGTTTGTCAGAGGTTTTAAAAGTACTTTTCTACAAGAAAATTAAATGAAGATCCATAAATTCACTTCTACATTTCAATTTTAAAAAAGAATAACATAAAAGTTAAAATGAAACAACAAACATTAAAATACAGGCTTCTTTGAGAAATGTTCAAACTTTAGTTCCCATCTATGAATTTTCATGTTGAAGTATTAATACCCATTGTAAACCGTTTAAAAGAAGTTGAAAAATATACTTTACAACCTGAACACCAAATTAGGTAAATAAATTCGTATTAAAATTTTAATTTTACAAAGTATGAATAAATGCTAATATGCAGCTGAAAACATTGAAAAAAATGCATTTGAGGAAAAGATAGTTTTTTCATTTATGAACTAAGTTGTTTATATAGAAACAGTACATGTAAAACTTTTGTCAGAGGTTCTAAAGTACTTTTCTACAAGAAATTAAAATGTAGATCTCGAAATTCACATCTAGATTTCAATATTAAAAAAGAAAGATATAAATGGTGAAATGAAACTACAAACATAAAATTAAATGCATTTATGACAAATGTTTAAACATCTATGAATTTTCATGTTTAAATGTTAAGACCACTTTTAAAAAGTTGAAAGAAGTAGAAAATGTACTTTACAAGAAGAAATCAAAATGTAGATAAAGAAATTCGCCTTTCAATTTCAATCTCAAACAGTATATGTAAATGCTAATATGAAGCTGCAAAACGTTGAAATAAATGTTTTTAGCAAAAGATTAAACATAGTTTTCTCAGCTTTGAAGTACATTGGACATAGTTTAACATCACATGTAAAAAGTTTGTCCAAGGTTTTAAAAGTACTTGTCTCCAAGAAAGCACAATTTAGAAGGTCCACACATTGCAATAAATGCATTTTAGGAAAAGATTAAATATAGTTTTCTCATCTATGTACTACTTTGTTAATATATTAACAGTACATGTAAAACGTTTGTCAGAGGTGGTAAAAAACTTTTCTACAAGCAAATAAAATGGAGATCTGGAAATTAACGACCACATTTCAATTTTGAAAAGAATTGGTAAAAAGAAGTTACAAAATAAAAATAAATGCTTTTTAAACAAATGTTTAATCAGGCTCTCACATCTATGAAACAGCACATGTAAAAAGATTGTCAGAGGTTTTAAAAGTACTTTTCTACAAGAAAATAAAATGTAGATCTGTAAATTCTCTTCTACATTTCAATTTTAAAAAAGAATAACATAAGTGTTAAAATGAAACTACAAGCATTAAAATACATGCTTCTTTGAGAAATGTTTAAACTTTATTTCCCATCTATTAATTTTCATGTTTTATTATTAATAGCCATTGTAAGACGATTAAAAGAAGTTGAAAAACATTCTTTACAAACTGAAACCCAAATTAGATAAAGAAATTAGTTTTTAAATTTCAATTTTAAATAGTATGAATAAATGCTAATATGAAGCTGAAAACATTGAAATAAATGCATTTTAGGAAAAGATTAAACATAGTTTTCTCATCTATGTACTTCTTTGTTAATATATTAACAGCACATGTCAAAAGGTTGTCAAAGGTTTTAAAAGTACTTGTCTCCAAGATAGCACAATGTAGATCTGTAAATTCTCTTCTATATTTTCAATTTTTAAAAGATTCATATAAATGTCAAAATGAAACTACAAACATTAAAATACATGCTTTTATGAGAAATATTTAAGCTTGGTTTTACATCTATGAATTTTCATTTTAAATATTAATAACCATTGTAAAACTTTCAACAATGTTTAAAAATATAGTTTACAACCAGAAAAGAAAATGTAGATAAAGAAATACGCGTTTAGATTTCATTTTCAAAAAGTATAAATAAATACCAAAATGAATGTCTACACATTGCAATAAATGCATTTTAGGAAAAGATTAAATATAGTTTTCTCATCTATGTACTACTTTGTTAATATATTAACAGTCCATGTTAAACGTTTGTCAGAGGTGGTTAAGCACTTTTCTTCAAGCAAATAAAATGGAGATCTGGAAATTCACGTCCACATTTCAATTTTGAAAAGATTTGGAAAAAGAAATTACAAACATAAAAATAAATGCTTTTTATAAAAATGTTTAAACATGCTTTCAGATCTATGAAACAGCACATGTAAAAAGTTTGTCAGAGGTTTTAAAAGTACTTTTCTACAAGAAAATAAAATGAAGATCCATAAATTCACTTCGACATTTCAATTTTAAAAAAGAATAACATAAGTGTTAAAATGAAACTACAAGCATTAAAATACATGCTTTTTTGAGAAATGTTTAAACTTTAATTCACATCTATGAATTTTCATGTTTTAGTATTAATAGCCATTGTAAAACGTTTAAAAGTAGTTGAAAAACATACTTTACAATCTGAAAACCTAATTAGATCAAGAAATTCGTTCTTAAATTTCCATTTTAAATAGTATGAATAAATGCTAATATGAAGATGCAAAACGTTGAAATAAATGTTTTTATCAAAAGATTAAACATAGTTTTCTCAGCTTTGAAGTACATTGTACATAGTTTAACAGCACATGTAAAAAGTTTGTCCAAGGTTTTAAAAGTATTTGTCTCCAAGAAAGCACAATGTAGATCTGTAAATTCACTTCTACACTTTCAATTTTTAAAAGATTCATATAAATGTTAAAATGAAACTACAAACATTAAAATACATGCTTTTATGAGCAATATTTAAGCTTGGTTTTACATCTATGAATTTTCATTTTAAATATTAATAACCTTTGTAAAATTTTCAACAAAGTTTAAAAATGTAGTTTACAACCAGAAAAGAAAATGTAGATAAAGAAATACGCGTTTAGATTTCATTTTCAAAAAGTATAAATAAATACTAAAATGAAGGTCTACACATTGCTATAAATGCATTTTAGGAAAAGATTAAATATAGTTTTCTCATCTATGTACTACTTTGTTAATATATTAACAGTACATGTAAAACGTTTGTCAGAGGTGGGAAAGCACTTTTCTTCAAGCAAATAAAATGGAGATCTGGAAATTCACGTCCACATTTCAATTTTGAAAATAATTGGTAAAAAGAAATTACAAACATAAAAATAAATGCATTTTATAAAAATGTTTAAACATGCTTTCAGATCTATGAAACAGCAGATTTAAAAAGTTTGTCAGAGGTTTTAAAAGTACTTTTCTACAAGAAAATTAAATGAAGATCCATAAATTCACTTCTACATTTCAATTTTAAAAAAGAATAACATAAATGTTAAAATGAAACAACAAACATTAAAATACAGGCTTCTTTGAGAAATGTTCAATCTTTAGTTCCCATCTATGAATTTTCATGTTGAAGTATTAATACCCATTGTAAAACGTTTAAAAGAAGTTGAAAAATATACTTTACAACCTGAACACCAAATTAGGTAAATAAATTCGTATTAAAATTTTAATTTTACAAAGTATGAATAAATGCTAATATGCAGCTGAAAACATTGAAAAAAATGCATTTGAGGAAAAGATAGTTTTTTCATTTATGAACTAAGTTGTTTATATAGAAACAGTACATGTAAAATTTTTGTCAGAGGTTCTAAAGTACTTTTCTACAAGAAATTAAAATGTAGATCTCGAAATTCACATCTAGATTTCAATATTAAAAAAGAAAGATATAAATGGTGAAATGAAACTACAAACATAAAATTAAATGCATTTATGACAAATGTTTAAACATCTATGAATTTTCATGTTTAAATGTTAAGACCACTTTTAAAAAGTTGAAAGAAGTAGAAAATGTACTTTACAAGCAGAAATCAAAATGTAGATAAAGAAATTCGCCTTTCAATTTCAATCTCAAACAGTATATGTAAATGCTAATATGAAGCTGCAAAACGTTGAAATAAATGTTTTTAGCAAAAGATTAAACATAGTTTTCTCAGCTTTGAAGTACATTGTACATAGTTTAACAGCACATGTAAAAAGTTTGTCCAAGGTTTTAAAAGTACATGTCTCCAAGAAAGCACAACTTAGATCTGTAAATTCACTTCTACACTTTCAATTTTTAAAAGATTCATATAAATGTTAAAATGAAACTACAAACATTAAAATACATGCTTTTATGAGAAATATTTAAGCTTGGTTTCACATCCATGAATTTTCATTTTAAATATTAATAACCTTTGTAAAACTTTCAACAAAGTTTACAAATGTAGTTTACAACCAGAAAAGAAAATGTAGATAAAGAAATACGCGTTTAGATTTCATTTTCAAAAAGTATAAATAAATACCAAAATGAAGGTCTACACATTGCAATAAATGCATTTTAGGAAAAGATTAAATATAGTTTTCTCATCTATGTACTACTTTGTTAATATATTAACAGTACATGTAAAACGTTTGTCAGAGGTGGTAAAGCACTTTTCTTCAAGCAAATAAAATGGAGATCTGGAAATTCACGTCCACATTTCAATTTTGAAAATAATTGGTAAAAAGAAATTACAAACATAAAAATAAATGCATTTTATAAAAATGTTTAAACATGCTTTCAGATCTATGAAACAGCAGATTTAAAAAGTTTGTCAGAGGTTTTAAAAGTACTTTTCTACAAGAAAATTAAATGAAGATCCATAAATTCACTTCTACATTTCAATTTTAAAAAAGAATAACATAAAAGTTAAAATGAAACAACAAACATTAAAATACAGGCTTCTTTGAGAAATGTTCAAACTTTAGTTCCCATCTATGAATTTTCATGTTGAAGTATTAATACCCATTGTAAAACGTTTAAAAGAAGTTGAAAAATATACTTTACAACCTGAACACCAAATTAGATAAATAAATTCGTATTAAAATTTTAATTTTACAAAGTATGAATAAATGCTAATATGCAGCTGAAAACATTGAAAAAAATGCATTTGAGGAAAAGATAGTTTTTTTCATTTATGAACTAAGTTGTTTATATAGAAACAGTACATGTAAAACTTTTGTCAGAGGTTCTAAAGTACTTTTCTACAAGAAATTAAAATGTAGATCTCGAAATTCACATCTAGATTTCAATATTAAAAAAGAAAGATATAAATGGTGAAATGAAACTACAAACATAAAATTAAATGCATTTATGACAAATGTTTAAACATCTATGAATTTTCATGTTTAAATGTTAAGACCACTTTTAAAAAGTTGAAAGAAGTAGAAAATGTACTTTACAAGCAGAAATCAAAATGTAGATAAAGAAATTCGCCTTTCAATTTCAATCTCAAACAGTATATGTAAATGCTAATATGAAGCTGCAAAACGTTGAAATAAATGTTTTTAGCAAAAGATTAAACATAGTTTTCTCAGCTTTGAAGTATATTGTACATAGTTTAACAGCACATGTAAAAAGTTTGTCCAAGGTTTTAAAAGTACTTGTCTCCAAGAAAGCACAATTTAGAAGGTCCACACATTGCAATAAATGCATTTTAGGAAAAGATTAAATATAGTTTTCTCATCTATGTACTACTTTGTTAATATATTAACAGTACATGTAAAACGTTTGTCAGAGGTGGTAAAAAACTTTTCTACAAGCAAATAAAATGGAGATCTGGAAATTAACGACCACATTTCAATTTTGAAAAGAATTGGTAAAAAGAAGTTACAAAATAAAAATAAATGCTTTTTAAACAAATGTTTAATCAGGCTCTCACATCTATGAAACAGCACATGTAAAAAGATTGTCAGAGGTTTTAAAAGTACTTTTCTACAAGAAAATAAAATGTAGATCTGTAAATTCTCTTCTACATTTCAATTTTAAAAAAGAATAACATAAGTGTTAAAATGAAACTACAAGCATTAAAATACATGCTTCTTTGAGAAATGTTTAAACTTTATTTCCCATCTATTAATTTTCATGTTTTATTATTAATAGCCATTGTAAGACGATTAAAAGAAGTTGAAAAACATTCTTTACAAATTGAAATCCAAATTAGATAAAGAAATTAGTTTTTAAATTTCAATTTTAAATAGTATGAATAAATGCTAATATGAAGCTGAAAACATTGAAATAAATGCATTTTAGGAAAAGATTAAACATAGTTTTCTCATCTATGTACTTCTTTGTTAATATATTAACAGCACATGTCAAAAGGTTGTCAAAGGTTTTAAAAGTACTTGTCTCCAAGATAGCACAATGAGGATCTGTAAATTCTCTTCTATATTTTCAATTTTTAAAAGATTCATATAAATGTCAAAATGAAACTACAAACATTAAAATACATGCTTTTATGAGAAATATTTAAGCTTGGTTTTACATCTATGAATTTTCATTTTAAATATTAATAACCATTGTAAAACTTTCAACAATGTTTAAAAATATAGTTTACAACCAGAAAAGAAAATGTAGATAAAGAAATACGCGTTTAGATTTCATTTTCAAAAAGTATAAATAAATACCAAAATGAATGTCTACACATTGCAATAAATGCATTTTAGGAAAAGATTAAATATAGTTTTCTCATCTATGTACTACTTTGTTAATATATTAACAGTCCATGTTAAACGTTTGTCAGAGGTGGTTAAGCACTTTTCTTCAAGCAAATAAAATGGAGATCTGGAAATTCACGTCCACATTTCAATTTTGAAAAGATTTGGAAAAAGAAATTACAAACATAAAAATAAATGCTTTTTATAAAAATGTTTAAACATGCTTTCAGATCTATGAAACAGCACATGTAAAAAGTTTGTCAGAGGTTTTAAAAGTACTTTTCTACAAGAAAATAAAATGAAAATCCATAAATTCACTTCGACATTTCAATTTTAAAAAAGAATAACATAAATGTTAAAATGAAACAACAAACATTAAAATACAGGCTTCTTTGAGAAATGTTCAAACTTTAGTTCACATCTATGAATTTTCATGTTGAAGTATTAATACCCATTGTAAAACGTTTAAAAGAAGTTGAAAAATATACTTTACAACCTGAACACCAAATTAGATAAATAAATTCGTATTAAAATTTTAATTTTACAAAGTATGAATAAATGCTAATATGCAGCTGAAAATATTGAAATAAATGCATTTGAGGAAAAGATAGTTTTTTCATTTATGAACTAAGTTGTTTATATAGAAACAGTACATGTAAAACTTTTGTCAGAGGTTCTAAAGTACTTTTCTACAAGAAATTAAAATGTAGATCTCGAAATTCACATCCAGATTTCAATATTAAAAAAGAAAAATATAAATGGTGAAATGAAACTACAAACATAAAATTAAATGCATTTATGACAAATGTTTAAACATCTATGAATTTTCATGTTTAAATATTAAGACCACTTTTAAAAAGTTGAAAGAAGTAGAAAATGTACTTTACAAGCAGAAATCAAAATGTAGATAAAGAAATTCGCCTTTCAATTTCAATCTCAAACAGTATAAGTAAATGCTAATATGAAGCTGCAAAACGTTGAAATAAATGTTTTTAGTCAAAGATTAAACATAGTTTTCTCAGCTTTGAAGTACATTTTACATAGTTTAACAGCACATGTAAAAAGTTTGTCAGAGGTTTTAAAAGTACTTTTCTACAAGAAAATAAAATGTAGATCTGTAAATTCTCTTCTACATTTCAATTTTAAAAAAGAATAACATAAGTGTTAAAATGAAACTACAAGCATTAAAATACATGCTTTTTTGAGAAATGTTTAAACTTTAATTCACATCTATGAATTTTCATGTTTTAGTATTAATAGCCATTGTAAAACGTTTAAAAGTAGTTGAAAAACATACTTTACAATCTGAAAACCTAATTAGATCAAGAAATTCGTTCTTAAATTTCCATTTTAAATAGTATGAATAAATGCTAATATGAAGATGCAAAACGTTGAAATAAATGTTTTTATCAAAAGATTAAACATAGTTTTCTCAGCTTTGAAGTACATTGTACATAGTTTAACAGCACATGTAAAAAGTTTGTCCAAGGTTTTAAAAGTATTTGTCTCCAAGAAAGCACAATGTAGATCTGTAAATTCACTTCTACACTTTCAATTTTTAAAAGATTCATATAAATGTTAAAATGAAACTACAAACATTAAAATACATGCTTTTATGAGCAATATTTAAGCTTGGTTTTACATCTATGAATTTTCATTTTAAATATTAATAACCTTTGTAAAACTTTCAACAAAGTTTAAAAATGTAGTTTACAACCAGAAAAGAAAATGTAGATAAAGAAATACGCGTTTAGATTTCATTTTCAAAAAGTATAAATAAATACTAAAATGAAGGTCTACACATTGCTATAAATGCATTTTAGGAAAAGATTAAATATAGTTTTCTCATCTATGTACTACTTTGTTAATATATTAACAGTACATGTAAAACGTTTGTCAGAGGTGGGAAAGCACTTTACTTCAAGCAAATAAAATGGAGATCTGGAAATTCACGTCCACATTTCAATTTTGAAAATAATTGGTAAAAAGAAATTACAAACATAAAAATAAATGCATTTTATAAAAATGTTTAAACATGCTTTCAGATCTACGAAACAGCAGATTTAAAAAGTTTGTCAGAGGTTTTAAAAGTACTTTTCTACAAGAAAATTAAATGAAGATCCATAAATTCACTTCTACATTTCAATTTTAAAAAAGAATAACATAAATGTTAAAATGAAACAACAAACATTAAAATACAGGCTTCTTTGAGAAACGTTCAAACTTTAGTTCCCATCTATGAATTTTCATGTTGAAGTATTAATACCCATTGTAAAACGTTTAAAAGAAGTTGAAAAATATACTTTACAACCTGAACACCAAATTAGATAAATAAATTCGTATTAAAATTTTAATTTTACAAAGTATGAATAAATGCTAATATGCAGCTGAAAACATTGAAAAAATGCATTTGAGGAAAAGATAGTTTTTTCATTTATGAACTACGTTGTTTATATAGAAACAGTACATGTAAAACTTTTGTCAGAGGTTCTAAAGTACTTTTCTACAAGAAATTAAAATGTAGATCTCGAAATTCACATCTAGATTTCAATATTAAAAAAGAAAGATAATAATGGTGAAATGAAACTACAAACATAAAATTAAATGCATTTATGACAAATGTTTAAACATCTATGAATTTTCATGTTTAAATGTTAAGACCACTTTTAAAAAGTTGAAAGAAGTAGAAAATGTACTTTACAAGCAGAAATCAAAATGTAGATAAAGAAATTCGCCTTTCAATTTCAATCTCAAACAGTATATGTAAATGCTAATATGAAGCTGCAAAACGTTGAAATAAATGTTTTTAGCAAAAGATTAAACATAGTTTTCTCAGCTTTGAAGTACATTGTACATAGTTTAACAGCACATGTAAAAAGTTTGTCCAAGGTTTAAAAAGTACTTGTCTCCAAGAAAGCACAATTTAGAAGGTCCACACATTGCAATAAATGCATTTTAGGAAAAGATTAAATATAGTTTTCTCATCTATGTACTACTTTGTTAATATATTAACAGTACATGTAAAACGTTTGTCAGAGGTGGTAAAAAACTTTTCAACATGCAAATAAAATGGAGATCTGGAAATTAACGACCACATTTCAATTTTGAAAAGAATTGGTAAAAAGAAGTTACAAAATAAATATAAATGCTTTTTAAACAAATGTTTAATCAGGCTCTCACATCTATGAAACAGCACATGTAAAAAGATTGTCAGAGGTTTTAAAAGTACTTTTCTACAAGAAAATAAAATGTAGATCTGTAAATTCTCTTCTACATTTCAATTTTAAAAAAGAATAACATAAGTGTTAAAATGAAACTACAAGCATTAAAATACATGCTTCTTTGAGAAATGTTTAAACTTTATTTCACATCTATTAATTTTCATGTTTTATTATTAATAGCCATTGTAAGACGATTAAAAGAAGTTGAAAAACATTCTTTACAAACTGAAACCCAAATTAGATAAAGAAATTAGTTTTTAAATTTCAATTTTAAATAGTATGAATAAATGCTAATATGAAGCTGAAAACATTGAAATAAATGCATTTTAGGAAAAGATTAAACATAGTTTTCTCATCTATGTACTTCTTTGTTAATATATTAACAGCACATGTCAAAAGGTTGTCAAAGGTTTTAAAAGTACTTGTCTCCAAGATAGCACAATGAGGATCTGTAAATTCTCTTCTATATTTTCAATTTTTAAAAGATTCATATAAATGTCAAAATGAAACTACAAACATTAAAATACATGCTTTTATGAGAAATATTTAAGCTTGGTTTTACATCTATGAATTTTCATTTTAAATATTAATAACCATTGTAAAACTTTCAACAATGTTTAAAAATATAGTTTACAACCAGAAAAGAAAATGTAGATAAAGAAATACGCGTTTAGATTTCATTTTCAAAAAGTATAAATAAATACCAAAATGAAGGTCTACACATTGCAATAAATGCATTTTAGGAAAAGATTAAATATAGTTTTCTCATCTATGTACTACTTTGTTAATATATTAACAGTCCATGTTAAACGTTTGTCAGAGGTGGTTAAGCACTTTTCTTCAAGCAAATAAAATGGAGATCTGGAAATTCACGTCCACATTTCAATTTTGAAAAGATTTGGAAAAAGAAATTACAAACATAAAAATAAATGCTTTTTATAAAAATGTTTAAACATGCTTTCAGATCTATGAAACAGCACATGTAAAAAGTTTGTCAGAGGTTTTAAAAGTACTTTTCTACAAGAAAATAAAATGAAGATCCATAAATTCACTTCGACATTTCAATTTTAAAAAAGAATAACATAAATGTTAAAATGAAACAACAAACCTTAAAATACAGGCTTCTTTGAGAAATGTTCAAACATTAGTTCACATCTATGAATTTTCATGTTGAAGTATTAATACCCATTGTAAAACGTTTAAAAGAAGTTGAAAAATATACTTTACAACCTGAACACCAAATTAGATAAATAAATTCGTATTAAAATTTTAATTTTACAAAGTATGAATAAATGCTAATATGCAGCTGAAAATATTGAAATAAATGCATTTGAGGAGAAGATAGTTTTTTCATTTATGAACTAAGTTGTTTATATAGAAACAGTACATGTAAAACTTTTGTCAGAGGTTCTAAAGTACTTTTCTACAAGAAATTAAAATGTAGATCTCGAAATTCACATCCAGATTTCAATATTAAAAAAGAAAAATATAAATGGTGAAATGAAACTACAAACATAAAATTAAATGCATTTATGACAAATGTTTAAACATCTATGAATTTTCATGTTTAAATATTAAGACCACTTTTAAAAAGTTGAAAGAAGTAGAAAATGTACTTTACAAGCAGAAATCAAAATGTAGATAAAGAAATTCGCCTTTCAATTTCAATCTCAAACAGTATAAGTAAATGCTAATATGAAGCTGCAAAACGTTGAAATAAATGTTTTTAGTCAAAGATTAAACATAGTTTTCTCAGCTTTGAAGTACATTTTACATAGTTTAACAGCACATGTAAAAAGTTTGTCAGAGGTTTTAAAAGTACTTTTCTACAAGAAAATAAAATGTAGATCTGTAAATTCTCTTCTACATTTCAATTTTAAAAAAGAATAACATAAGTGTTAAAATGAAACTACAAGTCTTAAAATACATGCTTTTTTGAGAAATGTTTAAACTAATTCACATCTATGAATTTTCATGTTTTAGTATTAATAGCCATTGTAAAACGTTTAAAAGTAGTTGAAAAACATACTTTACAATCTGAAAACCTAATTAGATCAAGAAATTCGTTCTTAAATTTCCATTTTAAATAGTATGAATTAATGCTAATATGAAGATGCAAAACGTTGAAATAAATGTTTTTATCAAAAGATTAAACATAGTTTTCTCAGCTTTGAAGTACATTGTACATAGTTTAACAGCACATGTAAAAAGTTTGTCCAAGGTTTTAAAAGTATTTGTCTCCAAGAAAGCACAATGTAGATCTGTAAATTCACTTCTACACTTTCAATTTTTAAAAGATTCATATAAATGTTAAAATGAAACTACAAACATTAAAATACATGCTTTTATGAGCAATATTTAAGCTTGGTTTTACATCTATGAATTTTCATTTTAAATATTAATAACCTTTGTAAAATTTTCAACAAAGTTTAAAAATGTAGTTTACAACCAGAACAGAAAATGTAGATAAAGAAATACGCGTTTAGATTTCATTTTCAAAAAGTATAAATAAATACTAAAATGAAGGTCTACACATTGCTATAAATGCATTTTAGGAAAAGATTAAATATAGTTTTCTCATCTATGTACTACTTTGTTAATATATTAACAGTACATGTAAAACATTTGTCAGAGGTGGGAAAGCACTTTTCTTCAAGCAAATAAAATGGAGATCTGGAAATTCACGTCCACATTTCAATTTTGAAAATAATTGGTAAAAAGAAATTACAAACATAAAAATAAATGCATTTTATAAAAATGTTTAAACATGCTTTCAGATCTATGAAACAGCAGATTTAAAAAGTTTGTCAGAGGTTTTAAAAGTACTTTTCTACAAGAAAATTAAATGAAGATCCATAAATTCACTTCTACATTTCAATTTTAAAAAAGAATAACATAAATGTTAAAATGAAACAACAAACATTAAAATACAGGCTTCTTTGAGAAATGTTCAATCTTTAGTTCCCATCTATGAATTTTCATGTTGAAGTATTAATACCCATTGTAAAACGTTTAAAAGAAGTTGAAAAATATACTTTACAACCTGAACACCAAATTAGGTAAATAAATTCGTATTAAAATTTTAATTTTACAAAGTATGAATAAATGCTAATATGCAGCTGAAAACATTGAAAAAAATGCATTTGAGGAAAAGATAGTTTTTTCATTTATGAACTAAGTTGTTTATATAGAAACAGTACATGTAAAACTTTTGTCAGAGGTTCTAAAGTACTTTTCTACAAGAAATTAAAATGTAGATCTCGAAATTCACATCTAGATTTCAATATTAAAAAAGAAAGATATAAATGGTGAAATGAAACTACAAACATAAAATTAAATGCATTTATGACCAATGTTTAAACATCTATGAATTTTCATGTTTAAATGTTAAGACCACTTTTAAAAAGTTGAAAGAAGTAGAAAATGTACTTTACAAGCAGAAATCAAAATGTAGATAAAGAAATTCGCCTTTCAATTTCAATCTCAAACAGTATATGTAAATGCTAATATGAAGCTGCAAAACGTTGAAATAAATGTTTTTAGCAAAAGATTAAACATAGTTTTCTCAGCTTTGAAGTACATTGTACATAGTTTAACAGCACATGTAAAAAGTTTGTCCAAGGTTTTAAAAGTACATGTCTCCAAGAAAGCACAACTTAGATCTGTAAATTCACTTCTACACTTTCAATTTTTAAAAGATTCATATAAATGTTAAAATGAAACTACAAACATTAAAATACATGCTTTTATGAGAAATATTTAAGCTTGGTTTCACATCTATGAATTTTCATTTTAAATATTAATAACCTTTGTAAAACTTTCAACAAAGTTTACAAATGTAGTTTACAACCAGAAAAGAAAATGTAGATAAAGAAATACGCGTTTAGATTTCATTTTCAAAAAGTATAAATAAATACCAAAATGAAGGTCTACACATTGCAATAAATGCATTTTAGGAAAAGATTAAATATAGTTTTCTCATCTATGTACTACTTTGTTAATATATTAACAGTCCATGTTAAACGTTTGTCAGAGGTGGTTAAGCACTTTTCTTCAAGCAAATAAAATGGAGATCTGGAAATTCACGTCCACATTTCAATTTTGAAAAGATTTGAAAAAAGAAATTACAAACATAAAAATAAATGCTTTTTATAAAAATGTTTAAACATGCTTTCAGATCTATGAAACAGCACATGTAAAAAGTTTGTCAGAGGTTTTAAAAGTACTTTTCTACAAGAAAATAAAATGAAGATCCATAAATTCACTTCGACATTTCAATTTTAAAAAAGAATAACATAAATGTTAAAATGAAACAACAAACATTAAAATACAGGCTTCTTTGAGAAATGTTCAAACTTTAGTTCACATCTATGAATTTTCATGTTGAAGTATTAATACCCATTGTAAAACGTTTAAAAGAAGTTGAAAAATATACTTTACAACCTGAACACCAAATTAGATAAATAAATTCGTATTAAAATTTTAATTTTACAAAGTATGAATAAATGCTAATATGCAGCTGAAAATATTGAAATAAATGCATTTGAGGAAAAGATAGTTTTTTCATTTATGAACTAAGTTGTTTATATAGAAACAGTACATGTAAAACTTTTGTCAGAGGTTCTAAAGTACTTTTCTACAAGAAATTAAAATGTAGATCTCGAAATTCACATCCAGATTTCAATATTAAAAAAGAAAAATATAAATGGTGAAATGAAACTACAAACATAAAATTAAATGCATTTATGACAAATGTTTAAACATCTATGAATTTTCATGTTTAAATATTAAGACCACTTTTAAAAAGTTGAAAGAAGTAGAAAATGTACTTTACAAGCAGAAATCAAAATGTAGATAAAGAAATTCGCCTTTCAATTTCAATCTCAAACAGTATTAGTAAATGCTAATATGAAGCTGCAAAACGTTGAAATAAATGTTTTTTAGTCAAAGATTAAACATAGTTTTCTCAGCTTTGAAGTACATTTTACATAGTTTAACAGCACATGTAAAAAGTTTATCAGAGGTTTTAAAAGTACTTTTCTACAAGAAAATAAAATGTAGATCTGTAAATTCTCTTCTACATTTCAATTTTAAAAAAGTATAACATAAGTGTTAAAATGAAACTACAAGCCTTAAAATACATGCTTTTTTGAGAAATGTTTAAACTAATTCACATCTATGAATTTTCATGTTTTAGTATTAATAGCCATTGTAAAACGTTTAAAAGTAGTTGAAAAACATACTTTACAATCTGAAAACCTAATTAGATCAAGAAATTCGTTCTTAAATTTCCATTTTAAATAGTATGAATTAATGCTAATATGAAGATGCAAAACGTTGAAATAAATGTTTTTATCAAAAGATTAAACATAGTTTTCTCAGCTTTGAAGTACATTGTACATAGTTTAACAGCACATGTAAAAAGTTTGTCCAAGGTTTTAAAAGTATTTGTCTCCAAGAAAGCACAATGTAGATCTGTAAATTCACTTCTACACTTTCAATTTTTAAAAGATTCATATAAATGTTAAAATGAAACTACAAACATTAAAATACATGCTTTTATGAGCAATATTTAAGCTTGGTTTTACATCTATGAATTTTCATTTTAAATATTAATAACCTTTGTAAAATTTTCAACAAAGTTTAAAAATGTAGTTTACAACCAGAAAAGAAAATGTAGATAAAGAAATACGCGTTTAGATTTCATTTTCAAAAAGTATAAATAAATACTAAAATGAAGGTCTACACATTGCTATAAATGCATTTTAGGAAAAGATTAAATATAGTTTTCTCATCTATGTACTACTTTGTTAATATATTAACAGTACATGTAAAACGTTTGTCAGAGGTGGGAAAGCACTTTTCTTCAAGCAAATAAAATGGAGATCTGGAAATTCACGTCCACATTTCAATTTTGAAAATAATTGGTAAAAAGAAATTACAAACATAAAAATAAATGCATTTTATAAAAATGTTTAAACATGCTTTCAGATCTATGAAACAGCAGATTTAAAAAGTTTGTCAGAGGTTTTAAAAGTACTTTTCTACAAGAAAATTAAATGAAGATCCATAAATTCACTTCTACATTTCAATTTTAAAAAAGAATAACATAAATGTTAAAATGAAACAACAAACATTAAAATACAGGCTTCTTTGAGAAATGTTCAATCTTTAGTTCCCATCTATGAATTTTCATGTTGAAGTATTAATACCCATTGTAAAACGTTTAAAAGAAGTTGAAAAATATACTTTACAACCTGAACACCAAATTAGGTAAATGAATTCGTATTAAAATTTTAATTTTACAAAGTATGAATAAATGCTAATATGCAGCTGAAAACATTGAAAAAAATGCATTTGAGGAAAAGATAGTTTTTTCATTTATGAACTAAGTTGTTTATATAGAAACAGTACATGTAAAACTTTTGTCAGAGGTTCTAAAGTACTTTTCTACAAGAAATTAAAATGTAGATCTCGAAATTCACATCTAGATTTCAATATTAAAAAAGAAAGATATAAATGGTGAAATGAAACTACAAACATAAAATTAAATGCATTTATGACAAATGTTTAAACATCTATGAATTTTCATGTTTAAATGTTAAGACCACTTTTAAAAAGTTGAAAGAAGTAGAAAATGTACTTTACAAGCAGAAATCAAAATGTAGATAAAGAAATTCGCCTTTCAATTTCAATCTCAAACAGTATATGTAAATGCTAATATGAAGCTGCAAAACGTTGAAATAAATGTTTTTAGCAAAAGATTAAACATAGTTTTCTCAGCTTTGAAGTACATTGTACATAGTTTAACAGCACATGTAAAAAGTTTGTCCAAGGTTTTAAAAGTACATGTCTCCAAGAAAGCACAACTTAGATCTGTAAATTCACTTCTACACTTTCAATTTTTAAAAGATTCATATAAATGTTAAAATGAAACTACAAACATTAAAATACATGCTTTTATGAGAAATATTTAAGCTTGGTTTCACATCTATGAATTTTCATTTTAAATATTAATAACCTTTGTAAAACTTTCAACAAAGTTTACAAATGTAGTTTACAACCAGAAAAGAAAATGTAGATAAAGAAATACGCGTTTAGATTTCATTTTCAAAAAGTATAAATAAATACCAAAATGAAGGTCTACACATTGCAATAAATGCATTTTAGGAAAAGATTAAATATAGTTTTCTCATCTATGTACTACTTTGTTAATATATTAACATTACATGTAAAACGTTTGTCAGAGGTGGTAAAGCACTTTTCTTCAAGCAAATAAAATGGAGATCTGGAAATTCACGTCCACATTTCAATTTTGAAAATAATTGGTAAAAAGAAATTACAAACATAAAAATAAATGCATTTTATAAAAATGTTTAAACATGCTTTCAGATCTATGAAACAGCAGATTTAAAAAGTTTGTCAGAGGTTTTAAAAGTACTTTTCTACAAGAAAATTAAATGAAGATCCATAAATTCACTTCTACATTTCAATTTTAAAAAAGAATAACATAAAAGTTAAAATGAAACAACAAACATTAAAATACAGGCTTCTTTGAGAAATGTTCAAACTTTAGTTCCCATCTATGAATTTTCATGTTGAAGTATTAATACCCATTGTAAAACGTTTAAAAGAAGTTGAAAAATATACTTTACAACCTGAACACCAAATTAGATAAATAAATTCGTATTAAAATTTTAATTTTACAAAGTATGAATAAATGCTAATATGCAGCTGAAAACATTGAAAAAAATGCATTTGAGGAAAAGATAGTTTTTTCATTTATGAACTAAGTTGTTTATATAGAAACAGTACATGTAAAACTTTTGTCAGAGGTTCTAAAGTACTTTTCTACAAGAAATTAAAATGTAGATCTCGAAATTCACATCCAGATTTCAATATTAAAAAAGAAAAATATAAATGGTGAAATGAAACTACAAACATAAAATTAAATGCATTTATGACAAATGTTTAAACATCTATGAATTTTCATGTTTAAATATTAAGACCACTTTTAAAAAGTTGAAAGAAGTAGAAAATGTACTTTACAAGCAGAAATCAAAATGTATATAGAAATTCGCCTTTCAATTTCAATCTCAAACAGTATAAGTAAATGCTAATATGAAGCTGCAAAACGTTGAAATAAATGTTTTTAGTCAAAGATTAAACATAGTTTTCTCAGCTTTGAAGTACATTTTACATAGTTTAACAGCACATGTAAAAAGTTTGTCAGAGGTTTTAAAAGTACTTTTCTACAAGAAAATAAAATGTAGATCTGTAAATTCTCTTCTACATTTCAATTTTAAAAAAGAATAACATAAGTGTTAAAATGAAACTACAAGCATTAAAATACATGCTTTTTTGAGAAATGTTTAAACTTTAATTCACATCTATGAATTTTCATGTTTTAGTATTAATAGCCATTGTAAAACGTTTAAAAGTAGTTGAAAAACATACTTTACAATCTGAAAACCTAATTAGATCAAGAAATTCGTTCTTAAATTTCCATTTTAAATAGTATGAATAAATGCTAATATGAAGATGCAAAACGTTGAAATAAATGTTTTTATCAAAAGATTAAACATAGTTTTCTCAGCTTTGAAGTACATTGTACATAGTTTAACAGCACATGTAAAAAGTTTGTCCAAGGTTTTAAAAGTACTTGTCTCCAAGAAAGCACAATGTAGATCTGTAAATTCACTTCTACACTTTCAATTTTTAAAAGATTCATATAAATGTTAAAATGAAACTACAAACATTAAAATACATGCTTTTATGAGCAATATTTAAGCTTGGTTTTACATCTATGAATTTTCATTTTAAATATTAATAACCTTTGTAAAACTTTCAACAAAGTTTAAAAATGTAGTTTACAACCAGAAAAGAAAATGTAGATAAAGAAATACGCGTTTAGATTTCATTTTCAAAAAGTATAAATAAATACTAAAATGAAGGTCTACACATTGCTATAAATGCATTTTAGGAAAAGATTAAATATAGTTTTCTCATCTATGTACTACTTTGTTAATATATTAACAGTACATGTAAAACGTTTGTCAGAGGTGGGAAAGCACTTTACTTCAAGCAAATAAAATGGAGATCTGGAAATTCACGTCCACATTTCAATTTTGAAAATAATTGGTAAAAAGAAATTACAAACATAAAAATAAATGCATTTTATAAAAATGTTTAAACATGCTTTCAGATCTATGAAACAACAGATTTAAAAAGATTGTCAGAGGTTTTAAAAGTACTTTTCTACAAGAAAATAAAATGAAGATCCATAAATTCACTTCGACATTTCAATTTTAAAAAAGAATAACATAAGTGTTAAAATGAAACTACAAGCATTAAAATACATGCTTTTTTGAGAAATGTTTAAACTTTAATTCACATCTATGAATTTTCATGTTTTAGTATTAATAGCCATTGTAAAACGTTTAAAAGTAGTTGAAAAACATACTTTACAATCTGAAAACCTAATTAGATCAAGAAATTCGTTCTTAAATTTCCATTTTAAATAGTATGAATAAATGCTAATATGAAGATGCAAAACGTTGAAATAAATGTTTTTATCAAAAGATTAAACATAGTTTTCTCAGCTTTGAAGTACATTGTACATAGTTTAACAGCACATGTAAAAAGTTTGTCCAAGGTTTTAAAAGTATTTGTCTCCAAGAAAGCACAATGTAGATCTGTAAATTCACTTCTACACTTTCAATTTTTAAAAGATTCATATAAATGTTAAAATGAAACTACAAACATTAAAATACATGCTTTTATGAGCAATATTTAAGCTTGGTTTTACATCTATGAATTTTCATTTTAAATATTAATAACCTTTGTAAAATTTTCAACAAAGTTTAAAAATGTAGTTTACAACCAGAAAAGAAAATGTAGATAAAGAAATACGCGTTTAGATTTCATTTTCAAAAAGTATAAATAAATACTAAAATGAAGGTCTACACATTGCTATAAATGCATTTTAGGAAAAGATTAAATATAGTTTTCTCATCTATGTACTACTTTGTTAATATATTAACAGTACATGTAAAACGTTTGTCAGAGGTGGGAAAGCACTTTTCTTCAAGCAAATAAAATGGAGATCTGGAAATTCACGTCCACATTTCAATTTTGAAAATAATTGGTAAAAAGAAATTACAAACATAAAAATAAATGCATTTTATAAAAATGTTTAAACATGCTTTCAGATCTATGAAACAGCAGATTTAAAAAGTTTGTCAGAGGTTTTAAAAGTACTTTTCTACAAGAAAATTAAATGAAGATCCATCAATTCACTTCTACATTTCAATTTTAAAAAAGAATAACATAAATGTTAAAATGAAACAACAAACATTAAAATACAGGCTTCTTTGAGAAATGTTCAATCTTTAGTTCCCATCTATGAATTTTCATGTTGAAGTATTAATACCCATTGTAAAACGTTTAAAAGAAGTTGAAAAATATACTTTACAACCTGAACACCAAATTAGGTAAATAAATTCGTATTAAAATTTTAATTTTACAAAATATGAATAAATGCTAATATGCAGCTGAAAACATTGAAAAAAATGCATTTGAGGAAAAGATAGTTTTTTCATTTATGAACTAAGTTGTTTATATAGAAACAGTACATGTAAAACTTTTGTCAGAGGTTCTAAAGTACTTTTCTACAAGAAATTAAAATGTAGATCTCGAAATTCACATCTAGATTTCAATATTAAAAAAGAAAGATATAAATGGTGAAATGAAACTACAAACATAAAATTAAATGCATTTATGACAAATGTTTAAACATCTATGAATTTTCATGTTTAAATGTTAAGACCACTTTTAAAAAGTTGAAAGAAGTAGAAAATGTACTTTACAAGCAGAAATCAAAATGTAGATAAAGAAATTCGCCTTTCAATTTCAATCTCAAACAGTATATGTAAATGCTAATATGAAGCTGCAAAACGTTGAAATAAATGTTTTTAGCAAAAGATTAAACATAGTTTTCTCAGCTTTGAAGTACATTGTACATAGTTTAACAGCACATGTAAAAAGTTTGTCCAAGGTTTTAAAAGTACATGTCTCCAAGAAAGCACAACTTAGATCTGTAAATTCACTTCTACACTTTCAATTTTTAAAAGATTCATATAAATGTTAAAATGAAACTACAAACATTAAAATACATGCTTTTATGAGAAATATTTAAGCTTGGTTTCACATCTATGAATTTTCATTTTAAATATTAATAACCTTTGTAAAACTTTCAACAAAGTTTACAAATGTAGTTTACAACCAGAAAAGAAAATGTAGATAAAGAAATATGCGTTTAGATTTCATTTTCAAAAAGTATAAATAAATACCAAAATGAAGGTCTACACATTGCAATAAATGCATTTTAGGAAAAGATTAAATATAGTTTTCTCATCTATGTACTACTTTGTTAATATATTAACAGTACATGTAAAACGTTTGTCAGAGGTGGTAAAGCACTTTTCTTCAAGCAAATAAAATGGAGATCTGGAAATTCACGTCCACATTTCAATTTTGAAAATAATTGGTAAAAAGAAATTACAAACATAAAAATAAATGCATTTTATAAAAATGTTTAAACATGCTTTCAGATCTATGAAACAGCAGATTTAAAAAGTTTGTCAGAGGTTTTAAAAGTACTTTTCTACAAGAAAATTAAATGAAGATCCATAAATTCACTTCTACATTTCAATTTTAAAAAAGAATAACATAAAAGTTAAAATGAAACAACAAACATTAAAATACAGGCTTCTTTGAGAAATGTTCAAACTTTAGTTCCCATCTATGAATTTTCATGTTGAAGTATTAATACCCATTGTAAAACGTTTAAAAGAAGTTGAAAAATATACTTTACAACCTGAACACCAAATTAGATAAATAAATTCGTATTAAAATTTTAATTTTACAAAGTATGAATAAATGCTAATATGCAGCTGAAAACATTGAAAAAAATGCATTTGAGGAAAAGATAGTTTTTTTCATTTATGAACTAAGTTGTTTATATAGAAACAGTACATGTAAAACTTTTGTCAGAGGTTCTAAAGTACTTTTCTACAAGAAATTAAAATGTAGATCTCGAAATTCACATCTAGATTTCAATATTAAAAAAGAAAGATATAAATGGTGAAATGAAACTACAAACATAAAATTAAATGCATTTATGACAAATGTTTAAACATCTATGAATTTTCATGTTTAAATGTTAAGACCACTTTTAAAAAGTTGAAAGAAGTAGAAAATGTACTTTACAAGCAGAAATCAAAATGTAGATAAAGAAATTCGCCTTTCAATTTCAATCTCAAACAGTATATGTAAATGCTAATATGAAGCTGCAAAACGTTGAAATAAATGTTTTTAGCAAAAGATTAAACATAGTTTTCTCAGCTTTGAAGTATATTGTACATAGTTTAACAGCACATGTAAAAAGTTTGTCCAAGGTTTTAAAAGTACTTGTCTCCAAGAAAGCACAATTTAGAAGGTCCACACATTGCAATAAATGCATTTTAGGAAAAGATTAAATATAGTTTTCTCATCTATGTACTACTTTGTTAATATATTAACAGTACATGTAAAACGTTTGTCAGAGGTGGTAAAAAACTTTTCTACAAGCAAATAAAATGGAGATCTGGAAATTAACGACCACATTTCAATTTTGAAAAGAATTGGTAAAAAGAAGTTACAAAATAAAAATAAATGCTTTTTAAACAAATGTTTAATCAGGCTCTCACATCTATGAAACAGCACATGTAAAAAGATTGTCAGAGGTTTTAAAAGTACTTTTCTACAAGAAAATAAAATATAGATCTGTAAATTCTCTTCTACATTTCAATTTTAAAAAAGAATAACATAAGTGTTAAAATGAAACTACAAGCATTAAAATACATGCTTTTTTGAGAAATGTTTAAACTTTATTTCCCATCTATTAATTTTCATGTTTTATTATTAATAGCCATTGTAAGACGATTAAAAGAAGTTGAAAAACATTCTTTACAAATTGAAATCCAAATTAGATAAAGAAATTAGTTTTTAAATTTCAATTTTAAATAGTATGAATAAATGCTAATATGAAGCTGAAAACATTGAAATAAATGCATTTTAGGAAAAGATTAAACATAGTTTTCTCATCTATGTACTTCTTTGTTAATATATTAACAGCACATGTCAAAAGGTTGTCAAAGGTTTTAAAAGTACTTGTCTCCAAGATAGCACAATGAGGATCTGTAAATTCTCTTCTATATTTTCAATTTTTAAAAGATTCATATAAATGTCAAAATGAAACTACAAACATTAAAATACATGCTTTTATGAGAAATATTTAAGCTTGGTTTTACATCTATGAATTTTCATTTTAAATATTAATAACCATTGTAAAACTTTCAACAATGTTTAAAAATATAGTTTACAACCAGAAAAGAAAATGTAGATAAAGAAATACGCGTTTAGATTTCATTTTCAAAAAGTATAAATAAATACCAAAATGAATGTCTACACATTGCAATAAATGCATTTTAGGAAAAGATTAAATATAGTTTTCTCATCTATGTACTACTTTGTTAATATATTAACAGTCCATGTAAAACGTTTGTCAGAGGTGGGAAAGCACTTTACTTCAAGCAAATAAAATGGAGATCTGGAAATTCACGTCCACATTTCAATTTTGAAAATAATTGGTAAAAAGAAATTACAAACATAAAAATAAATGCATTTTATAAAAATGTTTAAACATGCTTTCAGATCTATAAAACAACAGATTTAAAAAGATTGTCAGAGGTTTTAAAAGTACTTTTCTACAAGAAAATAAAATGAAGATCCATAAATTCACTTCGACATTTCAATTTTAAAAAAGAATAACATAAGTGTTAAAATGAAACTACAAGCATTAAAATACATGCTTTTTTGAGAAATGTTTAAACTTTAATTCACATCTATGAATTTTCATGTTTTAGTATTAATAGCCATTGTAAAACGTTTAAAAGTAGTTGAAAAACATACTTTACAATCTGAAAACCTAATTAGATCAAGAAATTCGTTCTTAAATTTCCATTTTAAATAGTATGAATAAATGCTAATATGAAGATGCAAAACGTTGAAATAAATGTTTTTATCAAAAGATTAAACATAGTTTTCTCAGCTTTGAAGTACATTGTACATAGTTTAACAGCACATGTAAAAAGTTTGTCCAAGGTTTTAAAAGTATTTGTCTCCAAGAAAGCACAATGTAGATCTGTAAATTCACTTCTACACTTTCAATTTTTAAAAGATTCATATAAATGTTAAAATGAAACTACAAACATTAAAATACATGCTTTTATGAGCAATATTTAAGCTTGGTTTTACATCTATGAATTTTCATTTTAAATATTAATAACCTTTGTAAAATTTTCAACAAAGTTTAAAAATGTAGTTTACAACCAGAAAAGAAAATGTAGATAAAGAAATACGCGTTTAGATTTCATTTTCAAAAAGTATAAATAAATACTAAAATGAAGGTCTACACATTGCTATAAATGCATTTTAGGAAAAGATTAAATATAGTTTTCTCATCTATGTACTACTTTGTTAATATATTAACAGTACATGTAAAACGTTTGTCAGAGGTGGGAAAGCACTTTTCTTCAAGCAAATAAAATGGAGATCTGGAAATTCACGTCCACATTTCAATTTTGAAAATAATTGGTAAAAAGAAATTACAAACATAAAAATAAATGCATTTTATAAAAATGTTTAAACATGCTTTCAGATCTATGAAACAGCAGATTTAAAAAGTTTGTCAGAGGTTTTAAAAGTACTTTTCTACAAGAAAATTAAATGAAGATCCATCAATTCACTTCTACATTTCAATTTTAAAAAAGAATAACATAAATGTTAAAATGAAACAACAAACATTAAAATACAGGCTTCTTTGAGAAATGTTCAATCTTTAGTTCCCATCTATGAATTTTCATGTTGAAGTATTAATACCCATTGTAAAACGTTTAAAAGAAGTTGAAAAATATACTTTACAACCTGAACACCAAATTAGGTAAATAAATTCGTATTAAAATTTTAATTTTACAAAATATGAATAAATGCTAATATGCAGCTGAAAACATTGAAAAAAATGCATTTGAGGAAAAGATAGTTTTTTCATTTATGAACTAAGTTGTTTATATAGAAACAGTACATGTAAAACTTTTGTCAGAGGTTCTAAAGTACTTTTCTACAAGAAATTAAAATGTAGATCTCGAAATTCACATCTAGATTTCAATATTAAAAAAGAAAGATATAAATGGTGAAATGAAACTACAAACATAAAATTAAATGCATTTATGACAAATGTTTAAACATCTATGAATTTTCATGTTTAAATGTTAAGACCACTTTTAAAAAGTTGAAAGAAGTAGAAAATGTACTTTACAAGCAGAAATCAAAATGTAGATAAAGAAATTCGCCTTTCAATTTCAATCTCAAACAGTATATGTAAATGCTAATATGAAGCTGCAAAACGTTGAAATAAATGTTTTTAGCAAAAGATTAAACATAGTTTTCTCAGCTTTGAAGTACATTGTACATAGTTTAACAGCACATGTAAAAAGTTTGTCCAAGGTTTTAAAAGTACATGTCTCCAAGAAAGCACAACTTAGATCTGTAAATTCATTTCTACACTTTCAATTTTTAAAAGATTCATATAAATGTTAAAATGAAACTACAAACATTAAAATACATGCTTTTATGAGAAATATTTAAGCTTGGTTTCACATCTATGAATTTTCATTTTAAATATTAATAACCTTTGTAAAACTTTCAACAAAGTTTACAAATGTAGTTTACAACCAGAAAAGAAAATGTAGATAAAGAAATACGCGTTTAGATTTCATTTTCAAAAAGTATAAATAAATACCAAAATGAAGGTCTACACATTGCAATAAATGCATTTTAGGAAAAGATTAAATATAGTTTTCTCATCTATGTACTACTTTGTTAATATATTAACAGTACATGTAAAACGTTTGTCAGAGGTGGTAAAGCACTTTTCTTCAAGCAAATAAAATGGAGATCTGGAAATTCACGTCCACATTTCAATTTTGAAAATAATTGGTAAAAAGAAATTACAAACATAAAAATAAATGCATTTTATAAAAATGTTTAAACATGCTTTCAGATCTATGAAACAGCAGATTTAAAAAGTTTGTCAGAGGTTTTAAAAGTACTTTTCTACAAGAAAATTAAATGAAGATCCATAAATTCACTTCTACATTTCAATTTTAAAAAAGAATAACATAAAAGTTAAAATGAAACAACAAACATTAAAATACAGGCTTCTTTGAGAAATGTTCAAACTTTAGTTCCCATCTATGAATTTTCATGTTGAAGTATTAATACCCATTGTAAAACGTTTAAAAGAAGTTGAAAAATATACTTTACAACCTGAACACCAAATTAGATAAATAAATTCGTATTAAAATTTTAATTTTACAAAGTATGAATAAATGCTAATATGCAGCTGAAAACATTGAAAAAAATGCATTTGAGGAAAAGATAGTTTTTTTCATTTATGAACTAAGTTGTTTATATAGAAACAGTACATGTAAAACTTTTGTCAGAGGTTCTAAAGTACTTTTCTACAAGAAATTAAAATGTAGATCTCGAAATTCACATCTAGATTTCAATATTAAAAAAGAAAGATATAAATGGTGAAATGAAACTACAAACATAAAATTAAATGCATTTATGACAAATGTTTAAACATCTATGAATTTTCATGTTTAAATGTTAAGACCACTTTTAAAAAGTTGAAAGAAGTAGAAAATGTACTTTACAAGCAGAAATCAAAATGTAGATAAAGAAATTCGCCTTTCAATTTCAATCTCAAACAGTATATGTAAATGCTAATATGAAGCTGCAAAACGTTGAAATAAATGTTTTTAGCAAAAGATTAAACATAGTTTTCTCAGCTTTGAAGTATATTGTACATAGTTTAACAGCACATGTAAAAAGTTTGTCCAAGGTTTTAAAAGTACTTGTCTCCAAGAAAGCACAATTTAGAAGGTCCACACATTGCAATAAATGCATTTTAGGAAAAGATTAAATATAGTTTTCTCATCTATGTACTACTTTGTTAATATATTAACAGTACATGTAAAACGTTTGTCAGAGGTGGTAAAAAACTTTTCTACAAGCAAATAAAATGGAGATCTGGAAATTAACGACCACATTTCAATTTTGAAAAGAATTGGTAAAAAGAAGTTACAAAATAAAAATAAATGCTTTTTAAACAAATGTTTAATCAGGCTCTCACATCTATGAAACAGCACATGTAAAAAGATTGTCAGAGGTTTTAAAAGTACTTTTCTACAAGAAAATAAAATGTAGATCTGTAAATTCTCTTCTACATTTCAATTTTAAAAAAGAATAACATAAGTGTTAAAATGAAACTACAAGCATTAAAATACATGCTTCTTTGAGAAATGTTTAAACTTTATTTCCCATCTATTAATTTTCATGTTTTATTATTAATAGCCATTGTAAGACGATTAAAAGAAGTTGAAAAACATTCTTTACAAACTGAAACCCAAATTAGATAAAGAAATTAGTTTTTAAATTTCAATTTTAAATAGTATGAATAAATGCTAATATGAAGCTGAAAACATTGAAATAAATGCATTTTAGGAAAAGATTAAACATAGTTTTCTCATCTATGTACTTCTTTGTTAATATATTAACAGCACATGTCAAAAGGTTGTCAAAGGTTTTAAAAGTACTTGTCTCCAAGATAGCACAATGAGGATCTGTAAATTCTCTTCTATATTTTCAATTTTTGAAAGATTCATATAAATATCAAAATGAAACTACAAACATTAAAATACATGCTTTTATGAGAAATATTTAAGCTTGGTTTTACATCTATGAATTTTCATTTTAAATATTAATAACCATTGTAAAACTTTCAACAATGTTTAAAAATATAGTTTACAACCAGAAAAGAAAATGTAGATAAAGAAATACGCGTTTAGATTTCATTTTCAAAAAGTATAAATAAATACCAAAATGAATGTCTACACATTGCAATAAATGCATTTTAGGAAAAGATTAAATATAGTTTTCTCATCTATGTACTACTTTGTTAATATATTAACAGTCCATGTTAAACGTTTGTCAGAGGTGGTTAAGCACTTTTCTTCAAGCAAATAAAATGGAGATCTGGAAATTCACGTCCACATTTCAATTTTGAAAAGATTTGGAAAAAGAAATTACAAACATAAAAATAAATGCTTTTTTATAAAAATGTTTAAACATGCTTTCAGATCTATGAAACAGCACATGTAAAAAGTTTGTCAGAGGTTTTAAAAGTACTTTTCTACAAGAAAATAAAATGAAGATCCATAAATTCACTTCGACATTTCAATTTTAAAAAAGAATAACATAAATGTTAAAATGAAACAACAAACATTAAAATACAGGCTTCTTTGAGAAATGTTCAAACTTTAGTTCACATCTATGAATTTTCATGTTGAAGTATTAATAGCCATTGTAAAACGTTTAAAAGAAGTTGAAAAATATACTTTACAACCTGAACACCAAATTAGATAAATAAATTCGTATTAAAATTTTAATTTTACAAAGTATGAATAAATGCTAATATGCAGCTGAAAATATTGAAATAAATGCATTTGAGGAAAAGATAGTTTTTTCATTTATGAACTAAGTTGTTTATATAGAAACAGTACATGTAAAACTTTTGTCAGAGGTTCTAAAGTACTTTTCTACAAGAAATTAAAATGTAGATCTCGAAATTCACATCCAGATTTCAATATTAAAAAAGAAAAATATAAATGGTGAAATGAAACTACAAACATAAAATTAAATGCATTTATGACAAATGTTTAAACATCTATGAATTTTCATGTTTAAATATTAAGACCACTTTTAAAAAGTTGAAAGAAGTAGAAAATGTACTTTACAAGCAGAAATCAAAATGTAGATAAAGAAATTCGCCTTTCAATTTCAATCTCAAACAGTATAAGTAAATGCTAATATGAAGCTGCAAAACGTTGAAATAAATGTTTTTAGTCAAAGATTAAACATAGTTTTCTCAGCTTTGAAGTACATTTTACATAGTTTAACAGCACATGTAAAAAGTTTGTCAGAGGTTTTAAAAGTACTTTTCTACAAGAAAATAAAATGTAGATCTGTAAATTCTCTTCTACATTTCAATTTTAAAAAAGAATAACATAAGTGTTAAAATGAAACTACAAGCATTAAAATACATGCTTTTTTGAGAAATGTTTAAACTTTAATTCACATCTATGAATTTTCATGTTTTAGTATTAATAGCCATTGTAAAACGTTTAAAAGTAGTTGAAAAACATACTTTACAATCTGAAAACCTAATTAGATCAAGAAATTCGTTCTTAAATTTCCATTTTAAATAGTATGAATAAATGCTAATATGAAGATGCAAAACGTTGAAATAAATGTTTTTATCAAAAGATTAAACATAGTTTTCTCAGCTTTGAAGTACATTGTACATAGTTTAACAGCACATGTAAAAAGTTTGTCCAAGGTTTTAAAAGTATTTGTCTCCAAGAAAGCACAATGTAGATCTGTAAATTCACTTCTACACTTACAATTTTTAAAAGATTCATATAAATGTTAAAATGAAACTACAAACATTAAAATACATGCTTTTATGAGCAATATTTAAGCTTGGTTTTACATCTATGAATTTTCATTTTAAATATTAATAACCTTTGTAAAACTTTCAACAAAGTTTAAAAATGTAGTTTACAACCAGAAAAGAAAATGTAGATAAAGAAATACGCGTTTAGATTTCATTTTCAAAAAGTATAAATAAATACCAAAATGAATGTCTACACATTGCAATAAATGCATTTTAGGAAAAGATTAAATATAGTTTTCTCATCTATGTACTACTTTGTTAATATATTAACAGTCCATGTTAAACGTTTGTCAGAGGTGGTTAAGCACTTTTCTTCAAGCAAATAAAATGGAGATCTGGAAATTCACGTCCACATTTCAATTTTGAAAAGATTTGGAAAAAGAAATTACAAACATAAAAATAAATGCTTTTTTATAAAAATGTTTAAACATGCTTTCAGATCTATGAAACAGCACATGTAAAAAGTTTGTCAGAGGTTTTAAAAGTACTTTTCTACAAGAAAATAAAATGAAGATCCATAAATTCACTTCGACATTTCAATTTTAAAAAAGAATAACATAAATGTTAAAATGAAACAACAAACATTAAAATACAGGCTTCTTTGAGAAATGTTCAAACTTTAGTTCACATCTATGAATTTTCATGTTGAAGTATTAATAGCCATTGTAAAACGTTTAAAAGAAGTTGAAAAATATACTTTACAACCTGAACACCAAATTAGATAAATAAATTCGTATTAAAATTTTAATTTTACAAAGTATGAATAAATGCTAATATGCAGCTGAAAATATTGAAATAAATGCATTTGAGGAAAAGATAGTTTTTTCATTTATGAACTAAGTTGTTTATATAGAAACAGTACATGTAAAACTTTTGTCAGAGGTTCTAAAGTACTTTTCTACAAGAAATTAAAATGTAGATCTCGAAATTCACATCCAGATTTCAATATTAAAAAAGAAAAATATAAATGGTGAAATGAAACTACAAACATAAAATTAAATGCATTTATGACAAATGTTTAAACATCTATGAATTTTCATGTTTAAATATTAAGACCACTTTTAAAAAGTTGAAAGAAGTAGAAAATGTACTTTACAAGCAGAAATCAAAATGTAGATAAAGAAATTCGCCTTTCAATTTCAATCTCAAACAGTATAAGTAAATGCTAATATGAAGCTGCAAAACGTTGAAATAAATGTTTTTAGTCAAAGATTAAACATAGTTTTCTCAGCTTTGAAGTACATTTTACATAGTTTAACAGCACATGTAAAAAGTTTGTCAGAGGTTTTAAAAGTACTTTTCTACAAGAAAATAAAATGTAGATCTGTAAATTCTCTTCTACATTTCAATTTTAAAAAAGAATAACATAAGTGTTAAAATGAAACTACAAGCATTAAAATACATGCTTTTTTGAGAAATGTTTAAACTTTAATTCACATCTATGAATTTTCATGTTTTAGTATTAATAGCCATTGTAAAACGTTTAAAAGTAGTTGAAAAACATACTTTACAATCTGAAAACCTAATTAGATCAAGAAATTCGTTCTTAAATTTCCATTTTAAATAGTATGAATAAATGCTAATATGAAGATGCAAAACGTTGAAATAAATGTTTTTATCAAAAGATTAAACATAGTTTTCTCAGCTTTGAAGTACATTGTACATAGTTTAACAGCACATGTAAAAAGTTTGTCCAAGGTTTTAAAAGTATTTGTCTCCAAGAAAGCACAATGTAGATCTGTAAATTCACTTCTACACTTTCAATTTTTAAAAGATTCATATAAATGTTAAAATGAAACTACAAACATTAAAATACATGCTTTTATGAGCAATATTTAAGCTTGGTTTTACATCTATGAATTTTCATTTTAAATATTAATAACCTTTGTAAAACTTTCAACAAAGTTTAAAAATGTAGTTTACAACCAGAAAAGAAAATGTAGATAAAGAAATACGCGTTTAGATTTCATTTTCAAAAAGTATAAATAAATACTAAAATGAAGGTCTACACATTGCTATAAATGCATTTTAGGAAAAGATTAAATATAGTTTTCTCATCTATGTACTACTTTGTTAATATATTAACAGTACATGTAAAACGTTTGTCAGAGGTGGGAAAGCACTTTACTTCAAGCAAATAAAATGGAGATCTGGAAATTCACGTCCACATTTCAATTTTGAAAATAATTGGTAAAAAGAAATTACAAACATAAAAATAAATGCATTTTATAAAAATGTTTAAACATGCTTTCAGATCTATGAAACAGCAGATTTAAAAAGTTTGTCAGAGGTTTTAAAAGTACTTTTCTACAAGAAAATTAAATGAAGATCCATAAATTCACTTCTACATTTCAATTTTAAAAAAGAATAACATAAATGTTAAAATGAAACAACAAACATTAAAATACAGGCTTCTTTGAGAAACGTTCAAACTTTAGTTCCCATCTATGAATTTTCATGTTGAAGTATTAATACCCATTGTAAAACGTTTAAAAGAAGTTGAAAAATATACTTTACAACCTGAACACCAAATTAGATAAATAAATTCGTATTAAAATTTTAATTTTACAAAGTATGAATAAATGCTAATATGCAGCTGAAAACATTGAAAAAATGCATTTGAGGAAAAGATAGTTTTTTCATTTATGAACTACGTTGTTTATATAGAAACAGTACATGTAAAACTTTTGTCAGAGGTTCTAAAGTACTTTTCTACAAGAAATTAAAATGTAGATCTCGAAATTCACATCTAGATTTCAATATTAAAAAAGAAAGATATAAATGGTGAAATGAAACTACAAACATAAAATTAAATGCATTTATGACAAATGTTTAAACATCTATGAATTTTCATGTTTAAATGTTAAGACCACTTTTAAAAAGTTGAAAGAAGTAGAAAATGTACTTTACAAGCAGAAATCAAAATGTAGATAAAGAAATTCGCCTTTCAATTTCAATCTCAAACAGTATATGTAAATGCTAATATGAAGCTGCAAAACGTTGAAATAAATGTTTTTAGCAAAAGATTAAACATAGTTTTCTCAGCTTTGAAGTACATTGTACATAGTTTAACAGCACATGTAAAAAGTTTGTCCAAGGTTTAAAAAGTACTTGTCTCCAAGAAAGCACAATTTAGAAGGTCCACACATTGCAATAAATGCATTTTAGGAAAAGATTAAATATAGTTTTCTCATCTATGTACTACTTTGTTAATATATTAACAGTACATGTAAAACGTTTGTCAGAGGTGGTAAAAAACTTTTCAACATGCAAATAAAATGGAGATCTGGAAATTAACGACCACATTTCAATTTTGAAAAGAATTGGTAAAAAGAAGTTACAAAATAAATATAAATGCTTTTTAAACAAATGTTTAATCAGGCTCTCACATCTATGAAACAGCACATGTAAAAAGATTGTCAGAGGTTTTAAAAGTACTTTTCTACAAGAAAATAAAATGTAGATCTGTAAATTCTCTTCTACATTTCAATTTTAAAAAAGAATAACATAAATGTTAAAATGAAACTACAAGCATTAAAATACATGCTTCTTTGAGAAATGTTTAAACTTTATTTCACATCTATTAATTTTCATGTTTTATTATTAATAGCCATTGTAAGACGATTAAAAGAAGTTGAAAAACATTCTTTACAAACTGAAACCCAAATTAGATAAAGAAATTAGTTTTTAAATTTCAATTTTAAATAGTATGAATAAATGCTAATATGAAGCTGAAAACATTGAAATAAATGCATTTTAGGAAAAGATTAAACATAGTTTTCTCATCTATGTACTTCTTTGTTAATATATTAACAGCACATGTCAAAAGGTTGTCAAAGGTTTTAAAAGTACTTGTCTCCAAGATAGCACAATGAGGATCTGTAAATTCTCTTCTATATTTTCAATTTTTAAAAGATTCATATAAATGTCAAAATGAAACTACAAACTTTAAAATACATGCTTTTATGAGAAATATTTAAGCTTGGTTTTACATCTATGAATTTTCATTTTAAATATTAATAACCATTGTAAAACTTTCAACAATGTTTAAAAATATAGTTTACAACCAGAAAAGAAAATGTAGATAAAGAAATACGCGTTTAGATTTCATTTTCAAAAAGTATAAATAAATACCAAAATGAAGGTCTACACATTGCAATAAATGCATTTTAGGAAAAGATTAAATATAGTTTTCTCATCTATGTACTACTTTGTTAATATATTAACAGTCCATGTTAAACGTTTGTCAGAGGTGGTTAAGCACTTTTCTTCAAGCAAATAAAATGGAGATCTGGAAATTCACGTCCACATTTCAATTTTGAAAAGATTTGGAAAAAGAAATTACAAACATAAAAATAAATGCTTTTTATAAAAATGTTTAAACATGCTTTCAGATCTATGAAACAGCACATGTAAAAAGTTTGTCAGAGGTTTTAAAAGTACTTTTCTACAAGAAAATAAAATGAAGATCCATAAATTCACTTCGACATTTCAATTTTAAAAAAGAATAACATAAATGTTAAAATGAAACAACAAACATTAAAATACAGGCTTCTTTGAGAAATGTTCAAACTTTAGTTCACATCTATGAATTTTCATGTTGAAGTATTAATACCCATTGTAAAACGTTTAAAAGAAGTTGAAAAATATACTTTACAACCTGAACACCAAATTAGATAAATAAATTCGTATTAAAATTTTAATTTTACAAAGTATGAATAAATGCTAATATGCAGCTGAAAATATTGAAATAAATGCATTTGAGGAAAAGATAGTTTTTTCATTTATGAACTAAGTTGTTTATATAGAAACAGTACATGTAAAACTTTTGTCAGAGGTTCTAAAGTACTTTTCTACAAGAAATTAAAATGTAGATCTCGAAATTCACATCCAGATTTCAATATTAAAAAAGAAAAATATAAATGGTGAAATGAAACTACAAACATAACATTAAATGCATTTATGACAAATGTTTAAACATCTATGAATTTTCATGTTTAAATATTAAGACCACTTTTAAAAAGTTGAAAGAAGTAGAAAATGTACCTTACAAGCAGAAATCAAAATGTAGATAAAGAAATTCGCCTTTCAATTTCAATCTCAAACAGTATATGTAAATGCTAATATGAAGCTGCAAAACGTTGAAATAAATGTTTTTAGCAAAAGATTAAACATAGTTTTCTCAGCTTTGAAGTACATTGTACATAGTTTAACAGCACATGTAAAAAGTTTGTCCAAGGTTTTAAAAGTACATGTCTCCAAGAAAGCACAACTTAGATCTGTAAATTCACTTCTACACTTTCAATTTTTAAAAGATTCATATAAATGTTAAAATGAAACTACAAACATTAAAATACATGCTTTTATGAGAAATATTTAAGCTTGGTTTCACATCTATGAATTTTCATTTTAAATATTAATAACCTTTGTAAAACTTTCAACAAAGTTTACAAATGTAGTTTACAACCAGAAAAGAAAATGTAGATAAAGAAATACGCGTTTAGATTTCATTTTCAAAAAGTATAAATAAATACCAAAATGAAGGTCTACACATTGCAATAAATGCATTTTAGGAAAAGATTAAATATAGTTTTCTCATCTATGTACTACTTTGTTAATATATTAACAGTACATGTAAAACGTTTGTCAGAGGTGGTAAAGCACTTTTCTTCAAGCAAATAAAATGGAGATCTGGAAATTCACGTCCACATTTCAATTTTGAAAATAATTGGTAAAAAGAAATTACAAACATAAAAATAAATGCATTTTATAAAAATGTTTAAACATGCTTTCAGATCTATGAAACAGCAGATTTAAAAAGTTTGTCAGAGGTTTTAAAAGTACTTTTCTACAAGAAAATTAAATGAAGATCCATAAATTCACTTCTACATTTCAATTTTAAAAAAGAATAACATAAAAGTTAAAATGAAACAACAAACATTAAAATACAGGCTTCTTTGAGAAATGTTCAAACTTTAGTTCCCATCTATGAATTTTCATGTTGAAGTATTAATACCCATTGTAAAACGTTTAAAAGAAGTTGAAAAATATACTTTACAACCTGAACACCAAATTAGATAAATAAATTCGTATTAAAATTTTAATTTTACAAAGTATGAATAAATGCTAATATGCAGCTGAAAACATTGAAAAAAATGCATTTGAGGAAAAGATAGTTTTTTTCATTTATGAACTAAGTTGTTTATATAGAAACAGTACATGTAAAACTTTTGTCAGAGGTTCTAAAGTACTTTTCTACAAGAAATTAAAATGTAGATCTCGAAATTCACATCTAGATTTCAATATTAAAAAAGAAAGATATAAATGGTGAAATGAAACTACAAACATAAAATTAAATGCATTTATGACCAATGTTTAAACATCTATGAATTTTCATGTTTAAATGTTAAGACCACTTTTAAAAAGTTGAAAGAAGTAGAAAATGTACTTTACAAGCAGAAATCAAAATGTAGATAAAGAAATTCGCCTTTCAATTTCAATCTCAAACAGTATATGTAAATGCTAATATGAAGCTGCAAAACGTTGAAATAAATGTTTTTAGCAAAAGATTAAACATAGTTTTCTCAGCTTTGAAGTATATTGTACATAGTTTAACAGCACATGTAAAAAGTTTGTCCAAGGTTTTAAAAGTACTTGTCTCCAAGAAAGCACAATTTAGAAGGTCCACACATTGCAATAAATGCATTTTAGGAAAAGATTAAATATAGTTTTCTCATCTATGTACTACTTTGTTAATATATTAACAGTACATGTAAAACGTTTGTCAGAGGTGGTAAAAAACTTTTCTACAAGCAAATAAAATGGAGATCTGGAAATTAACGACCACATTTCAATTTTGAAAAGAATTGGTAAAAAGAAGTTACAAAATAAAAATAAATGCTTTTTAAACAAATGTTTAATCAGGCTCTCACATCTATGAAACAGCACATGTAAAAAGATTGTCAGAGGTTTTAAAAGTACTTTTCTACAAGAAAATAAAATGAAGATCCATAAATTCACTTCGACATTTCAATTTTAAAAAAGAATAACATAAATGTTAAAATGAAACAACAAACATTAAAATACAGGCTTCTTTGAGAAATGTTCAAACTTTAGTTCACATCTATGAATTTTCATGTTGAAGTATTAATAGCCATTGTAAAACGTTTAAAAGAAGTTGAAAAATATACTTTACAACCTGAACACCAAATTAGATAAATAAATTCGTATTAAAATTTTAATTTTACAAAGTATGAATAAATGCTAATATGCAGCTGAAAATATTGAAATAAATGCATTTGAGGAAAAGATAGTTTTTTCATTTATGAACTAAGTTGTTTATATAGAAACAGTACATGTAAAACTTTTGTCAGAGGTTCTAAAGTACTTTTCTACAAGAAATTAAAATGTAGATCTCGAAATTCACATCCAGATTTCAATATTAAAAAAGAAAAATATAAATGGTGAAATGAAACTACAAACATAAAATTAAATGCATTTATGACAAATGTTTAAACATCTATGAATTTTCATGTTTAAATATTAAGACCACTTTTAAAAAGTTGAAAGAAGTAGAAAATGTACTTTACAAGCAGAAATCAAAATGTAGATAAAGAAATTCGCCTTTCAATTTCAATCTCAAACAGTATAAGTAAATGCTAATATGAAGCTGCAAAACGTTGAAATAAATGTTTTTAGTCAAAGATTAAACATAGTTTTCTCAGCTTTGAAGTACATTTTACATAGTTTAACAGCACATGTAAAAAGTTTGTCAGAGGTTTTAAAAGTACTTTTCTACAAGAAAATAAAATGTAGATCTGTAAATTCTCTTCTACATTTCAATTTTAAAAAAGAATAACATAAGTGTTAAAATGAAACTACAAGCATTAAAATACATGCTTTTTTGAGAAATGTTTAAACTTTAATTCACATCTATGAATTTTCATGTTTTAGTATTAATAGCCATTGTAAAACGTTTAAAAGTAGTTGAAAAACATACTTTACAATCTGAAAACCTAATTAGATCAAGAAATTCGTTCTTAAATTTCCATTTTAAATAGTATGAATAAATGCTAATATGAAGATGCAAAACGTTGAAATAAATGTTTTTATCAAAAGATTAAACATAGTTTTCTCAGCTTTGAAGTACATTGTACATAGTTTAACAGCACATGTAAAAAGTTTGTCCAAGGTTTTAAAAGTATTTGTCTCCAAGAAAGCACAATGTAGATCTGTAAATTCACTTCTACACTTTCAATTTTTAAAAGATTCATATAAATGTTAAAATGAAACTACAAACATTAAAATACATGCTTTTATGAGCAATATTTAAGCTTGGTTTTACATCTATGAATTTTCATTTTAAATATTAATAACCTTTGTAAAACTTTCAACAAAGTTTAAAAATGTAGTTTACAACCAGAAAAGAAAATGTAGATAAAGAAATACGCGTTTAGATTTCATTTTCAAAAAGTATAAATAAATACTAAAATGAAGGTCTACACATTGCTATAAATGCATTTTAGGAAAAGATTAAATATAGTTTTCTCATCTATGTACTACTTTGTTAATATATTAACAGTACATGTAAAACGTTTGTCAGAGGTGGGAAAGCACTTTACTTCAAGCAAATAAAATGGAGATCTGGAAATTCACGTCCACATTTCAATTTTGAAAATAATTGGTAAAAAGAAATTACAAACATAAAAATAAATGCATTTTATAAAAATGTTTAAACATGCTTTCAGATCTATGAAACAGCAGATTTAAAAAGTTTGTCAGAGGTTTTAAAAGTACTTTTCTACAAGAAAATTAAATGAAGATCCATAAATTCACTTCTACATTTCAATTTTAAAAAAGAATAACATAAATGTTAAAATGAAACAACAAACATTAAAATACAGGCTTCTTTGAGAAACGTTCAAACTTTAGTTCCCATCTATGAATTTTCATGTTGAAGTATTAATACCCATTGTAAAACGTTTAAAAGAAGTTGAAAAATATACTTTACAACCTGAACACCAAATTAGATAAATAAATTCGTATTAAAATTTTAATTTTACAAAGTATGAATAAATGCTAATATGCAGCTGAAAACATTGAAAAAATGCATTTGAGGAAAAGATAGTTTTTTCATTTATGAACTACGTTGTTTATATAGAAACAGTACATGTAAAACTTTTGTCAGAGGTTCTAAAGTACTTTTCTACAAGAAATTAAAATGTAGATCTCGAAATTCACATCTAGATTTCAATATTAAAAAAGAAAGATATAAATGGTGAAATGAAACTACAAACATAAAATTAAATGCATTTATGACAAATGTTTAAACATCTATGAATTTTCATGTTTAAATGTTAAGACCACTTTTAAAAAGTTGAAAGAAGTAGAAAATGTACTTTACAAGCAGAAATCAAAATGTAGATAAAGAAATTCGCCTTTCAATTTCAATCTCAAACAGTATATGTAAATGCTAATATGAAGCTGCAAAACGTTGAAATAAATGTTTTTAGCAAAAGATTAAACATAGTTTTCTCAGCTTTGAAGTACATTGTACATAGTTTAACAGCACATGTAAAAAGTTTGTCCAAGGTTTAAAAAGTACTTGTCTCCAAGAAAGCACAATTTAGAAGGTCCACACATTGCAATAAATGCATTTTAGGAAAAGATTAAATATAGTTTTCTCATCTATGTACTACTTTGTTAATATATTAACAGTACATGTAAAACGTTTGTCAGAGGTGGTAAAAAACTTTTCAACATGCAAATAAAATGGAGATCTGGAAATTAACGACCACATTTCAATTTTGAAAAGAATTGGTAAAAAGAAGTTACAAAATAAATATAAATGCTTTTTAAACAAATGTTTAATCAGGCTCTCACATCTATGAAACAGCACATGTAAAAAGATTGTCAGAGGTTTTAAAAGTACTTTTCTACAAGAAAATAAAATGTAGATCTGTAAATTCTCTTCTACATTTCAATTTTAAAAAAGAATAACATAAATGTTAAAATGAAACTACAAGCATTAAAATACATGCTTCTTTGAGAAATGTTTAAACTTTATTTCACATCTATTAATTTTCATGTTTTATTATTAATAGCCATTGTAAGACGATTAAAAGAAGTTGAAAAACATTCTTTACAAACTGAAACCCAAATTAGATAAAGAAATTAGTTTTTAAATTTCAATTTTAAATAGTATGAATAAATGCTAATATGAAGCTGAAAACATTGAAATAAATGCATTTTAGGAAAAGATTAAACATAGTTTTCTCATCTATGTACTTCTTTGTTAATATATTAACAGCACATGTCAAAAGGTTGTCAAAGGTTTTAAAAGTACTTGTCTCCAAGATAGCACAATGAGGATCTGTAAATTCTCTTCTATATTTTCAATTTTTAAAAGATTCATATAAATGTCAAAATGAAACTACAAACTTTAAAATACATGCTTTTATGAGAAATATTTAAGCTTGGTTTTACATCTATGAATTTTCATTTTAAATATTAATAACCATTGTAAAACTTTCAACAATGTTTAAAAATATAGTTTACAACCAGAAAAGAAAATGTAGATAAAGAAATACGCGTTTAGATTTCATTTTCAAAAAGTATAAATAAATACCAAAATGAAGGTCTACACATTGCAATAAATGCATTTTAGGAAAAGATTAAATATAGTTTTCTCATCTATGTACTACTTTGTTAATATATTAACAGTCCATGTTAAACGTTTGTCAGAGGTGGTTAAGCACTTTTCTTCAAGCAAATAAAATGGAGATCTGGAAATTCACGTCCACATTTCAATTTTGAAAAGATTTGGAAAAAGAAATTACAAACATAAAAATAAATGCTTTTTATAAAAATGTTTAAACATGCTTTCAGATCTATGAAACAGCACATGTAAAAAGTTTGTCAGAGGTTTTAAAAGTACTTTTCTACAAGAAAATAAAATGAAGATCCATAAATTCACTTCGACATTTCAATTTTAAAAAAGAATAACATAAATGTTAAAATGAAACAACAAACATTAAAATACAGGCTTCTTTGAGAAATGTTCAAACTTTAGTTCACATCTATGAATTTTCATGTTGAAGTATTAATACCCATTGTAAAACGTTTAAAAGAAGTTGAAAAATATACTTTACAACCTGAACACCAAATTAGATAAATAAATTCGTATTAAAATTTTAATTTTACAAAGTATGAATAAATGCTAATATGCAGCTGAAAATATTGAAATAAATGCATTTGAGGAAAAGATAGTTTTTTCATTTATGAACTAAGTTGTTTATATAGAAACAGTACATGTAAAACTTTTGTCAGAGGTTCTAAAGTACTTTTCTACAAGAAATTAAAATGTAGATCTCGAAATTCACATCCAGATTTCAATATTAAAAAAGAAAAATATAAATGGTGAAATGAAACTACAAACATAACATTAAATGCATTTATGACAAATGTTTAAACATCTATGAATTTTCATGTTTAAATATTAAGACCACTTTTAAAAAGTTGAAAGAAGTAGAAAATGTACCTTACAAGCAGAAATCAAAATGTAGATAAAGAAATTCGCCTTTCAATTTCAATCTCAAACAGTATAAGTAAATGCTAATATGAAGCTGCAAAACGTTGAAATAAATGTTTTTAGTCAAAGATTAAACATAGTTTTCTCAGCTTTGAAGTACATTTTACATAGTTTAACAGCACATGTAAAAAGTTTCTCAGAGGTTTTAAAAGTACTTTTCTACAAGAAAATTAAATGAAGATCCATAAATTCACTTCTACATTTCAATTTTAAAAAAGAATAACATAAATGTTAAAATGAAACAACAAACATTAAAATACAGGCTTCTTTGAGAAATGTTCAATCTTTAGTTCCCATCTATGAATTTTCATGTTGAAGTATTAATACCCATTGTAAAACGTTTAAAAGAAGTTGAAAAATATACTTTACAACCTGAACACCAAATTAGGTAAATAAATTCGTATTAAAATTTTAATTTTACAAAGTATGAATAAATGCTAATATGCAGCTGAAAACATTGAAAAAAATGCATTTGAGGAAAAGATAGTTTTTTCATTTATGAACTAAGTTGTTTATATAGAAACAGTACATGTAAAACTTTTGTCAGAGGTTCTAAAGTACTTTTCTACAAGAAATTAAAATGTAGATCTCGAAATTCACATCTAGATTTCAATATTAAAAAAGAAAGATATAAATGGTGAAATGAAACTACAAACATAAAATTAAATGCATTTATGACAAATGTTTAAACATCTATGAATTTTCATGTTTAAATGTTAAGACCACTTTTAAAAAGTTGAAAGAAGTAGAAAATGTACTTTACAAGCAGAAATCAAAATGTAGATAAAGAAATTCGCCTTTCAATTTCAATCTCAAACAGTATATGTAAATGCTAATATGAAGCTGCAAAACGTTGAAATAAATGTTTTTAGCAAAAGATTAAACATAGTTTTCTCAGCTTTGAAGTACATTGTACATAGTTTAACAGCACATGTAAAAAGTTTGTCCAAGGTTTTAAAAGTACATGTCTCCAAGAAAGCACAACTTAGATCTGTAAATTCACGTCTACACTTTCAATTTTTAAAAGATTCATATAAATGTTAAAATGAAACTACAAACATTAAAATACATGCTTTTATGAGAAATATTTAAGCTTGGTTTCACATCTATGAATTTTCATTTTAAATATTAATAACCTTTGTAAAACTTTCAACAAAGTTTACAAATGTAGTTTACAACCAGAAAAGAAAATGTAGATAAAGAAATACGCGTTTAGATTTCATTTTCAAAAAGTATAAATAAATACCAAAATGAAGGTCTACACATTGCAATAAATGCATTTTAGGAAAAGATTAAATATAGTTTTCTCATCTATGTACTACTTTGTTAATATATTAACAGTACATGTAAAACGTTTGTCAGAGGTGGTAAAGCACTTTTCTTCAAGCAAATAAAATGGAGATCTGGAAATTCACGTCCACATTTCAATTTTGAAAATAATTGGTAAAAAGAAATTACAAACATAAAAATAAATGCATTTTATAAAAATGTTTAAACATGCTTTCAGATCTATGAAACAGCAGATTTAAAAAGTTTGTCAGAGGTTTTAAAAGTACTTTTCTACAAGAAAATTAAATGAAGATCCATAAATTCACTTCTACATTTCAATTTTAAAAAAGAATAACATAAAAGTTAAAATGAAACAACAAACATTAAAATACAGGCTTCTTTGAGAAATGTTCAAACTTTAGTTCCCATCTATGAATTTTCATGTTGAAGTATTAATACCCATTGTAAAACGTTTAAAAGAAGTTGAAAAATATACTTTACAACCTGAACACCAAATTAGATAAATAAATTCGTATTAAAATTTTAATTTTACAAAGTATGAATAAATGCTAATATGCAGCTGAAAACATTGAAAAAAATGCATTTGAGGAAAAGATAGTTTTTTTCATTTATGAACTAAGTTGTTTATATAGAAACAGTACATGTAAAACTTTTGTCAGAGGTTCTAAAGTACTTTTCTACAAGAAATTAAAATGTAGATCTCGAAATTCACATCTAGATTTCAATATTAAAAAAGAAAGATATAAATGGTGAAATGAAACTACAAACATAAAATTAAATGCATTTATGACCAATGTTTAAACATCTATGAATTTTCATGTTTAAATGTTAAGACCACTTTTAAAAAGTTGAAAGAAGTAGAAAATGTACTTTACAAGCAGAAATCAAAATGTAGATAAAGAAATTCGCCTTTCAATTTCAATCTCAAACAGTATATGTAAATGCTAATATGAAGCTGCAAAACGTTGAAATAAATGTTTTTAGCAAAAGATTAAACATAGTTTTCTCAGCTTTGAAGTATATTGTACATAGTTTAACAGCACATGTAAAAAGTTTGTCCAAGGTTTTAAAAGTACTTGTCTCCAAGAAAGCACAATTTAGAAGGTCCACACATTGCAATAAATGCATTTTAGGAAAAGATTAAATATAGTTTTCTCATCTATGTACTACTTTGTTAATATATTAACAGTACATGTAAAACGTTTGTCAGAGGTGGTAAAAAACTTTTCTACAAGCAAATAAAATGGAGATCTGGAAATTAACGACCACATTTCAATTTTGAAAAGAATTGGTAAAAAGAAGTTACAAAATAAAAATAAATGCTTTTTAAACAAATGTTTAATCAGGCTCTCACATCTATGAAACAGCACATGTAAAAAGATTGTCAGAGGTTTTAAAAGTACTTTTCTACAAGAAAATAAAATGTAGATCTGTAAATTCTCTTCTACATTTCAATTTTAAAAAAGAATAACATAAGTGTTAAAATGAAACTACAAGCATTAAAATACATGCTTCTTTGAGAAATGTTTAAACTTTATTTCCCATCTATTAATTTTCATGTTTTATTATTAATAGCCATTGTAAGACGATTAAAAGAAGTTGAAAAACATTCTTTACAAACTGAAACCCAAATTAGATAAAGAAATTAGTTTTTAAATTTCAATTTTAAATAGTATGAATAAATGCTAATATGAAGCTGAAAACATTGAAATAAATGCATTTTAAGAAAAGATTAAACATAGTTTTCTCATCTATGTACTTCTTTGTTAATATATTAACAGCACATGTCAAAAGGTTGTCAAAGGTTTTAAAAGTACTTGTCTCCAAGATAGCACAATGAGGATCTGTAAATTCTCTTCTATATTTTCAATTTTTGAAAGATTCATATAAATATCAAAATGAAACTACAAACATTAAAATACATGCTTTTATGAGAAATATTTAAGCTTGGTTTTACATCTATGAATTTTTATTTTAAATATTAATAACCATTGTAAAACTTTCAACAATGTTTAAAAATATAGTTTACAACCAGAAAAGAAAATGTAGATAAAGAAATACGTGTTTAGATTTCATTTTCAAAAAGTATAAATAAATACCAAAATGAATGTCTACACATTGCAATAAATGCATTTTAGGAAAAGATTAAATATAGTTTTCTCATCTATGTACTACTTTGTTAATATATTAACAGTCCATGTTAAACGTTTGTCAGAGGTGGTTAAGCACTTTTCTTCAAGCAAATAAAATGGAGATCTGGAAATTCACGTCCACATTTCAATTTTGAAAAGATTTGGAAAAAGAAATTACAAACATAAAAATAAATGCTTTTTATAAAAATGTTTAAACATGCTTTCAGATCTATGAAACAGCACATGTAAAAAGTTTGTCAGAGGTTTTAAAAGTACTTTTCTACAAGAAAATAAAATGAAGATCCATAAATTCACTTCGACATTTCAATTTTAAAAAAGAATAACATAAATGTTAAAATGAAACAACAAACATTAAAATACAGGCTTCTTTGAGAAATGTTCAAACTTTAGTTCACATCTATGAATTTTCATGTTGAAGTATTAATAGCCATTGTAAAACGTTTAAAAGAAGTTGAAAAATATACTTTACAACCTGAACACCAAATTAGATAAATAAATTCGTATTAAAATTTTAATTTTACATAGTATGAATAAATGCTAATATGCAGCTGAAAATATTGAAATAAATGCATTTGAGGAAAAGATAGTTTTTTCATTTATGAACTAAGTTGTTTATATAGAAACAGTACATGTAAAACTTTTGTCAGAGGTTCTAAAGTACTTTTCTACAAGAAATTAAAATGTAGATCTCGAAATTCACATCCAGATTTCAATATTAAAAAAGAAAAATATAAATGGTGAAATGAAACTACAAACATAAAATTAAATGCATTTATGACAAATGTTTAAACATCTATGAATTTTCATGTTTAAATATTAAGACCACTTTTAAAAAGTTGAAAGAAGTAGAAAATGTACTTTACAAGCAGAAATCAAAATGTAGATAAAGAAATTCGCCTTTCAATTTCAATCTCAAACAGTATAAGTAAATGCTAATATGAAGCTGCAAAACGTTGAAATAAATGTTTTTAGTCAAAGATTAAACAGTTTTCTCAGCTTTGAAGTACATTTTACATAGTTTAACAGCACATGTAAAAAGTTTGTCAGAGGTTTTAAAAGTACTTTTCTACAAGAAAATAAAATGTAGATCTGTAAATTCTCTTCTACATTTCAATTTTAAAAAAGAATAACATAAGTGTTAAAATGAAACTACAAGCATTAAAATACATGCTTTTTTGAGAAATGTTTAAACTTTAATTCACATCTATGAATTTTCATGTTTTAGTATTAATAGCCATTGTAAAACGTTTAAAAGTAGTTGAAAAACATACTTTACAATCTGAAAACCTAATTAGATCAAGAAATTCGTTCTTAAATTTCCATTTTAAATAGTATGAATAAATGCTAATATGAAGATGCAAAACGTTGAAATAAATGTTTTTATCAAAAGATTAAACATAGTTTTCTCAGCTTTGAAGTACATTGTACATAGTTTAACAGCACATGTAAAAAGTTTGTCCAAGGTTTTAAAAGTATTTGTCTCCAAGAAAGCACAATGTAGATCTGTAAATTCACTTCTACACTTTCAATTTTTAAAAGATTCATATAAATGTTAAAATGAAACTACAAACATTAAAATACATGCTTTTATGAGAAATATTTAAGCTTGGTTTCACATCTATGAATTTTCATTTTAAATATTAATAACCTTTGTAAAACTTTCAACAAAGTTTACAAATGTAGTTTACAACCAGAAAAGAAAATGTAGATAAAGAAATACGCGTTTAGATTTCATTTTCAAAAAGTATAAATAAATACCAAAATGAAGGTCTACACATTGCAATAAATGCATTTTAGGAAAAGATTAAATATAGTTTTCCCATCTATGTACTACTTTGTTAATATATTAACAGTACATGTAAAACGTTTGTCAGAGGTGGTAAAGCACTTTTCTTCATGCAAATAAAATGGAGATCTGGAAATTCACGTCCACATTTCAATTTTGAAAATAATTGGTAAAAAGAAATTACAAACATAAAAATAAATGCATTTTATAAAAATGTTTAAACATGCTTTCAGATCTATGAAACAGCAGATTTAAAAAGTTTGTCAGAGGTTTTAAAAGTACTTTTCTACAAGAAAATTAAATGAAGATCCATAAATTCACTTCTACATTTCAATTTTAAAAAAGAATAACATAAATGTTAAAATGAAACAACAAACATTAAAATACAGGCTTCTTTGAGAAATGTTCAAACTTTAGTTCGCATCTATGAATTTTCATGTTGAAGTATTAATAGCCATTGTAAAACGTTTAAAAGAAGTTGAAAAATATACTTTACAACCTGAACACCAAATTAGATAAATAAATTCGTATTAAAATTTTAATTTTACAAAGTATGAATAAATGCTAATATGCAGCTGAAAATATTGAAATAAATGCATTTGAGGAAAAGATAGTTTTTTCATTTATGAACTAAGTTGTTTATATAGAAACAGTACATGTAAAACTTTTGTCAGAGGTTCTAAAGTACTTTTCTACAAGAAATTAAAATGTAGATCTCGAAATTCACATCCAGATTTCAATATTAAAAAAGAAAAATATAAATGGTGAAATGAAACTACAAACATAAAATTAAATGCATTTATGACAAATGTTTAAACATCTATGAATTTTCATGTTTAAATATTAAGACCACTTTTAAAAAGTTGAAAGAAGTAGAAAATGTACTTTACAAGCAGAAATCAAAATGTAGATAAAGAAATTCGCCTTTCAATTTCAATCTCAAACAGTATAAGTAAATGCTAATATGAAGCTGCAAAACGTTGAAATAAATGTTTTTAGTCAAAGATTAAACATAGTTTTCTCAGCTTTGAAGTACATTTTACATAGTTTAACAGCACATGTAAAAAGTTTGTCAGAGGTTTTAAAAGTACTTTTCTACAAGAAAATAAAATGTAGATCTGTAAATTCTCTTCTACATTTCAATTTTAAAAAAGAATAACATAAGTGTTAAAATGAAACTACAAGCATTAAAATACATGCTTTTTTGAGAAATGTTTAAACTTTAATTCACATCTATGAATTTTCATGTTTTAGTATTAATAGCCATTGTAAAACGTTTAAAAGTAGTTGAAAAACATACTTTACAATCTGAAAACCTAATTAGATCAAGAAATTCGTTCTTAAATTTCCATTTTAAATAGTATGAATAAATGCTAATATGAAGATGCAAAACGTTGAAATAAATGTTTTTATCAAAAGATTAAACATAGTTTTCTCAGCTTTGAAGTACATTGTACATAGTTTAACAGCACATGTAAAAAGTTTGTCCAAGGTTTTAAAAGTATTTGTCTCCAAGAAAGCACAATGTAGATCTGTAAATTCACTTCTACACTTTCAATTTTTAAAAGATTCATATAAATGTTAAAATGAAACTACAAACATTAAAATACATGCTTTTATGAGCAATATTTAAGCTTGGTTTTACATCTATGAATTTTCATTTTAAATATTAATAACCTTTGTAAAACTTTCAACAAAGTTTAAAAATGTAGTTTACAACCAGAAAAGAAAATGTAGATAAAGAAATACGCGTTTAGATTTCATTTTCAAAAAGTATAAATAAATACTAAAATGAAGGTCTACACATTGCTATAAATGCATTTTAGGAAAAGATTAAATATAGTTTTCTCATCTATGTACTACTTTGTTAATATATTAACAGTACATGTAAAACGTTTGTCAGAGGTGGGAAAGCACTTTACTTCAAGCAAATAAAATGGAGATCTGGAAATTCACGTCCACATTTCAATTTTGAAAATAATTGGTAAAAAGAAATTACAAACATAAAAATAAATGCATTTTATAAAAATGTTTAAACATGCTTTCAGATCTATGAAACAGCAGATTTAAAAAGTTTGTCAGAGGTTTTAAAAGTACTTTTCTACAAGAAAATTAAATGAAGATCCATAAATTCACTTCTACATTTCAATTTTAAAAAAGAATAACATAAATGTTAAAATGAAACAACAAACATTAAAATACAGGCTTCTTTGAGAAATGTTCAAACTTTAGTTCACATCTATGAATTTTCATGTTGAAGTATTAATACCCATTGTAAAACGTTTAAAAGAAGTTGAAAAATATACTTTACAACCTGAACACCAAATTAGATAAATAAATTCGTATTAAAAATTTAATTTTACAAAGTATGAATAAATGCTAATATGCAGCTGAAAATATTGAAATAAATGCATTTGAGGAAAAGATAGTTTTTTCATTTATGAACTAAGTTGTTTATATAGAAACAGTACATGTAAAACTTTTGTCAGAGGTTCTAAAGTACTTTTCTACAAGAAATTAAAATGTAGATCTCGAAATTCACATCCAGATTTCAATATTAAAAAAGAAAAATATAAATGGTGAAATGAAACTACAAACATAACATTAAATGCATTTATGACAAATGTTTAAACATCTATGAATTTTCATGTTTAAATATTAAGACCACTTTTAAAAAGTTGAAAGAAGTAGAAAATGTACCTTACAAGCAGAAATCAAAATGTAGATAAAGAAATTCGCCTTTCAATTTCAATCTCAAACAGTATAAGTAAATGCTAATATGAAGCTGCAAAACGTTGAAATAAATGTTTTTAGTCAAAGATTAAACATAGTTTTCTCAGCTTTGAAGTACATTTTACATAGTTTAACAGCACATGTAAAAAGTTTCTCACAGGTTTTAAAAGTACTTTTCTACAAGAAAATTAAATGAAGATCCATAAATTCACTTCTACATTTCAATTTTAAAAAAGAATAACATAAATGTTAAAATGAAACAACAAACATTAAAATACAGGCTTCTTTGAGAAATGTTCAATCTTTAGTTCCCATCTATGAATTTTCATGTTGAAGTATTAATACCCATTGTAAAACGTTTAAAAGAAGTTGAAAAATATACTTTACAACCTGAACACCAAATTAGGTAAATAAATTCGTATTAAAATTTTAATTTTACAAAGTATGAATAAATGCTAATATGCAGCTGAAAACATTGAAAAAAATGCATTTGAGGAAAAGATAGTTTTTTCATTTATGAACTAAGTTGTTTATATAGAAACAGTACATGTAAAACTTTTGTCAGAGGTTCTAAAGTACTTTTCTACAAGAAATTAAAATGTAGATCTCGAAATTCACATCTAGATTTCAATATTAAAAAAGAAAGATATAAATGGTGAAATGAAACTACAAACATAAAATTAAATGCATTTATGACAAATGTTTAAACATCTATGAATTTTCATGTTTAAATGTTAAGACCACTTTTAAAAAGTTGAAAGAAGTAGAAAATGTACTTTACAAGCAGAAATCAAAATGTAGATAAAGAAATTCGCCTTTCAATTTCAATCTCAAACAGTATATGTAAATGCTAATATGAAGCTGCAAAACGTTGAAATAAATGTTTTTAGCAAAAGATTAAACATAGTTTTCTCAGCTTTGAAGTACATTGTACATAGTTTAACAGCACATGTAAAAAGTTTGTCCAAGGTTTTAAAAGTACATGTCTCCAAGAAAGCACAACTTAGATCTGTAAATTCACGTCTACACTTTCAATTTTTAAAAGATTCATATAAATGTTAAAATGAAACTACAAACATTAAAATACATGCTTTTATGAGAAATATTTAAGCTTGGTTTCACATCTATGAATTTTCATTTTAAATATTAATAACCTTTGTAAAACTTTCAACAAAGTTTACAAATGTAGTTTACAACCAGAAAAGAAAATGTAGATAAAGAAATACGCGTTTAGATTTCATTTTCAAAAAGTATAAATAAATACCAAAATGAAGGTCTACACATTGCAATAAATGCATTTTAGGAAAAGATTAAATATAGTTTTCTCATCTATGTACTACTTTGTTAATATATTAACAGTACATGTAAAACGTTTGTCAGAGGTGGTAAAGCACTTTTCTTCAAGCAAATAAAATGGAGATCTGGAAATTCACGTCCACATTTCAATTTTGAAAATAATTGGTAAAAAGAAATTACAAACATAAAAATAAATGCATTTTATAAAAATGTTTAAACATGCTTTCAGATCTATGAAACAGCAGATTTAAAAAGTTTGTCAGAGGTTTTAAAAGTACTTTTCTACAAGAAAATTAAATGAAGATCCATAAATTCACTTCTACATTTCAATTTTAAAAAAGAATAACATAAAAGTTAAAATGAAACAACAAACATTAAAATGCAGGCTTCTTTGAGAAATGTTCAAACTTTAGTTCCCATCTATGAATTTTCATGTTGAAGTATTAATACCCATTGTAAAACGTTTAAAAGAAGTTGAAAAATATACTTTACAACCTGAACACCAAATTAGATAAATAAATTCGTATTAAAATTTTAATTTTACAAAGTATGAATAAATGCTAATATGCAGCTGAAAACATTGAAAAAAATGCATTTGAGGAAAAGATAGTTTTTTTCATTTATGAACTAAGTTGTTTATATAGAAACAGTACATGTAAAACTTTTGTCAGAGGTTCTAAAGTACTTTTCTACAAGAAATTAAAATGTAGATCTCGAAATTCACATCTAGATTTCAATATTAAAAAAGAAAGATATAAATGGTGAAATGAAACTACAAACATAAAATTAAATGCATTTATGACCAATGTTTAAACATCTATGAATTTTCATGTTTAAATGTTAAGACCACTTTTAAAAAGTTGAAAGAAGTAGAAAATGTACTTTACAAGCAGAAATCAAAATGTAGATAAAGAAATTCGCCTTTCAATTTCAATCTCAAACAGTATATGTAAATGCTAATATGAAGCTGCAAAACGTTGAAATAAATGTTTTTAGCAAAAGATTAAACATAGTTTTCTCAGCTTTGAAGTATATTGTACATAGTTTAACAGCACATGTAAAAAGTTTGTCCAAGGTTTTAAAAGTACTTGTCTCCAAGAAAGCACAATTTAGAAGGTCCACACATTGCAATAAATGCATTTTAGGAAAAGATTAAATATAGTTTTCTCATCTATGTACTACTTTGTTAATATATTAACAGTACATGTAAAACGTTTGTCAGAGGTGGTAAAAAACTTTTCTACAAGCAAATAAAATGGAGATCTGGAAATTAACGACCACATTTCAATTTTGAAAAGAATTGGTAAAAAGAAGTTACAAAATAAAAATAAATGCTTTTTAAACAAATGTTTAATCAGGCTCTCACATCTATGAAACAGCACATGTAAAAAGATTGTCAGAGGTTTTAAAAGTACTTTTCTACAAGAAAATAAAATGTAGATCTGTAAATTCTCTTCTACATTTCAATTTTAAAAAAGAATAACATAAGTGTTAAAATGAAACTACAAGCATTAAAATACATGCTTCTTTGAGAAATGTTTAAACTTTATTTCCCATCTATTAATTTTCATGTTTTATTATTAATAGCCATTGTAAGACGATTAAAAGAAGTTGAAAAACATTCTTTACAAACTGAAACCCAAATTAGATAAAGAAATTAGTTTTTAAATTTCAATTTTAAATAGTATGAATAAATGCTAATATGAAGCTGAAAACATTGAAATAAATGCATTTTAGGAAAAGATTAAACATAGTTTTCTCATCTATGTACTTCTTTGTTAATATATTAACAGCACATGTCAAAAGGTTGTCAAAGGTTTTAAAAGTACTTGTCTCCAAGATAGCACAATGAGGATCTGTAAATTCTCTTCTATATTTTCAATTTTTGAAAGATTCATATAAATATCAAAATGAAACTACAAACATTAAAATACATGCTTTTATGAGAAATATTTAAGCTTGGTTTTACATCTATGAATTTTCATTTTAAATATTAATAACCATTGTAAAACTTTCAACAATGTTTAAAAATATAGTTTACAACCAGAAAAGAAAATGTAGATAAAGAAATACGCGTTTAGATTTCATTTTCAAAAAGTATAAATAAATACCAAAATGAATGTCTACACATTGCAATAAATGCATTTTAGGAAAAGATTAAATATAGTTTTCTCATCTATGTACTACTTTGTTAATATATTAACAGTCCATGTTAAACGTTTGTCAGAGGTGGTTAAGCACTTTTCTTCAAGCAAATAAAATGGAGATCTGGAAATTCACGTCCACATTTCAATTTTGAAAAGATTTGGAAAAAGAAATTACAAACATAAAAATAAATGCTTTTTTATAAAAATGTTTAAACATGCTTTCAGATCTATGAAACAGCACATGTAAAAAGTTTGTCAGAGGTTTTAAAAGTACTTTTCTACAAGAAAATAAAATGAAGATCCATAAATTCACTTCGACATTTCAATTTTAAAAAAGAATAACATAAATGTTAAAATGAAACAACAAACATTAAAATACAGGCTTCTTTGAGAAATGTTCAAACTTTAGTTCACATCTATGAATTTTCATGTTGAAGTATTAATAGCCATTGTAAAACGTTTAAAAGAAGTTGAAAAATATACTTTACAACCTGAACACCAAATTAGATAAATAAATTCGTATTATAATTTTAATTTTACAAAGTATGAATAAATGCTAATATGCAGCTGAAAATATTGAAATAAATGCATTTGAGGAAAAGATAGTTTTTTCATTTATGAACTAAGTTGTTTATATAGAAACAGTACATGTAAAACTTTTGTCAGAGGTTCTAAAGTACTTTTCTACAAGAAATTAAAATGTAGATCTCGAAATTCACATCCAGATTTCAATATTAAAAAAGAAAAATATAAATGGTGAAATGAAACTACAAACATAAAATTAAATGCATTTATGACAAATGTTTAAACATCTATGAATTTTCATGTTTAAATATTAAGACCACTTTTAAAAAGTTGAAAGAAGTAGAAAATGTACTTTACAAGCAGAAATCAAAATGTAGATAAAGAAATTCGCCTTTCAATTTCAATCTCAAACAGTATAAGTAAATGCTAATATGAAGCTGCAAAACGTTGAAATAAATGTTTTTAGTCAAAGATTAAACATAGTTTTCTCAGCTTTGAAGTACATTTTACATAGTTTAACAGCACATGTAAAAAGTTTGTCAGAGGTTTTAAAAGTACTTTTCTACAAGAAAATAAAATGTAGATCTGTAAATTCTCTTCTACATTTCAATTTTAAAAAAGAATAACATAAGTGTTAAAATGAAACTACAAGCATTAAAATACATGCTTTTTTGAGAAATGTTTAAACTTTAATTCACATCTATGAATTTTCATGTTTTAGTATTAATAGCCATTGTAAAACGTTTAAAAGTAGTTGAAAAACATACTTTACAATCTGAAAACCTAATTAGATCAAGAAATTCGTTCTTAAATTTCCATTTTAAATAGTATGAATAAATGCTAATATGAAGATGCAAAACGTTGAAATAAATGTTTTTATCAAAAGATTAAACATAGTTTTCTCAGCTTTGAAGTACATTGTACATAGTTTAACAGCACATGTAAAAAGTTTGTCCAAGGTTTTAAAAGTATTTGTCTCCAAGAAAGCACAATGTAGATCTGTAAATTCACTTCTACACTTTCAATTTTTAAAAGATTCATATAAATGTTAAAATGAAACTACAAACATTAAAATACATGCTTTTATGAGCAATATTTAAGCTTGGTTTTACATCTATGAATTTTCATTTTAAATATTAATAACCTTTGTAAAACTTTCAACAAAGTTTAAAAATGTAGTTTACAACCAGAAAAGAAAATGTAGATAAAGAAATACGCGTTTAGATTTCATTTTCAAAAAGTATAAATAAATACTAAAATGAAGGTCTACACATTGCTATAAATGCATTTTAGGAAAAGATTAAATATAGTTTTCTCATCTATGTACTACTTTGTTAATATATTAACAGTACATGTAAAACGTTTGTCAGAGGTGGGAAAGCACTTTACTTCAAGCAAATAAAATGGAGATCTGGAAATTCACGTCCACATTTCAATTTTGAAAATAATTGGTAAAAAGAAATTACAAACATAAAAATAAATGCATTTTATAAAAATGTTTAAACATGCTTTCAGATCTATGAAACAGCAGATTTAAAAAGTTTGTCAGAGGTTTTAAAAGTACTTTTCTACAAGAAAATTAAATGAAGATCCATAAATTCACTTCTACATTTCAATTTTAAAAAAGAATAACATAAATGTTAAAATGAAACAACAAACATTAAAATACAGGCTTCTTTGAGAAATGTTCAAACTTTAGTTCACATCTATGAATTTTCATGTTGAAGTATTAATACCCATTGTAAAACGTTTAAAAGAAGTTGAAAAATATACTTTACAACCTGAACACCAAATTAGATAAATAAATTCGTATTAAAAATTTAATTTTACAAAGTATGAATAAATGCTAATATGCAGCTGAAAATATTGAAATAAATGCATTTGAGGAAAAGATAGTTTTTTCATTTATGAACTAAGTTGTTTATATAGAAACAGTACATGTAAAACTTTTGTCAGAGGTTCTAAAGTACTTTTCTACAAGAAATTAAAATGTAGATCTCGAAATTCACATCCAGATTTCAATATTAAAAAAGAAAAATATAAATGGTGAAATGAAACTACAAACATAACATTAAATGCATTTATGACAAATGTTTAAACATCTATGAATTTTCATGTTTAAATATTAAGACCACTTTTAAAAAGTTGAAAGAAGTAGAAAATGTACCTTACAAGCAGAAATCAAAATGTAGATAAAGAAATTCGCCTTTCAATTTCAATCTCAAACAGTATAAGTAAATGCTAATATGAAGCTGCAAAACGTTGAAATAAATGTTTTTAGTCAAAGATTAAACATAGTTTTCTCAGCTTTGAAGTACATTTTACATAGTTTAACAGCACATGTAAAAAGTTTCTCACAGGTTTTAAAAGTACTTTTCTACAAGAAAATTAAATGAAGATCCATAAATTCACTTCTACATTTCAATTTTAAAAAAGAATAACATAAATGTTAAAATGAAACAACAAACATTAAAATACAGGCTTCTTTGAGAAATGTTCAATCTTTAGTTCCCATCTATGAATTTTCATGTTGAAGTATTAATACCCATTGTAAAACGTTTAAAAGAAGTTGAAAAATATACTTTACAACCTGAACACCAAATTAGGTAAATAAATTCGTATTAAAATTTTAATTTTACAAAGTATGAATAAATGCTAATATGCAGCTGAAAACATTGAAAAAAATGCATTTGAGGAAAAGATAGTTTTTTCATTTATGAACTAAGTTGTTTATATAGAAACAGTACATGTAAAACTTTTGTCAGAGGTTCTAAAGTACTTTTCTACAAGAAATTAAAATGTAGATCTCGAAATTCACATCTAGATTTCAATATTAAAAAAGAAAGATATAAATGGTGAAATGAAACTACAAACATAAAATTAAATGCATTTATGACAAATGTTTAAACATCTATGAATTTTCATGTTTAAATGTTAAGACCACTTTTAAAAAGTTGAAAGAAGTAGAAAATGTACTTTACAAGCAGAAATCAAAATGTAGATAAAGAAATTCGCCTTTCAATTTCAATCTCAAACAGTATATGTAAATGCTAATATGAAGCTGCAAAACGTTGAAATAAATGTTTTTAGCAAAAGATTAAACATAGTTTTCTCAGCTTTGAAGTACATTGTACATAGTTTAACAGCACATGTAAAAAGTTTGTCCAAGGTTTTAAAAGTACATGTCTCCAAGAAAGCACAACTTAGATCTGTAAATTCACGTCTACACTTTCAATTTTTAAAAGATTCATATAAATGTTAAAATGAAACTACAAACATTAAAATACATGCTTTTATGAGAAATATTTAAGCTTGGTTTCACATCTATGAATTTTCATTTTAAATATTAATAACCTTTGTAAAACTTTCAACAAAGTTTACAAATGTAGTTTACAACCAGAAAAGAAAATGTAGATAAAGAAATACGCGTTTAGATTTCATTTTCAAAAAGTATAAATAAATACCAAAATGAAGGTCTACACATTTCAATAAATGCATTTTAGGAAAAGATTAAATATAGTTTTCTCATCTATGTACTACTTTGTTAATATATTAACAGTACATGTAAAACGTTTGTCAGAGGTGGTAAAGCACTTTTCTTCAAGCAAATAAAATGGAGATCTGGAAATTCACGTCCACATTTCAATTTTGAAAATAATTGGTAAAAAGAAATTACAAACATAAAAATAAATGCATTTTATAAAAATGTTTAAACATGCTTTCAGATCTATGAAACAGCAGATTTAAAAAGTTTGTCAGAGGTTTTAAAAGTACTTTTCTACAAGAAAATTAAATGAAGATCCATAAATTCACTTCTACATTTCAATTTTAAAAAAGAATAACATAAAAGTTAAAATGAAACAACAAACATTAAAATGCAGGCTTCTTTGAGAAATGTTCAAACTTTAGTTCCCATCTATGAATTTTCATGTTGAAGTATTAATACCCATTGTAAAACGTTTAAAAGAAGTTGAAAAATATACTTTACAACCTGAACACCAAATTAGATAAATAAATTCGTATTAAAATTTTAATTTTACAAAGTATGAATAAATGCTAATATGCAGCTGAAAACATTGAAAAAAATGCATTTGAGGAAAAGATAGTTTTTTTCATTTATGAACTAAGTTGTTTATATAGAAACAGTACATGTAAAACTTTTGTCAGAGGTTCTAAAGTACTTTTCTACAAGAAATTAAAATGTAGATCTCGAAATTCACATCTAGATTTCAATATTAAAAAAGAAAGATATAAATGGTGAAATGAAACTACAAACATAAAATTAAATGCATTTATGACCAATGTTTAAACATCTATGAATTTTCATGTTTAAATGTTAAGACCACTTTTAAAAAGTTGAAAGAAGTAGAAAATGTACTTTACAAGCAGAAATCAAAATGTAGATAAAGAAATTCGCCTTTCAATTTCAATCTCAAACAGTATATGTAAATGCTAATATGAAGCTGCAAAACGTTGAAATAAATGTTTTTAGCAAAAGATTAAACATAGTTTTCTCAGCTTTGAAGTATATTGTACATAGTTTAACAGCACATGTAAAAAGTTTGTCCAAGGTTTTAAAAGTACTTGTCTCCAAGAAAGCACAATTTAGAAGGTCCACACATTGCAATAAATGCATTTTAGGAAAAGATTAAATATAGTTTTCTCATCTATGTACTACTTTGTTAATATATTAACAGTACATGTAAAACGTTTGTCAGAGGTGGTAAAAAACTTTTCTACAAGCAAATAAAATGGAGATCTGGAAATTAACGACCACATTTCAATTTTGAAAAGAATTGGTAAAAAGAAGTTACAAAATAAAAATAAATGCTTTTTAAACAAATGTTTAATCAGGCTCTCACATCTATGAAACAGCACATGTAAAAAGATTGTCAGAGGTTTTAAAAGTACTTTTCTACAAGAAAATAAAATGTAGATCTGTAAATTCTCTTCTACATTTCAATTTTAAAAAAGAATAACATAAGTGTTAAAATGAAACTACAAGCATTAAAATACATGCTTCTTTGAGAAATGTTTAAACTTTATTTCCCATCTATTAATTTTCATGTTTTATTATTAATAGCCATTGTAAGACGATTAAAAGAAGTTGAAAAACATTCTTTACAAACTGAAACCCAAATTAGATAAAGAAATTAGTTTTTAAATTTCAATTTTAAATAGTATGAATAAATGCTAATATGAAGCTGAAAACATTGAAATAAATGCATTTTAGGAAAAGATTAAACATAGTTTTCTCATCTATGTACTTCTTTGTTAATATATTAACAGCACATGTCAAAAGGTTGTCAAAGGTTTTAAAAGTACTTGTCTCCAAGATAGCACAATGAGGATCTGTAAATTCTCTTCTATATTTTCAATTTTTGAAAGATTCATATAAATATCAAAATGAAACTACAAACATTAAAATACATGCTTTTATGAGAAATATTTAAGCTTGGTTTTACATCTATGAATTTTCATTTTAAATATTAATAACCATTGTAAAACTTTCAACAATGTTTAAAAATATAGTTTACAACCAGAAAAGAAAATGTAGATAAAGAAATACGCGTTTAGATTTCATTTTCAAAAAGTATAAATAAATACCAAAATGAATGTCTACACATTGCAATAAATGCATTTTAGGAAAAGATTAAATATAGTTTTCTCATCTATGTACTACTTTGTTAATATATTAACAGTCCATGTTAAACGTTTGTCAGAGGTGGTTAAGCACTTTTCTTCAAGCAAATAAAATGGAGATCTGGAAATTCACGTCCACATTTCAATTTTGAAAAGATTTGGAAAAAGAAATTACAAACATAAAAATAAATGCTTTTTTATAAAAATGTTTAAACATGCTTTCAGATCTATGAAACAGCACATGTAAAAAGTTTGTCAGAGGTTTTAAAAGTACTTTTCTACAAGAAAATAAAATGAAGATCCATAAATTCACTTCGACATTTCAATTTTAAAAAAGAATAACATAAATGTTAAAATGAAACAACAAACATTAAAATACAGGCTTCTTTGAGAAATGTTCAAACTTTAGTTCACATCTATGAATTTTCATGTTGAAGTATTAATAGCCATTGTAAAACGTTTAAAAGAAGTTGAAAAATATACTTTACAACCTGAACACCAAATTAGATAAATAAATTCGTATTAAAATTTTAATTTTACAAAGTATGAATAAATGCTAATATGCAGCTGAAAATATTGAAATAAATGCATTTGAGGAAAAGATAGTTTTTTCATTTATGAACTAAGTTGTTTATATAGAAACAGTACATGTAAAACTTTTGTCAGAGGTTCTAAAGTACTTTTCTACAAGAAATTAAAATGTAGATCTCGAAATTCACATCCAGATTTCAATATTAAAAAAGAAAAATATAAATGGTGAAATGAAACTACAAACATAAAATTAAATGCATTTATGACAAATGTTTAAACATCTATGAATTTTCATGTTTAAATATTAAGACCACTTTTAAAAAGTTGAAAGAAGTAGAAAATGTACTTTACAAGCAGAAATCAAAATGTAGATAAAGAAATTCGCCTTTCAATTTCAATCTCAAACAGTATAAGTAAATGCTAATATGAAGCTGCAAAACGTTGAAATAAATGTTTTTAGTCAAAGATTAAACATAGTTTTCTCAGCTTTGAAGTACATTTTACATAGTTTAACAGCACATGTAAAAAGTTTGTCAGAGGTTTTAAAAGTACTTTTCTACAAGAAAATAAAATGTAGATCTGTAAATTCTCTTCTACATTTCAATTTTAAAAAAGAATAACATAAGTGTTAAAATGAAACTACAAGCATTAAAATACATGCTTTTTTGAGAAATGTTTAAACTTTAATTCACATCTATGAATTTTCATGTTTTAGTATTAATAGCCATTGTAAAACGTTTAAAAGTAGTTGAAAAACATACTTTACAATCTGAAAACCTAATTAGATCAAGAAATTCGTTCTTAAATTTCCATTTTAAATAGTATGAATAAATGCTAATATGAAGATGCAAAACGTTGAAATAAATGTTTTTATCAAAAGATTAAACATAGTTTTCTCAGCTTTGAAGTACATTGTACATAGATTAACAGCACATGTAAAAAGTTTGTCCAAGGTTTTAAAAGTATTTGTCTCCAAGAAAGCACAATGTAGATCTGTAAATTCACTTCTACACTTTCAATTTTTAAAAGATTCATATAAATGTTAAAATGAAACTACAAACATTAAAATACATGCTTTTATGAGCAATATTTAAGCTTGGTTTTACATCTATGAATTTTCATTTTAAATATTAATAACCTTTGTAAAACTTTCAACAAAGTTTAAAAATGTAGTTTACAACCAGAAAAGAAAATGTAGATAAAGAAATACGCGTTTAGATTTCATTTTCAAAAAGTATAAATAAATACTAAAATGAAGGTCTACACATTGCTATAAATGCATTTTAGGAAAAGATTAAATATAGTTTTCTCATCTATGTACTACTTTGTTAATATATTAACAGTACATGTAAAACGTTTGTCAGAGGTGGGAAAGCACTTTACTTCAAGCAAATAAAATGGAGATCTGGAAATTCACGTCCACATTTCAATTTTGAAAATAATTGGTAAAAAGAAATTACAAACATAAAAATAAATGCATTTTATAAAAATGTTTAAACATGCTTTCAGATCTATGAAACAGCAGATTTAAAAAGTTTGTCAGAGGTTTTAAAAGTACTTTTCTACAAGAAAATTAAATGAAGATCCATAAATTCACTTCTACATTTCAATTTTAAAAAAGAATAACATAAATGTTAAAATGAAACAACAAACATTAAAATACAGGCTTCTTTGAGAAACGTTCAAACTTTAGTTCCCATCTATGAATTTTCATGTTGAAGTATTAATACCCATTGTAAAACGTTTAAAAGAAGTTGAAAAATATACTTTACAACCTGAACACCAAATTAGATAAATAAATTCGTATTAAAATTTTAATTTTACAAAGTATGAATAAATGCTAATATGCAGCTGAAAACATTGAAAAAATGCATTTGAGGAAAAGATAGTTTTTTCATTTATGAACTACGTTGTTTATATAGAAACAGTACATGTAAAACTTTTGTCAGAGGTTCTAAAGTACTTTTCTACAAGAAATTAAAATGTAGATCTCGAAATTCACATCTAGATTTCAATATTAAAAAAGAAAGATATAAATGGTGAAATGAAACTACAAACATAAAATTAAATGCATTTATGACAAATGTTTAAACATCTATGAATTTTCATGTTTAAATATTAAGACCACTTTTAAAAAGTTGAAAGAAGTAGAAAATGTACTTTACAAGCAGAAATCAAAATGTAGATAAAGAAATTCGCCTTTCAATTTCAATCTCAAACAGTATATGTAAATGCTAATATGAAGCTGCAAAACGTTGAAATAAATGTTTTTAGCAAAAGATTAAACATAGTTTTCTCAGCTTTGAAGTACATTGTACATAGTTTAACAGCACATGTAAAAAGTTTGTCCAAGGTTTAAAAAGTACTTGTCTCCAAGAAAGCACAATTTAGAAGGTCCACACATTGCAATAAATGCATTTTAGGAAAAGATTAAATATAGTTTTCTCATCTATGTACTACTTTGTTAATATATTAACAGTACATGTAAAACGTTTGTCAGAGGTGGTAAAAAACTTTTCAACATGCAAATAAAATGGAGATCTGGAAATTAACGACCACATTTCAATTTTGAAAAGAATTGGTAAAAAGAAGTTACAAAATAAATATAAATGCTTTTTAAACAAATGTTTAATCAGGCTCTCACATCTATGAAACAGCACATGTAAAAAGATTGTCAGAGGTTTTAAAAGTACTTTTCTACAAGAAAATAAAATGTAGATCTGTAAATTCTCTTCTACATTTCAATTTTAAAAAAGAATAACATAAATGTTAAAATGAAACTACAAGCATTAAAATACATGCTTCTTTGAGAAATGTTTAAACTTTATTTCACATCTATTAATTTTCATGTTTTATTATTAATAGCCATTGTAAGACGATTAAAAGAAGTTGAAAAACATTCTTTACAAACTGAAACCCAAATTAGATAAAGAAATTAGTTTTTAAATTTCAATTTTAAATAGTATGAATAAATGCTAATATGAAGCTGAAAACATTGAAATAAATGCATTTTAGGAAAAGATTAAACATAGTTTTCTCATCTATGTACTTCTTTGTTAATATATTAACAGCACATGTCAAAAGGTTGTCAAAGGTTTTAAAAGTACTTGTCTCCAAGATAGCACAATGAGGATCTGTAAATTCTCTTCTATATTTTCAATTTTTAAAAGATTCATATAAATGTCAAAATGAAACTACAAACATTAAAATACATGCTTTTATGAGAAATATTTAAGCTTGGTTTTACATCTATGAATTTTCATTTTAAATATTAATAACCATTGTAAAACTTTCAACAATGTTTAAAAATATAGTTTACAACCAGAAAAGAAAATGTAGATAAAGAAATACGCGTTTAGATTTCATTTTCAAAAAGTATAAATAAATACCAAAATGAAGGTCTACACATTGCAATAAATGCATTTTAGGAAAAGATTAAATATAGTTTTCTCATCTATGTACTACTTTGTTAATATATTAACAGTCCATGTTAAACGTTTGTCAGAGGTGGTTAAGCACTTTTCTTCAAGCAAATAAAATGGAGATCTGGAAATTCACGTCCACATTTCAATTTTGAAAAGATTTGGAAAAAGAAATTACAAACATAAAAATAAATGCTTTTTATAAAAATGTTTAAACATGCTTTCAGATCTATGAAACAGCACATGTAAAAAGTTTGTCAGAGGTTTTAAAAGTACTTTTCTACAAGAAAATAAAATGAAGATCCATAAATTCACTTCGACATTTCAATTTTAAAAAAGAATAACATAAATGTTAAAATGAAACAACAAACATTAAAATACAGGCTTCTTTGAGAAATGTTCAAACTTTAGTTCACATCTATGAATTTTCATGTTGAAGTATTAATACCCATTGTAAAACGTTTAAAAGAAGTTGAAAAATATACTTTACAACCTGAACACCAAATTAGATAAATAAATTCGTATTAAAATTTTAATTTTACAAAGTATGAATAAATGCTAATATGCAGCTGAAAATATTGAAATAAATGCATTTGAGGAAAAGATAGTTTTTTCATTTATGAACTAAGTTGTTTATATAGAAACAGTACATGTAAAACTTTTGTCAGAGGTTCTAAAGTACTTTTCTACAAGAAATTAAAATGTAGATCTCGAAATTCACATCCAGATTTCAATATTAAAAAAGAAAAATATAAATGGTGAAATGAAACTACAAACATAACATTAAATGCATTTATGACAAATGTTTAAACATCTATGAATTTTCATGTTTAAATATTAAGACCACTTTTAAAAAGTTGAAAGAAGTAGAAAATGTACCTTACAAGCAGAAATCAAAATGTAGATAAAGAAATTCGCCTTTCAATTTCAATCTCAAACAGTATAAGTAAATGCTAATATGAAGCTGCAAAACGTTGAAATAAATGTTTTTAGTCAAAGATTAAACATAGTTTTCTCAGCTTTGAAGTACATTTTACATAGTTTAACAGCACATGTAAAAAGTTTCTCAGAGGTTTTAAAAGTACTTTTCTACAAGAAAATTAAATGAAGATCCATAAATTCACTTCTACATTTCAATTTTAAAAAAGAATAACATAAATGTTAAAATGAAACAACAAACATTAAAATACAGGCTTCTTTGAGAAATGTTCAATCTTTAGTTCCCATCTATGAATTTTCATGTTGAAGTATTAATACCCATTGTAAAACGTTTAAAAGAAGTTGAAAAATATACTTTACAACCTGAACACCAAATTAGGTAAATAAATTCGTATTAAAATTTTAATTTTACAAAGTATGAATAAATGCTAATATGCAGCTGAAAACATTGAAAAAAATGCATTTGAGGAAAAGATAGTTTTTTCATTTATGAACTAAGTTGTTTATATAGAAACAGTACATGTAAAACTTTTGTCAGAGGTTCTAAAGTACTTTTCTACAAGAAATTAAAATGTAGATCTCGAAATTCACATCTAGATTTCAATATTAAAAAAGAAAGATATAAATGGTGAAATGAAACTACAAACATAAAATTAAATGCATTTATGACAAATGTTTAAACATCTATGAATTTTCATGTTTAAATGTTAAGACCACTTTTAAAAAGTTGAAAGAAGTAGAAAATGTACTTTACAAGCAGAAATCAAAATGTAGATAAAGAAATTCGCCTTTCAATTTCAATCTCAAACAGTATATGTAAATGCTAATATGAAGCTGCAAAACGTTGAAATAAATGTTTTTAGCAAAAGATTAAACATAGTTTTCTCAGCTTTGAAGTACATTGTACATAGTTTAACAGCACATGTAAAAAGTTTGTCCAAGGTTTTAAAAGTACATGTCTCCAAGAAAGCACAACTTAGATCTGTAAATTCACGTCTACACTTTCAATTTTTAAAAGATTCATATAAATGTTAAAATGAAACTACAAACATTAAAATACATGCTTTTATGAGAAATATTTAAGCTTGGTTTCACATCTATGAATTTTCATTTTAAATATTAATAACCTTTGTAAAACTTTCAACAAAGTTTACAAATGTAGTTTACAACCAGAAAAGAAAATGTAGATAAAGAAATACGCGTTTAGATTTCATTTTCAAAAAGTATAAATAAATACCAAAATGAAGGTCTACACATTGCAATAAATGCATTTTAGGAAAAGATTAAATATAGTTTTCTCATCTATGTACTACTTTGTTAATATATTAACAGTACATGTAAAACGTTTGTCAGAGGTGGTAAAGCACTTTTCTTCAAGCAAATAAAATGGAGATCTGGAAATTCACGTCCACATTTCAATTTTGAAAATAATTGGTAAAAAGAAATTACAAACATAAAAATAAATGCATTTTATAAAAATGTTTAAACATGCTTTCAGATCTATGAAACAGCAGATTTAAAAAGTTTGTCAGAGGTTTTAAAAGTACTTTTCTACAAGAAAATTAAATGAAGATCCATAAATTCACTTCTACATTTCAATTTTAAAAAAGAATAACATAAAAGTTAAAATGAAACAACAAACATTAAAATGCAGGCTTCTTTGAGAAATGTTCAAACTTTAGTTCCCATCTATGAATTTTCATGTTGAAGTATTAATACCCATTGTAAAACGTTTAAAAGAAGTTGAAAAATATACTTTACAACCTGAACACCAAATTAGATAAATAAATTCGTATTAAAATTTTAATTTTACAAAGTATGAATAAATGCTAATATGCAGCTGAAAACATTGAAAAAAATGCATTTGAGGAAAAGATAGTTTTTTTCATTTATGAACTAAGTTGTTTATATAGAAACAGTACATGTAAAACTTTTGTCAGAGGTTCTAAAGTACTTTTCTACAAGAAATTAAAATGTAGATCTCGAAATTCACATCTAGATTTCAATATTAAAAAAGAAAGATATAAATGGTGAAATGAAACTACAAACATAAAATTAAATGCATTTATGACCAATGTTTAAACATCTATGAATTTTCATGTTTAAATGTTAAGACCACTTTTAAAAAGTTGAAAGAAGTAGAAAATGTACTTTACAAGCAGAAATCAAAATGTAGATAAAGAAATTCGCCTTTCAATTTCAATCTCAAACAGTATATGTAAATGCTAATATGAAGCTGCAAAACGTTGAAATAAATGTTTTTAGCAAAAGATTAAACATAGTTTTCTCAGCTTTGAAGTATATTGTACATAGTTTAACAGCACATGTAAAAAGTTTGTCCAAGGTTTTAAAAGTACTTGTCTCCAAGAAAGCACAATTTAGAAGGTCCACACATTGCAATAAATGCATTTTAGGAAAAGATTAAATATAGTTTTCTCATCTATGTACTACTTTGTTAATATATTAACAGTACATGTAAAACGTTTGTCAGAGGTGGTAAAAAACTTTTCTACAAGCAAATAAAATGGAGATCTGGAAATTAACGACCACATTTCAATTTTGAAAAGAATTGGTAAAAAGAAGTTACAAAATAAAAATAAATGCTTTTTAAACAAATGTTTAATCAGGCTCTCACATCTATGAAACAGCACATGTAAAAAGATTGTCAGAGGTTTTAAAAGTACTTTTCTACAAGAAAATAAAATGTAGATCTGTAAATTCTCTTCTACATTTCAATTTTAAAAAAGAATAACATAAGTGTTAAAATGAAACTACAAGCATTAAAATACATGCTTCTTTGAGAAATGTTTAAACTTTATTTCCCATCTATTAATTTTCATGTTTTATTATTAATAGCCATTGTAAGACGATTAAAAGAAGTTGAAAAACATTCTTTACAAACTGAAACCCAAATTAGATAAAGAAATTAGTTTTTAAATTTCAATTTTAAATAGTATGAATAAATGCTAATATGAAGCTGAAAACATTGAAATAAATGCATTTTAGGAAAAGATTAAACATAGTTTTCTCATCTATGTACTTCTTTGTTAATATATTAACAGCACATGTCAAAAGGTTGTCAAAGGTTTTAAAAGTACTTGTCTCCAAGATAGCACAATGAGGATCTGTAAATTCTCTTCTATATTTTCAATTTTTGAAAGATTCATATAAATATCAAAATGAAACTACAAACATTAAAATACATGCTTTTATGAGAAATATTTAAGCTTGGTTTTACATCTATGAATTTTCATTTTAAATATTAATAACCATTGTAAAACTTTCAACAATGTTTAAAAATATAGTTTACAACCAGAAAAGAAAATGTAGATAAAGAAATACGCGTTTAGATTTCATTTTCAAAAAGTATAAATAAATACCAAAATGAATGTCTACACATTGCAATAAATGCATTTTAGGAAAAGATTAAATATAGTTTTCTCATCTATGTACTACTTTGTTAATATATTAACAGTCCATGTTAAACGTTTGTCAGAGGTGGTTAAGCACTTTTCTTCAAGCAAATAAAATGGAGATCTGGAAATTCACGTCCACATTTCAATTTTGAAAAGATTTGGAAAAAGAAATTACAAACATAAAAATAAATGCTTTTTTATAAAAATGTTTAAACATGCTTTCAGATCTATGAAACAGCACATGTAAAAAGTTTGTCAGAGGTTTTAAAAGTACTTTTCTACAAGAAAATAAAATGAAGATCCATAAATTCACTTCGACATTTCAATTTTAAAAAAGAATAACATAAATGTTAAAATGAAACAACAAACATTAAAATACAGGCTTCTTTGAGAAATGTTCAAACTTTAGTTCACATCTATGAATTTTCATGTTGAAGTATTAATAGCCATTGTAAAACGTTTAAAAGAAGTTGAAAAATATACTTTACAACCTGAACACCAAATTAGATAAATAAATTCGTATTAAAATTTTAATTTTACAAAGTATGAATAAATGCTAATATGCAGCTGAAAATATTGAAATAAATGCATTTGAGGAAAAGATAGTTTTTTCATTTATGAACTAAGTTGTTTATATAGAAACAGTACATGTAAAACTTTTGTCAGAGGTTCTAAAGTACTTTTCTACAAGAAATTAAAATGTAGATCTCGAAATTCACATCCAGATTTCAATATTAAAAAAGAAAAATATAAATGGTGAAATGAAACTACAAACATAAAATTAAATGCATTTATGACAAATGTTTAAACATCTATGAATTTTCATGTTTAAATATTAAGACCACTTTTAAAAAGTTGAAAGAAGTAGAAAATGTACTTTACAAGCAGAAATCAAAATGTAGATAAAGAAATTCGCCTTTCAATTTCAATCTCAAACAGTATAAGTAAATGCTAATATGAAGCTGCAAAACGTTGAAATAAATGTTTTTAGTCAAAGATTAAACATAGTTTTCTCAGCTTTGAAGTACATTTTACATAGTTTAACAGCACATGTAAAAAGTTTGTCAGAGGTTTTAAAAGTACTTTTCTACAAGAAAATAAAATGTAGATCTGTAAATTCTCTTCTACATTTCAATTTTAAAAAAGAATAACATAAGTGTTAAAATGAAACTACAAGCATTAAAATACATGCTTTTTTGAGAAATGTTTAAACTTTAATTCACATCTATGAATTTTCATGTTTTAGTATTAATAGCCATTGTAAAACGTTTAAAAGTAGTTGAAAAACATACTTTACAATCTGAAAACCTAATTAGATCAAGAAATTCGTTCTTAAATTTCCATTTTAAATAGTATGAATAAATGCTAATATGAAGATGCAAAACGTTGAAATAAATGTTTTTATCAAAAGATTAAACATAGTTTTCTCAGCTTTGAAGTACATTGTACATAGTTTAACAGCACATGTAAAAAGTTTGTCCAAGGTTTTAAAAGTATTTGTCTCCAAGAAAGCACAATGTAGATCTGTAAATTCACTTCTACACTTTCAATTTTTAAAAGATTCATATAAATGTTAAAATGAAACTACAACCATTAAAATACATGCTTTTATGAGCAATATTTAAGCTTGGTTTTACATCTATGAATTTTCATTTTAAATATTAATAACCTTTGTAAAACTTTCAACAAAGTTTAAAAATGTAGTTTACAACCAGAAAAGAAAATGTAGATAAAGAAATACGCGTTTAGATTTCATTTTCAAAAAGTATAAATAAATACTAAAATGAAGGTCTACACATTGCTATAAATGCATTTTAGGAAAAGATTAAATATAGTTTTCTCATCTATGTACTACTTTGTTAATATATTAACAGTACATGTAAAACGTTTGTCAGAGGTGGGAAAGCACTTTACTTCAAGCAAATAAAATGGAGATCTGGAAATTCACGTCCACATTTCAATTTTGAAAATAATTGGTAAAAAGAAATTACAAACATAAAAATAAATGCATTTTATAAAAATGTTTAAACATGCTTTCAGATCTATGAAACAGCAGATTTAAAAAGTTTGTCAGAGGTTTTAAAAGTACTTTTCTACAAGAAAATTAAATGAAGATCCATAAATTCACTTCTACATTTCAATTTTAAAAAAGAATAACATAAATGTTAAAATGAAACAACAAACATTAAAATACAGGCTTCTTTGAGAAACGTTCAAACTTTAGTTCCCATCCATGAATTTTCATGTTGAAGTATTAATACCCATTGTAAAACGTTTAAAAGAAGTTGAAAAATATACTTTACAACCTGAACACCAAATTAGATAAATAAATTCGTATTAAAATTTTAATTTTACAAAGTATGAATAAATGCTAATATGCAGCTGAAAACATTGAAAAAATGCATTTGAGGAAAAGATAGTTTTTTCATTTATGAACTACGTTGTTTATATAGAAACAGTACATGTAAAACTTTTGTCAGAGGTTCTAAAGTACTTTTCTACAAGAAATTAAAATGTAGATCTCGAAATTCACATCTAGATTTCAATATTAAAAAAGAAAGATATAAATGGTGAAATGAAACTACAAACATAAAATTAAATGCATTTATGACAAATGTTTAAACATCTATGAATTTTCATGTTTAAATGTTAAGACCACTTTTAAAAAGTTGAAAGAAGTAGAAAATGTACTTTACAAGCAGAAATCAAAATGTAGATAAAGAAATTCGCCTTTCAATTTCAATCTCAAACAGTATATGTAAATGCTAATATGAAGCTGCAAAACGTTGAAATAAATGTTTTTAGCAAAAGATTAAACATAGTTTTCTCAGCTTTGAAGTACATTGTACATAGTTTAACAGCACATGTAAAAAGTTTGTCCAAGGTTTAAAAAGTACTTGTCTCCAAGAAAGCACAATTTAGAAGGTCCACACATTGCAATAAATGCATTTTAGGAAAAGATTAAATATAGTTTTCTCATCTATGTACTACTTTGTTAATATATTAACAGTACATGTAAAACGTTTGTCAGAGGTGGTAAAAAACTTTTCAACATGCAAATAAAATGGAGATCTGGAAATTAACGACCACATTTCAATTTTGAAAAGAATTGGTAAAAAGAAGTTACAAAATAAATATAAATGCTTTTTAAACAAATGTTTAATCAGGCTCTCACATCTATGAAACAGCACATGTAAAAAGATTGTCAGAGGTTTTAAAAGTACTTTTCTACAAGAAAATAAAATGTAGATCTGTAAATTCTCTTCTACATTTCAATTTTAAAAAAGAATAACATAAGTGTTAAAATGAAACTACAAGCATTAAAATACATGCTTCTTTGAGAAATGTTTAAACTTTATTTCACATCTATTAATTTTCATGTTTTATTATTAATAGCCATTGTAAGACGATTAAAAGAAGTTGAAAAACATTCTTTACAAACTGAAACCCAAATTAGATAAAGAAATTAGTTTTTAAATTTCAATTTTAAATAGTATGAATAAATGCTAATATGAAGCTGAAAACATTGAAATAAATGCATTTTAGGAAAAGATTAAACATAGTTTTCTCATCTATGTACTTCTTTGTTAATATATTAACAGCACATGTCAAAAGGTTGTCAAAGGTTTTAAAAGTACTTGTCTCCAAGATAGCACAATGAGGATCTGTAAATTCTCTTCTATATTTTCAATTTTTAAAAGATTCATATAAATGTCAAAATGAAACTACAAACATTAAAATACATGCTTTTATGAGAAATATTTAAGCTTGGTTTTACATCTATGAATTTTCATTTTAAATATTAATAACCATTGTAAAACTTTCAACAATGTTTAAAAATATAGTTTACAACCAGAAAAGAAAATGTAGATAAAGAAATACGCGTTTAGATTTCATTTTCAAAAAGTATAAATAAATACCAAAATGAAGGTCTACACATTGCAATAAATGCATTTTAGGAAAAGATTAAATATAGTTTTCTCATCTATGTACTACTTTGTTAATATATTAACAGTCCATGTTAAACGTTTGTCAGAGGTGGTTAAGCACTTTTCTTCAAGCAAATAAAATGGAGATCTGGAAATTCACGTCCACATTTCAATTTTGAAAAGATTTGGAAAAAGAAATTACAAACATAAAAATAAATGCTTTTTATAAAAATGTTTAAACATGCTTTCAGATCTATGAAACAGCACATGTAAAAAGTTTGTCAGAGGTTTTAAAAGTACTTTTCTACAAGAAAATAAAATGAAGATCCATAAATTCACTTCGACATTTCAATTTTAAAAAAGAATAACATAAATGTTAAAATGAAACAACAAACATTAAAATACAGGCTTCTTTGAGAAATGTTCAAACTTTAGTTCACATCTATGAATTTTCATGTTGAAGTATTAATACCCATTGTAAAACGTTTAAAAGAAGTTGAAAAATATACTTTACAACCTGAACACCAAATTAGATAAATAAATTCGTATTAAAATTTTAATTTTACAAAGTATGAATAAATGCTAATATGCAGCTGAAAATATTGAAATAAATGCATTTGAGGAAAAGATAGTTTTTTCATTTATGAACTAAGTTGTTTATATAGAAACAGTACATGTAAAACTTTTGTCAGAGGTTCTAAAGTACTTTTCTACAAGAAATTAAAATGTAGATCTCGAAATTCACATCCAGATTTCAATATTAAAAAAGAAAAATATAAATGGTGAAATGAAACTACAAACATAACATTAAATGCATTTATGACAAATGTTTAAACATCTATGAATTTTCATGTTTAAATATTAAGACCACTTTTAAAAAGTTGAAAGAAGTAGAAAATGTACCTTACAAGCAGAAATCAAAATGTAGATAAAGAAATTCGCCTTTCAATTTCAATCTCAAACAGTATAAGTAAATGCTAATATGAAGCTGCAAAACGTTGAAATAAATGTTTTTAGTCAAAGATTAAACATAGTTTTCTCAGCTTTGAAGTACATTTTACATAGTTTAACAGCACATGTAAAAAGTTTCTCAGAGGTTTTAAAAGTACTTTTCTACAAGAAAATTAAATGAAGATCCATAAATTCACTTCTACATTTCAATTTTAAAAAAGAATAACATAAATGTTAAAATGAAACAACAAACATTAAAATACAGGCTTCTTTGAGAAATGTTCAATCTTTAGTTCCCATCTATGAATTTTCATGTTGAAGTATTAATACCCATTGTAAAACGTTTAAAAGAAGTTGAAAAATATACTTTACAACCTGAACACCAAATTAGGTAAATAAATTCGTATTAAAATTTTAATTTTACAAAGTATGAATAAATGCTAATATGCAGCTGAAAACATTGAAAAAAATGCATTTGAGGAAAAGATAGTTTTTTCATTTATGAACTAAGTTGTTTATATAGAAACAGTACATGTAAAACTTTTGTCAGAGGTTCTAAAGTACTTTTCTACAAGAAATTAAAATGTAGATCTCGAAATTCACATCTAGATTTCAATATTAAAAAAGAAAGATATAAATGGTGAAATGAAACTACAAACATAAAATTAAATGCATTTATGACAAATGTTTAAACATCTATGAATTTTCATGTTTAAATGTTAAGACCACTTTTAAAAAGTTGAAAGAAGTAGAAAATGTACTTTACAAGCAGAAATCAAAATGTAGATAAAGAAATTCGCCTTTCAATTTCAATCTCAAACAGTATATGTAAATGCTAATATGAAGCTGCAAAACGTTGAAATAAATGTTTTTAGCAAAAGATTAAACATAGTTTTCTCAGCTTTGAAGTACATTGTACATAGTTTAACAGCACATGTAAAAAGTTTGTCCAAGGTTTTAAAAGTACATGTCTCCAAGAAAGCACAACTTAGATCTGTAAATTCACGTCTACACTTTCAATTTTTAAAAGATTCATATAAATGTTAAAATGAAACTACAAACATTAAAATACATGCTTTTATGAGAAATATTTAAGCTTGGTTTCACATCTATGAATTTTCATTTTAAATATTAATAACCTTTGTAAAACTTTCAACAAAGTTTACAAATGTAGTTTACAACCAGAAAAGAAAATGTAGATAAAGAAATACGCGTTTAGATTTCATTTTCAAAAAGTATAAATAAATACCAAAATGAAGGTCTACACATTGCAATAAATGCATTTTAGGAAAAGATTAAATATAGTTTTCTCATCTATGTACTACTTTGTTAATATATTAACAGTACATGTAAAACGTTTGTCAGAGGTGGTAAAGCACTTTTCTTCAAGCAAATAAAATGGAGATCTGGAAATTCACGTCCACATTTCAATTTTGAAAATAATTGGTAAAAAGAAATTACAAACATAAAAATAAATGCATTTTATAAAAATGTTTAAACATGCTTTCAGATCTATGAAACAGCAGATTTAAAAAGTTTGTCAGAGGTTTTAAAAGTACTTTTCTACAAGAAAATTAAATGAAGATCCATAAATTCACTTCTACATTTCAATTTTAAAAAAGAATAACATAAAAGTTAAAATGAAACAACAAACATTAAAATGCAGGCTTCTTTGAGAAATGTTCAAACTTTAGTTCCCATCTATGAATTTTCATGTTGAAGTATTAATACCCATTGTAAAACGTTTAAAAGAAGTTGAAAAATATACTTTACAACCTGAACACCAAATTAGATAAATAAATTCGTATTAAAATTTTAATTTTACAAAGTATGAATAAATGCTAATATGCAGCTGAAAACATTGAAAAAAATGCATTTGAGGAAAAGATAGTTTTTTTCATTTATGAACTAAGTTGTTTATATAGAAACAGTACATGTAAAACTTTTGTCAGAGGTTCTAAAGTACTTTTCTACAAGAAATTAAAATGTAGATCTCGAAATTCACATCTAGATTTCAATATTAAAAAAGAAAGATATAAATGGTGAAATGAAACTACAAACATAAAATTAAATGCATTTATGACCAATGTTTAAACATCTATGAATTTTCATGTTTAAATGTTAAGACCACTTTTAAAAAGTTGAAAGAAGTAGAAAATGTACTTTACAAGCAGAAATCAAAATGTAGATAAAGAAATTCGCCTTTCAATTTCAATCTCAAACAGTATATGTAAATGCTAATATGAAGCTGCAAAACGTTGAAATAAATGTTTTTAGCAAAAGATTAAACATAGTTTTCTCAGCTTTGAAGTATATTGTACATAGTTTAACAGCACATGTAAAAAGTTTGTCCAAGGTTTTAAAAGTACTTGTCTCCAAGAAAGCACAATTTAGAAGGTCCACACATTGCAATAAATGCATTTTAGGAAAAGATTAAATATAGTTTTCTCATCTATGTACTACTTTGTTAATATATTAACAGTACATGTAAAACGTTTGTCAGAGGTGGTAAAAAACTTTTCTACAAGCAAATAAAATGGAGATCTGGAAATTAACGACCACATTTCAATTTTGAAAAGAATTGGTAAAAAGAAGTTACAAAATAAAAATAAATGCTTTTTAAACAAATGTTTAATCAGGCTCTCACATCTATGAAACAGCACATGTAAAAAGATTGTCAGAGGTTTTAAAAGTACTTTTCTACAAGAAAATAAAATGTAGATCTGTAAATTCTCTTCTACATTTCAATTTTAAAAAAGAATAACATAAGTGTTAAAATGAAACTACAAGCATTAAAATACATGCTTCTTTGAGAAATGTTTAAACTTTATTTCCCATCTATTAATTTTCATGTTTTATTATTAATAGCCATTGTAAGACGATTAAAAGAAGTTGAAAATCATTCTTTACAAACTGAAACCCAAGTTAGATAAAGAAATTAGTTTTTAAATTTCAATTTTAAATAGTATGAATAAATGCTAATATGAAGCTGAAAACATTGAAATAAATGCATTTTAGGAAAAGATTAAACATAGTTTTCTCATCTATGTACTTCTTTGTTAATATATTAACAGCACATGTCAAAAGGTTGTCAAAGGTTTTAAAAGTACTTGTCTCCAAGATAGCACAATGAGGATCTGTAAATTCTCTTCTATATTTTCAATTTTTGAAAGATTCATATAAATATCAAAATGAAACTACAAACATTAAAATACATGCTTTTATGAGAAATATTTAAGCTTGGTTTTACATCTATGAATTTTCATTTTAAATATTAATAACCATTGTAAAACTTTCAACAATGTTTAAAAATATAGTTTACAACCAGAAAAGAAAATGTAGATAAAGAAATACGCGTTTAGATTTCATTTTCAAAAAGTATAAATAAATACCAAAATGAATGTCTACACATTGCAATAAATGCATTTTAGGAAAAGATTAAATATAGTTTTCTCATCTATGTACTACTTTGTTAATATATTAACAGTCCATGTTAAACGTTTGTCAGAGGTGGTTAAGCACTTTTCTTCAAGCAAATAAAATGGAGATCTGGAAATTCACGTCCACATTTCAATTTTGAAAAGATTTGGAAAAAGAAATTACAAACATAAAAATAAATGCTTTTTTATAAAAATGTTTAAACATGCTTTCAGATCTATGAAACAGCACATGTAAAAAGTTTGTCAGAGGTTTTAAAAGTACTTTTCTACAAGAAAATAAAATGAAGATCCATAAATTCACTTCGACATTTCAATTTTAAAAAAGAATAACATAAATGTTAAAATGAAACAACAAACATTAAAATACAGGCTTCTTTGAGAAATGTTCAAACTTTAGTTCACATCTATGAATTTTCATGTTGAAGTATTAATAGCCATTGTAAAACGTTTAAAAGAAGTTGAAAAATATACTTTACAACCTGAACACCAAATTAGATAAATAAATTCGTATTAAAATTTTAATTTTACAAAGTATGAATAAATGCTAATATGCAGCTGAAAATATTGAAATAAATGCATTTGAGGAAAAGATAGTTTTTTCATTTATGAACTAAGTTGTTTATATAGAAACAGTACATGTAAAACTTTTGTCAGAGGTTCTAAAGTACTTTTCTACAAGAAATTAAAATGTAGATCTCGAAATTCACATCCAGATTTCAATATTAAAAAAGAAAAATATAAATGGTGAAATGAAACTACAAACATAACATTAAATGCATTTATGACAAATGTTTAAACATCTATGAATTTTCATGTTTAAATATTAAGACCACTTTTAAAAAGTTGAAAGAAGTAGAAAATGTACCTTACAAGCAGAAATCAAAATGTAGATAAAGAAATTCGCCTTTCAATTTCAATCTCAAACAGTATAAGTAAATGCTAATATGAAGCTGCAAAACGTTGAAATAAATGTTTTTAGTCAAAGATTAAACATAGTTTTCTCAGCTTTGAAGTACATTTTACATAGTTTAACAGCACATGTAAAAAGTTTCTCAGAGGTTTTAAAAGTACTTTTCTACAAGAAAATTAAATGAAGATCCATAAATTCACTTCTACATTTCAATTTTAAAAAAGAATAACATAAATGTTAAAATGAAACAACAAACATTAAAATACAGGCTTCTTTGAGAAACGTTCAAACTTTAGTTCCCATCTATGAATTTTCATGTTGAAGTATTAATACCCATTGTAAAACGTTTAAAAGAAGTTGAAAAATATACTTTACAACCTGAACACCAAATTAGATAAATAAATTCGTATTAAAATTTTAATTTTACAAAGTATGAATAAATGCTAATATGCAGCTGAAAACATTGAAAAAATGCATTTGAGGAAAAGATAGTTTTTTCATTTATGAACTACGTTGTTTATATAGAAACAGTACATGTAAAACTTTTGTCAGAGGTTCTAAAGTACTTTTCTACAAGAAATTAAAATGTAGATCTCGAAATTCACATCTAGATTTCAATATTAAAAAAGAAAGATATAAATGGTGAAATGAAACTACAAACATAAAATTAAATGCATTTATGACAAATGTTTAAACATCTATGAATTTTCATGTTTAAATATTAAGACCACTTTTAAAAAGTTGAAAGAAGTAGAAAATGTACTTTACAAGCAGAAATCAAAATGTAGATAAAGAAATTCGCCTTTCAATTTCAATCTCAAACAGTATATGTAAATGCTAATATGAAGCTGCAAAACGTTGAAATAAATGTTTTTAGCAAAAGATTAAACATAGTTTTCTCAGCTTTGAAGTACATTGTACATAGTTTAACAGCACATGTAAAAAGTTTGTCCAAGGTTTAAAAAGTACTTGTCTCCAAGAAAGCACAATTTAGAAGGTCCACACATTGCAATAAATGCATTTTAGGAAAAGATTAAATATAGTTTTCTCATCTATGTACTACTTTGTTAATATATTAACAGTACATGTAAAACGTTTGTCAGAGGTGGTAAAAAACTTTTCAACATGCAAATAAAATGGAGATCTGGAAATTAACGACCACATTTCAATTTTGAAAAGAATTGGTAAAAAGAAGTTACAAAATAAATATAAATGCTTTTTAAACAAATGTTTAATCAGGCTCTCACATCTATGAAACAGCACATGTAAAAAGATTGTCAGAGGTTTTAAAAGTACTTTTCTACAAGAAAATAAAATGTAGATCTGTAAATTCTCTTCTACATTTCAATTTTAAAAAAGAATAACATAAATGTTAAAATGAAACTACAAGCATTAAAATACATGCTTCTTTGAGAAATGTTTAAACTTTATTTCACATCTATTAATTTTCATGTTTTATTATTAATAGCCATTGTAAGACGATTAAAAGAAGTTGAAAAACATTCTTTACAAACTGAAACCCAAATTAGATAAAGAAATTAGTTTTTAAATTTCAATTTTAAATAGTATGAATAAATGCTAATATGAAGCTGAAAACATTGAAATAAATGCATTTTAGGAAAAGATTAAACATAGTTTTCTCATCTATGTACTTCTTTGTTAATATATTAACAGCACATGTCAAAAGGTTGTCAAAGGTTTTAAAAGTACTTGTCTCCAAGATAGCACAATGAGGATCTGTAAATTCTCTTCTATATTTTCAATTTTTAAAAGATTCATATAAATGTCAAAATGAAACTACAAACATTAAAATACATGCTTTTATGAGAAATATTTAAGCTTGGTTTTACATCTATGAATTTTCATTTTAAATATTAATAACCATTGTAAAACTTTCAACAATGTTTAAAAATATAGTTTACAACCAGAAAAGAAAATGTAGATAAAGAAATACGCGTTTAGATTTCATTTTCAAAAAGTATAAATAAATACCAAAATGAAGGTCTACACATTGCAATAAATGCATTTTAGGAAAAGATTAAATATAGTTTTCTCATCTATGTACTACTTTGTTAATATATTAACAGTCCATGTTAAACGTTTGTCAGAGCACTTTTCTTCAAGCAAATAAAATGGAGATCTGGAAATTCACGTCCACATTTCAATTTTGAAAAGATTTGGAAAAAGAAATTACAAACATAAAAATAAATGCTTTTTATAAAAATGTTTAAACATGCTTTCAGATCTATGAAACAGCACATGTAAAAAGTTTGTCAGAGGTTTTAAAAGTACTTTTCTACAAGAAAATAAAATGAAGATCCATAAATTCACTTCGACATTTCAATTTTAAAAAAGAATAACATAAATGTTAAAATGAAACAACAAACATTAAAATACAGGCTTCTTTGAGAAATGTTCAAACTTTAGTTCACATCTATGAATTTTCATGTTGAAGTATTAATACCCATTGTAAAACGTTTAAAAGAAGTTGAAAAATATACTTTACAACCTGAACACCAAATTAGATAAATAAATTCGTATTAAAATTTTAATTTTACAAAGTATGAATAAATGCTAATATGCAGCTGAAAATATTGAAATAAATGCATTTGAGGAAAAGATAGTTTTTTCATTTATGAACTAAGTTGTTTATATAGAAACAGTACATGTAAAACTTTTGTCAGAGGTTCTAAAGTACTTTTCTACAAGAAATTAAAATGTAGATCTCGAAATTCACATCCAGATTTCAATATTAAAAAAGAAAAATATAAATGGTGAAATGAAACTACAAACATAACATTAAATGCATTTATGACAAATGTTTAAACATCTATGAATTTTCATGTTTAAATATTAAGACCACTTTTAAAAAGTTGAAAGAAGTAGAAAATGTACCTTACAAGCAGAAATCAAAATGTAGATAAAGAAATTCGCCTTTCAATTTCAATCTCAAACAGTATAAGTAAATGCTAATATGAAGCTGCAAAACGTTGAAATAAATGTTTTTAGTCAAAGATTAAACATAGTTTTCTCAGCTTTGAAGTACATTTTACATAGTTTAACAGCACATGTAAAAAGTTTCTCAGAGGTTTTAAAAGTACTTTTCTACAAGAAAATTAAATGAAGATCCATAAATTCACTTCTACATTTCAATTTTAAAAAAGAATAACATAAATGTTAAAATGAAACAACAAACATTAAAATACAGGCTTCTTTGAGAAATGTTCAATCTTTAGTTCCCATCTATGAATTTTCATGTTGAAGTATTAATACCCATTGTAAAACGTTTAAAAGAAGTTGAAAAATATACTTTACAACCTGAACACCAAATTAGGTAAATAAATTCGTATTAAAATTTTAATTTTACAAAGTATGAATAAATGCTAATATGCAGCTGAAAACATTGAAAAAAATGCATTTGAGGAAAAGATAGTTTTTTCATTTATGAACTAAGTTGTTTATATAGAAACAGTACATGTAAAACTTTTGTCAGAGGTTCTAAAGTACTTTTCTACAAGAAATTAAAATGTAGATCTCGAAATTCACATCTAGATTTCAATATTAAAAAAGAAAGATATAAATGGTGAAATGAAACTACAAACATAAAATTAAATGCATTTATGACAAATGTTTAAACATCTATGAATTTTCATGTTTAAATGTTAAGACCACTTTTAAAAAGTTGAAAGAAGTAGAAAATGTACTTTACAAGCAGAAATCAAAATGTAGATAAAGAAATTCGCCTTTCAATTTCAATCTCAAACAGTATATGTAAATGCTAATATGAAGCTGCAAAACGTTGAAATAAATGTTTTTAGCAAAAGATTAAACATAGTTTTCTCAGCTTTGAAGTACATTGTACATAGTTTAACAGCACATGTAAAAAGTTTGTCCAAGGTTTTAAAAGTACATGTCTCCAAGAAAGCACAACTTAGATCTGTAAATTCACGTCTACACTTTCAATTTTTAAAAGATTCATATAAATGTTAAAATGAAACTACAAACATTAAAATACATGCTTTTATGAGAAATATTTAAGCTTGGTTTCACATCTATGAATTTTCATTTTAAATATTAATAACCTTTGTAAAACTTTCAACAAAGTTTACAAATGTAGTTTACAACCAGAAAAGAAAATGTAGATAAAGAAATACGCGTTTAGATTTCATTTTCAAAAAGTATAAATAAATACCAAAATGAAGGTCTACACATTGCAATAAATGCATTTTAGGAAAAGATTAAATATAGTTTTCTCATCTATGTACTACTTTGTTAATATATTAACAGTACATGTAAAACGTTTGTCAGAGGTGGTAAAGCACTTTTCTTCAAGCAAATAAAATGGAGATCTGGAAATTCACGTCCACATTTCAATTTTGAAAATAATTGGTAAAAAGAAATTACAAACATAAAAATAAATGCATTTTATAAAAATGTTTAAACATGCTTTCAGATCTATGAAACAGCAGATTTAAAAAGTTTGTCAGAGGTTTTAAAAGTACTTTTCTACAAGAAAATAAAATGAAGATCCATAAATTCACTTCGACATTTCAATTTTAAAAAAGAATAACATAAATGTTAAAATGAAACAACAAACATTAAAATACAGGCTTCTTTGAGAAATGTTCAAACTTTAGTTCACATCTATGAATTTTCATGTTGAAGTATTAATAGCCATTGTAAAACGTTTAAAAGAAGTTGAAAAATATACTTTACAACCTGAACACCAAATTAGATAAATAAATTCGTATTAAAATTTTAATTTTACATAGTATGAATAAATGCTAATATGCAGCTGAAAATATTGAAATAAATGCATTTGAGGAAAAGATAGTTTTTTCATTTATGAACTAAGTTGTTTATATAGAAACAGTACATGTAAAACTTTTGTCAGAGGTTCTAAAGTACTTTTCTACAAGAAATTAAAATGTAGATCTCGAAATTCACATCCAGATTTCAATATTAAAAAAGAAAAATATAAATGGTGAAATGAAACTACAAACATAAAATTAAATGCATTTATGACAAATGTTTAAACATCTATGAATTTTCATGTTTAAATATTAAGACCACTTTTAAAAAGTTGAAAGAAGTAGAAAATGTACTTTACAAGCAGAAATCAAAATGTAGATAAAGAAATTCGCCTTTCAATTTCAATCTCAAACAGTATAAGTAAATGCTAATATGAAGCTGCAAAACGTTGAAATAAATGTTTTTAGTCAAAGATTAAACAGTTTTCTCAGCTTTGAAGTACATTTTACATAGTTTAACAGCACATGTAAAAAGTTTGTCAGAGGTTTTAAAAGTACTTTTCTACAAGAAAATAAAATGTAGATCTGTAAATTCTCTTCTACATTTCAATTTTAAAAAAGAATAACATAAGTGTTAAAATGAAACTACAAGCATTAAAATACATGCTTTTTTGAGAAATGTTTAAACTTTAATTCACATCTATGAATTTTCATGTTTTAGTATTAATAGCCATTGTAAAACGTTTAAAAGTAGTTGAAAAACATACTTTACAATCTGAAAACCTAATTAGATCAAGAAATTCGTTCTTAAATTTCCATTTTAAATAGTATGAATAAATGCTAATATGAAGATGCAAAACGTTGAAATAAATGTTTTTATCAAAAGATTAAACATAGTTTTCTCAGCTTTGAAGTACATTGTACATAGTTTAACAGCACATGTAAAAAGTTTGTCCAAGGTTTTAAAAGTATTTGTCTCCAAGAAAGCACAATGTAGATCTGTAAATTCACTTCTACACTTTCAATTTTTAAAAGATTCATATAAATGTTAAAATGAAACTACAAACATTAAAATACATGCTTTTATGAGAAATATTTAAGCTTGGTTTCACATCTATGAATTTTCATTTTAAATATTAATAACCTTTGTAAAACTTTCAACAAAGTTTACAAATGTAGTTTACAACCAGAAAAGAAAATGTAGATAAAGAAATACGCGTTTAGATTTCATTTTCAAAAAGTATAAATAAATACCAAAATGAAGGTCTACACATTGCAATAAATGCATTTTAGGAAAAGATTAAATATAGTTTTCCCATCTATGTACTACTTTGTTAATATATTAACAGTACATGTAAAACGTTTGTCAGAGGTGGTAAAGCACTTTTCTTCATGCAAATAAAATGGAGATCTGGAAATTCACGTCCACATTTCAATTTTGAAAATAATTGGTAAAAAGAAATTACAAACATAAAAATAAATGCATTTTATAAAAATGTTTAAACATGCTTTCAGATCTATGAAACAGCAGATTTAAAAAGTTTGTCAGAGGTTTTAAAAGTACTTTTGTACAAGAAAATTAAATGAAGATCCATAAATTCACTTCTACATTTCAATTTTAAAAAAGAATAACATAAATGTTAAAATGAAACAACAAACATTAAAATACAGGCTTCTTTGAGAAATGTTCAAACTTTAGTTCGCATCTATGAATTTTCATGTTGAAGTATTAATAGCCATTGTAAAACGTTTAAAAGAAGTTGAAAAATATACTTTACAACCTGAACACCAAATTAGATAAATAAATTCGTATTAAAATTTTAATTTTACAAAGTATGAATAAATGCTAATATGCAGCTGAAAATATTGAAATAAATGCATTTGAGGAAAAGATAGTTTTTTCATTTATGAACTAAGTTGTTTATATAGAAACAGTACATGTAAAACTTTTGTCAGAGGTTCTAAAGTACTTTTCTACAAGAAATTAAAATGTAGATCTCGAAATTCACATCCAGATTTCAATATTAAAAAAGAAAAATATAAATGGTGAAATGAAACTACAAACATAAAATTAAATGCATTTATGACAAATGTTTAAACATCTATGAATTTTCATGTTTAAATATTAAGACCACTTTTAAAAAGTTGAAAGAAGTAGAAAATGTACTTTACAAGCAGAAATCAAAATGTAGATAAAGAAATTCGCCTTTCAATTTCAATCTCAAACAGTATAAGTAAATGCTAATATGAAGCTGCAAAACGTTGAAATAAATGTTTTTAGTCAAAGATTAAACATAGTTTTCTCAGCTTTGAAGTACATTTTACATAGTTTAACAGCACATGTAAAAAGTTTGTCAGAGGTTTTAAAAGTACTTTTCTACAAGAAAATAAAATGTAGATCTGTAAATTCTCTTCTACATTTCAATTTTAAAAAAGAATAACATAAGTGTTAAAATGAAACTACAAGCATTAAAATACATGCTTTTTTGAGAAATGTTTAAACTTTAATTCACATCTATGAATTTTCATGTTTTAGTATTAATAGCCATTGTAAAACGTTTAAAAGTAGTTGAAAAACATACTTTACAATCTGAAAACCTAATTAGATCAAGAAATTCGTTCTTAAATTTCCATTTTAAATAGTATGAATAAATGCTAATATGAAGATGCAAAACGTTGAAATAAATGTTTTTATCAAAAGATTAAACATAGTTTTCTCAGCTTTGAAGTACATTGTACATAGTTTAACAGCACATGTAAAAAGTTTGTCCAAGGTTTTAAAAGTATTTGTCTCCAAGAAAGCACAATGTAGATCTGTAAATTCACTTCTACACTTTCAATTTTTAAAAGATTCATATAAATGTTAAAATGAAACTACAAACATTAAAATACATGCTTTTATGAGCAATATTTAAGCTTGGTTTTACATCTATGAATTTTCATTTTAAATATTAATAACCTTTGTAAAACTTTCAACAAAGTTTAAAAATGTAGTTTACAACCAGAAAAGAAAATGTAGATAAAGAAATACGCGTTTAGATTTCATTTTCAAAAAGTATAAATAAATACTAAAATGAAGGTCTACACATTGCTATAAATGCATTTTAGGAAAAGATTAAATATAGTTTTCTCATCTATGTACTACTTTGTTAATATATTAACAGTACATGTAAAACGTTTGTCAGAGGTGGGAAAGCACTTTACTTCAAGCAAATAAAATGGAGATCTGGAAATTCACGTCCACATTTCAATTTTGAAAATAATTGGTAAAAAGAAATTACAAACATAAAAATAAATGCATTTTATAAAAATGTTTAAACATGCTTTCAGATCTATGAAACAGCAGATTTAAAAAGTTTGTCAGAGGTTTTAAAAGTACTTTTCTACAAGAAAATTAAATGAAGATCCATAAATTCACTTCTACATTTCAATTTTAAAAAAGAATAACATAAATGTTAAAATGAAACAACAAACATTAAAATACAGGCTTCTTTGAGAAATGTTCAAACTTTAGTTCACATCTATGAATTTTCATGTTGAAGTATTAATACCCATTGTAAAACGTTTAAAAGAAGTTGAAAAATATACTTTACAACCTGAACACCAAATTAGATAAATAAATTCGTATTAAAATTTTAATTTTACAAAGTATGAATAAATGCTAATATGCAGCTGAAAATATTGAAATAAATGCATTTGAGGAAAAGATAGTTTTTTCATTTATGAACTAAGTTGTTTATATAGAAACAGTACATGTAAAACTTTTGTCAGAGGTTCTAAAGTACTTTTCTACAAGAAATTAAAATGTAGATCTCGAAATTCACATCCAGATTTCAATATTAAAAAAGAAAAATATAAATGGTGAAATGAAACTACAAACATAACATTAAATGCATTTATGACAAATGTTTAAACATCTATGAATTTTCATGTTTAAATATTAAGACCACTTTTAAAAAGTTGAAAGAAGTAGAAAATGTACCTTACAAGCAGAAATCAAAATGTAGATAAAGAAATTCGCCTTTCAATTTCAATCTCAAACAGTATAAGTAAATGCTAATATGAAGCTGCAAAACGTTGAAATAAATGTTTTTAGTCAAAGATTAAACATAGTTTTCTCAGCTTTGAAGTACATTTTACATAGTTTAACAGCACATGTAAAAAGTTTCTCACAGGTTTTAAAAGTACTTTTCTACAAGAAAATTAAATGAAGATCCATAAATTCACTTCTACATTTCAATTTTAAAAAAGAATAACATAAATGTTAAAATGAAACAACAAACATTAAAATACAGGCTTCTTTGAGAAATGTTCAATCTTTAGTTCCCATCTATGAATTTTCATGTTGAAGTATTAATACCCATTGTAAAACGTTTAAAAGAAGTTGAAAAATATACTTTACAACCTGAACACCAAATTAGGTAAATAAATTCGTATTAAAATTTTAATTTTACAAAGTATGAATAAATGCTAATATGCAGCTGAAAACATTGAAAAAAATGCATTTGAGGAAAAGATAGTTTTTTCATTTATGAACTAAGTTGTTTATATAGAAACAGTACATGTAAAACTTTTGTCAGAGGTTCTAAAGTACTTTTCTACAAGAAATTAAAATGTAGATCTCGAAATTCACATCTAGATTTCAATATTAAAAAAGAAAGATATAAATGGTGAAATGAAACTACAAACATAAAATTAAATGCATTTATGACAAATGTTTAAACATCTATGAATTTTCATGTTTAAATGTTAAGACCACTTTTAAAAAGTTGAAAGAAGTAGAAAATGTACTTTACAAGCAGAAATCAAAATGTAGATAAAGAAATTCGCCTTTCAATTTCAATCTCAAACAGTATATGTAAATGCTAATATGAAGCTGCAAAACGTTGAAATAAATGTTTTTAGCAAAAGATTAAACATAGTTTTCTCAGCTTTGAAGTACATTGTACATAGTTTAACAGCACATGTAAAAAGTTTGTCCAAGGTTTTAAAAGTACATGTCTCCAAGAAAGCACAACTTAGATCTGTAAATTCACGTCTACACTTTCAATTTTTAAAAGATTCATATAAATGTTAAAATGAAACTACAAACATTAAAATACATGCTTTTATGAGAAATATTTAAGCTTGGTTTCACATCTATGAATTTTCATTTTAAATATTAATAACCTTTGTAAAACTTTCAACAAAGTTTACAAATGTAGTTTACAACCAGAAAAGAAAATGTAGATAAAGAAATACGCGTTTAGATTTCATTTTCAAAAAGTATAAATAAATACCAAAATGAAGGTCTACACATTGCAATAAATGCATTTTAGGAAAAGATTAAATATAGTTTTCTCATCTATGTACTACTTTGTTAATATATTAACAGTACATGTAAAACGTTTGTCAGAGGTGGTAAAGCACTTTTCTTCAAGCAAATAAAATGGAGATCTGGAAATTCACGTCCACATTTCAATTTTGAAAATAATTGGTAAAAAGAAATTACAAACATAAAAATAAATGCATTTTATAAAAATGTTTAAACATGCTTTCAGATCTATGAAACAGCAGATTTAAAAAGTTTGTCAGAGGTTTTAAAAGTACTTTTCTACAAGAAAATTAAATGAAGATCCATAAATTCACTTCTACATTTCAATTTTAAAAAAGAATAACATAAAAGTTAAAATGAAACAACAAACATTAAACTGCAGGCTTCTTTGAGAAATGTTCAAACTTTAGTTCCCATCTATGAATTTTCATGTTGAAGTATTAATACCCATTGTAAAACGTTTAAAAGAAGTTGAAAAATATACTTTACAACCTGAACACCAAATTAGATAAATAAATTCGTATTAAAATTTTAATTTTACAAAGTATGAATAAATGCTAATATGCAGCTGAAAACATTGAAAAAAATGCATTTGAGGAAAAGATAGTTTTTTTCATTTATGAACTAAGTTGTTTATATAGAAACAGTACATGTAAAACTTTTGTCAGAGGTTCTAAAGTACTTTTCTACAAGAAATTAAAATGTAGATCTCGAAATTCACATCTAGATTTCAATATTAAAAAAGAAAGATATAAATGGTGAAATGAAACTACAAACATAAAATTAAATGCATTTATGACCAATGTTTAAACATCTATGAATTTTCATGTTTAAATGTTAAGACCACTTTTAAAAAGTTGAAAGAAGTAGAAAATGTACTTTACAAGCAGAAATCAAAATGTAGATAAAGAAATTCGCCTTTCAATTTCAATCTCAAACAGTATATGTAAATGCTAATATGAAGCTGCAAAACGTTGAAATAAATGTTTTTAGCAAAAGATTAAACATAGTTTTCTCAGCTTTGAAGTATATTGTACATAGTTTAACAGCACATGTAAAAAGTTTGTCCAAGGTTTTAAAAGTACTTGTCTCCAAGAAAGCACAATTTAGAAGGTCCACACATTGCAATAAATGCATTTTAGGAAAAGATTAAATATAGTTTTCTCATCTATGTACTACTTTGTTAATATATTAACAGTACATGTAAAACGTTTGTCAGAGGTGGTAAAAAACTTTTCTACAAGCAAATAAAATGGAGATCTGGAAATTAACGACCACATTTCAATTTTGAAAAGAATTGGTAAAAAGAAGTTACAAAATAAAAATAAATGCTTTTTAAACAAATGTTTAATCAGGCTCTCACATCTATGAAACAGCACATGTAAAAAGATTGTCAGAGGTTTTAAAAGTACTTTTCTACAAGAAAATAAAATGTAGATCTGTAAATTCTCTTCTACATTTCAATTTTAAAAAAGAATAACATAAGTGTTAAAATGAAACTACAAGCATTAAAATACATGCTTCTTTGAGAAATGTTTAAACTTTATTTCCCATCTATTAATTTTCATGTTTTATTATTAATAGCCATTGTAAGACGATTAAAAGAAGTTGAAAAACATTCTTTACAAACTGAAACCCAAATTAGATAAAGAAATTAGTTTTTAAATTTCAATTTTAAATAGTATGAATAAATGCTAATATGAAGCTGAAAACATTGAAATAAATGCATTTTAGGAAAAGATTAAACATAGTTTTCTCATCTATGTACTTCTTTGTTAATATATTAACAGCACATGTCAAAAGGTTGTCAAAGGTTTTAAAAGTACTTGTCTCCAAGATAGCACAATGAGGATCTGTAAATTCTCTTCTATATTTTCAATTTTTGAAAGATTCATATAAATATCAAAATGAAACTACAAACATTAAAATACATGCTTTTATGAGAAATATTTAAGCTTGGTTTTACATCTATGAATTTTCATTTTAAATATTAATAACCATTGTAAAACTTTCAACAATGTTTAAAAATATAGTTTACAACCAGAAAAGAAAATGTAGATAAAGAAATACGCGTTTAGATTTCATTTTCAAAAAGTATAAATAAATACCAAAATGAATGTCTACACATTGCAATAAATGCATTTTAGGAAAAGATTAAATATAGTTTTCTCATCTATGTACTACTTTGTTAATATATTAACAGTCCATGTTAAACGTTTGTCAGAGGTGGTTAAGCACTTTTCTTCAAGCAAATAAAATGGAGATCTGGAAATTCACGTCCACATTTCAATTTTGAAAAGATTTGGAAAAAGAAATTACAAACATAAAAATAAATGCTTTTTTATAAAAATGTTTAAACATGCTTTCAGATCTATGAAACAGCACATGTAAAAAGTTTGTCAGAGGTTTTAAAAGTACTTTTCTACAAGAAAATAAAATGAAGATCCATAAATTCACTTCGACATTTCAATTTTAAAAAAGAATAACATAAATGTTAAAATGAAACAACAAACATTAAAATACAGGCTTCTTTGAGAAATGTTCAAACTTTAGTTCACATCTATGAATTTTCATGTTGAAGTATTAATAGCCATTGTAAAACGTTTAAAAGAAGTTGAAAAATATACTTTACAACCTGAACACCAAATTAGATAAATAAATTCGTATTAAAATTTTAATTTTACAAAGTATGAATAAATGCTAATATGCAGCTGAAAATATTGAAATAAATGCATTTGAGGAAAAGATAGTTTTTTCATTTATGAACTAAGTTGTTTATATAGAAACAGTACATGTAAAACTTTTGTCAGAGGTTCTAAAGTACTTTTCTACAAGAAATTAAAATGTAGATCTCGAAATTCACATCCAGATTTCAATATTAAAAAAGAAAAATATAAATGGTGAAATGAAACTACAAACATAAAATTAAATGCATTTATGACAAATGTTTAAACATCTATGAATTTTCATGTTTAAATATTAAGACCACTTTTAAAAAGTTGAAAGAAGTAGAAAATGTACTTTACAAGCAGAAATCAAAATGTAGATAAAGAAATTCGCCTTTCAATTTCAATCTCAAACAGTATAAGTAAATGCTAATATGAAGCTGCAAAACGTTGAAATAAATGTTTTTAGTCAAAGATTAAACATAGTTTTCTCAGCTTTGAAGTACATTTTACATAGTTTAACAGCACATGTAAAAAGTTTGTCAGAGGTTTTAAAAGTACTTTTCTACAAGAAAATAAAATGTAGATCTGTAAATTCTCTTCTACATTTCAATTTTAAAAAAGAATAACATAAGTGTTAAAATGAAACTACAAGCATTAAAATACATGCTTTTTTGAGAAATGTTTAAACTTTAATTCACATCTATGAATTTTCATGTTTTAGTATTAATAGCCATTGTAAAACGTTTAAAAGTAGTTGAAAAACATACTTTACAATCTGAAAACCTAATTAGATCAAGAAATTCGTTCTTAAATTTCCATTTTAAATAGTATGAATAAATGCTAATATGAAGATGCAAAACGTTGAAATAAATGTTTTTATCAAAAGATTAAACATAGTTTTCTCAGCTTTGAAGTACATTGTACATAGTTTAACAGCACATGTAAAAAGTTTGTCCAAGGTTTTAAAAGTATTTGTCTCCAAGAAAGCACAATGTAGATCTGTAAATTCACTTCTACACTTTCAATTTTTAAAAGATTCATATAAATGTTAAAATGAAACTACAAACATTAAAATACATGCTTTTATGAGCAATATTTAAGCTTGGTTTTACATCTATGAATTTTCATTTTAAATATTAATAACCTTTGTAAAACTTTCAACAAAGTTTAAAAATGTAGTTTACAACCAGAAAAGAAAATGTAGATAAAGAAATACGCGTTTAGATTTCATTTTCAAAAAGTATAAATAAATACTAAAATGAAGGTCTACACATTGCTATAAATGCATTTTAGGAAAAGATTAAATATAGTTTTCTCATCTATGTACTACTTTGTTAATATATTAACAGTACATGTAAAACGTTTGTCAGAGGTGGGAAAGCACTTTACTTCAAGCAAATAAAATGGAGATCTGGAAATTCACGTCCACATTTCAATTTTGAAAATAATTGGTAAAAAGAAATTACAAACATAAAAATAAATGCATTTTATAAAAATGTTTAAACATGCTTTCAGATCTATGAAACAGCAGATTTAAAAAGTTTGTCAGAGGTTTTAAAAGTACTTTTCTACAAGAAAATTAAATGAAGATCCATAAATTCACTTCTACATTTCAATTTTAAAAAAGAATAACATAAATGTTAAAATGAAACAACAAACATTAAAATACAGGCTTCTTTGAGAAATGTTCAAACTTTAGTTCACATCTATGAATTTTCATGTTGAAGTATTAATACCCATTGTAAAACGTTTAAAAGAAGTTGAAAAATATACTTTACAACCTGAACACCAAATTAGATAAATAAATTCGTATTAAAAATTTAATTTTACAAAGTATGAATAAATGCTAATATGCAGCTGAAAATATTGAAATAAATGCATTTGAGGAAAAGATAGTTTTTTCATTTATGAACTAAGTTGTTTATATAGAAACAGTACATGTAAAACTTTTGTCAGAGGTTCTAAAGTACTTTTCTACAAGAAATTAAAATGTAGATCTCGAAATTCACATCCAGATTTCAATATTAAAAAAGAAAAATATAAATGGTGAAATGAAACTACAAACATAACATTAAATGCATTTATGACAAATGTTTAAACATCTATGAATTTTCATGTTTAAATATTAAGACCACTTTTAAAAAGTTGAAAGAAGTAGAAAATGTACCTTACAAGCAGAAATCAAAATGTAGATAAAGAAATTCGCCTTTCAATTTCAATCTCAAACAGTATAAGTAAATGCTAATATGAAGCTGCAAAACGTTGAAATAAATGTTTTTAGTCAAAGATTAAACATAGTTTTCTCAGCTTTGAAGTACATTTTACATAGTTTAACAGCACATGTAAAAAGTTTCTCACAGGTTTTAAAAGTACTTTTCTACAAGAAAATTAAATGAAGATCCATAAATTCACTTCTACATTTCAATTTTAAAAAAGAATAACATAAATGTTAAAATGAAACAACAAACATTAAAATACAGGCTTCTTTGAGAAATGTTCAATCTTTAGTTCCCATCTATGAATTTTCATGTTGAAGTATTAATACCCATTGTAAAACGTTTAAAAGAAGTTGAAAAATATACTTTACAACCTGAACACCAAATTAGGTAAATAAATTCGTATTAAAATTTTAATTTTACAAAGTATGAATAAATGCTAATATGCAGCTGAAAACATTGAAAAAAATGCATTTGAGGAAAAGATAGTTTTTTCATTTATGAACTAAGTTGTTTATATAGAAACAGTACATGTAAAACTTTTGTCAGAGGTTCTAAAGTACTTTTCTACAAGAAATTAAAATGTAGATCTCGAAATTCACATCTAGATTTCAATATTAAAAAAGAAAGATATAAATGGTGAAATGAAACTACAAACATAAAATTAAATGCATTTATGACCAATGTTTAAACATCTATGAATTTTCATGTTTAAATGTTAAGACCACTTTTAAAAAGTTGAAAGAAGTAGAAAATGTACTTTACAAGCAGAAATCAAAATGTAGATAAAGAAATTCGCCTTTCAATTTCAATCTCAAACAGTATATGTAAATGCTAATATGAAGCTGCAAAACGTTGAAATAAATGTTTTTAGCAAAAGATTAAACATAGTTTTCTCAGCTTTGAAGTACATTGTACATAGTTTAACAGCACATGTAAAAAGTTTGTCCAAGGTTTTAAAAGTACATGTCTCCAAGAAAGCACAACTTAGATCTGTAAATTCACGTCTACACTTTCAATTTTTAAAAGATTCATATAAATGTTAAAATGAAACTACAAACATTAAAATACATGCTTTTATGAGAAATATTTAAGCTTGGTTTCACATCTATGAATTTTCATTTTAAATATTAATAACCTTTGTAAAACTTTCAACAAAGTTTACAAATGTAGTTTACAACCAGAAAAGAAAATGTAGATAAAGAAATACGCGTTTAGATTTCATTTTCAAAAAGTATAAATAAATACCAAAATGAAGGTCTACACATTGCAATAAATGCATTTTAGGAAAAGATTAAATATAGTTTTCTCATCTATGTACTACTTTGTTAATATATTAACAGTACATGTAAAACGTTTGTCAGAGGTGGTAAAGCACTTTTCTTCAAGCAAATAAAATGGAGATCTGGAAATTCACGTCCACATTTCAATTTTGAAAATAATTGGTAAAAAGAAATTACAAACATAAAAATAAATGCATTTTATAAAAATGTTTAAACATGCTTTCAGATCTATGAAACAGCAGATTTAAAAAGTTTGTCAGAGGTTTTAAAAGTACTTTTCTACAAGAAAATTAAATGAAGATCCATAAATTCACTTCTACATTTCAATTTTAAAAAAGAATAACATAAAAGTTAAAATGAAACAACAAACATTAAAATGCAGGCTTCTTTGAGAAATGTTCAAACTTTAGTTCCCATCTATGAATTTTCATGTTGAAGTATTAATACCCATTGTAAAACGTTTAAAAGAAGTTGAAAAATATACTTTACAACCTGAACACCAAATTAGATAAATAAATTCGTATTAAAATTTTAATTTTACAAAGTATGAATAAATGCTAATATGCAGCTGAAAACATTGAAAAAAATGCATTTGAGGAAAAGATAGTTTTTTTCATTTATGAACTAAGTTGTTTATATAGAAACAGTACATGTAAAACTTTTGTCAGAGGTTCTAAAGTACTTTTCTACAAGAAATTAAAATGTAGATCTCGAAATTCACATCTAGATTTCAATATTAAAAAAGAAAGATATAAATGGTGAAATGAAACTACAAACATAAAATTAAATGCATTTATGACCAATGTTTAAACATCTATGAATTTTCATGTTTAAATGTTAAGACCACTTTTAAAAAGTTGAAAGAAGTAGAAAATGTACTTTACAAGCAGAAATCAAAATGTAGATAAAGAAATTCGCCTTTCAATTTCAATCTCAAACAGTATATGTAAATGCTAATATGAAGCTGCAAAACGTTGAAATAAATGTTTTTAGCAAAAGATTAAACATAGTTTTCTCAGCTTTGAAGTATATTGTACATAGTTTAACAGCACATGTAAAAAGTTTGTCCAAGGTTTTAAAAGTACTTGTCTCCAAGAAAGCACAATTTAGAAGGTCCACACATTGCAATAAATGCATTTTAGGAAAAGATTAAATATAGTTTTCTCATCTATGTACTACTTTGTTAATATATTAACAGTACATGTAAAACGTTTGTCAGAGGTGGTAAAAAACTTTTCTACAAGCAAATAAAATGGAGATCTGGAAATTAACGACCACATTTCAATTTTGAAAAGAATTGGTAAAAAGAAGTTACAAAATAAAAATAAATGCTTTTTAAACAAATGTTTAATCAGGCTCTCACATCTATGAAACAGCACATGTAAAAAGATTGTCAGAGGTTTTAAAAGTACTTTTCTACAAGAAAATAAAATGTAGATCTGTAAATTCTCTTCTACATTTCAATTTTAAAAAAGAATAACATAAGTGTTAAAATGAAACTACAAGCATTAAAATACATGCTTCTTTGAGAAATGTTTAAACTTTATTTCCCATCTATTAATTTTCATGTTTTATTATTAATAGCCATTGTAAGACGATTAAAAGAAGTTGAAAAACATTCTTTACAAACTGAAACCCAAATTAGATAAAGAAATTAGTTTTTAAATTTCAATTTTAAATAGTATGAATAAATGCTAATATGAAGCTGAAAACATTGAAATAAATGCATTTTAGGAAAAGATTAAACATAGTTTTCTCATCTATGTACTTCTTTGTTAATATATTAACAGCACATGTCAAAAGGTTGTCAAAGGTTTTAAAAGTACTTGTCTCCAAGATAGCACAATGAGGATCTGTAAATTCTCTTCTATATTTTCAATTTTTGAAAGATTCATATAAATATCAAAATGAAACTACAAACATTAAAATACATGCTTTTATGAGAAATATTTAAGCTTGGTTTTACATCTATGAATTTTCATTTTAAATATTAATAACCATTGTAAAACTTTCAACAATGTTTAAAAATATAGTTTACAACCAGAAAAGAAAATGTAGATAAAGAAATACGCGTTTAGATTTCATTTTCAAAAAGTATAAATAAATACCAAAATGAATGTCTACACATTGCAATAAATGCATTTTAGGAAAAGATTAAATATAGTTTTCTCATCTATGTACTACTTTGTTAATATATTAACAGTCCATGTTAAACGTTTGTCAGAGGTGGTTAAGCACTTTTCTTCAAGCAAATAAAATGGAGATCTGGAAATTCACGTCCACATTTCAATTTTGAAAAGATTTGGAAAAAGAAATTACAAACATAAAAATAAATGCTTTTTTATAAAAATGTTTAAACATGCTTTCAGATCTATGAAACAGCACATGTAAAAAGTTTGTCAGAGGTTTTAAAAGTACTTTTCTACAAGAAAATAAAATGAAGATCCATAAATTCACTTCGACATTTCAATTTTAAAAAAGAATAACATAAATGTTAAAATGAAACAACAAACATTAAAATACAGGCTTCTTTGAGAAATGTTCAAACTTTAGTTCACATCTATGAATTTTCATGTTGAAGTATTAATAGCCATTGTAAAACGTTTAAAAGAAGTTGAAAAATATACTTTACAACCTGAACACCAAATTAGATAAATAAATTCGTATTAAAATTTTAATTTTACAAAGTATGAATAAATGCTAATATGCAGCTGAAAATATTGAAATAAATGCATTTGAGGAAAAGATAGTTTTTTCATTTATGAACTAAGTTGTTTATATAGAAACAGTACATGTAAAACTTTTGTCAGAGGTTCTAAAGTACTTTTCTACAAGAAATTAAAATGTAGATCTCGAAATTCACATCCAGATTTCAATATTAAAAAAGAAAAATATAAATGGTGAAATGAAACTACAAACATAAAATTAAATGCATTTATGACAAATGTTTAAACATCTATGAATTTTCATGTTTAAATATTAAGACCACTTTTAAAAAGTTGAAAGAAGTAGAAAATGTACTTTACAAGCAGAAATCAAAATGTAGATAAAGAAATTCGCCTTTCAATTTCAATCTCAAACAGTATAAATGCTAATATGAAGCTGCAAAACGTTGAAATAAATGTTTTTAGTCAAAGATTAAACATAGTTTTCTCAGCTTTGAAGTACATTTTACATAGTTTAACAGCACATGTAAAAAGTTTGTCAGAGGTTTTAAAAGTACTTTTCTACAAGAAAATAAAATGTAGATCTGTAAATTCTCTTCTACATTTCAATTTTAAAAAAGAATAACATAAGTGTTAAAATGAAACTACAAGCATTAAAATACATGCTTTTTTGAGAAATGTTTAAACTTTAATTCACATCTATGAATTTTCATGTTTTAGTATTAATAGCCATTGTAAAACGTTTAAAAGTAGTTGAAAAACATACTTTACAATCTGAAAACCTAATTAGATCAAGAAATTCGTTCTTAAATTTCCATTTTAAATAGTATGAATAAATGCTAATATGAAGATGCAAAACGTTGAAATAAATGTTTTTATCAAAAGATTAAACATAGTTTTCTCAGCTTTGAAGTACATTGTACATAGTTTAACAGCACATGTAAAAAGTTTGTCCAAGGTTTTAAAAGTATTTGTCTCCAAGAAAGCACAATGTAGATCTGTAAATTCACTTCTACACTTTCAATTTTTAAAAGATTCATATAAATGTTAAAATGAAACTACAAACATTAAAATACATGCTTTTATGAGCAATATTTAAGCTTGGTTTTACATCTATGAATTTTCATTTTAAATATTAATAACCTTTGTAAAACTTTCAACAAAGTTTAAAAATGTAGTTTACAACCAGAAAAGAAAATGTAGATAAAGAAATACGCGTTTAGATTTCATTTTCAAAAAGTATAAATAAATACTTAAATGAAGGTCTACACATTGCTATAAATGCATTTTAGGAAAAGATTAAATATAGTTTTCTCATCTATGTACTACTTTGTTAATATATTAACAGTACATGTAAAACGTTTGTCAGAGGTGGGAAAGCACTTTACTTCAAGCAAATAAAATGGAGATCTGGAAATTCACGTCCACATTTCAATTTTGAAAATAATTGGTAAAAAGAAATTACAAACATAAAAATAAATGCATTTTATAAAAATGTTTAAACATGCTTTCAGATCTATGAAACAGCAGATTTAAAAAGTTTGTCAGAGGTTTTAAAAGTACTTTTCTACAAGAAAATTAAATGAAGATCCATAAATTCACTTCTACATTTCAATTTTAAAAAAGAATAACATAAATGTTAAAATGAAACAACAAACATTAAAATACAGGCTTCTTTGAGAAACGTTCAAACTTTAGTTCCCATCTATGAATTTTCATGTTGAAGTATTAATACCCATTGTAAAACGTTTAAAAGAAGTTGAAAAATATACTTTACAACCTGAACACCAAATTAGATAAATAAATTCGTATTAAAATTTTAATTTTACAAAGTATGAATAAATGCTAATATGCAGCTGAAAACATTGAAAAAATGCATTTGAGGAAAAGATAGTTTTTTCATTTATGAACTACGTTGTTTATATAGAAACAGTACATGTAAAACTTTTGTCAGAGGTTCTAAAGTACTTTTCTACAAGAAATTAAAATGTAGATCTCGAAATTCACATCTAGATTTCAATATTAAAAAAGAAAGATATAAATGGTGAAATGAAACTACAAACATAAAATTAAATGCATTTATGACAAATGTTTAAACATCTATGAATTTTCATGTTTAAATATTAAGACCACTTTTAAAAAGTTGAAAGAAGTAGAAAATGTACTTTACAAGCAGAAATCAAAATGTAGATAAAGAAATTCGCCTTTCAATTTCAATCTCAAACAGTATATGTAAATGCTAATATGAAGCTGCAAAACGTTGAAATAAATGTTTTTAGCAAAAGATTAAACATAGTTTTCTCAGCTTTGAAGTACATTGTACATAGTTTAACAGCACATGTAAAAAGTTTGTCCAAGGTTTAAAAAGTACTTGTCTCCAAGAAAGCACAATTTAGAAGGTCCACACATTGCAATAAATGCATTTTAGGAAAAGATTAAATATAGTTTTCTCATCTATGTACTACTTTGTTAATATATTAACAGTACATGTAAAACGTTTGTCAGAGGTGGTAAAAAACTTTTCAACATGCAAATAAAATGGAGATCTGGAAATTAACGACCACATTTCAATTTTGAAAAGAATTGGTAAAAAGAAGTTACAAAATAAATATAAATGCTTTTTAAACAAATGTTTAATCAGGCTCTCACATCTATGAAACAGCACATGTAAAAAGATTGTCAGAGGTTTTAAAAGTACTTTTCTACAAGAAAATAAAATGTAGATCTGTAAATTCTCTTCTACATTTCAATTTTAAAAAAGAATAACATAAATGTTAAAATGAAACTACAAGCATTAAAATACATGCTTCTTTGAGAAATGTTTAAACTTTATTTCACATCTATTAATTTTCATGTTTTATTATTAATAGCCATTGTAAGACGATTAAAAGAAGTTGAAAAACATTCTTTACAAACTGAAACCCAAATTAGATAAAGAAATTAGTTTTTAAATTTCAATTTTAAATAGTATGAATAAATGCTAATATGAAGCTGAAAACATTGAAATAAATGCATTTTAGGAAAAGATTAAACATAGTTTTCTCATCTATGTACTTCTTTGTTAATATATTAACAGCACATGTCAAAAGGTTGTCAAAGGTTTTAAAAGTACTTGTCTCCAAGATAGCACAATGAGGATCTGTAAATTCTCTTCTATATTTTCAATTTTTAAAAGATTCATATAAATGTCAAAATGAAACTACAAACATTAAAATACATGCTTTTATGAGAAATATTTAAGCTTGGTTTTACATCTATGAATTTTCATTTTAAATATTAATAACCATTGTAAAACTTTCAACAATGTTTAAAAATATAGTTTACAACCAGAAAAGAAAATGTAGATAAAGAAATACGCGTTTAGATTTCATTTTCAAAAAGTATAAATAAATACCAAAATGAAGGTCTACACATTGCAATAAATGCATTTTAGGAAAAGATTAAATATAGTTTTCTCATCTATGTACTACTTTGTTAATATATTAACAGTCCATGTTAAACGTTTGTCAGAGGTGGTTAAGCACTTTTCTTCAAGCAAATAAAATGGAGATCTGGAAATTCACGTCCACATTTCAATTTTGAAAAGATTTGGAAAAAGAAATTACAAACATAAAAATAAATGCTTTTTATAAAAATGTTTAAACATGCTTTCAGATCTATGAAACAGCACATGTAAAAAGTTTGTCAGAGGTTTTAAAAGTACTTTTCTACAAGAAAATAAAATGAAGATCCATAAATTCACTTCGACATTTCAATTTTAAAAAAGAATAACATAAATGTTAAAATGAAACAACAAACATTAAAATACAGGCTTCTTTGAGAAATGTTCAAACTTTAGTTCACATCTATGAATTTTCATGTTGAAGTATTAATACCCATTGTAAAACGTTTAAAAGAAGTTGAAAAATATACTTTACAACCTGAACACCAAATTAGATAAATAAATTCGTATTAAAATTTTAATTTTACAAAGTATGAATAAATGCTAATATGCAGCTGAAAATATTGAAATAAATGCATTTGAGGAAAAGATAGTTTTTTCATTTATGAACTAAGTTGTTTATATAGAAACAGTACATGTAAAACTTTTGTCAGAGGTTCTAAAGTACTTTTCTACAAGAAATTAAAATGTAGATCTCGAAATTCACATCCAGATTTCAATATTAAAAAAGAAAAATATAAATGGTGAAATGAAACTACAAACATAACATTAAATGCATTTATGACAAATGTTTAAACATCTATGAATTTTCATGTTTAAATATTAAGACCACTTTTAAAAAGTTGAAAGAAGTAGAAAATGTACCTTACAAGCAGAAATCAAAATGTAGATAAAGAAATTCGCCTTTCAATTTCAATCTCAAACAGTATAAGTAAATGCTAATATGAAGCTGCAAAACGTTGAAATAAATGTTTTTAGTCAAAGATTAAACATAGTTTTCTCAGCTTTGAAGTACATTTTACATAGTTTAACAGCACATGTAAAAAGTTTCTCAGAGGTTTTAAAAGTACTTTTCTACAAGAAAATTAAATGAAGATCCATAAATTCACTTCTACATTTCAATTTTAAAAAAGAATAACATAAATGTTAAAATGAAACAACAAACATTAAAATACAGGCTTCTTTGAGAAATGTTCAATCTTTAGTTCCCATCTATGAATTTTCATGTTGAAGTATTAATACCCATTGTAAAACGTTTAAAAGAAGTTGAAAAATATACTTTACAACCTGAACACCAAATTAGGTAAATAAATTCGTATTAAAATTTTAATTTTACAAAGTATGAATAAATGCTAATATGCAGCTGAAAACATTGAAAAAAATGCATTTGAGGAAAAGATAGTTTTTTCATTTATGAACTAAGTTGTTTATATAGAAACAGTACATGTAAAACTTTTGTCAGAGGTTCTAAAGTACTTTTCTACAAGAAATTAAAATGTAGATCTCGAAATTCACATCTAGATTTCAATATTAAAAAAGAAAGATATAAATGGTGAAATGAAACTACAAACATAAAATTAAATGCATTTATGACAAATGTTTAAACATCTATGAATTTTCATGTTTAAATGTTAAGACCACTTTTAAAAAGTTGAAAGAAGTAGAAAATGTACTTTACAAGCAGAAATCAAAATGTAGATAAAGAAATTCGCCTTTCAATTTCAATCTCAAACAGTATATGTAAATGCTAATATGAAGCTGCAAAACGTTGAAATAAATGTTTTTAGCAAAAGATTAAACATAGTTTTCTCAGCTTTGAAGTACATTGTACATAGTTTAACAGCACATGTAAAAAGTTTGTCCAAGGTTTTAAAAGTACATGTCTCCAAGAAAGCACAACTTAGATCTGTAAATTCACGTCTACACTTTCAATTTTTAAAAGATTCATATAAATGTTAAAATGAAACTACAAACATTAAAATACATGCTTTTATGAGAAATATTTAAGCTTGGTTTCACATCTATGAATTTTCATTTTAAATATTAATAACCTTTGTAAAACTTTCAACAAAGTTTACAAATGTAGTTTACAACCAGAAAAGAAAATGTAGATAAAGAAATACGCGTTTAGATTTCATTTTCAAAAAGTATAAATAAATACTAAAATGAAGGTCTACACATTGCTATAAATGCATTTTAGGAAAAGATTAAATATAGTTTTCTCATCTATGTACTACTTTGTTAATATATTAACAGTACATGTAAAACGTTTGTCAGAGGTGGGAAAGCACTTTACTTCAAGCAAATAAAATGGAGATCTGGAAATTCACGTCCACATTTCAATTTTGAAAATAATTGGTAAAAAGAAATTACAAACATAAAAATAAATGCATTTTATAAAAATGTTTAAACATGCTTTCAGATCTATGAAACAGCAGATTTAAAAAGTTTGTCAGAGGTTTTAAAAGTACTTTTCTACAAGAAAATTAAATGAAGATCCATAAATTCACTTCTACATTTCAATTTTAAAAAAGAATAACATAAAAGTTAAAATGAAACAACAAACATTAAAATGCAGGCTTCTTTGAGAAATGTTCAAACTTTAGTTCCCATCTATGAATTTTCATGTTGAAGTATTAATACCCATTGTAAAACGTTTAAAAGAAGTTGAAAAATATACTTTACAACCTGAACACCAAATTAGATAAATAAATTCGTATTAAAATTTTAATTTTACAAAGTATGAATAAATGCTAATATGCAGCTGAAAACATTGAAAAAAATGCATTTGAGGAAAAGATAGTTTTTTTCATTTATGAACTAAGTTGTTTATATAGAAACAGTACATGTAAAACTTTTGTCAGAGGTTCTAAAGTACTTTTCTACAAGAAATTAAAATGTAGATCTCGAAATTCACATCTAGATTTCAATATTAAAAAAGAAAGATATAAATGGTGAAATGAAACTACAAACATAAAATTAAATGCATTTATGACCAATGTTTAAACATCTATGAATTTTCATGTTTAAATGTTAAGACCACTTTTAAAAAGTTGAAAGAAGTAGAAAATGTACTTTACAAGCAGAAATCAAAATGTAGATAAAGAAATTCGCCTTTCAATTTCAATCTCAAACAGTATATGTAAATGCTAATATGAAGCTGCAAAACGTTGAAATAAATGTTTTTAGCAAAAGATTAAACATAGTTTTCTCAGCTTTGAAGTATATTGTACATAGTTTAACAGCACATGTAAAAAGTTTGTCCAAGGTTTTAAAAGTACTTGTCTCCAAGAAAGCACAATTTAGAAGGTCCACACATTGCAATAAATGCATTTTAGGAAAAGATTAAATATAGTTTTCTCATCTATGTACTACTTTGTTAATATATTAACAGTACATGTAAAACGTTTGTCAGAGGTGGTAAAAAACTTTTCTACAAGCAAATAAAATGGAGATCTGGAAATTAACGACCACATTTCAATTTTGAAAAGAATTGGTAAAAAGAAGTTACAAAATAAATATAAATGCTTTTTAAACAAATGTTTAATCAGGCTCTCACATCTATGAAACAGCACATGTAAAAAGATTGTCAGAGGTTTTAAAAGTACTTTTCTACAAGAAAATAAAATGTAGATCTGTAAATTCTCTTCTACATTTCAATTTTAAAAAAGAATAACATAAATGTTAAAATGAAACTACAAGCATTAAAATACATGCTTCTTTGAGAAATGTTTAAACTTTATTTCACATCTATTAATTTTCATGTTTTATTATTAATAGCCATTGTAAGACGATTAAAAGAAGTTGAAAAACATTCTTTACAAACTGAAACCCAAATTAGATAAAGAAATTAGTTTTTAAATTTCAATTTTAAATAGTATGAATAAATGCTAATATGAAGCTGAAAACATTGAAATAAATGCATTTTAGGAAAAGATTAAACATAGTTTTCTCATCTATGTACTTCTTTGTTAATATATTAACAGCACATGTCAAAAGGTTGTCAAAGGTTTTAAAAGTACTTGTCTCCAAGATAGCACAATGAGGATCTGTAAATTCTCTTCTATATTTTCAATTTTTAAAAGATTCATATAAATGTCAAAATGAAACTACAAACATTAAAATACATGCTTTTATGAGAAATATTTAAGCTTGGTTTTACATCTATGAATTTTCATTTTAAATATTAATAACCATTGTAAAACTTTCAACAATGTTTAAAAATATAGTTTACAACCAGAAAAGAAAATGTAGATAAAGAAATACGCGTTTAGATTTCATTTTCAAAAAGTATAAATAAATACCAAAATGAAGGTCTACACATTGCAATAAATGCATTTTAGGAAAAGATTAAATATAGTTTTCTCATCTATGTACTACTTTGTTAATATATTAACAGTCCATGTTAAACGTTTGTCAGAGGTGGTTAAGCACTTTTCTTCAAGCAAATAAAATGGAGATCTGGAAATTCACGTCCACATTTCAATTTTGAAAAGATTTGGAAAAAGAAATTACAAACATAAAAATAAATGCTTTTTATAAAAATGTTTAAACATGCTTTCAGATCTATGAAACAGCACATGTAAAAAGTTTGTCAGAGGTTTTAAAAGTACTTTTCTACAAGAAAATAAAATGAAGATCCATAAATTCACTTCGACATTTCAATTTTAAAAAAGAATAACATAAATGTTAAAATGAAACAACAAACATTAAAATACAGGCTTCTTTGAGAAATGTTCAAACTTTAGTTCACATCTATGAATTTTCATGTTGAAGTATTAATACCCATTGTAAAACGTTTAAAAGAAGTTGAAAAATATACTTTACAACCTGAACACCAAATTAGATAAATAAATTCGTATTAAAATTTTAATTTTACAAAGTATGAATAAATGCTAATATGCAGCTGAAAATATTGAAATAAATGCATTTGAGGAAAAGATAGTTTTTTCATTTATGAACTAAGTTGTTTATATAGAAACAGTACATGTAAAACTTTTGTCAGAGGTTCTAAAGTACTTTTCTACAAGAAATTAAAATGTAGATCTCGAAATTCACATCCAGATTTCAATATTAAAAAAGAAAAATATAAATGGTGAAATGAAACTACAAACATAACATTAAATGCATTTATGACAAATGTTTAAACATCTATGAATTTTCATGTTTAAATATTAAGACCACTTTTAAAAAGTTGAAAGAAGTAGAAAATGTACCTTACAAGCAGAAATCAAAATGTAGATAAAGAAATTCGCCTTTCAATTTCAATCTCAAACAGTATAAGTAAATGCTAATATGAAGCTGCAAAACGTTGAAATAAATGTTTTTAGTCAAAGATTAAACATAGTTTTCTCAGCTTTGAAGTACATTTTACATAGTTTAACAGCACATGTAAAAAGTTTCTCAGAGGTTTTAAAAGTACTTTTCTACAAGAAAATTAAATGAAGATCCATAAATTCACTTCTACATTTCAATTTTAAAAAAGAATAACATAAATGTTAAAATGAAACAACAAACATTAAAATACAGGCTTCTTTGAGAAATGTTCAATCTTTAGTTCCCATCTATGAATTTTCATGTTGAAGTATTAATACCCATTGTAAAACGTTTAAAAGAAGTTGAAAAATATACTTTACAACCTGAACACCAAATTAGGTAAATAAATTCGTATTAAAATTTTAATTTTACAAAGTATGAATAAATGCTAATATGCAGCTGAAAACATTGAAAAAAATGCATTTGAGGAAAAGATAGTTTTTTCATTTATGAACTAAGTTGTTTATATAGAAACAGTACATGTAAAACTTTTGTCAGAGGTTCTAAAGTACTTTTCTACAAGAAATTAAAATGTAGATCTCGAAATTCACATCTAGATTTCAATATTAAAAAAGAAAGATATAAATGGTGAAATGAAACTACAAACATAAAATTAAATGCATTTATGACAAATGTTTAAACATCTATGAATTTTCATGTTTAAATGTTAAGACCACTTTTAAAAAGTTGAAAGAAGTAGAAAATGTACTTTACAAGCAGAAATCAAAATGTAGATAAAGAAATTCGCCTTTCAATTTCAATCTCAAACAGTATATGTAAATGCTAATATGAAGCTGCAAAACGTTGAAATAAATGTTTTTAGCAAAAGATTAAACATAGTTTTCTCAGCTTTGAAGTACATTGTACATAGTTTAACAGCACATGTAAAAAGTTTGTCCAAGGTTTTAAAAGTACATGTCTCCAAGAAAGCACAACTTAGATCTGTAAATTCACGTCTACACTTTCAATTTTTAAAAGATTCATATAAATGTTAAAATGAAACTACAAACATTAAAATACATGCTTTTATGAGAAATATTTAAGCTTGGTTTCACATCTATGAATTTTCATTTTAAATATTAATAACCTTTGTAAAACTTTCAACAAAGTTTACAAATGTAGTTTACAACCAGAAAAGAAAATGTAGATAAAGAAATACGCGTTTAGATTTCATTTTCAAAAAGTATAAATAAATACTAAAATGAAGGTCTACACATTGCTATAAATGCATTTTAGGAAAAGATTAAATATAGTTTTCTCATCTATGTACTACTTTGTTAATATATTAACAGTACATGTAAAACGTTTGTCAGAGGTGGGAAAGCACTTTACTTCAAGCAAATAAAATGGAGATCTGGAAATTCACGTCCACATTTCAATTTTGAAAATAATTGGTAAAAAGAAATTACAAACATAAAAATAAATGCATTTTATAAAAATGTTTAAACATGCTTTCAGATCTATGAAACAGCAGATTTAAAAAGTTTGTCAGAGGTTTTAAAAGTACTTTTCTACAAGAAAATTAAATGAAGATCCATAAATTCACTTCTACATTTCAATTTTAAAAAAGAATAACATAAAAGTTAAAATGAAACAACAAACATTAAAATGCAGGCTTCTTTGAGAAATGTTCAAACTTTAGTTCCCATCTATGAATTTTCATGTTGAAGTATTAATACCCATTGTAAAACGTTTAAAAGAAGTTGAAAAATATACTTTACAACCTGAACACCAAATTAGATAAATAAATTCGTATTAAAATTTTAATTTTACAAAGTATGAATAAATGCTAATATGCAGCTGAAAACATTGAAAAAAATGCATTTGAGGAAAAGATAGTTTTTTTCATTTATGAACTAAGTTGTTTATATAGAAACAGTACATGTAAAACTTTTGTCAGAGGTTCTAAAGTACTTTTCTACAAGAAATTAAAATGTAGATCTCGAAATTCACATCTAGATTTCAATATTAAAAAAGAAAGATATAAATGGTGAAATGAAACTACAAACATAAAATTAAATGCATTTATGACCAATGTTTAAACATCTATGAATTTTCATGTTTAAATGTTAAGACCACTTTTAAAAAGTTGAAAGAAGTAGAAAATGTACTTTACAAGCAGAAATCAAAATGTAGATAAAGAAATTCGCCTTTCAATTTCAATCTCAAACAGTATATGTAAATGCTAATATGAAGCTGCAAAACGTTGAAATAAATGTTTTTAGCAAAAGATTAAACATAGTTTTCTCAGCTTTGAAGTATATTGTACATAGTTTAACAGCACATGTAAAAAGTTTGTCCAAGGTTTTAAAAGTACTTGTCTCCAAGAAAGCACAATTTAGAAGGTCCACACATTGCAATAAATGCATTTTAGGAAAAGATTAAATATAGTTTTCTCATCTATGTACTACTTTGTTAATATATTAACAGTACATGTAAAACGTTTGTCAGAGGTGGTAAAAAACTTTTCTACAAGCAAATAAAATGGAGATCTGGAAATTAACGACCACATTTCAATTTTGAAAAGAATTGGTAAAAAGAAGTTACAAAATAAAAATAAATGCTTTTTAAACAAATGTTTAATCAGGCTCTCACATCTATGAAACAGCACATGTAAAAAGATTGTCAGAGGTTTTAAAAGTACTTTTCTACAAGAAAATAAAATGTAGATCTGTAAATTCTCTTCTACATTTCAATTTTAAAAAAGAATAACATAAGTGTTAAAATGAAACTACAAGCATTAAAATACATGCTTCTTTGAGAAATGTTTAAACTTTATTTCCCATCTATTAATTTTCATGTTTTATTATTAATAGCCATTGTAAGACGATTAAAAGAAGTTGAAAAACATTCTTTACAAACTGAAACCCAAATTAGATAAAGAAATTAGTTTTTAAATTTCAATTTTAAATAGTATGAATAAATGCTAATATGAAGCTGAAAACATTGAAATAAATGCATTTTAGGAAAAGATTAAACATAGTTTTCTCATCTATGTACTTCTTTGTTAATATATTAACAGCACATGTCAAAAGGTTGTCAAAGGTTTTAAAAGTACTTGTCTCCAAGATAGCACAATGAGGATCTGTAAATTCTCTTCTATATTTTCAATTTTTAAAAGATTCATATAAATGTCAAAATGAAACTACAAACATTAAAATACATGCTTTTATGAGAAATATTTAAGCTTGGTTTTACATCTATGAATTTTCATTTTAAATATTAATAACCATTGTAAAACTTTCAACAATGTTTAAAAATATAGTTTACAACCAGAAAAGAAAATGTAGATAAAGAAATACGCGTTTAGATTTCATTTTCAAAAAGTATAAATAAATACCAAAATGAAGGTCTACACATTGCAATAAATGCATTTTAGGAAAAGATTAAATATAGTTTTCTCATCTATGTACTACTTTGTTAATATATTAACAGTCCATGTTAAACGTTTGTCAGAGGTGGTTAAGCACTTTTCTTCAAGCAAATAAAATGGAGATCTGGAAATTCACGTCCACATTTCAATTTTGAAAAGATTTGGAAAAAGAAATTACAAACATAAAAATAAATGCTTTTTTATAAAAATGTTTAAACATGCTTTCAGATCTATGAAACAGCACATGTAAAAAGTTTGTCAGAGGTTTTAAAAGTACTTTTCTACAAGAAAATAAAATGAAGATCCATAAATTCACTTCGACATTTCAATTTTAAAAAAGAATAACATAAATGTTAAAATGAAACAACAAACATTAAAATACAGGCTTCTTTGAGAAATGTTCAAACTTTAGTTCACATCTATGAATTTTCATGTTGAAGTATTAATAGCCATTGTAAAACGTTTAAAAGAAGTTGAAAAATATACTTTACAACCTGAACACCAAATTAGATAAATAAATTCGTATTAAAATTTTAATTTTACAAAGTATGAATAAATGCTAATATGCAGCTGAAAATATTGAAATAAATGCATTTGAGGAAAAGATAGTTTTTTCATTTATGAACTAAGTTGTTTATATAGAAACAGTACATGTAAAACTTTTGTCAGAGGTTCTAAAGTACTTTTCTACAAGAAATTAAAATGTAGATCTCGAAATTCACATCCAGATTTCAATATTAAAAAAGAAAAATATAAATGGTGAAATGAAACTACAAACATAAAATTAAATGCATTTATGACAAATGTTTAAACATCTATGAATTTTCATGTTTAAATATTAAGACCACTTTTAAAAAGTTGAAAGAAGTAGAAAATGTACTTTACAAGCAGAAATCAAAATGTAGATAAAGAAATTCGCCTTTCAATTTCAATCTCAAACAGTATAAGTAAATGCTAATATGAAGCTGCAAAACGTTGAAATAAATGTTTTTAGTCAAAGATTAAACATAGTTTTCTCAGCTTTGAAGTACATTTTACATAGTTTAACAGCACATGTAAAAAGTTTGTCAGAGGTTTTAAAAGTACTTTTCTACAAGAAAATAAAATGTAGATCTGTAAATTCTCTTCTACATTTCAATTTTAAAAAAGAATAACATAAGTGTTAAAATGAAACTACAAGCATTAAAATACATGCTTTTTTGAGAAATGTTTAAACTTTAATTCACATCTATGAATTTTCATGTTTTAGTATTAATAGCCATTGTAAAACGTTTAAAAGTAGTTGAAAAACATACTTTACAATCTGAAAACCTAATTAGATCAAGAAATTCGTTCTTAAATTTCCATTTTAAATAGTATGAATAAATGCTAATATGAAGATGCAAAACGTTGAAATAAATGTTTTTATCAAAAGATTAAACATAGTTTTCTCAGCTTTGAAGTACATTGTACATAGTTTAACAGCACATGTAAAAAGTTTGTCCAAGGTTTTAAAAGTATTTGTCTCCAAGAAAGCACAATGTAGATCTGTAAATTCACTTCTACACTTTCAATTTTTAAAAGATTCATATAAATGTTAAAATGAAACTACAAACATTAAAATACATGCTTTTATGAGCAATATTTAAGCTTGGTTTTACATCTATGAATTTTCATTTTAAATATTAATAACCTTTGTAAAACTTTCAACAAAGTTTAAAAATGTAGTTTACAACCAGAAAAGAAAATGTAGATAAAGAAATACGCGTTTAGATTTCATTTTCAAAAAGTATAAATAAATACTTAAATGAAGGTCTACACATTGCTATAAATGCATTTTAGGAAAAGATTAAATATAGTTTTCTCATCTATGTACTACTTTGTTAATATATTAACAGTACATGTAAAACGTTTGTCAGAGGTGGGAAAGCACTTTACTTCAAGCAAATAAAATGGAGATCTGGAAATTCACGTCCACATTTCAATTTTGAAAATAATTGGTAAAAAGAAATTACAAACATAAAAATAAATGCATTTTATAAAAATGTTTAAACATGCTTTCAGATCTATGAAACAGCAGATTTAAAAAGTTTGTCAGAGGTTTTAAAAGTACTTTTCTACAAGAAAATTAAATGAAGATCCATAAATTCACTTCTACATTTCAATTTTAAAAAAGAATAACATAAATGTTAAAATGAAACAACAAACATTAAAATACAGGCTTCTTTGAGAAACGTTCAAACTTTAGTTCCCATCTATGAATTTTCATGTTGAAGTATTAATACCCATTGTAAAACGTTTAAAAGAAGTTGAAAAATATACTTTACAACCTGAACACCAAATTAGATAAATAAATTCGTATTAAAATTTTAATTTTACAAAGTATGAATAAATGCTAATATGCAGCTGAAAACATTGAAAAAATGCATTTGAGGAAAAGATAGTTTTTTCATTTATGAACTACGTTGTTTATATAGAAACAGTACATGTAAAACTTTTGTCAGAGGTTCTAAAGTACTTTTCTACAAGAAATTAAAATGTAGATCTCGAAATTCACATCTAGATTTCAATATTAAAAAAGAAAGATATAAATGGTGAAATGAAACTACAAACATAAAATTAAATGCATTTATGACAAATGTTTAAACATCTATGAATTTTCATGTTTAAATATTAAGACCACTTTTAAAAAGTTGAAAGAAGTAGAAAATGTACTTTACAAGCAGAAATCAAAATGTAGATAAAGAAATTCGCCTTTCAATTTCAATCTCAAACAGTATATGTAAATGCTAATATGAAGCTGCAAAACGTTGAAATAAATGTTTTTAGCAAAAGATTAAACATAGTTTTCTCAGCTTTGAAGTACATTGTACATAGTTTAACAGCACATGTAAAAAGTTTGTCCAAGGTTTAAAAAGTACTTGTCTCCAAGAAAGCACAATTTAGAAGGTCCACACATTGCAATAAATGCATTTTAGGAAAAGATTAAATATAGTTTTCTCATCTATGTACTACTTTGTTAATACATTAACAGTACATGTAAAACGTTTGTCAGAGGTGGTAAAAAACTTTTCAACATGCAAATAAAATGGAGATCTGGAAATTAACGACCACATTTCAATTTTGAAAAGAATTGGTAAAAAGAAGTTACAAAATAAATATAAATGCTTTTTAAACAAATGTTTAATCAGGCTCTCACATCTATGAAACAGCACATGTAAAAAGATTGTCAGAGGTTTTAAAAGTACTTTTCTACAAGAAAATAAAATGTAGATCTGTAAATTCTCTTCTACATTTCAATTTTAAAAAAGAATAACATAAATGTTAAAATGAAACTACAAGCATTAAAATACATGCTTCTTTGAGAAATGTTTAAACTTTATTTCACATCTATTAATTTTCATGTTTTATTATTAATAGCCATTGTAAGACGATTAAAAGAAGTTGAAAAACATTCTTTACAAACTGAAACCCAAATTAGATAAAGAAATTAGTTTTTAAATTTCAATTTTAAATAGTATGAATAAATGCTAATATGAAGCTGAAAACATTGAAATAAATGCATTTTAGGAAAAGATTAAACATAGTTTTCTCATCTATGTACTTCTTTGTTAATATATTAACAGCACATGTCAAAAGGTTGTCAAAGGTTTTAAAAGTACTTGTCTCCAAGATAGCACAATGAGGATCTGTAAATTCTCTTCTATATTTTCAATTTTTAAAAGATTCATATAAATGTCAAAATGAAACTACAAACATTAAAATACATGCTTTTATGAGAAATATTTAAGCTTGGTTTTACATCTATGAATTTTCATTTTAAATATTAATAACCATTGTAAAACTTTCAACAATGTTTAAAAATATAGTTTACAACCAGAAAAGAAAATGTAGATAAAGAAATACGCGTTTAGATTTCATTTTCAAAAAGTATAAATAAATACCAAAATGAAGGTCTACACATTGCAATAAATGCATTTTAGGAAAAGATTAAATATAGTTTTCTCATCTATGTACTACTTTGTTAATATATTAACAGTCCATGTTAAACGTTTGTCAGAGGTGGTTAAGCACTTTTCTTCAAGCAAATAAAATGGAGATCTGGAAATTCACGTCCACATTTCAATTTTGAAAAGATTTGGAAAAAGAAATTACAAACATAAAAATAAATGCTTTTTATAAAAATGTTTAAACATGCTTTCAGATCTATGAAACAGCACATGTAAAAAGTTTGTCAGAGGTTTTAAAAGTACTTTTCTACAAGAAAATAAAATGAAGATCCATAAATTCACTTCGACATTTCAATTTTAAAAAAGAATAACATAAATGTTAAAATGAAACAACAAACATTAAAATACAGGCTTCTTTGAGAAATGTTCAAACTTTAGTTCACATCTATGAATTTTCATGTTGAAGTATTAATACCCATTGTAAAACGTTTAAAAGAAGTTGAAAAATATACTTTACAACCTGAACACCAAATTAGATAAATAAATTCGTATTAAAATTTTAATTTTACAAAGTATGAATAAATGCTAATATGCAGCTGAAAATATTGAAATAAATGCATTTGAGGAAAAGATAGTTTTTTCATTTATGAACTAAGTTGTTTATATAGAAACAGTACATGTAAAACTTTTGTCAGAGGTTCTAAAGTACTTTTCTACAAGAAATTAAAATGTAGATCTCGAAATTCACATCCAGATTTCAATATTAAAAAAGAAAAATATAAATGGTGAAATGAAACTACAAACATAACATTAAATGCATTTATGACAAATGTTTAAACATCTATGAATTTTCATGTTTAAATATTAAGACCACTTTTAAAAAGTTGAAAGAAGTAGAAAATGTACCTTACAAGCAGAAATCAAAATGTAGATAAAGAAATTCGCCTTTCAATTTCAATCTCAAACAGTATAAGTAAATGCTAATATGAAGCTGCAAAACGTTGAAATAAATGTTTTTAGTCAAAGATTAAACATAGTTTTCTCAGCTTTGAAGTACATTTTACATAGTTTAACAGCACATGTAAAAAGTTTCTCAGAGGTTTTAAAAGTACTTTTCTACAAGAAAATTAAATGAAGATCCATAAATTCACTTCTACATTTCAATTTTAAAAAAGAATAACATAAATGTTAAAATGAAACAACAAACATTAAAATACAGGCTTCTTTGAGAAATGTTCAATCTTTAGTTCCCATCTATGAATTTTCATGTTGAAGTATTAATACCCATTGTAAAACGTTTAAAAGAAGTTGAAAAATATACTTTACAACCTGAACACCAAATTAGGTAAATAAATTCGTATTAAAATTTTAATTTTACAAAGTATGAATAAATGCTAATATGCAGCTGAAAACATTGAAAAAAATGCATTTGAGGAAAAGATAGTTTTTTCATTTATGAACTAAGTTGTTTATATAGAAACAGTACATGTAAAACTTTTGTCAGAGGTTCTAAAGTACTTTTCTACAAGAAATTAAAATGTAGATCTCGAAATTCACATCTAGATTTCAATATTAAAAAAGAAAGATATAAATGGTGAAATGAAACTACAAACATAAAATTAAATGCATTTATGACAAATGTTTAAACATCTATGAATTTTCATGTTTAAATGTTAAGACCACTTTTAAAAAGTTGAAAGAAGTAGAAAATGTACTTTACAAGCAGAAATCAAAATGTAGATAAAGAAATTCGCCTTTCAATTTCAATCTCAAACAGTATATGTAAATGCTAATATGAAGCTGCAAAACGTTGAAATAAATGTTTTTAGCAAAAGATTAAACATAGTTTTCTCAGCTTTGAAGTACATTGTACATAGTTTAACAGCACATGTAAAAAGTTTGTCCAAGGTTTTAAAAGCACATGTCTCCAAGAAAGCACAACTTAGATCTGTAAATTCACGTCTACACTTTCAATTTTTAAAAGATTCATATAAATGTTAAAATGAAACTACAAACATTAAAATACATGCTTTTATGAGAAATATTTAAGCTTGGTTTCACATCTATGAATTTTCATTTTAAATATTAATAACCTTTGTAAAACTTTCAACAAAGTTTACAAATGTAGTTTACAACCAGAAAAGAAAATGTAGATAAAGAAATACGCGTTTAGATTTCATTTTCAAAAAGTATAAATAAATACCAAAATGAAGGTCTACACATTGCAATAAATGCATTTTAGGAAAAGATTAAATATAGTTTTCTCATCTATGTACTACTTTGTTAATATATTAACAGTACATGTAAAACGTTTGTCAGAGGTGGTAAAGCACTTTTCTTCAAGCAAATAAAATGGAGATCTGGAAATTCACGTCCACATTTCAATTTTGAAAATAATTGGTAAAAAGAAATTACAAACATAAAAATAAATGCATTTTATAAAAATGTTTAAACATGCTTTCAGATCTATGAAACAGCACATGTAAAAAGTTTGTCAGAGGTTTTAAAAGTACTTTTCTACAAGAAAATAAAATGAAGATCCATAAATTCACTTCGACATTTCAATTTTAAAAAAGAATAACATAAATGTTAAAATGAAACAACAAACATTAAAATACAGGCTTCTTTGAGAAATGTTCAAACTTTAGTTCCCATCTATGAATTTTCATGTTGAAGTATTAATACCCATTGTAAAACGTTTAAAAGAAGTTGAAAAATATACTTTACAACCTGAACACCAAATTAGATAAATAAATTCGTATTAAAATTTTAATTTTACAAAGTATGAATAAATGCTAATATGCAGCTGAAAACATTGAAAAAAATGCATTTGAGGAAAAGATAGTTTTTTTCATTTATGAACTAAGTTGTTTATATAGAAACAGTACATGTAAAACTTTTGTCAGAGGTTCTAAAGTACTTTTCTACAAGAAATTAAAATGTAGATCTCGAAATTCACATCTAGATTTCAATATTAAAAAAGAAAGATATAAATGGTGAAATGAAACTACAAACATAAAATTAAATGCATTTATGACCAATGTTTAAACATCTATGAATTTTCATGTTTAAATGTTAAGACCACTTTTAAAAAGTTGAAAGAAGTAGAAAATGTACTTTACAAGCAGAAATCAAAATGTAGATAAAGAAATTCGCCTTTCAATTTCAATCTCAAACAGTATATGTAAATGCTAATATGAAGCTGCAAAACGTTGAAATAAATGTTTTTAGCAAAAGATTAAACATAGTTTTCTCAGCTTTGAAGTATATTGTACATAGTTTAACAGCACATGTAAAAAGTTTGTCCAAGGTTTTAAAAGTACTTGTCTCCAAGAAAGCACAATTTAGAAGGTCCACACATTGCAATAAATGCATTTTAGGAAAAGATTAAATATAGTTTTCTCATCTATGTACTACTTTGTTAATATATTAACAGTACATGTAAAACGTTTGTCAGAGGTGGTAAAAAACTTTTCTACAAGCAAATAAAATGGAGATCTGGAAATTAACGACCACATTTCAATTTTGAAAAGAATTGGTAAAAAGAAGTTACAAAATAAAAATAAATGCTTTTTAAACAAATGTTTAATCAGGCTCTCACATCTATGAAACAGCACATGTAAAAAGATTGTCAGAGGTTTTAAAAGTACTTTTCTACAAGAAAATAAAATGTAGATCTGTAAATTCTCTTCTACATTTCAATTTTAAAAAAGAATAACATAAGTGTTAAAATGAAACTACAAGCATTAAAATACATGCTTCTTTGAGAAATGTTTAAACTTTATTTCCCATCTATTAATTTTCATGTTTTATTATTAATAGCCATTGTAAGACGATTAAAAGAAGTTGAAAAACATTCTTTACAAACTGAAACCCAAATTAGATAAAGAAATTAGTTTTTAAATTTCAATTTTAAATAGTATGAATAAATGCTAATATGAAGCTGAAAACATTGAAATAAATGCATTTTAGGAAAAGATTAAACATAGTTTTCTCATCTATGTACTTCTTTGTTAATATATTAACAGCACATGTCAAAAGGTTGTCAAAGGTTTTAAAAGTACTTGTCTCCAAGATAGCACAATGAGGATCTGTAAATTCTCTTCTATATTTTCAATTTTTGAAAGATTCATATAAATATCAAAATGAAACTACAAACATTAAAATACATGCTTTTATGAGAAATATTTAAGCTTGGTTTTACATCTATGAATTTTCATTTTAAATATTAATAACCATTGTAAAACTTTCAACAATGTTTAAAAATATAGTTTACAACCAGAAAAGAAAATGTAGATAAAGAAATACGCGTTTAGATTTCATTTTCAAAAAGTATAAATAAATACCAAAATGAATGTCTACACATTGCAATAAATGCATTTTAGGAAAAGATTAAATATAGTTTTCTCATCTATGTACTACTTTGTTAATATATTAACAGTCCATGTTAAACGTTTGTCAGAGGTGGTTAAGCACTTTTCTTCAAGCAAATAAAATGGAGATCTGGAAATTCACGTCCACATTTCAATTTTGAAAAGATTTGGAAAAAGAAATTACAAACATAAAAATAAATGCTTTTTTATAAAAATGTTTAAACATGCTTTCAGATCTATGAAACAGCACATGTAAAAAGTTTGTCAGAGGTTTTAAAAGTACTTTTCTACAAGAAAATAAAATGAAGATCCATAAATTCACTTCGACATTTCAATTTTAAAAAAGAATAACATAAATGTTAAAATGAAACAACAAACATTAAAATACAGGCTTCTTTGAGAAATGTTCAAACTTTAGTTCACATCTATGAATTTTCATGTTGAAGTATTAATAGCCATTGTAAAACGTTTAAAAGAAGTTGAAAAATATACTTTACAACCTGAACACCAAATTAGATAAATAAATTCGTATTAAAATTTTAATTTTACAAAGTATGAATAAATGCTAATATGCAGCTGAAAATATTGAAATAAATGCATTTGAGGAAAAGATAGTTTTTTCATTTATGAACTAAGTTGTTTATATAGAAACAGTACATGTAAAACTTTTGTCAGAGGTTCTAAAGTACTTTTCTACAAGAAATTAAAATGTAGATCTCGAAATTCACATCCAGATTTCAATATTAAAAAAGAAAAATATAAATGGTGAAATGAAACTACAAACATAAAATTAAATGCATTTATGACAAATGTTTAAACATCTATGAATTTTCATGTTTAAATATTAAGACCACTTTTAAAAAGTTGAAAGAAGTAGAAAATGTACTTTACAAGCAGAAATCAAAATGTAGATAAAGAAATTCGCCTTTCAATTTCAATCTCAAACAGTATAAGTAAATGCTAATATGAAGCTGCAAAACGTTGAAATAAATGTTTTTAGTCAAAGATTAAACATAGTTTTCTCAGCTTTGAAGTACATTTTACATAGTTTAACAGCACATGTAAAAAGTTTGTCAGAGGTTTTAAAAGTACTTTTCTACAAGAAAATAAAATGTAGATCTGTAAATTCTCTTCTACATTTCAATTTTAAAAAAGAATAACATAAGTGTTAAAATGAAACTACAAGCATTAAAATACATGCTTTTTTGAGAAATGTTTAAACTTTAATTCACATCTATGAATTTTCATGTTTTAGTATTAATAGCCATTGTAAAACGTTTAAAAGTAGTTGAAAAACATACTTTACAATCTGAAAACCTAATTAGATCAAGAAATTCGTTCTTAAATTTCCATTTTAAATAGTATGAATAAATGCTAATATGAAGATGCAAAACGTTGAAATAAATGTTTTTATCAAAAGATTAAACATAGTTTTCTCAGCTTTGAAGTACATTGTACATAGTTTAACAGCACATGTAAAAAGTTTGTCCAAGGTTTTAAAAGTATTTGTCTCCAAGAAAGCACAATGTAGATCTGTAAATTCACTTCTACACTTTCAATTTTTAAAAGATTCATATAAATGTTAAAATGAAACTACAACCATTAAAATACATGCTTTTATGAGCAATATTTAAGCTTGGTTTTACATCTATGAATTTTCATTTTAAATATTAATAACCTTTGTAAAACTTTCAACAAAGTTTAAAAATGTAGTTTACAACCAGAAAAGAAAATGTAGATAAAGAAATACGCGTTTAGATTTCATTTTCAAAAAGTATAAATAAATACTAAAATGAAGGTCTACACATTGCTATAAATGCATTTTAGGAAAAGATTAAATATAGTTTTCTCATCTATGTACTACTTTGTTAATATATTAACAGTACATGTAAAACGTTTGTCAGAGGTGGGAAAGCACTTTACTTCAAGCAAATAAAATGGAGATCTGGAAATTCACGTCCACATTTCAATTTTGAAAATAATTGGTAAAAAGAAATTACAAACATAAAAATAAATGCATTTTATAAAAATGTTTAAACATGCTTTCAGATCTATGAAACAGCAGATTTAAAAAGTTTGTCAGAGGTTTTAAAAGTACTTTTCTACAAGAAAATTAAATGAAGATCCATAAATTCACTTCTACATTTCAATTTTAAAAAAGAATAACATAAATGTTAAAATGAAACAACAAACATTAAAATACAGGCTTCTTTGAGAAACGTTCAAACTTTAGTTCCCATCCATGAATTTTCATGTTGAAGTATTAATACCCATTGTAAAACGTTTAAAAGAAGTTGAAAAATATACTTTACAACCTGAACACCAAATTAGATAAATAAATTCGTATTAAAATTTTAATTTTACAAAGTATGAATAAATGCTAATATGCAGCTGAAAACATTGAAAAAATGCATTTGAGGAAAAGATAGTTTTTTCATTTATGAACTACGTTGTTTATATAGAAACAGTACATGTAAAACTTTTGTCAGAGGTTCTAAAGTACTTTTCTACAAGAAATTAAAATGTAGATCTCGAAATTCACATCTAGATTTCAATATTAAAAAAGAAAGATATAAATGGTGAAATGAAACTACAAACATAAAATTAAATGCATTTATGACAAATGTTTAAACATCTATGAATTTTCATGTTTAAATGTTAAGACCACTTTTAAAAAGTTGAAAGAAGTAGAAAATGTACTTTACAAGCAGAAATCAAAATGTAGATAAAGAAATTCGCCTTTCAATTTCAATCTCAAACAGTATATGTAAATGCTAATATGAAGCTGCAAAACGTTGAAATAAATGTTTTTAGCAAAAGATTAAACATAGTTTTCTCAGCTTTGAAGTACATTGTACATAGTTTAACAGCACATGTAAAAAGTTTGTCCAAGGTTTAAAAAGTACTTGTCTCCAAGAAAGCACAATTTAGAAGGTCCACACATTGCAATAAATGCATTTTAGGAAAAGATTAAATATAGTTTTCTCATCTATGTACTACTTTGTTAATATATTAACAGTACATGTAAAACGTTTGTCAGAGGTGGTAAAAAACTTTTCAACATGCAAATAAAATGGAGATCTGGAAATTAACGACCACATTTCAATTTTGAAAAGAATTGGTAAAAAGAAGTTACAAAATAAATATAAATGCTTTTTAAACAAATGTTTAATCAGGCTCTCACATCTATGAAACAGCACATGTAAAAAGATTGTCAGAGGTTTTAAAAGTACTTTTCTACAAGAAAATAAAATGTAGATCTGTAAATTCTCTTCTACATTTCAATTTTAAAAAAGAATAACATAAGTGTTAAAATGAAACTACAAGCATTAAAATACATGCTTCTTTGAGAAATGTTTAAACTTTATTTCACATCTATTAATTTTCATGTTTTATTATTAATAGCCATTGTAAGACGATTAAAAGAAGTTGAAAAACATTCTTTACAAACTGAAACCCAAATTAGATAAAGAAATTAGTTTTTAAATTTCAATTTTAAATAGTATGAATAAATGCTAATATGAAGCTGAAAACATTGAAATAAATGCATTTTAGGAAAAGATTAAACATAGTTTTCTCATCTATGTACTTCTTTGTTAATATATTAACAGCACATGTCAAAAGGTTGTCAAAGGTTTTAAAAGTACTTGTCTCCAAGATAGCACAATGAGGATCTGTAAATTCTCTTCTATATTTTCAATTTTTAAAAGATTCATATAAATGTCAAAATGAAACTACAAACATTAAAATACATGCTTTTATGAGAAATATTTAAGCTTGGTTTTACATCTATGAATTTTCATTTTAAATATTAATAACCATTGTAAAACTTTCAACAATGTTTAAAAATATAGTTTACAACCAGAAAAGAAAATGTAGATAAAGAAATACGCGTTTAGATTTCATTTTCAAAAAGTATAAATAAATACCAAAATGAAGGTCTACACATTGCAATAAATGCATTTTAGGAAAAGATTAAATATAGTTTTCTCATCTATGTACTACTTTGTTAATATATTAACAGTCCATGTTAAACGTTTGTCAGAGGTGGTTAAGCACTTTTCTTCAAGCAAATAAAATGGAGATCTGGAAATTCACGTCCACATTTCAATTTTGAAAAGATTTGGAAAAAGAAATTACAAACATAAAAATAAATGCTTTTTATAAAAATGTTTAAACATGCTTTCAGATCTATGAAACAGCACATGTAAAAAGTTTGTCAGAGGTTTTAAAAGTACTTTTCTACAAGAAAATAAAATGAAGATCCATAAATTCACTTCGACATTTCAATTTTAAAAAAGAATAACATAAATGTTAAAATGAAACAACAAACATTAAAATACAGGCTTCTTTGAGAAATGTTCAAACTTTAGTTCACATCTATGAATTTTCATGTTGAAGTATTAATACCCATTGTAAAACGTTTAAAAGAAGTTGAAAAATATACTTTACAACCTGAACACCAAATTAGATAAATAAATTCGTATTAAAATTTTAATTTTACAAAGTATGAATAAATGCTAATATGCAGCTGAAAATATTGAAATAAATGCATTTGAGGAAAAGATAGTTTTTTCATTTATGAACTAAGTTGTTTATATAGAAACAGTACATGTAAAACTTTTGTCAGAGGTTCTAAAGTACTTTTCTACAAGAAATTAAAATGTAGATCTCGAAATTCACATCCAGATTTCAATATTAAAAAAGAAAAATATAAATGGTGAAATGAAACTACAAACATAACATTAAATGCATTTATGACAAATGTTTAAACATCTATGAATTTTCATGTTTAAATATTAAGACCACTTTTAAAAAGTTGAAAGAAGTAGAAAATGTACCTTACAAGCAGAAATCAAAATGTAGATAAAGAAATTCGCCTTTCAATTTCAATCTCAAACAGTATAAGTAAATGCTAATATGAAGCTGCAAAACGTTGAAATAAATGTTTTTAGTCAAAGATTAAACATAGTTTTCTCAGCTTTGAAGTACATTTTACATAGTTTAACAGCACATGTAAAAAGTTTCTCAGAGGTTTTAAAAGTACTTTTCTACAAGAAAATTAAATGAAGATCCATAAATTCACTTCTACATTTCAATTTTAAAAAAGAATAACATAAATGTTAAAATGAAACAACAAACATTAAAATACAGGCTTCTTTGAGAAATGTTCAAACTTTAGTTCCCATCTATGAATTTTCATGTTGAAGTATTAATACCCATTGTAAAACGTTTAAAAGAAGTTGAAAAATATACTTTACAACCTGAACACCAAATTAGGTAAATAAATTCGTATTAAAATTTTAATTTTACAAAGTATGAATAAATGCTAATATGCAGCTGAAAACATTGAAAAAAATGCATTTGAGGAAAAGATAGTTTTTTCATTTATGAACTAAGTTGTTTATATAGAAACAGTACATGTAAAACTTTTGTCAGAGGTTCTAAAGTACTTTTCTACAAGAAATTAAAATGTAGATCTCGAAATTCACATCTAGATTTCAATATTAAAAAAGAAAGATATAAATGGTGAAATGAAACTACAAACATAAAATTAAATGCATTTATGACAAATGTTTAAACATCTATGAATTTTCATGTTTAAATGTTAAGACCACTTTTAAAAAGTTGAAAGAAGTAGAAAATGTACTTTACAAGCAGAAATCAAAATGTAGATAAAGAAATTCGCCTTTCAATTTCAATCTCAAACAGTATATGTAAATGCTAATATGAAGCTGCAAAACGTTGAAATAAATGTTTTTAGCAAAAGATTAAACATAGTTTTCTCAGCTTTGAAGTACATTGTACATAGTTTAACAGCACATGTAAAAAGTTTGTCCAAGGTTTTAAAAGTACATGTCTCCAAGAAAGCACAACTTAGATCTGTAAATTCACGTCTACACTTTCAATTTTTAAAAGATTCATATAAATGTTAAAATGAAACTACAAACATTAAAATACATGCTTTTATGAGAAATATTTAAGCTTGGTTTCACATCTATGAATTTTCATTTTAAATATTAATAACCTTTGTAAAACTTTCAACAAAGTTTACAAATGTAGTTTACAACCAGAAAAGAAAATGTAGATAAAGAAATACGCGTTTAGATTTCATTTTCAAAAAGTATAAATAAATACCAAAATGAAGGTCTACACATTGCAATAAATGTATTTTAGGAAAAGATTAAATATAGTTTTCTCATCTATGTACTACTTTGTTAATATATTAACAGTACATGTAAAACGTTTGTCAGAGGTGGTAAAGCACTTTTCTTCAAGCAAATAAAATGGAGATCTGGAAATTCACGTCCACATTTCAATTTTGAAAATAATTGGTAAAAAGAAATTACAAACATAAAAATAAATGCATTTTATAAAAATGTTTAAACATGCTTTCAGATCTATGAAACAGCAGATTTAAAAAGTTTGTCAGAGGTTTTAAAAGTACTTTTCTACAAGAAAATTAAATGAAGATCCATAAATTCACTTCTACATTTCAATTTTAAAAAAGAATAACATAAAAGTTAAAATGAAACAACAAACATTAAAATGCAGGCTTCTTTGAGAAATGTTCAAACTTTAGTTCCCATCTATGAATTTTCATGTTGAAGTATTAATACCCATTGTAAAACGTTTAAAAGAAGTTGAAAAATATACTTTACAACCTGAACACCAAATTAGATAAATAAATTCGTATTAAAATTTTAATTTTACAAAGTATGAATAAATGCTAATATGCAGCTGAAAACATTGAAAAAAATGCATTTGAGGAAAAGATAGTTTTTTTCATTTATGAACTAAGTTGTTTATATAGAAACAGTACATGTAAAACTTTTGTCAGAGGTTCTAAAGTACTTTTCTACAAGAAATTAAAATGTAGATCTCGAAATTCACATCTAGATTTCAATATTAAAAAAGAAAGATATAAATGGTGAAATGAAACTACAAACATAAAATTAAATGCATTTATGACAAATGTTTAAACATCTATGAATTTTCATGTTTAAATGTTAAGACCACTTTTAAAAAGTTGAAAGAAGTAGAAAATGTACTTTACAAGCAGAAATCAAAATGTAGATAAAGAAATTCGCCTTTCAATTTCAATCTCAAACAGTATATGTAAATGCTAATATGAAGCTGCAAAACGTTGAAATAAATGTTTTTAGCAAAAGATTAAACATAGTTTTCTCAGCTTTGAAGTATATTGTACATAGTTTAACAGCACATGTAAAAAGTTTGTCCAAGGTTTTAAAAGTACTTGTCTCCAAGAAAGCACAATTTAGAAGGTCCACACATTGCAATAAATGCATTTTAGGAAAAGATTAAATATAGTTTTCTCATCTATGTACTACTTTGTTAATATATTAACAGTACATGTAAAACGTTTGTCAGAGGTGGTAAAAAACTTTTCTACAAGCAAATAAAATGGAGATCTGGAAATTAACGACCACATTTCAATTTTGAAAAGAATTGGTAAAAAGAAGTTACAAAATAAAAATAAATGCTTTTTAAACAAATGTTTAATCAGGCTCTCACATCTATGAAACAGCACATGTAAAAAGATTGTCAGAGGTTTTAAAAGTACTTTTCTACAAGAAAATAAAATGTAGATCTGTAAATTCTCTTCTACATTTCAATTTTAAAAAAGAATAACATAAGTGTTAAAATGAAACTACAAGCATTAAAATACATGCTTCTTTGAGAAATGTTTAAACTTTATTTCCCATCTATTAATTTTCATGTTTTATTATTAATAGCCACTGTAAGACGATTAAAAGAAGTTGAAAATCATTCTTTACAAACTGAAACCCAAGTTAGATAAAGAAATTAGTTTTTAAATTTCAATTTTAAATAGTATGAATAAATGCTAATATGAAGCTGAAAACATTGAAATAAATGCATTTTAGGAAAAGATTAAACATAGTTTTCTCATCTATGTACTTCTTTGTTAATATATTAACAGCACATGTCAAAAGGTTGTCAAAGGTTTTAAAAGTACTTGTCTCCAAGATAGCACAATGAGGATCTGTAAATTCTCTTCTATATTTTCAATTTTTGAAAGATTCATATAAATATCAAAATGAAACTACAAACATTAAAATACATGCTTTTATGAGAAATATTTAAGCTTGGTTTTACATCTATGAATTTTCATTTTAAATATTAATAACCATTGTAAAACTTTCAACAATGTTTAAAAATATAGTTTACAACCAGAAAAGAAAATGTAGATAAAGAAATACGCGTTTAGATTTCATTTTCAAAAAGTATAAATAAATACCAAAATGAATGTCTACACATTGCAATAAATGCATTTTAGGAAAAGATTAAATATAGTTTTCTCATCTATGTACTACTTTGTTAATATATTAACAGTCCATGTTAAACGTTTGTCAGAGGTGGTTAAGCACTTTTCTTCAAGCAAATAAAATGGAGATCTGGAAATTCACGTCCACATTTCAATTTTGAAAAGATTTGGAAAAAGAAATTACAAACATAAAAATAAATGCTTTTTTATAAAAATGTTTAAACATGCTTTCAGATCTATGAAACAGCACATGTAAAAAGTTTGTCAGAGGTTTTAAAAGTACTTTTCTACAAGAAAATAAAATGAAGATCCATAAATTCACTTCGACATTTCAATTTTAAAAAAGAATAACATAAATGTTAAAATGAAACAACAAACATTAAAATACAGGCTTCTTTGAGAAATGTTCAAACTTTAGTTCACATCTATGAATTTTCATGTTGAAGTATTAATAGCCATTGTAAAACGTTTAAAAGAAGTTGAAAAATATACTTTACAACCTGAACACCAAATTAGATAAATAAATTCGTATTAAAATTTTAATTTTACAAAGTATGAATAAATGCTAATATGCAGCTGAAAATATTGAAATAAATGCATTTGAGGAAAAGATAGTTTTTTCATTTATGAACTAAGTTGTTTATATAGAAACAGTACATGTAAAACTTTTGTCAGAGGTTCTAAAGTACTTTTCTACAAGAAATTAAAATGTAGATCTCGAAATTCACATCCAGATTTCAATATTAAAAAAGAAAAATATAAATGGTGAAATGAAACTACAAACATAAAATTAAATGCATTTATGACAAATGTTTAAACATCTATGAATTTTCATGTTTAAATATTAAGACCACTTTTAAAAAGTTGAAAGAAGTAGAAAATGTACTTTACAAGCAGAAATCAAAATGTAGATAAAGAAATTCGCCTTTCAATTTCAATCTCAAACAGTATAAGTAAATGCTAATATGAAGCTGCAAAACGTTGAAATAAATGTTTTTAGTCAAAGATTAAACATAGTTTTCTCAGCTTTGAAGTACATTTTACATAGTTTAACAGCACATGTAAAAAGTTTGTCAGAGGTTTTAAAAGTACTTTTCTACAAGAAAATAAAATGTAGATCTGTAAATTCTCTTCTACATTTCAATTTTAAAAAAGAATAATATAAGTGTTAAAATGAAACTACAAGCATTAAAATACATGCTTTTTTGAGAAATGTTTAAACTTTAATTCACATCTATGAATTTTCATGTTTTAGTATTAATAGCCATTGTAAAACGTTTAAAAGTAGTTGAAAAACATACTTTACAATCTGAAAACCTAATTAGATCAAGAAATTCGTTCTTAAATTTCCATTTTAAATAGTATGAATAAATGCTAATATGAAGATGCAAAACGTTGAAATAAATGTTTTTATCAAAAGATTAAACATAGTTTTCTCAGCTTTGAAGTACATTGTACATAGTTTAACAGCACATGTAAAAAGTTTGTCCAAGGTTTTAAAAGTATTTGTCTCCAAGAAAGCACAATGTAGATCTGTAAATTCACTTCTACACTTTCAATTTTTAAAAGATTCATATAAATGTTAAAATGAAACTACAAACATTAAAATACATGCTTTTATGAGCAATATTTAAGCTTGGTTTTACATCTATGAATTTTCATTTTAAATATTAATAACCTTTGTAAAACTTTCAACAAAGTTTAAAAATGTAGTTTACAACCAGAAAAGAAAATGTAGATAAAGAAATACGCGTTTAGATTTCATTTTCAAAAAGTATAAATAAATACTAAAATGAAGGTCTACACATTGCTATAAATGCATTTTAGGAAAAGATTAAATATAGTTTTCTCATCTATGTACTACTTTGTTAATATATTAACAGTACATGTAAAACGTTTGTCAGAGGTGGGAAAGCACTTTACTTCAAGCAAATAAAATGGAGATCTGGAAATTCACGTCCACATTTCAATTTTGAAAATAATTGGTAAAAAGAAATTACAAACATAAAAATAAATGCATTTTATAAAAATGTTTAAACATGCTTTCAGATCTATGAAACAGCAGATTTAAAAAGTTTGTCAGAGGTTTTAAAAGTACTTTTCTACAAGAAAATTAAATGAAGATCCATAAATTCACTTCTACATTTCAATTTTAAAAAAGAATAACATAAATGTTAAAATGAAACAACAAACATTAAAATACAGGCTTCTTTGAGAAACGTTCAAACTTTAGTTCCCATCTATGAATTTTCATGTTGAAGTATTAATACCCATTGTAAAACGTTTAAAAGAAGTTGAAAAATATACTTTACAACCTGAACACCAAATTAGATAAATAAATTCGTATTAAAATTTTAATTTTACAAAGTATGAATAAATGCTAATATGCAGCTGAAAACATTGAAAAAATGCATTTGAGGAAAAGATAGTTTTTTCATTTATGAACTACGTTGTTTATATAGAAACAGTACATGTAAAACTTTTGTCAGAGGTTCTAAAGTACTTTTCTACAAGAAATTAAAATGTAGATCTCGAAATTCACATCTAGATTTCAATATTAAAAAAGAAAGATATAAATGGTGAAATGAAACTACAAACATAAAATTAAATGCATTTATGACAAATGTTTAAACATCTATGAATTTTCATGTTTAAATGTTAAGACCACTTTTAAAAAGTTGAAAGAAGTAGAAAATGTACTTTACAAGCAGAAATCAAAATGTAGATAAAGAAATTCGCCTTTCAATTTCAATCTCAAACAGTATATGTAAATGCTAATATGAAGCTGCAAAACGTTGAAATAAATGTTTTTAGCAAAAGATTAAACATAGTTTTCTCAGCTTTGAAGTACATTGTACATAGTTTAACAGCACATGTAAAAAGTTTGTCCAAGGTTTAAAAAGTACTTGTCTCCAAGAAAGCACAATTTAGAAGGTCCACACATTGCAATAAATGCATTTTAGGAAAAGATTAAATATAGTTTTCTCATCTATGTACTACTTTGTTAATATATTAACAGTACATGTAAAACGTTTGTCAGAGGTGGTAAAAAACTTTTCAACATGCAAATAAAATGGAGATCTGGAAATTAACGACCACATTTCAATTTTGAAAAGAATTGGTAAAAAGAAGTTACAAAATAAATATAAATGCTTTTTAAACAAATGTTTAATCAGGCTCTCACATCTATGAAACAGCACATGTAAAAAGATTGTCAGAGGTTTTAAAAGTACTTTTCTACAAGAAAATAAAATGTAGATCTGTAAATTCTCTTCTACATTTCAATTTTAAAAAAGAATAACATAAGTGTTAAAATGAAACTACAAGCATTAAAATACATGCTTCTTTGAGAAATGTTTAAACTTTATTTCACATCTATTAATTTTCATGTTTTATTATTAATAGCCATTGTAAGACGATTAAAAGAAGTTGAAAAACATTCTTTACAAACTGAAACCCAAATTAGATAAAGAAATTAGTTTTTAAATTTCAATTTTAAATAGTATGAATAAATGCTAATATGAAGCTGAAAACATTGAAATAAATGCATTTTAGGAAAAGATTAAACATAGTTTTCTCATCTATGTACTTCTTTGTTAATATATTAACAGCACATGTCAAAAGGTTGTCAAAGGTTTTAAAAGTACTTGTCTCCAAGATAGCACAATGAGGATCTGTAAATTCTCTTCTATATTTTCAATTTTTAAAAGATTCATATAAATGTCAAAATGAAACTACAAACATTAAAATACATGCTTTTATGAGAAATATTTAAGCTTGGTTTTACATCTATGAATTTTCATTTTAAATATTAATAACCATTGTAAAACTTTCAACAATGTTTAAAAATATAGTTTACAACCAGAAAAGAAAATGTAGATAAAGAAATACGCGTTTAGATTTCATTTTCAAAAAGTATAAATAAATACCAAAATGAAGGTCTACACATTGCAATAAATGCATTTTAGGAAAAGATTAAATATAGTTTTCTCATCTATGTACTACTTTGTTAATATATTAACAGTCCATGTTAAACGTTTGTCAGAGGTGGTTAAGCACTTTTCTTCAAGCAAATAAAATGGAGATCTGGAAATTCACGTCCACATTTCAATTTTGAAAAGATTTGGAAAAAGAAATTACAAACATAAAAATAAATGCTTTTTATAAAAATGTTTAAACATGCTTTCAGATCTATGAAACAGCACATGTAAAAAGTTTGTCAGAGGTTTTAAAAGTACTTTTCTACAAGAAAATAAAATGAAGATCCATAAATTCACTTCGACATTTCAATTTTAAAAAAGAATAACATAAATGTTAAAATGAAACAACAAACATTAAAATACAGGCTTCTTTGAGAAATGTTCAAACTTTAGTTCACATCTATGAATTTTCATGTTGAAGTATTAATACCCATTGTAAAACGTTTAAAAGAAGTTGAAAAATATACTTTACAACCTGAACACCAAATTAGATAAATAAATTCGTATTAAAATTTTAATTTTACAAAGTATGAATAAATGCTAATATGCAGCTGAAAATATTGAAATAAATGCATTTGAGGAAAAGATAGTTTTTTCATTTATGAACTAAGTTGTTTATATAGAAACAGTACATGTAAAACTTTTGTCAGAGGTTCTAAAGTACTTTTCTACAAGAAATTAAAATGTAGATCTCGAAATTCACATCCAGATTTCAATATTAAAAAAGAAAAATATAAATGGTGAAATGAAACTACAAACATAACATTAAATGCATTTATGACAAATGTTTAAACATCTATGAATTTTCATGTTTAAATATTAAGACCACTTTTAAAAAGTTGAAAGAAGTAGAAAATGTACCTTACAAGCAGAAATCAAAATGTAGATAAAGAAATTCGCCTTTCAATTTCAATCTCAAACAGTATAAGTAAATGCTAATATGAAGCTGCAAAACGTTGAAATAAATGTTTTTAGTCAAAGATTAAACATAGTTTTCTCAGCTTTGAAGTACATTTTACATAGTTTAACAGCACATGTAAAAAGTTTCTCAGAGGTTTTAAAAGTACTTTTCTACAAGAAAATTAAATGAAGATCCATAAATTCACTTCTACATTTCAATTTTAAAAAAGAATAACATAAATGTTAAAATGAAACAACAAACATTAAAATACAGGCTTCTTTGAGAAATGTTCAATCTTTAGTTCCCATCTATGAATTTTCATGTTGAAGTATTAATACCCATTGTAAAACGTTTAAAAGAAGTTGAAAAATATACTTTACAACCTGAACACCAAATTAGGTAAATAAATTCGTATTAAAATTTTAATTTTACAAAGTATGAATAAATGCTAATATGCAGCTGAAAACATTGAAAAAAATGCATTTGAGGAAAAGATAGTTTTTTCATTTATGAACTAAGTTGTTTATATAGAAACAGTACATGTAAAACTTTTGTCAGAGGTTCTAAAGTACTTTTCTACAAGAAATTAAAATGTAGATCTCGAAATTCACATCTAGATTTCAATATTAAAAAAGAAAGATATAAATGGTGAAATGAAACTACAAACATAAAATTAAATGCATTTATGACAAATGTTTAAACATCTATGAATTTTCATGTTTAAATGTTAAGACCACTTTTAAAAAGTTGAAAGAAGTAGAAAATGTACTTTACAAGCAGAAATCAAAATGTAGATAAAGAAATTCGCCTTTCAATTTCAATCTCAAACAGTATATGTAAATGCTAATATGAAGCTGCAAAACGTTGAAATAAATGTTTTTAGCAAAAGATTAAACATAGTTTTCTCAGCTTTGAAGTACATTGTACATAGTTTAACAGCACATGTAAAAAGTTTGTCCAAGGTTTTAAAAGTACATGTCTCCAAGAAAGCACAACTTAGATCTGTAAATTCACGTCTACACTTTCAATTTTTAAAAGATTCATATAAATGTTAAAATGAAACTACAAACATTAAAATACATGCTTTTATGAGAAATATTTAAGCTTGGTTTCACATCTATGAATTTTCATTTTAAATATTAATAACCTTTGTAAAACTTTCAACAAAGTTTACAAATGTAGTTTACAACCAGAAAAGAAAATGTAGATAAAGAAATACGCGTTTAGATTTCATTTTCAAAAAGTATAAATAAATACCAAAATGAAGGTCTACACATTGCAATAAATGCATTTTAGGAAAAGATTAAATATAGTTTTCTCATCTATGTACTACTTTGTTAATATATTAACAGTCCATGTTAAACGTTTGTCAGAGGTGGTTAAGCACTTTTCTTCAAGCAAATAAAATGGAGATCTGGAAATTCACGTCCACATTTCAATTTTGAAAAGATTTGGAAAAAGAAATTACAAACATAAAAATAAATGCTTTTTATAAAAATGTTTAAACATGCTTTCAGATCTATGAAACAGCACATGTAAAAAGTTTGTCAGAGGTTTTAAAAGTACTTTTCTACAAGAAAATAAAATGAAGATCCATAAATTCACTTCGACATTTCAATTTTAAAAAAGAATAACATAAATGTTAAAATGAAACAACAAACATTAAAATACAGGCTTCTTTGAGAAATGTTCAAACTTTAGTTCACATCTATGAATTTTCATGTTGAAGTATTAATACCCATTGTAAAACGTTTAAAAGAAGTTGAAAAATATACTTTACATCCTGAACACCAAATTAGATAAATAAATTCGTATTAAAATTTTAATTTTACAAAGTATGAATAAATGCTAATATGCAGCTGAAAATATTGAAATAAATGCATTTGAGGAAAAGATAGTTTTTTCATTTATGAACTAAGTTGTTTATATAGAAACAGTACATGTAAAACTTTTGTCAGAGGTTCTAAAGTACTTTTCTACAAGAAATTAAAATGTAGATCTCGAAATTCACATCCAGATTTCAATATTAAAAAAGAAAAATATAAATGGTGAAATGAAACTACAAACATAAAATTAAATGCATTTATGACAAATGTTTAAACATCTATGAATTTTCATGTTTAAATATTAAGACCACTTTTAAAAAGTTGAAAGAAGTAGAAAATGTACTTTACAAGCAGAAATCAAAATGTAGATAAAGAAATTCGCCTTTCAATTTCAATCTCAAACAGTATAAGTAAATGCTAATATGAAGCTGCAAAACGTTGAAATAAATGTTTTTAGTCAAAGATTAAACATAGTTTTCTCAGCTTTGAAGTACATTTTACATAGTTTAACAGCACATGTAAAAAGTTTGTCAGAGGTTTTAAAAGTACTTTTCTACAAGAAAATAAAATGTAGATCTGTAAATTCTCTTCTACATTTCAATTTTAAAAAAGAATAATATAAGTGTTAAAATGAAACTACAAGCATTAAAATACATGCTTTTTTGAGAAATGTTTAAACTTTAATTCACATCTATGAATTTTCATGTTTTAGTATTAATAGCCATTGTAAAACGTTTAAAAGTAGTTGAAAAACATACTTTACAATCTGAAAACCTAATTAGATCAAGAAATTCGTTCTTAAATTTCCATTTTAAATAGTATGAATAAATGCTAATATGAAGATGCAAAACGTTGAAATAAATGTTTTTATCAAAAGATTAAACATAGTTTTCTCAGCTTTGAAGTACATTGTACATAGTTTAACAGCACATGTAAAAAGTTTGTCCAAGGTTTTAAAAGTATTTGTCTCCAAGAAAGCACAATGTAGATCTGTAAATTCACTTCTACACTTTCAATTTTTAAAAGATTCATATAAATGTTAAAATGAAACTACAAACATTAAAATACATGCTTTTATGAGCAATATTTAAGCTTGGTTTTACATCTATGAATTTTCATTTTAAATATTAATAACCTTTGTAAAACTTTCAACAAAGTTTAAAAATGTAGTTTACAACCAGAAAAGAAAATGTAGATAAAGAAATACGCGTTTAGATTTCATTTTCAAAAAGTATAAATAAATACTAAAATGAAGGTCTACACATTGCTATAAATGCATTTTAGGAAAAGATTAAATATAGTTTTCTCATCTATGTACTACTTTGTTAATATATTAACAGTACATGTAAAACGTTTGTCAGAGGTGGGAAAGCACTTTACTTCAAGCAAATAAAATGGAGATCTGGAAATTCACGTCCACATTTCAATTTTGAAAATAATTGGTAAAAAGAAATTACAAACATAAAAATAAATGCATTTTATAAAAATGTTTAAACATGCTTTCAGATCTATGAAACAGCAGATTTAAAAAGTTTGTCAGAGGTTTTAAAAGTACTTTTCTACAAGAAAATTAAATGAAGATCCATAAATTCACTTCTACATTTCAATTTTAAAAAAGAATAACATAAATGTTAAAATGAAACAACAAACATTAAAATACAGGCTTCTTTGAGAAACGTTCAAACTTTAGTTCCCATCTATGAATTTTCATGTTGAAGTATTAATACCCATTGTAAAACGTTTAAAAGAAGTTGAAAAATATACTTTACAACCTGAACACCAAATTAGATAAATAAATTCGTATTAAAATTTTAATTTTACAAAGTATGAATAAATGCTAATATGCAGCTGAAAACATTGAAAAAATGCATTTGAGGAAAAGATAGTTTTTTCATTTATGAACTACGTTGTTTATATAGAAACAGTACATGTAAAACTTTTGTCAGAGGTTCTAAAGTACTTTTCTACAAGAAATTAAAATGTAGATCTCGAAATTCACATCTAGATTTCAATATTAAAAAAGAAAGATATAAATGGTGAAATGAAACTACAAACATAAAATTAAATGCATTTATGACAAATGTTTAAACATCTATGAATTTTCATGTTTAAATGTTAAGACCACTTTTAAAAAGTTGAAAGAAGTAGAAAATGTACTTTACAAGCAGAAATCAAAATGTAGATAAAGAAATTCGCCTTTCAATTTCAATCTCAAACAGTATATGTAAATGCTAATATGAAGCTGCAAAACGTTGAAATAAATGTTTTTAGCAAAAGATTAAACATAGTTTTCTCAGCTTTGAAGTACATTGTACATAGTTTAACAGCACATGTAAAAAGTTTGTCCAAGGTTTAAAAAGTACTTGTCTCCAAGAAAGCACAATTTAGAAGGTCCACACATTGCAATAAATGCATTTTAGGAAAAGATTAAATATAGTTTTCTCATCTATGTACTACTTTGTTAATATATTAACAGTACATGTAAAACGTTTGTCAGAGGTGGTAAAAAACTTTTCAACATGCAAATAAAATGGAGATCTGGAAATTAACGACCACATTTCAATTTTGAAAAGAATTGGTAAAAAGAAGTTACAAAATAAATATAAATGCTTTTTAAACAAATGTTTAATCAGGCTCTCACATCTATGAAACAGCACATGTAAAAAGATTGTCAGAGGTTTTAAAAGTACTTTTCTACAAGAAAATAAAATGTAGATCTGTAAATTCTCTTCTACATTTCAATTTTAAAAAAGAATAACATAAGTGTTAAAATGAAACTACAAGCATTAAAATACATGCTTCTTTGAGAAATGTTTAAACTTTATTTCACATCTATTAATTTTCATGTTTTATTATTAATAGCCATTGTAAGACGATTAAAAGAAGTTGAAAAACATTCTTTACAAACTGAAACCCAAATTAGATAAAGAAATTAGTTTTTAAATTTCAATTTTAAATAGTATGAATAAATGCTAATATGAAGCTGAAAACATTGAAATAAATGCATTTTAGGAAAAGATTAAACATAGTTTTCTCATCTATGTACTTCTTTGTTAATATATTAACAGCACATGTCAAAAGGTTGTCAAAGGTTTTAAAAGTACTTGTCTCCAAGATAGCACAATGAGGATCTGTAAATTCTCTTCTATATTTTCAATTTTTAAAAGATTCATATAAATGTCAAAATGAAACTACAAACATTAAAATACATGCTTTTATGAGAAATATTTAAGCTTGGTTTTACATCTATGAATTTTCATTTTAAATATTAATAACCATTGTAAAACTTTCAACAATGTTTAAAAATATAGTTTACAACCAGAAAAGAAAATGTAGATAAAGAAATACGCGTTTAGATTTCATTTTCAAAAAGTATAAATAAATACCAAAATGAAGGTCTACACATTGCAATAAATGCATTTTAGGAAAAGATTAAATATAGTTTTCTCATCTATGTACTACTTTGTTAATATATTAACAGTCCATGTTAAACGTTTGTCAGAGGTGGTTAAGCACTTTTCTTCAAGCAAATAAAATGGAGATCTGGAAATTCACGTCCACATTTCAATTTTGAAAAGATTTGGAAAAAGAAATTACAAACATAAAAATAAATGCTTTTTATAAAAATGTTTAAACATGCTTTCAGATCTATGAAACAGCACATGTAAAAAGTTTGTCAGAGGTTTTAAAAGTACTTTTCTACAAGAAAATAAAATGAAGATCCATAAATTCACTTCGACATTTCAATTTTAAAAAAGAATAACATAAATGTTAAAATGAAACAACAAACATTAAAATACAGGCTTCTTTGAGAAATGTTCAAACTTTAGTTCACATCTATGAATTTTCATGTTGAAGTATTAATACCCATTGTAAAACGTTTAAAAGAAGTTGAAAAATATACTTTACAACCTGAACACCAAATTAGATAAATAAATTCGTATTAAAATTTTAATTTTACAAAGTATGAATAAATGCTAATATGCAGCTGAAAATATTGAAATAAATGCATTTGAGGAAAAGATAGTTTTTTCATTTATGAACTAAGTTGTTTATATAGAAACAGTACATGTAAAACTTTTGTCAGAGGTTCTAAAGTACTTTTCTACAAGAAATTAAAATGTAGATCTCGAAATTCACATCCAGATTTCAATATTAAAAAAGAAAAATATAAATGGTGAAATGAAACTACAAACATAACATTAAATGCATTTATGACAAATGTTTAAACATCTATGAATTTTCATGTTTAAATATTAAGACCACTTTTAAAAAGTTGAAAGAAGTAGAAAATGTACCTTACAAGCAGAAATCAAAATGTAGATAAAGAAATTCGCCTTTCAATTTCAATCTCAAACAGTATAAGTAAATGCTAATATGAAGCTGCAAAACGTTGAAATAAATGTTTTTAGTCAAAGATTAAACATAGTTTTCTCAGCTTTGAAGTACATTTTACATAGTTTAACAGCACATGTAAAAAGTTTCTCAGAGGTTTTAAAAGTACTTTTCTACAAGAAAATTAAATGAAGATCCATAAATTCACTTCTACATTTCAATTTTAAAAAAGAATAACATAAATGTTAAAATGAAACAACAAACATTAAAATACAGGCTTCTTTGAGAAATGTTCAATCTTTAGTTCCCATCTATGAATTTTCATGTTGAAGTATTAATACCCATTGTAAAACGTTTAAAAGAAGTTGAAAAATATACTTTACAACCTGAACACCAAATTAGGTAAATAAATTCGTATTAAAATTTTAATTTTACAAAGTATGAATAAATGCTAATATGCAGCTGAAAACATTGAAAAAAATGCATTTGAGGAAAAGATAGTTTTTTCATTTATGAACTAAGTTGTTTATATAGAAACAGTACATGTAAAACTTTTGTCAGAGGTTCTAAAGTACTTTTCTACAAGAAATTAAAATGTAGATCTCGAAATTCACATCTAGATTTCAATATTAAAAAAGAAAGATATAAATGGTGAAATGAAACTACAAACATAAAATTAAATGCATTTATGACAAATGTTTAAACATCTATGAATTTTCATGTTTAAATGTTAAGACCACTTTTAAAAAGTTGAAAGAAGTAGAAAATGTACTTTACAAGCAGAAATCAAAATGTAGATAAAGAAATTCGCCTTTCAATTTCAATCTCAAACAGTATATGTAAATGCTAATATGAAGCTGCAAAACGTTGAAATAAATGTTTTTAGCAAAAGATTAAACATAGTTTTCTCAGCTTTGAAGTACATTGTACATAGTTTAACAGCACATGTAAAAAGTTTGTCCAAGGTTTTAAAAGTACATGTCTCCAAGAAAGCACAACTTAGATCTGTAAATTCACGTCTACACTTTCAATTTTTAAAAGATTCATATAAATGTTAAAATGAAACTACAAACATTAAAATACATGCTTTTATGAGAAATATTTAAGCTTGGTTTCACATCTATGAATTTTCATTTTAAATATTAATAACCTTTGTAAAACTTTCAACAAAGTTTACAAATGTAGTTTACAACCAGAAAAGAAAATGTAGATAAAGAAATACGCGTTTAGATTTCATTTTCAAAAAGTATAAATAAATACCAAAATGAAGGTCTACACATTGCAATAAATGCATTTTAGGAAAAGATTAAATATAGTTTTCTCATCTATGTACTACTTTGTTAATATATTAACAGTACATGTAAAACGTTTGTCAGAGGTGGTAAAGCACTTTTCTTCAAGCAAATAAAATGGAGATCTGGAAATTCACGTCCACATTTCAATTTTGAAAATAATTGGTAAAAAGAAATTACAAACATAAAAATAAATGCATTTTATAAAAATGTTTAAACATGCTTTCAGATCTATGAAACAGCAGATTTAAAAAGTTTGTCAGAGGTTTTAAAAGTACTTTTCTACAAGAAAATTAAATGAAGATCCATAAATTCACTTCTACATTTCAATTTTAAAAAAGAATAACATAAAAGTTAAAATGAAACAACAAACATTAAAATGCAGGCTTCTTTGAGAAATGTTCAAACTTTAGTTCCCATCTATGAATTTTCATGTTGAAGTATTAATACCCATTGTAAAACGTTTAAAAGAAGTTGAAAAATATACTTTACAACCTGAACACCAAATTAGATAAATAAATTCGTATTAAAATTTTAATTTTACAAAGTATGAATAAATGCTAATATGCAGCTGAAAACATTGAAAAAAATGCATTTGAGGAAAAGATAGTTTTTTTCATTTATGAACTAAGTTGTTTATATAGAAACAGTACATGTAAAACTTTTGTCAGAGGTTCTAAAGTACTTTTCTACAAGAAATTAAAATGTAGATCTCGAAATTCACATCTAGATTTCAATATTAAAAAAGAAAGATATAAATGGTGAAATGAAACTACAAACATAAAATTAAATGCATTTATGACCAATGTTTAAACATCTATGAATTTTCATGTTTAAATGTTAAGACCACTTTTAAAAAGTTGAAAGAAGTAGAAAATGTACTTTACAAGCAGAAATCAAAATGTAGATAAAGAAATTCGCCTTTCAATTTCAATCTCAAACAGTATATGTAAATGCTAATATGAAGCTGCAAAACGTTGAAATAAATGTTTTTAGCAAAAGATTAAACATAGTTTTCTCAGCTTTGAAGTATATTGTACATAGTTTAACAGCACATGTAAAAAGTTTGTCCAAGGTTTTAAAAGTACTTGTCTCCAAGAAAGCACAATTTAGAAGGTCCACACATTGCAATAAATGCATTTTAGGAAAAGATTAAATATAGTTTTCTCATCTATGTACTACTTTGTTAATATATTAACAGTACATGTAAAACGTTTGTCAGAGGTGGTAAAAAACTTTTCTACAAGCAAATAAAATGGAGATCTGGAAATTAACGACCACATTTCAATTTTGAAAAGAATTGGTAAAAAGAAGTTACAAAATAAAAATAAATGCTTTTTAAACAAATGTTTAATCAGGCTCTCACATCTATGAAACAGCACATGTAAAAAGATTGTCAGAGGTTTTAAAAGTACTTTTCTACAAGAAAATAAAATGTAGATCTGTAAATTCTCTTCTACATTTCAATTTTAAAAAAGAATAACATAAGTGTTAAAATGAAACTACAAGCATTAAAATACATGCTTCTTTGAGAAATGTTTAAACTTTATTTCCCATCTATTAATTTTCATGTTTTATTATTAATAGCCACTGTAAGACGATTAAAAGAAGTTGAAAATCATTCTTTACAAACTGAAACCCAAGTTAGATAAAGAAATTAGTTTTTAAATTTCAATTTTAAATAGTATGAATAAATGCTAATATGAAGCTGAAAACATTGAAATAAATGCATTTTAGGAAAAGATTAAACATAGTTTTCTCATCTATGTACTTCTTTGTTAATATATTAACAGCACATGTCAAAAGGTTGTCAAAGGTTTTAAAAGTACTTGTCTCCAAGATAGCACAATGAGGATCTGTAAATTCTCTTCTATATTTTCAATTTTTGAAAGATTCATATAAATATCAAAATGAAACTACAAACATTAAAATACATGCTTTTATGAGAAATATTTAAGCTTGGTTTTACATCTATGAATTTTCATTTTAAATATTAATAACCATTGTAAAACTTTCAACAATGTTTAAAAATATAGTTTACAACCAGAAAAGAAAATGTAGATAAAGAAATACGCGTTTAGATTTCATTTTCAAAAAGTATAAATAAATACCAAAATGAATGTCTACACATTGCAATAAATGCATTTTAGGAAAAGATTAAATATAGTTTTCTCATCTATGTACTACTTTGTTAATATATTAACAGTCCATGTTAAACGTTTGTCAGAGGTGGTTAAGCACTTTTCTTCAAGCAAATAAAATGGAGATCTGGAAATTCACGTCCACATTTCAATTTTGAAAAGATTTGGAAAAAGAAATTACAAACATAAAAATAAATGCTTTTTTATAAAAATGTTTAAACATGCTTTCAGATCTATGAAACAGCACATGTAAAAAGTTTGTCAGAGGTTTTAAAAGTACTTTTCTACAAGAAAATAAAATGAAGATCCATAAATTCACTTCGACATTTCAATTTTAAAAAAGAATAACATAAATGTTAAAATGAAACAACAAACATTAAAATACAGGCTTCTTTGAGAAATGTTCAAACTTTAGTTCACATCTATGAATTTTCATGTTGAAGTATTAATAGCCATTGTAAAACGTTTAAAAGAAGTTGAAAAATATACTTTACAACCTGAACACCAAATTAGATAAATAAATTCGTATTAAAATTTTAATTTTACAAAGTATGAATAAATGCTAATATGCAGCTGAAAATATTGAAATAAATGCATTTGAGGAAAAGATAGTTTTTTCATTTATGAACTAAGTTGTTTATATAGAAACAGTACATGTAAAACTTTTGTCAGAGGTTCTAAAGTACTTTTCTACAAGAAATTAAAATGTAGATCTCGAAATTCACATCCAGATTTCAATATTAAAAAAGAAAAATATAAATGGTGAAATGAAACTACAAACATAAAATTAAATGCATTTATGACAAATGTTTAAACATCTATGAATTTTCATGTTTAAATATTAAGACCACTTTTAAAAAGTTGAAAGAAGTAGAAAATGTACTTTACAAGCAGAAATCAAAATGTAGATAAAGAAATTCGCCTTTCAATTTCAATCTCAAACAGTATAAGTAAATGCTAATATGAAGCTGCAAAACGTTGAAATAAATGTTTTTAGTCAAAGATTAAACATAGTTTTCTCAGCTTTGAAGTACATTTTACATAGTTTAACAGCACATGTAAAAAGTTTGTCAGAGGTTTTAAAAGTACTTTTCTACAAGAAAATAAAATGTAGATCTGTAAATTCTCTTCTACATTTCAATTTTAAAAAAGAATAACATAAGTGTTAAAATGAAACTACAAGCATTAAAATACATGCTTTTTTGAGAAATGTTTAAACTTTAATTCACATCTATGAATTTTCATGTTTTAGTATTAATAGCCATTGTAAAACGTTTAAAAGTAGTTGAAAAACATACTTTACAATCTGAAAACCTAATTAGATCAAGAAATTCGTTCTTAAATTTCCATTTTAAATAGTATGAATAAATGCTAATATGAAGATGCAAAACGTTGAAATAAATGTTTTTATCAAAAGATTAAACATAGTTTTCTCAGCTTTGAAGTACATTGTACATAGTTTAACAGCACATGTAAAAAGTTTGTCCAAGGTTTTAAAAGTATTTGTCTCCAAGAAAGCACAATGTAGATCTGTAAATTCACTTCTACACTTTCAATTTTTAAAAGATTCATATAAATGTTAAAATGAAACTACAAACATTAAAATACATGCTTTTATGAGCAATATTTAAGCTTGGTTTTACATCTATGAATTTTCATTTTAAATATTAATAACCTTTGTAAAACTTTCAACAAAGTTTAAAAATGTAGTTTACAACCAGAAAAGAAAATGTAGATAAAGAAATACGCGTTTAGATTTCATTTTCAAAAAGTATAAATAAATACTAAAATGAAGGTCTACACATTGCTATAAATGCATTTTAGGAAAAGATTAAATATAGTTTTCTCATCTATGTACTACTTTGTTAATATATTAACAGTACATGTAAAACGTTTGTCAGAGGTGGGAAAGCACTTTACTTCAAGCAAATAAAATGGAGATCTGGAAATTCACGTCCACATTTCAATTTTGAAAATAATTGGTAAAAAGAAATTACAAACATAAAAATAAATGCATTTTATAAAAATGTTTAAACATGCTTTCAGATCTATGAAACAGCAGATTTAAAAAGTTTGTCAGAGGTTTTAAAAGTACTTTTCTACAAGAAAATTAAATGAAGATCCATAAATTCACTTCTACATTTCAATTTTAAAAAAGAATAACATAAATGTTAAAATGAAACAACAAACATTAAAATACAGGCTTCTTTGAGAAACGTTCAAACTTTAGTTCCCATCTATGAATTTTCATGTTGAAGTATTAATACCCATTGTAAAACGTTTAAAAGAAGTTGAAAAATATACTTTACAACCTGAACACCAAATTAGATAAATAAATTCGTATTAAAATTTTAATTTTACAAAGTATGAATAAATGCTAATATGCAGCTGAAAACATTGAAAAAATGCATTTGAGGAAAAGATAGTTTTTTCATTTATGAACTACGTTGTTTATATAGAAACAGTACATGTAAAACTTTTGTCAGAGGTTCTAAAGTACTTTTCTACAAGAAATTAAAATGTAGATCTCGAAATTCACATCTAGATTTCAATATTAAAAAAGAAAGATATAAATGGTGAAATGAAACTACAAACATAAAATTAAATGCATTTATGACAAATGTTTAAACATCTATGAATTTTCATGTTTAAATGTTAAGACCACTTTTAAAAAGTTGAAAGAAGTAGAAAATGTACTTTACAAGCAGAAATCAAAATGTAGATAAAGAAATTCGCCTTTCAATTTCAATCTCAAACAGTATATGTAAATGCTAATATGAAGCTGCAAAACGTTGAAATAAATGTTTTTAGCAAAAGATTAAACATAGTTTTCTCAGCTTTGAAGTACATTGTACATAGTTTAACAGCACATGTAAAAAGTTTGTCCAAGGTTTAAAAAGTACTTGTCTCCAAGAAAGCACAATTTAGAAGGTCCACACATTGCAATAAATGCATTTTAGGAAAAGATTAAATATAGTTTTCTCATCTATGTACTACTTTGTTAATATATTAACAGTACATGTAAAACGTTTGTCAGAGGTGGTAAAAAACTTTTCAACATGCAAATAAAATGGAGATCTGGAAATTAACGACCACATTTCAATTTTGAAAAGAATTGGTAAAAAGAAGTTACAAAATAAATATAAATGCTTTTTAAACAAATGTTTAATCAGGCTCTCACATCTATGAAACAGCACATGTAAAAAGATTGTCAGAGGTTTTAAAAGTACTTTTCTACAAGAAAATAAAATGTAGATCTGTAAATTCTCTTCTACATTTCAATTTTAAAAAAGAATAACATAAGTGTTAAAATGAAACTACAAGCATTAAAATACATGCTTCTTTGAGAAATGTTTAAACTTTATTTCACATCTATTAATTTTCATGTTTTATTATTAATAGCCATTGTAAGACGATTAAAAGAAGTTGAAAAACATTCTTTACAAACTGAAACCCAAATTAGATAAAGAAATTAGTTTTTAAATTTCAATTTTAAATAGTATGAATAAATGCTAATATGAAGCTGAAAACATTGAAATAAATGCATTTTAGGAAAAGATTAAACATAGTTTTCTCATCTATGTACTTCTTTGTTAATATATTAACAGCACATGTCAAAAGGTTGTCAAAGGTTTTAAAAGTACTTGTCTCCAAGATAGCACAATGAGGATCTGTAAATTCTCTTCTATATTTTCAATTTTTAAAAGATTCATATAAATGTCAAAATGAAACTACAAACATTAAAATACATGCTTTTATGAGAAATATTTAAGCTTGGTTTTACATCTATGAATTTTCATTTTAAATATTAATAACCATTGTAAAACTTTCAACAATGTTTAAAAATATAGTTTACAACCAGAAAAGAAAATGTAGATAAAGAAATACGCGTTTAGATTTCATTTTCAAAAAGTATAAATAAATACCAAAATGAAGGTCTACACATTGCAATAAATGCATTTTAGGAAAAGATTAAATATAGTTTTCTCATCTATGTACTACTTTGTTAATATATTAACAGTCCATGTTAAACGTTTGTCAGAGGTGGTTAAGCACTTTTCTTCAAGCAAATAAAATGGAGATCTGGAAATTCACGTCCACATTTCAATTTTGAAAAGATTTGGAAAAAGAAATTACAAACATAAAAATAAATGCTTTTTATAAAAATGTTTAAACATGCTTTCAGATCTATGAAACAGCACATGTAAAAAGTTTGTCAGAGGTTTTAAAAGTACTTTTCTACAAGAAAATAAAATGTAGATCTGTAAATTCTCTTCTACATTTCAATTTTAAAAAAGAATAACATAAGTGTTAAAATGAAACTACAAGCATTAAAATACATGCTTCTTTGAGAAATGTTTAAACTTTATTTCCCATCTATTAATTTTCATGTTTTATTATTAATAGCCATTGTAAGACGATTAAAAGAAGTTGAAAAACATTCTTTACAAACTGAAACCCAAATTAGATAAAGAAATTAGTTTTTAAATTTCAATTTTAAATAGTATGAATAAATGCTAATATGAAGCTGAAAACATTGAAATAAATGCATTTTAGGAAAAGATTAAACATAGTTTTCTCATCTATGTACTTCTTTGTTAATATATTAACAGCACATGTCAAAAGGTTGTCAAAGGTTTTAAAAGTACTTGTCTCCAAGATAGCACAATGAGGATCTGTAAATTCTCTTCTATATTTTCAATTTTTGAAAGATTCATATAAATATCAAAATGAAACTACAAACATTAAAATACATGCTTTTATGAGAAATATTTAAGCTTGGTTTTACATCTATGAATTTTCATTTTAAATATTAATAACCATTGTAAAACTTTCAACAATGTTTAAAAATATAGTTTACAACCAGAAAAGAAAATGTAGATAAAGAAATACGCGTTTAGATTTCATTTTCAAAAAGTATAAATAAATACCAAAATGAAGGTCTACACATTGCAATAAATGCATTTTAGGAAAAGATTAAATATAGTTTTCTCATCTATGTACTACTTTGTTAATATATTAACAGTCCATGTTAAACGTTTGTCAGAGGTGGTTAAGCACTTTTCTTCAAGCAAATAAAATGGAGATCTGGAAATTCACGTCCACATTTCAATTTTGAAAAGATTTGGAAAAAGAAATTACAAACATAAAAATAAATGCTTTTTTATAAAAATGTTTAAACATGCTTTCAGATCTATGAAACAGCACATGTAAAAAGTTTGTCAGAGGTTTTAAAAGTACTTTTCTACAAGAAAATAAAATGAAGATCCATAAATTCACTTCGACATTTCAATTTTAAAAAAGAATAACATAAATGTTAAAATGAAACAACAAACATTAAAATACAGGCTTCTTTGAGAAATGTTCAAACTTTAGTTCACATCTATGAATTTTCATGTTGAAGTATTAATAGCCATTGTAAAACGTTTAAAAGAAGTTGAAAAATATACTTTACAACCTGAACACCAAATTAGATAAATAAATTCGTATTAAAATTTTAATTTTACAAAGTATGAATAAATGCTAATATGCAGCTGAAAATATTGAAATAAATGCATTTGAGGAAAAGATAGTTTTTTCATTTATGAACTAAGTTGTTTATATAGAAACAGTACATGTAAAACTTTTGTCAGAGGTTCTAAAGTACTTTTCTACAAGAAATTAAAATGTAGATCTCGAAATTCACATCCAGATTTCAATATTAAAAAAGAAAAATATAAATGGTGAAATGAAACTACAAACATAAAATTAAATGCATTTATGACAAATGTTTAAACATCTATGAATTTTCATGTTTAAATATTAAGACCACTTTTAAAAAGTTGAAAGAAGTAGAAAATGTACTTTACAAGCAGAAATCAAAATGTAGATAAAGAAATTCGCCTTTCAATTTCAATCTCAAACAGTATATGTAAATGCTAATATGAAGCTGCAAAACGTTGAAATAAATGTTTTTAGCAAAAGATTAAACATAGTTTTCTCAGCTTTGAAGTATATTGTACATAGTTTAACAGCACATGTAAAAAGTTTGTCCAAGGTTTTAAAAGTACTTGTCTCCAAGAAAGCACAATTTAGAAGGTCCACACATTGCAATAAATGCATTTTAGGAAAAGATTAAATATAGTTTTCTCATCTATGTACTACTTTGTTAATATATTAACAGTACATGTAAAACGTTTGTCAGAGGTGGTAAAAAACTTTTCTACAAGCAAATAAAATGGAGATCTGGAAATTAACGACCACATTTCAATTTTGAAAAGAATTGGTAAAAAGAAGTTACAAAATAAAAATAAATGCTTTTTAAACAAATGTTTAATCAGGCTCTCACATCTATGAAACAGCACATGTAAAAAGATTGTCAGAGGTTTTAAAAGTACTTTTCTACAAGAAAATAAAATGTAGATCTGTAAATTCTCTTCTACATTTCAATTTTAAAAAAGAATAACATAAGTGTTAAAATGAAACTACAAGCATTAAAATACATGCTTCTTTGAGAAATGTTTAAACTTTATTTCCCATCTATTAATTTTCATGTTTTATTATTAATAGCCATTGTAAGACGATTAAAAGAAGTTGAAAAACATTCTTTACAAACTGAAACCCAAATTAGATAAAGAAATTAGTTTTTAAATTTCAATTTTAAATAGTATGAATAAATGCTAATATGAAGCTGAAAACATTGAAATAAATGCATTTTAGGAAAAGATTAAACATAGTTTTCTCATCTATGTACTTCTTTGTTAATATATTAACAGCACATGTCAAAAGGTTGTCAAAGGTTTTAAAAGTACTTGTCTCCAAGATAGCACAATGAGGATCTGTAAATTCTCTTCTATATTTTCAATTTTTGAAAGATTCATATAAATATCAAAATGAAACTACAAACATTAAAATACATGCTTTTATGAGAAATATTTAAGCTTGGTTTTACATCTATGAATTTTCATTTTAAATATTAATAACCATTGTAAAACTTTCAACAATGTTTAAAAATATAGTTTACAACCAGAAAAGAAAATGTAGATAAAGAAATACGCGTTTAGATTTCATTTTCAAAAAGTATAAATAAATACCAAAATGAAGGTCTACACATTGCAATAAATGCATTTTAGGAAAAGATTAAATATAGTTTTCTCATCTATGTACTACTTTGTTAATATATTAACAGTCCATGTTAAACGTTTGTCAGAGGTGGTTAAGCACTTTTCTTCAAGCAAATAAAATGGAGATCTGGAAATTCACGTCCACATTTCAATTTTGAAAAGATTTGGAAAAAGAAATTACAAACATAAAAATAAATGCTTTTTTATAAAAATGTTTAAACATGCTTTCAGATCTATGAAACAGCACATGTAAAAAGTTTGTCAGAGGTTTTAAAAGTACTTTTCTACAAGAAAATAAAATGAAGATCCATAAATTCACTTCGACATTTCAATTTTAAAAAAGAATAACATAAATGTTAAAATGAAACAACAAACATTAAAATACAGGCTTCTTTGAGAAATGTTCAAACTTTAGTTCACATCTATGAATTTTCATGTTGAAGTATTAATACCCATTGTAAAACGTTTAAAAGAAGTTGAAAAATATACTTTACAACCTGAACACCAAATTAGATAAATAAATTCGTATTAAAATTTTAATTTTACAAAGTATGAATAAATGCTAATATGCAGCTGAAAATATTGAAATAAATGCATTTGAGGAAAAGATAGTTTTTTCATTTATGAACTAAGTTGTTTATATAGAAACAGTACATGTAAAACTTTTGTCAGAGGTTCTAAAGTACTTTTCTACAAGAAATTAAAATGTAGATCTCGAAATTCACATCCAGATTTCAATATTAAAAAAGAAAAATATAAATGGTGAAATGAAACTACAAACATAACATTAAATGCATTTATGACAAATGTTTAAACATCTATGAATTTTCATGTTTAAATATTAAGACCACTTTTAAAAAGTTGAAAGAAGTAGAAAATGTACCTTACAAGCAGAAATCAAAATGTAGATAAAGAAATTCGCCTTTCAATTTCAATCTCAAACAGTATAAGTAAATGCTAATATGAAGCTGCAAAACGTTGAAATAAATGTTTTTAGTCAAAGATTAAACATAGTTTTCTCAGCTTTGAAGTACATTTTACATAGTTTAACAGCACATGTAAAAAGTTTCTCAGAGGTTTTAAAAGTACTTTTCTACAAGAAAATTAAATGAAGATCCATAAATTCACTTCTACATTTCAATTTTAAAAAAGAATAACATAAATGTTAAAATGAAACAACAAACATTAAAATACAGGCTTCTTTGAGAAATGTTCAATCTTTAGTTCCCATCTATGAATTTTCATGTTGAAGTATTAATACCCATTGTAAAACGTTTAAAAGAAGTTGAAAAATATACTTTACAACCTGAACACCAAATTAGGTAAATAAATTCGTATTAAAATTTTAATTTTACAAAGTATGAATAAATGCTAATATGCAGCTGAAAACATTGAAAAAAATGCATTTGAGGAAAAGATAGTTTTTTCATTTATGAACTAAGTTGTTTATATAGAAACAGTACATGTAAAACTTTTGTCAGAGGTTCTAAAGTACTTTTCTACAAGAAATTAAAATGTAGATCTCGAAATTCACATCTAGATTTCAATATTAAAAAAGAAAGATATAAATGGTGAAATGAAACTACAAACATAAAATTAAATGCATTTATGACAAATGTTTAAACATCTATGAATTTTCATGTTTAAATGTTAAGACCACTTTTAAAAAGTTGAAAGAAGTAGAAAATGTACTTTACAAGCAGAAATCAAAATGTAGATAAAGAAATTCGCCTTTCAATTTCAATCTCAAACAGTATATGTAAATGCTAATATGAAGCTGCAAAACGTTGAAATAAATGTTTTTAGCAAAAGATTAAACATAGTTTTCTCAGCTTTGAAGTACATTGTACATAGTTTAACAGCACATGTAAAAAGTTTGTCCAAGGTTTTAAAAGTACATGTCTCCAAGAAAGCACAACTTAGATCTGTAAATTCACGTCTACACTTTCAATTTTTAAAAGATTCATATAAATGTTAAAATGAAACTACAAACATTAAAATACATGCTTTTATGAGAAATATTTAAGCTTGGTTTCACATCTATGAATTTTCATTTTAAATATTAATAACCTTTGTAAAACTTTCAACAAAGTTTACAAATGTAGTTTACAACCAGAAAAGAAAATGTAGATAAAGAAATACGCGTTTAGATTTCATTTTCAAAAAGTATAAATAAATACCAAAATGAAGGTCTACACATTGCAATAAATGCATTTTAGGAAAAGATTAAATATAGTTTTCTCATCTATGTACTACTTTGTTAATATATTAACAGTACATGTAAAACGTTTGTCAGAGGTGGTAAAGCACTTTTCTTCAAGCAAATAAAATGGAGATCTGGAAATTCACGTCCACATTTCAATTTTGAAAATAATTGGTAAAAAGAAATTACAAACATAAAAATAAATGCATTTTATAAAAATGTTTAAACATGCTTTCAGATCTATGAAACAGCAGATTTAAAAAGTTTGTCAGAGGTTTTAAAAGTACTTTTCTACAAGAAAATTAAATGAAGATCCATAAATTCACTTCTACATTTCAATTTTAAAAAAGAATAACATAAAAGTTAAAATGAAACAACAAACATTAAAATGCAGGCTTCTTTGAGAAATGTTCAAACTTTAGTTCCCATCTATGAATTTTCATGTTGAAGTATTAATACCCATTGTAAAACGTTTAAAAGAAGTTGAAAAATATACTTTACAACCTGAACACCAAATTAGATAAATAAATTCGTATTAAAATTTTAATTTTACAAAGTATGAATAAATGCTAATATGCAGCTGAAAACATTGAAAAAAATGCATTTGAGGAAAAGATAGTTTTTTTCATTTATGAACTAAGTTGTTTATATAGAAACAGTACATGTAAAACTTTTGTCAGAGGTTCTAAAGTACTTTTCTACAAGAAATTAAAATGTAGATCTCGAAATTCACATCTAGATTTCAATATTAAAAAAGAAAGATATAAATGGTGAAATGAAACTACAAACATAAAATTAAATGCATTTATGACCAATGTTTAAACATCTATGAATTTTCATGTTTAAATGTTAAGACCACTTTTAAAAAGTTGAAAGAAGTAGAAAATGTACTTTACAAGCAGAAATCAAAATGTAGATAAAGAAATTCGCCTTTCAATTTCAATCTCAAACAGTATATGTAAATGCTAATATGAAGCTGCAAAACGTTGAAATAAATGTTTTTAGCAAAAGATTAAACATAGTTTTCTCAGCTTTGAAGTACATTGTACATAGTTTAACAGCACATGTAAAAAGTTTGTCCAAGGTTTAAAAAGTACTTGTCTCCAAGAAAGCACAATTTAGAAGGTCCACACATTGCAATAAATGCATTTTAGGAAAAGATTAAATATAGTTTTCTCATCTATGTACTACTTTGTTAATATATTAACAGTACATGTAAAACGTTTGTCAGAGGTGGTAAAAAACTTTTCAACATGCAAATAAAATGGAGATCTGGAAATTAACGACCACATTTCAATTTTGAAAAGAATTGGTAAAAAGAAGTTACAAAATAAATATAAATGCTTTTTAAACAAATGTTTAATCAGGCTCTCACATCTATGAAACAGCACATGTAAAAAGATTGTCAGAGGTTTTAAAAGTACTTTTCTACAAGAAAATAAAATGTAGATCTGTAAATTCTCTTCTACATTTCAATTTTAAAAAAGAATAACATAAGTGTTAAAATGAAACTACAAGCATTAAAATACATGCTTCTTTGAGAAATGTTTAAACTTTATTTCCCATCTATTAATTTTCATGTTTTATTATTAATAGCCATTGTAAGACGATTAAAAGAAGTTGAAAAACATTCTTTACAAACTGAAACCCAAATTAGATAAAGAAATTAGTTTTTAAATTTCAATTTTAAATAGTATGAATAAATGCTAATATGAAGCTGAAAACATTGAAATAAATGCATTTTAGGAAAAGATTAAACATAGTTTTCTCATCTATGTACTTCTTTGTTAATATATTAACAGCACATGTCAAAAGGTTGTCAAAGGTTTTAAAAGTACTTGTCTCCAAGATAGCACAATGAGGATCTGTAAATTCTCTTCTATATTTTCAATTTTTGAAAGATTCATATAAATATCAAAATGAAACTACAAACATTAAAATACATGCTTTTATGAGAAATATTTAAGCTTGGTTTTACATCTATGAATTTTCATTTTAAATATTAATAACCATTGTAAAACTTTCAACAATGTTTAAAAATATAGTTTACAACCAGAAAAGAAAATGTAGATAAAGAAATACGCGTTTAGATTTCATTTTCAAAAAGTATAAATAAATACCAAAATGAAGGTCTACACATTGCAATAAATGCATTTTAGGAAAAGATTAAATATAGTTTTCTCATCTATGTACTACTTTGTTAATATATTAACAGTCCATGTTAAACGTTTGTCAGAGGTGGTTAAGCACTTTTCTTCAAGCAAATAAAATGGAGATCTGGAAATTCACGTCCACATTTCAATTTTGAAAAGATTTGGAAAAAGAAATTACAAACATAAAAATAAATGCTTTTTTATAAAAATGTTTAAACATGCTTTCAGATCTATGAAACAGCACATGTAAAAAGTTTGTCAGAGGTTTTAAAAGTACTTTTCTACAAGAAAATAAAATGAAGATCCATAAATTCACTTCGACATTTCAATTTTAAAAAAGAATAACATAAATGTTAAAATGAAACAACAAACATTAAAATACAGGCTTCTTTGAGAAATGTTCAAACTTTAGTTCACATCTATGAATTTTCATGTTGAAGTATTAATAGCCATTGTAAAACGTTTAAAAGAAGTTGAAAAATATACTTTACAACCTGAACACCAAATTAGATAAATAAATTCGTATTAAAATTTTAATTTTACAAAGTATGAATAAATGCTAATATGCAGCTGAAAATATTGAAATAAATGCATTTGAGGAAAAGATAGTTTTTTCATTTATGAACTAAGTTGTTTATATAGAAACAGTACATGTAAAACTTTTGTCAGAGGTTCTAAAGTACTTTTCTACAAGAAATTAAAATGTAGATCTCGAAATTCACATCCAGATTTCAATATTAAAAAAGAAAAATATAAATGGTGAAATGAAACTACAAACATAAAATTAAATGCATTTATGACAAATGTTTAAACATCTATGAATTTTCATGTTTAAATATTAAGACCACTTTTAAAAAGTTGAAAGAAGTAGAAAATGTACTTTACAAGCAGAAATCAAAATGTAGATAAAGAAATTCGCCTTTCAATTTCAATCTCAAACAGTATATGTAAATGCTAATATGAAGCTGCAAAACGTTGAAATAAATGTTTTTAGCAAAAGATTAAACATAGTTTTCTCAGCTTTGAAGTATATTGTACATAGTTTAACAGCACATGTAAAAAGTTTGTCCAAGGTTTTAAAAGTACTTGTCTCCAAGAAAGCACAATTTAGAAGGTCCACACATTGCAATAAATGCATTTTAGGAAAAGATTAAATATAGTTTTCTCATCTATGTACTACTTTGTTAATATATTAACAGTACATGTAAAACGTTTGTCAGAGGTGGTAAAAAACTTTTCTACAAGCAAATAAAATGGAGATCTGGAAATTAACGACCACATTTCAATTTTGAAAAGAATTGGTAAAAAGAAGTTACAAAATAAAAATAAATGCTTTTTAAACAAATGTTTAATCAGGCTCTCACATCTATGAAACAGCACATGTAAAAAGATTGTCAGAGGTTTTAAAAGTACTTTTCTACAAGAAAATAAAATGTAGATCTGTAAATTCTCTTCTACATTTCAATTTTAAAAAAGAATAACATAAGTGTTAAAATGAAACTACAAGCATTAAAATACATGCTTCTTTGAGAAATGTTTAAACTTTATTTCCCATCTATTAATTTTCATGTTTTATTATTAATAGCCATTGTAAGACGATTAAAAGAAGTTGAAAAACATTCTTTACAAACTGAAACCCAAATTAGATAAAGAAATTAGTTTTTAAATTTCAATTTTAAATAGTATGAATAAATGCTAATATGAAGCTGAAAACATTGAAATAAATGCATTTTAGGAAAAGATTAAACATAGTTTTCTCATCTATGTACTTCTTTGTTAATATATTAACAGCACATGTCAAAAGGTTGTCAAAGGTTTTAAAAGTACTTGTCTCCAAGATAGCACAATGAGGATCTGTAAATTCTCTTCTATATTTTCAATTTTTGAAAGATTCATATAAATATCAAAATGAAACTACAAACATTAAAATACATGCTTTTATGAGAAATATTTAAGCTTGGTTTTACATCTATGAATTTTCATTTTAAATATTAATAACCATTGTAAAACTTTCAACAATGTTTAAAAATATAGTTTACAACCAGAAAAGAAAATGTAGATAAAGAAATACGCGTTTAGATTTCATTTTCAAAAAGTATAAATAAATACCAAAATGAAGGTCTACACATTGCAATAAATGCATTTTAGGAAAAGATTAAATATAGTTTTCTCATCTATGTACTACTTTGTTAATATATTAACAGTCCATGTTAAACGTTTGTCAGAGGTGGTTAAGCACTTTTCTTCAAGCAAATAAAATGGAGATCTGGAAATTCACGTCCACATTTCAATTTTGAAAAGATTTGGAAAAAGAAATTACAAACATAAAAATAAATGCTTTTTTATAAAAATGTTTAAACATGCTTTCAGATCTATGAAACAGCACATGTAAAAAGTTTGTCAGAGGTTTTAAAAGTACTTTTCTACAAGAAAATAAAATGAAGATCCATAAATTCACTTCGACATTTCAATTTTAAAAAAGAATAACATAAATGTTAAAATGAAACAACAAACATTAAAATACAGGCTTCTTTGAGAAATGTTCAAACTTTAGTTCACATCTATGAATTTTCATGTTGAAGTATTAATACCCATTGTAAAACGTTTAAAAGAAGTTGAAAAATATACTTTACAACCTGAACACCAAATTAGATAAATAAATTCGTATTAAAATTTTAATTTTACAAAGTATGAATAAATGCTAATATGCAGCTGAAAATATTGAAATAAATGCATTTGAGGAAAAGATAGTTTTTTCATTTATGAACTAAGTTGTTTATATAGAAACAGTACATGTAAAACTTTTGTCAGAGGTTCTAAAGTACTTTTCTACAAGAAATTAAAATGTAGATCTCGAAATTCACATCCAGATTTCAATATTAAAAAAGAAAAATATAAATGGTGAAATGAAACTACAAACATAACATTAAATGCATTTATGACAAATGTTTAAACATCTATGAATTTTCATGTTTAAATATTAAGACCACTTTTAAAAAGTTGAAAGAAGTAGAAAATGTACCTTACAAGCAGAAATCAAAATGTAGATAAAGAAATTCGCCTTTCAATTTCAATCTCAAACAGTATAAGTAAATGCTAATATGAAGCTGCAAAACGTTGAAATAAATGTTTTTAGTCAAAGATTAAACATAGTTTTCTCAGCTTTGAAGTACATTTTACATAGTTTAACAGCACATGTAAAAAGTTTCTCAGAGGTTTTAAAAGTACTTTTCTACAAGAAAATTAAATGAAGATCCATAAATTCACTTCTACATTTCAATTTTAAAAAAGAATAACATAAATGTTAAAATGAAACAACAAACATTAAAATACAGGCTTCTTTGAGAAATGTTCAATCTTTAGTTCCCATCTATGAATTTTCATGTTGAAGTATTAATACCCATTGTAAAACGTTTAAAAGAAGTTGAAAAATATACTTTACAACCTGAACACCAAATTAGGTAAATAAATTCGTATTAAAATTTTAATTTTACAAAGTATGAATAAATGCTAATATGCAGCTGAAAACATTGAAAAAAATGCATTTGAGGAAAAGATAGTTTTTTCATTTATGAACTAAGTTGTTTATATAGAAACAGTACATGTAAAACTTTTGTCAGAGGTTCTAAAGTACTTTTCTACAAGAAATTAAAATGTAGATCTCGAAATTCACATCTAGATTTCAATATTAAAAAAGAAAGATATAAATGGTGAAATGAAACTACAAACATAAAATTAAATGCATTTATGACAAATGTTTAAACATCTATGAATTTTCATGTTTAAATGTTAAGACCACTTTTAAAAAGTTGAAAGAAGTAGAAAATGTACTTTACAAGCAGAAATCAAAATGTAGATAAAGAAATTCGCCTTTCAATTTCAATCTCAAACAGTATATGTAAATGCTAATATGAAGCTGCAAAACGTTGAAATAAATGTTTTTAGCAAAAGATTAAACATAGTTTTCTCAGCTTTGAAGTACATTGTACATAGTTTAACAGCACATGTAAAAAGTTTGTCCAAGGTTTTAAAAGTACATGTCTCCAAGAAAGCACAACTTAGATCTGTAAATTCACGTCTACACTTTCAATTTTTAAAAGATTCATATAAATGTTAAAATGAAACTACAAACATTAAAATACATGCTTTTATGAGAAATATTTAAGCTTGGTTTCACATCTATGAATTTTCATTTTAAATATTAATAACCTTTGTAAAACTTTCAACAAAGTTTACAAATGTAGTTTACAACCAGAAAAGAAAATGTAGATAAAGAAATACGCGTTTAGATTTCATTTTCAAAAAGTATAAATAAATACCAAAATGAAGGTCTACACATTGCAATAAATGCATTTTAGGAAAAGATTAAATATAGTTTTCTCATCTATGTACTACTTTGTTAATATATTAACAGTACATGTAAAACGTTTGTCAGAGGTGGTAAAGCACTTTTCTTCAAGCAAATAAAATGGAGATCTGGAAATTCACGTCCACATTTCAATTTTGAAAATAATTGGTAAAAAGAAATTACAAACATAAAAATAAATGCATTTTATAAAAATGTTTAAACATGCTTTCAGATCTATGAAACAGCAGATTTAAAAAGTTTGTCAGAGGTTTTAAAAGTACTTTTCTACAAGAAAATTAAATGAAGATCCATAAATTCACTTCTACATTTCAATTTTAAAAAAGAATAACATAAAAGTTAAAATGAAACAACAAACATTAAAATGCAGGCTTCTTTGAGAAATGTTCAAACTTTAGTTCCCATCTATGAATTTTCATGTTGAAGTATTAATACCCATTGTAAAACGTTTAAAAGAAGTTGAAAAATATACTTTACAACCTGAACACCAAATTAGATAAATAAATTCGTATTAAAATTTTAATTTTACAAAGTATGAATAAATGCTAATATGCAGCTGAAAACATTGAAAAAAATGCATTTGAGGAAAAGATAGTTTTTTTCATTTATGAACTAAGTTGTTTATATAGAAACAGTACATGTAAAACTTTTGTCAGAGGTTCTAAAGTACTTTTCTACAAGAAATTAAAATGTAGATCTCGAAATTCACATCTAGATTTCAATATTAAAAAAGAAAGATATAAATGGTGAAATGAAACTACAAACATAAAATTAAATGCATTTATGACCAATGTTTAAACATCTATGAATTTTCATGTTTAAATGTTAAGACCACTTTTAAAAAGTTGAAAGAAGTAGAAAATGTACTTTACAAGCAGAAATCAAAATGTAGATAAAGAAATTCGCCTTTCAATTTCAATCTCAAACAGTATATGTAAATGCTAATATGAAGCTGCAAAACGTTGAAATAAATGTTTTTAGCAAAAGATTAAACATAGTTTTCTCAGCTTTGAAGTATATTGTACATAGTTTAACAGCACATGTAAAAAGTTTGTCCAAGGTTTTAAAAGTACTTGTCTCCAAGAAAGCACAATTTAGAAGGTCCACACATTGCAATAAATGCATTTTAGGAAAAGATTAAATATAGTTTTCTCATCTATGTACTACTTTGTTAATATATTAACAGTACATGTAAAACGTTTGTCAGAGGTGGTAAAAAACTTTTCTACAAGCAAATAAAATGGAGATCTGGAAATTAACGACCACATTTCAATTTTGAAAAGAATTGGTAAAAAGAAGTTACAAAATAAAAATAAATGCTTTTTAAACAAATGTTTAATCAGGCTCTCACATCTATGAAACAGCACATGTAAAAAGATTGTCAGAGGTTTTAAAAGTACTTTTCTACAAGAAAATAAAATGTAGATCTGTAAATTCTCTTCTACATTTCAATTTTAAAAAAGAATAACATAAGTGTTAAAATGAAACTACAAGCATTAAAATACATGCTTCTTTGAGAAATGTTTAAACTTTATTTCCCATCTATTAATTTTCATGTTTTATTATTAATAGCCATTGTAAGACGATTAAAAGAAGTTGAAAAACATTCTTTACAAACTGAAACCCAAATTAGATAAAGAAATTAGTTTTTAAATTTCAATTTTAAATAGTATGAATAAATGCTAATATGAAGCTGAAAACATTGAAATAAATGCATTTTAGGAAAAGATTAAACATAGTTTTCTCATCTATGTACTTCTTTGTTAATATATTAACAGCACATGTCAAAAGGTTGTCAAAGGTTTTAAAAGTACTTGTCTCCAAGATAGCACAATGAGGATCTGTAAATTCTCTTCTATATTTTCAATTTTTGAAAGATTCATATAAATATCAAAATGAAACTACAAACATTAAAATACATGCTTTTATGAGAAATATTTAAGCTTGGTTTTACATCTATGAATTTTCATTTTAAATATTAATAACCATTGTAAAACTTTCAACAATGTTTAAAAATATAGTTTACAACCAGAAAAGAAAATGTAGATAAAGAAATACGCGTTTAGATTTCATTTTCAAAAAGTATAAATAAATACCAAAATGAAGGTCTACACATTGCAATAAATGCATTTTAGGAAAAGATTAAATATAGTTTTCTCATCTATGTACTACTTTGTTAATATATTAACAGTCCATGTTAAACGTTTGTCAGAGGTGGTTAAGCACTTTTCTTCAAGCAAATAAAATGGAGATCTGGAAATTCACGTCCACATTTCAATTTTGAAAAGATTTGGAAAAAGAAATTACAAACATAAAAATAAATGCTTTTTTATAAAAATGTTTAAACATGCTTTCAGATCTATGAAACAGCACATGTAAAAAGTTTGTCAGAGGTTTTAAAAGTACTTTTCTACAAGAAAATAAAATGAAGATCCATAAATTCACTTCGACATTTCAATTTTAAAAAAGAATAACATAAATGTTAAAATGAAACAACAAACATTAAAATACAGGCTTCTTTGAGAAATGTTCAAACTTTAGTTCACATCTATGAATTTTCATGTTGAAGTATTAATAGCCATTGTAAAACGTTTAAAAGAAGTTGAAAAATATACTTTACAACCTGAACACCAAATTAGATAAATAAATTCGTATTAAAATTTTAATTTTACAAAGTATGAATAAATGCTAATATGCAGCTGAAAATATTGAAATAAATGCATTTGAGGAAAAGATAGTTTTTTCATTTATGAACTAAGTTGTTTATATAGAAACAGTACATGTAAAACTTTTGTCAGAGGTTCTAAAGTACTTTTCTACAAGAAATTAAAATGTAGATCTCGAAATTCACATCCAGATTTCAATATTAAAAAAGAAAAATATAAATGGTGAAATGAAACTACAAACATAAAATTAAATGCATTTATGACAAATGTTTAAACATCTATGAATTTTCATGTTTAAATATTAAGACCACTTTTAAAAAGTTGAAAGAAGTAGAAAATGTACTTTACAAGCAGAAATCAAAATGTAGATAAAGAAATTCGCCTTTCAATTTCAATCTCAAACAGTATAAGTAAATGCTAATATGAAGCTGCAAAACGTTGAAATAAATGTTTTTAGTCAAAGATTAAACATAGTTTTCTCAGCTTTGAAGTACATTTTACATAGTTTAACAGCACATGTAAAAAGTTTGTCAGAGGTTTTAAAAGTACTTTTCTACAAGAAAATAAAATGTAGATCTGTAAATTCTCTTCTACATTTCAATTTTAAAAAAGAATAACATAAGTGTTAAAATGAAACTACAAGCATTAAAATACATGCTTTTTTGAGAAATGTTTAAACTTTAATTCACATCTATGAATTTTCATGTTTTAGTATTAATAGCCATTGTAAAACGTTTAAAAGTAGTTGAAAAACATACTTTACAATCTGAAAACCTAATTAGATCAAGAAATTCGTTCTTAAATTTCCATTTTAAATAGTATGAATAAATGCTAATATGAAGATGCAAAACGTTGAAATAAATGTTTTTATCAAAAGATTAAACATAGTTTTCTCAGCTTTGAAGTACATTGTACATAGTTTAACAGCACATGTAAAAAGTTTGTCCAAGGTTTTAAAAGTATTTGTCTCCAAGAAAGCACAATGTAGATCTGTAAATTCACTTCTACACTTTCAATTTTTAAAAGATTCATATAAATGTTAAAATGAAACGACAAACATTAAAATACATGCTTTTATGAGCAATATTTAAGCTTGGTTTTACATCTATGAATTTTCATTTTAAATATTAATAACCTTTGTAAAACTTTCAACAAAGTTTAAAAATGTAGTTTACAACCAGAAAAGAAAATGTAGATAAAGAAATACGCGTTTAGATTTCATTTTCAAAAAGTATAAATAAATACTAAAATGAAGGTCTACACATTGCTATAAATGCATTTTAGGAAAAGATTAAATATAGTTTTCTCATCTATGTACTACTTTGTTAATATATTAACAGTACATGTAAAACGTTTGTCAGAGGTGGGAAAGCACTTTACTTCAAGCAAATAAAATGGAGATCTGGAAATTCACGTCCACATTTCAATTTTGAAAATAATTGGTAAAAAGAAATTACAAACATAAAAATAAATGCATTTTATAAAAATGTTTAAACATGCTTTCAGATCTATGAAACAGCAGATTTAAAAAGTTTGTCAGAGGTTTTAAAAGTACTTTTCTACAAGAAAATTAAATGAAGATCCATAAATTCACTTCTACATTTCAATTTTAAAAAAGAATAACATAAATGTTAAAATGAAACAACAAACATTAAAATACAGGCTTCTTTGAGAAACGTTCAAACTTTAGTTCCCATCTATGAATTTTCATGTTGAAGTATTAATACCCATTGTAAAACGTTTAAAAGAAGTTGAAAAATATACTTTACAACCTGAACACCAAATTAGATAAATAAATTCGTATTAAAATTTTAATTTTACAAAGTATGAATAAATGCTAATATGCAGCTGAAAACATTGAAAAAATGCATTTGAGGAAAAGATAGTTTTTTCATTTATGAACTACGTTGTTTATATAGAAACAGTACATGTAAAACTTTTGTCAGAGGTTCTAAAGTACTTTTCTACAAGAAATTAAAATGTAGATCTCGAAATTCACATCTAGATTTCAATATTAAAAAAGAAAGATATAAATGGTGAAATGAAACTACAAACATAAAATTAAATGCATTTATGACAAATGTTTAAACATCTATGAATTTTCATGTTTAAATATTAAGACCACTTTTAAAAAGTTGAAAGAAGTAGAAAATGTACTTTACAAGCAGAAATCAAAATGTAGATAAAGAAATTCGCCTTTCAATTTCAATCTCAAACAGTATATGTAAATGCTAATATGAAGCTGCAAAACGTTGAAATAAATGTTTTTAGCAAAAGATTAAACATAGTTTTCTCAGCTTTGAAGTACATTGTACATAGTTTAACAGCACATGTAAAAAGTTTGTCCAAGGTTTAAAAAGTACTTGTCTCCAAGAAAGCACAATTTAGAAGGTCCACACATTGCAATAAATGCATTTTAGGAAAAGATTAAATATAGTTTTCTCATCTATGTACTACTTTGTTAATATATTAACAGTACATGTAAAACGTTTGTCAGAGGTGGTAAAAAACTTTTCAACATGCAAATAAAATGGAGATCTGGAAATTAACGACCACATTTCAATTTTGAAAAGAATTGGTAAAAAGAAGTTACAAAATAAATATAAATGCTTTTTAAACAAATGTTTAATCAGGCTCTCACATCTATGAAACAGCACATGTAAAAAGATTGTCAGAGGTTTTAAAAGTACTTTTCTACAAGAAAATAAAATGTAGATCTGTAAATTCTCTTCTACATTTCAATTTTAAAAAAGAATAACATAAATGTTAAAATGAAACTACAAGCATTAAAATACATGCTTCTTTGAGAAATGTTTAAACTTTATTTCACATCTATTAATTTTCATGTTTTATTATTAATAGCCATTGTAAGACGATTAAAAGAAGTTGAAAAACATTCTTTACAAACTGAAACCCAAATTAGATAAAGAAATTAGTTTTTAAATTTCAATTTTAAATAGTATGAATAAATGCTAATATGAAGCTGAAAACATTGAAATAAATGCATTTTAGGAAAAGATTAAACATAGTTTTCTCATCTATGTACTTCTTTGTTAATATATTAACAGCACATGTCAAAAGGTTGTCAAAGGTTTTAAAAGTACTTGTCTCCAAGATAGCACAATGAGGATCTGTAAATTCTCTTCTATATTTTCAATTTTTAAAAGATTCATATAAATGTCAAAATGAAACTACAAACATTAAAATACATGCTTTTATGAGAAATATTTAAGCTTGGTTTTACATCTATGAATTTTCATTTTAAATATTAATAACCATTGTAAAACTTTCAACAATGTTTAAAAATATAGTTTACAACCAGAAAAGAAAATGTAGATAAAGAAATACGCGTTTAGATTTCATTTTCAAAAAGTATAAATAAATACCAAAATGAAGGTCTACACATTGCAATAAATGCATTTTAGGAAAAGATTAAATATAGTTTTCTCATCTATGTACTACTTTGTTAATATATTAACAGTCCATGTTAAACGTTTGTCAGAGGTGGTTAAGCACTTTTCTTCAAGCAAATAAAATGGAGATCTGGAAATTCACGTCCACATTTCAATTTTGAAAAGATTTGGAAAAAGAAATTACAAACATAAAAATAAATGCTTTTTATAAAAATGTTTAAACATGCTTTCAGATCTATGAAACAGCACATGTAAAAAGTTTGTCAGAGGTTTTAAAAGTACTTTTCTACAAGAAAATAAAATGAAGATCCATAAATTCACTTCGACATTTCAATTTTAAAAAAGAATAACATAAATGTTAAAATGAAACAACAAACATTAAAATACAGGCTTCTTTGAGAAATGTTCAAACTTTAGTTCACATCTATGAATTTTCATGTTGAAGTATTAATACCCATTGTAAAACGTTTAAAAGAAGTTGAAAAATATACTTTACAACCTGAACACCAAATTAGATAAATAAATTCGTATTAAAATTTTAATTTTACAAAGTATGAATAAATGCTAATATGCAGCTGAAAATATTGAAATAAATGCATTTGAGGAAAAGATAGTTTTTTCATTTATGAACTAAGTTGTTTATATAGAAACAGTACATGTAAAACTTTTGTCAGAGGTTCTAAAGTACTTTTCTACAAGAAATTAAAATGTAGATCTCGAAATTCACATCCAGATTTCAATATTAAAAAAGAAAAATATAAATGGTGAAATGAAACTACAAACATAACATTAAATGCATTTATGACAAATGTTTAAACATCTATGAATTTTCATGTTTAAATATTAAGACCACTTTTAAAAAGTTGAAAGAAGTAGAAAATGTACCTTACAAGCAGAAATCAAAATGTAGATAAAGAAATTCGCCTTTCAATTTCAATCTCAAACAGTATAAGTAAATGCTAATATGAAGCTGCAAAACGTTGAAATAAATGTTTTTAGTCAAAGATTAAACATAGTTTTCTCAGCTTTGAAGTACATTTTACATAGTTTAACAGCACATGTAAAAAGTTTCTCAGAGGTTTTAAAAGTACTTTTCTACAAGAAAATTAAATGAAGATCCATAAATTCACTTCTACATTTCAATTTTAAAAAAGAATAACATAAATGTTAAAATGAAACAACAAACATTAAAATACAGGCTTCTTTGAGAAATGTTCAATCTTTAGTTCCCATCTATGAATTTTCATGTTGAAGTATTAATACCCATTGTAAAACGTTTAAAAGAAGTTGAAAAATATACTTTACAACCTGAACACCAAATTAGGTAAATAAATTCGTATTAAAATTTTAATTTTACAAAGTATGAATAAATGCTAATATGCAGCTGAAAACATTGAAAAAAATGCATTTGAGGAAAAGATAGTTTTTTCATTTATGAACTAAGTTGTTTATATAGAAACAGTACATGTAAAACTTTTGTCAGAGGTTCTAAAGTACTTTTCTACAAGAAATTAAAATGTAGATCTCGAAATTCACATCTAGATTTCAATATTAAAAAAGAAAGATATAAATGGTGAAATGAAACTACAAACATAAAATTAAATGCATTTATGACAAATGTTTAAACATCTATGAATTTTCATGTTTAAATGTTAAGACCACTTTTAAAAAGTTGAAAGAAGTAGAAAATGTACTTTACAAGCAGAAATCAAAATGTAGATAAAGAAATTCGCCTTTCAATTTCAATCTCAAACAGTATATGTAAATGCTAATATGAAGCTGCAAAACGTTGAAATAAATGTTTTTAGCAAAAGATTAAACATAGTTTTCTCAGCTTTGAAGTACATTGTACATAGTTTAACAGCACATGTAAAAAGTTTGTCCAAGGTTTTAAAAGTACATGTCTCCAAGAAAGCACAACTTAGATCTGTAAATTCACGTCTACACTTTCAATTTTTAAAAGATTCATATAAATGTTAAAATGAAACTACAAACATTAAAATACATGCTTTTATGAGAAATATTTAAGCTTGGTTTCACATCTATGAATTTTCATTTTAAATATTAATAACCTTTGTAAAACTTTCAACAAAGTTTACAAATGTAGTTTACAACCAGAAAAGAAAATGTAGATAAAGAAATACGCGTTTAGATTTCATTTTCAAAAAGTATAAATAAATACCAAAATGAAGGTCTACACATTGCAATAAATGCATTTTAGGAAAAGATTAAATATAGTTTTCTCATCTATGTACTACTTTGTTAATATATTAACAGTACATGTAAAACGTTTGTCAGAGGTGGTAAAGCACTTTTCTTCAAGCAAATAAAATGGAGATCTGGAAATTCACGTCCACATTTCAATTTTGAAAATAATTGGTAAAAAGAAATTACAAACATAAAAATAAATGCATTTTATAAAAATGTTTAAACATGCTTTCAGATCTATGAAACAGCAGATTTAAAAAGTTTGTCAGAGGTTTTAAAAGTACTTTTCTACAAGAAAATTAAATGAAGATCCATAAATTCACTTCTACATTTCAATTTTAAAAAAGAATAACATAAAAGTTAAAATGAAACAACAAACATTAAAATGCAGGCTTCTTTGAGAAATGTTCAAACTTTAGTTCCCATCTATGAATTTTCATGTTGAAGTATTAATACCCATTGTAAAACGTTTAAAAGAAGTTGAAAAATATACTTTACAACCTGAACACCAAATTAGATAAATAAATTCGTATTAAAATTTTAATTTTACAAAGTATGAATAAATGCTAATATGCAGCTGAAAACATTGAAAAAAATGCATTTGAGGAAAAGATAGTTTTTTTCATTTATGAACTAAGTTGTTTATATAGAAACAGTACATGTAAAACTTTTGTCAGAGGTTCTAAAGTACTTTTCTACAAGAAATTAAAATGTAGATCTCGAAATTCACATCTAGATTTCAATATTAAAAAAGAAAGATATAAATGGTGAAATGAAACTACAAACATAAAATTAAATGCATTTATGACCAATGTTTAAACATCTATGAATTTTCATGTTTAAATGTTAAGACCACTTTTAAAAAGTTGAAAGAAGTAGAAAATGTACTTTACAAGCAGAAATCAAAATGTAGATAAAGAAATTCGCCTTTCAATTTCAATCTCAAACAGTATATGTAAATGCTAATATGAAGCTGCAAAACGTTGAAATAAATGTTTTTAGCAAAAGATTAAACATAGTTTTCTCAGCTTTGAAGTATATTGTACATAGTTTAACAGCACATGTAAAAAGTTTGTCCAAGGTTTTAAAAGTACTTGTCTCCAAGAAAGCACAATTTAGAAGGTCCACACATTGCAATAAATGCATTTTAGGAAAAGATTAAATATAGTTTTCTCATCTATGTACTACTTTGTTAATATATTAACAGTACATGTAAAACGTTTGTCAGAGGTGGTAAAAAACTTTTCTACAAGCAAATAAAATGGAGATCTGGAAATTAACGACCACATTTCAATTTTGAAAAGAATTGGTAAAAAGAAGTTACAAAATAAAAATAAATGCTTTTTAAACAAATGTTTAATCAGGCTCTCACATCTATGAAACAGCACATGTAAAAAGATTGTCAGAGGTTTTAAAAGTACTTTTCTACAAGAAAATAAAATGTAGATCTGTAAATTCTCTTCTACATTTCAATTTTAAAAAAGAATAACATAAGTGTTAAAATGAAACTACAAGCATTAAAATACATGCTTCTTTGAGAAATGTTTAAACTTTATTTCCCATCTATTAATTTTCATGTTTTATTATTAATAGCCATTGTAAGACGATTAAAAGAAGTTGAAAAACATTCTTTACAAACTGAAACCCAAATTAGATAAAGAAATTAGTTTTTAAATTTCAATTTTAAATAGTATGAATAAATGCTAATATGAAGCTGAAAACATTGAAATAAATGCATTTTAGGAAAAGATTAAACATAGTTTTCTCATCTATGTACTTCTTTGTTAATATATTAACAGCACATGTCAAAAGGTTGTCAAAGGTTTTAAAAGTACTTGTCTCCAAGATAGCACAATGAGGATCTGTAAATTCTCTTCTATATTTTCAATTTTTGAAAGATTCATATAAATATCAAAATGAAACTACAAACATTAAAATACATGCTTTTATGAGAAATATTTAAGCTTGGTTTTACATCTATGAATTTTCATTTTAAATATTAATAACCATTGTAAAACTTTCAACAATGTTTAAAAATATAGTTTACAACCAGAAAAGAAAATGTAGATAAAGAAATACGCGTTTAGATTTCATTTTCAAAAAGTATAAATAAATACCAAAATGAATGTCTACACATTGCAATAAATGCATTTTAGGAAAAGATTAAATATAGTTTTCTCATCTATGTACTACTTTGTTAATATATTAACAGTCCATGTTAAACGTTTGTCAGAGGTGGTTAAGCACTTTTCTTCAAGCAAATAAAATGGAGATCTGGAAATTCACGTCCACATTTCAATTTTGAAAAGATTTGGAAAAAGAAATTACAAACATAAAAATAAATGCTTTTTTATAAAAATGTTTAAACATGCTTTCAGATCTATGAAACAGCACATGTAAAAAGTTTGTCAGAGGTTTTAAAAGTACTTTTCTACAAGAAAATAAAATGAAGATCCATAAATTCACTTCGACATTTCAATTTTAAAAAAGAATAACATAAATGTTAAAATGAAACAACAAACATTAAAATACAGGCTTCTTTGAGAAATGTTCAAACTTTAGTTCACATCTATGAATTTTCATGTTGAAGTATTAATAGCCATTGTAAAACGTTTAAAAGAAGTTGAAAAATATACTTTACAACCTGAACACCAAATTAGATAAATAAATTCGTATTAAAATTTTAATTTTACAAAGTATGAATAAATGCTAATATGCAGCTGAAAATATTGAAATAAATGCATTTGAGGAAAAGATAGTTTTTTCATTTATGAACTAAGTTGTTTATATAGAAACAGTACATGTAAAACTTTTGTCAGAGGTTCTAAAGTACTTTTCTACAAGAAATTAAAATGTAGATCTCGAAATTCACATCCAGATTTCAATATTAAAAAAGAAAAATATAAATGGTGAAATGAAACTACAAACATAAAATTAAATGCATTTATGACAAATGTTTAAACATCTATGAATTTTCATGTTTAAATATTAAGACCACTTTTAAAAAGTTGAAAGAAGTAGAAAATGTACTTTACAAGCAGAAATCAAAATGTAGATAAAGAAATTCGCCTTTCAATTTCAATCTCAAACAGTATAAGTAAATGCTAATATGAAGCTGCAAAACGTTGAAATAAATGTTTTTAGTCAAAGATTAAACATAGTTTTCTCAGCTTTGAAGTACATTTTACATAGTTTAACAGCACATGTAAAAAGTTTGTCAGAGGTTTTAAAAGTACTTTTCTACAAGAAAATAAAATGTAGATCTGTAAATTCTCTTCTACATTTCAATTTTAAAAAAGAATAACATAAGTGTTAAAATGAAACTACAAGCATTAAAATACATGCTTTTTTGAGAAATGTTTAAACTTTAATTCACATCTATGAATTTTCATGTTTTAGTATTAATAGCCATTGTAAAACGTTTAAAAGTAGTTGAAAAACATACTTTACAATCTGAAAACCTAATTAGATCAAGAAATTCGTTCTTAAATTTCCATTTTAAATAGTATGAATAAATGCTAATATGAAGATGCAAAACGTTGAAATAAATGTTTTTATCAAAAGATTAAACATAGTTTTCTCAGCTTTGAAGTACATTGTACATAGTTTAACAGCACATGTAAAAAGTTTGTCCAAGGTTTTAAAAGTATTTGTCTCCAAGAAAGCACAATGTAGATCTGTAAATTCACTTCTACACTTTCAATTTTTAAAAGATTCATATAAATGTTAAAATGAAACGACAAACATTAAAATACATGCTTTTATGAGCAATATTTAAGCTTGGTTTTACATCTATGAATTTTCATTTTAAATATTAATAACCTTTGTAAAACTTTCAACAAAGTTTAAAAATGTAGTTTACAACCAGAAAAGAAAATGTAGATAAAGAAATACGCGTTTAGATTTCATTTTCAAAAAGTATAAATAAATACTAAAATGAAGGTCTACACATTGCTATAAATGCATTTTAGGAAAAGATTAAATATAGTTTTCTCATCTATGTACTACTTTGTTAATATATTAACAGTACATGTAAAACGTTTGTCAGAGGTGGGAAAGCACTTTACTTCAAGCAAATAAAATGGAGATCTGGAAATTCACGTCCACATTTCAATTTTGAAAATAATTGGTAAAAAGAAATTACAAACATAAAAATAAATGCATTTTATAAAAATGTTTAAACATGCTTTCAGATCTATGAAACAGCAGATTTAAAAAGTTTGTCAGAGGTTTTAAAAGTACTTTTCTACAAGAAAATTAAATGAAGATCCATAAATTCACTTCTACATTTCAATTTTAAAAAAGAATAACATAAATGTTAAAATGAAACAACAAACATTAAAATACAGGCTTCTTTGAGAAACGTTCAAACTTTAGTTCCCATCTATGAATTTTCATGTTGAAGTATTAATACCCATTGTAAAACGTTTAAAAGAAGTTGAAAAATATACTTTACAACCTGAACACCAAATTAGATAAATAAATTCGTATTAAAATTTTAATTTTACAAAGTATGAATAAATGCTAATATGCAGCTGAAAACATTGAAAAAATGCATTTGAGGAAAAGATAGTTTTTTCATTTATGAACTACGTTGTTTATATAGAAACAGTACATGTAAAACTTTTGTCAGAGGTTCTAAAGTACTTTTCTACAAGAAATTAAAATGTAGATCTCGAAATTCACATCTAGATTTCAATATTAAAAAAGAAAGATATAAATGGTGAAATGAAACTACAAACATAAAATTAAATGCATTTATGACAAATGTTTAAACATCTATGAATTTTCATGTTTAAATATTAAGACCACTTTTAAAAAGTTGAAAGAAGTAGAAAATGTACTTTACAAGCAGAAATCAAAATGTAGATAAAGAAATTCGCCTTTCAATTTCAATCTCAAACAGTATATGTAAATGCTAATATGAAGCTGCAAAACGTTGAAATAAATGTTTTTAGCAAAAGATTAAACATAGTTTTCTCAGCTTTGAAGTACATTGTACATAGTTTAACAGCACATGTAAAAAGTTTGTCCAAGGTTTAAAAAGTACTTGTCTCCAAGAAAGCACAATTTAGAAGGTCCACACATTGCAATAAATGCATTTTAGGAAAAGATTAAATATAGTTTTCTCATCTATGTACTACTTTGTTAATATATTAACAGTACATGTAAAACGTTTGTCAGAGGTGGTAAAAAACTTTTCAACATGCAAATAAAATGGAGATCTGGAAATTAACGACCACATTTCAATTTTGAAAAGAATTGGTAAAAAGAAGTTACAAAATAAATATAAATGCTTTTTAAACAAATGTTTAATCAGGCTCTCACATCTATGAAACAGCACATGTAAAAAGATTGTCAGAGGTTTTAAAAGTACTTTTCTACAAGAAAATAAAATGTAGATCTGTAAATTCTCTTCTACATTTCAATTTTAAAAAAGAATAACATAAATGTTAAAATGAAACTACAAGCATTAAAATACATGCTTCTTTGAGAAATGTTTAAACTTTATTTCACATCTATTAATTTTCATGTTTTATTATTAATAGCCATTGTAAGACGATTAAAAGAAGTTGAAAAACATTCTTTACAAACTGAAACCCAAATTAGATAAAGAAATTAGTTTTTAAATTTCAATTTTAAATAGTATGAATAAATGCTAATATGAAGCTGAAAACATTGAAATAAATGCATTTTAGGAAAAGATTAAACATAGTTTTCTCATCTATGTACTTCTTTGTTAATATATTAACAGCACATGTCAAAAGGTTGTCAAAGGTTTTAAAAGTACTTGTCTCCAAGATAGCACAATGAGGATCTGTAAATTCTCTTCTATATTTTCAATTTTTAAAAGATTCATATAAATGTCAAAATGAAACTACAAACATTAAAATACATGCTTTTATGAGAAATATTTAAGCTTGGTTTTACATCTATGAATTTTCATTTTAAATATTAATAACCATTGTAAAACTTTCAACAATGTTTAAAAATATAGTTTACAACCAGAAAAGAAAATGTAGATAAAGAAATACGCGTTTAGATTTCATTTTCAAAAAGTATAAATAAATACCAAAATGAAGGTCTACACATTGCAATAAATGCATTTTAGGAAAAGATTAAATATAGTTTTCTCATCTATGTACTACTTTGTTAATATATTAACAGTCCATGTTAAACGTTTGTCAGAGGTGGTTAAGCACTTTTCTTCAAGCAAATAAAATGGAGATCTGGAAATTCACGTCCACATTTCAATTTTGAAAAGATTTGGAAAAAGAAATTACAAACATAAAAATAAATGCTTTTTATAAAAATGTTTAAACATGCTTTCAGATCTATGAAACAGCACATGTAAAAAGTTTGTCAGAGGTTTTAAAAGTACTTTTCTACAAGAAAATAAAATGAAGATCCATAAATTCACTTCGACATTTCAATTTTAAAAAAGAATAACATAAATGTTAAAATGAAACAACAAACATTAAAATACAGGCTTCTTTGAGAAATGTTCAAACTTTAGTTCACATCTATGAATTTTCATGTTGAAGTATTAATACCCATTGTAAAACGTTTAAAAGAAGTTGAAAAATATACTTTACAACCTGAACACCAAATTAGATAAATAAATTCGTATTAAAATTTTAATTTTACAAAGTATGAATAAATGCTAATATGCAGCTGAAAATATTGAAATAAATGCATTTGAGGAAAAGATAGTTTTTTCATTTATGAACTAAGTTGTTTATATAGAAACAGTACATGTAAAACTTTTGTCAGAGGTTCTAAAGTACTTTTCTACAAGAAATTAAAATGTAGATCTCGAAATTCACATCCAGATTTCAATATTAAAAAAGAAAAATATAAATGGTGAAATGAAACTACAAACATAACATTAAATGCATTTATGACAAATGTTTAAACATCTATGAATTTTCATGTTTAAATATTAAGACCACTTTTAAAAAGTTGAAAGAAGTAGAAAATGTACCTTACAAGCAGAAATCAAAATGTAGATAAAGAAATTCGCCTTTCAATTTCAATCTCAAACAGTATAAGTAAATGCTAATATGAAGCTGCAAAACGTTGAAATAAATGTTTTTAGTCAAAGATTAAACATAGTTTTCTCAGCTTTGAAGTACATTTTACATAGTTTAACAGCACATGTAAAAAGTTTCTCAGAGGTTTTAAAAGTACTTTTCTACAAGAAAATTAAATGAAGATCCATAAATTCACTTCTACATTTCAATTTTAAAAAAGAATAACATAAATGTTAAAATGAAACAACAAACATTAAAATACAGGCTTCTTTGAGAAATGTTCAATCTTTAGTTCCCATCTATGAATTTTCATGTTGAAGTATTAATACCCATTGTAAAACGTTTAAAAGAAGTTGAAAAATATACTTTACAACCTGAACACCAAATTAGGTAAATAAATTCGTATTAAAATTTTAATTTTACAAAGTATGAATAAATGCTAATATGCAGCTGAAAACATTGAAAAAAATGCATTTGAGGAAAAGATAGTTTTTTCATTTATGAACTAAGTTGTTTATATAGAAACAGTACATGTAAAACTTTTGTCAGAGGTTCTAAAGTACTTTTCTACAAGAAATTAAAATGTAGATCTCGAAATTCACATCTAGATTTCAATATTAAAAAAGAAAGATATAAATGGTGAAATGAAACTACAAACATAAAATTAAATGCATTTATGACAAATGTTTAAACATCTATGAATTTTCATGTTTAAATGTTAAGACCACTTTTAAAAAGTTGAAAGAAGTAGAAAATGTACTTTACAAGCAGAAATCAAAATGTAGATAAAGAAATTCGCCTTTCAATTTCAATCTCAAACAGTATATGTAAATGCTAATATGAAGCTGCAAAACGTTGAAATAAATGTTTTTAGCAAAAGATTAAACATAGTTTTCTCAGCTTTGAAGTACATTGTACATAGTTTAACAGCACATGTAAAAAGTTTGTCCAAGGTTTTAAAAGTACATGTCTCCAAGAAAGCACAACTTAGATCTGTAAATTCACGTCTACACTTTCAATTTTTAAAAGATTCATATAAATGTTAAAATGAAACTACAAACATTAAAATACATGCTTTTATGAGAAATATTTAAGCTTGGTTTCACATCTATGAATTTTCATTTTAAATATTAATAACCTTTGTAAAACTTTCAACAAAGTTTACAAATGTAGTTTACAACCAGAAAAGAAAATGTAGATAAAGAAATACGCGTTTAGATTTCATTTTCAAAAAGTATAAATAAATACCAAAATGAAGGTCTACACATTGCAATAAATGCATTTTAGGAAAAGATTAAATATAGTTTTCTCATCTATGTACTACTTTGTTAATATATTAACAGTACATGTAAAACGTTTGTCAGAGGTGGTAAAGCACTTTTCTTCAAGCAAATAAAATGGAGATCTGGAAATTCACGTCCACATTTCAATTTTGAAAATAATTGGTAAAAAGAAATTACAAACATAAAAATAAATGCATTTTATAAAAATGTTTAAACATGCTTTCAGATCTATGAAACAGCAGATTTAAAAAGTTTGTCAGAGGTTTTAAAAGTACTTTTCTACAAGAAAATTAAATGAAGATCCATAAATTCACTTCTACATTTCAATTTTAAAAAAGAATAACATAAAAGTTAAAATGAAACAACAAACATTAAAATGCAGGCTTCTTTGAGAAATGTTCAAACTTTAGTTCCCATCTATGAATTTTCATGTTGAAGTATTAATACCCATTGTAAAACGTTTAAAAGAAGTTGAAAAATATACTTTACAACCTGAACACCAAATTAGATAAATAAATTCGTATTAAAATTTTAATTTTACAAAGTATGAATAAATGCTAATATGCAGCTGAAAACATTGAAAAAAATGCATTTGAGGAAAAGATAGTTTTTTTCATTTATGAACTAAGTTGTTTATATAGAAACAGTACATGTAAAACTTTTGTCAGAGGTTCTAAAGTACTTTTCTACAAGAAATTAAAATGTAGATCTCGAAATTCACATCTAGATTTCAATATTAAAAAAGAAAGATATAAATGGTGAAATGAAACTACAAACATAAAATTAAATGCATTTATGACCAATGTTTAAACATCTATGAATTTTCATGTTTAAATGTTAAGACCACTTTTAAAAAGTTGAAAGAAGTAGAAAATGTACTTTACAAGCAGAAATCAAAATGTAGATAAAGAAATTCGCCTTTCAATTTCAATCTCAAACAGTATATGTAAATGCTAATATGAAGCTGCAAAACGTTGAAATAAATGTTTTTAGCAAAAGATTAAACATAGTTTTCTCAGCTTTGAAGTATATTGTACATAGTTTAACAGCACATGTAAAAAGTTTGTCCAAGGTTTTAAAAGTACTTGTCTCCAAGAAAGCACAATTTAGAAGGTCCACACATTGCAATAAATGCATTTTAGGAAAAGATTAAATATAGTTTTCTCATCTATGTACTACTTTGTTAATATATTAACAGTACATGTAAAACGTTTGTCAGAGGTGGTAAAAAACTTTTCTACAAGCAAATAAAATGGAGATCTGGAAATTAACGACCACATTTCAATTTTGAAAAGAATTGGTAAAAAGAAGTTACAAAATAAAAATAAATGCTTTTTAAACAAATGTTTAATCAGGCTCTCACATCTATGAAACAGCACATGTAAAAAGATTGTCAGAGGTTTTAAAAGTACTTTTCTACAAGAAAATAAAATGTAGATCTGTAAATTCTCTTCTACATTTCAATTTTAAAAAAGAATAACATAAGTGTTAAAATGAAACTACAAGCATTAAAATACATGCTTCTTTGAGAAATGTTTAAACTTTATTTCCCATCTATTAATTTTCATGTTTTATTATTAATAGCCATTGTAAGACGATTAAAAGAAGTTGAAAAACATTCTTTACAAACTGAAACCCAAATTAGATAAAGAAATTAGTTTTTAAATTTCAATTTTAAATAGTATGAATAAATGCTAATATGAAGCTGAAAACATTGAAATAAATGCATTTTAGGAAAAGATTAAACATAGTTTTCTCATCTATGTACTTCTTTGTTAATATATTAACAGCACATGTCAAAAGGTTGTCAAAGGTTTTAAAAGTACTTGTCTCCAAGATAGCACAATGAGGATCTGTAAATTCTCTTCTATATTTTCAATTTTTGAAAGATTCATATAAATATCAAAATGAAACTACAAACATTAAAATACATGCTTTTATGAGAAATATTTAAGCTTGGTTTTACATCTATGAATTTTCATTTTAAATATTAATAACCATTGTAAAACTTTCAACAATGTTTAAAAATATAGTTTACAACCAGAAAAGAAAATGTAGATAAAGAAATACGCGTTTAGATTTCATTTTCAAAAAGTATAAATAAATACCAAAATGAATGTCTACACATTGCAATAAATGCATTTTAGGAAAAGATTAAATATAGTTTTCTCATCTATGTACTACTTTGTTAATATATTAACAGTCCATGTTAAACGTTTGTCAGAGGTGGTTAAGCACTTTTCTTCAAGCAAATAAAATGGAGATCTGGAAATTCACGTCCACATTTCAATTTTGAAAAGATTTGGAAAAAGAAATTACAAACATAAAAATAAATGCTTTTTTATAAAAATGTTTAAACATGCTTTCAGATCTATGAAACAGCACATGTAAAAAGTTTGTCAGAGGTTTTAAAAGTACTTTTCTACAAGAAAATAAAATGAAGATCCATAAATTCACTTCGACATTTCAATTTTAAAAAAGAATAACATAAATGTTAAAATGAAACAACAAACATTAAAATACAGGCTTCTTTGAGAAATGTTCAAACTTTAGTTCACATCTATGAATTTTCATGTTGAAGTATTAATAGCCATTGTAAAACGTTTAAAAGAAGTTGAAAAATATACTTTACAACCTGAACACCAAATTAGATAAATAAATTCGTATTAAAATTTTAATTTTACAAAGTATGAATAAATGCTAATATGCAGCTGAAAATATTGAAATAAATGCATTTGAGGAAAAGATAGTTTTTTCATTTATGAACTAAGTTGTTTATATAGAAACAGTACATGTAAAACTTTTGTCAGAGGTTCTAAAGTACTTTTCTACAAGAAATTAAAATGTAGATCTCGAAATTCACATCCAGATTTCAATATTAAAAAAGAAAAATATAAATGGTGAAATGAAACTACAAACATAAAATTAAATGCATTTATGACAAATGTTTAAACATCTATGAATTTTCATGTTTAAATATTAAGACCACTTTTAAAAAGTTGAAAGAAGTAGAAAATGTACTTTACAAGCAGAAATCAAAATGTAGATAAAGAAATTCGCCTTTCAATTTCAATCTCAAACAGTATAAGTAAATGCTAATATGAAGCTGCAAAACGTTGAAATAAATGTTTTTAGTCAAAGATTAAACATAGTTTTCTCAGCTTTGAAGTACATTTTACATAGTTTAACAGCACATGTAAAAAGTTTGTCAGAGGTTTTAAAAGTACTTTTCTACAAGAAAATAAAATGTAGATCTGTAAATTCTCTTCTACATTTCAATTTTAAAAAAGAATAACATAAGTGTTAAAATGAAACTACAAGCATTAAAATACATGCTTTTTTGAGAAATGTTTAAACTTTAATTCACATCTATGAATTTTCATGTTTTAGTATTAATAGCCATTGTAAAACGTTTAAAAGTAGTTGAAAAACATACTTTACAATCTGAAAACCTAATTAGATCAAGAAATTCGTTCTTAAATTTCCATTTTAAATAGTATGAATAAATGCTAATATGAAGATGCAAAACGTTGAAATAAATGTTTTTATCAAAAGATTAAACATAGTTTTCTCAGCTTTGAAGTACATTGTACATAGTTTAACAGCACATGTAAAAAGTTTGTCCAAGGTTTTAAAAGTATTTGTCTCCAAGAAAGCACAATGTAGATCTGTAAATTCACTTCTACACTTTCAATTTTTAAAAGATTCATATAAATGTTAAAATGAAACGACAAACATTAAAATACATGCTTTTATGAGCAATATTTAAGCTTGGTTTTACATCTATGAATTTTCATTTTAAATATTAATAACCTTTGTAAAACTTTCAACAAAGTTTAAAAATGTAGTTTACAACCAGAAAAGAAAATGTAGATAAAGAAATACGCGTTTAGATTTCATTTTCAAAAAGTATAAATAAATACTAAAATGAAGGTCTACACATTGCTATAAATGCATTTTAGGAAAAGATTAAATATAGTTTTCTCATCTATGTACTACTTTGTTAATATATTAACAGTACATGTAAAACGTTTGTCAGAGGTGGGAAAGCACTTTACTTCAAGCAAATAAAATGGAGATCTGGAAATTCACGTCCACATTTCAATTTTGAAAATAATTGGTAAAAAGAAATTACAAACATAAAAATAAATGCATTTTATAAAAATGTTTAAACATGCTTTCAGATCTATGAAACAGCAGATTTAAAAAGTTTGTCAGAGGTTTTAAAAGTACTTTTCTACAAGAAAATTAAATGAAGATCCATAAATTCACTTCTACATTTCAATTTTAAAAAAGAATAACATAAATGTTAAAATGAAACAACAAACATTAAAATACAGGCTTCTTTGAGAAACGTTCAAACTTTAGTTCCCATCTATGAATTTTCATGTTGAAGTATTAATACCCATTGTAAAACGTTTAAAAGAAGTTGAAAAATATACTTTACAACCTGAACACCAAATTAGATAAATAAATTCGTATTAAAATTTTAATTTTACAAAGTATGAATAAATGCTAATATGCAGCTGAAAACATTGAAAAAATGCATTTGAGGAAAAGATAGTTTTTTCATTTATGAACTACGTTGTTTATATAGAAACAGTACATGTAAAACTTTTGTCAGAGGTTCTAAAGTACTTTTCTACAAGAAATTAAAATGTAGATCTCGAAATTCACATCTAGATTTCAATATTAAAAAAGAAAGATATAAATGGTGAAATGAAACTACAAACATAAAATTAAATGCATTTATGACAAATGTTTAAACATCTATGAATTTTCATGTTTAAATGTTAAGACCACTTTTAAAAAGTTGAAAGAAGTAGAAAATGTACTTTACAAGCAGAAATCAAAATGTAGATAAAGAAATTCGCCTTTCAATTTCAATCTCAAACAGTATATGTAAATGCTAATATGAAGCTGCAAAACGTTGAAATAAATGTTTTTAGCAAAAGATTAAACATAGTTTTCTCAGCTTTGAAGTACATTGTACATAGTTTAACAGCACATGTAAAAAGTTTGTCCAAGGTTTAAAAAGTACTTGTCTCCAAGAAAGCACAATTTAGAAGGTCCACACATTGCAATAAATGCATTTTAGGAAAAGATTAAATATAGTTTTCTCATCTATGTACTACTTTGTTAATATATTAACAGTACATGTAAAACGTTTGTCAGAGGTGGTAAAAAACTTTTCAACATGCAAATAAAATGGAGATCTGGAAATTAACGACCACATTTCAATTTTGAAAAGAATTGGTAAAAAGAAGTTACAAAATAAATATAAATGCTTTTTAAACAAATGTTTAATCAGGCTCTCACATCTATGAAACAGCACATGTAAAAAGATTGTCAGAGGTTTTAAAAGTACTTTTCTACAAGAAAATAAAATGTAGATCTGTAAATTCTCTTCTACATTTCAATTTTAAAAAAGAATAACATAAGTGTTAAAATGAAACTACAAGCATTAAAATACATGCTTCTTTGAGAAATGTTTAAACTTTATTTCACATCTATTAATTTTCATGTTTTATTATTAATAGCCATTGTAAGACGATTAAAAGAAGTTGAAAAACATTCTTTACAAACTGAAACCCAAATTAGATAAAGAAATTAGTTTTTAAATTTCAATTTTAAATAGTATGAATAAATGCTAATATGAAGCTGAAAACATTGAAATAAATGCATTTTAGGAAAAGATTAAACATAGTTTTCTCATCTATGTACTTCTTTGTTAATATATTAACAGCACATGTCAAAAGGTTGTCAAAGGTTTTAAAAGTACTTGTCTCCAAGATAGCACAATGAGGATCTGTAAATTCTCTTCTATATTTTCAATTTTTAAAAGATTCATATAAATGTCAAAATGAAACTACAAACATTAAAATACATGCTTTTATGAGAAATATTTAAGCTTGGTTTTACATCTATGAATTTTCATTTTAAATATTAATAACCATTGTAAAACTTTCAACAATGTTTAAAAATATAGTTTACAACCAGAAAAGAAAATGTAGATAAAGAAATACGCGTTTAGATTTCATTTTCAAAAAGTATAAATAAATACCAAAATGAAGGTCTACACATTGCAATAAATGCATTTTAGGAAAAGATTAAATATAGTTTTCTCATCTATGTACTACTTTGTTAATATATTAACAGTCCATGTTAAACGTTTGTCAGAGGTGGTTAAGCACTTTTCTTCAAGCAAATAAAATGGAGATCTGGAAATTCACGTCCACATTTCAATTTTGAAAAGATTTGGAAAAAGAAATTACAAACATAAAAATAAATGCTTTTTATAAAAATGTTTAAACATGCTTTCAGATCTATGAAACAGCACATGTAAAAAGTTTGTCAGAGGTTTTAAAAGTACTTTTCTACAAGAAAATAAAATGAAGATCCATAAATTCACTTCGACATTTCAATTTTAAAAAAGAATAACATAAATGTTAAAATGAAACAACAAACATTAAAATACAGGCTTCTTTGAGAAATGTTCAAACTTTAGTTCACATCTATGAATTTTCATGTTGAAGTATTAATACCCATTGTAAAACGTTTAAAAGAAGTTGAAAAATATACTTTACATCCTGAACACCAAATTAGATAAATAAATTCGTATTAAAATTTTAATTTTACAAAGTATGAATAAATGCTAATATGCAGCTGAAAATATTGAAATAAATGCATTTGAGGAAAAGATAGTTTTTTCATTTATGAACTAAGTTGTTTATATAGAAACAGTACATGTAAAACTTTTGTCAGAGGTTCTAAAGTACTTTTCTACAAGAAATTAAAATGTAGATCTCGAAATTCACATCCAGATTTCAATATTAAAAAAGAAAAATATAAATGGTGAAATGAAACTACAAACATAACATTAAATGCATTTATGACAAATGTTTAAACATCTATGAATTTTCATGTTTAAATATTAAGACCACTTTTAAAAAGTTGAAAGAAGTAGAAAATGTACCTTACAAGCAGAAATCAAAATGTAGATAAAGAAATTCGCCTTTCAATTTCAATCTCAAACAGTATAAGTAAATGCTAATATGAAGCTGCAAAACGTTGAAATAAATGTTTTTAGTCAAAGATTAAACATAGTTTTCTCAGCTTTGAAGTACATTTTACATAGTTTAACAGCACATGTAAAAAGTTTCTCAGAGGTTTTAAAAGTACTTTTCTACAAGAAAATTAAATGAAGATCCATAAATTCACTTCTACATTTCAATTTTAAAAAAGAATAACATAAATGTTAAAATGAAACAACAAACATTAAAATACAGGCTTCTTTGAGAAATGTTCAATCTTTAGTTCCCATCTATGAATTTTCATGTTGAAGTATTAATACCCATTGTAAAACGTTTAAAAGAAGTTGAAAAATATACTTTACAACCTGAACACCAAATTAGGTAAATAAATTCGTATTAAAATTTTAATTTTACAAAGTATGAATAAATGCTAATATGCAGCTGAAAACATTGAAAAAAATGCATTTGAGGAAAAGATAGTTTTTTCATTTATGAACTAAGTTGTTTATATAGAAACAGTACATGTAAAACTTTTGTCAGAGGTTCTAAAGTACTTTTCTACAAGAAATTTAAATGTAGATCTCGAAATTCACATCTAGATTTCAATATTAAAAAAGAAAGATATAAATGGTGAAATGAAACTACAAACATAAAATTAAATGCATTTATGACAAATGTTTAAACATCTATGAATTTTCATGTTTAAATGTTAAGACCACTTTTAAAAAGTTGAAAGAAGTAGAAAATGTACTTTACAAGCAGAAATCAAAATGTAGATAAAGAAATTCGCCTTTCAATTTCAATCTCAAACAGTATATGTAAATGCTAATATGAAGCTGCAAAACGTTGAAATAAATGTTTTTAGCAAAAGATTAAACATAGTTTTCTCAGCTTTGAAGTACATTGTACATAGTTTAACAGCACATGTAAAAAGTTTGTCCAAGGTTTTAAAAGTATTTGTCTCCAAGAAAGCACAATGTAGATCTGTAAATTCACTTCTACACTTTCAATTTTTAAAAGATTCATATAAATGTTAAAATGAAACTACAACCATTAAAATACATGCTTTTATGAGCAATATTTAAGCTTGGTTTCACATCTATGAATTTTCATTTTAAATATTAATAACCTTTGTAAAACTTTCAACAAAGTTTAAAAATGTAGTTTACAACCAGAAAAGAAAATGTAGATAAAGAAATACGCGTTTAGATTTCATTTTCAAAAAGTATAAATAAATACTAAAATGAAGGTCTACACATTGCTATAAATGCATTTTAGGAAAAGATTAAATATAGTTTTCTCATCTATGTACTACTTTGTTAATATATTAACAGTACATGTAAAACGTTTGTCAGAGGTGGGAAAGCACTTTACTTCAAGCAAATAAAATGGAGATCTGGAAATTCACGTCCACATTTCAATTTTGAAAATAATTGGTAAAAAGAAATTACAAACATAAAAATAAATGCATTTTATAAAAATGTTTAAACATGCTTTCAGATCTATGAAACAGCAGATTTAAAAAGTTTGTCAGAGGTTTTAAAAGTACTTTTCTACAAGAAAATTAAATGAAGATCCATAAATTCACTTCTACATTTCAATTTTAAAAAAGAATAACATAAATGTTAAAATGAAACAACAAACATTAAAATACAGGCTTCTTTGAGAAACGTTCAAACTTTAGTTCCCATCTATGAATTTTCATGTTGAAGTATTAATACCCATTGTAAAACGTTTAAAAGAAGTTGAAAAATATACTTTACAACCTGAACACCAAATTAGATAAATAAATTCGTATTAAAATTTTAATTTTACAAAGTATGAATAAATGCTAATATGCAGCTGAAAATATTGAAATAAATGCATTTGAGGAAAAGATAGTTTTTTCATTTATGAACTAAGTTGTTTATATAGAAACAGTACATGTAAAACTTTTGTCAGAGGTTCTAAAGTACTTTTCTACAAGAAATTAAAATGTAGATCTCGAAATTCACATCCAGATTTCAATATTAAAAAAGAAAAATATAAATGGTGAAATGAAACTACAAACATAACATTAAATGCATTTATGACAAATGTTTAAACATCTATGAATTTTCATGTTTAAATATTAAGACCACTTTTAAAAAGTTGAAAGAAGTAGAAAATGTACCTTACAAGCAGAAATCAAAATGTAGATAAAGAAATTCGCCTTTCAATTTCAATCTCAAACAGTATAAGTAAATGCTAATATGAAGCTGCAAAACGTTGAAATAAATGTTTTTAGTCAAAGATTAAACATAGTTTTCTCAGCTTTGAAGTACATTTTACATAGTTTAACAGCACATGTAAAAAGTTTCTCAGAGGTTTTAAAAGTACTTTTCTACAAGAAAATTAAATGAAGATCCATAAATTCACTTCTACATTTCAATTTTAAAAAAGAATAACATAAATGTTAAAATGAAACAACAAACATTAAAATACAGGCTTCTTTGAGAAATGTTCAATCTTTAGTTCCCATCTATGAATTTTCATGTTGAAGTATTAATACCCATTGTAAAACGTTTAAAAGAAGTTGAAAAATATACTTTACAACCTGAACACCAAATTAGGTAAATAAATTCGTATTAAAATTTTAATTTTACAAAGTATGAATAAATGCTAATATGCAGCTGAAAACATTGAAAAAAATGCATTTGAGGAAAAGATAGTTTTTTCATTTATGAACTAAGTTGTTTATATAGAAACAGTACATGTAAAACTTTTGTCAGAGGTTCTAAAGTACTTTTCTACAAGAAATTAAAATGTAGATCTCGAAATTCACATCTAGATTTCAATATTAAAAAAGAAAGATATAAATGGTGAAATGAAACTACAAACATAAAATTAAATGCATTTATGACAAATGTTTAAACATCTATGAATTTTCATGTTTAAATGTTAAGACCACTTTTAAAAAGTTGAAAGAAGTAGAAAATGTACTTTACAAGCAGAAATCAAAATGTAGATAAAGAAATTCGCCTTTCAATTTCAATCTCAAACAGTATATGTAAATGCTAATATGAAGCTGCAAAACGTTGAAATAAATGTTTTTAGCAAAAGATTAAACATAGTTTTCTCAGCTTTGAAGTACATTGTACATAGTTTAACAGCACATGTAAAAAGTTTGTCCAAGGTTTTAAAAGTACATGTCTCCAAGAAAGCACAACTTAGATCTGTAAATTCACGTCTACACTTTCAATTTTTAAAAGATTCATATAAATGTTAAAATGAAACTACAAACATTAAAATACATGCTTTTATGAGAAATATTTAAGCTTGGTTTCACATCTATGAATTTTCATTTTAAATATTAATAACCTTTGTAAAACTTTCAACAAAGTTTACAAATGTAGTTTACAACCAGAAAAGAAAATGTAGATAAAGAAATACGCGTTTAGATTTCATTTTCAAAAAGTATAAATAAATACCAAAATGAAGGTCTACACATTGCAATAAATGCATTTTAGGAAAAGATTAAATATAGTTTTCTCATCTATGTACTACTTTGTTAATATATTAACAGTACATGTAAAACGTTTGTCAGAGGTGGTAAAGCACTTTTCTTCAAGCAAATAAAATGGAGATCTGGAAATTCACGTCCACATTTCAATTTTGAAAATAATTGGTAAAAAGAAATTACAAACATAAAAATAAATGCATTTTATAAAAATGTTTAAACATGCTTTCAGATCTATGAAACAGCAGATTTAAAAAGTTTGTCAGAGGTTTTAAAAGTACTTTTCTACAAGAAAATTAAATGAAGATCCATAAATTCACTTCTACATTTCAATTTTAAAAAAGAATAACATAAAAGTTAAAATGAAACAACAAACATTAAAATGCAGGCTTCTTTGAGAAATGTTCAAACTTTAGTTCCCATCTATGAATTTTCATGTTGAAGTATTAATACCCATTGTAAAACGTTTAAAAGAAGTTGAAAAATATACTTTACAACCTGAACACCAAATTAGATAAATAAATTCGTATTAAAATTTTAATTTTACAAAGTATGAATAAATGCTAATATGCAGCTGAAAACATTGAAAAAAATGCATTTGAGGAAAAGATAGTTTTTTTCATTTATGAACTAAGTTGTTTATATAGAAACAGTACATGTAAAACTTTTGTCAGAGGTTCTAAAGTACTTTTCTACAAGAAATTAAAATGTAGATCTCGAAATTCACATCTAGATTTCAATATTAAAAAAGAAAGATATAAATGGTGAAATGAAACTACAAACATAAAATTAAATGCATTTATGACCAATGTTTAAACATCTATGAATTTTCATGTTTAAATGTTAAGACCACTTTTAAAAAGTTGAAAGAAGTAGAAAATGTACTTTACAAGCAGAAATCAAAATGTAGATAAAGAAATTCGCCTTTCAATTTCAATCTCAAACAGTATATGTAAATGCTAATATGAAGCTGCAAAACGTTGAAATAAATGTTTTTAGCAAAAGATTAAACATAGTTTTCTCAGCTTTGAAGTACATTGTACATAGTTTAACAGCACATGTAAAAAGTTTGTCCAAGGTTTAAAAAGTACTTGTCTCCAAGAAAGCACAATTTAGAAGGTCCACACATTGCAATAAATGCATTTTAGGAAAAGATTAAATATAGTTTTCTCATCTATGTACTACTTTGTTAATATATTAACAGTACATGTAAAACGTTTGTCAGAGGTGGTAAAAAACTTTTCAACATGCAAATAAAATGGAGATCTGGAAATTAACGACCACATTTCAATTTTGAAAAGAATTGGTAAAAAGAAGTTACAAAATAAATATAAATGCTTTTTAAACAAATGTTTAATCAGGCTCTCACATCTATGAAACAGCACATGTAAAAAGATTGTCAGAGGTTTTAAAAGTACTTTTCTACAAGAAAATAAAATGTAGATCTGTAAATTCTCTTCTACATTTCAATTTTAAAAAAGAATAACATAAATGTTAAAATGAAACTACAAGCATTAAAATACATGCTTCTTTGAGAAATGTTTAAACTTTATTTCACATCTATTAATTTTCATGTTTTATTATTAATAGCCATTGTAAGACGATTAAAAGAAGTTGAAAAACATTCTTTACAAACTGAAACCCAAATTAGATAAAGAAATTAGTTTTTAAATTTCAATTTTAAATAGTATGAATAAATGCTAATATGAAGCTGAAAACATTGAAATAAATGCATTTTAGGAAAAGATTAAACATAGTTTTCTCATCTATGTACTTCTTTGTTAATATATTAACAGCACATGTCAAAAGGTTGTCAAAGGTTTTAAAAGTACTTGTCTCCAAGATAGCACAATGAGGATCTGTAAATTCTCTTCTATATTTTCAATTTTTAAAAGATTCATATAAATGTCAAAATGAAACTACAAACATTAAAATACATGCTTTTATGAGAAATATTTAAGCTTGGTTTTACATCTATGAATTTTCATTTTAAATATTAATAACCATTGTAAAACTTTCAACAATGTTTAAAAATATAGTTTACAACCAGAAAAGAAAATGTAGATAAAGAAATACGCGTTTAGATTTCATTTTCAAAAAGTATAAATAAATACCAAAATGAAGGTCTACACATTGCAATAAATGCATTTTAGGAAAAGATTAAATATAGTTTTCTCATCTATGTACTACTTTGTTAATATATTAACAGTCCATGTTAAACGTTTGTCAGAGGTGGTTAAGCACTTTTCTTCAAGCAAATAAAATGGAGATCTGGAAATTCACGTCCACATTTCAATTTTGAAAAGATTTGGAAAAAGAAATTACAAACATAAAAATAAATGCTTTTTATAAAAATGTTTAAACATGCTTTCAGATCTATGAAACAGCACATGTAAAAAGTTTGTCAGAGGTTTTAAAAGTACTTTTCTACAAGAAAATAAAATGAAGATCCATAAATTCACTTCGACATTTCAATTTTAAAAAAGAATAACATAAATGTTAAAATGAAACAACAAACATTAAAATACAGGCTTCTTTGAGAAATGTTCAAACTTTAGTTCACATCTATGAATTTTCATGTTGAAGTATTAATACCCATTGTAAAACGTTTAAAAGAAGTTGAAAAATATACTTTACAACCTGAACACCAAATTAGATAAATAAATTCGTATTAAAATTTTAATTTTACAAAGTATGAATAAATGCTAATATGCAGCTGAAAATATTGAAATAAATGCATTTGAGGAAAAGATAGTTTTTTCATTTATGAACTAAGTTGTTTATATAGAAACAGTACATGTAAAACTTTTGTCAGAGGTTCTAAAGTACTTTTCTACAAGAAATTAAAATGTAGATCTCGAAATTCACATCCAGATTTCAATATTAAAAAAGAAAAATATAAATGGTGAAATGAAACTACAAACATAACATTAAATGCATTTATGACAAATGTTTAAACATCTATGAATTTTCATGTTTAAATATTAAGACCACTTTTAAAAAGTTGAAAGAAGTAGAAAATGTACCTTACAAGCAGAAATCAAAATGTAGATAAAGAAATTCGCCTTTCAATTTCAATCTCAAACAGTATAAGTAAATGCTAATATGAAGCTGCAAAACGTTGAAATAAATGTTTTTAGTCAAAGATTAAACATAGTTTTCTCAGCTTTGAAGTACATTTTACATAGTTTAACAGCACATGTAAAAAGTTTCTCAGAGGTTTTAAAAGTACTTTTCTACAAGAAAATTAAATGAAGATCCATAAATTCACTTCTACATTTCAATTTTAAAAAAGAATAACATAAATGTTAAAATGAAACAACAAACATTAAAATACAGGCTTCTTTGAGAAATGTTCAATCTTTAGTTCCCATCTATGAATTTTCATGTTGAAGTATTAATACCCATTGTAAAACGTTTAAAAGAAGTTGAAAAATATACTTTACAACCTGAACACCAAATTAGGTAAATAAATTCGTATTAAAATTTTAATTTTACAAAGTATGAATAAATGCTAATATGCAGCTGAAAACATTGAAAAAAATGCATTTGAGGAAAAGATAGTTTTTTCATTTATGAACTAAGTTGTTTATATAGAAACAGTACATGTAAAACTTTTGTCAGAGGTTCTAAAGTACTTTTCTACAAGAAATTAAAATGTAGATCTCGAAATTCACATCTAGATTTCAATATTAAAAAAGAAAGATATAAATGGTGAAATGAAACTACAAACATAAAATTAAATGCATTTATGACAAATGTTTAAACATCTATGAATTTTCATGTTTAAATGTTAAGACCACTTTTAAAAAGTTGAAAGAAGTAGAAAATGTACTTTACAAGCAGAAATCAAAATGTAGATAAAGAAATTCGCCTTTCAATTTCAATCTCAAACAGTATATGTAAATGCTAATATGAAGCTGCAAAACGTTGAAATAAATGTTTTTAGCAAAAGATTAAACATAGTTTTCTCAGCTTTGAAGTACATTGTACATAGTTTAACAGCACATGTAAAAAGTTTGTCCAAGGTTTTAAAAGTACATGTCTCCAAGAAAGCACAACTTAGATCTGTAAATTCACGTCTACACTTTCAATTTTTAAAAGATTCATATAAATGTTAAAATGAAACTACAAACATTAAAATACATGCTTTTATGAGAAATATTTAAGCTTGGTTTCACATCTATGAATTTTCATTTTAAATATTAATAACCTTTGTAAAACTTTCAACAAAGTTTACAAATGTAGTTTACAACCAGAAAAGAAAATGTAGATAAAGAAATACGCGTTTAGATTTCATTTTCAAAAAGTATAAATAAATACCAAAATGAAGGTCTACACATTGCAATAAATGCATTTTAGGAAAAGATTAAATATAGTTTTCTCATCTATGTACTACTTTGTTAATATATTAACAGTACATGTAAAACGTTTGTCAGAGGTGGTAAAGCACTTTTCTTCAAGCAAATAAAATGGAGATCTGGAAATTCACGTCCACATTTCAATTTTGAAAATAATTGGTAAAAAGAAATTACAAACATAAAAATAAATGCATTTTATAAAAATGTTTAAACATGCTTTCAGATCTATGAAACAGCAGATTTAAAAAGTTTGTCAGAGGTTTTAAAAGTACTTTTCTACAAGAAAATTAAATGAAGATCCATAAATTCACTTCTACATTTCAATTTTAAAAAAGAATAACATAAAAGTTAAAATGAAACAACAAACATTAAAATGCAGGCTTCTTTGAGAAATGTTCAAACTTTAGTTCCCATCTATGAATTTTCATGTTGAAGTATTAATACCCATTGTAAAACGTTTAAAAGAAGTTGAAAAATATACTTTACAACCTGAACACCAAATTAGATAAATAAATTCGTATTAAAATTTTAATTTTACAAAGTATGAATAAATGCTAATATGCAGCTGAAAACATTGAAAAAAATGCATTTGAGGAAAAGATAGTTTTTTTCATTTATGAACTAAGTTGTTTATATAGAAACAGTACATGTAAAACTTTTGTCAGAGGTTCTAAAGTACTTTTCTACAAGAAATTAAAATGTAGATCTCGAAATTCACATCTAGATTTCAATATTAAAAAAGAAAGATATAAATGGTGAAATGAAACTACAAACATAAAATTAAATGCATTTATGACCAATGTTTAAACATCTATGAATTTTCATGTTTAAATGTTAAGACCACTTTTAAAAAGTTGAAAGAAGTAGAAAATGTACTTTACAAGCAGAAATCAAAATGTAGATAAAGAAATTCGCCTTTCAATTTCAATCTCAAACAGTATATGTAAATGCTAATATGAAGCTGCAAAACGTTGAAATAAATGTTTTTAGCAAAAGATTAAACATAGTTTTCTCAGCTTTGAAGTATATTGTACATAGTTTAACAGCACATGTAAAAAGTTTGTCCAAGGTTTTAAAAGTACTTGTCTCCAAGAAAGCACAATTTAGAAGGTCCACACATTGCAATAAATGCATTTTAGGAAAAGATTAAATATAGTTTTCTCATCTATGTACTACTTTGTTAATATATTAACAGTACATGTAAAACGTTTGTCAGAGGTGGTAAAAAACTTTTCTACAAGCAAATAAAATGGAGATCTGGAAATTAACGACCACATTTCAATTTTGAAAAGAATTGGTAAAAAGAAGTTACAAAATAAAAATAAATGCTTTTTAAACAAATGTTTAATCAGGCTCTCACATCTATGAAACAGCACATGTAAAAAGATTGTCAGAGGTTTTAAAAGTACTTTTCTACAAGAAAATAAAATGTAGATCTGTAAATTCTCTTCTACATTTCAATTTTAAAAAAGAATAACATAAGTGTTAAAATGAAACTACAAGCATTAAAATACATGCTTCTTTGAGAAATGTTTAAACTTTATTTCCCATCTATTAATTTTCATGTTTTATTATTAATAGCCATTGTAAGACGATTAAAAGAAGTTGAAAAACATTCTTTACAAACTGAAACCCAAATTAGATAAAGAAATTAGTTTTTAAATTTCAATTTTAAATAGTATGAATAAATGCTAATATGAAGCTGAAAACATTGAAATAAATGCATTTTAGGAAAAGATTAAACATAGTTTTCTCATCTATGTACTTCTTTGTTAATATATTAACAGCACATGTCAAAAGGTTGTCAAAGGTTTTAAAAGTACTTGTCTCCAAGATAGCACAATGAGGATCTGTAAATTCTCTTCTATATTTTCAATTTTTGAAAGATTCATATAAATATCAAAATGAAACTACAAACATTAAAATACATGCTTTTATGAGAAATATTTAAGCTTGGTTTTACATCTATGAATTTTCATTTTAAATATTAATAACCATTGTAAAACTTTCAACAATGTTTAAAAATATAGTTTACAACCAGAAAAGAAAATGTAGATAAAGAAATACGCGTTTAGATTTCATTTTCAAAAAGTATAAATAAATACCAAAATGAATGTCTACACATTGCAATAAATGCATTTTAGGAAAAGATTAAATATAGTTTTCTCATCTATGTACTACTTTGTTAATATATTAACAGTCCATGTTAAACGTTTGTCAGAGGTGGTTAAGCACTTTTCTTCAAGCAAATAAAATGGAGATCTGGAAATTCACGTCCACATTTCAATTTTGAAAAGATTTGGAAAAAGAAATTACAAACATAAAAATAAATGCTTTTTTATAAAAATGTTTAAACATGCTTTCAGATCTATGAAACAGCACATGTAAAAAGTTTGTCAGAGGTTTTAAAAGTACTTTTCTACAAGAAAATAAAATGAAGATCCATAAATTCACTTCGACATTTCAATTTTAAAAAAGAATAACATAAATGTTAAAATGAAACAACAAACATTAAAATACAGGCTTCTTTGAGAAATGTTCAAACTTTAGTTCACATCTATGAATTTTCATGTTGAAGTATTAATAGCCATTGTAAAACGTTTAAAAGAAGTTGAAAAATATACTTTACAACCTGAACACCAAATTAGATAAATAAATTCGTATTAAAATTTTAATTTTACAAAGTATGAATAAATGCTAATATGCAGCTGAAAATATTGAAATAAATGCATTTGAGGAAAAGATAGTTTTTTCATTTATGAACTAAGTTGTTTATATAGAAACAGTACATGTAAAACTTTTGTCAGAGGTTCTAAAGTACTTTTCTACAAGAAATTAAAATGTAGATCTCGAAATTCACATCCAGATTTCAATATTAAAAAAGAAAAATATAAATGGTGAAATGAAACTACAAACATAAAATTAAATGCATTTATGACAAATGTTTAAACATCTATGAATTTTCATGTTTAAATATTAAGACCACTTTTAAAAAGTTGAAAGAAGTAGAAAATGTACTTTACAAGCAGAAATCAAAATGTAGATAAAGAAATTCGCCTTTCAATTTCAATCTCAAACAGTATAAGTAAATGCTAATATGAAGCTGCAAAACGTTGAAATAAATGTTTTTAGTCAAAGATTAAACATAGTTTTCTCAGCTTTGAAGTACATTTTACATAGTTTAACAGCACATGTAAAAAGTTTGTCAGAGGTTTTAAAAGTACTTTTCTACAAGAAAATAAAATGTAGATCTGTAAATTCTCTTCTACATTTCAATTTTAAAAAAGAATAACATAAGTGTTAAAATGAAACTACAAGCATTAAAATACATGCTTTTTTGAGAAATGTTTAAACTTTAATTCACATCTATGAATTTTCATGTTTTAGTATTAATAGCCATTGTAAAACGTTTAAAAGTAGTTGAAAAACATACTTTACAATCTGAAAACCTAATTAGATCAAGAAATTCGTTCTTAAATTTCCATTTTAAATAGTATGAATAAATGCTAATATGAAGATGCAAAACGTTGAAATAAATGTTTTTATCAAAAGATTAAACATAGTTTTCTCAGCTTTGAAGTACATTGTACATAGTTTAACAGCACATGTAAAAAGTTTGTCCAAGGTTTTAAAAGTATTTGTCTCCAAGAAAGCACAATGTAGATCTGTAAATTCACTTCTACACTTTCAATTTTTAAAAGATTCATATAAATGTTAAAATGAAACGACAAACATTAAAATACATGCTTTTATGAGCAATATTTAAGCTTGGTTTTACATCTATGAATTTTCATTTTAAATATTAATAACCTTTGTAAAACTTTCAACAAAGTTTAAAAATGTAGTTTACAACCAGAAAAGAAAATGTAGATAAAGAAATACGCGTTTAGATTTCATTTTCAAAAAGTATAAATAAATACTAAAATGAAGGTCTACACATTGCTATAAATGCATTTTAGGAAAAGATTAAATATAGTTTTCTCATCTATGTACTACTTTGTTAATATATTAACAGTACATGTAAAACGTTTGTCAGAGGTGGGAAAGCACTTTACTTCAAGCAAATAAAATGGAGATCTGGAAATTCACGTCCACATTTCAATTTTGAAAATAATTGGTAAAAAGAAATTACAAACATAAAAATAAATGCATTTTATAAAAATGTTTAAACATGCTTTCAGATCTATGAAACAGCAGATTTAAAAAGTTTGTCAGAGGTTTTAAAAGTACTTTTCTACAAGAAAATTAAATGAAGATCCATAAATTCACTTCTACATTTCAATTTTAAAAAAGAATAACATAAATGTTAAAATGAAACAACAAACATTAAAATACAGGCTTCTTTGAGAAACGTTCAAACTTTAGTTCCCATCTATGAATTTTCATGTTGAAGTATTAATACCCATTGTAAAACGTTTAAAAGAAGTTGAAAAATATACTTTACAACCTGAACACCAAATTAGATAAATAAATTCGTATTAAAATTTTAATTTTACAAAGTATGAATAAATGCTAATATGCAGCTGAAAACATTGAAAAAATGCATTTGAGGAAAAGATAGTTTTTTCATTTATGAACTACGTTGTTTATATAGAAACAGTACATGTAAAACTTTTGTCAGAGGTTCTAAAGTACTTTTCTACAAGAAATTAAAATGTAGATCTCGAAATTCACATCTAGATTTCAATATTAAAAAAGAAAGATATAAATGGTGAAATGAAACTACAAACATAAAATTAAATGCATTTATGACAAATGTTTAAACATCTATGAATTTTCATGTTTAAATGTTAAGACCACTTTTAAAAAGTTGAAAGAAGTAGAAAATGTACTTTACAAGCAGAAATCAAAATGTAGATAAAGAAATTCGCCTTTCAATTTCAATCTCAAACAGTATATGTAAATGCTAATATGAAGCTGCAAAACGTTGAAATAAATGTTTTTAGCAAAAGATTAAACATAGTTTTCTCAGCTTTGAAGTACATTGTACATAGTTTAACAGCACATGTAAAAAGTTTGTCCAAGGTTTAAAAAGTACTTGTCTCCAAGAAAGCACAATTTAGAAGGTCCACACATTGCAATAAATGCATTTTAGGAAAAGATTAAATATAGTTTTCTCATCTATGTACTACTTTGTTAATATATTAACAGTACATGTAAAACGTTTGTCAGAGGTGGTAAAAAACTTTTCAACATGCAAATAAAATGGAGATCTGGAAATTAACGACCACATTTCAATTTTGAAAAGAATTGGTAAAAAGAAGTTACAAAATAAATATAAATGCTTTTTAAACAAATGTTTAATCAGGCTCTCACATCTATGAAACAGCACATGTAAAAAGATTGTCAGAGGTTTTAAAAGTACTTTTCTACAAGAAAATAAAATGTAGATCTGTAAATTCTCTTCTACATTTCAATTTTAAAAAAGAATAACATAAGTGTTAAAATGAAACTACAAGCATTAAAATACATGCTTCTTTGAGAAATGTTTAAACTTTATTTCACATCTATTAATTTTCATGTTTTATTATTAATAGCCATTGTAAGACGATTAAAAGAAGTTGAAAAACATTCTTTACAAACTGAAACCCAAATTAGATAAAGAAATTAGTTTTTAAATTTCAATTTTAAATAGTATGAATAAATGCTAATATGAAGCTGAAAACATTGAAATAAATGCATTTTAGGAAAAGATTAAACATAGTTTTCTCATCTATGTACTTCTTTGTTAATATATTAACAGCACATGTCAAAAGGTTGTCAAAGGTTTTAAAAGTACTTGTCTCCAAGATAGCACAATGAGGATCTGTAAATTCTCTTCTATATTTTCAATTTTTAAAAGATTCATATAAATGTCAAAATGAAACTACAAACATTAAAATACATGCTTTTATGAGAAATATTTAAGCTTGGTTTTACATCTATGAATTTTCATTTTAAATATTAATAACCATTGTAAAACTTTCAACAATGTTTAAAAATATAGTTTACAACCAGAAAAGAAAATGTAGATAAAGAAATACGCGTTTAGATTTCATTTTCAAAAAGTATAAATAAATACCAAAATGAAGGTCTACACATTGCAATAAATGCATTTTAGGAAAAGATTAAATATAGTTTTCTCATCTATGTACTACTTTGTTAATATATTAACAGTCCATGTTAAACGTTTGTCAGAGGTGGTTAAGCACTTTTCTTCAAGCAAATAAAATGGAGATCTGGAAATTCACGTCCACATTTCAATTTTGAAAAGATTTGGAAAAAGAAATTACAAACATAAAAATAAATGCTTTTTATAAAAATGTTTAAACATGCTTTCAGATCTATGAAACAGCACATGTAAAAAGTTTGTCAGAGGTTTTAAAAGTACTTTTCTACAAGAAAATAAAATGAAGATCCATAAATTCACTTCGACATTTCAATTTTAAAAAAGAATAACATAAATGTTAAAATGAAACAACAAACATTAAAATACAGGCTTCTTTGAGAAATGTTCAAACTTTAGTTCACATCTATGAATTTTCATGTTGAAGTATTAATACCCATTGTAAAACGTTTAAAAGAAGTTGAAAAATATACTTTACATCCTGAACACCAAATTAGATAAATAAATTCGTATTAAAATTTTAATTTTACAAAGTATGAATAAATGCTAATATGCAGCTGAAAATATTGAAATAAATGCATTTGAGGAAAAGATAGTTTTTTCATTTATGAACTAAGTTGTTTATATAGAAACAGTACATGTAAAACTTTTGTCAGAGGTTCTAAAGTACTTTTCTACAAGAAATTAAAATGTAGATCTCGAAATTCACATCCAGATTTCAATATTAAAAAAGAAAAATATAAATGGTGAAATGAAACTACAAACATAACATTAAATGCATTTATGACAAATGTTTAAACATCTATGAATTTTCATGTTTAAATATTAAGACCACTTTTAAAAAGTTGAAAGAAGTAGAAAATGTACCTTACAAGCAGAAATCAAAATGTAGATAAAGAAATTCGCCTTTCAATTTCAATCTCAAACAGTATAAGTAAATGCTAATATGAAGCTGCAAAACGTTGAAATAAATGTTTTTAGTCAAAGATTAAACATAGTTTTCTCAGCTTTGAAGTACATTTTACATAGTTTAACAGCACATGTAAAAAGTTTCTCAGAGGTTTTAAAAGTACTTTTCTACAAGAAAATTAAATGAAGATCCATAAATTCACTTCTACATTTCAATTTTAAAAAAGAATAACATAAATGTTAAAATGAAACAACAAACATTAAAATACAGGCTTCTTTGAGAAATGTTCAATCTTTAGTTCCCATCTATGAATTTTCATGTTGAAGTATTAATACCCATTGTAAAACGTTTAAAAGAAGTTGAAAAATATACTTTACAACCTGAACACCAAATTAGGTAAATAAATTCGTATTAAAATTTTAATTTTACAAAGTATGAATAAATGCTAATATGCAGCTGAAAACATTGAAAAAAATGCATTTGAGGAAAAGATAGTTTTTTCATTTATGAACTAAGTTGTTTATATAGAAACAGTACATGTAAAACTTTTGTCAGAGGTTCTAAAGTACTTTTCTACAAGAAATTAAAATGTAGATCTCGAAATTCACATCTAGATTTCAATATTAAAAAAGAAAGATATAAATGGTGAAATGAAACTACAAACATAAAATTAAATGCATTTATGACAAATGTTTAAACATCTATGAATTTTCATGTTTAAATGTTAAGACCACTTTTAAAAAGTTGAAAGAAGTAGAAAATGTACTTTACAAGCAGAAATCAAAATGTAGATAAAGAAATTCGCCTTTCAATTTCAATCTCAAACAGTATATGTAAATGCTAATATGAAGCTGCAAAACGTTGAAATAAATGTTTTTAGCAAAAGATTAAACATAGTTTTCTCAGCTTTGAAGTACATTGTACATAGTTTAACAGCACATGTAAAAAGTTTGTCCAAGGTTTTAAAAGTATTTGTCTCCAAGAAAGCACAATGTAGATCTGTAAATTCACTTCTACACTTTCAATTTTTAAAAGATTCATATAAATGTTAAAATGAAACTACAACCATTAAAATACATGCTTTTATGAGCAATATTTAAGCTTGGTTTCACATCTATGAATTTTCATTTTAAATATTAATAACCTTTGTAAAACTTTCAACAAAGTTTAAAAATGTAGTTTACAACCAGAAAAGAAAATGTAGATAAAGAAATACGCGTTTAGATTTCATTTTCAAAAAGTATAAATAAATACTAAAATGAAGGTCTACACATTGCTATAAATGCATTTTAGGAAAAGATTAAATATAGTTTTCTCATCTATGTACTACTTTGTTAATATATTAACAGTACATGTAAAACGTTTGTCAGAGGTGGGAAAGCACTTTACTTCAAGCAAATAAAATGGAGATCTGGAAATTCACGTCCACGTTTCAATTTTGAAAATAATTGGTAAAAAGAAATTACAAACATAAAAATAAATGCATTTTATAAAAATGTTTAAACATGCTTTCAGATCTATGAAACAGCAGATTTAAAAAGTTTGTCAGAGGTTTTAAAAGTACTTTTCTACAAGAAAATTAAATGAAGATCCATAAATTCACTTCTACATTTCAATTTTAAAAAAGAATAACATAAATGTTAAAATGAAACAACAAACATTAAAATACAGGCTTCTTTGAGAAACGTTCAAACTTTAGTTCCCATCTATGAATTTTCATGTTGAAGTATTAATACCCATTGTAAAACGTTTAAAAGAAGTTGAAAAATATACTTTACAACCTGAACACCAAATTAGATAAATAAATTCGTATTAAAATTTTAATTTTACAAAGTATGAATAAATGCTAATATGCAGCTGAAAACATTGAAAAAATGCATTTGAGGAAAAGATAGTTTTTTCATTTATGAACTACGTTGTTTATATAGAAACAGTACATGTAAAACTTTTGTCAGAGGTTCTAAAGTACTTTTCTACAAGAAATTAAAATGTAGATCTCGAAATTCACATCTAGATTTCAATATTAAAAAAGAAAGATATAAATGGTGAAATGAAACTACAAACATAAAATTAAATGCATTTATGACCAATGTTTAAACATCTATGAATTTTCATGTTTAAATGTTAAGACCACTTTTAAAAAGTTGAAAGAAGTAGAAAATGTACTTTACAAGCAGAAATCAAAATGTAGATAAAGAAATTCGCCTTTCAATTTCAATCTCAAACAGTATATGCTAATATGAAGCTGCAAAACGTTGAAATAAATGTTTTTAGCAAAAGATTAAACATAGTTTTCTCAGCTTTGAAGTACATTGTACATAGTTTAACAGCACATGTAAAAAGTTTGTCCAAGGTTTAAAAAGTACTTGTCTCCAAGAAAGCACAATTTAGAAGGTCCACACATTGCAATAAATGCATTTTAGGAAAAGATTAAATATAGTTTTCTCATCTATGTACTACTTTGTTAATATATTAACAGTACATGTAAAACGTTTGTCAGAGGTGGTAAAAAACTTTTCAACATGCAAATAAAATGGAGATCTGGAAATTAACGACCACATTTCAATTTTGAAAAGAATTGGTAAAAAGAAGTTACAAAATAAATATAAATGCTTTTTAAACAAATGTTTAATCAGGCTCTCACATCTATGAAACAGCACATGTAAAAAGATTGTCAGAGGTTTTAAAAGTACTTTTCTACAAGAAAATAAAATGTAGATCTGTAAATTCTCTTCTACATTTCAATTTTAAAAAAGAATAACATAAGTGTTAAAATGAAACTACAAGCATTAAAATACATGCTTCTTTGAGAAATGTTTAAACTTTATTTCACATCTATTAATTTTCATGTTTTATTATTAATAGCCATTGTAAGACGATTAAAAGAAGTTGAAAAACATTCTTTACAAACTGAAACCCAAATTAGATAAAGAAATTAGTTTTTAAATTTCAATTTTAAATAGTATGAATAAATGCTAATATGAAGCTGAAAACATTGAAATAAATGCATTTTAGGAAAAGATTAAACATAGTTTTCTCATCTATGTACTTCTTTGTTAATATATTAACAGCACATGTCAAAAGGTTGTCAAAGGTTTTAAAAGTACTTGTCTCCAAGATAGCACAATGAGGATCTGTAAATTCTCTTCTATATTTTCAATTTTTAAAAGATTCATATAAATGTCAAAATGAAACTACAAACATTAAAATACATGCTTTTATGAGAAATATTTAAGCTTGGTTTTACATCTATGAATTTTCATTTTAAATATTAATAACCATTGTAAAACTTTCAACAATGTTTAAAAATATAGTTTACAACCAGAAAAGAAAATGTAGATAAAGAAATACGCGTTTAGATTTCATTTTCAAAAAGTATAAATAAATACCAAAATGAAGGTCTACACATTGCAATAAATGCATTTTAGGAAAAGATTAAATATAGTTTTCTCATCTATGTACTACTTTGTTAATATATTAACAGTCCATGTTAAACGTTTGTCAGAGGTGGTTAAGCACTTTTCTTCAAGCAAATAAAATGGAGATCTGGAAATTCACGTCCACATTTCAATTTTGAAAAGATTTGGAAAAAGAAATTACAAACATAAAAATAAATGCTTTTTATAAAAATGTTTAAACATGCTTTCAGATCTATGAAACAGCACATGTAAAAAGTTTGTCAGAGGTTTTAAAAGTACTTTTCTACAAGAAAATAAAATGAAGATCCATAAATTCACTTCGACATTTCAATTTTAAAAAAGAATAACATAAATGTTAAAATGAAACAACAAACATTAAAATACAGGCTTCTTTGAGAAATGTTCAAACTTTAGTTCACATCTATGAATTTTCATGTTGAAGTATTAATACCCATTGTAAAACGTTTAAAAGAAGTTGAAAAATATACTTTACAACCTGAACACCAAATTAGATAAATAAATTCGTATTAAAATTTTAATTTTACAAAGTATGAATAAATGCTAATATGCAGCTGAAAATATTGAAATAAATGCATTTGAGGAAAAGATAGTTTTTTCATTTATGAACTAAGTTGTTTATATAGAAACAGTACATGTAAAACTTTTGTCAGAGGTTCTAAAGTACTTTTCTACAAGAAATTAAAATGTAGATCTCGAAATTCACATCCAGATTTCAATATTAAAAAAGAAAAATATAAATGGTGAAATGAAACTACAAACATAACATTAAATGCATTTATGACAAATGTTTAAACATCTATGAATTTTCATGTTTAAATATTAAGACCACTTTTAAAAAGTTGAAAGAAGTAGAAAATGTACCTTACAAGCAGAAATCAAAATGTAGATAAAGAAATTCGCCTTTCAATTTCAATCTCAAACAGTATAAGTAAATGCTAATATGAAGCTGCAAAACGTTGAAATAAATGTTTTTAGTCAAAGATTAAACATAGTTTTCTCAGCTTTGAAGTACATTTTACATAGTTTAACAGCACATGTAAAAAGTTTCTCAGAGGTTTTAAAAGTACTTTTCTACAAGAAAATTAAATGAAGATCCATAAATTCACTTCTACATTTCAATTTTAAAAAAGAATAACATAAATGTTAAAATGAAACAACAAACATTAAAATACAGGCTTCTTTGAGAAATGTTCAATCTTTAGTTCCCATCTATGAATTTTCATGTTGAAGTATTAATACCCATTGTAAAACGTTTAAAAGAAGTTGAAAAATATACTTTACAACCTGAACACCAAATTAGGTAAATAAATTCGTATTAAAATTTTAATTTTACAAAGTATGAATAAATGCTAATATGCAGCTGAAAACATTGAAAAAAATGCATTTGAGGAAAAGATAGTTTTTTCATTTATGAACTAAGTTGTTTATATAGAAACAGTACATGTAAAACTTTTGTCAGAGGTTCTAAAGTACTTTTCTACAAGAAATTAAAATGTAGATCTCGAAATTCACATCTAGATTTCAATATTAAAAAAGAAAGATATAAATGGTGAAATGAAACTACAAACATAAAATTAAATGCATTTATGACAAATGTTTAAACATCTATGAATTTTCATGTTTAAATGTTAAGACCACTTTTAAAAAGTTGAAAGAAGTAGAAAATGTACTTTACAAGCAGAAATCAAAATGTAGATAAAGAAATTCGCCTTTCAATTTCAATCTCAAACAGTATATGTAAATGCTAATATGAAGCTGCAAAACGTTGAAATAAATGTTTTTAGCAAAAGATTAAACATAGTTTTCTCAGCTTTGAAGTACATTGTACATAGTTTAACAGCACATGTAAAAAGTTTGTCCAAGGTTTTAAAAGTACATGTCTCCAAGAAAGCACAACTTAGATCTGTAAATTCACGTCTACACTTTCAATTTTTAAAAGATTCATATAAATGTTAAAATGAAACTACAAACATTAAAATACATGCTTTTATGAGAAATATTTAAGCTTGGTTTCACATCTATGAATTTTCATTTTAAATATTAATAACCTTTGTAAAACTTTCAACAAAGTTTACAAATGTAGTTTACAACCAGAAAAGAAAATGTAGATAAAGAAATACGCGTTTAGATTTCATTTTCAAAAAGTATAAATAAATACCAAAATGAAGGTCTACACATTGCAATAAATGCATTTTAGGAAAAGATTAAATATAGTTTTCTCATCTATGTACTACTTTGTTAATATATTAACAGTACATGTAAAACGTTTGTCAGAGGTGGTAAAGCACTTTTCTTCAAGCAAATAAAATGGAGATCTGGAAATTCACGTCCACATTTCAATTTTGAAAATAATTGGTAAAAAGAAATTACAAACATAAAAATAAATGCATTTTATAAAAATGTTTAAACATGCTTTCAGATCTATGAAACAGCAGATTTAAAAAGTTTGTCAGAGGTTTTAAAAGTACTTTTCTACAAGAAAATTAAATGAAGATCCATAAATTCACTTCTACATTTCAATTTTAAAAAAGAATAACATAAAAGTTAAAATGAAACAACAAACATTAAAATGCAGGCTTCTTTGAGAAATGTTCAAACTTTAGTTCCCATCTATGAATTTTCATGTTGAAGTATTAATACCCATTGTAAAACGTTTAAAAGAAGTTGAAAAATATACTTTACAACCTGAACACCAAATTAGATAAATAAATTCGTATTAAAATTTTAATTTTACAAAGTATGAATAAATGCTAATATGCAGCTGAAAACATTGAAAAAAATGCATTTGAGGAAAAGATAGTTTTTTTCATTTATGAACTAAGTTGTTTATATAGAAACAGTACATGTAAAACTTTTGTCAGAGGTTCTAAAGTACTTTTCTACAAGAAATTAAAATGTAGATCTCGAAATTCACATCTAGATTTCAATATTAAAAAAGAAAGATATAAATGGTGAAATGAAACTACAAACATAAAATTAAATGCATTTATGACCAATGTTTAAACATCTATGAATTTTCATGTTTAAATGTTAAGACCACTTTTAAAAAGTTGAAAGAAGTAGAAAATGTACTTTACAAGCAGAAATCAAAATGTAGATAAAGAAATTAGCCTTTCAATTTCAATCTCAAACAGTATATGTAAATGCTAATATGAAGCTGCAAAACGTTGAAATAAATGTTTTTAGCAAAAGATTAAACATAGTTTTCTCAGCTTTGAAGTATATTGTACATAGTTTAACAGCACATGTAAAAAGTTTGTCCAAGGTTTTAAAAGTACTTGTCTCCAAGAAAGCACAATTTAGAAGGTCCACACATTGCAATAAATGCATTTTAGGAAAAGATTAAATATAGTTTTCTCATCTATGTACTACTTTGTTAATATATTAACAGTACATGTAAAACGTTTGTCAGAGGTGGTAAAAAACTTTTCTACAAGCAAATAAAATGGAGATCTGGAAATTAACGACCACATTTCAATTTTGAAAAGAATTGGTAAAAAGAAGTTACAAAATAAAAATAAATGCTTTTTAAACAAATGTTTAATCAGGCTGTCACATCTATGAAACAGCACATGTAAAAAGATTGTCAGAGGTTTTAAAAGTACTTTTCTACAAGAAAATAAAATGTAGATCTGTAAATTCTCTTCTACATTTCAATTTTAAAAAAGAATAACATAAGTGTTAAAATGAAACTACAAGCATTAAAATACATGCTTCTTTGAGAAATGTTTAAACTTTATTTCCCATCTATTAATTTTCATGTTTTATTATTAATAGCCACTGTAAGACGATTAAAAGAAGTTGAAAATCATTCTTTACAAACTGAAACCCAAGTTAGATAAAGAAATTAGTTTTTAAATTTCAATTTTAAATAGTATGAATAAATGCTAATATGAAGCTGAAAACATTGAAATAAATGCATTTTAGGAAAAGATTAAACATAGTTTTCTCATCTATGTACTTCTTTGTTAATATATTAACAGCACATGTCAAAAGGTTGTCAAAGGTTTTAAAAGTACTTGTCTCCAAGATAGCACAATGAGGATCTGTAAATTCTCTTCTATATTTTCAATTTTTGAAAGATTCATATAAATATCAAAATGAAACTACAAACATTAAAATACATGCTTTTATGAGAAATATTTAAGCTTGGTTTTACATCTATGAATTTTCATTTTAAATATTAATAACCATTGTAAAACTTTCAACAATGTTTAAAAATATAGTTTACAACCAGAAAAGAAAATGTAGATAAAGAAATACGCGTTTAGATTTCATTTTCAAAAACTATAAATAAATACCAAAATGAATGTCTACACATTGCAATAAATGCATTTTAGGAAAAGATTAAATATAGTTTTCTCATCTATGTACTACTTTGTTAATATATTAACAGTCCATGTTAAACGTTTGTCAGAGGTGGTTAAGCACTTTTCTTCAAGCAAATAAAATGGAGATCTGGAAATTCACGTCCACATTTCAATTTTGAAAAGATTTGGAAAAAGAAATTACAAACATAAAAATAAATGCTTTTTTATAAAAATGTTTAAACATGCTTTCAGATCTATGAAACAGCACATGTAAAAAGTTTGTCAGAGGTTTTAAAAGTACTTTTCTACAAGAAAATAAAATGAAGATCCATAAATTCACTTCGACATTTCAATTTTAAAAAAGAATAACATAAATGTTAAAATGAAACAACAAACATTAAAATACAGGCTTCTTTGAGAAATGTTCAAACTTTAGTTCACATCTATGAATTTTCATGTTGAAGTATTAATAGCCATTGTAAAACGTTTAAAAGAAGTTGAAAAATATACTTTACAACCTGAACACCAAATTAGATAAATAAATTCGTATTAAAATTTTAATTTTACAAAGTATGAATAAATGCTAATATGCAGCTGAAAATATTGAAATAAATGCATTTGAGGAAAAGATAGTTTTTTCATTTATGAACTAAGTTGTTTATATAGAAACAGTACATGTAAAACTTTTGTCAGAGGTTCTAAAGTACTCTTCTACAAGAAATTAAAATGTAGATCTCGAAATTCACATCCAGATTTCAATATTAAAAAAGAAAAATATAAATGGTGAAATGAAACTACAAACATAAAATTAAATGCATTTATGACAAATGTTTAAACATCTATGAATTTTCATGTTTAAATATTAAGACCACTTTTAAAAAGTTGAAAGAAGTAGAAAATGTACTTTACAAGCAGAAATCAAAATGTAGATAAAGAAATTCGCCTTTCAATTTCAATCTCAAACAGTATAAGTAAATGCTAATATGAAGCTGCAAAACGTTGAAATAAATGTTTTTAGTCAAAGATTAAACATAGTTTTCTCAGCTTTGAAGTACATTTTACATAGTTTAACAGCACATGTAAAAAGTTTGTCAGAGGTTTTAAAAGTACTTTTCTACAAGAAAATAAAATGTAGATCTGTAAATTCTCTTCTACATTTCAATTTTAAAAAAGAATAACATAAGTGTTAAAATGAAACTACAAGCATTAAAATACATGCTTTTTTGAGAAATGTTTAAACTTTAATTCACATCTATGAATTTTCATGTTTTAGTATTAATAGCCATTGTAAAACGTTTAAAAGTAGTTGAAAAACATACTTTACAATCTGAAAACCTAATTAGATCAAGAAATTCGTTCTTAAATTTCCATTTTAAATAGTATGAATAAATGCTAATATGAAGATGCAAAACGTTGAAATAAATGTTTTTATCAAAAGATTAAACATAGTTTTCTCAGCTTTGAAGTACATTGTACATAGTTTAACAGCACATGTAAAAAGTTTGTCCAAGGTTTTAAAAGTATTTGTCTCCAAGAAAGCACAATGTAGATCTGTAAATTCACTTCTACACTTTCAATTTTTAAAAGATTCATATAAATGTTAAAATGAAACTACAAACATTAAAATACATGCTTTTATGAGCAATATTTAAGCTTGGTTTTACATCTATGAATTTTCATTTTAAATATTAATAACCTTTGTAAAACTTTCAACAAAGTTTAAAAATGTAGTTTACAACCAGAAAAGAAAATGTAGATAAAGAAATACGCGTTTAGATTTCATTTTCAAAAAGTATAAATAAATACTAAAATGAAGGTCTACACATTGCTATAAATGCATTTTAGGAAAAGATTAAATATAGTTTTCTCATCTATGTACTACTTTGTTAATATATTAACAGTACATGTAAAACGTTTGTCAGAGGTGGGAAAGCACTTTACTTCAAGCAAATAAAATGGAGATCTGGAAATTCACGTCCACATTTCAATTTTGAAAATAATTGGTAAAAAGAAATTACAAACATAAAAATAAATGCATTTTATAAAAATGTTTAAACATGCTTTCAGATCTATGAAACAGCAGATTTAAAAAGTTTGTCAGAGGTTTTAAAAGTACTTTTCTACAAGAAAATTAAATGAAGATCACTTCTACATTTCAATTTTAAAAAAGAATAACATAAATGTTAAAATGAAACAACAAACATTAAAATACAGGCTTCTTTGAGAAACGTTCAAACTTTAGTTCCCATCTATGAATTTTCATGTTGAAGTATTAATACCCATTGTAAAACGTTTAAAAGAAGTTGAAAAATATACTTTACAACCTGAACACCAAATTAGATAAATAAATTCGTATTAAAATTTTAATTTTACAAAGTATGAATAAATGCTAATATGCAGCTGAAAACATTGAAAAAATGCATTTGAGGAAAAGATAGTTTTTTCATTTATGAACTACGTTGTTTATATAGAAACAGTACATGTAAAACTTTTGTCAGAGGTTCTAAAGTACTTTTCTACAAGAAATTAAAATGTAGATCTCGAAATTCACATCTAGATTTCAATATTAAAAAAGAAAGATATAAATGGTGAAATGAAACTACAAACATAAAATTAAATGCATTTATGACAAATGTTTAAACATCTATGAATTTTCATGTTTAAATGTTAAGACCACTTTTAAAAAGTTGAAAGAAGTAGAAAATGTACTTTACAAGCAGAAATCAAAATGTAGATAAAGAAATTCGCCTTTCAATTTCAATCTCAAACAGTATATGTAAATGCTAATATGAAGCTGCAAAACGTTGAAATAAATGTTTTTAGCAAAAGATTAAACATAGTTTTCTCAGCTTTGAAGTACATTGTACATAGTTTAACAGCACATGTAAAAAGTTTGTCCAAGGTTTAAAAAGTACTTGTCTCCAAGAAAGCACAATTTAGAAGGTCCACACATTGCAATAAATGCATTTTAGGAAAAGATTAAATATAGTTTTCTCATCTATGTACTACTTTGTTAATATATTAACAGTACATGTAAAACGTTTGTCAGAGGTGGTAAAAAACTTTTCAACATGCAAATAAAATGGAGATCTGGAAATTAACGACCACATTTCAATTTTGAAAAGAATTGGTAAAAAGAAGTTACAAAATAAATATAAATGCTTTTTAAACAAATGTTTAATCAGGCTCTCACATCTATGAAACAGCACATGTAAAAAGATTGTCAGAGGTTTTAAAAGTACTTTTCTACAAGAAAATAAAATGTAGATCTGTAAATTCTCTTCTACATTTCAATTTTAAAAAAGAATAACATAAGTGTTAAAATGAAACTACAAGCATTAAAATACATGCTTCTTTGAGAAATGTTTAAACTTTATTTCACATCTATTAATTTTCATGTTTTATTATTAATAGCCATTGTAAGACGATTAAAAGAAGTTGAAAAACATTCTTTACAAACTGAAACCCAAATTAGATAAAGAAATTAGTTTTTAAATTTCAATTTTAAATAGTATGAATAAATGCTAATATGAAGCTGAAAACATTGAAATAAATGCATTTTAGGAAAAGATTAAACATAGTTTTCTCATCTATGTACTTCTTTGTTAATATATTAACAGCACATGTCAAAAGGTTGTCAAAGGTTTTAAAAGTACTTGTCTCCAAGATAGCACAATGAGGATCTGTAAATTCTCTTCTATATTTTCAATTTTTAAAAGATTCATATAAATGTCAAAATGAAACTACAAACATTAAAATACATGCTTTTATGAGAAATATTTAAGCTTGGTTTTACATCTATGAATTTTCATTTTAAATATTAATAACCATTGTAAAACTTTCAACAATGTTTAAAAATATAGTTTACAACCAGAAAAGAAAATGTAGATAAAGAAATACGCGTTTAGATTTCATTTTCAAAAAGTATAAATAAATACCAAAATGAAGGTCTACACATTGCAATAAATGCATTTTAGGAAAAGATTAAATATAGTTTTCTCATCTATGTACTACTTTGTTAATATATTAACAGTCCATGTTAAACGTTTGTCAGAGGTGGTTAAGCACTTTTCTTCAAGCAAATAAAATGGAGATCTGGAAATTCACGTCCACATTTCAATTTTGAAAAGATTTGGAAAAAGAAATTACAAACATAAAAATAAATGCTTTTTATAAAAATGTTTAAACATGCTTTCAGATCTATGAAACAGCACATGTAAAAAGTTTGTCAGAGGTTTTAAAAGTACTTTTCTACAAGAAAATAAAATGAAGATCCATAAATTCACTTCGACATTTCAATTTTAAAAAAGAATAACATAAATGTTAAAATGAAACAACAAACATTAAAATACAGGCTTCTTTGAGAAATGTTCAAACTTTAGTTCACATCTATGAATTTTCATGTTGAAGTATTAATACCCATTGTAAAACGTTTAAAAGAAGTTGAAAAATATACTTTACAACCTGAACACCAAATTAGATAAATAAATTCGTATTAAAATTTTAATTTTACAAAGTATGAATAAATGCTAATATGCAGCTGAAAATATTGAAATAAATGCATTTGAGGAAAAGATAGTTTTTTCATTTATGAACTAAGTTGTTTATATAGAAACAGTACATGTAAAACTTTTGTCAGAGGTTCTAAAGTACTTTTCTACAAGAAATTAAAATGTAGATCTCGAAATTCACATCCAGATTTCAATATTAAAAAAGAAAAATATAAATGGTGAAATGAAACTACAAACATAACATTAAATGCATTTATGACAAATGTTTAAACATCTATGAATTTTCATGTTTAAATATTAAGACCACTTTTAAAAAGTTGAAAGAAGTAGAAAATGTACCTTACAAGCAGAAATCAAAATGTAGATAAAGAAATTCGCCTTTCAATTTCAATCTCAAACAGTATAAGTAAATGCTAATATGAAGCTGCAAAACGTTGAAATAAATGTTTTTAGTCAAAGATTAAACATAGTTTTCTCAGCTTTGAAGTACATTTTACATAGTTTAACAGCACATGTAAAAAGTTTCTCAGAGGTTTTAAAAGTACTTTTCTACAAGAAAATTAAATGAAGATCCATAAATTCACTTCTACATTTCAATTTTAAAAAAGAATAACATAAATGTTAAAATGAAACAACAAACATTAAAATACAGGCTTCTTTGAGAAATGTTCAATCTTTAGTTCCCATCTATGAATTTTCATGTTGAAGTATTAATACCCATTGTAAAACGTTTAAAAGAAGTTGAAAAATATACTTTACAACCTGAACACCAAATTAGGTAAATAAATTCGTATTAAAATTTTAATTTTACAAAGTATGAATAAATGCTAATATGCAGCTGAAAACATTGAAAAAAATGCATTTGAGGAAAAGATAGTTTTTTCATTTATGAACTAAGTTGTTTATATAGAAACAGTACATGTAAAACTTTTGTCAGAGGTTCTAAAGTACTTTTCTACAAGAAATTAAAATGTAGATCTCGAAATTCACATCTAGATTTCAATATTAAAAAAGAAAGATATAAATGGTGAAATGAAACTACAAACATAAAATTAAATGCATTTATGACAAATGTTTAAACATCTATGAATTTTCATGTTTAAATGTTAAGACCACTTTTAAAAAGTTGAAAGAAGTAGAAAATGTACTTTACAAGCAGAAATCAAAATGTAGATAAAGAAATTCGCCTTTCAATTTCAATCTCAAACAGTATATGTAAATGCTAATATGAAGCTGCAAAACGTTGAAATAAATGTTTTTAGCAAAAGATTAAACATAGTTTTCTCAGCTTTGAAGTACATTGTACATAGTTTAACAGCACATGTAAAAAGTTTGTCCAAGGTTTTAAAAGTACATGTCTCCAAGAAAGCACAACTTAGATCTGTAAATTCACGTCTACACTTTCAATTTTTAAAAGATTCATATAAATGTTAAAATGAAACTACAAACATTAAAATACATGCTTTTATGAGAAATATTTAAGCTTGGTTTCACATCTATGAATTTTCATTTTAAATATTAATAACCTTTGTAAAACTTTCAACAAAGTTTACAAATGTAGTTTACAACCAGAAAAGAAAATGTAGATAAAGAAATACGCGTTTAGATTTCATTTTCAAAAAGTATAAATAAATACCAAAATGAAGGTCTACACATTGCAATAAATGCATTTTAGGAAAAGATTAAATATAGTTTTCTCATCTATGTACTACTTTGTTAATATATTAACAGTACATGTAAAACGTTTGTCAGAGGTGGTAAAGCACTTTTCTTCAAGCAAATAAAATGGAGATCTGGAAATTCACGTCCACATTTCAATTTTGAAAATAATTGGTAAAAAGAAATTACAAACATAAAAATAAATGCATTTTATAAAAATGTTTAAACATGCTTTCAGATCTATGAAACAGCAGATTTAAAAAGTTTGTCAGAGGTTTTAAAAGTACTTTTCTACAAGAAAATTAAATGAAGATCCATAAATTCACTTCTACATTTCAATTTTAAAAAAGAATAACATAAAAGTTAAAATGAAACAACAAACATTAAAATGCAGGCTTCTTTGAGAAATGTTCAAACTTTAGTTCCCATCTATGAATTTTCATGTTGAAGTATTAATACCCATTGTAAAACGTTTAAAAGAAGTTGAAAAATATACTTTACAACCTGAACACCAAATTAGATAAATAAATTCGTATTAAAATTTTAATTTTACAAAGTATGAATAAATGCTAATATGCAGCTGAAAACATTGAAAAAAATGCATTTGAGGAAAAGATAGTTTTTTTCATTTATGAACTAAGTTGTTTATATAGAAACAGTACATGTAAAACTTTTGTCAGAGGTTCTAAAGTACTTTTCTACAAGAAATTAAAATGTAGATCTCGAAATTCACATCTAGATTTCAATATTAAAAAAGAAAGATATAAATGGTGAAATGAAACTACAAACATAAAATTAAATGCATTTATGACCAATGTTTAAACATCTATGAATTTTCATGTTTAAATGTTAAGACCACTTTTAAAAAGTTGAAAGAAGTAGAAAATGTACTTTACAAGCAGAAATCAAAATGTAGATAAAGAAATTCGCCTTTCAATTTCAATCTCAAACAGTATATGTAAATGCTAATATGAAGCTGCAAAACGTTGAAATAAATGTTTTTAGCAAAAGATTAAACATAGTTTTCTCAGCTTTGAAGTATATTGTACATAGTTTAACAGCACATGTAAAAAGTTTGTCCAAGGTTTTAAAAGTACTTGTCTCCAAGAAAGCACAATTTAGAAGGTCCACACATTGCAATAAATGCATTTTAGGAAAAGATTAAATATAGTTTTCTCATCTATGTACTACTTTGTTAATATATTAACAGTACATGTAAAACGTTTGTCAGAGGTGGTAAAAAACTTTTCTACAAGCAAATAAAATGGAGATCTGGAAATTAACGACCACATTTCAATTTTGAAAAGAATTGGTAAAAAGAAGTTACAAAATAAAAATAAATGCTTTTTAAACAAATGTTTAATCAGGCTCTCACATCTATGAAACAGCACATGTAAAAAGATTGTCAGAGGTTTTAAAAGTACTTTTCTACAAGAAAATAAAATGTAGATCTGTAAATTCTCTTCTACATTTCAATTTTAAAAAAGAATAACATAAGTGTTAAAATGAAACTACAAGCATTAAAATACATGCTTCTTTGAGAAATGTTTAAACTTTATTTCCCATCTATTAATTTTCATGTTTTATTATTAATAGCCACTGTAAGACGATTAAAAGAAGTTGAAAATCATTCTTTACAAACTGAAACCCAAGTTAGATAAAGAAATTAGTTTTTAAATTTCAATTTTAAATAGTATGAATAAATGCTAATATGAAGCTGAAAACATTGAAATAAATGCATTTTAGGAAAAGATTAAACATAGTTTTCTCATCTATGTACTTCTTTGTTAATATATTAACAGCACATGTCAAAAGGTTGTCAAAGGTTTTAAAAGTACTTGTCTCCAAGATAGCACAATGAGGATCTGTAAATTCTCTTCTATATTTTCAATTTTTGAAAGATTCATATAAATATCAAAATGAAACTACAAACATTAAAATACATGCTTTTATGAGAAATATTTAAGCTTGGTTTTACATCTATGAATTTTCATTTTAAATATTAATAACCATTGTAAAACTTTCAACAATGTTTAAAAATATAGTTTACAACCAGAAAAGAAAATGTAGATAAAGAAATACGCGTTTAGATTTCATTTTCAAAAACTATAAATAAATACCAAAATGAATGTCTACACATTGCAATAAATGCATTTTAGGAAAAGATTAAATATAGTTTTCTCATCTATGTACTACTTTGTTAATATATTAACAGTCCATGTTAAACGTTTGTCAGAGGTGGTTAAGCACTTTTCTTCAAGCAAATAAAATGGAGATCTGGAAATTCACGCCCACATTTCAATTTTGAAAAGATTTGGAAAAAGAAATTACAAACATAAAAATAAATGCTTTTTATAAAAATGTTTAAACATGCTTTCAGATCTATGAAACAGCACATGTAAAAAGTTTGTCAGAGGTTTTAAAAGTACTTTTCTACAAGAAAATAAAATGAAGATCCATAAATTCACTTCGACATTTCAATTTTAAAAAAGAATAACATAAATGTTAAAATGAAACAACAAACATTAAAATACAGGCTTCTTTGAGAAATGTTCAAACTTTAGTTCACATCTATGAATTTTCATGTTGAAGTATTAATAGCCATTGTAAAACGTTTAAAAGAAGTTGAAAAATATACTTTACAACCTGAACACCAAATTAGATAAATAAATTCGTATTAAAATTTTAATTTTACAAAGTATGAATAAATGCTAATATGCAGCTGAAAATATTGAAATAAATGCATTTGAGGAAAAGATAGTTTTTTCATTTATGAACTAAGTTGTTTATATAGAAACAGTACATGTAAAACTTTTGTCAGAGGTTCTAAAGTACTTTTCTACAAGAAATTAAAATGTAGATCTCGAAATTCACATCCAGATTTCAATATTAAAAAAGAAAAATATAAATGGTGAAATGAAACTACAAACATAAAATTAAATGCATTTATGACAAATGTTTAAACATCTATGAATTTTCATGTTTAAATATTAAGACCACTTTTAAAAAGTTGAAAGAAGTAGAAAATGTACTTTACAAGCAGAAATCAAAATGTAGATAAAGAAATTCGCCTTTCAATTTCAATCTCAAACAGTATAAGTAAATGCTAATATGAAGCTGCAAAACGTTGAAATAAATGTTTTTAGTCAAAGATTAAACAGTTTTCTCAGCTTTGAAGTACATTTTACATAGTTTAACAGCACATGTAAAAAGTTTGTCAGAGGTTTTAAAAGTACTTTTCTACAAGAAAATAAAATGTAGATCTGTAAATTCTCTTCTACATTTCAATTTTAAAAAAGAATAACATAAGTGTTAAAATGAAACTACAAGCATTAAAATACATGCTTTTTTGAGAAATGTTTAAACTTTAATTCACATCTATGAATTTTCATGTTTTAGTATTAATAGCCATTGTAAAACGTTTAAAAGTAGTTGAAAAACATACTTTACAATCTGAAAACCTAATTAGATCAAGAAATTCGTTCTTAAATTTCCATTTTAAATAGTATGAATAAATGCTAATATGAAGATGCAAAACGTTGAAATAAATGTTTTTATCAAAAGATTAAACATAGTTTTCTCAGCTTTGAAGTACATTGTACATAGTTTAACAGCACATGTAAAAAGTTTGTCCAAGGTTTTAAAAGTATTTGTCTCCAAGAAAGCACAATGTAGATCTGTAAATTCACTTCTACACTTTCAATTTTTAAAAGATTCATATAAATGTTAAAATGAAACGACAAACATTAAAATACATGCTTTTATGAGAAATATTTAAGCTTGGTTTCACATCTATGAATTTTCATTTTAAATATTAATAACCTTTGTAAAACTTTCAACAAAGTTTAAAAATGTAGTTTACAACCAGAAAAGAAAATGTAGATAAAGAAATACGCGTTTAGATTTCATTTTCAAAAAGTATAAATAAATACTAAAATGAAGGTCTACACATTGCTATAAATGCATTTTAGGAAAAGATTAAATATAGTTTTCTCATCTATGTACTACTTTGTTAATATATTAACAGTACATGTAAAACGTTTGTCAGAGGTGGGAAAGCACTTTACTTCAAGCAAATAAAATGGAGATCTGGAAATTCACGTCCACATTTCAATTTTGAAAATAATTGGTAAAAAGAAATTACAAACATAAAAATAAATGCATTTTATAAAAATGTTTAAACATGCTTTCAGATCTATGAAACAGCAGAATTAAAAAGTTTGTCAGAGGTTTTAAAAGTACTTTTCTACAAGAAAATTAAATGAAGATCCATAAATTCACTTCTACATTTCAATTTTAAAAAAGAATAACATAAATGTTAAAATGAAACAACAAACATTAAAATACAGGCTTCTTTGAGAAATGTTCAAACTTTAGTTCCCATCTATGAATTTTCATGTTGAAGTATTAATACCCATTGTAAAACGTTTAAAAGAAGTTGAAAAATATACTTTACAACCTGAACACCAAATTAGGTAAATAAATTCGTATTAAAATTTTAATTTTACAAAGTATGAATAAATGCTAATATGCAGCTGAAAACATTGAAAAAAATGCATTTGAGGAAAAGATAGTTTTTTCATTTATGAACTAAGTTGTTTATATAGAAACAGTACATGTAAAACTTTTGTCAGAGGTTCTAAAGTACTTTTCTACAAGAAATTAAAATGTAGATCTCGAAATTCACATCTAGATTTCAATATTAAAAAAGAAAGATATAAATGGTGAAATGAAACTACAAACATAAAATTAAATGCATATGACAAATGTTTAAACATCTATGAATTTTCATGTTTAAATGTTAAGACCACTTTTAAAAAGTTGAAAGAAGTAGAAAATGTACTTTACAAGCAGAAATCAAAATGTAGATAAAGAAATTCGCCTTTCAATTTCAATCTCAAACAGTATATGTAAATACTAATATGAAGCTGCAAAACGTTGAAATAAATGTTTTTAGCAAAAGATTAAACATAGTTTTCTCAGCTTTGAAGTACATTGTACATAGTTTAACAGCACATGTAAAAAGTTTGTCCAAGGTTTTAAAAGTACTTGTCTCCAAGAAAGCACAATTTAGAAGGTCCACACATTGCAATAAATGCATTTTAGGAAAAGATTAAATATAGTTTTCTCATCTATGTACTACTTTGTTAATATATTAACAGTACATGTAAAACGTTTGTCAGAGGTGGTAAAAAACTTTTCTACAAGCAAATAAAATGGAGATCTGGAAATTAACGACCACATTTCAATTTTGAAAAGAATTGGTAAAAAGAAGTTACAAAATAAAAATAAATGCTTTTTAAACAAATGTTTAATCAGGCTCTCACATCTATGAAACAGCACATGTAAAAAGATTGTCAGAGGTTTTAAAAGTACTTTTCTACAAGAAAATAAAATGTAGATCTGTAAATTCTCTTCTACATTTCAATTTTAAAAAAGAATAACATAAGTGTTAAAATGAAACTACAAGCATTAAAATACATGCTTCTTTGAGAAATGTTTAAACTTTATTTCACATCTATTAATTTTCATGTTTTATTATTAATAGCCATTGTAAGACGATTAAAAGAAGTTGAAAAACATTCTTTACAAACTGAAACCCAAATTAGATAAAGAAATTAGTTTTTAAATTTCAATTTTAAATAGTATGAATAAATGCTAATATGAAGCTGAAAACATTGAAATAAATGCATTTTAGGAAAAGATTAAACATAGTTTTCTCATCTATGTACTTCTTTGTTAATATATTAACAGCACATGTCAAAAGGTTGTCAAAGGTTTTAAAAGTACTTGTCTCCAAGATAGCACAATGAGGATCTGTAAATTCTCTTCTATATTTTCAATTTTTAAAAGATTCATATAAATGTCAAAATGAAACTACAAACATTAAAATACATGCTTTTATGAGAAATATTTAAGCTTGGTTTTACATCTATGAATTTTCATTTTAAATATTAATAACCATTGTAAAACTTTCAACAATGTTTAAAAATATAGTTTACAACCAGAAAAGAAAATGTAGATAAAGAAATACGCGTTTAGATTTCATTTTCAAACAGTATAAATAAATACCAAAATGAAGGTCTACACATTGCAATAAATGCATTTTAGGAAAAGATTAAATATAGTTTTCTCATCTATGTACTACTTTGTTAATATATTAACAGTCCATGTTAAACGTTTGTCAGAGGTGGTTAAGCACTTTTCTTCAAGCAAATAAAATGGAGATCTGGAAATTCACGTCCACATTTCAATTTTGAAAAGATTTGGAAAAAGAAATTACAAACATAAAAATAAATGCTTTTTATAAAAATGTTTAAACATGCTTTCAGATCTATGAAACAGCACATGTAAAAAGTTTGTCAGAGGTTTTAAAAGTACTTTTCTACAAGAAAATAAAATGAAGATCCATAAATTCACTTCGACATTTCAATTTTAAAAAAGAATAACATAAATGTTAAAATGAAACAACAAACATTAAAATACAGGCTTCTTTGAGAAATGTTCAAACTTTAGTTCACATCTATGAATTTTCATGTTGAAGTATTAATACCCATTGTAAAACGTTTAAAAGAAGTTGAAAAATATACTTTACAACCTGAACACCAAATTAGATAAATAAATTCGTATTAAAATTTTAATTTTACAAAGTATGAATAAATGCTAATATGCAGCTGAAAATATTGAAATAAATGCATTTGAGGAAAAGATAGTTTTTTCATTTATGAACTAAGTTGTTTATATAGAAACAGTACATGTAAAACTTTTGTCAGAGGTTCTAAAGTACTTTTCTACAAGAAATTAAAATGTAGATCTCGAAATTCACATCCAGATTTCAATATTAAAAAAGAAAAATATAAATGGTGAAATGAAACTACAAACATAAAATTAAATGCATTTATGACAAATGTTTAAACATCTATGAATTTTCATGTTTAAATATTAAGACCACTTTTAAAAAGTTGAAAGAAGTAGAAAATGTACCTTACAAGCAGAAATCAAAATGTAGATAAAGAAATTCGCCTTTCAATTTCAATCTCAAACAGTATAAGTAAATGCTAATATGAAGCTGCAAAACGTTGAAATAAATGTTTTTAGTAAAAGATTAAACATAGTTTTCTCAGCTTTGAAGTACATTTTACATAGTTTAACAGCACATGTAAAAAGTTTCTCAGAGGTTTTAAAAGTACTTTTCTACAAGAAAATTAAATGAAGATCCATAAATTCACTTCTACATTTCAATTTTAAAAAAGAATAACATAAATGTTAAAATGAAACAACAAACATTAAAATACAGGCTTCTTTGAGAAATGTTCAATCTTTAGTTCCCATCTATGAATTTTCATGTTGAAGTATTAATACCCATTGTAAAACGTTTAAAAGAAGTTGAAAAATATACTTTACAACCTGAACACCAAATTAGGTAAATAAATTCGTATTAAAATTTTAATTTTACAAAGTATGAATAAATGCTAATATGCAGCTGAAAACATTGAAAAAAATGCATTTGAAGAAAAGATAGTTTTTTCATTTATGAACTAAGTTGTTTATATAGAAACAGTACATGTAAAACTTTTGTCAGAGGTTCTAAAGTACTTTTCTACAAGAAATTAAAATGTAGATCTCGAAATTCACATCTAGATTTCAATATTAAAAAAGAAAGATATAAATGGTGAAATGAAACTACAAACATAAAATTAAATGCATTTATGACAAATGTTTAAACATCTATGAATTTTCATGTTTAAATGTTAAGACCACTTTTAAAAAGTTGAAAGAAGTAGAAAATGTACTTTACAAGCAGAAATCAAAATGTAGATAAAGAAATTCGCCTTTCAATTTCAATCTCAAACAGTATATGTAAATGCTAATATGAAGCTGCAAAACGTTGAAATAAATGTTTTTAGCAAAAGATTAAACATAGTTTTCTCAGCTTTGAAGTACATTGTACATAGTTTAACAGCACATGTAAAAAGTTTGTCCAAGGTTTTAAAAGTACATGTCTCCAAGAAAGCACAACTTAGATCTGTAAATTCACTTCTACACTTTCAATTTTTAAAAGATTCATATAAATGTTAAAATGAAACTACAAACATTAAAATACATGCTTTTATGAGAAATATTTAAGCTTGGTTTCACATCTATGAATTTTCATTTTAAATATTAATAACCTTTGTAAAACTTTCAACAAAGTTTACAAATGTAGTTTACAACCAGAAAAGAAAATGTAGATAAAGAAATACGCGTTTAGATTTCATTTTCAAAAAGTATAAATAAATACCAAAATGAAGGTCTACACATTGCAATAAATGCATTTTAGGAAAAGATTAAATATAGTTTTCTCATCTATGTACTACTTTGTTAATATATTAACAGTACATGTAAAACGTTTGTCAGAGGTGGTAAAGCACTTTTCTTCAAGCAAATAAAATGGAGTTCTGGAAATTCACGTCCACATTTCAATTTTGAAAATAATTGGTAAAAAGAAATTACAAACATAAAAATAAATGCATTTTATAAAAATGTTTAAACATGCTTTCAGATCTATGAAACAGCAGATTTAAAAAGTTTGTCAGAGGTTTTAAAAGTACTTTTGTACAAGAAAATTAAATGAAGATCCATAAATTCACTTCTACATTTCAATTTTAAAAAAGAATAACATAAAAGTTAAAATGAAACAACAAACATTAAAATACAGGCTTATTTGAGAAATGTTCAAACTTTAGTTCCCATCTATGAATTTTCATGTTGAAGTATTAATACCCATTGTAAAACGTTTAAAAGAAGTTGAAAAATATACTTTACAACCTGAACACCAAATTAGATAAATAAATTCGTATTAAAATTTTAATTTTACAAAGTATGAATAAATGCTAATATGCAGCTGAAAACATTGAAAAAAATGCATTTGAGGAAAAGATAGTTTTTTTCATTTATGAACTAAGTTGTTTATATAGAAACAGTACATGTAAAACTTTTGTCAGAGGTTCTAAAGTACTTTTCTACAAGAAATTAAAATGTAGATCTCGAAATTCACATCTAGATTTCAATATTAAAAAAGAAAGATATAAATGGTGAAATGAAACTACAAACATAAAATTAAATGCATTTATGACAAATGTTTAAACATCTATGAATTTTCATGTTTAAATGTTAAGACCACTTTTAAAAAGTTGAAAGAAGTAGAAAATGTACTTTACAAGCAGAAATCAAAATGTAGATAAAGAAATTCGCCTTTCAATTTCAATCTCAAACAGTATATGTAAATGCTAATATGAAGCTGCAAAACGTTGAAATAAATGTTTTTAGCAAAAGATTAAACATAGTTTTCTCAGCTTTGAAGTATATTGTACATAGTTTAACAGCACATGTAAAAAGTTTGTCCAAGGTTTTAAAGTACTTGTCTCCAAGAAAGCACAATTTAGAAGGTCCACACATTGCAATAAATGCATTTTAGGAAAAGATTAAATATAGTTTTCTCATCTATGTACTACTTTGTTAATATATTAACAGTACATGTAAAACGTTTGTCAGAGGTGGTAAAAAACTTTTCTACAAGCAAATAAAATGGAGATCTGGAAATTAACGACCACATTTCAATTTTGAAAAGAATTGGTAAAAAGAAGTTACAAAATAAAAATAAATGCTTTTTAAACAAATGTTTAATCAGGCTCTCACATCTATGAAACAGCACATGTAAAAAGATTGTCAGAGGTTTTAAAAGTACTTTTCTACAAGAAAATAAAATGTAGATCTGTAAATTCTCTTCTACATTTCAATTTTAAAAAAGAATAACATAAGTGTTAAAATGAAACTACAAGCATTAAAATACATGCTTCTTTGAGAAATGTTTAAACTTTATTTCCCATCTATTAATTTTCATGTTTTATTATTAATAGCCATTGTAAGACGATTAAAAGAAGTTGAAAAACATTCTTTACAAACTGAAACCCAAATTAGATAAAGAAATTAGTTTTTAAATTTCAATTTTAAATAGTATGAATAAATGCTAATATGAAGCTGAAAACATTGAAATAAATGCATTTTAGGAAAAGATTAAACATAGTTTTCTCATCTATGTACTTCTTTGTTAATATATTAACAGCACATGTCAAAAGGTTGTCAAAGGTTTTAAAAGTACTTGTCTCCAAGATAGCACAATGAGGATCTGTAAATTCTCTTCTATATTTTCAATTTTTAAAAGATTCATATAAATGTCAAAATGAAACTACAAACATTAAAATACATGCTTTTATGAGAAATATTTAAGCTTGGTTTTACATCTATGAATTTTCATTTTAAATATTAATAACCATTGTAAAACTTTCAACAATGTTTAAAAATATAGTTTACAACCAGAAAAGAAAATGTAGATAAAGAAATACGCGTTTAGATTTCATTTTCAAAAAGTATAAATAAATACCAAAATGAAGGTCTACACATTGCAATAAATGCATTTTAGGAAAAGATTAAATATAGTTTTCTCATCTATGTACTACTTTGTTAATATATTAACAGTCCATGTTAAACGTTTGTCAGAGGTGGTTAAGCACTTTTCTTCAAGCAAATAAAATGGAGATCTGGAAATTCACGTCCACATTTCAATTTTGAAAAGATTTGGAAAAAGAAATTACAAACATAAAAATAAATGCTTTTTATAAAAATGTTTAAACATGCTTTCAGATCTATGAAACAGCACATGTAAAAAGTTTGTCAGAGGTTTTAAAAGTACTTTTGTACAAGAAAATTAAATGAAGATCCATAAATTCACTTCTACATTTCAATTTTAAAAAAGAATAACATAAAAGTTAAAATGAAACAACAAACATTAAAATACAGGCTTCTTTGAGAAATGTTCAAACTTTAGTTCCCATCTATGAATTTTCATGTTGAAGTATTAATACCCATTGTAAAACGTTTAAAAGAAGTTGAAAAATATACTTTACAACCTGAACACCAAATTAGATAAATAAATTCGTATTAAAATTTTAATTTTACAAAGTATGAATAAATGCTAATATGCAGCTGAAAACATTGAAAAAAATGCATTTGAGGAAAAGATAGTTTTTTCATTTATGAACTGTTGTTTATATAGAAACAGTACATGTAAAACTTTTGTCAGAGGTTCTAAAGTACTTTTCTACAAGAAATTAAAATGTAGATCTCGAAATTCACATCTAGATTTCAATATTAAAAAAGAAAGATATAAATGGTGAAATGAAACTACAAACATAAAATTAAATGCATTTATGACAAATGTTTAAACATCTATGAATTTTCATGTTTAAATGTTAAGACCACTTTTAAAAAGTTGAAAGAAGTAGAAAATGTACTTTACAAGCAGAAATCAAAATGTAGATAAAGAAATTCGCCTTTCAATTTCAATCTCAAACAGTATATGTAAATGCTAATATGAAGCTGCAAAACGTTGAAATAAATGTTTTTAGCAAAAGATTAAACATAGTTTTCTCAGCTTTGAAGTACATTGGACATAGTTTAACAGCACATGTAAAAAGTTTGTCCAAGGTTTTAAAAGTACTTGTCTCCAAGAAAGCACAATTTAGAAGGTCCACACATTGCAATAAATGCATTTTAGGAAAAGATTAAATATAGTTTTCTCATCTATGTACTACTTTGTTAATATATTAACAGTACATGTAAAACGTTTGTCAGAGGTGGTAAAAAACTTTTCTACAAGCAAATAAAATGGAGATCTGGAAATTAACGACCACATTTCAATTTTGAAAAGAATTGGTAAAAAGAAGTTACAAAATAAAAATAAATGCTTTTTAAACAAATGTTTAATCAGGCTCTCACATCTATGAAACAGCACATGTAAAAAGATTCTCAGAGGTTTTAAAAGTACTTTTCTACAAGAAAATAAAATGTAGATCTGTAAATTCTCTTCTACATTTCAATTTTAAAAAAGAATAACATAAGTTTTAAAATGAAACTACAAGCATTAAAATACATGCTTCTTTGAGAAATGTTTAAACTTTATTTCACATCTATTAATTTTCATGTTTTATTATTAATAGCCATTGTAAGACGATTAAAAGAAGTTGAAAAACATTCTTTACAAACTGAAACCCAAATTAGATAAAGAAATTCGTTCTTAAATTTCCATTTTAAATAGTATGAATAAATGCTAATATGAAGATGCAAAACGTTGAAATAAATGTTTTTATCAAAAGATTAAACATAGTTTTCTCAGCTTTGAAGTACATTGTACATAGTTTAACAGCACATGTAAAAAGTTTGTCCAAGGTTTTAAAAGTACATGTCTCCAAGAAAGCACAACTTAGATCTGTAAATTCACTTCTACACTTTCAATTTTTAAAAGATTCATATAAATGTTAAAATGAAACTACAAACATTAAAATACATGCTTTTATGAGAAATATTTAAGCTTGGTTTCACATCTATGAATTTTCATTTTAAATATTAATAACCTTTGTAAAACTTTCAACAAAGTTTACAAATGTAGTTTACAACCAGAAAAGAAAATGTAGATAAAGAAATACGCGTTTAGATTTCATTTTCAAAAAGTATAAATAAATACCAAAATGAAGGTCTACACATTGCAATAAATGCATTTTAGGAAAAGATTAAATATAGTTTTCTCATCTATGTACTACTTTGTTAATATATTAACAGTACATGTAAAACGTTTGTCAGAGGTGGTAAAGCACTTTTCTTCAAGCAAATAAAATGGAGATCTGGAAATTCACGTCCACATTTCAATTTTGAAAATAATTGGTAAAAAGAAATTACAAACATAAAAATAAATGCATTTTATAAAAATGTTTAAACATGCTTTCAGATCTATGAAACAGCAGATTTAAAAAGTTTGTCAGAGGTTTTAAAAGTACTTTTGTACAAGAAAATTAAATGAAGATCCATAAATTCACTTCTACATTTCAATTTTAAAAAAGAATAACATAAAAGTTAAAATGAAACAACAAACATTAAAATACAGGCTTCTTTGAGAAATGTTCAAACTTTAGTTCCCATCTATGAATTTTCATGTTGAAGTATTAATACCCATTGTAAAACGTTTAAAAGAAGTTGAAAAATATACTTTACAACCTGAACACCAAATTAGATAAATAAATTCGTATTAAAATTTTAATTTTACAAAGTATGAATAAATGCTAATATGCAGCTGAAAACATTGAAAAAAATGCATTTGAGGAAAAGATAGTTTTTTTCATTTATGAACTAAGTAGTTTATATAGAAACAGTACATGTAAAACTTTTGTCAGAGGTTCTAAAGTACTTTTCTACAAGAAATTAAAATGTAGATCTCGAAATTCACATCTAGATTTCAATATTAAAAAAGAAAGATATAAATGGTGAAATGAAACTACAAACATAAAATTAAATGCATTTATGACAAATGTTTAAACATCTATGAATTTTCATGTTTAAATGTTAAGACCACTTTTAAAAAGTTGAAAGAAGTAGAAAATGTACTTTACAAGCAGAAATCAAAATGTAGATAAAGAAATTCGCCTTTCAATTTCAATCTCAAACAGTATATGTAAATGCTAATATGAAGCTGCAAAACGTTGAAATAAATGTTTTTAGCAAAAGATTAAACATAGTTTTCTCAGCTTTGAAGTATATTGTACATAGTTTAACAGCACATGTAAAAAGTTTGTCCAAGGTTTTAAAGTACTTGTCTCCAAGAAAGCACAATTTAGAAGGTCCACACATTGCAATAAATGCATTTTAGGAAAAGATTAAATATAGTTTTCTCATCTATGTACTACTTTGTTAATATATTAACAGTACATGTAAAACGTTTGTCAGAGGTGGTAAAAAACTTTTCTACAAGCAAATAAAATGGAGATCTGGAAATTAACGACCACATTTCAATTTTGAAAAGAATTGGTAAAAAGAAGTTACAAAATAAAAATAAATGCTTTTTAAACAAATGTTTAATCAGGCTCTCACATCTATGAAACAGCACATGTAAAAAGATTGTCAGAGGTTTTAAAAGTACTTTTCTACAAGAAAATAAAATGTAGATCTGTAAATTCTCTTCTACATTTCAATTTTAAAAAAGAATAACATAAGTGTTAAAATGAAACTACAAGCATTAAAATACATGCTTCTTTGAGAAATGTTTAAACTTTATTTCCCATCTATTAATTTTCATGTTTTATTATTAATAGCCATTGTAAGACGATTAAAAGAAGTTGAAAAACATTCTTTACAAACTGAAACCCAAATTAGATAAAGAAATTCGTTCTTAAATTTCCATTTTAAATAGTATGAATAAATGCTAATATGAAGATGCAAAACGTTGAAATAAATGTTTTTATCAAAAGATTAAACATAGTTTTCTCAGCTTTGAAGTACATTGTACATAGTTTAACAGCACATGTAAAAAGTTTGTCCAAGGTTTTAAAAGTACATGTCTCCAAGAAAGCACAACTTAGATCTGTAAATTCACTTCTACACTTTCAATTTTTAAAAGATTCATATAAATGTTAAAATGAAACTACAAACATTAAAATACATGCTTTTATGAGAAATATTTAAGCTTGGTTTCACATCTATGAATTTTCATTTTAAATATTAATAACCTTTGTAAAACTTTCAACAAAGTTTACAAATGTAGTTTACAACCAGAAAAGAAAATGTAGATAAAGAAATACGCGTTTAGATTTCATTTTCAAAAAGTATAAATAAATACCAAAATGAAGGTCTACACATTGCAATAAATGCATTTTAGGAAAAGATTAAATATAGTTTTCTCATCTATGTACTACTTTGTTAATATATTAACAGTACATGTAAAACGTTTGTCAGAGGTGGTAAAGCACTTTTCTTCAAGCAAATAAAATGGAGATCTGGAAATTCACGTCCACATTTCAATTTTGAAAATAATTGGTAAAAAGAAATTACAAACATAAAAATAAATGCATTTTATAAAAATGTTTAAACATGCTTTCAGATCTATGAAACAGCAGATTTAAAAAGTTTGTCAGAGGTTTTAAAAGTACTTTTGTACAAGAAAATTAAATGAAGATCCATAAATTCACTTCTACATTTCAATTTTAAAAAAGAATAACATAAAAGTTAAAATGAAACAACAAACATTAAAATACAGGCTTCTTTGAGAAATGTTCAAACTTTAGTTCCCATCTATGAATTTTCATGTTGAAGTATTAATACCCATTGTAAAACGTTTAAAAGAAGTTGAAAAATATACTTTACAACCTGAACACCAAATTAGATAAATAAATTCGTATTAAAATTTTAATTTTACAAAGTATGAATAAATGCTAATATGCAGCTGAAAACATTGAAAAAAATGCATTTGAGGAAAAGATAGTTTTTTTCATTTATGAACTGTTGTTTATATAGAAACAGTACATGTAAAACTTTTGTCAGAGGTTCTAAAGTACTTTTCTACAAGAAATTAAAATGTAGATCTCGAAATTCACATCTAGATTTCAATATTAAAAAAGAAAGATATAAATGGTGAAATGAAACTACAAACATAAAATTAAATGCATTTATGACAAATGTTTAAACATCTATGAATTTTCATGTTTAAATGTTAAGACCACTTTTAAAAAGTTGAAAGAAGTAGAAAATGTACTTTACAAGCAGAAATCAAAATGTAGATAAAGAAATTCGCCTTTCAATTTCAATCTCAAACAGTATATGTAAATGCTAATATGAAGCTGCAAAACGTTGAAATAAATGTTTTTAGCAAAAGATTAAACATAGTTTTCTCAGCTTTGAAGTATATTGTACATAGTTTAACAGCACATGTAAAAAGTTTGTCCAAGGTTTTAAAGTACTTGTCTCCAAGAAAGCACAATTTAGAAGGTCCACACATTGCAATAAATGCATTTTAGGAAAAGATTAAATATAGTTTTCTCATCTATGTACTACTTTGTTAATATATTAACAGTACATGTAAAACGTTTGTCAGAGGTGGTAAAAAACTTTTCTACAAGCAAATAAAATGGAGATCTGGAAATTAACGACCACATTTCAATTTTGAAAAGAATTGGTAAAAAGAAGTTACAAAATAAAAATAAATGCTTTTTAAACAAATGTTTAATCAGGCTCTCACATCTATGAAACAGCACATGTAAAAAGATTGTCAGAGGTTTTAAAAGTACTTTTCTACAAGAAAATAAAATGTAGATCTGTAAATTCTCTTCTACATTTCAATTTTAAAAAAGAATAACATAAGTGTTAAAATGAAACTACAAGCATTAAAATACATGCTTCTTTGAGAAATGTTTAAACTTTATTTCCCATCTATTAATTTTCATGTTTTATTATTAATAGCCATTGTAAGACGATTAAAAGAAGTTGAAAAACATTCTTTACAAACTGAAACCCAAATTAGATAAAGAAATTAGTTTTTAAATTTCAATTTTAAATAGTATGAATAAATGCTAATATGAAGCTGAAAACATTGAAATAAATGCATTTTAGGAAAAGATTAAACATAGTTTTCTCATCTATGTACTTCTTTGTTAATATATTAACAGCACATGTCAAAAGGTTGTCAAAGGTTTTAAAAGTACTTGTCTCCAAGATAGCACAATGAGGATCTGTAAATTCTCTTCTATATTTTCAATTTTTAAAAGATTCATATAAATGTCAAAATGAAACTACAAACATTAAAATACATGCTTTTATGAGAAATATTTAAGCTTGGTTTTACATCTATGAATTTTCATTTTAAATATTAATAACCATTGTAAAACTTTCAACAATGTTTAAAAATATAGTTTACAACCAGAAAAGAAAATGTAGATAAAGAAATACGCGTTTAGATTTCATTTTCAAAAAGTATAAATAAATACCAAAATGAAGGTCTACACATTGCAATAAATGCATTTTAGGAAAAGATTAAATATAGTTTTCTCATCTATGTACTACTTTGTTAATATATTAACAGTCCATGTTAAACGTTTGTCAGAGGTGGTTAAGCACTTTTCTTCAAGCAAATAAAATGGAGATCTGGAAATTCACGTCCACATTTCAATTTTGAAAAGATTTGGAAAAAGAAATTACAAACATAAAAATAAATGCTTTTTATAAAAATGTTTAAACATGCTTTCAGATCTATGAAACAGCACATGTAAAAAGTTTGTCAGAGGTTTTAAAAGTACTTTTGTACAAGAAAATTAAATGAAGATCCATAAATTCACTTCTACATTTCAATTTTAAAAAAGAATAACATAAAAGTTAAAATGAAACAACAAACATTAAAATACAGGCTTCTTTGAGAAATGTTCAAACTTTAGTTCCCATCTATGAATTTTCATGTTGAAGTATTAATACCCATTGTAAAACGTTTAAAAGAAGTTGAAAAATATACTTTACAACCTGAACACCAAATTAGATAAATAAATTCGTATTAAAATTTTAATTTTACAAAGTATGAATAAATGCTAATATGCAGCTGAAAACATTGAAAAAAATGCATTTGAGGAAAAGATAGTTTTTTCATTTATGAACTGTTGTTTATATAGAAACAGTACATGTAAAACTTTTGTCAGAGGTTCTAAAGTACTTTTCTACAAGAAATTAAAATGTAGATCTCGAAATTCACATCTAGATTTCAATATTAAAAAAGAAAGATATAAATGGTGAAATGAAACTACAAACATAAAATTAAATGCATTTATGACAAATGTTTAAACATCTATGAATTTTCATGTTTAAATGTTAAGACCACTTTTAAAAAGTTGAAAGAAGTAGAAAATGTACTTTACAAGCAGAAATCAAAATGTAGATAAAGAAATTCGCCTTTCAATTTCAATCTCAAACAGTATATGTAAATGCTAATATGAAGCTGCAAAACGTTGAAATAAATGTTTTTAGCAAAAGATTAAACATAGTTTTCTCAGCTTTGAAGTACATTGGACATAGTTTAACAGCACATGTAAAAAGTTTGTCCAAGGTTTTAAAAGTACTTGTCTCCAAGAAAGCACAATTTAGAAGGTCCACACATTGCAATAAATGCATTTTAGGAAAAGATTAAATATAGTTTTCTCATCTATGTACTACTTTGTTAATATATTAACAGTACATGTAAAACGTTTGTCAGAGGTGGTAAAAAACTTTTCTACAAGCAAATAAAATGGAGATCTGGAAATTAACGACCACATTTCAATTTTGAAAAGAATTGGTAAAAAGAAGTTACAAAATAAAAATAAATGCTTTTTAAACAAATGTTTAATCAGGCTCTCACATCTATGAAACAGCACATGTAAAAAGATTCTCAGAGGTTTTAAAAGTACTTTTCTACAAGAAAATAAAATGTAGATCTGTAAATTCTCTTCTACATTTCAATTTTAAAAAAGAATAACATAAGTTTTAAAATGAAACTACAAGCATTAAAATACATGCTTCTTTGAGAAATGTTTAAACTTTATTTCACATCTATTAATTTTCATGTTTTATTATTAATAGCCATTGTAAGACGATTAAAAGAAGTTGAAAAACATTCTTTACAAACTGAAACCCAAATTAGATAAAGAAATTCGTTCTTAAATTTCCATTTTAAATAGTATGAATAAATGCTAATATGAAGATGCAAAACGTTGAAATAAATGTTTTTATCAAAAGATTAAACATAGTTTTCTCAGCTTTGAAGTACATTGTACATAGTTTAACAGCACATGTAAAAAGTTTGTCCAAGGTTTTAAAAGTACATGTCTCCAAGAAAGCACAACTTAGATCTGTAAATTCACTTCTACACTTTCAATTTTTAAAAGATTCATATAAATGTTAAAATGAAACTACAAACATTAAAATACATGCTTTTATGAGAAATATTTAAGCTTGGTTTCACATCTATGAATTTTCATTTTAAATATTAATAACCTTTGTAAAACTTTCAACAAAGTTTACAAATGTAGTTTACAACCAGAAAAGAAAATGTAGATAAAGAAATACGCGTTTAGATTTCATTTTCAAAAAGTATAAATAAATACCAAAATGAAGGTCTACACATTGCAATAAATGCATTTTAGGAAAAGATTAAATATAGTTTTCTCATCTATGTACTACTTTGTTAATATATTAACAGTACATGTAAAACGTTTGTCAGAGGTGGTAAAGCACTTTTCTTCAAGCAAATAAAATGGAGATCTGGAAATTCACGTCCACATTTCAATTTTGAAAATAATTGGTAAAAAGAAATTACAAACATAAAAATAAATGCATTTTATAAAAATGTTTAAACATGCTTTCAGATCTATGAAACAGCAGATTTAAAAAGTTTGTCAGAGGTTTTAAAAGTACTTTTGTACAAGAAAATTAAATGAAGATCCATAAATTCACTTCTACATTTCAATTTTAAAAAAGAATAACATAAAAGTTAAAATGAAACAACAAACATTAAAATACAGGCTTCTTTGAGAAATGTTCAAACTTTAGTTCCCATCTATGAATTTTCATGTTGAAGTATTAATACCCATTGTAAAACGTTTAAAAGAAGTTGAAAAATATACTTTACAACCTGAACACCAAATTAGATAAATAAATTCGTATTAAAATTTTAATTTTACAAAGTATGAATAAATGCTAATATGCAGCTGAAAACATTGAAAAAAATGCATTTGAGGAAAAGATAGTTTTTTTCATTTATGAACTAAGTTGTTTATATAGAAACAGTACATGTAAAACTTTTGTCAGAGGTTCTAAAGTACTTTTCTACAAGAAATTAAAATGTAGATCTCGAAATTCACATCTAGATTTCAATATTAAAAAAGAAAGATATAAATGGTGAAATGAAACTACAAACATAAAATTAAATGCATTTATGACAAATGTTTAAACATCTATGAATTTTCATGTTTAAATGTTAAGACCACTTTTAAAAAGTTGAAAGAAGTAGAAAATGTACTTTACAAGCAGAAATCAAAATGTAGATAAAGAAATTCGCCTTTCAATTTCAATCTCAAACAGTATATGTAAATGCTAATATGAAGCTGCAAAACGTTGAAATAAATGTTTTTAGCAAAAGATTAAACATAGTTTTCTCAGCTTTGAAGTATATTGTACATAGTTTAACAGCACATGTAAAAAGTTTGTCCAAGGTTTTAAAGTACTTGTCTCCAAGAAAGCACAATTTAGAAGGTCCACACATTGCAATAAATGCATTTTAGGAAAAGATTAAATATAGTTTTCTCATCTATGTACTACTTTGTTAATATATTAACAGTACATGTAAAACGTTTGTCAGAGGTGGTAAAAAACTTTTCTACAAGCAAATAAAATGGAGATCTGGAAATTAACGACCACATTTCAATTTTGAAAAGAATTGGTAAAAAGAAGTTACAAAATAAAAATAAATGCTTTTTAAACAAATGTTTAATCAGGCTCTCACATCTATGAAACAGCACATGTAAAAAGATTGTCAGAGGTTTTAAAAGTACTTTTCTACAAGAAAATAAAATGTAGATCTGTAAATTCTCTTCTACATTTCAATTTTAAAAAAGAATAACATAAGTGTTAAAATGAAACTACAAGCATTAAAATACATGCTTCTTTGAGAAATGTTTAAACTTTATTTCCCATCTATTAATTTTCATGTTTTATTATTAATAGCCATTGTAAGACGATTAAAAGAAGTTGAAAAACATTCTTTACAAACTGAAACCCAAATTAGATAAAGAAATTAGTTTTTAAATTTCAATTTTAAATAGTATGAATAAATGCTAATATGAAGCTGAAAACATTGAAATAAATGCATTTTAGGAAAAGATTAAACATAGTTTTCTCATCTATGTACTTCTTTGTTAATATATTAACAGCACATGTCAAAAGGTTGTCAAAGGTTTTAAAAGTACTTGTCTCCAAGATAGCACAATGAGGATCTGTAAATTCTCTTCTATATTTTCAATTTTTAAAAGATTCATATAAATGTCAAAATGAAACTACAAACATTAAAATACATGCTTTTATGAGAAATATTTAAGCTTGGTTTTACATCTATGAATTTTCATTTTAAATATTAATAACCATTGTAAAACTTTCAACAATGTTTAAAAATATAGTTTACAACCAGAAAAGAAAATGTAGATAAAGAAATACGCGTTTAGATTTCATTTTCAAAAAGTATAAATAAATACCAAAATGAAGGTCTACACATTGCAATAAATGCATTTTAGGAAAAGATTAAATATAGTTTTCTCATCTATGTACTACTTTGTTAATATATTAACAGTCCATGTTAAACGTTTGTCAGAGGTGGTTAAGCACTTTTCTTCAAGCAAATAAAATGGAGATCTGGAAATTCACGTCCACATTTCAATTTTGAAAAGATTTGGAAAAAGAAATTACAAACATAAAAATAAATGCTTTTTATAAAAATGTTTAAACATGCTTTCAGATCTATGAAACAGCACATGTAAAAAGTTTGTCAGAGGTTTTAAAAGTACTTTTGTACAAGAAAATTAAATGAAGATCCATAAATTCACTTCTACATTTCAATTTTAAAAAAGAATAACATAAAAGTTAAAATGAAACAACAAACATTAAAATACAGGCTTCTTTGAGAAATGTTCAAACTTTAGTTCCCATCTATGAATTTTCATGTTGAAGTATTAATACCCATTGTAAAACGTTTAAAAGAAGTTGAAAAATATACTTTACAACCTGAACACCAAATTAGATAAATAAATTCGTATTAAAATTTTAATTTTACAAAGTATGAATAAATGCTAATATGCAGCTGAAAACATTGAAAAAAATGCATTTGAGGAAAAGATAGTTTTTTCATTTATGAACTGTTGTTTATATAGAAACAGTACATGTAAAACTTTTGTCAGAGGTTCTAAAGTACTTTTCTACAAGAAATTAAAATGTAGATCTCGAAATTCACATCTAGATTTCAATATTAAAAAAGAAAGATATAAATGGTGAAATGAAACTACAAACATAAAATTAAATGCATTTATGACAAATGTTTAAACATCTATGAATTTTCATGTTTAAATGTTAAGACCACTTTTAAAAAGTTGAAAGAAGTAGAAAATGTACTTTACAAGCAGAAATCAAAATGTAGATAAAGAAATTCGCCTTTCAATTTCAATCTCAAACAGTATATGTAAATGCTAATATGAAGCTGCAAAACGTTGAAATAAATGTTTTTAGCAAAAGATTAAACATAGTTTTCTCAGCTTTGAAGTACATTGGACATAGTTTAACAGCACATGTAAAAAGTTTGTCCAAGGTTTTAAAAGTACTTGTCTCCAAGAAAGCACAATTTAGAAGGTCCACACATTGCAATAAATGCATTTTAGGAAAAGATTAAATATAGTTTTCTCATCTATGTACTACTTTGTTAATATATTAACAGTACATGTAAAACGTTTGTCAGAGGTGGTAAAAAACTTTTCTACAAGCAAATAAAATGGAGATCTGGAAATTAACGACCACATTTCAATTTTGAAAAGAATTGGTAAAAAGAAGTTACAAAATAAAAATAAATGCTTTTTAAACAAATGTTTAATCAGGCTCTCACATCTATGAAACAGCACATGTAAAAAGATTCTCAGAGGTTTTAAAAGTACTTTTCTACAAGAAAATAAAATGTAGATCTGTAAATTCTCTTCTACATTTCAATTTTAAAAAAGAATAACATAAGTTTTAAAATGAAACTACAAGCATTAAAATACATGCTTCTTTGAGAAATGTTTAAACTTTATTTCACATCTATTAATTTTCATGTTTTATTATTAATAGCCATTGTAAGACGATTAAAAGAAGTTGAAAAACATTCTTTACAAACTGAAACCCAAATTAGATAAAGAAATTCGTTCTTAAATTTCCATTTTAAATAGTATGAATAAATGCTAATATGAAGATGCAAAACGTTGAAATAAATGTTTTTATCAAAAGATTAAACATAGTTTTCTCAGCTTTGAAGTACATTGTACATAGTTTAACAGCACATGTAAAAAGTTTGTCCAAGGTTTTAAAAGTACATGTCTCCAAGAAAGCACAACTTAGATCTGTAAATTCACTTCTACACTTTCAATTTTTAAAAGATTCATATAAATGTTAAAATGAAACTACAAACATTAAAATACATGCTTTTATGAGAAATATTTAAGCTTGGTTTCACATCTATGAATTTTCATTTTAAATATTAATAACCTTTGTAAAACTTTCAACAAAGTTTACAAATGTAGTTTACAACCAGAAAAGAAAATGTAGATAAAGAAATACGCGTTTAGATTTCATTTTCAAAAAGTATAAATAAATACCAAAATGAAGGTCTACACATTGCAATAAATGCATTTTAGGAAAAGATTAAATATAGTTTTCTCATCTATGTACTACTTTGTTAATATATTAACAGTACATGTAAAACGTTTGTCAGAGGTGGTAAAGCACTTTTCTTCAAGCAAATAAAATGGAGATCTGGAAATTCACGTCCACATTTCAATTTTGAAAATAATTGGTAAAAAGAAATTACAAACATAAAAATAAATGCATTTTATAAAAATGTTTAAACATGCTTTCAGATCTATGAAACAGCAGATTTAAAAAGTTTGTCAGAGGTTTTAAAAGTACTTTTGTACAAGAAAATTAAATGAAGATCCATAAATTCACTTCTACATTTCAATTTTAAAAAAGAATAACATAAAAGTTAAAATGAAACAACAAACATTAAAATACAGGCTTCTTTGAGAAATGTTCAAACTTTAGTTCCCATCTATGAATTTTCATGTTGAAGTATTAATACCCATTGTAAAACGTTTAAAAGAAGTTGAAAAATATACTTTACAACCTGAACACCAAATTAGATAAATAAATTCGTATTAAAATTTTAATTTTACAAAGTATGAATAAATGCTAATATGCAGCTGAAAACATTGAAAAAAATGCATTTGAGGAAAAGATAGTTTTTTTCATTTATGAACTAAGTAGTTTATATAGAAACAGTACATGTAAAACTTTTGTCAGAGGTTCTAAAGTACTTTTCTACAAGAAATTAAAATGTAGATCTCGAAATTCACATCTAGATTTCAATATTAAAAAAGAAAGATATAAATGGTGAAATGAAACTACAAACATAAAATTAAATGCATTTATGACAAATGTTTAAACATCTATGAATTTTCATGTTTAAATGTTAAGACCACTTTTAAAAAGTTGAAAGAAGTAGAAAATGTACTTTACAAGCAGAAATCAAAATGTAGATAAAGAAATTCGCCTTTCAATTTCAATCTCAAACAGTATATGTAAATGCTAATATGAAGCTGCAAAACGTTGAAATAAATGTTTTTAGCAAAAGATTAAACATAGTTTTCTCAGCTTTGAAGTATATTGTACATAGTTTAACAGCACATGTAAAAAGTTTGTCCAAGGTTTTAAAGTACTTGTCTCCAAGAAAGCACAATTTAGAAGGTCCACACATTGCAATAAATGCATTTTAGGAAAAGATTAAATATAGTTTTCTCATCTATGTACTACTTTGTTAATATATTAACAGTACATGTAAAACGTTTGTCAGAGGTGGTAAAAAACTTTTCTACAAGCAAATAAAATGGAGATCTGGAAATTAACGACCACATTTCAATTTTGAAAAGAATTGGTAAAAAGAAGTTACAAAATAAAAATAAATGCTTTTTAAACAAATGTTTAATCAGGCTCTCACATCTATGAAACAGCACATGTAAAAAGATTGTCAGAGGTTTTAAAAGTACTTTTCTACAAGAAAATAAAATGTAGATCTGTAAATTCTCTTCTACATTTCAATTTTAAAAAAGAATAACATAAGTGTTAAAATGAAACTACAAGCATTAAAATACATGCTTCTTTGAGAAATGTTTAAACTTTATTTCCCATCTATTAATTTTCATGTTTTATTATTAATAGCCATTGTAAGACGATTAAAAGAAGTTGAAAAACATTCTTTACAAACTGAAACCCAAATTAGATAAAGAAATTAGTTTTTAAATTTCAATTTTAAATAGTATGAATAAATGCTAATATGAAGCTGAAAACATTGAAATAAATGCATTTTAGGAAAAGATTAAACATAGTTTTCTCATCTATGTACTTCTTTGTTAATATATTAACAGCACATGTCAAAAGGTTGTCAAAGGTTTTAAAAGTACTTGTCTCCAAGATAGCACAATGAGGATCTGTAAATTCTCTTCTATATTTTCAATTTTTAAAAGATTCATATAAATGTCAAAATGAAACTACAAACATTAAAATACATGCTTTTATGAGAAATATTTAAGCTTGGTTTTACATCTATGAATTTTCATTTTAAATATTAATAACCATTGTAAAACTTTCAACAATGTTTAAAAATATAGTTTACAACCAGAAAAGAAAATGTAGATAAAGAAATACGCGTTTAGATTTCATTTTCAAAAAGTATAAATAAATACCAAAATGAAGGTCTACACATTGCAATAAATGCATTTTAGGAAAAGATTAAATATAGTTTTCTCATCTATGTACTACTTTGTTAATATATTAACAGTCCATGTTAAACGTTTGTCAGAGGTGGTTAAGCACTTTTCTTCAAGCAAATAAAATGGAGATCTGGAAATTCACGTCCACATTTCAATTTTGAAAAGATTTGGAAAAAGAAATTACAAACATAAAAATAAATGCTTTTTATAAAAATGTTTAAACATGCTTTCAGATCTATGAAACAGCACATGTAAAAAGTTTGTCAGAGGTTTTAAAAGTACTTTTGTACAAGAAAATTAAATGAAGATCCATAAATTCACTTCTACATTTCAATTTTAAAAAAGAATAACATAAAAGTTAAAATGAAACAACAAACATTAAAATACAGGCTTCTTTGAGAAATGTTCAAACTTTAGTTCCCATCTATGAATTTTCATGTTGAAGTATTAATACCCATTGTAAAACGTTTAAAAGAAGTTGAAAAATATACTTTACAACCTGAACACCAAATTAGATAAATAAATTCGTATTAAAATTTTAATTTTACAAAGTATGAATAAATGCTAATATGCAGCTGAAAACATTGAAAAAAATGCATTTGAGGAAAAGATAGTTTTTTCATTTATGAACTGTTGTTTATATAGAAACAGTACATGTAAAACTTTTGTCAGAGGTTCTAAAGTACTTTTCTACAAGAAATTAAAATGTAGATCTCGAAATTCACATCTAGATTTCAATATTAAAAAAGAAAGATATAAATGGTGAAATGAAACTACAAACATAAAATTAAATGCATTTATGACAAATGTTTAAACATCTATGAATTTTCATGTTTAAATGTTAAGACCACTTTTAAAAAGTTGAAAGAAGTAGAAAATGTACTTTACAAGCAGAAATCAAAATGTAGATAAAGAAATTCGCCTTTCAATTTCAATCTCAAACAGTATATGTAAATGCTAATATGAAGCTGCAAAACGTTGAAATAAATGTTTTTAGCAAAAGATTAAACATAGTTTTCTCAGCTTTGAAGTACATTGGACATAGTTTAACAGCACATGTAAAAAGTTTGTCAGAGGTTTTAAAAGTACTTTTGTACAAGAAAATTAAATGAAGATCCATAAATTCACTTCTACATTTCAATTTTAAAAAAGAATAACATAAAAGTTAAAATGAAACAACAAACATTAAAATACAGGCTTCTTTGAGAAATGTTCAAACTTTAGTTCCCATCTATGAATTTTCATGTTGAAGTATTAATACCCATTGTAAAACGTTTAAAAGAAGTTGAAAAATATACTTTACAACCTGAACACCAAATTAGATAAATAAATTCGTATTAAAATTTTAATTTTACAAAGTATGAATAAATGCTAATATGCAGCTGAAAACATTGAAAAAAATGCATTTGAGGAAAAGATAGTTTTTTCATTTATGAACTGTTGTTTATATAGAAACAGTACATGTAAAACTTTTGTCAGAGGTTCTAAAGTACTTTTCTACAAGAAATTAAAATGTAGATCTCGAAATTCACATCTAGATTTCAATATTAAAAAAGAAAGATATAAATGGTGAAATGAAACTACAAACATAAAATTAAATGCATTTATGACAAATGTTTAAACATCTATGAATTTTCATGTTTAAATGTTAAGACCACTTTTAAAAAGTTGAAAGAAGTAGAAAATGTACTTTACAAGCAGAAATCAAAATGTAGATAAAGAAATTCGCCTTTCAATTTCAATCTCAAACAGTATATGTAAATGCTAATATGAAGCTGCAAAACGTTGAAATAAATGTTTTTAGCAAAAGATTAAACATAGTTTTCTCAGCTTTGAAGTACATTGGACATAGTTTAACAGCACATGTAAAAAGTTTGTCCAAGGTTTTAAAAGTACTTGTCTCCAAGAAAGCACAATTTAGAAGGTCCACACATTGCAATAAATGCATTTTAGGAAAAGATTAAATATAGTTTTCTCATCTATGTACTACTTTGTTAATATATTAACAGTACATGTAAAACGTTTGTCAGAGGTGGTAAAAAACTTTTCTACAAGCAAATAAAATGGAGATCTGGAAATTAACGACCACATTTCAATTTTGAAAAGAATTGGTAAAAAGAAGTTACAAAATAAAAATAAATGCTTTTTAAACAAATGTTTAATCAGGCTCTCACATCTATGAAACAGCACATGTAAAAAGATTCTCAGAGGTTTTAAAAGTACTTTTCTACAAGAAAATAAAATGTAGATCTGTAAATTCTCTTCTACATTTCAATTTTAAAAAAGAATAACATAAGTTTTAAAATGAAACTACAAGCATTAAAATACATGCTTCTTTGAGAAATGTTTAAACTTTATTTCACATCTATTAATTTTCATGTTTTATTATTAATAGCCATTGTAAGACGATTAAAAGAAGTTGAAAAACATTCTTTACAAACTGAAACCCAAATTAGATAAAGAAATTCGTTCTTAAATTTCCATTTTAAATAGTATGAATAAATGCTAATATGAAGATGCAAAACGTTGAAATAAATGTTTTTATCAAAAGATTAAACATAGTTTTCTCAGCTTTGAAGTACATTGTACATAGTTTAACAGCACATGTAAAAAGTTTGTCCAAGGTTTTAAAAGTACATGTCTCCAAGAAAGCACAACTTAGATCTGTAAATTCACTTCTACACTTTCAATTTTTAAAAGATTCATATAAATGTTAAAATGAAACTACAAACATTAAAATACATGCTTTTATGAGAAATATTTAAGCTTGGTTTCACATCTATGAATTTTCATTTTAAATATTAATAACCTTTGTAAAACTTTCAACAAAGTTTACAAATGTAGTTTACAACCAGAAAAGAAAATGTAGATAAAGAAATACGCGTTTAGATTTCATTTTCAAAAAGTATAAATAAATACCAAAATGAAGGTCTACACATTGCAATAAATGCATTTTAGGAAAAGATTAAATATAGTTTTCTCATCTATGTACTACTTTGTTAATATATTAACAGTACATGTAAAACGTTTGTCAGAGGTGGTAAAGCACTTTTCTTCAAGCAAATAAAATGGAGATCTGGAAATTCACGTCCACATTTCAATTTTGAAAATAATTGGTAAAAAGAAATTACAAACATAAAAATAAATGCATTTTATAAAAATGTTTAAACATGCTTTCAGATCTATGAAACAGCAGATTTAAAAAGTTTGTCAGAGGTTTTAAAAGTACTTTTGTACAAGAAAATTAAATGAAGATCCATAAATTCACTTCTACATTTCAATTTTAAAAAAGAATAACATAAAAGTTAAAATGAAACAACAAACATTAAAATACAGGCTTCTTTGAGAAATGTTCAAACTTTAGTTCCCATCTATGAATTTTCATGTTGAAGTATTAATACCCATTGTAAAACGTTTAAAAGAAGTTGAAAAATATACTTTACAACCTGAACACCAAATTAGATAAATAAATTCGTATTAAAATTTTAATTTTACAAAGTATGAATAAATGCTAATATGCAGCTGAAAACATTGAAAAAAATGCATTTGAGGAAAAGATAGTTTTTTTCATTTATGAACTAAGTAGTTTATATAGAAACAGTACATGTAAAACTTTTGTCAGAGGTTCTAAAGTACTTTTCTACAAGAAATTAAAATGTAGATCTCGAAATTCACATCTAGATTTCAATATTAAAAAAGAAAGATATAAATGGTGAAATGAAACTACAAACATAAAATTAAATGCATTTATGACAAATGTTTAAACATCTATGAATTTTCATGTTTAAATGTTAAGACCACTTTTAAAAAGTTGAAAGAAGTAGAAAATGTACTTTACAAGCAGAAATCAAAATGTAGATAAAGAAATTCGCCTTTCAATTTCAATCTCAAACAGTATATGTAAATGCTAATATGAAGCTGCAAAACGTTGAAATAAATGTTTTTAGCAAAAGATTAAACATAGTTTTCTCAGCTTTGAAGTATATTGTACATAGTTTAACAGCACATGTAAAAAGTTTGTCCAAGGTTTTAAAGTACTTGTCTCCAAGAAAGCACAATTTAGAAGGTCCACACATTGCAATAAATGCATTTTAGGAAAAGATTAAATATAGTTTTCTCATCTATGTACTACTTTGTTAATATATTAACAGTACATGTAAAACGTTTGTCAGAGGTGGTAAAAAACTTTTCTACAAGCAAATAAAATGGAGATCTGGAAATTAACGACCACATTTCAATTTTGAAAAGAATTGGTAAAAAGAAGTTACAAAATAAAAATAAATGCTTTTTAAACAAATGTTTAATCAGGCTCTCACATCTATGAAACAGCACATGTAAAAAGATTGTCAGAGGTTTTAAAAGTACTTTTCTACAAGAAAATAAAATGTAGATCTGTAAATTCTCTTCTACATTTCAATTTTAAAAAAGAATAACATAAGTGTTAAAATGAAACTACAAGCATTAAAATACATGCTTCTTTGAGAAATGTTTAAACTTTATTTCCCATCTATTAATTTTCATGTTTTATTATTAATAGCCATTGTAAGACGATTAAAAGAAGTTGAAAAACATTCTTTACAAACTGAAACCCAAATTAGATAAAGAAATTAGTTTTTAAATTTCAATTTTAAATAGTATGAATAAATGCTAATATGAAGCTGAAAACATTGAAATAAATGCATTTTAGGAAAAGATTAAACATAGTTTTCTCATCTATGTACTTCTTTGTTAATATATTAACAGCACATGTCAAAAGGTTGTCAAAGGTTTTAAAAGTACTTGTCTCCAAGATAGCACAATGAGGATCTGTAAATTCTCTTCTATATTTTCAATTTTTAAAAGATTCATATAAATGTCAAAATGAAACTACAAACATTAAAATACATGCTTTTATGAGAAATATTTAAGCTTGGTTTTACATCTATGAATTTTCATTTTAAATATTAATAACCATTGTAAAACTTTCAACAATGTTTAAAAATATAGTTTACAACCAGAAAAGAAAATGTAGATAAAGAAATACGCGTTTAGATTTCATTTTCAAAAAGTATAAATAAATACCAAAATGAAGGTCTACACATTGCAATAAATGCATTTTAGGAAAAGATTAAATATAGTTTTCTCATCTATGTACTACTTTGTTAATATATTAACAGTCCATGTAAAACTTTTGTCAGAGGTTCTAAAGTACTTTTCTACAAGAAATTAAAATGTAGATCTCGAAATTCACATCTAGATTTCAATATTAAAAAAGAAAGATATAAATGGTGAAATGAAACTACAAACATAAAATTAAATGCATTTATGACAAATGTTTAAACATCTATGAATTTTCATGTTTAAATGTTAAGACCACTTTTAAAAAGTTGAAAGAAGTAGAAAATGTACTTTACAAGCAGAAATCAAAATGTAGATAAAGAAATTCGCCTTTCAATTTCAATCTCAAACAGTATATGTAAATGCTAATATGAAGCTGCAAAACGTTGAAATAAATGTTTTTAGCAAAAGATTAAACATAGTTTTCTCAGCTTTGAAGTACATTGGACATAGTTTAACAGCACATGTAAAAAGTTTGTCCAAGGTTTTAAAAGTACTTGTCTCCAAGAAAGCACAATTTAGAAGGTCCACACATTGCAATAAATGCATTTTAGGAAAAGATTAAATATAGTTTTCTCATCTATGTACTACTTTGTTAATATATTAACAGTACATGTAAAACGTTTGTCAGAGGTGGTAAAAAACTTTTCTACAAGCAAATAAAATGGAGATCTGGAAATTAACGACCACATTTCAATTTTGAAAAGAATTGGTAAAAAGAAGTTACAAAATAAAAATAAATGCTTTTTAAACAAATGTTTAATCAGGCTCTCACATCTATGAAACAGCACATGTAAAAAGATTCTCAGAGGTTTTAAAAGTACTTTTCTACAAGAAAATAAAATGTAGATCTGTAAATTCTCTTCTACATTTCAATTTTAAAAAAGAATAACATAAGTTTTAAAATGAAACTACAAGCATTAAAATACATGCTTCTTTGAGAAATGTTTAAACTTTATTTCACATCTATTAATTTTCATGTTTTATTATTAATAGCCATTGTAAGACGATTAAAAGAAGTTGAAAAACATTCTTTACAAACTGAAACCCAAATTAGATAAAGAAATTCGTTCTTAAATTTCCATTTTAAATAGTATGAATAAATGCTAATATGAAGATGCAAAACGTTGAAATAAATGTTTTTATCAAAAGATTAAACATAGTTTTCTCAGCTTTGAAGTACATTGTACATAGTTTAACAGCACATGTAAAAAGTTTGTCCAAGGTTTTAAAAGTACATGTCTCCAAGAAAGCACAACTTAGATCTGTAAATTCACTTCTACACTTTCAATTTTTAAAAGATTCATATAAATGTTAAAATGAAACTACAAACATTAAAATACATGCTTTTATGAGAAATATTTAAGCTTGGTTTCACATCTATGAATTTTCATTTTAAATATTAATAACCTTTGTAAAACTTTCAACAAAGTTTACAAATGTAGTTTACAACCAGAAAAGAAAATGTAGATAAAGAAATACGCGTTTAGATTTCATTTTCAAAAAGTATAAATAAATACCAAAATGAAGGTCTACACATTGCAATAAATGCATTTTAGGAAAAGATTAAATATAGTTTTCTCATCTATGTACTACTTTGTTAATATATTAACAGTACATGTAAAACGTTTGTCAGAGGTGGTAAAGCACTTTTCTTCAAGCAAATAAAATGGAGATCTGGAAATTCACGTCCACATTTCAATTTTGAAAATAATTGGTAAAAAGAAATTACAAACATAAAAATAAATGCATTTTATAAAAATGTTTAAACATGCTTTCAGATCTATGAAACAGCAGATTTAAAAAGTTTGTCAGAGGTTTTAAAAGTACTTTTGTACAAGTAAATTAAATGAAGATCCATAAATTCACTTCTACATTTCAATTTTAAAAAAGAATAACATAAAAGTTAAAATGAAACAACAAACATTAAAATACAGGCTTCTTTGAGAAATGTTCAAACTTTAGTTCCCATCTATGAATTTTCATGTTGAAGTATTAATACCCATTGTAAAACGTTTAAAAGAAGTTGAAAAATATACTTTACAACCTGAACACCAAATTAGATAAATAAATTCGTATTAAAATTTTAATTTTACAAAGTATGAATAAATGCTAATATGCAGCTGAAAACATTGAAAAAAATGCATTTGAGGAAAAGATAGTTTTTTTCATTTATGAACTAAGTAGTTTATATAGAAACAGTACATGTAAAACTTTTGTCAGAGGTTCTAAAGTACTTTTCTACAAGAAATTAAAATGTAGATCTCGAAATTCACATCTAGATTTCAATATTAAAAAAGAAAGATATAAATGGTGAAATGAAACTACAAACATAAAATTAAATGCATTTATGACAAATGTTTAAACATCTATGAATTTTCATGTTTAAATGTTAAGACCACTTTTAAAAAGTTGAAAGAAGTAGAAAATGTACTTTACAAGCAGAAATCAAAATGTAGATAAAGAAATTCGCCTTTCAATTTCAATCTCAAACAGTATATGTAAATGCTAATATGAAGCTGCAAAACGTTGAAATAAATGTTTTTAGCAAAAGATTAAACATAGTTTTCTCAGCTTTGAAGTATATTGTACATAGTTTAACAGCACATGTAAAAAGTTTGTCCAAGGTTTTAAAGTACTTGTCTCCAAGAAAGCACAATTTAGAAGGTCCACACATTGCAATAAATGCATTTTAGGAAAAGATTAAATATAGTTTTCTCATCTATGTACTACTTTGTTAATATATTAACAGTACATGTAAAACGTTTGTCAGAGGTGGTAAAAAACTTTTCTACAAGCAAATAAAATGGAGATCTGGAAATTAACGACCACATTTCAATTTTGAAAAGAATTGGTAAAAAGAAGTTACAAAATAAAAATAAATGCTTTTTAAACAAATGTTTAATCAGGCTCTCACATCTATGAAACAGCACATGTAAAAAGATTGTCAGAGGTTTTAAAAGTACTTTTCTACAAGAAAATAAAATGTAGATCTGTAAATTCTCTTCTACATTTCAATTTTAAAAAAGAATAACATAAGTGTTAAAATGAAACTACAAGCATTAAAATACATGCTTCTTTGAGAAATGTTTAAACTTTATTTCCCATCTATTAATTTTCATGTTTTATTATTAATAGCCATTGTAAGACGATTAAAAGAAGTTGAAAAACATTCTTTACAAACTGAAACCCAAATTAGATAAAGAAATTAGTTTTTAAATTTCAATTTTAAATAGTATGAATAAATGCTAATATGAAGCTGAAAACATTGAAATAAATGCATTTTAGGAAAAGATTAAACATAGTTTTCTCATCTATGTACTTCTTTGTTAATATATTAACAGCACATGTCAAAAGGTTGTCAAAGGTTTTAAAAGTACTTGTCTCCAAGATAGCACAATGAGGATCTGTAAATTCTATATTTTCAATTTTTAAAAGATTCATATAAATGTCAAAATGAAACTACAAACATTAAAATACATGCTTTTATGAGAAATATTTAAGCTTGGTTTTACATCTATGAATTTTCATTTTAAATATTAATAACCATTGTAAAACTTTCAACAATGTTTAAAAATATAGTTTACAACCAGAAAAGAAAATGTAGATAAAGAAATACGCGTTTAGATTTCATTTTCAAAAAGTATAAATAAATACCAAAATGAAGGTCTACACATTGCAATAAATGCATTTTAGGAAAAGATTAAATATAGTTTTCTCATCTATGTACTACTTTGTTAATATATTAACAGTCCATGTTAAACGTTTGTCAGAGGTGGTTAAGCACTTTTCTTCAAGCAAATAAAATGGAGATCTGGAAATTCACGTCCACATTTCAATTTTGAAAAGATTTGGAAAAAGAAATTACAAACATAAAAATAAATGCTTTTTATAAAAATGTTTAAACATGCTTTCAGATCTATGAAACAGCACATGTAAAAAGTTTGTCAGAGGTTTTAAAAGTACTTTTGTACAAGAAAATTAAATGAAGATCCATAAATTCACTTCTACATTTCAATTTTAAAAAAGAATAACATAAAAGTTAAAATGAAACAACAAACATTAAAATACAGGCTTCTTTGAGAAATGTTCAAACTTTAGTTCCCATCTATGAATTTTCATGTTGAAGTATTAATACCCATTGTAAAACGTTTAAAAGAAGTTGAAAAATATACTTTACAACCTGAACACCAAATTAGATAAATAAATTCGTATTAAAATTTTAATTTTACAAAGTATGAATAAATGCTAATATGCAGCTGAAAACATTGAAAAAAATGCATTTGAGGAAAAGATAGTTTTTTCATTTATGAACTGTTGTTTATATAGAAACAGTACATGTAAAACTTTTGTCAGAGGTTCTAAAGTACTTTTCTACAAGAAATTAAAATGTAGATCTCGAAATTCACATCTAGATTTCAATATTAAAAAAGAAAGATATAAATGGTGAAATGAAACTACAAACATAAAATTAAATGCATTTATGACAAATGTTTAAACATCTATGAATTTTCATGTTTAAATGTTAAGACCACTTTTAAAAAGTTGAAAGAAGTAGAAAATGTACTTTACAAGCAGAAATCAAAATGTAGATAAAGAAATTCGCCTTTCAATTTCAATCTCAAACAGTATATGTAAATGCTAATATGAAGCTGCAAAACGTTGAAATAAATGTTTTTAGCAAAAGATTAAACATAGTTTTCTCAGCTTTGAAGTACATTGGACATAGTTTAACAGCACATGTAAAAAGTTTGTCAGAGGTTTTAAAAGTACTTTTGTACAAGAAAATTAAATGAAGATCCATAAATTCACTTCTACATTTCAATTTTAAAAAAGAATAACATAAAAGTTAAAATGAAACAACAAACATTAAAATACAGGCTTCTTTGAGAAATGTTCAAACTTTAGTTCCCATCTATGAATTTTCATGTTGAAGTATTAATACCCATTGTAAAACGTTTAAAAGAAGTTGAAAAATATACTTTACAACCTGAACACCAAATTAGATAAATAAATTCGTATTAAAATTTTAATTTTACAAAGTATGAATAAATGCTAATATGCAGCTGAAAACATTGAAAAAAATGCATTTGAGGAAAAGATAGTTTTTTCATTTATGAACTGTTGTTTATATAGAAACAGTACATGTAAAACTTTTGTCAGAGGTTCTAAAGTACTTTTCTACAAGAAATTAAAATGTAGATCTCGAAATTCACATCTAGATTTCAATATTAAAAAAGAAAGATATAAATGGTGAAATGAAACTACAAACATAAAATTAAATGCATTTATGACAAATGTTTAAACATCTATGAATTTTCATGTTTAAATGTTAAGACCACTTTTAAAAAGTTGAAAGAAGTAGAAAATGTACTTTACAAGCAGAAATCAAAATGTAGATAAAGAAATTCGCCTTTCAATTTCAATCTCAAACAGTATATGTAAATGCTAATATGAAGCTGCAAAACGTTGAAATAAATGTTTTTAGCAAAAGATTAAACATAGTTTTCTCAGCTTTGAAGTACATTGGACATAGTTTAACAGCACATGTAAAAAGTTTGTCCAAGGTTTTAAAAGTACTTGTCTCCAAGAAAGCACAATTTAGAAGGTCCACACATTGCAATAAATGCATTTTAGGAAAAGATTAAATATAGTTTTCTCATCTATGTACTACTTTGTTAATATATTAACAGTACATGTAAAACGTTTGTCAGAGGTGGTAAAAAACTTTTCTACAAGCAAATAAAATGGAGATCTGGAAATTAACGACCACATTTCAATTTTGAAAAGAATTGGTAAAAAGAAGTTACAAAATAAAAATAAATGCTTTTTAAACAAATGTTTAATCAGGCTCTCACATCTATGAAACAGCACATGTAAAAAGATTCTCAGAGGTTTTAAAAGTACTTTTCTACAAGAAAATAAAATGTAGATCTGTAAATTCTCTTCTACATTTCAATTTTAAAAAAGAATAACATAAGTTTTAAAATGAAACTACAAGCATTAAAATACATGCTTCTTTGAGAAATGTTTAAACTTTATTTCACATCTATTAATTTTCATGTTTTATTATTAATAGCCATTGTAAGACGATTAAAAGAAGTTGAAAAACATTCTTTACAAACTGAAACCCAAATTAGATAAAGAAATTCGTTCTTAAATTTCCATTTTAAATAGTATGAATAAATGCTAATATGAAGATGCAAAACGTTGAAATAAATGTTTTTATCAAAAGATTAAACATAGTTTTCTCAGCTTTGAAGTACATTGTACATAGTTTAACAGCACATGTAAAAAGTTTGTCCAAGGTTTTAAAAGTACATGTCTCCAAGAAAGCACAACTTAGATCTGTAAATTCACTTCTACACTTTCAATTTTTAAAAGATTCATATAAATGTTAAAATGAAACTACAAACATTAAAATACATGCTTTTATGAGAAATATTTAAGCTTGGTTTCACATCTATGAATTTTCATTTTAAATATTAATAACCTTTGTAAAACTTTCAACAAAGTTTACAAATGTAGTTTACAACCAGAAAAGAAAATGTAGATAAAGAAATACGCGTTTAGATTTCATTTTCAAAAAGTATAAATAAATACCAAAATGAAGGTCTACACATTGCAATAAATGCATTTTAGGAAAAGATTAAATATAGTTTTCTCATCTATGTACTACTTTGTTAATATATTAACAGTACATGTAAAACGTTTGTCAGAGGTGGTAAAGCACTTTTCTTCAAGCAAATAAAATGGAGATCTGGAAATTCACGTCCACATTTCAATTTTGAAAATAATTGGTAAAAAGAAATTACAAACATAAAAATAAATGCATTTTATAAAAATGTTTAAACATGCTTTCAGATCTATGAAACAGCAGATTTAAAAAGTTTGTCAGAGGTTTTAAAAGTACTTTTGTACAAGTAAATTAAATGAAGATCCATAAATTCACTTCTACATTTCAATTTTAAAAAAGAATAACATAAAAGTTAAAATGAAACAACAAACATTAAAATACAGGCTTCTTTGAGAAATGTTCAAACTTTAGTTCCCATCTATGAATTTTCATGTTGAAGTATTAATACCCATTGTAAAACGTTTAAAAGAAGTTGAAAAATATACTTTACAACCTGAACACCAAATTAGATAAATAAATTCGTATTAAAATTTTAATTTTACAAAGTATGAATAAATGCTAATATGCAGCTGAAAACATTGAAAAAAATGCATTTGAGGAAAAGATAGTTTTTTTCATTTATGAACTAAGTAGTTTATATAGAAACAGTACATGTAAAACTTTTGTCAGAGGTTCTAAAGTACTTTTCTACAAGAAATTAAAATGTAGATCTCGAAATTCACATCTAGATTTCAATATTAAAAAAGAAAGATATAAATGGTGAAATGAAACTACAAACATAAAATTAAATGCATTTATGACAAATGTTTAAACATCTATGAATTTTCATGTTTAAATGTTAAGACCACTTTTAAAAAGTTGAAAGAAGTAGAAAATGTACTTTACAAGCAGAAATCAAAATGTAGATAAAGAAATTCGCCTTTCAATTTCAATCTCAAACAGTATATGTAAATGCTAATATGAAGCTGCAAAACGTTGAAATAAATGTTTTTAGCAAAAGATTAAACATAGTTTTCTCAGCTTTGAAGTATATTGTACATAGTTTAACAGCACATGTAAAAAGTTTGTCCAAGGTTTTAAAGTACTTGTCTCCAAGAAAGCACAATTTAGAAGGTCCACACATTGCAATAAATGCATTTTAGGAAAAGATTAAATATAGTTTTCTCATCTATGTACTACTTTGTTAATATATTAACAGTACATGTAAAACGTTTGTCAGAGGTGGTAAAAAACTTTTCTACAAGCAAATAAAATGGAGATCTGGAAATTAACGACCACATTTCAATTTTGAAAAGAATTGGTAAAAAGAAGTTACAAAATAAAAATAAATGCTTTTTAAACAAATGTTTAATCAGGCTCTCACATCTATGAAACAGCACATGTAAAAAGATTGTCAGAGGTTTTAAAAGTACTTTTCTACAAGAAAATAAAATGTAGATCTGTAAATTCTCTTCTACATTTCAATTTTAAAAAAGAATAACATAAGTGTTAAAATGAAACTACAAGCATTAAAATACATGCTTCTTTGAGAAATGTTTAAACTTTATTTCCCATCTATTAATTTTCATGTTTTATTATTAATAGCCATTGTAAGACGATTAAAAGAAGTTGAAAAACATTCTTTACAAACTGAAACCCAAATTAGATAAAGAAATTAGTTTTTAAATTTCAATTTTAAATAGTATGAATAAATGCTAATATGAAGCTGAAAACATTGAAATAAATGCATTTTAGGAAAAGATTAAACATAGTTTTCTCATCTATGTACTTCTTTGTTAATATATTAACAGCACATGTCAAAAGGTTGTCAAAGGTTTTAAAAGTACTTGTCTCCAAGATAGCACAATGAGGATCTGTAAATTCTCTTCTATATTTTCAATTTTTAAAAGATTCATATAAATGTCAAAATGAAACTACAAACATTAAAATACATGCTTTTATGAGAAATATTTAAGCTTGGTTTTACATCTATGAATTTTCATTTTAAATATTAATAACCATTGTAAAACTTTCAACAATGTTTAAAAATATAGTTTACAACCAGAAAAGAAAATGTAGATAAAGAAATACGCGTTTAGATTTCATTTTCAAAAAGTATAAATAAATACCAAAATGAAGGTCTACACATTGCAATAAATGCATTTTAGGAAAAGATTAAATATAGTTTTCTCATCTATGTACTACTTTGTTAATATATTAACAGTCCATGTTAAACGTTTGTCAGAGGTGGTTAAGCACTTTTCTTCAAGCAAATAAAATGGAGATCTGGAAATTCACGTCCACATTTCAATTTTGAAAAGATTTGGAAAAAGAAATTACAAACATAAAAATAAATGCTTTTTATAAAAATGTTTAAACATGCTTTCAGATCTATGAAACAGCACATGTAAAAAGTTTGTCAGAGGTTTTAAAAGTACTTTTGTACAAGAAAATTAAATGAAGATCCATAAATTCACTTCTACATTTCAATTTTAAAAAAGAATAACATAAAAGTTAAAATGAAACAACAAACATTAAAATACAGGCTTCTTTGAGAAATGTTCAAACTTTAGTTCCCATCTATGAATTTTCATGTTGAAGTATTAATACCCATTGTAAAACGTTTAAAAGAAGTTGAAAAATATACTTTACAACCTGAACACCAAATTAGATAAATAAATTCGTATTAAAATTTTAATTTTACAAAGTATGAATAAATGCTAATATGCAGCTGAAAACATTGAAAAAAATGCATTTGAGGAAAAGATAGTTTTTTCATTTATGAACTGTTGTTTATATAGAAACAGTACATGTAAAACTTTTGTCAGAGGTTCTAAAGTACTTTTCTACAAGAAATTAAAATGTAGATCTCGAAATTCACATCTAGATTTCAATATTAAAAAAGAAAGATATAAATGGTGAAATGAAACTACAAACATAAAATTAAATGCATTTATGACAAATGTTTAAACATCTATGAATTTTCATGTTTAAATGTTAAGACCACTTTTAAAAAGTTGAAAGAAGTAGAAAATGTACTTTACAAGCAGAAATCAAAATGTAGATAAAGAAATTCGCCTTTCAATTTCAATCTCAAACAGTATATGTAAATGCTAATATGAAGCTGCAAAACGTTGAAATAAATGTTTTTAGCAAAAGATTAAACATAGTTTTCTCAGCTTTGAAGTACATTGGACATAGTTTAACAGCACATGTAAAAAGTTTGTCCAAGGTTTTAAAAGTACTTGTCTCCAAGAAAGCACAATTTAGAAGGTCCACACATTGCAATAAATGCATTTTAGGAAAAGATTAAATATAGTTTTCTCATCTATGTACTACTTTGTTAATATATTAACAGTACATGTAAAACGTTTGTCAGAGGTGGTAAAAAACTTTTCTACAAGCAAATAAAATGGAGATCTGGAAATTAACGACCACATTTCAATTTTGAAAAGAATTGGTAAAAAGAAGTTACAAAATAAAAATAAATGCTTTTTAAACAAATGTTTAATCAGGCTCTCACATCTATGAAACAGCACATGTAAAAAGATTCTCAGAGGTTTTAAAAGTACTTTTCTACAAGAAAATAAAATGTAGATCTGTAAATTCTCTTCTACATTTCAATTTTAAAAAAGAATAACATAAGTTTTAAAATGAAACTACAAGCATTAAAATACATGCTTCTTTGAGAAATGTTTAAACTTTATTTCACATCTATTAATTTTCATGTTTTATTATTAATAGCCATTGTAAGACGATTAAAAGAAGTTGAAAAACATTCTTTACAAACTGAAACCCAAATTAGATAAAGAAATTCGTTCTTAAATTTCCATTTTAAATAGTATGAATAAATGCTAATATGAAGATGCAAAACGTTGAAATAAATGTTTTTATCAAAAGATTAAACATAGTTTTCTCAGCTTTGAAGTACATTGTACATAGTTTAACAGCACATGTAAAAAGTTTGTCCAAGGTTTTAAAAGTACATGTCTCCAAGAAAGCACAACTTAGATCTGTAAATTCACTTCTACACTTTCAATTTTTAAAAGATTCATATAAATGTTAAAATGAAACTACAAACATTAAAATACATGCTTTTATGAGAAATATTTAAGCTTGGTTTCACATCTATGAATTTTCATTTTAAATATTAATAACCTTTGTAAAACTTTCAACAAAGTTTACAAATGTAGTTTACAACCAGAAAAGAAAATGTAGATAAAGAAATACGCGTTTAGATTTCATTTTCAAAAAGTATAAATAAATACCAAAATGAAGGTCTACACATTGCAATAAATGCATTTTAGGAAAAGATTAAATATAGTTTTCTCATCTATGTACTACTTTGTTAATATATTAACAGTACATGTAAAACGTTTGTCAGAGGTGGTAAAGCACTTTTCTTCAAGCAAATAAAATGGAGATCTGGAAATTCACGTCCACATTTCAATTTTGAAAATAATTGGTAAAAAGAAATTACAAACATAAAAATAAATGCATTTTATAAAAATGTTTAAACATGCTTTCAGATCTATGAAACAGCAGATTTAAAAAGTTTGTCAGAGGTTTTAAAAGTACTTTTGTACAAGAAAATTAAATGAAGATCCATAAATTCACTTCTACATTTCAATTTTAAAAAAGAATAACATAAAAGTTAAAATGAAACAACAAACATTAAAATACAGGCTTCTTTGAGAAATGTTCAAACTTTAGTTCCCATCTATGAATTTTCATGTTGAAGTATTAATACCCATTGTAAAACGTTTAAAAGAAGTTGAAAAATATACTTTACAACCTGAACACCAAATTAGATAAATAAATTCGTATTAAAATTTTAATTTTACAAAGTATGAATAAATGCTAATATGCAGCTGAAAACATTGAAAAAAATGCATTTGAGGAAAAGATAGTTTTTTTCATTTATGAACTAAGTAGTTTATATAGAAACAGTACATGTAAAACTTTTGTCAGAGGTTCTAAAGTACTTTTCTACAAGAAATTAAAATGTAGATCTCGAAATTCACATCTAGATTTCAATATTTAAAAAGAAAGATATAAATGGTGAAATGAAACTACAAACATAAAATTAAATGCATTTATGACAAATGTTTAAACATCTATGAATTTTCATGTTTAAATGTTAAGACCACTTTTAAAAAGTTGAAAGAAGTAGAAAATGTACTTTACAAGCAGAAATCAAAATGTAGATAAAGAAATTCGCCTTTCAATTTCAATCTCAAACAGTATATGTAAATGCTAATATGAAGCTGCAAAACGTTGAAATAAATGTTTTTAGCAAAAGATTAAACATAGTTTTCTCAGCTTTGAAGTATATTGTACATAGTTTAACAGCACATGTAAAAAGTTTGTCCAAGGTTTTAAAGTACTTGTCTCCAAGAAAGCACAATTTAGAAGGTCCACACATTGCAATAAATGCATTTTAGGAAAAGATTAAATATAGTTTTCTCATCTATGTACTACTTTGTTAATATATTAACAGTACATGTAAAACGTTTGTCAGAGGTGGTAAAAAACTTTTCTACAAGCAAATAAATTGAGATCTGGAAATTAACGACCACATTTCAATTTTGAAAAGAATTGGTAAAAAGAAGTTACAAAATAAAAATAAATGCTTTTTAAACAAATGTTTAATCAGGCTCTCACATCTATGAAACAGCACATGTAAAAAGATTGTCAGAGGTTTTAAAAGTACTTTTCTACAAGAAAATAAAATGTAGATCTGTAAATTCTCTTCTACATTTCAATTTTAAAAAAGAATAACATAAGTGTTAAAATGAAACTACAAGCATTAAAATACATGCTTCTTTGAGAAATGTTTAAACTTTATTTCCCATCTATTAATTTTCATGTTTTATTATTAATAGCCATTGTAAGACGATTAAAAGAAGTTGAAAAACATTCTTTACAAACTGAAACCCAAATTAGATAAAGAAATTAGTTTTTAAATTTCAATTTTAAATAGTATGAATAAATGCTAATATGAAGCTGAAAACATTGAAATAAATGCATTTTAGGAAAAGATTAAACATAGTTTTCTCATCTATGTACTTCTTTGTTAATATATTAACAGCACATGTCAAAAGGTTGTCAAAGGTTTTAAAAGTACTTGTCTCCAAGATAGCACAATGAGGATCTGTAAATTCTCTTCTATATTTTCAATTTTTAAAAGATTCATATAAATGTCAAAATGAAACTACAAACATTAAAATACATGCTTTTATGAGAAATATTTAAGCTTGGTTTTACATCTATGAATTTTCATTTTAAATATTAATAACCATTGTAAAACTTTCAACAATGTTTAAAAATATAGTTTACAACCAGAAAAGAAAATGTAGATAAAGAAATACGCGTTTAGATTTCATTTTCAAAAAGTATAAATAAATACCAAAATGAAGGTCTACACATTGCAATAAATGCATTTTAGGAAAAGATTAAATATAGTTTTCTCATCTATGTACTACTTTGTTAATATATTAACAGTCCATGTTAAACGTTTGTCAGAGGTGGTTAAGCACTTTTCTTCAAGCAAATAAAATGGAGATCTGGAAATTCACGTCCACATTTCAATTTTGAAAAGATTTGGAAAAAGAAATTACAAACATAAAAATAAATGCTTTTTATAAAAATGTTTAAACATGCTTTCAGATCTATGAAACAGCACATGTAAAAAGTTTGTCAGAGGTTTTAAAAGTACTTTTGTACAAGAAAATTAAATGAAGATCCATAAATTCACTTCTACATTTCAATTTTAAAAAAGAATAACATAAAAGTTAAAATGAAACAACAAACATTAAAATACAGGCTTCTTTGAGAAATGTTCAAACTTTAGTTCCCATCTATGAATTTTCATGTTGAAGTATTAATACCCATTGTAAAACGTTTAAAAGAAGTTGAAAAATATACTTTACAACCTGAACACCAAATTAGATAAATAAATTCGTATTAAAATTTTAATTTTACAAAGTATGAATAAATGCTAATATGCAGCTGAAAACATTGAAAAAAATGCATTTGAGGAAAAGATAGTTTTTTCATTTATGAACTGTTGTTTATATAGAAACAGTACATGTAAAACTTTTGTCAGAGGTTCTAAAGTACTTTTCTACAAGAAATTAAAATGTAGATCTCGAAATTCACATCTAGATTTCAATATTAAAAAAGAAAGATATAAATGGTGAAATGAAACTACAAACATAAAATTAAATGCATTTATGACAAATGTTTAAACATCTATGAATTTTCATGTTTAAATGTTAAGACCACTTTTAAAAAGTTGAAAGAAGTAGAAAATGTACTTTACAAGCAGAAATCAAAATGTAGATAAAGAAATTCGCCTTTCAATTTCAATCTCAAACAGTATATGTAAATGCTAATATGAAGCTGCAAAACGTTGAAATAAATGTTTTTAGCAAAAGATTAAACATAGTTTTCTCAGCTTTGAAGTACATTGGACATAGTTTAACAGCACATGTAAAAAGTTTGTCCAAGGTTTTAAAAGTACTTGTCTCCAAGAAAGCACAATTTAGAAGGTCCACACATTGCAATAAATGCATTTTAGGAAAAGATTAAATATAGTTTTCTCATCTATGTACTACTTTGTTAATATATTAACAGTACATGTAAAACGTTTGTCAGAGGTGGTAAAAAACTTTTCTACAAGCAAATAAAATGGAGATCTGGAAATTAACGACCACATTTCAATTTTGAAAAGAATTGGTAAAAAGAAGTTACAAAATAAAAATAAATGCTTTTTAAACAAATGTTTAATCAGGCTCTCACATCTATGAAACAGCACATGTAAAAAGATTCTCAGAGGTTTTAAAAGTACTTTTCTACAAGAAAATAAAATGTAGATCTGTAAATTCTCTTCTACATTTCAATTTTAAAAAAGAATAACATAAGTTTTAAAATGAAACTACAAGCATTAAAATACATGCTTCTTTGAGAAATGTTTAAACTTTATTTCACATCTATTAATTTTCATGTTTTATTATTAATAGCCATTGTAAGACGATTAAAAGAAGTTGAAAAACATTCTTTACAAACTGAAACCCAAATTAGATAAAGAAATTCGTTCTTAAATTTCCATTTTAAATAGTATGAATAAATGCTAATATGAAGATGCAAAACGTTGAAATAAATGTTTTTATCAAAAGATTAAACATAGTTTTCTCAGCTTTGAAGTACATTGTACATAGTTTAACAGCACATGTAAAAAGTTTGTCCAAGGTTTTAAAAGTACATGTCTCCAAGAAAGCACAACTTAGATCTGTAAATTCACTTCTACACTTTCAATTTTTAAAAGATTCATATAAATGTTAAAATGAAACTACAAACATTAAAATACATGCTTTTATGAGAAATATTTAAGCTTGGTTTCACATCTATGAATTTTCATTTTAAATATTAATAACCTTTGTAAAACTTTCAACAAAGTTTACAAATGTAGTTTACAACCAGAAAAGAAAATGTAGATAAAGAAATACGCGTTTAGATTTCATTTTCAAAAAGTATAAATAAATACCAAAATGAAGGTCTACACATTGCAATAAATGCATTTTAGGAAAAGATTAAATATAGTTTTCTCATCTATGTACTACTTTGTTAATATATTAACAGTACATGTAAAACGTTTGTCAGAGGTGGTAAAGCACTTTTCTTCAAGCAAATAAAATGGAGATCTGGAAATTCACGTCCACATTTCAATTTTGAAAATAATTGGTAAAAAGAAATTACAAACATAAAAATAAATGCATTTTATAAAAATGTTTAAACATGCTTTCAGATCTATGAAACAGCAGATTTAAAAAGTTTGTCAGAGGTTTTAAAAGTACTTTTGTACAAGAAAATTAAATGAAGATCCATAAATTCACTTCTACATTTCAATTTTAAAAAAGAATAACATAAAAGTTAAAATGAAACAACAAACATTAAAATACAGGCTTCTTTGAGAAATGTTCAAACTTTAGTTCCCATCTATGAATTTTCATGTTGAAGTATTAATACCCATTGTAAAACGTTTAAAAGAAGTTGAAAAATATACTTTACAACCTGAACACCAAATTAGATAAATAAATTCGTATTAAAATTTTAATTTTACAAAGTATGAATAAATGCTAATATGCAGCTGAAAACATTGAAAAAAATGCATTTGAGGAAAAGATAGTTTTTTTCATTTATGAACTAAGTAGTTTATATAGAAACAGTACATGTAAAACTTTTGTCAGAGGTTCTAAAGTACTTTTCTACAAGAAATTAAAATGTAGATCTCGAAATTCACATCTAGATTTCAATATTAAAAAAGAAAGATATAAATGGTGAAATGAAACTACAAACATAAAATTAAATGCATTTATGACAAATGTTTAAACATCTATGAATTTTCATGTTTAAATGTTAAGACCACTTTTAAAAAGTTGAAAGAAGTAGAAAATGTACTTTACAAGCAGAAATCAAAATGTAGATAAAGAAATTCGCCTTTCAATTTCAATCTCAAACAGTATATGTAAATGCTAATATGAAGCTGCAAAACGTTGAAATAAATGTTTTTAGCAAAAGATTAAACATAGTTTTCTCAGCTTTGAAGTATATTGTACATAGTTTAACAGCACATGTAAAAAGTTTGTCCAAGGTTTTAAAGTACTTGTCTCCAAGAAAGCACAATTTAGAAGGTCCACACATTGCAATAAATGCATTTTAGGAAAAGATTAAATATAGTTTTCTCATCTATGTACTACTTTGTTAATATATTAACAGTACATGTAAAACGTTTGTCAGAGGTGGTAAAAAACTTTTCTACAAGCAAATAAAATGGAGATCTGGAAATTAACGACCACATTTCAATTTTGAAAAGAATTGGTAAAAAGAAGTTACAAAATAAAAATAAATGCTTTTTAAACAAATGTTTAATCAGGCTCTCACATCTATGAAACAGCACATGTAAAAAGATTGTCAGAGGTTTTAAAAGTACTTTTCTACAAGAAAATAAAATGTAGATCTGTAAATTCTCTTCTACATTTCAATTTTAAAAAAGAATAACATAAGTGTTAAAATGAAACTACAAGCATTAAAATACATGCTTCTTTGAGAAATGTTTAAACTTTATTTCCCATCTATTAATTTTCATGTTTTCTTATTAATAGCCATTGTAAGACGATTAAAAGAAGTTGAAAAACATTCTTTACAAACTGAAACCCAAATTAGATAAAGAAATTAGTTTTTAAATTTCAATTTTAAATAGTATGAATAAATGCTAATATGAAGCTGAAAACATTGAAATAAATGCATTTTAGGAAAAGATTAAACATAGTTTTCTCATCTATGTACTTCTTTGTTAATATATTAACAGCACATGTCAAAAGGTTGTCAAAGGTTTTAAAAGTACTTGTCTCCAAGATAGCACAATGAGGATCTGTAAATTCTCTTCTATATTTTCAATTTTTAAAAGATTCATATAAATGTCAAAATGAAACTACAAACATTAAAATACATGCTTTTATGAGAAATATTTAAGCTTGGTTTTACATCTATGAATTTTCATTTTAAATATTAATAACCATTGTAAAACTTTCAACAATGTTTAAAAATATAGTTTACAACCAGAAAAGAAAATGTAGATAAAGAAATACGCGTTTAGATTTCATTTTCAAAAAGTATAAATAAATACCAAAATGAAGGTCTACACATTGCAATAAATGCATTTTAGGAAAAGATTAAATATAGTTTTCTCATCTATGTACTACTTTGTTAATATATTAACAGTCCATGTTAAACGTTTGTCAGAGGTGGTTAAGCACTTTTCTTCAAGCAAATAAAATGGAGATCTGGAAATTCACGTCCACATTTCAATTTTGAAAAGATTTGGAAAAAGAAATTACAAACATAAAAATAAATGCTTTTTATAAAAATGTTTAAACATGCTTTCAGATCTATGAAACAGCACATGTAAAAAGTTTGTCAGAGGTTTTAAAAGTACTTTTGTACAAGAAAATTAAATGAAGATCCATAAATTCACTTCTACATTTCAATTTTAAAAAAGAATAACATAAAAGTTAAAATGAAACAACAAACATTAAAATACAGGCTTCTTTGAGAAATGTTCAAACTTTAGTTCCCATCTATGAATTTTCATGTTGAAGTATTAATACCCATTGTAAAACGTTTAAAAGAAGTTGAAAAATATACTTTACAACCTGAACACCAAATTAGATAAATAAATTCGTATTAAAATTTTAATTTTACAAAGTATGAATAAATGCTAATATGCAGCTGAAAACATTGAAAAAAATGCATTTGAGGAAAAGATAGTTTTTTCATTTATGAACTGTTGTTTATATAGAAACAGTACATGTAAAACTTTTGTCAGAGGTTCTAAAGTACTTTTCTACAAGAAATTAAAATGTAGATCTCGAAATTCACATCTAGATTTCAATATTAAAAAAGAAAGATATAAATGGTGAAATGAAACTACAAACATAAAATTAAATGCATTTATGACAAATGTTTAAACATCTATGAATTTTCATGTTTAAATGTTAAGACCACTTTTAAAAAGTTGAAAGAAGTAGAAAATGTACTTTACAAGCAGAAATCAAAATGTAGATAAAGAAATTCGCCTTTCAATTTCAATCTCAAACAGTATATGTAAATGCTAATATGAAGCTGCAAAACGTTGAAATAAATGTTTTTAGCAAAAGATTAAACATAGTTTTCTCAGCTTTGAAGTACATTGGACATAGTTTAACAGCACATGTAAAAAGTTTGTCCAAGGTTTTAAAAGTACTTGTCTCCAAGAAAGCACAATTTAGAAGGTCCACACATTGCAATAAATGCATTTTAGGAAAAGATTAAATATAGTTTTCTCATCTATGTACTACTTTGTTAATATATTAACAGTACATGTAAAACGTTTGTCAGAGGTGGTAAAAAACTTTTCTACAAGCAAATAAAATGGAGATCTGGAAATTAACGACCACATTTCAATTTTGAAAAGAATTGGTAAAAAGAAGTTACAAAATAAAAATAAATGCTTTTTAAACAAATGTTTAATCAGGCTCTCACATCTATGAAACAGCACATGTAAAAAGATTCTCAGAGGTTTTAAAAGTACTTTTCTACAAGAAAATAAAATGTAGATCTGTAAATTCTCTTCTACATTTCAATTTTAAAAAAGAATAACATAAGTTTTAAAATGAAACTACAAGCATTAAAATACATGCTTCTTTGAGAAATGTTTAAACTTTATTTCACATCTATTAATTTTCATGTTTTATTATTAATAGCCATTGTAAGACGATTAAAAGAAGTTGAAAAACATTCTTTACAAACTGAAACCCAAATTAGATAAAGAAATTCGTTCTTAAATTTCCATTTTAAATAGTATGAATAAATGCTAATATGAAGATGCAAAACGTTGAAATAAATGTTTTTATCAAAAGATTAAACATAGTTTTCTCAGCTTTGAAGTACATTGTACATAGTTTAACAGCACATGTAAAAAGTTTGTCCAAGGTTTTAAAAGTACATGTCTCCAAGAAAGCACAACTTAGATCTGTAAATTCACTTCTACACTTTCAATTTTTAAAAGATTCATATAAATGTTAAAATGAAACTACAAACATTAAAATACATGCTTTTATGAGAAATATTTAAGCTTGGTTTCACATCTATGAATTTTCATTTTAAATATTAATAACCTTTGTAAAACTTTCAACAAAGTTTACAAATGTAGTTTACAACCAGAAAAGAAAATGTAGATAAAGAAATACGCGTTTAGATTTCATTTTCAAAAAGTATAAATAAATACCAAAATGAAGGTCTACACATTGCAATAAATGCATTTTAGGAAAAGATTAAATATAGTTTTCTCATCTATGTACTACTTTGTTAATATATTAACAGTACATGTAAAACGTTTGTCAGAGGTGGTAAAGCACTTTTCTTCAAGCAAATAAAATGGAGATCTGGAAATTCACGTCCACATTTCAATTTTGAAAATAATTGGTAAAAAGAAATTACAAACATAAAAATAAATGCATTTTATAAAAATGTTTAAACATGCTTTCAGATCTATGAAACAGCAGATTTAAAAAGTTTGTCAGAGGTTTTAAAAGTACTTTTGTACAAGAAAATTAAATGAAGATCCATAAATTCACTTCTACATTTCAATTTTAAAAAAGAATAACATAAAAGTTAAAATGAAACAACAAACATTAAAATACAGGCTTCTTTGAGAAATGTTCAAACTTTAGTTCCCATCTATGAATTTTCATGTTGAAGTATTAATACCCATTGTAAAACGTTTAAAAGAAGTTGAAAAATATACTTTACAACCTGAACACCAAATTAGATAAATAAATTCGTATTAAAATTTTAATTTTACAAAGTATGAATAAATGCTAATATGCAGCTGAAAACATTGAAAAAAATGCATTTGAGGAAAAGATAGTTTTTTTCATTTATGAACTAAGTAGTTTATATAGAAACAGTACATGTAAAACTTTTGTCAGAGGTTCTAAAGTACTTTTCTACAAGAAATTAAAATGTAGATCTCGAAATTCACATCTAGATTTCAATATTAAAAAAGAAAGATATAAATGGTGAAATGAAACTACAAACATAAAATTAAATGCATTTATGACAAATGTTTAAACATCTATGAATTTTCATGTTTAAATGTTAAGACCACTTTTAAAAAGTTGAAAGAAGTAGAAAATGTACTTTACAAGCAGAAATCAAAATGTAGATAAAGAAATTCGCCTTTCAATTTCAATCTCAAACAGTATATGTAAATGCTAATATGAAGCTGCAAAACGTTGAAATAAATGTTTTTAGCAAAAGATTAAACATAGTTTTCTCAGCTTTGAAGTATATTGTACATAGTTTAACAGCACATGTAAAAAGTTTGTCCAAGGTTTTAAAGTACTTGTCTCCAAGAAAGCACAATTTAGAAGGTCCACACATTGCAATAAATGCATTTTAGGAAAAGATTAAATATAGTTTTCTCATCTATGTACTACTTTGTTAATATATTAACAGTACATGTAAAACGTTTGTCAGAGGTGGTAAAAAACTTTTCTACAAGCAAATAAAATGGAGATCTGGAAATTAACGACCACATTTCAATTTTGAAAAGAATTGGTAAAAAGAAGTTACAAAATAAAAATAAATGCTTTTTAAACAAATGTTTAATCAGGCTCTCACATCTATGAAACAGCACATGTAAAAAGATTGTCAGAGGTTTTAAAAGTACTTTTCTACAAGAAAATAAAATGTAGATCTGTAAATTCTCTTCTACATTTCAATTTTAAAAAAGAATAACATAAGTGTTAAAATGAAACTACAAGCATTAAAATACATGCTTCTTTGAGAAATGTTTAAACTTTATTTCCCATCTATTAATTTTCATGTTTTATTATTAATAGCCATTGTAAGACGATTAAAAGAAGTTGAAAAACATTCTTTACAAACTGAAACCCAAATTAGATAAAGAAATTAGTTTTTAAATTTCAATTTTAAATAGTATGAATAAATGCTAATATGAAGCTGAAAACATTGAAATAAATGCATTTTAGGAAAAGATTAAACATAGTTTTCTCATCTATGTACTTCTTTGTTAATATATTAACAGCACATGTCAAAAGGTTGTCAAAGGTTTTAAAAGTACTTGTCTCCAAGATAGCACAATGAGGATCTGTAAATTCTCTTCTATATTTTCAATTTTTAAAAGATTCATATAAATGTCAAAATGAAACTACAAACATTAAAATACATGCTTTTATGAGAAATATTTAAGCTTGGTTTTACATCTATGAATTTTCATTTTAAATATTAATAACCATTGTAAAACTTTCAACAATGTTTAAAAATATAGTTTACAACCAGAAAAGAAAATGTAGATAAAGAAATACGCGTTTAGATTTCATTTTCAAAAAGTATAAATAAATACCAAAATGAAGGTCTACACATTGCAATAAATGCATTTTAGGAAAAGATTAAATATAGTTTTCTCATCTATGTACTACTTTGTTAATATATTAACAGTCCATGTTAAACGTTTGTCAGAGGTGGTTAAGCACTTTTCTTCAAGCAAATAAAATGGAGATCTGGAAATTCACGTCCACATTTCAATTTTGAAAAGATTTGGAAAAAGAAATTACAAACATAAAAATAAATGCTTTTTATAAAAATGTTTAAACATGCTTTCAGATCTATGAAACAGCACATGTAAAAAGTTTGTCAGAGGTTTTAAAAGTACTTTTGTACAAGAAAATTAAATGAAGATCCATAAATTCACTTCTACATTTCAATTTTAAAAAAGAATAACATAAAAGTTAAAATGAAACAACAAACATTAAAATACAGGCTTCTTTGAGAAATGTTCAAACTTTAGTTCCCATCTATGAATTTTCATGTTGAAGTATTAATACCCATTGTAAAACGTTTAAAAGAAGTTGAAAAATATACTTTACAACCTGAACACCAAATTAGATAAATAAATTCGTATTAAAATTTTAGTTTTACAAAGTATGAATAAATGCTAATATGCAGCTGAAAACATTGAAAAAAATGCATTTGAGGAAAAGATAGTTTTTTCATTTATGAACTGTTGTTTATATAGAAACAGTACATGTAAAACTTTTGTCAGAGGTTCTAAAGTACTTTTCTACAAGAAATTAAAATGTAGATCTCGAAATTCACATCTAGATTTCAATATTAAAAAAGAAAGATATAAATGGTGAAATGAAACTACAAACATAAAATTAAATGCATTTATGACAAATGTTTAAACATCTATGAATTTTCATGTTTAAATGTTAAGACCACTTTTAAAAAGTTGAAAGAAGTAGAAAATGTACTTTACAAGCAGAAATCAAAATGTAGATAAAGAAATTCGCCTTTCAATTTCAATCTCAAACAGTATATGTAAATGCTAATATGAAGCTGCAAAACGTTGAAATAAATGTTTTTAGCAAAAGATTAAACATAGTTTTCTCAGCTTTGAAGTACATTGGACATAGTTTAACAGCACATGTAAAAAGTTTGTCCAAGGTTTTAAAAGTACTTGTCTCCAAGAAAGCACAATTTAGAAGGTCCACACATTGCAATAAATGCATTTTAGGAAAAGATTAAATATAGTTTTCTCATCTATGTACTACTTTGTTAATATATTAACAGTACATGTAAAACGTTTGTCAGAGGTGGTAAAAAACTTTTCTACAAGCAAATAAAATGGAGATCTGGAAATTAACGACCACATTTCAATTTTGAAAAGAATTGGTAAAAAGAAGTTACAAAATAAAAATAAATGCTTTTTAAACAAATGTTTAATCAGGCTCTCACATCTATGAAACAGCACATGTAAAAAGATTCTCAGAGGTTTTAAAAGTACTTTTCTACAAGAAAATAAAATGTAGATCTGTAAATTCTCTTCTACATTTCAATTTTAAAAAAGAATAACATAAGTTTTAAAATGAAACTACAAGCATTAAAATACATGCTTCTTTGAGAAATGTTTAAACTTTATTTCACATCTATTAATTTTCATGTTTTATTATTAATAGCCATTGTAAGACGATTAAAAGAAGTTGAAAAACATTCTTTACAAACTGAAACCCAAATTAGATAAAGAAATTCGTTCTTAAATTTCCATTTTAAATAGTATGAATAAATGCTAATATGAAGATGCAAAACGTTGAAATAAATGTTTTTATCAAAAGATTAAACATAGTTTTCTCAGCTTTGAAGTACATTGTACATAGTTTAACAGCACATGTAAAAAGTTTGTCCAAGGTTTTAAAAGTACATGTCTCCAAGAAAGCACAACTTAGATCTGTAAATTCACTTCTACACTTTCAATTTTTAAAAGATTCATATAAATGTTAAAATGAAACTACAAACATTAAAATACATGCTTTTATGAGAAATATTTAAGCTTGGTTTCACATCTATGAATTTTCATTTTAAATATTAATAACCTTTGTAAAACTTTCAACAAAGTTTACAAATGTAGTTTACAACCAGAAAAGAAAATGTAGATAAAGAAATACGCGTTTAGATTTCATTTTCAAAAAGTATAAATAAATACCAAAATGAAGGTCTACACATTGCAATAAATGCATTTTAGGAAAAGATTAAATATAGTTTTCTCATCTATGTACTACTTTGTTAATATATTAACAGTACATGTAAAACGTTTGTCAGAGGTGGTAAAGCACTTTTCTTCAAGCAAATAAAATGGAGATCTGGAAATTCACGTCCACATTTCAATTTTGAAAATAATTGGTAAAAAGAAATTACAAACATAAAAATAAATGCATTTTATAAAAATGTTTAAACATGCTTTCAGATCTATGAAACAGCAGATTTAAAAAGTTTGTCAGAGGTTTTAAAAGTACTTTTGTACAAGAAAATTAAATGAAGATCCATAAATTCACTTCTACATTTCAATTTTAAAAAAGAATAACATAAAAGTTAAAATGAAACAACAAACATTAAAATACAGGCTTCTTTGAGAAATGTTCAAACTTTAGTTCCCATCTATGAATTTTCATGTTGAAGTATTAATACCCATTGTAAAACGTTTAAAAGAAGTTGAAAAATATACTTTACAACCTGAACACCAAATTAGATAAATAAATTCGTATTAAAATTTTAATTTTACAAAGTATGAATAAATGCTAATATGCAGCTGAAAACATTGAAAAAAATGCATTTGAGGAAAAGATAGTTTTTTTCATTTATGAACTAAGTAGTTTATATAGAAACAGTACATGTAAAACTTTTGTCAGAGGTTCTAAAGTACTTTTCTACAAGAAATTAAAATGTAGATCTCGAAATTCACATCTAGATTTCAATATTAAAAAAGAAAGATATAAATGGTGAAATGAAACTACAAACATAAAATTAAATGCATTTATGACAAATGTTTAAACATCTATGAATTTTCATGTTTAAATGTTAAGACCACTTTTAAAAAGTTGAAAGAAGTAGAAAATGTACTTTACAAGCAGAAATCAAAATGTAGATAAAGAAATTCGCCTTTCAATTTCAATCTCAAACAGTATATGTAAATGCTAATATGAAGCTGCAAAACGTTGAAATAAATGTTTTTAGCAAAAGATTAAACATAGTTTTCTCAGCTTTGAAGTATATTGTACATAGTTTAACAGCACATGTAAAAAGTTTGTCCAAGGTTTTAAAGTACTTGTCTCCAAGAAAGCACAATTTAGAAGGTCCACACATTGCAATAAATGCATTTTAGGAAAAGATTAAATATAGTTTTCTCATCTATGTACTACTTTGTTAATATATTAACAGTACATGTAAAACGTTTGTCAGAGGTGGTAAAAAACTTTTCTACAAGCAAATAAAATGGAGATCTGGAAATTAACGACCACATTTCAATTTTGAAAAGAATTGGTAAAAAGAAGTTACAAAATAAAAATAAATGCTTTTTAAACAAATGTTTAATCAGGCTCTCACATCTATGAAACAGCACATGTAAAAAGATTGTCAGAGGTTTTAAAAGTACTTTTCTACAAGAAAATAAAATGTAGATCTGTAAATTCTCTTCTACATTTCAATTTTAAAAAAGAATAACATAAGTGTTAAAATGAAACTACAAGCATTAAAATACATGCTTCTTTGAGAAATGTTTAAACTTTATTTCCCATCTATTAATTTTCATGTTTTATTATTAATAGCCATTGTAAGACGATTAAAAGAAGTTGAAAAACATTCTTTACAAACTGAAACCCAAATTAGATAAAGAAATTCGTTCTTAAATTTCCATTTTAAATAGTATGAATAAATGCTAATATGAAGATGCAAAACGTTGAAATAAATGTTTTTATCAAAAGATTAAACATAGTTTTCTCAGCTTTGAAGTACATTGTACATAGTTTAACAGCACATGTAAAAAGTTTGTCCAAGGTTTTAAAAGTACATGTCTCCAAGAAAGCACAACTTAGATCTGTAAATTCACTTCTACACTTTCAATTTTTAAAAGATTCATATAAATGTTAAAATGAAACTACAAACATTAAAATACATGCTTTTATGAGAAATATTTAAGCTTGGTTTCACATCTATGAATTTTCATTTTAAATATTAATAACCTTTGTAAAACTTTCAACAAAGTTTACAAATGTAGTTTACAACCAGAAAAGAAAATGTAGATAAAGAAATACGCGTTTAGATTTCATTTTCAAAAAGTATAAATAAATACCAAAATGAAGGTCTACACATTGCAATAAATGCATTTTAGGAAAAGATTAAATATAGTTTTCTCATCTATGTACTACTTTGTTAATATATTAACAGTACATGTAAAACGTTTGTCAGAGGTGGTAAAGCACTTTTCTTCAAGCAAATAAAATGGAGATCTGGAAATTCACGTCCACATTTCAATTTTGAAAATAATTGGTAAAAAGAAATTACAAACATAAAAATAAATGCATTTTATAAAAATGTTTAAACATGCTTTCAGATCTATGAAACAGCAGATTTAAAAAGTTTGTCAGAGGTTTTAAAAGTACTTTTGTACAAGAAAATTAAATGAAGATCCATAAATTCACTTCTACATTTCAATTTTAAAAAAGAATAACATAAAAGTTAAAATGAAACAACAAACATTAAAATACAGGCTTCTTTGAGAAATGTTCAAACTTTAGTTCCCATCTATGAATTTTCATGTTGAAGTATTAATACCCATTGTAAAACGTTTAAAAGAAGTTGAAAAATATACTTTACAACCTGAACACCAAATTAGATAAATAAATTCGTATTAAAATTTTAATTTTACAAAGTATGAATAAATGCTAATATGCAGCTGAAAACATTGAAAAAAATGCATTTGAGGAAAAGATAGTTTTTTTCATTTATGAACTAAGTTGTTTATATAGAAACAGTACATGTAAAACTTTTGTCAGAGGTTCTAAAGTACTTTTCTACAAGAAATTAAAATGTAGATCTCGAAATTCACATCTAGATTTCAATATTAAAAAAGAAAGATATAAATGGTGAAATGAAACTACAAACATAAAATTAAATGCATTTATGACAAATGTTTAAACATCTATGAATTTTCATGTTTAAATGTTAAGACCACTTTTAAAAAGTTGAAAGAAGTAGAAAATGTACTTTACAAGCAGAAATCAAAATGTAGATAAAGAAATTCGCCTTTCAATTTCAATCTCAAACAGTATATGTAAATGCTAATATGAAGCTGCAAAACGTTGAAATAAATGTTTTTAGCAAAAGATTAAACATAGTTTTCTCAGCTTTGAAGTATATTGTACATAGTTTAACAGCACATGTAAAAAGTTTGTCCAAGGTTTTAAAGTACTTGTCTCCAAGAAAGCACAATTTAGAAGGTCCACACATTGCAATAAATGCATTTTAGGAAAAGATTAAATATAGTTTTCTCATCTATGTACTACTTTGTTAATATATTAACAGTACATGTAAAACGTTTGTCAGAGGTGGTAAAAAACTTTTCTACAAGCAAATAAAATGGAGATCTGGAAATTAACGACCACATTTCAATTTTGAAAAGAATTGGTAAAAAGAAGTTACAAAATAAAAATAAATGCTTTTTAAACAAATGTTTAATCAGGCTCTCACATCTATGAAACAGCACATGTAAAAAGATTGTCAGAGGTTTTAAAAGTACTTTTCTACAAGAAAATAAAATGTAGATCTGTAAATTCTCTTCTACATTTCAATTTTAAAAAAGAATAACATAAGTGTTAAAATGAAACTACAAGCATTAAAATACATGCTTCTTTGAGAAATGTTTAAACTTTATTTCCCATCTATTAATTTTCATGTTTTATTATTAATAGCCATTGTAAGACGATTAAAAGAAGTTGAAAAACATTCTTTACAAACTGAAACCCAAATTAGATAAAGAAATTCGTTCTTAAATTTCCATTTTAAATAGTATGAATAAATGCTAATATGAAGATGCAAAACGTTGAAATAAATGTTTTTATCAAAAGATTAAACATAGTTTTCTCAGCTTTGAAGTACATTGTACATAGTTTAACAGCACATGTAAAAAGTTTGTCCAAGGTTTTAAAAGTACATGTCTCCAAGAAAGCACAACTTAGATCTGTAAATTCACTTCTACACTTTCAATTTTTAAAAGATTCATATAAATGTTAAAATGAAACTACAAACATTAAAATACATGCTTTTATGAGAAATATTTAAGCTTGGTTTCACATCTATGAATTTTCATTTTAAATATTAATAACCTTTGTAAAACTTTCAACAAAGTTTACAAATGTAGTTTACAACCAGAAAAGAAAATGTAGATAAAGAAATACGCGTTTAGATTTCATTTTCAAAAAGTATAAATAAATACCAAAATGAAGGTCTACACATTGCAATAAATGCATTTTAGGAAAAGATTAAATATAGTTTTCTCATCTATGTACTACTTTGTTAATATATTAACAGTACATGTAAAACGTTTGTCAGAGGTGGTAAAGCACTTTTCTTCAAGCAAATAAAATGGAGATCTGGAAATTCACGTCCACATTTCAATTTTGAAAATAATTGGTAAAAAGAAATTACAAACATAAAAATAAATGCATTTTATAAAAATGTTTAAACATGCTTTCAGATCTATGAAACAGCAGATTTAAAAAGTTTGTCAGAGGTTTTAAAAGTACTTTTGTACAAGAAAATTAAATGAAGATCCATAAATTCACTTCTACATTTCAATTTTAAAAAAGAATAACATAAAAGTTAAAATGAAACAACAAACATTAAAATACAGGCTTCTTTGAGAAATGTTCAAACTTTAGTTCCCATCTATGAATTTTCATGTTGAAGTATTAATACCCATTGTAAAACGTTTAAAAGAAGTTGAAAAATATACTTTACAACCTGAACACCAAATTAGATAAATAAATTCGTATTAAAATTTTAATTTTACAAAGTATGAATAAATGCTAATATGCAGCTGAAAACATTGAAAAAAATGCATTTGAGGAAAAGATAGTTTTTTTCATTTATGAACTAAGTTGTTTATATAGAAACAGTACATGTAAAACTTTTGTCAGAGGTTCTAAAGTACTTTTCTACAAGAAATTAAAATGTAGATCTCGAAATTCACATCTAGATTTCAATATTAAAAAAGAAAGATATAAATGGTGAAATGAAACTACAAACATAAAATTAAATGCATTTATGACAAATGTTTAAACATCTATGAATTTTCATGTTTAAATGTTAAGACCACTTTTAAAAAGTTGAAAGAAGTAGAAAATGTACTTTACAAGCAGAAATCAAAATGTAGATAAAGAAATTCGCCTTTCAATTTCAATCTCAAACAGTATATGTAAATGCTAATATGAAGCTGCAAAACGTTGAAATAAATGTTTTTAGCAAAAGATTAAACATAGTTTTCTCAGCTTTGAAGTATATTGTACATAGTTTAACAGCACATGTAAAAAGTTTGTCCAAGGTTTTAAAGTACTTGTCTCCAAGAAAGCACAATTTAGAAGGTCCACACATTGCAATAAATGCATTTTAGGAAAAGATTAAATATAGTTTTCTCATCTATGTACTACTTTGTTAATATATTAACAGTACATGTAAAACGTTTGTCAGAGGTGGTAAAAAACTTTTCTACAAGCAAATAAAATGGAGATCTGGAAATTAACGACCACATTTCAATTTTGAAAAGAATTGGTAAAAAGAAGTTACAAAATAAAAATAAATGCTTTTTAAACAAATGTTTAATCAGGCTCTCACATCTATGAAACAGCACATGTAAAAAGATTGTCAGAGGTTTTAAAAGTACTTTTCTACAAGAAAATAAAATGTAGATCTGTAAATTCTCTTCTACATTTCAATTTTAAAAAAGAATAACATAAGTGTTAAAATGAAACTACAAGCATTAAAATACATGCTTCTTTGAGAAATGTTTAAACTTTATTTCCCATCTATTAATTTTCATGTTTTATTATTAATAGCCATTGTAAGACGATTAAAAGAAGTTGAAAAACATTCTTTACAAACTGAAACCCAAATTAGATAAAGAAATTCGTTCTTAAATTTCCATTTTAAATAGTATGAATAAATGCTAATATGAAGATGCAAAACGTTGAAATAAATGTTTTTATCAAAAGATTAAACATAGTTTTCTCAGCTTTGAAGTACATTGTACATAGTTTAACAGCACATGTAAAAAGTTTGTCCAAGGTTTTAAAAGTACATGTCTCCAAGAAAGCACAACTTAGATCTGTAAATTCACTTCTACACTTTCAATTTTTAAAAGATTCATATAAATGTTAAAATGAAACTACAAACATTAAAATACATGCTTTTATGAGAAATATTTAAGCTTGGTTTCACATCTATGAATTTTCATTTTAAATATTAATAACCTTTGTAAAACTTTCAACAAAGTTTACAAATGTAGTTTACAACCAGAAAAGAAAATGTAGATAAAGAAATACGCGTTTAGATTTCATTTTCAAAAAGTATAAATAAATACCAAAATGAAGGTCTACACATTGCAATAAATGCATTTTAGGAAAAGATTAAATATAGTTTTCTCATCTATGTACTACTTTGTTAATATATTAACAGTACATGTAAAACGTTTGTCAGAGGTGGTAAAGCACTTTTCTTCAAGCAAATAAAATGGAGATCTGGAAATTCACGTCCACATTTCAATTTTGAAAAGATTTGGAAAAAGAAATTACAAACATAAAAATAAATGCTTTTTATAAAAATGTTTAAACATGCTTTCAGATCTATGAAACAACAGATTTAAAAAGTTTGTCAGAGGTTTTAAAAGTACTTTTCTACAAGAAAATTAAATGAAGATCCATAAATTCACTTCTACATTTCAATTTTAAAAAAGAATAACATAAATGTTAAAATGAAACAACAAACATTAAAATACAGGCTTCTTTGAGAAATGTTCAAACTTTAGTTCCCATCTATGAATTTTCATGTTGAAGTATTAATACCCATTGTAAAACGTTTAAAAGAAGTTGAAAAATATACTTTACAACCTGAACACCAAATTAGGTAAATAAATTCGTATTAAAATTTTAATTTTACAAAGTATGAATAAATGCTAATATGCAGCCGAAAACATTGAAAAAAATGCATTTGAGGAAAAGATAGTTTTTTCATTTATGAACTAAGTTGTTTATATAGAAACAGTACATGTAAAACTTTTGTCAGAGGTTCTAAAGTACTTTTCTACAAGAAATTAAAATGTAGATCTCGAAATTCACATCTAGATTTCAATATTAAAAAAGAAAGATATAAATGGTGAAATGAAACTACAAACATAAAATTAAATGCATTTATGACAAATGTTTAAACATCTATGAATTTTCATGTTTAAATGTTAAGACCACTTTTAAAAAGTTGAAAGAAGTAGAAAATGTACTTTACAAGCAGAAATCAAAATGTAGATAAAGAAATTCGCCTTTCAATTTCAATCTCAAACAGTATATGTAAATGCTAATATGAAGCTGCAAAACGTTGAAATAAATGTTTTTAGCAAAAGATTAAACATAGTTTTCTCAGCTTTGAAGTACATTGTACATAGTTTAACAGCACATGTAAAAAGTTTGTCCAAGGTTTTAAAAGTACATGTCTCCAAGAAAGCACAACTTAGATCTGTAAATTCACTTCTACACTTTCAATTTTTAAAAGATTCATATAAATGTTAAAATGAAACTACAAACATTAAAATACATGCTTTTATGAGAAATATTTAAGCTTGGTTTCACATCTATGAATTTTCATTTTAAATATTAATAACCTTTGTAAAACTTTCAACAAAGTTTACAAATGTAGTTTACAACCAGAAAAGAAAATGTAGATAAAGAAATACGCGTTTAGATTTCATTTTCAAAAAGTATAAATAAATACCAAAATGAAGGTCTACACATTGCAATAAATGCATTTTAGGAAAAGATTAAATATAGTTTTCTCATCTATGTACTACTTTGTTAATATATTAACAGTACATGTAAAACGTTTGTCAGAGGTGGTAAAGCACTTTTCTTCAAGCAAATAAAATGGAGATCTGGAAATTCACGTCCACATTTCAATTTTGAAAATAATTGGTAAAAAGAAATTACAAACATAAAAATAAATGCATTTTATAAAAATGTTTAAACATGCTTTCAGATCTATGAAACAGCAGATTTAAAAAGTTTGTCAGAGGTTTTAAAAGTACTTTTGTACAAGAAAATTAAATGAAGATCCATAAATTCACTTCTACATTTCAATTTTAAAAAAGAATAACATAAAAGTTAAAATGAAACAACAAACATTAAAATACAGGCTTCTTTGAGAAATGTTCAAACTTTAGTTCCCATCTATGAATTTTCATGTTGAAGTATTAATACCCATTGTAAAACGTTTAAAAGAAGTTGAAAAATATACTTTACAACCTGAACACCAAATTAGATAAATAAATTCGTATTAAAATTTTAATTTTACAAAGTATGAATAAATGCTAATATGCAGCTGAAAACATTGAAAAAAATGCATTTGAGGAAAAGATAGTTTTTTTCATTTATGAACTAAGTTGTTTATATAGAAACAGTACATGTAAAACTTTTGTCAGAGGTTCTAAAGTACTTTTCTACAAGAAATTAAAATGTAGATCTCGAAATTCACATCTAGATTTCAATATTAAAAAAGAAAGATATAAATGGTGAAATGAAACTACAAACATAAAATTAAATGCATTTATGACAAATGTTTAAACATCTATGAATTTTCATGTTTAAATGTTAAGACCACTTTTAAAAAGTTGAAAGAAGTAGAAAATGTACTTTACAAGCAGAAATCAAAATGTAGATAAAGAAATTCGCCTTTCAATTTCAATCTCAAACAGTATATGTAAATGCTAATATGAAGCTGCAAAACGTTGAAATAAATGTTTTTAGCAAAAGATTAAACATAGTTTTCTCAGCTTTGAAGTATATTGTACATAGTTTAACAGCACATGTAAAAAGTTTGTCCAAGGTTTTAAAGTACTTGTCTCCAAGAAAGCACAATTTAGAAGGTCCACACATTGCAATAAATGCATTTTAGGAAAAGATTAAATATAGTTTTCTCATCTATGTACTACTTTGTTAATATATTAACAGTACATGTAAAACGTTTGTCAGAGGTGGTAAAAAACTTTTCTACAAGCAAATAAAATGGAGATCTGGAAATTAACGACCACATTTCAATTTTGAAAAGAATTGGTAAAAAGAAGTTACAAAATAAAAATAAATGCTTTTTAAACAAATGTTTAATCAGGCTCTCACATCTATGAAACAGCACATGTAAAAAGATTGTCAGAGGTTTTAAAAGTACTTTTCTACAAGAAAATAAAATGTAGATCTGTAAATTCTCTTCTACATTTCAATTTTAAAAAAGAATAACATAAGTGTTAAAATGAAACTACAAGCATTAAAATACATGCTTCTTTGAGAAATGTTTAAACTTTATTTCCCATCTATTAATTTTCATGTTTTATTATTAATAGCCATTGTAAGACGATTAAAAGAAGTTGAAAAACATTCTTTACAAACTGAAACCCAAATTAGATAAAGAAATTAGTTTTTAAATTTCAATTTTAAATAGTATGAATAAATGCTAATATGAAGCTGAAAACATTGAAATAAATGCATTTTAGGAAAAGATTAAACATAGTTTTCTCATCTATGTACTTCTTTGTTAATATATTAACAGCACATGTCAAAAGGTTGTCAAAGGTTTTAAAAGTACTTGTCTCCAAGATAGCACAATGAGGATCTGTAAATTCTCTTCTATATTTTCAATTTTTAAAAGATTCATATAAATGTCAAAATGAAACTACAAACATTAAAATACATGCTTTTATGAGAAATATTTAAGCTTGGTTTTACATCTATGAATTTTCATTTTAAATATTAATAACCATTGTAAAACTTTCAACAATGTTTAAAAATATAGTTTACAACCAGAAAAGAAAATGTAGATAAAGAAATACGCGTTTAGATTTCATTTTCAAAAAGTATAAATAAATACCAAAATGAAGGTCTACACATTGCAATAAATGCATTTTAGGAAAAGATTAAATATAGTTTTCTCATCTATGTACTACTTTGTTAATATATTAACAGTCCATGTTAAACGTTTGTCAGAGGTGGTTAAGCACTTTTCTTCAAGCAAATAAAATGGAGATCTGGAAATTCACGTCCACATTTCAATTTTGAAAAGATTTGGAAAAAGAAATTACAAACATAAAAATAAATGCTTTTTATAAAAATGTTTAAACATGCTTTCAGATCTATGAAACAGCACATGTAAAAAGTTTGTCAGAGGTTTTAAAAGTACTTTTGTACAAGAAAATTAAATGAAGATCCATAAATTCACTTCTACATTTCAATTTTAAAAAAGAATAACATAAAAGTTAAAATGAAACAACAAACATTAAAATACAGGCTTCTTTGAGAAATGTTCAAACTTTAGTTCCCATCTATGAATTTTCATGTTGAAGTATTAATACCCATTGTAAAACGTTTAAAAGAAGTTGAAAAATATACTTTACAACCTGAACACCAAATTAGATAAATAAATTCGTATTAAAATTTTAATTTTACAAAGTATGAATAAATGCTAATATGCAGCTGAAAACATTGAAAAAAATGCATTTGAGGAAAAGATAGTTTTTTCATTTATGAACTGTTGTTTATATAGAAACAGTACATGTAAAACTTTTGTCAGAGGTTCTAAAGTACTTTTCTACAAGAAATTAAAATGTAGATCTCGAAATTCACATCTAGATTTCAATATTAAAAAAGAAAGATATAAATGGTGAAATGAAACTACAAACATAAAATTAAATGCATTTATGACAAATGTTTAAACATCTATGAATTTTCATGTTTAAATGTTAAGACCACTTTTAAAAAGTTGAAAGAAGTAGAAAATGTACTTTACAAGCAGAAATCAAAATGTAGATAAAGAAATTCGCCTTTCAATTTCAATCTCAAACAGTATATGTAAATGCTAATATGAAGCTGCAAAACGTTGAAATAAATGTTTTTAGCAAAAGATTAAACATAGTTTTCTCAGCTTTGAAGTACATTGGACATAGTTTAACAGCACATGTAAAAAGTTTGTCCAAGGTTTTAAAAGTACTTGTCTCCAAGAAAGCACAATTTAGAAGGTCCACACATTGCAATAAATGCATTTTAGGAAAAGATTAAATATAGTTTTCTCATCTATGTACTACTTTGTTAATATATTAACAGTACATGTAAAACGTTTGTCAGAGGTGGTAAAAAACTTTTCTACAAGCAAATAAAATGGAGATCTGGAAATTAACGACCACATTTCAATTTTGAAAAGAATTGGTAAAAAGAAGTTACAAAATAAAAATAAATGCTTTTTAAACAAATGTTTAATCAGGCTCTCACATCTATGAAACAGCACATGTAAAAAGATTCTCAGAGGTTTTAAAAGTACTTTTCTACAAGAAAATAAAATGTAGATCTGTAAATTCTCTTCTACATTTCAATTTTAAAAAAGAATAACATAAGTTTTAAAATGAAACTACAAGCATTAAAATACATGCTTCTTTGAGAAATGTTTAAACTTTATTTCACATCTATTAATTTTCATGCTTTATTATTAATAGCCATTGTAAGACGATTAAAAGAAGTTGAAAAACATTCTTTACAAACTGAAACCCAAATTAGATAAAGAAATTCGTTCTTAAATTTCCATTTTAAATAGTATGAATAAATGCTAATATGAAGATGCAAAACGTTGAAATAAATGTTTTTATCAAAAGATTAAACATAGTTTTCTCAGCTTTGAAGTACATTGTACATAGTTTAACAGCACATGTAAAAAGTTTGTCCAAGGTTTTAAAAGTACATGTCTCCAAGAAAGCACAACTTAGATCTGTAAATTCACTTCTACACTTTCAATTTTTAAAAGATTCATATAAATGTTAAAATGAAACTACAAACATTAAAATACATGCTTTTATGAGAAATATTTAAGCTTGGTTTCACATCTATGAATTTTCATTTTAAATATTAATAACCTTTGTAAAACTTTCAACAAAGTTTACAAATGTAGTTTACAACCAGAAAAGAAAATGTAGATAAAGAAATACGCGTTTAGATTTCATTTTCAAAAAGTATAAATAAATACCAAAATGAAGGTCTACACATTGCAATAAATGCATTTTAGGAAAAGATTAAATATAGTTTTCTCATCTATGTACTACTTTGTTAATATATTAACAGTACATGTAAAACGTTTGTCAGAGGTGGTAAAGCACTTTTCTTCAAGCAAATAAAATGGAGATCTGGAAATTCACGTCCACATTTCAATTTTGAAAATAATTGGTAAAAAGAAATTACAAACATAAAAATAAATGCATTTTATAAAAATGTTTAAACATGCTTTCAGATCTATGAAACAGCAGATTTAAAAAGTTTGTCAGAGGTTTTAAAAGTACTTTTGTACAAGAAAATTAAATGAAGATCCATAAATTCACTTCTACATTTCAATTTTAAAAAAGAATAACATAAAAGTTAAAATGAAACAACAAACATTAAAATACAGGCTTCTTTGAGAAATGTTCAAACTTTAGTTCCCATCTATGAATTTTCATGTTGAAGTATTAATACCCATTGTAAAACGTTTAAAAGAAGTTGAAAAATATACTTTACAACCTGAACACCAAATTAGATAAATAAATTCGTATTAAAATTTTAATTTTACAAAGTATGAATAAATGCTAATATGCAGCTGAAAACATTGAAAAAAATGCATTTGAGGAAAAGATAGTTTTTTTCATTTATGAACTAAGTAGTTTATATAGAAACAGTACATGTAAAACTTTTGTCAGAGGTTCTAAAGTACTTTTCTACAAGAAATTAAAATGTAGATCTCGAAATTCACATCTAGATTTCAATATTAAAAAAGAAAGATATAAATGGTGAAATGAAACTACAAACATAAAATTAAATGCATTTATGACAAATGTTTAAACATCTATGAATTTTCATGTTTAAATGTTAAGACCACTTTTAAAAAGTTGAAAGAAGTAGAAAATGTACTTTACAAGCAGAAATCAAAATGTAGATAAAGAAATTCGCCTTTCAATTTCAATCTCAAACAGTATATGTAAATGCTAATATGAAGCTGCAAAACGTTGAAATAAATGTTTTTAGCAAAAGATTAAACATAGTTTTCTCAGCTTTGAAGTATATTGTACATAGTTTAACAGCACATGTAAAAAGTTTGTCCAAGGTTTTAAAGTACTTGTCTCCAAGAAAGCACAATTTAGAAGGTCCACACATTGCAATAAATGCATTTTAGGAAAAGATTAAATATAGTTTTCTCATCTATGTACTACTTTGTTAATATATTAACAGTACATGTAAAACGTTTGTCAGAGGTGGTAAAAAACTTTTCTACAAGCAAATAAAATGGAGATCTGGAAATTAACGACCACATTTCAATTTTGAAAAGAATTGGTAAAAAGAAGTTACAAAATAAAAATAAATGCTTTTTAAACAAATGTTTAATCAGGCTCTCACATCTATGAAACAGCACATGTAAAAAGATTGTCAGAGGTTTTAAAAGTACTTTTCTACAAGAAAATAAAATGTAGATCTGTAAATTCTCTTCTACATTTCAATTTTAAAAAAGAATAACATAAGTGTTAAAATGAAACTACAAGCATTAAAATACATGCTTCTTTGAGAAATGTTTAAACTTTATTTCCCATCTATTAATTTTCATGTTTTATTATTAATAGCCATTGTAAGACGATTAAAAGAAGTTGAAAAACATTCTTTACAAACTGAAACCCAAATTAGATAAAGAAATTCGTTCTTAAATTTCCATTTTAAATAGTATGAATAAATGCTAATATGAAGATGCAAAACGTTGAAATAAATGTTTTTATCAAAAGATTAAACATAGTTTTCTCAGCTTTGAAGTACATTGTACATAGTTTAACAGCACATGTAAAAAGTTTGTCCAAGGTTTTAAAAGTACATGTCTCCAAGAAAGCACAACTTAGATCTGTAAATTCACTTCTACACTTTCAATTTTTAAAAGATTCATATAAATGTTAAAATGAAACTACAAACATTAAAATACATGCTTTTATGAGAAATATTTAAGCTTGGTTTCACATCTATGAATTTTCATTTTAAATATTAATAACCTTTGTAAAACTTTCAACAAAGTTTACAAATTTAGTTTACAACCAGAAAAGAAAATGTAGATAAAGAAATACGCGTTTAGATTTCATTTTCAAAAAGTATAAATAAATACCAAAATGAAGGTCTACACATTGCAATAAATGCATTTTAGGAAAAGATTAAATATAGTTTTCTCATCTATGTACTACTTTGTTAATATATTAACAGTACATGTAAAACGTTTGTCAGAGGTGGTAAAGCACTTTTCTTCAAGCAAATAAAATGGAGATCTGGAAATTCACGTCCACATTTCAATTTTGAAAATAATTGGTAAAAAGAAATTACAAACATAAAAATAAATGCATTTTATAAAAATGTTTAAACATGCTTTCAGATCTATGAAACAGCAGATTTAAAAAGTTTGTCAGAGGTTTTAAAAGTACTTTTCTACAAGAAAATTAAATGAAGATCCATAAATTCACTTCTACATTTCAATTTTAAAAAAGAATAACATAAAAGTTAAAATGAAACAACAAACATTAAAATGCAGGCTTCTTTGAGAAATGTTCAAACTTTAGTTCCCATCTATGAATTTTCATGTTGAAGTATTAATACCCATTGTAAAACGTTTAAAAGAAGTTGAAAAATATACTTTACAACCTGAACACCAAATTAGATAAATAAATTCGTATTAAAATTTTAATTTTACAAAGTATGAATAAATGCTAATATGCAGCTGAAAACATTGAAAAAAATGCATTTGAGGAAAAGATAGTTTTTTTCATTTATGAACTAAGTTGTTTATATAGAAACAGTACATGTAAAACTTTTGTCAGAGGTTCTAAAGTACTTTTCTACAAGAAATTAAAATGTAGATCTCGAAATTCACATCTAGATTTCAATATTAAAAAAGAAAGATATAAATGGTGAAATGAAACTACAAACATAAAATTAAATGCATTTATGACAAATGTTTAAACATCTATGAATTTTCATGTTTAAATGTTAAGACCACTTTTAAAAAGTTGAAAGAAGTAGAAAATGTACTTTACAAGCAGAAATCAAAATGTAGATAAAGAAATTCGCCTTTCAATTTCAATCTCAAACAGTATATGTAAATGCTAATATGAAGCTGCAAAACGTTGAAATAAATGTTTTTAGCAAAAGATTAAACATAGTTTTCTCAGCTTTGAAGTATATTGTACATAGTTTAACAGCACATGTAAAAAGTTTGTCCAAGGTTTTAAAGTACTTGTCTCCAAGAAAGCACAATTTAGAAGGTCCACACATTGCAATAAATGCATTTTAGGAAAAGATTAAATATAGTTTTCTCATCTATGTACTACTTTGTTAATATATTAACAGTACATGTAAAACGTTTGTCAGAGGTGGTAAAAAACTTTTCTACAAGCAAATAAAATGGAGATCTGGAAATTAACGACCACATTTCAATTTTGAAAAGAATTGGTAAAAAGAAGTTACAAAATAAAAATAAATGCTTTTTAAACAAATGTTTAATCAGGCTCTCACATCTATGAAACAGCACATGTAAAAAGATTGTCAGAGGTTTTAAAAGTACTTTTCTACAAGAAAATAAAATGTAGATCTGTAAATTCTCTTCTACATTTCAATTTTAAAAAAGAATAACATAAGTGTTAAAATGAAACTACAAGCATTAAAATACATGCTTCTTTGAGAAATGTTTAAACTTTATTTCCCATCTATTAATTTTCATGTTTTATTATTAATAGCCATTGTAAGACGATTAAAAGAAGTTGAAAAACATTCTTTACAAACTGAAACCCAAATTAGATAAAGAAATTAGTTTTTAAATTTCAATTTTAAATAGTATGAATAAATGCTAATATGAAGCTGAAAACATTGAAATAAATGCATTTTAGGAAAAGATTAAACATAGTTTTCTCATCTATGTACTTCTTTGTTAATATATTAACAGCACATGTCAAAAGGTTGTCAAAGGTTTTAAAAGTACTTGTCTCCAAGATAGCACAATGAGGATCTGTAAATTCTCTTCTATATTTTCAATTTTTAAAAGATTCATATAAATGTCAAAATGAAACTACAAACATTAAAATACATGCTTTTATGAGAAATATTTAAGCTTGGTTTTACATCTATGAATTTTCATTTTAAATATTAATAACCATTGTAAAACTTTCAACAATGTTTAAAAATATAGTTTACAACCAGAAAAGAAAATGTAGATAAAGAAATACGCGTTTAGATTTCATTTTCAAAAAGTATAAATAAATACCAAAATGAAGGTCTACACATTGCAATAAATGCATTTTAGGAAAAGATTAAATATAGTTTTCTCATCTATGTACTACTTTGTTAATATATTAACAGTCCATGTTAAACGTTTGTCAGAGGTGGTTAAGCACTTTTCTTCAAGCAAATAAAATGGAGATCTGGAAATTCACGTCCACATTTCAATTTTGAAAAGATTTGGAAAAAGAAATTACAAACATAAAAATAAATGCTTTTTATAAAAATGTTTAAACATGCTTTCAGATCTATGAAACAGCACATGTAAAAAGTTTGTCAGAGGTTTTAAAAGTACTTTTGTACAAGAAAATTAAATGAAGATCCATAAATTCACTTCTACATTTCAATTTTAAAAAAGAATAACATAAAAGTTAAAATGAAACAACAAACATTAAAATACAGGCTTCTTTGAGAAATGTTCAAACTTTAGTTCCCATCTATGAATTTTCATGTTGAAGTATTAATACCCATTGTAAAACGTTTAAAAGAAGTTGAAAAATATACTTTACAACCTGAACACCAAATTAGATAAATAAATTCGTATTAAAATTTTAATTTTACAAAGTATGAATAAATGCTAATATGCAGCTGAAAACATTGAAAAAAATGCATTTGAGGAAAAGATAGTTTTTTCATTTATGAACTGTTGTTTATATAGAAACAGTACATGTAAAACTTTTGTCAGAGGTTCTAAAGTACTTTTCTACAAGAAATTAAAATGTAGATCTCGAAATTCACATCTAGATTTCAATATTAAAAAAGAAAGATATAAATGGTGAAATGAAACTACAAACATAAAATTAAATGCATTTATGACAAATGTTTAAACATCTATGAATTTTCATGTTTAAATGTTAAGACCACTTTTAAAAAGTTGAAAGAAGTAGAAAATGTACTTTACAAGCAGAAATCAAAATGTAGATAAAGAAATTCGCCTTTCAATTTCAATCTCAAACAGTATATGTAAATGCTAATATGAAGCTGCAAAACGTTGAAATAAATGTTTTTAGCAAAAGATTAAACATAGTTTTCTCAGCTTTGAAGTACATTGGACATAGTTTAACAGCACATGTAAAAAGTTTGTCCAAGGTTTTAAAAGTACTTGTCTCCAAGAAAGCACAATTTAGAAGGTCCACACATTGCAATAAATGCATTTTAGGAAAAGATTAAATATAGTTTTCTCATCTATGTACTACTTTGTTAATATATTAACAGTACATGTAAAACGTTTGTCAGAGGTGGTAAAAAACTTTTCTACAAGCAAATAAAATGGAGATCTGGAAATTAACGACCACATTTCAATTTTGAAAAGAATTGGTAAAAAGAAGTTACAAAATAAAAATAAATGCTTTTTAAACAAATGTTTAATCAGGCTCTCACATCTATGAAACAGCACATGTAAAAAGATTCTCAGAGGTTTTAAAAGTACTTTTCTACAAGAAAATAAAATGTAGATCTGTAAATTCTCTTCTACATTTCAATTTTAAAAAAGAATAACATAAGTTTTAAAATGAAACTACAAGCATTAAAATACATGCTTCTTTGAGAAATGTTTAAACTTTATTTCACATCTATTAATTTTCATGCTTTATTATTAATAGCCATTGTAAGACGATTAAAAGAAGTTGAAAAACATTCTTTACAAACTGAAACCCAAATTAGATAAAGAAATTCGTTCTTAAATTTCCATTTTAAATAGTATGAATAAATGCTAATATGAAGATGCAAAACGTTGAAATAAATGTTTTTATCAAAAGATTAAACATAGTTTTCTCAGCTTTGAAGTACATTGTACATAGTTTAACAGCACATGTAAAAAGTTTGTCCAAGGTTTTAAAAGTACATGTCTCCAAGAAAGCACAACTTAGATCTGTAAATTCACTTCTACACTTTCAATTTTTAAAAGATTCATATAAATGTTAAAATGAAACTACAAACATTAAAATACATGCTTTTATGAGAAATATTTAAGCTTGGTTTCACATCTATGAATTTTCATTTTAAATATTAATAACCTTTGTAAAACTTTCAACAAAGTTTACAAATGTAGTTTACAACCAGAAAAGAAAATGTAGATAAAGAAATACGCGTTTAGATTTCATTTTCAAAAAGTATAAATAAATACCAAAATGAAGGTCTACACATTGCAATAAATGCATTTTAGGAAAAGATTAAATATAGTTTTCTCATCTATGTACTACTTTGTTAATATATTAACAGTACATGTAAAACGTTTGTCAGAGGTGGTAAAGCACTTTTCTTCAAGCAAATAAAATGGAGATCTGGAAATTCACGTCCACATTTCAATTTTGAAAATAATTGGTAAAAAGAAATTACAAACATAAAAATAAATGCATTTTATAAAAATGTTTAAACATGCTTTCAGATCTATGAAACAGCAGATTTAAAAAGTTTGTCAGAGGTTTTAAAAGTACTTTTGTACAAGAAAATTAAATGAAGATCCATAAATTCACTTCTACATTTCAATTTTAAAAAAGAATAACATAAAAGTTAAAATGAAACAACAAACATTAAAATACAGGCTTCTTTGAGAAATGTTCAAACTTTAGTTCCCATCTATGAATTTTCATGTTGAAGTATTAATACCCATTGTAAAACGTTTAAAAGAAGTTGAAAAATATACTTTACAACCTGAACACCAAATTAGATAAATAAATTCGTATTAAAATTTTAATTTTACAAAGTATGAATAAATGCTAATATGCAGCTGAAAACATTGAAAAAAATGCATTTGAGGAAAAGATAGTTTTTTTCATTTATGAACTAAGTAGTTTATATAGAAACAGTACATGTAAAACTTTTGTCAGAGGTTCTAAAGTACTTTTCTACAAGAAATTAAAATGTAGATCTCGAAATTCACATCTAGATTTCAATATTAAAAAAGAAAGATATAAATGGTGAAATGAAACTACAAACATAAAATTAAATGCATTTATGACAAATGTTTAAACATCTATGAATTTTCATGTTTAAATGTTAAGACCACTTTTAAAAAGTTGAAAGAAGTAGAAAATGTACTTTACAAGCAGAAATCAAAATGTAGATAAAGAAATTCGCCTTTCAATTTCAATCTCAAACAGTATATGTAAATGCTAATATGAAGCTGCAAAACGTTGAAATAAATGTTTTTAGCAAAAGATTAAACATAGTTTTCTCAGCTTTGAAGTATATTGTACATAGTTTAACAGCACATGTAAAAAGTTTGTCCAAGGTTTTAAAGTACTTGTCTCCAAGAAAGCACAATTTAGAAGGTCCACACATTGCAATAAATGCATTTTAGGAAAAGATTAAATATAGTTTTCTCATCTATGTACTACTTTGTTAATATATTAACAGTACATGTAAAACGTTTGTCAGAGGTGGTAAAAAACTTTTCTACAAGCAAATAAAATGGAGATCTGGAAATTAACGACCACATTTCAATTTTGAAAAGAATTGGTAAAAAGAAGTTACAAAATAAAAATAAATGCTTTTTAAACAAATGTTTAATCAGGCTCTCACATCTATGAAACAGCACATGTAAAAAGATTGTCAGAGGTTTTAAAAGTACTTTTCTACAAGAAAATAAAATGTAGATCTGTAAATTCTCTTCTACATTTCAATTTTAAAAAAGAATAACATAAGTGTTAAAATGAAACTACAAGCATTAAAATACATGCTTCTTTGAGAAATGTTTAAACTTTATTTCCCATCTATTAATTTTCATGTTTTATTATTAATAGCCATTGTAAGACGATTAAAAGAAGTTGAAAAACATTCTTTACAAACTGAAACCCAAATTAGATAAAGAAATTCGTTCTTAAATTTCCATTTTAAATAGTATGAATAAATGCTAATATGAAGATGCAAAACGTTGAAATAAATGTTTTTATCAAAAGATTAAACATAGTTTTCTCAGCTTTGAAGTACATTGTACATAGTTTAACAGCACATGTAAAAAGTTTGTCCAAGGTTTTAAAAGTACATGTCTCCAAGAAAGCACAACTTAGATCTGTAAATTCACTTCTACACTTTCAATTTTTAAAAGATTCATATAAATGTTAAAATGAAACTACAAACATTAAAATACATGCTTTTATGAGAAATATTTAAGCTTGGTTTCACATCTATGAATTTTCATTTTAAATATTAATAACCTTTGTAAAACTTTCAACAAAGTTTACAAATGTAGTTTACAACCAGAAAAGAAAATGTAGATAAAGAAATACGCGTTTAGATTTCATTTTCAAAAAGTATAAATAAATACCAAAATGAAGGTCTACACATTGCAATAAATGCATTTTAGGAAAAGATTAAATATAGTTTTCTCATCTATGTACTACTTTGTTAATATATTAACAGTCCATGTTAAACGTTTGTCAGAGGTGGTTAAGCACTTTTCTTCAAGCAAATAAAATGGAGATCTGGAAATTCACGTCCACATTTCAATTTTGAAAAGAATTGGTAAAAAGAAGTTACAAAATAAAAATAAATGCTTTTTAAACAAATGTTTAATCAGGCTCTCACATCTATGAAACAGCACATGTAAAAAGATTGTCAGAGGTTTTAAAAGTACTTTTCTACAAGAAAATAAAATGTAGATCTGTAAATTCTCTTCTACATTTCAATTTTAAAAAAGAATAACATAAGTGTTAAAATGAAACTACAAGCATTAAAATACATGCTTCTTTGAGAAATGTTTAAACTTTATTTCCCATCTATTAATTTTCATGTTTTATTATTAATAGCCATTGTAAGACGATTAAAAGAAGTTGAAAAACATTCTTTACAAACTGAAACCCAAATTAGATAAAGAAATTCGTTCTTAAATTTCCATTTTAAATAGTATGAATAAATGCTAATATGAAGATGCAAAACGTTGAAATAAATGTTTTTATCAAAAGATTAAACATAGTTTTCTCAGCTTTGAAGTACATTGTACATAGTTTAACAGCACATGTAAAAAGTTTGTCCAAGGTTTTAAAAGTACATGTCTCCAAGAAAGCACAACTTAGATCTGTAAATTCACTTCTACACTTTCAATTTTTAAAAGATTCATATAAATGTTAAAATGAAACTACAAACATTAAAATACATGCTTTTATGAGAAATATTTAAGCTTGGTTTCACATCTATGAATTTTCATTTTAAATATTAATAACCTTTGTAAAACTTTCAACAAAGTTTACAAATTTAGTTTACAACCAGAAAAGAAAATGTAGATAAAGAAATACGCGTTTAGATTTCATTTTCAAAAAGTATAAATAAATACCAAAATGAAGGTCTACACATTGCAATAAATGCATTTTAGGAAAAGATTAAATATAGTTTTCTCATCTATGTACTACTTTGTTAATATATTAACAGTACATGTAAAACGTTTGTCAGAGGTGGTAAAGCACTTTTCTTCAAGCAAATAAAATGGAGATCTGGAAATTCACGTCCACATTTCAATTTTGAAAATAATTGGTAAAAAGAAATTACAAACATAAAAATAAATGCATTTTATAAAAATGTTTAAACATGCTTTCAGATCTATGAAACAGCAGATTTAAAAAGTTTGTCAGAGGTTTTAAAAGTACTTTTCTACAAGAAAATTAAATGAAGATCCATAAATTCACTTCTACATTTCAATTCTAAAAAAGAATAACATAAAAGTTAAAATGAAACAACAAACATTAAAATGCAGGCTTCTTTGAGAAATGTTCAAACTTTAGTTCCCATCTATGAATTTTCATGTTGAAGTATTAATACCCATTGTAAAACGTTTAAAAGAAGTTGAAAAATATACTTTACAACCTGAACACCAAATTAGATAAATAAATTCGTATTAAAATTTTAATTTTACAAAGTATGAATAAATGCTAATATGCAGCTGAAAACATTGAAAAAAATGCATTTGAGGAAAAGATAGTTTTTTTCATTTATGAACTAAGTTGTTTATATAGAAACAGTACATGTAAAACTTTTGTCAGAGGTTCTAAAGTACTTTTCTACAAGAAATTAAAATGTAGATCTCGAAATTCACATCTAGATTTCAATATTAAAAAAGAAAGATATAAATGGTGAAATGAAACTACAAACATAAAATTAAATGCATTTATGACCAATGTTTAAACATCTATGAATTTTCATGTTTAAATGTTAAGACCACTTTTAAAAAGTTGAAAGAAGTAGAAAATGTACTTTACAAGCAGAAATCAAAATGTAGATAAAGAAATTCGCCTTTCAATTTCAATCTCAAACAGTATATGTAAATGCTAATATGAAGCTGCAAAACGTTGAAATAAATGTTTTTAGCAAAAGATTAAACATAGTTTTCTCAGCTTTGAAGTATATTGTACATAGTTTAACAGCACATGTAAAAAGTTTGTCCAAGGTTTTAAAGTACTTGTCTCCAAGAAAGCACAATTTAGAAGGTCCACACATTGCAATAAATGCATTTTAGGAAAAGATTAAATATAGTTTTCTCATCTATGTACTACTTTGTTAATATATTAACAGTACATGTAAAACGTTTGTCAGAGGTGGTAAAAAACTTTTCTACAAGCAAATAAAATGGAGATCTGGAAATTAAGGACCACATTTCAATTTTGAAAAGAATTGGTAAAAAGAAGTTACAAAATAAAAATAAATGCTTTTTAAACAAATGTTTAATCAGGCTCTCACATCTATGAAACAGCACATGTAAAAAGATTGTCAGAGGTTTTAAAAGTACTTTTCTACAAGAAAATAAAATGTAGATCTGTAAATTCTCTTCTACATTTCAATTTTAAAAAAGAATAACATAAGTGTTAAAATGAAACTACAAGCATTAAAATACATGCTTCTTTGAGAAATGTTTAAACTTTATTTCCCATCTATTAATTTTCATGTTTTATTATTAATAGCCATTGTAAGACGATTAAAAGAAGTTGAAAAACATTCTTTACAAACTGAAACCCAAATTAGATAAAGAAATTAGTTTTTAAATTTCAATTTTAAATAGTATGAATAAATGCTAATATGAAGCTGAAAACATTGAAATAAATGCATTTTAGGAAAAGATTAAACATAGTTTTCTCATCTATGTACTTCTTTGTTAATATATTAACAGCACATGTCAAAAGGTTGTCAAAGGTTTTAAAAGTACTTGTCTCCAAGATAGCACAATGAGGATCTGTAAATTCTCTTCTATATTTTCAATTTTTAAAAGATTCATATAAATGTCAAAATGAAACTACAAACATTAAAATACATGCTTTTATGAGAAATATTTAAGCTTGGTTTTACATCTATGAATTTTCATTTTAAATATTAATAACCATTGTAAAACTTTCAACAATGTTTAAAAATATAGTTTACAACCAGAAAAGAAAATGTAGATAAAGAAATACGCGTTTAGATTTCATTTTCAAAAAGTATAAATAAATACCAAAATGAAGGTCTACACATTGCAATAAATGCATTTTAGGAAAAGATTAAATATAGTTTTCTCATCTATGTACTACTTTGTTAATATATTAACAGTCCATGTTAAACGTTTGTCAGAGGTGGTTAAGCACTTTTCTTCAAGCAAATAAAATGGAGATCTGGAAATTCACGTCCACATTTCAATTTTGAAAAGATTTGGAAAAAGAAATTACAAACATAAAAATAAATGCTTTTTATAAAAATGTTTAAACATGCTTTCAGATCTATGAAACAGCACATGTAAAAAGTTTGTCAGAGGTTTTAAAAGTACTTTTGTACAAGAAAATTAAATGAAGATCCATAAATTCACTTCTACATTTCAATTTTAAAAAAGAATAACATAAAAGTTAAAATGAAACAACAAACATTAAAATACAGGCTTCTTTGAGAAATGTTCAAACTTTAGTTCCCATCTATGAATTTTCATGTTGAAGTATTAATACCCATTGTAAAACGTTTAAAAGAAGTTGAAAAATATACTTTACAACCTGAACACCAAATTAGATAAATAAATTCGTATTAAAATTTTAATTTTACAAAGTATGAATAAATGCTAATATGCAGCTGAAAACATTGAAAAAAATGCATTTGAGGAAAAGATAGTTTTTTTCATTTATGAACTAAGTTGTTTATATAGAAACAGTACATGTAAAACTTTTGTCAGAGGTTCTAAAGTACTTTTCTACAAGAAATTAAAATGTAGATCTCGAAATTCACATCTAGATTTCAATATTAAAAAAGAAAGATATAAATGGTGAAATGAAACTACAAACATAAAATTAAATGCATTTATGACAAATGTTTAAACATCTATGAATTTTCATGTTTAAATGTTAAGACCACTTTTAAAAAGTTGAAAGAAGTAGAAAATGTACTTTACAAGCAGAAATCAAAATGTAGATAAAGAAATTCGCCTTTCAATTTCAATCTCAAACAGTATATGTAAATGCTAATATGAAGCTGCAAAACGTTGAAATAAATGTTTTTAGCAAAAGATTAAACATAGTTTTCTCAGCTTTGAAGTACATTGGACATAGTTTAACAGCACATGTAAAAAGTTTGTCCAAGGTTTTAAAAGTACTTGTCTCCAAGAAAACACAATTTAGAAGGTCCACACATTGCAATAAATGCATTTTAGGAAAAGATTAAATATAGTTTTCTCATCTATGTACTACTTTGTTAATATATTAACAGTACATGTAAAACGTTTGTCAGAGGTGATAAAAAACTTTTCTACAAGCAAATAAAATGGAGATCTGGAAATTAACGACCACATTTCAATTTTGAAAAGAATTGGTAAAAAGAAGTTACAAAATAAAAATAAATGCTTTTTAAACAAATGTTTAATCAGGCTCTCACATCTATGAAACAGCACATGTAAAAAGATTGTCAGAGGTTTTAAAAGTACTTTTCTACAAGAAAATAAAATGTAGATCTGTAAATTCTCTTCTACATTTCAATTTTAAAAAAGAATAACATAAGTTTTAAAATGAAACTACAAGCATTAAAATACATGCTTCTTTGAGAAATGTTTAAACTTTATTTCACATCTATTAATTTTCATGTTTTATTATTAATAGCCATTGTAAGACGATTAAAAGAAGTTGAAAAACATTCTTTACAAACTGAAACCCAAATTAGATAAAGAAATTAGTTTTTAAATTTCAATTTTAAATAGTATGAATAAATGCTAATATGAAGCTGAAAACATTGAAATAAATGCATTTGAGGAAAAGATTAAACATAGTTTTCTCATCTATGTACTTCTTTGTTAATATATTAACAGCACATGTCAAAAGGTTGTCAAAGGTTTTAAAAGTACTTGTCTCCAAGATAGCACAATGTAGATCTGTAAATTCTCTTCTATATTTTCAATTTTTAAAAGATTCATATAAATGTCAAAATGAAACTACAAACATTAAAATACATGCTTTTATGAGAAATATTTAAGCTTGGTTTTACATCTATGAATTTTCATTTTAAATATTAATAACCATTGTAAAACTTTCAACAATGTTTAAAAATATAGTTTACAACCAGAAAAGAAAATGTAGATAAAGAAATACGCGTTTAGATTTCATTTTCAAAAAGTATAAATAAATACCAAAATGAATGTCTACACATTGCAATAAGTGCATTTTAGGAAAAGATTAAATATAGTTTTCTCATCTCTGTACTACTTTGTTAATATATTAACAGTCCATGTTAAACGTTTGTCAGAGGTGGTTAAGCACTTTTCTTCAAGCAAATAAAATGGAGATCTGGAAATTCACGTCCACATTTCAATTTTGAAAAGATTTGGAAAAAGAAATTACAAACATAAAAATAAATGCTTTTTATAAAAATGTTTAAACATGCTTTCAGATCTATGAAACAGCACATGTAAAAAGTTTGTCAGAGGTTTTAAAAGTACTTTTCTACAAGAAAATAAAATGAAGATCCATAAATTCACTTCGACATTTCAATTTTAAAAAAGAATAACATAAATGTTAAAATGAAACAACAAACATTTAAATACAGGCTTCTTTGAGAAATGTTCAAACTTTAGTTCACATCTATGAATTTTCATGTTGAAGTATTAATACCCATTGTAAAACGTTTAAAAGAAGTTGAAAAATATACTTTACAACCTGAACACCAAATTAGATAAATAAATTCATATTAAAATTTTAATTTTACAAAGTATGAATAAATGCTAATATGCAGCTGAAAATATTGAAATAAATGCATTTGAGGAAAAGATAGTTTTTTCATTTATGAACTAAGTTGTTTATATAGAAACAGTACATGTAAAACTTTTGTCAGAGGTTCTAAAGTACTTTTCTACAAGAAATTAAAATGTAGATCTCGAAATTCACATCCAGATTTCAATATTAAAAAAGAAAAATATAAATGGTGAAATGAAACTACAAACATAAAATTAAATGCATTTATGACAAATGTTTAAACATCTATGAATTTTCATGTTTAAATATTAAGACCACTTTTAAAAAGTTGAAAGAAGTAGAAAATGTACTTTACAAGCAGAAATCAAAATGTAGATAAAGAAATTCGCCTTTCAATTTCAATCTCAAACAGTATAAGTAAATGCTAATATGAAGCTGCAAAACGTTGAAATAAATGTTTTTAGTAAAAGATTAAACATAGTTTTCTCAGCTTTGAAGTACATTTTACATAGTTTAACAGCACATGTAAAAAGTTTGTCAGAGGTTTTAAAAGTACTTTTGTACAAGAAAATTAAATGAAGATCCATAAATTCACTTCTACATTTCAATTTTAAAAAAGAATAACATAAATGTTAAAATGAAACAACAAACATTAAAATAGAGGCTTCTTTGAGAAATGTTCAAACTTTAGTTCCCATCTATGAATTTTCATGTTGAAGTATTAATACCCATTGTAAAACGTTTAAAAGAAGTTGAAAAATATACTTTACAACCTGAACACCAAATTAGATAAATAAATTCGTATTAAAATTTTAATTTTACAAAGTATGAATAAATGCTAATATGCAGCTGAAAACATTGAAAAAAATGCATTTGAGGAAAAGATAGTTTTTTCATTTATGAACTGTTGTTTATATAGAAACAGTACGTAAAACTTTTGTCAGAGGTTCTAAAGTACTTTTCTACAAGAAATTAAAATGTAGATCTCGAAATTCACATCTAGATTTCAATATTAAAAAAGAAAGATATAAATGGTGAAATGAAACTACAAACATAAAATTAAATGCATTTATGACAAATGTTTAAACATCTATGAATTTTCATGTTTAAATGTTAAGACCACTTTTAAAAAGTTGAAAGAAGTAGAAAATGTACTTTACAAGCAGAAATCAAAATGTAGATAAAGAAATTCGCCTTTCAATTTCAATCTCAAACAGTATATGTAAATGCTAATATGAAGCTGCAAAACGTTGAAATAAATGTTTTTAGCAAAAGATTAAACATAGTTTTCTCAGCTTTGAAGTACATTGGACATAGTTTAACAGCACATGTAAAAAGTTTGTCCAAGGTTTTAAAAGTACTTGTCTCCAAGAAAGCACAATTTAGAAGGTCCACACATTGCAATAAATGCATTTTAGGAAAAGATTAAATATAGTTTTCTCATCTATGTACTACTTTGTTAATATATTAACAGTACATGTAAAACGTTTGTCAGAGGTGGTAAAAAACTTTTCTACAAGCAAATAAAATGGAGATCTGGAAATTAACGACCACATTTCAATTTTGAAAAGAATTGGTAAAAAGAAGTTACAAAATAAAAATAAATGCTTTTTAAACAAATGTTTAATCAGGCTCTCACATCTATGAAACAGCACATGTAAAAAGATTCTCAGAGGTTTTAAAAGTACTTTTCTACAAGAAAATAAAATGTAGATCTGTAAATTCTCTTCTACATTTCAATTTTAAAAAAGAATAACATAAGTTTTAAAATGAAACTACAAGCATTAAAATACATGCTTCTTTGAGAAATGTTTAAACTTTATTTCACATCTATTAATTTTCATGTTTTATTATTAATAGCCATTGTAAGACGATTAAAAGAAGTTGAAAAACATTCTTTACAAACTGAAACCCAAATTAGATAAAGAAATTCGTTCTTAAATTTCCATTTTAAATAGTATGAATAAATGCTAATATGAAGATGCAAAACGTTGAAATAAATGTTTTTATCAAAAGATTAAACATAGTTTTCTCAGCTTTGAAGTACATTGTACATAGTTTAACAGCACATGTAAAAAGTTTGTCCAAGGTTTTAAAAGTACATGTCTCCAAGAAAGCACAACTTAGATCTGTAAATTCACTTCTACACTTTCAATTTTTAAAAGATTCATATAAATGTTAAAATGAAACTACAAACATTAAAATACATGCTTTTATGAGAAATATTTAAGCTTGGTTTCACATCTATGAATTTTCATTTTAAATATTAATAACCTTTGTAAAACTTTCAACAAAGTTTACAAATGTAGTTTACAACCAGAAAAGAAAATGTAGATAAAGAAATACGCGTTTAGATTTCATTTTCAAAAAGTATAAATAAATACCAAAATGAAGGTCTACACATTGCAATAAATGCATTTTAGGAAAAGATTAAATATAGTTTTCTCATCTATGTACTACTTTGTTAATATATTAACAGTACATGTAAAACGTTTGTCAGAGGTGGTAAAGCACTTTTCTTCAAGCAAATAAAATGGAGATCTGGAAATTCACGTCCACATTTCAATTTTGAAAATAATTGGTAAAAAGAAATTACAAACATAAAAATAAATGCATTTTATAAAAATGTTTAAACATGCTTTCAGATCTATGAAACAGCAGATTTAAAAAGTTTGTCAGAGGTTTTAAAAGTACTTTTGTACAAGAAAATTAAATGAAGATCCATAAATTCACTTCTACATTTCAATTTTAAAAAAGAATAACATAAAAGTTAAAATGAAACAACAAACATTAAAATACAGGCTTCTTTGAGAAATGTTCAAACTTTAGTTCCCATCTATGAATTTTCATGTTGAAGTATTAATACCCATTGTAAAACGTTTAAAAGAAGTTGAAAAATATACTTTACAACCTGAACACCAAATTAGATAAATAAATTCGTATTAAAATTTTAATTTTACAAAGTATGAATAAATGCTAATATGCAGCTGAAAACATTGAAAAAAATGCATTTGAGGAAAAGATAGTTTTTTTCATTTATGAACTAAGTTGTTTATATAGAAACAGTACATGTAAAACTTTTGTCAGAGGTTCTAAAGTACTTTTCTACAAGAAATTAAAATGTAGATCTCGAAATTCACATCTAGATTTCAATATTAAAAAAGAAAGATATAAATGGTGAAATGAAACTACAAACATAAAATTAAATGCATTTATGACAAATGTTTAAACATCTATGAATTTTCATGTTTAAATGTTAAGACCACTTTTAAAAAGTTGAAAGAAGTAGAAAATGTACTTTACAAGCAGAAATCAAAATGTAGATAAAGAAATTCGCCTTTCAATTTCAATCTCAAACAGTATATGTAAATGCTAATATGAAGCTGCAAAACGTTGAAATAAATGTTTTTAGCAAAAGATTAAACATAGTTTTCTCAGCTTTGAAGTATATTGTACATAGTTTAACAGCACATGTAAAAAGTTTGTCCAAGGTTTTAAAGTACTTGTCTCCAAGAAAGCACAATTTAGAAGGTCCACACATTGCAATAAATGCATTTTAGGAAAAGATTAAATATAGTTTTCTCATCTATGTACTACTTTGTTAATATATTAACAGTACATGTAAAACGTTTGTCAGAGGTGGTAAAAAACTTTTCTACAAGCAAATAAAATGGAGATCTGGAAATTAACGACCACATTTCAATTTTGAAAAGAATTGGTAAAAAGAAGTTACAAAATAAAAATAAATGCTTTTTAAACAAATGTTTAATCAGGCTCTCACATCTATGAAACAGCACATGTAAAAATATTGTCAGAGGTTTTAAAAGTACTTTTCTACAAGAAAATAAAATGTAGATCTGTAAATTCTCTTCTACATTTCAATTTTAAAAAAGAATAACATAAGTGTTAAAATGAAACTACAAGCATTAAAATACATGCTTCTTTGAGAAATGTTTAAACTTTATTTCCCATCTATTAATTTTCATGTTTTATTATTAATAGCCATTGTAAGACGATTAAAAGAAGTTGAAAAACATTCTTTACAAACTGAAACCCAAATTAGATAAAGAAATTCGTTCTTAAATTTCCATTTTAAATAGTATGAATAAATGCTAATATGAAGATGCAAAACGTTGAAATAAATGTTTTTATCAAAAGATTAAACATAGTTTTCTCAGCTTTGAAGTACATTGTACATAGTTTAACAGCACATGTAAAAAGTTTGTCCAAGGTTTTAAAAGTACATGTCTCCAAGAAAGCACAACTTAGATCTGTAAATTCACTTCTACACTTTCAATTTTTAAAAGATTCATATAAATGTTAAAATGAAACTACAAACATTAAAATACATGCTTTTATGAGAAATATTTAAGCTTGGTTTCACATCTATGAATTTTCATTTTAAATATTAATAACCTTTGTAAAACTTTCAACAAAGTTTACAAATGTAGTTTACAACCAGAAAAGAAAATGTAGATAAAGAAATACGCGTTTAGATTTCATTTTCAAAAAGTATAAATAAATACCAAAATGAAGGTCTACACATTGCAATAAATGCATTTTAGGAAAAGATTAAATATAGTTTTCTCATCTATGTACTACTTTGTTAATATATTAACAGTACATGTAAAACGTTTGTCAGAGGTGGTAAAGCACTTTTCTTCAAGCAAATAAAATGGAGATCTGGAAATTCACGTCCACATTTCAATTTTGAAAAGATTTGGAAAAAGAAATTACAAACATAAAAATAAATGCTTTTTATAAAAATGTTTAAACATGCTTTCAGATCTATGAAACAGCACATGTAAAAAGTTTGTCAGAGGTTTTAAAAGTACTTTTCTACAAGAAAATAAAATGAAGATCCATAAATTCACTTCGACATTTCAATTTTAAAAAAGAATAACATAAATGTTAAAATGAAACAACAAACATTTAAATACAGGCTTCTTTGAGAAATGTTCAAACTTTAGTTCACATCTATGAATTTTCATGTTGAAGTATTAATACCCATTGTAAAACGTTTAAAAGAAGTTGAAAAATATACTTTACAACCTGAACACCAAATTAGATAAATAAATTCATATTAAAATTTTAATTTTACAAAGTATGAATAAATGCTAATATGCAGCTGAAAATATTGAAATAAATGCATTTGAGGAAAAGATAGTTTTTTCATTTATGAACTAAGTTGTTTATATAGAAACAGTACATGTAAAACTTTTGTCAGAGGTTCTAAAGTACTTTTCTACAAGAAATTAAAATGTAGATCTCGAAATTCACATCCAGATTTCAATATTAAAAAAGAAAAATATAAATGGTGAAATGAAACTACAAACATAAAATTAAATGCATTTATGACAAATGTTTAAACATCTATGAATTTTCATGTTTAAATATTAAGACCACTTTTAAAAAGTTGAAAGAAGTAGAAAATGTACTTTACAAGCAGAAATCAAAATGTAGATAAAGAAATTCGCCTTTCAATTTCAATCTCAAACAGTATAAGTAAATGCTAATATGAAGCTGCAAAACGTTGAAATAAATGTTTTTAGTAAAAGATTAAACATAGTTTTCTCAGCTTTGAAGTACATTTTACATAGTTTAACAGCACATGTAAAAAGTTTGTCAGAGGTTTTAAAAGTACTTTTGTACAAGAAAATTAAATGAAGATCCATAAATTCACTTCTACATTTCAATTTTAAAAAAGAATAACATAAATGTTAAAATGAAACAACAAACATTAAAATAGAGGCTTCTTTGAGAAATGTTCAAACTTTAGTTCCCATCTATGAATTTTCATGTTGAAGTATTAATACCCATTGTAAAACGTTTAAAAGAAGTTGAAAAATATACTTTACAACCTGAACACCAAATTAGATAAATAAATTCGTATTAAAATTTTAATTTTACAAAGTATGAATAAATGCTAATATGCAGCTGAAAACATTGAAAAAAATGCATTTGAGGAAAAGATAGTTTTTTCATTTATGAACTGTTGTTTATATAGAAACAGTACATGTAAAACTTTTGTCAGAGGTTCTAAAGTACTTTTCTACAAGAAATTAAAATGTAGATCTCGAAATTCACATCTAGATTTCAATATTAAAAAAGAAAGATATAAATGGTGAAATGAAACTACAAACATAAAATTAAATGCATTTATGACAAATGTTTAAACATCTATGAATTTTCATGTTTAAATGTTAAGACCACTTTTAAAAAGTTGAAAGAAGTAGAAAATGTACTTTACAAGCAGAAATCAAAATGTAGATAAAGAAATTCGCCTTTCAATTTCAATCTCAAACAGTATATGTAAATGCTAATATGAAGCTGCAAAACGTTGAAATAAATGTTTTTAGCAAAAGATTAAACATAGTTTTCTCAGCTTTGAAGTACATTGGACATAGTTTAACAGCACATGTAAAAAGTTTGTCCAAGGTTTTAAAAGTACTTGTCTCCAAGAAAGCACAATTTAGAAGGTCCACACATTGCAATAAATGCATTTTAGGAAAAGATTAAATATAGTTTTCTCATCTATGTACTACTTTGTTAATATATTAACAGTACATGTAAAACGTTTGTCAGAGGTGGTAAAAAACTTTTCTACAAGCAAATAAAATGGAGATCTGGAAATTAACGACCACATTTCAATTTTGAAAAGAATTGGTAAAAAGAAGTTACAAAATAAAAATAAATGCTTTTTAAACAAATGTTTAATCAGGCTCTCACATCTATGAAACAGCACATGTAAAAAGATTCTCAGAGGTTTTAAAAGTACTTTTCTACAAGAAAATAAAATGTAGATCTGTAAATTCTCTTCTACATTTCAATTTTAAAAAAGAATAACATAAGTGTTAAAATGAAACTACAAGCATTAAAATACATGCTTCTTTGAGAAATGTTTAAACTTTATTTCACATCTATTAATTTTCATGTTTTATTATTAATAGCCATTGTAAGACGATTAAAAGAAGTTGAAAAACATTCTTTACAAACTGAAACCCAAATTAGATAAAGAAATTCGTTCTTAAATTTCCATTTTAAATAGTATGAATAAATGCTAATATGAAGATGCAAAACGTTGAAATAAATGTTTTTATCAAAAGATTAAACATAGTTTTCTCAGCTTTGAAGTACATTGTACATAGTTTAACAGCACATGTAAAAAGTTTGTCCAAGGTTTTAAAAGTACATGTCTCCAAGAAAGCACAACTTAGATCTGTAAATTCACTTCTACACTTTCAATTTTTAAAAGATTCATATAAATGTTAAAATGAAACTACAAACATTAAAATACATGCTTTTATGAGAAATATTTAAGCTTGGTTTCACATCTATGAATTTTCATTTTAAATATTAATAACCTTTGTAAAACTTTCAACAAAGTTTACAAATGTAGTTTACAACCAGAAAAGAAAATGTAGATAAAGAAATACGCGTTTAGATTTCATTTTCAAAAAGTATAAATAAATACCAAAATGAAGGTCTACACATTGCAATAAATGCATTTTAGGAAAAGATTAAATATAGTTTTCTCATCTATGTACTACTTTGTTAATATATTAACAGTACATGTAAAACGTTTGTCAGAGGTGGTAAAGCACTTTTCTTCAAGCAAATAAAATGGAGATCTGGAAATTCACGTCCACATTTCAATTTTGAAAATAATTGGTAAAAAGAAATTACAAACATAAAAATAAATGCATTTTATAAAAATGTTTAAACATGCTTTCAGATCTATGAAACAGCAGATTTAAAAAGTTTGTCAGAGGTTTTAAAAGTACTTTTGTACAAGAAAATTAAATGAAGATCCATAAATTCACTTCTACATTTCAATTTTAAAAAAGAATAACATAAAAGTTAAAATGAAACAACAAACATTAAAATACAGGCTTCTTTGAGAAATGTTCAAACTTTAGTTCCCATCTATGAATTTTCATGTTGAAGTATTAATACCCATTGTAAAACGTTTAAAAGAAGTTGAAAAATATACTTTACAACCTGAACACCAAATTAGATAAATAAATTCGTATTAAAATTTTAATTTTACAAAGTATGAATAAATGCTAATATGCAGCTGAAAACATTGAAAAAAATGCATTTGAGGAAAAGATAGTTTTTTTCATTTATGAACTAAGTTGTTTATATAGAAACAGTACATGTAAAACTTTTGTCAGAGGTTCTAAAGTACTTTTCTACAAGAAATTAAAATGTAGATCTCGAAATTCACATCTAGATTTCAATATTAAAAAAGAAAGATATAAATGGTGAAATGAAACTACAAACATAAAATTAAATGCATTTATGACAAATGTTTAAACATCTATGAATTTTCATGTTTAAATGTTAAGACCACTTTTAAAAAGTTGAAAGAAGTAGAAAATGTACTTTACAAGCAGAAATCAAAATGTAGATAAAGAAATTCGCCTTTCAATTTCAATCTCAAACAGTATATGTAAATGCTAATATGAAGCTGCAAAACGTTGAAATAAATGTTTTTAGCAAAAGATTAAACATAGTTTTCTCAGCTTTGAAGTATATTGTACATAGTTTAACAGCACATGTAAAAAGTTTGTCCAAGGTTTTAAAGTACTTGTCTCCAAGAAAGCACAATTTAGAAGGTCCACACATTGCAATAAATGCATTTTAGGAAAAGATTAAATATAGTTTTCTCATCTATGTACTACTTTGTTAATATATTAACAGTACATGTAAAACGTTTGTCAGAGGTGGTAAAAAACTTTTCTACAAGCAAATAAAATGGAGATCTGGAAATTAACGACCACATTTCAATTTTGAAAAGAATTGGTAAAAAGAAGTTACAAAATAAAAATAAATGCTTTTTAAACAAATGTTTAATCAGGCTCTCACATCTATGAAACAGCACATGTAAAAAGATTGTCAGAGGTTTTAAAAGTACTTTTCTACAAGAAAATAAAATGTAGATCTGTAAATTCTCTTCTACATTTCAATTTTAAAAAAGAATAACATAAGTGTTAAAATGAAACTACAAGCATTAAAATACATGCTTCTTTGAGAAATGTTTAAACTTTATTTCCCATCTATTAATTTTCATGTTTTATTATTAATAGCCATTGTAAGACGATTAAAAGAAGTTGAAAAACATTCTTTACAAACTGAAACCCAAATTAGATAAAGAAATTCGTTCTTAAATTTCCATTTTAAATAGTATGAATAAATGCTAATATGAAGATGCAAAACGTTGAAATAAATGTTTTTATCAAAAGATTAAACATAGTTTTCTCAGCTTTGAAGTACATTGTACATAGTTTAACAGCACATGTAAAAAGTTTGTCCAAGGTTTTAAAAGTACATGTCTCCAAGAAAGCACAACTTAGATCTGTAAATTCACTTCTACACTTTCAATTTTTAAAAGATTCATATAAATGTTAAAATGAAACTACAAACATTAAAATACATGCTTTTATGAGAAATATTTAAGCTTGGTTTCACATCTATGAATTTTCATTTTAAATATTAATAACCTTTGTAAAACTTTCAACAAAGTTTACAAATGTAGTTTACAACCAGAAAAGAAAATGTAGATAAAGAAATACGCGTTTAGATTTCATTTTCAAAAAGTATAGATAAATACCAAAATGAAGGTCTACACATTGCAATAAATGCATTTTAGGAAAAGATTAAATATAGTTTTCTCATCTATGTACTACTTTGTTAATATATTAACAGTACATGTAAAACGTTTGTCAGAGGTGGTAAAGCACTTTTCTTCAAGCAAATAAAATGGAGATCTGGAAATTCACGTCCACATTTCAATTTTGAAAAGATTTGGAAAAAGAAATTACAAACATAAAAATAAATGCTTTTTATAAAAATGTTTAAACATGCTTTCAGATCTATGAAACAGCACATGTAAAAAGTTTGTCAGAGGTTTTAAAAGTACTTTTCTACAAGAAAATAAAATGAAGATCCATAAATTCACTTCGACATTTCAATTTTAAAAAAGAATAACATAAATGTTAAAATGAAACAACAAACATTTAAATACAGGCTTCTTTGAGAAATGTTCAAACTTTAGTTCACATCTATGAATTTTCATGTTGAAGTATTAATACCCATTGTAAAACGTTTAAAAGAAGTTGAAAAATATACTTTACAACCTGAACACCAAATTAGATAAATAAATTCATATTAAAATTTTAATTTTACAAAGTATGAATAAATGCTAATATGCAGCTGAAAATATTGAAATAAATGCATTTGAGGAAAAGATAGTTTTTTCATTTATGAACTAAGTTGTTTATATAGAAACAGTACATGTAAAACTTTTGTCAGAGGTTCTAAAGTACTTTTCTACAAGAAATTAAAATGTAGATCTCGAAATTCACATCCAGATTTCAATATTAAAAAAGAAAAATATAAATGGTGAAATGAAACTACAAACATAAAATTAAATGCATTTATGACAAATGTTTAAACATCTATGAATTTTCATGTTTAAATATTAAGACCACTTTTAAAAAGTTGAAAGAAGTAGAAAATGTACTTTACAAGCAGAAATCAAAATGTAGATAAAGAAATTCGCCTTTCAATTTCAATCTCAAACAGTATAAGTAAATGCTAATATGAAGCTGCAAAACGTTGAAATAAATGTTTTTAGTAAAAGATTAAACATAGTTTTCTCAGCTTTGAAGTACATTTTACATAGTTTAACAGCACATGTAAAAAGTTTGTCAGAGGTTTTAAAAGTACTTTTGTACAAGAAAATTAAATGAAGATCCATAAATTCACTTCTACATTTCAATTTTAAAAAAGAATAACATAAATGTTAAAATGAAACAACAAACATTAAAATAGAGGCTTCTTTGAGAAATGTTCAAACTTTAGTTCCCATCTATGAATTTTCATGTTGAAGTATTAATACCCATTGTAAAACGTTTAAAAGAAGTTGAAAAATATACTTTACAACCTGAACACCAAATTAGATAAATAAATTCGTATTAAAATTTTAATTTTACAAAGTATGAATAAATGCTAATATGCAGCTGAAAACATTGAAAAAAATGCATTTGAGGAAAAGATAGTTTTTTCATTTATGAACTGTTGTTTATATAGAAACAGTACATGTAAAACTTTTGTCAGAGGTTCTAAAGTACTTTTCTACAAGAAATTAAAATGTAGATCTCGAAATTCACATCTAGATTTCAATATTAAAAAAGAAAGATATAAATGGTGAAATGAAACTACAAACATAAAATTAAATGCATTTATGACAAATGTTTAAACATCTATGAATTTTCATGTTTAAATGTTAAGACCACTTTTAAAAAGTTGAAAGAAGTAGAAAATGTACTTTACAAGCAGAAATCAAAATGTAGATAAAGAAATTCGCCTTTCAATTTCAATCTCAAACAGTATATGTAAATGCTAATATGAAGCTGCAAAACGTTGAAATAAATGTTTTTAGCAAAAGATTAAACATAGTTTTCTCAGCTTTGAAGTACATTGGACATAGTTTAACAGCACATGTAAAAAGTTTGTCCAAGGTTTTAAAAGTACTTGTCTCCAAGAAAGCACAATTTAGAAGGTCCACACATTGCAATAAATGCATTTTAGGAAAAGATTAAATATAGTTTTCTCATCTATGTACTACTTTGTTAATATATTAACAGTACATGTAAAACGTTTGTCAGAGGTGGTAAAAAACTTTTCTACAAGCAAATAAAATGGAGATCTGGAAATTAACGACCACATTTCAATTTTGAAAAGAATTGGTAAAAAGAAGTTACAAAATAAAAATAAATGCTTTTTAAACAAATGTTTAATCAGGCTCTCACATCTATGAAACAGCACATGTAAAAAGATTGTCAGAGGTTTTAAAAGTACTTTTCTACAAGAAAATAAAATGTAGATCTGTAAATTCTCTTCTACATTTCAATTTTAAAAAAGAATAACATAAGTTTTAAAATGAAACTACAAGCATTAAAATACATGCTTCTTTGAGAAATGTTTAAACTTTATTTCACATCTATTAATTTTCATGTTTTATTATTAATAGCCATTGTAAGACGATTAAAAGAAGTTGAAAAACATTCTTTACAAACTGAAACCCAAATTAGATAAAGAAATTCGTTCTTAAATTTCCATTTTAAATAGTATGAATAAATGCTAATATGAAGATGCAAAACGTTGAAATAAATGTTTTTATCAAAAGATTAAACATAGTTTTCTCAGCTTTGAAGTACATTGTACATAGTTTAACAGCACATGTAAAAAGTTTGTCCAAGGTTTTAAAAGTACATGTCTCCAAGAAAGCACAACTTAGATCTGTAAATTCACTTCTACACTTTCAATTTTTAAAAGATTCATATAAATGTTAAAATGAAACTACAAACATTAAAATACATGCTTTTATGAGAAATATTTAAGCTTGGTTTCACATCTATGAATTTTCATTTTAAATATTAATAACCTTTGTAAAACTTTCAACAAAGTTTACAAATGTAGTTTACAACCAGAAAAGAAAATGTAGATAAAGAAATACGCGTTTAGATTTCATTTTCAAAAAGTATAAATAAATACCAAAATGAAGGTCTACACATTGCAATAAATGCATTTTAGGAAAAGATTAAATATAGTTTTCTCATCTATGTACTACTTTGTTAATATATTAACAGTACATGTAAAACGTTTGTCAGAGGTGGTAAAGCACTTTTCTTCAAGCAAATAAAATGGAGATCTGGAAATTCACGTCCACATTTCAATTTTGAAAATAATTGGTAAAAAGAAATTACAAACATAAAAATAAATGCATTTTATAAAAATGTTTAAACATGCTTTCAGATCTATGAAACAGCAGATTTAAAAAGTTTGTCAGAGGTTTTAAAAGTACTTTTGTACAAGAAAATTAAATGAAGATCCATAAATTCACTTCTACATTTCAATTTTAAAAAAGAATAACATAAAAGTTAAAATGAAACAACAAACATTAAAATACAGGCTTCTTTGAGAAATGTTCAAACTTTAGTTCCCATCTATGAATTTTCATGTTGAAGTATTAATACCCATTGTAAAACGTTTAAAAGAAGTTGAAAAATATACTTTACAACCTGAACACCAAATTAGATAAATAAATTCGTATTAAAATTTTAATTTTACAAAGTATGAATAAATGCTAATATGCAGCTGAAAACATTGAAAAAAATGCATTTGAGGAAAAGATAGTTTTTTTCATTTATGAACTAAGTAGTTTATATAGAAACAGTACATGTAAAACTTTTGTCAGAGGTTCTAAAGTACTTTTCTACAAGAAATTAAAATGTAGATCTCGAAATTCACATCTAGATTTCAATATTAAAAAAGAAAGATATAAATGGTGAAATGAAACTACAAACATAAAATTAAATGCATTTATGACAAATGTTTAAACATCTATGAATTTTCATGTTTAAATGTTAAGACCACTTTTAAAAAGTTGAAAGAAGTAGAAAATGTACTTTACAAGCAGAAATCAAAATGTAGATAAAGAAATTCGCCTTTCAATTTCAATCTCAAACAGTATATGTAAATGCTAATATGAAGCTGCAAAACGTTGAAATAAATGTTTTTAGCAAAAGATTAAACATAGTTTTCTCAGCTTTGAAGTATATTGTACATAGTTTAACAGCACATGTAAAAAGTTTGTCCAAGGTTTTAAAGTACTTGTCTCCAAGAAAGCACAATTTAGAAGGTCCACACATTGCAATAAATGCATTTTAGGAAAAGATTAAATATAGTTTTCTCATCTATGTACTACTTTGTTAATATATTAACAGTACATGTAAAACGTTTGTCAGAGGTGGTAAAAAACTTTTCTACAAGCAAATAAAATGGAGATCTGGAAATTAACGACCACATTTCAATTTTGAAAAGAATTGGTAAAAAGAAGTTACAAAATAAAAATAAATGCTTTTTAAACAAATGTTTAATCAGGCTCTCACATCTATGAAACAGCACATGTAAAAAGATTGTCAGAGGTTTTAAAAGTACTTTTCTACAAGAAAATAAAATGTAGATCTGTAAATTCTCTTCTACATTTCAATTTTAAAAAAGAATAACATAAGTGTTAAAATGAAACTACAAGCATTAAAATACATGCTTCTTTGAGAAATGTTTAAACTTTATTTCCCATCTATTAATTTTCATGTTTTATTATTAATAGCCATTGTAAGACGATTAAAAGAAGTTGAAAAACATTCTTTACAAACTGAAACCCAAATTAGATAAAGAAATTAGTTTTTAAATTTCAATTTTAAATAGTATGAATAAATGCTAATATGAAGCTGAAAACATTGAAATAAATGCATTTTAGGAAAAGATTAAACATAGTTTTCTCATCTATGTACTTCTTTGTTAATATATTAACAGCACATGTCAAAAGGTTGTCAAAGGTTTTAAAAGTACTTGTCTCCAAGATAGCACAATGAGGATCTGTAAATTCTCTTCTATATTTTCAATTTTTAAAAGATTCATATAAATGTCAAAATGAAACTACAAACATTAAAATACATGCTTTTATGAGAAATATTTAAGCTTGGTTTTACATCTATGAATTTTCATTTTAAATATTAATAACCATTGTAAAACTTTCAACAATGTTTAAAAATATAGTTTACAACCAGAAAAGAAAATGTAGATAAAGAAATACGCGTTTAGATTTCATTTTCAAAAAGTATAAATAAATACCAAAATGAAGGTCTACACATTGCAATAAATGCATTTTAGGAAAAGATTAAATATAGTTTTCTCATCTATGTACTACTTTGTTAATATATTAACAGTCCATGTTAAACGTTTGTCAGAGGTGGTTAAGCACTTTTCTTCAAGCAAATAAAATGGAGATCTGGAAATTCACGTCCACATTTCAATTTTGAAAAGATTTGGAAAAAGAAATTACAAACATAAAAATAAATGCTTTTTATAAAAATGTTTAAACATGCTTTCAGATCTATGAAACAGCACATGTAAAAAGTTTGTCAGAGGTTTTAAAAGTACTTTTGTACAAGAAAATTAAATGAAGATCCATAAATTCACTTCTACATTTCAATTTTAAAAAAGAATAACATAAAAGTTAAAATGAAACAACAAACATTAAAATACAGGCTTCTTTGAGAAATGTTCAAACTTTAGTTCCCATCTATGAATTTTCATGTTGAAGTATTAATACCCATTGTAAAACGTTTAAAAGAAGTTGAAAAATATACTTTACAACCTGAACACCAAATTAGATAAATAAATTCGTATTAAAATTTTAATTTTACAAAGTATGAATAAATGCTAATATGCAGCTGAAAACATTGAAAAAAATGCATTTGAGGAAAAGATAGTTTTTTCATTTATGAACTGTTGTTTATATAGAAACAGTACATGTAAAACTTTTGTCAGAGGTTCTAAAGTACTTTTCTACAAGAAATTAAAATGTAGATCTCGAAATTCACATCTAGATTTCAATATTAAAAAAGAAAGATATAAATGGTGAAATGAAACTACAAACATAAAATTAAATGCATTTATGACAAATGTTTAAACATCTATGAATTTTCATGTTTAAATGTTAAGACCACTTTTAAAAAGTTGAAAGAAGTAGAAAATGTACTTTACAAGCAGAAATCAAAATGTAGATAAAGAAATTCGCCTTTCAATTTCAATCTCAAACAGTATATGTAAATGCTAATATGAAGCTGCAAAACGTTGAAATAAATGTTTTTAGCAAAAGATTAAACATAGTTTTCTCAGCTTTGAAGTACATTGGACATAGTTTAACAGCACATGTAAAAAGTTTGTCAGAGGTTTTAAAAGTACTTTTGTACAAGAAAATTAAATGAAGATCCATAAATTCACTTCTACATTTCAATTTTAAAAAAGAATAACATAAAAGTTAAAATGAAACAACAAACATTAAAATACAGGCTTCTTTGAGAAATGTTCAAACTTTAGTTCCCATCTATGAATTTTCATGTTGAAGTATTAATACCCATTGTAAAACGTTTAAAAGAAGTTGAAAAATATACTTTACAACCTGAACACCAAATTAGATAAATAAATTCGTATTAAAATTTTAATTTTACAAAGTATGAATAAATGCTAATATGCAGCTGAAAACATTGAAAAAAATGCATTTGAGGAAAAGATAGTTTTTTCATTTATGAACTGTTGTTTATATAGAAACAGTACATGTAAAACTTTTGTCAGAGGTTCTAAAGTACTTTTCTACAAGAAATTAAAATGTAGATCTCGAAATTCACATCTAGATTTCAATATTAAAAAAGAAAGATATAAATGGTGAAATGAAACTACAAACATAAAATTAAATGCATTTATGACAAATGTTTAAACATCTATGAATTTTCATGTTTAAATGTTAAGACCACTTTTAAAAAGTTGAAAGAAGTAGAAAATGTACTTTACAAGCAGAAATCAAAATGTAGATAAAGAAATTCGCCTTTCAATTTCAATCTCAAACAGTATATGTAAATGCTAATATGAAGCTGCAAAACGTTGAAATAAATGTTTTTAGCAAAAGATTAAACATAGTTTTCTCAGCTTTGAAGTACATTGGACATAGTTTAACAGCACATGTAAAAAGTTTGTCCAAGGTTTTAAAAGTACTTGTCTCCAAGAAAGCACAATTTAGAAGGTCCACACATTGCAATAAATGCATTTTAGGAAAAGATTAAATATAGTTTTCTCATCTATGTACTACTTTGTTAATATATTAACAGTACATGTAAAACGTTTGTCAGAGGTGGTAAAAAACTTTTCTACAAGCAAATAAAATGGAGATCTGGAAATTAACGACCACATTTCAATTTTGAAAAGAATTGGTAAAAAGAAGTTACAAAATAAAAATAAATGCTTTTTAAACAAATGTTTAATCAGGCTCTCACATCTATGAAACAGCACATGTAAAAAGATTCTCAGAGGTTTTAAAAGTACTTTTCTACAAGAAAATAAAATGTAGATCTGTAAATTCTCTTCTACATTTCAATTTTAAAAAAGAATAACATAAGTTTTAAAATGAAACTACAAGCATTAAAATACATGCTTCTTTGAGAAATGTTTAAACTTTATTTCACATCTATTAATTTTCATGTTTTATTATTAATAGCCATTGTAAGACGATTAAAAGAAGTTGAAAAACATTCTTTACAAACTGAAACCCAAATTAGATAAAGAAATTCGTTCTTAAATTTCCATTTTAAATAGTATGAATAAATGCTAATATGAAGATGCAAAACGTTGAAATAAATGTTTTTATCAAAAGATTAAACATAGTTTTCTCAGCTTTGAAGTACATTGTACATAGTTTAACAGCACATGTAAAAAGTTTGTCCAAGGTTTTAAAAGTACATGTCTCCAAGAAAGCACAACTTAGATCTGTAAATTCACTTCTACACTTTCAATTTTTAAAAGATTCATATAAATGTTAAAATGAAACTACAAACATTAAAATACATGCTTTTATGAGAAATATTTAAGCTTGGTTTCACATCTATGAATTTTCATTTTAAATATTAATAACCTTTGTAAAACTTTCAACAAAGTTTACAAATGTAGTTTACAACCAGAAAAGAAAATGTAGATAAAGAAATACGCGTTTAGATTTCATTTTCAAAAAGTATAAATAAATACCAAAATGAAGGTCTACACATTGCAATAAATGCATTTTAGGAAAAGATTAAATATAGTTTTCTCATCTATGTACTACTTTGTTAATATATTAACAGTACATGTAAAACGTTTGTCAGAGGTGGTAAAGCACTTTTCTTCAAGCAAATAAAATGGAGATCTGGAAATTCACGTCCACATTTCAATTTTGAAAATAATTGGTAAAAAGAAATTACAAACATAAAAATAAATGCATTTTATAAAAATGTTTAAACATGCTTTCAGATCTATGAAACAGCAGATTTAAAAAGTTTGTCAGAGGTTTTAAAAGTACTTTTGTACAAGAAAATTAAATGAAGATCCATAAATTCACTTCTACATTTCAATTTTAAAAAAGAATAACATAAAAGTTAAAATGAAACAACAAACATTAAAATACAGGCTTCTTTGAGAAATGTTCAAACTTTAGTTCCCATCTATGAATTTTCATGTTGAAGTATTAATACCCATTGTAAAACGTTTAAAAGAAGTTGAAAAATATACTTTACAACCTGAACACCAAATTAGATAAATAAATTCGTATTAAAATTTTAATTTTACAAAGTATGAATAAATGCTAATATGCAGCTGAAAACATTGAAAAAAATGCATTTGAGGAAAAGATAGTTTTTTTCATTTATGAACTAAGTAGTTTATATAGAAACAGTACATGTAAAACTTTTGTCAGAGGTTCTAAAGTACTTTTCTACAAGAAATTAAAATGTAGATCTCGAAATTCACATCTAGATTTCAATATTAAAAAAGAAAGATATAAATGGTGAAATGAAACTACAAACATAAAATTAAATGCATTTATGACAAATGTTTAAACATCTATGAATTTTCATGTTTAAATGTTAAGACCACTTTTAAAAAGTTGAAAGAAGTAGAAAATGTACTTTACAAGCAGAAATCAAAATGTAGATAAAGAAATTCGCCTTTCAATTTCAATCTCAAACAGTATATGTAAATGCTAATATGAAGCTGCAAAACGTTGAAATAAATGTTTTTAGCAAAAGATTAAACATAGTTTTCTCAGCTTTGAAGTATATTGTACATAGTTTAACAGCACATGTAAAAAGTTTGTCCAAGGTTTTAAAGTACTTGTCTCCAAGAAAGCACAATTTAGAAGGTCCACACATTGCAATAAATGCATTTTAGGAAAAGATTAAATATAGTTTTCTCATCTATGTACTACTTTGTTAATATATTAACAGTACATGTAAAACGTTTGTCAGAGGTGGTAAAAAACTTTTCTACAAGCAAATAAAATGGAGATCTGGAAATTAACGACCACATTTCAATTTTGAAAAGAATTGGTAAAAAGAAGTTACAAAATAAAAATAAATGCTTTTTAAACAAATGTTTAATCAGGCTCTCACATCTATGAAACAGCACATGTAAAAAGATTGTCAGAGGTTTTAAAAGTACTTTTCTACAAGAAAATAAAATGTAGATCTGTAAATTCTCTTCTACATTTCAATTTTAAAAAAGAATAACATAAGTGTTAAAATGAAACTACAAGCATTAAAATACATGCTTCTTTGAGAAATGTTTAAACTTTATTTCCCATCTATTAATTTTCATGTTTTATTATTAATAGCCATTGTAAGACGATTAAAAGAAGTTGAAAAACATTCTTTACAAACTGAAACCCAAATTAGATAAAGAAATTAGTTTTTAAATTTCAATTTTAAATAGTATGAATAAATGCTAATATGAAGCTGAAAACATTGAAATAAATGCATTTTAGGAAAAGATTAAACATAGTTTTCTCATCTATGTACTTCTTTGTTAATATATTAACAGCACATGTCAAAAGGTTGTCAAAGGTTTTAAAAGTACTTGTCTCCAAGATAGCACAATGAGGATCTGTAAATTCTCTTCTATATTTTCAATTTTTAAAAGATTCATATAAATGTCAAAATGAAACTACAAACATTAAAATACATGCTTTTATGAGAAATATTTAAGCTTGGTTTTACATCTATGAATTTTCATTTTAAATATTAATAACCATTGTAAAACTTTCAACAATGTTTAAAAATATAGTTTACAACCAGAAAAGAAAATGTAGATAAAGAAATACGCGTTTAGATTTCATTTTCAAAAAGTATAAATAAATACCAAAATGAAGGTCTACACATTGCAATAAATGCATTTTAGGAAAAGATTAAATATAGTTTTCTCATCTATGTACTACTTTGTTAATATATTAACAGTCCATGTAAAACTTTTGTCAGAGGTTCTAAAGTACTTTTCTACAAGAAATTAAAATGTAGATCTCGAAATTCACATCTAGATTTCAATATTAAAAAAGAAAGATATAAATGGTGAAATGAAACTACAAACATAAAATTAAATGCATTTATGACAAATGTTTAAACATCTATGAATTTTCATGTTTAAATGTTAAGACCACTTTTAAAAAGTTGAAAGAAGTAGAAAATGTACTTTACAAGCAGAAATCAAAATGTAGATAAAGAAATTCGCCTTTCAATTTCAATCTCAAACAGTATATGTAAATGCTAATATGAAGCTGCAAAACGTTGAAATAAATGTTTTTAGCAAAAGATTAAACATAGTTTTCTCAGCTTTGAAGTACATTGGACATAGTTTAACAGCACATGTAAAAAGTTTGTCCAAGGTTTTAAAAGTACTTGTCTCCAAGAAAGCACAATTTAGAAGGTCCACACATTGCAATAAATGCATTTTAGGAAAAGATTAAATATAGTTTTCTCATCTATGTACTACTTTGTTAATATATTAACAGTACATGTAAAACGTTTGTCAGAGGTGGTAAAAAACTTTTCTACAAGCAAATAAAATGGAGATCTGGAAATTAACGACCACATTTCAATTTTGAAAAGAATTGGTAAAAAGAAGTTACAAAATAAAAATAAATGCTTTTTAAACAAATGTTTAATCAGGCTCTCACATCTATGAAACAGCACATGTAAAAAGATTCTCAGAGGTTTTAAAAGTACTTTTCTACAAGAAAATAAAATGTAGATCTGTAAATTCTCTTCTACATTTCAATTTTAAAAAAGAATAACATAAGTTTTAAAATGAAACTACAAGCATTAAAATACATGCTTCTTTGAGAAATGTTTAAACTTTATTTCACATCTATTAATTTTCATGTTTTATTATTAATAGCCATTGTAAGACGATTAAAAGAAGTTGAAAAACATTCTTTACAAACTGAAACCCAAATTAGATAAAGAAATTCGTTCTTAAATTTCCATTTTAAATAGTATGAATAAATGCTAATATGAAGATGCAAAACGTTGAAATAAATGTTTTTATCAAAAGATTAAACATAGTTTTCTCAGCTTTGAAGTACATTGTACATAGTTTAACAGCACATGTAAAAAGTTTGTCCAAGGTTTTAAAAGTACATGTCTCCAAGAAAGCACAACTTAGATCTGTAAATTCACTTCTACACTTTCAATTTTTAAAAGATTCATATAAATGTTAAAATGAAACTACAAACATTAAAATACATGCTTTTATGAGAAATATTTAAGCTTGGTTTCACATCTATGAATTTTCATTTTAAATATTAATAACCTTTGTAAAACTTTCAACAAAGTTTACAAATGTAGTTTACAACCAGAAAAGAAAATGTAGATAAAGAAATACGCGTTTAGATTTCATTTTCAAAAAGTATAAATAAATACCAAAATGAAGGTCTACACATTGCAATAAATGCATTTTAGGAAAAGATTAAATATAGTTTTCTCATCTATGTACTACTTTGTTAATATATTAACAGTACATGTAAAACGTTTGTCAGAGGTGGTAAAGCACTTTTCTTCAAGCAAATAAAATGGAGATCTGGAAATTCACGTCCACATTTCAATTTTGAAAATAATTGGTAAAAAGAAATTACAAACATAAAAATAAATGCATTTTATAAAAATGTTTAAACATGCTTTCAGATCTATGAAACAGCAGATTTAAAAAGTTTGTCAGAGGTTTTAAAAGTACTTTTGTACAAGTAAATTAAATGAAGATCCATAAATTCACTTCTACATTTCAATTTTAAAAAAGAATAACATAAAAGTTAAAATGAAACAACAAACATTAAAATACAGGCTTCTTTGAGAAATGTTCAAACTTTAGTTCCCATCTATGAATTTTCATGTTGAAGTATTAATACCCATTGTAAAACGTTTAAAAGAAGTTGAAAAATATACTTTACAACCTGAACACCAAATTAGATAAATAAATTCGTATTAAAATTTTAATTTTACAAAGTATGAATAAATGCTAATATGCAGCTGAAAACATTGAAAAAAATGCATTTGAGGAAAAGATAGTTTTTTTCATTTATGAACTAAGTAGTTTATATAGAAACAGTACATGTAAAACTTTTGTCAGAGGTTCTAAAGTACTTTTCTACAAGAAATTAAAATGTAGATCTCGAAATTCACATCTAGATTTCAATATTAAAAAAGAAAGATATAAATGGTGAAATGAAACTACAAACATAAAATTAAATGCATTTATGACAAATGTTTAAACATCTATGAATTTTCATGTTTAAATGTTAAGACCACTTTTAAAAAGTTGAAAGAAGTAGAAAATGTACTTTACAAGCAGAAATCAAAATGTAGATAAAGAAATTCGCCTTTCAATTTCAATCTCAAACAGTATATGTAAATGCTAATATGAAGCTGCAAAACGTTGAAATAAATGTTTTTAGCAAAAGATTAAACATAGTTTTCTCAGCTTTGAAGTATATTGTACATAGTTTAACAGCACATGTAAAAAGTTTGTCCAAGGTTTTAAAGTACTTGTCTCCAAGAAAGCACAATTTAGAAGGTCCACACATTGCAATAAATGCATTTTAGGAAAAGATTAAATATAGTTTTCTCATCTATGTACTACTTTGTTAATATATTAACAGTACATGTAAAACGTTTGTCAGAGGTGGTAAAAAACTTTTCTACAAGCAAATAAAATGGAGATCTGGAAATTAACGACCACATTTCAATTTTGAAAAGAATTGGTAAAAAGAAGTTACAAAATAAAAATAAATGCTTTTTAAACAAATGTTTAATCAGGCTCTCACATCTATGAAACAGCACATGTAAAAAGATTGTCAGAGGTTTTAAAAGTACTTTTCTACAAGAAAATAAAATGTAGATCTGTAAATTCTCTTCTACATTTCAATTTTAAAAAAGAATAACATAAGTGTTAAAATGAAACTACAAGCATTAAAATACATGCTTCTTTGAGAAATGTTTAAACTTTATTTCCCATCTATTAATTTTCATGTTTTATTATTAATAGCCATTGTAAGACGATTAAAAGAAGTTGAAAAACATTCTTTACAAACTGAAACCCAAATTAGATAAAGAAATTAGTTTTTAAATTTCAATTTTAAATAGTATGAATAAATGCTAATATGAAGCTGAAAACATTGAAATAAATGCATTTTAGGAAAAGATTAAACATAGTTTTCTCATCTATGTACTTCTTTGTTAATATATTAACAGCACATGTCAAAAGGTTGTCAAAGGTTTTAAAAGTACTTGTCTCCAAGATAGCACAATGAGGATCTGTAAATTCTATATTTTCAATTTTTAAAAGATTCATATAAATGTCAAAATGAAACTACAAACATTAAAATACATGCTTTTATGAGAAATATTTAAGCTTGGTTTTACATCTATGAATTTTCATTTTAAATATTAATAACCATTGTAAAACTTTCAACAATGTTTAAAAATATAGTTTACAACCAGAAAAGAAAATGTAGATAAAGAAATACGCGTTTAGATTTCATTTTCAAAAAGTATAAATAAATACCAAAATGAAGGTCTACACATTGCAATAAATGCATTTTAGGAAAAGATTAAATATAGTTTTCTCATCTATGTACTACTTTGTTAATATATTAACAGTCCATGTTAAACGTTTGTCAGAGGTGGTTAAGCACTTTTCTTCAAGCAAATAAAATGGAGATCTGGAAATTCACGTCCACATTTCAATTTTGAAAAGATTTGGAAAAAGAAATTACAAACATAAAAATAAATGCTTTTTATAAAAATGTTTAAACATGCTTTCAGATCTATGAAACAGCACATGTAAAAAGTTTGTCAGAGGTTTTAAAAGTACTTTTGTACAAGAAAATTAAATGAAGATCCATAAATTCACTTCTACATTTCAATTTTAAAAAAGAATAACATAAAAGTTAAAATGAAACAACAAACATTAAAATACAGGCTTCTTTGAGAAATGTTCAAACTTTAGTTCCCATCTATGAATTTTCATGTTGAAGTATTAATACCCATTGTAAAACGTTTAAAAGAAGTTGAAAAATATACTTTACAACCTGAACACCAAATTAGATAAATAAATTCGTATTAAAATTTTAATTTTACAAAGTATGAATAAATGCTAATATGCAGCTGAAAACATTGAAAAAAATGCATTTGAGGAAAAGATAGTTTTTTCATTTATGAACTGTTGTTTATATAGAAACAGTACATGTAAAACTTTTGTCAGAGGTTCTAAAGTACTTTTCTACAAGAAATTAAAATGTAGATCTCGAAATTCACATCTAGATTTCAATATTAAAAAAGAAAGATATAAATGGTGAAATGAAACTACAAACATAAAATTAAATGCATTTATGACAAATGTTTAAACATCTATGAATTTTCATGTTTAAATGTTAAGACCACTTTTAAAAAGTTGAAAGAAGTAGAAAATGTACTTTACAAGCAGAAATCAAAATGTAGATAAAGAAATTCGCCTTTCAATTTCAATCTCAAACAGTATATGTAAATGCTAATATGAAGCTGCAAAACGTTGAAATAAATGTTTTTAGCAAAAGATTAAACATAGTTTTCTCAGCTTTGAAGTACATTGGACATAGTTTAACAGCACATGTAAAAAGTTTGTCAGAGGTTTTAAAAGTACTTTTGTACAAGAAAATTAAATGAAGATCCATAAATTCACTTCTACATTTCAATTTTAAAAAAGAATAACATAAAAGTTAAAATGAAACAACAAACATTAAAATACAGGCTTCTTTGAGAAATGTTCAAACTTTAGTTCCCATCTATGAATTTTCATGTTGAAGTATTAATACCCATTGTAAAACGTTTAAAAGAAGTTGAAAAATATACTTTACAACCTGAACACCAAATTAGATAAATAAATTCGTATTAAAATTTTAATTTTACAAAGTATGAATAAATGCTAATATGCAGCTGAAAACATTGAAAAAAATGCATTTGAGGAAAAGATAGTTTTTTCATTTATGAACTGTTGTTTATATAGAAACAGTACATGTAAAACTTTTGTCAGAGGTTCTAAAGTACTTTTCTACAAGAAATTAAAATGTAGATCTCGAAATTCACATCTAGATTTCAATATTAAAAAAGAAAGATATAAATGGTGAAATGAAACTACAAACATAAAATTAAATGCATTTATGACAAATGTTTAAACATCTATGAATTTTCATGTTTAAATGTTAAGACCACTTTTAAAAAGTTGAAAGAAGTAGAAAATGTACTTTACAAGCAGAAATCAAAATGTAGATAAAGAAATTCGCCTTTCAATTTCAATCTCAAACAGTATATGTAAATGCTAATATGAAGCTGCAAAACGTTGAAATAAATGTTTTTAGCAAAAGATTAAACATAGTTTTCTCAGCTTTGAAGTACATTGGACATAGTTTAACAGCACATGTAAAAAGTTTGTCCAAGGTTTTAAAAGTACTTGTCTCCAAGAAAGCACAATTTAGAAGGTCCACACATTGCAATAAATGCATTTTAGGAAAAGATTAAATATAGTTTTCTCATCTATGTACTACTTTGTTAATATATTAACAGTACATGTAAAACGTTTGTCAGAGGTGGTAAAAAACTTTTCTACAAGCAAATAAAATGGAGATCTGGAAATTAACGACCACATTTCAATTTTGAAAAGAATTGGTAAAAAGAAGTTACAAAATAAAAATAAATGCTTTTTAAACAAATGTTTAATCAGGCTCTCACATCTATGAAACAGCACATGTAAAAAGATTCTCAGAGGTTTTAAAAGTACTTTTCTACAAGAAAATAAAATGTAGATCTGTAAATTCTCTTCTACATTTCAATTTTAAAAAAGAATAACATAAGTTTTAAAATGAAACTACAAGCATTAAAATACATGCTTCTTTGAGAAATGTTTAAACTTTATTTCACATCTATTAATTTTCATGTTTTATTATTAATAGCCATTGTAAGACGATTAAAAGAAGTTGAAAAACATTCTTTACAAACTGAAACCCAAATTAGATAAAGAAATTCGTTCTTAAATTTCCATTTTAAATAGTATGAATAAATGCTAATATGAAGATGCAAAACGTTGAAATAAATGTTTTTATCAAAAGATTAAACATAGTTTTCTCAGCTTTGAAGTACATTGTACATAGTTTAACAGCACATGTAAAAAGTTTGTCCAAGGTTTTAAAAGTACATGTCTCCAAGAAAGCACAACTTAGATCTGTAAATTCACTTCTACACTTTCAATTTTTAAAAGATTCATATAAATGTTAAAATGAAACTACAAACATTAAAATACATGCTTTTATGAGAAATATTTAAGCTTGGTTTCACATCTATGAATTTTCATTTTAAATATTAATAACCTTTGTAAAACTTTCAACAAAGTTTACAAATGTAGTTTACAACCAGAAAAGAAAATGTAGATAAAGAAATACGCGTTTAGATTTCATTTTCAAAAAGTATAAATAAATACCAAAATGAAGGTCTACACATTGCAATAAATGCATTTTAGGAAAAGATTAAATATAGTTTTCTCATCTATGTACTACTTTGTTAATATATTAACAGTACATGTAAAACGTTTGTCAGAGGTGGTAAAGCACTTTTCTTCAAGCAAATAAAATGGAGATCTGGAAATTCACGTCCACATTTCAATTTTGAAAATAATTGGTAAAAAGAAATTACAAACATAAAAATAAATGCATTTTATAAAAATGTTTAAACATGCTTTCAGATCTATGAAACAGCAGATTTAAAAAGTTTGTCAGAGGTTTTAAAAGTACTTTTGTACAAGTAAATTAAATGAAGATCCATAAATTCACTTCTACATTTCAATTTTAAAAAAGAATAACATAAAAGTTAAAATGAAACAACAAACATTAAAATACAGGCTTCTTTGAGAAATGTTCAAACTTTAGTTCCCATCTATGAATTTTCATGTTGAAGTATTAATACCCATTGTAAAACGTTTAAAAGAAGTTGAAAAATATACTTTACAACCTGAACACCAAATTAGATAAATAAATTCGTATTAAAATTTTAATTTTACAAAGTATGAATAAATGCTAATATGCAGCTGAAAACATTGAAAAAAATGCATTTGAGGAAAAGATAGTTTTTTTCATTTATGAACTAAGTAGTTTATATAGAAACAGTACATGTAAAACTTTTGTCAGAGGTTCTAAAGTACTTTTCTACAAGAAATTAAAATGTAGATCTCGAAATTCACATCTAGATTTCAATATTAAAAAAGAAAGATATAAATGGTGAAATGAAACTACAAACATAAAATTAAATGCATTTATGACAAATGTTTAAACATCTATGAATTTTCATGTTTAAATGTTAAGACCACTTTTAAAAAGTTGAAAGAAGTAGAAAATGTACTTTACAAGCAGAAATCAAAATGTAGATAAAGAAATTCGCCTTTCAATTTCAATCTCAAACAGTATATGTAAATGCTAATATGAAGCTGCAAAACGTTGAAATAAATGTTTTTAGCAAAAGATTAAACATAGTTTTCTCAGCTTTGAAGTATATTGTACATAGTTTAACAGCACATGTAAAAAGTTTGTCCAAGGTTTTAAAGTACTTGTCTCCAAGAAAGCACAATTTAGAAGGTCCACACATTGCAATAAATGCATTTTAGGAAAAGATTAAATATAGTTTTCTCATCTATGTACTACTTTGTTAATATATTAACAGTACATGTAAAACGTTTGTCAGAGGTGGTAAAAAACTTTTCTACAAGCAAATAAAATGGAGATCTGGAAATTAACGACCACATTTCAATTTTGAAAAGAATTGGTAAAAAGAAGTTACAAAATAAAAATAAATGCTTTTTAAACAAATGTTTAATCAGGCTCTCACATCTATGAAACAGCACATGTAAAAAGATTGTCAGAGGTTTTAAAAGTACTTTTCTACAAGAAAATAAAATGTAGATCTGTAAATTCTCTTCTACATTTCAATTTTAAAAAAGAATAACATAAGTGTTAAAATGAAACTACAAGCATTAAAATACATGCTTCTTTGAGAAATGTTTAAACTTTATTTCCCATCTATTAATTTTCATGTTTTATTATTAATAGCCATTGTAAGACGATTAAAAGAAGTTGAAAAACATTCTTTACAAACTGAAACCCAAATTAGATAAAGAAATTAGTTTTTAAATTTCAATTTTAAATAGTATGAATAAATGCTAATATGAAGCTGAAAACATTGAAATAAATGCATTTTAGGAAAAGATTAAACATAGTTTTCTCATCTATGTACTTCTTTGTTAATATATTAACAGCACATGTCAAAAGGTTGTCAAAGGTTTTAAAAGTACTTGTCTCCAAGATAGCACAATGAGGATCTGTAAATTCTCTTCTATATTTTCAATTTTTAAAAGATTCATATAAATGTCAAAATGAAACTACAAACATTAAAATACATGCTTTTATGAGAAATATTTAAGCTTGGTTTTACATCTATGAATTTTCATTTTAAATATTAATAACCATTGTAAAACTTTCAACAATGTTTAAAAATATAGTTTACAACCAGAAAAGAAAATGTAGATAAAGAAATACGCGTTTAGATTTCATTTTCAAAAAGTATAAATAAATACCAAAATGAAGGTCTACACATTGCAATAAATGCATTTTAGGAAAAGATTAAATATAGTTTTCTCATCTATGTACTACTTTGTTAATATATTAACAGTCCATGTTAAACGTTTGTCAGAGGTGGTTAAGCACTTTTCTTCAAGCAAATAAAATGGAGATCTGGAAATTCACGTCCACATTTCAATTTTGAAAAGATTTGGAAAAAGAAATTACAAACATAAAAATAAATGCTTTTTATAAAAATGTTTAAACATGCTTTCAGATCTATGAAACAGCACATGTAAAAAGTTTGTCAGAGGTTTTAAAAGTACTTTTGTACAAGAAAATTAAATGAAGATCCATAAATTCACTTCTACATTTCAATTTTAAAAAAGAATAACATAAAAGTTAAAATGAAACAACAAACATTAAAATACAGGCTTCTTTGAGAAATGTTCAAACTTTAGTTCCCATCTATGAATTTTCATGTTGAAGTATTAATACCCATTGTAAAACGTTTAAAAGAAGTTGAAAAATATACTTTACAACCTGAACACCAAATTAGATAAATAAATTCGTATTAAAATTTTAATTTTACAAAGTATGAATAAATGCTAATATGCAGCTGAAAACATTGAAAAAAATGCATTTGAGGAAAAGATAGTTTTTTCATTTATGAACTGTTGTTTATATAGAAACAGTACATGTAAAACTTTTGTCAGAGGTTCTAAAGTACTTTTCTACAAGAAATTAAAATGTAGATCTCGAAATTCACATCTAGATTTCAATATTAAAAAAGAAAGATATAAATGGTGAAATGAAACTACAAACATAAAATTAAATGCATTTATGACAAATGTTTAAACATCTATGAATTTTCATGTTTAAATGTTAAGACCACTTTTAAAAAGTTGAAAGAAGTAGAAAATGTACTTTACAAGCAGAAATCAAAATGTAGATAAAGAAATTCGCCTTTCAATTTCAATCTCAAACAGTATATGTAAATGCTAATATGAAGCTGCAAAACGTTGAAATAAATGTTTTTAGCAAAAGATTAAACATAGTTTTCTCAGCTTTGAAGTACATTGGACATAGTTTAACAGCACATGTAAAAAGTTTGTCCAAGGTTTTAAAAGTACTTGTCTCCAAGAAAGCACAATTTAGAAGGTCCACACATTGCAATAAATGCATTTTAGGAAAAGATTAAATATAGTTTTCTCATCTATGTACTACTTTGTTAATATATTAACAGTACATGTAAAACGTTTGTCAGAGGTGGTAAAAAACTTTTCTACAAGCAAATAAAATGGAGATCTGGAAATTAACGACCACATTTCAATTTTGAAAAGAATTGGTAAAAAGAAGTTACAAAATAAAAATAAATGCTTTTTAAACAAATGTTTAATCAGGCTCTCACATCTATGAAACAGCACATGTAAAAAGATTCTCAGAGGTTTTAAAAGTACTTTTCTACAAGAAAATAAAATGTAGATCTGTAAATTCTCTTCTACATTTCAATTTTAAAAAAGAATAACATAAGTTTTAAAATGAAACTACAAGCATTAAAATACATGCTTCTTTGAGAAATGTTTAAACTTTATTTCACATCTATTAATTTTCATGTTTTATTATTAATAGCCATTGTAAGACGATTAAAAGAAGTTGAAAAACATTCTTTACAAACTGAAACCCAAATTAGATAAAGAAATTCGTTCTTAAATTTCCATTTTAAATAGTATGAATAAATGCTAATATGAAGATGCAAAACGTTGAAATAAATGTTTTTATCAAAAGATTAAACATAGTTTTCTCAGCTTTGAAGTACATTGTACATAGTTTAACAGCACATGTAAAAAGTTTGTCCAAGGTTTTAAAAGTACATGTCTCCAAGAAAGCACAACTTAGATCTGTAAATTCACTTCTACACTTTCAATTTTTAAAAGATTCATATAAATGTTAAAATGAAACTACAAACATTAAAATACATGCTTTTATGAGAAATATTTAAGCTTGGTTTCACATCTATGAATTTTCATTTTAAATATTAATAACCTTTGTAAAACTTTCAACAAAGTTTACAAATGTAGTTTACAACCAGAAAAGAAAATGTAGATAAAGAAATACGCGTTTAGATTTCATTTTCAAAAAGTATAAATAAATACCAAAATGAAGGTCTACACATTGCAATAAATGCATTTTAGGAAAAGATTAAATATAGTTTTCTCATCTATGTACTACTTTGTTAATATATTAACAGTACATGTAAAACGTTTGTCAGAGGTGGTAAAGCACTTTTCTTCAAGCAAATAAAATGGAGATCTGGAAATTCACGTCCACATTTCAATTTTGAAAATAATTGGTAAAAAGAAATTACAAACATAAAAATAAATGCATTTTATAAAAATGTTTAAACATGCTTTCAGATCTATGAAACAGCAGATTTAAAAAGTTTGTCAGAGGTTTTAAAAGTACTTTTGTACAAGAAAATTAAATGAAGATCCATAAATTCACTTCTACATTTCAATTTTAAAAAAGAATAACATAAAAGTTAAAATGAAACAACAAACATTAAAATACAGGCTTCTTTGAGAAATGTTCAAACTTTAGTTCCCATCTATGAATTTTCATGTTGAAGTATTAATACCCATTGTAAAACGTTTAAAAGAAGTTGAAAAATATACTTTACAACCTGAACACCAAATTAGATAAATAAATTCGTATTAAAATTTTAATTTTACAAAGTATGAATAAATGCTAATATGCAGCTGAAAACATTGAAAAAAATGCATTTGAGGAAAAGATAGTTTTTTTCATTTATGAACTAAGTAGTTTATATAGAAACAGTACATGTAAAACTTTTGTCAGAGGTTCTAAAGTACTTTTCTACAAGAAATTAAAATGTAGATCTCGAAATTCACATCTAGATTTCAATATTAAAAAAGAAAGATATAAATGGTGAAATGAAACTACAAACATAAAATTAAATGCATTTATGACAAATGTTTAAACATCTATGAATTTTCATGTTTAAATGTTAAGACCACTTTTAAAAAGTTGAAAGAAGTAGAAAATGTACTTTACAAGCAGAAATCAAAATGTAGATAAAGAAATTCGCCTTTCAATTTCAATCTCAAACAGTATATGTAAATGCTAATATGAAGCTGCAAAACGTTGAAATAAATGTTTTTAGCAAAAGATTAAACATAGTTTTCTCAGCTTTGAAGTATATTGTACATAGTTTAACAGCACATGTAAAAAGTTTGTCCAAGGTTTTAAAGTACTTGTCTCCAAGAAAGCACAATTTAGAAGGTCCACACATTGCAATAAATGCATTTTAGGAAAAGATTAAATATAGTTTTCTCATCTATGTACTACTTTGTTAATATATTAACAGTACATGTAAAACGTTTGTCAGAGGTGGTAAAAAACTTTTCTACAAGCAAATAAAATGGAGATCTGGAAATTAACGACCACATTTCAATTTTGAAAAGAATTGGTAAAAAGAAGTTACAAAATAAAAATAAATGCTTTTTAAACAAATGTTTAATCAGGCTCTCACATCTATGAAACAGCACATGTAAAAAGATTGTCAGAGGTTTTAAAAGTACTTTTCTACAAGAAAATAAAATGTAGATCTGTAAATTCTCTTCTACATTTCAATTTTAAAAAAGAATAACATAAGTGTTAAAATGAAACTACAAGCATTAAAATACATGCTTCTTTGAGAAATGTTTAAACTTTATTTCCCATCTATTAATTTTCATGTTTTCTTATTAATAGCCATTGTAAGACGATTAAAAGAAGTTGAAAAACATTCTTTACAAACTGAAACCCAAATTAGATAAAGAAATTAGTTTTTAAATTTCAATTTTAAATAGTATGAATAAATGCTAATATGAAGCTGAAAACATTGAAATAAATGCATTTTAGGAAAAGATTAAACATAGTTTTCTCATCTATGTACTTCTTTGTTAATATATTAACAGCACATGTCAAAAGGTTGTCAAAGGTTTTAAAAGTACTTGTCTCCAAGATAGCACAATGAGGATCTGTAAATTCTCTTCTATATTTTCAATTTTTAAAAGATTCATATAAATGTCAAAATGAAACTACAAACATTAAAATACATGCTTTTATGAGAAATATTTAAGCTTGGTTTTACATCTATGAATTTTCATTTTAAATATTAATAACCATTGTAAAACTTTCAACAATGTTTAAAAATATAGTTTACAACCAGAAAAGAAAATGTAGATAAAGAAATACGCGTTTAGATTTCATTTTCAAAAAGTATAAATAAATACCAAAATGAAGGTCTACACATTGCAATAAATGCATTTTAGGAAAAGATTAAATATAGTTTTCTCATCTATGTACTACTTTGTTAATATATTAACAGTCCATGTTAAACGTTTGTCAGAGGTGGTTAAGCACTTTTCTTCAAGCAAATAAAATGGAGATCTGGAAATTCACGTCCACATTTCAATTTTGAAAAGATTTGGAAAAAGAAATTACAAACATAAAAATAAATGCTTTTTATAAAAATGTTTAAACATGCTTTCAGATCTATGAAACAGCACATGTAAAAAGTTTGTCAGAGGTTTTAAAAGTACTTTTGTACAAGAAAATTAAATGAAGATCCATAAATTCACTTCTACATTTCAATTTTAAAAAAGAATAACATAAAAGTTAAAATGAAACAACAAACATTAAAATACAGGCTTCTTTGAGAAATGTTCAAACTTTAGTTCCCATCTATGAATTTTCATGTTGAAGTATTAATACCCATTGTAAAACGTTTAAAAGAAGTTGAAAAATATACTTTACAACCTGAACACCAAATTAGATAAATAAATTCGTATTAAAATTTTAATTTTACAAAGTATGAATAAATGCTAATATGCAGCTGAAAACATTGAAAAAAATGCATTTGAGGAAAAGATAGTTTTTTCATTTATGAACTGTTGTTTATATAGAAACAGTACATGTAAAACTTTTGTCAGAGGTTCTAAAGTACTTTTCTACAAGAAATTAAAATGTAGATCTCGAAATTCACATCTAGATTTCAATATTAAAAAAGAAAGATATAAATGGTGAAATGAAACTACAAACATAAAATTAAATGCATTTATGACAAATGTTTAAACATCTATGAATTTTCATGTTTAAATGTTAAGACCACTTTTAAAAAGTTGAAAGAAGTAGAAAATGTACTTTACAAGCAGAAATCAAAATGTAGATAAAGAAATTCGCCTTTCAATTTCAATCTCAAACAGTATATGTAAATGCTAATATGAAGCTGCAAAACGTTGAAATAAATGTTTTTAGCAAAAGATTAAACATAGTTTTCTCAGCTTTGAAGTACATTGGACATAGTTTAACAGCACATGTAAAAAGTTTGTCCAAGGTTTTAAAAGTACTTGTCTCCAAGAAAGCACAATTTAGAAGGTCCACACATTGCAATAAATGCATTTTAGGAAAAGATTAAATATAGTTTTCTCATCTATGTACTACTTTGTTAATATATTAACAGTACATGTAAAACGTTTGTCAGAGGTGGTAAAAAACTTTTCTACAAGCAAATAAAATGGAGATCTGGAAATTAACGACCACATTTCAATTTTGAAAAGAATTGGTAAAAAGAAGTTACAAAATAAAAATAAATGCTTTTTAAACAAATGTTTAATCAGGCTCTCACATCTATGAAACAGCACATGTAAAAAGATTCTCAGAGGTTTTAAAAGTACTTTTCTACAAGAAAATAAAATGTAGATCTGTAAATTCTCTTCTACATTTCAATTTTAAAAAAGAATAACATAAGTTTTAAAATGAAACTACAAGCATTAAAATACATGCTTCTTTGAGAAATGTTTAAACTTTATTTCACATCTATTAATTTTCATGTTTTATTATTAATAGCCATTGTAAGACGATTAAAAGAAGTTGAAAAACATTCTTTACAAACTGAAACCCAAATTAGATAAAGAAATTCGTTCTTAAATTTCCATTTTAAATAGTATGAATAAATGCTAATATGAAGATGCAAAACGTTGAAATAAATGTTTTTATCAAAAGATTAAACATAGTTTTCTCAGCTTTGAAGTACATTGTACATAGTTTAACAGCACATGTAAAAAGTTTGTCCAAGGTTTTAAAAGTACATGTCTCCAAGAAAGCACAACTTAGATCTGTAAATTCACTTCTACACTTTCAATTTTTAAAAGATTCATATAAATGTTAAAATGAAACTACAAACATTAAAATACATGCTTTTATGAGAAATATTTAAGCTTGGTTTCACATCTATGAATTTTCATTTTAAATATTAATAACCTTTGTAAAACTTTCAACAAAGTTTACAAATGTAGTTTACAACCAGAAAAGAAAATGTAGATAAAGAAATACGCGTTTAGATTTCATTTTCAAAAAGTATAAATAAATACCAAAATGAAGGTCTACACATTGCAATAAATGCATTTTAGGAAAAGATTAAATATAGTTTTCTCATCTATGTACTACTTTGTTAATATATTAACAGTACATGTAAAACGTTTGTCAGAGGTGGTAAAGCACTTTTCTTCAAGCAAATAAAATGGAGATCTGGAAATTCACGTCCACATTTCAATTTTGAAAATAATTGGTAAAAAGAAATTACAAACATAAAAATAAATGCATTTTATAAAAATGTTTAAACATGCTTTCAGATCTATGAAACAGCAGATTTAAAAAGTTTGTCAGAGGTTTTAAAAGTACTTTTGTACAAGAAAATTAAATGAAGATCCATAAATTCACTTCTACATTTCAATTTTAAAAAAGAATAACATAAAAGTTAAAATGAAACAACAAACATTAAAATACAGGCTTCTTTGAGAAATGTTCAAACTTTAGTTCCCATCTATGAATTTTCATGTTGAAGTATTAATACCCATTGTAAAACGTTTAAAAGAAGTTGAAAAATATACTTTACAACCTGAACACCAAATTAGATAAATAAATTCGTATTAAAATTTTAATTTTACAAAGTATGAATAAATGCTAATATGCAGCTGAAAACATTGAAAAAAATGCATTTGAGGAAAAGATAGTTTTTTTCATTTATGAACTAAGTAGTTTATATAGAAACAGTACATGTAAAACTTTTGTCAGAGGTTCTAAAGTACTTTTCTACAAGAAATTAAAATGTAGATCTCGAAATTCACATCTAGATTTCAATATTAAAAAAGAAAGATATAAATGGTGAAATGAAACTACAAACATAAAATTAAATGCATTTATGACAAATGTTTAAACATCTATGAATTTTCATGTTTAAATGTTAAGACCACTTTTAAAAAGTTGAAAGAAGTAGAAAATGTACTTTACAAGCAGAAATCAAAATGTAGATAAAGAAATTCGCCTTTCAATTTCAATCTCAAACAGTATATGTAAATGCTAATATGAAGCTGCAAAACGTTGAAATAAATGTTTTTAGCAAAAGATTAAACATAGTTTTCTCAGCTTTGAAGTATATTGTACATAGTTTAACAGCACATGTAAAAAGTTTGTCCAAGGTTTTAAAGTACTTGTCTCCAAGAAAGCACAATTTAGAAGGTCCACACATTGCAATAAATGCATTTTAGGAAAAGATTAAATATAGTTTTCTCATCTATGTACTACTTTGTTAATATATTAACAGTACATGTAAAACGTTTGTCAGAGGTGGTAAAAAACTTTTCTACAAGCAAATAAAATGGAGATCTGGAAATTAACGACCACATTTCAATTTTGAAAAGAATTGGTAAAAAGAAGTTACAAAATAAAAATAAATGCTTTTTAAACAAATGTTTAATCAGGCTCTCACATCTATGAAACAGCACATGTAAAAAGATTGTCAGAGGTTTTAAAAGTACTTTTCTACAAGAAAATAAAATGTAGATCTGTAAATTCTCTTCTACATTTCAATTTTAAAAAAGAATAACATAAGTGTTAAAATGAAACTACAAGCATTAAAATACATGCTTCTTTGAGAAATGTTTAAACTTTATTTCCCATCTATTAATTTTCATGTTTTATTATTAATAGCCATTGTAAGACGATTAAAAGAAGTTGAAAAACATTCTTTACAAACTGAAACCCAAATTAGATAAAGAAATTAGTTTTTAAATTTCAATTTTAAATAGTATGAATAAATGCTAATATGAAGCTGAAAACATTGAAATAAATGCATTTTAGGAAAAGATTAAACATAGTTTTCTCATCTATGTACTTCTTTGTTAATATATTAACAGCACATGTCAAAAGGTTGTCAAAGGTTTTAAAAGTACTTGTCTCCAAGATAGCACAATGAGGATCTGTAAATTCTCTTCTATATTTTCAATTTTTAAAAGATTCATATAAATGTCAAAATGAAACTACAAACATTAAAATACATGCTTTTATGAGAAATATTTAAGCTTGGTTTTACATCTATGAATTTTCATTTTAAATATTAATAACCATTGTAAAACTTTCAACAATGTTTAAAAATATAGTTTACAACCAGAAAAGAAAATGTAGATAAAGAAATACGCGTTTAGATTTCATTTTCAAAAAGTATAAATAAATACCAAAATGAAGGTCTACACATTGCAATAAATGCATTTTAGGAAAAGATTAAATATAGTTTTCTCATCTATGTACTACTTTGTTAATATATTAACAGTCCATGTTAAACGTTTGTCAGAGGTGGTTAAGCACTTTTCTTCAAGCAAATAAAATGGAGATCTGGAAATTCACGTCCACATTTCAATTTTGAAAAGATTTGGAAAAAGAAATTACAAACATAAAAATAAATGCTTTTTATAAAAATGTTTAAACATGCTTTCAGATCTATGAAACAGCACATGTAAAAAGTTTGTCAGAGGTTTTAAAAGTACTTTTGTACAAGAAAATTAAATGAAGATCCATAAATTCACTTCTACATTTCAATTTTAAAAAAGAATAACATAAAAGTTAAAATGAAACAACAAACATTAAAATACAGGCTTCTTTGAGAAATGTTCAAACTTTAGTTCCCATCTATGAATTTTCATGTTGAAGTATTAATACCCATTGTAAAACGTTTAAAAGAAGTTGAAAAATATACTTTACAACCTGAACACCAAATTAGATAAATAAATTCGTATTAAAATTTTAGTTTTACAAAGTATGAATAAATGCTAATATGCAGCTGAAAACATTGAAAAAAATGCATTTGAGGAAAAGATAGTTTTTTCATTTATGAACTGTTGTTTATATAGAAACAGTACATGTAAAACTTTTGTCAGAGGTTCTAAAGTACTTTTCTACAAGAAATTAAAATGTAGATCTCGAAATTCACATCTAGATTTCAATATTAAAAAAGAAAGATATAAATGGTGAAATGAAACTACAAACATAAAATTAAATGCATTTATGACAAATGTTTAAACATCTATGAATTTTCATGTTTAAATGTTAAGACCACTTTTAAAAAGTTGAAAGAAGTAGAAAATGTACTTTACAAGCAGAAATCAAAATGTAGATAAAGAAATTCGCCTTTCAATTTCAATCTCAAACAGTATATGTAAATGCTAATATGAAGCTGCAAAACGTTGAAATAAATGTTTTTAGCAAAAGATTAAACATAGTTTTCTCAGCTTTGAAGTACATTGGACATAGTTTAACAGCACATGTAAAAAGTTTGTCCAAGGTTTTAAAAGTACTTGTCTCCAAGAAAGCACAATTTAGAAGGTCCACACATTGCAATAAATGCATTTTAGGAAAAGATTAAATATAGTTTTCTCATCTATGTACTACTTTGTTAATATATTAACAGTACATGTAAAACGTTTGTCAGAGGTGGTAAAAAACTTTTCTACAAGCAAATAAAATGGAGATCTGGAAATTAACGACCACATTTCAATTTTGAAAAGAATTGGTAAAAAGAAGTTACAAAATAAAAATAAATGCTTTTTAAACAAATGTTTAATCAGGCTCTCACATCTATGAAACAGCACATGTAAAAAGATTCTCAGAGGTTTTAAAAGTACTTTTCTACAAGAAAATAAAATGTAGATCTGTAAATTCTCTTCTACATTTCAATTTTAAAAAAGAATAACATAAGTTTTAAAATGAAACTACAAGCATTAAAATACATGCTTCTTTGAGAAATGTTTAAACTTTATTTCACATCTATTAATTTTCATGTTTTATTATTAATAGCCATTGTAAGACGATTAAAAGAAGTTGAAAAACATTCTTTACAAACTGAAACCCAAATTAGATAAAGAAATTCGTTCTTAAATTTCCATTTTAAATAGTATGAATAAATGCTAATATGAAGATGCAAAACGTTGAAATAAATGTTTTTATCAAAAGATTAAACATAGTTTTCTCAGCTTTGAAGTACATTGTACATAGTTTAACAGCACATGTAAAAAGTTTGTCCAAGGTTTTAAAAGTACATGTCTCCAAGAAAGCACAACTTAGATCTGTAAATTCACTTCTACACTTTCAATTTTTAAAAGATTCATATAAATGTTAAAATGAAACTACAAACATTAAAATACATGCTTTTATGAGAAATATTTAAGCTTGGTTTCACATCTATGAATTTTCATTTTAAATATTAATAACCTTTGTAAAACTTTCAACAAAGTTTACAAATGTAGTTTACAACCAGAAAAGAAAATGTAGATAAAGAAATACGCGTTTAGATTTCATTTTCAAAAAGTATAAATAAATACCAAAATGAAGGTCTACACATTGCAATAAATGCATTTTAGGAAAAGATTAAATATAGTTTTCTCATCTATGTACTACTTTGTTAATATATTAACAGTACATGTAAAACGTTTGTCAGAGGTGGTAAAGCACTTTTCTTCAAGCAAATAAAATGGAGATCTGGAAATTCACGTCCACATTTCAATTTTGAAAATAATTGGTAAAAAGAAATTACAAACATAAAAATAAATGCATTTTATAAAAATGTTTAAACATGCTTTCAGATCTATGAAACAGCAGATTTAAAAAGTTTGTCAGAGGTTTTAAAAGTACTTTTGTACAAGAAAATTAAATGAAGATCCATAAATTCACTTCTACATTTCAATTTTAAAAAAGAATAACATAAAAGTTAAAATGAAACAACAAACATTAAAATACAGGCTTCTTTGAGAAATGTTCAAACTTTAGTTCCCATCTATGAATTTTCATGTTGAAGTATTAATACCCATTGTAAAACGTTTAAAAGAAGTTGAAAAATATACTTTACAACCTGAACACCAAATTAGATAAATAAATTCGTATTAAAATTTTAATTTTACAAAGTATGAATAAATGCTAATATGCAGCTGAAAACATTGAAAAAAATGCATTTGAGGAAAAGATAGTTTTTTTCATTTATGAACTAAGTAGTTTATATAGAAACAGTACATGTAAAACTTTTGTCAGAGGTTCTAAAGTACTTTTCTACAAGAAATTAAAATGTAGATCTCGAAATTCACATCTAGATTTCAATATTAAAAAAGAAAGATATAAATGGTGAAATGAAACTACAAACATAAAATTAAATGCATTTATGACAAATGTTTAAACATCTATGAATTTTCATGTTTAAATGTTAAGACCACTTTTAAAAAGTTGAAAGAAGTAGAAAATGTACTTTACAAGCAGAAATCAAAATGTAGATAAAGAAATTCGCCTTTCAATTTCAATCTCAAACAGTATATGTAAATGCTAATATGAAGCTGCAAAACGTTGAAATAAATGTTTTTAGCAAAAGATTAAACATAGTTTTCTCAGCTTTGAAGTATATTGTACATAGTTTAACAGCACATGTAAAAAGTTTGTCCAAGGTTTTAAAGTACTTGTCTCCAAGAAAGCACAATTTAGAAGGTCCACACATTGCAATAAATGCATTTTAGGAAAAGATTAAATATAGTTTTCTCATCTATGTACTACTTTGTTAATATATTAACAGTACATGTAAAACGTTTGTCAGAGGTGGTAAAAAACTTTTCTACAAGCAAATAAAATGGAGATCTGGAAATTAACGACCACATTTCAATTTTGAAAAGAATTGGTAAAAAGAAGTTACAAAATAAAAATAAATGCTTTTTAAACAAATGTTTAATCAGGCTCTCACATCTATGAAACAGCACATGTAAAAAGATTGTCAGAGGTTTTAAAAGTACTTTTCTACAAGAAAATAAAATGTAGATCTGTAAATTCTCTTCTACATTTCAATTTTAAAAAAGAATAACATAAGTGTTAAAATGAAACTACAAGCATTAAAATACATGCTTCTTTGAGAAATGTTTAAACTTTATTTCCCATCTATTAATTTTCATGTTTTATTATTAATAGCCATTGTAAGACGATTAAAAGAAGTTGAAAAACATTCTTTACAAACTGAAACCCAAATTAGATAAAGAAATTCGTTCTTAAATTTCCATTTTAAATAGTATGAATAAATGCTAATATGAAGATGCAAAACGTTGAAATAAATGTTTTTATCAAAAGATTAAACATAGTTTTCTCAGCTTTGAAGTACATTGTACATAGTTTAACAGCACATGTAAAAAGTTTGTCCAAGGTTTTAAAAGTACATGTCTCCAAGAAAGCACAACTTAGATCTGTAAATTCACTTCTACACTTTCAATTTTTAAAAGATTCATATAAATGTTAAAATGAAACTACAAACATTAAAATACATGCTTTTATGAGAAATATTTAAGCTTGGTTTCACATCTATGAATTTTCATTTTAAATATTAATAACCTTTGTAAAACTTTCAACAAAGTTTACAAATGTAGTTTACAACCAGAAAAGAAAATGTAGATAAAGAAATACGCGTTTAGATTTCATTTTCAAAAAGTATAAATAAATACCAAAATGAAGGTCTACACATTGCAATAAATGCATTTTAGGAAAAGATTAAATATAGTTTTCTCATCTATGTACTACTTTGTTAATATATTAACAGTACATGTAAAACGTTTGTCAGAGGTGGTAAAGCACTTTTCTTCAAGCAAATAAAATGGAGATCTGGAAATTCACGTCCACATTTCAATTTTGAAAATAATTGGTAAAAAGAAATTACAAACATAAAAATAAATGCATTTTATAAAAATGTTTAAACATGCTTTCAGATCTATGAAACAGCAGATTTAAAAAGTTTGTCAGAGGTTTTAAAAGTACTTTTGTACAAGAAAATTAAATGAAGATCCATAAATTCACTTCTACATTTCAATTTTAAAAAAGAATAACATAAAAGTTAAAATGAAACAACAAACATTAAAATACAGGCTTCTTTGAGAAATGTTCAAACTTTAGTTCCCATCTATGAATTTTCATGTTGAAGTATTAATACCCATTGTAAAACGTTTAAAAGAAGTTGAAAAATATACTTTACAACCTGAACACCAAATTAGATAAATAAATTCGTATTAAAATTTTAATTTTACAAAGTATGAATAAATGCTAATATGCAGCTGAAAACATTGAAAAAAATGCATTTGAGGAAAAGATAGTTTTTTTCATTTATGAACTAAGTTGTTTATATAGAAACAGTACATGTAAAACTTTTGTCAGAGGTTCTAAAGTACTTTTCTACAAGAAATTAAAATGTAGATCTCGAAATTCACATCTAGATTTCAATATTAAAAAAGAAAGATATAAATGGTGAAATGAAACTACAAACATAAAATTAAATGCATTTATGACAAATGTTTAAACATCTATGAATTTTCATGTTTAAATGTTAAGACCACTTTTAAAAAGTTGAAAGAAGTAGAAAATGTACTTTACAAGCAGAAATCAAAATGTAGATAAAGAAATTCGCCTTTCAATTTCAATCTCAAACAGTATATGTAAATGCTAATATGAAGCTGCAAAACGTTGAAATAAATGTTTTTAGCAAAAGATTAAACATAGTTTTCTCAGCTTTGAAGTATATTGTACATAGTTTAACAGCACATGTAAAAAGTTTGTCCAAGGTTTTAAAGTACTTGTCTCCAAGAAAGCACAATTTAGAAGGTCCACACATTGCAATAAATGCATTTTAGGAAAAGATTAAATATAGTTTTCTCATCTATGTACTACTTTGTTAATATATTAACAGTACATGTAAAACGTTTGTCAGAGGTGGTAAAAAACTTTTCTACAAGCAAATAAAATGGAGATCTGGAAATTAACGACCACATTTCAATTTTGAAAAGAATTGGTAAAAAGAAGTTACAAAATAAAAATAAATGCTTTTTAAACAAATGTTTAATCAGGCTCTCACATCTATGAAACAGCACATGTAAAAAGATTGTCAGAGGTTTTAAAAGTACTTTTCTACAAGAAAATAAAATGTAGATCTGTAAATTCTCTTCTACATTTCAATTTTAAAAAAGAATAACATAAGTGTTAAAATGAAACTACAAGCATTAAAATACATGCTTCTTTGAGAAATGTTTAAACTTTATTTCCCATCTATTAATTTTCATGTTTTATTATTAATAGCCATTGTAAGACGATTAAAAGAAGTTGAAAAACATTCTTTACAAACTGAAACCCAAATTAGATAAAGAAATTCGTTCTTAAATTTCCATTTTAAATAGTATGAATAAATGCTAATATGAAGATGCAAAACGTTGAAATAAATGTTTTTATCAAAAGATTAAACATAGTTTTCTCAGCTTTGAAGTACATTGTACATAGTTTAACAGCACATGTAAAAAGTTTGTCCAAGGTTTTAAAAGTACATGTCTCCAAGAAAGCACAACTTAGATCTGTAAATTCACTTCTACACTTTCAATTTTTAAAAGATTCATATAAATGTTAAAATGAAACTACAAACATTAAAATACATGCTTTTATGAGAAATATTTAAGCTTGGTTTCACATCTATGAATTTTCATTTTAAATATTAATAACCTTTGTAAAACTTTCAACAAAGTTTACAAATGTAGTTTACAACCAGAAAAGAAAATGTAGATAAAGAAATACGCGTTTAGATTTCATTTTCAAAAAGTATAAATAAATACCAAAATGAAGGTCTACACATTGCAATAAATGCATTTTAGGAAAAGATTAAATATAGTTTTCTCATCTATGTACTACTTTGTTAATATATTAACAGTACATGTAAAACGTTTGTCAGAGGTGGTAAAGCACTTTTCTTCAAGCAAATAAAATGGAGATCTGGAAATTCACGTCCACATTTCAATTTTGAAAATAATTGGTAAAAAGAAATTACAAACATAAAAATAAATGCATTTTATAAAAATGTTTAAACATGCTTTCAGATCTATGAAACAGCAGATTTAAAAAGTTTGTCAGAGGTTTTAAAAGTACTTTTGTACAAGAAAATTAAATGAAGATCCATAAATTCACTTCTACATTTCAATTTTAAAAAAGAATAACATAAAAGTTAAAATGAAACAACAAACATTAAAATACAGGCTTCTTTGAGAAATGTTCAAACTTTAGTTCCCATCTATGAATTTTCATGTTGAAGTATTAATACCCATTGTAAAACGTTTAAAAGAAGTTGAAAAATATACTTTACAACCTGAACACCAAATTAGATAAATAAATTCGTATTAAAATTTTAATTTTACAAAGTATGAATAAATGCTAATATGCAGCTGAAAACATTGAAAAAAATGCATTTGAGGAAAAGATAGTTTTTTTCATTTATGAACTAAGTTGTTTATATAGAAACAGTACATGTAAAACTTTTGTCAGAGGTTCTAAAGTACTTTTCTACAAGAAATTAAAATGTAGATCTCGAAATTCACATCTAGATTTCAATATTAAAAAAGAAAGATATAAATGGTGAAATGAAACTACAAACATAAAATTAAATGCATTTATGACAAATGTTTAAACATCTATGAATTTTCATGTTTAAATGTTAAGACCACTTTTAAAAAGTTGAAAGAAGTAGAAAATGTACTTTACAAGCAGAAATCAAAATGTAGATAAAGAAATTCGCCTTTCAATTTCAATCTCAAACAGTATATGTAAATGCTAATATGAAGCTGCAAAACGTTGAAATAAATGTTTTTAGCAAAAGATTAAACATAGTTTTCTCAGCTTTGAAGTATATTGTACATAGTTTAACAGCACATGTAAAAAGTTTGTCCAAGGTTTTAAAGTACTTGTCTCCAAGAAAGCACAATTTAGAAGGTCCACACATTGCAATAAATGCATTTTAGGAAAAGATTAAATATAGTTTTCTCATCTATGTACTACTTTGTTAATATATTAACAGTACATGTAAAACGTTTGTCAGAGGTGGTAAAAAACTTTTCTACAAGCAAATAAAATGGAGATCTGGAAATTAACGACCACATTTCAATTTTGAAAAGAATTGGTAAAAAGAAGTTACAAAATAAAAATAAATGCTTTTTAAACAAATGTTTAATCAGGCTCTCACATCTATGAAACAGCACATGTAAAAAGATTGTCAGAGGTTTTAAAAGTACTTTTCTACAAGAAAATAAAATGTAGATCTGTAAATTCTCTTCTACATTTCAATTTTAAAAAAGAATAACATAAGTGTTAAAATGAAACTACAAGCATTAAAATACATGCTTCTTTGAGAAATGTTTAAACTTTATTTCCCATCTATTAATTTTCATGTTTTATTATTAATAGCCATTGTAAGACGATTAAAAGAAGTTGAAAAACATTCTTTACAAACTGAAACCCAAATTAGATAAAGAAATTCGTTCTTAAATTTCCATTTTAAATAGTATGAATAAATGCTAATATGAAGATGCAAAACGTTGAAATAAATGTTTTTATCAAAAGATTAAACATAGTTTTCTCAGCTTTGAAGTACATTGTACATAGTTTAACAGCACATGTAAAAAGTTTGTCCAAGGTTTTAAAAGTACATGTCTCCAAGAAAGCACAACTTAGATCTGTAAATTCACTTCTACACTTTCAATTTTTAAAAGATTCATATAAATGTTAAAATGAAACTACAAACATTAAAATACATGCTTTTATGAGAAATATTTAAGCTTGGTTTCACATCTATGAATTTTCATTTTAAATATTAATAACCTTTGTAAAACTTTCAACAAAGTTTACAAATGTAGTTTACAACCAGAAAAGAAAATGTAGATAAAGAAATACGCGTTTAGATTTCATTTTCAAAAAGTATAAATAAATACCAAAATGAAGGTCTACACATTGCAATAAATGCATTTTAGGAAAAGATTAAATATAGTTTTCTCATCTATGTACTACTTTGTTAATATATTAACAGTACATGTAAAACGTTTGTCAGAGGTGGTAAAGCACTTTTCTTCAAGCAAATAAAATGGAGATCTGGAAATTCACGTCCACATTTCAATTTTGAAAAGATTTGGAAAAAGAAATTACAAACATAAAAATAAATGCTTTTTATAAAAATGTTTAAACATGCTTTCAGATCTATGAAACAACAGATTTAAAAAGTTTGTCAGAGGTTTTAAAAGTACTTTTCTACAAGAAAATTAAATGAAGATCCATAAATTCACTTCTACATTTCAATTTTAAAAAAGAATAACATAAATGTTAAAATGAAACAACAAACATTAAAATACAGGCTTCTTTGAGAAATGTTCAAACTTTAGTTCCCATCTATGAATTTTCATGTTGAAGTATTAATACCCATTGTAAAACGTTTAAAAGAAGTTGAAAAATATACTTTACAACCTGAACACCAAATTAGGTAAATAAATTCGTATTAAAATTTTAATTTTACAAAGTATGAATAAATGCTAATATGCAGCCGAAAACATTGAAAAAAATGCATTTGAGGAAAAGATAGTTTTTTCATTTATGAACTAAGTTGTTTATATAGAAACAGTACATGTAAAACTTTTGTCAGAGGTTCTAAAGTACTTTTCTACAAGAAATTAAAATGTAGATCTCGAAATTCACATCTAGATTTCAATATTAAAAAAGAAAGATATAAATGGTGAAATGAAACTACAAACATAAAATTAAATGCATTTATGACAAATGTTTAAACATCTATGAATTTTCATGTTTAAATGTTAAGACCACTTTTAAAAAGTTGAAAGAAGTAGAAAATGTACTTTACAAGCAGAAATCAAAATGTAGATAAAGAAATTCGCCTTTCAATTTCAATCTCAAACAGTATATGTAAATGCTAATATGAAGCTGCAAAACGTTGAAATAAATGTTTTTAGCAAAAGATTAAACATAGTTTTCTCAGCTTTGAAGTACATTGTACATAGTTTAACAGCACATGTAAAAAGTTTGTCCAAGGTTTTAAAAGTACATGTCTCCAAGAAAGCACAACTTAGATCTGTAAATTCACTTCTACACTTTCAATTTTTAAAAGATTCATATAAATGTTAAAATGAAACTACAAACATTAAAATACATGCTTTTATGAGAAATATTTAAGCTTGGTTTCACATCTATGAATTTTCATTTTAAATATTAATAACCTTTGTAAAACTTTCAACAAAGTTTACAAATGTAGTTTACAACCAGAAAAGAAAATGTAGATAAAGAAATACGCGTTTAGATTTCATTTTCAAAAAGTATAAATAAATACCAAAATGAAGGTCTACACATTGCAATAAATGCATTTTAGGAAAAGATTAAATATAGTTTTCTCATCTATGTACTACTTTGTTAATATATTAACAGTACATGTAAAACGTTTGTCAGAGGTGGTAAAGCACTTTTCTTCAAGCAAATAAAATGGAGATCTGGAAATTCACGTCCACATTTCAATTTTGAAAATAATTGGTAAAAAGAAATTACAAACATAAAAATAAATGCATTTTATAAAAATGTTTAAACATGCTTTCAGATCTATGAAACAGCAGATTTAAAAAGTTTGTCAGAGGTTTTAAAAGTACTTTTGTACAAGAAAATTAAATGAAGATCCATAAATTCACTTCTACATTTCAATTTTAAAAAAGAATAACATAAAAGTTAAAATGAAACAACAAACATTAAAATACAGGCTTCTTTGAGAAATGTTCAAACTTTAGTTCCCATCTATGAATTTTCATGTTGAAGTATTAATACCCATTGTAAAACGTTTAAAAGAAGTTGAAAAATATACTTTACAACCTGAACACCAAATTAGATAAATAAATTCGTATTAAAATTTTAATTTTACAAAGTATGAATAAATGCTAATATGCAGCTGAAAACATTGAAAAAAATGCATTTGAGGAAAAGATAGTTTTTTTCATTTATGAACTAAGTTGTTTATATAGAAACAGTACATGTAAAACTTTTGTCAGAGGTTCTAAAGTACTTTTCTACAAGAAATTAAAATGTAGATCTCGAAATTCACATCTAGATTTCAATATTAAAAAAGAAAGATATAAATGGTGAAATGAAACTACAAACATAAAATTAAATGCATTTATGACAAATGTTTAAACATCTATGAATTTTCATGTTTAAATGTTAAGACCACTTTTAAAAAGTTGAAAGAAGTAGAAAATGTACTTTACAAGCAGAAATCAAAATGTAGATAAAGAAATTCGCCTTTCAATTTCAATCTCAAACAGTATATGTAAATGCTAATATGAAGCTGCAAAACGTTGAAATAAATGTTTTTAGCAAAAGATTAAACATAGTTTTCTCAGCTTTGAAGTATATTGTACATAGTTTAACAGCACATGTAAAAAGTTTGTCCAAGGTTTTAAAGTACTTGTCTCCAAGAAAGCACAATTTAGAAGGTCCACACATTGCAATAAATGCATTTTAGGAAAAGATTAAATATAGTTTTCTCATCTATGTACTACTTTGTTAATATATTAACAGTACATGTAAAACGTTTGTCAGAGGTGGTAAAAAACTTTTCTACAAGCAAATAAAATGGAGATCTGGAAATTAACGACCACATTTCAATTTTGAAAAGAATTGGTAAAAAGAAGTTACAAAATAAAAATAAATGCTTTTTAAACAAATGTTTAATCAGGCTCTCACATCTATGAAACAGCACATGTAAAAAGATTGTCAGAGGTTTTAAAAGTACTTTTCTACAAGAAAATAAAATGTAGATCTGTAAATTCTCTTCTACATTTCAATTTTAAAAAAGAATAACATAAGTGTTAAAATGAAACTACAAGCATTAAAATACATGCTTCTTTGAGAAATGTTTAAACTTTATTTCCCATCTATTAATTTTCATGTTTTATTATTAATAGCCATTGTAAGACGATTAAAAGAAGTTGAAAAACATTCTTTACAAACTGAAACCCAAATTAGATAAAGAAATTCGTTCTTAAATTTCCATTTTAAATAGTATGAATAAATGCTAATATGAAGATGCAAAACGTTGAAATAAATGTTTTTATCAAAAGATTAAACATAGTTTTCTCAGCTTTGAAGTACATTGTACATAGTTTAACAGCACATGTAAAAAGTTTGTCCAAGGTTTTAAAAGTACATGTCTCCAAGAAAGCACAACTTAGATCTGTAAATTCACTTCTACACTTTCAATTTTTAAAAGATTCATATAAATGTTAAAATGAAACTACAAACATTAAAATACATGCTTTTATGAGAAATATTTAAGCTTGGTTTCACATCTATGAATTTTCATTTTAAATATTAATAACCTTTGTAAAACTTTCAACAAAGTTTACAAATGTAGTTTACAACCAGAAAAGAAAATGTAGATAAAGAAATACGCGTTTAGATTTCATTTTCAAAAAGTATAAATAAATACCAAAATGAAGGTCTACACATTGCAATAAATGCATTTTAGGAAAAGATTAAATATAGTTTTCTCATCTATGTACTACTTTGTTAATATATTAACAGTACATGTAAAACGTTTGTCAGAGGTGGTAAAGCACTTTTCTTCAAGCAAATAAAATGGAGATCTGGAAATTCACGTCCACATTTCAATTTTGAAAAGATTTGGAAAAAGAAATTACAAACATAAAAATAAATGCTTTTTATAAAAATGTTTAAACATGCTTTCAGATCTATGAAACAACAGATTTAAAAAGTTTGTCAGAGGTTTTAAAAGTACTTTTCTACAAGAAAATTAAATGAAGATCCATAAATTCACTTCTACATTTCAATTTTAAAAAAGAATAACATAAATGTTAAAATGAAACAACAAACATTAAAATACAGGCTTCTTTGAGAAATGTTCAAACTTTAGTTCCCATCTATGAATTTTCATGTTGAAGTATTAATACCCATTGTAAAACGTTTAAAAGAAGTTGAAAAATATACTTTACAACCTGAACACCAAATTAGGTAAATAAATTCGTATTAAAATTTTAATTTTACAAAGTATGAATAAATGCTAATATGCAGCCGAAAACATTGAAAAAAATGCATTTGAGGAAAAGATAGTTTTTTCATTTATGAACTAAGTTGTTTATATAGAAACAGTACATGTAAAACTTTTGTCAGAGGTTCTAAAGTACTTTTCTACAAGAAATTAAAATGTAGATCTCGAAATTCACATCTAGATTTCAATATTAAAAAAGAAAGATATAAATGGTGAAATGAAACTACAAACATAAAATTAAATGCATTTATGACAAATGTTTAAACATCTATGAATTTTCATGTTTAAATGTTAAGACCACTTTTAAAAAGTTGAAAGAAGTAGAAAATGTACTTTACAAGCAGAAATCAAAATGTAGATAAAGAAATTCGCCTTTCAATTTCAATCTCAAACAGTATATGTAAATGCTAATATGAAGCTGCAAAACGTTGAAATAAATGTTTTTAGCAAAAGATTAAACATAGTTTTCTCAGCTTTGAAGTACATTGTACATAGTTTAACAGCACATGTAAAAAGTTTGTCCAAGGTTTTAAAAGTACATGTCTCCAAGAAAGCACAACTTAGATCTGTAAATTCACTTCTACACTTTCAATTTTTAAAAGATTCATATAAATGTTAAAATGAAACTACAAACATTAAAATACATGCTTTTATGAGAAATATTTAAGCTTGGTTTCACATCTATGAATTTTCATTTTAAATATTAATAACCTTTGTAAAACTTTCAACAAAGTTTACAAATGTAGTTTACAACCAGAAAAGAAAATGTAGATAAAGAAATACGCGTTTAGATTTCATTTTCAAAAAGTATAAATAAATACCAAAATGAAGGTCTACACATTGCAATAAATGCATTTTAGGAAAAGATTAAATATAGTTTTCTCATCTATGTACTACTTTGTTAATATATTAACAGTACATGTAAAACGTTTGTCAGAGGTGGTAAAGCACTTTTCTTCAAGCAAATAAAATGGAGATCTGGAAATTCACGTCCACATTTCAATTTTGAAAATAATTGGTAAAAAGAAATTACAAACATAAAAATAAATGCATTTTATAAAAATGTTTAAACATGCTTTCAGATCTATGAAACAGCAGATTTAAAAAGTTTGTCAGAGGTTTTAAAAGTACTTTTGTACAAGAAAATTAAATGAAGATCCATAAATTCACTTCTACATTTCAATTTTAAAAAAGAATAACATAAAAGTTAAAATGAAACAACAAACATTAAAATACAGGCTTCTTTGAGAAATGTTCAAACTTTAGTTCCCATCTATGAATTTTCATGTTGAAGTATTAATACCCATTGTAAAACGTTTAAAAGAAGTTGAAAAATATACTTTACAACCTGAACACCAAATTAGATAAATAAATTCGTATTAAAATTTTAATTTTACAAAGTATGAATAAATGCTAATATGCAGCTGAAAACATTGAAAAAAATGCATTTGAGGAAAAGATAGTTTTTTTCATTTATGAACTAAGTTGTTTATATAGAAACAGTACATGTAAAACTTTTGTCAGAGGTTCTAAAGTACTTTTCTACAAGAAATTAAAATGTAGATCTCGAAATTCACATCTAGATTTCAATATTAAAAAAGAAAGATATAAATGGTGAAATGAAACTACAAACATAAAATTAAATGCATTTATGACAAATGTTTAAACATCTATGAATTTTCATGTTTAAATGTTAAGACCACTTTTAAAAAGTTGAAAGAAGTAGAAAATGTACTTTACAAGCAGAAATCAAAATGTAGATAAAGAAATTCGCCTTTCAATTTCAATCTCAAACAGTATATGTAAATGCTAATATGAAGCTGCAAAACGTTGAAATAAATGTTTTTAGCAAAAGATTAAACATAGTTTTCTCAGCTTTGAAGTATATTGTACATAGTTTAACAGCACATGTAAAAAGTTTGTCCAAGGTTTTAAAGTACTTGTCTCCAAGAAAGCACAATTTAGAAGGTCCACACATTGCAATAAATGCATTTTAGGAAAAGATTAAATATAGTTTTCTCATCTATGTACTACTTTGTTAATATATTAACAGTACATGTAAAACGTTTGTCAGAGGTGGTAAAAAACTTTTCTACAAGCAAATAAAATGGAGATCTGGAAATTAACGACCACATTTCAATTTTGAAAAGAATTGGTAAAAAGAAGTTACAAAATAAAAATAAATGCTTTTTAAACAAATGTTTAATCAGGCTCTCACATCTATGAAACAGCACATGTAAAAAGATTGTCAGAGGTTTTAAAAGTACTTTTCTACAAGAAAATAAAATGTAGATCTGTAAATTCTCTTCTACATTTCAATTTTAAAAAAGAATAACATAAGTGTTAAAATGAAACTACAAGCATTAAAATACATGCTTCTTTGAGAAATGTTTAAACTTTATTTCCCATCTATTAATTTTCATGTTTTATTATTAATAGCCATTGTAAGACGATTAAAAGAAGTTGAAAAACATTCTTTACAAACTGAAACCCAAATTAGATAAAGAAATTAGTTTTTAAATTTCAATTTTAAATAGTATGAATAAATGCTAATATGAAGCTGAAAACATTGAAATAAATGCATTTTAGGAAAAGATTAAACATAGTTTTCTCATCTATGTACTTCTTTGTTAATATATTAACAGCACATGTCAAAAGGTTGTCAAAGGTTTTAAAAGTACTTGTCTCCAAGATAGCACAATGAGGATCTGTAAATTCTCTTCTATATTTTCAATTTTTAAAAGATTCATATAAATGTCAAAATGAAACTACAAACATTAAAATACATGCTTTTATGAGAAATATTTAAGCTTGGTTTTACATCTATGAATTTTCATTTTAAATATTAATAACCATTGTAAAACTTTCAACAATGTTTAAAAATATAGTTTACAACCAGAAAAGAAAATGTAGATAAAGAAATACGCGTTTAGATTTCATTTTCAAAAAGTATAAATAAATACCAAAATGAAGGTCTACACATTGCAATAAATGCATTTTAGGAAAAGATTAAATATAGTTTTCTCATCTATGTACTACTTTGTTAATATATTAACAGTCCATGTTAAACGTTTGTCAGAGGTGGTTAAGCACTTTTCTTCAAGCAAATAAAATGGAGATCTGGAAATTCACGTCCACATTTCAATTTTGAAAAGATTTGGAAAAAGAAATTACAAACATAAAAATAAATGCTTTTTATAAAAATGTTTAAACATGCTTTCAGATCTATGAAACAGCACATGTAAAAAGTTTGTCAGAGGTTTTAAAAGTACTTTTGTACAAGAAAATTAAATGAAGATCCATAAATTCACTTCTACATTTCAATTTTAAAAAAGAATAACATAAAAGTTAAAATGAAACAACAAACATTAAAATACAGGCTTCTTTGAGAAATGTTCAAACTTTAGTTCCCATCTATGAATTTTCATGTTGAAGTATTAATACCCATTGTAAAACGTTTAAAAGAAGTTGAAAAATATACTTTACAACCTGAACACCAAATTAGATAAATAAATTCGTATTAAAATTTTAATTTTACAAAGTATGAATAAATGCTAATATGCAGCTGAAAACATTGAAAAAAATGCATTTGAGGAAAAGATAGTTTTTTCATTTATGAACTGTTGTTTATATAGAAACAGTACATGTAAAACTTTTGTCAGAGGTTCTAAAGTACTTTTCTACAAGAAATTAAAATGTAGATCTCGAAATTCACATCTAGATTTCAATATTAAAAAAGAAAGATATAAATGGTGAAATGAAACTACAAACATAAAATTAAATGCATTTATGACAAATGTTTAAACATCTATGAATTTTCATGTTTAAATGTTAAGACCACTTTTAAAAAGTTGAAAGAAGTAGAAAATGTACTTTACAAGCAGAAATCAAAATGTAGATAAAGAAATTCGCCTTTCAATTTCAATCTCAAACAGTATATGTAAATGCTAATATGAAGCTGCAAAACGTTGAAATAAATGTTTTTAGCAAAAGATTAAACATAGTTTTCTCAGCTTTGAAGTACATTGGACATAGTTTAACAGCACATGTAAAAAGTTTGTCCAAGGTTTTAAAAGTACTTGTCTCCAAGAAAGCACAATTTAGAAGGTCCACACATTGCAATAAATGCATTTTAGGAAAAGATTAAATATAGTTTTCTCATCTATGTACTACTTTGTTAATATATTAACAGTACATGTAAAACGTTTGTCAGAGGTGGTAAAAAACTTTTCTACAAGCAAATAAAATGGAGATCTGGAAATTAACGACCACATTTCAATTTTGAAAAGAATTGGTAAAAAGAAGTTACAAAATAAAAATAAATGCTTTTTAAACAAATGTTTAATCAGGCTCTCACATCTATGAAACAGCACATGTAAAAAGATTCTCAGAGGTTTTAAAAGTACTTTTCTACAAGAAAATAAAATGTAGATCTGTAAATTCTCTTCTACATTTCAATTTTAAAAAAGAATAACATAAGTTTTAAAATGAAACTACAAGCATTAAAATACATGCTTCTTTGAGAAATGTTTAAACTTTATTTCACATCTATTAATTTTCATGCTTTATTATTAATAGCCATTGTAAGACGATTAAAAGAAGTTGAAAAACATTCTTTACAAACTGAAACCCAAATTAGATAAAGAAATTCGTTCTTAAATTTCCATTTTAAATAGTATGAATAAATGCTAATATGAAGATGCAAAACGTTGAAATAAATGTTTTTATCAAAAGATTAAACATAGTTTTCTCAGCTTTGAAGTACATTGTACATAGTTTAACAGCACATGTAAAAAGTTTGTCCAAGGTTTTAAAAGTACATGTCTCCAAGAAAGCACAACTTAGATCTGTAAATTCACTTCTACACTTTCAATTTTTAAAAGATTCATATAAATGTTAAAATGAAACTACAAACATTAAAATACATGCTTTTATGAGAAATATTTAAGCTTGGTTTCACATCTATGAATTTTCATTTTAAATATTAATAACCTTTGTAAAACTTTCAACAAAGTTTACAAATGTAGTTTACAACCAGAAAAGAAAATGTAGATAAAGAAATACGCGTTTAGATTTCATTTTCAAAAAGTATAAATAAATACCAAAATGAAGGTCTACACATTGCAATAAATGCATTTTAGGAAAAGATTAAATATAGTTTTCTCATCTATGTACTACTTTGTTAATATATTAACAGTACATGTAAAACGTTTGTCAGAGGTGGTAAAGCACTTTTCTTCAAGCAAATAAAATGGAGATCTGGAAATTCACGTCCACATTTCAATTTTGAAAATAATTGGTAAAAAGAAATTACAAACATAAAAATAAATGCATTTTATAAAAATGTTTAAACATGCTTTCAGATCTATGAAACAGCAGATTTAAAAAGTTTGTCAGAGGTTTTAAAAGTACTTTTGTACAAGAAAATTAAATGAAGATCCATAAATTCACTTCTACATTTCAATTTTAAAAAAGAATAACATAAAAGTTAAAATGAAACAACAAACATTAAAATACAGGCTTCTTTGAGAAATGTTCAAACTTTAGTTCCCATCTATGAATTTTCATGTTGAAGTATTAATACCCATTGTAAAACGTTTAAAAGAAGTTGAAAAATATACTTTACAACCTGAACACCAAATTAGATAAATAAATTCGTATTAAAATTTTAATTTTACAAAGTATGAATAAATGCTAATATGCAGCTGAAAACATTGAAAAAAATGCATTTGAGGAAAAGATAGTTTTTTTCATTTATGAACTAAGTAGTTTATATAGAAACAGTACATGTAAAACTTTTGTCAGAGGTTCTAAAGTACTTTTCTACAAGAAATTAAAATGTAGATCTCGAAATTCACATCTAGATTTCAATATTAAAAAAGAAAGATATAAATGGTGAAATGAAACTACAAACATAAAATTAAATGCATTTATGACAAATGTTTAAACATCTATGAATTTTCATGTTTAAATGTTAAGACCACTTTTAAAAAGTTGAAAGAAGTAGAAAATGTACTTTACAAGCAGAAATCAAAATGTAGATAAAGAAATTCGCCTTTCAATTTCAATCTCAAACAGTATATGTAAATGCTAATATGAAGCTGCAAAACGTTGAAATAAATGTTTTTAGCAAAAGATTAAACATAGTTTTCTCAGCTTTGAAGTATATTGTACATAGTTTAACAGCACATGTAAAAAGTTTGTCCAAGGTTTTAAAGTACTTGTCTCCAAGAAAGCACAATTTAGAAGGTCCACACATTGCAATAAATGCATTTTAGGAAAAGATTAAATATAGTTTTCTCATCTATGTACTACTTTGTTAATATATTAACAGTACATGTAAAACGTTTGTCAGAGGTGGTAAAAAACTTTTCTACAAGCAAATAAAATGGAGATCTGGAAATTAACGACCACATTTCAATTTTGAAAAGAATTGGTAAAAAGAAGTTACAAAATAAAAATAAATGCTTTTTAAACAAATGTTTAATCAGGCTCTCACATCTATGAAACAGCACATGTAAAAAGATTGTCAGAGGTTTTAAAAGTACTTTTCTACAAGAAAATAAAATGTAGATCTGTAAATTCTCTTCTACATTTCAATTTTAAAAAAGAATAACATAAGTGTTAAAATGAAACTACAAGCATTAAAATACATGCTTCTTTGAGAAATGTTTAAACTTTATTTCCCATCTATTAATTTTCATGTTTTATTATTAATAGCCATTGTAAGACGATTAAAAGAAGTTGAAAAACATTCTTTACAAACTGAAACCCAAATTAGATAAAGAAATTCGTTCTTAAATTTCCATTTTAAATAGTATGAATAAATGCTAATATGAAGATGCAAAACGTTGAAATAAATGTTTTTATCAAAAGATTAAACATAGTTTTCTCAGCTTTGAAGTACATTGTACATAGTTTAACAGCACATGTAAAAAGTTTGTCCAAGGTTTTAAAAGTACATGTCTCCAAGAAAGCACAACTTAGATCTGTAAATTCACTTCTACACTTTCAATTTTTAAAAGATTCATATAAATGTTAAAATGAAACTACAAACATTAAAATACATGCTTTTATGAGAAATATTTAAGCTTGGTTTCACATCTATGAATTTTCATTTTAAATATTAATAACCTTTGTAAAACTTTCAACAAAGTTTACAAATTTAGTTTACAACCAGAAAAGAAAATGTAGATAAAGAAATACGCGTTTAGATTTCATTTTCAAAAAGTATAAATAAATACCAAAATGAAGGTCTACACATTGCAATAAATGCATTTTAGGAAAAGATTAAATATAGTTTTCTCATCTATGTACTACTTTGTTAATATATTAACAGTACATGTAAAACGTTTGTCAGAGGTGGTAAAGCACTTTTCTTCAAGCAAATAAAATGGAGATCTGGAAATTCACGTCCACATTTCAATTTTGAAAATAATTGGTAAAAAGAAATTACAAACATAAAAATAAATGCATTTTATAAAAATGTTTAAACATGCTTTCAGATCTATGAAACAGCAGATTTAAAAAGTTTGTCAGAGGTTTTAAAAGTACTTTTCTACAAGAAAATTAAATGAAGATCCATAAATTCACTTCTACATTTCAATTTTAAAAAAGAATAACATAAAAGTTAAAATGAAACAACAAACATTAAAATGCAGGCTTCTTTGAGAAATGTTCAAACTTTAGTTCCCATCTATGAATTTTCATGTTGAAGTATTAATACCCATTGTAAAACGTTTAAAAGAAGTTGAAAAATATACTTTACAACCTGAACACCAAATTAGATAAATAAATTCGTATTAAAATTTTAATTTTACAAAGTATGAATAAATGCTAATATGCAGCTGAAAACATTGAAAAAAATGCATTTGAGGAAAAGATAGTTTTTTTCATTTATGAACTAAGTTGTTTATATAGAAACAGTACATGTAAAACTTTTGTCAGAGGTTCTAAAGTACTTTTCTACAAGAAATTAAAATGTAGATCTCGAAATTCACATCTAGATTTCAATATTAAAAAAGAAAGATATAAATGGTGAAATGAAACTACAAACATAAAATTAAATGCATTTATGACAAATGTTTAAACATCTATGAATTTTCATGTTTAAATGTTAAGACCACTTTTAAAAAGTTGAAAGAAGTAGAAAATGTACTTTACAAGCAGAAATCAAAATGTAGATAAAGAAATTCGCCTTTCAATTTCAATCTCAAACAGTATATGTAAATGCTAATATGAAGCTGCAAAACGTTGAAATAAATGTTTTTAGCAAAAGATTAAACATAGTTTTCTCAGCTTTGAAGTATATTGTACATAGTTTAACAGCACATGTAAAAAGTTTGTCCAAGGTTTTAAAGTACTTGTCTCCAAGAAAGCACAATTTAGAAGGTCCACACATTGCAATAAATGCATTTTAGGAAAAGATTAAATATAGTTTTCTCATCTATGTACTACTTTGTTAATATATTAACAGTACATGTAAAACGTTTGTCAGAGGTGGTAAAAAACTTTTCTACAAGCAAATAAAATGGAGATCTGGAAATTAACGACCACATTTCAATTTTGAAAAGAATTGGTAAAAAGAAGTTACAAAATAAAAATAAATGCTTTTTAAACAAATGTTTAATCAGGCTCTCACATCTATGAAACAGCACATGTAAAAAGATTGTCAGAGGTTTTAAAAGTACTTTTCTACAAGAAAATAAAATGTAGATCTGTAAATTCTCTTCTACATTTCAATTTTAAAAAAGAATAACATAAGTGTTAAAATGAAACTACAAGCATTAAAATACATGCTTCTTTGAGAAATGTTTAAACTTTATTTCCCATCTATTAATTTTCATGTTTTATTATTAATAGCCATTGTAAGACGATTAAAAGAAGTTGAAAAACATTCTTTACAAACTGAAACCCAAATTAGATAAAGAAATTAGTTTTTAAATTTCAATTTTAAATAGTATGAATAAATGCTAATATGAAGCTGAAAACATTGAAATAAATGCATTTTAGGAAAAGATTAAACATAGTTTTCTCATCTATGTACTTCTTTGTTAATATATTAACAGCACATGTCAAAAGGTTGTCAAAGGTTTTAAAAGTACTTGTCTCCAAGATAGCACAATGAGGATCTGTAAATTCTCTTCTATATTTTCAATTTTTAAAAGATTCATATAAATGTCAAAATGAAACTACAAACATTAAAATACATGCTTTTATGAGAAATATTTAAGCTTGGTTTTACATCTATGAATTTTCATTTTAAATATTAATAACCATTGTAAAACTTTCAACAATGTTTAAAAATATAGTTTACAACCAGAAAAGAAAATGTAGATAAAGAAATACGCGTTTAGATTTCATTTTCAAAAAGTATAAATAAATACCAAAATGAAGGTCTACACATTGCAATAAATGCATTTTAGGAAAAGATTAAATATAGTTTTCTCATCTATGTACTACTTTGTTAATATATTAACAGTCCATGTTAAACGTTTGTCAGAGGTGGTTAAGCACTTTTCTTCAAGCAAATAAAATGGAGATCTGGAAATTCACGTCCACATTTCAATTTTGAAAAGATTTGGAAAAAGAAATTACAAACATAAAAATAAATGCTTTTTATAAAAATGTTTAAACATGCTTTCAGATCTATGAAACAGCACATGTAAAAAGTTTGTCAGAGGTTTTAAAAGTACTTTTGTACAAGAAAATTAAATGAAGATCCATAAATTCACTTCTACATTTCAATTTTAAAAAAGAATAACATAAAAGTTAAAATGAAACAACAAACATTAAAATACAGGCTTCTTTGAGAAATGTTCAAACTTTAGTTCCCATCTATGAATTTTCATGTTGAAGTATTAATACCCATTGTAAAACGTTTAAAAGAAGTTGAAAAATATACTTTACAACCTGAACACCAAATTAGATAAATAAATTCGTATTAAAATTTTAATTTTACAAAGTATGAATAAATGCTAATATGCAGCTGAAAACATTGAAAAAAATGCATTTGAGGAAAAGATAGTTTTTTCATTTATGAACTGTTGTTTATATAGAAACAGTACATGTAAAACTTTTGTCAGAGGTTCTAAAGTACTTTTCTACAAGAAATTAAAATGTAGATCTCGAAATTCACATCTAGATTTCAATATTAAAAAAGAAAGATATAAATGGTGAAATGAAACTACAAACATAAAATTAAATGCATTTATGACAAATGTTTAAACATCTATGAATTTTCATGTTTAAATGTTAAGACCACTTTTAAAAAGTTGAAAGAAGTAGAAAATGTACTTTACAAGCAGAAATCAAAATGTAGATAAAGAAATTCGCCTTTCAATTTCAATCTCAAACAGTATATGTAAATGCTAATATGAAGCTGCAAAACGTTGAAATAAATGTTTTTAGCAAAAGATTAAACATAGTTTTCTCAGCTTTGAAGTACATTGGACATAGTTTAACAGCACATGTAAAAAGTTTGTCCAAGGTTTTAAAAGTACTTGTCTCCAAGAAAGCACAATTTAGAAGGTCCACACATTGCAATAAATGCATTTTAGGAAAAGATTAAATATAGTTTTCTCATCTATGTACTACTTTGTTAATATATTAACAGTACATGTAAAACGTTTGTCAGAGGTGGTAAAAAACTTTTCTACAAGCAAATAAAATGGAGATCTGGAAATTAACGACCACATTTCAATTTTGAAAAGAATTGGTAAAAAGAAGTTACAAAATAAAAATAAATGCTTTTTAAACAAATGTTTAATCAGGCTCTCACATCTATGAAACAGCACATGTAAAAAGATTCTCAGAGGTTTTAAAAGTACTTTTCTACAAGAAAATAAAATGTAGATCTGTAAATTCTCTTCTACATTTCAATTTTAAAAAAGAATAACATAAGTTTTAAAATGAAACTACAAGCATTAAAATACATGCTTCTTTGAGAAATGTTTAAACTTTATTTCACATCTATTAATTTTCATGCTTTATTATTAATAGCCATTGTAAGACGATTAAAAGAAGTTGAAAAACATTCTTTACAAACTGAAACCCAAATTAGATAAAGAAATTCGTTCTTAAATTTCCATTTTAAATAGTATGAATAAATGCTAATATGAAGATGCAAAACGTTGAAATAAATGTTTTTATCAAAAGATTAAACATAGTTTTCTCAGCTTTGAAGTACATTGTACATAGTTTAACAGCACATGTAAAAAGTTTGTCCAAGGTTTTAAAAGTACATGTCTCCAAGAAAGCACAACTTAGATCTGTAAATTCACTTCTACACTTTCAATTTTTAAAAGATTCATATAAATGTTAAAATGAAACTACAAACATTAAAATACATGCTTTTATGAGAAATATTTAAGCTTGGTTTCACATCTATGAATTTTCATTTTAAATATTAATAACCTTTGTAAAACTTTCAACAAAGTTTACAAATGTAGTTTACAACCAGAAAAGAAAATGTAGATAAAGAAATACGCGTTTAGATTTCATTTTCAAAAAGTATAAATAAATACCAAAATGAAGGTCTACACATTGCAATAAATGCATTTTAGGAAAAGATTAAATATAGTTTTCTCATCTATGTACTACTTTGTTAATATATTAACAGTACATGTAAAACGTTTGTCAGAGGTGGTAAAGCACTTTTCTTCAAGCAAATAAAATGGAGATCTGGAAATTCACGTCCACATTTCAATTTTGAAAATAATTGGTAAAAAGAAATTACAAACATAAAAATAAATGCATTTTATAAAAATGTTTAAACATGCTTTCAGATCTATGAAACAGCAGATTTAAAAAGTTTGTCAGAGGTTTTAAAAGTACTTTTGTACAAGAAAATTAAATGAAGATCCATAAATTCACTTCTACATTTCAATTTTAAAAAAGAATAACATAAAAGTTAAAATGAAACAACAAACATTAAAATACAGGCTTCTTTGAGAAATGTTCAAACTTTAGTTCCCATCTATGAATTTTCATGTTGAAGTATTAATACCCATTGTAAAACGTTTAAAAGAAGTTGAAAAATATACTTTACAACCTGAACACCAAATTAGATAAATAAATTCGTATTAAAATTTTAATTTTACAAAGTATGAATAAATGCTAATATGCAGCTGAAAACATTGAAAAAAATGCATTTGAGGAAAAGATAGTTTTTTTCATTTATGAACTAAGTAGTTTATATAGAAACAGTACATGTAAAACTTTTGTCAGAGGTTCTAAAGTACTTTTCTACAAGAAATTAAAATGTAGATCTCGAAATTCACATCTAGATTTCAATATTAAAAAAGAAAGATATAAATGGTGAAATGAAACTACAAACATAAAATTAAATGCATTTATGACAAATGTTTAAACATCTATGAATTTTCATGTTTAAATGTTAAGACCACTTTTAAAAAGTTGAAAGAAGTAGAAAATGTACTTTACAAGCAGAAATCAAAATGTAGATAAAGAAATTCGCCTTTCAATTTCAATCTCAAACAGTATATGTAAATGCTAATATGAAGCTGCAAAACGTTGAAATAAATGTTTTTAGCAAAAGATTAAACATAGTTTTCTCAGCTTTGAAGTATATTGTACATAGTTTAACAGCACATGTAAAAAGTTTGTCCAAGGTTTTAAAGTACTTGTCTCCAAGAAAGCACAATTTAGAAGGTCCACACATTGCAATAAATGCATTTTAGGAAAAGATTAAATATAGTTTTCTCATCTATGTACTACTTTGTTAATATATTAACAGTACATGTAAAACGTTTGTCAGAGGTGGTAAAAAACTTTTCTACAAGCAAATAAAATGGAGATCTGGAAATTAACGACCACATTTCAATTTTGAAAAGAATTGGTAAAAAGAAGTTACAAAATAAAAATAAATGCTTTTTAAACAAATGTTTAATCAGGCTCTCACATCTATGAAACAGCACATGTAAAAAGATTGTCAGAGGTTTTAAAAGTACTTTTCTACAAGAAAATAAAATGTAGATCTGTAAATTCTCTTCTACATTTCAATTTTAAAAAAGAATAACATAAGTGTTAAAATGAAACTACAAGCATTAAAATACATGCTTCTTTGAGAAATGTTTAAACTTTATTTCCCATCTATTAATTTTCATGTTTTATTATTAATAGCCATTGTAAGACGATTAAAAGAAGTTGAAAAACATTCTTTACAAACTGAAACCCAAATTAGATAAAGAAATTCGTTCTTAAATTTCCATTTTAAATAGTATGAATAAATGCTAATATGAAGATGCAAAACGTTGAAATAAATGTTTTTATCAAAAGATTAAACATAGTTTTCTCAGCTTTGAAGTACATTGTACATAGTTTAACAGCACATGTAAAAAGTTTGTCCAAGGTTTTAAAAGTACATGTCTCCAAGAAAGCACAACTTAGATCTGTAAATTCACTTCTACACTTTCAATTTTTAAAAGATTCATATAAATGTTAAAATGAAACTACAAACATTAAAATACATGCTTTTATGAGAAATATTTAAGCTTGGTTTCACATCTATGAATTTTCATTTTAAATATTAATAACCTTTGTAAAACTTTCAACAAAGTTTACAAATGTAGTTTACAACCAGAAAAGAAAATGTAGATAAAGAAATACGCGTTTAGATTTCATTTTCAAAAAGTATAAATAAATACCAAAATGAAGGTCTACACATTGCAATAAATGCATTTTAGGAAAAGATTAAATATAGTTTTCTCATCTATGTACTACTTTGTTAATATATTAACAGTCCATGTTAAACGTTTGTCAGAGGTGGTTAAGCACTTTTCTTCAAGCAAATAAAATGGAGATCTGGAAATTCACGTCCACATTTCAATTTTGAAAAGAATTGGTAAAAAGAAGTTACAAAATAAAAATAAATGCTTTTTAAACAAATGTTTAATCAGGCTCTCACATCTATGAAACAGCACATGTAAAAAGATTGTCAGAGGTTTTAAAAGTACTTTTCTACAAGAAAATAAAATGTAGATCTGTAAATTCTCTTCTACATTTCAATTTTAAAAAAGAATAACATAAGTGTTAAAATGAAACTACAAGCATTAAAATACATGCTTCTTTGAGAAATGTTTAAACTTTATTTCCCATCTATTAATTTTCATGTTTTATTATTAATAGCCATTGTAAGACGATTAAAAGAAGTTGAAAAACATTCTTTACAAACTGAAACCCAAATTAGATAAAGAAATTCGTTCTTAAATTTCCATTTTAAATAGTATGAATAAATGCTAATATGAAGATGCAAAACGTTGAAATAAATGTTTTTATCAAAAGATTAAACATAGTTTTCTCAGCTTTGAAGTACATTGTACATAGTTTAACAGCACATGTAAAAAGTTTGTCCAAGGTTTTAAAAGTACATGTCTCCAAGAAAGCACAACTTAGATCTGTAAATTCACTTCTACACTTTCAATTTTTAAAAGATTCATATAAATGTTAAAATGAAACTACAAACATTAAAATACATGCTTTTATGAGAAATATTTAAGCTTGGTTTCACATCTATGAATTTTCATTTTAAATATTAATAACCTTTGTAAAACTTTCAACAAAGTTTACAAATTTAGTTTACAACCAGAAAAGAAAATGTAGATAAAGAAATACGCGTTTAGATTTCATTTTCAAAAAGTATAAATAAATACCAAAATGAAGGTCTACACATTGCAATAAATGCATTTTAGGAAAAGATTAAATATAGTTTTCTCATCTATGTACTACTTTGTTAATATATTAACAGTACATGTAAAACGTTTGTCAGAGGTGGTAAAGCACTTTTCTTCAAGCAAATAAAATGGAGATCTGGAAATTCACGTCCACATTTCAATTTTGAAAATAATTGGTAAAAAGAAATTACAAACATAAAAATAAATGCATTTTATAAAAATGTTTAAACATGCTTTCAGATCTATGAAACAGCAGATTTAAAAAGTTTGTCAGAGGTTTTAAAAGTACTTTTCTACAAGAAAATTAAATGAAGATCCATAAATTCACTTCTACATTTCAATTCTAAAAAAGAATAACATAAAAGTTAAAATGAAACAACAAACATTAAAATGCAGGCTTCTTTGAGAAATGTTCAAACTTTAGTTCCCATCTATGAATTTTCATGTTGAAGTATTAATACCCATTGTAAAACGTTTAAAAGAAGTTGAAAAATATACTTTACAACCTGAACACCAAATTAGATAAATAAATTCGTATTAAAATTTTAATTTTACAAAGTATGAATAAATGCTAATATGCAGCTGAAAACATTGAAAAAAATGCATTTGAGGAAAAGATAGTTTTTTTCATTTATGAACTAAGTTGTTTATATAGAAACAGTACATGTAAAACTTTTGTCAGAGGTTCTAAAGTACTTTTCTACAAGAAATTAAAATGTAGATCTCGAAATTCACATCTAGATTTCAATATTAAAAAAGAAAGATATAAATGGTGAAATGAAACTACAAACATAAAATTAAATGCATTTATGACCAATGTTTAAACATCTATGAATTTTCATGTTTAAATGTTAAGACCACTTTTAAAAAGTTGAAAGAAGTAGAAAATGTACTTTACAAGCAGAAATCAAAATGTAGATAAAGAAATTCGCCTTTCAATTTCAATCTCAAACAGTATATGTAAATGCTAATATGAAGCTGCAAAACGTTGAAATAAATGTTTTTAGCAAAAGATTAAACATAGTTTTCTCAGCTTTGAAGTATATTGTACATAGTTTAACAGCACATGTAAAAAGTTTGTCCAAGGTTTTAAAGTACTTGTCTCCAAGAAAGCACAATTTAGAAGGTCCACACATTGCAATAAATGCATTTTAGGAAAAGATTAAATATAGTTTTCTCATCTATGTACTACTTTGTTAATATATTAACAGTACATGTAAAACGTTTGTCAGAGGTGGTAAAAAACTTTTCTACAAGCAAATAAAATGGAGATCTGGAAATTAAGGACCACATTTCAATTTTGAAAAGAATTGGTAAAAAGAAGTTACAAAATAAAAATAAATGCTTTTTAAACAAATGTTTAATCAGGCTCTCACATCTATGAAACAGCACATGTAAAAAGATTGTCAGAGGTTTTAAAAGTACTTTTCTACAAGAAAATAAAATGTAGATCTGTAAATTCTCTTCTACATTTCAATTTTAAAAAAGAATAACATAAGTGTTAAAATGAAACTACAAGCATTAAAATACATGCTTCTTTGAGAAATGTTTAAACTTTATTTCCCATCTATTAATTTTCATGTTTTATTATTAATAGCCATTGTAAGACGATTAAAAGAAGTTGAAAAACATTCTTTACAAACTGAAACCCAAATTAGATAAAGAAATTAGTTTTTAAATTTCAATTTTAAATAGTATGAATAAATGCTAATATGAAGCTGAAAACATTGAAATAAATGCATTTTAGGAAAAGATTAAACATAGTTTTCTCATCTATGTACTTCTTTGTTAATATATTAACAGCACATGTCAAAAGGTTGTCAAAGGTTTTAAAAGTACTTGTCTCCAAGATAGCACAATGAGGATCTGTAAATTCTCTTCTATATTTTCAATTTTTAAAAGATTCATATAAATGTCAAAATGAAACTACAAACATTAAAATACATGCTTTTATGAGAAATATTTAAGCTTGGTTTTACATCTATGAATTTTCATTTTAAATATTAATAACCATTGTAAAACTTTCAACAATGTTTAAAAATATAGTTTACAACCAGAAAAGAAAATGTAGATAAAGAAATACGCGTTTAGATTTCATTTTCAAAAAGTATAAATAAATACCAAAATGAAGGTCTACACATTGCAATAAATGCATTTTAGGAAAAGATTAAATATAGTTTTCTCATCTATGTACTACTTTGTTAATATATTAACAGTCCATGTTAAACGTTTGTCAGAGGTGGTTAAGCACTTTTCTTCAAGCAAATAAAATGGAGATCTGGAAATTCACGTCCACATTTCAATTTTGAAAAGATTTGGAAAAAGAAATTACAAACATAAAAATAAATGCTTTTTATAAAAATGTTTAAACATGCTTTCAGATCTATGAAACAGCACATGTAAAAAGTTTGTCAGAGGTTTTAAAAGTACTTTTGTACAAGAAAATTAAATGAAGATCCATAAATTCACTTCTACATTTCAATTTTAAAAAAGAATAACATAAAAGTTAAAATGAAACAACAAACATTAAAATACAGGCTTCTTTGAGAAATGTTCAAACTTTAGTTCCCATCTATGAATTTTCATGTTGAAGTATTAATACCCATTGTAAAACGTTTAAAAGAAGTTGAAAAATATACTTTACAACCTGAACACCAAATTAGATAAATAAATTCGTATTAAAATTTTAATTTTACAAAGTATGAATAAATGCTAATATGCAGCTGAAAACATTGAAAAAAATGCATTTGAGGAAAAGATAGTTTTTTTCATTTATGAACTAAGTTGTTTATATAGAAACAGTACATGTAAAACTTTTGTCAGAGGTTCTAAAGTACTTTTCTACAAGAAATTAAAATGTAGATCTCGAAATTCACATCTAGATTTCAATATTAAAAAAGAAAGATATAAATGGTGAAATGAAACTACAAACATAAAATTAAATGCATTTATGACAAATGTTTAAACATCTATGAATTTTCATGTTTAAATGTTAAGACCACTTTTAAAAAGTTGAAAGAAGTAGAAAATGTACTTTACAAGCAGAAATCAAAATGTAGATAAAGAAATTCGCCTTTCAATTTCAATCTCAAACAGTATATGTAAATGCTAATATGAAGCTGCAAAACGTTGAAATAAATGTTTTTAGCAAAAGATTAAACATAGTTTTCTCAGCTTTGAAGTACATTGGACATAGTTTAACAGCACATGTAAAAAGTTTGTCCAAGGTTTTAAAAGTACTTGTCTCCAAGAAAACACAATTTAGAAGGTCCACACATTGCAATAAATGCATTTTAGGAAAAGATTAAATATAGTTTTCTCATCTATGTACTACTTTGTTAATATATTAACAGTACATGTAAAACGTTTGTCAGAGGTGATAAAAAACTTTTCTACAAGCAAATAAAATGGAGATCTGGAAATTAACGACCACATTTCAATTTTGAAAAGAATTGGTAAAAAGAAGTTACAAAATAAAAATAAATGCTTTTTAAACAAATGTTTAATCAGGCTCTCACATCTATGAAACAGCACATGTAAAAAGATTGTCAGAGGTTTTAAAAGTACTTTTCTACAAGAAAATAAAATGTAGATCTGTAAATTCTCTTCTACATTTCAATTTTAAAAAAGAATAACATAAGTTTTAAAATGAAACTACAAGCATTAAAATACATGCTTCTTTGAGAAATGTTTAAACTTTATTTCACATCTATTAATTTTCATGTTTTATTATTAATAGCCATTGTAAGACGATTAAAAGAAGTTGAAAAACATTCTTTACAAACTGAAACCCAAATTAGATAAAGAAATTAGTTTTTAAATTTCAATTTTAAATAGTATGAATAAATGCTAATATGAAGCTGAAAACATTGAAATAAATGCATTTGAGGAAAAGATTAAACATAGTTTTCTCATCTATGTACTTCTTTGTTAATATATTAACAGCACATGTCAAAAGGTTGTCAAAGGTTTTAAAAGTACTTGTCTCCAAGATAGCACAATGTAGATCTGTAAATTCTCTTCTATATTTTCAATTTTTAAAAGATTCATATAAATGTCAAAATGAAACTACAAACATTAAAATACATGCTTTTATGAGAAATATTTAAGCTTGGTTTTACATCTATGAATTTTCATTTTAAATATTAATAACCATTGTAAAACTTTCAACAATGTTTAAAAATATAGTTTACAACCAGAAAAGAAAATGTAGATAAAGAAATACGCGTTTAGATTTCATTTTCAAAAAGTATAAATAAATACCAAAATGAATGTCTACACATTGCAATAAGTGCATTTTAGGAAAAGATTAAATATAGTTTTCTCATCTCTGTACTACTTTGTTAATATATTAACAGTCCATGTTAAACGTTTGTCAGAGGTGGTTAAGCACTTTTCTTCAAGCAAATAAAATGGAGATCTGGAAATTCACGTCCACATTTCAATTTTGAAAAGATTTGGAAAAAGAAATTACAAACATAAAAATAAATGCTTTTTATAAAAATGTTTAAACATGCTTTCAGATCTATGAAACAGCACATGTAAAAAGTTTGTCAGAGGTTTTAAAAGTACTTTTCTACAAGAAAATAAAATGAAGATCCATAAATTCACTTCGACATTTCAATTTTAAAAAAGAATAACATAAATGTTAAAATGAAACAACAAACATTTAAATACAGGCTTCTTTGAGAAATGTTCAAACTTTAGTTCACATCTATGAATTTTCATGTTGAAGTATTAATACCCATTGTAAAACGTTTAAAAGAAGTTGAAAAATATACTTTACAACCTGAACACCAAATTAGATAAATAAATTCATATTAAAATTTTAATTTTACAAAGTATGAATAAATGCTAATATGCAGCTGAAAATATTGAAATAAATGCATTTGAGGAAAAGATAGTTTTTTCATTTATGAACTAAGTTGTTTATATAGAAACAGTACATGTAAAACTTTTGTCAGAGGTTCTAAAGTACTTTTCTACAAGAAATTAAAATGTAGATCTCGAAATTCACATCCAGATTTCAATATTAAAAAAGAAAAATATAAATGGTGAAATGAAACTACAAACATAAAATTAAATGCATTTATGACAAATGTTTAAACATCTATGAATTTTCATGTTTAAATATTAAGACCACTTTTAAAAAGTTGAAAGAAGTAGAAAATGTACTTTACAAGCAGAAATCAAAATGTAGATAAAGAAATTCGCCTTTCAATTTCAATCTCAAACAGTATAAGTAAATGCTAATATGAAGCTGCAAAACGTTGAAATAAATGTTTTTAGTAAAAGATTAAACATAGTTTTCTCAGCTTTGAAGTACATTTTACATAGTTTAACAGCACATGTAAAAAGTTTGTCAGAGGTTTTAAAAGTACTTTTGTACAAGAAAATTAAATGAAGATCCATAAATTCACTTCTACATTTCAATTTTAAAAAAGAATAACATAAATGTTAAAATGAAACAACAAACATTAAAATAGAGGCTTCTTTGAGAAATGTTCAAACTTTAGTTCCCATCTATGAATTTTCATGTTGAAGTATTAATACCCATTGTAAAACGTTTAAAAGAAGTTGAAAAATATACTTTACAACCTGAACACCAAATTAGATAAATAAATTCGTATTAAAATTTTAATTTTACAAAGTATGAATAAATGCTAATATGCAGCTGAAAACATTGAAAAAAATGCATTTGAGGAAAAGATAGTTTTTTCATTTATGAACTGTTGTTTATATAGAAACAGTACGTAAAACTTTTGTCAGAGGTTCTAAAGTACTTTTCTACAAGAAATTAAAATGTAGATCTCGAAATTCACATCTAGATTTCAATATTAAAAAAGAAAGATATAAATGGTGAAATGAAACTACAAACATAAAATTAAATGCATTTATGACAAATGTTTAAACATCTATGAATTTTCATGTTTAAATGTTAAGACCACTTTTAAAAAGTTGAAAGAAGTAGAAAATGTACTTTACAAGCAGAAATCAAAATGTAGATAAAGAAATTCGCCTTTCAATTTCAATCTCAAACAGTATATGTAAATGCTAATATGAAGCTGCAAAACGTTGAAATAAATGTTTTTAGCAAAAGATTAAACATAGTTTTCTCAGCTTTGAAGTACATTGGACATAGTTTAACAGCACATGTAAAAAGTTTGTCCAAGGTTTTAAAAGTACTTGTCTCCAAGAAAGCACAATTTAGAAGGTCCACACATTGCAATAAATGCATTTTAGGAAAAGATTAAATATAGTTTTCTCATCTATGTACTACTTTGTTAATATATTAACAGTACATGTAAAACGTTTGTCAGAGGTGGTAAAAAACTTTTCTACAAGCAAATAAAATGGAGATCTGGAAATTAACGACCACATTTCAATTTTGAAAAGAATTGGTAAAAAGAAGTTACAAAATAAAAATAAATGCTTTTTAAACAAATGTTTAATCAGGCTCTCACATCTATGAAACAGCACATGTAAAAAGATTCTCAGAGGTTTTAAAAGTACTTTTCTACAAGAAAATAAAATGTAGATCTGTAAATTCTCTTCTACATTTCAATTTTAAAAAAGAATAACATAAGTTTTAAAATGAAACTACAAGCATTAAAATACATGCTTCTTTGAGAAATGTTTAAACTTTATTTCACATCTATTAATTTTCATGTTTTATTATTAATAGCCATTGTAAGACGATTAAAAGAAGTTGAAAAACATTCTTTACAAACTGAAACCCAAATTAGATAAAGAAATTCGTTCTTAAATTTCCATTTTAAATAGTATGAATAAATGCTAATATGAAGATGCAAAACGTTGAAATAAATGTTTTTATCAAAAGATTAAACATAGTTTTCTCAGCTTTGAAGTACATTGTACATAGTTTAACAGCACATGTAAAAAGTTTGTCCAAGGTTTTAAAAGTACATGTCTCCAAGAAAGCACAACTTAGATCTGTAAATTCACTTCTACACTTTCAATTTTTAAAAGATTCATATAAATGTTAAAATGAAACTACAAACATTAAAATACATGCTTTTATGAGAAATATTTAAGCTTGGTTTCACATCTATGAATTTTCATTTTAAATATTAATAACCTTTGTAAAACTTTCAACAAAGTTTACAAATGTAGTTTACAACCAGAAAAGAAAATGTAGATAAAGAAATACGCGTTTAGATTTCATTTTCAAAAAGTATAAATAAATACCAAAATGAAGGTCTACACATTGCAATAAATGCATTTTAGGAAAAGATTAAATATAGTTTTCTCATCTATGTACTACTTTGTTAATATATTAACAGTACATGTAAAACGTTTGTCAGAGGTGGTAAAGCACTTTTCTTCAAGCAAATAAAATGGAGATCTGGAAATTCACGTCCACATTTCAATTTTGAAAATAATTGGTAAAAAGAAATTACAAACATAAAAATAAATGCATTTTATAAAAATGTTTAAACATGCTTTCAGATCTATGAAACAGCAGATTTAAAAAGTTTGTCAGAGGTTTTAAAAGTACTTTTGTACAAGAAAATTAAATGAAGATCCATAAATTCACTTCTACATTTCAATTTTAAAAAAGAATAACATAAAAGTTAAAATGAAACAACAAACATTAAAATACAGGCTTCTTTGAGAAATGTTCAAACTTTAGTTCCCATCTATGAATTTTCATGTTGAAGTATTAATACCCATTGTAAAACGTTTAAAAGAAGTTGAAAAATATACTTTACAACCTGAACACCAAATTAGATAAATAAATTCGTATTAAAATTTTAATTTTACAAAGTATGAATAAATGCTAATATGCAGCTGAAAACATTGAAAAAAATGCATTTGAGGAAAAGATAGTTTTTTTCATTTATGAACTAAGTTGTTTATATAGAAACAGTACATGTAAAACTTTTGTCAGAGGTTCTAAAGTACTTTTCTACAAGAAATTAAAATGTAGATCTCGAAATTCACATCTAGATTTCAATATTAAAAAAGAAAGATATAAATGGTGAAATGAAACTACAAACATAAAATTAAATGCATTTATGACAAATGTTTAAACATCTATGAATTTTCATGTTTAAATGTTAAGACCACTTTTAAAAAGTTGAAAGAAGTAGAAAATGTACTTTACAAGCAGAAATCAAAATGTAGATAAAGAAATTCGCCTTTCAATTTCAATCTCAAACAGTATATGTAAATGCTAATATGAAGCTGCAAAACGTTGAAATAAATGTTTTTAGCAAAAGATTAAACATAGTTTTCTCAGCTTTGAAGTATATTGTACATAGTTTAACAGCACATGTAAAAAGTTTGTCCAAGGTTTTAAAGTACTTGTCTCCAAGAAAGCACAATTTAGAAGGTCCACACATTGCAATAAATGCATTTTAGGAAAAGATTAAATATAGTTTTCTCATCTATGTACTACTTTGTTAATATATTAACAGTACATGTAAAACGTTTGTCAGAGGTGGTAAAAAACTTTTCTACAAGCAAATAAAATGGAGATCTGGAAATTAACGACCACATTTCAATTTTGAAAAGAATTGGTAAAAAGAAGTTACAAAATAAAAATAAATGCTTTTTAAACAAATGTTTAATCAGGCTCTCACATCTATGAAACAGCACATGTAAAAATATTGTCAGAGGTTTTAAAAGTACTTTTCTACAAGAAAATAAAATGTAGATCTGTAAATTCTCTTCTACATTTCAATTTTAAAAAAGAATAACATAAGTGTTAAAATGAAACTACAAGCATTAAAATACATGCTTCTTTGAGAAATGTTTAAACTTTATTTCCCATCTATTAATTTTCATGTTTTATTATTAATAGCCATTGTAAGACGATTAAAAGAAGTTGAAAAACATTCTTTACAAACTGAAACCCAAATTAGATAAAGAAATTCGTTCTTAAATTTCCATTTTAAATAGTATGAATAAATGCTAATATGAAGATGCAAAACGTTGAAATAAATGTTTTTATCAAAAGATTAAACATAGTTTTCTCAGCTTTGAAGTACATTGTACATAGTTTAACAGCACATGTAAAAAGTTTGTCCAAGGTTTTAAAAGTACATGTCTCCAAGAAAGCACAACTTAGATCTGTAAATTCACTTCTACACTTTCAATTTTTAAAAGATTCATATAAATGTTAAAATGAAACTACAAACATTAAAATACATGCTTTTATGAGAAATATTTAAGCTTGGTTTCACATCTATGAATTTTCATTTTAAATATTAATAACCTTTGTAAAACTTTCAACAAAGTTTACAAATGTAGTTTACAACCAGAAAAGAAAATGTAGATAAAGAAATACGCGTTTAGATTTCATTTTCAAAAAGTATAAATAAATACCAAAATGAAGGTCTACACATTGCAATAAATGCATTTTAGGAAAAGATTAAATATAGTTTTCTCATCTATGTACTACTTTGTTAATATATTAACAGTACATGTAAAACGTTTGTCAGAGGTGGTAAAGCACTTTTCTTCAAGCAAATAAAATGGAGATCTGGAAATTCACGTCCACATTTCAATTTTGAAAAGATTTGGAAAAAGAAATTACAAACATAAAAATAAATGCTTTTTATAAAAATGTTTAAACATGCTTTCAGATCTATGAAACAGCACATGTAAAAAGTTTGTCAGAGGTTTTAAAAGTACTTTTCTACAAGAAAATAAAATGAAGATCCATAAATTCACTTCGACATTTCAATTTTAAAAAAGAATAACATAAATGTTAAAATGAAACAACAAACATTTAAATACAGGCTTCTTTGAGAAATGTTCAAACTTTAGTTCACATCTATGAATTTTCATGTTGAAGTATTAATACCCATTGTAAAACGTTTAAAAGAAGTTGAAAAATATACTTTACAACCTGAACACCAAATTAGATAAATAAATTCATATTAAAATTTTAATTTTACAAAGTATGAATAAATGCTAATATGCAGCTGAAAATATTGAAATAAATGCATTTGAGGAAAAGATAGTTTTTTCATTTATGAACTAAGTTGTTTATATAGAAACAGTACATGTAAAACTTTTGTCAGAGGTTCTAAAGTACTTTTCTACAAGAAATTAAAATGTAGATCTCGAAATTCACATCCAGATTTCAATATTAAAAAAGAAAAATATAAATGGTGAAATGAAACTACAAACATAAAATTAAATGCATTTATGACAAATGTTTAAACATCTATGAATTTTCATGTTTAAATATTAAGACCACTTTTAAAAAGTTGAAAGAAGTAGAAAATGTACTTTACAAGCAGAAATCAAAATGTAGATAAAGAAATTCGCCTTTCAATTTCAATCTCAAACAGTATAAGTAAATGCTAATATGAAGCTGCAAAACGTTGAAATAAATGTTTTTAGTAAAAGATTAAACATAGTTTTCTCAGCTTTGAAGTACATTTTACATAGTTTAACAGCACATGTAAAAAGTTTGTCAGAGGTTTTAAAAGTACTTTTGTACAAGAAAATTAAATGAAGATCCATAAATTCACTTCTACATTTCAATTTTAAAAAAGAATAACATAAATGTTAAAATGAAACAACAAACATTAAAATAGAGGCTTCTTTGAGAAATGTTCAAACTTTAGTTCCCATCTATGAATTTTCATGTTGAAGTATTAATACCCATTGTAAAACGTTTAAAAGAAGTTGAAAAATATACTTTACAACCTGAACACCAAATTAGATAAATAAATTCGTATTAAAATTTTAATTTTACAAAGTATGAATAAATGCTAATATGCAGCTGAAAACATTGAAAAAAATGCATTTGAGGAAAAGATAGTTTTTTCATTTATGAACTGTTGTTTATATAGAAACAGTACATGTAAAACTTTTGTCAGAGGTTCTAAAGTACTTTTCTACAAGAAATTAAAATGTAGATCTCGAAATTCACATCTAGATTTCAATATTAAAAAAGAAAGATATAAATGGTGAAATGAAACTACAAACATAAAATTAAATGCATTTATGACAAATGTTTAAACATCTATGAATTTTCATGTTTAAATGTTAAGACCACTTTTAAAAAGTTGAAAGAAGTAGAAAATGTACTTTACAAGCAGAAATCAAAATGTAGATAAAGAAATTCGCCTTTCAATTTCAATCTCAAACAGTATATGTAAATGCTAATATGAAGCTGCAAAACGTTGAAATAAATGTTTTTAGCAAAAGATTAAACATAGTTTTCTCAGCTTTGAAGTACATTGGACATAGTTTAACAGCACATGTAAAAAGTTTGTCCAAGGTTTTAAAAGTACTTGTCTCCAAGAAAGCACAATTTAGAAGGTCCACACATTGCAATAAATGCATTTTAGGAAAAGATTAAATATAGTTTTCTCATCTATGTACTACTTTGTTAATATATTAACAGTACATGTAAAACGTTTGTCAGAGGTGGTAAAAAACTTTTCTACAAGCAAATAAAATGGAGATCTGGAAATTAACGACCACATTTCAATTTTGAAAAGAATTGGTAAAAAGAAGTTACAAAATAAAAATAAATGCTTTTTAAACAAATGTTTAATCAGGCTCTCACATCTATGAAACAGCACATGTAAAAAGATTCTCAGAGGTTTTAAAAGTACTTTTCTACAAGAAAATAAAATGTAGATCTGTAAATTCTCTTCTACATTTCAATTTTAAAAAAGAATAACATAAGTGTTAAAATGAAACTACAAGCATTAAAATACATGCTTCTTTGAGAAATGTTTAAACTTTATTTCACATCTATTAATTTTCATGTTTTATTATTAATAGCCATTGTAAGACGATTAAAAGAAGTTGAAAAACATTCTTTACAAACTGAAACCCAAATTAGATAAAGAAATTCGTTCTTAAATTTCCATTTTAAATAGTATGAATAAATGCTAATATGAAGATGCAAAACGTTGAAATAAATGTTTTTATCAAAAGATTAAACATAGTTTTCTCAGCTTTGAAGTACATTGTACATAGTTTAACAGCACATGTAAAAAGTTTGTCCAAGGTTTTAAAAGTACATGTCTCCAAGAAAGCACAACTTAGATCTGTAAATTCACTTCTACACTTTCAATTTTTAAAAGATTCATATAAATGTTAAAATGAAACTACAAACATTAAAATACATGCTTTTATGAGAAATATTTAAGCTTGGTTTCACATCTATGAATTTTCATTTTAAATATTAATAACCTTTGTAAAACTTTCAACAAAGTTTACAAATGTAGTTTACAACCAGAAAAGAAAATGTAGATAAAGAAATACGCGTTTAGATTTCATTTTCAAAAAGTATAAATAAATACCAAAATGAAGGTCTACACATTGCAATAAATGCATTTTAGGAAAAGATTAAATATAGTTTTCTCATCTATGTACTACTTTGTTAATATATTAACAGTACATGTAAAACGTTTGTCAGAGGTGGTAAAGCACTTTTCTTCAAGCAAATAAAATGGAGATCTGGAAATTCACGTCCACATTTCAATTTTGAAAATAATTGGTAAAAAGAAATTACAAACATAAAAATAAATGCATTTTATAAAAATGTTTAAACATGCTTTCAGATCTATGAAACAGCAGATTTAAAAAGTTTGTCAGAGGTTTTAAAAGTACTTTTGTACAAGAAAATTAAATGAAGATCCATAAATTCACTTCTACATTTCAATTTTAAAAAAGAATAACATAAAAGTTAAAATGAAACAACAAACATTAAAATACAGGCTTCTTTGAGAAATGTTCAAACTTTAGTTCCCATCTATGAATTTTCATGTTGAAGTATTAATACCCATTGTAAAACGTTTAAAAGAAGTTGAAAAATATACTTTACAACCTGAACACCAAATTAGATAAATAAATTCGTATTAAAATTTTAATTTTACAAAGTATGAATAAATGCTAATATGCAGCTGAAAACATTGAAAAAAATGCATTTGAGGAAAAGATAGTTTTTTTCATTTATGAACTAAGTTGTTTATATAGAAACAGTACATGTAAAACTTTTGTCAGAGGTTCTAAAGTACTTTTCTACAAGAAATTAAAATGTAGATCTCGAAATTCACATCTAGATTTCAATATTAAAAAAGAAAGATATAAATGGTGAAATGAAACTACAAACATAAAATTAAATGCATTTATGACAAATGTTTAAACATCTATGAATTTTCATGTTTAAATGTTAAGACCACTTTTAAAAAGTTGAAAGAAGTAGAAAATGTACTTTACAAGCAGAAATCAAAATGTAGATAAAGAAATTCGCCTTTCAATTTCAATCTCAAACAGTATATGTAAATGCTAATATGAAGCTGCAAAACGTTGAAATAAATGTTTTTAGCAAAAGATTAAACATAGTTTTCTCAGCTTTGAAGTATATTGTACATAGTTTAACAGCACATGTAAAAAGTTTGTCCAAGGTTTTAAAGTACTTGTCTCCAAGAAAGCACAATTTAGAAGGTCCACACATTGCAATAAATGCATTTTAGGAAAAGATTAAATATAGTTTTCTCATCTATGTACTACTTTGTTAATATATTAACAGTACATGTAAAACGTTTGTCAGAGGTGGTAAAAAACTTTTCTACAAGCAAATAAAATGGAGATCTGGAAATTAACGACCACATTTCAATTTTGAAAAGAATTGGTAAAAAGAAGTTACAAAATAAAAATAAATGCTTTTTAAACAAATGTTTAATCAGGCTCTCACATCTATGAAACAGCACATGTAAAAAGATTGTCAGAGGTTTTAAAAGTACTTTTCTACAAGAAAATAAAATGTAGATCTGTAAATTCTCTTCTACATTTCAATTTTAAAAAAGAATAACATAAGTGTTAAAATGAAACTACAAGCATTAAAATACATGCTTCTTTGAGAAATGTTTAAACTTTATTTCCCATCTATTAATTTTCATGTTTTATTATTAATAGCCATTGTAAGACGATTAAAAGAAGTTGAAAAACATTCTTTACAAACTGAAACCCAAATTAGATAAAGAAATTCGTTCTTAAATTTCCATTTTAAATAGTATGAATAAATGCTAATATGAAGATGCAAAACGTTGAAATAAATGTTTTTATCAAAAGATTAAACATAGTTTTCTCAGCTTTGAAGTACATTGTACATAGTTTAACAGCACATGTAAAAAGTTTGTCCAAGGTTTTAAAAGTACATGTCTCCAAGAAAGCACAACTTAGATCTGTAAATTCACTTCTACACTTTCAATTTTTAAAAGATTCATATAAATGTTAAAATGAAACTACAAACATTAAAATACATGCTTTTATGAGAAATATTTAAGCTTGGTTTCACATCTATGAATTTTCATTTTAAATATTAATAACCTTTGTAAAACTTTCAACAAAGTTTACAAATGTAGTTTACAACCAGAAAAGAAAATGTAGATAAAGAAATACGCGTTTAGATTTCATTTTCAAAAAGTATAAATAAATACCAAAATGAAGGTCTACACATTGCAATAAATGCATTTTAGGAAAAGATTAAATATAGTTTTCTCATCTATGTACTACTTTGTTAATATATTAACAGTACATGTAAAACGTTTGTCAGAGGTGGTAAAGCACTTTTCTTCAAGCAAATAAAATGGAGATCTGGAAATTCACGTCCACATTTCAATTTTGAAAAGATTTGGAAAAAGAAATTACAAACATAAAAATAAATGCTTTTTATAAAAATGTTTAAACATGCTTTCAGATCTATGAAACAGCACATGTAAAAAGTTTGTCAGAGGTTTTAAAAGTACTTTTCTACAAGAAAATAAAATGAAGATCCATAAATTCACTTCGACATTTCAATTTTAAAAAAGAATAACATAAATGTTAAAATGAAACAACAAACATTAAAATACAGGCTTCTTTGAGAAATGTTCAAACTTTAGTTCACATCTATGAATTTTCATGTTGAAGTATTAATACCCATTGTAAAACGTTTAAAAGAAGTTGAAAAATATACTTTACAACCTGAACACCAAATTAGATAAATAAATTCATATTAAAATTTTAATTTTACAAAGTATGAATAAATGCTAATATGCAGCTGAAAATATTGAAATAAATGCATTTGAGGAAAAGATAGTTTTTTCATTTATGAACTAAGTTGTTTATATAGAAACAGTACATGTAAAACTTTTGTCAGAGGTTCTAAAGTACTTTTCTACAAGAAATTAAAATGTAGATCTCGAAATTCACATCCAGATTTCAATATTAAAAAAGAAAAATATAAATGGTGAAATGAAACTACAAACATAAAATTAAATGCATTTATGACAAATGTTTAAACATCTATGAATTTTCATGTTTAAATATTAAGACCACTTTTAAAAAGTTGAAAGAAGTAGAAAATGTACTTTACAAGCAGAAATCAAAATGTAGATAAAGAAATTCGCCTTTCAATTTCAATCTCAAACAGTATAAGTAAATGCTAATATGAAGCTGCAAAACGTTGAAATAAATGTTTTTAGTAAAAGATTAAACATAGTTTTCCCAGCTTTGAAGTACATTTTACATAGTTTAACAGCACATGTAAAAAGTTTGTCAGAGGTTTTAAAAGTACTTTTGTACAAGAAAATTAAATGAAGATCCATAAATTCACTTCTACATTTCAATTTTAAAAAAGAATAACATAAATGTTAAAATGAAACAACAAACATTAAAATAGAGGCTTCTTTGAGAAATGTTCAAACTTTAGTTCCCATCTATGAATTTTCATGTTGAAGTATTAATACCCATTGTAAAACGTTTAAAAGAAGTTGAAAAATATACTTTACAACCTGAACACCAAATTAGATAAATAAATTCGTATTAAAATTTTAATTTTACAAAGTATGAATAAATGCTAATATGCAGCTGAAAACATTGAAAAAAATGCATTTGAGGAAAAGATAGTTTTTTCATTTATGAACTGTTGTTTATATAGAAACAGTACATGTAAAACTTTTGTCAGAGGTTCTAAAGTACTTTTCTACAAGAAATTAAAATGTAGATCTCGAAATTCACATCTAGATTTCAATATTAAAAAAGAAAGATATAAATGGTGAAATGAAACTACAAACATAAAATTAAATGCATTTATGACAAATGTTTAAACATCTATGAATTTTCATGTTTAAATGTTAAGACCACTTTTAAAAAGTTGAAAGAAGTAGAAAATGTACTTTACAAGCAGAAATCAAAATGTAGATAAAGAAATTCGCCTTTCAATTTCAATCTCAAACAGTATATGTAAATGCTAATATGAAGCTGCAAAACGTTGAAATAAATGTTTTTAGCAAAAGATTAAACATAGTTTTCTCAGCTTTGAAGTACATTGGACATAGTTTAACAGCACATGTAAAAAGTTTGTCCAAGGTTTTAAAAGTACTTGTCTCCAAGAAAGCACAATTTAGAAGGTCCACACATTGCAATAAATGCATTTTAGGAAAAGATTAAATATAGTTTTCTCATCTATGTACTACTTTGTTAATATATTAACAGTACATGTAAAACGTTTGTCAGAGGTGGTAAAAAACTTTTCTACAAGCAAATAAAATGGAGATCTGGAAATTAACGACCACATTTCAATTTTGAAAAGAATTGGTAAAAAGAAGTTACAAAATAAAAATAAATGCTTTTTAAACAAATGTTTAATCAGGCTCTCACATCTATGAAACAGCACATGTAAAAAGATTCTCAGAGGTTTTAAAAGTACTTTTCTACAAGAAAATAAAATGTAGATCTGTAAATTCTCTTCTACATTTCAATTTTAAAAAAGAATAACATAAGTTTTAAAATGAAACTACAAGCATTAAAATACATGCTTCTTTGAGAAATGTTTAAACTTTATTTCACATCTATTAATTTTCATGTTTTATTATTAATAGCCATTGTAAGACGATTAAAAGAAGTTGAAAAACATTCTTTACAAACTGAAACCCAAATTAGATAAAGAAATTCGTTCTTAAATTTCCATTTTAAATAGTATGAATAAATGCTAATATGAAGATGCAAAACGTTGAAATAAATGTTTTTATCAAAAGATTAAACATAGTTTTCTCAGCTTTGAAGTACATTGTACATAGTTTAACAGCACATGTAAAAAGTTTGTCCAAGGTTTTAAAAGTACATGTCTCCAAGAAAGCACAACTTAGATCTGTAAATTCACTTCTACACTTTCAATTTTTAAAAGATTCATATAAATGTTAAAATGAAACTACAAACATTAAAATACATGCTTTTATGAGAAATATTTAAGCTTGGTTTCACATCTATGAATTTTCATTTTAAATATTAATAACCTTTGTAAAACTTTCAACAAAGTTTACAAATGTAGTTTACAACCAGAAAAGAAAATGTAGATAAAGAAATACGCGTTTAGATTTCATTTTCAAAAAGTATAAATAAATACCAAAATGAAGGTCTACACATTGCAATAAATGCATTTTAGGAAAAGATTAAATATAGTTTTCTCATCTATGTACTACTTTGTTAATATATTAACAGTACATGTAAAACGTTTGTCAGAGGTGGTAAAGCACTTTTCTTCAAGCAAATAAAATGGAGATCTGGAAATTCACGTCCACATTTCAATTTTGAAAATAATTGGTAAAAAGAAATTACAAACATAAAAATAAATGCATTTTATAAAAATGTTTAAACATGCTTTCAGATCTATGAAACAGCAGATTTAAAAAGTTTGTCAGAGGTTTTAAAAGTACTTTTGTACAAGAAAATTAAATGAAGATCCATAAATTCACTTCTACATTTCAATTTTAAAAAAGAATAACATAAAAGTTAAAATGAAACAACAAACATTAAAATACAGGCTTCTTTGAGAAATGTTCAAACTTTAGTTCCCATCTATGAATTTTCATGTTGAAGTATTAATACCCATTGTAAAACGTTTAAAAGAAGTTGAAAAATATACTTTACAACCTGAACACCAAATTAGATAAATAAATTCGTATTAAAATTTTAATTTTACAAAGTATGAATAAATGCTAATATGCAGCTGAAAACATTGAAAAAAATGCATTTGAGGAAAAGATAGTTTTTTTCATTTATGAACTAAGTTGTTTATATAGAAACAGTACATGTAAAACTTTTGTCAGAGGTTCTAAAGTACTTTTCTACAAGAAATTAAAATGTAGATCTCGAAATTCACATCTAGATTTCAATATTAAAAAAGAAAGATATAAATGGTGAAATGAAACTACAAACATAAAATTAAATGCATTTATGACAAATGTTTAAACATCTATGAATTTTCATGTTTAAATGTTAAGACCACTTTTAAAAAGTTGAAAGAAGTAGAAAATGTACTTTACAAGCAGAAATCAAAATGTAGATAAAGAAATTCGCCTTTCAATTTCAATCTCAAACAGTATATGTAAATGCTAATATGAAGCTGCAAAACGTTGAAATAAATGTTTTTAGCAAAAGATTAAACATAGTTTTCTCAGCTTTGAAGTATATTGTACATAGTTTAACAGCACATGTAAAAAGTTTGTCCAAGGTTTTAAAGTACTTGTCTCCAAGAAAGCACAATTTAGAAGGTCCACACATTGCAATAAATGCATTTTAGGAAAAGATTAAATATAGTTTTCTCATCTATGTACTACTTTGTTAATATATTAACAGTACATGTAAAACGTTTGTCAGAGGTGGTAAAAAACTTTTCTACAAGCAAATAAAATGGAGATCTGGAAATTAACGACCACATTTCAATTTTGAAAAGAATTGGTAAAAAGAAGTTACAAAATAAAAATAAATGCTTTTTAAACAAATGTTTAATCAGGCTCTCACATCTATGAAACAGCACATGTAAAAAGATTGTCAGAGGTTTTAAAAGTACTTTTCTACAAGAAAATAAAATGTAGATCTGTAAATTCTCTTCTACATTTCAATTTTAAAAAAGAATAACATAAGTGTTAAAATGAAACTACAAGCATTAAAATACATGCTTCTTTGAGAAATGTTTAAACTTTATTTCCCATCTATTAATTTTCATGTTTTATTATTAATAGCCATTGTAAGACGATTAAAAGAAGTTGAAAAACATTCTTTACAAACTGAAACCCAAATTAGATAAAGAAATTCGTTCTTAAATTTCCATTTTAAATAGTATGAATAAATGTTAATATGAAGATGCAAAACGTTGAAATAAATGTTTTTATCAAAAGATTAAACATAGTTTTCTCAGCTTTGAAGTACATTGTACATAGTTTAACAGCACATGTAAAAAGTTTGTCCAAGGTTTTAAAAGTACATGTCTCCAAGAAAGCACAACTTAGATCTGTAAATTCACTTCTACACTTTCAATTTTTAAAAGATTCATATAAATGTTAAAATGAAACTACAAACATTAAAATACATGCTTTTATGAGAAATATTTAAGCTTGGTTTCACATCTATGAATTTTCATTTTAAATATTAATAACCTTTGTAAAACTTTCAACAAAGTTTACAAATGTAGTTTACAACCAGAAAAGAAAATGTAGATAAAGAAATACGCGTTTAGATTTCATTTTCAAAAAGTATAAATAAATACCAAAATGAAGGTCTACACATTGCAATAAATGCATTTTAGGAAAAGATTAAATATAGTTTTCTCATCTATGTACTACTTTGTTAATATATTAACAGTACATGTAAAACGTTTGTCAGAGGTGGTAAAGCACTTTTCTTCAAGCAAATAAAATGGAGATCTGGAAATTCACGTCCACATTTCAATTTTGAAAAGATTTGGAAAAAGAAATTACAAACATAAAAATAAATGCTTTTTATAAAAATGTTTAAACATGCTTTCAGATCTATGAAACAGCACATGTAAAAAGTTTGTCAGAGGTTTTAAAAGTACTTTTCTACAAGAAAATAAAATGAAGATCCATAAATTCACTTCGACATTTCAATTTTAAAAAAGAATAACATAAATGTTAAAATGAAACAACAAACATTTAAATACAGGCTTCTTTGAGAAATGTTCAAACTTTAGTTCACATCTATGAATTTTCATGTTGAAGTATTAATACCCATTGTAAAACGTTTAAAAGAAGTTGAAAAATATACTTTACAACCTGAACACCAAATTAGATAAATAAATTCATATTAAAATTTTAATTTTACAAAGTATGAATAAATGCTAATATGCAGCTGAAAATATTGAAATAAATGCATTTGAGGAAAAGATAGTTTTTTCATTTATGAACTAAGTTGTTTATATAGAAACAGTACATGTAAAACTTTTGTCAGAGGTTCTAAAGTACTTTTCTACAAGAAATTAAAATGTAGATCTCGAAATTCACATCCAGATTTCAATATTAAAAAAGAAAAATATAAATGGTGAAATGAAACTACAAACATAAAATTAAATGCATTTATGACAAATGTTTAAACATCTATGAATTTTCATGTTTAAATATTAAGACCACTTTTAAAAAGTTGAAAGAAGTAGAAAATGTACTTTACAAGCAGAAATCAAAATGTAGATAAAGAAATTCGCCTTTCAATTTCAATCTCAAACAGTATAAGTAAATGCTAATATGAAGCTGCAAAACGTTGAAATAAATGTTTTTAGTAAAAGATTAAACATAGTTTTCTCAGCTTTGAAGTACATTTTACATAGTTTAACAGCACATGTAAAAAGTTTGTCAGAGGTTTTAAAAGTACTTTTGTACAAGAAAATTAAATGAAGATCCATAAATTCACTTCTACATTTCAATTTTAAAAAAGAATAACATAAATGTTAAAATGAAACAACAAACATTAAAATAGAGGCTTCTTTGAGAAATGTTCAAACTTTAGTTCCCATCTATGAATTTTCATGTTGAAGTATTAATACCCATTGTAAAACGTTTAAAAGAAGTTGAAAAATATACTTTACAACCTGAACACCAAATTAGATAAATAAATTCGTATTAAAATTTTAATTTTACAAAGTATGAATAAATGCTAATATGCAGCTGAAAACATTGAAAAAAATGCATTTGAGGAAAAGATAGTTTTTTCATTTATGAACTGTTGTTTATATAGAAACAGTACATGTAAAACTTTTGTCAGAGGTTCTAAAGTACTTTTCTACAAGAAATTAAAATGTAGATCTCGAAATTCACATCTAGATTTCAATATTAAAAAAGAAAGATATAAATGGTGAAATGAAACTACAAACATAAAATTAAATGCATTTATGACAAATGTTTAAACATCTATGAATTTTCATGTTTAAATGTTAAGACCACTTTTAAAAAGTTGAAAGAAGTAGAAAATGTACTTTACAAGCAGAAATCAAAATGTAGATAAAGAAATTCGCCTTTCAATTTCAATCTCAAACAGTATATGTAAATGCTAATATGAAGCTGCAAAACGTTGAAATAAATGTTTTTAGCAAAAGATTAAACATAGTTTTCTCAGCTTTGAAGTACATTGGACATAGTTTAACAGCACATGTAAAAAGTTTGTCCGTTTTAAAAGTACTTGTCTCCAAGAAAGCACAATTTAGAAGGTCCACACATTGCAATAAATGCATTTTAGGAAAAGATTAAATATAGTTTTCTCATCTATGTACTACTTTGTTAATATATTAACAGTACATGTAAAACGTTTGTCAGAGGTGGTAAAAAACTTTTCTACAAGCAAATAAAATGGAGATCTGGAAATTAACGACCACATTTCAATTTTGAAAAGAATTGGTAAAAAGAAGTTACAAAATAAAAATAAATGCTTTTTAAACAAATGTTTAATCAGGCTCTCACATCTATGAAACAGCACATGTAAAAAGATTCTCAGAGGTTTTAAAAGTACTTTTCTACAAGAAAATAAAATGTAGATCTGTAAATTCTCTTCTACATTTCAATTTTAAAAAAGAATAACTTAAGTTTTAAAATGAAACTACAAGCATTAAAATACATGCTTCTTTGAGAAATGTTTAAACTTTATTTCACATCTATTAATTTTCATGTTTTATTATTAATAGCCATTGTAAGACGATTAAAAGAAGTTGAAAAACATTCTTTACAAACTGAAACCCAAATTAGATAAAGAAATTCGTTTTCAAATTTCAATTTTAAATAGTATGAATAAATGCTAATATGCAGCTGAGAACATTGAAATAAATGCATTTTAGGAAAAGATTAAACATAGTTTTCTCATCTATGTACTTCTTTGTTAATATATTAAAAGTACATGTGAAACGTTTGTCAGAGGTGGTCAAGCACTTTTCTACAAGCAAATAAAATGGAGATCTGGAAATTCACGTCCACATTTCAATTTTGAAAGGAATTGGTAAAAAGAAATTACAAACATAAAAATAAATGCTTTTTAAAAAAATGTTTAAATGCTTTCACATCTATGAAACAGCACATATAAAAAGATTGTCAGAGGTTTTAAAAGTACTTTTCTACAAGAAAATAAAATGTCGATCCGTAAATTCACTCATACATTTCAATTTTAAAAAAGAATAACATAAATGTTAAAATGAAACAACAAACATTAAAATACAGGCTTCTTTGAGAAATGTTCAAACTTTAGTTCACATCTATGAATGTTCATGTTGAAGTATGAATAGTGATTGTAAAATGTTTAAAACAAGTTGAAAAATATACCTTACAAGCTGAACACCAAATTAGATAAATAAATTCGTATTTCAATTTCAATTTTACAAAGTATGAATAAATGCTAATATGCAGCTGAAAAGATTGAAATAAATGCATTTGAGGAAAAGATAGTTTTTCCATTTATGAACTAAGTTGTTTATATAGAAACAGTATATGTATAACTTTTGTCAGAGGTTGTAAAGTACTTTTCTCCAAGAAAATAAAATGTTGATCTGGAAATTCGCGCCCAGATTTCAATTTTATAAAAGAATAATATAAATGGTATAATGAAATTACAAACATAAAAATAAATGCCTTTTTGAGAAATGTTTAAACCTAGTTTAACATCTATGAATTTTCATGTTTAAATATTAAGACCACTTTTATAAAGTTGAAAGAAGTAGAAAATGTACTTTACAAGCGGAAAGCAAAATGTAGATAAAGAAATTCGCCTTTCAATTTCAATCTCAAACAGTATAAATAAATGCTAATATGAAGCTGCAAAACGTTGAAATAATGTTTTTTGCAAAATATTAAACTGTTTTCTCAGCTATGAAGTACATTTTACATAGTTTAACAGCACATGTAAATGTTTGTCAGAGGTTTTAAAAGTACTTTTCTACAAGAAAATAAAATGTCGATCCGTAAATTCACTCATACATTTCAATTTTAAAAAAGAATAACATAAATGTTAAAATGAAACAACAAACATTAAAATACAGGCTTCTTTGAGAAATGTTCAAACTTTAGTTCACATCTATGAATGTTCATGTTGAAGTATGAATAGTGATTGTAAAACGTTTAAAACAAGTTGAAAAATATACCTTACAAGCTGAACACCAAATTAGATAAATAAATTCGTATTTCAATTTCAATTTTACAAAGTATGAATAAATGCTAATATGCAGCTGAAAAGATTGAAATAAATGCATTTGAGGAAAAGATAGTTTTTCCATTTATGAACTAAGTTGTTTATATAGAAACAGTATATGTATAACTTTTGTCAGAGGTTGTAAAGTACTTTTCTCCAAGAAAATAAAATGTTGATCTGGAAATTCGCGTCCAGATTTCAATTTTATAAAAGAATAATATAAATGGTATAATGAAATTACAAACATAAAAATAAATGCCTTTTTGAGAAATGTTTAAACCTAGTTTCACATCTATGAATTTTCATGTTTAAATATTAAGACCACTTTTATAAAGTTGAAAGAAGTAGAAAATGTACTTTACAAGCGGAAAGCAAAATGTAGATAAAGAAATTCGCCTTTCAATTTCAATCTCAAACAGTATAAATAAATGCTAATATGAAGCTGCAAAACGTTGAAATAATGTTTTTTGCAAAATATTAAACTGTTTTCTCAGCTATGAAGTACATTTTACATAGTTTAACAGCACATGTAAATGTTTGTCAGAGGTTTTAAAAGTACATTTCTACAAGAAAATAAAATGTAGATCTGTAAATTCACTTCCACATTTCAATTTTAAAAAAGAATAACATAAATGTTAAAATGAAACAACAAACATTAAAATACAGGCTTCTTTGAGAAATGTTCAAACTTTAGTTCACATCTATGAATTTTCATATTTTAGTATTAATAGCCATTGTAAAACGTTGAAAAGATGTTGAAAAATATACCTTACAAGCTGAACACCAAATTAGATAAATAAATTCGTATTTAAATTTCAATTTTACAAAGTATGAATAAATGCTAATATGCAGCTGAAAACATTGAAATAAATGCATTTGAGGAAAAGATTAAACATAGTTTTCTCATCTATGTACATATTTGTTACTATATTAAAAGTACATCTAAAACGTTTGTCAGAGGTGGTCAAGCACTTTTCTACAAGCAAATAAAATGGAGATCTGGAAATTCACGTCCACATTTCAATTTTGAAAGGAATTGGTAAAAAGAAATTACAAACATATAAAATAAATGCTTTTTAAAAAAATGTTTAAATGCTTTCACGTCTATGAAACAGCACATGTAAAAAGATTGTCAGAGGATTTAAAAGTACATTTCTACAAAACAATAAAATGTCGATCCGTAAATTCACTCATACATTTCAATTTTAAAACAGAATAACATAAATGTTAAAATGAAACAACAAACATTAAAATACAGGCTTCTTTGAGAAATGTTCAAACTTTATTTCACATCTATGAATTTTCATGTTTTAGTATTAATAGCCTACTTTAAAAGAAGTTGAAAAACATACTTTACAAACTGAAAACTGAAAAACTGAAGAAATTCGTTTTCAAATTTCAATTTTAAATAGTATGAATAAATGCTAATATGCAGCTGAGAACATTGAAATAAATGCATTTTAGGAAAAGATTAAACATAGTTTTCTCATCTATGTACTTCTTTGTTAATATATTAAAAGTACATGTGAAACGTTTGTCAGAGGTGGTCAAGCACATTTCTACAAGCAAATAAAATGGAGATCTGGAAATTCACGTCCACATTTCAATTTTAAAAAAGAATAATATAAATGGTGAAATGAAATTACAAACATAAAAATAAATGCCTTTTTGAGAAATTTAAACCTAGTTTCACATCTATGAATTTTCATGTTTAAATATTAAGACCACTTTTATAAAGTTGAAAGAAGTAGAAAATGTACTTTACAAGCGGAAAGCAAAATGTAGATAAAGAAATTCGCCTTTCAATTTCAATCTCAAACAGTATAAATAAATGCTAATATGAAGCTGCAAAACGTTGAAATAAATGTTTTTTGCAAAATAGTAAACTGTTTTCTCAGCTATGAAGTACATTTTACATAGTTTAACAGCACATGTAAATGTTTGTCAGAGGTTTTAAAAGTACATTTCTACAAGAAAATAAAATGTCGATCCGTAAATTCACTCATACATTTCAATTTTAAAAAAGAATAACATAAATGTTAAAATGAAACAACAAACATTAAAATACAGGCTTCTTTGAGAAATGTTCAAACTTTAGTTCACATCTATGAATTTTCATATTTTAGTATTAATAGCCATTGTAAAACGTTGAAAAGATGTTGAAAAATATACCTTACAAGCTGAACACCAAATTAGATAAATAAATTCGTATTTAAATTTCAATTTTACAAAGTATGAATAAATGCTAATATGCAGCTGAAAACATTGAAATAAATGCATTTGAGGAAAAGATTAAACATAGTTTTCTCATCTATGTACATATTTGTTACTATATTAAAAGTACATCTAAAACGTTTGTCAGAGGTGGTCAAGCACTTTTCTACAAGCAAATAAAATGGAGATCTGGAAATTCACGTCCACATTGCAATTTTGAAAGGAATTGGTAAAAAGAAATTACAAACATATAAAATAAATGCTTTTTAAAAAAATGTTTAAATGCTTTCACATCTATGAAACAGCACATGTAAATAGATTGTCAGAGGTTTTAAAAGTACTTTTCTACAAGAAAATAAAATGTCGATCCGTAAATTCACTCATACATTTCAATTTTAAAAATGAATAACATAAATGTTAATATGAAACAACAAACATTAAAATAGAGGCTTCTTTGAGAAATGTTCAAACTTTAGTTCACATCTATGAATTTTCATGTTGAAGTGTGAATAGTGATTGTAAAACGTTTAAAAGAAATTGAAAAATATACCTTACAAGCTGAACACCAAATTAGATAAATAAATTCGTATTTAAATTTCAATTTTACAAAGTATTTATAAATGCTAATATGCAGCTGAAAACATTGAAATAAATGCATTTGAGGAAAAGATTAAACATAGTTTTCTCATCTATGTACATATTTGTTACTATATTAAAAGTACATCTAAAACGTTTGTCAGAGGTGGTCAAGCACTTTTCTACAAGCAAATAAAATGGAGATCTGGAAATTCACGTCCACATTTCAATTTTGAAAGGAATTGGTAAAAAGAAATTACAAACATAAAAATAAATGCTTTTTAAAAAAATGTTTAAATGCTTTCACATCTATGAAACAGCACATATAAAAAGATTGTCAGAGGTTTTAAAAGTACTTTTCTACAAGAAAATAAAATGTCGATCCGTAAATTCACTCATACATTTCAATTTTAAAAAAGAATAACATAAATGTTAAAATGAAACAACAAACATTAAAATACAGGCTTCTTTGAGAAATGTTCAAACTTTAGTTCACATCTATGAATGTTCATGTTGAAGTATGAATAGTGATTGTAAAACGTTTAAAACAAGTTGAAAAATATACCTTACAAGCTGAACACCAAATTAGATAAATAAATTCGTATTTCAATTTCAATTTTACAAAGTATGAATAAATGCTAATATGCTGCTGAAAAGATTGAAATAAATGCATTTGAGGAAAAGATAGTTTTTCCATTTATGAACTAAGTTGTTTATATAGAAACAGTATATGTATAACTTTTGTCAGAGGTTGTAAAGTACTTTTCTCCAATAAAATAAAATGTTGATCTGGAAATTCGCGCCCAGATTTCAATTTTATAAAAGAATAATATAAATGGTATAATGAAATTACAAACATAAAAATAAATGCCTTTTTGAGAAATGTTTAAACCTAGTTTAACATCTATGAATTTTCATGTTTAAATATTAAGACCACTTTTATAAAGTTGAAAGAAGTAGAAAATGTACTTTACAAGCGGAAAGCAAAATGTAGATAAAGAAATTCGCCTTTCAATTTCAATCTCAAACAGTATAAATAAATGCTAATATGAAGCTGCAAAACGTTGAAATAATGTTTTTTGCAAAATATTAAACTGTTTTCTCAGCTATGAAGTACATTTTACATAGTTTAACAGCACATGTAAATGTTTGTCAGAGGTTTTAAAAGTACATTTCTACAAGAAAATAAAATGTAGATCTGTAAATTCACTTCCACATTTCAATTTTGAAAGGAATTGGTAAAAAGAAATTACAAACATATAAAATAAATGCTTTTTAAAAAAATGTTTAAATGCTTTCACGTCTATGAAACAGCACATGTAAAAAGATTGTCAGAGGATTTAAAAGTACATTTCTACAAAACAATAAAATGTCGATCCGTAAATTCACTCATACATTTCAATTTTAAAACAGAATAACATAAATGTTAAAATGAAACAACAAACATTAAAATACAGGCTTCTTTGAGAAATGTTCAAACTTTATTTCACATCTATGAATTTTCATGTTTTAGTATTAATAGCCTACTTTAAAAGAAGTTGAAAAACATACTTTACAAACTGAAAACTGAAAAACTGAAGAAATTCGTTTTCAAATTTCAATTTTAAATAGTATGAATAAATGCTAATATGCAGCTGAGAACATTGAAATAAATGCATTTTAGGAAAAGATTAAACATAGTTTTCTCATCTATGTACTTCTTTGTTAATATATTAAAAGTACATGTGAAACGTTTGTCAGAGGTGGTCAAGCACATTTCTACAAGCAAATAAAATGGAGATCTGGAAATTCACGTCCACATTTCAATTTTAAAAAAGAATAATATAAATGGTGAAATGAAATTACAAACATAAAAATAAATGCCTTTTTGAGAAATTTAAACCTAGTTTCACATCTATGAATTTTCATGTTTAAATATTAAGACCACTTTTATAAAGTTGAAAGAAGTAGAAAATGTACTTTACAAGCGGAAAGCAAAATGTAGATAAAGAAATTCGCCTTTCAATTTCAATCTCAAACAGTATAAATAAATGCTAATATGAAGCTGCAAAACGTTGAAATAAATGTTTTTTGCAAAATAGTAAACTGTTTTCTCAGCTATGAAGTACATTTTACATAGTTTAACAGCACATGTAAATGTTTGTCAGAGGTTTTAAAAGTACATTTCTACAAGAAAATAAAATGTCGATCCGTAAATTCACTCATACATTTCAATTTTAAAAAAGAATAACATAAATGTTAAAATGAAACAACAAACATTAAAATACAGGCTTCTTTGAGAAATGTTCAAACTTTAGTTCACATCTATGAATTTTCATATTTTAGTATTAATAGCCATTGTAAAACGTTGAAAAGATGTTGAAAAATATACCTTACAAGCTGAACACCAAATTAGATAAATAAATTCGTATTTAAATTTCAATTTTACAAAGTATTTATAAATGCTAATATGCAGCTGAAAACATTGAAATAAATGCATTTGAGGAAAAGATTAAACATAGTTTTCTCATCTATGTACATATTTCTTACTATATTAAAAGTACATCTAAAACGTTTGTCAGAGGTGGTCAAGCACTTTTCTACAAGCAAATAAAATGGAGATCTGGAAATTCACGTCCACATTGCAATTTTGAAAGGAATTGGTAAAAAGAAATTACAAACATATAAAATAAATGCTTTTTAAAAAAATGTTTAAATGCTTTCACATCTATGAAACAGCACATGTAAATAGATTGTCAGAGGTTTTAAAAGTACTTTTCTACAAGAAAATAAAATGTCGATCCGTAAATTCACTCATACATTTCAATTTTAAAAATGAATAACATAAATGTTAATATGAAACAACAAACATTAAAATAGAGGCTTCTTTGAGAAATGTTCAAACTTTAGTTCACATCTATGAATTTTCATGTTGAAGTGAATAGTGATTGTAAAACGTTTAAAAGAAGTTGAAAAATATACCTTACAAGCTGAACACCAAATTAGATAAATAAATTCGTATTTAAATTTCAATTTTACAAAGTATTTATAAATGCTAATATGCAGCTGAAAACATTGAAATAAATGCATTTGAGGAAAAGATTAAACATAGTTTTCTCATCTATGTACATATTTGTTACTATATTAAAAGTACATCTAAAACGTTTGTCAGAGGTGGTCAAGCACTTTTCTACAAGCAAATAAAATGGAGATCTGGAAATTCACGTCCACATTTCAATTTTGAAAGGAATTGGTAAAAAGAAATTACAAACATAAAAATAAATGCTTTTTAAAAAAATGTTTAAATGCTTTCACATCTATGAAACAGCACATATAAAAAGATTGTCAGAGGTTTTAAAAGTACTTTTCTACAAGAAAATAAAATGTCGATCCGTAAATTCACTCATACATTTCAATTTTAAAAAAGAATAACATAAATGTTAAAATGAAACAACAAACATTAAAATACAGGCTTCTTTGAGAAATGTTCAAACTTTAGTTCACATCTATGAATGTTCATGTTGAAGTATGAATAGTGATTGTAAAATGTTTAAAACAAGTTGAAAAATATACCTTACAAGCTGAACACCAAATTAGATAAATAAATTCGTATTTCAATTTCAATTTTACAAAGTATGAATAAATGCTAATATGCAGCTGAAAAGATTGAAATAAATGCATTTGAGGAAAAGATAGTTTTTCCATTTATGAACTAAGTTGTTTATATAGAAACAGTATATGTATAACTTTTGTCAGAGGTTGTAAAGTACTTTTCTCCAAGAAAATAAAATGTTGATCTGGAAATTCGCGCCCAGATTTCAATTTTATAAAAGAATAATATAAATGGTATAATGAAATTACAAACATAAAAATAAATGCCTTTTTGAGAAATGTTTAAACCTAGTTTAACATCTATGAATTTTCATGTTTAAATATTAAGACCACTTTTATAAAGTTGAAAGAAGTAGAAAATGTACTTTACAAGCGGAAAGCAAAATGTAGATAAAGAAATTCGCCTTTCAATTTCAATCTCAAACAGTATAAATAAATGCTAATATGAAGCTGCAAAACGTTGAAATAATGTTTTTTGCAAAATATTAAACTGTTTTCTCAGCTATGAAGTACATTTTACATAGTTTAACAGCACATGTAAATGTTTGTCAGAGGTTTTAAAAGTACTTTTCTACAAGAAAATAAAATGTCGATCCGTAAATTCACTCATACATTTCAATTTTAAAAAAGAATAACATAAATGTTAAAATGAAACAACAAACATTAAAATACAGGCTTCTTTGAGAAATGTTCAAACTTTAGTTCACATCTATGAATGTTCATGTTGAAGTATGAATAGTGATTGTAAAACGTTTAAAACAAGTTGAAAAATATACCTTACAAGCTGAACACCAAATTAGATAAATAAATTCGTATTTCAATTTCAATTTTACAAAGTATGAATAAATGCTAATATGCAGCTGAAAAGATTGAAATAAATGCATTTGAGGAAAAGATAGTTTTTCCATTTATGAACTAAGTTGTTTATATAGAAACAGTATATGTATAACTTTTGTCAGAGGTTGTAAAGTACTTTTCTCCAAGAAAATAAAATGTTGATCTGGAAATTCGCGCCCAGATTTCAATTTTATAAAAGAATAATATAAATGGTATAATGAAATTACAAACATAAAAATAAATGCCTTTTTGAGAAATGTTTAAACCTAGTTTCACATCTATGAATTTTCATGTTTAAATATTAAGACCACTTTTATAAAGTTGAAAGAAGTAGAAAATGTACTTTACAAGCGGAAAGCAAAATGTAGATAAAGAAATTCGCCTTTCAATTTCAATCTCAAACAGTATAAATAAATGCTAATATGAAGCTGCAAAACGTTGAAATAATGTTTTTTGCAAAATATTAAACTGTTTTCTCAGCTATGAAGTACATTTTACATAGTTTAACAGCACATGTAAATGTTTGTCAGAGGTTTTAAAAGTACATTTCTACAAGAAAATAAGATGTTGATCTGTAAATTCACTTCCACATTTCAATTTTAAAAAAGAATAACATAAATGTTAAAATGAAACAACAAACATTAAAATACAGGCTTCTTTGAGAAATGTTCAAACTTTAGTTCACATCTATGAATTTTCATATTTTAGTATTAATAGCCATTGTAAAACGTTGAAAAGATGTTGAAAAATATACCTTACAAGCTGAACACCAAATTAGATAAATAAATTCGTATTTAAATTTCAATTTTACAAAGTATGAATAAATGCTAATATGCAGCTGAAAACATTGAAATAAATGCATTTGAGGAAAAGATTAAACATAGTTTTCTCATCTATGTACATATTTGTTACTATATTAAAAGTACATCTAAAACGTTTGTCAGAGGTGGTCAAGCACTTTTCTACAAGCAAATAAAATGGAGATCTGGAAATTAACGACCACATTTCAATTTTGAAAAGAATTGGTAAAAAGAAGTTACAAAATAAAAATAAATGCTTTTTAAACAAATGTTTAATCAGGCTCTCACATCTATTAAACAGCACATGTAAAAAGATTGTCAGAGGTTTTAAAAGTACTTTTCTACAAGAAAATAAAATGTAGATCTGTAAATTCTCTTCTACATTTCAATTTTAAAAAAGAATAACATAAGTGTTAAAATGAAACTACAAGCATTAAAATACATGCTTCTTTGAGAAATGTTTAAACTTTATTTCCCATCTATTAATTTTCATGTTTTATTATTAATAGCCACTGTAAGACGATTAAAAGAAGTTGAAAATCATTCTTTACAAACTGAAACCCAAGTTAGATAAAGAAATTAGTTTTTAAATTTCAATTTTAAATAGTATGAATAAATGCTAATATGAAGCTGAAAACATTGAAATAAATGCATTTTAGGAAAAGATTAAACATAGTTTTCTCATCTATGTACTTCTTTGTTAATATATTAACAGCACATGTCAAAAGGTTGTCAAAGGTTTTAAAAGTACTTGTCTCCAAGATAGCACAATGAGGATCTGTAAATTCTCTTCTATATTTTCAATTTTTGAAAGATTCATATAAATATCAAAATGAAACTACAAACATTAAAATACATGCTTTTATGAGAAATATTTAAGCTTGGTTTTACATCTATGAATTTTCATTTTAAATATTAATAACCATTGTAAAACTTTCAACAATGTTTAAAAATATAGTTTACAACCAGAAAAGAAAATGTAGATAAAGAAATACGCGTTTAGATTTCATTTTCAAAAACTATAAATAAATACCAAAATGAATGTCTACACATTGCAATAAATGCATTTTAGGAAAAGATTAAATATAGTTTTCTCATCTATGTACTACTTTGTTAATATATTAACAGTCCATGTTAAACGTTTGTCAGAGGTGGTTAAGCACTTTTCTTCAAGCAAATAAAATGGAGATCTGGAAATTCACGCCCACATTTCAATTTTGAAAAGATTTGGAAAAAGAAATTACAAACATAAAAATAAATGCTTTTTATAAAAATGTTTAAACATGCTTTCAGATCTATGAAACAGCACATGTAAAAAGTTTGTCAGAGGTTTTAAAAGTACTTTTCTACAAGAAAATAAAATGAAGATCCATAAATTCACTTCGACATTTCAATTTTAAAAAAGAATAACATAAATGTTAAAATGAAACAACAAACATTAAAATACAGGCTTCTTTGAGAAATGTTCAAACTTTAGTTCACATCTATGAATTTTCATGTTGAAGTATTAATAGCCATTGTAAAACGTTTAAAAGAAGTTGAAAAATATACTTTACAACCTGAACACCAAATTAGATAAATAAATTCGTATTAAAATTTTAATTTTACAAAGTATGAATAAATGCTAATATGCAGCTGAAAATATTGAAATAAATGCATTTGAGGAAAAGATAGTTTTTTCATTTATGAACTAAGTTGTTTATATAGAAACAGTACATGTAAAACTTTTGTCAGAGGTTCTAAAGTACTTTTCTACAAGAAATTAAAATGTAGATCTCGAAATTCACATCCAGATTTCAATATTAAAAAAGAAAAATATAAATGGTGAAATGAAACTACAAACATAAAATTAAATGCATTTATGACAAATGTTTAAACATCTATGAATTTTCATGTTTAAATATTAAGACCACTTTTAAAAAGTTGAAAGAAGTAGAAAATGTACTTTACAAGCAGAAATCAAAATGTAGATAAAGAAATTCGCCTTTCAATTTCAATCTCAAACAGTATAAGTAAATGCTAATATGAAGCTGCAAAACGTTGAAATAAATGTTTTTAGTCAAAGATTAAACATAGTTTTCTCAGCTTTGAAGTACATTTTACATAGTTTAACAGCACATGTAAAAAGTTTGTCAGAGGTTTTAAAAGTACTTTTCTACAAGAAAATAAAATGTAGATCTGTAAATTCTCTTCTACATTTCAATTTTAAAAAAGAATAACATAAGTGTTAAAATGAAACTACAAGCATTAAACTACATGCTTTTTTGAGAAATGTTTAAACTTTAATTCACATCTATGAATTTTCATGTTTTAGTATTAATAGCCATTGTAAAACGTTTAAAAGTAGTTGAAAAACATACTTTACAATCTGAAAACCTAATTAGATCAAGAAATTCGTTCTTAAATTTCCATTTTAAATAGTATGAATAAATGCTAATATGAAGATGCAAAACGTTGAAATAAATGTTTTTATCAAAAGATTAAACATAGTTTTCTCAGCTTTGAAGTACATTGTACATAGTTTAACAGCACATGTAAAAAGTTTGTCCAAGGTTTTAAAAGTATTTGTCTCCAAGAAAGCACAATGTAGATCTGTAAATTCACTTCTACACTTTCAATTTTTAAAAGATTCATATAAATGTTAAAATGAAACGACAAACATTAAAATACATGCTTTTATGAGAAATATTTAAGCTTGGTTTCACATCTATGAATTTTCATTTTAAATATTAATAACCTTTGTAAAACTTTCAACAAAGTTTAAAAATGTAGTTTACAACCAGAAAAGAAAATGTAGATAAAGAAATACGCGTTTAGATTTCATTTTCAAAAAGTATAAATAAATACTAAAATGAAGGTCTACACATTGCTATAAATGCATTTTAGGAAAAGATTAAATATAGTTTTCTCATCTATGTACTACTTTGTTAATATATTAACAGTACATGTAAAACGTTTGTCAGAGGTGGGAAAGCACTTTACTTCAAGCAAATAAAATGGAGATCTGGAAATTCACGTCCACATTTCAATTTTGAAAATAATTGGTAAAAAGAAATTACAAACATAAAAATAAATGCATTTTATAAAAATGTTTAAACATGCTTTCAGATCTATGAAACAGCAGAATTAAAAAGTTTGTCAGAGGTTTTAAAAGTACTTTTCTACAAGAAAATTAAATGAAGATCCATAAATTCACTTCTACATTTCAATTTTAAAAAAGAATAACATAAATGTTAAAATGAAACAACAAACATTAAAATACAGGCTTCTTTGAGAAATGTTCAAACTTTAGTTCCCATCTATGAATTTTCATGTTGAAGTATTAATACCCATTGTAAAACGTTTAAAAGAAGTTGAAAAATATACTTTACAACCTGAACACCAAATTAGGTAAATAAATTCGTATTAAAATTTTAATTTTACAAAGTATGAATAAATGCTAATATGCAGCTGAAAACATTGAAAAAAATGCATTTGAGGAAAAGATAGTTTTTTCATTTATGAACTAAGTTGTTTATATAGAAACAGTACATGTAAAACTTTTGTCAGAGGTTCTAAAGTACTTTTCTACAAGAAATTAAAATGTAGATCTCGAAATTCACATCTAGATTTCAATATTAAAAAAGAAAGATATAAATGGTGAAATGAAACTACAAACATAAAATTAAATGCATATGACAAATGTTTAAACATCTATGAATTTTCATGTTTAAATGTTAAGACCACTTTTAAAAAGTTGAAAGAAGTAGAAAATGTACTTTACAAGCAGAAATCAAAATGTAGATAAAGAAATTCGCCTTTCAATTTCAATCTCAAACAGTATATGTAAATACTAATATGAAGCTGCAAAACGTTGAAATAAATGTTTTTAGCAAAAGATTAAACATAGTTTTCTCAGCTTTGAAGTACATTGTACATAGTTTAACAGCACATGTAAAAAGTTTGTCCAAGGTTTTAAAAGTACTTGTCTCCAAGAAAGCACAATTTAGAAGGTCCACACATTGCAATAAATGCATTTTAGGAAAAGATTAAATATAGTTTTCTCATCTATGTACTACTTTGTTAATATATTAACAGTACATGTAAAACGTTTGTCAGAGGTGGTAAAAAACTTTTCTACAAGCAAATAAAATGGAGATCTGGAAATTAACGACCACATTTCAATTTTGAAAAGAATTGGTAAAAAGAAGTTACAAAATAAAAATAAATGCTTTTTAAACAAATGTTTAATCAGGCTCTCACATCTATGAAACAGCACATGTAAAAAGATTGTCAGAGGTTTTAAAAGTACTTTTCTACAAGAAAATAAAATGTAGATCTGTAAATTCTCTTCTACATTTCAATTTTAAAAAAGAATAACATAAGTGTTAAAATGAAACTACAAGCATTAAAATACATGCTTCTTTGAGAAATGTTTAAACTTTATTTCACATCTATTAATTTTCATGTTTTATTATTAATAGCCATTGTAAGACGATTAAAAGAAGTTGAAAAACATTCTTTACAAACTGAAACCCAAATGATAAAGAAATTAGTTTTTAAATTTCAATTTTAAATAGTATGAATAAATGCTAATATGAAGCTGAAAACATTGAAATAAATGCATTTTAGGAAAAGATTAAACATAGTTTTCTCATCTATGTACTTCTTTGTTAATATATTAACAGCACATGTCAAAAGGTTGTCAAAGGTTTTAAAAGTACTTGTCTCCAAGATAGCACAATGAGGATCTGTAAATTCTCTTCTATATTTTCAATTTTTAAAAGATTCATATAAATGTCAAAATGAAACTACAAACATTAAAATACATGCTTTTATGAGAAATATTTAAGCTTGGTTTTACATCTATGAATTTTCATTTTAAATATTAATAACCATTGTAAAACTTTCAACAATGTTTAAAAATATAGTTTACAACCAGAAAAGAAAATGTAGATAAAGAAATACGCGTTTAGATTTCATTTTCAAACAGTATAAATAAATACCAAAATGAAGGTCTACACATTGCAATAAATGCATTTTAGGAAAAGATTAAATATAGTTTTCTCATCTATGTACTACTTTGTTAATATATTAACAGTCCATGTTAAACGTTTGTCAGAGGTGGTTAAGCACTTTTCTTCAAGCAAATAAAATGGAGATCTGGAAATTCACGTCCACATTTCAATTTTGAAAAGATTTGGAAAAAGAAATTACAAACATAAAAATAAATGCTTTTTATAAAAATGTTTAAACATGCTTTCAGATCTATGAAACAGCACATGTAAAAAGTTTGTCAGAGGTTTTAAAAGTACTTTTCTACAAGAAAATAAAATGAAGATCCATAAATTCACTTCGACATTTCAATTTTAAAAAAGAATAACATAAATGTTAAAATGAAACAACAAACATTAAAATACAGGCTTCTTTGAGAAATGTTCAAACTTTAGTTCACATCTATGAATTTTCATGTTGAAGTATTAATACCCATTGTAAAACGTTTAAAAGAAGTTGAAAAATATACTTTACAACCTGAACACCAAATTAGATAAATAAATTCGTATTAAAATTTTAATTTTACAAAGTATGAATAAATGCTAATATGCAGCTGAAAATATTGAAATAAATGCATTTGAGGAAAAGATAGTTTTTTCATTTATGAACTAAGTTGTTTATATAGAAACAGTACATGTAAAACTTTTGTCAGAGGTTCTAAAGTACTTTTCTACAAGAAATTAAAATGTAGATCTCGAAATTCACATCCAGATTTCAATATTAAAAAAGAAAAATATAAATGGTGAAATGAAACTACAAACATAAAATTAAATGCATTTATGACAAATGTTTAAACATCTATGAATTTTCATGTTTAAATATTAAGACCACTTTTAAAAAGTTGAAAGAAGTAGAAAATGTACCTTACAAGCAGAAATCAAAATGTAGATAAAGAAATTCGCCTTTCAATTTCAATCTCAAACAGTATAAGTAAATGCTAATATGAAGCTGCAAAACGTTGAAATAAATGTTTTTAGTAAAAGATTAAACATAGTTTTCTCAGCTTTGAAGTACATTTTACATAGTTTAACAGCACATGTAAAAAGTTTCTCAGAGGTTTTAAAAGTACTTTTCTACAAGAAAATTAAATGAAGATCCATAAATTCACTTCTACATTTCAATTTTAAAAAAGAATAACATAAATGTTAAAATGAAACAACAAACATTAAAATACAGGCTTCTTTGAGAAATGTTCAATCTTTAGTTCCCATCTATGAATTTTCATGTTGAAGTATTAATACCCATTGTAAAACGTTTAAAAGAAGTTGAAAAATATACTTTACAACCTGAACACCAAATTAGGTAAATAAATTCGTATTAAAATTTTAATTTTACAAAGTATGAATAAATGCTAATATGCAGCTGAAAACATTGAAAAAAATGCATTTGAAGAAAAGATAGTTTTTTCATTTATGAACTAAGTTGTTTATATAGAAACAGTACATGTAAAACTTTTGTCAGAGGTTCTAAAGTACTTTTCTACAAGAAATTAAAATGTAGATCTCGAAATTCACATCTAGATTTCAATATTAAAAAAGAAAGATATAAATGGTGAAATGAAACTACAAACATAAAATTAAATGCATTTATGACAAATGTTTAAACATCTATGAATTTTCATGTTTAAATGTTAAGACCACTTTTAAAAAGTTGAAAGAAGTAGAAAATGTACTTTACAAGCAGAAATCAAAATGTAGATAAAGAAATTCGCCTTTCAATTTCAATCTCAAACAGTATATGTAAATGCTAATATGAAGCTGCAAAACGTTGAAATAAATGTTTTTAGCAAAAGATTAAACATAGTTTTCTCAGCTTTGAAGTACATTGTACATAGTTTAACAGCACATGTAAAAAGTTTGTCCAAGGTTTTAAAAGTACATGTCTCCAAGAAAGCACAACTTAGATCTGTAAATTCACTTCTACACTTTCAATTTTTAAAAGATTCATATAAATGTTAAAATGAAACTACAAACATTAAAATACATGCTTTTATGAGAAATATTTAAGCTTGGTTTCACATCTATGAATTTTCATTTTAAATATTAATAACCTTTGTAAAACTTTCAACAAAGTTTACAAATGTAGTTTACAACCAGAAAAGAAAATGTAGATAAAGAAATACGCGTTTAGATTTCATTTTCAAAAAGTATAAATAAATACCAAAATGAAGGTCTACACATTGCAATAAATGCATTTTAGGAAAAGATTAAATATAGTTTTCTCATCTATGTACTACTTTGTTAATATATTAACAGTACATGTAAAACGTTTGTCAGAGGTGGTAAAGCACTTTTCTTCAAGCAAATAAAATGGAGTTCTGGAAATTCACGTCCACATTTCAATTTTGAAAATAATTGGTAAAAAGAAATTACAAACATAAAAATAAATGCATTTTATAAAAATGTTTAAACATGCTTTCAGATCTATGAAACAGCAGATTTAAAAAGTTTGTCAGAGGTTTTAAAAGTACTTTCGTACAAGAAAATTAAATGAAGATCCATAAATTCACTTCTACATTTCAATTTTAAAAAAGAATAACATAAAAGTTAAAATGAAACAACAAACATTAAAATACAGGCTTCTTTGAGAAATGTTCAAACTTTAGTTCCCATCTATGAATTTTCATGTTGAAGTATTAATACCCATTGTAAAACGTTTAAAAGAAGTTGAAAAATATACTTTACAACCTGAACACCAAATTAGATAAATAAATTCGTATTAAAATTTTAATTTTACAAAGTATGAATAAATGCTAATATGCAGCTGAAAACATTGAAAAAAATGCATTTGAGGAAAAGATAGTTTTTTTCATTTATGAACTAAGTTGTTTATATAGAAACAGTACATGTAAAACTTTTGTCAGAGGTTCTAAAGTACTTTTCTACAAGAAATTAAAATGTAGATCTCGAAATTCACATCTAGATTTCAATATTAAAAAAGAAAGATATAAATGGTGAAATGAAACTACAAACATAAAATTAAATGCATTTATGACAAATGTTTAAACATCTATGAATTTTCATGTTTAAATGTTAAGACCACTTTTAAAAAGTTGAAAGAAGTAGAAAATGTACTTTACAAGCAGAAATCAAAATGTAGATAAAGAAATTCGCCTTTCAATTTCAATCTCAAACAGTATATGTAAATGCTAATATGAAGCTGCAAAACGTTGAAATAAATGTTTTTAGCAAAAGATTAAACATAGTTTTCTCAGCTTTGAAGTATATTGTACATAGTTTAACAGCACATGTAAAAAGTTTGTCCAAGGTTTTAAAGTACTTGTCTCCAAGAAAGCACAATTTAGAAGGTCCACACATTGCAATAAATGCATTTTAGGAAAAGATTAAATATAGTTTTCTCATCTATGTACTACTTTGTTAATATATTAACAGTACATGTAAAACGTTTGTCAGAGGTGGTAAAAAACTTTTCTACAAGCAAATAAAATGGAGATCTGGAAATTAACGACCACATTTCAATTTTGAAAAGAATTGGTAAAAAGAAGTTACAAAATAAAAATAAATGCTTTTTAAACAAATGTTTAATCAGGCTCTCACATCTATGAAACAGCACATGTAAAAAGATTGTCAGAGGTTTTAAAAGTACTTTTCTACAAGAAAATAAAATGTAGATCTGTAAATTCTCTTCTACATTTCAATTTTAAAAAAGAATAACATAAGTGTTAAAATGAAACTACAAGCATTAAAATACATGCTTCTTTGAGAAATGTTTAAACTTTATTTCCCATCTATTAATTTTCATGTTTTATTATTAATAGCCATTGTAAGACGATTAAAAGAAGTTGAAAAACATTCTTTACAAACTGAAACCCAAATTAGATAAAGAAATTAGTTTTTAAATTTCAATTTTAAATAGTATGAATAAATGCTAATATGAAGCTGAAAACATTGAAATAAATGCATTTTAGGAAAAGATTAAACATAGTTTTCTCATCTATGTACTTCTTTGTTAATATATTAACAGCACATGTCAAAAGGTTGTCAAAGGTTTTAAAAGTACTTGTCTCCAAGATAGCACAATGAGGATCTGTAAATTCTCTTCTATATTTTCAATTTTTAAAAGATTCATATAAATGTCAAAATGAAACTACAAACATTAAAATACATGCTTTTATGAGAAATATTTAAGCTTGGTTTTACATCTATGAATTTTCATTTTAAATATTAATAACCATTGTAAAACTTTCAACAATGTTTAAAAATATAGTTTACAACCAGAAAAGAAAATGTAGATAAAGAAATACGCGTTTAGATTTCATTTTCAAAAAGTATAAATAAATACCAAAATGAAGGTCTACACATTGCAATAAATGCATTTTAGGAAAAGATTAAATATAGTTTTCTCATCTATGTACTACTTTGTTAATATATTAACAGTCCATGTTAAACGTTTGTCAGAGGTGGTTAAGCACTTTTCTTCAAGCAAATAAAATGGAGATCTGGAAATTCACGTCCACATTTCAATTTTGAAAAGATTTGGAAAAAGAAATTACAAACATAAAAATAAATGCTTTTTATAAAAATGTTTAAACATGCTTTCAGATCTATGAAACAGCACATGTAAAAAGTTTGTCAGAGGTTTTAAAAGTACTTTTGTACAAGAAAATTAAATGAAGATCCATAAATTCACTTCTACATTTCAATTTTAAAAAAGAATAACATAAAAGTTAAAATGAAACAACAAACATTAAAATACAGGCTTCTTTGAGAAATGTTCAAACTTTAGTTCCCATCTATGAATTTTCATGTTGAAGTATTAATACCCATTGTAAAACGTTTAAAAGAAGTTGAAAAATATACTTTACAACCTGAACACCAAATTAGATAAATAAATTCGTATTAAAATTTTAATTTTACAAAGTATGAATAAATGCTAATATGCAGCTGAAAACATTGAAAAAAATGCATTTGAGGAAAAGATAGTTTTTTCATTTATGAACTGTTGTTTATATAGAAACAGTACATGTAAAACTTTTGTCAGAGGTTCTAAAGTACTTTTCTACAAGAAATTAAAATGTAGATCTCGAAATTCACATCTAGATTTCAATATTAAAAAAGAAAGATATAAATGGTGAAATGAAACTACAAACATAAAATTAAATGCATTTATGACAAATGTTTAAACATCTATGAATTTTCATGTTTAAATGTTAAGACCACTTTTAAAAAGTTGAAAGAAGTAGAAAATGTACTTTACAAGCAGAAATCAAAATGTAGATAAAGAAATTCGCCTTTCAATTTCAATCTCAAACAGTATATGTAAATGCTAATATGAAGCTGCAAAACGTTGAAATAAATGTTTTTAGCAAAAGATTAAACATAGTTTTCTCAGCTTTGAAGTACATTGGACATAGTTTAACAGCACATGTAAAAAGTTTGTCCAAGGTTTTAAAAGTACTTGTCTCCAAGAAAGCACAATTTAGAAGGTGCACACATTGCAATAAATGCATTTTAGGAAAAGATTAAATATAGTTTTCTCATCTATGTACTACTTTGTTAATATATTAACAGTACATGTAAAACGTTTGTCAGAGGTGGTAAAAAACTTTTCTACAAGCAAATAAAATGGAGATCTGGAAATTAACGACCACATTTCAATTTTGAAAAGAATTGGTAAAAAGAAGTTACAAAATAAAAATAAATGCTTTTTAAACAAATGTTTAATCAGGCTCTCACATCTATGAAACAGCACATGTAAAAAGATTCTCAGAGGTTTTAAAAGTACTTTTCTACAAGAAAATAAAATGTAGATCTGTAAATTCTCTTCTACATTTCAATTTTAAAAAAGAATAACATAAGTTTTAAAATGAAACTACAAGCATTAAAATACATGCTTCTTTGAGAAATGTTTAAACTTTATTTCCCATCTATTAATTTTCATGTTTTATTATTAATAGCCATTGTAAGACGATTAAAAGAAGTTGAAAAACATTCTTTACAAACTGAAACCCAAATTAGATAAAGAAATTCGTTCTTAAATTTCCATTTTAAATAGTATGAATAAATGCTAATATGAAGATGCAAAACGTTGAAATAAATGTTTTTATCAAAAGATTAAACATAGTTTTCTCAGCTTTGAAGTACATTGTACATAGTTTAACAGCACATGTAAAAAGTTTGTCCAAGGTTTTAAAAGTACATGTCTCCAAGAAAGCACAACTTAGATCTGTAAATTCACTTCTACACTTTCAATTTTTAAAAGATTCATATAAATGTTAAAATGAAACTACAAACATTAAAATACATGCTTTTATGAGAAATATTTAAGCTTGGTTTCACATCTATGAATTTTCATTTTAAATATTAATAACCTTTGTAAAACTTTCAACAAAGTTTACAAATGTAGTTTACAACCAGAAAAGAAAATGTAGATAAAGAAATACGCGTTTAGATTTCATTTTCAAAAAGTATAAATAAATACCAAAATGAAGGTCTACACATTGCAATAAATGCATTTTAGGAAAAGATTAAATATAGTTTTCTCATCTATGTACTACTTTGTTAATATATTAACAGTACATGTAAAACGTTTGTCAGAGGTGGTAAAGCACTTTTCTTCAAGCAAATAAAATGGAGATCTGGAAATTCACGTCCACATTTCAATTTTGAAAATAATTGGTAAAAAGAAATTACAAACATAAAAATAAATGCATTTTATAAAAATGTTTAAACATGCTTTCAGATCTATGAAACAGCAGATTTAAAAAGTTTGTCAGAGGTTTTAAAAGTACTTTTGTACAAGAAAATTAAATGAAGATCCATAAATTCACTTCTACATTTCAATTTTAAAAAAGAATAACATAAAAGTTAAAATGAAACAACAAACATTAAAATACAGGCTTCTTTGAGAAATGTTCAAACTTTAGTTCCCATCTATGAATTTTCATGTTGAAGTATTAATACCCATTGTAAAACGTTTAAAAGAAGTTGAAAAATATACTTTACAACCTGAACACCAAATTAGATAAATAAATTCGTATTAAAATTTTAATTTTACAAAGTATGAATAAATGCTAATATGCAGCTGAAAACATTGAAAAAAATGCATTTGAGGAAAAGATAGTTTTTTTCATTTATGAACTAAGTTGTTTATATAGAAACAGTACATGTAAAACTTTTGTCAGAGGTTCTAAAGTACTTTTCTACAAGAAATTAAAATGTAGATCTCGAAATTCACATCTAGATTTCAATATTAAAAAAGAAAGATATAAATGGTGAAATGAAACTACAAACATAAAATTAAATGCATTTATGACAAATGTTTAAACATCTATGAATTTTCATGTTTAAATGTTAAGACCACTTTTAAAAAGTTGAAAGAAGTAGAAAATGTACTTTACAAGCAGAAATCAAAATGTAGATAAAGAAATTCGCCTTTCAATTTCAATCTCAAACAGTATATGTAAATGCTAATATGAAGCTGCAAAACGTTGAAATAAATGTTTTTAGCAAAAGATTAAACATAGTTTTCTCAGCTTTGAAGTATATTGTACATAGTTTAACAGCACATGTAAAAAGTTTGTCCAAGGTTTTAAAGTACTTGTCTCCAAGAAAGCACAATTTAGAAGGTCCACACATTGCAATAAATGCATTTTAGGAAAAGATTAAATATAGTTTTCTCATCTATGTACTACTTTGTTAATATATTAACAGTACATGTAAAACGTTTGTCAGAGGTGGTAAAAAACTTTTCTACAAGCAAATAAAATGGAGATCTGGAAATTAACGACCACATTTCAATTTTGAAAAGAATTGGTAAAAAGAAGTTACAAAATAAAAATAAATGCTTTTTAAACAAATGTTTAATCAGGCTCTCACATCTATGAAACAGCACATGTAAAAAGATTGTCAGAGGTTTTAAAAGTACTTTTCTACAAGAAAATAAAATGTAGATCTGTAAATTCTCTTCTACATTTCAATTTTAAAAAAGAATAACATAAGTGTTAAAATGAAACTACAAGCATTAAAATACATGCTTCTTTGAGAAATGTTTAAACTTTATTTCCCATCTATTAATTTTCATGTTTTATTATTAATAGCCATTGTAAGACGATTAAAAGAAGTTGAAAAACATTCTTTACAAACTGAAACCCAAATTAGATAAAGAAATTCGTTCTTAAATTTCCATTTTAAATAGTATGAATAAATGCTAATATGAAGATGCAAAACGTTGAAATAAATGTTTTTATCAAAAGATTAAACATAGTTTTCTCAGCTTTGAAGTACATTGTACATAGTTTAACAGCACATGTAAAAAGTTTGTCCAAGGTTTTAAAAGTACATGTCTCCAAGAAAGCACAACTTAGATCTGTAAATTCACTTCTACACTTTCAATTTTTAAAAGATTCATATAAATGTTAAAATGAAACTACAAACATTAAAATACATGCTTTTATGAGAAATATTTAAGCTTGGTTTCACATCTATGAATTTTCATTTTAAATATTAATAACCTTTGTAAAACTTTCAACAAAGTTTACAAATGTAGTTTACAACCAGAAAAGAAAATGTAGATAAAGAAATACGCGTTTAGATTTCATTTTCAAAAAGTATAAATAAATACCAAAATGAAGGTCTACACATTGCAATAAATGCATTTTAGGAAAAGATTAAATATAGTTTTCTCATCTATGTACTACTTTGTTAATATATTAACAGTACATGTAAAACGTTTGTCAGAGGTGGTAAAGCACTTTTCTTCAAGCAAATAAAATGGAGATCTGGAAATTCACGTCCACATTTCAATTTTGAAAAGATTTGGAAAAAGAAATTACAAACATAAAAATAAATGCTTTTTATAAAAATGTTTAAACATGCTTTCAGATCTATGAAACAGCACATGTAAAAAGTTTGTCAGAGGTTTTAAAAGTACTTTTCTACAAGAAAATAAAATGAAGATCCATAAATTCACTTCGACATTTCAATTTTAAAAAAGAATAACATAAATGTTAAAATGAAACAACAAACATTTAAATACAGGCTTCTTTGAGAAATGTTCAAACTTTAGTTCACATCTATGAATTTTCATGTTGAAGTATTAATACCCATTGTAAAACGTTTAAAAGAAGTTGAAAAATATACTTTACAACCTGAACACCAAATTAGATAAATAAATTCATATTAAAATTTTAATTTTACAAAGTATGAATAAATGCTAATATGCAGCTGAAAATATTGAAATAAATGCATTTGAGGAAAAGATAGTTTTTTCATTTATGAACTAAGTTGTTTATATAGAAACAGTACATGTAAAACTTTTGTCAGAGGTTCTAAAGTACTTTTCTACAAGAAATTAAAATGTAGATCTCGAAATTCACATCCAGATTTCAATATTAAAAAAGAAAAATATAAATGGTGAAATGAAACTACAAACATAAAATTAAATGCATTTATGACAAATGTTTAAACATCTATGAATTTTCATGTTTAAATATTAAGACCACTTTTAAAAAGTTGAAAGAAGTAGAAAATGTACTTTACAAGCAGAAATCAAAATGTAGATAAAGAAATTCGCCTTTCAATTTCAATCTCAAACAGTATAAGTAAATGCTAATATGAAGCTGCAAAACGTTGAAATAAATGTTTTTAGTAAAAGATTAAACATAGTTTTCTCAGCTTTGAAGTACATTTTACATAGTTTAACAGCACATGTAAAAAGTTTGTCAGAGGTTTTAAAAGTACTTTTGTACAAGAAAATTAAATGAAGATCCATAAATTCACTTCTACATTTCAATTTTAAAAAAGAATAACATAAATGTTAAAATGAAACAACAAACATTAAAATAGAGGCTTCTTTGAGAAATGTTCAAACTTTAGTTCCCATCTATGAATTTTCATGTTGAAGTATTAATACCCATTGTAAAACGTTTAAAAGAAGTTGAAAAATATACTTTACAACCTGAACACCAAATTAGATAAATAAATTCGTATTAAAATTTTAATTTTACAAAGTATGAATAAATGCTAATATGCAGCTGAAAACATTGAAAAAAATGCATTTGAGGAAAAGATAGTTTTTTCATTTATGAACTGTTGTTTATATAGAAACAGTACATGTAAAACTTTTGTCAGAGGTTCTAAAGTACTTTTCTACAAGAAATTAAAATGTAGATCTCGAAATTCACATCTAGATTTCAATATTAAAAAAGAAAGATATAAATGGTGAAATGAAACTACAAACATAAAATTAAATGCATTTATGACAAATGTTTAAACATCTATGAATTTTCATGTTTAAATGTTAAGACCACTTTTAAAAAGTTGAAAGAAGTAGAAAATGTACTTTACAAGCAGAAATCAAAATGTAGATAAAGAAATTCGCCTTTCAATTTCAATCTCAAACAGTATATGTAAATGCTAATATGAAGCTGCAAAACGTTGAAATAAATGTTTTTAGCAAAAGATTAAACATAGTTTTCTCAGCTTTGAAGTACATTGGACATAGTTTAACAGCACATGTAAAAAGTTTGTCCAAGGTTTTAAAAGTACTTGTCTCCAAGAAAGCACAATTTAGAAGGTCCACACATTGCAATAAATGCATTTTAGGAAAAGATTAAATATAGTTTTCTCATCTATGTACTACTTTGTTAATATATTAACAGTACATGTAAAACGTTTGTCAGAGGTGGTAAAAAACTTTTCTACAAGCAAATAAAATGGAGATCTGGAAATTAACGACCACATTTCAATTTTGAAAAGAATTGGTAAAAAGAAGTTACAAAATAAAAATAAATGCTTTTTAAACAAATGTTTAATCAGGCTCTCACATCTATGAAACAGCACATGTAAAAAGATTCTCAGAGGTTTTAAAAGTACTTTTCTACAAGAAAATAAAATGTAGATCTGTAAATTCTCTTCTACATGTCAATTTTAAAAAAGAATAACATAAGTTTTAAAATGAAACTACAAGCATTAAAATACATGCTTCTTTGAGAAATGTTTAAACTTTATTTCACATCTATTAATTTTCATGTTTTATTATTAATAGCCATTGTAAGACGATTAAAAGAAGTTGAAAAACATTCTTTACAAACTGAAACCCAAATTAGATAAAGAAATTCGTTCTTAAATTTCCATTTTAAATAGTATGAATAAATGCTAATATGAAGATGCAAAACGTTGAAATAAATGTTTTTATCAAAAGATTAAACATAGTTTTCTCAGCTTTGAAGTACATTGTACATAGTTTAACAGCACATGTAAAAAGTTTGTCCAAGGTTTTAAAAGTACATGTCTCCAAGAAAGCACAACTTAGATCTGTAAATTCACTTCTACACTTTCAATTTTTAAAAGATTCATATAAATGTTAAAATGAAACTACAAACATTAAAATACATGCTTTTATGAGAAATATTTAAGCTTGGTTTCACATCTATGAATTTTCATTTTAAATATTAATAACCTTTGTAAAACTTTCAACAAAGTTTACAAATGTAGTTTACAACCAGAAAAGAAAATGTAGATAAAGAAATACGCGTTTAGATTTCATTTTCAAAAAGTATAAATAAATACCAAAATGAAGGTCTACACATTGCAATAAATGCATTTTAGGAAAAGATTAAATATAGTTTTCTCATCTATGTACTACTTTGTTAATATATTAACAGTACATGTAAAACGTTTGTCAGAGGTGGTAAAGCACTTTTCTTCAAGCAAATAAAATGGAGATCTGGAAATTCACGTCCACATTTCAATTTTGAAAATAATTGGTAAAAAGAAATTACAAACATAAAAATAAATGCATTTTATAAAAATGTTTAAACATGCTTTCAGATCTATGAAACAGCAGATTTAAAAAGTTTGTCAGAGGTTTTAAAAGTACTTTTGTACAAGAAAATTAAATGAAGATCCATAAATTCACTTCTACATTTCAATTTTAAAAAAGAATAACATAAAAGTTAAAATGAAACAACAAACATTAAAATACAGGCTTCTTTGAGAAATGTTCAAACTTTAGTTCCCATCTATGAATTTTCATGTTGAAGTATTAATACCCATTGTAAAACGTTTAAAAGAAGTTGAAAAATATACTTTACAACCTGAACACCAAATTAGATAAATAAATTCGTATTAAAATTTTAATTTTACAAAGTATGAATAAATGCTAATATGCAGCTGAAAACATTGAAAAAAATGCATTTGAGGAAAAGATAGTTTTTTTCATTTATGAACTAAGTTGTTTATATAGAAACAGTACATGTAAAACTTTTGTCAGAGGTTCTAAAGTACTTTTCTACAAGAAATTAAAATGTAGATCTCGAAATTCACATCTAGATTTCAATATTAAAAAAGAAAGATATAAATGGTGAAATGAAACTACAAACATAAAATTAAATGCATTTATGACAAATGTTTAAACATCTATGAATTTTCATGTTTAAATGTTAAGACCACTTTTAAAAAGTTGAAAGAAGTAGAAAATGTACTTTACAAGCAGAAATCAAAATGTAGATAAAGAAATTCGCCTTTCAATTTCAATCTCAAACAGTATATGTAAATGCTAATATGAAGCTGCAAAACGTTGAAATAAATGTTTTTAGCAAAAGATTAAACATAGTTTTCTCAGCTTTGAAGTATATTGTACATAGTTTAACAGCACATGTAAAAAGTTTGTCCAAGGTTTTAAAGTACTTGTCTCCAAGAAAGCACAATTTAGAAGGTCCACACATTGCAATAAATGCATTTTAGGAAAAGATTAAATATAGTTTTCTCATCTATGTACTACTTTGTTAATATATTAACAGTACATGTAAAACGTTTGTCAGAGGTGGTAAAAAACTTTTCTACAAGCAAATAAAATGGAGATCTGGAAATTAACGACCACATTTCAATTTTGAAAAGAATTGGTAAAAAGAAGTTACAAAATAAAAATAAATGCTTTTTAAACAAATGTTTAATCAGGCTCTCACATCTATGAAACAGCACATGTAAAAAGATTGTCAGAGGTTTTAAAAGTACTTTTCTACAAGAAAATAAAATGTAGATCTGTAAATTCTCTTCTACATTTCAATTTTAAAAAAGAATAACATAAGTGTTAAAATGAAACTACAAGCATTAAAATACATGCTTCTTTGAGAAATGTTTAAACTTTATTTCCCATCTATTAATTTTCATGTTTTATTATTAATAGCCATTGTAAGACGATTAAAAGAAGTTGAAAAACATTCTTTACAAACTGAAACCCAAATTAGATAAAGAAATTCGTTCTTAAATTTCCATTTTAAATAGTATGAATAAATGCTAATATGAAGATGCAAAACGTTGAAATAAATGTTTTTATCAAAAGATTAAACATAGTTTTCTCAGCTTTGAAGTACATTGTACATAGTTTAACAGCACATGTAAAAAGTTTGTCCAAGGTTTTAAAAGTACATGTCTCCAAGAAAGCACAACTTAGATCTGTAAATTCACTTCTACACTTTCAATTTTTAAAAGATTCATATAAATGTTAAAATGAAACTACAAACATTAAAATACATGCTTTTATGAGAAATATTTAAGCTTGGTTTCACATCTATGAATTTTCATTTTAAATATTAATAACCTTTGTAAAACTTTCAACAAAGTTTACAAATGTAGTTTACAACCAGAAAAGAAAATGTAGATAAAGAAATACGCGTTTAGATTTCATTTTCAAAAAGTATAAATAAATACCAAAATGAAGGTCTACACATTGCAATAAATGCATTTTAGGAAAAGATTAAATATAGTTTTCTCATCTATGTACTACTTTGTTAATATATTAACAGTACATGTAAAACGTTTGTCAGAGGTGGTAAAGCACTTTTCTTCAAGCAAATAAAATGGAGATCTGGAAATTCACGTCCACATTTCAATTTTGAAAAGATTTGGAAAAAGAAATTACAAACATAAAAATAAATGCTTTTTATAAAAATGTTTAAACATGCTTTCAGATCTATGAAACAGCACATGTAAAAAGTTTGTCAGAGGTTTTAAAAGTACTTTTCTACAAGAAAATAAAATGAAGATCCATAAATTCACTTCGACATTTCAATTTTAAAAAAGAATAACATAAATGTTAAAATGAAACAACAAACATTTAAATACAGGCTTCTTTGAGAAATGTTCAAACTTTAGTTCACATCTATGAATTTTCATGTTGAAGTATTAATACCCATTGTAAAACGTTTAAAAGAAGTTGAAAAATATACTTTACAACCTGAACACCAAATTAGATAAATAAATTCATATTAAAATTTTAATTTTACAAAGTATGAATAAATGCTAATATGCAGCTGAAAATATTGAAATAAATGCATTTGAGGAAAAGATAGTTTTTTCATTTATGAACTAAGTTGTTTATATAGAAACAGTACATGTAAAACTTTTGTCAGAGGTTCTAAAGTACTTTTCTACAAGAAATTAAAATGTAGATCTCGAAATTCACATCCAGATTTCAATATTAAAAAAGAAAAATATAAATGGTGAAATGAAACTACAAACATAAAATTAAATGCATTTATGACAAATGTTTAAACATCTATGAATTTTCATGTTTAAATATTAAGACCACTTTTAAAAAGTTGAAAGAAGTAGAAAATGTACTTTACAAGCAGAAATCAAAATGTAGATAAAGAAATTCGCCTTTCAATTTCAATCTCAAACAGTATAAGTAAATGCTAATATGAAGCTGCAAAACGTTGAAATAAATGTTTTTAGTAAAAGATTAAACATAGTTTTCTCAGCTTTGAAGTACATTTTACATAGTTTAACAGCACATGTAAAAAGTTTGTCAGAGGTTTTAAAAGTACTTTTGTACAAGAAAATTAAATGAAGATCCATAAATTCACTTCTACATTTCAATTTTAAAAAAGAATAACATAAATGTTAAAATGAAACAACAAACATTAAAATAGAGGCTTCTTTGAGAAATGTTCAAACTTTAGTTCCCATCTATGAATTTTCATGTTGAAGTATTAATACCCATTGTAAAACGTTTAAAAGAAGTTGAAAAATATACTTTACAACCTGAACACCAAATTAGATAAATAAATTCGTATTAAAATTTTAATTTTACAAAGTATGAATAAATGCTAATATGCAGCTGAAAACATTGAAAAAAATGCATTTGAGGAAAAGATAGTTTTTTCATTTATGAACTGTTGTTTATATAGAAACAGTACATGTAAAACTTTTGTCAGAGGTTCTAAAGTACTTTTCTACAAGAAATTAAAATGTAGATCTCGAAATTCACATCTAGATTTCAATATTAAAAAAGAAAGATATAAATGGTGAAATGAAACTACAAACATAAAATTAAATGCATTTATGACAAATGTTTAAACATCTATGAATTTTCATGTTTAAATGTTAAGACCACTTTTAAAAAGTTGAAAGAAGTAGAAAATGTACTTTACAAGCAGAAATCAAAATGTAGATAAAGAAATTCGCCTTTCAATTTCAATCTCAAACAGTATATGTAAATGCTAATATGAAGCTGCAAAACGTTGAAATAAATGTTTTTAGCAAAAGATTAAACATAGTTTTCTCAGCTTTGAAGTACATTGGACATAGTTTAACAGCACATGTAAAAAGTTTGTCCAAGGTTTTAAAAGTACTTGTCTCCAAGAAAGCACAATTTAGAAGGTCCACACATTGCAATAAATGCATTTTAGGAAAAGATTAAATATAGTTTTCTCATCTATGTACTACTTTGTTAATATATTAACAGTACATGTAAAACGTTTGTCAGAGGTGGTAAAAAACTTTTCTACAAGCAAATAAAATGGAGATCTGGAAATTAACGACCACATTTCAATTTTGAAAAGAATTGGTAAAAAGAAGTTACAAAATAAAAATAAATGCTTTTTAAACAAATGTTTAATCAGGCTCTCACATCTATGAAACAGCACATGTAAAAAGATTCTCAGAGGTTTTAAAAGTACTTTTCTACAAGAAAATAAAATGTAGATCTGTAAATTCTCTTCTACATTTCAATTTTAAAAAAGAATAACATAAGTTTTAAAATGAAACTACAAGCATTAAAATACATGCTTCTTTGAGAAATGTTTAAACTTTATTTCACATCTATTAATTTTCATGTTTTATTATTAATAGCCATTGTAAGACGATTAAAAGAAGTTGAAAAACATTCTTTACAAACTGAAACCCAAATTAGATAAAGAAATTCGTTCTTAAATTTCCATTTTAAATAGTATGAATAAATGCTAATATGAAGATGCAAAACGTTGAAATAAATGTTTTTATCAAAAGATTAAACATAGTTTTCTCAGCTTTGAAGTACATTGTACATAGTTTAACAGCACATGTAAAAAGTTTGTCCAAGGTTTTAAAAGTACATGTCTCCAAGAAAGCACAACTTAGATCTGTAAATTCACTTCTACACTTTCAATTTTTAAAAGATTCATATAAATGTTAAAATGAAACTACAAACATTAAAATACATGCTTTTATGAGAAATATTTAAGCTTGGTTTCACATCTATGAATTTTCATTTTAAATATTAATAACCTTTGTAAAACTTTCAACAAAGTTTACAAATGTAGTTTACAACCAGAAAAGAAAATGTAGATAAAGAAATACGCGTTTAGATTTCATTTTCAAAAAGTATAAATAAATACCAAAATGAAGGTCTACACATTGCAATAAATGCATTTTAGGAAAAGATTAAATATAGTTTTCTCATCTATGTACTACTTTGTTAATATATTAACAGTACATGTAAAACGTTTGTCAGAGGTGGTAAAGCACTTTTCTTCAAGCAAATAAAATGGAGATCTGGAAATTCACGTCCACATTTCAATTTTGAAAATAATTGGTAAAAAGAAATTACAAACATAAAAATAAATGCATTTTATAAAAATGTTTAAACATGCTTTCAGATCTATGAAACAGCAGATTTAAAAAGTTTGTCAGAGGTTTTAAAAGTACTTTTGTACAAGAAAATTAAATGAAGATCCATAAATTCACTTCTACATTTCAATTTTAAAAAAGAATAACATAAAAGTTAAAATGAAACAACAAACATTAAAATACAGGCTTCTTTGAGAAATGTTCAAACTTTAGTTCCCATCTATGAATTTTCATGTTGAAGTATTAATACCCATTGTAAAACGTTTAAAAGAAGTTGAAAAATATACTTTACAACCTGAACACCAAATTAGATAAATAAATTCGTATTAAAATTTTAATTTTACAAAGTATGAATAAATGCTAATATGCAGCTGAAAACATTGAAAAAAATGCATTTGAGGAAAAGATAGTTTTTTTCATTTATGAACTAAGTTGTTTATATAGAAACAGTACATGTAAAACTTTTGTCAGAGGTTCTAAAGTACTTTTCTACAAGAAATTAAAATGTAGATCTCGAAATTCACATCTAGATTTCAATATTAAAAAAGAAAGATATAAATGGTGAAATGAAACTACAAACATAAAATTAAATGCATTTATGACAAATGTTTAAACATCTATGAATTTTCATGTTTAAATGTTAAGACCACTTTTAAAAAGTTGAAAGAAGTAGAAAATGTACTTTACAAGCAGAAATCAAAATGTAGATAAAGAAATTCGCCTTTCAATTTCAATCTCAAACAGTATATGTAAATGCTAATATGAAGCTGCAAAACGTTGAAATAAATGTTTTTAGCAAAAGATTAAACATAGTTTTCTCAGCTTTGAAGTATATTGTACATAGTTTAACAGCACATGTAAAAAGTTTGTCCAAGGTTTTAAAGTACTTGTCTCCAAGAAAGCACAATTTAGAAGGTCCACACATTGCAATAAATGCATTTTAGGAAAAGATTAAATATAGTTTTCTCATCTATGTACTACTTTGTTAATATATTAACAGTACATGTAAAACGTTTGTCAGAGGTGGTAAAAAACTTTTCTACAAGCAAATAAAATGGAGATCTGGAAATTAACGACCACATTTCAATTTTGAAAAGAATTGGTAAAAAGAAGTTACAAAATAAAAATAAATGCTTTTTAAACAAATGTTTAATCAGGCTCTCACATCTATGAAACAGCACATGTAAAAAGATTGTCAGAGGTTTTAAAAGTACTTTTCTACAAGAAAATAAAATGTAGATCTGTAAATTCTCTTCTACATTTCAATTTTAAAAAAGAATAACATAAGTGTTAAAATGAAACTACAAGCATTAAAATACATGCTTCTTTGAGAAATGTTTAAACTTTATTTCCCATCTATTAATTTTCATGTTTTATTATTAATAGCCATTGTAAGACGATTAAAAGAAGTTGAAAAACATTCTTTACAAACTGAAACCCAAATTAGATAAAGAAATTCGTTCTTAAATTTCCATTTTAAATAGTATGAATAAATGCTAATATGAAGATGCAAAACGTTGAAATAAATGTTTTTATCAAAAGATTAAACATAGTTTTCTCAGCTTTGAAGTACATTGTACATAGTTTAACAGCACATGTAAAAAGTTTGTCCAAGGTTTTAAAAGTACATGTCTCCAAGAAAGCACAACTTAGATCTGTAAATTCACTTCTACACTTTCAATTTTTAAAAGATTCATATAAATGTTAAAATGAAACTACAAACATTAAAATACATGCTTTTATGAGAAATATTTAAGCTTGGTTTCACATCTATGAATTTTCATTTTAAATATTAATAACCTTTGTAAAACTTTCAACAAAGTTTACAAATGTAGTTTACAACCAGAAAAGAAAATGTAGATAAAGAAATACGCGTTTAGATTTCATTTTCAAAAAGTATAAATAAATACCAAAATGAAGGTCTACACATTGCAATAAATGCATTTTAGGAAAAGATTAAATATAGTTTTCTCATCTATGTACTACTTTGTTAATATATTAACAGTACATGTAAAACGTTTGTCAGAGGTGGTAAAGCACTTTTCTTCAAGCAAATAAAATGGAGATCTGGAAATTCACGTCCACATTTCAATTTTGAAAAGATTTGGAAAAAGAAATTACAAACATAAAAATAAATGCTTTTTATAAAAATGTTTAAACATGCTTTCAGATCTATGAAACAGCACATGTAAAAAGTTTGTCAGAGGTTTTAAAAGTACTTTTCTACAAGAAAATAAAATGAAGATCCATAAATTCACTTCGACATTTCAATTTTAAAAAAGAATAACATAAATGTTAAAATGAAACAACAAACATTTAAATACAGGCTTCTTTGAGAAATGTTCAAACTTTAGTTCACATCTATGAATTTTCATGTTGAAGTATTAATACCCATTGTAAAACGTTTAAAAGAAGTTGAAAAATATACTTTACAACCTGAACACCAAATTAGATAAATAAATTCATATTAAAATTTTAATTTTACAAAGTATGAATAAATGCTAATATGCAGCTGAAAATATTGAAATAAATGCATTTGAGGAAAAGATAGTTTTTTCATTTATGAACTAAGTTGTTTATATAGAAACAGTACATGTAAAACTTTTGTCAGAGGTTCTAAAGTACTTTTCTACAAGAAATTAAAATGTAGATCTCGAAATTCACATCCAGATTTCAATATTAAAAAAGAAAAATATAAATGGTGAAATGAAACTACAAACATAAAATTAAATGCATTTATGACAAATGTTTAAACATCTATGAATTTTCATGTTTAAATATTAAGACCACTTTTAAAAAGTTGAAAGAAGTAGAAAATGTACTTTACAAGCAGAAATCAAAATGTAGATAAAGAAATTCGCCTTTCAATTTCAATCTCAAACAGTATAAGTAAATGCTAATATGAAGCTGCAAAACGTTGAAATAAATGTTTTTAGTAAAAGATTAAACATAGTTTTCTCAGCTTTGAAGTACATTTTACATAGTTTAACAGCACATGTAAAAAGTTTGTCAGAGGTTTTAAAAGTACTTTTGTACAAGAAAATTAAATGAAGATCCATAAATTCACTTCTACATTTCAATTTTAAAAAAGAATAACATAAATGTTAAAATGAAACAACAAACATTAAAATAGAGGCTTCTTTGAGAAATGTTCAAACTTTAGTTCCCATCTATGAATTTTCATGTTGAAGTATTAATACCCATTGTAAAACGTTTAAAAGAAGTTGAAAAATATACTTTACAACCTGAACACCAAATTAGATAAATAAATTCGTATTAAAATTTTAATTTTACAAAGTATGAATAAATGCTAATATGCAGCTGAAAACATTGAAAAAAATGCATTTGAGGAAAAGATAGTTTTTTCATTTATGAACTGTTGTTTATATAGAAACAGTACATGTAAAACTTTTGTCAGAGGTTCTAAAGTACTTTTCTACAAGAAATTAAAATGTAGATCTCGAAATTCACATCTAGATTTCAATATTAAAAAAGAAAGATATAAATGGTGAAATGAAACTACAAACATAAAATTAAATGCATTTATGACAAATGTTTAAACATCTATGAATTTTCATGTTTAAATGTTAAGACCACTTTTAAAAAGTTGAAAGAAGTAGAAAATGTACTTTACAAGCAGAAATCAAAATGTAGATAAAGAAATTCGCCTTTCAATTTCAATCTCAAACAGTATATGTAAATGCTAATATGAAGCTGCAAAACGTTGAAATAAATGTTTTTAGCAAAAGATTAAACATAGTTTTCTCAGCTTTGAAGTACATTGGACATAGTTTAACAGCACATGTAAAAAGTTTGTCCGTTTTAAAAGTACTTGTCTCCAAGAAAGCACAATTTAGAAGGTCCACACATTGCAATAAATGCATTTTAGGAAAAGATTAAATATAGTTTTCTCATCTATGTACTACTTTGTTAATATATTAACAGTACATGTAAAACGTTTGTCAGAGGTGGTAAAAAACTTTTCTACAAGCAAATAAAATGGAGATCTGGAAATTAACGACCACATTTCAATTTTGAAAAGAATTGGTAAAAAGAAGTTACAAAATAAAAATAAATGCTTTTTAAACAAATGTTTAATCAGGCTCTCACATCTATGAAACAGCACATGTAAAAAGATTCTCAGAGGTTTTAAAAGTACTTTTCTACAAGAAAATAAAATGTAGATCTGTAAATTCTCTTCTACATTTCAATTTTAAAAAAGAATAACATAAGTGTTAAAATGAAACTACAAGCATTAAAATACATGCTTCTTTGAGAAATGTTTAAACTTTATTTCACATCTATTAATTTTCATGTTTTATTATTAATAGCCATTGTAAGACGATTAAAAGAAGTTGAAAAACATTCTTTACAAACTGAAACCCAAATTAGATAAAGAAATTCGTTTTCAAATTTCAATTTTAAATAGTATGAATAAATGCTAATATGCAGCTGAGAACATTGAAATAAATGCATTTTAGGAAAAGATTAAACATAGTTTTCTCATCTATGTACTTCTTTGTTAATATATTAAAAGTACATGTGAAACGTTTGTCAGAGGTGGTCAAGCACTTTTCTACAAGCAAATAAAATGGAGATCTGGAAATTCACGTCCACATTTCAATTTTGAAAGGAATTGGTAAAAAGAAATTACAAACATAAAAATAAATGCTTTTTAAAAAAATGTTTAAATGCTTTCACATCTATGAAACAGCACATATAAAAAGATTGTCAGAGGTTTTAAAAGTACTTTTCTACAAGAAAATAAAATGTCGATCCGTAAATTCACTCATACATTTCAATTTTAAAAAAGAATAACATAAATGTTAAAATGAAACAACAAACATTAAAATACAGGCTTCTTTGAGAAATGTTCAAACTTTAGTTCACATCTATGAATGTTCATGTTGAAGTATGAATAGTGATTGTAAAATGTTTAAAACAAGTTGAAAAATATACCTTACAAGCTGAACACCAAATTAGATAAATAAATTCGTATTTCAATTTCAATTTTACAAAGTATGAATAAATGCTAATATGCAGCTGAAAAGATTGAAATAAATGCATTTGAGGAAAAGATAGTTTTTCCATTTATGAACTAAGTTGTTTATATAGAAACAGTATATGTATAACTTTTGTCAGAGGTTGTAAAGTACTTTTCTCCAAGAAAATAAAATGTTGATCTGGAAATTCGCGCCCAGATTTCAATTTTATAAAAGAATAATATAAATGGTATAATGAAATTACAAACATAAAAATAAATGCCTTTTTGAGAAATGTTTAAACCTAGTTTAACATCTATGAATTTTCATGTTTAAATATTAAGACCACTTTTATAAAGTTGAAAGAAGTAGAAAATGTACTTTACAAGCGGAAAGCAAAATGTAGATAAAGAAATTCGCCTTTCAATTTCAATCTCAAACAGTATAAATAAATGCTAATATGAAGCTGCAAAACGTTGAAATAATGTTTTTTGCAAAATATTAAACTGTTTTCTCAGCTATGAAGTACATTTTACATAGTTTAACAGCACATGTAAATGTTTGTCAGAGGTTTTAAAAGTACTTTTCTACAAGAAAATAAAATGTCGATCCGTAAATTCACTCATACATTTCAATTTTAAAAAAGAATAACATAAATGTTAAAATGAAACAACAAACATTAAAATACAGGCTTCTTTGAGAAATGTTCAAACTTTAGTTCACATCTATGAATGTTCATGTTGAAGTATGAATAGTGATTGTAAAACGTTTAAAACAAGTTGAAAAATATACCTTACAAGCTGAACACCAAATTAGATAAATAAATTCGTATTTCAATTTCAATTTTACAAAGTATGAATAAATGCTAATATGCAGCTGAAAAGATTGAAATAAATGCATTTGAGGAAAAGATAGTTTTTCCATTTATGAACTAAGTTGTTTATATAGAAACAGTATATGTATAACTTTTGTCAGAGGTTGTAAAGTACTTTTCTCCAAGAAAATAAAATGTTGATCTGGAAATTCGCGTCCAGATTTCAATTTTATAAAAGAATAATATAAATGGTATAATGAAATTACAAACATAAAAATAAATGCCTTTTTGAGAAATGTTTAAACCTAGTTTCACATCTATGAATTTTCATGTTTAAATATTAAGACCACTTTTATAAAGTTGAAAGAAGTAGAAAATGTACTTTACAAGCGGAAAGCAAAATGTAGATAAAGAAATTCGCCTTTCAATTTCAATCTCAAACAGTATAAATAAATGCTAATATGAAGCTGCAAAACGTTGAAATAATGTTTTTTGCAAAATATTAAACTGTTTTCTCAGCTATGAAGTACATTTTACATAGTTTAACAGCACATGTAAATGTTTGTCAGAGGTTTTAAAAGTACATTTCTACAAGAAAATAAAATGTAGATCTGTAAATTCACTTCCACATTTCAATTTTAAAAAAGAATAACATAAATGTTAAAATGAAACAACAAACATTAAAATACAGGCTTCTTTGAGAAATGTTCAAACTTTAGTTCACATCTATGAATTTTCATATTTTAGTATTAATAGCCATTGTAAAACGTTGAAAAGATGTTGAAAAATATACCTTACAAGCTGAACACCAAATTAGATAAATAAATTCGTATTTAAATTTCAATTTTACAAAGTATGAATAAATGCTAATATGCAGCTGAAAACATTGAAATAAATGCATTTGAGGAAAAGATTAAACATAGTTTTCTCATCTATGTACATATTTGTTACTATATTAAAAGTACATCTAAAACGTTTGTCAGAGGTGGTCAAGCACTTTTCTACAAGCAAATAAAATGGAGATCTGGAAATTCACGTCCACATTTCAATTTTGAAAGGAATTGGTAAAAAGAAATTACAAACATATAAAATAAATGCTTTTTAAAAAAATGTTTAAATGCTTTCACGTCTATGAAACAGCACATGTAAAAAGATTGTCAGAGGATTTAAAAGTACATTTCTACAAAACAATAAAATGTCGATCCGTAAATTCACTCATACATTTCAATTTTAAAACAGAATAACATAAATGTTAAAATGAAACAACAAACATTAAAATACAGGCTTCTTTGAGAAATGTTCAAACTTTATTTCACATCTATGAATTTTCATGTTTTAGTATTAATAGCCTACTTTAAAAGAAGTTGAAAAACATACTTTACAAACTGAAAACTGAAAAACTGAAGAAATTCGTTTTCAAATTTCAATTTTAAATAGTATGAATAAATGCTAATATGCAGCTGAGAACATTGAAATAAATGCATTTTAGGAAAAGATTAAACATAGTTTTCTCATCTATGTACTTCTTTGTTAATATATTAAAAGTACATGTGAAACGTTTGTCAGAGGTGGTCAAGCACATTTCTACAAGCAAATAAAATGGAGATCTGGAAATTCACGTCCACATTTCAATTTTAAAAAAGAATAATATAAATGGTGAAATGAAATTACAAACATAAAAATAAATGCCTTTTTGAGAAATTTAAACCTAGTTTCACATCTATGAATTTTCATGTTTAAATATTAAGACCACTTTTATAAAGTTGAAAGAAGTAGAAAATGTACTTTACAAGCGGAAAGCAAAATGTAGATAAAGAAATTCGCCTTTCAATTTCAATCTCAAACAGTATAAATAAATGCTAATATGAAGCTGCAAAACGTTGAAATAAATGTTTTTTGCAAAATAGTAAACTGTTTTCTCAGCTATGAAGTACATTTTACATAGTTTAACAGCACATGTAAATGTTTGTCAGAGGTTTTAAAAGTACATTTCTACAAGAAAATAAAATGTCGATCCGTAAATTCACTCATACATTTCAATTTTAAAAAAGAATAACATAAATGTTAAAATGAAACAACAAACATTAAAATACAGGCTTCTTTGAGAAATGTTCAAACTTTAGTTCACATCTATGAATTTTCATATTTTAGTATTAATAGCCATTGTAAAACGTTGAAAAGATGTTGATAAAAATATACCTTACAAGCTGAACACCAAATTAGATAAATAAATTCGTATTTAAATTTCAATTTTACAAAGTATGAATAAATGCTAATATGCAGCTGAAAACATTGAAATAAATGCATTTGAGGAAAAGATTAAACATAGTTTTCTCATCTATGTACATATTTGTTACTATATTAAAAGTACATCTAAAACGTTTGTCAGAGGTGGTCAAGCACTTTTCTACAAGCAAATAAAATGGAGATCTGGAAATTCACGTCCACATTGCAATTTTGAAAGGAATTGGTAAAAAGAAATTACAAACATATAAAATAAATGCTTTTTAAAAAAATGTTTAAATGCTTTCACATCTATGAAACAGCACATGTAAATAGATTGTCAGAGGTTTTAAAAGTACTTTTCTACAAGAAAATAAAATGTCGATCCGTAAATTCACTCATACATTTCAATTTTAAAAATGAATAACATAAATGTTAATATGAAACAACAAACATTAAAATAGAGGCTTCTTTGAGAAATGTTCAAACTTTAGTTCACATCTATGAATTTTCATGTTGAAGTGTGAATAGTGATTGTAAAACGTTTAAAAGAAATTGAAAAATATACCTTACAAGCTGAACACCAAATTAGATAAATAAATTCGTATTTAAATTTCAATTTTACAAAGTATTTATAAATGCTAATATGCAGCTGAAAACATTGAAATAAATGCATTTGAGGAAAAGATTAAACATAGTTTTCTCATCTATGTACATATTTGTTACTATATTAAAAGTACATCTAAAACGTTTGTCAGAGGTGGTCAAGCACTTTTCTACAAGCAAATAAAATGGAGATCTGGAAATTCACGTCCACATTTCAATTTTGAAAGGAATTGGTAAAAAGAAATTACAAACATAAAAATAAATGCTTTTTAAAAAAATGTTTAAATGCTTTCACATCTATGAAACAGCACATATAAAAAGATTGTCAGAGGTTTTAAAAGTACTTTTCTACAAGAAAATAAAATGTCGATCCGTAAATTCACTCATACATTTCAATTTTAAAAAAGAATAACATAAATGTTAAAATGAAACAACAAACATTAAAATACAGGCTTCTTTGAGAAATGTTCAAACTTTAGTTCACATCTATGAATGTTCATGTTGAAGTATGAATAGTGATTGTAAAACGTTTAAAACAAGTTGAAAAATATACCTTACAAGCTGAACACCAAATTAGATAAATAAATTCGTATTTCAATTTCAATTTTACAAAGTATGAATAAATGCTAATATGCTGCTGAAAAGATTGAAATAAATGCATTTGAGGAAAAGATAGTTTTTCCATTTATGAACTAAGTTGTTTATATAGAAACAGTATATGTATAACTTTTGTCAGAGGTTGTAAAGTACTTTTCTCCAATAAAATAAAATGTTGATCTGGAAATTCGCGCCCAGATTTCAATTTTATAAAAGAATAATATAAATGGTATAATGAAATTACAAACATAAAAATAAATGCCTTTTTGAGAAATGTTTAAACCTAGTTTAACATCTATGAATTTTCGTTTAAATATTAAGACCACTTTTATAAAGTTGAAAGAAGTAGAAAATGTACTTTACAAGCGGAAAGCAAAATGTAGATAAAGAAATTCGCCTTTCAATTTCAATCTCAAACAGTATAAATAAATGCTAATATGAAGCTGCAAAACGTTGAAATAATGTTTTTTGCAAAATATTAAACTGTTTTCTCAGCTATGAAGTACATTTTACATAGTTTAACAGCACATGTAAATGTTTGTCAGAGGTTTTAAAAGTACATTTCTACAAGAAAATAAAATGTAGATCTGTAAATTCACTTCCACATTTCAATTTTGAAAGGAATTGGTAAAAAGAAATTACAAACATATAAAATAAATGCTTTTTAAAAAAATGTTTAAATGCTTTCACGTCTATGAAACAGCACATGTAAAAAGATTGTCAGAGGATTTAAAAGTACATTTCTACAAAACAATAAAATGTCGATCCGTAAATTCACTCATACATTTCAATTTTAAAACAGAATAACATAAATGTTAAAATGAAACAACAAACATTAAAATACAGGCTTCTTTGAGAAATGTTCAAACTTTATTTCACATCTATGAATTTTCATGTTTTAGTATTAATAGCCTACTTTAAAAGAAGTTGAAAAACATACTTTACAAACTGAAAACTGAAAAACTGAAGAAATTCGTTTTCAAATTTCAATTTTAAATAGTATGAATAAATGCTAATATGCAGCTGAGAACATTGAAATAAATGCATTTTAGGAAAAGATTAAACATAGTTTTCTCATCTATGTACTTCTTTGTTAATATATTAAAAGTACATGTGAAACGTTTGTCAGAGGTGGTCAAGCACATTTCTACAAGCAAATAAAATGGAGATCTGGAAATTCACGTCCACATTTCAATTTTAAAAAAGAATAATATAAATGGTGAAATGAAATTACAAACATAAAAATAAATGCCTTTTTGAGAAATTTAAACCTAGTTTCACATCTATGAATTTTCATGTTTAAATATTAAGACCACTTTTATAAAGTTGAAAGAAGTAGAAAATGTACTTTACAAGCGGAAAGCAAAATGTAGATAAAGAAATTCGCCTTTCAATTTCAATCTCAAACAGTATAAATAAATGCTAATATGAAGCTGCAAAACGTTGAAATAAATGTTTTTTGCAAAATAGTAAACTGTTTTCTCAGCTATGAAGTACATTTTACATAGTTTAACAGCACATGTAAATGTTTGTCAGAGGTTTTAAAAGTACATTTCTACAAGAAAATAAAATGTCGATCCGTAAATTCACTCATACATTTCAATTTTAAAAAAGAATAACATAAATGTTAAAATGAAACAACAAACATTAAAATACAGGCTTCTTTGAGAAATGTTCAAACTTTAGTTCACATCTATGAATTTTCATATTTTAGTATTAATAGCCATTGTAAAACGTTGAAAAGATGTTGAAAAATATACCTTACAAGCTGAACACCAAATTAGATAAATAAATTCGTATTTAAATTTCAATTTTACAAAGTATTTATAAATGCTAATATGCAGCTGAAAACATTGAAATAAATGCATTTGAGGAAAAGATTAAACATAGTTTTCTCATCTATGTACATATTTCTTACTATATTAAAAGTACATCTAAAACGTTTGTCAGAGGTGGTCAAGCACTTTTCTACAAGCAAATAAAATGGAGATCTGGAAATTCACGTCCACATTGCAATTTTGAAAGGAATTGGTAAAAAGAAATTACAAACATATAAAATAAATGCTTTTTAAAAAAATGTTTAAATGCTTTCACATCTATGAAACAGCACATGTAAATAGATTGTCAGAGGTTTTAAAAGTACTTTTCTACAAGAAAATAAAATGTCGATCCGTAAATTCACTCATACATTTCAATTTTAAAAATGAATAACATAAATGTTAATATGAAACAACAAACATTAAAATAGAGGCTTCTTTGAGAAATGTTCAAACTTTAGTTCACATCTATGAATTTTCATGTTGAAGTGAATAGTGATTGTAAAACGTTTAAAAGAAGTTGAAAAATATACCTTACAAGCTGAACACCAAATTAGATAAATAAATTCGTATTTAAATTTCAATTTTACAAAGTATTTATAAATGCTAATATGCAGCTGAAAACATTGAAATAAATGCATTTGAGGAAAAGATTAAACATAGTTTTCTCATCTATGTACATATTTGTTACTATATTAAAAGTACATCTAAAACGTTTGTCAGAGGTGGTCAAGCACTTTTCTACAAGCAAATAAAATGGAGATCTGGAAATTCACGTCCACATTTCAATTTTGAAAGGAATTGGTAAAAAGAAATTACAAACATAAAAATAAATGCTTTTTAAAAAAATGTTTAAATGCTTTCACATCTATGAAACAGCACATATAAAAAGATTGTCAGAGGTTTTAAAAGTACTTTTCTACAAGAAAATAAAATGTCGATCCGTAAATTCACTCATACATTTCAATTTTAAAAAAGAATAACATAAATGTTAAAATGAAACAACAAACATTAAAATACAGGCTTCTTTGAGAAATGTTCAAACTTTAGTTCACATCTATGAATGTTCATGTTGAAGTATGAATAGTGATTGTAAAATGTTTAAAACAAGTTGAAAAATATACCTTACAAGCTGAACACCAAATTAGATAAATAAATTCGTATTTCAATTTCAATTTTACAAAGTATGAATAAATGCTAATATGCAGCTGAAAAGATTGAAATAAATGCATTTGAGGAAAAGATAGTTTTTCCATTTATGAACTAAGTTGTTTATATAGAAACAGTATATGTATAACTTTTGTCAGAGGTTGTAAAGTACTTTTCTCCAAGAAAATAAAATGTTGATCTGGAAATTCGCGCCCAGATTTCAATTTTATAAAAGAATAATATAAATGGTATAATGAAATTACAAACATAAAAATAAATGCCTTTTTGAGAAATGTTTAAACCTAGTTTAACATCTATGAATTTTCATGTTTAAATATTAAGACCACTTTTATAAAGTTGAAAGAAGTAGAAAATGTACTTTACAAGCGGAAAGCAAAATGTAGATAAAGAAATTCGCCTTTCAATTTCAATCTCAAACAGTATAAATAAATGCTAATATGAAGCTGCAAAACGTTGAAATAATGTTTTTTGCAAAATATTAAACTGTTTTCTCAGCTATGAAGTACATTTTACATAGTTTAACAGCACATGTAAATGTTTGTCAGAGGTTTTAAAAGTACTTTTCTACAAGAAAATAAAATGTCGATCCGTAAATTCACTCATACATTTCAATTTTAAAAAAGAATAACATAAATGTTAAAATGAAACAACAAACATTAAAATACAGGCTTCTTTGAGAAATGTTCAAACTTTAGTTCACATCTATGAATGTTCATGTTGAAGTATGAATAGTGATTGTAAAACGTTTAAAACAAGTTGAAAAATATACCTTACAAGCTGAACACCAAATTAGATAAATAAATTCGTATTTCAATTTCAATTTTACAAAGTATGAATAAATGCTAATATGCAGCTGAAAAGATTGAAATAAATGCATTTGAGGAAAAGATAGTTTTTCCATTTATGAACTAAGTTGTTTATATAGAAACAGTATATGTATAACTTTTGTCAGAGGTTGTAAAGTACTTTTCTCCAAGAAAATAAAATGTTGATCTGGAAATTCGCGCCCAGATTTCAATTTTATAAAAGAATAATATAAATGGTATAATGAAATTACAAACATAAAAATAAATGCCTTTTTGAGAAATGTTTAAACCTAGTTTCACATCTATGAATTTTCATGTTTAAATATTAAGACCACTTTTATAAAGTTGAAAGAAGTAGAAAATGTACTTTACAAGCGGAAAGCAAAATGTAGATAAAGAAATTCGCCTTTCAATTTCAATCTCAAACAGTATAAATAAATGCTAATATGAAGCTGCAAAACGTTGAAATAATGTTTTTTGCAAAATATTAAACTGTTTTCTCAGCTATGAAGTACATTTTACATAGTTTAACAGCACATGTAAATGTTTGTCAGAGGTTTTAAAAGTACATTTCTACAAGAAAATAAGATGTTGATCTGTAAATTCACTTCCACATTTCAATTTTAAAAAAGAATAACATAAATGTTAAAATGAAACAACAAACATTAAAATACAGGCTTCTTTGAGAAATGTTCAAACTTTAGTTCACATCTATGAATTTTCATATTTTAGTATTAATAGCCATTGTAAAACGTTGAAAAGATGTTGAAAAATATACCTTACAAGCTGAACACCAAATTAGATAAATAAATTCGTATTTAAATTTCAATTTTACAAAGTATGAATAAATGCTAATATGCAGCTGAAAACATTGAAATAAATGCATTTGAGGAAAAGATTAAACATAGTTTTCTCATCTATGTACATATTTGTTACTATATTAAAAGTACATCTAAAACGTTTGTCAGAGGTGGTCAAGCACTTTTCTACAAGCAAATAAAATGGAGATCTGGAAATTAACGACCACATTTCAATTTTGAAAAGAATTGGTAAAAAGAAGTTACAAAATAAAAATAAATGCTTTTTAAACAAATGTTTAATCAGGCTCTCACATCTATGAAACAGCACATGTAAAAAGATTGTCAGAGGTTTTAAAAGTACTTTTCTACAAGAAAATAAAATGTAGATCTGTAAATTCTCTTCTACATTTCAATTTTAAAAAAGAATAACATAAGTGTTAAAATGAAACTACAAGCATTAAAATACATGCTTCTTTGAGAAATGTTTAAACTTTATTTCCCATCTATTAATTTTCATGTTTTATTATTAATAGCCACTGTAAGACGATTAAAAGAAGTTGAAAATCATTCTTTACAAACTGAAACCCAAGTTAGATAAAGAAATTAGTTTTTAAATTTCAATTTTAAATAGTATGAATAAATGCTAATATGAAGCTGAAAACATTGAAATAAATGCATTTTAGGAAAAGATTAAACATAGTTTTCTCATCTATGTACTTCTTTGTTAATATATTAACAGCACATGTCAAAAGGTTGTCAAAGGTTTTAAAAGTACTTGTCTCCAAGATAGCACAATGAGGATCTGTAAATTCTCTTCTATATTTTCAATTTTTGAAAGATTCATATAAATATCAAAATGAAACTACAAACATTAAAATACATGCTTTTATGAGAAATATTTAAGCTTGGTTTTACATCTATGAATTTTCATTTTAAATATTAATAACCATTGTAAAACTTTCAACAATGTTTAAAAATATAGTTTACAACCAGAAAAGAAAATGTAGATAAAGAAATACGCGTTTAGATTTCATTTTCAAAAACTATAAATAAATACCAAAATGAATGTCTACACATTGCAATAAATGCATTTTAGGAAAAGATTAAATATAGTTTTCTCATCTATGTACTACTTTGTTAATATATTAACAGTCCATGTTAAACGTTTGTCAGAGGTGGTTAAGCACTTTTCTTCAAGCAAATAAAATGGAGATCTGGAAATTCACGCCCACATTTCAATTTTGAAAAGATTTGGAAAAAGAAATTACAAACATAAAAATAAATGCTTTTTATAAAAATGTTTAAACATGCTTTCAGATCTATGAAACAGCACATGTAAAAAGTTTGTCAGAGGTTTTAAAAGTACTTTTCTACAAGAAAATAAAATGAAGATCCATAAATTCACTTCGACATTTCAATTTTAAAAAAGAATAACATAAATGTTAAAATGAAACAACAAACATTAAAATACAGGCTTCTTTGAGAAATGTTCAAACTTTAGTTCACATCTATGAATTTTCATGTTGAAGTATTAATAGCCATTGTAAAACGTTTAAAAGAAGTTGAAAAATATACTTTACAACCTGAACACCAAATTAGATAAATAAATTCGTATTAAAATTTTAATTTTACAAAGTATGAATAAATGCTAATATGCAGCTGAAAATATTGAAATAAATGCATTTGAGGAAAAGATAGTTTTTTCATTTATGAACTAAGTTGTTTATATAGAAACAGTACATGTAAAACTTTTGTCAGAGGTTCTAAAGTACTTTTCTACAAGAAATTAAAATGTAGATCTCGAAATTCACATCCAGATTTCAATATTAAAAAAGAAAAATATAAATGGTGAAATGAAACTACAAACATAAAATTAAATGCATTTATGACAAATGTTTAAACATCTATGAATTTTCATGTTTAAATATTAAGACCACTTTTAAAAAGTTGAAAGAAGTAGAAAATGTACTTTACAAGCAGAAATCAAAATGTAGATAAAGAAATTCGCCTTTCAATTTCAATCTCAAACAGTATAAGTAAATGCTAATATGAAGCTGCAAAACGTTGAAATAAATGTTTTTAGTCAAAGATTAAACATAGTTTTCTCAGCTTTGAAGTACATTTTACATAGTTTAACAGCACATGTAAAAAGTTTGTCAGAGGTTTTAAAAGTACTTTTCTACAAGAAAATAAAATGTAGATCTGTAAATTCTCTTCTACATTTCAATTTTAAAAAAGAATAACATAAGTGTTAAAATGAAACTACAAGCATTAAACTACATGCTTTTTTGAGAAATGTTTAAACTTTAATTCACATCTATGAATTTTCATGTTTTAGTATTAATAGCCATTGTAAAACGTTTAAAAGTAGTTGAAAAACATACTTTACAATCTGAAAACCTAATTAGATCAAGAAATTCGTTCTTAAATTTCCATTTTAAATAGTATGAATAAATGCTAATATGAAGATGCAAAACGTTGAAATAAATGTTTTTATCAAAAGATTAAACATAGTTTTCTCAGCTTTGAAGTACATTGTACATAGTTTAACAGCACATGTAAAAAGTTTGTCCAAGGTTTTAAAAGTATTTGTCTCCAAGAAAGCACAATGTAGATCTGTAAATTCACTTCTACACTTTCAATTTTTAAAAGATTCATATAAATGTTAAAATGAAACGACAAACATTAAAATACATGCTTTTATGAGAAATATTTAAGCTTGGTTTCACATCTATGAATTTTCATTTTAAATATTAATAACCTTTGTAAAACTTTCAACAAAGTTTAAAAATGTAGTTTACAACCAGAAAAGAAAATGTAGATAAAGAAATACGCGTTTAGATTTCATTTTCAAAAAGTATAAATAAATACTAAAATGAAGGTCTACACATTGCTATAAATGCATTTTAGGAAAAGATTAAATATAGTTTTCTCATCTATGTACTACTTTGTTAATATATTAACAGTACATGTAAAACGTTTGTCAGAGGTGGGAAAGCACTTTACTTCAAGCAAATAAAATGGAGATCTGGAAATTCACGTCCACATTTCAATTTTGAAAATAATTGGTAAAAAGAAATTACAAACATAAAAATAAATGCATTTTATAAAAATGTTTAAACATGCTTTCAGATCTATGAAACAGCAGAATTAAAAAGTTTGTCAGAGGTTTTAAAAGTACTTTTCTACAAGAAAATTAAATGAAGATCCATAAATTCACTTCTACATTTCAATTTTAAAAAAGAATAACATAAATGTTAAAATGAAACAACAAACATTAAAATACAGGCTTCTTTGAGAAATGTTCAAACTTTAGTTCCCATCTATGAATTTTCATGTTGAAGTATTAATACCCATTGTAAAACGTTTAAAAGAAGTTGAAAAATATACTTTACAACCTGAACACCAAATTAGGTAAATAAATTCGTATTAAAATTTTAATTTTACAAAGTATGAATAAATGCTAATATGCAGCTGAAAACATTGAAAAAAATGCATTTGAGGAAAAGATAGTTTTTTCATTTATGAACTAAGTTGTTTATATAGAAACAGTACATGTAAAACTTTTGTCAGAGGTTCTAAAGTACTTTTCTACAAGAAATTAAAATGTAGATCTCGAAATTCACATCTAGATTTCAATATTAAAAAAGAAAGATATAAATGGTGAAATGAAACTACAAACATAAAATTAAATGCATATGACAAATGTTTAAACATCTATGAATTTTCATGTTTAAATGTTAAGACCACTTTTAAAAAGTTGAAAGAAGTAGAAAATGTACTTTACAAGCAGAAATCAAAATGTAGATAAAGAAATTCGCCTTTCAATTTCAATCTCAAACAGTATATGTAAATACTAATATGAAGCTGCAAAACGTTGAAATAAATGTTTTTAGCAAAAGATTAAACATAGTTTTCTCAGCTTTGAAGTACATTGTACATAGTTTAACAGCACATGTAAAAAGTTTGTCCAAGGTTTTAAAAGTACTTGTCTCCAAGAAAGCACAATTTAGAAGGTCCACACATTGCAATAAATGCATTTTAGGAAAAGATTAAATATAGTTTTCTCATCTATGTACTACTTTGTTAATATATTAACAGTACATGTAAAACGTTTGTCAGAGGTGGTAAAAAACTTTTCTACAAGCAAATAAAATGGAGATCTGGAAATTAACGACCACATTTCAATTTTGAAAAGAATTGGTAAAAAGAAGTTACAAAATAAAAATAAATGCTTTTTAAACAAATGTTTAATCAGGCTCTCACATCTATGAAACAGCACATGTAAAAAGATTGTCAGAGGTTTTAAAAGTACTTTTCTACAAGAAAATAAAATGTAGATCTGTAAATTCTCTTCTACATTTCAATTTTAAAAAAGAATAACATAAGTGTTAAAATGAAACTACAAGCATTAAAATACATGCTTCTTTGAGAAATGTTTAAACTTTATTTCACATCTATTAATTTTCATGTTTTATTATTAATAGCCATTGTAAGACGATTAAAAGAAGTTGAAAAACATTCTTTACAAACTGAAACCCAAATTAGATAAAGAAATTAGTTTTTAAATTTCAATTTTAAATAGTATGAATAAATGCTAATATGAAGCTGAAAACATTGAAATAAATGCATTTTAGGAAAAGATTAAACATAGTTTTCTCATCTATGTACTTCTTTGTTAATATATTAACAGCACATGTCAAAAGGTTGTCAAAGGTTTTAAAAGTACTTGTCTCCAAGATAGCACAATGAGGATCTGTAAATTCTCTTCTATATTTTCAATTTTTAAAAGATTCATATAAATGTCAAAATGAAACTACAAACATTAAAATACATGCTTTTATGAGAAATATTTAAGCTTGGTTTTACATCTATGAATTTTCATTTTAAATATTAATAACCATTGTAAAACTTTCAACAATGTTTAAAAATATAGTTTACAACCAGAAAAGAAAATGTAGATAAAGAAATACGCGTTTAGATTTCATTTTCAAACAGTATAAATAAATACCAAAATGAAGGTCTACACATTGCAATAAATGCATTTTAGGAAAAGATTAAATATAGTTTTCTCATCTATGTACTACTTTGTTAATATATTAACAGTCCATGTTAAACGTTTGTCAGAGGTGGTTAAGCACTTTTCTTCAAGCAAATAAAATGGAGATCTGGAAATTCACGTCCACATTTCAATTTTGAAAAGATTTGGAAAAAGAAATTACAAACATAAAAATAAATGCTTTTTATAAAAATGTTTAAACATGCTTTCAGATCTATGAAACAGCACATGTAAAAAGTTTGTCAGAGGTTTTAAAAGTACTTTTGTACAAGAAAATAAAATGAAGATCCATAAATTCACTTCGACATTTCAATTTTAAAAAAGAATAACATAAATGTTAAAATGAAACAACAAACATTAAAATACAGGCTTCTTTGAGAAATGTTCAAACTTTAGTTCACATCTATGAATTTTCATGTTGAAGTATTAATACCCATTGTAAAACGTTTAAAAGAAGTTGAAAAATATACTTTACAACCTGAACACCAAATTAGATAAATAAATTCGTATTAAAATTTTAATTTTACAAAGTATGAATAAATGCTAATATGCAGCTGAAAATATTGAAATAAATGCATTTGAGGAAAAGATAGTTTTTTCATTTATGAACTAAGTTGTTTATATAGAAACAGTACATGTAAAACTTTTGTCAGAGGTTCTAAAGTACTTTTCTACAAGAAATTAAAATGTAGATCTCGAAATTCACATCCAGATTTCAATATTAAAAAAGAAAAATATAAATGGTGAAATGAAACTACAAACATAAAATTAAATGCATTTATGACAAATGTTTAAACATCTATGAATTTTCATGTTTAAATATTAAGACCACTTTTAAAAAGTTGAAAGAAGTAGAAAATGTACCTTACAAGCAGAAATCAAAATGTAGATAAAGAAATTCGCCTTTCAATTTCAATCTCAAACAGTATAAGTAAATGCTAATATGAAGCTGCAAAACGTTGAAATAAATGTTTTTAGTAAAAGATTAAACATAGTTTTCTCAGCTTTGAAGTACATTTTACATAGTTTAACAGCACATGTAAAAAGTTTCTCAGAGGTTTTAAAAGTACTTTTCTACAAGAAAATTAAATGAAGATCCATAAATTCACTTCTACATTTCAATTTTAAAAAAGAATAACATAAATGTTAAAATGAAACAACAAACATTAAAATACAGGCTTCTTTGAGAAATGTTCAATCTTTAGTTCCCATCTATGAATTTTCATGTTGAAGTATTAATACCCATTGTAAAACGTTTAAAAGAAGTTGAAAAATATACTTTACAACCTGAACACCAAATTAGGTAAATAAATTCGTATTAAAATTTTAATTTTACAAAGTATGAATAAATGCTAATATGCAGCTGAAAACATTGAAAAAAATGCATTTGAAGAAAAGATAGTTTTTTCATTTATGAACTAAGTTGTTTATATAGAAACAGTACATGTAAAACTTTTGTCAGAGGTTCTAAAGTACTTTTCTACAAGAAATTAAAATGTAGATCTCGAAATTCACATCTAGATTTCAATATTAAAAAAGAAAGATATAAATGGTGAAATGAAACTACAAACATAAAATTAAATGCATTTATGACAAATGTTTAAACATCTATGAATTTTCATGTTTAAATGTTAAGACCACTTTTAAAAAGTTGAAAGAAGTAGAAAATGTACTTTACAAGCAGAAATCAAAATGTAGATAAAGAAATTCGCCTTTCAATTTCAATCTCAAACAGTATATGTAAATGCTAATATGAAGCTGCAAAACGTTGAAATAAATGTTTTTAGCAAAAGATTAAACATAGTTTTCTCAGCTTTGAAGTACATTGTACATAGTTTAACAGCACATGTAAAAAGTTTGTCCAAGGTTTTAAAAGTACATGTCTCCAAGAAAGCACAACTTAGATCTGTAAATTCACTTCTACACTTTCAATTTTTAAAAGATTCATATAAATGTTAAAATGAAACTACAAACATTAAAATACATGCTTTTATGAGAAATATTTAAGCTTGGTTTCACATCTATGAATTTTCATTTTAAATATTAATAACCTTTGTAAAACTTTCAACAAAGTTTACAAATGTAGTTTACAACCAGAAAAGAAAATGTAGATAAAGAAATACGCGTTTAGATTTCATTTTCAAAAAGTATAAATAAATACCAAAATGAAGGTCTACACATTGCAATAAATGCATTTTAGGAAAAGATTAAATATAGTTTTCTCATCTATGTACTACTTTGTTAATATATTAACAGTACATGTAAAACGTTTGTCAGAGGTGGTAAAGCACTTTTCTTCAAGCAAATAAAATGGAGTTCTGGAAATTCACGTCCACATTTCAATTTTGAAAATAATTGGTAAAAAGAAATTACAAACATAAAAATAAATGCATTTTATAAAAATGTTTAAACATGCTTTCAGATCTATGAAACAGCAGATTTAAAAAGTTTGTCAGAGGTTTTAAAAGTACTTTCGTACAAGAAAATTAAATGAAGATCCATAAATTCACTTCTACATTTCAATTTTAAAAAAGAATAACATAAAAGTTAAAATGAAACAACAAACATTAAAATACAGGCTTCTTTGAGAAATGTTCAAACTTTAGTTCCCATCTATGAATTTTCATGTTGAAGTATTAATACCCATTGTAAAACGTTTAAAAGAAGTTGAAAAATATACTTTACAACCTGAACACCAAATTAGATAAATAAATTCGTATTAAAATTTTAATTTTACAAAGTATGAATAAATGCTAATATGCAGCTGAAAACATTGAAAAAAATGCATTTGAGGAAAAGATAGTTTTTTTCATTTATGAACTAAGTTGTTTATATAGAAACAGTACATGTAAAACTTTTGTCAGAGGTTCTAAAGTACTTTTCTACAAGAAATTAAAATGTAGATCTCGAAATTCACATCTAGATTTCAATATTAAAAAAGAAAGATATAAATGGTGAAATGAAACTACAAACATAAAATTAAATGCATTTATGACAAATGTTTAAACATCTATGAATTTTCATGTTTAAATGTTAAGACCACTTTTAAAAAGTTGAAAGAAGTAGAAAATGTACTTTACAAGCAGAAATCAAAATGTAGATAAAGAAATTCGCCTTTCAATTTCAATCTCAAACAGTATATGTAAATGCTAATATGAAGCTGCAAAACGTTGAAATAAATGTTTTTAGCAAAAGATTAAACATAGTTTTCTCAGCTTTGAAGTATATTGTACATAGTTTAACAGCACATGTAAAAAGTTTGTCCAAGGTTTTAAAGTACTTGTCTCCAAGAAAGCACAATTTAGAAGGTCCACACATTGCAATAAATGCATTTTAGGAAAAGATTAAATATAGTTTTCTCATCTATGTACTACTTTGTTAATATATTAACAGTACATGTAAAACGTTTGTCAGAGGTGGTAAAAAACTTTTCTACAAGCAAATAAAATGGAGATCTGGAAATTAACGACCACATTTCAATTTTGAAAAGAATTGGTAAAAAGAAGTTACAAAATAAAAATAAATGCTTTTTAAACAAATGTTTAATCAGGCTCTCACATCTATGAAACAGCACATGTAAAAAGATTGTCAGAGGTTTTAAAAGTACTTTTCTACAAGAAAATAAAATGTAGATCTGTAAATTCTCTTCTACATTTCAATTTTAAAAAAGAATAACATAAGTGTTAAAATGAAACTACAAGCATTAAAATACATGCTTCTTTGAGAAATGTTTAAACTTTATTTCCCATCTATTAATTTTCATGTTTTATTATTAATAGCCATTGTAAGACGATTAAAAGAAGTTGAAAAACATTCTTTACAAACTGAAACCCAAATTAGATAAAGAAATTAGTTTTTAAATTTCAATTTTAAATAGTATGAATAAATGCTAATATGAAGCTGAAAACATTGAAATAAATGCATTTTAGGAAAAGATTAAACATAGTTTTCTCATCTATGTACTTCTTTGTTAATATATTAACAGCACATGTCAAAAGGTTGTCAAAGGTTTTAAAAGTACTTGTCTCCAAGATAGCACAATGAGGATCTGTAAATTCTCTTCTATATTTTCAATTTTTAAAAGATTCATATAAATGTCAAAATGAAACTACAAACATTAAAATACATGCTTTTATGAGAAATATTTAAGCTTGGTTTTACATCTATGAATTTTCATTTTAAATATTAATAACCATTGTAAAACTTTCAACAATGTTTAAAAATATAGTTTACAACCAGAAAAGAAAATGTAGATAAAGAAATACGCGTTTAGATTTCATTTTCAAAAAGTATAAATAAATACCAAAATGAAGGTCTACACATTGCAATAAATGCATTTTAGGAAAAGATTAAATATAGTTTTCTCATCTATGTACTACTTTGTTAATATATTAACAGTCCATGTTAAACGTTTGTCAGAGGTGGTTAAGCACTTTTCTTCAAGCAAATAAAATGGAGATCTGGAAATTCACGTCCACATTTCAATTTTGAAAAGATTTGGAAAAAGAAATTACAAACATAAAAATAAATGCTTTTTATAAAAATGTTTAAACATGCTTTCAGATCTATGAAACAGCACATGTAAAAAGTTTGTCAGAGGTTTTAAAAGTACTTTTGTACAAGAAAATTAAATGAAGATCCATAAATTCACTTCTACATTTCAATTTTAAAAAAGAATAACATAAAAGTTAAAATGAAACAACAAACATTAAAATACAGGCTTCTTTGAGAAATGTTCAAACTTTAGTTCCCATCTATGAATTTTCATGTTGAAGTATTAATACCCATTGTAAAACGTTTAAAAGAAGTTGAAAAATATACTTTACAACCTGAACACCAAATTAGATAAATAAATTCGTATTAAAATTTTAATTTTACAAAGTATGAATAAATGCTAATATGCAGCTGAAAACATTGAAAAAAATGCATTTGAGGAAAAGATAGTTTTTTCATTTATGAACTGTTGTTTATATAGAAACAGTACATGTAAAACTTTTGTCAGAGGTTCTAAAGTACTTTTCTACAAGAAATTAAAATGTAGATCTCGAAATTCACATCTAGATTTCAATATTAAAAAAGAAAGATATAAATGGTGAAATGAAACTACAAACATAAAATTAAATGCATTTATGACAAATGTTTAAACATCTATGAATTTTCATGTTTAAATGTTAAGACCACTTTTAAAAAGTTGAAAGAAGTAGAAAATGTACTTTACAAGCAGAAATCAAAATGTAGATAAAGAAATTCGCCTTTCAATTTCAATCTCAAACAGTATATGTAAATGCTAATATGAAGCTGCAAAACGTTGAAATAAATGTTTTTAGCAAAAGATTAAACATAGTTTTCTCAGCTTTGAAGTACATTGGACATAGTTTAACAGCACATGTAAAAAGTTTGTCCAAGGTTTTAAAAGTACTTGTCTCCAAGAAAGCACAATTTAGAAGGTCCACACATTGCAATAAATGCATTTTAGGAAAAGATTAAATATAGTTTTCTCATCTATGTACTACTTTGTTAATATATTAACAGTACATGTAAAACGTTTGTCAGAGGTGGTAAAAAACTTTTCTACAAGCAAATAAAATGGAGATCTGGAAATTAACGACCACATTTCAATTTTGAAAAGAATTGGTAAAAAGAAGTTACAAAATAAAAATAAATGCTTTTTAAACAAATGTTTAATCAGGCTCTCACATCTATGAAACAGCACATGTAAAAAGATTCTCAGAGGTTTTAAAAGTACTTTTCTACAAGAAAATAAAATGTAGATCTGTAAATTCTCTTCTACATTTCAATTTTAAAAAAGAATAACATAAGTTTTAAAATGAAACTACAAGCATTAAAATACATGCTTCTTTGAGAAATGTTTAAACTTTATTTCACATCTATTAATTTTCATGTTTTATTATTAATAGCCATTGTAAGACGATTAAAAGAAGTTGAAAAACATTCTTTACAAACTGAAACCCAAATTAGATAAAGAAATTCGTTCTTAAATTTCCATTTTAAATAGTATGAATAAATGCTAATATGAAGATGCAAAACGTTGAAATAAATGTTTTTTATCAAAAGATTAAACATAGTTTTCTCAGCTTTGAAGTACATTGTACATAGTTTAACAGCACATGTAAAAAGTTTGTCCAAGGTTTTAAAAGTACATGTCTCCAAGAAAGCACAACTTAGATCTGTAAATTCACTTCTACACTTTCAATTTTTAAAAGATTCATATAAATGTTAAAATGAAACTACAAACATTAAAATACATGCTTTTATGAGAAATATTTAAGCTTGGTTTCACATCTATGAATTTTCATTTTAAATATTAATAACCTTTGTAAAACTTTCAACAAAGTTTACAAATGTAGTTTACAACCAGAAAAGAAAATGTAGATAAAGAAATACGCGTTTAGATTTCATTTTCAAAAAGTATAAATAAATACCAAAATGAAGGTCTACACATTGCAATAAATGCATTTTAGGAAAAGATTAAATATAGTTTTCTCATCTATGTACTACTTTGTTAATATATTAACAGTACATGTAAAACGTTTGTCAGAGGTGGTAAAGCACTTTTCTTCAAGCAAATAAAATGGAGATCTGGAAATTCACGTCCACATTTCAATTTTGAAAATAATTGGTAAAAAGAAATTACAAACATAAAAATAAATGCATTTTATAAAAATGTTTAAACATGCTTTCAGATCTATGAAACAGCAGATTTAAAAAGTTTGTCAGAGGTTTTAAAAGTACTTTTGTACAAGAAAATTAAATGAAGATCCATAAATTCACTTCTACATTTCAATTTTAAAAAAGAATAACATAAAAGTTAAAATGAAACAACAAACATTAAAATACAGGCTTCTTTGAGAAATGTTCAAACTTTAGTTCCCATCTATGAATTTTCATGTTGAAGTATTAATACCCATTGTAAAACGTTTAAAAGAAGTTGAAAAATATACTTTACAACCTGAACACCAAATTAGATAAATAAATTCGTATTAAAATTTTAATTTTACAAAGTATGAATAAATGCTAATATGCAGCTGAAAACATTGAAAAAAATGCATTTGAGGAAAAGATAGTTTTTTTCATTTATGAACTAAGTAGTTTATATAGAAACAGTACATGTAAAACTTTTGTCAGAGGTTCTAAAGTACTTTTCTACAAGAAATTAAAATGTAGATCTCGAAATTCACATCTAGATTTCAATATTAAAAAAGAAAGATATAAATGGTGAAATGAAACTACAAACATAAAATTAAATGCATTTATGACAAATGTTTAAACATCTATGAATTTTCATGTTTAAATGTTAAGACCACTTTTAAAAAGTTGAAAGAAGTAGAAAATGTACTTTACAAGCAGAAATCAAAATGTAGATAAAGAAATTCGCCTTTCAATTTCAATCTCAAACAGTATATGTAAATGCTAATATGAAGCTGCAAAACGTTGAAATAAATGTTTTTAGCAAAAGATTAAACATAGTTTTCTCAGCTTTGAAGTATATTGTACATAGTTTAACAGCACATGTAAAAAGTTTGTCCAAGGTTTTAAAGTACTTGTCTCCAAGAAAGCACAATTTAGAAGGTCCACACATTGCAATAAATGCATTTTAGGAAAAGATTAAATATAGTTTTCTCATCTATGTACTACTTTGTTAATATATTAACAGTACATGTAAAACGTTTGTCAGAGGTGGTAAAAAACTTTTCTACAAGCAAATAAAATGGAGATCTGGAAATTAACGACCACATTTCAATTTTGAAAAGAATTGGTAAAAAGAAGTTACAAAATAAAAATAAATGCTTTTTAAACAAATGTTTAATCAGGCTCTCACATCTATGAAACAGCACATGTAAAAAGATTGTCAGAGGTTTTAAAAGTACTTTTCTACAAGAAAATAAAATGTAGATCTGTAAATTCTCTTCTACATTTCAATTTTAAAAAAGAATAACATAAGTGTTAAAATGAAACTACAAGCATTAAAATACATGCTTCTTTGAGAAATGTTTAAACTTTATTTCCCATCTATTAATTTTCATGTTTTATTATTAATAGCCATTGTAAGACGATTAAAAGAAGTTGAAAAACATTCTTTACAAACTGAAACCCAAATTAGATAAAGAAATTAGTTTTTAAATTTCAATTTTAAATAGTATGAATAAATGCTAATATGAAGCTGAAAACATTGAAATAAATGCATTTTAGGAAAAGATTAAACATAGTTTTCTCATCTATGTACTTCTTTGTTAATATATTAACAGCACATGTCAAAAGGTTGTCAAAGGTTTTAAAAGTACTTGTCTCCAAGATAGCACAATGAGGATCTGTAAATTCTCTTCTATATTTTCAATTTTTAAAAGATTCATATAAATGTCAAAATGAAACTACAAACATTAAAATACATGCTTTTATGAGAAATATTTAAGCTTGGTTTTACATCTATGAATTTTCATTTTAAATATTAATAACCATTGTAAAACTTTCAACAATGTTTAAAAATATAGTTTACAACCAGAAAAGAAAATGTAGATAAAGAAATACGCGTTTAGATTTCATTTTCAAAAAGTATAAATAAATACCAAAATGAAGGTCTACACATTGCAATAAATGCATTTTAGGAAAAGATTAAATATAGTTTTCTCATCTATGTACTACTTTGTTAATATATTAACAGTCCATGTTAAACGTTTGTCAGAGGTGGTTAAGCACTTTTCTTCAAGCAAATAAAATGGAGATCTGGAAATTCACGTCCACATTTCAATTTTGAAAAGATTTGGAAAAAGAAATTACAAACATAAAAATAAATGCTTTTTATAAAAATGTTTAAACATGCTTTCAGATCTATGAAACAGCACATGTAAAAAGTTTGTCAGAGGTTTTAAAAGTACTTTTGTACAAGAAAATTAAATGAAGATCCATAAATTCACTTCTACATTTCAATTTTAAAAAAGAATAACATAAAAGTTAAAATGAAACAACAAACATTAAAATACAGGCTTCTTTGAGAAATGTTCAAACTTTAGTTCCCATCTATGAATTTTCATGTTGAAGTATTAATACCCATTGTAAAACGTTTAAAAGAAGTTGAAAAATATACTTTACAACCTGAACACCAAATTAGATAAATAAATTCGTATTAAAATTTTAATTTTACAAAGTATGAATAAATGCTAATATGCAGCTGAAAACATTGAAAAAAATGCATTTGAGGAAAAGATAGTTTTTTCATTTATGAACTGTTGTTTATATAGAAACAGTACATGTAAAACTTTTGTCAGAGGTTCTAAAGTACTTTTCTACAAGAAATTAAAATGTAGATCTCGAAATTCACATCTAGATTTCAATATTAAAAAAGAAAGATATAAATGGTGAAATGAAACTACAAACATAAAATTAAATGCATTTATGACAAATGTTTAAACATCTATGAATTTTCATGTTTAAATGTTAAGACCACTTTTAAAAAGTTGAAAGAAGTAGAAAATGTACTTTACAAGCAGAAATCAAAATGTAGATAAAGAAATTCGCCTTTCAATTTCAATCTCAAACAGTATATGTAAATGCTAATATGAAGCTGCAAAACGTTGAAATAAATGTTTTTAGCAAAAGATTAAACATAGTTTTCTCAGCTTTGAAGTACATTGGACATAGTTTAACAGCACATGTAAAAAGTTTGTCCAAGGTTTTAAAAGTACTTGTCTCCAAGAAAGCACAATTTAGAAGGTGCACACATTGCAATAAATGCATTTTAGGAAAAGATTAAATATAGTTTTCTCATCTATGTACTACTTTGTTAATATATTAACAGTACATGTAAAACGTTTGTCAGAGGTGGTAAAAAACTTTTCTACAAGCAAATAAAATGGAGATCTGGAAATTAACGACCACATTTCAATTTTGAAAAGAATTGGTAAAAAGAAGTTACAAAATAAAAATAAATGCTTTTTAAACAAATGTTTAATCAGGCTCTCACATCTATGAAACAGCACATGTAAAAAGATTCTCAGAGGTTTTAAAAGTACTTTTCTACAAGAAAATAAAATGTAGATCTGTAAATTCTCTTCTACATTTCAATTTTAAAAAAGAATAACATAAGTTTTAAAATGAAACTACAAGCATTAAAATACATGCTTCTTTGAGAAATGTTTAAACTTTATTTCCCATCTATTAATTTTCATGTTTTATTATTAATAGCCATTGTAAGACGATTAAAAGAAGTTGAAAAACATTCTTTACAAACTGAAACCCAAATTAGATAAAGAAATTCGTTCTTAAATTTCCATTTTAAATAGTATGAATAAATGCTAATATGAAGATGCAAAACGTTGAAATAAATGTTTTTATCAAAAGATTAAACATAGTTTTCTCAGCTTTGAAGTACATTGTACATAGTTTAACAGCACATGTAAAAAGTTTGTCCAAGGTTTTAAAAGTACATGTCTCCAAGAAAGCACAACTTAGATCTGTAAATTCACTTCTACACTTTCAATTTTTAAAAGATTCATATAAATGTTAAAATGAAACTACAAACATTAAAATACATGCTTTTATGAGAAATATTTAAGCTTGGTTTCACATCTATGAATTTTCATTTTAAATATTAATAACCTTTGTAAAACTTTCAACAAAGTTTACAAATGTAGTTTACAACCAGAAAAGAAAATGTAGATAAAGAAATACGCGTTTAGATTTCATTTTCAAAAAGTATAAATAAATACCAAAATGAAGGTCTACACATTGCAATAAATGCATTTTAGGAAAAGATTAAATATAGTTTTCTCATCTATGTACTACTTTGTTAATATATTAACAGTACATGTAAAACGTTTGTCAGAGGTGGTAAAGCACTTTTCTTCAAGCAAATAAAATGGAGATCTGGAAATTCACGTCCACATTTCAATTTTGAAAATAATTGGTAAAAAGAAATTACAAACATAAAAATAAATGCATTTTATAAAAATGTTTAAACATGCTTTCAGATCTATGAAACAGCAGATTTAAAAAGTTTGTCAGAGGTTTTAAAAGTACTTTTGTACAAGAAAATTAAATGAAGATCCATAAATTCACTTCTACATTTCAATTTTAAAAAAGAATAACATAAAAGTTAAAATGAAACAACAAACATTAAAATACAGGCTTCTTTGAGAAATGTTCAAACTTTAGTTCCCATCTATGAATTTTCATGTTGAAGTATTAATACCCATTGTAAAACGTTTAAAAGAAGTTGAAAAATATACTTTACAACCTGAACACCAAATTAGATAAATAAATTCGTATTAAAATTTTAATTTTACAAAGTATGAATAAATGCTAATATGCAGCTGAAAACATTGAAAAAAATGCATTTGAGGAAAAGATAGTTTTTTTCATTTATGAACTAAGTAGTTTATATAGAAACAGTACATGTAAAACTTTTGTCAGAGGTTCTAAAGTACTTTTCTACAAGAAATTAAAATGTAGATCTCGAAATTCACATCTAGATTTCAATATTAAAAAAGAAAGATATAAATGGTGAAATGAAACTACAAACATAAAATTAAATGCATTTATGACAAATGTTTAAACATCTATGAATTTTCATGTTTAAATGTTAAGACCACTTTTAAAAAGTTGAAAGAAGTAGAAAATGTACTTTACAAGCAGAAATCAAAATGTAGATAAAGAAATTCGCCTTTCAATTTCAATCTCAAACAGTATATGTAAATGCTAATATGAAGCTGCAAAACGTTGAAATAAATGTTTTTAGCAAAAGATTAAACATAGTTTTCTCAGCTTTGAAGTATATTGTACATAGTTTAACAGCACATGTAAAAAGTTTGTCCAAGGTTTTAAAGTACTTGTCTCCAAGAAAGCACAATTTAGAAGGTCCACACATTGCAATAAATGCATTTTAGGAAAAGATTAAATATAGTTTTCTCATCTATGTACTACTTTGTTAATATATTAACAGTACATGTAAAACGTTTGTCAGAGGTGGTAAAAAACTTTTCTACAAGCAAATAAAATGGAGATCTGGAAATTAACGACCACATTTCAATTTTGAAAAGAATTGGTAAAAAGAAGTTACAAAATAAAAATAAATGCTTTTTAAACAAATGTTTAATCAGGCTCTCACATCTATGAAACAGCACATGTAAAAAGATTGTCAGAGGTTTTAAAAGTACTTTTCTACAAGAAAATAAAATGTAGATCTGTAAATTCTCTTCTACATTTCAATTTTAAAAAAGAATAACATAAGTGTTAAAATGAAACTACAAGCATTAAAATACATGCTTCTTTGAGAAATGTTTAAACTTTATTTCACATCTATTAATTTTCATGTTTTATTATTAATAGCCATTGTAAGACGATTAAAAGAAGTTGAAAAACATTCTTTACAAACTGAAACCCAAATTAGATAAAGAAATTCGTTCTTAAATTTCCATTTTAAATAGTATGAATAAATGCTAATATGAAGATGCAAAACGTTGAAATAAATGTTTTTATCAAAAGATTAAACATAGTTTTCTCAGCTTTGAAGTACATTGTACATAGTTTAACAGCACATGTAAAAAGTTTGTCCAAGGTTTTAAAAGTACATGTCTCCAAGAAAGCACAACTTAGATCTGTAAATTCACTTCTACACTTTCAATTTTTAAAAGATTCATATAAATGTTAAAATGAAACGACAAACATTAAAATACATGCTTTTATGAGAAATATTTAAGCTTGGTTTTACATCTATGAATTTTCATTTTAAATATTAATAACCATTGTAAAACTTTCAACAATGTTTAAAAATATAGTTTACAACCAGAAAAGAAAATGTAGATAAAGAAATACGCGTTTAGATTTCATTTTCAAAAAGTATAAATAAATACCAAAATGAAGGTCTACACATTGCAATAAATGCATTTTAGGAAAAGATTAAATATAGTTTTCTCATCTATGTACTACTTTGTTAATATATTAACAGTCCATGTTAAACGTTTGTCAGAGGTGGTTAAGCACTTTTCTTCAAGCAAATAAAATGGAGATCTGGAAATTCACGTCCACATTTCAATTTTGAAAAGATTTGGAAAAAGAAATTACAAACATAAAAATAAATGCTTTTTATAAAAATGTTTAAACATGCTTTCAGATCTATGAAACAGCACATGTAAAAAGTTTGTCAGAGGTTTTAAAAGTACTTTTGTACAAGAAAATTAAATGAAGATCCATAAATTCACTTCTACATTTCAATTTTAAAAAAGAATAACATAAAAGTTAAAATGAAACAACAAACATTAAAATACAGGCTTCTTTGAGAAATGTTCAAACTTTAGTTCCCATCTATGAATTTTCATGTTGAAGTATTAATACCCATTGTAAAACGTTTAAAAGAAGTTGAAAAATATACTTTACAACCTGAACACCAAATTAGATAAATAAATTCGTATTAAAATTTTAATTTTACAAAGTATGAATAAATGCTAATATGCAGCTGAAAACATTGAAAAAAATGCATTTGAGGAAAAGATAGTTTTTTTCATTTATGAACTAAGTTGTTTATATAGAAACAGTACATGTAAAACTTTTGTCAGAGGTTCTAAAGTACTTTTCTACAAGAAATTAAAATGTAGATCTCGAAATTCACATCTAGATTTCAATATTAAAAAAGAAAGATATAAATGGTGAAATGAAACTACAAACATAAAATTAAATGCATTTATGACAAATGTTTAAACATCTATGAATTTTCATGTTTAAATGTTAAGACCACTTTTAAAAAGTTGAAAGAAGTAGAAAATGTACTTTACAAGCAGAAATCAAAATGTAGATAAAGAAATTCGCCTTTCAATTTCAATCTCAAACAGTATATGTAAATGCTAATATGAAGCTGCAAAACGTTGAAATAAATGTTTTTAGCAAAAGATTAAACATAGTTTTCTCAGCTTTGAAGTATATTGTACATAGTTTAACAGCACATGTAAAAAGTTTGTCCAAGGTTTTAAAGTACTTGTCTCCAAGAAAGCACAATTTAGAAGGTCCACACATTGCAATAAATGCATTTTAGGAAAAGATTAAATATAGTTTTCTCATCTATGTACTACTTTGTTAATATATTAACAGTACATGTAAAACGTTTGTCAGAGGTGGTAAAAAACTTTTCTACAAGCAAATAAAATGGAGATCTGGAAATTAACGACCACATTTCAATTTTGAAAAGAATTGGTAAAAAGAAGTTACAAAATAAAAATAAATGCTTTTTAAACAAATGTTTAATCAGGCTCTCACATCTATGAAACAGCACATGTAAAAAGATTGTCAGAGGTTTTAAAAGTACTTTTCTACAAGAAAATAAAATGTAGATCTGTAAATTCTCTTCTACATTTCAATTTTAAAAAAGAATAACATAAGTGTTAAAATGAAACTACAAGCATTAAAATACATGCTTCTTTGAGAAATGTTTAAACTTTATTTCCCATCTATTAATTTTCATGTTTTATTATTAATAGCCATTGTAAGACGATTAAAAGAAGTTGAAAAACATTCTTTACAAACTGAAACCCAAATTAGATAAAGAAATTCGTTCTTAAATTTCCATTTTAAATAGTATGAATAAATGCTAATATGAAGATGCAAAACGTTGAAATAAATGTTTTTATCAAAAGATTAAACATAGTTTTCTCAGCTTTGAAGTACATTGTACATAGTTTAACAGCACATGTAAAAAGTTTGTCCAAGGTTTTAAAAGTACATGTCTCCAAGAAAGCACAACTTAGATCTGTAAATTCACTTCTACACTTTCAATTTTTAAAAGATTCATATAAATGTTAAAATGAAACGACAAACATTAAAATACATGCTTTTATGAGAAATATTTAAGCTTGGTTTCACATCTATGAATTTTCATTTTAAATATTAATAACCTTTGTAAAACTTTCAACAAAGTTTAAAAATGTAGTTTACAACCAGAAAAGAAAATGTAGATAAAGAAATACGCGTTTAGATTTCATTTTCAAAAAGTATAAATAAATACCAAAATGAAGGTCTACACATTGCAATAAATGCATTTTAGGAAAAGATTAAATATAGTTTTCTCATCTATGTACTACTTTGTTAATATATTAACAGTACATGTAAAACGTTTGTCAGAGGTGGTAAAGCACTTTTCTTCAAGCAAATAAAATGGAGATCTGGAAATTCACGTCCACATTTCAATTTTGAAAATAATTGGTAAAAAGAAATTACAAACATAAAAATAAATGCATTTTATAAAAATGTTTAAACATGCTTTCAGATCTATGAAACAGCAGATTTAAAAAGTTTGTCAGAGGTTTTAAAAGTACTTTTGTACAAGAAAATTAAATGAAGATCCATAAATTCACTTCTACATTTCAATTTTAAAAAAGAATAACATAAAAGTTAAAATGAAACAACAAACATTAAAATACAGGCTTCTTTGAGAAATGTTCAAACTTTAGTTCCCATCTATGAATTTTCATGTTGAAGTATTAATACCCATTGTAAAACGTTTAAAAGAAGTTGAAAAATATACTTTACAACCTGAACACCAAATTAGATAAATAAATTCGTATTAAAATTTTAATTTTACAAAGTATGAATAAATGCTAATATGCAGCTGAAAACATTGAAAAAAATGCATTTGAGGAAAAGATAGTTTTTTCATTTATGAACTGTTGTTTATATAGAAACAGTACATGTAAAACTTTTGTCAGAGGTTCTAAAGTACTTTTCTACAAGAAATTAAAATGTAGATCTCGAAATTCACATCTAGATTTCAATATTAAAAAAGAAAGATATAAATGGTGAAATGAAACTACAAACATAAAATTAAATGCATTTATGACAAATGTTTAAACATCTATGAATTTTCATGTTTAAATGTTAAGACCACTTTTAAAAAGTTGAAAGAAGTAGAAAATGTACTTTACAAGCAGAAATCAAAATGTAGATAAAGAAATTCGCCTTTCAATTTCAATCTCAAACAGTATATGTAAATGCTAATATGAAGCTGCAAAACGTTGAAATAAATGTTTTTAGCAAAAGATTAAACATAGTTTTCTCAGCTTTGAAGTATATTGTACATAGTTTAACAGCACATGTAAAAAGTTTGTCCAAGGTTTTAAAGTACTTGTCTCCAAGAAAGCACAATTTAGAAGGTCCACACATTGCAATAAATGCATTTTAGGAAAAGATTAAATATAGTTTTCTCATCTATGTACTACTTTGTTAATATATTAACAGTACATGTAAAACGTTTGTCAGAGGTGGTAAAAAACTTTTCTACAAGCAAATAAAATGGAGATCTGGAAATTAACGACCACATTTCAATTTTGAAAAGAATTGGTAAAAAGAAGTTACAAAATAAAAATAAATGCTTTTTAAACAAATGTTTAATCAGGCTCTCACATCTATGAAACAGCACATGTAAAAAGATTGTCAGAGGTTTTAAAAGTACTTTTCTACAAGAAAATAAAATGTAGATCTGTAAATTCTCTTCTACATTTCAATTTTAAAAAAGAATAACATAAGTGTTAAAATGAAACTACAAGCATTAAAATACATGCTTCTTTGAGAAATGTTTAAACTTTATTTCCCATCTATTAATTTTCATGTTTTATTATTAATAGCCATTGTAAGACGATTAAAAGAAGTTGAAAAACATTCTTTACAAACTGAAACCCAAATTAGATAAAGAAATTAGTTTTTAAATTTCAATTTTAAATAGTATGAATAAATGCTAATATGAAGCTGAAAACATTGAAATAAATGCATTTTAGGAAAAGATTAAACATAGTTTTCTCATCTATGTACTTCTTTGTTAATATATTAACAGCACATGTCAAAAGGTTGTCAAAGGTTTTAAAAGTACTTGTCTCCAAGATAGCACAATGAGGATCTGTAAATTCTCTTCTATATTTTCAATTTTTAAAAGATTCATATAAATGTCAAAATGAAACTACAAACATTAAAATACATGCTTTTATGAGAAATATTTAAGCTTGGTTTTACATCTATGAATTTTCATTTTAAATATTAATAACCATTGTAAAACTTTCAACAATGTTTAAAAATATAGTTTACAACCAGAAAAGAAAATGTAGATAAAGAAATACGCGTTTAGATTTCATTTTCAAAAAGTATAAATAAATACCAAAATGAAGGTCTACACATTGCAATAAATGCATTTTAGGAAAAGATTAAATATAGTTTTCTCATCTATGTACTACTTTGTTAATATATTAACAGTCCATGTTAAACGTTTGTCAGAGGTGGTTAAGCACTTTTCTTCAAGCAAATAAAATGGAGATCTGGAAATTCACGTCCACATTTCAATTTTGAAAAGATTTGGAAAAAGAAATTACAAACATAAAAATAAATGCTTTTTATAAAAATGTTTAAACATGCTTTCAGATCTATGAAACAGCACATGTAAAAAGTTTGTCAGAGGTTTTAAAAGTACTTTTGTACAAGAAAATTAAATGAAGATCCATAAATTCACTTCTACATTTCAATTTTAAAAAAGAATAACATAAAAGTTAAAATGAAACAACAAACATTAAAATACAGGCTTCTTTGAGAAATGTTCAAACTTTAGTTCCCATCTATGAATTTTCATGTTGAAGTATTAATACCCATTGTAAAACGTTTAAAAGAAGTTGAAAAATATACTTTACAACCTGAACACCAAATTAGATAAATAAATTCGTATTAAAATTTTAATTTTACAAAGTATGAATAAATGCTAATATGCAGCTGAAAACATTGAAAAAAATGCATTTGAGGAAAAGATAGTTTTTTCATTTATGAACTGTTGTTTATATAGAAACAGTACATGTAAAACTTTTGTCAGAGGTTCTAAAGTACTTTTCTACAAGAAATTAAAATGTAGATCTCGAAATTCACATCTAGATTTCAATATTAAAAAAGAAAGATATAAATGGTGAAATGAAACTACAAACATAAAATTAAATGCATTTATGACAAATGTTTAAACATCTATGAATTTTCATGTTTAAATGTTAAGACCACTTTTAAAAAGTTGAAAGAAGTAGAAAATGTACTTTACAAGCAGAAATCAAAATGTAGATAAAGAAATTCGCCTTTCAATTTCAATCTCAAACAGTATATGTAAATGCTAATATGAAGCTGCAAAACGTTGAAATAAATGTTTTTAGCAAAAGATTAAACATAGTTTTCTCAGCTTTGAAGTACATTGGACATAGTTTAACAGCACATGTAAAAAGTTTGTCCAAGGTTTTAAAAGTACTTGTCTCCAAGAAAGCACAATTTAGAAGGTCCACACATTGCAATAAATGCATTTTAGGAAAAGATTAAATATAGTTTTCTCATCTATGTACTACTTTGTTAATATATTAACAGTACATGTAAAACGTTTGTCAGAGGTGGTAAAAAACTTTTCTACAAGCAAATAAAATGGAGATCTGGAAATTAACGACCACATTTCAATTTTGAAAAGAATTGGTAAAAAGAAGTTACAAAATAAAAATAAATGCTTTTTAAACAAATGTTTAATCAGGCTCTCACATCTATGAAACAGCACATGTAAAAAGATTCTCAGAGGTTTTAAAAGTACTTTTCTACAAGAAAATAAAATGTAGATCTGTAAATTCTCTTCTACATTTCAATTTTAAAAAAGAATAACATAAGTTTTAAAATGAAACTACAAGCATTAAAATACATGCTTCTTTGAGAAATGTTTAAACTTTATTTCACATCTATTAATTTTCATGCTTTATTATTAATAGCCATTGTAAGACGATTAAAAGAAGTTGAAAAACATTCTTTACAAACTGAAACCCAAATTAGATAAAGAAATTCGTTCTTAAATTTCCATTTTAAATAGTATGAATAAATGCTAATATGAAGATGCAAAACGTTGAAATAAATGTTTTTATCAAAAGATTAAACATAGTTTTCTCAGCTTTGAAGTACATTGTACATAGTTTAACAGCACATGTAAAAAGTTTGTCCAAGGTTTTAAAAGTACATGTCTCCAAGAAAGCACAACTTAGATCTGTAAATTCACTTCTACACTTTCAATTTTTAAAAGATTCATATAAATGTTAAAATGAAACTACAAACATTAAAATACATGCTTTTATGAGAAATATTTAAGCTTGGTTTCACATCTATGAATTTTCATTTTAAATATTAATAACCTTTGTAAAACTTTCAACAAAGTTTACAAATGTAGTTTACAACCAGAAAAGAAAATGTAGATAAAGAAATACGCGTTTAGATTTCATTTTCAAAAAGTATAAATAAATACCAAAATGAAGGTCTACACATTGCAATAAATGCATTTTAGGAAAAGATTAAATATAGTTTTCTCATCTATGTACTACTTTGTTAATATATTAACAGTACATGTAAAACGTTTGTCAGAGGTGGTAAAGCACTTTTCTTCAAGCAAATAAAATGGAGATCTGGAAATTCACGTCCACATTTCAATTTTGAAAATAATTGGTAAAAAGAAATTACAAACATAAAAATAAATGCATTTTATAAAAATGTTTAAACATGCTTTCAGATCTATGAAACAGCAGATTTAAAAAGTTTGTCAGAGGTTTTAAAAGTACTTTTGTACAAGAAAATTAAATGAAGATCCATAAATTCACTTCTACATTTCAATTTTAAAAAAGAATAACATAAATGTTAAAATGAAACAACAAACATTAAAATACAGGCTTCTTTGAGAAATGTTCAAACTTTAGTTCCCATCTATGAATTTTCATGTTGAAGTATTAATACCCATTGTAAAACGTTTAAAAGAAGTTGAAAAATATACTTTACAACCTGAACACCAAATTAGATAAATAAATTCGTATTAAAATTTTAATTTTACAAAGTATGAATAAATGCTAATATGCAGCTGAAAACATTGAAAAAAATGCATTTGAGGAAAAGATAGTTTTTTTCATTTATGAACTAAGTAGTTTATATAGAAACAGTACAAGTAAAACTTTTGTCAGAGGTTCTAAAGTACTTTTCTACAAGAAATTAAAATGTAGATCTCGAAATTCACATCTAGATTTCAATATTAAAAAAGAAAGATATAAATGGTGAAATGAAACTACAAACATAAAATTAAATGCATTTATGACAAATGTTTAAACATCTATGAATTTTCATGTTTAAATGTTAAGACCACTTTTAAAAAGTTGAAAGAAGTAGAAAATGTACTTTACAAGCAGAAATCAAAATGTAGATAAAGAAATTCGCCTTTCAATTTCAATCTCAAACAGTATATGTAAATGCTAATATGAAGCTGCAAAACGTTGAAATAAATGTTTTTAGCAAAAGATTAAACATAGTTTTCTCAGCTTTGAAGTATATTGTACATAGTTTAACAGCACATGTAAAAAGTTTGTCCAAGGTTTTAAAGTACTTGTCTCCAAGAAAACACAATTTAGAAGGTCCACACATTGCAATAAATGCATTTTAGGAAAAGATTAAATATAGTTTTCTCATCTATGTACTACTTTGTTAATATATTAACAGTACATGTAAAACGTTTGTCAGAGGTGGTAAAAAACTTTTCTACAAGCAAATAAAATGGAGATCTGGAAATTAACGACCACATTTCAATTTTGAAAAGAATTGGTAAAAAGAAGTTACAAAATAAAAATAAATGCTTTTTAAACAAATGTTTAATCAGGCTCTCACATCTATGAAACAGCACATGTAAAAAGATTGTCAGAGGTTTTAAAAGTACTTTTCTACAAGAAAATAAAATGTAGATCTGTAAATTCTCTTCTACATTTCAATTTTAAAAAAGAATAACATAAGTGTTAAAATGAAACTACAAGCATTAAAATACATGCTTCTTTGAGAAATGTTTAAACTTTATTTCCCATCTATTAATTTTCATGTTTTATTATTAATAGCCATTGTAAGACGATTAAAAGAAGTTGAAAAACATTCTTTACAAACTGAAACCCAAATTAGATAAAGAAATTCGTTCTTAAATTTCCATTTTAAATAGTATGAATAAATGCTAATATGAAGATGCAAAACGTTGAAATAAATGTTTTTATCAAAAGATTAAACATAGTTTTCTCAGCTTTGAAGTACATTGTACATAGTTTAACAGCACATGTAAAAAGTTTGTCCAAGGTTTTAAAAGTACATGTCTCCAAGAAAGCACAACTTAGATCTGTAAATTCACTTCTACACTTTCAATTTTTAAAAGATTCATATAAATGTTAAAATGAAACTACAAACATTAAAATACATGCTTTTATGAGAAATATTTAAGCTTGGTTTCACATCTATGAATTTTCATTTTAAATATTAATAACCTTTGTAAAACTTTCAACAAAGTTTACAAATGTAGTTTACAACCAGAAAAGAAAATGTAGATAAAGAAATACGCGTTTAGATTTCATTTTCAAAAAGTATAAATAAATACCAAAATGAAGGTCTACACATTGCAATAAATGCATTTTAGGAAAAGATTAAATATAGTTTTCTCATCTATGTACTACTTTGTTAATATATTAACAGTACATGTAAAACGTTTGTCAGAGGTGGTAAAGCACTTTTCTTCAAGCAAATAAAATGGAGATCTGGAAATTCACGTCCACATTTCAATTTTGAAAATAATTGGTAAAAAGAAATTACAAACATAAAAATAAATGCATTTTATAAAAATGTTTAAACATGCTTTCAGATCTATGAAACAGCAGATTTAAAAAGTTTGTCAGAGGTTTTAAAAGTACTTTTGTACAAGAAAATTAAATGAAGATCCATAAATTCACTTCTACATTTCAATTTTAAAAAAGAATAACATAAAAGTTAAAATGAAACAACAAACATTAAAATACAGGCTTCTTTGAGAAATGTTCAAACTTTAGTTCCCATCTATGAATTTTCATGTTGAAGTATTAATACCCATTGTAAAACGTTTAAAAGAAGTTGAAAAATATACTTTACAACCTGAACACCAAATTAGATAAATAAATTCGTATTAAAATTTTAATTTTACAAAGTATGAATAAATGCTAATATGCAGCTGAAAACATTGAAAAAAATGCATTTGAGGAAAAGATAGTTTTTTTCATTTATGAACTAAGTTGTTTATATAGAAACAGTACATGTAAAACTTTTGTCAGAGGTTCTAAAGTACTTTTCTACAAGAAATTAAAATGTAGATCTCGAAATTCACATCTAGATTTCAATATTAAAAAAGAAAGATATAAATGGTGAAATGAAACTACAAACATAAAATTAAATGCATTTATGACAAATGTTTAAACATCTATGAATTTTCATGTTTAAATGTTAAGACCACTTTTAAAAAGTTGAAAGAAGTAGAAAATGTACTTTACAAGCAGAAATCAAAATGTAGATAAAGAAATTCGCCTTTCAATTTCAATCTCAAACAGTATATGTAAATGCTAATATGAAGCTGCAAAACGTTGAAATAAATGTTTTTAGCAAAAGATTAAACATAGTTTTCTCAGCTTTGAAGTATATTGTACATAGTTTAACAGCACATGTAAAAAGTTTGTCCAAGGTTTTAAAGTACTTGTCTCCAAGAAAGCACAATTTAGAAGGTCCACACATTGCAATAAATGCATTTTAGGAAAAGATTAAATATAGTTTTCTCATCTATGTACTACTTTGTTAATATATTAACAGTACATGTAAAACGTTTGTCAGAGGTGGTAAAAAACTTTTCTACAAGCAAATAAAATGGAGATCTGGAAATTAACGACCACATTTCAATTTTGAAAAGAATTGGTAAAAAGAAGTTACAAAATAAAAATAAATGCTTTTTAAACAAATGTTTAATCAGGCTCTCACATCTATGAAACAGCACATGTAAAAAGATTGTCAGAGGTTTTAAAAGTACTTTTCTACAAGAAAATAAAATGTAGATCTGTAAATTCTCTTCTACATTTCAATTTTAAAAAAGAATAACATAAGTGTTAAAATGAAACTACAAGCATTAAAATACATGCTTCTTTGAGAAATGTTTAAACTTTATTTCCCATCTATTAATTTTCATGTTTTATTATTAATAGCCATTGTAAGACGATTAAAAGAAGTTGAAAAACATTCTTTACAAACTGAAACCCAAATTAGATAAAGAAATTAGTTTTTAAATTTCAATTTTAAATAGTATGAATAAATGCTAATATGAAGCTGAAAACATTGAAATAAATGCATTTTAGGAAAAGATTAAACATAGTTTTCTCATCTATGTACTTCTTTGTTAATATATTAACAGCACATGTCAAAAGGTTGTCAAAGGTTTTAAAAGTACTTGTCTCCAAGATAGCACAATGAGGATCTGTAAATTCTCTTCTATATTTTCAATTTTTAAAAGATTCATATAAATGTCAAAATGAAACTACAAACATTAAAATACATGCTTTTATGAGAAATATTTAAGCTTGGTTTTACATCTATGAATTTTCATTTTAAATATTAATAACCATTGTAAAACTTTCAACAATGTTTAAAAATATAGTTTACAACCAGAAAAGAAAATGTAGATAAAGAAATACGCGTTTAGATTTCATTTTCAAAAAGTATAAATAAATACCAAAATGAAGGTCTACACATTGCAATAAATGCATTTTAGGAAAAGATTAAATATAGTTTTCTCATCTATGTACTACTTTGTTAATATATTAACAGTCCATGTTAAACGTTTGTCAGAGGTGGTTAAGCACTTTTCTTCAAACAAATAAAATGGAGATCTGGAAATTCACGTCCACATTTCAATTTTGAAAATAATTGGTAAAAAGAAATTACAAACATAAAAATAAATGCTTTTTATAAAAATGTTTAAACATGCTTTCAGATCTATGAAACAGCACATGTAAAAAGTTTGTCAGAGGTTTTAAAAGTACTTTTGTACAAGAAAATTAAATGAAGATCCATAAATTCACTTCTACATTTCAATTTTAAAAAAGAATAACATAAAAGTTAAAATGAAACAACAAACATTAAAATACAGGCTTCTTTGAGAAATGTTCAAACTTTAGTTCCCATCTATGAATTTTCATGTTGAAGTATTAATACCCATTGTAAAACGTTTAAAAGAAGTTGAAAAATATACTTTACAACCTGAACACCAAATTAGATAAATAAATTCGTATTAAAATTTTAATTTTACAAAGTATGAATAAATGCTAATATGCAGCTGAAAACATTGAAAAAAATGCATTTGAGGAAAAGATAGTTTTTTTCATTTATGAACTAAGTTGTTTATATAGAAACAGTACATGTAAAACTTTTGTCAGAGGTTCTAAAGTACTTTTCTACAAGAAATTAAAATGTAGATCTCGAAATTCACATCTAGATTTCAATATTAAAAAAGAAAGATATAAATGGTGAAATGAAACTACAAACATAAAATTAAATGCATTTATGACAAATGTTTAAACATCTATGAATTTTCATGTTTAAATGTTAAGACCACTTTTAAAAAGTTGAAAGAAGTAGAAAATGTACTTTACAAGCAGAAATCAAAATGTAGATAAAGAAATTCGCCTTTCAATTTCAATCTCAAACAGTATATGTAAATGCTAATATGAAGCTGCAAAACGTTGAAATAAATGTTTTTAGCAAAAGATTAAACATAGTTTTCTCAGCTTTGAAGTATATTGTACATAGTTTAACAGCACATGTAAAAAGTTTGTCCAAGGTTTTAAAGTACTTGTCTCCAAGAAAGCACAATTTAGAAGGTCCACACATTGCAATAAATGCATTTTAGGAAAAGATTAAATATAGTTTTCTCATCTATGTACTACTTTGTTAATATATTAACAGTACATGTAAAACGTTTGTCAGAGGTGGTAAAAAACTTTTCTACAAGCAAATAAAATGGAGATCTGGAAATTAACGACCACATTTCAATTTTGAAAAGAATTGGTAAAAAGAAGTTACAAAATAAAAATAAATGCTTTTTAAACAAATGTTTAATCAGGCTCTCACATCTATGAAACAGCACATGTAAAAAGATTGTCAGAGGTTTTAAAAGTACTTTTCTACAAGAAAATAAAATGTAGATCTGTAAATTCTCTTCTACATTTCAATTTTAAAAAAGAATAACATAAGTGTTAAAATGAAACTACAAGCATTAAAATACATGCTTCTTTGAGAAATGTTTAAACTTTATTTCCCATCTATTAATTTTCATGTTTTATTATTAATAGCCATTGTAAGACGATTAAAAGAAGTTGAAAAACATTCTTTACAAACTGAAACCCAAATTAGATAAAGAAATTCGTTCTTAAATTTCCATTTTAAATAGTATGAATAAATGCTAATATGAAGATGCAAAACGTTGAAATAAATGTTTTTATCAAAAGATTAAACATAGTTTTCTCAGCTTTGAAGTACATTGTACATAGTTTAACAGCACATGTAAAAAGTTTGTCCAAGGTTTTAAAAGTACATGTCTCCAAGAAAGCACAACTTAGATCTGTAAATTCACTTCTACACTTTCAATTTTTAAAAGATTCATATAAATGTTAAAATGAAACTACAAACATTAAAATACATGCTTTTATGAGAAATATTTAAGCTTGGTTTCACATCTATGAATTTTCATTTTAAATATTAATAACCTTTGTAAAACTTTCAACAAAGTTTACAAATGTAGTTTACAACCAGAAAAGAAAATGTAGATAAAGAAATACGCGTTTAGATTTCATTTTCAAAAAGTATAAATAAATACCAAAATGAAGGTCTACACATTGCAATAAATGCATTTTAGGAAAAGATTAAATATAGTTTTCTCATCTATGTACTACTTTGTTAATATATTAACAGTACATGTAAAACGTTTGTCAGAGGTGGTAAAGCACTTTTCTTCAAGCAAATAAAATGGAGATCTGGAAATTCACGTCCACATTTCAATTTTGAAAATAATTGGTAAAAAGAAATTACAAACATAAAAATAAATGCATTTTATAAAAATGTTTAAACATGCTTTCAGATCTATGAAACAGCAGATTTAAAAAGTTTGTCAGAGGTTTTAAAAGTACTTTTGTACAAGAAAATTAAATGAAGATCCATAAATTCACTTCTACATTTCAATTTTAAAAAAGAATAACATAAAAGTTAAAATGAAACAACAAACATTAAAATACAGGCTTCTTTGAGAAATGTTCAAACTTTAGTTCCCATCTATGAATTTTCATGTTGAAGTATTAATACCCATTGTAAAACGTTTAAAAGAAGTTGAAAAATATACTTTACAACCTGAACACCAAATTAGATAAATAAATTCGTATTAAAATTTTAATTTTACAAAGTATGAATAAATGCTAATATGCAGCTGAAAACATTGAAAAAAATGCATTTGAGGAAAAGATAGTTTTTTCATTTATGAACTGTTGTTTATATAGAAACAGTACATGTAAAACTTTTGTCAGAGGTTCTAAAGTACTTTTCTACAAGAAATTAAAATGTAGATCTCGAAATTCACATCTAGATTTCAATATTAAAAAAGAAAGATATAAATGGTGAAATGAAACTACAAACATAAAATTAAATGCATTTATGACAAATGTTTAAACATCTATGAATTTTCATGTTTAAATGTTAAGACCACTTTTAAAAAGTTGAAAGAAGTAGAAAATGTACTTTACAAGCAGAAATCAAAATGTAGATAAAGAAATTCGCCTTTCAATTTCAATCTCAAACAGTATATGTAAATGCTAATATGAAGCTGCAAAACGTTGAAATAAATGTTTTTAGCAAAAGATTAAACATAGTTTTCTCAGCTTTGAAGTATATTGTACATAGTTTAACAGCACATGTAAAAAGTTTGTCCAAGGTTTTAAAGTACTTGTCTCCAAGAAAGCACAATTTAGAAGGTCCACACATTGCAATAAATGCATTTTAGGAAAAGATTAAATATAGTTTTCTCATCTATGTACTACTTTGTTAATATATTAACAGTACATGTAAAACGTTTGTCAGAGGTGGTAAAAAACTTTTCTACAAGCAAATAAAATGGAGATCTGGAAATTAACGACCACATTTCAATTTTGAAAAGAATTGGTAAAAAGAAGTTACAAAATAAAAATAAATGCTTTTTAAACAAATGTTTAATCAGGCTCTCACATCTATGAAACAGCACATGTAAAAAGATTGTCAGAGGTTTTAAAAGTACTTTTCTACAAGAAAATAAAATGTAGATCTGTAAATTCTCTTCTACATTTCAATTTTAAAAAAGAATAACATAAGTGTTAAAATGAAACTACAAGCATTAAAATACATGCTTCTTTGAGAAATGTTTAAACTTTATTTCCCATCTATTAATTTTCATGTTTTATTATTAATAGCCATTGTAAGACGATTAAAAGAAGTTGAAAAACATTCTTTACAAACTGAAACCCAAATTAGATAAAGAAATTCGTTCTTAAATTTCCATTTTAAATAGTATGAATAAATGCTAATATGAAGATGCAAAACGTTGAAATAAATGTTTTTATCAAAAGATTAAACATAGTTTTCTCAGCTTTGAAGTACATTGTACATAGTTTAACAGCACATGTAAAAAGTTTGTCCAAGGTTTTAAAAGTACATGTCTCCAAGAAAGCACAACTTAGATCTGTAAATTCACTTCTACACTTTCAATTTTTAAAAGATTCATATAAATGTTAAAATGAAACTACAAACATTAAAATACATGCTTTTATGAGAAATATTTAAGCTTGGTTTCACATCTATGAATTTTCATTTTAAATATTAATAACCTTTGTAAAACTTTCAACAAAGTTTACAAATGTAGTTTACAACCAGAAAAGAAAATGTAGATAAAGAAATACGCGTTTAGATTTCATTTTCAAAAAGTATAAATAAATACCAAAATGAAGGTCTACACATTGCAATAAATGCATTTTAGGAAAAGATTAAATATAGTTTTCTCATCTATGTACTACTTTGTTAATATATTAACAGTACATGTAAAACGTTTGTCAGAGGTGGTAAAGCACTTTTCTTCAAGCAAATAAAATGGAGATCTGGAAATTCACGTCCACATTTCAATTTTGAAAATAATTGGTAAAAAGAAATTACAAACATAAAAATAAATGCATTTTATAAAAATGTTTAAACATGCTTTCAGATCTATGAAACAGCAGATTTAAAAAGTTTGTCAGAGGTTTTAAAAGTACTTTTGTACAAGAAAATTAAATGAAGATCCATAAATTCACTTCTACATTTCAATTTTAAAAAAGAATAACATAAAAGTTAAAATGAAACAACAAACATTAAAATACAGGCTTCTTTGAGAAATGTTCAAACTTTAGTTCCCATCTATGAATTTTCATGTTGAAGTATTAATACCCATTGTAAAACGTTTAAAAGAAGTTGAAAAATATACTTTACAACCTGAACACCAAATTAGATAAATAAATTCGTATTAAAATTTTAATTTTACAAAGTATGAATAAATGCTAATATGCAGCTGAAAACATTGAAAAAAATGCATTTGAGGAAAAGATAGTTTTTTCATTTATGAACTGTTGTTTATATAGAAACAGTACATGTAAAACTTTTGTCAGAGGTTCTAAAGTACTTTTCTACAAGAAATTAAAATGTAGATCTCGAAATTCACATCTAGATTTCAATATTAAAAAAGAAAGATATAAATGGTGAAATGAAACTACAAACATAAAATTAAATGCATTTATGACAAATGTTTAAACATCTATGAATTTTCATGTTTAAATGTTAAGACCACTTTTAAAAAGTTGAAAGAAGTAGAAAATGTACTTTACAAGCAGAAATCAAAATGTAGATAAAGAAATTCGCCTTTCAATTTCAATCTCAAACAGTATATGTAAATGCTAATATGAAGCTGCAAAACGTTGAAATAAATGTTTTTAGCAAAAGATTAAACATAGTTTTCTCAGCTTTGAAGTATATTGTACATAGTTTAACAGCACATGTAAAAAGTTTGTCCAAGGTTTTAAAGTACTTGTCTCCAAGAAAGCACAATTTAGAAGGTCCACACATTGCAATAAATGCATTTTAGGAAAAGATTAAATATAGTTTTCTCATCTATGTACTACTTTGTTAATATATTAACAGTACATGTAAAACGTTTGTCAGAGGTGGTAAAAAACTTTTCTACAAGCAAATAAAATGGAGATCTGGAAATTAACGACCACATTTCAATTTTGAAAAGAATTGGTAAAAAGAAGTTACAAAATAAAAATAAATGCTTTTTAAACAAATGTTTAATCAGGCTCTCACATCTATGAAACAGCACATGTAAAAAGATTGTCAGAGGTTTTAAAAGTACTTTTCTACAAGAAAATAAAATGTAGATCTGTAAATTCTCTTCTACATTTCAATTTTAAAAAAGAATAACATAAGTGTTAAAATGAAACTACAAGCATTAAAATACATGCTTCTTTGAGAAATGTTTAAACTTTATTTCCCATCTATTAATTTTCATGTTTTATTATTAATAGCCATTGTAAGACGATTAAAAGAAGTTGAAAAACATTCTTTACAAACTGAAACCCAAATTAGATAAAGAAATTAGTTTTTAAATTTCAATTTTAAATAGTATGAATAAATGCTAATATGAAGCTGAAAACATTGAAATAAATGCATTTTAGGAAAAGATTAAACATAGTTTTCTCATCTATGTACTTCTTTGTTAATATATTAACAGCACATGTCAAAAGGTTGTCAAAGGTTTTAAAAGTACTTGTCTCCAAGATAGCACAATGAGGATCTGTAAATTCTCTTCTATATTTTCAATTTTTAAAAGATTCATATAAATGTCAAAATGAAACTACAAACATTAAAATACATGCTTTTATGAGAAATATTTAAGCTTGGTTTTACATCTATGAATTTTCATTTTAAATATTAATAACCATTGTAAAACTTTCAACAATGTTTAAAAATATAGTTTACAACCAGAAAAGAAAATGTAGATAAAGAAATACGCGTTTAGATTTCATTTTCAAAAAGTATAAATAAATACCAAAATGAATGTCTACACATTGCAATAAATGCATTTTAGGAAAAGATTAAATATAGTTTTCTCATCTATGTACTACTTTGTTAATATATTAACAGTCCATGTTAAACGTTTGTCAGAGGTGGTTAAGCACTTTTCTTCAAGCAAATAAAATGGAGATCTGGAAATTCACGTCCACATTTCAATTTTGAAAAGATTTGGAAAAAGAAATTACAAACATAAAAATAAATGCTTTTTATAAAAATGTTTAAACATGCTTTCAGATCTATGAAACAGCACATGTAAAAAGTTTGTCAGAGGTTTTAAAAGTACTTTTCTACAAGAAAATAAAATGAAGATCCATAAATTCACTTCTACATTTCAATTTTAAAAAAGAATAACATAAAAGTTAAAATGAAACAACAAACATTAAACTACAGGCTTCTTTGAGAAATGTTCAAACTTTAGTTCCCATCTATGAATTTTCATGTTGAAGTATTAATACCCATTGTAAAACGTTTAAAAGAAGTTGAAAAATATACTTTACAACCTGAACACCAAATTAGATAAATAAATTCGTATTAAAATTTTAATTTTACAAAGTATGAATAAATGCTAATATGCAGCTGAAAACATTGAAAAAAATGCATTTGAGGAAAAGATAGTTTTTTTCATTTATGAACTAAGTTGTTTATATAGAAACAGTACATGTAAAACTTTTGTCAGAGGTTCTAAAGTACTTTTCTACAAGAAATTAAAATGTAGATCTCGAAATTCACATCTAGATTTCAATATTAAAAAAGAAAGATATAAATGGTGAAATGAAACTACAAACATAAAATTAAATGCATTTATGACAAATGTTTAAACATCTATGAATTTTCATGTTTAAATGTTAAGACCACTTTTAAAAAGTTGAAAGAAGTAGAAAATGTACTTTACAAGCAGAAATCAAAATGTAGATAAAGAAATTCGCCTTTCAATTTCAATCTCAAACAGTATATGTAAATGCTAATATGAAGCTGCAAAACGTTGAAATAAATGTTTTTAGCAAAAGATTAAACATAGTTTTCTCAGCTTTGAAGTACATTGGACATAGTTTAACAGCACATGTAAAAAGTTTGTCCAAGGTTTTAAAAGTACTTGTCTCCAAGAAAACACAATTTAGAAGGTCCACACATTGCAATAAATGCATTTTAGGAAAAGATTAAATATAGTTTTCTCATCTATGTACTACTTTGTTAATATATTAACAGTACATGTAAAACGTTTGTCAGAGGTGATAAAAAACTTTTCTACAAGCAAATAAAATGGAGATCTGGAAATTAACGACCACATTTCAATTTTGAAAAGAATTGGTAAAAAGAAGTTACAAAATAAAAATAAATGCTTTTTAAACAAATGTTTAATCAGGCTCTCACATCTATGAAACAGCACATGTAAAAAGATTGTCAGAGGTTTTAAAAGTACTTTTCTACAAGAAAATAAAATGTAGATCTGTAAATTCTCTTCTACATTTCAATTTTAAAAAAGAATAACATAAGTTTTAAAATGAAACTACAAGCATTAAAATACATGCTTCTTTGAGAAATGTTTAAACTTTATTTCACATCTATTAATTTTCATGTTTTATTATTAATAGCCATTGTAAGACGATTAAAAGAAGTTGAAAAACATTCTTTACAAACTGAAACCCAAATTAGATAAAGAAATTAGTTTTTAAATTTCAATTTTAAATAGTATGAATAAATGCTAATATGAAGCTGAAAACATTGAAATAAATGCATTTGAGGAAAAGATTAAACATAGTTTTCTCATCTATGTACTTCTTTGTTAATATATTAACAGCACATGTCAAAAGGTTGTCAAAGGTTTTAAAAGTACTTGTCTCCAAGATAGCACAATGTAGATCTGTAAATTCTCTTCTATATTTTCAATTTTTAAAAGATTCATATAAATGTCAAAATGAAACTACAAACATTAAAATACATGCTTTTATGAGAAATATTTAAGCTTGGTTTTACATCTATGAATTTTCATTTTAAATATTAATAACCATTGTAAAACTTTCAACAATGTTTAAAAATATAGTTTACAACCAGAAAAGAAAATGTAGATAAAGAAATACGCGTTTAGATTTCATTTTCAAAAAGTATAAATAAATACCAAAATGAATGTCTACACATTGCAATAAGTGCATTTTAGGAAAAGATTAAATATAGTTTTCTCATCTCTGTACTACTTTGTTAATATATTAACAGTCCATGTTAAACGTTTGTCAGAGGTGGTTAAGCACTTTTCTTCAAGCAAATAAAATGGAGATCTGGAAATTCACGTCCACATTTCAATTTTGAAAAGATTTGGAAAAAGAAATTACAAACATAAAAATAAATGCTTTTTATAAAAATGTTTAAACATGCTTTCAGATCTATGAAACAGCACATGTAAAAAGTTTGTCAGAGGTTTTAAAAGTACTTTTCTACAAGAAAATAAAATGAAGATCCATAAATTCACTTCTACATTTCAATTTTAAAAAAGAATAACATAAAAGTTAAAATGAAACAACAAACATTAAACTACAGGCTTCTTTGAGAAATGTTCAAACTTTAGTTCCCATCTATGAATTTTCATGTTGAAGTATTAATACCCATTGTAAAACGTTTAAAAGAATTTGAAAAATATACTTTACAACCTGAACACCAAATTAGATAAATAAATTCGTATTAAAATTTTAATTTTACAAAGTATGAATAAATGCTAATATGCAGCTGAAAACATTGAAAAAAATGCATTTGAGGAAAAGATAGTTTTTTTCATTTATGAACTGTTGTTTATATAGAAACAGTACATGTAAAACTTTTGTCAGAGGTTCTAAAGTACTTTTCTACAAGAAATTAAAATGTAGATCTCGAAATTCACATCTAGATTTCAATATTAAAAAAGAAAGATATAAATGGTGAAATGAAACTACAAACATAAAATTAAATGCATTTATGACAAATGTTTAAACATCTATGAATTTTCATGTTTAAATGTTAAGACCACTTTTAAAAAGTTGAAAGAAGTAGAAAATGTACTTTACAAGCAGAAATCAAAATGTAGATAAAGAAATTCGCCTTTCAATTTCAATCTCAAACAGTATATGTAAATGCTAATATGAAGCTGCAAAACGTTGAAATAAATGTTTTTAGCAAAAGATTAAACATAGTTTTCTCAGCTTTGAAGTATATTGTACATAGTTTAACAGCACATGTAAAAAGTTTGTCCAAGGTTTTAAAGTACTTGTCTCCAAGAAAGCACAATTTAGAAGGTCCACACATTGCAATAAATGCATTTTAGGAAAAGATTAAATATAGTTTTCTCATCTATGTACTACTTTGTTAATATATTAACAGTACATGTAAAACGTTTGTCAGAGGTGGTAAAAAACTTTTCTACAAGCAAATAAAATGGAGATCTGGAAATTAACGACCACATTTCAATTTTGAAAAGAATTGGTAAAAAGAAGTTACAAAATAAAAATAAATGCTTTTTAAACAAATGTTTAATCAGGCTCTCACATCTATGAAACAGCACATGTAAAAAGATTGTCAGAGGTTTTAAAAGTACTTTTCTACAAGAAAATAAAATGTAGATCTGTAAATTCTCTTCTACATTTCAATTTTAAAAAAGAATAACATAAGTGTTAAAATGAAACTACAAGCATTAAAATACATGCTTCTTTGAGAAATGTTTAAACTTTATTTTCCATCTATTAATTTTCATGTTTTATTATTAATAGCCATTGTAAGACGATTAAAAGAAGTTGAAAAACATTCTTTACAAACTGAAACCCAAATTAGATAAAGAAATTCGTTCTTAAATTTCCATTTTAAATAGTATGAATAAATGCTAATATGAAGATGCAAAACGTTGAAATAAATGTTTTTATCAAAAGATTAAACATAGTTTTCTCAGCTTTGAAGTACATTGTACATAGTTTAACAGCACATGTAAAAAGTTTGTCCAAGGTTTTAAAAGTACATGTCTCCAAGAAAGCACAACTTAGATCTGTAAATTCACTTCTACACTTTCAATTTTTAAAAGATTCATATAAATGTTAAAATGAAACTACAAACATTAAAATACATGCTTTTATGAGAAATATTTAAGCTTGGTTTCACATCTATGAATTTTCATTTTAAATATTAATAACCTTTGTAAAACTTTCAACAAAGTTTACAAATGTAGTTTACAACCAGAAAAGAAAATGTAGATAAAGAAATACGCGTTTAGATTTCATTTTCAAAAAGTATAAATAAATACCAAAATGAAGGTCTACACATTGCAATAAATGCATTTTAGGAAAAGATTAAATATAGTTTTCTCATCTATGTACTACTTTGTTAATATATTAACAGTACATGTAAAACGTTTGTCAGAGGTGGTAAAGCACTTTTCTTCAAGCAAATAAAATGGAGATCTGGAAATTCACGTCCACATTTCAATTTTGAAAATAATTGGTAAAAAGAAATTACAAACATAAAAATAAATGCATTTTATAAAAATGTTTAAACATGCTTTCAGATCTATGAAACAGCAGATTTAAAAAGTTTGTCAGAGGTTTTAAAAGTACTTTTGTACAAGAAAATTAAATGAAGATCCATAAATTCACTTCTACATTTCAATTTTAAAAAAGAATAACATAAAAGTTAAAATGAAACAACAAACATTAAAATACAGGCTTCTTTGAGAAATGTTCAAACTTTAGTTCCCATCTATGAATTTTCATGTTGAAGTATTAATACCCATTGTAAAACGTTTAAAAGAAGTTGAAAAATATACTTTACAACCTGAACACCAAATTAGATAAATAAATTCGTATTAAAATTTTAATTTTACAAAGTATGAATAAATGCTAATATGCAGCTGAAAACATTGAAAAAAATGCATTTGAGGAAAAGATAGTTTTTTCATTTATGAACTGTTGTTTATATAGAAACAGTACATGTAAAACTTTTGTCAGAGGTTCTAAAGTACTTTTCTACAAGAAATTAAAATGTAGATCTCGAAATTCACATCTAGATTTCAATATTAAAAAAGAAAGATATAAATGGTGAAATGAAACTACAAACATAAAATTAAATGCATTTATGACAAATGTTTAAACATCTATGAATTTTCATGTTTAAATGTTAAGACCACTTTTAAAAAGTTGAAAGAAGTAGAAAATGTACTTTACAAGCAGAAATCAAAATGTAGATAAAGAAATTCGCCTTTCAATTTCAATCTCAAACAGTATATGTAAATGCTAATATGAAGCTGCAAAACGTTGAAATAAATGTTTTTAGCAAAAGATTAAACATAGTTTTCTCAGCTTTGAAGTATATTGTACATAGTTTAACAGCACATGTAAAAAGTTTGTCCAAGGTTTTAAAGTACTTGTCTCCAAGAAAGCACAATTTAGAAGGTCCACACATTGCAATAAATGCATTTTAGGAAAAGATTAAATATAGTTTTCTCATCTATGTACTACTTTGTTAATATATTAACAGTACATGTAAAACGTTTGTCAGAGGTGGTAAAAAACTTTTCTACAAGCAAATAAAATGGAGATCTGGAAATTAACGACCACATTTCAATTTTGAAAAGAATTGGTAAAAAGAAGTTACAAAATAAAAATAAATGCTTTTTAAACAAATGTTTAATCAGGCTCTCACATCTATGAAACAGCACATGTAAAAAGATTGTCAGAGGTTTTAAAAGTACTTTTCTACAAGAAAATAAAATGTAGATCTGTAAATTCTCTTCTACATTTCAATTTTAAAAAAGAATAACATAAGTGTTAAAATGAAACTACAAGCATTAAAATACATGCTTCTTTGAGAAATGTTTAAACTTTATTTCCCATCTATTAATTTTCATGTTTTATTATTAATAGCCATTGTAAGACGATTAAAAGAAGTTGAAAAACATTCTTTACAAACTGAAACCCAAATTAGATAAAGAAATTCGTTCTTAAATTTCCATTTTAAATAGTATGAATAAATGCTAATATGAAGATGCAAAACGTTGAAATAAATGTTTTTATCAAAAGATTAAACATAGTTTTCTCAGCTTTGAAGTACATTGTACATAGTTTAACAGCACATGTAAAAAGTTTGTCCAAGGTTTTAAAAGTACATGTCTCCAAGAAAGCACAACTTAGATCTGTAAATTCACTTCTACACTTTCAATTTTTAAAAGATTCATATAAATGTTAAAATGAAACTACAAACATTAAAATACATGCTTTTATGAGAAATATTTAAGCTTGGTTTCACATCTATGAATTTTCATTTTAAATATTAATAACCTTTGTAAAACTTTCAACAAAGTTTACAAATGTAGTTTACAACCAGAAAAGAAAATGTAGATAAAGAAATACGCGTTTAGATTTCATTTTCAAAAAGTATAAATAAATACCAAAATGAAGGTCTACACATTGCAATAAATGCATTTTAGGAAAAGATTAAATATAGTTTTCTCATCTATGTACTACTTTGTTAATATATTAACAGTACATGTAAAACGTTTGTCAGAGGTGGTAAAGCACTTTTCTTCAAGCAAATAAAATGGAGATCTGGAAATTCACGTCCACATTTCAATTTTGAAAATAATTGGTAAAAAGAAATTACAAACATAAAAATAAATGCATTTTATAAAAATGTTTAAACATGCTTTCAGATCTATGAAACAGCAGATTTAAAAAGTTTGTCAGAGGTTTTAAAAGTACTTTTGTACAAGAAAATTAAATGAAGATCCATAAATTCACTTCTACATTTCAATTTTAAAAAAGAATAACATAAAAGTTAAAATGAAACAACAAACATTAAAATACAGGCTTCTTTGAGAAATGTTCAAACTTTAGTTCCCATCTATGAATTTTCATGTTGAAGTATTAATACCCATTGTAAAACGTTTAAAAGAAGTTGAAAAATATACTTTACAACCTGAACACCAAATTAGATAAATAAATTCGTATTAAAATTTTAATTTTACAAAGTATGAATAAATGCTAATATGCAGCTGAAAACATTGAAAAAAATGCATTTGAGGAAAAGATAGTTTTTTCATTTATGAACTGTTGTTTATATAGAAACAGTACATGTAAAACTTTTGTCAGAGGTTCTAAAGTACTTTTCTACAAGAAATTAAAATGTAGATCTCGAAATTCACATCTAGATTTCAATATTAAAAAAGAAAGATATAAATGGTGAAATGAAACTACAAACATAAAATTAAATGCATTTATGACAAATGTTTAAACATCTATGAATTTTCATGTTTAAATGTTAAGACCACTTTTAAAAAGTTGAAAGAAGTAGAAAATGTACTTTACAAGCAGAAATCAAAATGTAGATAAAGAAATTCGCCTTTCAATTTCAATCTCAAACAGTATATGTAAATGCTAATATGAAGCTGCAAAACGTTGAAATAAATGTTTTTAGCAAAAGATTAAACATAGTTTTCTCAGCTTTGAAGTATATTGTACATAGTTTAACAGCACATGTAAAAAGTTTGTCCAAGGTTTTAAAGTACTTGTCTCCAAGAAAGCACAATTTAGAAGGTCCACACATTGCAATAAATGCATTTTAGGAAAAGATTAAATATAGTTTTCTCATCTATGTACTACTTTGTTAATATATTAACAGTACATGTAAAACGTTTGTCAGAGGTGGTAAAAAACTTTTCTACAAGCAAATAAAATGGAGATCTGGAAATTAACGACCACATTTCAATTTTGAAAAGAATTGGTAAAAAGAAGTTACAAAATAAAAATAAATGCTTTTTAAACAAATGTTTAATCAGGCTCTCACATCTATGAAACAGCACATGTAAAAAGATTGTCAGAGGTTTTAAAAGTACTTTTCTACAAGAAAATAAAATGTAGATCTGTAAATTCTCTTCTACATTTCAATTTTAAAAAAGAATAACATAAGTGTTAAAATGAAACTACAAGCATTAAAATACATGCTTCTTTGAGAAATGTTTAAACTTTATTTCCCATCTATTAATTTTCATGTTTTATTATTAATAGCCATTGTAAGACGATTAAAAGAAGTTGAAAAACATTCTTTACAAACTGAAACCCAAATTAGATAAAGAAATTAGTTTTTAAATTTCAATTTTAAATAGTATGAATAAATGCTAATATGAAGCTGAAAACATTGAAATAAATGCATTTTAGGAAAAGATTAAACATAGTTTTCTCATCTATGTACTTCTTTGTTAATATATTAACAGCACATGTCAAAAGGTTGTCAAAGGTTTTAAAAGTACTTGTCTCCAAGATAGCACAATGAGGATCTGTAAATTCTCTTCTATATTTTCAATTTTTAAAAGATTCATATAAATGTCAAAATGAAACTACAAACATTAAAATACATGCTTTTATGAGAAATATTTAAGCTTGGTTTTACATCTATGAATTTTCATTTTAAATATTAATAACCATTGTAAAACTTTCAACAATGTTTAAAAATATAGTTTACAACCAGAAAAGAAAATGTAGATAAAGAAATACGCGTTTAGATTTCATTTTCAAAAAGTATAAATAAATACCAAAATGAATGTCTACACATTGCAATAAATGCATTTTAGGAAAAGATTAAATATAGTTTTCTCATCTATGTACTACTTTGTTAATATATTAACAGTCCATGTTAAACGTTTGTCAGAGGTGGTTAAGCACTTTTCTTCAAGCAAATAAAATGGAGATCTGGAAATTCACGTCCACATTTCAATTTTGAAAAGATTTGGAAAAAGAAATTACAAACATAAAAATAAATGCTTTTTATAAAAATGTTTAAACATGCTTTCAGATCTATGAAACAGCACATGTAAAAAGTTTGTCAGAGGTTTTAAAAGTACTTTTCTACAAGAAAATAAAATGAAGATCCATAAATTCACTTCTACATTTCAATTTTAAAAAAGAATAACATAAAAGTTAAAATGAAACAACAAACATTAAACTACAGGCTTCTTTGAGAAATGTTCAAACTTTAGTTCCCATCTATTAATTTTCATGTTGAAGTATTAATACCCATTGTAAAACGTTTAAAAGAAGTTGAAAAATATACTTTACAACCTGAACACCAAATTAGATAAATAAATTCGTATTAAAATTTTAATTTTACAAAGTATGAATAAATGCTAATATGCAGCTGAAAACATTGAAAAAAATGCATTTGAGGAAAAGATAGTTTTTTTCATTTATGAACTAAGTTGTTTATATAGAAACAGTACATGTAAAACTTTTGTCAGAGGTTCTAAAGTACTTTTCTACAAGAAATTAAAATGTAGATCTCGAAATTCACATCTAGATTTCAATATTAAAAAAGAAAGATATAAATGGTGAAATGAAACTACAAACATAAAATTAAATGCATTTATGACAAATGTTTAAACATCTATGAATTTTCATGTTTAAATGTTAAGACCACTTTTAAAAAGTTGAAAGAAGTAGAAAATGTACTTTACAAGCAGAAATCAAAATGTAGATAAAGAAATTCGCCTTTCAATTTCAATCTCAAACAGTATATGTAAATGCTAATATGAAGCTGCAAAACGTTGAAATAAATGTTTTTAGCAAAAGATTAAACATAGTTTTCTCAGCTTTGAAGTACATTGGACATAGTTTAACAGCACATGTAAAAAGTTTGTCCAAGGTTTTAAAAGTACTTGTCTCCAAGAAAACACAATTTAGAAGGTCCACACATTGCAATAAATGCATTTTAGGAAAAGATTAAATATAGTTTTCTCATCTATGTACTACTTTGTTAATATATTAACAGTACATGTAAAACGTTTGTCAGAGGTGATAAAAAACTTTTCTACAAGCAAATAAAATGGAGATCTGGAAATTAACGACCACATTTCAATTTTGAAAAGAATTGGTAAAAAGAAGTTACAAAATAAAAATAAATGCTTTTTAAACAAATGTTTAATCAGGCTCTCACATCTATGAAACAGCACATGTAAAAAGATTGTCAGAGGTTTTAAAAGTACTTTTCTACAAGAAAATAAAATGTAGATCTGTAAATTCTCTTCTACATTTCAATTTTAAAAAAGAATAACATAAGTTTTAAAATGAAACTACAAGCATTAAAATACATGCTTCTTTGAGAAATGTTTAAACTTTATTTCACATCTATTAATTTTCATGTTTTATTATTAATAGCCATTGTAAGACGATTAAAAGAAGTTGAAAAACATTCTTTACAAACTGAAACCCAAATTAGATAAAGAAATTAGTTTTTAAATTTCAATTTTAAATAGTATGAATAAATGCTAATATGAAGCTGAAAACATTGAAATAAATGCATTTGAGGAAAAGATTAAACATAGTTTTCTCATCTATGTACTTCTTTGTTAATATATTAACAGCACATGTCAAAAGGTTGTCAAAGGTTTTAAAAGTACTTGTCTCCAAGATAGCACAATGTAGATCTGTAAATTCTCTTCTATATTTTCAATTTTTAAAAGATTCATATAAATGTCAAAATGAAACTACAAACATTAAAATACATGCTTTTATGAGAAATATTTAAGCTTGGTTTTACATCTATGAATTTTCATTTTAAATATTAATAACCATTGTAAAACTTTCAACAATGTTTAAAAATATAGTTTACAACCAGAAAAGAAAATGTAGATAAAGAAATACGCGTTTAGATTTCATTTTCAAAAAGTATAAATAAATACCAAAATGAATGTCTACACATTGCAATAAGTGCATTTTAGGAAAAGATTAAATATAGTTTTCTCATCTCTGTACTACTTTGTTAATATATTAACAGTCCATGTTAAACGTTTGTCAGAGGTGGTTAAGCACTTTTCTTCAAGCAAATAAAATGGAGATCTGGAAATTCACGTCCACATTTCAATTTTGAAAAGATTTGGAAAAAGAAATTACAAACATAAAAATAAATGCTTTTTATAAAAATGTTTAAACATGCTTTCAGATCTATGAAACAGCACATGTAAAAAGTTTGTCAGAGGTTTTAAAAGTACTTTTCTACAAGAAAATAAAATGAAGATCCATAAATTCACTTCTACATTTCAATTTTAAAAAAGAATAACATAAAAGTTAAAATGAAACAACAAACATTAAACTACAGGCTTCTTTGAGAAATGTTCAAACTTTAGTTCCCATCTATGAATTTTCATGTTGAAGTATTAATACCCATTGTAAAACGTTTAAAAGAATTTGAAAAATATACTTTACAACCTGAACACCAAATTAGATAAATAAATTCGTATTAAAATTTTAATTTTACAAAGTATGAATAAATGCTAATATGCAGCTGAAAACATTGAAAAAAATGCATTTGAGGAAAAGATAGTTTTTTTCATTTATGAACTGTTGTTTATATAGAAACAGTACATGTAAAACTTTTGTCAGAGGTTCTAAAGTACTTTTCTACAAGAAATTAAAATGTAGATCTCGAAATTCACATCTAGATTTCAATATTAAAAAAGAAAGATATAAATGGTGAAATGAAACTACAAACATAAAATTAAATGCATTTATGACAAATGTTTAAACATCTATGAATTTTCATGTTTAAATGTTAAGACCACTTTTAAAAAGTTGAAAGAAGTAGAAAATGTACTTTACAAGCAGAAATCAAAATGTAGATAAAGAAATTCGCCTTTCAATTTCAATCTCAAACAGTATATGTAAATGCTAATATGAAGCTGCAAAACGTTGAAATAAATGTTTTTAGCAAAAGATTAAACATAGTTTTCTCAGCTTTGAAGTATATTGTACATAGTTTAACAGCACATGTAAAAAGTTTGTCCAAGGTTTTAAAGTACTTGTCTCCAAGAAAGCACAATTTAGAAGGTCCACACATTGCAATAAATGCATTTTAGGAAAAGATTAAATATAGTTTTCTCATCTATGTACTACTTTGTTAATATATTAACAGTACATGTAAAACGTTTGTCAGAGGTGGTAAAAAACTTTTCTACAAGCAAATAAAATGGAGATCTGGAAATTAACGACCACATTTCAATTTTGAAAAGAATTGGTAAAAAGAAGTTACAAAATAAAAATAAATGCTTTTTAAACAAATGTTTAATCAGGCTCTCACATCTATGAAACAGCACATGTAAAAAGATTGTCAGAGGTTTTAAAAGTACTTTTCTACAAGAAAATAAAATGTAGATCTGTAAATTCTCTTCTACATTTCAATTTTAAAAAAGAATAACATAAGTTTTAAAATGAAACTACAAGCATTAAAATACATGCTTCTTTGAGAAATGTTTAAACTTTATTTCACATCTATTAATTTTCATGTTTTATTATTAATAGCCATTGTAAGACGATTAAAAGAAGTTGAAAAACATTCTTTACAAACTGAAACCCAAATTAGATAAAGAAATTAGTTTTTAAATTTCAATTTTAAATAGTATGAATAAATGCTAATATGAAGCTGAAAACATTGAAATAAATGCATTTGAGGAAAAGATTAAACATAGTTTTCTCATCTATGTACTTCTTTGTTAATATATTAACAGCACATGTCAAAAGGTTGTCAAAGGTTTTAAAAGTACTTGTCTCCAAGATAGCACAATGTAGATCTGTAAATTCTCTTCTATATTTTCAATTTTTAAAAGATTCATATAAATGTCAAAATGAAACTACAAACATTAAAATACATGCTTTTATGAGAAATATTTAAGCTTGGTTTTACATCTATGAATTTTCATTTTAAATATTAATAACCATTGTAAAACTTTCAACAATGTTTAAAAATATAGTTTACAACCAGAAAAGAAAATGTAGATAAAGAAATACGCGTTTAGATTTCATTTTCAAAAAGTATAAATAAATACCAAAATGAATGTCTACACATTGCAATAAGTGCATTTTAGGAAAAGATTAAATATAGTTTTCTCATCTCTGTACTACTTTGTTAATATATTAACAGTCCATGTTAAACGTTTGTCAGAGGTGGTTAAGCACTTTTCTTCAAGCAAATAAAATGGAGATCTGGAAATTCACGTCCACATTTCAATTTTGAAAAGATTTGGAAAAAGAAATTACAAACATAAAAATAAATGCTTTTTATAAAAATGTTTAAACATGCTTTCAGATCTATGAAACAGCACATGTAAAAAGTTTGTCAGAGGTTTTAAAAGTACTTTTCTACAAGAAAATAAAATGAAGATCCATAAATTCACTTCGACATTTCAATTTTAAAAAAGAATAACATAAATGTTAAAATGAAACAACAAACATTTAAATACAGGCTTCTTTGAGAAATGTTCAAACTTTAGTTCACATCTATGAATTTTCATGTTGAAGTATTAATACCCATTGTAAAACGTTTAAAAGAAGTTGAAAAATATACTTTACAACCTGAACACCAAATTAGATAAATAAATTCATATTAAAATTTTAATTTTACAAAGTATGAATAAATGCTAATATGCAGCTGAAAATATTGAAATAAATGCATTTGAGGAAAAGATAGTTTTTTCATTTATGAACTAAGTTGTTTATATAGAAACAGTACATGTAAAACTTTTGTCAGAGGTTCTAAAGTACTTTTCTACAAGAAATTAAAATGTAGATCTCGAAATTCACATCCAGATTTCAATATTAAAAAAGAAAAATATAAATGGTGAAATGAAACTACAAACATAAAATTAAATGCATTTATGACAAATGTTTAAACATCTATGAATTTTCATGTTTAAATATTAAGACCACTTTTAAAAAGTTGAAAGAAGTAGAAAATGTACTTTACAAGCAGAAATCAAAATGTAGATAAAGAAATTCGCCTTTCAATTTCAATCTCAAACAGTATAAGTAAATGCTAATATGAAGCTGCAAAACGTTGAAATAAATGTTTTTAGTAAAAGATTAAACATAGTTTTCTCAGCTTTGAAGTACATTTTACATAGTTTAACAGCACATGTAAAAAGTTTGTCAGAGGTTTTAAAAGTACTTTTGTACAAGAAAATTAAATGAAGATCCATAAATTCACTTCTACATTTCAATTTTAAAAAAGAATAACATAAATGTTAAAATGAAACAACAAACATTAAAATAGAGGCTTCTTTGAGAAATGTTCAAACTTTAGTTCCCATCTATGAATTTTCATGTTGAAGTATTAATACCCATTGTAAAACGTTTAAAAGAAGTTGAAAAATATACTTTACAACCTGAACACCAAATTAGATAAATAAATTCGTATTAAAATTTTAATTTTACAAAGTATGAATAAATGCTAATATGCAGCTGAAAACATTGAAAAAAATGCATTTGAGGAAAAGATAGTTTTTTCATTTATGAACTGTTGTTTATATAGAAACAGTACATGTAAAACTTTTGTCAGAGGTTCTAAAGTACTTTTCTACAAGAAATTAAAATGTAGATCTCGAAATTCACATCTAGATTTCAATATTAAAAAAGAAAGATATAAATGGTGAAATGAAACTACAAACATAAAATTAAATGCATTTATGACAAATGTTTAAACATCTATGAATTTTCATGTTTAAATGTTAAGACCACTTTTAAAAAGTTGAAAGAAGTAGAAAATGTACTTTACAAGCAGAAATCAAAATGTAGATAAAGAAATTCGCCTTTCAATTTCAATCTCAAACAGTATATGTAAATGCTAATATGAAGCTGCAAAACGTTGAAATAAATGTTTTTAGCAAAAGATTAAACATAGTTTTCTCAGCTTTGAAGTATATTGTACATAGTTTAACAGCACATGTAAAAAGTTTGTCCAAGGTTTTAAAGTACTTGTCTCCAAGAAAGCACAATTTAGAAGGTCCACACATTGCAATAAATGCATTTTAGGAAAAGATTAAATATAGTTTTCTCATCTATGTACTACTTTGTTAATATATTAACAGTACATGTAAAACGTTTGTCAGAGGTGGTAAAAAACTTTTCTACAAGCAAATAAAATGGAGATCTGGAAATTAACGACCACATTTCAATTTTGAAAAGAATTGGTAAAAAGAAGTTACAAAATAAAAATAAATGCTTTTTAAACAAATGTTTAATCAGGCTCTCACATCTATGAAACAGCACATGTAAAAAGATTGTCAGAGGTTTTAAAAGTACTTTTCTACAAGAAAATAAAATGTAGATCTGTAAATTCTCTTCTACATTTCAATTTTAAAAAAGAATAACATAAGTGTTAAAATGAAACTACAAGCATTAAAATACATGCTTCTTTGAGAAATGTTTAAACTTTATTTCCCATCTATTAATTTTCATGTTTTATTATTAATAGCCATTGTAAGACGATTAAAAGAAGTTGAAAAACATTCTTTACAAACTGAAACCCAAATTAGATAAAGAAATTAGTTTTTAAATTTCAATTTTAAATAGTATGAATAAATGCTAATATGAAGCTGAAAACATTGAAATAAATGCATTTTAGGAAAAGATTAAACATAGTTTTCTCATCTATGTACTTCTTTGTTAATATATTAACAGCACATGTCAAAAGGTTGTCAAAGGTTTTAAAAGTACTTGTCTCCAAGATAGCACAATGAGGATCTGTAAATTCTCTTCTATATTTTCAATTTTTAAAAGATTCATATAAATGTCAAAATGAAACTACAAACATTAAAATACATGCTTTTATGAGAAATATTTAAGCTTGGTTTTACATCTATGAATTTTCATTTTAAATATTAATAACCATTGTAAAACTTTCAACAATGTTTAAAAATATAGTTTACAACCAGAAAAGAAAATGTAGATAAAGAAATACGCGTTTAGATTTCATTTTCAAAAAGTATAAATAAATACCAAAATGAATGTCTACACATTGCAATAAATGCATTTTAGGAAAAGATTAAATATAGTTTTCTCATCTATGTACTACTTTGTTAATATATTAACAGTCCATGTTAAACGTTTGTCAGAGGTGGTTAAGCACTTTTCTTCAAGCAAATAAAATGGAGATCTGGAAATTCACGTCCACATTTCAATTTTGAAAAGATTTGGAAAAAGAAATTACAAACATAAAAATAAATGCTTTTTATAAAAATGTTTAAACATGCTTTCAGATCTATGAAACAGCACATGTAAAAAGTTTGTCAGAGGTTTTAAAAGTACTTTTCTACAAGAAAATAAAATGAAGATCCATAAATTCACTTCTACATTTCAATTTTAAAAAAGAATAACATAAAAGTTAAAATGAAACAACAAACATTAAACTACAGGCTTCTTTGAGAAATGTTCAAACTTTAGTTCCCATCTATGAATTTTCATGTTGAAGTATTAATACCCATTGTAAAACGTTTAAAAGAAGTTGAAAAATATACTTTACAACCTGAACACCAAATTAGATAAATAAATTCGTATTAAAATTTTAATTTTACAAAGTATGAATAAATGCTAATATGCAGCTGAAAACATTGAAAAAAATGCATTTGAGGAAAAGATAGTTTTTTTCATTTATGAACTAAGTTGTTTATATAGAAACAGTACATGTAAAACTTTTGTCAGAGGTTCTAAAGTACTTTTCTACAAGAAATTAAAATGTAGATCTCGAAATTCACATCTAGATTTCAATATTAAAAAAGAAAGATATAAATGGTGAAATGAAACTACAAACATAAAATTAAATGCATTTATGACAAATGTTTAAACATCTATGAATTTTCATGTTTAAATGTTAAGACCACTTTTAAAAAGTTGAAAGAAGTAGAAAATGTACTTTACAAGCAGAAATCAAAATGTAGATAAAGAAATTCGCCTTTCAATTTCAATCTCAAACAGTATATGTAAATGCTAATATGAAGCTGCAAAACGTTGAAATAAATGTTTTTAGCAAAAGATTAAACATAGTTTTCTCAGCTTTGAAGTACATTGGACATAGTTTAACAGCACATGTAAAAAGTTTGTCCAAGGTTTTAAAAGTACTTGTCTCCAAGAAAACACAATTTAGAAGGTCCACACATTGCAATAAATGCATTTTAGGAAAAGATTAAATATAGTTTTCTCATCTATGTACTACTTTGTTAATATATTAACAGTACATGTAAAACGTTTGTCAGAGGTGATAAAAAACTTTTCTACAAGCAAATAAAATGGAGATCTGGAAATTAACGACCACATTTCAATTTTGAAAAGAATTGGTAAAAAGAAGTTACAAAATAAAAATAAATGCTTTTTAAACAAATGTTTAATCAGGCTCTCACATCTATGAAACAGCACATGTAAAAAGATTGTCAGAGGTTTTAAAAGTACTTTTCTACAAGAAAATAAAATGTAGATCTGTAAATTCTCTTCTACATTTCAATTTTAAAAAAGAATAACATAAGTTTTAAAATGAAACTACAAGCATTAAAATACATGCTTCTTTGAGAAATGTTTAAACTTTATTTCACATCTATTAATTTTCATGTTTTATTATTAATAGCCATTGTAAGACGATTAAAAGAAGTTGAAAAACATTCTTTACAAACTGAAACCCAAATTAGATAAAGAAATTAGTTTTTAAATTTCAATTTTAAATAGTATGAATAAATGCTAATATGAAGCTGAAAACATTGAAATAAATGCATTTGAGGAAAAGATTAAACATAGTTTTCTCATCTATGTACTTCTTTGTTAATATATTAACAGCACATGTCAAAAGGTTGTCAAAGGTTTTAAAAGTACTTGTCTCCAAGATAGCACAATGTAGATCTGTAAATTCTCTTCTATATTTTCAATTTTTAAAAGATTCATATAAATGTCAAAATGAAACTACAAACATTAAAATACATGCTTTTATGAGAAATATTTAAGCTTGGTTTTACATCTATGAATTTTCATTTTAAATATTAATAACCATTGTAAAACTTTCAACAATGTTTAAAAATATAGTTTACAACCAGAAAAGAAAATGTAGATAAAGAAATACGCGTTTAGATTTCATTTTCAAAAAGTATAAATAAATACCAAAATGAATGTCTACACATTGCAATAAGTGCATTTTAGGAAAAGATTAAATATAGTTTTCTCATCTCTGTACTACTTTGTTAATATATTAACAGTCCATGTTAAACGTTTGTCAGAGGTGGTTAAGCACTTTTCTTCAAGCAAATAAAATGGAGATCTGGAAATTCACGTCCACATTTCAATTTTGAAAAGATTTGGAAAAAGAAATTACAAACATAAAAATAAATGCTTTTTATAAAAATGTTTAAACATGCTTTCAGATCTATGAAACAGCACATGTAAAAAGTTTGTCAGAGGTTTTAAAAGTACTTTTCTACAAGAAAATAAAATGAAGATCCATAAATTCACTTCTACATTTCAATTTTAAAAAAGAATAACATAAAAGTTAAAATGAAACAACAAACATTAAACTACAGGCTTCTTTGAGAAATGTTCAAACTTTAGTTCCCATCTATGAATTTTCATGTTGAAGTATTAATACCCATTGTAAAACGTTTAAAAGAATTTGAAAAATATACTTTACAACCTGAACACCAAATTAGATAAATAAATTCGTATTAAAATTTTAATTTTACAAAGTATGAATAAATGCTAATATGCAGCTGAAAACATTGAAAAAAATGCATTTGAGGAAAAGATAGTTTTTTTCATTTATGAACTGTTGTTTATATAGAAACAGTACATGTAAAACTTTTGTCAGAGGTTCTAAAGTACTTTTCTACAAGAAATTAAAATGTAGATCTCGAAATTCACATCTAGATTTCAATATTAAAAAAGAAAGATATAAATGGTGAAATGAAACTACAAACATAAAATTAAATGCATTTATGACAAATGTTTAAACATCTATGAATTTTCATGTTTAAATGTTAAGACCACTTTTAAAAAGTTGAAAGAAGTAGAAAATGTACTTTACAAGCAGAAATCAAAATGTAGATAAAGAAATTCGCCTTTCAATTTCAATCTCAAACAGTATATGTAAATGCTAATATGAAGCTGCAAAACGTTGAAATAAATGTTTTTAGCAAAAGATTAAACATAGTTTTCTCAGCTTTGAAGTATATTGTACATAGTTTAACAGCACATGTAAAAAGTTTGTCCAAGGTTTTAAAGTACTTGTCTCCAAGAAAGCACAATTTAGAAGGTCCACACATTGCAATAAATGCATTTTAGGAAAAGATTAAATATAGTTTTCTCATCTATGTACTACTTTGTTAATATATTAACAGTACATGTAAAACGTTTGTCAGAGGTGGTAAAAAACTTTTCTACAAGCAAATAAAATGGAGATCTGGAAATTAACGACCACATTTCAATTTTGAAAAGAATTGGTAAAAAGAAGTTACAAAATAAAAATAAATGCTTTTTAAACAAATGTTTAATCAGGCTCTCACATCTATGAAACAGCACATGTAAAAAGATTGTCAGAGGTTTTAAAAGTACTTTTCTACAAGAAAATAAAATGTAGATCTGTAAATTCTCTTCTACATTTCAATTTTAAAAAAGAATAACATAAGTTTTAAAATGAAACTACAAGCATTAAAATACATGCTTCTTTGAGAAATGTTTAAACTTTATTTCACATCTATTAATTTTCATGTTTTATTATTAATAGCCATTGTAAGACGATTAAAAGAAGTTGAAAAACATTCTTTACAAACTGAAACCCAAATTAGATAAAGAAATTAGTTTTTAAATTTCAATTTTAAATAGTATGAATAAATGCTAATATGAAGCTGAAAACATTGAAATAAATGCATTTGAGGAAAAGATTAAACATAGTTTTCTCATCTATGTACTTCTTTGTTAATATATTAACAGCACATGTCAAAAGGTTGTCAAAGGTTTTAAAAGTACTTGTCTCCAAGATAGCACAATGTAGATCTGTAAATTCTCTTCTATATTTTCAATTTTTAAAAGATTCATATAAATGTCAAAATGAAACTACAAACATTAAAATACATGCTTTTATGAGAAATATTTAAGCTTGGTTTTACATCTATGAATTTTCATTTTAAATATTAATAACCATTGTAAAACTTTCAACAATGTTTAAAAATATAGTTTACAACCAGAAAAGAAAATGTAGATAAAGAAATACGCGTTTAGATTTCATTTTCAAAAAGTATAAATAAATACCAAAATGAATGTCTACACATTGCAATAAGTGCATTTTAGGAAAAGATTAAATATAGTTTTCTCATCTCTGTACTACTTTGTTAATATATTAACAGTCCATGTTAAACGTTTGTCAGAGGTGGTTAAGCACTTTTCTTCAAGCAAATAAAATGGAGATCTGGAAATTCACGTCCACATTTCAATTTTGAAAAGATTTGGAAAAAGAAATTACAAACATAAAAATAAATGCTTTTTATAAAAATGTTTAAACATGCTTTCAGATCTATGAAACAGCACATGTAAAAAGTTTGTCAGAGGTTTTAAAAGTACTTTTCTACAAGAAAATAAAATGAAGATCCATAAATTCACTTCGACATTTCAATTTTAAAAAAGAATAACATAAATGTTAAAATGAAACAACAAACATTTAAATACAGGCTTCTTTGAGAAATGTTCAAACTTTAGTTCACATCTATGAATTTTCATGTTGAAGTATTAATACCCATTGTAAAACGTTTAAAAGAAGTTGAAAAATATACTTTACAACCTGAACACCAAATTAGATAAATAAATTCATATTAAAATTTTAATTTTACAAAGTATGAATAAATGCTAATATGCAGCTGAAAATATTGAAATAAATGCATTTGAGGAAAAGATAGTTTTTTCATTTATGAACTAAGTTGTTTATATAGAAACAGTACATGTAAAACTTTTGTCAGAGGTTCTAAAGTACTTTTCTACAAGAAATTAAAATGTAGATCTCGAAATTCACATCCAGATTTCAATATTAAAAAAGAAAAATATAAATGGTGAAATGAAACTACAAACATAAAATTAAATGCATTTATGACAAATGTTTAAACATCTATGAATTTTCATGTTTAAATATTAAGACCACTTTTAAAAAGTTGAAAGAAGTAGAAAATGTACTTTACAAGCAGAAATCAAAATGTAGATAAAGAAATTCGCCTTTCAATTTCAATCTCAAACAGTATAAGTAAATGCTAATATGAAGCTGCAAAACGTTGAAATAAATGTTTTTAGTAAAAGATTAAACATAGTTTTCTCAGCTTTGAAGTACATTTTACATAGTTTAACAGCACATGTAAAAAGTTTGTCAGAGGTTTTAAAAGTACTTTTGTACAAGAAAATTAAATGAAGATCCATAAATTCACTTCTACATTTCAATTTTAAAAAAGAATAACATAAATGTTAAAATGAAACAACAAACATTAAAATAGAGGCTTCTTTGAGAAATGTTCAAACTTTAGTTCCCATCTATGAATTTTCATGTTGAAGTATTAATACCCATTGTAAAACGTTTAAAAGAAGTTGAAAAATATACTTTACAACCTGAACACCAAATTAGATAAATAAATTCGTATTAAAATTTTAATTTTACAAAGTATGAATAAATGCTAATATGCAGCTGAAAACATTGAAAAAAATGCATTTGAGGAAAAGATAGTTTTTTCATTTATGAACTGTTGTTTATATAGAAACAGTACATGTAAAACTTTTGTCAGAGGTTCTAAAGTACTTTTCTACAAGAAATTAAAATGTAGATCTCGAAATTCACATCTAGATTTCAATATTAAAAAAGAAAGATATAAATGGTGAAATGAAACTACAAACATAAAATTAAATGCATTTATGACAAATGTTTAAACATCTATGAATTTTCATGTTTAAATGTTAAGACCACTTTTAAAAAGTTGAAAGAAGTAGAAAATGTACTTTACAAGCAGAAATCAAAATGTAGATAAAGAAATTCGCCTTTCAATTTCAATCTCAAACAGTATATGTAAATGCTAATATGAAGCTGCAAAACGTTGAAATAAATGTTTTTAGCAAAAGATTAAACATAGTTTTCTCAGCTTTGAAGTATATTGTACATAGTTTAACAGCACATGTAAAAAGTTTGTCCAAGGTTTTAAAGTACTTGTCTCCAAGAAAGCACAATTTAGAAGGTCCACACATTGCAATAAATGCATTTTAGGAAAAGATTAAATATAGTTTTCTCATCTATGTACTACTTTGTTAATATATTAACAGTACATGTAAAACGTTTGTCAGAGGTGGTAAAAAACTTTTCTACAAGCAAATAAAATGGAGATCTGGAAATTAACGACCACATTTCAATTTTGAAAAGAATTGGTAAAAAGAAGTTACAAAATAAAAATAAATGCTTTTTAAACAAATGTTTAATCAGGCTCTCACATCTATGAAACAGCACATGTAAAAAGATTGTCAGAGGTTTTAAAAGTACTTTTCTACAAGAAAATAAAATGTAGATCTGTAAATTCTCTTCTACATTTCAATTTTAAAAAAGAATAACATAAGTGTTAAAATGAAACTACAAGCATTAAAATACATGCTTCTTTGAGAAATGTTTAAACTTTATTTCCCATCTATTAATTTTCATGTTTTATTATTAATAGCCATTGTAAGACGATTAAAAGAAGTTGAAAAACATTCTTTACAAACTGAAACCCAAATTAGATAAAGAAATTAGTTTTTAAATTTCAATTTTAAATAGTATGAATAAATGCTAATATGAAGCTGAAAACATTGAAATAAATGCATTTTAGGAAAAGATTAAACATAGTTTTCTCATCTATGTACTTCTTTGTTAATATATTAACAGCACATGTCAAAAGGTTGTCAAAGGTTTTAAAAGTACTTGTCTCCAAGATAGCACAATGAGGATCTGTAAATTCTCTTCTATATTTTCAATTTTTAAAAGATTCATATAAATGTCAAAATGAAACTACAAACATTAAAATACATGCTTTTATGAGAAATATTTAAGCTTGGTTTTACATCTATGAATTTTCATTTTAAATATTAATAACCATTGTAAAACTTTCAACAATGTTTAAAAATATAGTTTACAACCAGAAAAGAAAATGTAGATAAAGAAATACGCGTTTAGATTTCATTTTCAAAAAGTATAAATAAATACCAAAATGAATGTCTACACATTGCAATAAATGCATTTTAGGAAAAGATTAAATATAGTTTTCTCATCTATGTACTACTTTGTTAATATATTAACAGTCCATGTTAAACGTTTGTCAGAGGTGGTTAAGCACTTTTCTTCAAGCAAATAAAATGGAGATCTGGAAATTCACGTCCACATTTCAATTTTGAAAAGATTTGGAAAAAGAAATTACAAACATAAAAATAAATGCTTTTTATAAAAATGTTTAAACATGCTTTCAGATCTATGAAACAGCACATGTAAAAAGTTTGTCAGAGGTTTTAAAAGTACTTTTCTACAAGAAAATAAAATGAAGATCCATAAATTCACTTCTACATTTCAATTTTAAAAAAGAATAACATAAAAGTTAAAATGAAACAACAAACATTAAACTACAGGCTTCTTTGAGAAATGTTCAAACTTTAGTTCCCATCTATGAATTTTCATGTTGAAGTATTAATACCCATTGTAAAACGTTTAAAAGAAGTTGAAAAATATACTTTACAACCTGAACACCAAATTAGATAAATAAATTCGTATTAAAATTTTAATTTTACAAAGTATGAATAAATGCTAATATGCAGCTGAAAACATTGAAAAAAATGCATTTGAGGAAAAGATAGTTTTTTTCATTTATGAACTAAGTTGTTTATATAGAAACAGTACATGTAAAACTTTTGTCAGAGGTTCTAAAGTACTTTTCTACAAGAAATTAAAATGTAGATCTCGAAATTCACATCTAGATTTCAATATTAAAAAAGAAAGATATAAATGGTGAAATGAAACTACAAACATAAAATTAAATGCATTTATGACAAATGTTTAAACATCTATGAATTTTCATGTTTAAATGTTAAGACCACTTTTAAAAAGTTGAAAGAAGTAGAAAATGTACTTTACAAGCAGAAATCAAAATGTAGATAAAGAAATTCGCCTTTCAATTTCAATCTCAAACAGTATATGTAAATGCTAATATGAAGCTGCAAAACGTTGAAATAAATGTTTTTAGCAAAAGATTAAACATAGTTTTCTCAGCTTTGAAGTACATTGGACATAGTTTAACAGCACATGTAAAAAGTTTGTCCAAGGTTTTAAAAGTACTTGTCTCCAAGAAAACACAATTTAGAAGGTCCACACATTGCAATAAATGCATTTTAGGAAAAGATTAAATATAGTTTTCTCATCTATGTACTACTTTGTTAATATATTAACAGTACATGTAAAACGTTTGTCAGAGGTGATAAAAAACTTTTCTACAAGCAAATAAAATGGAGATCTGGAAATTAACGACCACATTTCAATTTTGAAAAGAATTGGTAAAAAGAAGTTACAAAATAAAAATAAATGCTTTTTAAACAAATGTTTAATCAGGCTCTCACATCTATGAAACAGCACATGTAAAAAGATTGTCAGAGGTTTTAAAAGTACTTTTCTACAAGAAAATAAAATGTAGATCTGTAAATTCTCTTCTACATTTCAATTTTAAAAAAGAATAACATAAGTTTTAAAATGAAACTACAAGCATTAAAATACATGCTTCTTTGAGAAATGTTTAAACTTTATTTCACATCTATTAATTTTCATGTTTTATTATTAATAGCCATTGTAAGACGATTAAAAGAAGTTGAAAAACATTCTTTACAAACTGAAACCCAAATTAGATAAAGAAATTAGTTTTTAAATTTCAATTTTAAATAGTATGAATAAATGCTAATATGAAGCTGAAAACATTGAAATAAATGCATTTGAGGAAAAGATTAAACATAGTTTTCTCATCTATGTACTTCTTTGTTAATATATTAACAGCACATGTCAAAAGGTTGTCAAAGGTTTTAAAAGTACTTGTCTCCAAGATAGCACAATGTAGATCTGTAAATTCTCTTCTATATTTTCAATTTTTAAAAGATTCATATAAATGTCAAAATGAAACTACAAACATTAAAATACATGCTTTTATGAGAAATATTTAAGCTTGGTTTTACATCTATGAATTTTCATTTTAAATATTAATAACCATTGTAAAACTTTCAACAATGTTTAAAAATATAGTTTACAACCAGAAAAGAAAATGTAGATAAAGAAATACGCGTTTAGATTTCATTTTCAAAAAGTATAAATAAATACCAAAATGAATGTCTACACATTGCAATAAGTGCATTTTAGGAAAAGATTAAATATAGTTTTCTCATCTCTGTACTACTTTGTTAACAGTCCATGTTAAACGTTTGTCAGAGGTGGTTAAGCACTTTTCTTCAAGCAAATAAAATGGAGATCTGGAAATTCACGTCCACATTTCAATTTTGAAAAGATTTGGAAAAAGAAATTACAAACATAAAAATAAATGCTTTTTATAAAAATGTTTAAACATGCTTTCAGATCTATGAAACAGCACATGTAAAAAGTTTGTCAGAGGTTTTAAAAGTACTTTTCTACAAGAAAATAAAATGAAGATCCATAAATTCACTTCTACATTTCAATTTTAAAAAAGAATAACATAAAAGTTAAAATGAAACAACAAACATTAAACTACAGGCTTCTTTGAGAAATGTTCAAACTTTAGTTCCCATCTATGAATTTTCATGTTGAAGTATTAATACCCATTGTAAAACGTTTAAAAGAATTTGAAAAATATACTTTACAACCTGAACACCAAATTAGATAAATAAATTCGTATTAAAATTTTAATTTTACAAAGTATGAATAAATGCTAATATGCAGCTGAAAACATTGAAAAAAATGCATTTGAGGAAAAGATAGTTTTTTTCATTTATGAACTGTTGTTTATATAGAAACAGTACATGTAAAACTTTTGTCAGAGGTTCTAAAGTACTTTTCTACAAGAAATTAAAATGTAGATCTCGAAATTCACATCTAGATTTCAATATTAAAAAAGAAAGATATAAATGGTGAAATGAAACTACAAACATAAAATTAAATGCATTTATGACAAATGTTTAAACATCTATGAATTTTCATGTTTAAATGTTAAGACCACTTTTAAAAAGTTGAAAGAAGTAGAAAATGTACTTTACAAGCAGAAATCAAAATGTAGATAAAGAAATTCGCCTTTCAATTTCAATCTCAAACAGTATATGTAAATGCTAATATGAAGCTGCAAAACGTTGAAATAAATGTTTTTAGCAAAAGATTAAACATAGTTTTCTCAGCTTTGAAGTATATTGTACATAGTTTAACAGCACATGTAAAAAGTTTGTCCAAGGTTTTAAAGTACTTGTCTCCAAGAAAGCACAATTTAGAAGGTCCACACATTGCAATAAATGCATTTTAGGAAAAGATTAAATATAGTTTTCTCATCTATGTACTACTTTGTTAATATATTAACAGTACATGTAAAACGTTTGTCAGAGGTGGTAAAAAACTTTTCTACAAGCAAATAAAATGGAGATCTGGAAATTAACGACCACATTTCAATTTTGAAAAGAATTGGTAAAAAGAAGTTACAAAATAAAAATAAATGCTTTTTAAACAAATGTTTAATCAGGCTCTCACATCTATGAAACAGCACATGTAAAAAGATTGTCAGAGGTTTTAAAAGTACTTTTCTACAAGAAAATAAAATGTAGATCTGTAAATTCTCTTCTACATTTCAATTTTAAAAAAGAATAACATAAGTTTTAAAATGAAACTACAAGCATTAAAATACATGCTTCTTTGAGAAATGTTTAAACTTTATTTCCCATCTATTAATTTTCATGTTTTATTATTAATAGCCATTGTAAGACGATTAAAAGAAGTTGAAAAACATTCTTTACAAACTGAAACCCAAATTAGATAAAGAAATTAGTTTTTAAATTTCAATTTTAAATAGTATGAATAAATGCTAATATGAAGCTGAAAACATTGAAATAAATGCATTTTAGGAAAAGATTAAACATAGTTTTCTCATCTATGTACTTCTTTGTTAATATATTAACAGCACATGTCAAAAGGTTGTCAAAGGTTTTAAAAGTACTTGTCTCCAAGATAGCACAATGAGGATCTGTAAATTCTCTTCTATATTTTCAATTTTTAAAAGATTCATATAAATGTCAAAATGAAACTACAAACATTAAAATACATGCTTTTATGAGAAATATTTAAGCTTGGTTTTACATCTATGAATTTTCATTTTAAATATTAATAACCATTGTAAAACTTTCAACAATGTTTAAAAATATAGTTTACAACCAGAAAAGAAAATGTAGATAAAGAAATACGCGTTTAGATTTCATTTTCAAAAAGTATAAATAAATACCAAAATGAATGTCTACACATTGCAATAAATGCATTTTAGGAAAAGATTAAATATAGTTTTCTCATCTATGTACTACTTTGTTAATATATTAACAGTCCATGTTAAACGTTTGTCAGAGGTGGTTAAGCACTTTTCTTCAAGCAAATAAAATGGAGATCTGGAAATTCACGTCCACATTTCAATTTTGAAAAGATTTGGAAAAAGAAATTACAAACATAAAAATAAATGCTTTTTATAAAAATGTTTAAACATGCTTTCAGATCTATGAAACAGCACATGTAAAAAGTTTGTCAGAGGTTTTAAAAGTACTTTTCTACAAGAAAATAAAATGAAGATCCATAAATTCACTTCTACATTTCAATTTTAAAAAAGAATAACATAAAAGTTAAAATGAAACAACAAACATTAAACTACAGGCTTCTTTGAGAAATGTTCAAACTTTAGTTCCCATCTATGAATTTTCATGTTGAAGTATTAATACCCATTGTAAAACGTTTAAAAGAAGTTGAAAAATATACTTTACAACCTGAACACCAAATTAGATAAATAAATTCGTATTAAAATTTTAATTTTACAAAGTATGAATAAATGCTAATATGCAGCTGAAAACATTGAAAAAAATGCATTTGAGGAAAAGATAGTTTTTTTCATTTATGAACTAAGTTGTTTATATAGAAACAGTACATGTAAAACTTTTGTCAGAGGTTCTAAAGTACTTTTCTACAAGAAATTAAAATGTAGATCTCGAAATTCACATCTAGATTTCAATATTAAAAAAGAAAGATATAAATGGTGAAATGAAACTACAAACATAAAATTAAATGCATTTATGACAAATGTTTAAACATCTATGAATTTTCATGTTTAAATGTTAAGACCACTTTTAAAAAGTTGAAAGAAGTAGAAAATGTACTTTACAAGCAGAAATCAAAATGTAGATAAAGAAATTCGCCTTTCAATTTCAATCTCAAACAGTATATGTAAATGCTAATATGAAGCTGCAAAACGTTGAAATAAATGTTTTTAGCAAAAGATTAAACATAGTTTTCTCAGCTTTGAAGTACATTGGACATAGTTTAACAGCACATGTAAAAAGTTTGTCCAAGGTTTTAAAAGTACTTGTCTCCAAGAAAACACAATTTAGAAGGTCCACACATTGCAATAAATGCATTTTAGGAAAAGATTAAATATAGTTTTCTCATCTATGTACTACTTTGTTAATATATTAACAGTACATGTAAAACGTTTGTCAGAGGTGATAAAAAACTTTTCTACAAGCAAATAAAATGGAGATCTGGAAATTAACGACCACATTTCAATTTTGAAAAGAATTGGTAAAAAGAAGTTACAAAATAAAAATAAATGCTTTTTAAACAAATGTTTAATCAGGCTCTCACATCTATGAAACAGCACATGTAAAAAGATTGTCAGAGGTTTTAAAAGTACTTTTCTACAAGAAAATAAAATGTAGATCTGTAAATTCTCTTCTACATTTCAATTTTAAAAAAGAATAACATAAGTTTTAAAATGAAACTACAAGCATTAAAATACATGCTTCTTTGAGAAATGTTTAAACTTTATTTCACATCTATTAATTTTCATGTTTTATTATTAATAGCCATTGTAAGACGATTAAAAGAAGTTGAAAAACATTCTTTACAAACTGAAACCCAAATTAGATAAAGAAATTAGTTTTTAAATTTCAATTTTAAATAGTATGAATAAATGCTAATATGAAGCTGAAAACATTGAAATAAATGCATTTGAGGAAAAGATTAAACATAGTTTTCTCATCTATGTACTTCTTTGTTAATATATTAACAGCACATGTCAAAAGGTTGTCAAAGGTTTTAAAAGTACTTGTCTCCAAGATAGCACAATGTAGATCTGTAAATTCTCTTCTATATTTTCAATTTTTAAAAGATTCATATAAATGTCAAAATGAAACTACAAACATTAAAATACATGCTTTTATGAGAAATATTTAAGCTTGGTTTTACATCTATGAATTTTCATTTTAAATATTAATAACCATTGTAAAACTTTCAACAATGTTTAAAAATATAGTTTACAACCAGAAAAGAAAATGTAGATAAAGAAATACGCGTTTAGATTTCATTTTCAAAAAGTATAAATAAATACCAAAATGAATGTCTACACATTGCAATAAGTGCATTTTAGGAAAAGATTAAATATAGTTTTCTCATCTCTGTACTACTTTGTTAATATATTAACAGTCCATGTTAAACGTTTGTCAGAGGTGGTTAAGCACTTTTCTTCAAGCAAATAAAATGGAGATCTGGAAATTCACGTCCACATTTCAATTTTGAAAAGATTTGGAAAAAGAAATTACAAACATAAAAATAAATGCTTTTTATAAAAATGTTTAAACATGCTTTCAGATCTATGAAACAGCACATGTAAAAAGTTTGTCAGAGGTTTTAAAAGTACTTTTCTACAAGAAAATAAAATGAAGATCCATAAATTCACTTCTACATTTCAATTTTAAAAAAGAATAACATAAAAGTTAAAATGAAACAACAAACATTAAACTACAGGCTTCTTTGAGAAATGTTCAAACTTTAGTTCCCATCTATGAATTTTCATGTTGAAGTATTAATACCCATTGTAAAACGTTTAAAAGAATTTGAAAAATATACTTTACAACCTGAACACCAAATTAGATAAATAAATTCGTATTAAAATTTTAATTTTACAAAGTATGAATAAATGCTAATATGCAGCTGAAAACATTGAAAAAAATGCATTTGAGGAAAAGATAGTTTTTTTCATTTATGAACTGTTGTTTATATAGAAACAGTACATGTAAAACTTTTGTCAGAGGTTCTAAAGTACTTTTCTACAAGAAATTAAAATGTAGATCTCGAAATTCACATCTAGATTTCAATATTAAAAAAGAAAGATATAAATGGTGAAATGAAACTACAAACATAAAATTAAATGCATTTATGACAAATGTTTAAACATCTATGAATTTTCATGTTTAAATGTTAAGACCACTTTTAAAAAGTTGAAAGAAGTAGAAAATGTACTTTACAAGCAGAAATCAAAATGTAGATAAAGAAATTCGCCTTTCAATTTCAATCTCAAACAGTATATGTAAATGCTAATATGAAGCTGCAAAACGTTGAAATAAATGTTTTTAGCAAAAGATTAAACATAGTTTTCTCAGCTTTGAAGTATATTGTACATAGTTTAACAGCACATGTAAAAAGTTTGTCCAAGGTTTTAAAGTACTTGTCTCCAAGAAAGCACAATTTAGAAGGTCCACACATTGCAATAAATGCATTTTAGGAAAAGATTAAATATAGTTTTCTCATCTATGTACTACTTTGTTAATATATTAACAGTACATGTAAAACGTTTGTCAGAGGTGGTAAAAAACTTTTCTACAAGCAAATAAAATGGAGATCTGGAAATTAACGACCACATTTCAATTTTGAAAAGAATTGGTAAAAAGAAGTTACAAAATAAAAATAAATGCTTTTTAAACAAATGTTTAATCAGGCTCTCACATCTATGAAACAGCACATGTAAAAAGATTGTCAGAGGTTTTAAAAGTACTTTTCTACAAGAAAATAAAATGTAGATCTGTAAATTCTCTTCTACATTTCAATTTTAAAAAAGAATAACATAAGTTTTAAAATGAAACTACAAGCATTAAAATACATGCTTCTTTGAGAAATGTTTAAACTTTATTTCACATCTATTAATTTTCATGTTTTATTATTAATAGCCATTGTAAGACGATTAAAAGAAGTTGAAAAACATTCTTTACAAACTGAAACCCAAATTAGATAAAGAAATTAGTTTTTAAATTTCAATTTTAAATAGTATGAATAAATGCTAATATGAAGCTGAAAACATTGAAATAAATGCATTTGAGGAAAAGATTAAACATAGTTTTCTCATCTATGTACTTCTTTGTTAATATATTAACAGCACATGTCAAAAGGTTGTCAAAGGTTTTAAAAGTACTTGTCTCCAAGATAGCACAATGTAGATCTGTAAATTCTCTTCTATATTTTCAATTTTTAAAAGATTCATATAAATGTCAAAATGAAACTACAAACATTAAAATACATGCTTTTATGAGAAATATTTAAGCTTGGTTTTACATCTATGAATTTTCATTTTAAATATTAATAACCATTGTAAAACTTTCAACAATGTTTAAAAATATAGTTTACAACCAGAAAAGAAAATGTAGATAAAGAAATACGCGTTTAGATTTCATTTTCAAAAAGTATAAATAAATACCAAAATGAATGTCTACACATTGCAATAAGTGCATTTTAGGAAAAGATTAAATATAGTTTTCTCATCTCTGTACTACTTTGTTAATATATTAACAGTCCATGTTAAACGTTTGTCAGAGGTGGTTAAGCACTTTTCTTCAAGCAAATAAAATGGAGATCTGGAAATTCACGTCCACATTTCAATTTTGAAAAGATTTGGAAAAAGAAATTACAAACATAAAAATAAATGCTTTTTATAAAAATGTTTAAACATGCTTTCAGATCTATGAAACAGCACATGTAAAAAGTTTGTCAGAGGTTTTAAAAGTACTTTTCTACAAGAAAATAAAATGAAGATCCATAAATTCACTTCGACATTTCAATTTTAAAAAAGAATAACATAAATGTTAAAATGAAACAACAAACATTTAAATACAGGCTTCTTTGAGAAATGTTCAAACTTTAGTTCACATCTATGAATTTTCATGTTGAAGTATTAATACCCATTGTAAAACGTTTAAAAGAAGTTGAAAAATATACTTTACAACCTGAACACCAAATTAGATAAATAAATTCATATTAAAATTTTAATTTTACAAAGTATGAATAAATGCTAATATGCAGCTGAAAATATTGAAATAAATGCATTTGAGGAAAAGATAGTTTTTTCATTTATGAACTAAGTTGTTTATATAGAAACAGTACATGTAAAACTTTTGTCAGAGGTTCTAAAGTACTTTTCTACAAGAAATTAAAATGTAGATCTCGAAATTCACATCCAGATTTCAATATTAAAAAAGAAAAATATAAATGGTGAAATGAAACTACAAACATAAAATTAAATGCATTTATGACAAATGTTTAAACATCTATGAATTTTCATGTTTAAATATTAAGACCACTTTTAAAAAGTTGAAAGAAGTAGAAAATGTACTTTACAAGCAGAAATCAAAATGTAGATAAAGAAATTCGCCTTTCAATTTCAATCTCAAACAGTATAAGTAAATGCTAATATGAAGCTGCAAAACGTTGAAATAAATGTTTTTAGTAAAAGATTAAACATAGTTTTCTCAGCTTTGAAGTACATTTTACATAGTTTAACAGCACATGTAAAAAGTTTGTCAGAGGTTTTAAAAGTACTTTTGTACAAGAAAATTAAATGAAGATCCATAAATTCACTTCTACATTTCAATTTTAAAAAAGAATAACATAAATGTTAAAATGAAACAACAAACATTAAAATAGAGGCTTCTTTGAGAAATGTTCAAACTTTAGTTCCCATCTATGAATTTTCATGTTGAAGTATTAATACCCATTGTAAAACGTTTAAAAGAAGTTGAAAAATATACTTTACAACCTGAACACCAAATTAGATAAATAAATTCGTATTAAAATTTTAATTTTACAAAGTATGAATAAATGCTAATATGCAGCTGAAAACATTGAAAAAAATGCATTTGAGGAAAAGATAGTTTTTTCATTTATGAACTGTTGTTTATATAGAAACAGTACATGTAAAACTTTTGTCAGAGGTTCTAAAGTACTTTTCTACAAGAAATTAAAATGTAGATCTCGAAATTCACATCTAGATTTCAATATTAAAAAAGAAAGATATAAATGGTGAAATGAAACTACAAACATAAAATTAAATGCATTTATGACAAATGTTTAAACATCTATGAATTTTCATGTTTAAATGTTAAGACCACTTTTAAAAAGTTGAAAGAAGTAGAAAATGTACTTTACAAGCAGAAATCAAAATGTAGATAAAGAAATTCGCCTTTCAATTTCAATCTCAAACAGTATATGTAAATGCTAATATGAAGCTGCAAAACGTTGAAATAAATGTTTTTAGCAAAAGATTAAACATAGTTTTCTCAGCTTTGAAGTATATTGTACATAGTTTAACAGCACATGTAAAAAGTTTGTCCAAGGTTTTAAAGTACTTGTCTCCAAGAAAGCACAATTTAGAAGGTCCACACATTGCAATAAATGCATTTTAGGAAAAGATTAAATATAGTTTTCTCATCTATGTACTACTTTGTTAATATATTAACAGTACATGTAAAACGTTTGTCAGAGGTGGTAAAAAACTTTTCTACAAGCAAATAAAATGGAGATCTGGAAATTAACGACCACATTTCAATTTTGAAAAGAATTGGTAAAAAGAAGTTACAAAATAAAAATAAATGCTTTTTAAACAAATGTTTAATCAGGCTCTCACATCTATGAAACAGCACATGTAAAAAGATTGTCAGAGGTTTTAAAAGTACTTTTCTACAAGAAAATAAAATGTAGATCTGTAAATTCTCTTCTACATTTCAATTTTAAAAAAGAATAACATAAGTGTTAAAATGAAACTACAAGCATTAAAATACATGCTTCTTTGAGAAATGTTTAAACTTTATTTCCCATCTATTAATTTTCATGTTTTATTATTAATAGCCATTGTAAGACGATTAAAAGAAGTTGAAAAACATTCTTTACAAACTGAAACCCAAATTAGATAAAGAAATTAGTTTTTAAATTTCAATTTTAAATAGTATGAATAAATGCTAATATGAAGCTGAAAACATTGAAATAAATGCATTTTAGGAAAAGATTAAACATAGTTTTCTCATCTATGTACTTCTTTGTTAATATATTAACAGCACATGTCAAAAGGTTGTCAAAGGTTTTAAAAGTACTTGTCTCCAAGATAGCACAATGAGGATCTGTAAATTCTCTTCTATATTTTCAATTTTTAAAAGATTCATATAAATGTCAAAATGAAACTACAAACATTAAAATACATGCTTTTATGAGAAATATTTAAGCTTGGTTTTACATCTATGAATTTTCATTTTAAATATTAATAACCATTGTAAAACTTTCAACAATGTTTAAAAATATAGTTTACAACCAGAAAAGAAAATGTAGATAAAGAAATACGCGTTTAGATTTCATTTTCAAAAAGTATAAATAAATACCAAAATGAATGTCTACACATTGCAATAAATGCATTTTAGGAAAAGATTAAATATAGTTTTCTCATCTATGTACTACTTTGTTAATATATTAACAGTCCATGTTAAACGTTTGTCAGAGGTGGTTAAGCACTTTTCTTCAAGCAAATAAAATGGAGATCTGGAAATTCACGTCCACATTTCAATTTTGAAAAGATTTGGAAAAAGAAATTACAAACATAAAAATAAATGCTTTTTATAAAAATGTTTAAACATGCTTTCAGATCTATGAAACAGCACATGTAAAAAGTTTGTCAGAGGTTTTAAAAGTACTTTTCTACAAGAAAATAAAATGAAGATCCATAAATTCACTTCTACATTTCAATTTTAAAAAAGAATAACATAAAAGTTAAAATGAAACAACAAACATTAAACTACAGGCTTCTTTGAGAAATGTTCAAACTTTAGTTCCCATCTATGAATTTTCATGTTGAAGTATTAATACCCATTGTAAAACGTTTAAAAGAAGTTGAAAAATATACTTTACAACCTGAACACCAAATTAGATAAATAAATTCGTATTAAAATTTTAATTTTACAAAGTATGAATAAATGCTAATATGCAGCTGAAAACATTGAAAAAAATGCATTTGAGGAAAAGATAGTTTTTTTCATTTATGAACTAAGTTGTTTATATAGAAACAGTACATGTAAAACTTTTGTCAGAGGTTCTAAAGTACTTTTCTACAAGAAATTAAAATGTAGATCTCGAAATTCACATCTAGATTTCAATATTAAAAAAGAAAGATATAAATGGTGAAATGAAACTACAAACATAAAATTAAATGCATTTATGACAAATGTTTAAACATCTATGAATTTTCATGTTTAAATGTTAAGACCACTTTTAAAAAGTTGAAAGAAGTAGAAAATGTACTTTACAAGCAGAAATCAAAATGTAGATAAAGAAATTCGCCTTTCAATTTCAATCTCAAACAGTATATGTAAATGCTAATATGAAGCTGCAAAACGTTGAAATAAATGTTTTTAGCAAAAGATTAAACATAGTTTTCTCAGCTTTGAAGTACATTGGACATAGTTTAACAGCACATGTAAAAAGTTTGTCCAAGGTTTTAAAAGTACTTGTCTCCAAGAAAACACAATTTAGAAGGTCCACACATTGCAATAAATGCATTTTAGGAAAAGATTAAATATAGTTTTCTCATCTATGTACTACTTTGTTAATATATTAACAGTACATGTAAAACGTTTGTCAGAGGTGATAAAAAACTTTTCTACAAGCAAATAAAATGGAGATCTGGAAATTAACGACCACATTTCAATTTTGAAAAGAATTGGTAAAAAGAAGTTACAAAATAAAAATAAATGCTTTTTAAACAAATGTTTAATCAGGCTCTCACATCTATGAAACAGCACATGTAAAAAGATTGTCAGAGGTTTTAAAAGTACTTTTCTACAAGAAAATAAAATGTAGATCTGTAAATTCTCTTCTACATTTCAATTTTAAAAAAGAATAACATAAGTTTTAAAATGAAACTACAAGCATTAAAATACATGCTTCTTTGAGAAATGTTTAAACTTTATTTCACATCTATTAATTTTCATGTTTTATTATTAATAGCCATTGTAAGACGATTAAAAGAAGTTGAAAAACATTCTTTACAAACTGAAACCCAAATTAGATAAAGAAATTAGTTTTTAAATTTCAATTTTAAATAGTATGAATAAATGCTAATATGAAGCTGAAAACATTGAAATAAATGCATTTGAGGAAAAGATTAAACATAGTTTTCTCATCTATGTACTTCTTTGTTAATATATTAACAGCACATGTCAAAAGGTTGTCAAAGGTTTTAAAAGTACTTGTCTCCAAGATAGCACAATGTAGATCTGTAAATTCTCTTCTATATTTTCAATTTTTAAAAGATTCATATAAATGTCAAAATGAAACTACAAACATTAAAATACATGCTTTTATGAGAAATATTTAAGCTTGGTTTTACATCTATGAATTTTCATTTTAAATATTAATAACCATTGTAAAACTTTCAACAATGTTTAAAAATATAGTTTACAACCAGAAAAGAAAATGTAGATAAAGAAATACGCGTTTAGATTTCATTTTCAAAAAGTATAAATAAATACCAAAATGAATGTCTACACATTGCAATAAGTGCATTTTAGGAAAAGATTAAATATAGTTTTCTCATCTCTGTACTACTTTGTTAACAGTCCATGTTAAACGTTTGTCAGAGGTGGTTAAGCACTTTTCTTCAAGCAAATAAAATGGAGATCTGGAAATTCACGTCCACATTTCAATTTTGAAAAGATTTGGAAAAAGAAATTACAAACATAAAAATAAATGCTTTTTATAAAAATGTTTAAACATGCTTTCAGATCTATGAAACAGCACATGTAAAAAGTTTGTCAGAGGTTTTAAAAGTACTTTTCTACAAGAAAATAAAATGAAGATCCATAAATTCACTTCTACATTTCAATTTTAAAAAAGAATAACATAAAAGTTAAAATGAAACAACAAACATTAAACTACAGGCTTCTTTGAGAAATGTTCAAACTTTAGTTCCCATCTATGAATTTTCATGTTGAAGTATTAATACCCATTGTAAAACGTTTAAAAGAATTTGAAAAATATACTTTACAACCTGAACACCAAATTAGATAAATAAATTCGTATTAAAATTTTAATTTTACAAAGTATGAATAAATGCTAATATGCAGCTGAAAACATTGAAAAAAATGCATTTGAGGAAAAGATAGTTTTTTTCATTTATGAACTGTTGTTTATATAGAAACAGTACATGTAAAACTTTTGTCAGAGGTTCTAAAGTACTTTTCTACAAGAAATTAAAATGTAGATCTCGAAATTCACATCTAGATTTCAATATTAAAAAAGAAAGATATAAATGGTGAAATGAAACTACAAACATAAAATTAAATGCATTTATGACAAATGTTTAAACATCTATGAATTTTCATGTTTAAATGTTAAGACCACTTTTAAAAAGTTGAAAGAAGTAGAAAATGTACTTTACAAGCAGAAATCAAAATGTAGATAAAGAAATTCGCCTTTCAATTTCAATCTCAAACAGTATATGTAAATGCTAATATGAAGCTGCAAAACGTTGAAATAAATGTTTTTAGCAAAAGATTAAACATAGTTTTCTCAGCTTTGAAGTATATTGTACATAGTTTAACAGCACATGTAAAAAGTTTGTCCAAGGTTTTAAAGTACTTGTCTCCAAGAAAGCACAATTTAGAAGGTCCACACATTGCAATAAATGCATTTTAGGAAAAGATTAAATATAGTTTTCTCATCTATGTACTACTTTGTTAATATATTAACAGTACATGTAAAACGTTTGTCAGAGGTGGTAAAAAACTTTTCTACAAGCAAATAAAATGGAGATCTGGAAATTAACGACCACATTTCAATTTTGAAAAGAATTGGTAAAAAGAAGTTACAAAATAAAAATAAATGCTTTTTAAACAAATGTTTAATCAGGCTCTCACATCTATGAAACAGCACATGTAAAAAGATTGTCAGAGGTTTTAAAAGTACTTTTCTACAAGAAAATAAAATGTAGATCTGTAAATTCTCTTCTACATTTCAATTTTAAAAAAGAATAACATAAGTTTTAAAATGAAACTACAAGCATTAAAATACATGCTTCTTTGAGAAATGTTTAAACTTTATTTCACATCTATTAATTTTCATGTTTTATTATTAATAGCCATTGTAAGACGATTAAAAGAAGTTGAAAAACATTCTTTACAAACTGAAACCCAAATTAGATAAAGAAATTAGTTTTTAAATTTCAATTTTAAATAGTATGAATAAATGCTAATATGAAGCTGAAAACATTGAAATAAATGCATTTGAGGAAAAGATTAAACATAGTTTTCTCATCTATGTACTTCTTTGTTAATATATTAACAGCACATGTCAAAAGGTTGTCAAAGGTTTTAAAAGTACTTGTCTCCAAGATAGCACAATGTAGATCTGTAAATTCTCTTCTATATTTTCAATTTTTAAAAGATTCATATAAATGTCAAAATGAAACTACAAACATTAAAATACATGCTTTTATGAGAAATATTTAAGCTTGGTTTTACATCTATGAATTTTCATTTTAAATATTAATAACCATTGTAAAACTTTCAACAATGTTTAAAAATATAGTTTACAACCAGAAAAGAAAATGTAGATAAAGAAATACGCGTTTAGATTTCATTTTCAAAAAGTATAAATAAATACCAAAATGAATGTCTACACATTGCAATAAGTGCATTTTAGGAAAAGATTAAATATAGTTTTCTCATCTCTGTACTACTTTGTTAATATATTAACAGTCCATGTTAAACGTTTGTCAGAGGTGGTTAAGCACTTTTCTTCAAGCAAATAAAATGGAGATCTGGAAATTCACGTCCACATTTCAATTTTGAAAAGATTTGGAAAAAGAAATTACAAACATAAAAATAAATGCTTTTTATAAAAATGTTTAAACATGCTTTCAGATCTATGAAACAGCACATGTAAAAAGTTTGTCAGAGGTTTTAAAAGTACTTTTCTACAAGAAAATAAAATGAAGATCCATAAATTCACTTCGACATTTCAATTTTAAAAAAGAATAACATAAATGTTAAAATGAAACAACAAACATTTAAATACAGGCTTCTTTGAGAAATGTTCAAACTTTAGTTCACATCTATGAATTTTCATGTTGAAGTATTAATACCCATTGTAAAACGTTTAAAAGAAGTTGAAAAATATACTTTACAACCTGAACACCAAATTAGATAAATAAATTCATATTAAAATTTTAATTTTACAAAGTATGAATAAATGCTAATATGCAGCTGAAAATATTGAAATAAATGCATTTGAGGAAAAGATAGTTTTTTCATTTATGAACTAAGTTGTTTATATAGAAACAGTACATGTAAAACTTTTGTCAGAGGTTCTAAAGTACTTTTCTACAAGAAATTAAAATGTAGATCTCGAAATTCACATCCAGATTTCAATATTAAAAAAGAAAAATATAAATGGTGAAATGAAACTACAAACATAAAATTAAATGCATTTATGACAAATGTTTAAACATCTATGAATTTTCATGTTTAAATATTAAGACCACTTTTAAAAAGTTGAAAGAAGTAGAAAATGTACTTTACAAGCAGAAATCAAAATGTAGATAAAGAAATTCGCCTTTCAATTTCAATCTCAAACAGTATAAGTAAATGCTAATATGAAGCTGCAAAACGTTGAAATAAATGTTTTTAGTAAAAGATTAAACATAGTTTTCTCAGCTTTGAAGTACATTTTACATAGTTTAACAGCACATGTAAAAAGTTTGTCAGAGGTTTTAAAAGTACTTTTGTACAAGAAAATTAAATGAAGATCCATAAATTCACTTCTACATTTCAATTTTAAAAAAGAATAACATAAATGTTAAAATGAAACAACAAACATTAAAATAGAGGCTTCTTTGAGAAATGTTCAAACTTTAGTTCCCATCTATGAATTTTCATGTTGAAGTATTAATACCCATTGTAAAACGTTTAAAAGAAGTTGAAAAATATACTTTACAACCTGAACACCAAATTAGATAAATAAATTCGTATTAAAATTTTAATTTTACAAAGTATGAATAAATGCTAATATGCAGCTGAAAACATTGAAAAAAATGCATTTGAGGAAAAGATAGTTTTTTCATTTATGAACTGTTGTTTATATAGAAACAGTACATGTAAAACTTTTGTCAGAGGTTCTAAAGTACTTTTCTACAAGAAATTAAAATGTAGATCTCGAAATTCACATCTAGATTTCAATATTAAAAAAGAAAGATATAAATGGTGAAATGAAACTACAAACATAAAATTAAATGCATTTATGACAAATGTTTAAACATCTATGAATTTTCATGTTTAAATGTTAAGACCACTTTTAAAAAGTTGAAAGAAGTAGAAAATGTACTTTACAAGCAGAAATCAAAATGTAGATAAAGAAATTCGCCTTTCAATTTCAATCTCAAACAGTATATGTAAATGCTAATATGAAGCTGCAAAACGTTGAAATAAATGTTTTTAGCAAAAGATTAAACATAGTTTTCTCAGCTTTGAAGTATATTGTACATAGTTTAACAGCACATGTAAAAAGTTTGTCCAAGGTTTTAAAGTACTTGTCTCCAAGAAAGCACAATTTAGAAGGTCCACACATTGCAATAAATGCATTTTAGGAAAAGATTAAATATAGTTTTCTCATCTATGTACTACTTTGTTAATATATTAACAGTACATGTAAAACGTTTGTCAGAGGTGGTAAAAAACTTTTCTACAAGCAAATAAAATGGAGATCTGGAAATTAACGACCACATTTCAATTTTGAAAAGAATTGGTAAAAAGAAGTTACAAAATAAAAATAAATGCTTTTTAAACAAATGTTTAATCAGGCTCTCACATCTATGAAACAGCACATGTAAAAAGATTGTCAGAGGTTTTAAAAGTACTTTTCTACAAGAAAATAAAATGTAGATCTGTAAATTCTCTTCTACATTTCAATTTTAAAAAAGAATAACATAAGTGTTAAAATGAAACTACAAGCATTAAAATACATGCTTCTTTGAGAAATGTTTAAACTTTATTTCCCATCTATTAATTTTCATGTTTTATTATTAATAGCCATTGTAAGACGATTAAAAGAAGTTGAAAAACATTCTTTACAAACTGAAACCCAAATTAGATAAAGAAATTAGTTTTTAAATTTCAATTTTAAATAGTATGAATAAATGCTAATATGAAGCTGAAAACATTGAAATAAATGCATTTTAGGAAAAGATTAAACATAGTTTTCTCATCTATGTACTTCTTTGTTAATATATTAACAGCACATGTCAAAAGGTTGTCAAAGGTTTTAAAAGTACTTGTCTCCAAGATAGCACAATGAGGATCTGTAAATTCTCTTCTATATTTTCAATTTTTAAAAGATTCATATAAATGTCAAAATGAAACTACAAACATTAAAATACATGCTTTTATGAGAAATATTTAAGCTTGGTTTTACATCTATGAATTTTCATTTTAAATATTAATAACCATTGTAAAACTTTCAACAATGTTTAAAAATATAGTTTACAACCAGAAAAGAAAATGTAGATAAAGAAATACGCGTTTAGATTTCATTTTCAAAAAGTATAAATAAATACCAAAATGAATGTCTACACATTGCAATAAATGCATTTTAGGAAAAGATTAAATATAGTTTTCTCATCTATGTACTACTTTGTTAATATATTAACAGTCCATGTTAAACGTTTGTCAGAGGTGGTTAAGCACTTTTCTTCAAGCAAATAAAATGGAGATCTGGAAATTCACGTCCACATTTCAATTTTGAAAAGATTTGGAAAAAGAAATTACAAACATAAAAATAAATGCTTTTTATAAAAATGTTTAAACATGCTTTCAGATCTATGAAACAGCACATGTAAAAAGTTTGTCAGAGGTTTTAAAAGTACTTTTCTACAAGAAAATAAAATGAAGATCCATAAATTCACTTCTACATTTCAATTTTAAAAAAGAATAACATAAAAGTTAAAATGAAACAACAAACATTAAACTACAGGCTTCTTTGAGAAATGTTCAAACTTTAGTTCCCATCTATGAATTTTCATGTTGAAGTATTAATACCCATTGTAAAACGTTTAAAAGAAGTTGAAAAATATACTTTACAACCTGAACACCAAATTAGATAAATAAATTCGTATTAAAATTTTAATTTTACAAAGTATGAATAAATGCTAATATGCAGCTGAAAACATTGAAAAAAATGCATTTGAGGAAAAGATAGTTTTTTTCATTTATGAACTAAGTTGTTTATATAGAAACAGTACATGTAAAACTTTTGTCAGAGGTTCTAAAGTACTTTTCTACAAGAAATTAAAATGTAGATCTCGAAATTCACATCTAGATTTCAATATTAAAAAAGAAAGATATAAATGGTGAAATGAAACTACAAACATAAAATTAAATGCATTTATGACAAATGTTTAAACATCTATGAATTTTCATGTTTAAATGTTAAGACCACTTTTAAAAAGTTGAAAGAAGTAGAAAATGTACTTTACAAGCAGAAATCAAAATGTAGATAAAGAAATTCGCCTTTCAATTTCAATCTCAAACAGTATATGTAAATGCTAATATGAAGCTGCAAAACGTTGAAATAAATGTTTTTAGCAAAAGATTAAACATAGTTTTCTCAGCTTTGAAGTACATTGGACATAGTTTAACAGCACATGTAAAAAGTTTGTCCAAGGTTTTAAAAGTACTTGTCTCCAAGAAAACACAATTTAGAAGGTCCACACATTGCAATAAATGCATTTTAGGAAAAGATTAAATATAGTTTTCTCATCTATGTACTACTTTGTTAATATATTAACAGTACATGTAAAACGTTTGTCAGAGGTGATAAAAAACTTTTCTACAAGCAAATAAAATGGAGATCTGGAAATTAACGACCACATTTCAATTTTGAAAAGAATTGGTAAAAAGAAGTTACAAAATAAAAATAAATGCTTTTTAAACAAATGTTTAATCAGGCTCTCACATCTATGAAACAGCACATGTAAAAAGATTGTCAGAGGTTTTAAAAGTACTTTTCTACAAGAAAATAAAATGTAGATCTGTAAATTCTCTTCTACATTTCAATTTTAAAAAAGAATAACATAAGTTTTAAAATGAAACTACAAGCATTAAAATACATGCTTCTTTGAGAAATGTTTAAACTTTATTTCACATCTATTAATTTTCATGTTTTATTATTAATAGCCATTGTAAGACGATTAAAAGAAGTTGAAAAACATTCTTTACAAACTGAAACCCAAATTAGATAAAGAAATTAGTTTTTAAATTTCAATTTTAAATAGTATGAATAAATGCTAATATGAAGCTGAAAACATTGAAATAAATGCATTTGAGGAAAAGATTAAACATAGTTTTCTCATCTATGTACTTCTTTGTTAATATATTAACAGCACATGTCAAAAGGTTGTCAAAGGTTTTAAAAGTACTTGTCTCCAAGATAGCACAATGTAGATCTGTAAATTCTCTTCTATATTTTCAATTTTTAAAAGATTCATATAAATGTCAAAATGAAACTACAAACATTAAAATACATGCTTTTATGAGAAATATTTAAGCTTGGTTTTACATCTATGAATTTTCATTTTAAATATTAATAACCATTGTAAAACTTTCAACAATGTTTAAAAATATAGTTTACAACCAGAAAAGAAAATGTAGATAAAGAAATACGCGTTTAGATTTCATTTTCAAAAAGTATAAATAAATACCAAAATGAATGTCTACACATTGCAATAAGTGCATTTTAGGAAAAGATTAAATATAGTTTTCTCATCTCTGTACTACTTTGTTAACAGTCCATGTTAAACGTTTGTCAGAGGTGGTTAAGCACTTTTCTTCAAGCAAATAAAATGGAGATCTGGAAATTCACGTCCACATTTCAATTTTGAAAAGATTTGGAAAAAGAAATTACAAACATAAAAATAAATGCTTTTTATAAAAATGTTTAAACATGCTTTCAGATCTATGAAACAGCACATGTAAAAAGTTTGTCAGAGGTTTTAAAAGTACTTTTCTACAAGAAAATAAAATGAAGATCCATAAATTCACTTCTACATTTCAATTTTAAAAAAGAATAACATAAAAGTTAAAATGAAACAACAAACATTAAACTACAGGCTTCTTTGAGAAATGTTCAAACTTTAGTTCCCATCTATGAATTTTCATGTTGAAGTATTAATACCCATTGTAAAACGTTTAAAAGAATTTGAAAAATATACTTTACAACCTGAACACCAAATTAGATAAATAAATTCGTATTAAAATTTTAATTTTACAAAGTATGAATAAATGCTAATATGCAGCTGAAAACATTGAAAAAAATGCATTTGAGGAAAAGATAGTTTTTTTCATTTATGAACTGTTGTTTATATAGAAACAGTACATGTAAAACTTTTGTCAGAGGTTCTAAAGTACTTTTCTACAAGAAATTAAAATGTAGATCTCGAAATTCACATCTAGATTTCAATATTAAAAAAGAAAGATATAAATGGTGAAATGAAACTACAAACATAAAATTAAATGCATTTATGACAAATGTTTAAACATCTATGAATTTTCATGTTTAAATGTTAAGACCACTTTTAAAAAGTTGAAAGAAGTAGAAAATGTACTTTACAAGCAGAAATCAAAATGTAGATAAAGAAATTCGCCTTTCAATTTCAATCTCAAACAGTATATGTAAATGCTAATATGAAGCTGCAAAACGTTGAAATAAATGTTTTTAGCAAAAGATTAAACATAGTTTTCTCAGCTTTGAAGTATATTGTACATAGTTTAACAGCACATGTAAAAAGTTTGTCCAAGGTTTTAAAGTACTTGTCTCCAAGAAAGCACAATTTAGAAGGTCCACACATTGCAATAAATGCATTTTAGGAAAAGATTAAATATAGTTTTCTCATCTATGTACTACTTTGTTAATATATTAACAGTACATGTAAAACGTTTGTCAGAGGTGGTAAAAAACTTTTCTACAAGCAAATAAAATGGAGATCTGGAAATTAACGACCACATTTCAATTTTGAAAAGAATTGGTAAAAAGAAGTTACAAAATAAAAATAAATGCTTTTTAAACAAATGTTTAATCAGGCTCTCACATCTATGAAACAGCACATGTAAAAAGATTGTCAGAGGTTTTAAAAGTACTTTTCTACAAGAAAATAAAATGTAGATCTGTAAATTCTCTTCTACATTTCAATTTTAAAAAAGAATAACATAAGTTTTAAAATGAAACTACAAGCATTAAAATACATGCTTCTTTGAGAAATGTTTAAACTTTATTTCCCATCTATTAATTTTCATGTTTTATTATTAATAGCCATTGTAAGACGATTAAAAGAAGTTGAAAAACATTCTTTACAAACTGAAACCCAAATTAGATAAAGAAATTAGTTTTTAAATTTCAATTTTAAATAGTATGAATAAATGCTAATATGAAGCTGAAAACATTGAAATAAATGCATTTTAGGAAAAGATTAAACATAGTTTTCTCATCTATGTACTTCTTTGTTAATATATTAACAGCACATGTCAAAAGGTTGTCAAAGGTTTTAAAAGTACTTGTCTCCAAGATAGCACAATGAGGATCTGTAAATTCTCTTCTATATTTTCAATTTTTAAAAGATTCATATAAATGTCAAAATGAAACTACAAACATTAAAATACATGCTTTTATGAGAAATATTTAAGCTTGGTTTTACATCTATGAATTTTCATTTTAAATATTAATAACCATTGTAAAACTTTCAACAATGTTTAAAAATATAGTTTACAACCAGAAAAGAAAATGTAGATAAAGAAATACGCGTTTAGATTTCATTTTCAAAAAGTATAAATAAATACCAAAATGAATGTCTACACATTGCAATAAATGCATTTTAGGAAAAGATTAAATATAGTTTTCTCATCTATGTACTACTTTGTTAATATATTAACAGTCCATGTTAAACGTTTGTCAGAGGTGGTTAAGCACTTTTCTTCAAGCAAATAAAATGGAGATCTGGAAATTCACGTCCACATTTCAATTTTGAAAAGATTTGGAAAAAGAAATTACAAACATAAAAATAAATGCTTTTTATAAAAATGTTTAAACATGCTTTCAGATCTATGAAACAGCACATGTAAAAAGTTTGTCAGAGGTTTTAAAAGTACTTTTCTACAAGAAAATAAAATGAAGATCCATAAATTCACTTCTACATTTCAATTTTAAAAAAGAATAACATAAAAGTTAAAATGAAACAACAAACATTAAACTACAGGCTTCTTTGAGAAATGTTCAAACTTTAGTTCCCATCTATGAATTTTCATGTTGAAGTATTAATACCCATTGTAAAACGTTTAAAAGAAGTTGAAAAATATACTTTACAACCTGAACACCAAATTAGATAAATAAATTCGTATTAAAATTTTAATTTTACAAAGTATGAATAAATGCTAATATGCAGCTGAAAACATTGAAAAAAATGCATTTGAGGAAAAGATAGTTTTTTTCATTTATGAACTAAGTTGTTTATATAGAAACAGTACATGTAAAACTTTTGTCAGAGGTTCTAAAGTACTTTTCTACAAGAAATTAAAATGTAGATCTCGAAATTCACATCTAGATTTCAATATTAAAAAAGAAAGATATAAATGGTGAAATGAAACTACAAACATAAAATTAAATGCATTTATGACAAATGTTTAAACATCTATGAATTTTCATGTTTAAATGTTAAGACCACTTTTAAAAAGTTGAAAGAAGTAGAAAATGTACTTTACAAGCAGAAATCAAAATGTAGATAAAGAAATTCGCCTTTCAATTTCAATCTCAAACAGTATATGTAAATGCTAATATGAAGCTGCAAAACGTTGAAATAAATGTTTTTAGCAAAAGATTAAACATAGTTTTCTCAGCTTTGAAGTACATTGGACATAGTTTAACAGCACATGTAAAAAGTTTGTCCAAGGTTTTAAAAGTACTTGTCTCCAAGAAAACACAATTTAGAAGGTCCACACATTGCAATAAATGCATTTTAGGAAAAGATTAAATATAGTTTTCTCATCTATGTACTACTTTGTTAATATATTAACAGTACATGTAAAACGTTTGTCAGAGGTGATAAAAAACTTTTCTACAAGCAAATAAAATGGAGATCTGGAAATTAACGACCACATTTCAATTTTGAAAAGAATTGGTAAAAAGAAGTTACAAAATAAAAATAAATGCTTTTTAAACAAATGTTTAATCAGGCTCTCACATCTATGAAACAGCACATGTAAAAAGATTGTCAGAGGTTTTAAAAGTACTTTTCTACAAGAAAATAAAATGTAGATCTGTAAATTCTCTTCTACATTTCAATTTTAAAAAAGAATAACATAAGTTTTAAAATGAAACTACAAGCATTAAAATACATGCTTCTTTGAGAAATGTTTAAACTTTATTTCACATCTATTAATTTTCATGTTTTATTATTAATAGCCATTGTAAGACGATTAAAAGAAGTTGAAAAACATTCTTTACAAACTGAAACCCAAATTAGATAAAGAAATTAGTTTTTAAATTTCAATTTTAAATAGTATGAATAAATGCTAATATGAAGCTGAAAACATTGAAATAAATGCATTTGAGGAAAAGATTAAACATAGTTTTCTCATCTATGTACTTCTTTGTTAATATATTAACAGCACATGTCAAAAGGTTGTCAAAGGTTTTAAAAGTACTTGTCTCCAAGATAGCACAATGTAGATCTGTAAATTCTCTTCTATATTTTCAATTTTTAAAAGATTCATATAAATGTCAAAATGAAACTACAAACATTAAAATACATGCTTTTATGAGAAATATTTAAGCTTGGTTTTACATCTATGAATTTTCATTTTAAATATTAATAACCATTGTAAAACTTTCAACAATGTTTAAAAATATAGTTTACAACCAGAAAAGAAAATGTAGATAAAGAAATACGCGTTTAGATTTCATTTTCAAAAAGTATAAATAAATACCAAAATGAATGTCTACACATTGCAATAAGTGCATTTTAGGAAAAGATTAAATATAGTTTTCTCATCTCTGTACTACTTTGTTAATATATTAACAGTCCATGTTAAACGTTTGTCAGAGGTGGTTAAGCACTTTTCTTCAAGCAAATAAAATGGAGATCTGGAAATTCACGTCCACATTTCAATTTTGAAAAGATTTGGAAAAAGAAATTACAAACATAAAAATAAATGCTTTTTATAAAAATGTTTAAACATGCTTTCAGATCTATGAAACAGCACATGTAAAAAGTTTGTCAGAGGTTTTAAAAGTACTTTTCTACAAGAAAATAAAATGAAGATCCATAAATTCACTTCTACATTTCAATTTTAAAAAAGAATAACATAAAAGTTAAAATGAAACAACAAACATTAAACTACAGGCTTCTTTGAGAAATGTTCAAACTTTAGTTCCCATCTATGAATTTTCATGTTGAAGTATTAATACCCATTGTAAAACGTTTAAAAGAATTTGAAAAATATACTTTACAACCTGAACACCAAATTAGATAAATAAATTCGTATTAAAATTTTAATTTTACAAAGTATGAATAAATGCTAATATGCAGCTGAAAACATTGAAAAAAATGCATTTGAGGAAAAGATAGTTTTTTTCATTTATGAACTGTTGTTTATATAGAAACAGTACATGTAAAACTTTTGTCAGAGGTTCTAAAGTACTTTTCTACAAGAAATTAAAATGTAGATCTCGAAATTCACATCTAGATTTCAATATTAAAAAAGAAAGATATAAATGGTGAAATGAAACTACAAACATAAAATTAAATGCATTTATGACAAATGTTTAAACATCTATGAATTTTCATGTTTAAATGTTAAGACCACTTTTAAAAAGTTGAAAGAAGTAGAAAATGTACTTTACAAGCAGAAATCAAAATGTAGATAAAGAAATTCGCCTTTCAATTTCAATCTCAAACAGTATATGTAAATGCTAATATGAAGCTGCAAAACGTTGAAATAAATGTTTTTAGCAAAAGATTAAACATAGTTTTCTCAGCTTTGAAGTATATTGTACATAGTTTAACAGCACATGTAAAAAGTTTGTCCAAGGTTTTAAAGTACTTGTCTCCAAGAAAGCACAATTTAGAAGGTCCACACATTGCAATAAATGCATTTTAGGAAAAGATTAAATATAGTTTTCTCATCTATGTACTACTTTGTTAATATATTAACAGTACATGTAAAACGTTTGTCAGAGGTGGTAAAAAACTTTTCTACAAGCAAATAAAATGGAGATCTGGAAATTAACGACCACATTTCAATTTTGAAAAGAATTGGTAAAAAGAAGTTACAAAATAAAAATAAATGCTTTTTAAACAAATGTTTAATCAGGCTCTCACATCTATGAAACAGCACATGTAAAAAGATTGTCAGAGGTTTTAAAAGTACTTTTCTACAAGAAAATAAAATGTAGATCTGTAAATTCTCTTCTACATTTCAATTTTAAAAAAGAATAACATAAGTTTTAAAATGAAACTACAAGCATTAAAATACATGCTTCTTTGAGAAATGTTTAAACTTTATTTCACATCTATTAATTTTCATGTTTTATTATTAATAGCCATTGTAAGACGATTAAAAGAAGTTGAAAAACATTCTTTACAAACTGAAACCCAAATTAGATAAAGAAATTAGTTTTTAAATTTCAATTTTAAATAGTATGAATAAATGCTAATATGAAGCTGAAAACATTGAAATAAATGCATTTGAGGAAAAGATTAAACATAGTTTTCTCATCTATGTACTTCTTTGTTAATATATTAACAGCACATGTCAAAAGGTTGTCAAAGGTTTTAAAAGTACTTGTCTCCAAGATAGCACAATGTAGATCTGTAAATTCTCTTCTATATTTTCAATTTTTAAAAGATTCATATAAATGTCAAAATGAAACTACAAACATTAAAATACATGCTTTTATGAGAAATATTTAAGCTTGGTTTTACATCTATGAATTTTCATTTTAAATATTAATAACCATTGTAAAACTTTCAACAATGTTTAAAAATATAGTTTACAACCAGAAAAGAAAATGTAGATAAAGAAATACGCGTTTAGATTTCATTTTCAAAAAGTATAAATAAATACCAAAATGAATGTCTACACATTGCAATAAGTGCATTTTAGGAAAAGATTAAATATAGTTTTCTCATCTCTGTACTACTTTGTTAATATATTAACAGTCCATGTTAAACGTTTGTCAGAGGTGGTTAAGCACTTTTCTTCAAGCAAATAAAATGGAGATCTGGAAATTCACGTCCACATTTCAATTTTGAAAAGATTTGGAAAAAGAAATTACAAACATAAAAATAAATGCTTTTTATAAAAATGTTTAAACATGCTTTCAGATCTATGAAACAGCACATGTAAAAAGTTTGTCAGAGGTTTTAAAAGTACTTTTCTACAAGAAAATAAAATGAAGATCCATAAATTCACTTCGACATTTCAATTTTAAAAAAGAATAACATAAATGTTAAAATGAAACAACAAACATTTAAATACAGGCTTCTTTGAGAAATGTTCAAACTTTAGTTCACATCTATGAATTTTCATGTTGAAGTATTAATACCCATTGTAAAACGTTTAAAAGAAGTTGAAAAATATACTTTACAACCTGAACACCAAATTAGATAAATAAATTCATATTAAAATTTTAATTTTACAAAGTATGAATAAATGCTAATATGCAGCTGAAAATATTGAAATAAATGCATTTGAGGAAAAGATAGTTTTTTCATTTATGAACTAAGTTGTTTATATAGAAACAGTACATGTAAAACTTTTGTCAGAGGTTCTAAAGTACTTTTCTACAAGAAATTAAAATGTAGATCTCGAAATTCACATCCAGATTTCAATATTAAAAAAGAAAAATATAAATGGTGAAATGAAACTACAAACATAAAATTAAATGCATTTATGACAAATGTTTAAACATCTATGAATTTTCATGTTTAAATATTAAGACCACTTTTAAAAAGTTGAAAGAAGTAGAAAATGTACTTTACAAGCAGAAATCAAAATGTAGATAAAGAAATTCGCCTTTCAATTTCAATCTCAAACAGTATAAGTAAATGCTAATATGAAGCTGCAAAACGTTGAAATAAATGTTTTTAGTAAAAGATTAAACATAGTTTTCTCAGCTTTGAAGTACATTTTACATAGTTTAACAGCACATGTAAAAAGTTTGTCAGAGGTTTTAAAAGTACTTTTGTACAAGAAAATTAAATGAAGATCCATAAATTCACTTCTACATTTCAATTTTAAAAAAGAATAACATAAATGTTAAAATGAAACAACAAACATTAAAATAGAGGCTTCTTTGAGAAATGTTCAAACTTTAGTTCCCATCTATGAATTTTCATGTTGAAGTATTAATACCCATTGTAAAACGTTTAAAAGAAGTTGAAAAATATACTTTACAACCTGAACACCAAATTAGATAAATAAATTCGTATTAAAATTTTAATTTTACAAAGTATGAATAAATGCTAATATGCAGCTGAAAACATTGAAAAAAATGCATTTGAGGAAAAGATAGTTTTTTCATTTATGAACTGTTGTTTATATAGAAACAGTACATGTAAAACTTTTGTCAGAGGTTCTAAAGTACTTTTCTACAAGAAATTAAAATGTAGATCTCGAAATTCACATCTAGATTTCAATATTAAAAAAGAAAGATATAAATGGTGAAATGAAACTACAAACATAAAATTAAATGCATTTATGACAAATGTTTAAACATCTATGAATTTTCATGTTTAAATGTTAAGACCACTTTTAAAAAGTTGAAAGAAGTAGAAAATGTACTTTACAAGCAGAAATCAAAATGTAGATAAAGAAATTCGCCTTTCAATTTCAATCTCAAACAGTATATGTAAATGCTAATATGAAGCTGCAAAACGTTGAAATAAATGTTTTTAGCAAAAGATTAAACATAGTTTTCTCAGCTTTGAAGTATATTGTACATAGTTTAACAGCACATGTAAAAAGTTTGTCCAAGGTTTTAAAGTACTTGTCTCCAAGAAAGCACAATTTAGAAGGTCCACACATTGCAATAAATGCATTTTAGGAAAAGATTAAATATAGTTTTCTCATCTATGTACTACTTTGTTAATATATTAACAGTACATGTAAAACGTTTGTCAGAGGTGGTAAAAAACTTTTCTACAAGCAAATAAAATGGAGATCTGGAAATTAACGACCACATTTCAATTTTGAAAAGAATTGGTAAAAAGAAGTTACAAAATAAAAATAAATGCTTTTTAAACAAATGTTTAATCAGGCTCTCACATCTATGAAACAGCACATGTAAAAAGATTGTCAGAGGTTTTAAAAGTACTTTTCTACAAGAAAATAAAATGTAGATCTGTAAATTCTCTTCTACATTTCAATTTTAAAAAAGAATAACATAAGTGTTAAAATGAAACTACAAGCATTAAAATACATGCTTCTTTGAGAAATGTTTAAACTTTATTTCCCATCTATTAATTTTCATGTTTTATTATTAATAGCCATTGTAAGACGATTAAAAGAAGTTGAAAAACATTCTTTACAAACTGAAACCCAAATTAGATAAAGAAATTAGTTTTTAAATTTCAATTTTAAATAGTATGAATAAATGCTAATATGAAGCTGAAAACATTGAAATAAATGCATTTTAGGAAAAGATTAAACATAGTTTTCTCATCTATGTACTTCTTTGTTAATATATTAACAGCACATGTCAAAAGGTTGTCAAAGGTTTTAAAAGTACTTGTCTCCAAGATAGCACAATGAGGATCTGTAAATTCTCTTCTATATTTTCAATTTTTAAAAGATTCATATAAATGTCAAAATGAAACTACAAACATTAAAATACATGCTTTTATGAGAAATATTTAAGCTTGGTTTTACATCTATGAATTTTCATTTTAAATATTAATAACCATTGTAAAACTTTCAACAATGTTTAAAAATATAGTTTACAACCAGAAAAGAAAATGTAGATAAAGAAATACGCGTTTAGATTTCATTTTCAAAAAGTATAAATAAATACCAAAATGAATGTCTACACATTGCAATAAATGCATTTTAGGAAAAGATTAAATATAGTTTTCTCATCTATGTACTACTTTGTTAATATATTAACAGTCCATGTTAAACGTTTGTCAGAGGTGGTTAAGCACTTTTCTTCAAGCAAATAAAATGGAGATCTGGAAATTCACGTCCACATTTCAATTTTGAAAAGATTTGGAAAAAGAAATTACAAACATAAAAATAAATGCTTTTTATAAAAATGTTTAAACATGCTTTCAGATCTATGAAACAGCACATGTAAAAAGTTTGTCAGAGGTTTTAAAAGTACTTTTCTACAAGAAAATAAAATGAAGATCCATAAATTCACTTCTACATTTCAATTTTAAAAAAGAATAACATAAAAGTTAAAATGAAACAACAAACATTAAACTACAGGCTTCTTTGAGAAATGTTCAAACTTTAGTTCCCATCTATGAATTTTCATGTTGAAGTATTAATACCCATTGTAAAACGTTTAAAAGAAGTTGAAAAATATACTTTACAACCTGAACACCAAATTAGATAAATAAATTCGTATTAAAATTTTAATTTTACAAAGTATGAATAAATGCTAATATGCAGCTGAAAACATTGAAAAAAATGCATTTGAGGAAAAGATAGTTTTTTTCATTTATGAACTAAGTTGTTTATATAGAAACAGTACATGTAAAACTTTTGTCAGAGGTTCTAAAGTACTTTTCTACAAGAAATTAAAATGTAGATCTCGAAATTCACATCTAGATTTCAATATTAAAAAAGAAAGATATAAATGGTGAAATGAAACTACAAACATAAAATTAAATGTATTTATGACAAATGTTTAAACATCTATGAATTTTCATGTTTAAATGTTAAGACCACTTTTAAAAAGTTGAAAGAAGTAGAAAATGTACTTTACAAGCAGAAATCAAAATGTAGATAAAGAAATTCGCCTTTCAATTTCAATCTCAAACAGTATATGTAAATGCTAATATGAAGCTGCAAAACGTTGAAATAAATGTTTTTAGCAAAAGATTAAACATAGTTTTCTCAGCTTTGAAGTACATTGGACATAGTTTAACAGCACATGTAAAAAGTTTGTCCAAGGTTTTAAAAGTACTTGTCTCCAAGAAAACACAATTTAGAAGGTCCACACATTGCAATAAATGCATTTTAGGAAAAGATTAAATATAGTTTTCTCATCTATGTACTACTTTGTTAATATATTAACAGTACATGTAAAACGTTTGTCAGAGGTGATAAAAAACTTTTCTACAAGCAAATAAAATGGAGATCTGGAAATTAACGACCACATTTCAATTTTGAAAAGAATTGGTAAAAAGAAGTTACAAAATAAAAATAAATGCTTTTTAAACAAATGTTTAATCAGGCTCTCACATCTATGAAACAGCACATGTAAAAAGATTGTCAGAGGTTTTAAAAGTACTTTTCTACAAGAAAATAAAATGTAGATCTGTAAATTCTCTTCTACATTTCAATTTTAAAAAAGAATAACATAAGTTTTAAAATGAAACTACAAGCATTAAAATACATGCTTCTTTGAGAAATGTTTAAACTTTATTTCACATCTATTAATTTTCATGTTTTATTATTAATAGCCATTGTAAGACGATTAAAAGAAGTTGAAAAACATTCTTTACAAACTGAAACCCAAATTAGATAAAGAAATTAGTTTTTAAATTTCAATTTTAAATAGTATGAATAAATGCTAATATGAAGCTGAAAACATTGAAATAAATGCATTTGAGGAAAAGATTAAACATAGTTTTCTCATCTATGTACTTCTTTGTTAATATATTAACAGCACATGTCAAAAGGTTGTCAAAGGTTTTAAAAGTACTTGTCTCCAAGATAGCACAATGTAGATCTGTAAATTCTCTTCTATATTTTCAATTTTTAAAAGATTCATATAAATGTCAAAATGAAACTACAAACATTAAAATACATGCTTTTATGAGAAATATTTAAGCTTGGTTTTACATCTATGAATTTTCATTTTAAATATTAATAACCATTGTAAAACTTTCAACAATGTTTAAAAATATAGTTTACAACCAGAAAAGAAAATGTAGATAAAGAAATACGCGTTTAGATTTCATTTTCAAAAAGTATAAATAAATACCAAAATGAATGTCTACACATTGCAATAAGTGCATTTTAGGAAAAGATTAAATATAGTTTTCTCATCTCTGTACTACTTTGTTAACAGTCCATGTTAAACGTTTGTCAGAGGTGGTTAAGCACTTTTCTTCAAGCAAATAAAATGGAGATCTGGAAATTCACGTCCACATTTCAATTTTGAAAAGATTTGGAAAAAGAAATTACAAACATAAAAATAAATGCTTTTTATAAAAATGTTTAAACATGCTTTCAGATCTATGAAACAGCACATGTAAAAAGTTTGTCAGAGGTTTTAAAAGTACTTTTCTACAAGAAAATAAAATGAAGATCCATAAATTCACTTCTACATTTCAATTTTAAAAAAGAATAACATAAAAGTTAAAATGAAACAACAAACATTAAACTACAGGCTTCTTTGAGAAATGTTCAAACTTTAGTTCCCATCTATGAATTTTCATGTTGAAGTATTAATACCCATTGTAAAACGTTTAAAAGAATTTGAAAAATATACTTTACAACCTGAACACCAAATTAGATAAATAAATTCGTATTAAAATTTTAATTTTACAAAGTATGAATAAATGCTAATATGCAGCTGAAAACATTGAAAAAAATGCATTTGAGGAAAAGATAGTTTTTTTCATTTATGAACTGTTGTTTATATAGAAACAGTACATGTAAAACTTTTGTCAGAGGTTCTAAAGTACTTTTCTACAAGAAATTAAAATGTAGATCTCGAAATTCACATCTAGATTTCAATATTAAAAAAGAAAGATATAAATGGTGAAATGAAACTACAAACATAAAATTAAATGCATTTATGACAAATGTTTAAACATCTATGAATTTTCATGTTTAAATGTTAAGACCACTTTTAAAAAGTTGAAAGAAGTAGAAAATGTACTTTACAAGCAGAAATCAAAATGTAGATAAAGAAATTCGCCTTTCAATTTCAATCTCAAACAGTATATGTAAATGCTAATATGAAGCTGCAAAACGTTGAAATAAATGTTTTTAGCAAAAGATTAAACATAGTTTTCTCAGCTTTGAAGTATATTGTACATAGTTTAACAGCACATGTAAAAAGTTTGTCCAAGGTTTTAAAGTACTTGTCTCCAAGAAAGCACAATTTAGAAGGTCCACACATTGCAATAAATGCATTTTAGGAAAAGATTAAATATAGTTTTCTCATCTATGTACTACTTTGTTAATATATTAACAGTACATGTAAAACGTTTGTCAGAGGTGGTAAAAAACTTTTCTACAAGCAAATAAAATGGAGATCTGGAAATTAACGACCACATTTCAATTTTGAAAAGAATTGGTAAAAAGAAGTTACAAAATAAAAATAAATGCTTTTTAAACAAATGTTTAATCAGGCTCTCACATCTATGAAACAGCACATGTAAAAAGATTGTCAGAGGTTTTAAAAGTACTTTTCTACAAGAAAATAAAATGTAGATCTGTAAATTCTCTTCTACATTTCAATTTTAAAAAAGAATAACATAAGTTTTAAAATGAAACTACAAGCATTAAAATACATGCTTCTTTGAGAAATGTTTAAACTTTATTTCACATCTATTAATTTTCATGTTTTATTATTAATAGCCATTGTAAGACGATTAAAAGAAGTTGAAAAACATTCTTTACAAACTGAAACCCAAATTAGATAAAGAAATTAGTTTTTAAATTTCAATTTTAAATAGTATGAATAAATGCTAATATGAAGCTGAAAACATTGAAATAAATGCATTTGAGGAAAAGATTAAACATAGTTTTCTCATCTATGTACTTCTTTGTTAATATATTAACAGCACATGTCAAAAGGTTGTCAAAGGTTTTAAAAGTACTTGTCTCCAAGATAGCACAATGTAGATCTGTAAATTCTCTTCTATATTTTCAATTTTTAAAAGATTCATATAAATGTCAAAATGAAACTACAAACATTAAAATACATGCTTTTATGAGAAATATTTAAGCTTGGTTTTACATCTATGAATTTTCATTTTAAATATTAATAACCATTGTAAAACTTTCAACAATGTTTAAAAATATAGTTTACAACCAGAAAAGAAAATGTAGATAAAGAAATACGCGTTTAGATTTCATTTTCAAAAAGTATAAATAAATACCAAAATGAATGTCTACACATTGCAATAAGTGCATTTTAGGAAAAGATTAAATATAGTTTTCTCATCTCTGTACTACTTTGTTAATATATTAACAGTCCATGTTAAACGTTTGTCAGAGGTGGTTAAGCACTTTTCTTCAAGCAAATAAAATGGAGATCTGGAAATTCACGTCCACATTTCAATTTTGAAAAGATTTGGAAAAAGAAATTACAAACATAAAAATAAATGCTTTTTATAAAAATGTTTAAACATGCTTTCAGATCTATGAAACAGCACATGTAAAAAGTTTGTCAGAGGTTTTAAAAGTACTTTTCTACAAGAAAATAAAATGAAGATCCATAAATTCACTTCGACATTTCAATTTTAAAAAAGAATAACATAAATGTTAAAATGAAACAACAAACATTTAAATACAGGCTTCTTTGAGAAATGTTCAAACTTTAGTTCACATCTATGAATTTTCATGTTGAAGTATTAATACCCATTGTAAAACGTTTAAAAGAAGTTGAAAAATATACTTTACAACCTGAACACCAAATTAGATAAATAAATTCATATTAAAATTTTAATTTTACAAAGTATGAATAAATGCTAATATGCAGCTGAAAATATTGAAATAAATGCATTTGAGGAAAAGATAGTTTTTTCATTTATGAACTAAGTTGTTTATATAGAAACAGTACATGTAAAACTTTTGTCAGAGGTTCTAAAGTACTTTTCTACAAGAAATTAAAATGTAGATCTCGAAATTCACATCCAGATTTCAATATTAAAAAAGAAAAATATAAATGGTGAAATGAAACTACAAACATAAAATTAAATGCATTTATGACAAATGTTTAAACATCTATGAATTTTCATGTTTAAATATTAAGACCACTTTTAAAAAGTTGAAAGAAGTAGAAAATGTACTTTACAAGCAGAAATCAAAATGTAGATAAAGAAATTCGCCTTTCAATTTCAATCTCAAACAGTATAAGTAAATGCTAATATGAAGCTGCAAAACGTTGAAATAAATGTTTTTAGTAAAAGATTAAACATAGTTTTCTCAGCTTTGAAGTACATTTTACATAGTTTAACAGCACATGTAAAAAGTTTGTCAGAGGTTTTAAAAGTACTTTTGTACAAGAAAATTAAATGAAGATCCATAAATTCACTTCTACATTTCAATTTTAAAAAAGAATAACATAAATGTTAAAATGAAACAACAAACATTAAAATAGAGGCTTCTTTGAGAAATGTTCAAACTTTAGTTCCCATCTATGAATTTTCATGTTGAAGTATTAATACCCATTGTAAAACGTTTAAAAGAAGTTGAAAAATATACTTTACAACCTGAACACCAAATTAGATAAATAAATTCGTATTAAAATTTTAATTTTACAAAGTATGAATAAATGCTAATATGCAGCTGAAAACATTGAAAAAAATGCATTTGAGGAAAAGATAGTTTTTTCATTTATGAACTGTTGTTTATATAGAAACAGTACATGTAAAACTTTTGTCAGAGGTTCTAAAGTACTTTTCTACAAGAAATTAAAATGTAGATCTCGAAATTCACATCTAGATTTCAATATTAAAAAAGAAAGATATAAATGGTGAAATGAAACTACAAACATAAAATTAAATGCATTTATGACAAATGTTTAAACATCTATGAATTTTCATGTTTAAATGTTAAGACCACTTTTAAAAAGTTGAAAGAAGTAGAAAATGTACTTTACAAGCAGAAATCAAAATGTAGATAAAGAAATTCGCCTTTCAATTTCAATCTCAAACAGTATATGTAAATGCTAATATGAAGCTGCAAAACGTTGAAATAAATGTTTTTAGCAAAAGATTAAACATAGTTTTCTCAGCTTTGAAGTACATTGGACATAGTTTAACAGCACATGTAAAAAGTTTGTCCAAGGTTTTAAAAGTACTTGTCTCCAAGAAAGCACAATTTAGAAGGTCCACACATTGCAATAAATGCATTTTAGGAAAAGATTAAATATAGTTTTCTCATCTATGTACTACTTTGTTAATATATTAACAGTACATGTAAAACGTTTGTCAGAGGTGGTAAAAAACTTTTCTACAAGCAAATAAAATGGAGATCTGGAAATTAACGACCACATTTCAATTTTGAAAAGAATTGGTAAAAAGAAGTTACAAAATAAAAATAAATGCTTTTTAAACAAATGTTTAATCAGGCTCTCACATCTATGAAACAGCACATGTAAAAAGATTCTCAGAGGTTTTAAAAGTACTTTTCTACAAGAAAATAAAATGTAGATCTGTAAATTCTCTTCTACATTTCAATTTTAAAAAAGAATAACATAAGTGTTAAAATGAAACTACAAGCATTAAAATACATGCTTCTTTGAGAAATGTTTAAACTTTATTTCACATCTATTAATTTTCATGTTTTATTATTAATAGCCATTGTAAGACGATTAAAAGAAGTTGAAAAACATTCTTTACAAACTGAAACCCAAATTAGATAAAGAAATTCGTTCTTAAATTTCCATTTTAAATAGTATGAATAAATGCTAATATGAAGATGCAAAACGTTGAAATAAATGTTTTTATCAAAAGATTAAACATAGTTTTCTCAGCTTTGAAGTACATTGTACATAGTTTAACAGCACATGTAAAAAGTTTGTCCAAGGTTTTAAAAGTACATGTCTCCAAGAAAGCACAACTTAGATCCGTAAATTCACTTCTACACTTTCAATTTTTAAAAGATTCATATAAATGTTAAAATGAAACTACAAACATTAAAATACATGCTTTTATGAGAAATATTTAAGCTTGGTTTCACATCTATGAATTTTCATTTTAAATATTAATAACCTTTGTAAAACTTTCAACAAAGTTTACAAATGTAGTTTACAACCAGAAAAGAAAATGTAGATAAAGAAATACGCGTTTAGATTTCATTTTCAAAAAGTATAAATAAATACCAAAATGAAGGTCTACACATTGCAATAAATGCATTTTAGGAAAAGATTAAATATAGTTTTCTCATCTATGTACTACTTTGTTAATATATTAACAGTACATGTAAAACGTTTGTCAGAGGTGGTAAAGCACTTTTCTTCAAGCAAATAAAATGGAGATCTGGAAATTCACGTCCACATTTCAATTTTGAAAATAATTGGTAAAAAGAAATTACAAACATAAAAATAAATGCCTTTTATAAAAATGTTTAAACATGCTTTCAGATCTATGAAACAGCAGATTTAAAAAGTTTGTCAGAGGTTTTAAAAGTACTTTTGTACAAGAAAATTAAATGAAGATCCATAAATTCACTTCTACATTTCAATTTTAAAAAAGAATAACATAAAAGTTAAAATGAAACAACAAACATTAAAATACAGGCTTCTTTGAGAAATGTTCAAACTTTAGTTCCCATCTATGAATTTTCATGTTGAAGTATTAATACCCATTGTAAAACGTTTAAAAGAAGTTGAAAAATATACTTTACAACCTGAACACCAAATTAGATAAATAAATTCGTATTAAAATTTTAATTTTACAAAGTATGAATAAATGCTAATATGCAGCTGAAAACATTGAAAAAAATGCATTTGAGGAAAAGATAGTTTTTTTCATTTATGAACTAAGTTGTTTATATAGAAACAGTACATGTAAAACTTTTGTCAGAGGTTCTAAAGTACTTTTCTACAAGAAATTAAAATGTAGATCTCGAAATTCACATCTAGATTTCAATATTAAAAAAGAAAGATATAAATGGTGAAATGAAACTACAAACATAAAATTAAATGCATTTATGACAAATGTTTAAACATCTATGAATTTTCATGTTTAAATGTTAAGACCACTTTTAAAAAGTTGAAAGAAGTAGAAAATGTACTTTACAAGCAGAAATCAAAATGTAGATAAAGAAATTCGCCTTTCAATTTCAATCTCAAACAGTATATGTAAATGCTAATATGAAGCTGCAAAACGTTGAAATAAATGTTTTTAGCAAAAGATTAAACATAGTTTTCTCAGCTTTGAAGTATATTGTACATAGTTTAACAGCACATGTAAAAAGTTTGTCCAAGGTTTTAAAGTACTTGTCTCCAAGAAAGCACAATTTAGAAGGTCCACACATTGCAATAAATGCATTTTAGGAAAAGATTAAATATAGTTTTCTCATCTATGTACTACTTTGTTAGTATATTAACAGTACATGTAAAACGTTTGTCAGAGGTGGTAAAAAACTTTTCTACAAGCAAATAAAATGGAGATCTGGAAATTAACGACCACATTTCAATTTTGAAAAGAATTGGTAAAAAGAAGTTACAAAATAAAAATAAATGCTTTTTAAACAAATGTTTAATCAGGCTCTCACATCTATGAAACAGCACATGTAAAAAGATTGTCAGAGGTTTTAAAAGTACTTTTCTACAAGAAAATAAAATGTAGATCTGTAAATTCTCTTCTACATTTCAATTTTAAAAAAGAATAACATAAGTGTTAAAATGAAACTACAAGCATTAAAATACATGCTTCTTTGAGAAATGTTTAAACTTTATTTCCCATCTATTAATTTTCATGTTTTATTATTAATAGCCATTGTAAGACGATTAAAAGAAGTTGAAAAACATTCTTTACAAACTGAAACCCAAATTAGATAAAGAAATTCGTTCTTAAATTTCCATTTTAAATAGTATGAATAAATGCTAATATGAAGATGCAAAACGTTGAAATAAATGTTTTTATCAAAAGATTAAACATAGTTTTCTCAGCTTTGAAGTACATTGTACATAGTTTAACAGCACATGTAAAAAGTTTGTCCAAGGTTTTAAAAGTACATGTCTCCAAGAAAGCACAACTTAGATCTGTAAATTCACTTCTACACTTTCAATTTTTAAAAGATTCATATAAATGTTAAAATGAAACTACAAACATTAAAATACATGCTTTTATGAGAAATATTTAAGCTTGGTTTCACATCTATGAATTTTCATTTTAAATATTAATAACCTTTGTAAAACTTTCAACAAAGTTTACAAATGTAGTTTACAACCAGAAAAGAAAATGTAGATAAAGAAATACGCGTTTAGATTTCATTTTCAAAAAGTATAAATAAATACCAAAATGAAGGTCTACACATTGCAATAAATGCATTTTAGGAAAAGATTAAATATAGTTTTCTCATCTATGTACTACTTTGTTAATATATTAACAGTACATGTAAAACGTTTGTCAGAGGTGGTAAAGCACTTTTCTTCAAGCAAATAAAATGGAGATCTGGAAATTCACGTCCACATTTCAATTTTGAAAATAATTGGTAAAAAGAAATTACAAACATAAAAATAAATGCATTTTATAAAAATGTTTAAACATGCTTTCAGATCTATGAAACAGCAGATTTAAAAAGTTTGTCAGAGGTTTTAAAAGTACTTTTGTACAAGAAAATTAAATGAAGATCCATAAATTCACTTCTACATTTCAATTTTAAAAAAGAATAACATAAAAGTTAAAATGAAACAACAAACATTAAAATACAGGCTTCTTTGAGAAATGTTCAAACTTTAGTTCCCATCTATGAATTTTCATGTTGAAGTATTAATACCCATTGTAAAACGTTTAAAAGAAGTTGAAAAATATACTTTACAACCTGAACACCAAATTAGATAAATAAATTCGTATTAAAATTTTAATTTTACAAAGTATGAATAAATGCTAATATGCAGCTGAAAACATTGAAAAAAATGCATTTGAGGAAAAGATAGTTTTTTTCATTTATGAACTAAGTTGTTTATATAGAAACAGTACATGTAAAACTTTTGTCAGAGGTTCTAAAGTACTTTTCTACAAGAAATTAAAATGTAGATCTCGAAATTCACATCTAGATTTCAATATTAAAAAAGAAAGATATAAATGGTGAAATGAAACTACAAACATAAAATTAAATGCATTTATGACAAATGTTTAAACATCTATGAATTTTCATGTTTAAATGTTAAGACCACTTTTAAAAAGTTGAAAGAAGTAGAAAATGTACTTTACAAGCAGAAATCAAAATGTAGATAAAGAAATTCGCCTTTCAATTTCAATCTCAAACAGTATATGTAAATGCTAATATGAAGCTGCAAAACGTTGAAATAAATGTTTTTAGCAAAAGATTAAACATAGTTTTCTCAGCTTTGAAGTATATTGTACATAGTTTAACAGCACATGTAAAAAGTTTGTCCAAGGTTTTAAAGTACTTGTCTCCAAGAAAGCACAATTTAGAAGGTCCACACATTGCAATAAATGCATTTTAGGAAAAGATTAAATATAGTTTTCTCATCTATGTACTACTTTGTTAATATATTAACAGTACATGTAAAACGTTTGTCAGAGGTGGTAAAAAACTTTTCTACAAGCAAATAAAATGGAGATCTGGAAATTAACGACCACATTTCAATTTTGAAAAGAATTGGTAAAAAGAAGTTACAAAATAAAAATAAATGCTTTTTAAACAAATGTTTAATCAGGCTCTCACATCTATGAAACAGCACATGTAAAAAGATTGTCAGAGGTTTTAAAAGTACTTTTCTACAAGAAAATAAAATGTAGATCTGTAAATTCTCTTCTACATTTCAATTTTAAAAAAGAATAACATAAGTGTTAAAATGAAACTACAAGCATTAAAATACATGCTTCTTTGAGAAATGTTTAAACTTTATTTCCCATCTATTAATTTTCATGTTTTATTATTAATAGCCATTGTAAGACGATTAAAAGAAGTTGAAAAACATTCTTTACAAACTGAAACCCAAATTAGATAAAGAAATTCGTTCTTAAATTTCCATTTTAAATAGTATGAATAAATGCTAATATGAAGATGCAAAACGTTGAAATAAATGTTTTTATCAAAAGATTAAACATAGTTTTCTCAGCTTTGAAGTACATTGTACATAGTTTAACAGCACATGTAAAAAGTTTGTCCAAGGTTTTAAAAGTACATGTCTCCAAGAAAGCACAACTTAGATCTGTAAATTCACTTCTACACTTTCAATTTTTAAAAGATTCATATAAATGTTAAAATGAAACTACAAACATTAAAATACATGCTTTTATGAGAAATATTTAAGCTTGGTTTCACATCTATGAATTTTCATTTTAAATATTAATAACCTTTGTAAAACTTTCAACAAAGTTTACAAATGTAGTTTACAACCAGAAAAGAAAATGTAGATAAAGAAATACGCGTTTAGATTTCATTTTCAAAAAGTATAAATAAATACCAAAATGAAGGTCTACACATTGCAATAAATGCATTTTAGGAAAAGATTAAATATAGTTTTCTCATCTATGTACTACTTTGTTAATATATTAACAGTACATGTAAAACGTTTGTCAGAGGTGGTAAAGCACTTTTCTTCAAGCAAATAAAATGGAGATCTGGAAATTCACGTCCACATTTCAATTTTGAAAAGATTTGGAAAAAGAAATTACAAACATAAAAATAAATGCTTTTTATAAAAATGTTTAAACATGCTTTCAGATCTATGAAACAACAGATTTAAAAAGTTTGTCAGAGGTTTTAAAAGTACTTTTCTACAAGAAAATTAAATGAAGATCCATAAATTCACTTCTACATTTCAATTTTAAAAAAGAATAACATAAATGTTAAAATGAAACAACAAACATTAAAATACAGGCTTCTTTGAGAAATGTTCAAACTTTAGTTCCCATCTATGAATTTTCATGTTGAAGTATTAATACCCATTGTAAAACGTTTAAAAGAAGTTGAAAAATATACTTTACAACCTGAACACCAAATTAGGTAAATAAATTCGTATTAAAATTTTAATTTTACAAAGTATGAATAAATGCTAATATGCAGCCGAAAACATTGAAAAAAATGCATTTGAGGAAAAGATAGTTTTTTCATTTATGAACTAAGTTGTTTATATAGAAACAGTACATGTAAAACTTTTGTCAGAGGTTCTAAAGTACTTTTCTACAAGAAATTAAAATGTAGATCTCGAAATTCACATCTAGATTTCAATATTAAAAAAGAAAGATATAAATGGTGAAATGAAACTACAAACATAAAATTAAATGCATTTATGACAAATGTTTAAACATCTATGAATTTTCATGTTTAAATGTTGACCACTTTTAAAAAGTTGAAAGAAGTAGAAAATGTACTTTACAAGCAGAAATCAAAATGTAGATAAAGAAATTCGCCTTTCAATTTCAATCTCAAACAGTATATGTAAATGCTAATATGAAGCTGCAAAACGTTGAAATAAATGTTTTTAGCAAAAGATTAAACATAGTTTTCTCAGCTTTGAAGTACATTGTACATAGTTTAACAGCACATGTAAAAAGTTTGTCCAAGGTTTTAAAAGTACATGTCTCCAAGAAAGCACAACTTAGATCTGTAAATTCACTTCTACACTTTCAATTTTTAAAAGATTCATATAAATGTTAAAATGAAACTACAAACATTAAAATACATGCTTTTATGAGAAATATTTAAGCTTGGTTTCACATCTATGAATTTTCATTTTAAATATTAATAACCTTTGTAAAACTTTCAACAAAGTTTACAAATGTAGTTTACAACCAGAAAAGAAAATGTAGATAAAGAAATACGCGTTTAGATTTCATTTTCAAAAAGTATAAATAAATACCAAAATGAAGGTCTACACATTGCAATAAATGCATTTTAGGAAAAGATTAAATATAGTTTTCTCATCTATGTACTACTTTGTTAATATATTAACAGTACATGTAAAACGTTTGTCAGAGGTGGTAAAGCACTTTTCTTCAAGCAAATAAAATGGAGATCTGGAAATTCACGTCCACATTTCAATTTTGAAAATAATTGGTAAAAAGAAATTACAAACATAAAAATAAATGCATTTTATAAAAATGTTTAAACATGCTTTCAGATCTATGAAACAGCAGATTTAAAAAGTTTGTCAGAGGTTTTAAAAGTACTTTTGTACAAGAAAATTAAATGAAGATCCATAAATTCACTTCTACATTTCAATTTTAAAAAAGAATAACATAAAAGTTAAAATGAAACAACAAACATTAAAATACAGGCTTCTTTGAGAAATGTTCAAACTTTAGTTCCCATCTATGAATTTTCATGTTGAAGTATTAATACCCATTGTAAAACGTTTAAAAGAAGTTGAAAAATATACTTTACAACCTGAACACCAAATTAGATAAATAAATTCGTATTAAAATTTTAATTTTACAAAGTATGAATAAATGCTAATATGCAGCTGAAAACATTGAAAAAAATGCATTTGAGGAAAAGATAGTTTTTTTCATTTATGAACTAAGTTGTTTATATAGAAACAGTACATGTAAAACTTTTGTCAGAGGTTCTAAAGTACTTTTCTACAAGAAATTAAAATGTAGATCTCGAAATTCACATCTAGATTTCAATATTAAAAAAGAAAGATATAAATGGTGAAATGAAACTACAAACATAAAATTAAATGCATTTATGACAAATGTTTAAACATCTATGAATTTTCATGTTTAAATGTTAAGACCACTTTTAAAAAGTTGAAAGAAGTAGAAAATGTACTTTACAAGCAGAAATCAAAATGTAGATAAAGAAATTCGCCTTTCAATTTCAATCTCAAACAGTATATGTAAATGCTAATATGAAGCTGCAAAACGTTGAAATAAATGTTTTTAGCAAAAGATTAAACATAGTTTTCTCAGCTTTGAAGTATATTGTACATAGTTTAACAGCACATGTAAAAAGTTTGTCCAAGGTTTTAAAGTACTTGTCTCCAAGAAAGCACAATTTAGAAGGTCCACACATTGCAATAAATGCATTTTAGGAAAAGATTAAATATAGTTTTCTCATCTATGTACTACTTTGTTAATATATTAACAGTACATGTAAAACGTTTGTCAGAGGTGGTAAAAAACTTTTCTACAAGCAAATAAAATGGAGATCTGGAAATTAACGACCACATTTCAATTTTGAAAAGAATTGGTAAAAAGAAGTTACAAAATAAAAATAAATGCTTTTTAAACAAATGTTTAATCAGGCTCTCACATCTATGAAACAGCACATGTAAAAAGATTGTCAGAGGTTTTAAAAGTACTTTTCTACAAGAAAATAAAATGTAGATCTGTAAATTCTCTTCTACATTTCAATTTTAAAAAAGAATAACATAAGTGTTAAAATGAAACTACAAGCATTAAAATACATGCTTCTTTGAGAAATGTTTAAACTTTATTTCCCATCTATTAATTTTCATGTTTTATTATTAATAGCCATTGTAAGACGATTAAAAGAAGTTGAAAAACATTCTTTACAAACTGAAACCCAAATTAGATAAAGAAATTAGTTTTTAAATTTCAATTTTAAATAGTATGAATAAATGCTAATATGAAGCTGAAAACATTGAAATAAATGCATTTTAGGAAAAGATTAAACATAGTTTTCTCATCTATGTACTTCTTTGTTAATATATTAACAGCACATGTCAAAAGGTTGTCAAAGGTTTTAAAAGTACTTGTCTCCAAGATAGCACAATGAGGATCTGTAAATTCTCTTCTATATTTTCAATTTTTAAAAGATTCATATAAATGTCAAAATGAAACTACAAACATTAAAATACATGCTTTTATGAGAAATATTTAAGCTTGGTTTTACATCTATGAATTTTCATTTTAAATATTAATAACCATTGTAAAACTTTCAACAATGTTTAAAAATATAGTTTACAACCAGAAAAGAAAATGTAGATAAAGAAATACGCGTTTAGATTTCATTTTCAAAAAGTATAAATAAATACCAAAATGAAGGTCTACACATTGCAATAAATGCATTTTAGGAAAAGATTAAATATAGTTTTCTCATCTATGTACTACTTTGTTAATATATTAACAGTCCATGTTAAACGTTTGTCAGAGGTGGTTAAGCACTTTTCTTCAAGCAAATAAAATGGAGATCTGGAAATTCACGTCCACATTTCAATTTTGAAAAGATTTGGAAAAAGAAATTACAAACATAAAAATAAATGCTTTTTATAAAAATGTTTAAACATGCTTTCAGATCTATGAAACAGCACATGTAAAAAGTTTGTCAGAGGTTTTAAAAGTACTTTTGTACAAGAAAATTAAATGAAGATCCATAAATTCACTTCTACATTTCAATTTTAAAAAAGAATAACATAAAAGTTAAAATGAAACAACAAACATTAAAATACAGGCTTCTTTGAGAAATGTTCAAACTTTAGTTCCCATCTATGAATTTTCATGTTGAAGTATTAATACCCATTGTAAAACGTTTAAAAGAAGTTGAAAAATATACTTTACAACCTGAACACCAAATTAGATAAATAAATTCGTATTAAAATTTTAATTTTACAAAGTATGAATAAATGCTAATATGCAGCTGAAAACATTGAAAAAAATGCATTTGAGGAAAAGATAGTTTTTTCATTTATGAACTGTTGTTTATATAGAAACAGTACATGTAAAACTTTTGTCAGAGGTTCTAAAGTACTTTTCTACAAGAAATTAAAATGTAGATCTCGAAATTCACATCTAGATTTCAATATTAAAAAAGAAAGATATAAATGGTGAAATGAAACTACAAACATAAAATTAAATGCATTTATGACAAATGTTTAAACATCTATGAATTTTCATGTTTAAATGTTAAGACCACTTTTAAAAAGTTGAAAGAAGTAGAAAATGTACTTTACAAGCAGAAATCAAAATGTAGATAAAGAAATTCGCCTTTCAATTTCAATCTCAAACAGTATATGTAAATGCTAATATGAAGCTGCAAAACGTTGAAATAAATGTTTTTAGCAAAAGATTAAACATAGTTTTCTCAGCTTTGAAGTACATTGGACATAGTTTAACAGCACATGTAAAAAGTTTGTCCAAGGTTTTAAAAGTACTTGTCTCCAAGAAAGCACAATTTAGAAGGTCCACACATTGCAATAAATGCATTTTAGGAAAAGATTAAATATAGTTTTCTCATCTATGTACTACTTTGTTAATATATTAACAGTACATGTAAAACGTTTGTCAGAGGTGGTAAAAAACTTTTCTACAAGCAAATAAAATGGAGATCTGGAAATTAACGACCACATTTCAATTTTGAAAAGAATTGGTAAAAAGAAGTTACAAAATAAAAATAAATGCTTTTTAAACAAATGTTTAATCAGGCTCTCACATCTATGAAACAGCACATGTAAAAAGATTCTCAGAGGTTTTAAAAGTACTTTTCTACAAGAAAATAAAATGTAGATCTGTAAATTCTCTTCTACATTTCAATTTTAAAAAAGAATAACATAAGTTTTAAAATGAAACTACAAGCATTAAAATACATGCTTCTTTGAGAAATGTTTAAACTTTATTTCACATCTATTAATTTTCATGCTTTATTATTAATAGCCATTGTAAGACGATTAAAAGAAGTTGAAAAACATTCTTTACAAACTGAAACCCAAATTAGATAAAGAAATTCGTTCTTAAATTTCCATTTTAAATAGTATGAATAAATGCTAATATGAAGATGCAAAACGTTGAAATAAATGTTTTTATCAAAAGATTAAACATAGTTTTCTCAGCTTTGAAGTACATTGTACATAGTTTAACAGCACATGTAAAAAGTTTGTCCAAGGTTTTAAAAGTACATGTCTCCAAGAAAGCACAACTTAGATCTGTAAATTCACTTCTACACTTTCAATTTTTAAAAGATTCATATAAATGTTAAAATGAAACTACAAACATTAAAATACATGCTTTTATGAGAAATATTTAAGCTTGGTTTCACATCTATGAATTTTCATTTTAAATATTAATAACCTTTGTAAAACTTTCAACAAAGTTTACAAATGTAGTTTACAACCAGAAAAGAAAATGTAGATAAAGAAATACGCGTTTAGATTTCATTTTCAAAAAGTATAAATAAATACCAAAATGAAGGTCTACACATTGCAATAAATGCATTTTAGGAAAAGATTAAATATAGTTTTCTCATCTATGTACTACTTTGTTAATATATTAACAGTACATGTAAAACGTTTGTCAGAGGTGGTAAAGCACTTTTCTTCAAGCAAATAAAATGGAGATCTGGAAATTCACGTCCACATTTCAATTTTGAAAATAATTGGTAAAAAGAAATTACAAACATAAAAATAAATGCATTTTATAAAAATGTTTAAACATGCTTTCAGATCTATGAAACAGCAGATTTAAAAAGTTTGTCAGAGGTTTTAAAAGTACTTTTGTACAAGAAAATTAAATGAAGATCCATAAATTCACTTCTACATTTCAATTTTAAAAAAGAATAACATAAAAGTTAAAATGAAACAACAAACATTAAAATACAGGCTTCTTTGAGAAATGTTCAAACTTTAGTTCCCATCTATGAATTTTCATGTTGAAGTATTAATACCCATTGTAAAACGTTTAAAAGAAGTTGAAAAATATACTTTACAACCTGAACACCAAATTAGATAAATAAATTCGTATTAAAATTTTAATTTTACAAAGTATGAATAAATGCTAATATGCAGCTGAAAACATTGAAAAAAATGCATTTGAGGAAAAGATAGTTTTTTTCATTTATGAACTAAGTTGTTTATATAGAAACAGTACATGTAAAACTTTTGTCAGAGGTTCTAAAGTACTTTTCTACAAGAAATTAAAATGTAGATCTCGAAATTCACATCTAGATTTCAATATTAAAAAAGAAAGATATAAATGGTGAAATGAAACTACAAACATAAAATTAAATGCATTTATGACAAATGTTTAAACATCTATGAATTTTCATGTTTAAATGTTAAGACCACTTTTAAAAAGTTGAAAGAAGTAGAAAATGTACTTTACAAGCAGAAATCAAAATGTAGATAAAGAAATTCGCCTTTCAATTTCAATCTCAAACAGTATATGTAAATGCTAATATGAAGCTGCAAAACGTTGAAATAAATGTTTTTAGCAAAAGATTAAACATAGTTTTCTCAGCTTTGAAGTATATTGTACATAGTTTAACAGCACATGTAAAAAGTTTGTCCAAGGTTTTAAAGTACTTGTCTCCAAGAAAGCACAATTTAGAAGGTCCACACATTGCAATAAATGCATTTTAGGAAAAGATTAAATATAGTTTTCTCATCTATGTACTACTTTGTTAATATATTAACAGTACATGTAAAACGTTTGTCAGAGGTGGTAAAAAACTTTTCTACAAGCAAATAAAATGGAGATCTGGAAATTAACGACCACATTTCAATTTTGAAAAGAATTGGTAAAAAGAAGTTACAAAATAAAAATAAATGCTTTTTAAACAAATGTTTAATCAGGCTCTCACATCTATGAAACAGCACATGTAAAAAGATTGTCAGAGGTTTTAAAAGTACTTTTCTACAAGAAAATAAAATGTAGATCTGTAAATTCTCTTCTACATTTCAATTTTAAAAAAGAATAACATAAGTGTTAAAATGAAACTACAAGCATTAAAATACATGCTTCTTTGAGAAATGTTTAAACTTTATTTCCCATCTATTAATTTTCATGTTTTATTATTAATAGCCATTGTAAGACGATTAAAAGAAGTTGAAAAACATTCTTTACAAACTGAAACCCAAATTAGATAAAGAAATTAGTTTTTAAATTTCAATTTTAAATAGTATGAATAAATGCTAATATGAAGCTGAAAACATTGAAATAAATGCATTTTAGGAAAAGATTAAACATAGTTTTCTCATCTATGTACTTCTTTGTTAATATATTAACAGCACATGTCAAAAGGTTGTCAAAGGTTTTAAAAGTACTTGTCTCCAAGATAGCACAATGAGGATCTGTAAATTCTCTTCTATATTTTCAATTTTTAAAAGATTCATATAAATGTCAAAATGAAACTACAAACATTAAAATACATGCTTTTATGAGAAATATTTAAGCTTGGTTTTACATCTATGAATTTTCATTTTAAATATTAATAACCATTGTAAAACTTTCAACAATGTTTAAAAATATAGTTTACAACCAGAAAAGAAAATGTAGATAAAGAAATACGCGTTTAGATTTCATTTTCAAAAAGTATAAATAAATACCAAAATGAAGGTCTACACATTGCAATAAATGCATTTTAGGAAAAGATTAAATATAGTTTTCTCATCTATGTACTACTTTGTTAATATATTAACAGTCCATGTTAAACGTTTGTCAGAGGTGGTTAAGCACTTTTCTTCAAGCAAATAAAATGGAGATCTGGAAATTCACGTCCACATTTCAATTTTGAAAAGATTTGGAAAAAGAAATTACAAACATAAAAATAAATGCTTTTTATAAAAATGTTTAAACATGCTTTCAGATCTATGAAACAGCACATGTAAAAAGTTTGTCAGAGGTTTTAAAAGTACTTTTGTACAAGAAAATTAAATGAAGATCCATAAATTCACTTCTACATTTCAATTTTAAAAAAGAATAACATAAAAGTTAAAATGAAACAACAAACATTAAAATACAGGCTTCTTTGAGAAATGTTCAAACTTTAGTTCCCATCTATGAATTTTCATGTTGAAGTATTAATACCCATTGTAAAACGTTTAAAAGAAGTTGAAAAATATACTTTACAACCTGAACACCAAATTAGATAAATAAATTCGTATTAAAATTTTAATTTTACAAAGTATGAATAAATGCTAATATGCAGCTGAAAACATTGAAAAAAATGCATTTGAGGAAAAGATAGTTTTTTCATTTATGAACTGTTGTTTATATAGAAACAGTACATGTAAAACTTTTGTCAGAGGTTCTAAAGTACTTTTCTACAAGAAATTAAAATGTAGATCTCGAAATTCACATCTAGATTTCAATATTAAAAAAGAAAGATATAAATGGTGAAATGAAACTACAAACATAAAATTAAATGCATTTATGACAAATGTTTAAACATCTATGAATTTTCATGTTTAAATGTTAAGACCACTTTTAAAAAGTTGAAAGAAGTAGAAAATGTACTTTACAAGCAGAAATCAAAATGTAGATAAAGAAATTCGCCTTTCAATTTCAATCTCAAACAGTATATGTAAATGCTAATATGAAGCTGCAAAACGTTGAAATAAATGTTTTTAGCAAAAGATTAAACATAGTTTTCTCAGCTTTGAAGTATATTGTACATAGTTTAACAGCACATGTAAAAAGTTTGTCCAAGGTTTTAAAGTACTTGTCTCCAAGAAAGCACAATTTAGAAGGTCCACACATTGCAATAAATGCATTTTAGGAAAAGATTAAATATAGTTTTCTCATCTATGTACTACTTTGTTAATATATTAACAGTACATGTAAAACGTTTGTCAGAGGTGGTAAAAAACTTTTCTACAAGCAAATAAAATGGAGATCTGGAAATTAACGACCACATTTCAATTTTGAAAAGAATTGGTAAAAAGAAGTTACAAAATAAAAATAAATGCTTTTTAAACAAATGTTTAATCAGGCTCTCACATCTATGAAACAGCACATGTAAAAAGATTGTCAGAGGTTTTAAAAGTACTTTTCTACAAGAAAATAAAATGTAGATCTGTAAATTCTCTTCTACATTTCAATTTTAAAAAAGAATAACATAAGTGTTAAAATGAAACTACAAGCATTAAAATACATGCTTCTTTGAGAAATGTTTAAACTTTATTTCCCATCTATTAATTTTCATGTTTTATTATTAATAGCCATTGTAAGACGATTAAAAGAAGTTGAAAAACATTCTTTACAAACTGAAACCCAAATTAGATAAAGAAATTCGTTCTTAAATTTCCATTTTAAATAGTATGAATAAATGCTAATATGAAGATGCAAAACGTTGAAATAAATGTTTTTATCAAAAGATTAAACATAGTTTTCTCAGCTTTGAAGTACATTGTACATAGTTTAACAGCACATGTAAAAAGTTTGTCCAAGGTTTTAAAAGTACATGTCTCCAAGAAAGCACAACTTAGATCTGTAAATTCACTTCTACACTTTCAATTTTTAAAAGATTCATATAAATGTTAAAATGAAACTACAAACATTAAAATACATGCTTTTATGAGAAATATTTAAGCTTGGTTTCACATCTATGAATTTTCATTTTAAATATTAATAACCTTTGTAAAACTTTCAACAAAGTTTACAAATGTAGTTTACAACCAGAAAAGAAAATGTAGATAAAGAAATACGCGTTTAGATTTCATTTTCAAAAAGTATAAATAAATACCAAAATGAAGGTCTACACATTGCAATAAATGCATTTTAGGAAAAGATTAAATATAGTTTTCTCATCTATGTACTACTTTGTTAATATATTAACAGTACATGTAAAACGTTTGTCAGAGGTGGTAAAGCACTTTTCTTCAAGCAAATAAAATGGAGATCTGGAAATTCACGTCCACATTTCAATTTTGAAAATAATTGGTAAAAAGAAATTACAAACATAAAAATAAATGCATTTTATAAAAATGTTTAAACATGCTTTCAGATCTATGAAACAGCAGATTTAAAAAGTTTGTCAGAGGTTTTAAAAGTACTTTTCTACAAGAAAATTAAATGAAGATCCATAAATTCACTTCTACATTTCAATTTTAAAAAAGAATAACATAAAAGTTAAAATGAAACAACAAACATTAAAATGCAGGCTTCTTTGAGAAATGTTCAAACTTTAGTTCCCATCTATGAATTTTCATGTTGAAGTATTAATACCCATTGTAAAACGTTTAAAAGAAGTTGAAAAATATACTTTACAACCTGAACACCAAATTAGATAAATAAATTCGTATTAAAATTTTAATTTTACAAAGTATGAATAAATGCTAATATGCAGCTGAAAACATTGAAAAAAATGCATTTGAGGAAAAGATAGTTTTTTTCATTTATGAACTAAGTTGTTTATATAGAAACAGTACATGTAAAACTTTTGTCAGAGGTTCTAAAGTACTTTTCTACAAGAAATTAAAATGTAGATCTCGAAATTCACATCTAGATTTCAATATTAAAAAAGAAAGATATAAATGGTGAAATGAAACTACAAACATAAAATTAAATGCATTTATGACAAATGTTTAAACATCTATGAATTTTCATGTTTAAATGTTAAGACCACTTTTAAAAAGTTGAAAGAAGTAGAAAATGTACTTTACAAGCAGAAATCAAAATGTAGATAAAGAAATTCGCCTTTCAATTTCAATCTCAAACAGTATATGTAAATGCTAATATGAAGCTGCAAAACGTTGAAATAAATGTTTTTAGCAAAAGATTAAACATAGTTTTCTCAGCTTTGAAGTACATTGGACATAGTTTAACAGCACATGTAAAAAGTTTGTCCAAGGTTTTAAAAGTACTTGTCTCCAAGAAAACACAATTTAGAAGGTCCACACATTGCAATAAATGCATTTTAGGAAAAGATTAAATATAGTTTTCTCATCTATGTACTACTTTGTTAATATATTAACAGTACATGTAAAACGTTTGTCAGAGGTGATAAAAAACTTTTCTACAAGCAAATAAAATGGAGATCTGGAAATTAACGACCACATTTCAATTTTGAAAAGAATTGGTAAAAAGAAGTTACAAAATAAAAATAAATGCTTTTTAAACAAATGTTTAATCAGGCTCTCACATCTATGAAACAGCACATGTAAAAAGATTGTCAGAGGTTTTAAAAGTACTTTTCTACAAGAAAATAAAATGTAGATCTGTAAATTCTCTTCTACATTTCAATTTTAAAAAAGAATAACATAAGTTTTAAAATGAAACTACAAGCATTAAAATACATGCTTCTTTGAGAAATGTTTAAACTTTATTTCACATCTATTAATTTTCATGTTTTATTATTAATAGCCATTGTAAGACGATTAAAAGAAGTTGAAAAACATTCTTTACAAACTGAAACCCAAATTAGATAAAGAAATTAGTTTTTAAATTTCAATTTTAAATAGTATGAATAAATGCTAATATGAAGCTGAAAACATTGAAATAAATGCATTTGAGGAAAAGATTAAACATAGTTTTCTCATCTATGTACTTCTTTGTTAATATATTAACAGCACATGTCAAAAGGTTGTCAAAGGTTTTAAAAGTACTTGTCTCCAAGATAGCACAATGTAGATCTGTAAATTCTCTTCTATATTTTCAATTTTTAAAAGATTCATATAAATGTCAAAATGAAACTACAAACATTAAAATACATGCTTTTATGAGAAATATTTAAGCTTGGTTTTACATCTATGAATTTTCATTTTAAATATTAATAACCATTGTAAAACTTTCAACAATGTTTAAAAATATAGTTTACAACCAGAAAAGAAAATGTAGATAAAGAAATACGCGTTTAGATTTCATTTTCAAAAAGTATAAATAAATACCAAAATGAATGTCTACACATTGCAATAAGTGCATTTTAGGAAAAGATTAAATATAGTTTTCTCATCTCTGTACTACTTTGTTAACAGTCCATGTTAAACGTTTGTCAGAGGTGGTTAAGCACTTTTCTTCAAGCAAATAAAATGGAGATCTGGAAATTCACGTCCACATTTCAATTTTGAAAAGATTTGGAAAAAGAAATTACAAACATAAAAATAAATGCTTTTTATAAAAATGTTTAAACATGCTTTCAGATCTATGAAACAGCACATGTAAAAAGTTTGTCAGAGGTTTTAAAAGTACTTTTCTACAAGAAAATAAAATGAAGATCCATAAATTCACTTCTACATTTCAATTTTAAAAAAGAATAACATAAAAGTTAAAATGAAACAACAAACATTAAACTACAGGCTTCTTTGAGAAATGTTCAAACTTTAGTTCCCATCTATGAATTTTCATGTTGAAGTATTAATACCCATTGTAAAACGTTTAAAAGAATTTGAAAAATATACTTTACAACCTGAACACCAAATTAGATAAATAAATTCGTATTAAAATTTTAATTTTACAAAGTATGAATAAATGCTAATATGCAGCTGAAAACATTGAAAAAAATGCATTTGAGGAAAAGATAGTTTTTTTCATTTATGAACTGTTGTTTATATAGAAACAGTACATGTAAAACTTTTGTCAGAGGTTCTAAAGTACTTTTCTACAAGAAATTAAAATGTAGATCTCGAAATTCACATCTAGATTTCAATATTAAAAAAGAAAGATATAAATGGTGAAATGAAACTACAAACATAAAATTAAATGCATTTATGACAAATGTTTAAACATCTATGAATTTTCATGTTTAAATGTTAAGACCACTTTTAAAAAGTTGAAAGAAGTAGAAAATGTACTTTACAAGCAGAAATCAAAATGTAGATAAAGAAATTCGCCTTTCAATTTCAATCTCAAACAGTATATGTAAATGCTAATATGAAGCTGCAAAACGTTGAAATAAATGTTTTTAGCAAAAGATTAAACATAGTTTTCTCAGCTTTGAAGTATATTGTACATAGTTTAACAGCACATGTAAAAAGTTTGTCCAAGGTTTTAAAGTACTTGTCTCCAAGAAAGCACAATTTAGAAGGTCCACACATTGCAATAAATGCATTTTAGGAAAAGATTAAATATAGTTTTCTCATCTATGTACTACTTTGTTAATATATTAACAGTACATGTAAAACGTTTGTCAGAGGTGGTAAAAAACTTTTCTACAAGCAAATAAAATGGAGATCTGGAAATTAACGACCACATTTCAATTTTGAAAAGAATTGGTAAAAAGAAGTTACAAAATAAAAATAAATGCTTTTTAAACAAATGTTTAATCAGGCTCTCACATCTATGAAACAGCACATGTAAAAAGATTGTCAGAGGTTTTAAAAGTACTTTTCTACAAGAAAATAAAATGTAGATCTGTAAATTCTCTTCTACATTTCAATTTTAAAAAAGAATAACATAAGTTTTAAAATGAAACTACAAGCATTAAAATACATGCTTCTTTGAGAAATGTTTAAACTTTATTTCCCATCTATTAATTTTCATGTTTTATTATTAATAGCCATTGTAAGACGATTAAAAGAAGTTGAAAAACATTCTTTACAAACTGAAACCCAAATTAGATAAAGAAATTAGTTTTTAAATTTCAATTTTAAATAGTATGAATAAATGCTAATATGAAGCTGAAAACATTGAAATAAATGCATTTTAGGAAAAGATTAAACATAGTTTTCTCATCTATGTACTTCTTTGTTAATATATTAACAGCACATGTCAAAAGGTTGTCAAAGGTTTTAAAAGTACTTGTCTCCAAGATAGCACAATGAGGATCTGTAAATTCTCTTCTATATTTTCAATTTTTAAAAGATTCATATAAATGTCAAAATGAAACTACAAACATTAAAATACATGCTTTTATGAGAAATATTTAAGCTTGGTTTTACATCTATGAATTTTCATTTTAAATATTAATAACCATTGTAAAACTTTCAACAATGTTTAAAAATATAGTTTACAACCAGAAAAGAAAATGTAGATAAAGAAATACGCGTTTAGATTTCATTTTCAAAAAGTATAAATAAATACCAAAATGAATGTCTACACATTGCAATAAATGCATTTTAGGAAAAGATTAAATATAGTTTTCTCATCTATGTACTACTTTGTTAATATATTAACAGTCCATGTTAAACGTTTGTCAGAGGTGGTTAAGCACTTTTCTTCAAGCAAATAAAATGGAGATCTGGAAATTCACGTCCACATTTCAATTTTGAAAAGATTTGGAAAAAGAAATTACAAACATAAAAATAAATGCTTTTTATAAAAATGTTTAAACATGCTTTCAGATCTATGAAACAGCACATGTAAAAAGTTTGTCAGAGGTTTTAAAAGTACTTTTCTACAAGAAAATAAAATGAAGATCCATAAATTCACTTCTACATTTCAATTTTAAAAAAGAATAACATAAAAGTTAAAATGAAACAACAAACATTAAACTACAGGCTTCTTTGAGAAATGTTCAAACTTTAGTTCCCATCTATGAATTTTCATGTTGAAGTATTAATACCCATTGTAAAACGTTTAAAAGAAGTTGAAAAATATACTTTACAACCTGAACACCAAATTAGATAAATAAATTCGTATTAAAATTTTAATTTTACAAAGTATGAATAAATGCTAATATGCAGCTGAAAACATTGAAAAAAATGCATTTGAGGAAAAGATAGTTTTTTTCATTTATGAACTAAGTTGTTTATATAGAAACAGTACATGTAAAACTTTTGTCAGAGGTTCTAAAGTACTTTTCTACAAGAAATTAAAATGTAGATCTCGAAATTCACATCTAGATTTCAATATTAAAAAAGAAAGATATAAATGGTGAAATGAAACTACAAACATAAAATTAAATGCATTTATGACAAATGTTTAAACATCTATGAATTTTCATGTTTAAATGTTAAGACCACTTTTAAAAAGTTGAAAGAAGTAGAAAATGTACTTTACAAGCAGAAATCAAAATGTAGATAAAGAAATTCGCCTTTCAATTTCAATCTCAAACAGTATATGTAAATGCTAATATGAAGCTGCAAAACGTTGAAATAAATGTTTTTAGCAAAAGATTAAACATAGTTTTCTCAGCTTTGAAGTACATTGGACATAGTTTAACAGCACATGTAAAAAGTTTGTCCAAGGTTTTAAAAGTACTTGTCTCCAAGAAAACACAATTTAGAAGGTCCACACATTGCAATAAATGCATTTTAGGAAAAGATTAAATATAGTTTTCTCATCTATGTACTACTTTGTTAATATATTAACAGTACATGTAAAACGTTTGTCAGAGGTGATAAAAAACTTTTCTACAAGCAAATAAAATGGAGATCTGGAAATTAACGACCACATTTCAATTTTGAAAAGAATTGGTAAAAAGAAGTTACAAAATAAAAATAAATGCTTTTTAAACAAATGTTTAATCAGGCTCTCACATCTATGAAACAGCACATGTAAAAAGATTGTCAGAGGTTTTAAAAGTACTTTTCTACAAGAAAATAAAATGTAGATCTGTAAATTCTCTTCTACATTTCAATTTTAAAAAAGAATAACATAAGTTTTAAAATGAAACTACAAGCATTAAAATACATGCTTCTTTGAGAAATGTTTAAACTTTATTTCACATCTATTAATTTTCATGTTTTATTATTAATAGCCATTGTAAGACGATTAAAAGAAGTTGAAAAACATTCTTTACAAACTGAAACCCAAATTAGATAAAGAAATTAGTTTTTAAATTTCAATTTTAAATAGTATGAATAAATGCTAATATGAAGCTGAAAACATTGAAATAAATGCATTTGAGGAAAAGATTAAACATAGTTTTCTCATCTATGTACTTCTTTGTTAATATATTAACAGCACATGTCAAAAGGTTGTCAAAGGTTTTAAAAGTACTTGTCTCCAAGATAGCACAATGTAGATCTGTAAATTCTCTTCTATATTTTCAATTTTTAAAAGATTCATATAAATGTCAAAATGAAACTACAAACATTAAAATACATGCTTTTATGAGAAATATTTAAGCTTGGTTTTACATCTATGAATTTTCATTTTAAATATTAATAACCATTGTAAAACTTTCAACAATGTTTAAAAATATAGTTTACAACCAGAAAAGAAAATGTAGATAAAGAAATACGCGTTTAGATTTCATTTTCAAAAAGTATAAATAAATACCAAAATGAATGTCTACACATTGCAATAAGTGCATTTTAGGAAAAGATTAAATATAGTTTTCTCATCTCTGTACTACTTTGTTAATATATTAACAGTCCATGTTAAACGTTTGTCAGAGGTGGTTAAGCACTTTTCTTCAAGCAAATAAAATGGAGATCTGGAAATTCACGTCCACATTTCAATTTTGAAAAGATTTGGAAAAAGAAATTACAAACATAAAAATAAATGCTTTTTATAAAAATGTTTAAACATGCTTTCAGATCTATGAAACAGCACATGTAAAAAGTTTGTCAGAGGTTTTAAAAGTACTTTTCTACAAGAAAATAAAATGAAGATCCATAAATTCACTTCTACATTTCAATTTTAAAAAAGAATAACATAAAAGTTAAAATGAAACAACAAACATTAAACTACAGGCTTCTTTGAGAAATGTTCAAACTTTAGTTCCCATCTATGAATTTTCATGTTGAAGTATTAATACCCATTGTAAAACGTTTAAAAGAATTTGAAAAATATACTTTACAACCTGAACACCAAATTAGATAAATAAATTCGTATTAAAATTTTAATTTTACAAAGTATGAATAAATGCTAATATGCAGCTGAAAACATTGAAAAAAATGCATTTGAGGAAAAGATAGTTTTTTTCATTTATGAACTGTTGTTTATATAGAAACAGTACATGTAAAACTTTTGTCAGAGGTTCTAAAGTACTTTTCTACAAGAAATTAAAATGTAGATCTCGAAATTCACATCTAGATTTCAATATTAAAAAAGAAAGATATAAATGGTGAAATGAAACTACAAACATAAAATTAAATGCATTTATGACAAATGTTTAAACATCTATGAATTTTCATGTTTAAATGTTAAGACCACTTTTAAAAAGTTGAAAGAAGTAGAAAATGTACTTTACAAGCAGAAATCAAAATGTAGATAAAGAAATTCGCCTTTCAATTTCAATCTCAAACAGTATATGTAAATGCTAATATGAAGCTGCAAAACGTTGAAATAAATGTTTTTAGCAAAAGATTAAACATAGTTTTCTCAGCTTTGAAGTATATTGTACATAGTTTAACAGCACATGTAAAAAGTTTGTCCAAGGTTTTAAAGTACTTGTCTCCAAGAAAGCACAATTTAGAAGGTCCACACATTGCAATAAATGCATTTTAGGAAAAGATTAAATATAGTTTTCTCATCTATGTACTACTTTGTTAATATATTAACAGTACATGTAAAACGTTTGTCAGAGGTGGTAAAAAACTTTTCTACAAGCAAATAAAATGGAGATCTGGAAATTAACGACCACATTTCAATTTTGAAAAGAATTGGTAAAAAGAAGTTACAAAATAAAAATAAATGCTTTTTAAACAAATGTTTAATCAGGCTCTCACATCTATGAAACAGCACATGTAAAAAGATTGTCAGAGGTTTTAAAAGTACTTTTCTACAAGAAAATAAAATGTAGATCTGTAAATTCTCTTCTACATTTCAATTTTAAAAAAGAATAACATAAGTTTTAAAATGAAACTACAAGCATTAAAATACATGCTTCTTTGAGAAATGTTTAAACTTTATTTCACATCTATTAATTTTCATGTTTTATTATTAATAGCCATTGTAAGACGATTAAAAGAAGTTGAAAAACATTCTTTACAAACTGAAACCCAAATTAGATAAAGAAATTAGTTTTTAAATTTCAATTTTAAATAGTATGAATAAATGCTAATATGAAGCTGAAAACATTGAAATAAATGCATTTGAGGAAAAGATTAAACATAGTTTTCTCATCTATGTACTTCTTTGTTAATATATTAACAGCACATGTCAAAAGGTTGTCAAAGGTTTTAAAAGTACTTGTCTCCAAGATAGCACAATGTAGATCTGTAAATTCTCTTCTATATTTTCAATTTTTAAAAGATTCATATAAATGTCAAAATGAAACTACAAACATTAAAATACATGCTTTTATGAGAAATATTTAAGCTTGGTTTTACATCTATGAATTTTCATTTTAAATATTAATAACCATTGTAAAACTTTCAACAATGTTTAAAAATATAGTTTACAACCAGAAAAGAAAATGTAGATAAAGAAATACGCGTTTAGATTTCATTTTCAAAAAGTATAAATAAATACCAAAATGAATGTCTACACATTGCAATAAGTGCATTTTAGGAAAAGATTAAATATAGTTTTCTCATCTCTGTACTACTTTGTTAATATATTAACAGTCCATGTTAAACGTTTGTCAGAGGTGGTTAAGCACTTTTCTTCAAGCAAATAAAATGGAGATCTGGAAATTCACGTCCACATTTCAATTTTGAAAAGATTTGGAAAAAGAAATTACAAACATAAAAATAAATGCTTTTTATAAAAATGTTTAAACATGCTTTCAGATCTATGAAACAGCACATGTAAAAAGTTTGTCAGAGGTTTTAAAAGTACTTTTCTACAAGAAAATAAAATGAAGATCCATAAATTCACTTCGACATTTCAATTTTAAAAAAGAATAACATAAATGTTAAAATGAAACAACAAACATTTAAATACAGGCTTCTTTGAGAAATGTTCAAACTTTAGTTCACATCTATGAATTTTCATGTTGAAGTATTAATACCCATTGTAAAACGTTTAAAAGAAGTTGAAAAATATACTTTACAACCTGAACACCAAATTAGATAAATAAATTCATATTAAAATTTTAATTTTACAAAGTATGAATAAATGCTAATATGCAGCTGAAAATATTGAAATAAATGCATTTGAGGAAAAGATAGTTTTTTCATTTATGAACTAAGTTGTTTATATAGAAACAGTACATGTAAAACTTTTGTCAGAGGTTCTAAAGTACTTTTCTACAAGAAATTAAAATGTAGATCTCGAAATTCACATCCAGATTTCAATATTAAAAAAGAAAAATATAAATGGTGAAATGAAACTACAAACATAAAATTAAATGCATTTATGACAAATGTTTAAACATCTATGAATTTTCATGTTTAAATATTAAGACCACTTTTAAAAAGTTGAAAGAAGTAGAAAATGTACTTTACAAGCAGAAATCAAAATGTAGATAAAGAAATTCGCCTTTCAATTTCAATCTCAAACAGTATAAGTAAATGCTAATATGAAGCTGCAAAACGTTGAAATAAATGTTTTTAGTAAAAGATTAAACATAGTTTTCTCAGCTTTGAAGTACATTTTACATAGTTTAACAGCACATGTAAAAAGTTTGTCAGAGGTTTTAAAAGTACTTTTGTACAAGAAAATTAAATGAAGATCCATAAATTCACTTCTACATTTCAATTTTAAAAAAGAATAACATAAATGTTAAAATGAAACAACAAACATTAAAATAGAGGCTTCTTTGAGAAATGTTCAAACTTTAGTTCCCATCTATGAATTTTCATGTTGAAGTATTAATACCCATTGTAAAACGTTTAAAAGAAGTTGAAAAATATACTTTACAACCTGAACACCAAATTAGATAAATAAATTCGTATTAAAATTTTAATTTTACAAAGTATGAATAAATGCTAATATGCAGCTGAAAACATTGAAAAAAATGCATTTGAGGAAAAGATAGTTTTTTCATTTATGAACTGTTGTTTATATAGAAACAGTACATGTAAAACTTTTGTCAGAGGTTCTAAAGTACTTTTCTACAAGAAATTAAAATGTAGATCTCGAAATTCACATCTAGATTTCAATATTAAAAAAGAAAGATATAAATGGTGAAATGAAACTACAAACATAAAATTAAATGCATTTATGACAAATGTTTAAACATCTATGAATTTTCATGTTTAAATGTTAAGACCACTTTTAAAAAGTTGAAAGAAGTAGAAAATGTACTTTACAAGCAGAAATCAAAATGTAGATAAAGAAATTCGCCTTTCAATTTCAATCTCAAACAGTATATGTAAATGCTAATATGAAGCTGCAAAACGTTGAAATAAATGTTTTTAGCAAAAGATTAAACATAGTTTTCTCAGCTTTGAAGTATATTGTACATAGTTTAACAGCACATGTAAAAAGTTTGTCCAAGGTTTTAAAGTACTTGTCTCCAAGAAAGCACAATTTAGAAGGTCCACACATTGCAATAAATGCATTTTAGGAAAAGATTAAATATAGTTTTCTCATCTATGTACTACTTTGTTAATATATTAACAGTACATGTAAAACGTTTGTCAGAGGTGGTAAAAAACTTTTCTACAAGCAAATAAAATGGAGATCTGGAAATTAACGACCACATTTCAATTTTGAAAAGAATTGGTAAAAAGAAGTTACAAAATAAAAATAAATGCTTTTTAAACAAATGTTTAATCAGGCTCTCACATCTATGAAACAGCACATGTAAAAAGATTGTCAGAGGTTTTAAAAGTACTTTTCTACAAGAAAATAAAATGTAGATCTGTAAATTCTCTTCTACATTTCAATTTTAAAAAAGAATAACATAAGTGTTAAAATGAAACTACAAGCATTAAAATACATGCTTCTTTGAGAAATGTTTAAACTTTATTTCCCATCTATTAATTTTCATGTTTTATTATTAATAGCCATTGTAAGACGATTAAAAGAAGTTGAAAAACATTCTTTACAAACTGAAACCCAAATTAGATAAAGAAATTAGTTTTTAAATTTCAATTTTAAATAGTATGAATAAATGCTAATATGAAGCTGAAAACATTGAAATAAATGCATTTTAGGAAAAGATTAAACATAGTTTTCTCATCTATGTACTTCTTTGTTAATATATTAACAGCACATGTCAAAAGGTTGTCAAAGGTTTTAAAAGTACTTGTCTCCAAGATAGCACAATGAGGATCTGTAAATTCTCTTCTATATTTTCAATTTTTAAAAGATTCATATAAATGTCAAAATGAAACTACAAACATTAAAATACATGCTTTTATGAGAAATATTTAAGCTTGGTTTTACATCTATGAATTTTCATTTTAAATATTAATAACCATTGTAAAACTTTCAACAATGTTTAAAAATATAGTTTACAACCAGAAAAGAAAATGTAGATAAAGAAATACGCGTTTAGATTTCATTTTCAAAAAGTATAAATAAATACCAAAATGAATGTCTACACATTGCAATAAATGCATTTTAGGAAAAGATTAAATATAGTTTTCTCATCTATGTACTACTTTGTTAATATATTAACAGTCCATGTTAAACGTTTGTCAGAGGTGGTTAAGCACTTTTCTTCAAGCAAATAAAATGGAGATCTGGAAATTCACGTCCACATTTCAATTTTGAAAAGATTTGGAAAAAGAAATTACAAACATAAAAATAAATGCTTTTTATAAAAATGTTTAAACATGCTTTCAGATCTATGAAACAGCACATGTAAAAAGTTTGTCAGAGGTTTTAAAAGTACTTTTCTACAAGAAAATAAAATGAAGATCCATAAATTCACTTCTACATTTCAATTTTAAAAAAGAATAACATAAAAGTTAAAATGAAACAACAAACATTAAACTACAGGCTTCTTTGAGAAATGTTCAAACTTTAGTTCCCATCTATGAATTTTCATGTTGAAGTATTAATACCCATTGTAAAACGTTTAAAAGAAGTTGAAAAATATACTTTACAACCTGAACACCAAATTAGATAAATAAATTCGTATTAAAATTTTAATTTTACAAAGTATGAATAAATGCTAATATGCAGCTGAAAACATTGAAAAAAATGCATTTGAGGAAAAGATAGTTTTTTTCATTTATGAACTAAGTTGTTTATATAGAAACAGTACATGTAAAACTTTTGTCAGAGGTTCTAAAGTACTTTTCTACAAGAAATTAAAATGTAGATCTCGAAATTCACATCTAGATTTCAATATTAAAAAAGAAAGATATAAATGGTGAAATGAAACTACAAACATAAAATTAAATGCATTTATGACAAATGTTTAAACATCTATGAATTTTCATGTTTAAATGTTAAGACCACTTTTAAAAAGTTGAAAGAAGTAGAAAATGTACTTTACAAGCAGAAATCAAAATGTAGATAAAGAAATTCGCCTTTCAATTTCAATCTCAAACAGTATATGTAAATGCTAATATGAAGCTGCAAAACGTTGAAATAAATGTTTTTAGCAAAAGATTAAACATAGTTTTCTCAGCTTTGAAGTACATTGGACATAGTTTAACAGCACATGTAAAAAGTTTGTCCAAGGTTTTAAAAGTACTTGTCTCCAAGAAAACACAATTTAGAAGGTCCACACATTGCAATAAATGCATTTTAGGAAAAGATTAAATATAGTTTTCTCATCTATGTACTACTTTGTTAATATATTAACAGTACATGTAAAACGTTTGTCAGAGGTGATAAAAAACTTTTCTACAAGCAAATAAAATGGAGATCTGGAAATTAACGACCACATTTCAATTTTGAAAAGAATTGGTAAAAAGAAGTTACAAAATAAAAATAAATGCTTTTTAAACAAATGTTTAATCAGGCTCTCACATCTATGAAACAGCACATGTAAAAAGATTGTCAGAGGTTTTAAAAGTACTTTTCTACAAGAAAATAAAATGTAGATCTGTAAATTCTCTTCTACATTTCAATTTTAAAAAAGAATAACATAAGTTTTAAAATGAAACTACAAGCATTAAAATACATGCTTCTTTGAGAAATGTTTAAACTTTATTTCACATCTATTAATTTTCATGTTTTATTATTAATAGCCATTGTAAGACGATTAAAAGAAGTTGAAAAACATTCTTTACAAACTGAAACCCAAATTAGATAAAGAAATTAGTTTTTAAATTTCAATTTTAAATAGTATGAATAAATGCTAATATGAAGCTGAAAACATTGAAATAAATGCATTTGAGGAAAAGATTAAACATAGTTTTCTCATCTATGTACTTCTTTGTTAATATATTAACAGCACATGTCAAAAGGTTGTCAAAGGTTTTAAAAGTACTTGTCTCCAAGATAGCACAATGTAGATCTGTAAATTCTCTTCTATATTTTCAATTTTTAAAAGATTCATATAAATGTCAAAATGAAACTACAAACATTAAAATACATGCTTTTATGAGAAATATTTAAGCTTGGTTTTACATCTATGAATTTTCATTTTAAATATTAATAACCATTGTAAAACTTTCAACAATGTTTAAAAATATAGTTTACAACCAGAAAAGAAAATGTAGATAAAGAAATACGCGTTTAGATTTCATTTTCAAAAAGTATAAATAAATACCAAAATGAATGTCTACACATTGCAATAAGTGCATTTTAGGAAAAGATTAAATATAGTTTTCTCATCTCTGTACTACTTTGTTAACAGTCCATGTTAAACGTTTGTCAGAGGTGGTTAAGCACTTTTCTTCAAGCAAATAAAATGGAGATCTGGAAATTCACGTCCACATTTCAATTTTGAAAAGATTTGGAAAAAGAAATTACAAACATAAAAATAAATGCTTTTTATAAAAATGTTTAAACATGCTTTCAGATCTATGAAACAGCACATGTAAAAAGTTTGTCAGAGGTTTTAAAAGTACTTTTCTACAAGAAAATAAAATGAAGATCCATAAATTCACTTCTACATTTCAATTTTAAAAAAGAATAACATAAAAGTTAAAATGAAACAACAAACATTAAACTACAGGCTTCTTTGAGAAATGTTCAAACTTTAGTTCCCATCTATGAATTTTCATGTTGAAGTATTAATACCCATTGTAAAACGTTTAAAAGAATTTGAAAAATATACTTTACAACCTGAACACCAAATTAGATAAATAAATTCGTATTAAAATTTTAATTTTACAAAGTATGAATAAATGCTAATATGCAGCTGAAAACATTGAAAAAAATGCATTTGAGGAAAAGATAGTTTTTTTCATTTATGAACTGTTGTTTATATAGAAACAGTACATGTAAAACTTTTGTCAGAGGTTCTAAAGTACTTTTCTACAAGAAATTAAAATGTAGATCTCGAAATTCACATCTAGATTTCAATATTAAAAAAGAAAGATATAAATGGTGAAATGAAACTACAAACATAAAATTAAATGCATTTATGACAAATGTTTAAACATCTATGAATTTTCATGTTTAAATGTTAAGACCACTTTTAAAAAGTTGAAAGAAGTAGAAAATGTACTTTACAAGCAGAAATCAAAATGTAGATAAAGAAATTCGCCTTTCAATTTCAATCTCAAACAGTATATGTAAATGCTAATATGAAGCTGCAAAACGTTGAAATAAATGTTTTTAGCAAAAGATTAAACATAGTTTTCTCAGCTTTGAAGTATATTGTACATAGTTTAACAGCACATGTAAAAAGTTTGTCCAAGGTTTTAAAGTACTTGTCTCCAAGAAAGCACAATTTAGAAGGTCCACACATTGCAATAAATGCATTTTAGGAAAAGATTAAATATAGTTTTCTCATCTATGTACTACTTTGTTAATATATTAACAGTACATGTAAAACGTTTGTCAGAGGTGGTAAAAAACTTTTCTACAAGCAAATAAAATGGAGATCTGGAAATTAACGACCACATTTCAATTTTGAAAAGAATTGGTAAAAAGAAGTTACAAAATAAAAATAAATGCTTTTTAAACAAATGTTTAATCAGGCTCTCACATCTATGAAACAGCACATGTAAAAAGATTGTCAGAGGTTTTAAAAGTACTTTTCTACAAGAAAATAAAATGTAGATCTGTAAATTCTCTTCTACATTTCAATTTTAAAAAAGAATAACATAAGTTTTAAAATGAAACTACAAGCATTAAAATACATGCTTCTTTGAGAAATGTTTAAACTTTATTTCACATCTATTAATTTTCATGTTTTATTATTAATAGCCATTGTAAGACGATTAAAAGAAGTTGAAAAACATTCTTTACAAACTGAAACCCAAATTAGATAAAGAAATTAGTTTTTAAATTTCAATTTTAAATAGTATGAATAAATGCTAATATGAAGCTGAAAACATTGAAATAAATGCATTTGAGGAAAAGATTAAACATAGTTTTCTCATCTATGTACTTCTTTGTTAATATATTAACAGCACATGTCAAAAGGTTGTCAAAGGTTTTAAAAGTACTTGTCTCCAAGATAGCACAATGTAGATCTGTAAATTCTCTTCTATATTTTCAATTTTTAAAAGATTCATATAAATGTCAAAATGAAACTACAAACATTAAAATACATGCTTTTATGAGAAATATTTAAGCTTGGTTTTACATCTATGAATTTTCATTTTAAATATTAATAACCATTGTAAAACTTTCAACAATGTTTAAAAATATAGTTTACAACCAGAAAAGAAAATGTAGATAAAGAAATACGCGTTTAGATTTCATTTTCAAAAAGTATAAATAAATACCAAAATGAATGTCTACACATTGCAATAAGTGCATTTTAGGAAAAGATTAAATATAGTTTTCTCATCTCTGTACTACTTTGTTAATATATTAACAGTCCATGTTAAACGTTTGTCAGAGGTGGTTAAGCACTTTTCTTCAAGCAAATAAAATGGAGATCTGGAAATTCACGTCCACATTTCAATTTTGAAAAGATTTGGAAAAAGAAATTACAAACATAAAAATAAATGCTTTTTATAAAAATGTTTAAACATGCTTTCAGATCTATGAAACAGCACATGTAAAAAGTTTGTCAGAGGTTTTAAAAGTACTTTTCTACAAGAAAATAAAATGAAGATCCATAAATTCACTTCGACATTTCAATTTTAAAAAAGAATAACATAAATGTTAAAATGAAACAACAAACATTTAAATACAGGCTTCTTTGAGAAATGTTCAAACTTTAGTTCACATCTATGAATTTTCATGTTGAAGTATTAATACCCATTGTAAAACGTTTAAAAGAAGTTGAAAAATATACTTTACAACCTGAACACCAAATTAGATAAATAAATTCATATTAAAATTTTAATTTTACAAAGTATGAATAAATGCTAATATGCAGCTGAAAATATTGAAATAAATGCATTTGAGGAAAAGATAGTTTTTTCATTTATGAACTAAGTTGTTTATATAGAAACAGTACATGTAAAACTTTTGTCAGAGGTTCTAAAGTACTTTTCTACAAGAAATTAAAATGTAGATCTCGAAATTCACATCCAGATTTCAATATTAAAAAAGAAAAATATAAATGGTGAAATGAAACTACAAACATAAAATTAAATGCATTTATGACAAATGTTTAAACATCTATGAATTTTCATGTTTAAATATTAAGACCACTTTTAAAAAGTTGAAAGAAGTAGAAAATGTACTTTACAAGCAGAAATCAAAATGTAGATAAAGAAATTCGCCTTTCAATTTCAATCTCAAACAGTATAAGTAAATGCTAATATGAAGCTGCAAAACGTTGAAATAAATGTTTTTAGTAAAAGATTAAACATAGTTTTCTCAGCTTTGAAGTACATTTTACATAGTTTAACAGCACATGTAAAAAGTTTGTCAGAGGTTTTAAAAGTACTTTTGTACAAGAAAATTAAATGAAGATCCATAAATTCACTTCTACATTTCAATTTTAAAAAAGAATAACATAAATGTTAAAATGAAACAACAAACATTAAAATAGAGGCTTCTTTGAGAAATGTTCAAACTTTAGTTCCCATCTATGAATTTTCATGTTGAAGTATTAATACCCATTGTAAAACGTTTAAAAGAAGTTGAAAAATATACTTTACAACCTGAACACCAAATTAGATAAATAAATTCGTATTAAAATTTTAATTTTACAAAGTATGAATAAATGCTAATATGCAGCTGAAAACATTGAAAAAAATGCATTTGAGGAAAAGATAGTTTTTTCATTTATGAACTGTTGTTTATATAGAAACAGTACATGTAAAACTTTTGTCAGAGGTTCTAAAGTACTTTTCTACAAGAAATTAAAATGTAGATCTCGAAATTCACATCTAGATTTCAATATTAAAAAAGAAAGATATAAATGGTGAAATGAAACTACAAACATAAAATTAAATGCATTTATGACAAATGTTTAAACATCTATGAATTTTCATGTTTAAATGTTAAGACCACTTTTAAAAAGTTGAAAGAAGTAGAAAATGTACTTTACAAGCAGAAATCAAAATGTAGATAAAGAAATTCGCCTTTCAATTTCAATCTCAAACAGTATATGTAAATGCTAATATGAAGCTGCAAAACGTTGAAATAAATGTTTTTAGCAAAAGATTAAACATAGTTTTCTCAGCTTTGAAGTACATTGGACATAGTTTAACAGCACATGTAAAAAGTTTGTCCAAGGTTTTAAAAGTACTTGTCTCCAAGAAAGCACAATTTAGAAGGTCCACACATTGCAATAAATGCATTTTAGGAAAAGATTAAATATAGTTTTCTCATCTATGTACTACTTTGTTAATATATTAACAGTACATGTAAAACGTTTGTCAGAGGTGGTAAAAAACTTTTCTACAAGCAAATAAAATGGAGATCTGGAAATTAACGACCACATTTCAATTTTGAAAAGAATTGGTAAAAAGAAGTTACAAAATAAAAATAAATGCTTTTTAAACAAATGTTTAATCAGGCTCTCACATCTATGAAACAGCACATGTAAAAAGATTCTCAGAGGTTTTAAAAGTACTTTTCTACAAGAAAATAAAATGTAGATCTGTAAATTCTCTTCTACATTTCAATTTTAAAAAAGAATAACATAAGTGTTAAAATGAAACTACAAGCATTAAAATACATGCTTCTTTGAGAAATGTTTAAACTTTATTTCACATCTATTAATTTTCATGTTTTATTATTAATAGCCATTGTAAGACGATTAAAAGAAGTTGAAAAACATTCTTTACAAACTGAAACCCAAATTAGATAAAGAAATTCGTTCTTAAATTTCCATTTTAAATAGTATGAATAAATGCTAATATGAAGATGCAAAACGTTGAAATAAATGTTTTTATCAAAAGATTAAACATAGTTTTCTCAGCTTTGAAGTACATTGTACATAGTTTAACAGCACATGTAAAAAGTTTGTCCAAGGTTTTAAAAGTACATGTCTCCAAGAAAGCACAACTTAGATCCGTAAATTCACTTCTACACTTTCAATTTTTAAAAGATTCATATAAATGTTAAAATGAAACTACAAACATTAAAATACATGCTTTTATGAGAAATATTTAAGCTTGGTTTCACATCTATGAATTTTCATTTTAAATATTAATAACCTTTGTAAAACTTTCAACAAAGTTTACAAATGTAGTTTACAACCAGAAAAGAAAATGTAGATAAAGAAATACGCGTTTAGATTTCATTTTCAAAAAGTATAAATAAATACCAAAATGAAGGTCTACACATTGCAATAAATGCATTTTAGGAAAAGATTAAATATAGTTTTCTCATCTATGTACTACTTTGTTAATATATTAACAGTACATGTAAAACGTTTGTCAGAGGTGGTAAAGCACTTTTCTTCAAGCAAATAAAATGGAGATCTGGAAATTCACGTCCACATTTCAATTTTGAAAATAATTGGTAAAAAGAAATTACAAACATAAAAATAAATGCCTTTTATAAAAATGTTTAAACATGCTTTCAGATCTATGAAACAGCAGATTTAAAAAGTTTGTCAGAGGTTTTAAAAGTACTTTTGTACAAGAAAATTAAATGAAGATCCATAAATTCACTTCTACATTTCAATTTTAAAAAAGAATAACATAAAAGTTAAAATGAAACAACAAACATTAAAATACAGGCTTCTTTGAGAAATGTTCAAACTTTAGTTCCCATCTATGAATTTTCATGTTGAAGTATTAATACCCATTGTAAAACGTTTAAAAGAAGTTGAAAAATATACTTTACAACCTGAACACCAAATTAGATAAATAAATTCGTATTAAAATTTTAATTTTACAAAGTATGAATAAATGCTAATATGCAGCTGAAAACATTGAAAAAAATGCATTTGAGGAAAAGATAGTTTTTTTCATTTATGAACTAAGTTGTTTATATAGAAACAGTACATGTAAAACTTTTGTCAGAGGTTCTAAAGTACTTTTCTACAAGAAATTAAAATGTAGATCTCGAAATTCACATCTAGATTTCAATATTAAAAAAGAAAGATATAAATGGTGAAATGAAACTACAAACATAAAATTAAATGCATTTATGACAAATGTTTAAACATCTATGAATTTTCATGTTTAAATGTTAAGACCACTTTTAAAAAGTTGAAAGAAGTAGAAAATGTACTTTACAAGCAGAAATCAAAATGTAGATAAAGAAATTCGCCTTTCAATTTCAATCTCAAACAGTATATGTAAATGCTAATATGAAGCTGCAAAACGTTGAAATAAATGTTTTTAGCAAAAGATTAAACATAGTTTTCTCAGCTTTGAAGTATATTGTACATAGTTTAACAGCACATGTAAAAAGTTTGTCCAAGGTTTTAAAGTACTTGTCTCCAAGAAAGCACAATTTAGAAGGTCCACACATTGCAATAAATGCATTTTAGGAAAAGATTAAATATAGTTTTCTCATCTATGTACTACTTTGTTAGTATATTAACAGTACATGTAAAACGTTTGTCAGAGGTGGTAAAAAACTTTTCTACAAGCAAATAAAATGGAGATCTGGAAATTAACGACCACATTTCAATTTTGAAAAGAATTGGTAAAAAGAAGTTACAAAATAAAAATAAATGCTTTTTAAACAAATGTTTAATCAGGCTCTCACATCTATGAAACAGCACATGTAAAAAGATTGTCAGAGGTTTTAAAAGTACTTTTCTACAAGAAAATAAAATGTAGATCTGTAAATTCTCTTCTACATTTCAATTTTAAAAAAGAATAACATAAGTGTTAAAATGAAACTACAAGCATTAAAATACATGCTTCTTTGAGAAATGTTTAAACTTTATTTCCCATCTATTAATTTTCATGTTTTATTATTAATAGCCATTGTAAGACGATTAAAAGAAGTTGAAAAACATTCTTTACAAACTGAAACCCAAATTAGATAAAGAAATTCGTTCTTAAATTTCCATTTTAAATAGTATGAATAAATGCTAATATGAAGATGCAAAACGTTGAAATAAATGTTTTTATCAAAAGATTAAACATAGTTTTCTCAGCTTTGAAGTACATTGTACATAGTTTAACAGCACATGTAAAAAGTTTGTCCAAGGTTTTAAAAGTACATGTCTCCAAGAAAGCACAACTTAGATCTGTAAATTCACTTCTACACTTTCAATTTTTAAAAGATTCATATAAATGTTAAAATGAAACTACAAACATTAAAATACATGCTTTTATGAGAAATATTTAAGCTTGGTTTCACATCTATGAATTTTCATTTTAAATATTAATAACCTTTGTAAAACTTTCAACAAAGTTTACAAATGTAGTTTACAACCAGAAAAGAAAATGTAGATAAAGAAATACGCGTTTAGATTTCATTTTCAAAAAGTATAAATAAATACCAAAATGAAGGTCTACACATTGCAATAAATGCATTTTAGGAAAAGATTAAATATAGTTTTCTCATCTATGTACTACTTTGTTAATATATTAACAGTACATGTAAAACGTTTGTCAGAGGTGGTAAAGCACTTTTCTTCAAGCAAATAAAATGGAGATCTGGAAATTCACGTCCACATTTCAATTTTGAAAATAATTGGTAAAAAGAAATTACAAACATAAAAATAAATGCATTTTATAAAAATGTTTAAACATGCTTTCAGATCTATGAAACAGCAGATTTAAAAAGTTTGTCAGAGGTTTTAAAAGTACTTTTGTACAAGAAAATTAAATGAAGATCCATAAATTCACTTCTACATTTCAATTTTAAAAAAGAATAACATAAAAGTTAAAATGAAACAACAAACATTAAAATACAGGCTTCTTTGAGAAATGTTCAAACTTTAGTTCCCATCTATGAATTTTCATGTTGAAGTATTAATACCCATTGTAAAACGTTTAAAAGAAGTTGAAAAATATACTTTACAACCTGAACACCAAATTAGATAAATAAATTCGTATTAAAATTTTAATTTTACAAAGTATGAATAAATGCTAATATGCAGCTGAAAACATTGAAAAAAATGCATTTGAGGAAAAGATAGTTTTTTTCATTTATGAACTAAGTTGTTTATATAGAAACAGTACATGTAAAACTTTTGTCAGAGGTTCTAAAGTACTTTTCTACAAGAAATTAAAATGTAGATCTCGAAATTCACATCTAGATTTCAATATTAAAAAAGAAAGATATAAATGGTGAAATGAAACTACAAACATAAAATTAAATGCATTTATGACAAATGTTTAAACATCTATGAATTTTCATGTTTAAATGTTAAGACCACTTTTAAAAAGTTGAAAGAAGTAGAAAATGTACTTTACAAGCAGAAATCAAAATGTAGATAAAGAAATTCGCCTTTCAATTTCAATCTCAAACAGTATATGTAAATGCTAATATGAAGCTGCAAAACGTTGAAATAAATGTTTTTAGCAAAAGATTAAACATAGTTTTCTCAGCTTTGAAGTATATTGTACATAGTTTAACAGCACATGTAAAAAGTTTGTCCAAGGTTTTAAAGTACTTGTCTCCAAGAAAGCACAATTTAGAAGGTCCACACATTGCAATAAATGCATTTTAGGAAAAGATTAAATATAGTTTTCTCATCTATGTACTACTTTGTTAATATATTAACAGTACATGTAAAACGTTTGTCAGAGGTGGTAAAAAACTTTTCTACAAGCAAATAAAATGGAGATCTGGAAATTAACGACCACATTTCAATTTTGAAAAGAATTGGTAAAAAGAAGTTACAAAATAAAAATAAATGCTTTTTAAACAAATGTTTAATCAGGCTCTCACATCTATGAAACAGCACATGTAAAAAGATTGTCAGAGGTTTTAAAAGTACTTTTCTACAAGAAAATAAAATGTAGATCTGTAAATTCTCTTCTACATTTCAATTTTAAAAAAGAATAACATAAGTGTTAAAATGAAACTACAAGCATTAAAATACATGCTTCTTTGAGAAATGTTTAAACTTTATTTCCCATCTATTAATTTTCATGTTTTATTATTAATAGCCATTGTAAGACGATTAAAAGAAGTTGAAAAACATTCTTTACAAACTGAAACCCAAATTAGATAAAGAAATTCGTTCTTAAATTTCCATTTTAAATAGTATGAATAAATGCTAATATGAAGATGCAAAACGTTGAAATAAATGTTTTTATCAAAAGATTAAACATAGTTTTCTCAGCTTTGAAGTACATTGTACATAGTTTAACAGCACATGTAAAAAGTTTGTCCAAGGTTTTAAAAGTACATGTCTCCAAGAAAGCACAACTTAGATCTGTAAATTCACTTCTACACTTTCAATTTTTAAAAGATTCATATAAATGTTAAAATGAAACTACAAACATTAAAATACATGCTTTTATGAGAAATATTTAAGCTTGGTTTCACATCTATGAATTTTCATTTTAAATATTAATAACCTTTGTAAAACTTTCAACAAAGTTTACAAATGTAGTTTACAACCAGAAAAGAAAATGTAGATAAAGAAATACGCGTTTAGATTTCATTTTCAAAAAGTATAAATAAATACCAAAATGAAGGTCTACACATTGCAATAAATGCATTTTAGGAAAAGATTAAATATAGTTTTCTCATCTATGTACTACTTTGTTAATATATTAACAGTACATGTAAAACGTTTGTCAGAGGTGGTAAAGCACTTTTCTTCAAGCAAATAAAATGGAGATCTGGAAATTCACGTCCACATTTCAATTTTGAAAATAATTGGTAAAAAGAAATTACAAACATAAAAATAAATGCCTTTTATAAAAATGTTTAAACATGCTTTCAGATCTATGAAACAGCAGATTTAAAAAGTTTGTCAGAGGTTTTAAAAGTACTTTTGTACAAGAAAATTAAATGAAGATCCATAAATTCACTTCTACATTTCAATTTTAAAAAAGAATAACATAAAAGTTAAAATGAAACAACAAACATTAAAATACAGGCTTCTTTGAGAAATGTTCAAACTTTAGTTCCCATCTATGAATTTTCATGTTGAAGTATTAATACCCATTGTAAAACGTTTAAAAGAAGTTGAAAAATATACTTTACAACCTGAACACCAAATTAGATAAATAAATTCGTATTAAAATTTTAATTTTACAAAGTATGAATAAATGCTAATATGCAGCTGAAAACATTGAAAAAAATGCATTTGAGGAAAAGATAGTTTTTTTCATTTATGAACTAAGTTGTTTATATAGAAACAGTACATGTAAAACTTTTGTCAGAGGTTCTAAAGTACTTTTCTACAAGAAATTAAAATGTAGATCTCGAAATTCACATCTAGATTTCAATATTAAAAAAGAAAGATATAAATGGTGAAATGAAACTACAAACATAAAATTAAATGCATTTATGACAAATGTTTAAACATCTATGAATTTTCATGTTTAAATGTTAAGACCACTTTTAAAAAGTTGAAAGAAGTAGAAAATGTACTTTACAAGCAGAAATCAAAATGTAGATAAAGAAATTCGCCTTTCAATTTCAATCTCAAACAGTATATGTAAATGCTAATATGAAGCTGCAAAACGTTGAAATAAATGTTTTTAGCAAAAGATTAAACATAGTTTTCTCAGCTTTGAAGTATATTGTACATAGTTTAACAGCACATGTAAAAAGTTTGTCCAAGGTTTTAAAGTACTTGTCTCCAAGAAAGCACAATTTAGAAGGTCCACACATTGCAATAAATGCATTTTAGGAAAAGATTAAATATAGTTTTCTCATCTATGTACTACTTTGTTAGTATATTAACAGTACATGTAAAACGTTTGTCAGAGGTGGTAAAAAACTTTTCTACAAGCAAATAAAATGGAGATCTGGAAATTAACGACCACATTTCAATTTTGAAAAGAATTGGTAAAAAGAAGTTACAAAATAAAAATAAATGCTTTTTAAACAAATGTTTAATCAGGCTCTCACATCTATGAAACAGCACATGTAAAAAGATTGTCAGAGGTTTTAAAAGTACTTTTCTACAAGAAAATAAAATGTAGATCTGTAAATTCTCTTCTACATTTCAATTTTAAAAAAGAATAACATAAGTGTTAAAATGAAACTACAAGCATTAAAATACATGCTTCTTTGAGAAATGTTTAAACTTTATTTCCCATCTATTAATTTTCATGTTTTATTATTAATAGCCATTGTAAGACGATTAAAAGAAGTTGAAAAACATTCTTTACAAACTGAAACCCAAATTAGATAAAGAAATTCGTTCTTAAATTTCCATTTTAAATAGTATGAATAAATGCTAATATGAAGATGCAAAACGTTGAAATAAATGTTTTTATCAAAAGATTAAACATAGTTTTCTCAGCTTTGAAGTACATTGTACATAGTTTAACAGCACATGTAAAAAGTTTGTCCAAGGTTTTAAAAGTACATGTCTCCAAGAAAGCACAACTTAGATCTGTAAATTCACTTCTACACTTTCAATTTTTAAAAGATTCATATAAATGTTAAAATGAAACTACAAACATTAAAATACATGCTTTTATGAGAAATATTTAAGCTTGGTTTCACATCTATGAATTTTCATTTTAAATATTAATAACCTTTGTAAAACTTTCAACAAAGTTTACAAATGTAGTTTACAACCAGAAAAGAAAATGTAGATAAAGAAATACGCGTTTAGATTTCATTTTCAAAAAGTATAAATAAATACCAAAATGAAGGTCTACACATTGCAATAAATGCATTTTAGGAAAAGATTAAATATAGTTTTCTCATCTATGTACTACTTTGTTAATATATTAACAGTACATGTAAAACGTTTGTCAGAGGTGGTAAAGCACTTTTCTTCAAGCAAATAAAATGGAGATCTGGAAATTCACGTCCACATTTCAATTTTGAAAATAATTGGTAAAAAGAAATTACAAACATAAAAATAAATGCATTTTATAAAAATGTTTAAACATGCTTTCAGATCTATGAAACAGCAGATTTAAAAAGTTTGTCAGAGGTTTTAAAAGTACTTTTGTACAAGAAAATTAAATGAAGATCCATAAATTCACTTCTACATTTCAATTTTAAAAAAGAATAACATAAAAGTTAAAATGAAACAACAAACATTAAAATACAGGCTTCTTTGAGAAATGTTCAAACTTTAGTTCCCATCTATGAATTTTCATGTTGAAGTATTAATACCCATTGTAAAACGTTTAAAAGAAGTTGAAAAATATACTTTACAACCTGAACACCAAATTAGATAAATAAATTCGTATTAAAATTTTAATTTTACAAAGTATGAATAAATGCTAATATGCAGCTGAAAACATTGAAAAAAATGCATTTGAGGAAAAGATAGTTTTTTTCATTTATGAACTAAGTTGTTTATATAGAAACAGTACATGTAAAACTTTTGTCAGAGGTTCTAAAGTACTTTTCTACAAGAAATTAAAATGTAGATCTCGAAATTCACATCTAGATTTCAATATTAAAAAAGAAAGATATAAATGGTGAAATGAAACTACAAACATAAAATTAAATGCATTTATGACAAATGTTTAAACATCTATGAATTTTCATGTTTAAATGTTAAGACCACTTTTAAAAAGTTGAAAGAAGTAGAAAATGTACTTTACAAGCAGAAATCAAAATGTAGATAAAGAAATTCGCCTTTCAATTTCAATCTCAAACAGTATATGTAAATGCTAATATGAAGCTGCAAAACGTTGAAATAAATGTTTTTAGCAAAAGATTAAACATAGTTTTCTCAGCTTTGAAGTATATTGTACATAGTTTAACAGCACATGTAAAAAGTTTGTCCAAGGTTTTAAAGTACTTGTCTCCAAGAAAGCACAATTTAGAAGGTCCACACATTGCAATAAATGCATTTTAGGAAAAGATTAAATATAGTTTTCTCATCTATGTACTACTTTGTTAATATATTAACAGTACATGTAAAACGTTTGTCAGAGGTGGTAAAAAACTTTTCTACAAGCAAATAAAATGGAGATCTGGAAATTAACGACCACATTTCAATTTTGAAAAGAATTGGTAAAAAGAAGTTACAAAATAAAAATAAATGCTTTTTAAACAAATGTTTAATCAGGCTCTCACATCTATGAAACAGCACATGTAAAAAGATTGTCAGAGGTTTTAAAAGTACTTTTCTACAAGAAAATAAAATGTAGATCTGTAAATTCTCTTCTACATTTCAATTTTAAAAAAGAATAACATAAGTGTTAAAATGAAACTACAAGCATTAAAATACATGCTTCTTTGAGAAATGTTTAAACTTTATTTCCCATCTATTAATTTTCATGTTTTATTATTAATAGCCATTGTAAGACGATTAAAAGAAGTTGAAAAACATTCTTTACAAACTGAAACCCAAATTAGATAAAGAAATTCGTTCTTAAATTTCCATTTTAAATAGTATGAATAAATGCTAATATGAAGATGCAAAACGTTGAAATAAATGTTTTTATCAAAAGATTAAACATAGTTTTCTCAGCTTTGAAGTACATTGTACATAGTTTAACAGCACATGTAAAAAGTTTGTCCAAGGTTTTAAAAGTACATGTCTCCAAGAAAGCACAACTTAGATCTGTAAATTCACTTCTACACTTTCAATTTTTAAAAGATTCATATAAATGTTAAAATGAAACTACAAACATTAAAATACATGCTTTTATGAGAAATATTTAAGCTTGGTTTCACATCTATGAATTTTCATTTTAAATATTAATAACCTTTGTAAAACTTTCAACAAAGTTTACAAATGTAGTTTACAACCAGAAAAGAAAATGTAGATAAAGAAATACGCGTTTAGATTTCATTTTCAAAAAGTATAAATAAATACCAAAATGAAGGTCTACACATTGCAATAAATGCATTTTAGGAAAAGATTAAATATAGTTTTCTCATCTATGTACTACTTTGTTAATATATTAACAGTACATGTAAAACGTTTGTCAGAGGTGGTAAAGCACTTTTCTTCAAGCAAATAAAATGGAGATCTGGAAATTCACGTCCACATTTCAATTTTGAAAAGATTTGGAAAAAGAAATTACAAACATAAAAATAAATGCTTTTTATAAAAATGTTTAAACATGCTTTCAGATCTATGAAACAACAGATTTAAAAAGTTTGTCAGAGGTTTTAAAAGTACTTTTCTACAAGAAAATTAAATGAAGATCCATAAATTCACTTCTACATTTCAATTTTAAAAAAGAATAACATAAATGTTAAAATGAAACAACAAACATTAAAATACAGGCTTCTTTGAGAAATGTTCAAACTTTAGTTCCCATCTATGAATTTTCATGTTGAAGTATTAATACCCATTGTAAAACGTTTAAAAGAAGTTGAAAAATATACTTTACAACCTGAACACCAAATTAGGTAAATAAATTCGTATTAAAATTTTAATTTTACAAAGTATGAATAAATGCTAATATGCAGCCGAAAACATTGAAAAAAATGCATTTGAGGAAAAGATAGTTTTTTCATTTATGAACTAAGTTGTTTATATAGAAACAGTACATGTAAAACTTTTGTCAGAGGTTCTAAAGTACTTTTCTACAAGAAATTAAAATGTAGATCTCGAAATTCACATCTAGATTTCAATATTAAAAAAGAAAGATATAAATGGTGAAATGAAACTACAAACATAAAATTAAATGCATTTATGACAAATGTTTAAACATCTATGAATTTTCATGTTTAAATGTTGACCACTTTTAAAAAGTTGAAAGAAGTAGAAAATGTACTTTACAAGCAGAAATCAAAATGTAGATAAAGAAATTCGCCTTTCAATTTCAATCTCAAACAGTATATGTAAATGCTAATATGAAGCTGCAAAACGTTGAAATAAATGTTTTTAGCAAAAGATTAAACATAGTTTTCTCAGCTTTGAAGTACATTGTACATAGTTTAACAGCACATGTAAAAAGTTTGTCCAAGGTTTTAAAAGTACATGTCTCCAAGAAAGCACAACTTAGATCTGTAAATTCACTTCTACACTTTCAATTTTTAAAAGATTCATATAAATGTTAAAATGAAACTACAAACATTAAAATACATGCTTTTATGAGAAATATTTAAGCTTGGTTTCACATCTATGAATTTTCATTTTAAATATTAATAACCTTTGTAAAACTTTCAACAAAGTTTACAAATGTAGTTTACAACCAGAAAAGAAAATGTAGATAAAGAAATACGCGTTTAGATTTCATTTTCAAAAAGTATAAATAAATACCAAAATGAAGGTCTACACATTGCAATAAATGCATTTTAGGAAAAGATTAAATATAGTTTTCTCATCTATGTACTACTTTGTTAATATATTAACAGTACATGTAAAACGTTTGTCAGAGGTGGTAAAGCACTTTTCTTCAAGCAAATAAAATGGAGATCTGGAAATTCACGTCCACATTTCAATTTTGAAAATAATTGGTAAAAAGAAATTACAAACATAAAAATAAATGCATTTTATAAAAATGTTTAAACATGCTTTCAGATCTATGAAACAGCAGATTTAAAAAGTTTGTCAGAGGTTTTAAAAGTACTTTTGTACAAGAAAATTAAATGAAGATCCATAAATTCACTTCTACATTTCAATTTTAAAAAAGAATAACATAAAAGTTAAAATGAAACAACAAACATTAAAATACAGGCTTCTTTGAGAAATGTTCAAACTTTAGTTCCCATCTATGAATTTTCATGTTGAAGTATTAATACCCATTGTAAAACGTTTAAAAGAAGTTGAAAAATATACTTTACAACCTGAACACCAAATTAGATAAATAAATTCGTATTAAAATTTTAATTTTACAAAGTATGAATAAATGCTAATATGCAGCTGAAAACATTGAAAAAAATGCATTTGAGGAAAAGATAGTTTTTTTCATTTATGAACTAAGTTGTTTATATAGAAACAGTACATGTAAAACTTTTGTCAGAGGTTCTAAAGTACTTTTCTACAAGAAATTAAAATGTAGATCTCGAAATTCACATCTAGATTTCAATATTAAAAAAGAAAGATATAAATGGTGAAATGAAACTACAAACATAAAATTAAATGCATTTATGACAAATGTTTAAACATCTATGAATTTTCATGTTTAAATGTTAAGACCACTTTTAAAAAGTTGAAAGAAGTAGAAAATGTACTTTACAAGCAGAAATCAAAATGTAGATAAAGAAATTCGCCTTTCAATTTCAATCTCAAACAGTATATGTAAATGCTAATATGAAGCTGCAAAACGTTGAAATAAATGTTTTTAGCAAAAGATTAAACATAGTTTTCTCAGCTTTGAAGTATATTGTACATAGTTTAACAGCACATGTAAAAAGTTTGTCCAAGGTTTTAAAGTACTTGTCTCCAAGAAAGCACAATTTAGAAGGTCCACACATTGCAATAAATGCATTTTAGGAAAAGATTAAATATAGTTTTCTCATCTATGTACTACTTTGTTAATATATTAACAGTACATGTAAAACGTTTGTCAGAGGTGGTAAAAAACTTTTCTACAAGCAAATAAAATGGAGATCTGGAAATTAACGACCACATTTCAATTTTGAAAAGAATTGGTAAAAAGAAGTTACAAAATAAAAATAAATGCTTTTTAAACAAATGTTTAATCAGGCTCTCACATCTATGAAACAGCACATGTAAAAAGATTGTCAGAGGTTTTAAAAGTACTTTTCTACAAGAAAATAAAATGTAGATCTGTAAATTCTCTTCTACATTTCAATTTTAAAAAAGAATAACATAAGTGTTAAAATGAAACTACAAGCATTAAAATACATGCTTCTTTGAGAAATGTTTAAACTTTATTTCCCATCTATTAATTTTCATGTTTTATTATTAATAGCCATTGTAAGACGATTAAAAGAAGTTGAAAAACATTCTTTACAAACTGAAACCCAAATTAGATAAAGAAATTAGTTTTTAAATTTCAATTTTAAATAGTATGAATAAATGCTAATATGAAGCTGAAAACATTGAAATAAATGCATTTTAGGAAAAGATTAAACATAGTTTTCTCATCTATGTACTTCTTTGTTAATATATTAACAGCACATGTCAAAAGGTTGTCAAAGGTTTTAAAAGTACTTGTCTCCAAGATAGCACAATGAGGATCTGTAAATTCTCTTCTATATTTTCAATTTTTAAAAGATTCATATAAATGTCAAAATGAAACTACAAACATTAAAATACATGCTTTTATGAGAAATATTTAAGCTTGGTTTTACATCTATGAATTTTCATTTTAAATATTAATAACCATTGTAAAACTTTCAACAATGTTTAAAAATATAGTTTACAACCAGAAAAGAAAATGTAGATAAAGAAATACGCGTTTAGATTTCATTTTCAAAAAGTATAAATAAATACCAAAATGAAGGTCTACACATTGCAATAAATGCATTTTAGGAAAAGATTAAATATAGTTTTCTCATCTATGTACTACTTTGTTAATATATTAACAGTCCATGTTAAACGTTTGTCAGAGGTGGTTAAGCACTTTTCTTCAAGCAAATAAAATGGAGATCTGGAAATTCACGTCCACATTTCAATTTTGAAAAGATTTGGAAAAAGAAATTACAAACATAAAAATAAATGCTTTTTATAAAAATGTTTAAACATGCTTTCAGATCTATGAAACAGCACATGTAAAAAGTTTGTCAGAGGTTTTAAAAGTACTTTTGTACAAGAAAATTAAATGAAGATCCATAAATTCACTTCTACATTTCAATTTTAAAAAAGAATAACATAAAAGTTAAAATGAAACAACAAACATTAAAATACAGGCTTCTTTGAGAAATGTTCAAACTTTAGTTCCCATCTATGAATTTTCATGTTGAAGTATTAATACCCATTGTAAAACGTTTAAAAGAAGTTGAAAAATATACTTTACAACCTGAACACCAAATTAGATAAATAAATTCGTATTAAAATTTTAATTTTACAAAGTATGAATAAATGCTAATATGCAGCTGAAAACATTGAAAAAAATGCATTTGAGGAAAAGATAGTTTTTTCATTTATGAACTGTTGTTTATATAGAAACAGTACATGTAAAACTTTTGTCAGAGGTTCTAAAGTACTTTTCTACAAGAAATTAAAATGTAGATCTCGAAATTCACATCTAGATTTCAATATTAAAAAAGAAAGATATAAATGGTGAAATGAAACTACAAACATAAAATTAAATGCATTTATGACAAATGTTTAAACATCTATGAATTTTCATGTTTAAATGTTAAGACCACTTTTAAAAAGTTGAAAGAAGTAGAAAATGTACTTTACAAGCAGAAATCAAAATGTAGATAAAGAAATTCGCCTTTCAATTTCAATCTCAAACAGTATATGTAAATGCTAATATGAAGCTGCAAAACGTTGAAATAAATGTTTTTAGCAAAAGATTAAACATAGTTTTCTCAGCTTTGAAGTACATTGGACATAGTTTAACAGCACATGTAAAAAGTTTGTCCAAGGTTTTAAAAGTACTTGTCTCCAAGAAAGCACAATTTAGAAGGTCCACACATTGCAATAAATGCATTTTAGGAAAAGATTAAATATAGTTTTCTCATCTATGTACTACTTTGTTAATATATTAACAGTACATGTAAAACGTTTGTCAGAGGTGGTAAAAAACTTTTCTACAAGCAAATAAAATGGAGATCTGGAAATTAACGACCACATTTCAATTTTGAAAAGAATTGGTAAAAAGAAGTTACAAAATAAAAATAAATGCTTTTTAAACAAATGTTTAATCAGGCTCTCACATCTATGAAACAGCACATGTAAAAAGATTCTCAGAGGTTTTAAAAGTACTTTTCTACAAGAAAATAAAATGTAGATCTGTAAATTCTCTTCTACATTTCAATTTTAAAAAAGAATAACATAAGTTTTAAAATGAAACTACAAGCATTAAAATACATGCTTCTTTGAGAAATGTTTAAACTTTATTTCACATCTATTAATTTTCATGCTTTATTATTAATAGCCATTGTAAGACGATTAAAAGAAGTTGAAAAACATTCTTTACAAACTGAAACCCAAATTAGATAAAGAAATTCGTTCTTAAATTTCCATTTTAAATAGTATGAATAAATGCTAATATGAAGATGCAAAACGTTGAAATAAATGTTTTTATCAAAAGATTAAACATAGTTTTCTCAGCTTTGAAGTACATTGTACATAGTTTAACAGCACATGTAAAAAGTTTGTCCAAGGTTTTAAAAGTACATGTCTCCAAGAAAGCACAACTTAGATCTGTAAATTCACTTCTACACTTTCAATTTTTAAAAGATTCATATAAATGTTAAAATGAAACTACAAACATTAAAATACATGCTTTTATGAGAAATATTTAAGCTTGGTTTCACATCTATGAATTTTCATTTTAAATATTAATAACCTTTGTAAAACTTTCAACAAAGTTTACAAATGTAGTTTACAACCAGAAAAGAAAATGTAGATAAAGAAATACGCGTTTAGATTTCATTTTCAAAAAGTATAAATAAATACCAAAATGAAGGTCTACACATTGCAATAAATGCATTTTAGGAAAAGATTAAATATAGTTTTCTCATCTATGTACTACTTTGTTAATATATTAACAGTACATGTAAAACGTTTGTCAGAGGTGGTAAAGCACTTTTCTTCAAGCAAATAAAATGGAGATCTGGAAATTCACGTCCACATTTCAATTTTGAAAATAATTGGTAAAAAGAAATTACAAACATAAAAATAAATGCATTTTATAAAAATGTTTAAACATGCTTTCAGATCTATGAAACAGCAGATTTAAAAAGTTTGTCAGAGGTTTTAAAAGTACTTTTGTACAAGAAAATTAAATGAAGATCCATAAATTCACTTCTACATTTCAATTTTAAAAAAGAATAACATAAAAGTTAAAATGAAACAACAAACATTAAAATACAGGCTTCTTTGAGAAATGTTCAAACTTTAGTTCCCATCTATGAATTTTCATGTTGAAGTATTAATACCCATTGTAAAACGTTTAAAAGAAGTTGAAAAATATACTTTACAACCTGAACACCAAATTAGATAAATAAATTCGTATTAAAATTTTAATTTTACAAAGTATGAATAAATGCTAATATGCAGCTGAAAACATTGAAAAAAATGCATTTGAGGAAAAGATAGTTTTTTTCATTTATGAACTAAGTTGTTTATATAGAAACAGTACATGTAAAACTTTTGTCAGAGGTTCTAAAGTACTTTTCTACAAGAAATTAAAATGTAGATCTCGAAATTCACATCTAGATTTCAATATTAAAAAAGAAAGATATAAATGGTGAAATGAAACTACAAACATAAAATTAAATGCATTTATGACAAATGTTTAAACATCTATGAATTTTCATGTTTAAATGTTAAGACCACTTTTAAAAAGTTGAAAGAAGTAGAAAATGTACTTTACAAGCAGAAATCAAAATGTAGATAAAGAAATTCGCCTTTCAATTTCAATCTCAAACAGTATATGTAAATGCTAATATGAAGCTGCAAAACGTTGAAATAAATGTTTTTAGCAAAAGATTAAACATAGTTTTCTCAGCTTTGAAGTATATTGTACATAGTTTAACAGCACATGTAAAAAGTTTGTCCAAGGTTTTAAAGTACTTGTCTCCAAGAAAGCACAATTTAGAAGGTCCACACATTGCAATAAATGCATTTTAGGAAAAGATTAAATATAGTTTTCTCATCTATGTACTACTTTGTTAATATATTAACAGTACATGTAAAACGTTTGTCAGAGGTGGTAAAAAACTTTTCTACAAGCAAATAAAATGGAGATCTGGAAATTAACGACCACATTTCAATTTTGAAAAGAATTGGTAAAAAGAAGTTACAAAATAAAAATAAATGCTTTTTAAACAAATGTTTAATCAGGCTCTCACATCTATGAAACAGCACATGTAAAAAGATTGTCAGAGGTTTTAAAAGTACTTTTCTACAAGAAAATAAAATGTAGATCTGTAAATTCTCTTCTACATTTCAATTTTAAAAAAGAATAACATAAGTGTTAAAATGAAACTACAAGCATTAAAATACATGCTTCTTTGAGAAATGTTTAAACTTTATTTCCCATCTATTAATTTTCATGTTTTATTATTAATAGCCATTGTAAGACGATTAAAAGAAGTTGAAAAACATTCTTTACAAACTGAAACCCAAATTAGATAAAGAAATTAGTTTTTAAATTTCAATTTTAAATAGTATGAATAAATGCTAATATGAAGCTGAAAACATTGAAATAAATGCATTTTAGGAAAAGATTAAACATAGTTTTCTCATCTATGTACTTCTTTGTTAATATATTAACAGCACATGTCAAAAGGTTGTCAAAGGTTTTAAAAGTACTTGTCTCCAAGATAGCACAATGAGGATCTGTAAATTCTCTTCTATATTTTCAATTTTTAAAAGATTCATATAAATGTCAAAATGAAACTACAAACATTAAAATACATGCTTTTATGAGAAATATTTAAGCTTGGTTTTACATCTATGAATTTTCATTTTAAATATTAATAACCATTGTAAAACTTTCAACAATGTTTAAAAATATAGTTTACAACCAGAAAAGAAAATGTAGATAAAGAAATACGCGTTTAGATTTCATTTTCAAAAAGTATAAATAAATACCAAAATGAAGGTCTACACATTGCAATAAATGCATTTTAGGAAAAGATTAAATATAGTTTTCTCATCTATGTACTACTTTGTTAATATATTAACAGTCCATGTTAAACGTTTGTCAGAGGTGGTTAAGCACTTTTCTTCAAGCAAATAAAATGGAGATCTGGAAATTCACGTCCACATTTCAATTTTGAAAAGATTTGGAAAAAGAAATTACAAACATAAAAATAAATGCTTTTTATAAAAATGTTTAAACATGCTTTCAGATCTATGAAACAGCACATGTAAAAAGTTTGTCAGAGGTTTTAAAAGTACTTTTGTACAAGAAAATTAAATGAAGATCCATAAATTCACTTCTACATTTCAATTTTAAAAAAGAATAACATAAAAGTTAAAATGAAACAACAAACATTAAAATACAGGCTTCTTTGAGAAATGTTCAAACTTTAGTTCCCATCTATGAATTTTCATGTTGAAGTATTAATACCCATTGTAAAACGTTTAAAAGAAGTTGAAAAATATACTTTACAACCTGAACACCAAATTAGATAAATAAATTCGTATTAAAATTTTAATTTTACAAAGTATGAATAAATGCTAATATGCAGCTGAAAACATTGAAAAAAATGCATTTGAGGAAAAGATAGTTTTTTTCATTTATGAACTAAGTAGTTTATATAGAAACAGTACATGTAAAACTTTTGTCAGAGGTTCTAAAGTACTTTTCTACAAGAAATTAAAATGTAGATCTCGAAATTCACATCTAGATTTCAATATTAAAAAAGAAAGATATAAATGGTGAAATGAAACTACAAACATAAAATTAAATGCATTTATGACAAATGTTTAAACATCTATGAATTTTCATGTTTAAATGTTAAGACCACTTTTAAAAAGTTGAAAGAAGTAGAAAATGTACTTTACAAGCAGAAATCAAAATGTAGATAAAGAAATTCGCCTTTCAATTTCAATCTCAAACAGTATATGTAAATGCTAATATGAAGCTGCAAAACGTTGAAATAAATGTTTTTAGCAAAAGATTAAACATAGTTTTCTCAGCTTTGAAGTATATTGTACATAGTTTAACAGCACATGTAAAAAGTTTGTCCAAGGTTTTAAAGTACTTGTCTCCAAGAAAGCACAATTTAGAAGGTCCACACATTGCAATAAATGCATTTTAGGAAAAGATTAAATATAGTTTTCTCATCTATGTACTACTTTGTTAATATATTAACAGTACATGTAAAACGTTTGTCAGAGGTGGTAAAAAACTTTTCTACAAGCAAATAAAATGGAGATCTGGAAATTAACGACCACATTTCAATTTTGAAAAGAATTGGTAAAAAGAAGTTACAAAATAAAAATAAATGCTTTTTAAACAAATGTTTAATCAGGCTCTCACATCTATGAAACAGCACATGTAAAAAGATTGTCAGAGGTTTTAAAAGTACTTTTCTACAAGAAAATAAAATGTAGATCTGTAAATTCTCTTCTACATTTCAATTTTAAAAAAGAATAACATAAGTGTTAAAATGAAACTACAAGCATTAAAATACATGCTTCTTTGAGAAATGTTTAAACTTTATTTCCCATCTATTAATTTTCATGTTTTATTATTAATAGCCATTGTAAGACGATTAAAAGAAGTTGAAAAACATTCTTTACAAACTGAAACCCAAATTAGATAAAGAAATTCGTTCTTAAATTTCCATTTTAAATAGTATGAATAAATGCTAATATGAAGATGCAAAACGTTGAAATAAATGTTTTTATCAAAAGATTAAACATAGTTTTCTCAGCTTTGAAGTACATTGTACATAGTTTAACAGCACATGTAAAAAGTTTGTCCAAGGTTTTAAAAGTACATGTCTCCAAGAAAGCACAACTTAGATCTGTAAATTCACTTCTACACTTTCAATTTTTAAAAGATTCATATAAATGTTAAAATGAAACTACAAACATTAAAATACATGCTTTTATGAGAAATATTTAAGCTTGGTTTCACATCTATGAATTTTCATTTTAAATATTAATAACCTTTGTAAAACTTTCAACAAAGTTTACAAATGTAGTTTACAACCAGAAAAGAAAATGTAGATAAAGAAATACGCGTTTAGATTTCATTTTCAAAAAGTATAAATAAATACCAAAATGAAGGTCTACACATTGCAATAAATGCATTTTAGGAAAAGATTAAATATAGTTTTCTCATCTATGTACTACTTTGTTAATATATTAACAGTACATGTAAAACGTTTGTCAGAGGTGGTAAAGCACTTTTCTTCAAGCAAATAAAATGGAGATCTGGAAATTCACGTCCACATTTCAATTTTGAAAATAATTGGTAAAAAGAAATTACAAACATAAAAATAAATGCATTTTATAAAAATGTTTAAACATGCTTTCAGATCTATGAAACAGCAGATTTAAAAAGTTTGTCAGAGGTTTTAAAAGTACTTTTCTACAAGAAAATTAAATGAAGATCCATAAATTCACTTCTACATTTCAATTTTAAAAAAGAATAACATAAAAGTTAAAATGAAACAACAAACATTAAAATGCAGGCTTCTTTGAGAAATGTTCAAACTTTAGTTCCCATCTATGAATTTTCATGTTGAAGTATTAATACCCATTGTAAAACGTTTAAAAGAAGTTGAAAAATATACTTTACAACCTGAACACCAAATTAGATAAATAAATTCGTATTAAAATTTTAATTTTACAAAGTATGAATAAATGCTAATATGCAGCTGAAAACATTGAAAAAAATGCATTTGAGGAAAAGATAGTTTTTTTCATTTATGAACTAAGTTGTTTATATAGAAACAGTACATGTAAAACTTTTGTCAGAGGTTCTAAAGTACTTTTCTACAAGAAATTAAAATGTAGATCTCGAAATTCACATCTAGATTTCAATATTAAAAAAGAAAGATATAAATGGTGAAATGAAACTACAAACATAAAATTAAATGCATTTATGACAAATGTTTAAACATCTATGAATTTTCATGTTTAAATGTTAAGACCACTTTTAAAAAGTTGAAAGAAGTAGAAAATGTACTTTACAAGCAGAAATCAAAATGTAGATAAAGAAATTCGCCTTTCAATTTCAATCTCAAACAGTATATGTAAATGCTAATATGAAGCTGCAAAACGTTGAAATAAATGTTTTTAGCAAAAGATTAAACATAGTTTTCTCAGCTTTGAAGTATATTGTACATAGTTTAACAGCACATGTAAAAAGTTTGTCCAAGGTTTTAAAGTACTTGTCTCCAAGAAAGCACAATTTAGAAGGTCCACACATTGCAATAAATGCATTTTAGGAAAAGATTAAATATAGTTTTCTCATCTATGTACTACTTTGTTAATATATTAACAGTACATGTAAAACGTTTGTCAGAGGTGGTAAAAAACTTTTCTACAAGCAAATAAAATGGAGATCTGGAAATTAACGACCACATTTCAATTTTGAAAAGAATTGGTAAAAAGAAGTTACAAAATAAAAATAAATGCTTTTTAAACAAATGTTTAATCAGGCTCTCACATCTATGAAACAGCACATGTAAAAAGATTGTCAGAGGTTTTAAAAGTACTTTTCTACAAGAAAATAAAATGTAGATCTGTAAATTCTCTTCTACATTTCAATTTTAAAAAAGAATAACATAAGTGTTAAAATGAAACTACAAGCATTAAAATACATGCTTCTTTGAGAAATGTTTAAACTTTATTTCCCATCTATTAATTTTCATGTTTTATTATTAATAGCCATTGTAAGACGATTAAAAGAAGTTGAAAAACATTCTTTACAAACTGAAACCCAAATTAGATAAAGAAATTAGTTTTTAAATTTCAATTTTAAATAGTATGAATAAATGCTAATATGAAGCTGAAAACATTGAAATAAATGCATTTTAGGAAAAGATTAAACATAGTTTTCTCATCTATGTACTTCTTTGTTAATATATTAACAGCACATGTCAAAAGGTTGTCAAAGGTTTTAAAAGTACTTGTCTCCAAGATAGCACAATGAGGATCTGTAAATTCTCTTCTATATTTTCAATTTTTAAAAGATTCATATAAATGTCAAAATGAAACTACAAACATTAAAATACATGCTTTTATGAGAAATATTTAAGCTTGGTTTTACATCTATGAATTTTCATTTTAAATATTAATAACCATTGTAAAACTTTCAACAATGTTTAAAAATATAGTTTACAACCAGAAAAGAAAATGTAGATAAAGAAATACGCGTTTAGATTTCATTTTCAAAAAGTATAAATAAATACCAAAATGAAGGTCTACACATTGCAATAAATGCATTTTAGGAAAAGATTAAATATAGTTTTCTCATCTATGTACTACTTTGTTAATATATTAACAGTCCATGTTAAACGTTTGTCAGAGGTGGTTAAGCACTTTTCTTCAAGCAAATAAAATGGAGATCTGGAAATTCACGTCCACATTTCAATTTTGAAAAGATTTGGAAAAAGAAATTACAAACATAAAAATAAATGCTTTTTATAAAAATGTTTAAACATGCTTTCAGATCTATGAAACAGCACATGTAAAAAGTTTGTCAGAGGTTTTAAAAGTACTTTTGTACAAGAAAATTAAATGAAGATCCATAAATTCACTTCTACATTTCAATTTTAAAAAAGAATAACATAAAAGTTAAAATGAAACAACAAACATTAAAATACAGGCTTCTTTGAGAAATGTTCAAACTTTAGTTCCCATCTATGAATTTTCATGTTGAAGTATTAATACCCATTGTAAAACGTTTAAAAGAAGTTGAAAAATATACTTTACAACCTGAACACCAAATTAGATAAATAAATTCGTATTAAAATTTTAATTTTACAAAGTATGAATAAATGCTAATATGCAGCTGAAAACATTGAAAAAAATGCATTTGAGGAAAAGATAGTTTTTTCATTTATGAACTGTTGTTTATATAGAAACAGTACATGTAAAACTTTTGTCAGAGGTTCTAAAGTACTTTTCTACAAGAAATTAAAATGTAGATCTCGAAATTCACATCTAGATTTCAATATTAAAAAAGAAAGATATAAATGGTGAAATGAAACTACAAACATAAAATTAAATGCATTTATGACAAATGTTTAAACATCTATGAATTTTCATGTTTAAATGTTAAGACCACTTTTAAAAAGTTGAAAGAAGTAGAAAATGTACTTTACAAGCAGAAATCAAAATGTAGATAAAGAAATTCGCCTTTCAATTTCAATCTCAAACAGTATATGTAAATGCTAATATGAAGCTGCAAAACGTTGAAATAAATGTTTTTAGCAAAAGATTAAACATAGTTTTCTCAGCTTTGAAGTACATTGGACATAGTTTAACAGCACATGTAAAAAGTTTGTCCAAGGTTTTAAAAGTACTTGTCTCCAAGAAAGCACAATTTAGAAGGTCCACACATTGCAATAAATGCATTTTAGGAAAAGATTAAATATAGTTTTCTCATCTATGTACTACTTTGTTAATATATTAACAGTACATGTAAAACGTTTGTCAGAGGTGGTAAAAAACTTTTCTACAAGCAAATAAAATGGAGATCTGGAAATTAACGACCACATTTCAATTTTGAAAAGAATTGGTAAAAAGAAGTTACAAAATAAAAATAAATGCTTTTTAAACAAATGTTTAATCAGGCTCTCACATCTATGAAACAGCACATGTAAAAAGATTCTCAGAGGTTTTAAAAGTACTTTTCTACAAGAAAATAAAATGTAGATCTGTAAATTCTCTTCTACATTTCAATTTTAAAAAAGAATAACATAAGTTTTAAAATGAAACTACAAGCATTAAAATACATGCTTCTTTGAGAAATGTTTAAACTTTATTTCACATCTATTAATTTTCATGCTTTATTATTAATAGCCATTGTAAGACGATTAAAAGAAGTTGAAAAACATTCTTTACAAACTGAAACCCAAATTAGATAAAGAAATTCGTTCTTAAATTTCCATTTTAAATAGTATGAATAAATGCTAATATGAAGATGCAAAACGTTGAAATAAATGTTTTTATCAAAAGATTAAACATAGTTTTCTCAGCTTTGAAGTACATTGTACATAGTTTAACAGCACATGTAAAAAGTTTGTCCAAGGTTTTAAAAGTACATGTCTCCAAGAAAGCACAACTTAGATCTGTAAATTCACTTCTACACTTTCAATTTTTAAAAGATTCATATAAATGTTAAAATGAAACTACAAACATTAAAATACATGCTTTTATGAGAAATATTTAAGCTTGGTTTCACATCTATGAATTTTCATTTTAAATATTAATAACCTTTGTAAAACTTTCAACAAAGTTTACAAATGTAGTTTACAACCAGAAAAGAAAATGTAGATAAAGAAATACGCGTTTAGATTTCATTTTCAAAAAGTATAAATAAATACCAAAATGAAGGTCTACACATTGCAATAAATGCATTTTAGGAAAAGATTAAATATAGTTTTCTCATCTATGTACTACTTTGTTAATATATTAACAGTACATGTAAAACGTTTGTCAGAGGTGGTAAAGCACTTTTCTTCAAGCAAATAAAATGGAGATCTGGAAATTCACGTCCACATTTCAATTTTGAAAATAATTGGTAAAAAGAAATTACAAACATAAAAATAAATGCATTTTATAAAAATGTTTAAACATGCTTTCAGATCTATGAAACAGCAGATTTAAAAAGTTTGTCAGAGGTTTTAAAAGTACTTTTGTACAAGAAAATTAAATGAAGATCCATAAATTCACTTCTACATTTCAATTTTAAAAAAGAATAACATAAAAGTTAAAATGAAACAACAAACATTAAAATACAGGCTTCTTTGAGAAATGTTCAAACTTTAGTTCCCATCTATGAATTTTCATGTTGAAGTATTAATACCCATTGTAAAACGTTTAAAAGAAGTTGAAAAATATACTTTACAACCTGAACACCAAATTAGATAAATAAATTCGTATTAAAATTTTAATTTTACAAAGTATGAATAAATGCTAATATGCAGCTGAAAACATTGAAAAAAATGCATTTGAGGAAAAGATAGTTTTTTTCATTTATGAACTAAGTAGTTTATATAGAAACAGTACATGTAAAACTTTTGTCAGAGGTTCTAAAGTACTTTTCTACAAGAAATTAAAATGTAGATCTCGAAATTCACATCTAGATTTCAATATTAAAAAAGAAAGATATAAATGGTGAAATGAAACTACAAACATAAAATTAAATGCATTTATGACAAATGTTTAAACATCTATGAATTTTCATGTTTAAATGTTAAGACCACTTTTAAAAAGTTGAAAGAAGTAGAAAATGTACTTTACAAGCAGAAATCAAAATGTAGATAAAGAAATTCGCCTTTCAATTTCAATCTCAAACAGTATATGTAAATGCTAATATGAAGCTGCAAAACGTTGAAATAAATGTTTTTAGCAAAAGATTAAACATAGTTTTCTCAGCTTTGAAGTATATTGTACATAGTTTAACAGCACATGTAAAAAGTTTGTCCAAGGTTTTAAAGTACTTGTCTCCAAGAAAGCACAATTTAGAAGGTCCACACATTGCAATAAATGCATTTTAGGAAAAGATTAAATATAGTTTTCTCATCTATGTACTACTTTGTTAATATATTAACAGTACATGTAAAACGTTTGTCAGAGGTGGTAAAAAACTTTTCTACAAGCAAATAAAATGGAGATCTGGAAATTAACGACCACATTTCAATTTTGAAAAGAATTGGTAAAAAGAAGTTACAAAATAAAAATAAATGCTTTTTAAACAAATGATTAATCAGGCTCTCACATCTATGAAACAGCACATGTAAAAAGATTGTCAGAGGTTTTAAAAGTACTTTTCTACAAGAAAATAAAATGTAGATCTGTAAATTCTCTTCTACATTTCAATTTTAAAAAAGAATAACATAAGTGTTAAAATGAAACTACAAGCATTAAAATACATGCTTCTTTGAGAAATGTTTAAACTTTATTTCCCATCTATTAATTTTCATGTTTTATTATTAATAGCCATTGTAAGACGATTAAAAGAAGTTGAAAAACATTCTTTACAAACTGAAACCCAAATTAGATAAAGAAATTAGTTTTTAAATTTCAATTTTAAATAGTATGAATAAATGCTAATATGAAGCTGAAAACATTGAAATAAATGCATTTTAGGAAAAGATTAAACATAGTTTTCTCATCTATGTACTTCTTTGTTAATATATTAACAGCACATGTCAAAAGGTTGTCAAAGGTTTTAAAAGTACTTGTCTCCAAGATAGCACAATGAGGATCTGTAAATTCTCTTCTATATTTTCAATTTTTAAAAGATTCATATAAATGTCAAAATGAAACTACAAACATTAAAATACATGCTTTTATGAGAAATATTTAAGCTTGGTTTTACATCTATGAATTTTCATTTTAAATATTAATAACCATTGTAAAACTTTCAACAATGTTTAAAAATATAGTTTACAACCAGAAAAGAAAATGTAGATAAAGAAATACGCGTTTAGATTTCATTTTCAAAAAGTATAAATAAATACCAAAATGAAGGTCTACACATTGCAATAAATGCATTTTAGGAAAAGATTAAATATAGTTTTCTCATCTATGTACTACTTTGTTAATATATTAACAGTCCATGTTAAACGTTTGTCAGAGGTGGTTAAGCACTTTTCTACAAGCAAATAAAATGGAGATCTGGAAATTCACGTCCACATTTCAATTTTGAAAAGATTTGGAAAAAGAAATTACAAACATAAAAATAAATGCTTTTTATAAAAATGTTTAAACATGCTTTCAGATCTATGAAACAGCACATGTAAAAAGTTTGTCAGAGGTTTTAAAAGTACTTTTGTACAAGAAAATTAAATGAAGATCCATAAATTCACTTCTACATTTCAATTTTAAAAAAGAATAACATAAAAGTTAAAATGAAACAACAAACATTAAAATACAGGCTTCTTTGAGAAATGTTCAAACTTTAGTTCCCATCTATGAATTTTCATGTTGAAGTATTAATACCCATTGTAAAACGTTTAAAAGAAGTTGAAAAATATACTTTACAACCTGAACACCAAATTAGATAAATAAATTCGTATTAAAATTTTAATTTTACAAAGTATGAATAAATGCTAATATGCAGCTGAAAACATTGAAAAAAATGCATTTGAGGAAAAGATAGTTTTTTCATTTATGAACTGTTGTTTATATAGAAACAGTACATGTAAAACTTTTGTCAGAGGTTCTAAAGTACTTTTCTACAAGAAATTAAAATGTAGATCTCGAAATTCACATCTAGATTTCAATATTAAAAAAGAAAGATATAAATGGTGAAATGAAACTACAAACATAAAATTAAATGCATTTATGACAAATGTTTAAACATCTATGAATTTTCATGTTTAAATGTTAAGACCACTTTTAAAAAGTTGAAAGAAGTAGAAAATGTACTTTACAAGCAGAAATCAAAATGTAGATAAAGAAATTCGCCTTTCAATTTCAATCTCAAACAGTATATGTAAATGCTAATATGAAGCTGCAAAACGTTGAAATAAATGTTTTTAGCAAAAGATTAAACATAGTTTTCTCAGCTTTGAAGTACATTGGACATAGTTTAACAGCACATGTAAAAAGTTTGTCCAAGGTTTTAAAAGTACTTGTCTCCAAGAAAGCACAATTTAGAAGGTCCACACATTGCAATAAATGCATTTTAGGAAAAGATTAAATATAGTTTTCTCATCTATGTACTACTTTGTTAATATATTAACAGTACATGTAAAACGTTTGTCAGAGGTGGTAAAAAACTTTTCTACAAGCAAATAAAATGGAGATCTGGAAATTAACGACCACATTTCAATTTTGAAAAGAATTGGTAAAAAGAAGTTACAAAATAAAAATAAATGCTTTTTAAACAAATGTTTAATCAGGCTCTCACATCTATGAAACAGCACATGTAAAAAGATTCTCAGAGGTTTTAAAAGTACTTTTCTACAAGAAAATAAAATGTAGATCTGTAAATTCTCTTCTACATTTCAATTTTAAAAAAGAATAACATAAGTTTTAAAATGAAACTACAAGCATTAAAATACATGCTTCTTTGAGAAATGTTTAAACTTTATTTCACATCTATTAATTTTCATGCTTTATTATTAATAGCCATTGTAAGACGATTAAAAGAAGTTGAAAAACATTCTTTACAAACTGAAACCCAAATTAGATAAAGAAATTCGTTCTTAAATTTCCATTTTAAATAGTATGAATAAATGCTAATATGAAGATGCAAAACGTTGAAATAAATGTTTTTATCAAAAGATTAAACATAGTTTTCTCAGCTTTGAAGTACATTGTACATAGTTTAACAGCACATGTAAAAAGTTTGTCCAAGGTTTTAAAAGTACATGTCTCCAAGAAAGCACAACTTAGATCTGTAAATTCACTTCTACACTTTCAATTTTTAAAAGATTCATATAAATGTTAAAATGAAACTACAAACATTAAAATACATGCTTTTATGAGAAATATTTAAGCTTGGTTTCACATCTATGAATTTTCATTTTAAATATTAATAACCTTTGTAAAACTTTCAACAAAGTTTACAAATGTAGTTTACAACCAGAAAAGAAAATGTAGATAAAGAAATACGCGTTTAGATTTCATTTTCAAAAAGTATAAATAAATACCAAAATGAAGGTCTACACATTGCAATAAATGCATTTTAGGAAAAGATTAAATATAGTTTTCTCATCTATGTACTACTTTGTTAATATATTAACAGTACATGTAAAACGTTTGTCAGAGGTGGTAAAGCACTTTTCTTCAAGCAAATAAAATGGAGATCTGGAAATTCACGTCCACATTTCAATTTTGAAAATAATTGGTAAAAAGAAATTACAAACATAAAAATAAATGCATTTTATAAAAATGTTTAAACATGCTTTCAGATCTATGAAACAGCAGATTTAAAAAGTTTGTCAGAGGTTTTAAAAGTACTTTTGTACAAGAAAATTAAATGAAGATCCATAAATTCACTTCTACATTTCAATTTTAAAAAAGAATAACATAAAAGTTAAAATGAAACAACAAACATTAAAATACAGGCTTCTTTGAGAAATGTTCAAACTTTAGTTCCCATCTATGAATTTTCATGTTGAAGTATTAATACCCATTGTAAAACGTTTAAAAGAAGTTGAAAAATATACTTTACAACCTGAACACCAAATTAGATAAATAAATTCGTATTAAAATTTTAATTTTACAAAGTATGAATAAATGCTAATATGCAGCTGAAAACATTGAAAAAAATGCATTTGAGGAAAAGATAGTTTTTTTCATTTATGAACTAAGTAGTTTATATAGAAACAGTACATGTAAAACTTTTGTCAGAGGTTCTAAAGTACTTTTCTACAAGAAATTAAAATGTAGATCTCGAAATTCACATCTAGATTTCAATATTAAAAAAGAAAGATATAAATGGTGAAATGAAACTACAAACATAAAATTAAATGCATTTATGACAAATGTTTAAACATCTATGAATTTTCATGTTTAAATGTTAAGACCACTTTTAAAAAGTTGAAAGAAGTAGAAAATGTACTTTACAAGCAGAAATCAAAATGTAGATAAAGAAATTCGCCTTTCAATTTCAATCTCAAACAGTATATGTAAATGCTAATATGAAGCTGCAAAACGTTGAAATAAATGTTTTTAGCAAAAGATTAAACATAGTTTTCTCAGCTTTGAAGTATATTGTACATAGTTTAACAGCACATGTAAAAAGTTTGTCCAAGGTTTTAAAGTACTTGTCTCCAAGAAAGCACAATTTAGAAGGTCCACACATTGCAATAAATGCATTTTAGGAAAAGATTAAATATAGTTTTCTCATCTATGTACTACTTTGTTAATATATTAACAGTACATGTAAAACGTTTGTCAGAGGTGGTAAAAAACTTTTCTACAAGCAAATAAAATGGAGATCTGGAAATTAACGACCACATTTCAATTTTGAAAAGAATTGGTAAAAAGAAGTTACAAAATAAAAATAAATGCTTTTTAAACAAATGTTTAATCAGGCTCTCACATCTATGAAACAGCACATGTAAAAAGATTGTCAGAGGTTTTAAAAGTACTTTTCTACAAGAAAATAAAATGTAGATCTGTAAATTCTCTTCTACATTTCAATTTTAAAAAAGAATAACATAAGTGTTAAAATGAAACTACAAGCATTAAAATACATGCTTCTTTGAGAAATGTTTAAACTTTATTTCCCATCTATTAATTTTCATGTTTTATTATTAATAGCCATTGTAAGACGATTAAAAGAAGTTGAAAAACATTCTTTACAAACTGAAACCCAAATTAGATAAAGAAATTCGTTCTTAAATTTCCATTTTAAATAGTATGAATAAATGCTAATATGAAGATGCAAAACGTTGAAATAAATGTTTTTATCAAAAGATTAAACATAGTTTTCTCAGCTTTGAAGTACATTGTACATAGTTTAACAGCACATGTAAAAAGTTTGTCCAAGGTTTTAAAAGTACATGTCTCCAAGAAAGCACAACTTAGATCTGTAAATTCACTTCTACACTTTCAATTTTTAAAAGATTCATATAAATGTTAAAATGAAACTACAAACATTAAAATACATGCTTTTATGAGAAATATTTAAGCTTGGTTTCACATCTATGAATTTTCATTTTAAATATTAATAACCTTTGTAAAACTTTCAACAAAGTTTACAAATTTAGTTTACAACCAGAAAAGAAAATGTAGATAAAGAAATACGCGTTTAGATTTCATTTTCAAAAAGTATAAATAAATACCAAAATGAAGGTCTACACATTGCAATAAATGCATTTTAGGAAAAGATTAAATATAGTTTTCTCATCTATGTACTACTTTGTTAATATATTAACAGTACATGTAAAACGTTTGTCAGAGGTGGTAAAGCACTTTTCTTCAAGCAAATAAAATGGAGATCTGGAAATTCACGTCCACATTTCAATTTTGAAAATAATTGGTAAAAAGAAATTACAAACATAAAAATAAATGCATTTTATAAAAATGTTTAAACATGCTTTCAGATCTATGAAACAGCAGATTTAAAAAGTTTGTCAGAGGTTTTAAAAGTACTTTTCTACAAGAAAATTAAATGAAGATCCATAAATTCACTTCTACATTTCAATTTTAAAAAAGAATAACATAAAAGTTAAAATGAAACAACAAACATTAAAATGCAGGCTTCTTTGAGAAATGTTCAAACTTTAGTTCCCATCTATGAATTTTCATGTTGAAGTATTAATACCCATTGTAAAACGTTTAAAAGAAGTTGAAAAATATACTTTACAACCTGAACACCAAATTAGATAAATAAATTCGTATTAAAATTTTAATTTTACAAAGTATGAATAAATGCTAATATGCAGCTGAAAACATTGAAAAAAATGCATTTGAGGAAAAGATAGTTTTTTTCATTTATGAACTAAGTTGTTTATATAGAAACAGTACATGTAAAACTTTTGTCAGAGGTTCTAAAGTACTTTTCTACAAGAAATTAAAATGTAGATCTCGAAATTCACATCTAGATTTCAATATTAAAAAAGAAAGATATAAATGGTGAAATGAAACTACAAACATAAAATTAAATGCATTTATGACCAATGTTTAAACATCTATGAATTTTCATGTTTAAATGTTAAGACCACTTTTAAAAAGTTGAAAGAAGTAGAAAATGTACTTTACAAGCAGAAATCAAAATGTAGATAAAGAAATTCGCCTTTCAATTTCAATCTCAAACAGTATATGTAAATGCTAATATGAAGCTGCAAAACGTTGAAATAAATGTTTTTAGCAAAAGATTAAACATAGTTTTCCAGCTTTGAAGTATATTGTACATAGTTTAACAGCACATGTAAAAAGTTTGTCCAAGGTTTTAAAGTACTTGTCTCCAAGAAAGCACAATTTAGAAGGTCCACACATTGCAATAAATGCATTTTAGGAAAAGATTAAATATAGTTTTCAAATCTATGTACTACTTTGTTAATATATTAACAGTACATGTAAAACGTTTGTCAGAGGTGATAAAAAACTTTTCTACAAGCAAATAAAATGGAGATCTGGAAATTAACGACCACATTTCAATTTTGAAAAGAATTGGTAAAAAGAAGTTACAAAATAAAAATAAATGCTTTTTAAACAAATGTTTAATCAGGCTCTCACATCTATGAAACAGCACATGTAAAAAGATTGTCAGAGGTTTTAAAAGTACTTTTCTACAAGAAAATAAAATGTAGATCTGTAAATTCTCTTCTACATTTCAATTTTAAAAAAGAATAACATAAGTTTTAAAATGAAACTACAAGCATTAAAATACATGCTTCTTTGAGAAATGTTTAAACTTTATTTCACATCTATTAATTTTCATGTTTTATTATTAATAGCCATTGTAAGACGATTAAAAGAAGTTGAAAAACATTCTTTACAAACTGAAACCCAAATTAGATAAAGAAATTAGTTTTTAAATTTCAATTTTAAATAGTATGAATAAATGCTAATATGAAGCTGAAAACATTGAAATAAATGCATTTGAGGAAAAGATTAAACATAGTTTTCTCATCTATGTACTTCTTTGTTAATATATTAACAGCACATGTCAAAAGGTTGTCAAAGGTTTTAAAAGTACTTGTCTCCAAGATAGCACAATGTAGATCTGTAAATTCTCTTCTATATTTTCAATTTTTAAAAGATTCATATAAATGTCAAAATGAAACTACAAACATTAAAATACATGCTTTTATGAGAAATATTTAAGCTTGGTTTTACATCTATGAATTTTCATTTTAAATATTAATAACCATTGTAAAACTTTCAACAATGTTTAAAAATATAGTTTACAACCAGAAAAGAAAATGTAGATAAAGAAATACGCGTTTAGATTTCATTTTCAAAAAGTATAAATAAATACCAAAATGAATGTCTACACATTGCAATAAGTGCATTTTAGGAAAAGATTAAATATAGTTTTCTCATCTCTGTACTACTTTGTTAATATATTAACAGTCCATGTTAAACGTTTGTCAGAGGTGGTTAAGCACTTTTCTTCAAGCAAATAAAATGGAGATCTGGAAATTCACGTCCACATTTCAATTTTGAAAAGATTTGGAAAAAGAAATTACAAACATAAAAATAAATGCTTTTTATAAAAATGTTTAAACATGCTTTCAGATCTATGAAACAGCACATGTAAAAAGTTTGTCAGAGGTTTTAAAAGTACTTTTCTACAAGAAAATAAAATGAAGATCCATAAATTCACTTCGACATTTCAATTTTAAAAAAGAATAACATAAATGTTAAAATGAAACAACAAACATTTAAATACAGGCTTCTTTGAGAAATGTTCAAACTTTAGTTCACATCTATGAATTTTCATGTTGAAGTATTAATACCCATTGTAAAACGTTTAAAAGAAGTTGAAAAATATACTTTACAACCTGAACACCAAATTAGATAAATAAATTCATATTAAAATTTTAATTTTACAAAGTATGAATAAATGCTAATATGCAGCTGAAAATATTGAAATAAATGCATTTGAGGAAAAGATAGTTTTTTCATTTATGAACTAAGTTGTTTATATAGAAACAGTACATGTAAAACTTTTGTCAGAGGTTTTAAAGTACTTTTCTACAAGAAATTAAAATGTAGATCTCGAAATTCACATCCAGATTTCAATATTAAAAAAGAAAAATATAAATGGTGAAATGAAACTACAAACATAAAATTAAATGCATTTATGACAAATGTTTAAACATCTATGAATTTTCATGTTTAAATATTAAGACCACTTTTAAAAAGTTGAAAGAAGTAGAAAATGTACTTTACAAGCAGAAATCAAAATGTAGATAAAGAAATTCGCCTTTCAATTTCAATCTCAAACAGTATAAGTAAATGCTAATATGAAGCTGCAAAACGTTGAAATAAATGTTTTTAGTAAAAGATTAAACATAGTTTTCTCAGCTTTGAAGTACATTTTACATAGTTTAACAGCACATGTAAAAAGTTTGTCAGAGGTTTTAAAAGTACTTTTGTACAAGAAAATTAAATGAAGATCCATAAATTCACTTCTACATTTCAATTTTAAAAAAGAATAACATAAATGTTAAAATGAAACAACAAACATTAAAATAGAGGCTTCTTTGAGAAATGTTCAAACTTTAGTTCCCATCTATGAATTTTCATGTTGAAGTATTAATACCCATTGTAAAACGTTTAAAAGAAGTTGAAAAATATACTTTACAACCTGAACACCAAATTAGATAAATAAATTCGTATTAAAATTTTAATTTTACAAAGTATGAATAAATGCTAATATGCAGCTGAAAACATTGAAAAAAATGCATTTGAGGAAAAGATAGTTTTTTCATTTATGAACTGTTGTTTATATAGAAACAGTACATGTAAAACTTTTGTCAGAGGTTCTAAAGTACTTTTCTACAAGAAATTAAAATGTAGATCTCGAAATTCACATCTAGATTTCAATATTAAAAAAGAAAGATATAAATGGTGAAATGAAACTACAAACATAAAATTAAATGCATTTATGACAAATGTTTAAACATCTATGAATTTTCATGTTTAAATGTTAAGACCACTTTTAAAAAGTTGAAAGAAGTAGAAAATGTACTTTACAAGCAGAAATCAAAATGTAGATAAAGAAATTCGCCTTTCAATTTCAATCTCAAACAGTATATGTAAATGCTAATATGAAGCTGCAAAACGTTGAAATAAATGTTTTTAGCAAAAGATTAAACATAGTTTTCTCAGCTTTGAAGTACATTGGACATAGTTTAACAGCACATGTAAAAAGTTTGTCCAAGGTTTTAAAAGTACTTGTCTCCAAGAAAGCACAATTTAGAAGGTCCACACATTGCAATAAATGCATTTTAGGAAAAGATTAAATATAGTTTTCTCATCTATGTACTACTTTGTTAATATATTAACAGTACATGTAAAACGTTTGTCAGAGGTGGTAAAAAACTTTTCTACAAGCAAATAAAATGGAGATCTGGAAATTAACGACCACATTTCAATTTTGAAAAGAATTGGTAAAAAGAAGTTACAAAATAAAAATAAATGCTTTTTAAACAAATGTTTAATCAGGCTCTCACATCTATGAAACAGCACATGTAAAAAGATTCTCAGAGGTTTTAAAAGTACTTTTCTACAAGAAAATAAAATGTAGATCTGTAAATTCTCTTCTACATTTCAATTTTAAAAAAGAATAACATAAGTGTTAAAATGAAACTACAAGCATTAAAATACATGCTTCTTTGAGAAATGTTTAAACTTTATTTCACATCTATTAATTTTCATGTTTTATTATTAATAGCCATTGTAAGACGATTAAAAGAAGTTGAAAAACATTCTTTACAAACTGAAACCCAAATTAGATAAAGAAATTCGTTCTTAAATTTCCATTTTAAATAGTATGAATAAATGCTAATATGAAGATGCAAAACGTTGAAATAAATGTTTTTATCAAAAGATTAAACATAGTTTTCTCAGCTTTGAAGTACATTGTACATAGTTTAACAGCACATGTAAAAAGTTTGTCCAAGGTTTTAAAAGTACATGTCTCCAAGAAAGCACAACTTAGATCTGTAAATTCACTTCTACACTTTCAATTTTTAAAAGATTCATATAAATGTTAAAATGAAACTACAAACATTAAAATACATGCTTTTATGAGAAATATTTAAGCTTGGTTTCACATCTATGAATTTTCATTTTAAATATTAATAACCTTTGTAAAACTTTCAACAAAGTTTACAAATGTAGTTTACAACCAGAAAAGAAAATGTAGATAAAGAAATACGCGTTTAGATTTCATTTTCAAAAAGTATAAATAAATACCAAAATGAAGGTCTACACATTGCAATAAATGCATTTTAGGAAAAGATTAAATATAGTTTTCTCATCTATGTACTACTTTGTTAATATATTAACAGTACATGTAAAACGTTTGTCAGAGGTGGTAAAGCACTTTTCTTCAAGCAAATAAAATGGAGATCTGGAAATTCACGTCCACATTTCAATTTTGAAAATAATTGGTAAAAAGAAATTACAAACATAAAAATAAATGCATTTTATAAAAATGTTTAAACATGCTTTCAGATCTATGAAACAGCAGATTTAAAAAGTTTGTCAGAGGTTTTAAAAGTACTTTTGTACAAGAAAATTAAATGAAGATCCATAAATTCACTTCTACATTTCAATTTTAAAAAAGAATAACATAAAAGTTAAAATGAAACAACAAACATTAAAATACAGGCTTCTTTGAGAAATGTTCAAACTTTAGTTCCCATCTATGAATTTTCATGTTGAAGTATTAATACCCATTGTAAAACGTTTAAAAGAAGTTGAAAAATATACTTTACAACCTGAACACCAAATTAGATAAATAAATTCGTATTAAAATTTTAATTTTACAAAGTATGAATAAATGCTAATATGCAGCTGAAAACATTGAAAAAAATGCATTTGAGGAAAAGATAGTTTTTTTCATTTATGAACTAAGTTGTTTATATAGAAACAGTACATGTAAAACTTTTGTCAGAGGTTCTAAAGTACTTTTCTACAAGAAATTAAAATGTAGATCTCGAAATTCACATCTAGATTTCAATATTAAAAAAGAAAGATATAAATGGTGAAATGAAACTACAAACATAAAATTAAATGCATTTATGACCAATGTTTAAACATCTATGAATTTTCATGTTTAAATGTTAAGACCACTTTTAAAAAGTTGAAAGAAGTAGAAAATGTACTTTACAAGCAGAAATCAAAATGTAGATAAAGAAATTCGCCTTTCAATTTCAATCTCAAACAGTATATGTAAATGCTAATATGAAGCTGCAAAACGTTGAAATAAATGTTTTTAGCAAAAGATTAAACATAGTTTTCTCAGCTTTGAAGTATATTGTACATAGTTTAACAGCACATGTAAAAAGTTTGTCCAAGGTTTTAAAGTACTTGTCTCCAAGAAAGCACAATTTAGAAGGTCCACACATTGCAATAAATGCATTTTAGGAAAAGATTAAATATAGTTTTCTCATCTATGTATTACTTTGTTAATATATTAACAGTACATGTAAAACGTTTGTCAGAGGTGGTAAAAAACTTTTCTACAAGCAAATAAAATGGAGATCTGGAAATTAACGACCACATTTCAATTTTGAAAAGAATTGGTAAAAAGAAGTTACAAAATAAAAATAAATGCTTTTTAAACAAATGTTTAATCAGGCTCTCACATCTATGAAACAGCACATGTAAAAAGATTGTCAGAGGTTTTAAAAGTACTTTTCTACAAGAAAATAAAATGTAGATCTGTAAATTCTCTTCTACATTTCAATTTTAAAAAAGAATAACATAAGTGTTAAAATGAAACTACAAGCATTAAAATACATGCTTCTTTGAGAAATGTTTAAACTTTATTTCCCATCTATTAATTTTCATGTTTTATTATTAATAGCCATTGTAAGACGATTAAAAGAAGTTGAAAAACATTCTTTACAAACTGAAACCCAAATTAGATAAAGAAATTAGTTTTTAAATTTCAATTTTAAATAGTATGAATAAATGCTAATATGAAGCTGAAAACATTGAAATAAATGCATTTGAGGAAAAGATTAAACATAGTTTTCTCATCTATGTACTTCTTTGTTAATATATTAACAGCACATGTCAAAAGGTTGTCAAAGGTTTTAAAAGTACTTGTCTCCAAGATAGCACAATGTAGATCTGTAAATTCTCTTCTATATTTTCAATTTTTAAAAGATTCATATAAATGTCAAAATGAAACTACAAACATTAAAATACATGCTTTTATGAGAAATATTTAAGCTTGGTTTTACATCTATGAATTTTCATTTTAAATATTAATAACCATTGTAAAACTTTCAACAATGTTTAAAAATATAGTTTACAACCAGAAAAGAAAATGTAGATAAAGAAATACGCGTTTAGATTTCATTTTCAAAAAGTATAAATAAATACCAAAATGAATGTCTACACATTGCAATAAGTGCATTTTAGGAAAAGATTAAATATAGTTTTCTCATCTCTGTACTACTTTGTTAATATATTAACAGTCCATGTTAAACGTTTGTCAGAGGTGGTTAAGCACTTTTCTTCAAGCAAATAAAATGGAGATCTGGAAATTCACGTCCACATTTCAATTTTGAAAAGATTTGGAAAAAGAAATTACAAACATAAAAATAAATGCTTTTTATAAAAATGTTTAAACATGCTTTCAGATCTATGAAACAGCACATGTAAAAAGTTTGTCAGAGGTTTTAAAAGTACTTTTCTACAAGAAAATAAAATGAAGATCCATAAATTCACTTCGACATTTCAATTTTAAAAAAGAATAACATAAATGTTAAAATGAAACAACAAACATTTAAATACAGGCTTCTTTGAGAAATGTTCAAACTTTAGTTCACATCTATGAATTTTCATGTTGAAGTATTAATACCCATTGTAAAACGTTTAAAAGAAGTTGAAAAATATACTTTACAACCTGAACACCAAATTAGATAAATAAATTCATATTAAAATTTTAATTTTACAAAGTATGAATAAATGCTAATATGCAGCTGAAAATATTGAAATAAATGCATTTGAGGAAAAGATAGTTTTTTCATTTATGAACTAAGTTGTTTATATAGAAACAGTACATGTAAAACTTTTGTCAGAGGTTCTAAAGTACTTTTCTACAAGAAATTAAAATGTAGATCTCGAAATTCACATCCAGATTTCAATATTAAAAAAGAAAAATATAAATGGTGAAATGAAACTACAAACATAAAATTAAATGCATTTATGACAAATGTTTAAACATCTATGAATTTTCATGTTTAAATATTAAGACCACTTTTAAAAAGTTGAAAGAAGTAGAAAATGTACTTTACAAGCAGAAATCAAAATGTAGATAAAGAAATTCGCCTTTCAATTTCAATCTCAAACAGTATAAGTAAATGCTAATATGAAGCTGCAAAACGTTGAAATAAATGTTTTTAGTAAAAGATTAAACATAGTTTTCTCAGCTTTGAAGTACATTTTACATAGTTTAACAGCACATGTAAAAAGTTTGTCAGAGGTTTTAAAAGTACTTTTGTACAAGAAAATTAAATGAAGATCCATAAATTCACTTCTACATTTCAATTTTAAAAAAGAATAACATAAATGTTAAAATGAAACAACAAACATTAAAATACAGGCTTCTTTGAGAAATGTTCAAACTTTAGTTCCCATCTATGAATTTTCATGTTGAAGTATTAATACCCATTGTAAAACGTTTAAAAGAAGTTGAAAAATATACTTTACAACCTGAACACCAAATTAGATAAATAAATTCGTATTAAAATTTTAATTTTACAAAGTATGAATAAATGCTAATATGCAGCTGAAAACATTGAAAAAAATGCATTTGAGGAAAAGATAGTTTTTTTCATTTATGAACTAAGTTGTTTATATAGAAACAGTACATGTAAAACTTTTGTCAGAGGTTCTAAAGTACTTTTCTACAAGAAATTAAAATGTAGATCTCGAAATTCACATCTAGATTTCAATATTAAAAAAGAAAGATATAAATGGTGAAATGAAACTACAAACATAAAATTAAATGCATTTATGACAAATGTTTAAACATCTATGAATTTTCATGTTTAAATGTTAAGACCACTTTTAAAAAGTTGAAAGAAGTAGAAAATGTACTTTACAAGCAGAAATCAAAATGTAGATAAAGAAATTCGCCTTTCAATTTCAATCTCAAACAGTATATGTAAATGCTAATATGAAGCTGCAAAACGTTGAAATAAATGTTTTTAGCAAAAGATTAAACATAGTTTTCTCAGCTTTGAAGTATATTGTACATAGTTTAACAGCACATGTAAAAAGTTTGTCCAAGGTTTTAAAGTACTTGTCTCCAAGAAAGCACAATTTAGAAGGTCCACACATTGCAATAAATGCATTTTAGGAAAAGATTAAATATAGTTTTCTCATCTATGTACTACTTTGTTAATATATTAACAGTACATGTAAAACGTTTGTCAGAGGTGGTAAAAAACTTTTCTACAAGCAAATAAAATGGAGATCTGGAAATTAACGACCACATTTCAATTTTGAAAAGAATTGGTAAAAAGAAGTTACAAAATAAAAATAAATGCTTTTTAAACAAATGTTTAATCAGGCTCTCACATCTATGAAACAGCACATGTAAAAAGATTGTCAGAGGTTTTAAAAGTACTTTTCTACAAGAAAATAAAATGTAGATCTGTAAATTCTCTTCTACATTTCAATTTTAAAAAAGAATAACATAAGTGTTAAAATGAAACTACAAGCATTAAAATACATGCTTCTTTGAGAAATGTTTAAACTTTATTTCCCATCTATTAATTTTCATGTTTTATTATTAATAGCCATTGTAAGACGATTAAAAGAAGTTGAAAAACATTCTTTACAAACTGAAACCCAAATTAGATAAAGAAATTCGTTCTTAAATTTCCATTTTAAATAGTATGAATAAATGCTAATATGAAGATGCAAAACGTTGAAATAAATGTTTTTATCAAAAGATTAAACATAGTTTTCTCAGCTTTGAAGTACATTGTACATAGTTTAACAGCACATGTAAAAAGTTTGTCCAAGGTTTTAAAAGTACATGTCTCCAAGAAAGCACAACTTAGATCTGTAAATTCACTTCTACACTTTCAATTTTTAAAAGATTCATATAAATGTTAAAATGAAACTACAAACATTAAAATACATGCTTTTATGAGAAATATTTAAGCTTGGTTTCACATCTATGAATTTTCATTTTAAATATTAATAACCTTTGTAAAACTTTCAACAAAGTTTACAAATGTAGTTTACAACCAGAAAAGAAAATGTAGATAAAGAAATACGCGTTTAGATTTCATTTTCAAAAAGTATAAATAAATACCAAAATGAAGGTCTACACATTGCAATAAATGCATTTTAGGAAAAGATTAAATATAGTTTTCTCATCTATGTACTACTTTGTTAATATATTAACAGTACATGTAAAACGTTTGTCAGAGGTGGTAAAGCACTTTTCTTCAAGCAAATAAAATGGAGATCTGGAAATTCACGTCCACATTCCAATTTTGAAAATAATTGGTAAAAAGAAATTACAAACATAAAAATAAATGCATTTTATAAAAATGTTTAAACATGCTTTCAGATCTATGAAACAGCAGATTTAAAAAGTTTGTCAGAGGTTTTAAAAGTACTTTTGTACAAGAAAATTAAATGAAGATCCATAAATTCACTTCTACATTTCAATTTTAAAAAAGAATAACATAAAAGTTAAAATGAAACAACAAACATTAAAATACAGGCTTCTTTGAGAAATGTTCAAACTTTAGTTCCCATCTATGAATTTTCATGTTGAAGTATTAATACCCATTGTAAAACGTTTAAAAGAAGTTGAAAAATATACTTTACAACCTGAACACCAAATTAGATAAATAAATTCGTATTAAAATTTTAATTTTACAAAGTATGAATAAATGCTAATATGCAGCTGAAAACATTGAAAAAAATGCATTTGAGGAAAAGATAGTTTTTTTCATTTATGAACTAAGTTGTTTATATAGAAACAGTACATGTAAAACTTTTGTCAGAGGTTCTAAAGTACTTTTCTACAAGAAATTAAAATGTAGATCTCGAAATTCACATCTAGATTTCAATATTAAAAAAGAAAGATATAAATGGTGAAATGAAACTACAAACATAAAATTAAATGCATTTATGACAAATGTTTAAACATCTATGAATTTTCATGTTTAAATGTTAAGACCACTTTTAAAAAGTTGAAAGAAGTAGAAAATGTACTTTACAAGCAGAAATCAAAATGTAGATAAAGAAATTCGCCTTTCAATTTCAATCTCAAACAGTATATGTAAATGCTAATATGAAGCTGCAAAACGTTGAAATAAATGTTTTTAGCAAAAGATTAAACATAGTTTTCTCAGCTTTGAAGTATATTGTACATAGTTTAACAGCACATGTAAAAAGTTTGTCCAAGGTTTTAAAGTACTTGTCTCCAAGAAAGCACAATTTAGAAGGTCCACACATTGCAATAAATGCATTTTAGGAAAAGATTAAATATAGTTTTCTCATCTATGTACTACTTTGTTAATATATTAACAGTACATGTAAAACGTTTGTCAGAGGTGGTAAAAAACTTTTCTACAAGCAAATAAAATGGAGATCTGGAAATTAACGACCACATTTCAATTTTGAAAAGAATTGGTAAAAAGAAGTTACAAAATAAAAATAAATGCTTTTTAAACAAATGTTTAATCAGGCTCTCACATCTATGAAACAGCACATGTAAAAAGATTGTCAGAGGTTTTAAAAGTACTTTTCTACAAGAAAATAAAATGTAGATCTGTAAATTCTCTTCTACATTTCAATTTTAAAAAAGAATAACATAAGTGTTAAAATGAAACTACAAGCATTAAAATACATGCTTCTTTGAGAAATGTTTAAACTTTATTTCCCATCTATTAATTTTCATGTTTTATTATTAATAGCCATTGTAAGACGATTAAAAGAAGTTGAAAAACATTCTTTACAAACTGAAACCCAAATTAGATAAAGAAATTCGTTCTTAAATTTCCATTTTAAATAGTATGAATAAATGCTAATATGAAGATGCAAAACGTTGAAATAAATGTTTTTATCAAAAGATTAAACATAGTTTTCTCAGCTTTGAAGTACATTGTACATAGTTTAACAGCACATGTAAAAAGTTTGTCCAAGGTTTTAAAAGTACATGTCTCCAAGAAAGCACAACTTAGATCTGTAAATTCACTTCTACACTTTCAATTTTTAAAAGATTCATATAAATGTTAAAATGAAACTACAAACATTAAAATACATGCTTTTATGAGAAATATTTAAGCTTGGTTTCACATCTATGAATTTTCATTTTAAATATTAATAACCTTTGTAAAACTTTCAACAAAGTTTACAAATGTAGTTTACAACCAGAAAAGAAAATGTAGATAAAGAAATACGCGTTTAGATTTCATTTTCAAAAAGTATAAATAAATACCAAAATGAAGGTCTACACATTGCAATAAATGCATTTTAGGAAAAGATTAAATATAGTTTTCTCATCTATGTACTACTTTGTTAATATATTAACAGTACATGTAAAACGTTTGTCAGAGGTGGTAAAGCACTTTTCTTCAAGCAAATAAAATGGAGATCTGGAAATTCACGTCCACATTTCAATTTTGAAAAGATTTGGAAAAAGAAATTACAAACATAAAAATAAATGCTTTTTATAAAAATGTTTAAACATGCTTTCAGATCTATGAAACAGCACATGTAAAAAGTTTGTCAGAGGTTTTAAAAGTACTTTTCTACAAGAAAATAAAATGAAGATCCATAAATTCACTTCGACATTTCAATTTTAAAAAAGAATAACATAAATGTTAAAATGAAACAACAAACATTTAAATACAGGCTTCTTTGAGAAATGTTCAAACTTTAGTTCACATCTATGAATTTTCATGTTGAAGTATTAATACCCATTGTAAAACGTTTAAAAGAAGTTGAAAAATATACTTTACAACCTGAACACCAAATTAGATAAATAAATTCATATTAAAATTTTAATTTTACAAAGTATGAATAAATGCTAATATGCAGCTGAAAATATTGAAATAAATGCATTTGAGGAAAAGATAGTTTTTTCATTTATGAACTAAGTTGTTTATATAGAAACAGTACATGTAAAACTTTTGTCAGAGGTTCTAAAGTACTTTTCTACAAGAAATTAAAATGTAGATCTCGAAATTCACATCCAGATTTCAATATTAAAAAAGAAAAATATAAATGGTGAAATGAAACTACAAACATAAAATTAAATGCATTTATGACAAATGTTTAAACATCTATGAATTTTCATGTTTAAATATTAAGACCACTTTTAAAAAGTTGAAAGAAGTAGAAAATGTACTTTACAAGCAGAAATCAAAATGTAGATAAAGAAATTCGCCTTTCAATTTCAATCTCAAACAGTATAAGTAAATGCTAATATGAAGCTGCAAAACGTTGAAATAAATGTTTTTAGTAAAAGATTAAACATAGTTTTCTCAGCTTTGAAGTACATTTTACATAGTTTAACAGCACATGTAAAAAGTTTGTCAGAGGTTTTAAAAGTACTTTTGTACAAGAAAATTAAATGAAGATCCATAAATTCACTTCTACATTTCAATTTTAAAAAAGAATAACATAAATGTTAAAATGAAACAACAAACATTAAAATAGAGGCTTCTTTGAGAAATGTTCAAACTTTAGTTCCCATCTATGAATTTTCATGTTGAAGTATTAATACCCATTGTAAAACGTTTAAAAGAAGTTGAAAAATATACTTTACAACCTGAACACCAAATTAGATAAATAAATTCGTATTAAAATTTTAATTTTACAAAGTATGAATAAATGCTAATATGCAGCTGAAAACATTGAAAAAAATGCATTTGAGGAAAAGATAGTTTTTTCATTTATGAACTGTTGTTTATATAGAAACAGTACATGTAAAACTTTTGTCAGAGGTTCTAAAGTACTTTTCTACAAGAAATTAAAATGTAGATCTCGAAATTCACATCTAGATTTCAATATTAAAAAAGAAAGATATAAATGGTGAAATGAAACTACAAACATAAAATTAAATGCATTTATGACAAATGTTTAAACATCTATGAATTTTCATGTTTAAATGTTAAGACCACTTTTAAAAAGTTGAAAGAAGTAGAAAATGTACTTTACAAGCAGAAATCAAAATGTAGATAAAGAAATTCGCCTTTCAATTTCAATCTCAAACAGTATATGTAAATGCTAATATGAAGCTGCAAAACGTTGAAATAAATGTTTTTAGCAAAAGATTAAACATAGTTTTCTCAGCTTTGAAGTACATTGGACATAGTTTAACAGCACATGTAAAAAGTTTGTCCAAGGTTTTAAAAGTACTTGTCTCCAAGAAAGCACAATTTAGAAGGTCCACACATTGCAATAAATGCATTTTAGGAAAAGATTAAATATAGTTTTCTCATCTATGTACTACTTTGTTAATATATTAACAGTACATGTAAAACGTTTGTCAGAGGTGGTAAAAAACTTTTCTACAAGCAAATAAAATGGAGATCTGGAAATTAACGACCACATTTCAATTTTGAAAAGAATTGGTAAAAAGAAGTTACAAAATAAAAATAAATGCTTTTTAAACAAATGTTTAATCAGGCTCTCACATCTATGAAACAGCACATGTAAAAAGATTCTCAGAGGTTTTAAAAGTACTTTTCTACAAGAAAATAAAATGTAGATCTGTAAATTCTCTTCTACATTTCAATTTTAAAAAAGAATAACATAAGTTTTAAAATGAAACTACAAGCATTAAAATACATGCTTCTTTGAGAAATGTTTAAACTTTATTTCACATCTATTAATTTTCATGTTTTATTATTAATAGCCATTGTATGACGATTAAAAGAAGTTGAAAAACATTCTTTACAAACTGAAACCCAAATTAGATAAAGAAATTCGTTCTTAAATTTCCATTTTAAATAGTATGAATAAATGCTAATATGAAGATGCAAAACGTTGAAATAAATGTTTTTATCAAAAGATTAAACATAGTTTTCTCAGCTTTGAAGTACATTGTACATAGTTTAACAGCACATGTAAAAAGTTTGTCCAAGGTTTTAAAAGTACATGTCTCCAAGAAAGCACAACTTAGATCTGTAAATTCACTTCTACACTTTCAATTTTTAAAAGATTCATATAAATGTTAAAATGAAACTACAAACATTAAAATACATGCTTTTATGAGAAATATTTAAGCTTGGTTTCACATCTATGAATTTTCATTTTAAATATTAATAACCTTTGTAAAACTTTCAACAAAGTTTACAAATGTAGTTTACAACCAGAAAAGAAAATGTAGATAAAGAAATACGCGTTTAGATTTCATTTTCAAAAAGTATAAATAAATACCAAAATGAAGGTCTACACATTGCAATAAATGCATTTTAGGAAAAGATTAAATATAGTTTTCTCATCTATGTACTACTTTGTTAATATATTAACAGTACATGTAAAACGTTTGTCAGAGGTGGTAAAGCACTTTTCTTCAAGCAAATAAAATGGAGATCTGGAAATTCACGTCCACATTTCAATTTTGAAAAGATTTGGAAAAAGAAATTACAAACATAAAAATAAATGCTTTTTATAAAAATGTTTAAACATGCTTTCAGATCTATGAAACAGCACATGTAAAAAGTTTGTCAGAGGTTTTAAAAGTACTTTTCTACAAGAAAATAAAATGAAGATCCATAAATTCACTTCGACATTTCAATTTTAAAAAAGAATAACATAAATGTTAAAATGAAACAACAAACATTTAAATACAGGCTTCTTTGAGAAATGTTCAAACTTTAGTTCACATCTATGAATTTTCATGTTGAAGTATTAATACCCATTGTAAAACGTTTAAAAGAAGTTGAAAAATATACTTTACAACCTGAACACCAAATTAGATAAATAAATTCATATTAAAATTTTAATTTTACAAAGTATGAATAAATGCTAATATGCAGCTGAAAATATTGAAATAAATGCATTTGAGGAAAAGATAGTTTTTTCATTTATGAACTAAGTTGTTTATATAGAAACAGTACATGTAAAACTTTTGTCAGAGGTTCTAAAGTACTTTTCTACAAGAAATTAAAATGTAGATCTCGAAATTCACATCTAGATTTCAATATTAAAAAAGAAAGATATAAATGGTGAAATGAAACTACAAACATAAAATTAAATGCATTTATGACAAATGTTTAAACATCTATGAATTTTCATGTTTAAATGTTAAGACCACTTTTAAAAAGTTGAAAGAAGTAGAAAATGTACTTTACAAGCAGAAATCAAAATGTAGATAAAGAAATTCGCCTTTCAATTTCAATCTCAAACAGTATATGTAAATGCTAATATGAAGCTGCAAAACGTTGAAATAAATGTTTTTAGCAAAAGATTAAACATAGTTTTCTCAGCTTTGAAGTATATTGTACATAGTTTAACAGCACATGTAAAAAGTTTGTCCAAGGTTTTAAAGTACTTGTCTCCAAGAAAGCACAATTTAGAAGGTCCACACATTGCAATAAATGCATTTTAGGAAAAGATTAAATATAGTTTTCTCATCTATGTACTACTTTGTTAATATATTAACAGTACATGTAAAACGTTTGTCAGAGGTGGTAAAAAACTTTTCTACAAGCAAATAAAATGGAGATCTGGAAATTAACGACCACATTTCAATTTTGAAAAGAATTGGTAAAAAGAAGTTACAAAATAAAAATAAATGCTTTTTAAACAAATGTTTAATCAGGCTCTCACATCTATGAAACAGCACATGTAAAAAGATTGTCAGAGGTTTTAAAAGTACTTTTCTACAAGAAAATAAAATGTAGATCTGTAAATTCTCTTCTACATTTCAATTTTAAAAAAGAATAACATAAGTGTTAAAATGAAACTACAAGCATTAAAATACATGCTTCTTTGAGAAATGTTTAAACTTTATTTCCCATCTATTAATTTTCATGTTTTATTATTAATAGCCATTGTAAGACGATTAAAAGAAGTTGAAAAACATTCTTTACAAACTGAAACCCAAATTAGATAAAGAAATTCGTTCTTAAATTTCCATTTTAAATAGTATGAATAAATGCTAATATGAAGATGCAAAACGTTGAAATAAATGTTTTTATCAAAAGATTAAACATAGTTTTCTCAGCTTTGAAGTACATTGTACATAGTTTAACAGCACATGTAAAAAGTTTGTCCAAGGTTTTAAAAGTACATGTCTCCAAGAAAGCACAACTTAGATCTGTAAATTCACTTCTACACTTTCAATTTTTAAAAGATTCATATAAATGTTAAAATGAAACTACAAACATTAAAATACATGCTTTTATGAGAAATATTTAAGCTTGGTTTCACATCTATGAATTTTCATTTTAAATATTAATAACCTTTGTAAAACTTTCAACAAAGTTTACAAATGTAGTTTACAACCAGAAAAGAAAATGTAGATAAAGAAATACGCGTTTAGATTTCATTTTCAAAAAGTATAAATAAATACCAAAATGAAGGTCTACACATTGCAATAAATGCATTTTAGGAAAAGATTAAATATAGTTTTCTCATCTATGTACTACTTTGTTAATATATTAACAGTACATGTAAAACGTTTGTCAGAGGTGGTAAAGCACTTTTCTTCAAGCAAATAAAATGGAGATCTGGAAATTCACGTCCACATTTCAATTTTGAAAAGATTTGGAAAAAGAAATTACAAACATAAAAATAAATGCTTTTTATAAAAATGTTTAAACATGCTTTCAGATCTATGAAACAGCACATGTAAAAAGTTTGTCAGAGGTTTTAAAAGTACTTTTCTACAAGAAAATAAAATGAAGATCCATAAATTCACTTCGACATTTCAATTTTAAAAAAGAATAACATAAATGTTAAAATGAAACAACAAACATTTAAATACAGGCTTCTTTGAGAAATGTTCAAACTTTAGTTCACATCTATGAATTTTCATGTTGAAGTATTAATACCCATTGTAAAACGTTTAAAAGAAGTTGAAAAATATACTTTACAACCTGAACACCAAATTAGATAAATAAATTCATATTAAAATTTTAATTTTACAAAGTATGAATAAATGCTAATATGCAGCTGAAAATATTGAAATAAATGCATTTGAGGAAAAGATAGTTTTTTCATTTATGAACTAAGTTGTTTATATAGAAACAGTACATGTAAAACTTTTGTCAGAGGTTCTAAAGTACTTTTCTACAAGAAATTAAAATGTAGATCTCGAAATTCACATCCAGATTTCAATATTAAAAAAGAAAAATATAAATGGTGAAATGAAACTACAAACATAAAATTAAATGCATTTATGACAAATGTTTAAACATCTATGAATTTTCATGTTTAAATATTAAGACCACTTTTAAAAAGTTGAAAGAAGTAGAAAATGTACTTTACAAGCAGAAATCAAAATGTAGATAAAGAAATTCGCCTTTCAATTTCAATCTCAAACAGTATAAGTAAATGCTAATATGAAGCTGCAAAACGTTGAAATAAATGTTTTTAGTAAAAGATTAAACATAGTTTTCTCAGCTTTGAAGTACATTTTACATAGTTTAACAGCACATGTAAAAAGTTTGTCAGAGGTTTTAAAAGTACTTTTGTACAAGAAAATTAAATGAAGATCCATAAATTCACTTCTACATTTCAATTTTAAAAAAGAATAACATAAATGTTAAAATGAAACAACAAACATTAAAATAGAGGCTTCTTTGAGAAATGTTCAAACTTTAGTTCCCATCTATGAATTTTCATGTTGAAGTATTAATACCCATTGTAAAACGTTTAAAAGAAGTTGAAAAATATACTTTACAACCTGAACACCAAATTAGATAAATAAATTCGTATTAAAATTTTAATTTTACAAAGTATGAATAAATGCTAATATGCAGCTGAAAACATTGAAAAAAATGCATTTGAGGAAAAGATAGTTTTTTCATTTATGAACTGTTGTTTATATAGAAACAGTACATGTAAAACTTTTGTCAGAGGTTCTAAAGTACTTTTCTACAAGAAATTAAAATGTAGATCTCGAAATTCACATCTAGATTTCAATATTAAAAAAGAAAGATATAAATGGTGAAATGAAACTACAAACATAAAATTAAATGCATTTATGACAAATGTTTAAACATCTATGAATTTTCATGTTTAAATGTTAAGACCACTTTTAAAAAGTTGAAAGAAGTAGAAAATGTACTTTACAAGCAGAAATCAAAATGTAGATAAAGAAATTCGCCTTTCAATTTCAATCTCAAACAGTATATGTAAATGCTAATATGAAGCTGCAAAACGTTGAAATAAATGTTTTTAGCAAAAGATTAAACATAGTTTTCTCAGCTTTGAAGTACATTGGACATAGTTTAACAGCACATGTAAAAAGTTTGTCCAAGGTTTTAAAAGTACTTGTCTCCAAGAAAGCACAATTTAGAAGGTCCACACATTGCAATAAATGCATTTTAGGAAAAGATTAAATATAGTTTTCTCATCTATGTACTACTTTGTTAATATATTAACAGTACATGTAAAACGTTTGTCAGAGGTGGTAAAAAACTTTTCTACAAGCAAATAAAATGGAGATCTGGAAATTAACGACCACATTTCAATTTTGAAAAGAATTGGTAAAAAGAAGTTACAAAATAAAAATAAATGCTTTTTAAACAAATGTTTAATCAGGCTCTCACATCTATGAAACAGCACATGTAAAAAGATTCTCAGAGGTTTTAAAAGTATTTTTCTACAAGAAAATAAAATGTAGATCTGTAAATTCTCTTCTACATTTCAATTTTAAAAAAGAATAACATAAGTTTTAAAATGAAACTACAAGCATTAAAATACATGCTTCTTTGAGAAATGTTTAAACTTTATTTCACATCTATTAATTTTCATGTTTTATTATTAATAGCCATTGTAAGACGATTAAAAGAAGTTGAAAAACATTCTTTACAAACTGAAACCCAAATTAGATAAAGAAATTCGTTTTCAAATTTCAATTTTAAATAGTATGAATAAATGCTAATATGCAGCTGAGAACATTGAAATAAATGCATTTTAGGAAAAGATTAAACATAGTTTTCTCATCTATGTACTTCTTTGTTAATATATTAAAAGTACATGTGAAACGTTTGTCAGAGGTGGTCAAGCACTTTTCTACAAGCAAATAAAATGGAGATCTGGAAATTCACGTCCACATTTCAATTTTGAAAGGAATTGGTAAAAAGAAATTACAAACATAAAAATAAATGCTTTTTAAAAAAATGTTTAAATGCTTTCACATCTATGAAACAGCACATATAAAAAGATTGTCAGAGGTTTTAAAAGTACTTTTCTACAAGAAAATAAAATGTCGATCCGTAAATTCACTCATACATTTCAATTTTAAAAAAGAATAACATAAATGTTAAAATGAAACAACAAACATTAAAATACAGGCTTCTTTGAGAAATGTTCAAACTTTAGTTCACATCTATGAATGTTCATGTTGAAGTATGAATAGTGATTGTAAAATGTTTAAAACAAGTTGAAAAATATACCTTACAAGCTGAACACCAAATTAGATAAATAAATTCGTATTTCAATTTCAATTTTACAAAGTATGAATAAATGCTAATATGCAGCTGAAAAGATTGAAATAAATGCATTTGAGGAAAAGATAGTTTTTCCATTTATGAACTAAGTTGTTTATATAGAAACAGTATATGTATAACTTTTGTCAGAGGTTGTAAAGTACTTTTCTCCAAGAAAATAAAATGTTGATCTGGAAATTCGCGCCCAGATTTCAATTTTATAAAAGAATAATATAAATGGTATAATGAAATTACAAACATAAAAATAAATGCCTTTTTGAGAAATGTTTAAACCTAGTTTAACATCTATGAATTTTCATGTTTAAATATTAAGACCACTTTTATAAAGTTGAAAGAAGTAGAAAATGTACTTTACAAGCGGAAAGCAAAATGTAGATAAAGAAATTCGCCTTTCAATTTCAATCTCAAACAGTATAAATAAATGCTAATATGAAGCTGCAAAACGTTGAAATAATGTTTTTTGCAAAATATTAAACTGTTTTCTCAGCTATGAAGTACATTTTACATAGTTTAACAGCACATGTAAATGTTTGTCAGAGGTTTTAAAAGTACTTTTCTACAAGAAAATAAAATGTCGATCCGTAAATTCACTCATACATTTCAATTTTAAAAAAGAATAACATAAATGTTAAAATGAAACAACAAACATTAAAATACAGGCTTCTTTGAGAAATGTTCAAACTTTAGTTCACATCTATGAATGTTCATGTTGAAGTATGAATAGTGATTGTAAAACGTTTAAAACAAGTTGAAAAATATACCTTACAAGCTGAACACCAAATTAGATAAATAAATTCGTATTTCAATTTCAATTTTACAAAGTATGAATAAATGCTAATATGCAGCTGAAAAGATTGAAATAAATGCATTTGAGGAAAAGATAGTTTTTCCATTTATGAACTAAGTTGTTTATATAGAAACAGTATATGTATAACTTTTGTCAGAGGTTGTAAAGTACTTTTCTCCAAGAAAATAAAATGTTGATATGGAAATTCGCGTCCAGATTTCAATTTTATAAAAGAATAATATAAATGGTATAATGAAATTACAAACATAAAAATAAATGCCTTTTTGAGAAATGTTTAAACCTAGTTTCACATCTATGAATTTTCATGTTTAAATATTAAGACCACTTTTATAAAGTTGAAAGAAGTAGAAAATGTACTTTACAAGCGGAAAGCAAAATGTAGATAAAGAAATTCGCCTTTCAATTTCAATCTCAAACAGTATAAATAAATGCTAATATGAAGCTGCAAAACGTTGAAATAATGTTTTTTGCAAAATATTAAACTGTTTTCTCAGCTATGAAGTACATTTTACATAGTTTAACAGCACATGTAAATGTTTGTCAGAGGTTTTAAAAGTACATTTCTACAAGAAAATAAAATGTAGATCTGTAAATTCACTTCCACATTTCAATTTTAAAAAAGAATAACATAAATGTTAAAATGAAACAACAAACATTAAAATACAGGCTTCTTTGAGAAATGTTCAAACTTTAGTTCACATCTATGAATTTTCATATTTTAGTATTAATAGCCATTGTAAAACGTTGAAAAGATGTTGAAAAATATACCTTACAAGCTGAACACCAAATTAGATAAATAAATTCGTATTTAAATTTCAATTTTACAAAGTATGAATAAATGCTAATATGCAGCTGAAAACATTGAAATAAATGCATTTGAGGAAAAGATTAAACATAGTTTTCTCATCTATGTACATATTTGTTACTATATTAAAAGTACATCTAAAACGTTTGTCAGAGGTGGTCAAGCACTTTTCTACAAGCAAATAAAATGGAGATCTGGAAATTCACGTCCACATTTCAATTTTGAAAGGAATTGGTAAAAAGAAATTACAAACATATAAAATAAATGCTTTTTAAAAAAATGTTTAAATGCTTTCACGTCTATGAAACAGCACATGTAAAAAGATTGTCAGAGGATTTAAAAGTACATTTCTACAAAACAATAAAATGTCGATCCGTAAATTCACTCATACATTTCAATTTTAAAACAGAATAACATAAATGTTAAAATGAAACAACAAACATTAAAATACAGGCTTCTTTGAGAAATGTTCAAACTTTATTTCACATCTATGAATTTTCATGTTTTAGTATTAATAGCCTACTTTAAAAGAAGTTGAAAAACATACTTTACAAACTGAAAACTGAAAAACTGAAGAAATTCGTTTTCAAATTTCAATTTTAAATAGTATGAATAAATGCTAATATGCAGCTGAGAACATTGAAATAAATGCATTTTAGGAAAAGATTAAACATAGTTTTCTCATCTATGTACTTCTTTGTTAATATATTAAAAGTACATGTGAAACGTTTGTCAGAGGTGGTCAAGCACATTTCTACAAGCAAATAAAATGGAGATCTGGAAATTCACGTCCACATTTCAATTTTAAAAAAGAATAATATAAATGGTGAAATGAAATTACAAACATAAAAATAAATGCCTTTTTGAGAAATTTAAACCTAGTTTCACATCTATGAATTTTCATGTTTAAATATTAAGACCACTTTTATAAAGTTGAAAGAAGTAGAAAATGTACTTTACAAGCGGAAAGCAAAATGTAGATAAAGAAATTCGCCTTTCAATTTCAATCTCAAACAGTATAAATAAATGCTAATATGAAGCTGCAAAACGTTGAAATAAATGTTTTTTGCAAAATAGTAAACTGTTTTCTCAGCTATGAAGTACATTTTACATAGTTTAACAGCACATGTAAATGTTTGTCAGAGGTTTTAAAAGTACATTTCTACAAGAAAATAAAATGTCGATCCGTAAATTCACTCATACATTTCAATTTTAAAAAAGAATAACATAAATGTTAAAATGAAACAACAAACATTAAAATACAGGCTTCTTTGAGAAATGTTCAAACTTTAGTTCACATCTATGAATTTTCATATTTTAGTATTAATAGCCATTGTAAAACGTTGAAAAGATGTTGAAAAATATACCTTACAAGCTGAACACCAAATTAGATAAATAAATTCGTATTTAAATTTCAATTTTACAAAGTATGAATAAATGCTAATATGCAGCTGAAAACATTGAAATAAATGCATTTGAGGAAAAGATTAAACATAGTTTTCTCATCTATGTACATATTTGTTACTATATTAAAAGTACATCTAAAACGTTTGTCAGAGGTGGTCAAGCACTTTTCTACAAGGAAATAAAATGGAGATCTGGAAATTCACGTCCACATTGCAATTTTGAAAGGAATTGGTAAAAAGAAATTACAAACATATAAAATAAATGCTTTTTAAAAAAATGTTTAAATGCTTTCACATCTATGAAACAGCACATGTAAATAGATTGTCAGAGGTTTTAAAAGTACTTTTCTACAAGAAAATAAAATGTCGATCCGTAAATTCACTCATACATTTCAATTTTAAAAATGAATAACATAAATGTTAATATGAAACAACAAACATTAAAATAGAGGCTTCTTTGAGAAATGTTCAAACTTTAGTTCACATCTATGAATTTTCATGTTGAAGTGTGAATAGTGATTGTAAAACGTTTAAAAGAAGTTGAAAAATATACCTTACAAGCTGAACACCAAATTAGATAAATAAATTCGTATTTAAATTTCAATTTTACAAAGTATTTATAAATGCTAATATGCAGCTGAAAACATTGAAATAAATGCATTTGAGGAAAAGATTAAACATAGTTTTCTCATCTATGTACATATTTGTTACTATATTAAAAGTATATCTAAAACGTTTGTCAGAGGTGGTCAAGCACTTTTCTACAAGCAAATAAAATGGAGATCTGGAAATTCACGTCCACATTTCAATTTTGAAAGGAATTGGTAAAAAGAAATTACAAACATAAAAATAAATGCTTTTTAAAAAAATGTTTAAATGCTTTCACATCTATGAAACAGCACATATAAAAAGATTGTCAGAGGTTTTAAAAGTACTTTTCTACAAGAAAATAAAATGTCGATCCGTAAATTCACTCATACATTTCAATTTTAAAAAAGAATAACATAAATGTTAAAATGAAACAACAAACATTAAAATACAGGCTTCTTTGAGAAATGTTCAAACTTTAGTTCACATCTATGAATGTTCATGTTGAAGTATGAATAGTGATTGTAAAACGTTTAAAACAAGTTGAAAAATATACCTTACAAGCTGAACACCAAATTAGATAAATAAATTCGTATTTCAATTTCAATTTTACAAAGTATGAATAAATGCTAATATGCTGCTGAAAAGATTGAAATAAATGCATTTGAGGAAAAGATAGTTTTTCCATTTATGAACTAAGTTGTTTATATAGAAACAGTATATGTATAACTTTTGTCAGAGGTTGTAAAGTACTTTTCTCCAATAAAATAAAATGTTGATCTGGAAATTCGCGCCCAGATTTCAATTTTATAAAAGAATAATATAAATGGTATAATGAAATTACAAACATAAAAATAAATGCCTTTTTGAGAAATGTTTAAACCTAGTTTCACATCTATGAATTTTCATGTTTAAATATTAAGACCACTTTTATAAAGTTGAAAGAAGTAGAAAATGTACTTTACAAGCGGAAAGCAAAATGTAGATAAAGAAATTCGCCTTTCAATTTCAATCTCAAACAGTATAAATAAATGCTAATATGAAGCTGCAAAACGTTGAAATAATGTTTTTTGCAAAATATTAAACTGTTTTCTCAGCTATGAAGTACATTTTACATAGTTTAACAGCACATGTAAATGTTTGTCAGAGGTTTTAAAAGTACATTTCTACAAGAAAATAAAATGTAGATCTGTAAATTCACTTCCACATTTCAATTTTGAAAGGAATTGGTAAAAAGAAATTACAAACATATAAAATAAATGCTTTTTAAAAAAATGTTTAAATGCTTTCACGTCTATGAAACAGCACATGTAAAAAGATTGTCAGAGGATTTAAAAGTACATTTCTACAAAACAATAAAATGTCGATCCGTAAATTCACTCATACATTTCAATTTTAAAACAGAATAACATAAATGTTAAAATGAAACAACAAACATTAAAATACAGGCTTCTTTGAGAAATGTTCAAACTTTATTTCACATCTATGAATTTTCATGTTTTAGTATTAATAGCCTACTTTAAAAGAAGTTGAAAAACATACTTTACAAACTGAAAACTGAAAAACTGAAGAAATTCGTTTTCAAATTTCAATTTTAAATAGTATGAATAAATGCTAATATGCAGCTGAGAACATTGAAATAAATGCATTTTAGGAAAAGATTAAACATAGTTTTCTCATCTATGTACTTCTTTGTTAATATATTAAAAGTACATGTGAAACGTTTGTCAGAGGTGGTCAAGCACATTTCTACAAGCAAATAAAATGGAGATCTGGAAATTCACGTCCACATTTCAATTTTAAAAAAGAATAATATAAATGGTGAAATGAAATTACAAACATAAAAATAAATGCCTTTTTGAGAAATTTAAACCTAGTTTCACATCTATGAATTTTCATGTTTAAATATTAAGACCACTTTTATAAAGTTGAAAGAAGTAGAAAATGTACTTTACAAGCGGAAAGCAAAATGTAGATAAAGAAATTCGCCTTTCAATTTCAATCTCAAACAGTATAAATAAATGCTAATATGAAGCTGCAAAACGTTGAAATAAATGTTTTTTGCAAAATAGTAAACTGTTTTCTCAGCTATGAAGTACATTTTACATAGTTTAACAGCACATGTAAATGTTTGTCAGAGGTTTTAAAAGTACATTTCTACAAGAAAATAAAATGTCGATCCGTAAATTCACTCATACATTTCAATTTTAAAAAAGAATAACATAAATGTTAAAATGAAACAACAAACATTAAAATACAGGCTTCTTTGAGAAATGTTCAAACTTTAGTTCACATCTATGAATTTTCATATTTTAGTATTAATAGCCATTGTAAAACGTTGAAAAGATGTTGAAAAATATACCTTACAAGCTGAACACCAAATTAGATAAATAAATTCGTATTTAAATTTCAATTTTACAAAGTATTTATAAATGCTAATATGCAGCTGAAAACATTGAAATAAATGCATTTGAGGAAAAGATTAAACATAGTTTTCTCATCTATGTACATATTTGTTACTATATTAAAAGTACATCTAAAACGTTTGTCAGAGGTGGTCAAGCACTTTTCTACAAGCAAATAAAATGGAGATCTGGAAATTCACGTCCACATTGCAATTTTGAAAGGAATTGGTAAAAAGAAATTACAAACATATAAAATAAATGCTTTTTAAAAAAATGTTTAAATGCTTTCACATCTATGAAACAGCACATGATTAAACATAGTTTTCTCATCTATGTACATATTTGTTACTATATTAAAAGTACATCTAAAACGTTTGTCAGAGGTGGTCAAGCACTTTTCTACAAGCAAATAAAATGGAGATCTGGAAATTCACGTCCACATTGCAATTTTGAAAGGAATTGGTAAAAAGAAATTACAAACATATAAAATAAATGCTTTTTAAAAAAATGTTTAAATGCTTTCACATCTATGAAACAGCACATGTAAATAGATTGTCAGAGGTTTTAAAAGTACTTTTCTACAAGAAAATAAAATGTCGATCCGTAAATTCACTCATACATTTCAATTTTAAAAATGAATAACATAAATGTTAATATGAAACAACAAACATTAAAATACAGGCTTCTTTGAGAAATGTTCAAACTTTAGTTCACATCTATGAATTTTCATGTTGAAGTGTGAATAGTGATTGTAAAACGTTTAAAAGAAGTTGAAAAATATACCTTACAAGCTGAACACCAAATTAGATAAATAAATTCGTATTTAAATTTCAATTTTACAAAGTATTTATAAATGCTAATATGCAGCTGAAAACATTGAAATAAATGCATTTGAGGAAAAGATTAAACATAGTTTTCTCATCTATGTACATATTTGTTACTATATTAAAAGTACATCTAAAACGTTTGTCAGAGGTGGTCAAGCACTTTTCTACAAGCAAATAAAATGGAGATCTGGAAATTCACGTCCACATTTCAATTTTGAAAGGAATTGGTAAAAAGAAATTACAAACATAAAAATAAATGCTTTTTAAAAAAATGTTTAAATGCTTTCACATCTATGAAACAGCACATATAAAAAGATTGTCAGAGGTTTTAAAAGTACTTTTCTACAAGAAAATAAAATGTCGATCCGTAAATTCACTCATACATTTCAATTTTAAAAAAGAATAACATAAATGTTAAAATGAAACAACAAACATTAAAATACAGGCTTCTTTGAGAAATGTTCAAACTTTAGTTCACATCTATGAATGTTCATGTTGAAGTATGAATAGTGATTGTAAAACGTTTAAAACAAGTTGAAAAATATACCTTACAAGCTGAACACCAAATTAGATAAATAAATTCGTATTTCAATTTCAATTTTACAAAGTATGAATAAATGCTAATATGCAGCTGAAAAGATTGAAATAAATGCATTTGAGGAAAAGATAGTTTTTCCATTTGTGAACTAAGTTGTTTATATAGAAACAGTATATGTATAACTTTTGTCAGAGGTTGTAAAGTACTTTTCTCCAAGAAAATAAAATGTTGATCTGGAAATTCGCGCCCAGATTTCAATTTTATAAAAGAATAATATAAATGGTATAATGAAATTACAAACATAAAAATAAATGCCTTTTTGAGAAATGTTTAAACCTAGTTTCACATCTATGAATTTTCATGTTTAAATATTAAGACCACTTTTATAAAGTTGAAAGAAGTAGAAAATGTACTTTACAAGCGGAAAGCAAAATGTAGATAAAGAAATTCGCCTTTCAATTTCAATCTCAAACAGTTTTAATAAATGCTAATATGAAGCTGCAAAACGTTGAAATAATGTTTTTTGCAAAATATTAAACTGTTTTCTCAGCTATGAAGTACATTTTACATAGTTTAACAGCACATGTAAATGTTTGTCAGAGGTTTTAAAAGTACTTTTCTACAAGAAAATAAAATGTCGATCCGTAAATTCACTCATACATTTCAATTTTAAAAAAGAATAACATAAATGTTAAAATGAAACAACAAACATTAAAATACAGGCTTCTTTGAGAAATGTTCAAACTTTAGTTCACATCTATGAATGTTCATGTTGAAGTATGAATAGTGATTGTAAAACGTTTAAAACAAGTTGAAAAATATACCTTACAAGCTGAACACCAAATTAGATAAATAAATTCGTATTTCAATTTCAATTTTACAAAGTATGAATAAATGCTAATATGCAGCTGAAAAGATTGAAATAAATGCATTTGAGGAAAAGATAGTTTTTCCATTTATGAACTAAGTTGTTTATATAGAAACAGTATATGTATAACTTTTGTCAGAGGTTGTAAAGTACTTTTCTCCAAGAAAATAAAATGTTGATCTGGAAATTCGCGTCCAGATTTCAATTTTATAAAAGAATAATATAAATGGTATAATGAAATTACAAACATAAAAATAAATGCCTTTTTGAGAAATGTTTAAACCTAGTTTCACATCTATGAATTTTCATGTTTAAATATTAAGACCACTTTTATAAAGTTGAAAGAAGTAGAAAATGTACTTTACAAGCGGAAAGCAAAATGTAGATAAAGAAATTCGCCTTTCAATTTCAATCTCAAACAGTATAAATAAATGCTAATATGAAGCTGCAAAACGTTGAAATAATGTTTTTTGCAAAATATTAAACTGTTTTCTCAGCTATGAAGTACATTTTACATAGTTTAACAGCACATGTAAATGTTTGTCAGAGGTTTTAAAAGTACATTTCTACAAGAAAATAAAATGTAGATCTGTAAATTCACTTCCACATTTCAATTTTAAAAAAGAATAACATAAATGTTAAAATGAAACAACAAACATTAAAATACAGGCTTCTTTGAGAAATGTTCAAACTTTAGTTCACATCTATGAATTTTCATATTTTAGTATTAATAGCCATTGTAAAACGTTGAAAAGATGTTGAAAAATATACCTTACAAGCTGAACACCAAATTAGATAAATAAATTCGTATTTAAATTTCAATTTTACAAAGTATGAATAAATGCTAATATGCAGCTGAAAACATTGAAATAAATGCATTTGAGGAAAAGATTAAACATAGTTTTCTCATCTATGTACATATTTGTTACTATATTAAAAGTACATCTAAAACGTTTGTCAGAGGTGGTCAAGCACTTTTCTACAAGCAAATAAAATGGAGATCTGGAAATTCACGTCCACATTTCAATTTTGAAAGGAATTGGTAAAAAGAAATTACAAACATATAAAATAAATGCTTTTTAAAAAAATGTTTAAATGCTTTCACGTCTATGAAACAGCACATGTAAAAAGATTGTCAGAGGATTTAAAAGTACATTTCTACAAAACAATAAAATGTCGATCCGTAAATTCACTCATACATTTCAATTTTAAAACAGAATAACATAAATGTTAAAATGAAACAACAAACATTAAAATACAGGCTTCTTTGAGAAATGTTCAAACTTTATTTCACATCTATGAATTTTCATGTTTTAGTATTAATAGCCTACTTTAAAAGAAGTTGAAAAACATACTTTACAAACTGAAAACTGAAAAACTGAAGAAATTCGTTTTCAAATTTCAATTTTAAATAGTATGAATAAATGCTAATATGCAGCTGAGAACATTGAAATAAATGCATTTTAGGAAAAGATTAAACATAGTTTTCTCATCTATGTACTTCTTTGTTAATATATTAAAAGTACATGTGAAACGTTTGTCAGAGGTGGTCAAGCACATTTCTACAAGCAAATAAAATGGAGATCTGGAAATTCACGTCCACATTTCAATTTTAAAAAAGAATAATATAAATGGTGAAATGAAATTACAAACATAAAAATAAATGCCTTTTTGAGAAATTTAAACCTAGTTTCACATCTATGAATTTTCATGTTTAAATATTAAGACCACTTTTATAAAGTTGAAAGAAGTAGAAAATGTACTTTACAAGCGGAAAGCAAAATGTAGATAAAGAAATTCGCCTTTCAATTTCAATCTCAAACAGTATAAATAAATGCTAATATGAAGCTGCAAAACGTTGAAATAAATGTTTTTTGCAAAATAGTAAACTGTTTTCTCAGCTATGAAGTACATTTTACATAGTTTAACAGCACATGTAAATGTTTGTCAGAGGTTTTAAAAGTACATTTCTACAAGAAAATAAAATGTCGATCCGTAAATTCACTCATACATTTCAATTTTAAAAAAGAATAACATAAATGTTAAAATGAAACAACAAACATTAAAATACAGGCTTCTTTGAGAAATGTTCAAACTTTAGTTCACATCTATGAATTTTCATATTTTAGTATTAATAGCCATTGTAAAACGTTGAAAAGATGTTGAAAAATATACCTTACAAGCTGAACACCAAATTAGATAAATAAATTCGTATTTAAATTTCAATTTTACAAAGTATTTATAAATGCTAATATGCAGCTGAAAACATTGAAATAAATGCATTTGAGGAAAAGATTAAACATAGTTTTCTCATCTATGTACATATTTCTTACTATATTAAAAGTACATCTAAAACGTTTGTCAGAGGTGGTCAAGCACTTTTCTACAAGCAAATAAAATGGAGATCTGGAAATTCACGTCCACATTGCAATTTTGAAAGGAATTGGTAAAAAGAAATTACAAACATATAAAATAAATGCTTTTTAAAAAAATGTTTAAATGCTTTCACATCTATGAAACAGCACATGTAAATAGATTGTCAGAGGTTTTAAAAGTACTTTTCTACAAGAAAATAAAATGTCGATCCGTAAATTCACTCATACATTTCAATTTTAAAAATGAATAACATAAATGTTAATATGAAACAACAAACATTAAAATAGAGGCTTCTTTGAGAAATGTTCAAACTTTAGTTCACATCTATGAATTTTCATGTTGAAGTGTGAATAGTGATTGTAAAACGTTTAAAAGAAGTTGAAAAATATACCTTACAAGCTGAACACCAAATTAGATAAATAAATTCGTATTTAAATTTCAATTTTACAAAGTATTTATAAATGCTAATATGCAGCTGAAAACATTGAAATAAATGCATTTGAGGAAAAGATTAAACATAGTTTTCTCATCTATGTACATATTTGTTACTATATTAAAAGTACATCTAAAACGTTTGTCAGAGGTGGTCAAGCACTTTTCTACAAGCAAATAAAATGGAGATCTGGAAATTCACGTCCACATTGCAATTTTGAAAGGAATTGGTAAAAAGAAATTACAAACATATAAAATAAATGCTTTTTAAAAAAATGTTTAAATGCTTTCACGTCTATGAAACAGCACATGTAAAAAGATTGTCAGAGGATTTAAAAGTACATTTCTACAAAACAATAAAATGTCGATCCGTAAATTCACTCATACATTTCAATTTTAAAACAGAATAACATAAATGTTAAAATGAAACAACAAACATTAAAATACAGGCTTCTTTGAGAAATGTTCAAACTTTATTTCACATCTATGAATTTTCATGTTTTAGTATTAATAGCCTACTTTAAAAGAAGTTGAAAAACATACTTTACAAACTGAAAACTGAAAAACTGAAGAAATTCGTTTTCAAATTTCAATTTTAAATAGTATGAATAAATGCTAATATGCAGCTGAGAACATTGAAATAAATGCATTTTAGGAAAAGATTAAACATAGTTTTCTCATCTATGTACTTCTTTGTTAATATATTAAAAGTACATGTGAAACGTTTGTCAGAGGTGGTCAAGCACATTTCTACAAGCAAATAAAATGGAGATCTGGAAATTCACGTCCACATTTCAATTTTAAAAAAGAATAATATAAATGGTGAAATGAAATTACAAACATAAAAATAAATGCCTTTTTGAGAAATTTAAACCTAGTTTCACATCTATGAATTTTCATGTTTAAATATTAAGACCACTTTTATAAAGTTGAAAGAAGTAGAAAATGTACTTTACAAGCGGAAAGCAAAATGTAGATAAAGAAATTCGCCTTTCAATTTCAATCTCAAACAGTATAAATAAATGCTAATATGAAGCTGCAAAACGTTGAAATAAATGTTTTTTGCAAAATAGTAAACTGTTTTCTCAGCTATGAAGTACATTTTACATAGTTTAACAGCACATGTAAATGTTTGTCAGAGGTTTTAAAAGTACATTTCTACAAGAAAATAAAATGTCGATCCGTAAATTCACTCATACATTTCAATTTTAAAAAAGAATAACATAAATGTTAAAATGAAACAACAAACATTAAAATACAGGCTTCTTTGAGAAATGTTCAAACTTTAGTTCACATCTATGAATTTTCATATTTTAGTATTAATAGCCATTGTAAAACGTTGAAAAGATGTTGAAAAATATACCTTACAAGCTGAACACCAAATTAGATAAATAAATTCGTATTTAAATTTCAATTTTACAAAGTATGAATAAATGCTAATATGCAGCTGAAAACATTGAAATAAATGCATTTGAGGAAAAGATTAAACATAGTTTTCTCATCTATGTACATATTTGTTACTATATTAAAAGTACATCTAAAACGTTTGTCAGAGGTGGTCAAGCACTTTTCTACAAGCAAATAAAATGGAGATCTGGAAATTCACGTCCACATTTCAATTTTGAAAGGAATTGGTAAAAAGAAATTACAAACATATAAAATAAATGCTTTTTAAAAAAATGTTTAAATGCTTTCACGTCTATGAAACAGCACATGTAAAAAGATTGTCAGAGGATTTAAAAGTACATTTCTACAAAACAATAAAATGTCGATCCGTAAATTCACTCATACATTTCAATTTTAAAACAGAATAACATAAATGTTAAAATGAAACAACAAACATTAAAATACAGGCTTCTTTGAGAAATGTTCAAACTTTATTTCACATCTATGAATTTTCATGTTTTAGTATTAATAGCCTACTTTAAAAGAAGTTGAAAAACATACTTTACAAACTGAAAACTGAAAAACTGAAGAAATTCGTTTTCAAATTTCAATTTTAAATAGTATGAATAAATGCTAATATGCAGCTGAGAACATTGAAATAAATGCATTTTAGGAAAAGATTAAACATAGTTTTCTCATCTATGTACTTCTTTGTTAATATATTAAAAGTACATGTGAAACGTTTGTCAGAGGTGGTCAAGCACATTTCTACAAGCAAATAAAATGGAGATCTGGAAATTCACGTCCACATTTCAATTTTAAAAAAGAATAATATAAATGGTGAAATGAAATTACAAACATAAAAATAAATGCCTTTTTGAGAAATTTAAACCTAGTTTCACATCTATGAATTTTCATGTTTAAATATTAAGACCACTTTTATAAAGTTGAAAGAAGTAGAAAATGTACTTTACAAGCGGAAAGCAAAATGTAGATAAAGAAATTCGCCTTTCAATTTCAATCTCAAACAGTATAAATAAATGCTAATATGAAGCTGCAAAACGTTGAAATAAATGTTTTTTGCAAAATAGTAAACTGTTTTCTCAGCTATGAAGTACATTTTACATAGTTTAACAGCACATGTAAATGTTTGTCAGAGGTTTTAAAAGTACATTTCTACAAGAAAATAAAATGTCGATCCGTAAATTCACTCATACATTTCAATTTTAAAAAAGAATAACATAAATGTTAAAATGAAACAACAAACATTAAAATACAGGCTTCTTTGAGAAATGTTCAAACTTTAGTTCACATCTATGAATTTTCATATTTTAGTATTAATAGCCATTGTAAAACGTTGAAAAGATGTTGAAAAATATACCTTACAAGCTGAACACCAAATTAGATAAATAAATTCGTATTTAAATTTCAATTTTACAAAGTATGAATAAATGCTAATATGCAGCTGAAAACATTGAAATAAATGCATTTGAGGAAAAGATTAAACATAGTTTTCTCATCTATGTACATATTTGTTACTATATTAAAAGTACATCTAAAACGTTTGTCAGAGGTGGTCAAGCACTTTTCTACAAGGAAATAAAATGGAGATCTGGAAATTCACGTCCACATTGCAATTTTGAAAGGAATTGGTAAAAAGAAATTACAAACATATAAAATAAATGCTTTTTAAAAAAATGTTTAAATGCTTTCACATCTATGAAACAGCACATGTAAATAGATTGTCAGAGGTTTTAAAAGTACTTTTCTACAAGAAAATAAAATGTCGATCCGTAAATTCACTCATACATTTCAATTTTAAAAATGAATAACATAAATGTTAATATGAAACAACAAACATTAAAATAGAGGCTTCTTTGAGAAATGTTCAAACTTTAGTTCACATCTATGAATTTTCATGTTGAAGTGTGAATAGTGATTGTAAAACGTTTAAAAGAAGTTGAAAAATATACCTTACAAGCTGAACACCAAATTAGATAAATAAATTCGTATTTAAATTTCAATTTTACAAAGTATTTATAAATGCTAATATGCAGCTGAAAACATTGAAATAAATGCATTTGAGGAAAAGATTAAACATAGTTTTCTCATCTATGTACATATTTGTTACTATATTAAAAGTATATCTAAAACGTTTGTCAGAGGTGGTCAAGCACTTTTCTACAAGCAAATAAAATGGAGATCTGGAAATTCACGTCCACATTTCAATTTTGAAAGGAATTGGTAAAAAGAAATTACAAACATAAAAATAAATGCTTTTTAAAAAAATGTTTAAATGCTTTCACATCTATGAAACAGCACATATAAAAAGATTGTCAGAGGTTTTAAAAGTACTTTTCTACAAGAAAATAAAATGTCGATCCGTAAATTCACTCATACATTTCAATTTTAAAAAAGAATAACATAAATGTTAAAATGAAACAACAAACATTAAAATACAGGCTTCTTTGAGAAATGTTCAAACTTTAGTTCACATCTATGAATGTTCATGTTGAAGTATGAATAGTGATTGTAAAACGTTTAAAACAAGTTGAAAAATATACCTTACAAGCTGAACACCAAATTAGATAAATAAATTCGTATTTCAATTTCAATTTTACAAAGTATGAATAAATGCTAATATGCTGCTGAAAAGATTGAAATAAATGCATTTGAGGAAAAGATAGTTTTTCCATTTATGAACTAAGTTGTTTATATAGAAACAGTATATGTATAACTTTTGTCAGAGGTTGTAAAGTACTTTTCTCCAATAAAATAAAATGTTGATCTGGAAATTCGCGCCCAGATTTCAATTTTATAAAAGAATAATATAAATGGTATAATGAAATTACAAACATAAAAATAAATGCCTTTTTGAGAAATGTTTAAACCTAGTTTCACATCTATGAATTTTCATGTTTAAATATTAAGACCACTTTTATAAAGTTGAAAGAAGTAGAAAATGTACTTTACAAGCGGAAAGCAAAATGTAGATAAAGAAATTCGCCTTTCAATTTCAATCTCAAACAGTATAAATAAATGCTAATATGAAGCTGCAAAACGTTGAAATAATGTTTTTTGCAAAATATTAAACTGTTTTCTCAGCTATGAAGTACATTTTACATAGTTTAACAGCACATGTAAATGTTTGTCAGAGGTTTTAAAAGTACATTTCTACAAGAAAATAAAATGTAGATCTGTAAATTCACTTCCACATTTCAATTTTGAAAGGAATTGGTAAAAAGAAATTACAAACATATAAAATAAATGCTTTTTAAAAAAATGTTTAAATGCTTTCACGTCTATGAAACAGCACATGTAAAAAGATTGTCAGAGGATTTAAAAGTACATTTCTACAAAACAATAAAATGTCGATCCGTAAATTCACTCATACATTTCAATTTTAAAACAGAATAACATAAATGTTAAAATGAAACAACAAACATTAAAATACAGGCTTCTTTGAGAAATGTTCAAACTTTATTTCACATCTATGAATTTTCATGTTTTAGTATTAATAGCCTACTTTAAAAGAAGTTGAAAAACATACTTTACAAACTGAAAACTGAAAAACTGAAGAAATTCGTTTTCAAATTTCAATTTTAAATAGTATGAATAAATGCTAATATGCAGCTGAGAACATTGAAATAAATGCATTTTAGGAAAAGATTAAACATAGTTTTCTCATCTATGTACTTCTTTGTTAATATATTAAAAGTACATGTGAAACGTTTGTCAGAGGTGGTCAAGCACATTTCTACAAGCAAATAAAATGGAGATCTGGAAATTCACGTCCACATTTCAATTTTAAAAAAGAATAATATAAATGGTGAAATGAAATTACAAACATAAAAATAAATGCCTTTTTGAGAAATTTAAACCTAGTTTCACATCTATGAATTTTCATGTTTAAATATTAAGACCACTTTTATAAAGTTGAAAGAAGTAGAAAATGTACTTTACAAGCGGAAAGCAAAATGTAGATAAAGAAATTCGCCTTTCAGTTTCAATCTCAAACAGTATAAATAAATGCTAATATGAAGCTGCAAAACGTTGAAATAAATGTTTTTTGCAAAATAGTAAACTGTTTTCTCAGCTATGAAGTACATTTTACATAGTTTAACAGCACATGTAAATGTTTGTCAGAGGTTTTAAAAGTACATTTCTACAAGAAAATAAAATGTCGATCCGTAAATTCACTCATACATTTCAATTTTAAAAAAGAATAACATAAATGTTAAAATGAAACAACAAACATTAAAATACAGGCTTCTTTGAGAAATGTTCAAACTTTAGTTCACATCTATGAATTTTCATATTTTAGTATTAATAGCCATTGTAAAACGTTGAAAAGATGTTGAAAAATATACCTTACAAGCTGAACACCAAATTAGATAAATAAATTCGTATTTAAATTTCAATTTTACAAAGTATTTATAAATGCTAATATGCAGCTGAAAACATTGAAATAAATGCATTTGAGGAAAAGATTAAACATAGTTTTCTCATCTATGTACATATTTGTTACTATATTAAAAGTACATCTAAAACGTTTGTCAGAGGTGGTCAAGCACTTTTCTACAAGCAAATAAAATGGAGATCTGGAAATTCACGTCCACATTGCAATTTTGAAAGGAATTGGTAAAAAGAAATTACAAACATATAAAATAAATGCTTTTTAAAAAAATGTTTAAATGCTTTCACATCTATGAAACAGCACATGATTAAACATAGTTTTCTCATCTATGTACATATTTGTTACTATATTAAAAGTACATCTAAAACGTTTGTCAGAGGTGGTCAAGCACTTTTCTACAAGCAAATAAAATGGAGATCTGGAAATTCACGTCCACATTGCAATTTTGAAAGGAATTGGTAAAAAGAAATTACAAACATATAAAATAAATGCTTTTTAAAAAAATGTTTAAATGCTTTCACATCTATGAAACAGCACATGTAAATAGATTGTCAGAGGTTTTAAAAGTACTTTTCTACAAGAAAATAAAATGTCGATCCGTAAATTCACTCATACATTTCAATTTTAAAAATGAATAACATAAATGTTAATATGAAACAACAAACATTAAAATACAGGCTTCTTTGAGAAATGTTCAAACTTTAGTTCACATCTATGAATTTTCATGTTGAAGTGTGAATAGTGATTGTAAAACGTTTAAAAGAAGTTGAAAAATATACCTTACAAGCTGAACACCAAATTAGATAAATAAATTCGTATTTAAATTTCAATTTTACAAAGTATTTATAAATGCTAATATGCAGCTGAAAACATTGAAATAAATGCATTTGAGGAAAAGATTAAACGTAGTTTTCTCATCTATGTACATATTTGTTACTATATTAAAAGTACATCTAAAACGTTTGTCAGAGGTGGTCAAGCACTTTTCTACAAGCAAATAAAATGGAGATCTGGAAATTCACGTCCACATTTCAATTTTGAAAGGAATTGGTAAAAAGAAATTACAAACATAAAAATAAATGCTTTTTAAAAAAATGTTTAAATGCTTTCACATCTATGAAACAGCACATATAAAAAGATTGTCAGAGGTTTTAAAAGTACTTTTCTACAAGAAAATAAAATGTCGATCCGTAAATTCACTCATACATTTCAATTTTAAAAAAGAATAACATAAATGTTAAAATGAAACAACAAACATTAAAATACAGGCTTCTTTGAGAAATGTTCAAACTTTAGTTCACATCTATGAATGTTCATGTTGAAGTATGAATAGTGATTGTAAAACGTTTAAAACAAGTTGAAAAATATACCTTACAAGCTGAACACCAAATTAGATAAATAAATTCGTATTTCAATTTCAATTTTACAAAGTATGAATAAATGCTAATATGCAGCTGAAAAGATTGAAATAAATGCATTTGAGGAAAAGATAGTTTTTCCATTTGTGAACTAAGTTGTTTATATAGAAACAGTATATGTATAACTTTTGTCAGAGGTTGTAAAGTACTTTTCTCCAAGAAAATAAAATGTTGATCTGGAAATTCGCGCCCAGATTTCAATTTTATAAAAGAATAATATAAATGGTATAATGAAATTACAAACATAAAAATAAATGCCTTTTTGAGAAATGTTTAAACCTAGTTTCACATCTATGAATTTTCATGTTTAAATATTAAGACCACTTTTATAAAGTTGAAAGAAGTAGAAAATGTACTTTACAAGCGGAAAGCAAAATGTAGATAAAGAAATTCGCCTTTCAATTTCAATCTCAAACAGTTTTAATAAATGCTAATATGAAGCTGCAAAACGTTGAAATAATGTTTTTTGCAAAATATTAAACTGTTTTCTCAGCTATGAAGTACATTTTACATAGTTTAACAGCACATGTAAATGTTTGTCAGAGGTTTTAAAAGTACTTTTCTACAAGAAAATAAAATGTCGATCCGTAAATTCACTCATACATTTCAATTTTAAAAAAGAATAACATAAATGTTAAAATGAAACAACAAACATTAAAATACAGGCTTCTTTGAGAAATGTTCAAACTTTAGTTCACATCTATGAATGTTCATGTTGAAGTATGAATAGTGATTGTAAAACGTTTAAAACAAGTTGAAAAATATACCTTACAAGCTGAACACCAAATTAGATAAATAAATTCGTATTTCAATTTCAATTTTACAAAGTATGAATAAATGCTAATATGCAGCTGAAAAGATTGAAATAAATGCATTTGAGGAAAAGATAGTTTTTCCATTTATGAACTAAGTTGTTTATATAGAAACAGTATATGTATAACTTTTGTCAGAGGTTGTAAAGTACTTTTCTCCAAGAAAATAAAATGTTGATCTGGAAATTCGCGTCCAGATTTCAATTTTATAAAAGAATAATATAAATGGTATAATGAAATTACAAACATAAAAATAAATGCCTTTTTGAGAAATGTTTAAACCTAGTTTCACATCTATGAATTTTCATGTTTAAATATTAAGACCACTTTTATAAAGTTGAAAGAAGTAGAAAATGTACTTTACAAGCGGAAAGCAAAATGTAGATAAAGAAATTCGCCTTTCAATTTCAATCTCAAACAGTATAAATAAATGCTAATATGAAGCTGCAAAACGTTGAAATAATGTTTTTTGCAAAATATTAAACTGTTTTCTCAGCTATGAAGTACATTTTACATAGTTTAACAGCACATGTAAATGTTTGTCAGAGGTTTTAAAAGTACATTTCTACAAGAAAATAAAATGTAGATCTGTAAATTCACTTCCACATTTCAATTTTAAAAAAGAATAACATAAATGTTAAAATGAAACAACAAACATTAAAATACAGGCTTCTTTGAGAAATGTTCAAACTTTAGTTCACATCTATGAATTTTCATATTTTAGTATTAATAGCCATTGTAAAACGTTGAAAAGATGTTGAAAAATATACCTTACAAGCTGAACACCAAATTAGATAAATAAATTCGTATTTAAATTTCAATTTTACAAAGTATGAATAAATGCTAATATGCAGCTGAAAACATTGAAATAAATGCATTTGAGGAAAAGATTAAACATAGTTTTCTCATCTATGTACATATTTGTTACTATATTAAAAGTACATCTAAAACGTTTGTCAGAGGTGGTCAAGCACTTTTCTACAAGCAAATAAAATGGAGATCTGGAAATTCACGTCCACATTTCAATTTTGAAAGGAATTGGTAAAAAGAAATTACAAACATATAAAATAAATGCTTTTTAAAAAAATGTTTAAATGCTTTCACGTCTATGAAACAGCACATGTAAAAAGATTGTCAGAGGATTTAAAAGTACATTTCTACAAAACAATAAAATGTCGATCCGTAAATTCACTCATACATTTCAATTTTAAAACAGAATAACATAAATGTTAAAATGAAACAACAAACATTAAAATACAGGCTTCTTTGAGAAATGTTCAAACTTTATTTCACATCTATGAATTTTCATGTTTTAGTATTAATAGCCTACTTTAAAAGAAGTTGAAAAACATACTTTACAAACTGAAAACTGAAAAACTGAAGAAATTCGTTTTCAAATTTCAATTTTAAATAGTATGAATAAATGCTAATATGCAGCTGAGAACATTGAAATAAATGCATTTTAGGAAAAGATTAAACATAGTTTTCTCATCTATGTACTTCTTTGTTAATATATTAAAAGTACATGTGAAACGTTTGTCAGAGGTGGTCAAGCACATTTCTACAAGCAAATAAAATGGAGATCTGGAAATTCACGTCCACATTTCAATTTTAAAAAAGAATAATATAAATGGTGAAATGAAATTACAAACATAAAAATAAATGCCTTTTTGAGAAATTTAAACCTAGTTTCACATCTATGAATTTTCATGTTTAAATATTAAGACCACTTTTATAAAGTTGAAAGAAGTAGAAAATGTACTTTACAAGCGGAAAGCAAAATGTAGATAAAGAAATTCGCCTTTCAATTTCAATCTCAAACAGTATAAATAAATGCTAATATGAAGCTGCAAAACGTTGAAATAAATGTTTTTTGCAAAATAGTAAACTGTTTTCTCAGCTATGAAGTACATTTTACATAGTTTAACAGCACATGTAAATGTTTGTCAGAGGTTTTAAAAGTACATTTCTACAAGAAAATAAAATGTCGATCCGTAAATTCACTCATACATTTCAATTTTAAAAAAGAATAACATAAATGTTAAAATGAAACAACAAACATTAAAATACAGGCTTCTTTGAGAAATGTTCAAACTTTAGTTCACATCTATGAATTTTCATATTTTAGTATTAATAGCCATTGTAAAACGTTGAAAAGATGTTGAAAAATATACCTTACAAGCTGAACACCAAATTAGATAAATAAATTCGTATTTAAATTTCAATTTTACAAAGTATTTATAAATGCTAATATGCAGCTGAAAACATTGAAATAAATGCATTTGAGGAAAAGATTAAACATAGTTTTCTCATCTATGTACATATTTCTTACTATATTAAAAGTACATCTAAAACGTTTGTCAGAGGTGGTCAAGCACTTTTCTACAAGCAAATAAAATGGAGATCTGGAAATTCACGTCCACATTGCAATTTTGAAAGGAATTGGTAAAAAGAAATTACAAACATATAAAATAAATGCTTTTTAAAAAAATGTTTAAATGCTTTCACATCTATGAAACAGCACATGTAAATAGATTGTCAGAGGTTTTAAAAGTACTTTTCTACAAGAAAATAAAATGTCGATCCGTAAATTCACTCATACATTTCAATTTTAAAAATGAATAACATAAATGTTAATATGAAACAACAAACATTAAAATAGAGGCTTCTTTGAGAAATGTTCAAACTTTAGTTCACATCTATGAATTTTCATGTTGAAGTGTGAATAGTGATTGTAAAACGTTTAAAAGAAGTTGAAAAATATACCTTACAAGCTGAACACCAAATTAGATAAATAAATTCGTATTTAAATTTCAATTTTACAAAGTATTTATAAATGCTAATATGCAGCTGAAAACATTGAAATAAATGCATTTGAGGAAAAGATTAAACATAGTTTTCTCATCTATGTACATATTTGTTACTATATTAAAAGTACATCTAAAACGTTTGTCAGAGGTGGTCAAGCACTTTTCTACAAGCAAATAAAATGGAGATCTGGAAATTCACGTCCACATTGCAATTTTGAAAGGAATTGGTAAAAAGAAATTACAAACATATAAAATAAATGCTTTTTAAAAAAATGTTTAAATGCTTTCACGTCTATGAAACAGCACATGTAAAAAGATTGTCAGAGGATTTAAAAGTACATTTCTACAAAACAATAAAATGTCGATCCGTAAATTCACTCATACATTTCAATTTTAAAACAGAATAACATAAATGTTAAAATGAAACAACAAACATTAAAATACAGGCTTCTTTGAGAAATGTTCAAACTTTATTTCACATCTATGAATTTTCATGTTTTAGTATTAATAGCCTACTTTAAAAGAAGTTGAAAAACATACTTTACAAACTGAAAACTGAAAAACTGAAGAAATTCGTTTTCAAATTTCAATTTTAAATAGTATGAATAAATGCTAATATGCAGCTGAGAACATTGAAATAAATGCATTTTAGGAAAAGATTAAACATAGTTTTCTCATCTATGTACTTCTTTGTTAATATATTAAAAGTACATGTGAAACGTTTGTCAGAGGTGGTCAAGCACATTTCTACAAGCAAATAAAATGGAGATCTGGAAATTCACGTCCACATTTCAATTTTAAAAAAGAATAATATAAATGGTGAAATGAAATTACAAACATAAAAATAAATGCCTTTTTGAGAAATTTAAACCTAGTTTCACATCTATGAATTTTCATGTTTAAATATTAAGACCACTTTTATAAAGTTGAAAGAAGTAGAAAATGTACTTTACAAGCGGAAAGCAAAATGTAGATAAAGAAATTCGCCTTTCAATTTCAATCTCAAACAGTATAAATAAATGCTAATATGAAGCTGCAAAACGTTGAAATAAATGTTTTTTGCAAAATAGTAAACTGTTTTCTCAGCTATGAAGTACATTTTACATAGTTTAACAGCACATGTAAATGTTTGTCAGAGGTTTTAAAAGTACATTTCTACAAGAAAATAAAATGTCGATCCGTAAATTCACTCATACATTTCAATTTTAAAAAAGAATAACATAAATGTTAAAATGAAACAACAAACATTAAAATACAGGCTTCTTTGAGAAATGTTCAAACTTTAGTTCACATCTATGAATTTTCATATTTTAGTATTAATAGCCATTGTAAAACGTTGAAAAGATGTTGAAAAATATACCTTACAAGCTGAACACCAAATTAGATAAATAAATTCGTATTTAAATTTCAATTTTACAAAGTATGAATAAATGCTAATATGCAGCTGAAAACATTGAAATAAATGCATTTGAGGAAAAGATTAAACATAGTTTTCTCATCTATGTACATATTTGTTACTATATTAAAAGTACATCTAAAACGTTTGTCAGAGGTGGTCAAGCACTTTTCTACAAGCAAATAAAATGGAGATCTGGAAATTCACGTCCACATTTCAATTTTGAAAGGAATTGGTAAAAAGAAATTACAAACATATAAAATAAATGCTTTTTAAAAAAATGTTTAAATGCTTTCACGTCTATGAAACAGCACATGTAAAAAGATTGTCAGAGGATTTAAAAGTACATTTCTACAAAACAATAAAATGTCGATCCGTAAATTCACTCATACATTTCAATTTTAAAACAGAATAACATAAATGTTAAAATGAAACAACAAACATTAAAATACAGGCTTCTTTGAGAAATGTTCAAACTTTATTTCACATCTATGAATTTTCATGTTTTAGTATTAATAGCCTACTTTAAAAGAAGTTGAAAAACATACTTTACAAACTGAAAACTGAAAAACTGAAGAAATTCGTTTTCAAATTTCAATTTTAAATAGTATGAATAAATGCTAATATGCAGCTGAGAACATTGAAATAAATGCATTTTAGGAAAAGATTAAACATAGTTTTCTCATCTATGTACTTCTTTGTTAATATATTAAAAGTACATGTGAAACGTTTGTCAGAGGTGGTCAAGCACATTTCTACAAGCAAATAAAATGGAGATCTGGAAATTCACGTCCACATTTCAATTTTAAAAAAGAATAATATAAATGGTGAAATGAAATTACAAACATAAAAATAAATGCCTTTTTGAGAAATTTAAACCTAGTTTCACATCTATGAATTTTCATGTTTAAATATTAAGACCACTTTTATAAAGTTGAAAGAAGTAGAAAATGTACTTTACAAGCGGAAAGCAAAATGTAGATAAAGAAATTCGCCTTTCAATTTCAATCTCAAACAGTATAAATAAATGCTAATATGAAGCTGCAAAACGTTGAAATAAATGTTTTTTGCAAAATAGTAAACTGTTTTCTCAGCTATGAAGTACATTTTACATAGTTTAACAGCACATGTAAATGTTTGTCAGAGGTTTTAAAAGTACATTTCTACAAGAAAATAAAATGTAGATCTGTAAATTCACTTCCACATTTCAATTTTAAAAAAGAATAACATAAATGTTAAAATGAAACAACAAACATTAAAATACAGGCTTCTTTGAGAAATGTTCAAACTTTATTTCACATCTATGAATTTTCATGTTTTAGTATTAATAGCCTACTTTAAAAGAAGTTGAAAAACATACTTTACAAACTGAAAACTGAAAAACTGAAGAAATTCGTTTTCAAATTTCAATTTTAAATAGTATGAATAAATGCTAATATGCAGCTGAGAACATTGAAATAAATGCATTTTAGGAAAAGATTAAACATAGTTTTCTCATCTATGTACTTCTTTGTTAATATATTAAAAGTACATGTGAAACGTTTGTCAGAGGTGGTCAAGCACATTTCTACAAGCAAATAAAATGGAGATCTGGAAATTCACGTCCACATTTCAATTTTAAAAAAGAATAATATAAATGGTGAAATGAAATTACAAACATAAAAATAAATGCCTTTTTGAGAAATTTAAACCTAGTTTCACATCTATGAATTTTCATGTTTAAATATTAAGACCACTTTTATAAAGTTGAAAGAAGTAGAAAATGTACTTTACAAGCGGAAAGCAAAATGTAGATAAAGAAATTCGCCTTTCAATTTCAATCTCAAACAGTATAAATAAATGCTAATATGAAGCTGCAAAACGTTGAAATAAATGTTTTTTGCAAAATAGTAAACTGTTTTCTCAGCTATGAAGTACATTTTACATAGTTTAACAGCACGTAAATGTTTGTCAGAGGTTTTAAAAGTACATTTCTACAAGAAAATAAAATGTCGATCCGTAAATTCACTCATACATTTCAATTTTAAAAAAGAATAACATAAATGTTAAAATGAAACAACAAACATTAAAATACAGGCTTCTTTGAGAAATGTTCAAACTTTAGTTCACATCTATGAATTTTCATATTTTAGTATTAATAGCCATTGTAAAACGTTGAAAAGATGTTGAAAAATATACCTTACAAGCTGAACACCAAATTAGATAAATAAATTCGTATTTAAATTTCAATTTTACAAAGTATTTATAAATGCTAATATGCAGCTGAAAACATTGAAATAAATGCATTTGAGGAAAAGATTAAACATAGTTTTCTCATCTATGTACATATTTCTTACTATATTAAAAGTACATCTAAAACGTTTGTCAGAGGTGGTCAAGCACTTTTCTACAAGCAAATAAAATGGAGATCTGGAAATTCACGTCCACATTGCAATTTTGAAAGGAATTGGTAAAAAGAAATTACAAACATATAAAATAAATGCTTTTTAAAAAAATGTTTAAATGCTTTCACATCTATGAAACAGCACATGTAAATAGATTGTCAGAGGTTTTAAAAGTACTTTTCTACAAGAAAATAAAATGTCGATCCGTAAATTCACTCATACATTTCAATTTTAAAAATGAATAACATAAATGTTAATATGAAACAACAAACATTAAAATAGAGGCTTCTTTGAGAAATGTTCAAACTTTAGTTCACATCTATGAATTTTCATGTTGAAGTGTGAATAGTGATTGTAAAACGTTTAAAAGAAGTTGAAAAATATACCTTACAAGCTGAACACCAAATTAGATAAATAAATTCGTATTTAAATTTCAATTTTACAAAGTATTTATAAATGCTAATATGCAGCTGAAAACATTGAAATAAATGCATTTGAGGAAAAGATTAAACATAGTTTTCTCATCTATGTACATATTTGTTACTATATTAAAAGTACATCTAAAACGTTTGTCAGAGGTGGTCAAGCACTTTTCTACAAGCAAATAAAATGGAGATCTGGAAATTCACGTCCACATTGCAATTTTGAAAGGAATTGGTAAAAAGAAATTACAAACATATAAAATAAATGCTTTTTAAAAAAATGTTTAAATGCTTTCACGTCTATGAAACAGCACATGTAAAAAGATTGTCAGAGGATTTAAAAGTACATTTCTACAAAACAATAAAATGTCGATCCGTAAATTCACTCATACATTTCAATTTTAAAACAGAATAACATAAATGTTAAAATGAAACAACAAACATTAAAATACAGGCTTCTTTGAGAAATGTTCAAACTTTATTTCACATCTATGAATTTTCATGTTTTAGTATTAATAGCCTACTTTAAAAGAAGTTGAAAAACATACTTTACAAACTGAAAACTGAAAAACTGAAGAAATTCGTTTTCAAATTTCAATTTTAAATAGTATGAATAAATGCTAATATGCAGCTGAGAACATTGAAATAAATGCATTTTAGGAAAAGATTAAACATAGTTTTCTCATCTATGTACTTCTTTGTTAATATATTAAAAGTACATGTGAAACGTTTGTCAGAGGTGGTCAAGCACATTTCTACAAGCAAATAAAATGGAGATCTGGAAATTCACGTCCACATTTCAATTTTAAAAAAGAATAATATAAATGGTGAAATGAAATTACAAACATAAAAATAAATGCCTTTTTGAGAAATTTAAACCTAGTTTCACATCTATGAATTTTCATGTTTAAATATTAAGACCACTTTTATAAAGTTGAAAGAAGTAGAAAATGTACTTTACAAGCGGAAAGCAAAATGTAGATAAAGAAATTCGCCTTTCAATTTCAATCTCAAACAGTATAAATAAATGCTAATATGAAGCTGCAAAACGTTGAAATAAATGTTTTTTGCAAAATAGTAAACTGTTTTCTCAGCTATGAAGTACATTTTACATAGTTTAACAGCACATGTAAATGTTTGTCAGAGGTTTTAAAAGTACATTTCTACAAGAAAATAAAATGTCGATCCGTAAATTCACTCATACATTTCAATTTTAAAAAAGAATAACATAAATGTTAAAATGAAACAACAAACATTAAAATACAGGCTTCTTTGAGAAATGTTCAAACTTTAGTTCACATCTATGAATTTTCATATTTTAGTATTAATAGCCATTGTAAAACGTTGAAAAGATGTTGAAAAATATACCTTACAAGCTGAACACCAAATTAGATAAATAAATTCGTATTTAAATTTCAATTTTACAAAGTATGAATAAATGCTAATATGCAGCTGAAAACATTGAAATAAATGCATTTGAGGAAAAGATTAAACATAGTTTTCTCATCTATGTACATATTTGTTACTATATTAAAAGTACATCTAAAACGTTTGTCAGAGGTGGTCAAGCACTTTTCTACAAGCAAATAAAATGGAGATCTGGAAATTCACGTCCACATTTCAATTTTGAAAGGAATTGGTAAAAAGAAATTACAAACATATAAAATAAATGCTTTTTAAAAAAATGTTTAAATGCTTTCACGTCTATGAAACAGCACATGTAAAAAGATTGTCAGAGGATTTAAAAGTACATTTCTACAAAACAATAAAATGTCGATCCGTAAATTCACTCATACATTTCAATTTTAAAACAGAATAACATAAATGTTAAAATGAAACAACAAACATTAAAATACAGGCTTCTTTGAGAAATGTTCAAACTTTATTTCACATCTATGAATTTTCATGTTTTAGTATTAATAGCCTACTTTAAAAGAAGTTGAAAAACATACTTTACAAACTGAAAACTGAAAAACTGAAGAAATTCGTTTTCAAATTTCAATTTTAAATAGTATGAATAAATGCTAATATGCAGCTGAGAACATTGAAATAAATGCATTTTAGGAAAAGATTAAACATAGTTTTCTCATCTATGTACTTCTTTGTTAATATATTAAAAGTACATGTGAAACGTTTGTCAGAGGTGGTCAAGCACATTTCTACAAGCAAATAAAATGGAGATCTGGAAATTCACGTCCACATTTCAATTTTAAAAAAGAATAATATAAATGGTGAAATGAAATTACAAACATAAAAATAAATGCCTTTTTGAGAAATTTAAACCTAGTTTCACATCTATGAATTTTCATGTTTAAATATTAAGACCACTTTTATAAAGTTGAAAGAAGTAGAAAATGTACTTTACAAGCGGAAAGCAAAATGTAGATAAAGAAATTCGCCTTTCAATTTCAATCTCAAACAGTATAAATAAATGCTAATATGAAGCTGCAAAACGTTGAAATAAATGTTTTTTGCAAAATAGTAAACTGTTTTCTCAGCTATGAAGTACATTTTACATAGTTTAACAGCACATGTAAATGTTTGTCAGAGGTTTTAAAAGTACATTTCTACAAGAAAATAAAATGTAGATCTGTAAATTCACTTCCACATTTCAATTTTAAAAAAGAATAACATAAATGTTAAAATGAAACAACAAACATTAAAATACAGGCTTCTTTGAGAAATGTTCAAACTTTATTTCACATCTATGAATTTTCATGTTTTAGTATTAATAGCCTACTTTAAAAGAAGTTGAAAAACATACTTTACAAACTGAAAACTGAAAAACTGAAGAAATTCGTTTTCAAATTTCAATTTTAAATAGTATGAATAAATGCTAATATGCAGCTGAGAACATTGAAATAAATGCATTTTAGGAAAAGATTAAACATAGTTTTCTCATCTATGTACTTCTTTGTTAATATATTAAAAGTACATGTGAAACGTTTGTCAGAGGTGGTCAAGCACATTTCTACAAGCAAATAAAATGGAGATCTGGAAATTCACGTCCACATTTCAATTTTAAAAAAGAATAATATAAATGGTGAAATGAAATTACAAACATAAAAATAAATGCCTTTTTGAGAAATTTAAACCTAGTTTCACATCTATGAATTTTCATGTTTAAATATTAAGACCACTTTTATAAAGTTGAAAGAAGTAGAAAATGTACTTTACAAGCGGAAAGCAAAATGTAGATAAAGAAATTCGCCTTTCAATTTCAATCTCAAACAGTATAAATAAATGCTAATATGAAGCTGCAAAACGTTGAAATAAATGTTTTTTGCAAAATAGTAAACTGTTTTCTCAGCTATGAAGTACATTTTACATAGTTTAACAGCACATGTAAATGTTTGTCAGAGGTTTTAAAAGTACATTTCTACAAGAAAATAAAATGTCGATCCGTAAATTCACTCATACATTTCAATTTTAAAAAAGAATAACATAAATGTTAAAATGAAACAACAAACATTAAAATACAGGCTTCTTTGAGAAATGTTCAAACTTTAGTTCACATCTATGAATTTTCATATTTTAGTATTAATAGCCATTGTAAAACGTTGAAAAGATGTTGAAAAATATACCTTACAAGCTGAACACCAAATTAGATAAATAAATTCGTATTTAAATTTCAATTTTACAAAGTATTTATAAATGCTAATATGCAGCTGAAAACATTGAAATAAATGCATTTGAGGAAAAGATTAAACATAGTTTTCTCATCTATGTACATATTTCTTACTATATTAAAAGTACATCTAAAACGTTTGTCAGAGGTGGTCAAGCACTTTTCTACAAGCAAATAAAATGGAGATCTGGAAATTCACGTCCACATTGCAATTTTGAAAGGAATTGGTAAAAAGAAATTACAAACATATAAAATAAATGCTTTTTAAAAAAATGTTTAAATGCTTTCACATCTATGAAACAGCACATGTAAATAGATTGTCAGAGGTTTTAAAAGTACTTTTCTACAAGAAAATAAAATGTCGATCCGTAAATTCACTCATACATTTCAATTTTAAAAATGAATAACATAAATGTTAATATGAAACAACAAACATTAAAATAGAGGCTTCTTTGAGAAATGTTCAAACTTTAGTTCACATCTATGAATTTTCATGTTGAAGTGTGAATAGTGATTGTAAAACGTTTAAAAGAAGTTGAAAAATATACCTTACAAGCTGAACACCAAATTAGATAAATAAATTCGTATTTAAATTTCAATTTTACAAAGTATTTATAAATGCTAATATGCAGCTGAAAACATTGAAATAAATGCATTTGAGGAAAAGATTAAACATAGTTTTCTCATCTATGTACATATTTGTTACTATATTAAAAGTACATCTAAAACGTTTGTCAGAGGTGGTCAAGCACTTTTCTACAAGCAAATAAAATGGAGATCTGGAAATTCACGTCCACATTGCAATTTTGAAAGGAATTGGTAAAAAGAAATTACAAACATATAAAATAAATGCTTTTTAAAAAAATGTTTAAATGCTTTCACGTCTATGAAACAGCACATGTAAAAAGATTGTCAGAGGATTTAAAAGTACATTTCTACAAAACAATAAAATGTCGATCCGTAAATTCACTCATACATTTCAATTTTAAAACAGAATAACATAAATGTTAAAATGAAACAACAAACATTAAAATACAGGCTTCTTTGAGAAATGTTCAAACTTTATTTCACATCTATGAATTTTCATGTTTTAGTATTAATAGCCTACTTTAAAAGAAGTTGAAAAACATACTTTACAAACTGAAAACTGAAAAACTGAAGAAATTCGTTTTCAAATTTCAATTTTAAATAGTATGAATAAATGCTAATATGCAGCTGAGAACATTGAAATAAATGCATTTTAGGAAAAGATTAAACATAGTTTTCTCATCTATGTACTTCTTTGTTAATATATTAAAAGTACATGTGAAACGTTTGTCAGAGGTGGTCAAGCACATTTCTACAAGCAAATAAAATGGAGATCTGGAAATTCACGTCCACATTTCAATTTTAAAAAAGAATAATATAAATGGTGAAATGAAATTACAAACATAAAAATAAATGCCTTTTTGAGAAATTTAAACCTAGTTTCACATCTATGAATTTTCATGTTTAAATATTAAGACCACTTTTATAAAGTTGAAAGAAGTAGAAAATGTACTTTACAAGCGGAAAGCAAAATGTAGATAAAGAAATTCGCCTTTCAATTTCAATCTCAAACAGTATAAATAAATGCTAATATGAAGCTGCAAAACGTTGAAATAAATGTTTTTTGCAAAATAGTAAACTGTTTTCTCAGCTATGAAGTACATTTTACATAGTTTAACAGCACATGTAAATGTTTGTCAGAGGTTTTAAAAGTACATTTCTACAAGAAAATAAAATGTCGATCCGTAAATTCACTCATACATTTCAATTTTAAAAAAGAATAACATAAATGTTAAAATGAAACAACAAACATTAAAATACAGGCTTCTTTGAGAAATGTTCAAACTTTAGTTCACATCTATGAATTTTCATATTTTAGTATTAATAGCCATTGTAAAACGTTGAAAAGATGTTGAAAAATATACCTTACAAGCTGAACACCAAATTAGATAAATAAATTCGTATTTAAATTTCAATTTTACAAAGTATGAATAAATGCTAATATGCAGCTGAAAACATTGAAATAAATGCATTTGAGGAAAAGATTAAACATAGTTTTCTCATCTATGTACATATTTGTTACTATATTAAAAGTACATCTAAAACGTTTGTCAGAGGTGGTCAAGCACTTTTCTACAAGCAAATAAAATGGAGATCTGGAAATTCACGTCCACATTTCAATTTTGAAAGGAATTGGTAAAAAGAAATTACAAACATATAAAATAAATGCTTTTTAAAAAAATGTTTAAATGCTTTCACGTCTATGAAACAGCACATGTAAAAAGATTGTCAGAGGATTTAAAAGTACATTTCTACAAAACAATAAAATGTCGATCCGTAAATTCACTCATACATTTCAATTTTAAAACAGAATAACATAAATGTTAAAATGAAACAACAAACATTAAAATACAGGCTTCTTTGAGAAATGTTCAAACTTTATTTCACATCTATGAATTTTCATGTTTTAGTATTAATAGCCTACTTTAAAAGAAGTTGAAAAACATACTTTACAAACTGAAAACTGAAAAACTGAAGAAATTCGTTTTCAAATTTCAATTTTAAATAGTATGAATAAATGCTAATATGCAGCTGAGAACATTGAAATAAATGCATTTTAGGAAAAGATTAAACATAGTTTTCTCATCTATGTACTTCTTTGTTAATATATTAAAAGTACATGTGAAACGTTTGTCAGAGGTGGTCAAGCACATTTCTACAAGCAAATAAAATGGAGATCTGGAAATTCACGTCCACATTTCAATTTTAAAAAAGAATAATATAAATGGTGAAATGAAATTACAAACATAAAAATAAATGCCTTTTTGAGAAATTTAAACCTAGTTTCACATCTATGAATTTTCATGTTTAAATATTAAGACCACTTTTATAAAGTTGAAAGAAGTAGAAAATGTACTTTACAAGCGGAAAGCAAAATGTAGATAAAGAAATTCGCCTTTCAATTTCAATCTCAAACAGTATAAATAAATGCTAATATGAAGCTGCAAAACGTTGAAATAAATGTTTTTTGCAAAATAGTAAACTGTTTTCTCAGCTATGAAGTACATTTTACATAGTTTAACAGCACATGTAAATGTTTGTCAGAGGTTTTAAAAGTACATTTCTACAAGAAAATAAAATGTCGATCCGTAAATTCACTCATACATTTCAATTTTAAAAAAGAATAACATAAATGTTAAAATGAAACAACAAACATTAAAATACAGGCTTCTTTGAGAAATGTTCAAACTTTAGTTCACATCTATGAATTTTCATATTTTAGTATTAATAGCCATTGTAAAACGTTGAAAAGATGTTGAAAAATATACCTTACAAGCTGAACACCAAATTAGATAAATAAATTCGTATTTAAATTTCAATTTTACAAAGTATTTATAAATGCTAATATGCAGCTGAAAACATTGAAATAAATGCATTTGAGGAAAAGATTAAACATAGTTTTCTCATCTATGTACATATTTGTTACTATATTAAAAGTACATCTAAAACGTTTGTCAGAGGTGGTCAAGCACTTTTCTACAAGCAAATAAAATGGAGATCTGGAAATTCACGTCCACATTGCAATTTTGAAAGGAATTGGTAAAAAGAAATTACAAACATATAAAATAAATGCTTTTTAAAAAAATGTTTAAATGCTTTCACATCTATGAAACAGCACATGATTAAACATAGTTTTCTCATCTATGTACATATTTGTTACTATATTAAAAGTACATCTAAAACGTTTGTCAGAGGTGGTCAAGCACTTTTCTACAAGCAAATAAAATGGAGATCTGGAAATTCACGTCCACATTGCAATTTTGAAAGGAATTGGTAAAAAGAAATTACAAACATATAAAATAAATGCTTTTTAAAAAAATGTTTAAATGCTTTCACGTCTATGAAACAGCACATGTAAAAAGATTGTCAGAGGATTTAAAAGTACATTTCTACAAAACAATAAAATGTCGATCCGTAAATTCACTCATACATTTCAATTTTAAAACAGAATAACATAAATGTTAAAATGAAACAACAAACATTAAAATACAGGCTTCTTTGAGAAATGTTCAAACTTTATTTCACATCTATGAATTTTCATGTTTTAGTATTAATAGCCTACTTTAAAAGAAGTTGAAAAACATACTTTACAAACTGAAAACTGAAAAACTGAAGAAATTCGTTTTCAAATTTCAATTTTAAATAGTATGAATAAATGCTAATATGCAGCTGAGAACATTGAAATAAATGCATTTTAGGAAAAGATTAAACATAGTTTTCTCATCTATGTACTTCTTTGTTAATATATTAAAAGTACATGTGAAACGTTTGTCAGAGGTGGTCAAGCACATTTCTACAAGCAAATAAAATGGAGATCTGGAAATTCACGTCCACATTTCAATTTTAAAAAAGAATAATATAAATGGTGAAATGAAATTACAAACATAAAAATAAATGCCTTTTTGAGAAATTTAAACCTAGTTTCACATCTATGAATTTTCATGTTTAAATATTAAGACCACTTTTATAAAGTTGAAAGAAGTAGAAAATGTACTTTACAAGCGGAAAGCAAAATGTAGATAAAGAAATTCGCCTTTCAATTTCAATCTCAAACAGTATAAATAAATGCTAATATGAAGCTGCAAAACGTTGAAATAAATGTTTTTTGCAAAATAGTAAACTGTTTTCTCAGCTATGAAGTACATTTTACATAGTTTAACAGCACATGTAAATGTTTGTCAGAGGTTTTAAAAGTACATTTCTACAAGAAAATAAAATGTCGATCCGTAAATTCACTCATACATTTCAATTTTAAAAAAGAATAACATAAATGTTAAAATGAAACAACAAACATTAAAATACAGGCTTCTTTGAGAAATGTTCAAACTTTAGTTCACATCTATGAATTTTCATATTTTAGTATTAATAGCCATTGTAAAACGTTGAAAAGATGTTGAAAAATATACCTTACAAGCTGAACACCAAATTAGATAAATAAATTCGTATTTAAATTTCAATTTTACAAAGTATTTATAAATGCTAATATGCAGCTGAAAACATTGAAATAAATGCATTTGAGGAAAAGATTAAACATAGTTTTCTCATCTATGTACATATTTCTTACTATATTAAAAGTACATCTAAAACGTTTGTCAGAGGTGGTCAAGCACTTTTCTACAAGCAAATAAAATGGAGATCTGGAAATTCACGTCCACATTGCAATTTTGAAAGGAATTGGTAAAAAGAAATTACAAACATATAAAATAAATGCTTTTTAAAAAAATGTTTAAATGCTTTCACATCTATGAAACAGCACATGTAAATAGATTGTCAGAGGTTTTAAAAGTACTTTTCTACAAGAAAATAAAATGTCGATCCGTAAATTCACTCATACATTTCAATTTTAAAAATGAATAACATAAATGTTAATATGAAACAACAAACATTAAAATACAGGCTTCTTTGAGAAATGTTCAAACTTTAGTTCACATCTATGAATTTTCATGTTGAAGTGTGAATAGTGATTGTAAAACGTTTAAAAGAAGTTGAAAAATATACCTTACAAGCTGAACACCAAATTAGATAAATAAATTCGTATTTAAATTTCAATTTTACAAAGTATTTATAAATGCTAATATGCAGCTGAAAACATTGAAATAAATGCATTTGAGGAAAAGATTAAACATAGTTTTCTCATCTATGTACATATTTGTTACTATATTAAAAGTACATCTAAAACGTTTGTCAGAGGTGGTCAAGCACTTTTCTACAAGCAAATAAAATGGAGATCTGGAAATTCACGTCCACATTTCAATTTTGAAAGGAATTGGTAAAAAGAAATTACAAACATAAAAATAAATGCTTTTTAAAAAAATGTTTAAATGCTTTCACATCTATGAAACAGCACATATAAAAAGATTGTCAGAGGTTTTAAAAGTACTTTTCTACAAGAAAATAAAATGTCGATCCGTAAATTCACTCATACATTTCAATTTTAAAAAAGAATAACATAAATGTTAAAATGAAACAACAAACATTAAAATACAGGCTTCTTTGAGAAATGTTCAAACTTTAGTTCACATCTATGAATGTTCATGTTGAAGTATGAATAGTGATTGTAAAACGTTTAAAACAAGTTGAAAAATATACCTTACAAGCTGAACACCAAATTAGATAAATAAATTCGTATTTCAATTTCAATTTTACAAAGTATGAATAAATGCTAATATGCAGCTGAAAAGATTGAAATAAATGCATTTGAGGAAAAGATAGTTTTTCCATTTGTGAACTAAGTTGTTTATATAGAAACAGTATATGTATAACTTTTGTCAGAGGTTGTAAAGTACTTTTCTCCAAGAAAATAAAATGTTGATCTGGAAATTCGCGCCCAGATTTCAATTTTATAAAAGAATAATATAAATGGTATAATGAAATTACAAACATAAAAATAAATGCCTTTTTGAGAAATGTTTAAACCTAGTTTCACATCTATGAATTTTCATGTTTAAATATTAAGACCACTTTTATAAAGTTGAAAGAAGTAGAAAATGTACTTTACAAGCGGAAAGCAAAATGTAGATAAAGAAATTCGCCTTTCAATTTCAATCTCAAACAGTTTTAATAAATGCTAATATGAAGCTGCAAAACGTTGAAATAATGTTTTTTGCAAAATATTAAACTGTTTTCTCAGCTATGAAGTACATTTTACATAGTTTAACAGCACATGTAAATGTTTGTCAGAGGTTTTAAAAGTACTTTTCTACAAGAAAATAAAATGTCGATCCGTAAATTCACTCATACATTTCAATTTTAAAAAAGAATAACATAAATGTTAAAATGAAACAACAAACATTAAAATACAGGCTTCTTTGAGAAATGTTCAAACTTTAGTTCACATCTATGAATGTTCATGTTGAAGTATGAATAGTGATTGTAAAACGTTTAAAACAAGTTGAAAAATATACCTTACAAGCTGAACACCAAATTAGATAAATAAATTCGTATTTCAATTTCAATTTTACAAAGTATGAATAAATGCTAATATGCAGCTGAAAAGATTGAAATAAATGCATTTGAGGAAAAGATAGTTTTTCCATTTATGAACTAAGTTGTTTATATAGAAACAGTATATGTATAACTTTTGTCAGAGGTTGTAAAGTACTTTTCTCCAAGAAAATAAAATGTTGATCTGGAAATTCGCGTCCAGATTTCAATTTTATAAAAGAATAATATAAATGGTATAATGAAATTACAAACATAAAAATAAATGCCTTTTTGAGAAATGTTTAAACCTAGTTTCACATCTATGAATTTTCATGTTTAAATATTAAGACCACTTTTATAAAGTTGAAAGAAGTAGAAAATGTACTTTACAAGCGGAAAGCAAAATGTAGATAAAGAAATTCGCCTTTCAATTTCAATCTCAAACAGTATAAATAAATGCTAATATGAAGCTGCAAAACGTTGAAATAATGTTTTTTGCAAAATATTAAACTGTTTTCTCAGCTATGAAGTACATTTTACATAGTTTAACAGCACATGTAAATGTTTGTCAGAGGTTTTAAAAGTACATTTCTACAAGAAAATAAAATGTAGATCTGTAAATTCACTTCCACATTTCAATTTTAAAAAAGAATAACATAAATGTTAAAATGAAACAACAAACATTAAAATACAGGCTTCTTTGAGAAATGTTCAAACTTTAGTTCACATCTATGAATTTTCATATTTTAGTATTAATAGCCATTGTAAAACGTTGAAAAGATGTTGAAAAATATACCTTACAAGCTGAACACCAAATTAGATAAATAAATTCGTATTTAAATTTCAATTTTACAAAGTATGAATAAATGCTAATATGCAGCTGAAAACATTGAAATAAATGCATTTGAGGAAAAGATTAAACATAGTTTTCTCATCTATGTACATATTTGTTACTATATTAAAAGTACATCTAAAACGTTTGTCAGAGGTGGTCAAGCACTTTTCTACAAGCAAATAAAATGGAGATCTGGAAATTCACGTCCACATTTCAATTTTGAAAGGAATTGGTAAAAAGAAATTACAAACATATAAAATAAATGCTTTTTAAAAAAATGTTTAAATGCTTTCACGTCTATGAAACAGCACATGTAAAAAGATTGTCAGAGGATTTAAAAGTACATTTCTACAAAACAATAAAATGTCGATCCGTAAATTCACTCATACATTTCAATTTTAAAACAGAATAACATAAATGTTAAAATGAAACAACAAACATTAAAATACAGGCTTCTTTGAGAAATGTTCAAACTTTATTTCACATCTATGAATTTTCATGTTTTAGTATTAATAGCCTACTTTAAAAGAAGTTGAAAAACATACTTTACAAACTGAAAACTGAAAAACTGAAGAAATTCGTTTTCAAATTTCAATTTTAAATAGTATGAATAAATGCTAATATGCAGCTGAGAACATTGAAATAAATGCATTTTAGGAAAAGATTAAACATAGTTTTCTCATCTATGTACTTCTTTGTTAATATATTAAAAGTACATGTGAAACGTTTGTCAGAGGTGGTCAAGCACATTTCTACAAGCAAATAAAATGGAGATCTGGAAATTCACGTCCACATTTCAATTTTAAAAAAGAATAATATAAATGGTGAAATGAAATTACAAACATAAAAATAAATGCCTTTTTGAGAAATTTAAACCTAGTTTCACATCTATGAATTTTCATGTTTAAATATTAAGACCACTTTTATAAAGTTGAAAGAAGTAGAAAATGTACTTTACAAGCGGAAAGCAAAATGTAGATAAAGAAATTCGCCTTTCAATTTCAATCTCAAACAGTATAAATAAATGCTAATATGAAGCTGCAAAACGTTGAAATAAATGTTTTTTGCAAAATAGTAAACTGTTTTCTCAGCTATGAAGTACATTTTACATAGTTTAACAGCACATGTAAATGTTTGTCAGAGGTTTTAAAAGTACATTTCTACAAGAAAATAAAATGTCGATCCGTAAATTCACTCATACATTTCAATTTTAAAAAAGAATAACATAAATGTTAAAATGAAACAACAAACATTAAAATACAGGCTTCTTTGAGAAATGTTCAAACTTTAGTTCACATCTATGAATTTTCATATTTTAGTATTAATAGCCATTGTAAAACGTTGAAAAGATGTTGAAAAATATACCTTACAAGCTGAACACCAAATTAGATAAATAAATTCGTATTTAAATTTCAATTTTACAAAGTATTTATAAATGCTAATATGCAGCTGAAAACATTGAAATAAATGCATTTGAGGAAAAGATTAAACATAGTTTTCTCATCTATGTACATATTTCTTACTATATTAAAAGTACATCTAAAACGTTTGTCAGAGGTGGTCAAGCACTTTTCTACAAGCAAATAAAATGGAGATCTGGAAATTCACGTCCACATTGCAATTTTGAAAGGAATTGGTAAAAAGAAATTACAAACATATAAAATAAATGCTTTTTAAAAAAATGTTTAAATGCTTTCACATCTATGAAACAGCACATGTAAATAGATTGTCAGAGGTTTTAAAAGTACTTTTCTACAAGAAAATAAAATGTCGATCCGTAAATTCACTCATACATTTCAATTTTAAAAATGAATAACATAAATGTTAATATGAAACAACAAACATTAAAATAGAGGCTTCTTTGAGAAATGTTCAAACTTTAGTTCACATCTATGAATTTTCATGTTGAAGTGTGAATAGTGATTGTAAAACGTTTAAAAGAAGTTGAAAAATATACCTTACAAGCTGAACACCAAATTAGATAAATAAATTCGTATTTAAATTTCAATTTTACAAAGTATTTATAAATGCTAATATGCAGCTGAAAACATTGAAATAAATGCATTTGAGGAAAAGATTAAACATAGTTTTCTCATCTATGTACATATTTGTTACTATATTAAAAGTACATCTAAAACGTTTGTCAGAGGTGGTCAAGCACTTTTCTACAAGCAAATAAAATGGAGATCTGGAAATTCACGTCCACATTGCAATTTTGAAAGGAATTGGTAAAAAGAAATTACAAACATATAAAATAAATGCTTTTTAAAAAAATGTTTAAATGCTTTCACGTCTATGAAACAGCACATGTAAAAAGATTGTCAGAGGATTTAAAAGTACATTTCTACAAAACAATAAAATGTCGATCCGTAAATTCACTCATACATTTCAATTTTAAAACAGAATAACATAAATGTTAAAATGAAACAACAAACATTAAAATACAGGCTTCTTTGAGAAATGTTCAAACTTTATTTCACATCTATGAATTTTCATGTTTTAGTATTAATAGCCTACTTTAAAAGAAGTTGAAAAACATACTTTACAAACTGAAAACTGAAAAACTGAAGAAATTCGTTTTCAAATTTCAATTTTAAATAGTATGAATAAATGCTAATATGCAGCTGAGAACATTGAAATAAATGCATTTTAGGAAAAGATTAAACATAGTTTTCTCATCTATGTACTTCTTTGTTAATATATTAAAAGTACATGTGAAACGTTTGTCAGAGGTGGTCAAGCACATTTCTACAAGCAAATAAAATGGAGATCTGGAAATTCACGTCCACATTTCAATTTTAAAAAAGAATAATATAAATGGTGAAATGAAATTACAAACATAAAAATAAATGCCTTTTTGAGAAATTTAAACCTAGTTTCACATCTATGAATTTTCATGTTTAAATATTAAGACCACTTTTATAAAGTTGAAAGAAGTAGAAAATGTACTTTACAAGCGGAAAGCAAAATGTAGATAAAGAAATTCGCCTTTCAATTTCAATCTCAAACAGTATAAATAAATGCTAATATGAAGCTGCAAAACGTTGAAATAAATGTTTTTTGCAAAATAGTAAACTGTTTTCTCAGCTATGAAGTACATTTTACATAGTTTAACAGCACATGTAAATGTTTGTCAGAGGTTTTAAAAGTACATTTCTACAAGAAAATAAAATGTCGATCCGTAAATTCACTCATACATTTCAATTTTAAAAAAGAATAACATAAATGTTAAAATGAAACAACAAACATTAAAATACAGGCTTCTTTGAGAAATGTTCAAACTTTAGTTCACATCTATGAATTTTCATATTTTAGTATTAATAGCCATTGTAAAACGTTGAAAAGATGTTGAAAAATATACCTTACAAGCTGAACACCAAATTAGATAAATAAATTCGTATTTAAATTTCAATTTTACAAAGTATGAATAAATGCTAATATGCAGCTGAAAACATTGAAATAAATGCATTTGAGGAAAAGATTAAACATAGTTTTCTCATCTATGTACATATTTGTTACTATATTAAAAGTACATCTAAAACGTTTGTCAGAGGTGGTCAAGCACTTTTCTACAAGCAAATAAAATGGAGATCTGGAAATTCACGTCCACATTTCAATTTTGAAAGGAATTGGTAAAAAGAAATTACAAACATATAAAATAAATGCTTTTTAAAAAAATGTTTAAATGCTTTCACGTCTATGAAACAGCACATGTAAAAAGATTGTCAGAGGATTTAAAAGTACATTTCTACAAAACAATAAAATGTCGATCCGTAAATTCACTCATACATTTCAATTTTAAAACAGAATAACATAAATGTTAAAATGAAACAACAAACATTAAAATACAGGCTTCTTTGAGAAATGTTCAAACTTTATTTCACATCTATGAATTTTCATGTTTTAGTATTAATAGCCTACTTTAAAAGAAGTTGAAAAACATACTTTACAAACTGAAAACTGAAAAACTGAAGAAATTCGTTTTCAAATTTCAATTTTAAATAGTATGAATAAATGCTAATATGCAGCTGAGAACATTGAAATAAATGCATTTTAGGAAAAGATTAAACATAGTTTTCTCATCTATGTACTTCTTTGTTAATATATTAAAAGTACATGTGAAACGTTTGTCAGAGGTGGTCAAGCACATTTCTACAAGCAAATAAAATGGAGATCTGGAAATTCACGTCCACATTTCAATTTTAAAAAAGAATAATATAAATGGTGAAATGAAATTACAAACATAAAAATAAATGCCTTTTTGAGAAATTTAAACCTAGTTTCACATCTATGAATTTTCATGTTTAAATATTAAGACCACTTTTATAAAGTTGAAAGAAGTAGAAAATGTACTTTACAAGCGGAAAGCAAAATGTAGATAAAGAAATTCGCCTTTCAATTTCAATCTCAAACAGTATAAATAAATGCTAATATGAAGCTGCAAAACGTTGAAATAAATGTTTTTTGCAAAATAGTAAACTGTTTTCTCAGCTATGAAGTACATTTTACATAGTTTAACAGCACATGTAAATGTTTGTCAGAGGTTTTAAAAGTACATTTCTACAAGAAAATAAAATGTAGATCTGTAAATTCACTTCCACATTTCAATTTTAAAAAAGAATAACATAAATGTTAAAATGAAACAACAAACATTAAAATACAGGCTTCTTTGAGAAATGTTCAAACTTTAGTTCACATCTATGAATTTTCATATTTTAGTATTAATAGCCATTGTAAAACGTTGAAAAGATGTTGAAAAATATACCTTACAAGCTGAACACCAAATTAGATAAATAAATTCGTATTTAAATTTCAATTTTACAAAGTATGAATAAATGCTAATATGCAGCTGAAAACATTGAAATAAATGCATTTGAGGAAAAGATTAAACATAGTTTTCTCATCTATGTACATATTTGTTACTATATTAAAAGTACATCTAAAACGTTTGTCAGAGGTGGTCAAGCACTTTTCTACAAGCAAATAAAATGGAGATCTGGAAATTCACGTCCACATTGCAATTTTGAAAGGAATTGGTAAAAAGAAATTACAAACATATAAAATAAATGCTTTTTAAAAAAATGTTTAAATGCTTTCACGTCTATGAAACAGCACATGTAAAAAGATTGTCAGAGGATTTAAAAGTACATTTCTACAAAACAATAAAATGTCGATCCGTAAATTCACTCATACATTTCAATTTTAAAACAGAATAACATAAATGTTAAAATGAAACAACAAACATTAAAATACAGGCTTCTTTGAGAAATGTTCAAACTTTATTTCACATCTATGAATTTTCATGTTTTAGTATTAATAGCCTACTTTAAAAGAAGTTGAAAAACATACTTTACAAACTGAAAACTGAAAAACTGAAGAAATTCGTTTTCAAATTTCAATTTTAAATAGTATGAATAAATGCTAATATGCAGCTGAGAACATTGAAATAAATGCATTTTAGGAAAAGATTAAACATAGTTTTCTCATCTATGTACTTCTTTGTTAATATATTAAAAGTACATGTGAAACGTTTGTCAGAGGTGGTCAAGCACATTTCTACAAGCAAATAAAATGGAGATCTGGAAATTCACGTCCACATTTCAATTTTAAAAAAGAATAATATAAATGGTGAAATGAAATTACAAACATAAAAATAAATGCCTTTTTGAGAAATTTAAACCTAGTTTCACATCTATGAATTTTCATGTTTAAATATTAAGACCACTTTTATAAAGTTGAAAGAAGTAGAAAATGTACTTTACAAGCGGAAAGCAAAATGTAGATAAAGAAATTCGCCTTTCAATTTCAATCTCAAACAGTATAAATAAATGCTAATATGAAGCTGCAAAACGTTGAAATAAATGTTTTTTGCAAAATAGTAAACTGTTTTCTCAGCTATGAAGTACATTTTACATAGTTTAACAGCACATGTAAATGTTTGTCAGAGGTTTTAAAAGTACATTTCTACAAGAAAATAAAATGTCGATCCGTAAATTCACTCATACATTTCAATTTTAAAAAAGAATAACATAAATGTTAAAATGAAACAACAAACATTAAAATACAGGCTTCTTTGAGAAATGTTCAAACTTTAGTTCACATCTATGAATTTTCATATTTTAGTATTAATAGCCATTGTAAAACGTTGAAAAGATGTTGAAAAATATACCTTACAAGCTGAACACCAAATTAGATAAATAAATTCGTATTTAAATTTCAATTTTACAAAGTATTTATAAATGCTAATATGCAGCTGAAAACATTGAAATAAATGCATTTGAGGAAAAGATTAAACATAGTTTTCTCATCTATGTACATATTTGTTACTATATTAAAAGTACATCTAAAACGTTTGTCAGAGGTGGTCAAGCACTTTTCTACAAGCAAATAAAATGGAGATCTGGAAATTCACGTCCACATTGCAATTTTGAAAGGAATTGGTAAAAAGAAATTACAAACATATAAAATAAATGCTTTTTAAAAAAATGTTTAAATGCTTTCACATCTATGAAACAGCACATGATTAAACATAGTTTTCTCATCTATGTACATATTTGTTACTATATTAAAAGTACATCTAAAACGTTTGTCAGAGGTGGTCAAGCACTTTTCTACAAGCAAATAAAATGGAGATCTGGAAATTCACGTCCACATTGCAATTTTGAAAGGAATTGGTAAAAAGAAATTACAAACATATAAAATAAATGCTTTTTAAAAAAATGTTTAAATGCTTTCACATCTATGAAACAGCACATGTAAATAGATTGTCAGAGGTTTTAAAAGTACTTTTCTACAAGAAAATAAAATGTCGATCCGTAAATTCACTCATACATTTCAATTTTAAAAATGAATAACATAAATGTTAATATGAAACAACAAACATTAAAATACAGGCTTCTTTGAGAAATGTTCAAACTTTAGTTCACATCTATGAATTTTCATGTTGAAGTGTGAATAGTGATTGTAAAACGTTTAAAAGAAGTTGAAAAATATACCTTACAAGCTGAACACCAAATTAGATAAATAAATTCGTATTTAAATTTCAATTTTACAAAGTATTTATAAATGCTAATATGCAGCTGAAAACATTGAAATAAATGCATTTGAGGAAAAGATTAAACATAGTTTTCTCATCTATGTACATATTTGTTACTATATTAAAAGTACATCTAAAACGTTTGTCAGAGGTGGTCAAGCACTTTTCTACAAGCAAATAAAATGGAGATCTGGAAATTCACGTCCACATTTCAATTTTGAAAGGAATTGGTAAAAAGAAATTACAAACATAAAAATAAATGCTTTTTAAAAAAATGTTTAAATGCTTTCACATCTATGAAACAGCACATATAAAAAGATTGTCAGAGGTTTTAAAAGTACTTTTCTACAAGAAAATAAAATGTCGATCCGTAAATTCACTCATACATTTCAATTTTAAAAAAGAATAACATAAATGTTAAAATGAAACAACAAACATTAAAATACAGGCTTCTTTGAGAAATGTTCAAACTTTAGTTCACATCTATGAATGTTCATGTTGAAGTATGAATAGTGATTGTAAAACGTTTAAAACAAGTTGAAAAATATACCTTACAAGCTGAACACCAAATTAGATAAATAAATTCGTATTTCAATTTCAATTTTACAAAGTATGAATAAATGCTAATATGCAGCTGAAAAGATTGAAATAAATGCATTTGAGGAAAAGATAGTTTTTCCATTTGTGAACTAAGTTGTTTATATAGAAACAGTATATGTATAACTTTTGTCAGAGGTTGTAAAGTACTTTTCTCCAAGAAAATAAAATGTTGATCTGGAAATTCGCGCCCAGATTTCAATTTTATAAAAGAATAATATAAATGGTATAATGAAATTACAAACATAAAAATAAATGCCTTTTTGAGAAATGTTTAAACCTAGTTTCACATCTATGAATTTTCATGTTTAAATATTAAGACCACTTTTATAAAGTTGAAAGAAGTAGAAAATGTACTTTACAAGCGGAAAGCAAAATGTAGATAAAGAAATTCGCCTTTCAATTTCAATCTCAAACAGTTTTAATAAATGCTAATATGAAGCTGCAAAACGTTGAAATAATGTTTTTTGCAAAATATTAAACTGTTTTCTCAGCTATGAAGTACATTTTACATAGTTTAACAGCACATGTAAATGTTTGTCAGAGGTTTTAAAAGTACTTTTCTACAAGAAAATAAAATGTCGATCCGTAAATTCACTCATACATTTCAATTTTAAAAAAGAATAACATAAATGTTAAAATGAAACAACAAACATTAAAATACAGGCTTCTTTGAGAAATGTTCAAACTTTAGTTCACATCTATGAATGTTCATGTTGAAGTATGAATAGTGATTGTAAAACGTTTAAAACAAGTTGAAAAATATACCTTACAAGCTGAACACCAAATTAGATAAATAAATTCGTATTTCAATTTCAATTTTACAAAGTATGAATAAATGCTAATATGCAGCTGAAAAGATTGAAATAAATGCATTTGAGGAAAAGATAGTTTTTCCATTTATGAACTAAGTTGTTTATATAGAAACAGTATATGTATAACTTTTGTCAGAGGTTGTAAAGTACTTTTCTCCAAGAAAATAAAATGTTGATCTGGAAATTCGCGTCCAGATTTCAATTTTATAAAAGAATAATATAAATGGTATAATGAAATTACAAACATAAAAATAAATGCCTTTTTGAGAAATGTTTAAACCTAGTTTCACATCTATGAATTTTCATGTTTAAATATTAAGACCACTTTTATAAAGTTGAAAGAAGTAGAAAATGTACTTTACAAGCGGAAAGCAAAATGTAGATAAAGAAATTCGCCTTTCAATTTCAATCTCAAACAGTATAAATAAATGCTAATATGAAGCTGCAAAACGTTGAAATAATGTTTTTTGCAAAATATTAAACTGTTTTCTCAGCTATGAAGTACATTTTACATAGTTTAACAGCACATGTAAATGTTTGTCAGAGGTTTTAAAAGTACATTTCTACAAGAAAATAAAATGTAGATCTGTAAATTCACTTCCACATTTCAATTTTAAAAAAGAATAACATAAATGTTAAAATGAAACAACAAACATTAAAATACAGGCTTCTTTGAGAAATGTTCAAACTTTAGTTCACATCTATGAATTTTCATATTTTAGTATTAATAGCCATTGTAAAACGTTGAAAAGATGTTGAAAAATATACCTTACAAGCTGAACACCAAATTAGATAAATAAATTCGTATTTAAATTTCAATTTTACAAAGTATGAATAAATGCTAATATGCAGCTGAAAACATTGAAATAAATGCATTTGAGGAAAAGATTAAACATAGTTTTCTCATCTATGTACATATTTGTTACTATATTAAAAGTACATCTAAAACGTTTGTCAGAGGTGGTCAAGCACTTTTCTACAAGCAAATAAAATGGAGATCTGGAAATTCACGTCCACATTTCAATTTTGAAAGGAATTGGTAAAAAGAAATTACAAACATATAAAATAAATGCTTTTTAAAAAAATGTTTAAATGCTTTCACGTCTATGAAACAGCACATGTAAAAAGATTGTCAGAGGATTTAAAAGTACATTTCTACAAAACAATAAAATGTCGATCCGTAAATTCACTCATACATTTCAATTTTAAAACAGAATAACATAAATGTTAAAATGAAACAACAAACATTAAAATACAGGCTTCTTTGAGAAATGTTCAAACTTTATTTCACATCTATGAATTTTCATGTTTTAGTATTAATAGCCTACTTTAAAAGAAGTTGAAAAACATACTTTACAAACTGAAAACTGAAAAACTGAAGAAATTCGTTTTCAAATTTCAATTTTAAATAGTATGAATAAATGCTAATATGCAGCTGAGAACATTGAAATAAATGCATTTTAGGAAAAGATTAAACATAGTTTTCTCATCTATGTACTTCTTTGTTAATATATTAAAAGTACATGTGAAACGTTTGTCAGAGGTGGTCAAGCACATTTCTACAAGCAAATAAAATGGAGATCTGGAAATTCACGTCCACATTTCAATTTTAAAAAAGAATAATATAAATGGTGAAATGAAATTACAAACATAAAAATAAATGCCTTTTTGAGAAATTTAAACCTAGTTTCACATCTATGAATTTTCATGTTTAAATATTAAGACCACTTTTATAAAGTTGAAAGAAGTAGAAAATGTACTTTACAAGCGGAAAGCAAAATGTAGATAAAGAAATTCGCCTTTCAATTTCAATCTCAAACAGTATAAATAAATGCTAATATGAAGCTGCAAAACGTTGAAATAAATGTTTTTTGCAAAATAGTAAACTGTTTTCTCAGCTATGAAGTACATTTTACATAGTTTAACAGCACATGTAAATGTTTGTCAGAGGTTTTAAAAGTACATTTCTACAAGAAAATAAAATGTCGATCCGTAAATTCACTCATACATTTCAATTTTAAAAAAGAATAACATAAATGTTAAAATGAAACAACAAACATTAAAATACAGGCTTCTTTGAGAAATGTTCAAACTTTAGTTCACATCTATGAATTTTCATATTTTAGTATTAATAGCCATTGTAAAACGTTGAAAAGATGTTGAAAAATATACCTTACAAGCTGAACACCAAATTAGATAAATAAATTCGTATTTAAATTTCAATTTTACAAAGTATTTATAAATGCTAATATGCAGCTGAAAACATTGAAATAAATGCATTTGAGGAAAAGATTAAACATAGTTTTCTCATCTATGTACATATTTCTTACTATATTAAAAGTACATCTAAAACGTTTGTCAGAGGTGGTCAAGCACTTTTCTACAAGCAAATAAAATGGAGATCTGGAAATTCACGTCCACATTGCAATTTTGAAAGGAATTGGTAAAAAGAAATTACAAACATATAAAATAAATGCTTTTTAAAAAAATGTTTAAATGCTTTCACATCTATGAAACAGCACATGTAAATAGATTGTCAGAGGTTTTAAAAGTACTTTTCTACAAGAAAATAAAATGTCGATCCGTAAATTCACTCATACATTTCAATTTTAAAAATGAATAACATAAATGTTAATATGAAACAACAAACATTAAAATAGAGGCTTCTTTGAGAAATGTTCAAACTTTAGTTCACATCTATGAATTTTCATGTTGAAGTGTGAATAGTGATTGTAAAACGTTTAAAAGAAGTTGAAAAATATACCTTACAAGCTGAACACCAAATTAGATAAATAAATTCGTATTTAAATTTCAATTTTACAAAGTATTTATAAATGCTAATATGCAGCTGAAAACATTGAAATAAATGCATTTGAGGAAAAGATTAAACATAGTTTTCTCATCTATGTACATATTTGTTACTATATTAAAAGTACATCTAAAACGTTTGTCAGAGGTGGTCAAGCACTTTTCTACAAGCAAATAAAATGGAGATCTGGAAATTCACGTCCACATTGCAATTTTGAAAGGAATTGGTAAAAAGAAATTACAAACATATAAAATAAATGCTTTTTAAAAAAATGTTTAAATGCTTTCACGTCTATGAAACAGCACATGTAAAAAGATTGTCAGAGGATTTAAAAGTACATTTCTACAAAACAATAAAATGTCGATCCGTAAATTCACTCATACATTTCAATTTTAAAACAGAATAACATAAATGTTAAAATGAAACAACAAACATTAAAATACAGGCTTCTTTGAGAAATGTTCAAACTTTATTTCACATCTATGAATTTTCATGTTTTAGTATTAATAGCCTACTTTAAAAGAAGTTGAAAAACATACTTTACAAACTGAAAACTGAAAAACTGAAGAAATTCGTTTTCAAATTTCAATTTTAAATAGTATGAATAAATGCTAATATGCAGCTGAGAACATTGAAATAAATGCATTTTAGGAAAAGATTAAACATAGTTTTCTCATCTATGTACTTCTTTGTTAATATATTAAAAGTACATGTGAAACGTTTGTCAGAGGTGGTCAAGCACATTTCTACAAGCAAATAAAATGGAGATCTGGAAATTCACGTCCACATTTCAATTTTAAAAAAGAATAATATAAATGGTGAAATGAAATTACAAACATAAAAATAAATGCCTTTTTGAGAAATTTAAACCTAGTTTCACATCTATGAATTTTCATGTTTAAATATTAAGACCACTTTTATAAAGTTGAAAGAAGTAGAAAATGTACTTTACAAGCGGAAAGCAAAATGTAGATAAAGAAATTCGCCTTTCAATTTCAATCTCAAACAGTATAAATAAATGCTAATATGAAGCTGCAAAACGTTGAAATAAATGTTTTTTGCAAAATAGTAAACTGTTTTCTCAGCTATGAAGTACATTTTACATAGTTTAACAGCACATGTAAATGTTTGTCAGAGGTTTTAAAAGTACATTTCTACAAGAAAATAAAATGTCGATCCGTAAATTCACTCATACATTTCAATTTTAAAAAAGAATAACATAAATGTTAAAATGAAACAACAAACATTAAAATACAGGCTTCTTTGAGAAATGTTCAAACTTTAGTTCACATCTATGAATTTTCATATTTTAGTATTAATAGCCATTGTAAAACGTTGAAAAGATGTTGAAAAATATACCTTACAAGCTGAACACCAAATTAGATAAATAAATTCGTATTTAAATTTCAATTTTACAAAGTATGAATAAATGCTAATATGCAGCTGAAAACATTGAAATAAATGCATTTGAGGAAAAGATTAAACATAGTTTTCTCATCTATGTACATATTTGTTACTATATTAAAAGTACATCTAAAACGTTTGTCAGAGGTGGTCAAGCACTTTTCTACAAGCAAATAAAATGGAGATCTGGAAATTCACGTCCACATTTCAATTTTGAAAGGAATTGGTAAAAAGAAATTACAAACATATAAAATAAATGCTTTTTAAAAAAATGTTTAAATGCTTTCACGTCTATGAAACAGCACATGTAAAAAGATTGTCAGAGGATTTAAAAGTACATTTCTACAAAACAATAAAATGTCGATCCGTAAATTCACTCATACATTTCAATTTTAAAACAGAATAACATAAATGTTAAAATGAAACAACAAACATTAAAATACAGGCTTCTTTGAGAAATGTTCAAACTTTATTTCACATCTATGAATTTTCATGTTTTAGTATTAATAGCCTACTTTAAAAGAAGTTGAAAAACATACTTTACAAACTGAAAACTGAAAAACTGAAGAAATTCGTTTTCAAATTTCAATTTTAAATAGTATGAATAAATGCTAATATGCAGCTGAGAACATTGAAATAAATGCATTTTAGGAAAAGATTAAACATAGTTTTCTCATCTATGTACTTCTTTGTTAATATATTAAAAGTACATGTGAAACGTTTGTCAGAGGTGGTCAAGCACATTTCTACAAGCAAATAAAATGGAGATCTGGAAATTCACGTCCACATTTCAATTTTAAAAAAGAATAATATAAATGGTGAAATGAAATTACAAACATAAAAATAAATGCCTTTTTGAGAAATTTAAACCTAGTTTCACATCTATGAATTTTCATGTTTAAATATTAAGACCACTTTTATAAAGTTGAAAGAAGTAGAAAATGTACTTTACAAGCGGAAAGCAAAATGTAGATAAAGAAATTCGCCTTTCAATTTCAATCTCAAACAGTATAAATAAATGCTAATATGAAGCTGCAAAACGTTGAAATAAATGTTTTTTGCAAAATAGTAAACTGTTTTCTCAGCTATGAAGTACATTTTACATAGTTTAACAGCACATGTAAATGTTTGTCAGAGGTTTTAAAAGTACATTTCTACAAGAAAATAAAATGTAGATCTGTAAATTCACTTCCACATTTCAATTTTAAAAAAGAATAACATAAATGTTAAAATGAAACAACAAACATTAAAATACAGGCTTCTTTGAGAAATGTTCAAACTTTAGTTCACATCTATGAATTTTCATATTTTAGTATTAATAGCCATTGTAAAACGTTGAAAAGATGTTGAAAAATATACCTTACAAGCTGAACACCAAATTAGATAAATAAATTCGTATTTAAATTTCAATTTTACAAAGTATGAATAAATGCTAATATGCAGCTGAAAACATTGAAATAAATGCATTTGAGGAAAAGATTAAACATAGTTTTCTCATCTATGTACATATTTGTTACTATATTAAAAGTACATCTAAAACGTTTGTCAGAGGTGGTCAAGCACTTTTCTACAAGCAAATAAAATGGAGATCTGGAAATTCACGTCCACATTGCAATTTTGAAAGGAATTGGTAAAAAGAAATTACAAACATATAAAATAAATGCTTTTTAAAAAAATGTTTAAATGCTTTCACGTCTATGAAACAGCACATGTAAAAAGATTGTCAGAGGATTTAAAAGTACATTTCTACAAAACAATAAAATGTCGATCCGTAAATTCACTCATACATTTCAATTTTAAAACAGAATAACATAAATGTTAAAATGAAACAACAAACATTAAAATACAGGCTTCTTTGAGAAATGTTCAAACTTTATTTCACATCTATGAATTTTCATGTTTTAGTATTAATAGCCTACTTTAAAAGAAGTTGAAAAACATACTTTACAAACTGAAAACTGAAAAACTGAAGAAATTCGTTTTCAAATTTCAATTTTAAATAGTATGAATAAATGCTAATATGCAGCTGAGAACATTGAAATAAATGCATTTTAGGAAAAGATTAAACATAGTTTTCTCATCTATGTACTTCTTTGTTAATATATTAAAAGTACATGTGAAACGTTTGTCAGAGGTGGTCAAGCACATTTCTACAAGCAAATAAAATGGAGATCTGGAAATTCACGTCCACATTTCAATTTTAAAAAAGAATAATATAAATGGTGAAATGAAATTACAAACATAAAAATAAATGCCTTTTTGAGAAATTTAAACCTAGTTTCACATCTATGAATTTTCATGTTTAAATATTAAGACCACTTTTATAAAGTTGAAAGAAGTAGAAAATGTACTTTACAAGCGGAAAGCAAAATGTAGATAAAGAAATTCGCCTTTCAATTTCAATCTCAAACAGTATAAATAAATGCTAATATGAAGCTGCAAAACGTTGAAATAAATGTTTTTTGCAAAATAGTAAACTGTTTTCTCAGCTATGAAGTACATTTTACATAGTTTAACAGCACATGTAAATGTTTGTCAGAGGTTTTAAAAGTACATTTCTACAAGAAAATAAAATGTCGATCCGTAAATTCACTCATACATTTCAATTTTAAAAAAGAATAACATAAATGTTAAAATGAAACAACAAACATTAAAATACAGGCTTCTTTGAGAAATGTTCAAACTTTAGTTCACATCTATGAATTTTCATATTTTAGTATTAATAGCCATTGTAAAACGTTGAAAAGATGTTGAAAAATATACCTTACAAGCTGAACACCAAATTAGATAAATAAATTCGTATTTAAATTTCAATTTTACAAAGTATTTATAAATGCTAATATGCAGCTGAAAACATTGAAATAAATGCATTTGAGGAAAAGATTAAACATAGTTTTCTCATCTATGTACATATTTCTTACTATATTAAAAGTACATCTAAAACGTTTGTCAGAGGTGGTCAAGCACTTTTCTACAAGCAAATAAAATGGAGATCTGGAAATTCACGTCCACATTGCAATTTTGAAAGGAATTGGTAAAAAGAAATTACAAACATATAAAATAAATGCTTTTTAAAAAAATGTTTAAATGCTTTCACATCTATGAAACAGCACATGTAAATAGATTGTCAGAGGTTTTAAAAGTACTTTTCTACAAGAAAATAAAATGTCGATCCGTAAATTCACTCATACATTTCAATTTTAAAAATGAATAACATAAATGTTAATATGAAACAACAAACATTAAAATAGAGGCTTCTTTGAGAAATGTTCAAACTTTAGTTCACATCTATGAATTTTCATGTTGAAGTGTGAATAGTGATTGTAAAACGTTTAAAAGAAGTTGAAAAATATACCTTACAAGCTGAACACCAAATTAGATAAATAAATTCGTATTTAAATTTCAATTTTACAAAGTATTTATAAATGCTAATATGCAGCTGAAAACATTGAAATAAATGCATTTGAGGAAAAGATTAAACATAGTTTTCTCATCTATGTACATATTTGTTACTATATTAAAAGTACATCTAAAACGTTTGTCAGAGGTGGTCAAGCACTTTTCTACAAGCAAATAAAATGGAGATCTGGAAATTCACGTCCACATTGCAATTTTGAAAGGAATTGGTAAAAAGAAATTACAAACATATAAAATAAATGCTTTTTAAAAAAATGTTTAAATGCTTTCACGTCTATGAAACAGCACATGTAAAAAGATTGTCAGAGGATTTAAAAGTACATTTCTACAAAACAATAAAATGTCGATCCGTAAATTCACTCATACATTTCAATTTTAAAACAGAATAACATAAATGTTAAAATGAAACAACAAACATTAAAATACAGGCTTCTTTGAGAAATGTTCAAACTTTATTTCACATCTATGAATTTTCATGTTTTAGTATTAATAGCCTACTTTAAAAGAAGTTGAAAAACATACTTTACAAACTGAAAACTGAAAAACTGAAGAAATTCGTTTTCAAATTTCAATTTTAAATAGTATGAATAAATGCTAATATGCAGCTGAGAACATTGAAATAAATGCATTTTAGGAAAAGATTAAACATAGTTTTCTCATCTATGTACTTCTTTGTTAATATATTAAAAGTACATGTGAAACGTTTGTCAGAGGTGGTCAAGCACATTTCTACAAGCAAATAAAATGGAGATCTGGAAATTCACGTCCACATTTCAATTTTAAAAAAGAATAATATAAATGGTGAAATGAAATTACAAACATAAAAATAAATGCCTTTTTGAGAAATTTAAACCTAGTTTCACATCTATGAATTTTCATGTTTAAATATTAAGACCACTTTTATAAAGTTGAAAGAAGTAGAAAATGTACTTTACAAGCGGAAAGCAAAATGTAGATAAAGAAATTCGCCTTTCAATTTCAATCTCAAACAGTATAAATAAATGCTAATATGAAGCTGCAAAACGTTGAAATAAATGTTTTTTGCAAAATAGTAAACTGTTTTCTCAGCTATGAAGTACATTTTACATAGTTTAACAGCACATGTAAATGTTTGTCAGAGGTTTTAAAAGTACATTTCTACAAGAAAATAAAATGTCGATCCGTAAATTCACTCATACATTTCAATTTTAAAAAAGAATAACATAAATGTTAAAATGAAACAACAAACATTAAAATACAGGCTTCTTTGAGAAATGTTCAAACTTTAGTTCACATCTATGAATGTTCATGTTGAAGTATGAATAGTGATTGTAAAACGTTTAAAACAAGTTGAAAAATATACCTTACAAGCTGAACACCAAATTAGATAAATAAATTCGTATTTAAATTTCAATTTTACAAAGTATGAATAAATGCTAATATGCAGCTGAAAACATTGAAATAAATGCATTTGAGGAAAAGATTAAACATAGTTTTCTCATCTATGTACATATTTGTTACTATATTAAAAGTACATCTAAAACGTTTGTCAGAGGTGGTCAAGCACTTTTCTACAAGCAAATAAAATGGAGATCTGGAAATTCACGTCCACATTGCAATTTTGAAAGGAATTGGTAAAAAGAAATTACAAACATATAAAATAAATGCTTTTTAAAAAAATGTTTAAATGCTTTCACATCTATGAAACAGCACCTGTAAATAGATTGTCAGAGGTTTTAAAAGTACTTTTCTACAAGAAAATAAAATGTCGATCCGTAAATTCACTCATACATTTCAATTTTAAAAATGAATAACATAAATGTTAAAATGAAACAACAAACATTAAAATAGAGGCTTCTTTGAGAAATGTTCAAACTTTAGTTCACATCTATGAATTTTCATGTTGAAGTGTGAATAGTGATTGTAAAACGTTTAAAAGATGTTGAAAAATATACCTTACAAGCTGAACACCAAATTAGATAAATAAATTCGTATTTAAATTTCAATTTTACAAAGTATTTATAAATGCTAATATGCAGCTGAAAACATTGAAATAAATGCATTTGAGGAAAAGATTAAACATAGTTTTCTCATCTATGTACATATTTGTTACTATATTAAAAGTACATCTAAAACGTTTGTCAGAGGTGGTCAAGCACTTTTCTACAAGCAAATAAAATGGAGATCTGGAAATTCACGTCCACATTTCAATTTTGAAAGGAATTGGTAAAAAGAAATTACAAACATATAAAATAAATGCTTTTTAAAAAAATGTTTAAATGCTTTCACGTCTATGAAACAGCACATGTAAAAAGATTGTCAGAGGATTTAAAAGTACATTTCTACAAAACAATAAAATGTCGATCCGTAAATTCACTCATACATTTCAATTTTAAAACAGAATAACATAAATGTTAAAATGAAACAACAAACATTAAAATACAGGCTTCTTTGAGAAATGTTCAAACTTTATTTCACATCTATGAATTTTCATGTTTTAGTATTAATAGCCTACTTTAAAAGAAGTTGAAAAACATACTTTACAAACTGAAAACTGAAAAACTGAAGAAATTCGTTTTCAAATTTCAATTTTAAATAGTATGAATAAATGCTAATATGCAGCTGAGAACATTGAAATAAATGCATTTTAGGAAAAGATTAAACATAGTTTTCTCATCTATGTACTTCTTTGTTAATATATTAAAAGTACATGTGAAACGTTTGTCAGAGGTGGTCAAGCACATTTCTACAAGCAAATAAAATGGAGATCTGGAAATTCACGTCCACATTTCAATTTTAAAAAAGAATAATATAAATGGTGAAATGAAATTACAAACATAAAAATAAATGCCTTTTTGAGAAATTTAAACCTAGTTTCACATCTATGAATTTTCATGTTTAAATATTAAGACCACTTTTATAAAGTTGAAAGAAGTAGAAAATGTACTTTACAAGCGGAAAGCAAAATGTAGATAAAGAAATTCGCCTTTCAATTTCAATCTCAAACAGTATAAATAAATGCTAATATGAAGCTGCAAAACGTTGAAATAAATGTTTTTTGCAAAATAGTAAACTGTTTTCTCAGCTATGAAGTACATTTTACATAGTTTAACAGCACATGTAAATGTTTGTCAGAGGTTTTAAAAGTACATTTCTACAAGAAAATAAAATGTCGATCCGTAAATTCACTCATACATTTCAATTTTAAAAAAGAATAACATAAATGTTAAAATGAAACAACAAACATTAAAATACAGGCTTCTTTGAGAAATGTTCAAACTTTAGTTCACATCTATGAATTTTCATATTTTAGTATTAATAGCCATTGTAAAACGTTGAAAAGATGTTGAAAAATATACCTTACAAGCTGAACACCAAATTAGATAAATAAATTCGTATTTAAATTTCAATTTTACAAAGTATTTATAAATGCTAATATGCAGCTGAAAACATTGAAATAAATGCATTTGAGGAAAAGATTAAACATAGTTTTCTCATCTATGTACATATTTGTTACTATATTAAAAGTACATCTAAAACGTTTGTCAGAGGTGGTCAAGCACTTTTCTACAAGCAAATAAAATGGAGATCTGGAAATTCACGTCCACATTGCAATTTTGAAAGGAATTGGTAAAAAGAAATTACAAACATATAAAATAAATGCTTTTTAAAAAAATGTTTAAATGCTTTCACATCTATGAAACAGCACATGTAAATAGATTGTCAGAGGTTTTAAAAGTACTTTTCTACAAGAAAATAAAATGTCGATCCGTAAATTCACTCATACATTTCAATTTTAAAAATGAATAACATAAATGTTAATATGAAACAACAAACATTAAAATAGAGGCTTCTTTGAGAAATGTTCAAACTTTAGTTCACATCTATGAATTTTCATGTTGAAGTGTGAATAGTGATTGTAAAACGTTTAAAAGAAGTTGAAAAATATACCTTACAAGCTGAACACCAAATTAGATAAATAAATTCGTATTTAAATTTCAATTTTACAAAGTATTTATAAATGCTAATATGCAGCTGAAAACATTGAAATAAATGCATTTGAGGAAAAGATTAAACATAGTTTTCTCATCTATGTACATATTTGTTACTATATTAAAAGTACATCTAAAACGTTTGTCAGAGGTGGTCAAGCACTTTTCTACAAGCAAATAAAATGGAGATCTGGAAATTCACGTCCACATTTCAATTTTGAAAGGAATTGGTAAAAAGAAATTACAAACATATAAAATAAATGCTTTTTAAAAAAATGTTTAAATGCTTTCACGTCTATGAAACAGCACATGTAAAAAGATTGTCAGAGGATTTAAAAGTACATTTCTACAAAACAATAAAATGTCGATCCGTAAATTCACTCATACATTTCAATTTTAAAACAGAATAACATAAATGTTAAAATGAAACAACAAACATTAAAATACAGGCTTCTTTGAGAAATGTTCAAACTTTATTTCACATCTATGAATTTTCATGTTTTAGTATTAATAGCCTACTTTAAAAGAAGTTGAAAAACATACTTTACAAACTGAAAACTGAAAAACTGAAGAAATTCGTTTTCAAATTTCAATTTTAAATAGTATGAATAAATGCTAATATGCAGCTGAGAACATTGAAATAAATGCATTTTAGGAAAAGATTAAACATAGTTTTCTCATCTATGTACTTCTTTGTTAATATATTAAAAGTACATGTGAAACGTTTGTCAGAGGTGGTCAAGCACATTTCTACAAGCAAATAAAATGGAGATCTGGAAATTCACGTCCACATTTCAATTTTAAAAAAGAATAATATAAATGGTGAAATGAAATTACAAACATAAAAATAAATGCCTTTTTGAGAAATTTAAACCTAGTTTCACATCTATGAATTTTCATGTTTAAATATTAAGACCACTTTTATAAAGTTGAAAGAAGTAGAAAATGTACTTTACAAGCGGAAAGCAAAATGTAGATAAAGAAATTCGCCTTTCAATTTCAATCTCAAACAGTATAAATAAATGCTAATATGAAGCTGCAAAACGTTGAAATAAATGTTTTTTGCAAAATAGTAAACTGTTTTCTCAGCTATGAAGTACATTTTACATAGTTTAACAGCACATGTAAATGTTTGTCAGAGGTTTTAAAAGTACATTTCTACAAGAAAATAAAATGTAGATCTGTAAATTCACTTCCACATTTCAATTTTAAAAAAGAATAACATAAATGTTAAAATGAAACAACAAACATTAAAATACAGGCTTCTTTGAGAAATGTTCAAACTTTAGTTCACATCTATGAATTTTCATATTTTAGTATTAATAGCCATTGTAAAACGTTGAAAAGATGTTGAAAAATATACCTTACAAGCTGAACACCAAATTAGATAAATAAATTCGTATTTAAATTTCAATTTTACAAAGTATGAATAAATGCTAATATGCAGCTGAAAACATTGAAATAAATGCATTTGAGGAAAAGATTAAACATAGTTTTCTCATCTATGTACATATTTGTTACTATATTAAAAGTACATCTAAAACGTTTGTCAGAGGTGGTCAAGCACTTTTCTACAAGCAAATAAAATGGAGATCTGGAAATTCACGTCCACATTGCAATTTTGAAAGGAATTGGTAAAAAGAAATTACAAACATATAAAATAAATGCTTTTTAAAAAAATGTTTAAATGCTTTCACATCTATGAAACAGCACATATAAAAAGATTGTCAGAGGTTTTAAAAGTACTTTTCTACAAGAAAATAAAATGTCGATCCGTAAATTCACTCATACATTTCAATTTTAAAAAAGAATAACATAAATGTTAAAATGAAACAACAAACATTAAAATACAGGCTTCTTTGAGAAATGTTCAAACTTTAGTTCACATCTATGAATGTTCATGTTGAAGTATGAATAGTGATTGTAAAACGTTTAAAACAAGTTGAAAAATATACCTTACAAGCTGAACACCAAATTAGATAAATAAATTCGTATTTAAATTTCAATTTTACAAAGTATGAATAAATGCTAATATGCAGCTGAAAACATTGAAATAAATGCATTTGAGGAAAAGATTAAACATAGTTTTCTCATCTATGTACATATTTGTTACTATATTAAAAGTACATCTAAAACGTTTGTCAGAGGTGGTCAAGCACTTTTCTACAAGCAAATAAAATGGAGATCTGGAAATTCACGTCCACATTGCAATTTTGAAAGGAATTGGTAAAAAGAAATTACAAACATATAAAATAAATGCTTTTTAAAAAAATGTTTAAATGCTTTCACATCTATGAAACAGCACCTGTAAATAGATTGTCAGAGGTTTTAAAAGTACTTTTCTACAAGAAAATAAAATGTCGATCCGTAAATTCACTCATACATTTCAATTTTAAAAATGAATAACATAAATGTTAAAATGAAACAACAAACATTAAAATAGAGGCTTCTTTGAGAAATGTTCAAACTTTAGTTCACATCTATGAATTTTCATGTTGAAGTGTGAATAGTGATTGTAAAACGTTTAAAAGATGTTGAAAAATATACCTTACAAGCTGAACACCAAATTAGATAAATAAATTCGTATTTAAATTTCAATTTTACAAAGTATTTATAAATGCTAATATGCAGCTGAAAACATTGAAATAAATGCATTTGAGGAAAAGATTAAACATAGTTTTCTCATCTATGTACATATTTGTTACTATATTAAAAGTACATCTAAAACGTTTGTCAGAGGTGGTCAAGCACTTTTCTACAAGCAAATAAAATGGAGATCTGGAAATTCACGTCCACATTTCAATTTTGAAAGGAATTGGTAAAAAGAAATTACAAACATATAAAATAAATGCTTTTTAAAAAAATGTTTAAATGCTTTCACGTCTATGAAACAGCACATGTAAAAAGATTGTCAGAGGATTTAAAAGTACATTTCTACAAAACAATAAAATGTCGATCCGTAAATTCACTCATACATTTCAATTTTAAAACAGAATAACATAAATGTTAAAATGAAACAACAAACATTAAAATACAGGCTTCTTTGAGAAATGTTCAAACTTTATTTCACATCTATGAATTTTCATGTTTTAGTATTAATAGCCTACTTTAAAAGAAGTTGAAAAACATACTTTACAAACTGAAAACTGAAAAACTGAAGAAATTCGTTTTCAAATTTCAATTTTAAATAGTATGAATAAATGCTAATATGCAGCTGAGAACATTGAAATAAATGCATTTTAGGAAAAGATTAAACATAGTTTTCTCATCTATGTACTTCTTTGTTAATATATTAAAAGTACATGTGAAACGTTTGTCAGAGGTGGTCAAGCACATTTCTACAAGCAAATAAAATGGAGATCTGGAAATTCACGTCCACATTTCAATTTTAAAAAAGAATAATATAAATGGTGAAATGAAATTACAAACATAAAAATAAATGCCTTTTTGAGAAATTTAAACCTAGTTTCACATCTATGAATTTTCATGTTTAAATATTAAGACCACTTTTATAAAGTTGAAAGAAGTAGAAAATGTACTTTACAAGCGGAAAGCAAAATGTAGATAAAGAAATTCGCCTTTCAATTTCAATCTCAAACAGTATAAATAAATGCTAATATGAAGCTGCAAAACGTTGAAATAAATGTTTTTTGCAAAATAGTAAACTGTTTTCTCAGCTATGAAGTACATTTTACATAGTTTAACAGCACATGTAAATGTTTGTCAGAGGTTTTAAAAGTACATTTCTACAAGAAAATAAAATGTCGATCCGTAAATTCACTCATACATTTCAATTTTAAAAAAGAATAACATAAATGTTAAAATGAAACAACAAACATTAAAATACAGGCTTCTTTGAGAAATGTTCAAACTTTAGTTCACATCTATGAATTTTCATATTTTAGTATTAATAGCCATTGTAAAACGTTGAAAAGATGTTGAAAAATATACCTTACAAGCTGAACACCAAATTAGATAAATAAATTCGTATTTAAATTTCAATTTTACAAAGTATTTATAAATGCTAATATGCAGCTGAAAACATTGAAATAAATGCATTTGAGGAAAAGATTAAACATAGTTTTCTCATCTATGTACATATTTGTTACTATATTAAAAGTACATCTAAAACGTTTGTCAGAGGTGGTCAAGCACTTTTCTACAAGCAAATAAAATGGAGATCTGGAAATTCACGTCCACATTTCAATTTTGAAAGGAATTGGTAAAAAGAAATTACAAACATATAAAATAAATGCTTTTTAAAAAAATGTTTAAATGCTTTCACGTCTATGAAACAGCACATGTAAAAAGATTGTCAGAGGATTTAAAAGTACATTTCTACAAAACAATAAAATGTCGATCCGTAAATTCACTCATACATTTCAATTTTAAAACAGAATAACATAAATGTTAAAATGAAACAACAAACATTAAAATACAGGCTTCTTTGAGAAATGTTCAAACTTTATTTCACATCTATGAATTTTCATGTTTTAGTATTAATAGCCTACTTTAAAAGAAGTTGAAAAACATACTTTACAAACTGAAAACTGAAAAACTGAAGAAATTCGTTTTCAAATTTCAATTTTAAATAGTATGAATAAATGCTAATATGCAGCTGAGAACATTGAAATAAATGCATTTTAGGAAAAGATTAAACATAGTTTTCTCATCTATGTACTTCTTTGTTAATATATTAAAAGTACATGTGAAACGTTTGTCAGAGGTGGTCAAGCACATTTCTACAAGCAAATAAAATGGAGATCTGGAAATTCACGTCCACATTTCAATTTTAAAAAAGAATAATATAAATGGTGAAATGAAATTACAAACATAAAAATAAATGCCTTTTTGAGAAATTTAAACCTAGTTTCACATCTATGAATTTTCATGTTTAAATATTAAGACCACTTTTATAAAGTTGAAAGAAGTAGAAAATGTACTTTACAAGCGGAAAGCAAAATGTAGATAAAGAAATTCGCCTTTCAATTTCAATCTCAAACAGTATAAATAAATGCTAATATGAAGCTGCAAAACGTTGAAATAAATGTTTTTTGCAAAATAGTAAACTGTTTTCTCAGCTATGAAGTACATTTTACATAGTTTAACAGCACATGTAAATGTTTGTCAGAGGTTTTAAAAGTACATTTCTACAAGAAAATAAAATGTCGATCCGTAAATTCACTCATACATTTCAATTTTAAAAAAGAATAACATAAATGTTAAAATGAAACAACAAACATTAAAATACAGGCTTCTTTGAGAAATGTTCAAACTTTAGTTCACATCTATGAATTTTCATATTTTAGTATTAATAGCCATTGTAAAACGTTGAAAAGATGTTGAAAAATATACCTTACAAGCTGAACACCAAATTAGATAAATAAATTCGTATTTAAATTTCAATTTTACAAAGTATTTATAAATGCTAATATGCAGCTGAAAACATTGAAATAAATGCATTTGAGGAAAAGATTAAACATAGTTTTCTCATCTATGTACATATTTGTTACTATATTAAAAGTACATCTAAAACGTTTGTCAGAGGTGGTCAAGCACTTTTCTACAAGCAAATAAAATGGAGATCTGGAAATTCACGTCCACATTGCAATTTTGAAAGGAATTGGTAAAAAGAAATTACAAACATATAAAATAAATGCTTTTTAAAAAAATGTTTAAATGCTTTCACATCTATGAAACAGCACATGTAAATAGATTGTCAGAGGTTTTAAAAGTACTTTTCTACAAGAAAATAAAATGTCGATCCGTAAATTCACTCATACATTTCAATTTTAAAAATGAATAACATAAATGTTAATATGAAACAACAAACATTAAAATAGAGGCTTCTTTGAGAAATGTTCAAACTTTAGTTCACATCTATGAATTTTCATGTTGAAGTGTGAATAGTGATTGTAAAACGTTTAAAAGAAGTTGAAAAATATACCTTACAAGCTGAACACCAAATTAGATAAATAAATTCGTATTTAAATTTCAATTTTACAAAGTATTTATAAATGCTAATATGCAGCTGAAAACATTGAAATAAATGCATTTGAGGAAAAGATTAAACATAGTTTTCTCATCTATGTACATATTTGTTACTATATTAAAAGTACATCTAAAACGTTTGTCAGAGGTGGTCAAGCACTTTTCTACAAGCAAATAAAATGGAGATCTGGAAATTCACGTCCACATTTCAATTTTGAAAGGAATTGGTAAAAAGAAATTACAAACATATAAAATAAATGCTTTTTAAAAAAATGTTTAAATGCTTTCACGTCTATGAAACAGCACATGTAAAAAGATTGTCAGAGGATTTAAAAGTACATTTCTACAAAACAATAAAATGTCGATCCGTAAATTCACTCATACATTTCAATTTTAAAACAGAATAACATAAATGTTAAAATGAAACAACAAACATTAAAATACAGGCTTCTTTGAGAAATGTTCAAACTTTATTTCACATCTATGAATTTTCATGTTTTAGTATTAATAGCCTACTTTAAAAGAAGTTGAAAAACATACTTTACAAACTGAAAACTGAAAAACTGAAGAAATTCGTTTTCAAATTTCAATTTTAAATAGTATGAATAAATGCTAATATGCAGCTGAGAACATTGAAATAAATGCATTTTAGGAAAAGATTAAACATAGTTTTCTCATCTATGTACTTCTTTGTTAATATATTAAAAGTACATGTGAAACGTTTGTCAGAGGTGGTCAAGCACATTTCTACAAGCAAATAAAATGGAGATCTGGAAATTCACGTCCACATTTCAATTTTAAAAAAGAATAATATAAATGGTGAAATGAAATTACAAACATAAAAATAAATGCCTTTTTGAGAAATTTAAACCTAGTTTCACATCTATGAATTTTCATGTTTAAATATTAAGACCACTTTTATAAAGTTGAAAGAAGTAGAAAATGTACTTTACAAGCGGAAAGCAAAATGTAGATAAAGAAATTCGCCTTTCAATTTCAATCTCAAACAGTATAAATAAATGCTAATATGAAGCTGCAAAACGTTGAAATAAATGTTTTTTGCAAAATAGTAAACTGTTTTCTCAGCTATGAAGTACATTTTACATAGTTTAACAGCACATGTAAATGTTTGTCAGAGGTTTTAAAAGTACATTTCTACAAGAAAATAAAATGTAGATCTGTAAATTCACTTCCACATTTCAATTTTAAAAAAGAATAACATAAATGTTAAAATGAAACAACAAACATTAAAATACAGGCTTCTTTGAGAAATGTTCAAACTTTAGTTCACATCTATGAATTTTCATATTTTAGTATTAATAGCCATTGTAAAACGTTGAAAAGATGTTGAAAAATATACCTTACAAGCTGAACACCAAATTAGATAAATAAATTCGTATTTAAATTTCAATTTTACAAAGTATGAATAAATGCTAATATGCAGCTGAAAACATTGAAATAAATGCATTTGAGGAAAAGATTAAACATAGTTTTCTCATCTATGTACATATTTGTTACTATATTAAAAGTACATCTAAAACGTTTGTCAGAGGTGGTCAAGCACTTTTCTACAAGCAAATAAAATGGAGATCTGGAAATTCACGTCCACATTGCAATTTTGAAAGGAATTGGTAAAAAGAAATTACAAACATATAAAATAAATGCTTTTTAAAAAAATGTTTAAATGCTTTCACATCTATGAAACAGCACATATAAAAAGATTGTCAGAGGTTTTAAAAGTACTTTTCTACAAGAAAATAAAATGTCGATCCGTAAATTCACTCATACATTTCAATTTTAAAAAAGAATAACATAAATGTTAAAATGAAACAACAAACATTAAAATACAGGCTTCTTTGAGAAATGTTCAAACTTTAGTTCACATCTATGAATGTTCATGTTGAAGTATGAATAGTGATTGTAAAACGTTTAAAACAAGTTGAAAAATATACCTTACAAGCTGAACACCAAATTAGATAAATAAATTCGTATTTAAATTTCAATTTTACAAAGTATGAATAAATGCTAATATGCAGCTGAAAACATTGAAATAAATGCATTTGAGGAAAAGATTAAACATAGTTTTCTCATCTATGTACATATTTGTTACTATATTAAAAGTACATCTAAAACGTTTGTCAGAGGTGGTCAAGCACTTTTCTACAAGCAAATAAAATGGAGATCTGGAAATTCACGTCCACATTGCAATTTTGAAAGGAATTGGTAAAAAGAAATTACAAACATATAAAATAAATGCTTTTTAAAAAAATGTTTAAATGCTTTCACATCTATGAAACAGCACCTGTAAATAGATTGTCAGAGGTTTTAAAAGTACTTTTCTACAAGAAAATAAAATGTCGATCCGTAAATTCACTCATACATTTCAATTTTAAAAATGAATAACATAAATGTTAAAATGAAACAACAAACATTAAAATAGAGGCTTCTTTGAGAAATGTTCAAACTTTAGTTCACATCTATGAATTTTCATGTTGAAGTGTGAATAGTGATTGTAAAACGTTTAAAAGATGTTGAAAAATATACCTTACAAGCTGAACACCAAATTAGATAAATAAATTCGTATTTAAATTTCAATTTTACAAAGTATTTATAAATGCTAATATGCAGCTGAAAACATTGAAATAAATGCATTTGAGGAAAAGATTAAACATAGTTTTCTCATCTATGTACATATTTGTTACTATATTAAAAGTACATCTAAAACGTTTGTCAGAGGTGGTCAAGCACTTTTCTACAAGCAAATAAAATGGAGATCTGGAAATTCACGTCCACATTTCAATTTTGAAAGGAATTGGTAAAAAGAAATTACAAACATATAAAATAAATGCTTTTTAAAAAAATGTTTAAATGCTTTCACGTCTATGAAACAGCACATGTAAAAAGATTGTCAGAGGATTTAAAAGTACATTTCTACAAAACAATAAAATGTCGATCCGTAAATTCACTCATACATTTCAATTTTAAAACAGAATAACATAAATGTTAAAATGAAACAACAAACATTAAAATACAGGCTTCTTTGAGAAATGTTCAAACTTTATTTCACATCTATGAATTTTCATGTTTTAGTATTAATAGCCTACTTTAAAAGAAGTTGAAAAACATACTTTACAAACTGAAAACTGAAAAACTGAAGAAATTCGTTTTCAAATTTCAATTTTAAATAGTATGAATAAATGCTAATATGCAGCTGAGAACATTGAAATAAATGCATTTTAGGAAAAGATTAAACATAGTTTTCTCATCTATGTACTTCTTTGTTAATATATTAAAAGTACATGTGAAACGTTTGTCAGAGGTGGTCAAGCACATTTCTACAAGCAAATAAAATGGAGATCTGGAAATTCACGTCCACATTTCAATTTTAAAAAAGAATAATATAAATGGTGAAATGAAATTACAAACATAAAAATAAATGCCTTTTTGAGAAATTTAAACCTAGTTTCACATCTATGAATTTTCATGTTTAAATATTAAGACCACTTTTATAAAGTTGAAAGAAGTAGAAAATGTACTTTACAAGCGGAAAGCAAAATGTAGATAAAGAAATTCGCCTTTCAATTTCAATCTCAAACAGTATAAATAAATGCTAATATGAAGCTGCAAAACGTTGAAATAAATGTTTTTTGCAAAATAGTAAACTGTTTTCTCAGCTATGAAGTACATTTTACATAGTTTAACAGCACATGTAAATGTTTGTCAGAGGTTTTAAAAGTACATTTCTACAAGAAAATAAAATGTCGATCCGTAAATTCACTCATACATTTCAATTTTAAAAAAGAATAACATAAATGTTAAAATGAAACAACAAACATTAAAATACAGGCTTCTTTGAGAAATGTTCAAACTTTAGTTCACATCTATGAATTTTCATATTTTAGTATTAATAGCCATTGTAAAACGTTGAAAAGATGTTGAAAAATATACCTTACAAGCTGAACACCAAATTAGATAAATAAATTCGTATTTAAATTTCAATTTTACAAAGTATTTATAAATGCTAATATGCAGCTGAAAACATTGAAATAAATGCATTTGAGGAAAAGATTAAACATAGTTTTCTCATCTATGTACATATTTGTTACTATATTAAAAGTACATCTAAAACGTTTGTCAGAGGTGGTCAAGCACTTTTCTACAAGCAAATAAAATGGAGATCTGGAAATTCACGTCCACATTGCAATTTTGAAAGGAATTGGTAAAAAGAAATTACAAACATATAAAATAAATGCTTTTTAAAAAAATGTTTAAATGCTTTCACATCTATGAAACAGCACATGTAAATAGATTGTCAGAGGTTTTAAAAGTACTTTTCTACAAGAAAATAAAATGTCGATCCGTAAATTCACTCATACATTTCAATTTTAAAAATGAATAACATAAATGTTAATATGAAACAACAAACATTAAAATAGAGGCTTCTTTGAGAAATGTTCAAACTTTAGTTCACATCTATGAATTTTCATGTTGAAGTGTGAATAGTGATTGTAAAACGTTTAAAAGAAGTTGAAAAATATACCTTACAAGCTGAACACCAAATTAGATAAATAAATTCGTATTTAAATTTCAATTTTACAAAGTATTTATAAATGCTAATATGCAGCTGAAAACATTGAAATAAATGCATTTGAGGAAAAGATTAAACATAGTTTTCTCATCTATGTACATATTTGTTACTATATTAAAAGTACATCTAAAACGTTTGTCAGAGGTGGTCAAGCACTTTTCTACAAGCAAATAAAATGGAGATCTGGAAATTCACGTCCACATTTCAATTTTGAAAGGAATTGGTAAAAAGAAATTACAAACATATAAAATAAATGCTTTTTAAAAAAATGTTTAAATGCTTTCACGTCTATGAAACAGCACATGTAAAAAGATTGTCAGAGGATTTAAAAGTACATTTCTACAAAACAATAAAATGTCGATCCGTAAATTCACTCATACATTTCAATTTTAAAACAGAATAACATAAATGTTAAAATGAAACAACAAACATTAAAATACAGGCTTCTTTGAGAAATGTTCAAACTTTATTTCACATCTATGAATTTTCATGTTTTAGTATTAATAGCCTACTTTAAAAGAAGTTGAAAAACATACTTTACAAACTGAAAACTGAAAAACTGAAGAAATTCGTTTTCAAATTTCAATTTTAAATAGTATGAATAAATGCTAATATGCAGCTGAGAACATTGAAATAAATGCATTTTAGGAAAAGATTAAACATAGTTTTCTCATCTATGTACTTCTTTGTTAATATATTAAAAGTACATGTGAAACGTTTGTCAGAGGTGGTCAAGCACATTTCTACAAGCAAATAAAATGGAGATCTGGAAATTCACGTCCACATTTCAATTTTAAAAAAGAATAATATAAATGGTGAAATGAAATTACAAACATAAAAATAAATGCCTTTTTGAGAAATTTAAACCTAGTTTCACATCTATGAATTTTCATGTTTAAATATTAAGACCACTTTTATAAAGTTGAAAGAAGTAGAAAATGTACTTTACAAGCGGAAAGCAAAATGTAGATAAAGAAATTCGCCTTTCAATTTCAATCTCAAACAGTATAAATAAATGCTAATATGAAGCTGCAAAACGTTGAAATAATGTTTTTTGCAAAATAGTAAACTGTTTTCTCAGCTATGAAGTACATTTTACATAGTTTAACAGCACATGTAAATGTTTGTCAGAGGTTTTAAAAGTACATTTCTACAAGAAAATAAAATGTCGATCCGTAAATTCACTCATACATTTCAATTTTAAAAAAGAATAACATAAATGTTAAAATGAAACAACAAACATTAAAATACAGGCTTCTTTGAGAAATGTTCAAACTTTAGTTCACATCTATGAATTTTCATATTTTAGTATTAATAGCCATTGTAAAACGTTGAAAAGATGTTGAAAAATATACCTTACAAGCTGAACACCAAATTAGATAAATAAATTCGTATTTAAATTTCAATTTTACAAAGTATGAATAAATGCTAATATGCAGCTGAAAACATTGAAATAAATGGATTTGAGGAAAAGATTAAACATAGTTTTCTCATCTATGTACATATTTGTTACTATATTAAAAGTACATCTAAAACGTTTGTCAGAGGTGGTCAAGCACTTTTCTACAAGCAAATAAAATGGAGATCTGGAAATTCACGTCCACATTTCAATTTTGAAAGGAATTGGTAAAAAGAAATTACAAACATATAAAATAAATGCTTTTTAAAAAAATGTTTAAATGCTTTCACGTCTATGAAACAGCACATGTAAAAATATTGTCAGAGGATTTAAAAGTACATTTCTACAAAACAATAAAATGTCGATCCGTAAATTCACTCATACATTTCAATTTTAAAACAGAATAACATAAATGTTAAAATGAAACAACAAACATTAAAATACAGGCTTCTTTGAGAAATGTTCAAACTTTATTTCACATCTATGAATTTTCATGTTTTAGTATTAATAGCCTACTTTAAAAGAAGTTGAAAAACATACTTTACAAACTGAAAACTGAAAAACTGAAGAAATTCGTTTTCAAATTTCAATTTTAAATAGTATGAATAAATGCTAATATGCAGCTGAGAACATTGAAATAAATGCATTTTAGGAAAAGATTAAACATAGTTTTCTCATCTATGTACTTCTTTGTTAATATATTAAAAGTACATGTGAAACGTTTGTCAGAGGTGGTCAAGCACATTTCTACAAGCAAATAAAATGGAGATCTGGAAATTCACGTCCACATTTCAATTTTAAAAAAGAATAATATAAATGGTGAAATGAAATTACAAACATAAAAATAAATGCCTTTTTGAGAAATTTAAACCTAGTTTCACATCTATGAATTTTCATGTTTAAATATTAAGACCACTTTTATAAAGTTGAAAGAAGTAGAAAATGTACTTTACAAGCGGAAAGCAAAATGTAGATAAAGAAATTCGCCTTTCAATTTCAATCTCAAACAGTATAAATAAATGCTAATATGAAGCTGCAAAACGTTGAAATAAATGTTTTTTGCAAAATAGTAAACTGTTTTCTCAGCTATGAAGTACATTTTACATAGTTTAACAGCACATGTAAATGTTTGTCAGAGGTTTTAAAAGTACATTTCTACAAGAAAATAAAATGTCGATCCGTAAATTCACTCATACATTTCAATTTTAAAAAAGAATAACATAAATGTTAAAATGAAACAACAAACATTAAAATACAGGCTTCTTTGAGAAATGTTCAAACTTTAGTTCACATCTATGAATTTTCATATTTTAGTATTAATAGCCATTGTAAAACGTTGAAAAGATGTTGAAAAATATACCTTACAAGCTGAACACCAAATTAGATAAATAAATTCGTATTTAAATTTCAATTTTACAAAGTATGAATAAATGCTAATATGCAGCTGAAAACATTGAAATAAATGCATTTGAGGAAAAGATTAAACATAGTTTTCTCATCTATGTACATATTTGTTACTATATTAAAAGTACATCTAAAACGTTTGTCAGAGGTGGTCAAGCACTTTTCTACAAGCAAATAAAATGGAGATCTGGAAATTCACGTCCACATTGCAATTTTGAAAGGAATTGGTAAAAAGAAATTACAAACATATAAAATAAATGCTTTTTAAAAAAATGTTTAAATGCTTTCACATCTATGAAACAGCACATGTAAATAGATTGTCAGAGGATTTAAAAGTACTTTTCTACAAGAAAATAAAATGTCGATCCGTAAATTCACTCATACATTTCAATTTTAAAAATGAATAACATAAATGTTAATATGAAACAACAAACATTAAAATACAGGCTTCTTTGAGAAATGTTCAAACTTTAGTTCACATCTATGAATTTTCATGTTGAAGTGTGAATAGTGATTGTAAAACGTTTAAAAGAAGTTGAAAAATATACCTTACAAGCTGAACACCAAATTAGATAAATAAATTCGTATTTAAATTTCAATTTTACAAAGTATTTATAAATGCTAATATGCAGCTGAAAACATTGAAATAAATGCATTTGAGGAAAAGATTAAACATAGTTTTCTCATCTATGTACATATTTGTTACTATATTAAAAGTACATCTAAAACGTTTGTCAGAGGTGGTCAAGCACTTTTCTACAAGCAAATAAAATGGAGATCTGGAAATTCACGTCCACATTTCAATTTTGAAAGGAATTGGTAAAAAGAAATTACAAACATAAAAATAAATGCTTTTTAAAAAAATGTTTAAATGCTTTCACATCTATGAAACAGCACATATAAAAAGATTGTCAGAGGTTTTAAAAGTACTTTTCTACAAGAAAATAAAATGTCGATCCGTAAATTCACTCATACATTTCAATTTTAAAAAAGAATAACATAAATGTTAAAATGAAACAACAAACATTAAAATACAGGCTTCTTTGAGAAATGTTCAAACTTTAGTTCACATCTATGAATGTTCATGTTGAAGTATGAATAGTGATTGTAAAACGTTTAAAACAAGTTGAAAAATATACCTTACAAGCTGAACACCAAATTAGATAAATAAATTCGTATTTCAATTTCAATTTTACAAAGTATGAATAAATGCTAATATGCAGCTGAAAAGATTGAAATAAATGCATTTGAGGAAAAGATAGTTTTTCCATTTATGAACTAAGTTGTTTATATAGAAACAGTATATGTATAACTTTTGTCAGAGGTTGTAAAGTACTTTTCTCCAAGAAAATAAAATGTTGATCTGGAAATTCGCGTCCAGATTTCAATTTTATAAAAGAATAATATAAATGGTATAATGAAATTACAAACATAAAAATAAATGCCTTTTTGAGAAATGTTTAAACCTAGTTTCACATCTATGAATTTTCATGTTTAAATATTAAGACCACTTTTATAAAGTTGAAAGAAGTAGAAAATGTACTTTACAAGCGGAAATCAAAATGTAGATAAAGAAATTCGCCTTTCAATTTCAATCTCAAACAGTATAAATAAATGCTAATATGAAGCTGCAAAACGTTGAAATAATGTTTTTTGCAAAATATTAAACTGTTTTCTCAGCTATGAAGTACATTTTACATAGTTTAACAGCACATGTAAATGTTTGTCAGAGGTTTTAAAAGTACATTTCTACAAGAAAATAAAATGTAGATCTGTAAATTCACTTCCACATTTCAATTTTAAAAAAGAATAACATAAATGTTAAAATGAAACAACAAACATTAAAATACAGGCTTCTTTGAGAAATGTTCAAACTTTAGTTCACATCTATGAATTTTCATATTTTAGTATTAATAGCCATTGTAAAACGTTGAAAAGATGTTGAAAAATATACCTTACAAGCTGAACACCAAATTAGATAAATAAATTCGTATTTAAATTTCAATTTTACAAAGTATGAATAAATGCTAATATGCAGCTGAAAACATTGAAATAAATGCATTTGAGGAAAAGATTAAACATAGTTTTCTCATCTATGTACATATTTGTTACTATATTAAAAGTACATCTAAAACGTTTGTCAGAGGTGGTCAAGCACTTTTCTACAAGCAAATAAAATGGAGATCTGGAAATTCACGTCCACATTGCAATTTTGAAAGGAATTGGTAAAAAGAAATTACAAACATATAAAATAAATGCTTTTTAAAAAAATGTTTAAATGCTTTCACGTCTATGAAACAGCACATGTAAAAAGATTGTCAGAGGATTTAAAAGTACATTTCTACAAAACAATAAAATGTCGATCCGTAAATTCACTCATACATTTCAATTTTAAAACAGAATAACATAAATGTTAAAATGAAACAACAAACATTAAAATACAGGCTTCTTTGAGAAATGTTCAAACTTTATTTCACATCTATGAATTTTCATGTTTTAGTATTAATAGCCTACTTTAAAAGAAGTTGAAAAACATACTTTACAAACTGAAAACTGAAAAACTGAAGAAATTCGTTTTCAAATTTCAATTTTAAATAGTATGAATAAATGCTAATATGCAGCTGAGAACATTGAAATAAATGCATTTTAGGAAAAGATTAAACATAGTTTTCTCATCTATGTACTTCTTTGTTAATATATTAAAAGTACATGTGAAACGTTTGTCAGAGGTGGTCAAGCACATTTCTACAAGCAAATAAAATGGAGATCTGGAAATTCACGTCCACATTTCAATTTTAAAAAAGAATAATATAAATGGTGAAATGAAATTACAAACATAAAAATAAATGCCTTTTTGAGAAATTTAAACCTAGTTTCACATCTATGAATTTTCATGTTTAAATATTAAGACCACTTTTATAAAGTTGAAAGAAGTAGAAAATGTACTTTACAAGCGGAAAGCAAAATGTAGATAAAGAAATTCGCCTTTCAATTTCAATCTCAAACAGTATAAATAAATGCTAATATGAAGCTGCAAAACGTTGAAATAAATGTTTTTTGCAAAATAGTAAACTGTTTTCTCAGCTATGAAGTACATTTTACATAGTTTAACAGCACATGTAAATGTTTGTCAGAGGTTTTAAAAGTACATTTCTACAAGAAAATAAAATGTCGATCCGTAAATTCACTCATACATTTCAATTTTAAAAATGAATAACATAAATGTTAATATGAAACAACAAACATTAAAATAGAGGCTTCTTTGAGAAATGTTCAAACTTTAGTTCACATCTATGAATTTTCATGTTGAAGTGTGAATAGTGATTGTAAAACGTTTAAAAGAAGTTGAAAAATATACCTTACAAGCTGAACACCAAATTAGATAAATAAATTCGTATTTAAATTTCAATTTTACAAAGTATTTATAAATGCTAATATGCAGCTGAAAACATTGAAATAAATGCATTTGAGGAAAAGATTAAACATAGTTTTCTCATCTATGTACATATTTGTTACTATATTAAAAGTACATCTAAAACGTTTGTCAGAGGTGGTCAAGCACTTTTCTACAAGCAAATAAAATGGAGATCTGGAAATTCACGTCCACATTTCAATTTTGAAAGGAATTGGTAAAAAGAAATTACAAACATATAAAATAAATGCTTTTTAAAAAAATGTTTAAATGCTTTCACGTCTATGAAACAGCACATGTAAAAAGATTGTCAGAGGATTTAAAAGTACATTTCTACAAAACAATAAAATGTCGATCCGTAAATTCACTCATACATTTCAATTTTAAAACAGAATAACATAAATGTTAAAATGAAACAACAAACATTAAAATACAGGCTTCTTTGAGAAATGTTCAAACTTTATTTCACATCTATGAATTTTCATGTTTTAGTATTAATAGCCTACTTTAAAAGAAGTTGAAAAACATACTTTACAAACTGAAAACTGAAAAACTGAAGAAATTCGTTTTCAAATTTCAATTTTAAATAGTATGAATAAATGCTAATATGCAGCTGAGAACATTGAAATAAATGCATTTTAGGAAAAGATTAAACATAGTTTTCTCATCTATGTACTTCTTTGTTAATATATTAAAAGTACATGTGAAACGTTTGTCAGAGGTGGTCAAGCACATTTCTACAAGCAAATAAAATGGAGATCTGGAAATTCACGTCCACATTTCAATTTTAAAAAAGAATAATATAAATGGTGAAATGAAATTACAAACATAAAAATAAATGCCTTTTTGAGAAATTTAAACCTAGTTTCACATCTATGAATTTTCATGTTTAAATATTAAGACCACTTTTATAAAGTTGAAAGAAGTAGAAAATGTACTTTACAAGCGGAAAGCAAAATGTAGATAAAGAAATTCGCCTTTCAATTTCAATCTCAAACAGTATAAATAAATGCTAATATGAAGCTGCAAAACGTTGAAATAATGTTTTTTGCAAAATAGTAAACTGTTTTCTCAGCTATGAAGTACATTTTACATAGTTTAACAGCACATGTAAATGTTTGTCAGAGGTTTTAAAAGTACATTTCTACAAGAAAATAAAATGTCGATCCGTAAATTCACTCATACATTTCAATTTTAAAAAAGAATAACATAAATGTTAAAATGAAACAACAAACATTAAAATACAGGCTTCTTTGAGAAATGTTCAAACTTTAGTTCACATCTATGAATTTTCATATTTTAGTATTAATAGCCATTGTAAAACGTTGAAAAGATGTTGAAAAATATACCTTACAAGCTGAACACCAAATTAGATAAATAAATTCGTATTTAAATTTCAATTTTACAAAGTATGAATAAATGCTAATATGCAGCTGAAAACATTGAAATAAATGGATTTGAGGAAAAGATTAAACATAGTTTTCTCATCTATGTACATATTTGTTACTATATTAAAAGTACATCTAAAACGTTTGTCAGAGGTGGTCAAGCACTTTTCTACAAGCAAATAAAATGGAGATCTGGAAATTCACGTCCACATTTCAATTTTGAAAGGAATTGGTAAAAAGAAATTACAAACATATAAAATAAATGCTTTTTAAAAAAATGTTTAAATGCTTTCACGTCTATGAAACAGCACATGTAAAAATATTGTCAGAGGATTTAAAAGTACATTTCTACAAAACAATAAAATGTCGATCCGTAAATTCACTCATACATTTCAATTTTAAAACAGAATAACATAAATGTTAAAATGAAACAACAAACATTAAAATACAGGCTTCTTTGAGAAATGTTCAAACTTTATTTCACATCTATGAATTTTCATGTTTTAGTATTAATAGCCTACTTTAAAAGAAGTTGAAAAACATACTTTACAAACTGAAAACTGAAAAACTGAAGAAATTCGTTTTCAAATTTCAATTTTAAATAGTATGAATAAATGCTAATATGCAGCTGAGAACATTGAAATAAATGCATTTTAGGAAAAGATTAAACATAGTTTTCTCATCTATGTACTTCTTTGTTAATATATTAAAAGTACATGTGAAACGTTTGTCAGAGGTGGTCAAGCACATTTCTACAAGCAAATAAAATGGAGATCTGGAAATTCACGTCCACATTTCAATTTTAAAAAAGAATAATATAAATGGTGAAATGAAATTACAAACATAAAAATAAATGCCTTTTTGAGAAATTTAAACCTAGTTTCACATCTATGAATTTTCATGTTTAAATATTAAGACCACTTTTATAAAGTTGAAAGAAGTAGAAAATGTACTTTACAAGCGGAAAGCAAAATGTAGATAAAGAAATTCGCCTTTCAATTTCAATCTCAAACAGTATAAATAAATGCTAATATGAAGCTGCAAAACGTTGAAATAAATGTTTTTTGCAAAATAGTAAACTGTTTTCTCAGCTATGAAGTACATTTTACATAGTTTAACAGCACATGTAAATGTTTGTCAGAGGTTTTAAAAGTACATTTCTACAAGAAAATAAAATGTCGATCCGTAAATTCACTCATACATTTCAATTTTAAAAAAGAATAACATAAATGTTAAAATGAAACAACAAACATTAAAATACAGGCTTCTTTGAGAAATGTTCAAACTTTAGTTCACATCTATGAATTTTCATATTTTAGTATTAATAGCCATTGTAAAACGTTGAAAAGATGTTGAAAAATATACCTTACAAGCTGAACACCAAATTAGATAAATAAATTCGTATTTAAATTTCAATTTTACAAAGTATGAATAAATGCTAATATGCAGCTGAAAACATTGAAATAAATGCATTTGAGGAAAAGATTAAACATAGTTTTCTCATCTATGTACATATTTGTTACTATATTAAAAGTACATCTAAAACGTTTGTCAGAGGTGGTCAAGCACTTTTCTACAAGCAAATAAAATGGAGATCTGGAAATTCACGTCCACATTGCAATTTTGAAAGGAATTGGTAAAAAGAAATTACAAACATATAAAATAAATGCTTTTTAAAAAAATGTTTAAATGCTTTCACATCTATGAAACAGCACATGTAAATAGATTGTCAGAGGATTTAAAAGTACTTTTCTACAAGAAAATAAAATGTCGATCCGTAAATTCACTCATACATTTCAATTTTAAAAATGAATAACATAAATGTTAATATGAAACAACAAACATTAAAATACAGGCTTCTTTGAGAAATGTTCAAACTTTAGTTCACATCTATGAATTTTCATGTTGAAGTGTGAATAGTGATTGTAAAACGTTTAAAAGAAGTTGAAAAATATACCTTACAAGCTGAACACCAAATTAGATAAATAAATTCGTATTTAAATTTCAATTTTACAAAGTATTTATAAATGCTAATATGCAGCTGAAAACATTGAAATAAATGCATTTGAGGAAAAGATTAAACATAGTTTTCTCATCTATGTACATATTTGTTACTATATTAAAAGTACATCTAAAACGTTTGTCAGAGGTGGTCAAGCACTTTTCTACAAGCAAATAAAATGGAGATCTGGAAATTCACGTCCACATTTCAATTTTGAAAGGAATTGGTAAAAAGAAATTACAAACATAAAAATAAATGCTTTTTAAAAAAATGTTTAAATGCTTTCACATCTATGAAACAGCACATATAAAAAGATTGTCAGAGGTTTTAAAAGTACTTTTCTACAAGAAAATAAAATGTCGATCCGTAAATTCACTCATACATTTCAATTTTAAAAAAGAATAACATAAATGTTAAAATGAAACAACAAACATTAAAATACAGGCTTCTTTGAGAAATGTTCAAACTTTAGTTCACATCTATGAATGTTCATGTTGAAGTATGAATAGTGATTGTAAAACGTTTAAAACAAGTTGAAAAATATACCTTACAAGCTGAACACCAAATTAGATAAATAAATTCGTATTTCAATTTCAATTTTACAAAGTATGAATAAATGCTAATATGCAGCTGAAAAGATTGAAATAAATGCATTTGAGGAAAAGATAGTTTTTCCATTTATGAACTAAGTTGTTTATATAGAAACAGTATATGTATAACTTTTGTCAGAGGTTGTAAAGTACTTTTCTCCAAGAAAATAAAATGTTGATCTGGAAATTCGCGTCCAGATTTCAATTTTATAAAAGAATAATATAAATGGTATAATGAAATTACAAACATAAAAATAAATGCCTTTTTGAGAAATGTTTAAACCTAGTTTCACATCTATGAATTTTCATGTTTAAATATTAAGACCACTTTTATAAAGTTGAAAGAAGTAGAAAATGTACTTTACAAGCGGAAATCAAAATGTAGATAAAGAAATTCGCCTTTCAATTTCAATCTCAAACAGTATAAATAAATGCTAATATGAAGCTGCAAAACGTTGAAATAATGTTTTTTGCAAAATATTAAACTGTTTTCTCAGCTATGAAGTACATTTTACATAGTTTAACAGCACATGTAAATGTTTGTCAGAGGTTTTAAAAGTACATTTCTACAAGAAAATAAAATGTAGATCTGTAAATTCACTTCCACATTTCAATTTTAAAAAAGAATAACATAAATGTTAAAATGAAACAACAAACATTAAAATACAGGCTTCTTTGAGAAATGTTCAAACTTTAGTTCACATCTATGAATTTTCATATTTTAGTATTAATAGCCATTGTAAAACGTTGAAAAGATGTTGAAAAATATACCTTACAAGCTGAACACCAAATTAGATAAATAAATTCGTATTTAAATTTCAATTTTACAAAGTATGAATAAATGCTAATATGCAGCTGAAAACATTGAAATAAATGCATTTGAGGAAAAGATTAAACATAGTTTTCTCATCTATGTACATATTTGTTACTATATTAAAAGTACATCTAAAACGTTTGTCAGAGGTGGTCAAGCACTTTTCTACAAGCAAATAAAATGGAGATCTGGAAATTCACGTCCACATTGCAATTTTGAAAGGAATTGGTAAAAAGAAATTACAAACATATAAAATAAATGCTTTTTAAAAAAATGTTTAAATGCTTTCACGTCTATGAAACAGCACATGTAAAAAGATTGTCAGAGGATTTAAAAGTACATTTCTACAAAACAATAAAATGTCGATCCGTAAATTCACTCATACATTTCAATTTTAAAACAGAATAACATAAATGTTAAAATGAAACAACAAACATTAAAATACAGGCTTCTTTGAGAAATGTTCAAACTTTATTTCACATCTATGAATTTTCATGTTTTAGTATTAATAGCCTACTTTAAAAGAAGTTGAAAAACATACTTTACAAACTGAAAACTGAAAAACTGAAGAAATTCGTTTTCAAATTTCAATTTTAAATAGTATGAATAAATGCTAATATGCAGCTGAGAACATTGAAATAAATGCATTTTAGGAAAAGATTAAACATAGTTTTCTCATCTATGTACTTCTTTGTTAATATATTAAAAGTACATGTGAAACGTTTGTCAGAGGTGGTCAAGCACATTTCTACAAGCAAATAAAATGGAGATCTGGAAATTCACGTCCACATTTCAATTTTAAAAAAGAATAATATAAATGGTGAAATGAAATTACAAACATAAAAATAAATGCCTTTTTGAGAAATTTAAACCTAGTTTCACATCTATGAATTTTCATGTTTAAATATTAAGACCACTTTTATAAAGTTGAAAGAAGTAGAAAATGTACTTTACAAGCGGAAAGCAAAATGTAGATAAAGAAATTCGCCTTTCAATTTCAATCTCAAACAGTATAAATAAATGCTAATATGAAGCTGCAAAACGTTGAAATAAATGTTTTTTGCAAAATAGTAAACTGTTTTCTCAGCTATGAAGTACATTTTACATAGTTTAACAGCACATGTAAATGTTTGTCAGAGGTTTTAAAAGTACATTTCTACAAGAAAATAAAATGTCGATCCGTAAATTCACTCATACATTTCAATTTTAAAAAAGAATAACATAAATGTTAAAATGAAACAACAAACATTAAAATACAGGCTTCTTTGAGAAATGTTCAAACTTTAGTTCACATCTATGAATTTTCATATTTTAGTATTAATAGCCATTGTAAAACGTTGAAAAGATGTTGAAAAATATACCTTACAAGCTGAACACCAAATTAGATAAATAAATTCGTATTTAAATTTCAATTTTACAAAGTATGAATAAATGCTAATATGCAGCTGAAAACATTGAAATAAATGCATTTGAGGAAAAGATTAAACATAGTTTTCTCATCTATGTACATATTTGTTACTATATTAAAAGTACATCTAAAACGTTTGTCAGAGGTGGTCAAGCACTTTTCTACAAGCAAATAAAATGGAGATCTGGAAATTCACGTCCACATTTCAATTTTGAAAGGAATTGGTAAAAAGAAATTACAAACATATAAAATAAATGCTTTTTAAAAAAATGTTTAAATGCTTTCACGTCTATGAAACAGCACATGTAAAAAGATTGTCAGAGGATTTAAAAGTACATTTCTACAAAACAATAAAATGTCGATCCGTAAATTCACTCATACATTTCAATTTTAAAACAGAATAACATAAATGTTAAAATGAAACAACAAACATTAAAATACAGGCTTCTTTGAGAAATGTTCAAACTTTATTTCACATCTATGAATTTTCATGTTTTAGTATTAATAGCCTACTTTAAAAGAAGTTGAAAAACATACTTTACAAACTGAAAACTGAAAAACTGAAGAAATTCGTTTTCAAATTTCAATTTTAAATAGTATGAATAAATGCTAATATGCAGCTGAGAACATTGAAATAAATGCATTTTAGGAAAAGATTAAACATAGTTTTCTCATCTATGTACTTCTTTGTTAATATATTAAAAGTACATGTGAAACGTTTGTCAGAGGTGGTCAAGCACATTTCTACAAGCAAATAAAATGGAGATCTGGAAATTCACGTCCACATTTCAATTTTAAAAAAGAATAATATAAATGGTGAAATGAAATTACAAACATAAAAATAAATGCCTTTTTGAGAAATTTAAACCTAGTTTCACATCTATGAATTTTCATGTTTAAATATTAAGACCACTTTTATAAAGTTGAAAGAAGTAGAAAATGTACTTTACAAGCGGAAAGCAAAATGTAGATAAAGAAATTCGCCTTTCAATTTCAATCTCAAACAGTATAAATAAATGCTAATATGAAGCTGCAAAACGTTGAAATAAATGTTTTTTGCAAAATAGTAAACTGTTTTCTCAGCTATGAAGTACATTTTACATAGTTTAACAGCACATGTAAATGTTTGTCAGAGGTTTTAAAAGTACATTTCTACAAGAAAATAAAATGTCGATCCGTAAATTCACTCATACATTTCAATTTTAAAAAAGAATAACATAAATGTTAAAATGAAACAACAAACATTAAAATACAGGCTTCTTTGAGAAATGTTCAAACTTTAGTTCACATCTATGAATTTTCATATTTTAGTATTAATAGCCATTGTAAAACGTTGAAAAGATGTTGAAAAATATACCTTACAAGCTGAACACCAAATTAGATAAATAAATTCGTATTTAAATTTCAATTTTACAAAGTATTTATAAATGCTAATATGCAGCTGAAAACATTGAAATAAATGCATTTGAGGAAAAGATTAAACATAGTTTTCTCATCTATGTACATATTTGTTACTATATTAAAAGTACATCTAAAACGTTTGTCAGAGGTGGTCAAGCACTTTTCTACAAGCAAATAAAATGGAGATCTGGAAATTCACGTCCACATTGCAATTTTGAAAGGAATTGGTAAAAAGAAATTACAAACATATAAAATAAATGCTTTTTAAAAAAATGTTTAAATGCTTTCACATCTATGAAACAGCACATGATTAAACATAGTTTTCTCATCTATGTACATATTTGTTACTATATTAAAAGTACATCTAAAACGTTTGTCAGAGGTGGTCAAGCACTTTTCTACAAGCAAATAAAATGGAGATCTGGAAATTCACGTCCACATTGCAATTTTGAAAGGAATTGGTAAAAAGAAATTACAAACATATAAAATAAATGCTTTTTAAAAAAATGTTTAAATGCTTTCACGTCTATGAAACAGCACATGTAAAAAGATTGTCAGAGGATTTAAAAGTACATTTCTACAAAACAATAAAATGTCGATCCGTAAATTCACTCATACATTTCAATTTTAAAACAGAATAACATAAATGTTAAAATGAAACAACAAACATTAAAATACAGGCTTCTTTGAGAAATGTTCAAACTTTATTTCACATCTATGAATTTTCATGTTTTAGTATTAATAGCCTACTTTAAAAGAAGTTGAAAAACATACTTTACAAACTGAAAACTGAAAAACTGAAGAAATTCGTTTTCAAATTTCAATTTTAAATAGTATGAATAAATGCTAATATGCAGCTGAGAACATTGAAATAAATGCATTTTAGGAAAAGATTAAACATAGTTTTCTCATCTATGTACTTCTTTGTTAATATATTAAAAGTACATGTGAAACGTTTGTCAGAGGTGGTCAAGCACATTTCTACAAGCAAATAAAATGGAGATCTGGAAATTCACGTCCACATTTCAATTTTAAAAAAGAATAATATAAATGGTGAAATGAAATTACAAACATAAAAATAAATGCCTTTTTGAGAAATTTAAACCTAGTTTCACATCTATGAATTTTCATGTTTAAATATTAAGACCACTTTTATAAAGTTGAAAGAAGTAGAAAATGTACTTTACAAGCGGAAAGCAAAATGTAGATAAAGAAATTCGCCTTTCAATTTCAATCTCAAACAGTATAAATAAATGCTAATATGAAGCTGCAAAACGTTGAAATAAATGTTTTTTGCAAAATAGTAAACTGTTTTCTCAGCTATGAAGTACATTTTACATAGTTTAACAGCACATGTAAATGTTTGTCAGAGGTTTTAAAAGTACATTTCTACAAGAAAATAAAATGTCGATCCGTAAATTCACTCATACATTTCAATTTTAAAAAAGAATAACATAAATGTTAAAATGAAACAACAAACATTAAAATACAGGCTTCTTTGAGAAATGTTCAAACTTTAGTTCACATCTATGAATTTTCATATTTTAGTATTAATAGCCATTGTAAAACGTTGAAAAGATGTTGAAAAATATACCTTACAAGCTGAACACCAAATTAGATAAATAAATTCGTATTTAAATTTCAATTTTACAAAGTATTTATAAATGCTAATATGCAGCTGAAAACATTGAAATAAATGCATTTGAGGAAAAGATTAAACATAGTTTTCTCATCTATGTACATATTTCTTACTATATTAAAAGTACATCTAAAACGTTTGTCAGAGGTGGTCAAGCACTTTTCTACAAGCAAATAAAATGGAGATCTGGAAATTCACGTCCACATTGCAATTTTGAAAGGAATTGGTAAAAAGAAATTACAAACATATAAAATAAATGCTTTTTAAAAAAATGTTTAAATGCTTTCACATCTATGAAACAGCACATGTAAATAGATTGTCAGAGGTTTTAAAAGTACTTTTCTACAAGAAAATAAAATGTCGATCCGTAAATTCACTCATACATTTCAATTTTAAAAATGAATAACATAAATGTTAATATGAAACAACAAACATTAAAATAGAGGCTTCTTTGAGAAATGTTCAAACTTTAGTTCACATCTATGAATGTTCATGTTGAAGTATGAATAGTGATTGTAAAACGTTTAAAACAAGTTGAAAAATATACCTTACAAGCTGAACACCAAATTAGATAAATAAATTCGTATTTCAATTTCAATTTTACAAAGTATGAATAAATGCTAATATGCAGCTGAAAAGATTGAAATAAATGCATTTGAGGAAAAGATAGTTTTTCCATTTATGAACTAAGTTGTTTATATAGAAACAGTATATGTATAACTTTTGTCAGAGGTTGTAAAGTACTTTTCTCCAAGAAAATAAAATGTTGATCTGGAAATTCGCGTCCAGATTTCAATTTTATAAAAGAATAATATAAATGGTATAATGAAATTACAAACATAAAAATAAATGCCTTTTTGAGAAATGTTTAAACCTAGTTTCACATCTATGAATTTTCATGTTTAAATATTAAGACCACTTTTATAAAGTTGAAAGAAGTAGAAAATGTACTTTACAAGCGGAAATCAAAATGTAGATAAAGAAATTCGCCTTTCAATTTCAATCTCAAACAGTATAAATAAATGCTAATATGAAGCTGCAAAACGTTGAAATAATGTTTTTTGCAAAATATTAAACTGTTTTCTCAGCTATGAAGTACATTTTACATAGTTTAACAGCACATGTAAATGTTTGTCAGAGGTTTTAAAAGTACATTTCTACAAGAAAATAAAATGTAGATCTGTAAATTCACTTCCACATTTCAATTTTAAAAAAGAATAACATAAATGTTAAAATGAAACAACAAACATTAAAATACAGGCTTCTTTGAGAAATGTTCAAACTTTAGTTCACATCTATGAATTTTCATATTTTAGTATTAATAGCCATTGTAAAACGTTGAAAAGATGTTGAAAAATATACCTTACAAGCTGAACACCAAATTAGATAAATAAATTCGTATTTAAATTTCAATTTTACAAAGTATGAATAAATGCTAATATGCAGCTGAAAACATTGAAATAAATGCATTTGAGGAAAAGATTAAACATAGTTTTCTCATCTATGTACATATTTGTTACTATATTAAAAGTACATCTAAAACGTTTGTCAGAGGTGGTCAAGCACTTTTCTACAAGCAAATAAAATGGAGATCTGGAAATTCACGTCCACATTGCAATTTTGAAAGGAATTGGTAAAAAGAAATTACAAACATATAAAATAAATGCTTTTTAAAAAAATGTTTAAATGCTTTCACGTCTATGAAACAGCACATGTAAAAAGATTGTCAGAGGATTTAAAAGTACATTTCTACAAAACAATAAAATGTCGATCCGTAAATTCACTCATACATTTCAATTTTAAAACAGAATAACATAAATGTTAAAATGAAACAACAAACATTAAAATACAGGCTTCTTTGAGAAATGTTCAAACTTTATTTCACATCTATGAATTTTCATGTTTTAGTATTAATAGCCTACTTTAAAAGAAGTTGAAAAACATACTTTACAAACTGAAAACTGAAAAACTGAAGAAATTCGTTTTCAAATTTCAATTTTAAATAGTATGAATAAATGCTAATATGCAGCTGAGAACATTGAAATAAATGCATTTTAGGAAAAGATTAAACATAGTTTTCTCATCTATGTACTTCTTTGTTAATATATTAAAAGTACATGTGAAACGTTTGTCAGAGGTGGTCAAGCACATTTCTACAAGCAAATAAAATGGAGATCTGGAAATTCACGTCCACATTTCAATTTTAAAAAAGAATAATATAAATGGTGAAATGAAATTACAAACATAAAAATAAATGCCTTTTTGAGAAATTTAAACCTAGTTTCACATCTATGAATTTTCATGTTTAAATATTAAGACCACTTTTATAAAGTTGAAAGAAGTAGAAAATGTACTTTACAAGCGGAAAGCAAAATGTAGATAAAGAAATTCGCCTTTCAATTTCAATCTCAAACAGTATAAATAAATGCTAATATGAAGCTGCAAAACGTTGAAATAAATGTTTTTTGCAAAATAGTAAACTGTTTTCTCAGCTATGAAGTACATTTTACATAGTTTAACAGCACATGTAAATGTTTGTCAGAGGTTTTAAAAGTACATTTCTACAAGAAAATAAAATGTCGATCCGTAAATTCACTCATACATTTCAATTTTAAAAAAGAATAACATAAATGTTAAAATGAAACAACAAACATTAAAATACAGGCTTCTTTGAGAAATGTTCAAACTTTAGTTCACATCTATGAATTTTCATATTTTAGTATTAATAGCCATTGTAAAACGTTGAAAAGATGTTGAAAAATATACCTTACAAGCTGAACACCAAATTAGATAAATAAATTCGTATTTAAATTTCAATTTTACAAAGTATGAATAAATGCTAATATGCAGCTGAAAACATTGAAATAAATGCATTTGAGGAAAAGATTAAACATAGTTTTCTCATCTATGTACATATTTGTTACTATATTAAAAGTACATCTAAAACGTTTGTCAGAGGTGGTCAAGCACTTTTCTACAAGCAAATAAAATGGAGATCTGGAAATTCACGTCCACATTTCAATTTTGAAAGGAATTGGTAAAAAGAAATTACAAACATATAAAATAAATGCTTTTTAAAAAAATGTTTAAATGCTTTCACGTCTATGAAACAGCACATGTAAAAAGATTGTCAGAGGATTTAAAAGTACATTTCTACAAAACAATAAAATGTCGATCCGTAAATTCACTCATACATTTCAATTTTAAAACAGAATAACATAAATGTTAAAATGAAACAACAAACATTAAAATACAGGCTTCTTTGAGAAATGTTCAAACTTTATTTCACATCTATGAATTTTCATGTTTTAGTATTAATAGCCTACTTTAAAAGAAGTTGAAAAACATACTTTACAAACTGAAAACTGAAAAACTGAAGAAATTCGTTTTCAAATTTCAATTTTAAATAGTATGAATAAATGCTAATATGCAGCTGAGAACATTGAAATAAATGCATTTTAGGAAAAGATTAAACATAGTTTTCTCATCTATGTACTTCTTTGTTAATATATTAAAAGTACATGTGAAACGTTTGTCAGAGGTGGTCAAGCACATTTCTACAAGCAAATAAAATGGAGATCTGGAAATTCACGTCCACATTTCAATTTTAAAAAAGAATAATATAAATGGTGAAATGAAATTACAAACATAAAAATAAATGCCTTTTTGAGAAATTTAAACCTAGTTTCACATCTATGAATTTTCATGTTTAAATATTAAGACCACTTTTATAAAGTTGAAAGAAGTAGAAAATGTACTTTACAAGCGGAAAGCAAAATGTAGATAAAGAAATTCGCCTTTCAATTTCAATCTCAAACAGTATAAATAAATGCTAATATGAAGCTGCAAAACGTTGAAATAAATGTTTTTTGCAAAATAGTAAACTGTTTTCTCAGCTATGAAGTACATTTTACATAGTTTAACAGCACATGTAAATGTTTGTCAGAGGTTTTAAAAGTACATTTCTACAAGAAAATAAAATGTCGATCCGTAAATTCACTCATACATTTCAATTTTAAAAAAGAATAACATAAATGTTAAAATGAAACAACAAACATTAAAATACAGGCTTCTTTGAGAAATGTTCAAACTTTAGTTCACATCTATGAATTTTCATATTTTAGTATTAATAGCCATTGTAAAACGTTGAAAAGATGTTGAAAAATATACCTTACAAGCTGAACACCAAATTAGATAAATAAATTCGTATTTAAATTTCAATTTTACAAAGTATTTATAAATGCTAATATGCAGCTGAAAACATTGAAATAAATGCATTTGAGGAAAAGATTAAACATAGTTTTCTCATCTATGTACATATTTGTTACTATATTAAAAGTACATCTAAAACGTTTGTCAGAGGTGGTCAAGCACTTTTCTACAAGCAAATAAAATGGAGATCTGGAAATTCACGTCCACATTGCAATTTTGAAAGGAATTGGTAAAAAGAAATTACAAACATATAAAATAAATGCTTTTTAAAAAAATGTTTAAATGCTTTCACATCTATGAAACAGCACATGATTAAACATAGTTTTCTCATCTATGTACATATTTGTTACTATATTAAAAGTACATCTAAAACGTTTGTCAGAGGTGGTCAAGCACTTTTCTACAAGCAAATAAAATGGAGATCTGGAAATTCACGTCCACATTGCAATTTTGAAAGGAATTGGTAAAAAGAAATTACAAACATATAAAATAAATGCTTTTTAAAAAAATGTTTAAATGCTTTCACGTCTATGAAACAGCACATGTAAAAAGATTGTCAGAGGATTTAAAAGTACATTTCTACAAAACAATAAAATGTCGATCCGTAAATTCACTCATACATTTCAATTTTAAAACAGAATAACATAAATGTTAAAATGAAACAACAAACATTAAAATACAGGCTTCTTTGAGAAATGTTCAAACTTTATTTCACATCTATGAATTTTCATGTTTTAGTATTAATAGCCTACTTTAAAAGAAGTTGAAAAACATACTTTACAAACTGAAAACTGAAAAACTGAAGAAATTCGTTTTCAAATTTCAATTTTAAATAGTATGAATAAATGCTAATATGCAGCTGAGAACATTGAAATAAATGCATTTTAGGAAAAGATTAAACATAGTTTTCTCATCTATGTACTTCTTTGTTAATATATTAAAAGTACATGTGAAACGTTTGTCAGAGGTGGTCAAGCACATTTCTACAAGCAAATAAAATGGAGATCTGGAAATTCACGTCCACATTTCAATTTTAAAAAAGAATAATATAAATGGTGAAATGAAATTACAAACATAAAAATAAATGCCTTTTTGAGAAATTTAAACCTAGTTTCACATCTATGAATTTTCATGTTTAAATATTAAGACCACTTTTATAAAGTTGAAAGAAGTAGAAAATGTACTTTACAAGCGGAAAGCAAAATGTAGATAAAGAAATTCGCCTTTCAATTTCAATCTCAAACAGTATAAATAAATGCTAATATGAAGCTGCAAAACGTTGAAATAAATGTTTTTTGCAAAATAGTAAACTGTTTTCTCAGCTATGAAGTACATTTTACATAGTTTAACAGCACATGTAAATGTTTGTCAGAGGTTTTAAAAGTACATTTCTACAAGAAAATAAAATGTCGATCCGTAAATTCACTCATACATTTCAATTTTAAAAAAGAATAACATAAATGTTAAAATGAAACAACAAACATTAAAATACAGGCTTCTTTGAGAAATGTTCAAACTTTAGTTCACATCTATGAATTTTCATATTTTAGTATTAATAGCCATTGTAAAACGTTGAAAAGATGTTGAAAAATATACCTTACAAGCTGAACACCAAATTAGATAAATAAATTCGTATTTAAATTTCAATTTTACAAAGTATTTATAAATGCTAATATGCAGCTGAAAACATTGAAATAAATGCATTTGAGGAAAAGATTAAACATAGTTTTCTCATCTATGTACATATTTCTTACTATATTAAAAGTACATCTAAAACGTTTGTCAGAGGTGGTCAAGCACTTTTCTACAAGCAAATAAAATGGAGATCTGGAAATTCACGTCCACATTGCAATTTTGAAAGGAATTGGTAAAAAGAAATTACAAACATATAAAATAAATGCTTTTTAAAAAAATGTTTAAATGCTTTCACATCTATGAAACAGCACATGTAAATAGATTGTCAGAGGTTTTAAAAGTACTTTTCTACAAGAAAATAAAATGTCGATCCGTAAATTCACTCATACATTTCAATTTTAAAAATGAATAACATAAATGTTAATATGAAACAACAAACATTAAAATACAGGCTTCTTTGAGAAATGTTCAAACTTTAGTTCACATCTATGAATTTTCATGTTGAAGTGTGAATAGTGATTGTAAAACGTTTAAAAGAAGTTGAAAAATATACCTTACAAGCTGAACACCAAATTAGATAAATAAATTCGTATTTAAATTTCAATTTTACAAAGTATTTATAAATGCTAATATGCAGCTGAAAACATTGAAATAAATGCATTTGAGGAAAAGATTAAACATAGTTTTCTCATCTATGTACATATTTGTTACTATATTAAAAGTACATCTAAAACGTTTGTCAGAGGTGGTCAAGCACTTTTCTACAAGCAAATAAAATGGAGATCTGGAAATTCACGTCCACATTTCAATTTTGAAAGGAATTGGTAAAAAGAAATTACAAACATAAAAATAAATGCTTTTTAAAAAAATGTTTAAATGCTTTCACATCTATGAAACAGCACATATAAAAAGATTGTCAGAGGTTTTAAAAGTACTTTTCTACAAGAAAATAAAATGTCGATCCGTAAATTCACTCATACATTTCAATTTTAAAAAAGAATAACATAAATGTTAAAATGAAACAACAAACATTAAAATACAGGCTTCTTTGAGAAATGTTCAAACTTTAGTTCACATCTATGAATGTTCATGTTGAAGTATGAATAGTGATTGTAAAACGTTTAAAACAAGTTGAAAAATATACCTTACAAGCTGAACACCAAATTAGATAAATAAATTCGTATTTCAATTTCAATTTTACAAAGTATGAATAAATGCTAATATGCAGCTGAAAAGATTGAAATAAATGCATTTGAGGAAAAGATAGTTTTTCCATTTGTGAACTAAGTTGTTTATATAGAAACAGTATATGTATAACTTTTGTCAGAGGTTGTAAAGTACTTTTCTCCAAGAAAATAAAATGTTGATCTGGAAATTCGCGCCCAGATTTCAATTTTATAAAAGAATAATATAAATGGTATAATGAAATTACAAACATAAAAATAAATGCCTTTTTGAGAAATGTTTAAACCTAGTTTCACATCTATGAATTTTCATGTTTAAATATTAAGACCACTTTTATAAAGTTGAAAGAAGTAGAAAATGTACTTTACAAGCGGAAAGCAAAATGTAGATAAAGAAATTCGCCTTTCAATTTCAATCTCAAACAGTTTTAATAAATGCTAATATGAAGCTGCAAAACGTTGAAATAATGTTTTTTGCAAAATATTAAACTGTTTTCTCAGCTATGAAGTACATTTTACATAGTTTAACAGCACATGTAAATGTTTGTCAGAGGTTTTAAAAGTACTTTTCTACAAGAAAATAAAATGTCGATCCGTAAATTCACTCATACATTTCAATTTTAAAAAAGAATAACATAAATGTTAAAATGAAACAACAAACATTAAAATACAGGCTTCTTTGAGAAATGTTCAAACTTTAGTTCACATCTATGAATGTTCATGTTGAAGTATGAATAGTGATTGTAAAACGTTTAAAACAAGTTGAAAAATATACCTTACAAGCTGAACACCAAATTAGATAAATAAATTCGTATTTCAATTTCAATTTTACAAAGTATGAATAAATGCTAATATGCAGCTGAAAAGATTGAAATAAATGCATTTGAGGAAAAGATAGTTTTTCCATTTATGAACTAAGTTGTTTATATAGAAACAGTATATGTATAACTTTTGTCAGAGGTTGTAAAGTACTTTTCTCCAAGAAAATAAAATGTTGATCTGGAAATTCGCGTCCAGATTTCAATTTTATAAAAGAATAATATAAATGGTATAATGAAATTACAAACATAAAAATAAATGCCTTTTTGAGAAATGTTTAAACCTAGTTTCACATCTATGAATTTTCATGTTTAAATATTAAGACCACTTTTATAAAGTTGAAAGAAGTAGAAAATGTACTTTACAAGCGGAAAGCAAAATGTAGATAAAGAAATTCGCCTTTCAATTTCAATCTCAAACAGTATAAATAAATGCTAATATGAAGCTGCAAAACGTTGAAATAATGTTTTTTGCAAAATATTAAACTGTTTTCTCAGCTATGAAGTACATTTTACATAGTTTAACAGCACATGTAAATGTTTGTCAGAGGTTTTAAAAGTACATTTCTACAAGAAAATAAAATGTAGATCTGTAAATTCACTTCCACATTTCAATTTTAAAAAAGAATAACATAAATGTTAAAATGAAACAACAAACATTAAAATACAGGCTTCTTTGAGAAATGTTCAAACTTTAGTTCACATCTATGAATTTTCATATTTTAGTATTAATAGCCATTGTAAAACGTTGAAAAGATGTTGAAAAATATACCTTACAAGCTGAACACCAAATTAGATAAATAAATTCGTATTTAAATTTCAATTTTACAAAGTATGAATAAATGCTAATATGCAGCTGAAAACATTGAAATAAATGCATTTGAGGAAAAGATTAAACATAGTTTTCTCATCTATGTACATATTTGTTACTATATTAAAAGTACATCTAAAACGTTTGTCAGAGGTGGTCAAGCACTTTTCTACAAGCAAATAAAATGGAGATCTGGAAATTCACGTCCACATTTCAATTTTGAAAGGAATTGGTAAAAAGAAATTACAAACATATAAAATAAATGCTTTTTAAAAAAATGTTTAAATGCTTTCACGTCTATGAAACAGCACATGTAAAAAGATTGTCAGAGGATTTAAAAGTACATTTCTACAAAACAATAAAATGTCGATCCGTAAATTCACTCATACATTTCAATTTTAAAACAGAATAACATAAATGTTAAAATGAAACAACAAACATTAAAATACAGGCTTCTTTGAGAAATGTTCAAACTTTATTTCACATCTATGAATTTTCATGTTTTAGTATTAATAGCCTACTTTAAAAGAAGTTGAAAAACATACTTTACAAACTGAAAACTGAAAAACTGAAGAAATTCGTTTTCAAATTTCAATTTTAAATAGTATGAATAAATGCTAATATGCAGCTGAGAACATTGAAATAAATGCATTTTAGGAAAAGATTAAACATAGTTTTCTCATCTATGTACTTCTTTGTTAATATATTAAAAGTACATGTGAAACGTTTGTCAGAGGTGGTCAAGCACATTTCTACAAGCAAATAAAATGGAGATCTGGAAATTCACGTCCACATTTCAATTTTAAAAAAGAATAATATAAATGGTGAAATGAAATTACAAACATAAAAATAAATGCCTTTTTGAGAAATTTAAACCTAGTTTCACATCTATGAATTTTCATGTTTAAATATTAAGACCACTTTTATAAAGTTGAAAGAAGTAGAAAATGTACTTTACAAGCGGAAAGCAAAATGTAGATAAAGAAATTCGCCTTTCAATTTCAATCTCAAACAGTATAAATAAATGCTAATATGAAGCTGCAAAACGTTGAAATAAATGTTTTTTGCAAAATAGTAAACTGTTTTCTCAGCTATGAAGTACATTTTACATAGTTTAACAGCACATGTAAATGTTTGTCAGAGGTTTTAAAAGTACATTTCTACAAGAAAATAAAATGTCGATCCGTAAATTCACTCATACATTTCAATTTTAAAAAAGAATAACATAAATGTTAAAATGAAACAACAAACATTAAAATACAGGCTTCTTTGAGAAATGTTCAAACTTTAGTTCACATCTATGAATTTTCATATTTTAGTATTAATAGCCATTGTAAAACGTTGAAAAGATGTTGAAAAATATACCTTACAAGCTGAACACCAAATTAGATAAATAAATTCGTATTTAAATTTCAATTTTACAAAGTATTTATAAATGCTAATATGCAGCTGAAAACATTGAAATAAATGCATTTGAGGAAAAGATTAAACATAGTTTTCTCATCTATGTACATATTTCTTACTATATTAAAAGTACATCTAAAACGTTTGTCAGAGGTGGTCAAGCACTTTTCTACAAGCAAATAAAATGGAGATCTGGAAATTCACGTCCACATTGCAATTTTGAAAGGAATTGGTAAAAAGAAATTACAAACATATAAAATAAATGCTTTTTAAAAAAATGTTTAAATGCTTTCACATCTATGAAACAGCACATGTAAATAGATTGTCAGAGGTTTTAAAAGTACTTTTCTACAAGAAAATAAAATGTCGATCCGTAAATTCACTCATACATTTCAATTTTAAAAATGAATAACATAAATGTTAATATGAAACAACAAACATTAAAATACAGGCTTCTTTGAGAAATGTTCAAACTTTAGTTCACATCTATGAATTTTCATGTTGAAGTGTGAATAGTGATTGTAAAACGTTTAAAAGAAGTTGAAAAATATACCTTACAAGCTGAACACCAAATTAGATAAATAAATTCGTATTTAAATTTCAATTTTACAAAGTATTTATAAATGCTAATATGCAGCTGAAAACATTGAAATAAATGCATTTGAGGAAAAGATTAAACATAGTTTTCTCATCTATGTACATATTTGTTACTATATTAAAAGTACATCTAAAACGTTTGTCAGAGGTGGTCAAGCACTTTTCTACAAGCAAATAAAATGGAGATCTGGAAATTCACGTCCACATTTCAATTTTGAAAGGAATTGGTAAAAAGAAATTACAAACATAAAAATAAATGCTTTTTAAAAAAATGTTTAAATGCTTTCACATCTATGAAACAGCACATATAAAAAGATTGTCAGAGGTTTTAAAAGTACTTTTCTACAAGAAAATAAAATGTCGATCCGTAAATTCACTCATACATTTCAATTTTAAAAAAGAATAACATAAATGTTAAAATGAAACAACAAACATTAAAATACAGGCTTCTTTGAGAAATGTTCAAACTTTAGTTCACATCTATGAATTTTCATATTTTAGTATTAATAGCCATTGTAAAACGTTGAAAAGATGTTGAAAAATATACCTTACAAGCTGAACACCAAATTAGATAAATAAATTCGTATTTAAATTTCAATTTTACAAAGTATTTATAAATGCTAATATGCAGCTGAAAACATTGAAATAAATGCATTTGAGGAAAAGATTAAACATAGTTTTCTCATCTATGTACATATTTCTTACTATATTAAAAGTACATCTAAAACGTTTGTCAGAGGTGGTCAAGCACTTTTCTACAAGCAAATAAAATGGAGATCTGGAAATTCACGTCCACATTGCAATTTTGAAAGGAATTGGTAAAAAGAAATTACAAACATATAAAATAAATGCTTTTTAAAAAAATGTTTAAATGCTTTCACATCTATGAAACAGCACATGTAAATAGATTGTCAGAGGTTTTAAAAGTACTTTTCTACAAGAAAATAAAATGTCGATCCGTAAATTCACTCATACATTTCAATTTTAAAAATGAATAACATAAATGTTAATATGAAACAACAAACATTAAAATAGAGGCTTCTTTGAGAAATGTTCAAACTTTAGTTCACATCTATGAATTTTCATGTTGAAGTGTGAATAGTGATTGTAAAACGTTTAAAAGAAGTTGAAAAATATACCTTACAAGCTGAACACCAAATTAGATAAATAAATTCGTATTTAAATTTCAATTTTACAAAGTATTTATAAATGCTAATATGCAGCTGAAAACATTGAAATAAATGCATTTGAGGAAAAGATTAAACATAGTTTTCTCATCTATGTACATATTTGTTACTATATTAAAAGTACATCTAAAACGTTTGTCAGAGGTGGTCAAGCACTTTTCTACAAGCAAATAAAATGGAGATCTGGAAATTCACGTCCACATTGCAATTTTGAAAGGAATTGGTAAAAAGAAATTACAAACATATAAAATAAATGCTTTTTAAAAAAATGTTTAAATGCTTTCACGTCTATGAAACAGCACATGTAAAAAGATTGTCAGAGGATTTAAAAGTACATTTCTACAAAACAATAAAATGTCGATCCGTAAATTCACTCATACATTTCAATTTTAAAACAGAATAACATAAATGTTAAAATGAAACAACAAACATTAAAATACAGGCTTCTTTGAGAAATGTTCAAACTTTATTTCACATCTATGAATTTTCATGTTTTAGTATTAATAGCCTACTTTAAAAGAAGTTGAAAAACATACTTTACAAACTGAAAACTGAAAAACTGAAGAAATTCGTTTTCAAATTTCAATTTTAAATAGTATGAATAAATGCTAATATGCAGCTGAGAACATTGAAATAAATGCATTTTAGGAAAAGATTAAACATAGTTTTCTCATCTATGTACTTCTTTGTTAATATATTAAAAGTACATGTGAAACGTTTGTCAGAGGTGGTCAAGCACATTTCTACAAGCAAATAAAATGGAGATCTGGAAATTCACGTCCACATTTCAATTTTAAAAAAGAATAATATAAATGGTGAAATGAAATTACAAACATAAAAATAAATGCCTTTTTGAGAAATTTAAACCTAGTTTCACATCTATGAATTTTCATGTTTAAATATTAAGACCACTTTTATAAAGTTGAAAGAAGTAGAAAATGTACTTTACAAGCGGAAAGCAAAATGTAGATAAAGAAATTCGCCTTTCAATTTCAATCTCAAACAGTATAAATAAATGCTAATATGAAGCTGCAAAACGTTGAAATAAATGTTTTTTGCAAAATAGTAAACTGTTTTCTCAGCTATGAAGTACATTTTACATAGTTTAACAGCACATGTAAATGTTTGTCAGAGGTTTTAAAAGTACATTTCTACAAGAAAATAAAATGTCGATCCGTAAATTCACTCATACATTTCAATTTTAAAAAAGAATAACATAAATGTTAAAATGAAACAACAAACATTAAAATACAGGCTTCTTTGAGAAATGTTCAAACTTTAGTTCACATCTATGAATTTTCATATTTTAGTATTAATAGCCATTGTAAAACGTTGAAAAGATGTTGAAAAATATACCTTACAAGCTGAACACCAAATTAGATAAATAAATTCGTATTTAAATTTCAATTTTACAAAGTATGAATAAATGCTAATATGCAGCTGAAAACATTGAAATAAATGCATTTGAGGAAAAGATTAAACATAGTTTTCTCATCTATGTACATATTTGTTACTATATTAAAAGTACATCTAAAACGTTTGTCAGAGGTGGTCAAGCACTTTTCTACAAGCAAATAAAATGGAGATCTGGAAATTCACGTCCACATTTCAATTTTGAAAGGAATTGGTAAAAAGAAATTACAAACATATAAAATAAATGCTTTTTAAAAAAATGTTTAAATGCTTTCACGTCTATGAAACAGCACATGTAAAAAGATTGTCAGAGGATTTAAAAGTACATTTCTACAAAACAATAAAATGTCGATCCGTAAATTCACTCATACATTTCAATTTTAAAACAGAATAACATAAATGTTAAAATGAAACAACAAACATTAAAATACAGGCTTCTTTGAGAAATGTTCAAACTTTATTTCACATCTATGAATTTTCATGTTTTAGTATTAATAGCCTACTTTAAAAGAAGTTGAAAAACATACTTTACAAACTGAAAACTGAAAAACTGAAGAAATTCGTTTTCAAATTTCAATTTTAAATAGTATGAATAAATGCTAATATGCAGCTGAGAACATTGAAATAAATGCATTTTAGGAAAAGATTAAACATAGTTTTCTCATCTATGTACTTCTTTGTTAATATATTAAAAGTACATGTGAAACGTTTGTCAGAGGTGGTCAAGCACATTTCTACAAGCAAATAAAATGGAGATCTGGAAATTCACGTCCACATTTCAATTTTAAAAAAGAATAATATAAATGGTGAAATGAAATTACAAACATAAAAATAAATGCCTTTTTGAGAAATTTAAACCTAGTTTCACATCTATGAATTTTCATGTTTAAATATTAAGACCACTTTTATAAAGTTGAAAGAAGTAGAAAATGTACTTTACAAGCGGAAAGCAAAATGTAGATAAAGAAATTCGCCTTTCAATTTCAATCTCAAACAGTATAAATAAATGCTAATATGAAGCTGCAAAACGTTGAAATAAATGTTTTTTGCAAAATAGTAAACTGTTTTCTCAGCTATGAAGTACATTTTACATAGTTTAACAGCACATGTAAATGTTTGTCAGAGGTTTTAAAAGTACATTTCTACAAGAAAATAAAATGTAGATCTGTAAATTCACTTCCACATTTCAATTTTAAAAAAGAATAACATAAATGTTAAAATGAAACAACAAACATTAAAATACAGGCTTCTTTGAGAAATGTTCAAACTTTATTTCACATCTATGAATTTTCATGTTTTAGTATTAATAGCCTACTTTAAAAGAAGTTGAAAAACATACTTTACAAACTGAAAACTGAAAAACTGAAGAAATTCGTTTTCAAATTTCAATTTTAAATAGTATGAATAAATGCTAATATGCAGCAGAGAACATTGAAATAAATGCATTTTAGGAAAAGATTAAACATAGTTTTCTCATCTATGTACTTCTTTGTTAATATATTAAAAGTACATGTGAAACGTTTGTCAGAGGTGGTCAAGCACATTTCTACAAGCAAATAAAATGGAGATCTGGAAATTCACGTCCACATTTCAATTTTAAAAAAGAATAATATAAATGGTGAAATGAAATTACAAACATAAAAATAAATGCCTTTTTGAGAAATTTAAACCTAGTTTCACATCTATGAATTTTCATGTTTAAATATTAAGACCACTTTTATAAAGTTGAAAGAAGTAGAAAATGTACTTTACAAGCGGAAAGCAAAATGTAGATAAAGAAATTCGCCTTTCAATTTCAATCTCAAACAGTATAAATAAATGCTAATATGAAGCTGCAAAACGTTGAAATAAATGTTTTTTGCAAAATAGTAAACTGTTTTCTCAGCTATGAAGTACATTTTACATAGTTTAACAGCACATGTAAATGTTTGTCAGAGGTTTTAAAAGTACATTTCTACAAGAAAATAAAATGTAGATCTGTAAATTCACTTCCACATTTCAATTTTAAAAAAGAATAACATAAATGTTAAAATGAAACAACAAACATTAAAATACAGGCTTCTTTGAGAAATGTTCAAACTTTAGTTCACATCTATGAATTTTCATATTTTAGTATTAATAGCCATTGTAAAACGTTGAAAAGATGTTGAAAAATATACCTTACAAGCTGAACACCAAATTAGATAAATAAATTCGTATTTAAATTTCAATTTTACAAAGTATGAATAAATGCTAATATGCAGCTGAAAACATTGAAATAAATGCATTTGAGGAAAAGATTAAACATAGTTTTCTCATCTATGTACATATTTGTTACTATATTAAAAGTACATCTAAAACGTTTGTCAGAGGTGGTCAAGCACTTTTCTACAAGCAAATAAAATGGAGATCTGGAAATTCACGTCCACATTGCAATTTTGAAAGGAATTGGTAAAAAGAAATTACAAACATATAAAATAAATGCTTTTTAAAAAAATGTTTAAATGCTTTCACGTCTATGAAACAGCACATGTAAAAAGATTGTCAGAGGATTTAAAAGTACATTTCTACAAAACAATAAAATGTCGATCCGTAAATTCACTCATACATTTCAATTTTAAAACAGAATAACATAAATGTTAAAATGAAACAACAAACATTAAAATACAGGCTTCTTTGAGAAATGTTCAAACTTTATTTCACATCTATGAATTTTCATGTTTTAGTATTAATAGCCTACTTTAAAAGAAGTTGAAAAACATACTTTACAAACTGAAAACTGAAAAACTGAAGAAATTCGTTTTCAAATTTCAATTTTAAATAGTATGAATAAATGCTAATATGCAGCTGAGAACATTGAAATAAATGCATTTTAGGAAAAGATTAAACATAGTTTTCTCATCTATGTACTTCTTTGTTAATATATTAAAAGTACATGTGAAACGTTTGTCAGAGGTGGTCAAGCACATTTCTACAAGCAAATAAAATGGAGATCTGGAAATTCACGTCCACATTTCAATTTTAAAAAAGAATAATATAAATGGTGAAATGAAATTACAAACATAAAAATAAATGCCTTTTTGAGAAATTTAAACCTAGTTTCACATCTATGAATTTTCATGTTTAAATATTAAGACCACTTTTATAAAGTTGAAAGAAGTAGAAAATGTACTTTACAAGCGGAAAGCAAAATGTAGATAAAGAAATTCGCCTTTCAATTTCAATCTCAAACAGTATAAATAAATGCTAATATGAAGCTGCAAAACGTTGAAATAAATGTTTTTTGCAAAATAGTAAACTGTTTTCTCAGCTATGAAGTACATTTTACATAGTTTAACAGCACATGTAAATGTTTGTCAGAGGTTTTAAAAGTACATTTCTACAAGAAAATAAAATGTAGATCTGTAAATTCACTTCCACATTTCAATTTTAAAAAAGAATAACATAAATGTTAAAATGAAACAACAAACATTAAAATACAGGCTTCTTTGAGAAATGTTCAAACTTTAGTTCACATCTATGAATTTTCATATTTTAGTATTAATAGCCATTGTAAAACGTTGAAAAGATGTTGAAAAATATACCTTACAAGCTGAACACCAAATTAGATAAATAAATTCGTATTTAAATTTCAATTTTACAAAGTATGAATAAATGCTAATATGCAGCTGAAAACATTGAAATAAATGCATTTGAGGAAAAGATTAAACATAGTTTTCTCATCTATGTACATATTTGTTACTATATTAAAAGTACATCTAAAACGTTTGTCAGAGGTGGTCAAGCACTTTTCTACAAGCAAATAAAATGGAGATCTGGAAATTCACGTCCACATTGCAATTTTGAAAGGAATTGGTAAAAAGAAATTACAAACATATAAAATAAATGCTTTTTAAAAAAATGTTTAAATGCTTTCACATCTATGAAACAGCACATATAAAAAGATTGTCAGAGGTTTTAAAAGTACTTTTCTACAAGAAAATAAAATGTCGATCCGTAAATTCACTCATACATTTCAATTTTAAAAAAGAATAACATAAATGTTAAAATGAAACAACAAACATTAAAATACAGGCTTCTTTGAGAAATGTTCAAACTTTAGTTCACATCTATGAATGTTCATGTTGAAGTATGAATAGTGATTGTAAAACGTTTAAAACAAGTTGAAAAATATACCTTACAAGCTGAACACCAAATTAGATAAATAAATTCGTATTTAAATTTCAATTTTACAAAGTATGAATAAATGCTAATATGCAGCTGAAAACATTGAAATAAATGCATTTGAGGAAAAGATTAAACATAGTTTTCTCATCTATGTACATATTTGTTACTATATTAAAAGTACATCTAAAACGTTTGTCAGAGGTGGTCAAGCACTTTTCTACAAGCAAATAAAATGGAGATCTGGAAATTCACGTCCACATTGCAATTTTGAAAGGAATTGGTAAAAAGAAATTACAAACATATAAAATAAATGCTTTTTAAAAAAATGTTTAAATGCTTTCACATCTATGAAACAGCACCTGTAAATAGATTGTCAGAGGTTTTAAAAGTACTTTTCTACAAGAAAATAAAATGTCGATCCGTAAATTCACTCATACATTTCAATTTTAAAAATGAATAACATAAATGTTAAAATGAAACAACAAACATTAAAATAGAGGCTTCTTTGAGAAATGTTCAAACTTTAGTTCACATCTATGAATTTTCATGTTGAAGTGTGAATAGTGATTGTAAAACGTTTAAAAGATGTTGAAAAATATACCTTACAAGCTGAACACCAAATTAGATAAATAAATTCGTATTTAAATTTCAATTTTACAAAGTATTTATAAATGCTAATATGCAGCTGAAAACATTGAAATAAATGCATTTGAGGAAAAGATTAAACATAGTTTTCTCATCTATGTACATATTTGTTACTATATTAAAAGTACATCTAAAACGTTTGTCAGAGGTGGTCAAGCACTTTTCTACAAGCAAATAAAATGGAGATCTGGAAATTCACGTCCACATTGCAATTTTGAAAGGAATTGGTAAAAAGAAATTACAAACATATAAAATAAATGCTTTTTAAAAAAATGTTTAAATGCTTTCACGTCTATGAAACAGCACATGTAAAAAGATTGTCAGAGGATTTAAAAGTACATTTCTACAAAACAATAAAATGTCGATCCGTAAATTCACTCATACATTTCAATTTTAAAACAGAATAACATAAATGTTAAAATGAAACAACAAACATTAAAATACAGGCTTCTTTGAGAAATGTTCAAACTTTATTTCACATCTATGAATTTTCATGTTTTAGTATTAATAGCCTACTTTAAAAGAAGTTGAAAAACATACTTTACAAACTGAAAACTGAAAAACTGAAGAAATTCGTTTTCAAATTTCAATTTTAAATAGTATGAATAAATGCTAATATGCAGCTGAGAACATTGAAATAAATGCATTTTAGGAAAAGATTAAACATAGTTTTCTCATCTATGTACTTCTTTGTTAATATATTAAAAGTACATGTGAAACGTTTGTCAGAGGTGGTCAAGCACATTTCTACAAGCAAATAAAATGGAGATCTGGAAATTCACGTCCACATTTCAATTTTAAAAAAGAATAATATAAATGGTGAAATGAAATTACAAACATAAAAATAAATGCCTTTTTGAGAAATTTAAACCTAGTTTCACATCTATGAATTTTCATGTTTAAATATTAAGACCACTTTTATAAAGTTGAAAGAAGTAGAAAATGTACTTTACAAGCGGAAAGCAAAATGTAGATAAAGAAATTCGCCTTTCAATTTCAATCTCAAACAGTATAAATAAATGCTAATATGAAGCTGCAAAACGTTGAAATAAATGTTTTTTGCAAAATAGTAAACTGTTTTCTCAGCTATGAAGTACATTTTACATAGTTTAACAGCACATGTAAATGTTTGTCAGAGGTTTTAAAAGTACATTTCTACAAGAAAATAAAATGTCGATCCGTAAATTCACTCATACATTTCAATTTTAAAAAAGAATAACATAAATGTTAAAATGAAACAACAAACATTAAAATACAGGCTTCTTTGAGAAATGTTCAAACTTTAGTTCACATCTATGAATTTTCATATTTTAGTATTAATAGCCATTGTAAAACGTTGAAAAGATGTTGAAAAATATACCTTACAAGCTGAACACCAAATTAGATAAATAAATTCGTATTTAAATTTCAATTTTACAAAGTATTTATAAATGCTAATATGCAGCTGAAAACATTGAAATAAATGCATTTGAGGAAAAGATTAAACATAGTTTTCTCATCTATGTACATATTTCTTACTATATTAAAAGTACATCTAAAACGTTTGTCAGAGGTGGTCAAGCACTTTTCTACAAGCAAATAAAATGGAGATCTGGAAATTCACGTCCACATTGCAATTTTGAAAGGAATTGGTAAAAAGAAATTACAAACATATAAAATAAATGCTTTTTAAAAAAATGTTTAAATGCTTTCACATCTATGAAACAGCACATGTAAATAGATTGTCAGAGGTTTTAAAAGTACTTTTCTACAAGAAAATAAAATGTCGATCCGTAAATTCACTCATACATTTCAATTTTAAAAATGAATAACATAAATGTTAATATGAAACAACAAACATTAAAATAGAGGCTTCTTTGAGAAATGTTCAAACTTTAGTTCACATCTATGAATTTTCATGTTGAAGTGTGAATAGTGATTGTAAAACGTTTAAAAGAAGTTGAAAAATATACCTTACAAGCTGAACACCAAATTAGATAAATAAATTCGTATTTAAATTTCAATTTTACAAAGTATTTATAAATGCTAATATGCAGCTGAAAACATTGAAATAAATGCATTTGAGGAAAAGATTAAACATAGTTTTCTCATCTATGTACATATTTGTTACTATATTAAAAGTACATCTAAAACGTTTGTCAGAGGTGGTCAAGCACTTTTCTACAAGCAAATAAAATGGAGATCTGGAAATTCACGTCCACATTTCAATTTTGAAAGGAATTGGTAAAAAGAAATTACAAACATATAAAATAAATGCTTTTTAAAAAAATGTTTAAATGCTTTCACGTCTATGAAACAGCACATGTAAAAAGATTGTCAGAGGATTTAAAAGTACATTTCTACAAAACAATAAAATGTCGATCCGTAAATTCACTCATACATTTCAATTTTAAAACAGAATAACATAAATGTTAAAATGAAACAACAAACATTAAAATACAGGCTTCTTTGAGAAATGTTCAAACTTTATTTCACATCTATGAATTTTCATGTTTTAGTATTAATAGCCTACTTTAAAAGAAGTTGAAAAACATACTTTACAAACTGAAAACTGAAAAACTGAAGAAATTCGTTTTCAAATTTCAATTTTAAATAGTATGAATAAATATGCAGCTGAGAACATTGAAATAAATGCATTTTAGGAAAAGATTAAACATAGTTTTCTCATCTATGTACTTCTTTGTTAATATATTAAAAGTACATGTGAAACGTTTGTCAGAGGTGGTCAAGCACATTTCTACAAGCAAATAAAATGGAGATCTGGAAATTCACGTCCACATTTCAATTTTAAAAAAGAATAATATAAATGGTGAAATGAAATTACAAACATAAAAATAAATGCCTTTTTGAGAAATTTAAACCTAGTTTCACATCTATGAATTTTCATGTTTAAATATTAAGACCACTTTTATAAAGTTGAAAGAAGTAGAAAATGTACTTTACAAGCGGAAAGCAAAATGTAGATAAAGAAATTCGCCTTTCAATTTCAATCTCAAACAGTATAAATAAATGCTAATATGAAGCTGCAAAACGTTGAAATAATGTTTTTTGCAAAATAGTAAACTGTTTTCTCAGCTATGAAGTACATTTTACATAGTTTAACAGCACATGTAAATGTTTGTCAGAGGTTTTAAAAGTACATTTCTACAAGAAAATAAAATGTCGATCCGTAAATTCACTCATACATTTCAATTTTAAAAAAGAATAACATAAATGTTAAAATGAAACAACAAACATTAAAATACAGGCTTCTTTGAGAAATGTTCAAACTTTAGTTCACATCTATGAATTTTCATATTTTAGTATTAATAGCCATTGTAAAACGTTGAAAAGATGTTGAAAAATATACCTTACAAGCTGAACACCAAATTAGATAAATAAATTCGTATTTAAATTTCAATTTTACAAAGTATGAATAAATGCTAATATGCAGCTGAAAACATTGAAATAAATGGATTTGAGGAAAAGATTAAACATAGTTTTCTCATCTATGTACATATTTGTTACTATATTAAAAGTACATCTAAAACGTTTGTCAGAGGTGGTCAAGCACTTTTCTACAAGCAAATAAAATGGAGATCTGGAAATTCACGTCCACATTTCAATTTTGAAAGGAATTGGTAAAAAGAAATTACAAACATATAAAATAAATGCTTTTTAAAAAAATGTTTAAATGCTTTCACGTCTATGAAACAGCACATGTAAAAAGATTGTCAGAGGATTTAAAAGTACATTTCTACAAAACAATAAAATGTCGATCCGTAAATTCACTCATACATTTCAATTTTAAAACAGAATAACATAAATGTTAAAATGAAACAACAAACATTAAAATACAGGCTTCTTTGAGAAATGTTCAAACTTTATTTCACATCTATGAATTTTCATGTTTTAGTATTAATAGCCTACTTTAAAAGAAGTTGAAAAACATACTTTACAAACTGAAAACTGAAAAACTGAAGAAATTCGTTTTCAAATTTCAATTTTAAATAGTATGAATAAATGCTAATATGCAGCTGAGAACATTGAAATAAATGCATTTTAGGAAAAGATTAAACATAGTTTTCTCATCTATGTACTTCTTTGTTAATATATTAAAAGTACATGTGAAACGTTTGTCAGAGGTGGTCAAGCACATTTCTACAAGCAAATAAAATGGAGATCTGGAAATTCACGTCCACATTTCAATTTTAAAAAAGAATAATATAAATGGTGAAATGAAATTACAAACATAAAAATAAATGCCTTTTTGAGAAATTTAAACCTAGTTTCACATCTATGAATTTTCATGTTTAAATATTAAGACCACTTTTATAAAGTTGAAAGAAGTAGAAAATGTACTTTACAAGCGGAAAGCAAAATGTAGATAAAGAAATTCGCCTTTCAATTTCAATCTCAAACAGTATAAATAAATGCTAATATGAAGCTGCAAAACGTTGAAATAAATGTTTTTTGCAAAATAGTAAACTGTTTTCTCAGCTATGAAGTACATTTTACATAGTTTAACAGCACATGTAAATGTTTGTCAGAGGTTTTAAAAGTACATTTCTACAAGAAAATAAAATGTCGATCCGTAAATTCACTCATACATTTCAATTTTAAAAAAGAATAACATAAATGTTAAAATGAAACAACAAACATTAAAATACAGGCTTCTTTGAGAAATGTTCAAACTTTAGTTCACATCTATGAATTTTCATATTTTAGTATTAATAGCCATTGTAAAACGTTGAAAAGATGTTGAAAAATATACCTTACAAGCTGAACACCAAATTAGATAAATAAATTCGTATTTAAATTTCAATTTTACAAAGTATGAATAAATGCTAATATGCAGCTGAAAACATTGAAATAAATGCATTTGAGGAAAAGATTAAACATAGTTTTCTCATCTATGTACATATTTGTTACTATATTAAAAGTACATCTAAAACGTTTGTCAGAGGTGGTCAAGCACTTTTCTACAAGCAAATAAAATGGAGATCTGGAAATTCACGTCCACATTGCAATTTTGAAAGGAATTGGTAAAAAGAAATTACAAACATATAAAATAAATGCTTTTTAAAAAAATGTTTAAATGCTTTCACATCTATGAAACAGCACATGTAAATAGATTGTCAGAGGATTTAAAAGTACTTTTCTACAAGAAAATAAAATGTCGATCCGTAAATTCACTCATACATTTCAATTTTAAAAATGAATAACATAAATGTTAATATGAAACAACAAACATTAAAATACAGGCTTCTTTGAGAAATGTTCAAACTTTAGTTCACATCTATGAATTTTCATGTTGAAGTGTGAATAGTGATTGTAAAACGTTTAAAAGAAGTTGAAAAATATACCTTACAAGCTGAACACCAAATTAGATAAATAAATTCGTATTTAAATTTCAATTTTACAAAGTATTTATAAATGCTAATATGCAGCTGAAAACATTGAAATAAATGCATTTGAGGAAAAGATTAAACATAGTTTTCTCATCTATGTACATATTTGTTACTATATTAAAAGTACATCTAAAACGTTTGTCAGAGGTGGTCAAGCACTTTTCTACAAGCAAATAAAATGGAGATCTGGAAATTCACGTCCACATTTCAATTTTGAAAGGAATTGGTAAAAAGAAATTACAAACATAAAAATAAATGCTTTTTAAAAAAATGTTTAAATGCTTTCACATCTATGAAACAGCACATATAAAAAGATTGTCAGAGGTTTTAAAAGTACTTTTCTACAAGAAAATAAAATGTCGATCCGTAAATTCACTCATACATTTCAATTTTAAAAAAGAATAACATAAATGTTAAAATGAAACAACAAACATTAAAATACAGGCTTCTTTGAGAAATGTTCAAACTTTAGTTCACATCTATGAATGTTCATGTTGAAGTATGAATAGTGATTGTAAAACGTTTAAAACAAGTTGAAAAATATACCTTACAAGCTGAACACCAAATTAGATAAATAAATTCGTATTTCAATTTCAATTTTACAAAGTATGAATAAATGCTAATATGCAGCTGAAAAGATTGAAATAAATGCATTTGAGGAAAAGATAGTTTTTCCATTTATGAACTAAGTTGTTTATATAGAAACAGTATATGTATAACTTTTGTCAGAGGTTGTAAAGTACTTTTCTCCAAGAAAATAAAATGTTGATCTGGAAATTCGCGTCCAGATTTCAATTTTATAAAAGAATAATATAAATGGTATAATGAAATTACAAACATAAAAATAAATGCCTTTTTGAGAAATGTTTAAACCTAGTTTCACATCTATGAATTTTCATGTTTAAATATTAAGACCACTTTTATAAAGTTGAAAGAAGTAGAAAATGTACTTTACAAGCGGAAATCAAAATGTAGATAAAGAAATTCGCCTTTCAATTTCAATCTCAAACAGTATAAATAAATGCTAATATGAAGCTGCAAAACGTTGAAATAATGTTTTTTGCAAAATATTAAACTGTTTTCTCAGCTATGAAGTACATTTTACATAGTTTAACAGCACATGTAAATGTTTGTCAGAGGTTTTAAAAGTACATTTCTACAAGAAAATAAAATGTAGATCTGTAAATTCACTTCCACATTTCAATTTTAAAAAAGAATAACATAAATGTTAAAATGAAACAACAAACATTAAAATACAGGCTTCTTTGAGAAATGTTCAAACTTTAGTTCACATCTATGAATTTTCATATTTTAGTATTAATAGCCATTGTAAAACGTTGAAAAGATGTTGAAAAATATACCTTACAAGCTGAACACCAAATTAGATAAATAAATTCGTATTTAAATTTCAATTTTACAAAGTATGAATAAATGCTAATATGCAGCTGAAAACATTGAAATAAATGCATTTGAGGAAAAGATTAAACATAGTTTTCTCATCTATGTACATATTTGTTACTATATTAAAAGTACATCTAAAACGTTTGTCAGAGGTGGTCAAGCACTTTTCTACAAGCAAATAAAATGGAGATCTGGAAATTCACGTCCACATTGCAATTTTGAAAGGAATTGGTAAAAAGAAATTACAAACATATAAAATAAATGCTTTTTAAAAAAATGTTTAAATGCTTTCACATCTATGAAACAGCACATGTAAATAGATTGTCAGAGGATTTAAAAGTACTTTTCTACAAGAAAATAAAATGTCGATCCGTAAATTCACTCATACATTTCAATTTTAAAAATGAATAACATAAATGTTAATATGAAACAACAAACATTAAAATACAGGCTTCTTTGAGAAATGTTCAAACTTTAGTTCACATCTATGAATTTTCATGTTGAAGTGTGAATAGTGATTGTAAAACGTTTAAAAGAAGTTGAAAAATATACCTTACAAGCTGAACACCAAATTAGATAAATAAATTCGTATTTAAATTTCAATTTTACAAAGTATTTATAAATGCTAATATGCAGCTGAAAACATTGAAATAAATGCATTTGAGGAAAAGATTAAACATAGTTTTCTCATCTATGTACATATTTGTTACTATATTAAAAGTACATCTAAAACGTTTGTCAGAGGTGGTCAAGCACTTTTCTACAAGCAAATAAAATGGAGATCTGGAAATTCACGTCCACATTTCAATTTTGAAAGGAATTGGTAAAAAGAAATTACAAACATAAAAATAAATGCTTTTTAAAAAAATGTTTAAATGCTTTCACATCTATGAAACAGCACATATAAAAAGATTGTCAGAGGTTTTAAAAGTACTTTTCTACAAGAAAATAAAATGTCGATCCGTAAATTCACTCATACATTTCAATTTTAAAAAAGAATAACATAAATGTTAAAATGAAACAACAAACATTAAAATACAGGCTTCTTTGAGAAATGTTCAAACTTTAGTTCACATCTATGAATGTTCATGTTGAAGTATGAATAGTGATTGTAAAACGTTTAAAACAAGTTGAAAAATATACCTTACAAGCTGAACACCAAATTAGATAAATAAATTCGTATTTCAATTTCAATTTTACAAAGTATGAATAAATGCTAATATGCAGCTGAAAAGATTGAAATAAATGCATTTGAGGAAAAGATAGTTTTTCCATTTATGAACTAAGTTGTTTATATAGAAACAGTATATGTATAACTTTTGTCAGAGGTTGTAAAGTACTTTTCTCCAAGAAAATAAAATGTTGATCTGGAAATTCGCGTCCAGATTTCAATTTTATAAAAGAATAATATAAATGGTATAATGAAATTACAAACATAAAAATAAATGCCTTTTTGAGAAATGTTTAAACCTAGTTTCACATCTATGAATTTTCATGTTTAAATATTAAGACCACTTTTATAAAGTTGAAAGAAGTAGAAAATGTACTTTACAAGCAGAAAGCAAAATGTAGATAAAGAAATTCGCCTTTCAATTTCAATCTCAAACAGTATAAATAAATGCTAATATGAAGCTGCAAAACGTTGAAATAATGTTTTTTGCAAAATATTAAACTGTTTTCTCAGCTATGAAGTACATTTTACATAGTTTAACAGCACATGTAAATGTTTGTCAGAGGTTTTAAAAGTACATTTCTACAAGAAAATAAAATGTAGATCTGTAAATTCACTTCCACATTTCAATTTTAAAAAAGAATAACATAAATGTTAAAATGAAACAACAAACATTAAAATACTGGCTTCTTTGAGAAATGTTCAAACTTTAGTTCACATCTATGAATTTTCATATTTTAGTATTAATAGCCATTGTAAAACGTTGAAAAGATGTTGAAAAATATACCTTACAAGCTGAACACCAAATTAGATAAATAAATTCGTATTTAAATTTCAATTTTACAAAGTATGAATAAATGCTAATATGCAGCTGAAAACATTGAAATAAATGCATTTGAGGAAAAGATTAAACATAGTTTTCTCATCTATGTACATATTTGTTACTATATTAAAAGTACATCTAAAACGTTTGTCAGAGGTGGTCAAGCACTTTTCTACAAGCAAATAAAATGGAGATCTGGAAATTCACGTCCACATTGCAATTTTGAAAGGAATTGGTAAAAAGAAATTACAAACATATAAAATAAATGCTTTTTAAAAAAATGTTTAAATGCTTTCACATCTATGAAACAGCACCTGTAAATAGATTGTCAGAGGTTTTAAAAGTACTTTTCTACAAGAAAATAAAATGTCGATCCGTAAATTCACTCATACATTTCAATTTTAAAAATGAATAACATAAATGTTAAAATGAAACAACAAACATTAAAATAGAGGCTTCTTTGAGAAATGTTCAAACTTTAGTTCACATCTATGAATTTTCATGTTGAAGTGTGAATAGTGATTGTAAAACGTTTAAAAGAAGTTGAAAAATATACCTTACAAGCTGAACACCAAATTAGATAAATAAATTCGTATTTAAATTTCAATTTTACAAAGTATTTATAAATGCTAATATGCAGCTGAAAACATTGAAATAAATGCATTTGAGGAAAAGATTAAACATAGTTTTCTCATCTATGTACATATTTGTTACTATATTAAAAGTACATCTAAAACGTTTGTCAGAGGTGGTCAAGCACTTTTCTACAAGCAAATAAAATGGAGATCTGGAAATTCACGTCCACATTTCAATTTTGAAAGGAATTGGTAAAAAGAAATTACAAACATATAAAATAAATGCTTTTTAAAAAAATGTTTAAATGCTTTCACGTCTATGAAACAGCACATGTAAAAAGATTGTCAGAGGATTTAAAAGTACATTTCTACAAAACAATAAAATGTCGATCCGTAAATTCACTCATACATTTCAATTTTAAAACAGAATAACATAAATGTTAAAATGAAACAACAAACATTAAAATACAGGCTTCTTTGAGAAATGTTCAAACTTTATTTCACATCTATGAATTTTCATGTTTTAGTATTAATAGCCTACTTTAAAAGAAGTTGAAAAACATACTTTACAAACTGAAAACTGAAAAACTGAAGAAATTCGTTTTCAAATTTCAATTTTAAATAGTATGAATAAATGCTAATATGCAGCTGAGAACATTGAAATAAATGCATTTTAGGAAAAGATTAAACATAGTTTTCTCATCTATGTACTTCTTTGTTAATATATTAAAAGTACATGTGAAACGTTTGTCAGAGGTGGTCAAGCACATTTCTACAAGCAAATAAAATGGAGATCTGGAAATTCACGTCCACATTTCAATTTTAAAAAAGAATAATATAAATGGTGAAATGAAATTACAAACATAAAAATAAATGCCTTTTTGAGAAATTTAAACCTAGTTTCACATCTATGAATTTTCATGTTTAAATATTAAGACCACTTTTATAAAGTTGAAAGAAGTAGAAAATGTACTTTACAAGCGGAAAGCAAAATGTAGATAAAGAAATTCGCCTTTCAATTTCAATCTCAAACAGTATAAATAAATGCTAATATGAAGCTGCAAAACGTTGAAATAAATGTTTTTTGCAAAATAGTAAACTGTTTTCTCAGCTATGAAGTAAATTTTACATAGTTTAACAGCACATGTAAATGTTTGTCAGAGGTTTTAAAAGTACATTTCTACAAGAAAATAAAATGTCGATCCGTAAATTCACTCATACATTTCAATTTTAAAAAAGAATAACATAAATGTTAAAATGAAACAACAAACATTAAAATACAGGCTTCTTTGAGAAATGTTCAAACTTTAGTTCACATCTATGAATTTTCATATTTTAGTATTAATAGCCATTGTAAAACGTTGAAAAGATGTTGAAAAATATACCTTACAAGCTGAACACCAAATTAGATAAATAAATTCGTATTTAAATTTCAATTTTACAAAGTATGAATAAATGCTAATATGCAGCTGAAAACATTGAAATAAATGCATTTGAGGAAAAGATTAAACATAGTTTTCTCATCTATGTACATATTTGTTACTATATTAAAAGTACATCTAAAACGTTTGTCAGAGGTGGTCAAGCACTTTTCTACAAGCAAATAAAATGGAGATCTGGAAATTCACGTCCACATTTCAATTTTGAAAGGAATTGGTAAAAAGAAATTACAAACATATAAAATAAATGCTTTTTAAAAAAATGTTTAAATGCTTTCACGTCTATGAAACAGCACATGTAAAAAGATTGTCAGAGGATTTAAAAGTACATTTCTACAAAACAATAAAATGTCGATCCGTAAATTCACTCATACATTTCAATTTTAAAACAGAATAACATAAATGTTAAAATGAAACAACAAACATTAAAATACAGGCTTCTTTGAGAAATGTTCAAACTTTATTTCACATCTATGAATTTTCATGTTTTAGTATTAATAGCCTACTTTAAAAGAAGTTGAAAAACATACTTTACAAACTGAAAACTGAAAAACTGAAGAAATTCGTTTTCAAATTTCAATTTTAAATAGTATGAATAAATGCTAATATGCAGCTGAGAACATTGAAATAAATGCATTTTAGGAAAAGATTAAACATAGTTTTCTCATCTATGTACTTCTTTGTTAATATATTAAAAGTACATGTGAAACGTTTGTCAGAGGTGGTCAAGCACATTTCTACAAGCAAATAAAATGGAGATCTGGAAATTCACGTCCACATTTCAATTTTAAAAAAGAATAATATAAATGGTGAAATGAAATTACAAACATAAAAATAAATGCCTTTTTGAGAAATTTAAACCTAGTTTCACATCTATGAATTTTCATGTTTAAATATTAAGACCACTTTTATAAAGTTGAAAGAAGTAGAAAATGTACTTTACAAGCGGAAAGCAAAATGTAGATAAAGAAATTCGCCTTTCAATTTCAATCTCAAACAGTATAAATAAATGCTAATATGAAGCTGCAAAACGTTGAAATAAATGTTTTTTGCAAAATAGTAAACTGTTTTCTCAGCTATGAAGTACATTTTACATAGTTTAACAGCACATGTAAATGTTTGTCAGAGGTTTTAAAAGTACATTTCTACAAGAAAATAAAATGTCGATCCGTAAATTCACTCATACATTTCAATTTTAAAAAAGAATAACATAAATGTTAAAATGAAACAACAAACATTAAAATACAGGCTTCTTTGAGAAATGTTCAAACTTTAGTTCACATCTATGAATTTTCATATTTTAGTATTAATAGCCATTGTAAAACGTTGAAAAGATGTTGAAAAATATACCTTACAAGCTGAACACCAAATTAGATAAATAAATTCGTATTTAAATTTCAATTTTACAAAGTATGAATAAATGCTAATATGCAGCTGAAAACATTGAAATAAATGCATTTGAGGAAAAGATTAAACATAGTTTTCTCATCTATGTACATATTTGTTACTATATTAAAAGTACATCTAAAACGTTTGTCAGAGGTGGTCAAGCACTTTTCTACAAGCAAATAAAATGGAGATCTGGAAATTCACGTCCACATTTCAATTTTGAAAGGAATTGGTAAAAAGAAATTACAAACATATAAAATAAATGCTTTTTAAAAAAATGTTTAAATGCTTTCACGTCTATGAAACAGCACATGTAAAAAGATTGTCAGAGGATTTAAAAGTACATTTCTACAAAACAATAAAATGTCGATCCGTAAATTCACTCATACATTTCAATTTTAAAACAGAATAACATAAATGTTAAAATGAAACAACAAACATTAAAATACAGGCTTCTTTGAGAAATGTTCAAACTTTATTTCACATCTATGAATTTTCATGTTTTAGTATTAATAGCCTACTTTAAAAGAAGTTGAAAAACATACTTTACAAACTGAAAACTGAAAAACTGAAGAAATTCGTTTTCAAATTTCAATTTTAAATAGTATGAATAAATGCTAATATGCAGCTGAGAACATTGAAATAAATGCATTTTAGGAAAAGATTAAACATAGTTTTCTCATCTATGTACTTCTTTGTTAATATATTAAAAGTACATGTGAAACGTTTGTCAGAGGTGGTCAAGCACATTTCTACAAGCAAATAAAATGGAGATCTGGAAATTCACGTCCACATTTCAATTTTAAAAAAGAATAATATAAATGGTGAAATGAAATTACAAACATAAAAATAAATGCCTTTTTGAGAAATTTAAACCTAGTTTCACATCTATGAATTTTCATGTTTAAATATTAAGACCACTTTTATAAAGTTGAAAGAAGTAGAAAATGTACTTTACAAGCGGAAAGCAAAATGTAGATAAAGAAATTCGCCTTTCAATTTCAATCTCAAACAGTATAAATAAATGCTAATATGAAGCTGCAAAACGTTGAAATAAATGTTTTTTGCAAAATAGTAAACTGTTTTCTCAGCTATGAAGTACATTTTACATAGTTTAACAGCACATGTAAATGTTTGTCAGAGGTTTTAAAAGTACATTTCTACAAGAAAATAAAATGTCGATCCGTAAATTCACTCATACATTTCAATTTTAAAAAAGAATAACATAAATGTTAAAATGAAACAACAAACATTAAAATACAGGCTTCTTTGAGAAATGTTCAAACTTTAGTTCACATCTATGAATTTTCATATTTTAGTATTAATAGCCATTGTAAAACGTTTAAAAGATGTTGAAAAATATACCTTACAAGCTGAACACCAAATTAGATAAATAAATTCGTATTTAAATTTCAATTTTACAAAGTATGAATAAATGCTAATATGCAGCTGAAAACATTGAAATAAATGCATTTGAGGAAAAGATTAAACATAGTTTTCTCATCTATGTACATATTTGTTACTATATTAAAAGTACATCTAAAACGTTTGTCAGAGGTGGTCAAGCACTTTTCTACAAGCAAATAAAATGGAGATCTGGAAATTCACGTCCACATTTCAATTTTGAAAGGAATTGGTAAAAAGAAATTACAAACATAAAAATAAATGCTTTTTAAAAAAATGTTTAAATGCTTTCACATCTATGAAACAGCACATGTAAATAGATTGTCAGAGGTTTTAAAAGTACTTTTCTACAAGAAAATAAAATGTCGATCCGTAAATTCACTCATACATTTCAATTTTAAAAAAGAATAACATAAATGTTAAAATGAAACAACAAACATTAAAATACAGGCTTCTTTGAGAAATGTTCAAACTTTAGTTCACATCTATGAATGTTCATGTTGAAGTATGAATAGTGATTGTAAAACGTTTAAAACAAGTTGAAAAATATACCTTACAAGCTGAACACCAAATTAGATAAATAAATTCGTATTTCAATTTCAATTTTACAAAGTATGAATAAATGCTAATATGCAGCTGAAAAGATTGAAATAAATGCATTTGAGGAAAAGATAGTTTTTCCATTTATGAACTAAGTTGTTTATATAGAAACAGTATATGTATAACTTTTGTCAGAGGTTGTAAAGTACTTTTCTCCAAGAAAATAAAATGTTGATCTGGAAATTCGCGTCCAGATTTCAATTTTATAAAAGAATAATATAAATGGTATAATGAAATTACAAACATAAAAATAAATGCCTTTTTGAGAAATGTTTAAACCTAGTTTCACATCTATGAATTTTCATGTTTAACTAATCTCTCAGAACGCCCACTAATAATTTTCCTGCAACTGACGTCAAGCTCACCAGCCTTTAATTTCTTGATTTACTTTTGGAGTCTTTTTAGACCTCAGAACCACGTGAGTTACCCTCCACTCCTTTTCCCCTCACCTGTGGCTAAGGACATTTTAAATATTTCTGCCAGACCCCTGTAATTTCTACACTTGTCTCCCTCAAGGTCTGAGAGAATATCATGTCAGGCCTGGGGGATTTATCTACCTTGTCAGCAAGGTATCTACCTTGGCAGCAAGCCTCTCCTCATCCTAATCTCCACATGTTCCATAATCCTTCTGTTTGTTCCCCTTCCTTCCTTATGCACAATACTGATTCAAATAAACTATTTAAGATCTTCCCCATCTCGTGAGGCTCCACACCTGGTCGATCACTCTGATCTTCTAGGGGACCACTTTTGTCTCTTACTCTTTATCCTTTTATCCTCTTATCCTTTTACTCTTAATATACTTGTAGAAATCCTTCGGGTTTTCCTTCACATTATCTGCCAAAGCATGTCTCTTTTTGCCTTCCTCATTTCCTTCTTTTCTCACATTTTCTGAAGTCTTCTAGTGCCTCATTTGCTCCTTGATGCCTATACATGTGAAACACCTTTCTCTTCTACTTAACAAGATCGCCAATATACTTTGAAAACCAAGGTTCCCTATGCATGTTAACTTTGCCTTTAACCCTGACAGGAACATGCAAACACTGCCCTCTCTATATTTCGCTTTTGAAGGCCTTAGACTTACTGAACACATCCTTGACAGGAAACAACTTATGTCAACCCACTCTTCCTCGATCCTTTCTCATTTCCATAAAATTGACCTTTCTCCAATTTAGAATCTCAGATCGAGGACCAGACCTATCCTTCTCCATAATTAACTTGAAACTAATGACATTATGGCCACTGGACCCAAAATGTTCCCCTACACATACCTCTGTCACCTGTCTTATCTTATTCCCCAATAGGAGATCCTGTATTGCACTCTCTCTCATTGGTAACTCCATATATTGATTGAGAACATTTTCCTGAACACATTTAACAAACTCCAAACCATCCAGCACTTTTACAGCATGAGTCCCAGTCAATCTAGAACCATAGAGCCATAGAGGACTACACACAGAAAACAGGCCATTCAGCCCTTCTTATCTGTGTCTAAAAACATCATACTGTTAATCCCACAAGATGCAGAAAGTTAAAATCTTTTATTATCACAACTTTCTGTTGCTTACATAGATCTGCTATCTCTCGACAGATTTTCGCCTCCATTTCCCTCTATTGGATGGTCTGTAAGTGGAATGTGTGCTGACCGGCTACATTATGGCCTGGTATGGGGGCACCAATAGCTCTGAGTGCAAAGCCCTGGAAAAGCTAGTGGATACTGTCCAGAACGCCACAAGCAAAACCCTCCCCACCATTGTGAAAATCTACATAGAACACTGCTGTCAGAGAGCAGCGGCAATCAAGGACCCGCACCACCCAGCACTCGCTCTGTTCTCGCTGCTGTCACCAGGAAAGAGGTCTAGGTGCCATAACACTCATACCCCAGGTTGAGGGCCAGCTGCACCCCCTCCACCATCAAACTCCTCAACAACAAACTCAATCAGGGACTCATTTAAGGACACTGACTTTTACATTTTCTTGATTATTGAATATTCCCTATATTGGTCAGTTTAGTTGCACTTCCTTCTTTGTTTATATTTCTCTCCTTTGTTTGCATATTTTTTTATTGAGTGCAGTTTTTTTGCACTACTAATAAGTAGACAACCAAGAGTGCGGGAGAGTGGTGTTGAGTTAGAAGAATGGCTATGATCTTGTTCAATGATGCAGTAGAATGAGGGACTGAGTGGCCTGAACCTGGATCTTTCTAATGTTCTTTTATTTAACATTCTGGTCTGCCCATTATTCCGAGCATATAAAACCATGAGGGGTGGGACAGGGGAAATTTAAAGGAGCAACTTATGTTAATGGAGAACATATATTATAAACCCTTCAGCCCATGATGTTGTGTCCATGTAAACCTACTTCACAACAATCTAAACCTTCCCTCCATCACACCCATAATGCTCTATTTTTCTTGCACCTATGTGGCTTTCTAAGAGTGCTTTGAATGTCCCCATAGTACCAGCCTCCACTATCACCCCCAGCAATGCATTCCAGGCATCCATTACTCTCCCTGTAAAGAACACACCTGATATCTCCCCCAAATCTTTCCCCCATTCATCTTAAATGGATGTCCTCAGGTATTCATTATTGTGACTGCAGGAAAAAGGTGCAGGCAGTCTATCCTATCTATGCCCCACATAATCTTATTTGAGTGGATGACACAAAGATTAGAGGAGTTGTGGAAGGGGCTGAAGGTTGTTGAAGGTTACAAGAGGTTATAGACAGGATGCAGAGAAGTCACAGCTGGAGTTCAATCTGGATAAGTGTGAGGTGATATATTTTGGAAGGACAACTAGAAGACTGAGAACAGGGTTAATGGTCAGTTACTTAAGAGTGTGGATGAACAGAGGTGCCTCGGGGGGAAATCCATACATCCCTCAAGGTCGCCGCACGGCTTGATAGGATAGTTAAGAAGGCTTGTGGGATGCTGGGATTCATTAATAGGGGGATTAAATTCAGTATAGAGGTCATGTTACAACTCTACAAATCTCTGGAGAGACCACACTTGGAGTATTGTGTTCAGTTCTGGTCATCTCATTATAGCTATGCAGAGGGTGCAAAGGAGATTTACCAGGATGTTGCCTGGATTGGGAAACAAGTCTTAAGAGGCAAGGCTAGCAGAGCTTAGACTTTTCACTTTGGAACATAGAAGGATTACGGGAGACTTGATTGAGGTCTACAAGATTATGAAAGGCAACGATAGGATGCACAGCCAGTGCTAGTGCCTGTCTCCATTGCAGGCAAAATCTTTGCTAGGATTCTCCTAAATAGAATAATACCTAGTGTCACCGAGAATGTTCTCCCAGAATCACAGTGCGGCTTTCACGCAAACAGAGGAACTACTGACATGGTCTTTGCCCTCAGACAGCTCCAAGAAAAGTGCAGAGAACAAAACAAAGGACTCGACATCACCTTTGTTGACCTCACCAAAGCCTTCGACACCGTGAGCAGGAAAGGGTTTTGGGAAATACTAGAGCGCCTCGGATGCCCCCCAAAGTTCCTCAACATGGTTATCCAACTGCACGAAAACCAACAAGGTCGGGTCAGATACAGCAATGAGCTCTCTGAACCCTTCCCTTTTTTTTTTAAATTTTTTTATTTTTCACACCATAAATCACATTAGCCATGATATACACTATTTCTTTTTCACACATATACAGTGACTTTTTCTCCCCCCCCCCTCCTCCCAAGCCACCCCCCCACCCCCCCCCCTCATCCATTTTAGGTATACAATCTAGGTTGCATTAAGCCAGTCATACAATGTTGTCATTCAACAAAAATACACCAGAAATTCTACTGAGTCCATTCTTTTCTTTCCTTCTCCTTCCATCAACTTAGGTAATGTTTGTCCCCAGTAGGTTTTCGCTATTGTATTTAATGTAAGGCTCCTATACTTGTTCGAATATTTCAATATTATTTCTTAACCTATATGTTATTTTTTCTAATGGAATACATTTATTCATTTAAATTTAGTAGTTTCTTCCTTTTAATTTGGTTATGTATTCCATTAATATTTAAAGTCATATAGTTCAGCGTAGCCCTTTTATATTTTGTTTATCTTCTCTTTCCGTTTTTCCATCATTACCTTTCCTCCTTTTCCATTTCTGTTTTCTTATTTTCAACTCTTTATAAGACAACATTCCTACAACATCCAACATTTTCCTTATTCTCCTATTTCTATCTTATTTATCCCCAATCTCCCCTTCCCCTCCTGAGTTGTCCTTTATCCCTTGTCGGACAACCACATCTCCCCTCTCCATTTGGATTTGCAAATCCACTTGCAAGCGTCAACTGATTTTGCAGTGACCGCTATTTCCCCTCACCCCGCCCCCCCCGAAAAGATTTCACTTTTCATATGTCACAAAGGTCACTCTTTTAATTCCCTCCTTATTCTCTCTATTCCATTACCTTCCCTTATTAATTCTTGTCTATACTATCTATATTTTCCTCTAATTACAGATACATTCACGTATGCACATTGTCTCTATTCACTCTTATACCTCTTTACCCGCATACATATCAATCGTGGTCATTTTTACTCTCATTACCCGTCTTCATCCCTCAGTCTATTTTTGTCTTTACCCACATACATATCAATCGTGATAATTTTAACTCTCATTACCCGTCTTCCTCTCTCAGTCTATTTTTGTAATTGTTCTGCAAATTTTCGTGCTTCTTCTGGATCCGAGAATAGTCTGTTCTTTAGTATAAATTTATACCCTTTCTTCCATAAAATCGCCTTTGCTGTATTGAACTCCTTTCTCTTCTTTAGGAGTTCAAAACTTATATCTGGATAAATGAAGATTTTTTGCCCTTTATACTCCAGTGGTTTGTTGCCCTCTATTACTTTTTCCATTGTCTTCTCCAGTACCTTTTCTCTTGTAGTATATCTTAGGAATTTTACTACAATAGATCTTGGTTTTTGTTGTGGTTGTGGTTTAGAGGCCAATACTCTATGTGCCCTTTCTATTTCCATTTCTTGCTGTAGTTCTGGACATCCTAGGGTCTTAGGGATCCACTCTTTTATAAACTCCCTCATATTCTTGCCTTCTTCATCTTCCTTAAGGCCCACTATCTTTATGTTATTTCTTCTGTTATAATTTTCCATTGTATCTATTTTTTGAGCTAGTAGTTCTTGTGTCTCTTTAGTTTTTTTATTAGATTCCTCCAATTTCTTTTTTAAGTCTTCTACCTCCATTTCTGCTGCTACTGCCCGCTCTTCCATCTTGTCCATTTTCTTTCCCATTTCTGTTAAGGTCATCTCTATTTTATTCATTTTCTCTTCTGTGTTGTTTATTCTTTTTCTTAAATCCTTAAATTCCTGTGTTTGCCATTCTTTAAATGACTCCATGTATCCTTTAATAAGAGAAAATATATCCTTTATCTTGCCTTTCTTTTCTTCTTCTATTTCACTGTACTCTTCCTCTTCCTCTTCTTCTTCCTCTGGGTTGGCCATCTGTTGTTTCTTTGGTGCCCTTTCCTTCTCTTCTTTCTTGTTTCTATTGTCTTCTGTGCTCTCTTCTTGCTGCAGGTGTTCTGCAGCTGTCGTTGCCGGCTGTGGAGATCGACTCCCCAGCTGGTTCCCCCTCCCGTCGGTGTGTTTTTTTTCATTCGCGGTTGCGCACTTTTACTCGGCTCAGCGAGCCATTTTTGAAGTCCATTATTTACCGACCTGAGGGAGCAGGTTTCTCTCTCCGCAGTGGGCCTCTTCGGACAGGTAAGGCCTTCACCTTTTTCCTCCTTTGTCTTCTCTTCCTCTCTTCTTACCGTTGCTTTCGATTTTTCTTTTTTTGTCGCCATCTTCTTTCCACCTTTATACTCACTTTTCTGCAACTTTTATTTCTGTGCCTTTGTGTTTTCCTTTGTTTTTCCCGACTTTTCTGGAGAGGGCTGGAGTTCACCGTCCAGCCACTACTCCATCACGGACTCCTCTCCTCTCTGAACCCTTCTCCATTAACAATGGTGTGAAGCAAGGCTGCGTTCTCGCACCAACCCTCTTTTCAATCTTCTTCAGCATGATGCTGAAACAAGCCATGAAAGACCTCAAAAATGAAGACGCTGTTTACATCTGGTACCGCACGGATGGCAGCCTCTTCAATCTGAGGCGCCTGCAAGCTCACACCAAGACACAAGAGCATCTTGTCCGTGAACTACTCTTTGCAGACGATGACGCTTTAGTTGCCCATTCAGAGCCAGCTCTCCAGCGGTTGACGTCCTGTTTTGCAGAAACTGCCAAAATGTTTGGCCTGGAAGTCAGCCTGAAGAAAACTGAGGACCTCCATCAACCAGCTCCCCACCATGACTACCAGCCCCCCCACATCTCCATCGTGCACACAAAACTCAAAACGGTCAACCAGTTTACCTATCTCGGCTGCACCATTTCATCGGATGCAAGGATCGACAACGAGATAGACAACAGACTCGCCAAGGCAAATAGCGCCTTTGGAAGACTACTCAAAAGAGTCTGGAAAAACAACCAACTGAAAAATCTCACAAAGATTAGCATATACAGAGCCGTTGTTATACCCACACTCCTGTTCAGCTCCGAATCATGGGTCCTCTACTGGCATCACCTACGGCTCCTAGAATGCGTTGTCTCCGCTCCATCCTTAACATTCATTGGAGCGACTTCATCCCTAACATCGAAGTACTCGAGATGGCAGAGACCGACAGCATCGAATCCACGCTGCTGAAGATCCAACTGCGCTGGGTAGGTCACGTCTACAGAATGGAGGACCATCGCCTTCCCAAGATCGTGTTATATGGCGAGCTCTCCACTGGCCACCGTGACAGAGGTGCACCAAAGAAGAGGTACAAGGACTGCCTAATGAAATCTCTTGGTGCCTGCCACATTGACCACTGCCAATGGGCTGATATCGCCTCCAACCGTGCATCTTGGCGCCTCACAGTTCGGCGGGCAGCAACCTCCTTTGAAGAAGACCGCAGAGCCCACCTCACTGACAAAACACAAAGGAGGAAAAACCCAACACCCAACCCCAACCAACCAATTTTCCCTTGCAACCGCTGCAACCGTGTCTGCCTGCCCCACATCGGACTTGTCAGCCACAAACGAGCCTGCAGCTGACGTGGACATTACCCCTCCATAAATCTTCGTCCGTGAAGCTAATCCAAAGAGAAAGAGAAAGAGAGAATAGCAAAAACTACAGAACATCTGTACAAAGTGAAGGGAGGGAAGTTTAGGGGAGACATCAGGGGTAAGTTTTTTACACAGAGAGTCGTGGGTGCCTGGAATGCCTTGGCAGGGATGGTGGTGGAGGCTGGAACATTGGGGCATTTAAGAGATTCATAGACATGGATGAAAGAAAAATAGAGGGTTATGGGCTAGGGAGGGTTTAATACTTTTTTTCAGGAAGGGATATATGGGTCAGCACAACATCGAGGGCTGAGGGCTTGTATTGTGCTGCAGTGTTCTATGTTTCTGTTAAGTTGCCTCTTTGGAGAAAAGTCCTGCCTCTGTCAACCTTACTCTATATGACATGTTCTCCAATCATGGCAACATCCATGTAAGTCTCCTCTGCATTCTCTCTAACGTTTCCCCATCCTCCTTATCATGAGGCAACTAGAACTGAACACAATATTCCAGGATCATGGAGAGAATTTCCCCTTTTGGACGAGAAGAGTTACATCTATTGGGGGCCTTTCATGGCCAATTTGGGGATGACCTGTTGAACATGGAAGGCTGGTGGGGTAGAAGGTGAGGACCATGGGATCCCTCTGCTTGTTTTGAAGGGTAGATCGGTGTCAAACAGAAGGGTGAGGAACTGCAGTTGAGAGCCGTAGATGAAAGTGCAAGGAAGATAGGTGTGGAAAGCAGAATGGAGCTGTAGAAATTGGGAGAATATTTTTTAAAAAGCTTTAATGACATATCACAGTAGATGGCCCATGTACACCTAATTAACCCTCTGACCCTGATTGTGTGAAATGTGGGAGGAAACAAGGGTACCTGGAGGAAATCCATGAGAACATGGGGAGAAGGTAGAATCTCCTGACAGACAGTGGTGGATTCAACCCAGGTGAATGGATCTTACAGAAAGCATGGTGGGGACTGGTTGTGGGATTGCAAGTAATATTGTCTATCAACCTATATCCTGAGCTCAATGAGTGATGAACTAGAAGGCAAGATATTGACTGTGAGGAAGTGAGAGCAATTGAATGGAAACTATAACCGCGAAAATGAAGTGTTTCATGCAAGAGAGCAGGAACAGCACCTGATGCACGAGTATCAAGGGCTGGGGGGTGGGGGGGGGGGGGCGGGGTGGGGTTGGAGTGCAGAACAAGACTGAAACAACTCTCTCAAAGGCTCGCAATCAACACCAAGTCCTGGCAACCCAAATGATGCATTAAACTTAAAGATCTACAGATGCTGTGGTCGAGAACAATACACAAAAATGCTGGAGAAACTCAGCTGGTTATGCAGAATCTACAGTAAGTAAAGGGTGACCAATGTTTTAGGCCTGTACTCTGTCAGGCCATGAGCTAAAACAAAACCTGGAGAAGTCGCTATTAATGACGTCTGGTTGGAGAGTGCCCAGACAGATTACTAGGTGTTGTTCCTCCGATTTGTGAGTGGCCTTGGCTTGGCAGTACGAGGTCATTGATCAACATACTAGTGTGGGAGTAGTGTGTGGAAATAACATGGTCGACCACCAGGAGGTCCTTACTGTTGTAGCGGACAGAGCGAAGGTGCTCAACGAAACAATCTCCCAATCTGCATCCAGTCTCTCCAATGGTGAGGAGGCCACAATGGGAGCACCAGATGCAGTAGATGTCTCCTGCAAATTCACAAGGTAGCCTGAAGGTAAACATACAGACTAGAAGAGCCGAATGGCATGCTTTCTGCGCTGTAGTGTTCTATGGTTCAGAGGAGGTTCACAAGAACAATTCTGGGAATGAAAGGGTTATTGTATGAGGAATGTTTGATAGCTCTTGGCCTGTTTCAGGTTGAGTTGGTGATGAAGAAGGCAAATGCAATGCTGGCGTTCATTTCAATATGAGTATGAGCAAGGATGTGATGTGGAGGCTTTATACAGCACTGGTGAGACCTCACTTGGAGCATTGTGAGCAGTTTTGGGCTCTTCATTTAAGAAAGGATGTTGTGACATTGGAGAGGATTCAGAAGAGGTTCACTCGGATGGTTCTGGGAATGAAAGAGTTATCGTATGTGGAATGTTTGACAGCTCTTGCTGGTACTTGTTCAAATTTAGGAGAATGAGGAGGGACCTAATTGAAATACTTCAAATGTTGAAAAGCATAGACAGGGTAGATATGGAAAAGTTGTATCCCATAGTGTGTGATTTGAGAACAAAGGGCACAACTCCAGGATAAAAGGGCATTCACTTAGAACACAGGAATTTCTTCAGCCAGAGGGTGGTAAATCTGTGGAATTTGCCACAGGCAGTTGTGAAGGCCAGGTCTTTGGGTGTATTTCAGGGAGAGATTGATGGGTTCTTGATTAGACAGTGCACCAAAGATTCTGGTGAGGAGGCCAGGCAGGATGGCTGAGTGGGAAATTGGATCAGCTCGTGATAGAATGGATGAGCAGACTTGATGGGCTGAATTGTCAATTCTGCTCCAACATCTTATGGTTGCATTTCCAGCTGTCACAGGGGTACTGAGGGGTGCTTGTTGGGAAGGGATGAGGGACTTGCAGGGAGAGTGGTCCCTGCGGAAAGTGGAAGCGGCGAGGAGAGATGTGGTGGTGTGATTCTGTTGTAGGTGCTGGAAATTGCAGCGGAAGTGAATGGGTCAATCTGGGCTGAGAAGTGCAGTTGGGGATGAAGGTTGAAACTCATTCACACTGCAGAAGGAGGCCATTTTCAGCCCATTGTTCTGTGCCAGTGGTGGTCAGATCACCTCTTACAGCACTGGGACTGCATCATTGCAGGTCACAGACCCTTGAGCACCCAATGGGATGAGGGATTCAGCCTCTCCTGCACTTTCAGGCTGGAGTTCTAGACCCAACCAAGGATTTGTCTTTGTCCCCTCCAATACTGCCACCAATTAAATCTTTACATCTCAGCAGCTTGGGTTTCGAGCCTCTTCTTGGGGTGGTTAAAGCAGTGTGTGGTGCATCAGCCTCCATTAGTCATGGGATTTGGCAGTAGCACGTCTATCTCCACAGAGACGTGTTCCCTTCTCTTTGACTCATTTCATTATTTACAACCCCTCCAGACTACTTGTGATTGACATACCTTCCCACCCCTCCCAGGGGCACCAATCTCACTTGTCTCATCCCGTTTCCCTTGATCACCATCCTATCACAAATATTCCTTCAGCCTATTGGACTCCTCAATTCTCCCTGTTCTGATTAAGTAATTGACTTGATACATTCGCAGTTCCTCTGTCCACAGGTGCTGGCATCGCTGTTTAGTGTTTCTAGAATTCTGTATTTATTTCACACTTCTGCCATTCAGAACGTCTTGTTTTCAGTGTGGAGTTTCTCTCCAGATGGGACGTGGGAGCACTGTCTAATTCAGCCCTTTGTAGGTCCCTCCCTCTCTGATATAGTCAGTTTGCTTCTCTCCAGTTCGTGTCTCACTGGTTTTCCCAACGTCTCTGTTTGAAATCACTACTTGTGGAGTTTGGCGTAGCAGGTAGCGCAACTCCTTTACAGCACCTGTGGTCAGGACCGATGTTTGAATTCCACACTGTCTGTAAGGAGTTTATATGTTCCTGTGTCTGCGTGTTTTCCCTGAGGGATCCGGTTTCCTCTCACCATTCGAAATATACCAGGGGTGTAGGTTAATTGGGTGTAAATTGAGCAGCACAGATCCATGGCCTGAAATGGCCCATTACTGTGCTGTATGTCTAAATTTTTTAAAAAATTTAAAAAATGTAAAATTTAATAAAACTTTTGTTGTGCAAAGCAAAATTTTAATTCATTCAACTGGTCCCAGATGGTTATTACATGTCGAAAGGTACAGTGAGATATAATGGCAATTCAATAGATGAGGTTATTTGTTGGATAATTTTCCTTCTGTTTTATGATCAAAGGTCTCTTCTCAGCTGCCATCCTGAAGGTCTTGGAAGAGCTGAGCAAACTCTGTTAATCCTTCAAAATCTGTGGAATCCAAGGGCAACAGCAGCAATGATTCATTTAGCACAGGCCTTGCCAAAGTGAGGACCCTCTCTTCATCAGTGCCTGCCTAACCTTAACCACCTGTACTGGGAGCTACTGTTACTCAAACACCAGAACACATTTGAACAGCGGAAGGATGACATAAGGAACAGGCTGCCGGACAAGGTGGTTGAGACCGGTCCCATTGCAACATTTACTTGTTATGTAGATAGGATGGGTTCAGAGGGATGTGGGCCAAATGCAGGCAGGTGGGACCAGTGTAGATGGGACACTTTGGTTGGCATGGCTAGGTCTCACCAAGGGGCCTGTATGACTCTGTCCGTCTATATGGATTCTGGTCCAGACACGGGGATGTGCTGGGCCAACCCCTGGTTTCTCTTGATTAAGGAAGCTTGGTAATGTGGTGCCCATTGGACTTTAACCCAGATGTTGGGTTCCTAGCTTCTCTTCCTTTCCCTTTAATTCAACTACACAAGTTTTATTTCAGTTCCATGGGCATACAAAGACAAAAAACCAGGAGGCTCCGGGTAAACTGGAGTCGAGAACTGTTGCATCAAAGATCAGGGCAGTCATCAATCTGAAGGAACAGCAACTGACATTGAGTCCTGCACTTTGAGGGTTCAGTGACCCACCCCCACCTTGCTTCTGTGAGGAACTAAGCACCAGCTCACCACCTGTGGGTGCAAGCTGGAACATACCCACACGTACATGTCTGCTCTCTGCCTCATCTTTGCCAGGGAAAGGCCAAACAAGGTACTAATTGATACTAAAGACAAAACACTATGGGCTTATTTCAAATGTGGATTTTATTTTGTTCTTCAATTAAACATTGAGCAAAGGTTTATTTTTCCAAATTGGAACTAAAAGATAACAGCTTAAACCACCATTGCATTGTCTAAACCCAGCCAGGTCCTCCATGCAATAACCTAATGTCTTCCACCCTCACTTCTACTTTGCTGCACTCAAAGCAGTGTCAAAAACAAAAAAGAAACAGCAAAATAATGAAAAAAATCACCAGATACAAAGACTCCGTCCCCAAATATGGAAAGCAGGAATGCTCAGATTATTGGTGTGCCAGCAATATTGGTGCAAAGCAAGCTGGTTGGTATTGGGAGTGAAGGAGCTGGTCTGGCACGGTTATGACGAGGTTGATTCCTTTGCCTCCTTCTTCTCTTGGTCAATCACTGCAACAAAAAAAAAATCCAGTTGAACAGCCAAGTTCCTTCTCGAAGATCACAATCAGTAGTCGTATCGGGGGATGCTTCCTCTCTCTTCTACCCTCCTGCTGTATCCACCTCTGACCTGTTAGCCTGAGCCACTCCCCCTTGTCCCTTCCTCCCTGCCCCTGTCCCCCACATTTTTTTTTCAGACACCTACTGTCATCCTGCAAATCATCAGCCAGTGAGCACGACGTTAGTAGATAGTGGAAGGTATTCTAAGAGATTGGGTCCAAGTATTTGGGTAGACACATGGATCATCATCATGGCTTTTGTGCCTGGTTGGCCATGTTTTACCAATATTGTGGAGTTTTTCCCCTCAGGAGGATATCAGGAAAGTTGATGAAGGAAAGGCCGCGGATATCTATCTTTCACATCCCAGATACTGAGTGACTTGCTCCAGCATGTCTGTCTATTGCTTCCGAAATACCCCAGGTAATCTATTGCCTTTTGGAGAGGTTGTAATCCATCCTCCTAGCACCCAGACCCTGCTGATATGGCCCAGGGAAGTATCACAACTTTTTGCTTTGAAAGAACTAGTTACTGAGGTTACTTCACAATTGGGCAAAGCATCTTAATCCCACAGCCAAATCTGAAATAACAGAGTGAACTGGTGAACAAAATACATGCAGAGCACCCATTTTAATTGTACGGGTCTGTTGCATTGTGGAAACATGGAACGCGAGGAGACTTGCTGGGAACGTGAGGAGACTTGCTGGGAACGTGAGGAGACTTGCTGGGAACAGCCTCCTCCAGAGCCGAATGAGGGGAGGAAATTCAGAAAGCAGAGAGCTTCAAAATTCCTCAAATTCCCACACATATAGGATCAATGCCATCAGGGCTCTGGCTGAACATGTGGGATCTGACAGGAAGAACAGGCCATTCAGCCCCTCGAGGGGGTTCCTTCATTAATTCCAGCAGGATAGAGCATCATGTGCCATTCCTCATGAACCCAACTCAAAGAACCCTGATCTCACCTGTACAGCCAAAAATTTTATACATTTTTGCAAGTGGAGGTGTTTGGAATGCACACATCTCAGGGGTTCATGCACTGTAGGCTGCCTCGAATTTTAACACCTCCCCTGTCCTGAAGCCCCTCTAGCTTCTCCCAGTCAACCACCTTTCCTTATTGTTTTGGATGCTCAACACATTTCTAAACTGAAGGGAACTGGAGGAAAATGTGTCTCGTCTTTCCTTCAGTCCCACCCTTCAGGAGGGCTGCAGGTGTGCCGACAACCCAGGATCTAGGTTGCAGAGAGCAGACAGTTGATGGACAGAACCCCAGCAGTTCCCACAAAGTCTTCTGAAGGAATGGCTTGTCTTTTACGGATGTTGAATGGATGCTTGGGAGTAGACAATGGGATCCCTGGCCGCCATTAAGCGGCCTAATCAAGCAAAAGAATGTTCACAGAAGAACTCTACCAACTTTGTAAACATCAGCTTAAAGTTTCAGCACATTGAAGAGCTCCAAATAGCCAATAATAAAGATTTACATCACAAGTAACCATGCTACACACGTTATGGACACTCCACCAATAACTCTCACTGCCTTAGAGAAGCAGCCAACATATTAATGCTGGTCATTCTCTCTTCACCCCCTCCCCCCGACAAAGAAGATTCATGTGTGAAATTGCGTACCACCAGTTTCAAGGGCAGTATCTTTCCCACCGTTATTAGACTCTTGAAGGAACCTCACACTGGCAACTTTTGCCCCCCCTACCAATTCTACACTTCTGTATCTTGTACTATGTACTAACACAGTATGTCTGCTTGGAAAACAATCTCTATCATGGCATCTTGGTCCATGTGACAATGAACTTGAGACCATTCTCTGCCCTTCCCTCTGTATTTTATACAGTTTTCACTCAGTTTTACATTGCATTGATTCCAAAAGACTTCAGTTTGCAACAGTGACTTCTGGGTTTATGGTGGATCTACCCGCAAATAGAAATGTTCACACATTGGAGTTGTCACTGAAACTGGGGTCCCTCTTCTTTCTGCTGTAACCTTCAAGGCAAATATCTGTGCTCCATTGGACTGTGGCTCTTTGTACCTGTAAGAGTTCGCTTGGAATGACACGCAATTCCTTTTCATCCTCTGCATCTCTATTGAGAACATTCCAACTTCTTTCTGACATTCAGCCGGACAACTTCACCCCTTGTCGCCTGCTACAGTTTCACCTATGGAGTTTGTTCACAGGCCTTTGCAGATTCCTTCAACCTGTCCACACGATGCCCATGAACATATTGATGTCAGTGACCTTAGGTGTGCAACTTTCACTCTTTGATCAAATGCATGTGACGAAGGTGGGGGGGGGGGGGAAGGTCCTGGGAAAACCTCTTATCACCTCACCCCCCCAACCCAAAATCATGAACAATGCACCTTCACCCCAATCCTCCCAACTAATTGCCAGCCCATCTTTCAATGAGGTGATGCATTTTGGAAGGACAAACCAGAAGGTCGGTTACTTAACAGTGTGGAAGAACAGAGGAAATTTGGGATCCAAATCCATACATCCCTCAATGTTGCCGCACAGGTTGATAGGATAGGTAAGAAGGTCTATTTCTGGGATACTGGGCTTCATAGGTCAGGGGATTGAGACCAAGAGTCGAGAGGTCATGTTGCAACACTACAAATCTCTGGTGAGACTACACTTGGAATATCGTTTTCAGTTCTGGTCATCTAATTATTGGAAGGAGGTTTTGCAGAGGGTGCAGACGAGATTTACGAGGATGTTACCGGAATTGGAAAATAAGTCTTATGAGATTCATGTGTGAAATTGCGTACCACCAGTTTCAAGGGCAGTATCTTTCCCACCGTTATCAGACTCTTGAAGGAACCTTACACTGGCAACTTTTGCCCCCTACCAACTCTACACTTCTGTATCTTGTACTATGTACTGACACAGTATGTCTGCTTGGAAAACAATCTCTATCATGGCATCAGATCTGGGAATTTTCCTTTTGGAACAAAGGATGAGAGGAGAGTTTATGAGAAGCATGGACACCCAGCACCTTTTTCCCAGGGCAGGATCAGCAAACACCAGGAGACATCTCTACAAAGAGGAGACATTTGTGTATTTTTTAAATACACAAAGAGTTGTAGTAGCCTGGAATGCATTGTCAGGGGTGGTGGTGGAGGATGGATTAATAGGGACACTTCAGAGATTCTTAGACAGGCACATGGATGAAAGAAGAAAGGAGGGTTATGAGGCAGGAAGGGTTTAATATTTGTTTCTTTTTTTGGGTCATCACAACATCAAGGGCCAAAGGGCCTGTACTGAGCTGCAGTGTTTTATGTTCTGTGGAGTTGGAAGGAGATAGTTACACTGATAACTGATAGTCACACTGCCAGTTAGAAGAAGGAAGGTAAATAGGCTGTCAGCACAGAGCCCCCCAGGGCCATTCCTCTCAACAATAAATAAAATGTTTGGACACTGTTTGAGGGGTGGGGGGGGGGGGGGAGTATAAAAAAACAGTGATCAGGGCTCTACCACAGAGCCTGGCTCTTTGACTAACAATGGAAGGGGGGAGAAGAGGAGAGTGACAGTGATTGAAGATACGATAGGCAAATAGATTGGATTCTGTGAACAAGATTGACACTACCAGATGCCGCCCATGTGCCAAGGTCAGGACGTCTCATATAAAGTCCACTGTGTTCTCAGACAGAAAGGTGAGCAGACAGATGTTGTGGTACATGTTGGTACCAATGAGCAGGGATGAGGTCCTGAAGAGGGAATATTAGGAGTTAGGAAGGAAGTTAAAAAGCAGGTGGTAATCTCAGGCTTGCTGCCTGTGCCATGCGCCAGAGAGGATAGGAATAGGTTAAATTTAATTTTAAATTAATTGGCAGATTTTAAATGGCAGATGAATGCATGGCTGAAGAGTTGGTGCAGGGTTAAAGTTTGTGGATTATTGTGATCTCCTTTAGGGAAGGACTGACCTGTACATCTGAACTGGAGGGAGAAAAAGGACAGGCTGCACCTGAACTGGAGGGAGACCAATATCCTGTCAGACCAGTTTGCTATAGCTGTTGGGGAGGGTTTAAACTAGTTTTACAGGAGGATGAAAACCAGAATGTGAGTGCAAAGAATAGAGCAGAAGGTAGAAAGTGGAAAGTGGCAGTAGGTTTGTGATGAAGAGGAGGAAGCAGAAATGTGGTCTATTTCAATGCAAGGAGCATTAGGAATAAGAGATGTTTTAAAAGAAATAGGATGGCAGGTAGACAAGAGTCGGGGGGGGGGTATCATTACTGGTCAGAGGTAGTATCACGGCTATAGAAAGGTAGGATGCTGCAGATGGAGTGTCCACTGATTCTGTGTGGGTGGATGTCAGAAATAGGAAGGGAGCCATCACTGTGCTGGGAGTAGTCTATAGGTCCTCAAATATCCCTCAGGACATCGAGGAGCAGATATTGGAATGGTGCAGGTACATTTCAACTTCTTGAATATTGACAGACATCTCCTGACTGCAACAGGGATAGATGGGGCTAAATTTGTCAGGTGTGTACAAGAAGGATTCCCGACACAGTATGTGGACTGGCCGACAAGAGGAGAGGCCATACTGGATCTAGTACTGGGTAATGAACCTGTTCAGGTGGTGGACCTCTAAGTGGGGGTGCACTTTAGTGAGAGTGATCACAAATCCCTGAGCTTTAGTATAGCTATGGACAAGGATGAAAACAGACAAACTGGGTAAGTGTTTAATTGGGGAAGGGCTAATTGTGATGAGATGAGGCAGGAAGCAGATGTTCGAGGGTGAAAGTACAAAACTAATGTGGAGGATGTTTAGGGACCACTTGCGTGGGCTTCTGGATAGGCTCATCCCACTGAGTCAGGGAAAAGACAGTAGATAAAGGTACTGTGGTTGACAAAACAGGTGAGGTCGCTAGTTAAGAGGAAGGAGGAAGCACAAGTAAAATTCATGAGAATTTTATGGTAGCCATGAAAGAACTTCAGAAAAGACTGAGGAGAGGTAGAAGGGGCATGCGAATGCCATAGCATATCAGAGTAAAGAGAACCCTAAGGCATTCTATGTGTACATGAAGAACAAAAGGATAATGAAAGTGAAGATGGAGCCACCAAAGGAAACGTGTGCCTGGAGGTGAAGGAGGTTGGGAAGGTCTTAAATGAATACTTTGCTTCAATATTCACCAGAGAAGAGGAGTCACGTGATGGAGTAGTGGCCGGACGGAGAACTCCAGCCCTCTCCAGAAAAGTCGGGAAAAACAAGAGAAAATACAAAGGCACAGAAATAAAAGTTAAAGAAAAGTGAGTATAAAGGTGGAAAGAAGATGGAGACAAAAGAAGAAAAATCAAAATCAACGGTAAGAAGAGAGGAAGAGAAGACAACGGAGGAAAAAGGTGAAGGCCTTACCTGTCCGAAGAGGCCTGCTGTGGAGAGAGGAGCCCGCTACCTCAGTCGGTAGAAAAAGAACTACAACAATGGCTCGCAGAGCCGAGTAAAAGTGCGCAACCGCGCATGAAAAAAAAACACACCGACGGGAGGGGGGACCAGCTGGGGAGTCGATCTCCACAGCCGGCAACGACAGCTGCAGAACACCTGCAGCAAGAAGAGAGCACAGAAGACAATAGAAACAAGAAAGAAGAGAAGGAAAGGGCACCAAAGAAACAACAGATGGCCAACCCAGAGGAAGAAGAAGAGGAAGAGGAAGAGTACAGTGAAATAGAAGAAGAAAAGAAAGGCAAGATAAAGGATATATTTTCTCTTATTAAAGGATACATGGAGTCATTTAAAGAATGGCAAACACAGGAATTTAAGGATTTAAGAAAAAGAATAAACAACACAGAAGAGAAAATGAATAAAATAGAGATGACCTTAACAGAAATGGGAAAGAAAATGGACAAGATGGAAGAGCGGGCAGTAGCAGCAGAAATGGAGGTAGAAGACTTAAAAAAGAAATTGGAGGAATCTAATAAAAAAACTAAAGAGACACAAGAACTACTAGCTCAAAAAATAGATACAATGGAAAATTATAACAGAAGAAATAACATAAAGATAGTGGGCCTTAAGGAAGATGAAGAAGGCAAGAATATGAGGGAGTTTATAAAAGAGTGGATCCCTAAGACCCTAGGATGTCCAGAACTACAGCAAGAAATGGAAATAGAAAGGGCACATAGAGTATTGGCCTCTAAACCACAACCACAACAAAAACCAAGATCTATTGTAGTAAAATTCCTAAGATATACTACAAGAGAAAAGGTACTGGAGAAGACAATGGAAAAAGTAAGAGAGGGCAACAAACCATTGGAGTATAAAGGGCAAAAAATCTTCATTTATCCAGATACGTTTTGAACTCCTAAAGAAGAGAAAAGAGTTCAATACAGCAAAGGCGATTTTATGGAAGAAAGGGTATAAATTTATACTGAAGCATCCTGCGGTATTGAAAATATTTATTCCAGGACAACAAAACAGACTATTCTCGGATCCAGAAGAAGCACGAAAATTTGCAGAACAATTACAAAAATAGACTGAGGGATGAAGACGGGTAATGAGAGTAAAAATGATCACGATTGATATGTATGTGGGTAAAGACAAAAATAGACTGAGGGATGAAGACGGGTAATGAGGGTAAAAATGACCATGATTGATATGTATGCGGGTAAAGAGGTATAAGAGTGAATAGAGACAATGTGCATACGTGAATGTATCTGTAATTAGAGGAAAATATAGATAGTATAGACAAGAATTAATAAGGGAAGGTAATGGCATAGAGAGAATAAGGAGGGAATTAAAAGACTGACCTTTGTGACATATGAAAAGTGAAATCTTTTCTGGGTGGGGGAAAATAGAGGTCACTGCAAAATCAGTTGACGCTTGCGAGTGGATTCGCAAATCCAAATGGAGAGGGGAGATGTGGTTGTCCGACAAGGGATAAAGGACAACTCAGGAGGGGAACGGGAGATTGGGGATAAAGAAGATAGAAATAGGAGAATAAGGAAAATGTTGGATGTTGTAGGAATGTTGTCTTGTAAAGTGTTGAAAATAAGAAAACAGAAATGGAAAAGGAGGAAAGGTAATGATGGAAAAACGGGAAGAGAAGATAAACAAAATATAAAATGGCTACGCTGAACTATATGACTTTAAATATTAATGGAATACATAAGCAAATTAAAAGGAAGAAACTACTAAATTTACTGAAAAAGGAAAAAATAGATATAGCATTTGTCCAAGAAACACACTTAACTGAATTGGAGCACAAGAAATTAAAGAGAGATTGGGTAGGACATGTAACAGCAGCATCGTATAATTCAAAAGCAAGAGGAGTGGCTATATTAATTAGCAAAAATGTGCCATTTAAAATAGAAGAGGAAATAATAGATCCAGCAGGGAGATATGTTATGATAAAATGTCAGATATATTCGGAGCTTTGGAATCTACTTAATATATATTCACCTAACGAAGAAGATCAAAAGTTTATGCAAGATATCTTTTTGAAGGTAGCTAATACGCAAGGGAACATACTAATAGGAGGGGATTTCAACCTGAATTTGGATCCAAATATGGATAAAACGGGGAAAAAAATTAACAGGAAGAACAAAGTAATCAAATTTATAATTAAATCAATGCAAGAAATGAAACTTGTGGACATATGGAGGAAACAAAACCCAAAAGAAAAGGAATACTCATACTACTCGACTAGACATAAAACATACTCAAGAATAGACCTATTTTTGTTATCAGCTAGTATGCAGGATAGAGTAAGAAAAACAGAATATAAAGCGAGAATGCTATCGGACCATTCACCCTTAATACTGACAGTAAAGCTAGAGAACATCCCTCCAAGAATATATAGATAGAGATTAAACCCCATGCTACCATGCTACTTAAAAGACAGGATTTTAGAGAATTTATTGAAAAACAATTAAAAATGTATTTTGAAGTAAATACGGAATCAGTGGAAGATAAGTTTATACTATGGGACGCAATGAAAGCATTCATTAGAGGGCAAATAATAAGCTATGTAACCAAGATGAAGAAGGACTATAATCAGGAAACAGAGCAGTTGGAAAGGGAAATAGTAAACATAGAAAAAAAATTAGCAATGAAGGAAGATACAACCAAAAGAAGAGAATTGGCGGATAAAAAAATAAAATATGAAACATTACAAACATATAAGGTGGAGAAGAATATAATGAAGACAAAACAGAAATATTATGAACTAGGTGAAAAAACACACAAAATCTTAGCATGGCAGCCAGCTTAAGACAGAGCAAACTAAGAAAATGGTACTGGCAACAAGGAAAAAAGACAAACAAATTACATATAATCCAAAAGAAATTAAGGAAAACTTTAGAGAATTCTATGAACAATTATACCGAACTGAAAACGAAGGGAAAGAAGGGAAAATAGATGAATTTTTGACTAAAATTGAACTACCAAAACTACAAATAGAGGAACAAAATAAATTAACAGAACCATTTGGAACAGTAGAAATACAAGAGATAATAAAAAAAATTACCAAATAATAAGACACCAGGATAGGATGGACTCCCAATAGAATTCTACAAAACATTTAAAGACCTAATAATACCGCCCCTCCTGGATGTAATGAACCAGATTGATGAGACTCAAAACTTACCAGATTCATGTAAAACAGCAATAATTACAGTGATACTAAAACAAGGGAAAGATCCACTCTCACCAGCGTCATATAGACCAATATCTTTGCTAAACACAGATTATAAGATAATAGCTAAACTATTAGCAAACAGATTAGCAGAACAGGTACCGAAAATGGTAAATTTAGACCAAACTGGATTTATCAAAAAAAGACGCACAACAGACAATATTTGTAAATTTATTAACTTAATTCATGCAGTAGAAGGAAATAAAGCACCTGCAGTAGTAGTTGCTTGAGACGCAGAGAAGGCCTTCGACAGAGTAGAATGGAATTATTTGTTCAAAGTATTGCAAAAATTCAGTTTACCGGAGAAGTATATTAATTGGATTAAAGCATTATATAAGGGACCGTTAGCGAAAGTGACAGTAAATGGACATGTATCAAAGCAATTTAACTTAAGCAGGTCAACGCGGCAGGGATGCCCACTATCACCATTATTGTTTGCGCTAGCTATAGAACCACTAGCAGAATTGATAAGAATAGATAATAATATAAAAGGAATAAAAATAAAAGACAGGGAATATAAAATCAGTCTATTTGCGGATGATGTTATAGTGTACTTAACAGAACCAGAATTATCAATAAAAGTATTATATAAGAAATTGAAGGAATATGGAGAAGTGTCGGGATACAAGATAAACGTAAATAAAAGTGAAGCAATGCCTATGAATAACGCGGATTTCTCAAAATTTAAGAAGGAATCCCCATTCAGATGGCAAATGCAGGCAATAAGATACCTAGGTATACAAATAAACAAAAATCTAGGCCAATTATATAAACTCAATTACAATCCACTAATGAAAAGATTACAGGACGATTTAGAGCATTGGAAAGAGCTACCACTAACACTGATAGGAAGGATAAACTATTAAAATGAACATTTTTCCAAGGATACTATACTTATTTCAGGCATTGCCAATACAACTGACAGAAAAATTCTTCAAAGAGTTAAAGAAAATAATAAGGAAATTTTTATGGAGAGGGGGGAAACCGAGGATAGCACTAGATAAATTAACAGAATGGTATAAACAAGGAGGCTTACAATTGCCAAACTTCAAAAATTATTATAGAGCCACACAATTAAGGTACCTATCAGATTTTTATCAAACAAGGGAAAAACCAGACTGGACGAGATTAGAATTAGATAAAATAGGGGAAAAGATACCTGAACACATATTATACAAATGGGATGAAAAATTGGTACAACATAGAACTTCTCCAGTATTACACCATCTCCTCAATATATGGAAGAAGATTCATGTAGAAAGAAATAAAACAAATTATCAATTACCAAAACTAATATTGACGCAAAATAAGCTACTCCCTTTTACAATAGACAACCTTTCCTTTAGAAAATGGGGAAAAAAAGGGATTAAAAGAATAGAAAATTGTTTTTCAGGAAGTAGATTCTTATCCTTTGAACAAATGAGAGATAAGTACAATATAACTGGAGATACAGCGCTGGCATATTACCAACTGAGATCCTACTTGAAAGATAAATTAGGAAGCAATTTGAGTTTACCAGAGGGAAGTAACCTTGAATATGTGATTACAGATACAATGTTAATCAAAAGATTTATAACAAATATGTATATTAAACTGTAAGAAAAGGAGAATGAGGAAACAAATGGTAAAACTAAACAAAAATGGGAACAAGATTTAAATATAAAGATAAAAAAGGAAACATGGGAGAAATTATGTTCTGGAACGATGAGAAATACAATAAATACGAGGCTGCGTATGATACAATATAATTGGTTACACAGACTATACATTACACCGCAAAAGTTAAATAAATGGGACCCAACAGTATCTGATAGATGTTTTCGATGTAAAAAAGAAAGGGGAACAACAATTCATGCAATCTGGACATGTGAGAGAGTAGAAAAATTTTGGGATGATCTCAATCAGATATTAAATAAAATAACAGAAAACAATATACCAAAGAATCCAGAGATCTTTCTCCTAAGTAACATAAAAAATAAAGAATTTGGAATTGACTTGGAGGATGCACAAAAAAGATTTGTTAAGATAGCCTTAGCCGTAGCAAAAAAATGTATTATGTCAACCTGGAAATTGGAAGATAATTTGAAAATACAATGGTATATAGAAATGAATAAATGTATCCCATTAGAAAAAATAACATATAGGTTAAGAAATAATATTGAAATATTCGAACAAGTATGGGAGCCTTACATTAAATACAATAGCGAAAACCTACCGGGAACAAACATTACCTAAGTTGATGGAAGGAGAAGAAAAGAAAAGAATGGACTCAGTAGAATTTCTGGTGTATTTTTGTTGAATGACAACATTAATGCAACCTAGATTGTATACCTAAAATGGATGAGAGGGGGGGGTGGGGGGGTGGCTTGGGAGGAGGGAGGGGGGGAGAAAAAGTCACTGTTTATGTGTGAAAAAGAAAAAGTGTATATCATGGCTAACGTGATTTATGGTGTGAAAAATAAAAAATTTAAAAAAAAAAAAATTCATCAGAGAAAAGGACCTTGGTCAAGGTGAGTTCAAAATGGATCAAGCATATGTGCTAGACCACGTTGAGATTAAGAAAGAGGAAGTACTGATCTTTTTAAAATCATTGGGATTGATAAGTCCCTGGGACCAGAAGAAATATACCCCAGGTTTCTATGGGAAGGGAGGGAAAAGATTGCTGGGGCATTAGCAATTATCTTTGCATTCTTGTTGACCACAGAGGAGATGCCAGAGTATTGTAGAGGGATCTGGACCAACGGGGAGAATGGGCCAAAAAATTGTAGGTGGAGTTTAATGCAGCAAGTGTGAAGTGATGCATTTTAGAAGGGCAAACCAAGGTAGGACATACAGAGTAATTGATCAGGCACAGAGGAGTACAGAGGAACAAAGGGATCTGGAAATAGATACATTGTTCCCTGAGGATGGCGTCGCAGGTAGACAGGGTTGTATAGGGTCCGTATAGACAGGGCTTTTGGCATCTTAGCCTTTATAAATCAAAATATTGAGTACAGGAGTTGGGATGTTATGAAGTTGTATAAGATATTGGTGAGACCCCTGCTTGTTATGATTTTTATAAATGACCTGAATGAAGAAGTAGAGGGATGGGTCAGTTTGTTTGTAGATATATGAAGGTTGGAAGAGTTGTGGATTGGAAGAGTTGTCGTAGGTTACAAAAACATATACAGGAACTCCCCGACTTACCACTGTAATTTGTCCCAAAAGATCAGACATATCTCATAATAGAAACAAGTCAGAATTGCGTACTTACCTTGTTAGTTGGCGTACTGGGGTCTTTGGGCTGGGCATGGCCATGATTCCTGTGCGCATACACAAGTCTTACGCAGGCACATGTACAGCGGGTTTGCTTATTGGAGCTTTGTTGGTGCATGTGCAAGAATTAAGTGTCCTAACTTCAACCACAGTGCCTACACATTTTCAAGATTTACAAGCGACCTAACAATATTGAATTTGCACCCTGAACACCAATGCATGAACCCACTGTCCAAGAGTCAACGCAAGACTTGTGCACATGCATGGGAATCAAGATGGCCGCACCCAGCCTATGGACCCCGAGACACCGACTAACAAGTACACACATTTTGGCTCTTACATGTCCTATATCCCTGTTGTCAAATACAACATAAACCATGTAATTTTATATTTTTTCTTTATATTTAAAAAAAATCAGTTGTATGTGTGAAGAGATGCAAATTGCATAGGTTGCAAGTTGGGGAGTACCTGTAGACAGGATGCAGAGTTGGGCAGAAATATGGCAGATGGGGTTCAATCCGGATAAGTGTGAGATGATGCATTTTGGAAGGTAAAACTTGAAGGAAGGTTGCATGGTTGTGTAGATACATAAGAGTGTGAAGGAACATGGGAACCTTGCATCCAAATCCATAGATCTCTCAAGGTTGCTGTGCAGTTTGATAGGATAGTTAGCCTATGGTATGCTAGTCAGAGGATCTTCAACAGTTGTGAGGTAACGTTGCAGTTCCATATATCTCTCACGAGACCACTCTAGAATATTGTGTTCAATTCTGGTCACCTCATTGCAGGAAGGATGTGGAAGCTATGGAGGAAATTTACCAGGATGTTGCCTGGAATGCAAAGTAAGCCTTATGAGGCAAGGTTAGCAGAGCTTGGTCTTTTCTCTTTGGCACGTAGAAGGATGAGAGACTTGATAGAGGTCTACGAGATTATGAGAGGCATAAATAGGGTGGATAGGCAGCACCTGTTTTCCAGGGCAGGATCAGCAATCACCAGAAGATATCTGCGAACATCAGGGGTAAGTTCTTTTTTGTGTGTTCTGTGAAGGTTGTGGGTGCCTGGAATGCCTGGTCAGGGTGTTGGTGGAGGCTGGAAAATTAAGGGTCATTTAAGAGACTCTAGGCACATGGATGAAAGAAAAAAAGGGTTACGAGGTAGAAGAGGTCTAGTTATTTTTTTGAGGGGAATGAAGAATAAAAGTACAAAATTCATACTACTCCAGGGTTGGGTCAGTCAGATTTTCAGTACATTGTGCTGACACAATGCATGCAAAAGCCAAGAGTTGGAGAAATCCAGATTCTCAGGTGGTCCGGATGTTATGCCAGAATTTTCCACATCCAGATTCTCAGACTTTTACTGTATGTGTGTGTATCTCTCTCTCTCTCTCTCTCAGTCAGCACAACATCATGGGCCAAAGGGCCTGTGGTGTGCTATAATGTTGGTAAGGTGAATTAAATTGGAGTCGAGGGAAATTGTAAATAAGTTATGTTCAGAGAGCTCAAGGTTTTCACCTTGGATTAATCACTAATAGTTCACAGGCAAAGGCAACAAGTGATTCAGAAGTGTTGTCAAGTCTTGGTACACATATTGGAGAGGTCACCCCAAGGGTCTGTATAGAGTTCTGGTGCTGCTATTTAAGAATGGGTGAACCAGTATGGGTTGTGGTCCAGAAGGGATTCTCCAGGCTAATTGCAGGGATGAGGGGTGTATCTTGTCACCAGCAGCTAAAGAAGATGGGTCTGAATTATCTGGAATTCATAAAATGAAGAGATGATCTTACTGAAGATCCTGTGGGGATAGGCTAGAGAGGCATTCCACCAATAGTAAAGTCTTGAACAAGAAAACAATCACGGGATTGGTCATTTCAACTGAGGAGAGCAAGAGCTTCTCACAAGAGAGGAGAATATGGAATTGTTGGCCCCCAAGTATGGTAGTGGCTGGATAACTGATGGTACAGTAACACCTCTGGAATCAGGCACCTATTGGGATTGGTAGATCCAGAGCAGTGAATTTTCTGCTTGCTCGAGAGATAACAGCGAGGCATGTCAATTTTTCACCTGACTTTGAGAAGCCATTTTCTTTAGCAGTTGATGCTAGAGATGAAGTTACAGGAGCATTGCTAGTACAAAAGAATGATTGTGAGGATATTGACCATCCAGTGGCTTACTTAACCAAGAAATTCAATTAATATCAAAAAAAATTCTACTATTGAGGAAGAATTATTGTCCCTTGTATTGGCTTTGCATCATTTTGCACTGCTAGGAGACAAGTTGTTGTCTATACAGACCATAATCCTTTAGTGTTTTTGAGCAAAATGAAAAATAAATGTTATTACTGATAGCCTTTCAAGATGTTAGATTTGCTATATGCTAAATAATGTTATATTTGTTATATTACATAACATTAGAATTCAGTATTTTAAAAGAATTGTAGATTGCAGTTAAAAATTTTGTTCTTAAAAAGCTCAAAAATTTTCTCTGTTGGAAGGAAGTGTTGTTGGTTTCTGTTTTTTTTCAAGTTACTTTGCAGGCTAGAAACAGGGAAAGACACATTGATAATACTATTTTGAAATAGACAGAGAGTCCAATTGAAATACAGAAACAATTAGAGTTTACTAAGGAAGATATTTGTCTAAATGGAAGGGGTCATCTGCTTGAAGACTCATTTTTGAGAAACTGAAACTAAAAACCAGTATTTGATCAAAGTAAGTCATGTCATTAAGTCACTTCAAAAAGCAACATTTTACTATCATCAACCAGAGTCCTCTGGAGAGAATCAAAGCAACTTCGGAGAAGATGGTCATTTCTGCTGTTTCTCTTTATCAAAAGGGAATACTGTGGCCATTAAAATGGTCACGTGACTGACCCATATCTGGGTAAAGAAAGCAAGATCATTCTTGCATTTGGATCATGATCATTTTGATGGCTACTTTATCTGACTCTTGCCTGGGTCTTTGAAAGCACTGGAGAAGTCACAAGCTTCATAACCCCTACAAAAGAAAGGGGGGGGGGGGGGGGGAAGTTGTGATAAGTCACTTGTATGAAGGATCATTTCTATGAAAGGAACTCAACAAGAATTCATGAGTTTTGAGGTCTGATGACTCACTGACTCACCTAATTAAGTAATTGTTATTAATAAAAATTGTTTTACATCCATTGTCTTGGTGAATTCTATTGCTGTTGGTCTATGGTGTAACATTACCTATTTACTTTCCACAACTTTTTTTTCTGGTTGGTTGAATCCCAGATAACAGAGTTTTTCTGGAATTAGACCAGGTAGATTCATGTTTACATTATCAGGAAATTAAGGGTTTTGGGGAACTAGAGCAGGAGACAAGACCAGAGACATATCAGCCACAATTGTGGTTTCCTGCTGTGGCTGCAGTCAGTAGAGAACAGTTAGAAAATCTAGTCTGTACAAACAGGAGTTACAATTCCAGACCTTCATCAATCCTGCCATCAGCCTGGATGAAGTAACATTTCTTCAAAACTAATCCCTCCTGAAGTCTGGGCATGCTTCCTGGGAACTATTTTCAGGTATAGTCTTCACATCTTCCTTCTTTTGAGTGAAGATCTAAATGTTGTGCCACATCATCCCAAATATTGAACTATTGCAGGCTAGAGAGGGTAGTATTATCAATGTGTCTTTCCCTGTTTCTAGCCTGCAATTAAACGTCACTGTAAAAATAAATTGCTTTCTTAGATTTGCCTACACTGCTGTTTACAATCTTAGCAGCTCCCATTACAGAAAAAGATAATTCAGCCCCATGGCATGTCCTGACTTTCTGATCCAACATCAATCAGTCTTTTCTCTATATTTTGTGTCATGTTCTTCCCCTTTCAAGAACTAATGCAGTTGTCTTTGTACTTGCAGGTGTATTTATGGAAAGACCGTTGGAATCACACAGTACTTCGGAGCCAAGATCTTTACCTCTAGCTGGTGAATGTGCAAACTTCAGTCACCTCTTTCTGGCCCTCCAGTGAAGACCAGTAGAGCTTATTGCTTTATCAAACATGCATTTAACAGTAATTAGTTCTTGCGCACTGCTTTCTGCAGCACAATTCCACCTTCCCTGCTCCCTTTTAGACAATATTGTTTCACAATCCTTAACCTCCATACACACAGCCATAGTTCCCTTCAAACATAGTACTCAAAAACTCGTGCATCAGGGTATTCTAAATCTCAACTTTTTGTATTTACAGAACCAGGGTGACCTCCTAGTGCAAACTAAATGCAGAAGTCAAACTGGTCTGGAATCTTTCTTTTTAACAAAGCATATCCAAATCGTTGCTGCTCAGTGTCAGGTAAGAACGCAACCCATAACTATAATTGTAAATTCCAGCTTCCTCAACCTCAACATAATCTAACACCCTTCTGGAACGTCCACTCAACCAGACCCTGACAGATCCCAGGGCATGCAGTATGCAGTGAACTGGGATTCACTGGTAGGGTGTTGTACTGATGGCTGGCCCCACCCAATGGCTCCACCCCCATCTGCTCACTTATAACCCTGGTTTCCCGCCTAAACCCAGAACCCTTTTTTTTTAAATTTTTTATTTTTCACACCATAAATCACATTAGCCATGATATACACTTTTTCTTTTTCACACATTTACAGTGACTTTTTCTCCTCCCCCCTCCCTCCTCCCTCCTCCCACGCCACCCCCCCCACCCCCCCCCCCCCTCTCATCCATTTTAGGTATACAATCTAGGTTGCATTAATTCAGTCAGACAATGTTGTCATTCAACAAAAATACACCAGAAATTCTACAGAGTCCATTCTTTTCTTTCCTTCTCCTTCCATCAACTTAGGTAATGTTTGTCCCCGGTAGGTTTTTGCTATTGTATTTAATGTAAGGCTCCCATACTTGTTCGAATATTTCAATATTATTTCTTAAACTATATGTTATTTTTTCTAATGGAATACATTTATTCATTTCTATATACCATTGTTGTATTTTCAAATTATCTTCCAATTTCCAGGTTGACATAATACATTTTTTTGCTACGGCTAGGGCTATCTTAACAAATCTTTTTTGTGCATCCTCCAAATCAATTCCAAATTCTTTGTTTTTTATGTTACTTAGGAGAAAGATCTCTGGATTCTTTGGTATATTGTTTTCTGTTATTTTATTTAATATCTGATTGAGATCATCCCAAAATTTTTCTACTCTCTCACATGTCCAGATTGCATGAATTGTTGTTCTCATTTCTTTTTTACATCGAAAACATCTATCAGATACTGTTGGGTCCCATTTATTTAACTTTTGCGGTGTAATGTATAGTCTGTGTAACCAATTATATTGTATCATACGTAGCCTCGTATTTATTGTATTTCTCATCGTTCCAAAACATAATTTCTCCCATGTTTCCTTTTTTATCTTTATATTTAAATCTTGTTCCCATTTTTGTTTAGTTTTACCATTTGTTTCCTCATTCTCCTTTTCTTGCAGTTTAATATACATATTTGTTATAAATCTTTTGATTAACATTGTATCTGTAATCACATATTCAAGGTTACTTCCCTCTGGTAAACTCAAATTGCTTCCTAATTTATCCTTCAAGTAGGATCTCAGTTGTAATATGCCAGCGCTGTATCTCCAGTTATATTGTACTTATCTCTCATTTGTTCAAAGGATAAGAATCTACTTCCTGAAAAACAATTTTCTATTCTTTTAATCCCTTTTTTTTCCCCATTCTCTAAAGGAAAGGTTGTCTATTGTAAAAGGGAGTAGCTTATTTTGCGTCAATATTAGTTTTGGTAATTGATAATTTGTTTTATTTCTTTCTACATGGATCTTCTTCCAAATATTGAGGAGATGATGTAATACTGGAGAAGTTCTATGTTGTACCAATTTTTCGTCCCATTTATATAATATGTGTTCAGGTATCTTTTCCCCTATTTTATCTAATTCTAATCTCGTCCAGTCTGGTTTTTCCCTTGTTTGATAAAAATCTGATAGGTATCTTAATTGTGCGGCTCTATAATAATTTTTAAAGTTTGGCAATTGTAAGCCTCCTTGTTTATACCATTCTGTCAATTTATCTAGTGCTATCCTCGGTTTCCCCCCTCTCCATAAAAATTTCCTTATTATTTTCTTTAACTCTTTGAAGAATTTTTCTGTCAGTTGTATTGGCAGTGCCTGAAATAAGTATAATATCCTTAGAAAAATGTTCATTTTAATACAGTTTATCCTTCCTATCAGTGTTAGTGGTAGATCTTTCCAATGCTCTAAATCGTCCTGTAATTTTTTCATTAGTGGATTATAATTGAGTTTATATAATTGGCCTAGATTTTTGTTTATTTGTACACCTAGGTATCTTATTGCCTGCATTTGCCATCTGAATGGAGATTCCTTCTTAAATTTTGAGAAATCAGCATTATTCATAGGCATTGCTTCACTTTTATTTACGTTTGTCTTGTAACCCGACACTTCTCCATATTCCTTCAATTTCTTATATAATTCTTTTATTGATAGTTCTGGTTCTGTTAAGTACACTATAACATCATCCGCAAATAGACTGATTTTATATTCCCTGTCTTTTATTTTTATTCCTTTTATATTATTATCTATTCTTATCAATTCTGCTAGTGGTTCTATAGCTAGCGCAAACAATAAAGGTGATAGTGGGCATCCCTGCCGCGTTGACCTGCTTAAGTTAAATTGCTTTGGTACATGTCCATTTACTGTCACTTTCGCTAACGGTCCCTTATATAATGCTTTAATCCAATTAATATACTTCTCTGGTAAACTGAATTTTTGCAATACTTTGAACAAGTAATTCAATTCTACTCTGTCGAAGGCCTTCTCTGCGTCTAAAGCAACTGCTACTGCAGGTGCTTTATTTCCTTCTACTGCATGAATTAAGTTAATAAATTTACAAATATTGTCTGTTGTGCGTCTTTTTTTGATAAATCCAGTTTGGTCTAAATTTACCATTTTCGGTACCTGTTCTGCTAATCTGTTTGCTAATAGTTTAGCTATTATCTTATAGTCTGTGTTTAGCAAAGATATTGGTCTATATGATGCTGGTAAGAGTGGATCTTTCCCTTGTTTTAGTATTACTGTAATTATTGCTGTTTTTACATGAATCTGGTAAGCTTTGTGTTTCATCAATCTGGTTGATTACATCCAGGAGGGGTGGTATTAATAAGTCTTTAAATGTTTTGTAGAATTCTATTCGAAATCCATCCTCTCCAGGTGTCTTATTATTTGGTAATTTTTTTATTATCTCTTGTATTTCTACTGTTCCAAATGGTTCTGTTAATTTATTTTGTTCCTCTATTTGTAGGTTTGGTAGTTCAATTTTAGTCAAAAATTCATCTATTTTCCCTTCTTTCCCTTCGTTTTCAGTTCGGTATAATTGTTCATAGAATTCTCTAAAGTTTTCCTTAATTTCTTTTGGATTATATGTAATTTGTTTGTCTTTTTTCCTTGATGCCAATACCATTTTGTTAGCTTGTTCTGTCTTAAGCTGCCATGCTAGGATTTTGTGCGTTTTTTCCCCTAGTTCATAATATTTCTGTTTTGTCTTCATTATATTCTTCTCTACCTTATATGTTTGTAATGTTTCATATTTTATTTTTTTATCCGCCAATTCTCTTCTTTTAGTTGTATCTTCCTTCATTGCTAATTTTTTTTCTATGTTTACTATTTCCCTTTCCAACTGCTCTGTTTACTGATTATAGTTCTTCTTCATCTTGGTTACATAGCTTATTATTTGCCCTCTAATGAATGCTTTCATTGCGTCCCATAGTATAAACTTATCTTCCACTGATTCCGTATTTACTTCAAAATACATTTTTAATTGTTTTTCAATAAATTCTCTAAAATCCTGTCTTTTAAGTAGCATGGTAGCATGGGGTTTAATCTCCATCTATATATTCTTGGAGGGATGTCCTCTAGCTTTACTGTCAATATTAAGGGTGAATGGTCCGATAGTATTCTCGCTTTATATTCTGTTTTTCTTACTCTATCCTGCATACTAGCTGATAACAAAAATAGGTCTATTCTTGAGTATGTTTTATGTCTAGCTGAGTAGTATGAGTATTCCTTTTCTTTTGGGTTTTGTTTCCTCCATATATCCAAAAGTTTCATTTCTTGCATTGATTTAATTATAAATTTGGTTACTTTGTTCTTCCTGTTAATTTTTTTCCCCCGTTTTATCCATATTTGGATCCAAATTCAGGTTGAAATCCCCTCCTATTAGTATGTTCCCTTGCGTATTAGCTACCTCCAAAAAGATATCTTGCATAAACTTTTGATCTTCTTCGTTAGGTGAATATACATTAAGTAGATTCCAAAACTCCGAATATATCTGACATTTTATCACAACATATCTCCCTGCTGGATCTATTATTTCCTCTTCTATTTTAAATGGCACATTTTTACTTATTAATATAGCCACTCCTCTTGCTTTTGAATTATATGATGCTGCTGTTACATGTCCTACCCAATCTCTCTTTAATTTCTTGTGCTCCAATTCAGTTAAGTGTGTTTCTTGGACAAATGCTATATCAATTTTTTCCTTTTTCAGTAAATTTAGTACTTTCTTCCTTTTAATTTGGTTATGTATTCCATTAATATTTAAAGTCATATAGTTCAGCGTAGCCATTTTATACTTTGTTTATCTTCTCCTTCCGTTTTTCCATCATTACCTTTCCTCCTTTTCCATTTCTGTTTTCTTATTTTCAAGTCTTTATAAGACAACATTCCTACAACATCCAACATTTTCCTTATTCTCCTATTTATATCTTCTTTATCCCCAATCTCCCCTTCCCCTCCTGAGTTGTCCTTTATCCCTTGTCGGACAACCACATCTCCCCTCTCCATTTGGGTTTGCAAATTCACTCGCAAGCGTCAACTGATTTTGCAGTGACCGCTATTTCTCCCCACCCAGCCCTCCCCAGAAAAGATTTCACTTTTCATATGTCACAAAGGTCACTCTTTTAATTCCCTCCTTATTCTCTCTATTCCATTACCTTTCCTTATTCATTCTTGTCTATACTATCTATATTTTCCTCTAAGTACAGATACCTTCACGTATGCACATTTTATCTATTCACTCTTATACCTCTTTACCCACATACATATCAATCGTGATCATTTTTACTCACATTACCCGTCTTCATCCCTCAGTCTATTTTTGTAATTGTTCAACCCAGAACCCTTCTGAAGACGACTGTGAAACCCTATCCATAGCTATAAGCTAATAAAAGCATTTGTTCTCCCTCCAGTTGTGAGAGCTTTTATTCATGTTATAATTTTATTAGGTTATTCCCTAATGATGGAAGCGCTACTCAAGCCAGGACGTGGCTGAGGAGTTCACGTACTAGCTAGACTGCTTCCAGGCCTACCTGAACATGACCAGAGACGTCTTTCACACTGATGAACTCAGGATGTCTGCACTCGTTTCAAGGGTACGAACGAAAGGGTGTGCAGTCATCAGGGACTGTTCTACATATGACCCTGCCATCGAGGCGTTGAAGTCACAAAACGAGGTCCGACGGCACTGACTTGCCCTACGTCGCCAGCAGCCAGGAGACCATTGATGACTATCTGCTGGATCTGTGGACGCTTGCCAAGAAGTGCAGGTATGAAGCAGCTATGGGCCGTGTTTGTGAGGAAGAACAGACCAGAGAACTCTAGTCATGGGAGTCCGCTCAAGGTACAGGAGGCAGCGACTGCTCAAGTCAGGAAAAAAGAACCTGAAGAGTATGTCGAGCTGGCCAAATCACTGCAACAGGCCAAGCTCGAGTACGACGAACTCCAAGCCAGCAAGCTCACTCACCCAGGTGACCCCTTCCAAGGACTAGCTGCTCCCGCTACTCCAGCCCTAACGGCTGCCGCTTCCCATGCTAGAGAGTGCTTTTTCTGTGACAAGAGCCAGCATCCCCGATCTTGTTGCCCGGCTAAAGACTCAGTGTGTTCCAGCTATAGCAAGAAAAGGCATTGGATGAGGGTTTGTCGTGCAAGGGGAAGCCCAGGGAAGTCCGCAGCTTGTACAGCTCCTGGATCCAATTCCAAATCCAAGCCATCTGCCTTGAATTCACCCAAACCCACGCTGCGCGACATGCTGACAGAGAGTTGCGGTGAGGAAACAGCATGAAAATTCTCGAATTCTATCTCGGCGCCATCATCATTGGAGGAAGGAGAATGGCCATCTTGCCACACCACGAGGTTGATGCATCTTATCCACTCGGAGCAACCCAGAACAGTGGGGGACACTTGAGCGAGGAGATGAGATTAGGACAGACTTCACCAGCTCAGACACTCCATAGTGACCATGAAGGTAAACGTACATTCCACTAAATGCCTGATTGACACGGGCTCTACTGAAAGTTTCATAGACTCACGGATTGTACACGAATACAATCTAAAGATGTATCCTCCCAATTATCACATATTCCTAGCATTCTACATGTTTTCAACAACATTGTATAGTACATTTGTCATTTGAAGGGGGGAATTCTGTAAATTTTGCTTATATGTGTCAAGTTGTTGGGTCTGGACTTCCTGTGTCACCTTAAAAGCGTGACCTTGGAGTATTCTGGTCCCCTCCTCCTGTAATGGTTCGCAACGGAGGGCCCCCAAAATCAGAATCCACATGTAGCCTCTCAACACTGAACATCAATCCCCCTCCTCTCTTCCCGAATCTGTCCTCTGACTCCAAACCCATTGCTACCAAGAGCAGGAGATACAGTACAGCAGACCAAGATTTTAAAGTCTGAGACACAACATCTGCTCGACGAAAAGTGGTAGTGGTAAAAGGGGAAAACAACTCCAGGCTAGTAATTGACTATAGCCATACTATTAATCGGTACACACTCCTGGACGCTTACCCCCTTCCTCAAATTTTGGACATTATGAATGATATTGTGCAGTATCGGGTCTATTCAACCATTGACCTGAAAGGTGCCTATCACCAGCTGCCAATCCGTTCTGAGGACCGTCCATATATGGCATTTGAGGCTAACTGTCATCTCTAACAATTCCAGAGGGTCACTTTCAGTATTACTAATGGGGTTTCTATCTTCCAGAGACAGATGGACGGAATGGTGGATGAGCATGGGTGGAAGGCTACCTTTCCCTACCTCAATAATGTCACCATCTGTGGCCACATCTTGGAGGACCATGACACCAACCTCCAGAGTTTACTCCACGGGGCGAAAGCCCTGAATTTCACTTATAAGTCTAATAAGTGCGTGTTCAGGACTAAATGGCTGGCTATCCTTGGCTACGTGGTGGAGAATGGCATCATTGGCCCCGATCTTGATAGGATGCTCCCCCAGTTAGAGCTCCTCATCCTCAGAACCACAAAGGCTTTGAGGTGCCTGGGGTTTTTTTTCATATTACGCCCAGTGGATCCCTCAATTGGTTCTTAAAAGCCACTAATTTCCCACTCTTGGTTGAAGCCCAAACAGCTTTTAACTTCTTCCGGAACCACATTGCGAAAACCGCCATGCACGCGGTGGACGAGAATGCATCTTTCCAAGTGGAAAGCGACTCTTTGGATGTAGCCCTGGCTGCTACCCTCAACCAGGTGGGCAAGCCTGTTGCATTTTTTGCGGACATTACAAGGCCATTGTTGGAAAAGGAGGCTCAAGCCATTGTAGAAGCCGTGAGGCACTGAAGACACTACCTGGCTGGTAGGAGATTATATGCTTCTCACTGACCAGCGCTCGGTTGCATTCATGTTCAATAATGTCAAGAGGGGCAAAATCAAGAATGTCAAAATTGCTTGGTGGAGGATCAAGCTCTCTCCCTAAATTATGACATTGTCTATCAGCCAGGAGCCCTTAATGACCCTCCAGGTGCCTTATCCAGAAGAAGCTGTGCTTCTGCACACACCGGCCAACTGCAGTGAGCTCTGCCATCCAGGGGTTACCCGCATGGCTTATTTTGTCAAGGCGCGCAATCTGTGCTACTCCATGGAAGATGTCAGGAAAATGACCAGGTCTTGCCAAGTCTGTGCGGAGTGCAAGCCTCACTACTACCGCCCCACAAAGGCTCACCTGATCAAGTCATTCAAGCCCTTCGAATGGCTCAATGTCAATTTTAAGGGACCTCTTCCTTCCACGAACTGGAACGTCTTCCTCTCAATTAATGACAAGTACTCCTGCTTCCCATTCGCCATCCCATGTCCAGACATGTCATAAAGGCCCTTGATGCCATATTCGCCCTGTTCAGGTATCCCAGCTATATTCATAGCAACTGGGCTCATTCTTTATGAGTGACGAGCTTCGTCAGTACCTGCTGGTTGGGGCATCGCATCCAGCAGGACCACTAGCTACAACCCCAAGTGGAATGGGCAGGTTGAAAAGGAGAATGCCACGGTCTGGAAGGCTGTCAAACAAGCCCTGATATCAAAAGGCCTTCCAGACTCACACAGACAGGAAGTTCTTCCTAAGATGTGCCTTTCCATCTGGTCGCTACTATTTTCAGCGACCAACTTTACTCTCACGAGCTCCTATTCACTTTTGAAAGAAGGTTGACATCGGGAACTACAATCCCAATATGGCTCACCACTCCTGGTCCAATCCTTCTTAGGAAGCATGTGAGAAGAAGCAAGACTGACCCAATGGTGAAACTGCTCCATGCCAATCCCACGTACACCTATGTGGAGTACCCGGATGGCAGAGTGGACACCATCTCCATCAGGGACCTGGCACCTGCCAGAACAGAGGGTCCGTGCCTCAGGTACCCTGCGAGTCATGGAGCTCATTCTCATCACCCACAGTTAGGGCCTCGGGGGATCTGGTTCACGAGGAAAGTGCATCCCCCTCCACCATTGAGCCGGAGACCCAGCCCGCCTCTCCTCCCTCACAAGGGGACCAGGAGACCCTAGGAGTCCAAAGCTCCCTGGTGCTAAGGCGCTCCACCAGGATCTCCAGACCCCCAGATAACTTAAACTTGTCAATAGCTGTATATTTTTCAACCCATGTTCTCTGTCTTCATTCAGACCCTAAATTCTACACGAAGGGGTGAATGCTCCGCCCCATCTGCTCCCATATAACCCTGGTTTCCCGCCTAAACCCAGAACCCTTCTGAAGACAACTGTGAAACCCCACCCATAGTTTTAGCTAATAAAAGCATTTGTTCTCCCTCCAGTCATGAGAGCTTTTATTCAGGCTATACAGAGTAAATGTAAAAAGGCAAAATAGTTGAGATGGCAGTTGACGGAAATATAACCAGAGGGTGCTGAGCCTATTCAGCAGGTCCATGATCTGAAACATGGACTCTCTCCACAAAGATGTTGCTCAGCAAGCTGTCAATCCCAATGTGGTCTTCAGCTGGAACACCCTCTCTCCATCAGAGTACACAGTATACACACCTTGTTGGGAAGGGATATGCGATTCTATTCTGGTCTCAACTTTCTTCAAGCTGTCCCTCTTAAAATTCTTCACCTCCGCCATGTTGGGTCTCGTGTCTTCGCTTGGTTTGTCCAGCATTTTTCCAGCTCACTAGCACAAAAGAGAAAATAAATTGGAGGTTTAGAGGAAAACCTGCAGAAGCTGGATGCAATGCACATGTGCTGGAGAATCTCAACAGGTCACGCAGCATCCACAGGCATTGACAGCAGTCTGTGGGGGGACACGCAGGGGGGGTGGGGAATGTGAGAGTGGTCCAGGATGAGGAGGGTGTGGGGACATGAGAGTGGTCCCAGGGCGGGGGAGGGGGTGAGAGGAAAAGGACCTGAGAGCAGTCCAGGGGGGGTGGGGCAGGACCCGAAGGCTGCCCCGGGTGGGGGGGGGGGGGTGGGGAGGAGGACCTAAGAGCGGTGGGGAAGGGCATGGGCATGGGGGACATGAGAGTGGTCTGGGGCGGGGAAGGGGATGAGCATCTGCAAACCTTTGGGTGTCACCTTCACTGACTCCCCTGGTTTGTCAGTCTCCAAAATACCTCCTCTCACATGAGCTGGAGCCATTCCTCACCCTCAGGCCAATCCCACAGAAGGGCAACAGCACAGAGAGAAGTGGCCAGTTTCTGGGGTCGATCACTATCCACCCTCCTGCCCCGCGAGGCTGCTTTTCTTCAATGGGGCAGAATGAGATCCCCTCCCCGAGGAGAGTGGCCACCCCACCACCACACAATTCCCCTTCGTGTTGCCACAGACACCAAGAACTTTGCCAGTGTCAGTCGGTTTGAATTTGGAAGGGCCTGAGTTGTAAGCAGCATTGTCGGAGGAGTTGGTCAACAACCTGAGTTCTTCCCAAAGCTCGATCCAACCGGCCAATTTAGCGGGACCATAGCAGGTAATCTATCGATATGAAAAGTCCCAGCCGGGTAGGGCAGGTAAAAGTCAACCGGTTCCGGCTCTTGGTGGGGATGAGTTAACATGTTAATCTCCCTGCTGCAGTGGGACAGGTTTTTTAAAAAAATGTATTTATTTGAAAAATTGTTAGTAATAATACTAACAATAACATATATATATTTATAAAAATAAAATTAAGAATAAAAAGAAAAAAAATATATCAAAATTAAATCCCCACCCACCCCTTCAGCAAGCTCTCTTAAGGAGAGACAAAAATATATAAAGAAAAACTAAAAATAAGATAAATCAAGGTACATCTAAATGCATACACTTCAAATATGGTAACCTAGTAACAAAAAAAATTATCATGCAAAACATAGGTAATTTTTTCCATAATAATAGCCCAGATAGCTCTCCTATCCCATTATGTTAATCACTGTATTATCTTTCCATGTACTTGCTACACATTTTCGAGCTATGGACAATCATAAATCTACAAATGCAATTTGAAATTTATCCAACCCCAATCCCTTTAAAGGAATTACATAACCCAATAAAAAAAATGGATGGATCTAATAACTTATACAATTTTTCCAAAATTAGCTAAATTTCTTCCCAAAATGGTTGTACCACAGGACCAAAGAGCATATAAAAAAGTTCCAACACATGTACCAATTCTAAAACAGAAATTTGAATTAATGAAACCATATTTTTTCCAATTTCTCAGGAGTTAAATATAAATGATGTAAAAAATTATAATTAACCATTCCATACTGTGCATTCGTCAATCTAGTAACACTATCATGACACATATCCGTCCTATATTCTTCAGGAAAAACAAAAGTTAAATTATTCTCCCGTGCTCTCCTATCCTACAGCTCTCCTATCCCACAGCTCTCCTATCCTATAAATTAAACTGGGCTGCTCATAATAGTTCTGAAAATGTGGTAATTGCAACCCACCTAACGCATACTTCCAAGTAAGTTTACTTTAATGCTACCCTTGGTAATTTACCTTTCCATAAAAATTCCCCAATGACTTTAAGTCCTGAAAAAAAGTTCTTTGTAAGAAAGGTGGGTCAGGTTTAAAGTGCCTGCGTGTTTGTGTCAGTCTGCCAGTGATATTTCACAACGCAGCCCCCCCCACCCAACCCCGCGATCCGACATGGCCTCACCCCCACCCCCCCCCACCAACCCCACTATCCGACACGGCCTCACCTCCCCCCAACCCCGCGATCCGACACGGCCTCATCCCCCCCCCCCCCCAAACCCCGCGATCCGACACGGCCTCACCCCCCCCAACCCCGCGATCCGACATGGCCTCACCCCCACCCCCCCCACCAACCCCACTATCCGACACGGCCTCACCTCCCCCCAACCCCGCGATCCGACACGGCCTCATCCCCCCCCCCCCCCAAACCCCGCGATCCGACACGGCCTCACCCCCCCCACCCCGCGATCCGACACGGGCGCAGGGACACGCAGAAACACATTTGCCAATCGTTGACTTCAGAACCCCATATTGCCAGGAGGATGTAGCAGCAAACAGCTGTATAAGGTGCTGATCGACATCTGGGATAGATCCCTACTCACCTGTGCTCTGTCCCCGCTGCTCTCACTCGCTGCGCCGCCTCCTTCTCCTTTAGTAAAGCCTCGCACTTCAACCTACCCTGAAACGCCTCGCTGCTGCCCGATAGGCCGGCGCTCCGTTCACTTTGATTTGGTTGGAGGACATGTACGACAATCATCCGTCCCCGTTCCCTGCAGGTTAGGCTGCTCTCAGTGTTCCCGGCGCGGGGACGAGACGAGCTGCCGGGAACTGCAGCCTCCGGACGTGTTCTGCTGTGGAAGTGACCAGAGGTTGGCCGCTCCAGGTCTTGCATTGAATAACATGGATACTCCTGCCCCCTCTGTCGCCACGCACGGTCACGGTTGCCATCTGGTGGACAACTCTCACACCAACTGGTTGCAACGGAGCTGGGCACCCGCCTCTGATTGAGTTTTGTTTAAAAAGGTTGTACGGGGGTGGGCTGCTTTGACCTAGATGGCATGGTATGGAAGGTCAGATCGCAGAATGGATAGAAAATTGGCTTCATGGCAGAAAGCAGAGGATGAAAGGTTATTTTTCAGACTGGAGGTGTGGTTGTGGGGTGCCCATAGGTGTTGGATTTCTACAATAGAGCAATTATTCAGATGAAAACGTACATGGCATGATTAGCAAGTTTGTGGACAGCACTAAAGGGTCTGGAATTGTCGATAGTGAAGATGGATGCCAAAGATTGCAGCAGGATCTTGTTCAGTCGGGCAGGTGAGGAGAGGAATGGTTGATGGAAATTAATACAGAAAAATGTGAGGTGTTGCATTTTGGGAGGTCTAACATGGGTTGGACCTGCACCTTGAATGGAAAGGATCTGTGTAGTGTTGCAGAGCAGAGGGCTCCAGGAGTACAGGGACATGGTACCTTTAAAGTGGTATCAGGTGGGTCAAAAAGGCTTTGAGCACATTGGCTGATAGTATCAGGTATAGCGAGGTGGGGTACATGTCATCGCTAATAGCCCAGGAGACCCACAAAGCTCTGGGTGCTGGTTTTATCAGTGGGGAAGCAGAGTTTAAAATCTTGTTCCTGGTTGCCTCTAGTACCTGCCTGTGTCCCCAGTGCCATTGAATGCCCACAAAATGGGCTTCATGGGCGGGCCCCTGGATCTTATGCATATTAATGGTCCACCCCCTGTCTCAAAGGAAATCCATTAGTATCTGAAGAGCCTCAGAGACATTGGTCTCAGATTGTCCACGGATAAGGACATCCTTGATGTGATGGGCAATCGACATGGAAAGGTGGGGGGGGGGGGGTGAGACGATTTGACTGGAAACTGTAGATTAGGCTGGGGCAGATAGAGGGGCTGTGGAGGTAGCCCTGAGTGAGTCTGTCAGGGAAATCTCTTGGCAGAATAACTCAGGCGGAGACTTCAGAGTTCACTTCGAGAGATTTATTACATGATATCACGGAGAGACCATCCTAACTGGTGTCAGGCACAGACTCTGACCCCAGAAGGTAGACAGCACATTTTCATACAAATGAGCAAGCAAGCAACTCTTATCTCTCTCTACACTCAAAGCACATTCCAAAGTAGCCCATTTCAGGGGTTTTGCAGACCAGTTGAAACTGGCTGGTTTCTTAACTTACAAAAGATTTTAAAAATGGCTTTCAGTTTACAAAAGAAACAGACATGCAACACTTTTAATATAATAAGATAATTTTTCTTCTACATCTCCCCCCTTGTTGATCTCTAAATGCAGATATCCTGATCATCATATGGGGGTTGGTAACCCTCAGGGAAAGGGCATATGCTTAATCAAACCTCTTGATTGTAGCCATCTAGTTTTTTTTAAGTGTGTGGCACAGTGGATGCCTGGTGAACAGTGACCAGGTGATGTAAGGCTGGAAGATTCATTGTGGGTGCCAAGTGCTGGATGCCTTGCACCGTACGGTATGTAGAGGGGCTGAAGCAAAATCCCATCCAAATAGACTGCACAGATCCCTGAAATACAAACAGCATTTCTCCTGATCTCAGAAATAACCATATTGGTCTCTGGCCTCAGCTCCCATCTAGATGTTCCTGCCGAGTGCTGCAATGTACATGGTTCATATTCTGCCATCTCATAGAGGCAAACCCATTCAAAGGGCCATTGCTCACAGGCTTTCGTTGAATGTATCTTGTTTCTCTCATCTATCCAGTCCCCATGAAAAACTGGATACCAGAAAATTTGCTCGAAGAACTCGAAGTTGTTATATAGTAATGGATTAATGAATACATAATCAATAGTACATAGATATATTTTCCATATATTCCCCCTTTGAGACCTAAATGGCCTCACATAAATCCCTAAAACTGGGTTATTTGCAAAATTTCATGCTCAGTCTTCAAAGTATTCTCTTCTCCACTCCCTAAGCCACTGAGCCAAAAACCTGTCCCTTCATGTCTGAGACAGGGGGAAAAAAAGACCCAGGAATCCTTACAGACTATTCTCAGCTGTGCTGCACTGCTCTTGTGTATCTTTTACGTCGTGCCTCTCCAAGTCACCAAGTATCTGCCAATGGGATTGTCTGATCATCCCTCTCCTCTGCCCTTTGAGTCGGACCACGGTCTCCCAAGCAATCTAAAGAGAACTTGTCATGTATTTTTTATCTGCACTGCCTGCATTCCAAAGCCATATATTGATACCAGTTCATATCATTCAAGGAGCCTCTCTCAATCTCGACAACAGGCTTCCATTTTGTGTTTTTATTTACTTTAATACTACATTCCTTTTCTTAGTTTTGTCTTTTGATTTATAATTTTTAATTAGCTAACATCACAATTTGATGTAAGATATATGACCCCCACGTGGCCCTCCAAATATTCAAGCAAGCCATCCATTCTGTCCCTCGGTCCCTGTCTAAAATTGTCTAATTATGGATATCTTGCATCAACTCTAAAGATTAATCTGCATCCTTTGTAATGCACTTATCCCCTTTAATCGAGTATACCCCACCCGAGGTAGCAAACTGATAATCCACTGCACATCTGGTTTGTTGTGAGAAAAGCCTCGATTCTCAAGATACATTTAACGAAAACCTGTGAGCAATGGCCCTTTGAATGGGTTTGCCTCTATGGGATGGCGGAATATGAACCATGTACGTTGCAGCACTCGGCAGGAACATGTAGGTGGGAACTGAGGCCACTGCCTTATTGCCCAATGCTGTTAAGCCACAGATGCGATGATTGCGATTCTTGGTAGCCACCAACCCAGCTGATCTTCATAGGGATATGGAGCTGAGGACTCGCCATCCAATGTCAGATCCTAGGGTAATAGGATTGTTATGGACCTTTGACACTCCTCGATGATGATCCATCTCCTGACTCTCGCATTTTCTGGGCATGGGATGACAAGAGGTCCTAACGTCCCAATGGCAAACAAGGCAGGGAGGCTATTTCCTGTAGGCTTTCTTTAACTAATAACATGTGGTGGGGTCTCAGTACATTTGTCTGGGATCTCTCTCTCTCTCTTTGTCTCTCTAAGCAAATTCAAGGGTGATTTTTCCTACCCTTACTTTATTCTTCCCATTGTTTTTCTTTTTTCAGCAGCATCCCCACAAACTACCCGAGTTTCTCGTTAGATTCAAACATTCCTTCCTTAAACAAGTGCATGAGAAGTATCCTTCCTTAATCTCATTATCATGTTCCCAGCAGTGTTCAAGGCAAGTCATCTTTCAATTTTACCATCCCACATCCCCATCTTGGACCATCAAAACACATGGGGTAATTGTTATTTAAGAAATACGCTGGCTGTGTTAATTCAGAAGTGATTGCATTGTAAAGAGAGTACCCTGGCAACCTCCTCTAGTTACACTGCCTATCTGATCAAATAGATGTGGCTGGCTTTCTATACACCTTCCTTTAGCTGCTTGGAACCACTTTGATGATTCATTAGCCAATAGTCCTAAATTCTGATTGGTGCTATAAACATTCATCTTATCAACATATAAGTAATACACATATAAAAGGCATTATGCTGTCACCCAAAATTTCTTTAAGTCTGTTTGAAGTATCTAGTGAGGCTGCCCTTCAAGCTTTACTGTAGCCAGTGTTATTACCGGGACCTGGAATGGCCCTTTCCAGCGAGTTCCCAATTTCCTCCGATCCAATTCTTTACCAGAACATAATTCTCAGGTTTGACATTAGGATGTTCACCACTTTGATCTGTTGGATCAGCCTCCTTTAGGTGTGTTTGTTTTACCTGTGAATGCATCTCTCAAAAATTTTAGTGAGATTTGTCAAATATTTGCTTATGTCCTCATCTAATGATAATAAATCCATCCCTATTGGCTGTCTGTAGACTATTTCTGCAGCAGATAGCCCTGACTTAGCCTATGGTGTCATCTGTATTTAAAACAATGCTAGGGGTAGCACTTTTTAGCCAACTTTAGCCCTGTTTCCTCAGTCAATTTGGCCATAGTAGTTTTTTTAATTTGCTCATTCCGCTATTCCAGCTGCCTGAGGTTAATGGGAGTAGTGGAACCACTGTAATCCCCAATTCCTTCATCCAATTCAACCCAGTTTCTGCTGAAAACTTAGTCAATTTGTTCTTTAAGGATCCAGACAAATTAATAATAATAAGACTATACTTATAGTTATATACTTAATTCTATAAAATCAATCCATATACTCTCAAATGGTAGGCATTCAATTTCTTTAGCAGGATCATAATAATTCCTTCCTTTGGAATATCCTACTTTCTTAGATTAGTGATGTGCCCCTCCTATACCACTCCTCCTTAGCCAATCTATATTATTGCATATATATATATATCTATATATCTATATATATATATATAGATATATAGATATATATATATAGATATATATATTTCTTTCTTTTTCTTTGGCTTGGCTTCGCGGATGAAGATTTATGGAGGGATAATGTCCACGTCAGCTGCAGGCTCGTTTGTGGCTGACAAGTCCGATGCGGGTCAGGCAGACACGGTTGCAGTGGTTGCAAGGGAAAATTCGTTGGTTGGGGTTGGGTGTTGGGTTTTTTCTCCTTTGTCTTTTGACAGTGAGGTGGGCTCTGCGGCCTTCTTCAAAGGAGGTTGCTGCCCGCCGAACTGTGAGGCGCCAAGATGCATGGCTTGAGGTGATATCAGCCCACTGGCGGTGTTCAATGTGGCAGGCACCAAGAGATTTCTTTAGGCAGTCCTTGTACCTCTTCTTTGGTGCACTTCTGTCTCGGTAGCCAGTGGAGAGCTCGCCATATAACACGATCTTGGGAAGGCGATGGTCCTCCATTTTGGAGACATGACCTACCCAGCGCAGTTTGATCTTCAGCAGCATGGATTTGATGCTGTCGGCCTCTGCCATCTCGAGTACTTCAATGTTGGAGATGAAGTCGCTCCAATGAATGTTGAGGATGGAGCGGAGACAACGCTGGTGGAAGCGTTCTAGGTGCCGTAGGTGATGCCGGTAGAGGACCCATGATTCGGAGCTGAACAGGAGTGTGGGTATGACAACGGCTCTGTAAATGCTAATCTTTGTGAGGTTTTTCATTTGGTTTTTCCAGACTCTTTTGTGTAGTCTTCCAAAGGCGCTATTTGCCTTGGCGAGTCTGTTGTCTATCTCGTTGTCAATCCTTGCATCCGATGAAATGGTGCAGCTGAGATAGGTAAACTGGTTGACCGTTTTGAGTTTTGTGTGCCCGATGGAGATGTGGGGGGGCTGGTAGTCATGGTGGGGAGCTGGCTGATGGAGGACCTCCGTTTTCTTCAGGCTGACTTCCAGGCCAAACATTTTGGCAGTTTCCGCAAAACAGGACGTCAAGCGCTGAAGAGCTGGCTCTGAATGGGCAACTAAAACGGCATCATCTGCAAAGAGTAATTCACGGACGAGTTGCTTTTGTGTCTTGGTGTGAGCTTGCAGGCACCTCAGATTGAAGAGACTGCCATCCGTGCGGTACTGGATGTAAACAGCGTCTTCATTGTTGAGGTCTTTCATGGCTTGTTTCAGCATCATGCTGAAGATATATGTATATATATATAGATATATATATTTATATGTATATACATACGATTAAGTAGTTCAAGTAAAAGAAATTGAGTTTGGTACAAAGATTGTCCAGCAGGGGTGGTTCATAATTTGATTTCTGGCATCCCCCTGAACTTGTGCTTCATCCCCATATCAATCAAGACCATTCTATTCAAGCAGTTCATCACTCTGTGAATAAACAGTGAAGGGACCATTTATAACAGCAGCTTTTGCAGTAGCATCTATGTAAGCACTCCCAAGATGTAAAAAGTTCTGGTATGGGCATAAGTATTTATTTTTCTATCATGTCAGCTCTAACAAGGGCAAACAATTTAAATTCCTGGGAAAACTGGATGATAGAAAGCAGCTGTCTTCATTACTTCATTTCTGTATTTTTCACAAGGCAGTTTTAAAAAGGCCATCAAGTTCATAATAATATACTCATAAAAGGTCAGATGAATTCGCTAAGGGAAAGGTTCATAGTGGCTCAAAAGTGCTTAAGTCGTCTATTGTATTAGACATCAGGAGAGCTTCTCCTAAATGTTGGATATATTTTACTCTGTGTTTCAAAGGTATCTCAGCTCTCTCTCTTTAATACTTGGTCCAAAGGCCATTGCCACTTTTCTAGGTTGTTATTGGTATTAGACCAGTTTCAATTAGTCTTAAACAATGTTGCAGTTTAAAAAAAATTCTTTCTTCTGTGTGATTTGTTTTTACTCCTTCTATACAAGTTAGAACCAGGAAGCACTGCAGAAGTGGAACACCATTTCTTCATTGTTACTTTTCATGGTACGCTGTCATACAGAAAAGCGGAACAAAACTTAAAGACTGATCAACAGGGTTTATTCCACTTAAAGTCTCTGTTGCGGTTAGCTGTAGCTCCGAGTGACTGACCTCGAGGGGGTGGATGTGGCTTATATTCTGGTGGGTGATTGGCAGCCGACCGGGTGGGGCTCTTCCTGCAGGTACAGAGGTTGCCCCCTGCAGTAGGCTAGTGGTGTATCACCACATTCACCTTCTTCTTTAAAATTGTCCCGGGGTGGGGGGAAGTTACCTCCAATGTTCCGCAAGCCCCAAACATATGTACATATTTACAAATTTAGATGGTCCGGCGGTCGTCGGAGTCTCTGTGACCATTGCAGGGTTGACTCCTGGTCGAGGGTTGGCGAGGGTAAGTGAGGGCTAGTTGGGGGTGGGGCTGGGGTGGGGGCCCGAGTGGATGGAGTTGGATGGGTGGGGGGGTGGGGTCGTCCCCCATGGTTTGAGTGTGTCCAGGGTGCCCGGGGAAGGGAAGGCGCAGCAGGCCGACGTGGTCCTGGGTTCCCCACAGCTGTCCGAGGCAGGGGAGGTGCATCAGGCCAGTGTGGTCCTGCGTCGGTGAGGGCTGTTGTGTAGTGGTGGGTTCCCCCATTGGTGCCAGGACCCTGGTCAAGACAGCGTCCTCCCTGCTGCTGGGGTACCTAACATAGGTATAAATGTGGTTGGCGTGTAGGAGGAACACCTGTTCGACCAGGTCGTCGGCCTTGTGGGCCCGAACGTGTCTATGCAGGAGCACGGGTCCCAGGGACATGAGCCATGCTGGGTGTGAGATTCCTGTCACCGATTTCCTAGGCAACGAAAACAGGTGTTCGTTGGGGGTCTTGTTTGTAGCCTTACACAGGAGTGACCTAATGGCATGGAGCGCCTTGGGGAGGGCGTCCTGCCAGTACTCTACGGTCAAGCCCTTGGACTTAAGGGCCAGGAGGACTGCCTTCCAGATTACCCTGTTTTCATGCTCTACCTGCCCATTACCCCTTGGGTTGTAATTAGTCGTGTGACTAGTTGTTATGCCCCTTGTAGTCAGGTATTGGCGCAGCTCGTTACTCATGAAGATGGACCCCCGATCGCTGTAGATGAATGCAGGGTAGCCGAACATGGTGAAGATCTGCGTCAGCACCCTGATGACGGTGGCCGTGGAGGTGTCTGGGCACGGGATGGCGAAGTGAAAATGGGAGTACTCATCTATGGCTGCGAGGAAATAGACATTCCAATTCGTGGAAGGCAGGGGGGCCTTGAAGTCTATGCTGAGGCATTCGAAGGGCCAAGTGGCCTTTACGGCGTGGGCCTGGGGTGGGCGGAAGAAGCGGGGCTTACATTCTGCGCAGACCTGACATGCCTCAGTCGTGGTCCTGACGTCCTGGATGGTGTACGGGAAGTGTCGAGACTTGATAAAATGATATAGGCAAGTGACACTCAGGTGGCAGAGGGACTCGTGCAGGGCCTGCAGCTGGTAGTCGTGGAGTGACACACAGGTCCAGGAGAGGACGTCGGGGGAGTTGTAAAACTTCCCTGGTCAGTACTAGATGTTGTAGCTGTATGTTGCTAGGTCGACTCTCCAGCGCAAGATCTTATCGTTCTTGATCTTGCCTTTGTGGGTGGTGCTAAACATGAATGCCATTGCATGCTGGTTGGTGAGGAGGGCGAATCTCCTTCCAGCCACATAGTGGTGCCAATGGCGGATCACTTCCACAATTGCCTGGGCCTCCTTTGCAATGGCAGAGTGCTCTAGCTTGGAACCGTGGAGGGTTCTGGAAAAGAAGACAACAGGACACCCCTCCTGGTTAAGAGTAGCGGCGAGGGCCACATTGGAGGCATCGCTCTCCACCTGGAAGGTGGATCCACGGCATGCATTGTGGCGTCCGTGATATCCTGCCTGATGCGCGTGAAGGCTGCCTGCACCTCAGATGGGAGGGGGAAGATGGTGGCCTGGGCCAGTGGGCAGACCTTGTCTGAGAAACAGGGAACCCACTGGGAGTAATAAGAGAAAAGCCAAGGCACCTGAAGAGGGCCTTGAGCGTGTGTGGAAGGGGTAGCTCCATTTATGGGCCCATCTGTTCTGGATCTGGGACGATGACACCATGTGCCACGATGTACCCCAGGATGGCAAGGCAGATGGTTCTGAACAGCACTTCTCTTTATTGTACATGAGGTTCAGCTCCTCAGCCATCTGGAGAAATCTCTCCAGGTTAGCATCGTGGTCCTGCTGGTTGTGGCTGCAGATGGTGACATTATCCAGGTACGGGATGATCACCTTTAATTTGTGCCAGTCTACCATGCAATCCATCTCCTGCTGGAAGATTGAGACCCTGTTAGTGACCCCAAATGGAACTTGGCGGAACTGGTAAAGGCACCCGTCCACTTCAAAGGCAGTGTAGGGCTTGTCCCGTGGGTGGGTGGGGAGTTGGAGATAGGCCTACTTCAGGTCAATAGTGGAGAAGACCCTGTAGCAGGCTATCTCATTGATCATGTTGGCTATCCTCGGTAAGGGGTAGGTGTCCAGCTGGGTGTACTGGTTCATGGTCTGACTGTAATCTATGACCATCTTTGGCTTACTGCCCCCTTTGACCACCTGAACTTGGGCTCTCCATGGGTTGTTGCTGGGCTCTATGACACCTTCCGCCAGAAGCCGCTGCACCACTGCCCTAATGAAGTCTCTGTTGGCCGCGCAATAGCACCTACTTCTGGTGGTTATCGTCTCCCAGTCTGGCGTGAGGTGTGCAAAGAGGTTGGCTGGGTGATGTGCAGCATGGAGAGGCCACAGGTTGGCCGGGGCTGGTTGGACAGCGCGCTGTGGAGCGTGAGTGAGGGTGATGCTCTGCAGGTGACAATGAATATCTAAGCCCAGGAGGATGGGTGCGGAGTTTTGGCATGTCCAGGAGCCTGAACCTCCCCACTGCCATAGTCAGATCAGCGAAGCAGCACTCAAGGGTGTTAATGGTTTGGTCCTGGGCAGCGAAGGCGATAGAGAAGGTAGTGGGGTGGATTTTGAGTTTCAGGGAGTGGGCCACGATCAGGAGAATGAAGCTCTTGGGTCTGCCACTGTCAAGTAGACACTTTGTTACCTGCCCGTTGATCTCGATGTCCATCATGGAGGCTGTGAGGGATGTCTCTGGACAGTGTGGTGGCAGCTAGGACCATCTCGGGGTCCAAATTGCAGTTCCCTGACGGTGGAGGTGAGTTGCGGCCAGTGTCGTCCTTTGCAGGAGTGGGGTGCATCAAGAGAGGTCAGTCTTGGCTGGTGGCGTTCTCCGTAAGCGTGGAGTGCGGTGGGTGGTGATTGGCGGCATCTGCCGGCATGGGGGTGCCTCAGTAGGGTGGCCCGGTCAGTACCCGTGTTGACTACATCGTCATTATCGTCGTCCGTGCTGGTGAGGTTGGCAGTGTGCATGTTGTAGGACTGGGAGGACCCGAGTGGCTGTGGTGCCTGTGTCCATCCGGCCCAAGATGGCGCTGCCATGTGGGGGTGTGTGGTGGCTGCATGGCTGGCCTTCTTCTTTGGTTGCGCTGGTCACACTAGAGCAAGTTATGTCATGCCGTTGTCCTCCCGTGCCGGTGACGTCGTTGCGGGCGACGGAAGTGATGTCACTCCGTGCTGCAGAAGTGGCATCATTGTAGTCTGCGGATGTGGCATCTTAGCGGGGCGGTGCTGGTGTGGTCTGGGGCTGGTTTGGATGCATGGTGAGCATACAGCAATCATTGCCGGCGAGGCCGGAAGTAGGGCTGCTGAGGCTGAGGGGACTGGAAGTCGCTGCAGGGGCAATGGTGCTGCTTGGCAATCACACATGGTCAGGACGGAAGGGAGGGGGGGTTGGTCGTAGAGGGTCGCTGTGCTGCTGGTACACTTAGAAAAGCACACCTTAGCATAGTGGCCTTACTTGCTGCATTTCGAGCAGAATTGGTTTCTGGCTGGGGAGGAGTTACAGCAGGGACTTTAAGTGGAATAAAAAAGCAGACACAAAACTTAAAGACTGATCAACAGACTTTATTCCACTTAAAGTCCCTGCTGCAGTTAGCTGTAGCTCCGAGTGACTGACCTTGAGGGGCCAGATGTGGCTTATATCCCGGCAGACGATTGGCAGCCGACTGGGTGGGGCTTGTTCCTTTCATGTCGGCTGATTGACAGCCGGCCAGGTGTTGCCTTGTCCTCCAGTGCTCTTCCAACAGGTGTATCACCACATTTTTAAAGTCCAACAGCTTGTGAAATTGCTGCATGATTGAAGCTCTCTGGAAGGCAGATTTCAAATTACTGCAGGTAACCTTCAGTTCAAGCTCTTTAACCCCTTCTTCCTCTCTCATGCACAGTCTTTCTACTGTTAATGAAAGTGCGAGGCAAACTTTCAAGTTTGTTTTTTTTCCAAAATGAGCAACAATTTCACATCAAAGCTAGGTCAGAGACCTTCTTTATCATAACTAGTGAGGCACAGGTCTGGACACTGTGGCTGCCAGGGTACATATGGGGCTGGCCTTGCCCACAAGGAATCTTTTGATTCCTCATTCTCATCATTCTGCAAGAATAGGGTCGCCTTGCCTGACATTGGGTCCCCAGTGTTTTCTTCTTTCACCTTCTGTTTGTTAAACATTTGGCGCCTGAGAGAATGTGTTACCATTTTAATCGTAATTATTATATCTTTAATCTGAAATGCTAAATCAGTTTCACATTCTGTGGTTGATGCTGGTCTGTTCTTTATTTATATTTATTTTTTATTACACATCTTACGTGGAGAAAAGTTTAATTTCAGCCTTAAATAAATATACTGCACAGACAGGGAGGGAGCTGTCAATCATGATGAACTTTGATTACCAAGCAATATTCCAGACATGTAATTGAGATCCCCAATGTTTCCTCCCCTGTTGTTCCCATTATCTCTCCAGATCTTATACTTTTCTCCACATTAGCTGTTTTTCCATGGCCGTATTACTACCACTATAAATTCTTTTCCTGCTCTGTGTAATTGGAACATGAATGGGATCGGTCCCTTTTCTGATATATCATTACCTTTTTAACAACCATAAATATACCTGGTCAGCCCTTTCCTGGCCTCCTGCTCAATTCCTACCTTTTTCTGAGTTATGCAACCTCCTGTCCAATTAAAATTTTTACCATACTTCAGATATAAATAATACATTGGCTGTCCCAGAGTCCCCACATCACTCATTTCCGACATTTTATCCCTAGGAGTGTTTACTCCTGGCTAATCACACACATGTCATGATGTCCTTTTGTTCTTCTGTGCCATTTTAGGATCCTGACCTTCGTGTGGGGATTTCCCTTCTTAACAACCAGTCTAAGGCAGGGCGTCGGAACTAGGGCAACATGTTATGTTGGACAGTATTTTTATCTCCTCACCAGGCAAATCCTCAAGCCCTTATCATCTGTGTGCTCGGGATGCGACACTCGTAGTTCATCTGGAATCTGTCAGAGTTATACTATAGGGAGGGAGGAATAAATTGATCTAACACCTTAAGGGAAAAACCGGGGAAGTGTCCTGTGGGCCTGTTCTTTAGCCTTTAGATGCTAGTTCAGCTGGTCACTGACACCATCCAGTAAGCATTCCTCAATCTTGGACTCCTGGCTGGTTTGCCAAATTACTGAAACTGCCACTTTCCGATGCAAAGAACACAGCACACAGAACTGGTCCAGTTAACTCTTTATTAGACACCAAGTTAACTTGAGAGAACCCTGACTGCTTTCAGCCTTGAAAGCAGTCTCCAGAGGTCTCTATTCAACAAATGGATGCATCAACTTTTATACACTCAAGAAAACAAATTGAACTAAAAGATTACATCATCATTCTACATACAAGATAAATCGCACCTCATTGTGCAGTTTTCCAGATCAATTATCCGAACCTCCTGTCGTTTCTTTTTGACCATGTCTGCTCGTTTCTGTGTTCCTCAAGACAGGCCCTTCCTCCACTGGAGCAGACTTTTGTTTTTCTGCTCTATTGTGGACATTGCCCATTTCTCAGCCAACGTTCTTACCTAGGATCTAAGAACAGTTAAACAAACACCACTTTATCTACAAGAGCGCTCACCAGTGAACTCCTTTCCGCCTCCCTCGGGGTCTCCTTCACCTTCTTGTTATTCTGGCAACTTAACTTTCATTAGCTACCCTTTTTAGCCTCAGCCACATTCAGCTGGGATCTTGGCAATCGCTCCCCCTTTCAGCTAGGAAAACCAAGAATTCCCCTGTCAAATTTAAATTTGATTCTTTAGGAATCTCATCAATGGGATCCCATCCTCATCACCAGATTCTGTCGGGGAAATCTCTTGGTAGAATAACTCAGTGGAGACTTCAGAGTTCACTTTGAGAGCTTTATTACATGATATCATGGAGAGACCATCCTAACTGGTGTCAGGCGTGGACTCTGACCCCAGAAGGCAGACAGCACATTTTTATACAGATGAGCAAGCAACTCTTATCTCTCTCTACACACAAAGCACATTCCAAAGTAGCCCATTTCAGGGGTCCCATTTTGCCGACCAGTTGAAACTGGCTGGTTTCTTAACTTACAAAAGATAAAAAAAGGGCTTTCAGTTTACAAAAGAAACAGACATGCAACATTTTCAATATAAGACCATTTTTCTTCTGCAGAGACTGCAGAAAGTGTATGGTTGGGCATTCCATGTGAATGCAAATTGGTCCTGAGATCCGGAATGGAGAAGAATGCATTGGCCAGGTCGACCAGAGCATATCTGGCAGAAAGCTATATCTTCCACTAGAGTGACAATGTCTGGGACAGGAGTGGACAGCAAGGATGGGGATGGGGAGAGGGCATTTTATTCAATTATCTGCAGTCCACAGTCCAGACCAGCCAGACAGGGCTGTTGAAGGCGGAGGCTGAGGGTCCAATGTCTCTCTCTCCCACAGGAGGGCCTGCACAGCCTCTGTAATGTCCTGGTGTCCCCTGGGATGTGGTACTGTCGCATATACATTATTTTGGAAGGGGTGTATGATTATGAGCTCCCACTTAACTTCCCCCACTACCACTGTCACCTGCATGACCCTGAAGGTGAAACAGGGACTGTCCCTGTAATAAATTGAAGCCCAGGATGCATTCAGGGCTTGAGGACCAAGGCGGATGCAGGGGGTTGGTTCCCAATGGCTAGGCGGATGTTGTCCTCCTTTGCAGGCAGGAGGGAGCCTTCCAGCCCCCTCTATCTGCATGGGGGTCTCCCTCCACCCCGCAGGGTTGCCAGAGACGATGGTGTGTTGTGCACCCATGTCTACGAGCGCCTGCCAGCACAGTTTGTTCCTCTTTCCCCAATGTGCTGCTACAGGGATGTGTGACCTCAGGTCCCCCAGGCAGGAAAGGGCAGCAGAGTGCATGTGCTGGAGACCCTGACCTCCAACCTATGGGAAAGGATTGGGGGTCAGCCACACACCATTGGTGGGTTGCTCACGCAGGCTGAGGGCAGACATCTCTTGCAGCAGCTGTTGCCTGATCTCAGCCTTAAGGACTGGGAAGATTGGGTCAGGTGGTGTGGTGGGGGCGACAGTGGGGGTTGGTTGGGTGGTGCGGGGAACGAGGATGCCCCCAGCATCCTGCTTGCCGGATGCTTGGGGGCCTGACCTGTCTTCCCCTGGTCAGACCCCTCTCTACACAGCTCCGGGCAGCTCGGGTTCCAGGTTCGGGACTCCAGACTACAGCAGGCACCTCCTGCAGTGTATATGTGGTATATATTCCAGCCCCACCAGAAGGGTGATGGTGTCCCATACCACCTTCCCTGTGGTGGGCCCCATGAGGGGCAGGACGACTGATTTATTGGGGGCTGCAGTGGTTACAAGGTGCCCCGTGAACACACTGGTCACCCTTGTGTTCTGAATAAAATTCTGGTCAATGGCCCCATTGTAGATCCCATTGATCAGTGCCAACTCTCTGATGACCTGGGTGCCCTCCCCTAACATGGTCCAATGTGCTCTCCCATGAACGTTCCACTCCAGTTGGGGAGGATACTGTGCCTGTATGACCATAACCGCAAGCTCCCAGATGGACGACCCATGATGGATCCCCCTGGTGGTGCCTGCAGGGGCATTATTTACTGGAGGTTTGTGTCCCCCCCAGCTGGGCAAGCTCCTTGGGGGAGAAATCCTGGGTCTCAGTCGACTCCGAACAGCTCCTGACATGCCCCCCCCGGCTGCCCCCTCCTCATCACTTACCTCTCCTTTGCAGAGAACCTGGGAGTGTATGGTGACAGGTTGGGCTTGCAAGGGCTTGGCGGTTGGGGAACGGGATAGTCAAGGTGGGACCCTGGGTCCTTGGGCATCCTTTCCCCATCACTTTCCATCTAGATATCCTCATCTCCCAGCCAAGCGTCCCACATCTTCCCCCACCGGACCAAGGCTCTAATTTTAATCGGGTCCAACGGGCTGCCTGAACCTGCTGGAGCTGCACCAGTCAGCAAGCAACCTCAATGCCTTTGGTCTCCAGGTTGTTTGCTCTGCCTTGGGCAGCAAGAAGTGCCTTCTGCAGTCCGCTGCAGGTCCGTCCCATGGCTTCTGTTTCCTTGTCCTTTTGATCAGATACGGTCTGCAGCTTCTCCACCAGCCGATTAGTGATCCCTACCTGGTGTCTCAGCAGTGATGCCAGCAGCCAGTAAGCACCACTCTGACTGCCCCTGGCCTTGGGAAACTCCAACTCCTTAAGGAAGGCTAGCATGTGGTGACCCATTCACTCGCCACGAGGGTCCAGCTGCTCGGACCAGTCCACGGGCTTATCAAAGCTGGCCAGAATGCTGGCCAGACATCCAAATCCCTCACTATTTTCGGCCCACCCAGGAATTCTGTCTTTGGGGCCAGTACTGGCTTTCTTTCCCCAGTTCTAAAACATTCCTCTCTGATCTCTGCTTGGCCAAAACCCTTGGGACCCTGCTTGCAGTGCCAAATGTTGTTCGGGTTCGTGTGGGTCCCACAGGTTAAGAACTGGACCCAAGTTGGGGTACAGAGCACACATTTATTTTGGGGATGCAGATGAGGCAACAGGGTTAAAATGCTAAATAAACCTATACACACATACACAATCTTTGGCTTGGCTTCGCGGACAAAGATTTATGGAGGGGTAATGTCCACGTCAGCTGCAGGCTCGTTTGTGGCTGACAAGTCCGATGCAGGACAGGTAGACACGGTTGCAGCGGTTGCAAGGGAAAATTGGTTGGTTGGGGTTGGGCGTTGGGTTTTTCCTCCTTTGTCTTTTGTCAGTGAGGTGGGCTCTGCGGTCTTTTTCAAAGGAGGTTGCTGCCCGCCGAACTGTTTGAGGCGATATCAGCCCACTGGCGATGGTCAATGTGACAGGTACCAAGAGATTTCTTTAGGCAATCCTTGTACCTCTTCTTTGGTGCACTTCTGTCTTGGTGGCCAGTGGAAAGCTCGCCATATAACACGATCTTGGGAAGGCGATGATCCTCCATTCTGGACACGTGACCTACCCAGCGCAGTTGGATCTTCAGCAGCGTGGATTCGATGCTGTCAGCCTCTGCCATCTCGAGTACTTCGATGTTGGTGATGAAGTCGCTCCAATGAATGTTGAGGATGGAGCAGAGACAACGCTGGTGGAAGCGTTCTAGGAGTCGTAGGTGATGCCGGTAGAGGACCCATGATTCGGAGCCGAACAGGACTGTGGGTATGACAACGGCTCTGTATACGCTAATCTTTGTGAGGTTTTTCAGTTGGTTGTTTTTCCAGACTCTTTTTCCAGACTCTTTTGTGTAGTCTTCCAAAGGCGCTATTTGCCTTGGCGAGTCTGTTGTCTATCTCGATGAAATGGTGCAGCCAAGATAGGTAAACTGGTTGACCGTTTTGAGTTTTGTGTGGCCGATGGAGACGTGGGGGGACTGGTAGTCATGGTAGGGAGCTGGCTGATGGAAGACCTCAGTTTTCTTCAGGCTGACTTCCAGGCCAAACATTTTGGCAGTTTCTGCAAAATAGGACGTCAAGCATTGAAGAGCTGGCTCTGAATGGGCAACTAAAGCGGTATTGTCTGTAAAGATTAGTTCACGGACGAGTTGCTCTTGTGTCTTGGTGTGAGCTTGCAGGTGCCTCAGATTTAAGAGACTGCCATCCGTGCGGTACCGGATGTAAACAGCGTCTTCATTGTTGAGGTCTTTCATGGCTTGTTTCAGCATCATGCTGAAGAAGATTGAAAACAGGGTTGGTGCGAGAACGCAGCCTTGCTTCACGCCATTGTTAATGGAGAAGGGTTCAGAGAGCTCATTGCTGTATCTGACTTGGCCTTGTTGGTTTTCGTGCAGTTGGATAACCATGTTGAGGACACATACACAATTCTTTCTTCTTTCTTCTTTGGCTTGGCTTCGCGGACGAAGATTTATGGAGGGGGTAAATTTCCACGTCAGCTGCAGGCTCGTTTGTGGCTGACAAGTCCGATACGGGACAGGCAGACACGGTTGCAGCGGTTGCAGGGGAAAATTGGTTGGTTGGGGTTGGGTGTTGGGTTTTTCCTTCTTTGCCTTTTGTCATTGAGGTGTGCTCTGTGGTCTTCTTCAAAGGAGGTTGCTGCCCGCAGAACTGTGAGGCGCCAAGATGCACGGTTTGAGGCGATATCAGCCCACTGGCGGTGGTCAATGTGGCAGGCACCAAGAGATTTCTTTAGGCAGTCCTTGTACCTTTTCTTTGGTGCACCTCTTTCACGGTGGCCAGTGGAGAGCTCGCCATATAACACGATCTTGGGAAGGCGAAGGTCCTCCATTCTGGAGACGTGACCCAGCGCAGCTGGATCTTCAGCAGCGTGGACTCGATGCACAAAAAGTTGTGGCACAATAAGCAAGGGGTAAATATACACTTCAGATAATGAGGGAGAAACTGACAGTGGGGGTGGGGGGATGGGAAATACTTAAATACATACAATCAACAGTCAAGATCAAGGTGATAATACATGCCCCCACCCCTTGACTGGTATGGACACGGCTCTAGCTACCTAACCTCAGAACTCACCCAACCCCGTGCGAAAGGTACGTGCCATGAGGGGTCAAAAGAGACAGTACAAAGGGGCACATGGTCATTTATAATTCCGCAGGCAGTACTGGGGTGCCAATCACTTGGGGTAGGCTGGGTCCCATTAGCTGCTGTGGCCAATGGCTCAAAGCCAAGTGCAGAGGTTCAGCAGGGGTCAGCCGAGGTGATTCACCTGGGCCAGTTGGGTGAAGTTCAGGACTGAGTCTGAGTGGGCTGCCTGGAATGCAGCATCTGGTGATTTAGGTGGGCCAATTGGAAGGGTCACCTTGATGGCTTGGGGTGACTGACCTTGATTGACATTCAATGTGTTCTCCAAATAGGAGCACAGCAGCACCACCCTGTGGTGGCTGCAGCCTCTCTATTACAGGTGCCCAGATGGAAGACGACATGTTATTCCTCCAATTTGTGAATTGCCTCAGTCTAGCAGTGCATGAGACCATGGACAGACATGTTGACAAGGGAATGGGATAGGGAATTGAAATGGGTGGCCACTGGTAGATCCAGGCTATTGCAGGGGACAGAGCCGAGGTGCTTAGTGACTGAGTCTGCATCCAGTCTCTCTGATGTAGAGGAGACCACAATGGGAGCACTGGATGCAGTAGATGAACCCTGCAGATTCACAAGCGGGCCCCGAATAGTGGTGAGGGAGGACGAGTGGACACAAATGGAGCACCTCCTGTGGTCACAGAGGTTGGTATCAAGGGGGCAATTGGTGGGAGGGGAGAAGTGGATGAAGGAGTCATGGAGGGAGTGGTCCCTGCAGAAGGCGGAGAGAGGAGAGGGAAGATGTGCCTGATGGTTGGATCACACAGGTTACAGAAATGGCAGAGGATTTGTTGCATGCAGAGATTGGTGGGGTGCTGGGTGGGGACAAGGCATTAACATCAATGTTTCCATTAGCCTCCCCATCTTTTCCTCTAGTTCTGTCTATCTGTCTGACTGTCTCTCTCTCTCTCTTTTCATTTCCTCTATCTCCCTTCAAAAGGTGCATCCAGCTGCAGCTCGTGACAAACCGAGTTAGGGAACTAGAGCTGGACTTGAATGAACTGTGGATCTTAAAGGAGGCAGAGGCAGTGATAGACAGGACCTTCACTGAGACAGCCACCCCTAAAGGTCAGGAGGCAGGGAGGTGAGTGATTGTCAGGAGAGGGGAGGGGAAAATCAGAAAGAGCAGAGCTCCCCTGTGGCCATTCCCCTCTACAAGTATACTGTTTCAGATACCAGGGACGTCGAGGTGGTCATACATCTGAATGAGGCTGGCCCCCCAGCTCAGAAGGAAAGGGAGGAGGAGAGTGATGGTGATTCAGGACTCATTAGTTAGACAAAAGGATAGAAGGTTCTGTGAGTGAGATTGAGGTGCCAGGGTCAGGGATCAAGTTCATAGCATTCTGGAGGTGGAGGGCGAGCAGCTGGGTGTCTTGGACCACGTGTGGACTAATGACATAGACAGAAGTAGGGATGAGGTCCCGAAGAGGGAATCTAGGAAGTTAGAAAGGAAGTTAAAAAGCAGGACCTCAAGGGTGGTGATCTGAGAATCGCTGCCTGTGCCATGCGCCAGATAAGAAAAGGAAGTTGTAGCAGATAAATGTGTGACTGACGAGTTGGCCCCGGGGGACATGAGAAGGCCTTGGCATGTAGAATTAAGGAGAATCCCAAGGCATACTATGTGCCACAAGCATCATCACGTCACAGCCTAGTGTCAACTCAAAACATTGGAAGGACTGAGAGAGGGTTTGTCACAGTTTGTTCCAGAATTCGATACATTTGCAAAGACACTGTGATTTTGTAAAGGGAGAACCGTTCTGATGCTGGAGAGGAAACAGCCTTTTGAAGCAGCTCTTGTGGTCGGCCATTTTGTGGAATTCAGAGCAAAGCATGTTCTGCGAATGACTGGGTCTTTTCGGTGGATTGACCTGTGCCAGGAGTGTCTTTTTGGGAAGCAACATGCTTCATTTTGATTGTGACTAACCATGGAGGTCACTTGGAGAGACTGCTTCATTTTAAGAATGACCAGCAGTGAAGTTCCTTAGAGAGACCAGTGCCAGGGTCTTGGAAGCTTCATGGAGGCTGCCCAGTTCGAGTCTCGCCTACAAAAAGACCAGTACTTTTATGACCACAGATCAGGTGAACATTTCTTCAAAGGCAATGCAAGGAGAATTTGTGAGTCTGTAGCAGCTACAACTCCAGTCTCCCCATCAGTTCAACATTAATTCTGGGCATCAAATTTCAAAGGCCTACACTTCAACACTGAATTAAAAAGACTGAACTTTGAAGTAACTTTCTAGATTTCAAAATGGACTCTACACGCACGCACACACATGCATGCGCGCACATACATACGGACTAGTACACCTGTGCATAGCTGGGGATAGATTAAGTATTAAGAGTTAGGACTATAGTTTAAGGGTAAGAAATAAAATAAGTGTTTTAAAATTGAACACTGGTTCATTGCCTATTGCAGCTCGTTACGCATGGTTCGAAACAGACCACTGCACATCAGAAGTTATGTCATCAAGAGCACAAACTTCTTGCTGTGCATATAAAGGATGACTTCTCCTGGACCCAAAACACCTCCTCTTCTGTCACGAAGGTGCAGCAGTGACGATACTTTCCAAGATTGACCTACAACCCCAGGTACGTTTTGAAGGGTGGGAGGAAAGTGGAATACCAAAAGGAAACCTATGCAGACATAGGGAGAATGCACAAACTCCTTACAGATACCGCCAGATTCAAACCCTGATCTGGTACTGTAACAGTGTTACGCTAACTGTGCCGGAAGTGTTGATTAAACAGACGCAAATAATTTGACGATCCCTACCATCCACCACACTGTATCTTTGACCCACGACCATCAGGCCCGTCGGGCTCGGAAATGGATTCATCCCACTGGCTGGGTGACTAATGAAAGGCATCCTGCAACCTTGGGTCTCTTATTAAAGGAAGTAAGGAAATTATTCAGAATATTTGCTCATATTTATTTTATATTATATTTTTATGTTTGTATGTGATTTTTTTGTGTTGTGCGAGCATGTGTGTGTGTGTGTGTGTGTGCGCGAGCACGTATGTGTGTGTGTGTATGTGTTTGTGGGGGTGTGTATGTGTGCATGGGTGTTTGTGCGTGTGTGCGTATGTGTGTGTGCATGTATGTGTGCATGTATGTGTATGGGCATGTGTGTGGATGTGTTTGTGTGGATGTGTGTATGTGTGCATGAGCACGTGTGTGTGTGTGTGCGTGCACGAGCACGTATGTGTGTGCATGTGTTTGTGGGTGTGTGTGTGTGTGTGTGTGTGTGTGTGTGTGTTTGTGTGGGTGTTTGGTCAGGTTGGTCATCAGAAAATGATAAACCTGAACATCTGGCCCTAAACGTAGACGATACAGTGTCAATTCCCTTCCAGATGGGAGCGGGGTTTTCTCACATTCCCCACTGTTCCTGGGGAATGGATCAGGATAGTTGAACAGGGTGAACAGAGGTTCAGGTCCAAGGATAACAACACTGGAACCAAGAATTAAATGCAAGTTTATTTCAAACATTGAATAGCTCAAATGTCATCACTTTGAATTAAAGGGGACAGAGTGTTCTACCGCGGAACAGGATCCCACTGTGCTCACTTAGGAGAGAAATCGCACCATGTGGCTTCTGCAAATGATTCTGGAAGGGTCAAGCAAAGAGGCACTGTTGTCGAGGGTGACAGGAAGCAAGCAATGAAAGTCTCAAAGATTTACTCTCAACTACATTTATACTTTGATTCTTTCTATTGGATGGTCCACCACTGAGTGAGTGAGACCCACTCCAAATCTTAGCAGCTGAAAGGGGAATATCTTGACCAAGCAACTCTGGGGACCACTGAGAGATGTGCTGCCTAAGGGTGGTCACCCCAGTCTGGTTGAATTGCTCGTTTGGCCAGGTTTTGTTCAGATTGCAACCGGCCATTCAGTGAATCCTTCAGAAGAAGGAAGGTGAAGACAAAGGAGGTCACTGACCCACAGACAGAGAATGCCACAGGAGGGAGGCTGTGTGTGAAGCCATCAACTGTACAGCTCATAATGAGAGATCCCAGAAATGCCTTGGGAACCAGGGAAACAAATTTGAGTGACGATCGATGTCGCATTGCATCTTCCAGAAACAGGAAGGATTTGCCGACTCTGTTGCTCAACCGGTGCAGCTCCCGATCACTGACACACACCTGTCTCCGGAGATAAATCCACCCAGTAACAGTGCAGCCAATGACTGTGAGGAGAGGGAAACCTGACACACGCACAGCGCCCAACAGCGCAGAGAGAAAGGTCAACAGCGAGAGTCTCTTCATCAGCTTTCTGCGTTTGGGTTCTTGAATTTCCCGAAACATATTTGGGACTCTGAGTGAGAAGGCATTTAATTTGATGCTCTGGAGATCAGTGGCAAGGGCAGACTTTAATTTGGGAAAATCGTATTTGTCCACCTCCAAACTGGAGATCAGGAAAATAGCTGATGGTTTAACTCCGAGACTTTGGAAGTTGTTGTAACTATCCTGGTGAATTTGCCTCTCCCCTTCACTGAACTCAATGCCTTGCATCTGCATGGAATAGGTGTCATTGTCGATTTTGGAGCGGATGTAGTAGAAGCCTTTCTTCTGCTCCTGAATCTTTTTGGAAAAGACACCGTCGTACTCTCTGAACCGAGACTGGGACACAATGATGTAAAAGTCATAGCCTTCGAACTGCACCTGTTTCAGGTAACGGTTCATATCAAACCCAGCGGAGTTGGCTCCAGGGAGGTCCCAGAGCAGAACATTGGGCAGGGATGGGTAGGAGTATCTGGTTGGACCCATGCTGGCTTCGTCAATCCCAATTGGAGCAGCCATGGGATCATCACTGCGGAGGCCCCTTATGGCGTTGATGAAGGTGGATTTCCCGGAACCCACATCACCCAACACTGCAATGTGAATCGGCACATTGGGTAAATGCTCTGTCTTCTCCTTCATCTGAAGGATGGTGGAATCCACTTCACCACACCTGTACCTGGACTGCAGGCTTCTCCCCTCTGCTTCATTGAAGTACTTGGACATGACAGATGGGGCCATGATATCCCTGGAACACAAATCCTCAAATGTCAAGGGGATTGGGAACAGTCGAAGTGTTATCTGCTGAGGGCCGTGTTATCCCAACCTCAGACAGTGTGTGGAGTGAAAGGGGAGATCGAGTGTGGGCATGGAGGTGGCATAGAGAAACTGTTGCATTTATATAGCAGTTTTCTGGATGCCCCAAGGGTGTCACTAACAGTGAGGATTTTTTCTGGGATGCAGCAGTAGCGACATGCAAGAAATAAATATCATTTTGTGCACATTGTGCACAGACAGCAGGGAGCCAACATTCCCAGGGTAATTCTTAAGGAATTTAACTGTCAGACCACTTGAATTTGCTAATTCATTCACTCTCTCTCCCTCCCATCCCCCCCACCCATCCCCACACCCATCCCTCTTTCCCATCTCTCTCTCTCTCTTCCTCTCACTCCCCCGTCCCTCACTCTCTCTCCCATCTGAGAGTAAATTAGAAACAGATGTTCAATGGTGAAAGTATGGAATTAACGTGGAGAAAGTTTAGGGACCTCTTGTGCTGGGTTCAAGGAAAAGATGGTAGGAAAGGGAACCATGGCTGATGAAACACGTGAGGAAACTTGTCCAGAGGAAGAAGTAAGTATATGTTACACATAGGAAACAGGAAGGGCTCATGAGAAGTATACGGTAGCCAAGAAGGATCTTAAAAAAGGACTTAGGAGAGCTCAAAGGGAACATGAGAAGGCCCTGGCATGTAGGATTAAGGAGAACCCCAAGGTGTTCTATGTGTATGTAAAGAACAAAAGGATGAGAATGAAGGTGGGGCCACTAAAGAATAAAGGAAGCAACATGTGCCTGGACATGGGGAGATCGAGTGTGGGCATGGAGGTGGCATAGAGAAACTGTTGCATTTATATAGCTGTCTTCTGGAGGTTGTGGAGGTCCTAAATGAATACTTTAATTCAATATTCACAGGGTGAGGTCAAAATTGAACAGGCCTGTTTGCTGGACAATGTGTAAATTAAGGAAGATGAAGTGTTGGATCTTCTTAAAAACATCAAGATCGATATGCCCCCAGGGCCGGATACGATATACCCCAGGCTGCTGTGGGAAGTGAGAGGAGACATAGCTGGGGCAGTAGCTATGATTTTTGAATCCCCTTTGGCCACAGGCGAGGTGCTGGAGGATTGGAGAACAGCAAATATCGTCCCCTTGTTTAAAAAAGGTAATAGAGAGAATCCTGGGAATTATAGACCGGTGGGTCTTATGTCAGTGGTGTGCAAACTATTGGAGAGGATTTTTAACGATAGTCCAGCCTACTCAAGGATAGTCAGCATGGCTTTGTGAAGGAAAGGTCATGCCTCATGAGTCTAATTTAGCTTTTTGAGGAGGTAACAAAATAAATTGATGGGGGTAGGGTGGTAGATGTGGTCGACATGGATTTTAGGGAGTATTTGACAAGGTCCCAATAGACAACACTTTCCTTTTCTAATATATTCTAATTTCAAGATACCATCTTCCAAAGTGTGAGCTGCAATAACCCAAATTTCCCATCTCTTTAATCCAACAAATCAAACTTTGTGGCTGTTACTTTATGTAGTTTTAATTATTTGATAGAAAGGATAAATATTTCACATACCTTTGCCACAAGACCTTCATATTGGTGAATAACAATGCATTTACTGTATAACAGGGTTTCCCAACCAGGGGGTGCGAGATAGCATTCCAGGGGGTGCGAGATAAAATTTCAGTTTTTTTGTTTATATTAAGGGTACTGTCCTATATATTCAAGATAAAAATATCACTTTTTTAAAAAGTCCAATTTAATGATGGGATGTCCTCTTTTTTTCTCTATTCAATAGAATGAGATTCTCTATAAATTTTAGCGCATTTCGATGCGCTGTTTCCTTTTAAATGGCATTGCCTTATAACTTTTATTTTAATCGGGACATTTAAAATAGATGAAAATTTAATTTTTTTGTAGGGTTTTTGCAACTTTTAATTTGTTGTAATATTTTTTCTTTTTCATAGGTTTCATTTTTGTTTATATATTATTAAAAATTGATTATACAAATTTGGTTTGGTCACCTTCACCTTTATTCTTAAATAAATGATTACTTTAAGGGGTGCGAGAACATATTAAAATTTTTTAGGGGAGCGGGGCATAAAAAAGGTTGGGAACCATTGCTGTATAAAGATAGTCCTTTACACTCTAATTACTTAAAAGTTGTCATAACAAAAGCAATAGCTAGACTGCTATAAAACACAAAAATATTATAGAGAATCAAACTTAAAGAAACATTTCTTGTGCTCCCGCTTCCTTCACATGTTGTAGAAATGAGATGGTTAGTTTGGGTGGATATTACATCATAGTCACTATGATAACACTACAAAAAATATTTTCTTAAAGAGACAGGCACCAAATTAACTAAGAATGAAAAACACAAGGTTTCAACCTTTACAGTCTCCCATGGGAGACTAATCCAGAAAGTCATGAGGTATGGGATCAGTGGATAAAAAAAAATGGCTTGTTGGAAGAAAACAGAGAGTAGCAGTGGAAGGAAAGTATTCTGCCTGGAGGTTGGCAACTAATGGAGTGGCTGTACGGGTTTGTCTGGGACTGCTCTCTTTGTGATTTTTATAAATGACCTGGATGAAGGGTCAGTAAGGTTGGAGGAGTTGTGGATGGAATTGAAGGTGTGAGGTAATGCATTTTGGAAGGACAAACCAGAAGGCTGAGAACAGGGTTAAGGTTGGTCATTTAAAAGTGTGGATTAACAGAGGGACCTTGGAGTTCAAATCCATACATCCCTCAAGGTCACCGCACAGGTTGATAGGATTGTTAAGAAGGTCTATGAGATGCTGGGCTTCATTAATAGGGGGATAGATTTCAGGAGTCGAGAGATCTTGTTACAACTCTACAAACTGTGATCAGTTTGGTCCCTTCATTATAGGAAGGATATGGAAGCTATGGAGAGGGTACAGAGGTGATTTACCAGGATGTTGCCTGGATTGGGAAAGAAGTCATGTGAGGCAAGGTTAGGAGAGCTGGGACTTTTCTCTTTGGTACGTAGAAGGATGAGTTGAGACTTGATAGAGATCTACAAGATTATGAGAGGCAAAGATAGGGTGGATGGCCAGTACCTGTTTCCAAGGGCAGGATCAACAAACACCAGAGGACATCTGTACAAAGTGAAGGGATGGAAGTTTAGGGGAGACATCAGGGGTAGGTTTTTATTAATACAGAGGCTTGGAATGTCATGCTCTGGAGGGTGAGGTGGGGAGAGAGGTGGGGAGAGAGGGAGGGTGGAGGCTAAAACTTGAGGGGCATTTAAGAGACAGTCATATGGATGGAAGAAAAAGAGGATTATGGGTTGGGAGGGTTTAGTAGTTTTCTTGAGGAATATATGGGTCAGCACAACACTGAGGGCCAAAGGGCTTGGACAGAGCTGTTGTGTTCTATGTTTCATCTCCCTCTCTCTCTCCTCATTCTCACTCTCCCTCCCACCCTTCTCTCCTTTTTCCCTCTCTTTAACCCTTTTCCCTTTCTCTATCCCTCCATCCCACACTTTCCCTTCCCCCTCCTCCTCTCACCCTCTCCCTCACCCCCATCTACCTTCCCTCTCATCCTCCCCTCTTTTTGCTCTCTCACCCTCCCACCCCTCTCTTGCTCCCTTTCTCTCCTCTCTCCCACCCATCTCTTTCTCACCCTCACATCTCCCTCGCTCCAAACTCTCTCCCACCTCTCTCCCTCTTTCTCACCCCATCTCTCTCTCAGCCCGACTCTTCCACTCCCCCTTCTCTCCCCATCTCCCTCCCCCCTTTCTCTCATCCTCCCCTTTTTTCACTCTCACCCTCCCACCCCTCTCTTGCTCCCTTTCCTCCTCTCTCCCATCCTCACATCTCTCTCCCTCTCCACTTTTTATCACCCCATCTCTCTCTCATTCTGTCTCTCTCTCTCATCCCGTCTCTCCCAAATCCCCCTTTTTTCTCCCTCCCCTCTCCCTTCCCTTTCCCACTCTCATCCTCCCCTTTTTCACTCTCACCCTCCCACCCCTCTCTTGCTCCTTTCCCTCCTCTCTCCCTCCAATCTCTCTCCCTCCCCATCTCCATTCTTTCTCCCCATCTCTCACTCCCGTCTCTCACTCTTCCATCTCTCTCCCCATCTCTCACTCCCCCATCTTTCACTCCCCTCCCACATATCTCTCTCCCTGTCTCTCTCTTATCCCCATCTCTCATCCCATGTCTCTCCTGCTCCCCCTTTTCTCTCCTTTGCCTTCTCTCTCCCCATCTCTCACCCTCATCTTTCTCTCATTCCCCATCTCCCACCCCCTTCTCTCCCTCCCTCCATCTCCCACTCTCTCCCCACATCTCTCTCCATCCCATCTCTTTCTCCCTCCCATCCATTCTCTCTGACCCATCTCTCTCTCTCTCCATCCCATATCTTTCTCCGTCCCATCTCTCTCTCTCCATCCCATCTTTCTCTCTCTGATCCATCTCTTTCTCCATCCCATCTCTCTCTCTCTCTCTCCATCCCATCTTTCTCTCTCCATCCCATCTCTCTTACGTTGTGGGCTCCAAAGCATTTTATATACACAAGAGGAGGGTTGTGCTGAATCTTTTAAATAACATTATTGTGGATCTTTCCAGTACCAGATGGAATCCAACTTGTAACTGATATTGGCAGTGGAGGAGATCGCTGGAACCTTGACCCAGATCTTTTTGGCCTCTCTAACTACCAGTAACAGGCCCTTCCAGCCCACAATCCCCCGTGCCATCCAAATACACCAATTAATCTACAAATGCCACAGATTTTTGGAGAGTGCCGATTTGATCCCAGTTCACTGGCGCAGAAATAGTGTTGCACTAACTGCTGTGCTAACCATGCCGCCAATTGTTGGCCCTTGAGTCTTACGTCAATGCTAATGCATTTATGGGAGAAGATTCTTGGTGACAGGATGGACTCACATCTGTAGAACCATATAATTATTTGTGATAGCATGGCTCTGCCAGGGTGGTCACGTCCTGTACACAATAGAGTTTATGGAGGAGGTGACACAGATGATTAATGAGGGATGGGCAGTAAATGTCCACATTTACTTTGGCAAATTGGTCAACACAGGTCCTCGTGGTCGCGTGGTCAAGACAATTAAGGTGATTGGGATCCATACCCTTGGTGGGTTGGATTGATAATTAGCGAGATGACAGAAAACAGATGGTCATTATGGAGTGACGTTATTGTGAGTAGCGTCTGTGACTGGTCGTGTCCCAGAAGGATCAATGCTAGGACCTTTCTTTTGTGCTGTGTAAATATTAACAACAGATGTTAATATAGTTGGCATGTTTCCACACGAGAAATATATTGTTGGGAGTTGTGGGAGATGCGGGTGTCAACACTCCTTATCTCTCTCTACATCCACAGAGAACAATGTTGTTTGGCCAACCCAGAGGGCAGTCCTGGAGCCACATATGGGGGGGGGGGGGGAGGAGAGTGGGTGACATCCAGGAAGCTCAGGGAATTGGGTGGAAGTGGGATGAGGGGGTGTTAACATGTCCCCAAACCTGGGTTCAATCAGCATACAAACCAGACCCAGACATGGTGAAGAGGAGAGACACAGAACATCCCTGCAGGCCAGCCAGAGTGACGAGCAGAGCAGACCCCCTCCCAATCTCCTTTACCCTCTCCACTACCTTCTCACTCTCTCCACTCGCCTCCCACCCTCTCCGCCTCATCCACTCCCCATCCCCATCATCCCTGTCCACCCTCCCCGCTCCTCCCTTGTCCATCTCAACCCCTCTCCTCTCCACTCCCCTCCCTCTCTCCCCACCTCACCCTCCACCCAATCCCACACCTCACCCCCTCCTCTCCCCATCCACCTCACCCCCTCTCCTCTCCACTCCCCTCCCACCCTCCCCACCTCATCCACTACCCATTTCCCAACCTCACCCTCCCCACCCCCTCCCCATCCACCTCAACACCTCGCCTATCCACTCCCCTCTCCCCACCCCCTCTCCACCTCACCCCCTCCATCCTTCCATTTTGCCTCACCACCCTCCCTGCCCCACACCCCACCCCTTCTCCTCTCCTCCACTCCTCTTTCCTTTCCCCTCTCCCTTCCCCTCTCTCTACCCCTCCCTCTCATCTCCTCCCCCACGCTCTTATCTTTACTACCCTCCTCCTTCTCCTCTCCTTACCCCTTCTTCCCCACTCCTCCCCTTCCCCTCTCCTCTCCCTGTCTCCTCTCCTCACCTCTCCCCACCTACATCTCCACTCCCCTCCCACATCTCCTCTCCTCTTCCCGTCTCCTCTCCCCTACCTCCCTCTCCCCAATGACCCCCTCTCTTCTCCCCCACCCCTCCCCTCTTTCCTCCCCTACCCCCACTCCTCTTCCCCTCCACCGATCGCCCTGCCCCTCTCCTCGCCCCCTCCCCTTCTCACCCTCACCTCTCCCTGTCCCCCTCTCATCTCCCTCCTCCTCAACCCACTCTCTCCTCCACCTCCCTCTCGCCTCTCCTCCTCCACCTCCCTCTCTCCTCTCCTCCCTCTCTCCTCCACCTCCTCTCCACACACCCCTCCTCCGCTCCACCCATCCCCTTCCCTCTCTCCTCCCCTTCACAATCTCCTCCTCTCCACCCATCCCCTCCTCCTCTTCTCCTCTCCCCCACCCCTCCTCTCCCCGCCTCTCCTCCCCCTCTCTTCCTCTCTCCCCGCCTCTCCTCCCCTCCCCCTCTCTTCCCCTCCCTCACTCTCCCCTTAATTCCCCCTCCCTCACTCTCCCCTTAATTTCCCCTCCCCCTCCCTCTCCCGCCAGTCTGTGAAAGCCGCCGACCCATGGGCGAACGGAGCCGACATGGGAGAGGGGTCGGAGTAAGCGGCGAGCCCTCCCCGTCTTACCCACTCCGCTCAGGGATCAGGGAGGCTGAGAAGCGGCTCTTCTCGTCGGGATAAGGACGGTCCCACTCGGGTTCAGTCGCTGTGGGAACGATAATCGAAACGGAGCCAAGTGAAAGCGAAAGCGGAGAGAACCCGTTTCCGAGAAGGAGACGTGGAGCTGACGGGAAGCTTAACTGTTTGGAGCTGAGGTCGAGAGCGGTCCTACAGCCCGGCTGGGAAGAAATAACGCCCGCCTCCTCTCCTGGGTCAAACCAGACCTCGTCCCCGTTAGACAACGGCAGCCGGTGGAAACCCCCCAATACGGGCCACCCCGACCTTCTGATCGCTCTGCAGTTTAGCCCCCACCTCATTCTACTCCGACCTGCCTGGTTACAGGGCAAGTTCGAGGGGCAACAATCCACCTTCCTTCTGCGTCTCGTCGCCTTCAAACTTCAGGAAACTCGCCTGTAACAGAAGGAGTTATTTCTGCCTCAACATTGTGGTTTCACCCCTCGGATCTGTGCGACCACCTTTAAGTCAAGTCCCCTTTATTTATCCTTCATATCGGGCTCGCACGATAAAGGCGAGATAGCGTTTCTCCAGGACCACGGAGCAGAGTTCTGGAAAAAGAAGTTGGAATAGAAGTTGAAATATTAAGACGAAGACAGTAAAATCCACGGTTCACTGTCCACAAATGTTGCTGGAATTCTGGAGCCTGATGACTTGGGGGGAAAAGTCTGTGCCCAATCTGGGCGTAAGGGCCCGGGTGCTACGTTACCTCCTACCAGGTGGCAGAAGGGAGAACAGTTTACGTGAGTGGTGTGTGGAGTCCTTCACAATTGTCAGAAACACAAATTCTCACAAATGAGTCTCTTTAAGATCGGTGACACGACAAGCTTTATTCACAAGTCTGCAGAGTTGGACTCAACCGGCTTCTTGCCAAGTCAAGCCCCATACATACAGTGCGTTGTTTTTTATACAATTTGCTTGTCCTTCGGCATCTCCACTACACTGCTTTAATTGGTTAGTTTTTGCAGAATCATCCTGATTACTGTTAGTCATGCACACCACGATCATTCATGACCTCTGCTCACACCAAATTCTGTTTTTCACTCTTTATCAATCTTTGGCTCCTGCATGTCTCTCTGTAGTTAAATCTGTTGCAAGTCTGTTGTAACATTTTCCAGCTAAACTCTAGTGGTTAGCCCCCTTTTATGACTAATCATCACATTTTAACTTAAACCCTTTTTAACCCAAATTCTCTATCTATAACAATCCACCCCTTTCTTTCTTTAAAATGTGTGTACTATTGCTGAATGGGGATCTTAACCCAGGGAAGAGAACCATCTTCTGATAGATCAATCTCGTGCGGTCCTGAAAAAGGACTACTGTGTCTCTGCACCTCTTACACTTCAGACCTGACAAAGACAGAGGCAAACCAAGAAAAACCAAAGCATATAACAATAACATTGTCAATGTTTTGCGAAGTCGCAAAGTAAGAGGACTGTCCCCAGGAACACCAGTCCAATCTGAGTCCGTGTCAGGGTCCTGAGGCGCCTCTACAGGTCCCTTAAATCTGGATGCGTGCATCCTCTCTCTTGTTCGCACTGCAACCTCTGTAGTCAAGAGAACTTGGAATGGACCTCCCACTGTGGCTGGAGTCTTTCGGTTTTCCAGGTCTTGATGAGGATCCAGTCTCCCGTGTCCACCATAAACACCACCTCTTCTCCCTGGGGACCAATTTTCAGTTTTACCAAGGGTTCCCTCTTATACTTGGTCCCCAACACCCGGAACCCCTAATCTTCTTCCATGAGTTCGAGGGTCTGCACTTCCCTCCTATATCGGGGGCATTCCCTCTTGAAGTGTCCTTCCTCGTTACAGTAATAGCACTTAGCGGGTCTCCTGGGTCTCCCCTCTCTTGGATTTCTTGGGTTGATTAGAGGGGGGTTTTGTATCCTTTCCTCTCTGGACCCGGCATTTACCTGTCGGATAGTCTGTACCATAATCTTCGCTGCCCTCTTTTGACCTTCCTCTTCCCTCCGCACATATACCCTTTGTGCCTTTTTTAACAGGTCGCTCAAGGGTTTTTCATTCCAGTCCTCCTCCTTTTCTAGTTTCTTCCTAATGTCCTGCCACGATTTGGACACAAATTCGATTCGAATAAGCTGTTCACCCTTTGGTGTACTAGGGTCCACACCCGCATACTGTTGGACATTCTTTCTCACCCTCTCCAAGAAATCAGTAGGGGACTCATCTTTCCCCTGGTGGTTCCCAAATGCCTTGGTGAAATTGTGACCCTTTGGCACAGCCTCCCGTATCCCTTTAATCGTCCACTCTCTGTAGTGTCTCATATTTGTCAATCCCTTGGGTGTTCGTTTGTCCCACCTGGGTTCATTCAGGGGATATTTTTGTTCATGGGGTCTGGGGTCCCCAGGTTGTTCACGTTCCCACATAAGGAGGGCAGCCTGTCGAATCATCTGCCTCTCCTGGGGTGAGAATAATGTTCCCATTATTGCGTGCATCTCTTCCCAGGTATATGTGTTTGGTCCCAGGAACTGGTCAAACTGTTCGGCCAGTCCCATGGGATCTTCCAACAGATTTTTCATTTCCTTCTTAAATCCCCGCACCTCAGTACTGGTTAGGGGAACGTTTACGTATCCTGTTCCCCCTCCCGGTCCTCCCATAGAAACTTCCCTCAGGGGATTTAGGCTTATTGGAGCCTTCGATGGTCCTGGACCAGTCTGGGATCTGGTCCAGGGTCGGTCCACCGGTGGAAGTCTAGGGTCCGACTCCCTTAGTTCAATGACTTCACTTAATTCATCCCTCCATTTCCGGCCCCTTCCGGGACAATCAGATTCATCACCTTCCCCCTCCAGCAGCAAGTTTCCCTCGGGCGCCGTGGGCGCCTGGGGAACATAAGGAGGGGGGAGGTTGTCCAAAGGTTCCCACTTCTTTTCTCCCTTTACCCCCAATTTAAAACATTTTGTTAAGGATCCTGGCCAGGGAACCCAACAAAATGCATACGCTTGATTCACCTTTTGTCTCGAGTTTACATATATGTTTAGCCTGCAGCTGACGTGGACTTTTTACCCCCTCCATAAATCTTCATCCGCGAAGCCAAGCCAAAGAAAGAGAACATATATGTTTAATGCTTGTCTAACCCAATCCTCATCGGATCTGAATTTCGGCCACCAGACCGAGGAACCTTTGATAGGCTGTTTCGACCAAAGGAGACAATATTGAACCATCTTTCTCTTGTCTTTGTCTCGATATCGTCTACTATCCCAATTTTCAAACATTCTCCCCAAAGGGCTGTCAGGAGGAACCCCCGGGAAAAGTCCCGATCCCTCAGACGAGCCCTTAGACTTTGTTCCTCCCATTTTCCCGCCTAGATCCGTTTATCGTGGCTGAGGACCCCCTTCGTTTTCAGGACCCTACTCCCTTTCGTCTCGGTCGCTTCGTCGGAGGTACTATCCCTCCGTCGGTTCCCGCCGAGGTTTCCCTGGGGTCTATCCTAAGGTCCCACGACGGGGTCCTCACGCCATCCTCTTTACACCTTATTTATATTTTACTCCGTCATGACTGTTACCTGGGTGGTCTCGTCTGTCAATCCCCACACCACAATCGTAAGTCGTCACTTACCGGTGTCTTCCTGGGGACTGAACCATCACCCCTCTCCTTTTCGTCTTGTCGTGTCACTTTGTCCGGATACCACTCGCTCAAGACGCCCGAGGTGACAAGCAAGGGACTAGGAGCCGCTGAACTCAGTGGGGTGCACCACCTCCGACGTCCCCCTTTCTCGCCTCCCCCCACAGCCAGAGTGTATATCCCGGATGAGCCCCCAAATTGTCAGAAACACAAATTCTCACAAATGAGTCTCTTTAAGATCGGTGACATGACAAGCTTTATTCACAAGTCTGCAGAGTTGGACTCAACCGGCTTCTTGCCAAGTCGAGCCCTGATACATACAGTGCGTTGTTTTTTATACAATTTGCTTGTCCTTCGGCATCTCCACTACACTGCTTTAATTGGTTAGTTTTTGCAGAATCATCCTGATTACTGTTAGTCACGCACACCACGATCATTCATGACCTCTGCTCACACCAAATTCTGTTTTTCACTCTTTATCAATCTTTGGCTTCTGCATGTCTCTCTGTAGTTAAATCTGTTGCAAGTCTGTTGTAACATTTTCCAGCTAAACTCTAGTGGTTAGCCCCCTTTTATGACCTAATCATCACATTTTAACTTAAACCCTTTTTAACCCATCTCTATCTATAACAACAATGTTCATTGCTTTTCGCCTGCATCGACTGTGGTAGATTTCTATCAGGTGGGAAAAGAGCCCCCAATGATCTTTTCCACTGACTTCACTACCCTCTGCAGGGTCAATGGTCAGTGAAGTGAGGTCCCCCTGGGCCCTCCTGAAGTTAGTTGACAACCATCTCTTTTGTTTTATTTATGTTCAGATACAGGTTGTTGGCTCTGCCCCACCGTCTTCAGCAAACTTGATGATGTGGCTCGAAATGTGTTTAGCTGCACAGTTATGGGTCAGTAGAGTGAATAGCAGTGGACTAAGAACACAGCCCTGGGTGCCTCCCCCCCCCCCCCCCCCCCCCATGCTCAGTATGATGACCTTGGAGGTGCTGTTTCTGATCTGGAGTGCCTGCGGTCTCCTCGACAGGAAGTCGAGAATCCAATTGCAGAAGGAGGTTTTTAGACCCAGCAGCTCAACTTCTTTATCAGGTACTGAGGTTTGATTGTGTTGAAGGCCGAACTGAAGTCAATGAACGGCATTCGAACATATGAGTCCTTGTTTTCCAGGTGGGTGAGGGCAAGATGGAGGGCGATGGCGATAGCATCATCTGTGGAGCAGTTGGGTCTGTAGGTGAACTGCACGGGGGGTCTAGAAACAGAGGCAGCAGGAGCTTGATCTGCCTCATAACGAGCCTCTCAAAGCACCTCATGATGATGGATGTGAGTGTGACAGGGCGGTAATAATTGAGGCAGGACACAGTCGACTTCTTCAGCACAGGGACAATGAAAAATGTTGGGACCACAGCCCTTCTCAGGGAGATGTTAAAGATGTTGGAGAGAATCCCTCCCAGCTGAGCCGCCCATCCCCTGAGCACTGTGTTGGGAATGTTATCCAGCAGTTTTCCGTGGGTTGACCTTGCTTAGCTTTCTCTTCACATCGGCCTCTGTCAGACTCAGCACCTGGTCATTTGGAGGAGGGGTGGTCTTCTTCGCTGCAACATAATTTTTCACCTCAAAACATATGTAGAAGTTGTTCAAGGCATCTGCGAGGGAGACATCACCAGCACAGGCAGATGGTGTAGTCCTGTGATTGGTGATGTCTTGGATGCCCTTCCATGTGTTTTGTGTGTCCTTGCTATCCAGGAAGTGGCTTTGAATGCACTGGGCATGTGCAGGCTTTCCTTCCCTGATGGCCTAAAGGCAGTTTGGCTCTCGCAATAGCTAGGACTACCTTGTTGCCAGCTCTGAAGGCAGCGTCTCAGTTCCTCTGCAGCACACACACCTATGCAGTCCTCCATGGCTCAGGTTGGAGCGAGTTATGATGGTCTTGGGCTCAGTGACATCATCCAAACACTTACCAATGGAGCTGGTCACTGATGCTCCAGATAGATGCAGTCGCTACCGGTTGCTGCTTCCTTGTGTATCAGCGCTATGGCGGCATTACAACTCCCAGGGGGCATCGAACTGGCCATATGACCTAAGTGCATGATGATGTCAGCGCGTGTTGAGTGTGCGATTCTGGCTTTTAAAAAGTTGAGCAGGTAATGCAGAGTAAATCCATTTGATTCACTCTAGAAGCACCTTGCGAGGTTATTTCGTCATGTCCACTGCGATTCCAATGGCCACACTTGAACGTGTGCCAGACAGTGTGCTCAAAGCAGTCTGGATGAGCATGAATTGTTCCTGCGGGCCAGGCTTTGACCTGCTTCAGAACTGGTCTGGGGCATCTAGCGAGCGGTCTATATGGTGGGATTAGCATTACAGAGATTTGGTCTGAGTATCCAAAGTGGGGGTGGAAGCTTGTAAACTTACCAAGCTATTCGCAAATATCTTCAATATCTCACTCCAGCAGGGCATGGCACCTGTTTCAAATGGGTGTTAATCGAACCAGTGCAGTAACCTGCCTTAATGACTGTCGACCAGAATCACCTTCATCAACAGTGATGAAGTGTGGGGGCGTGGCAAGATAGTGTAGATTCTAGACGTGAGATCTCAACCTCTGGCTGGACTTTTAAGTTCCCGCTTTTAACTTCTTGTTTTCAAGTTTAAACTTCTTAAATTTTAGTTTAAAGTATTAAGGAACTGTTATGGCCATTAATGGTAAGAAGATTAAACCTCAAGTGCAGAAGAAGTTACAATTTCGAAGTGTTGAAGATTTGGGGCCTAAACAACTTGCTAAAGCTTCAGGTTTAACTTCCTTAGTGCCTAAACCACAAAGACTGCCTGTGGGAACTGAAAAAAAAAATGTCTACTACTCACCAAGTGAAGGATAGTGCTGGAATTACCCGTTCTCTGGAGGAAGGTGTGTGTTCCCAAGAAAACAAATTAATTTTTTTTGAAAGAAAATTGTAATTCTGTTCAAAGTAAGTTTGCATTATGGGATGCCATGAAAGCTTATTTGAGAGGACTAAACAACAGTATTATGAATGGGGAGAGAAAGCACATAAGGTATTGGCATGGCAATTAAACAAAGAACAGGTTTCGAGGACTATTAATGCATTTAGACGGAATTCGCTTATCACTTATGAACCTCGTGAGATTAATTATGAATTTTGTTCATTTTATAAAACGTTATATACATCTGAAGGAAAACAAGAAAACAGATCGATTGATCTTTTTTTTAATCACAGTTGAATTTACTGACATTAGAGGATGCAGATATACAGGAGTTGGAAGCACCATTTACTGATTTGGAAATTAAAATGGCTATGATGGAAATGCCGACGGTGATGATGGATTTTCGGTCGAATTTTATAAAATTTTTTATGATGATTTTTCTGCAGTGTTTGGAGAAGTATTACATCAAGTTGGAGAATACTATGCATTACCTGAGACTTGTTCTAGTGCTTTAATTACAGTAATCACAAAAAAAGATAGAGATCCTTTGAAAATAACTTCATATAGACCAATCTCATTGTCAAATGTAGACTATAAAATAATAGCTAAAATTTTAGCGAATAGATTGGCTAAACTTTTACCTAAGTTGATTCATATGGATCAGACAGGTTTCATAAAGAATAGATATGCCTCAGATAATATACTGCGTGTGATTAGTTTGATTAATAGATTTCGATAAACTTTAGATCACCCGATGGTGATATCTTTTGACGCAGAAAAGGCATTTGATAGAGTTGAGTTGATTTTTTTGTTTAAAGTTCTGGAGAAATTTAAGTTTGGTCCTAGGTTAGATTGATGAATGGTTTGATTTCGGAACTGTTTAAATTGATTCAATCAACTCGTCAAGGTTGTCCTTTATCACCAGCTTTGTTTACATTAGTGATCAAACCTTTGGCACTGTTGATAAGACAAAATACACAGATACAAGGTATGAAAGTTTTAGATGAGGAGTATAACATTAATTTATTTGCTGTTGATGTATTTAACAAATCCAGCTCAATCACTTTTACACTTGAAGAAGTGTCTGATTCAATATGGATGTCTTTCTGGATATAAAGTTAATTGGGAAAAAAGTGAAATATTACTGGTAAGTGAAGGAAATTATTCAGCTTATAAGAATATTCTTAATTTGAAATGGACGGATTGAATTAAGTATTTGGGTATAATTTTGAATGTTAATTATAAATCTCTATATAAATTAAATTATGTTCCGTTAATAAAAAAAATTAAAACTGATTTGATTAAATGGAAAGATTTACCTATTATTGGATAGGATAAATACAATTAAGATGAATATTTTTCTGCGTATGCAATATTTGTTTCACTCTATTCCGTATTTACTTGATAATAATTTTTTTTCGAGATTTGAATAAAATGGTTAGGGAGAAGTAAATTTTCAAGAGTACCCTTGAATAAATTAACTTGGAAATATGAGTTAGGGGGACTACGTTTACCACATTTTCAAAATTATTATGAAGCTGCCCAATTTAAATTTATTAGTTCATTGATGGATTTGGAATGGCCCCCTAGTGGGGCTAAAATTGAGATGGCAAATATTTCTGAATTTGAAATGCATCAATTTTTGATTAGATAGAATATAAATTTGTTACAGCAACATAATATCCCTATATTAAAACATTTAATGAAGTTATGGACAAAGAAAAAGAAACTGATAGGTTCTAAGGGTGAATTATCGGCTTTGACTCCGTTGTATAATAATCAACTTATTTCTTTTTCAATACACAATCGAAGTTTATTACATTGGAGATTTAAAGGTATGGAAAATTTGGGAGATTGTTTTAAAGAAGGTAAATTTTTATCTTTTAATCAGATGAGGGACAGTTATGGTATTGATAAGAACTCTTTGTTTCTTTATTATCAAATTCGATCTTTGGTAAAACATGTGTTTGGTAGAGATATGATTTTACCTGAAATGACTAAATTTGAGACTTTTCTTATGAAGATACCAGAGAAGGGTTATATTTCATTTATGTATCAAATATTACAGGATGGTATGGATATATGGATAAAAAGGGTTTGGATAAATCCAAAGGTAAATGGGAAGTGGATACTGGTTTTATTTTTTCCGAGGATGATTGGTTAGATATTTGTTATGCAATGATTAATTATAATTTTTTACATCAATTATACTTAACACTTGAAAAACTAAAAAAGTATGGTTTTCGTGATTCAGATTTGTATTTTAGATGTGGGAATTCTGTTGGAATTTTTTTTCATGCTGTCTGGTCATGTATGTATGTATATATATATGTGTGTGTGTGTGTGTGTGTATATATATATATATTTATATATATGTGTGTGTGTATATATATGTATATATATATATATATATATATATGTATATATGTATGTGTATATATATATGTGTACATGTATATATATGTGTATATATATATGCATGTATATATATGTGTGTGTATATATATATATATGTATGTGTGTATATATATATATATATATATATGTGTGTGTGTGTGTGTATGTATATATATATATATATATATATATATGTATATATACAATCTTTTTGGAAGAAAATTCAATTGTTTTTAGAATACCTGTATAAGATTAAAATACCTTTAGATCCGACAGTATTTTTATTGGGCAGTTTGCAACCTCTGAAAGGTTTGGGATTAGATAAATTTCAACTTGCTTTTGTACATTTAGAATTATCTGTAGCGAAAAAATGTATTGCTAGTACGTGGAAAGATACAAATATGATTGATATTAATAGATGGCATAATGAGATGAAATATTGTTTAATAATGGAAAAAAATTACATGTTTCGCATGATAACTATAGTTTTTTTATTAGTAAGTGGTTGAATATTTCCATTTTGATTTTTGTTGATTAGATTTCAATATGTATGTTTAATTTTTCCTTAATTTTTTTTCCTTTCTTTATGACTCTCCTTAGGAGAGTTGGCTGAAGAGTGGGGGGGGGGGGGGGTTCTTTTTTTTTCTTTTCTTTTTTTTATATAAAATATAATGTTCATGTTTATGGTTCATTGTTGTATATATTAATTACTATCTGTATTTTGAACGAATATAAAATTAAAAAAAAAACAGTGATGAAGTGTTTCGAAAGGCTGGTGTTGAAGCATATTAGCTGCTGTTTGAGCAACAGGTCTTTGGTTGATGCCTTTTCACTGGTACTACACAAAGCACTGGAACACCAGGACAGCAAAGACACATTCATCAGGATGCTCTTTATCGACTACAGTTTGGCATTTAACACCATCTTCCCCTCAAAACTGATCAGCAAACTCCAAGACCTGGGACTCAACATCTGACAGTGTAATTGGATCCTGGATTTCCTCACCTCCAGACCACAATCAGTGAGTGAGAACCTCTCCATCAGTACCAGACAATCTCCATCAGTACCAGACCAAAGGGCTGTGTTCTTAGCCCCCTGCTCTATTCATTTTACTATGAAACTCAGTATGACAATAACACCATCTACAAATTTGCTGACGATACCACAGTTGTGGATTGTATAAAGGAAGGTGATGAGGCAGCGTACAGGAGGGAGATTGAAAGCTTGGCTGAATGCTGCACCAACAACAACTTTGCACTCAATGTCACCAAAACTAAGGAGCTGATTGTTGACTTCAGTAAGGGAAAGCCAGAGGTGTATGATCCAGTAATAATTGGGGGATTAGAGGTGGAGAGAGTGAGCACATTTAGGCTTTAGGGAGTCACCAACTCAGAGGATCTTTCCTGGACCCAACACACCAATGGCATCGTGAAGAAAGCACATCAGTGTCTCTACTTCCTCAGGAGTTTGCGGAGGTTTGGTGTGACACCAGAAACCGTGGGAAATTTCCAGAGCTGTATGGTGGAAAGTGTGCTGACCGGCTGCATTACCCCTGAGTGTAAAGCCCTGAAAAAGGTAGTGGACACAGCCAGGTCATTACAGGCAAAATCCTCCCCACTATTGAGAGCATCTACAGGCAACGCTGCCGTCAGAGAGCATCAGCAATCATCAAGGACCCGCACCACCCAGCACACGCTCCGTTCTCGCTGCTGCCATCAGGAAAGAGGCATTAGTTCCACAAGACTTGCACCCACAGGTTCAGGAGCAGTTGCTCCCCATCCACCATCAGACTCCTCAACAACAAACTCAATCAGAGACTCATTTAAGGACTCGTACTTATGCACTTTATTTGATTTTTTTGTTCTCTCTGTATTGCATGGTCTGTTTGTTTACATTAATTGTCTGTTTACAGTTCTTTATTTGTTTACATGTGTACATTGAGTACAGTTTTATTTTGCACGACTAATTAATGGTAATTCTGCCTCGCCCGCAGGAAAAATAATCTCAGGGTTGAATGTGATGTCGTGTATGTACTCTGACAATAAATCTGAAATCAAACAACCATGTATGTCCTTTCCTTAGTTAAGGCCTGCACTGAGGCCTACATCAATGCCTCCCATACTTCTGTTATACCATCCATGGAACTCCTTGTGCAGTTCACATTACATGTGCCCTCGTTGTACCATCAGATGTCTTAATAAACAGTAAGAAGGCTTGTAAGTTTAACAGCACAATTCTTTACTCACATTAGAATACTGGTCATGTATTGATACAATGTTTCACTGAGCATGCTCACCACTCAAGTGTGATGCGGCTCTTACAGTCTTGCATTGTTCATGCTCCAACATAAAATAGTCCCAAGTTTCCTCAGTATATAACATCCATCCTTTAAAAAATATTAAAAATTAAAAGATTTATTAAGATTTAAAATTTGTTAAAAATGTTACTGCTTCTTTACCTGCACTTTCCATTAAGAACTGATTGTTCTAAATTGCAGTCATATTCTTTTCAGCGGAATTGCACTGGTGGTAGGATGTTAGTATGGTTGTGGGTGGTGGTGTTGTTTGCCTCTGTTCTCCTGTTACTTGCTGTTCAATTGCTATGGTGTTGTTGGTTGGTGTTTCTACTCGCGCTCCCTCACAAGTTGTTTGAATTTTAGGAGCTGCTGGTGCTTCTTGCGCTTTCCGTGTCAGATCTGATATTGGGTGAATGTGGGTCCTGTTTCGTCTCAGCTGTCTGCCAGATTCTGTCTCAATGATGTATGACCTTGGCGTTTCAGCTTCTCTACTAACTTTGCTGGACTCCAGGTTTTTATCACTGGCTCTTGAACATGCACATGCTGCCCTGTGAAGAGTTCTGGTCATGTTTGTGCATGTTTGTTATAATGTTGACAACTTCCCTCTTGTTTCCTCTTGGTCGTCTGGTGGGTGGATTTTGCTTGGCAAAACTTTCTGCCATTCAGAAGCTCTGCCAGGGATTTCATATCAGCCCTCAAAGGCATGGCTCGCAGTGACAGAAGGGCAAGATAGGGATCTTCCTTTGTCTCTCAACCCTTTGTGAGAGTGTGTTTAATTGTCTGTACATGCCTCTCAATGAATCCATGGCCTTTGAGGTAATGTGGTGCTGATGTAGTGATGCTGAACCCATATTCTGCAGACATTTCTCTGAATTCACGCAATGTGAATTGGGTCCCATTGTCACATATCACTTGTTCGGTATCCCCTTTCTGTGAAAAACACGTACTGCAGCAGTGATGGTCGATATTTTCAGGTCCTTCACTTTCCTTATGAAGGGGAATTTGGAGTAGAAGCAGGACACAATCAGATACCACTCCTAGTTTTATGTGAACAGGTCTGCTCCCACTGTGTGCCATGGCCTGGTGGATATTTCCACGGGAATTCTCTCTTCCTTTTGTTGTATTTCTGGCCTGCCGGACATGTAGCCACCATGTTTTTGATGTCCTTGTACATGTCTATCCAGTAAACCTACACATCTTTTCCCAATGATTGACCCACAGGTCCTGCACTTTGAACCATACACAGGGCCTTTCTTGCAGTTATTGAAGGGGTGTATTCTGCCACACCTCCTGCAGTTCTCGAATATCTGCAACTTTCTCTGCGTGTGTTTTATGGCATTGACGCTTCTATCTCTGTGCTGCGTGTTGGCCTGCTCAGGGAGGGATTGCATTTGCCTCTTAGTGGCCTCGAAGGCCCGAGCTGCATCTACGCCATCTGCTAGTTTCAAGCTGTCATTTCCATGAGATCTTTCTGCCCTTCAGGATGAGCCCTTCCCCAGATCAGTTGGTCGACTCTTCCCTCCTCTATTTCTTTGAACTTGCATTTTGCTGCCATTTTCTTTAGCCTTATGAGGAAATTATCTACTAACTCATCAGGCTCTTGTTTTCATTCCTGGAACTCATGTCCCTTTATTCTATGGTTGGATTTCGGTTCCAGATGAGAGGAAAATTTTTCAAGTATCCTTTCTGGGTTACTTTCTTCCTCTTCAGCCAGCTCCCAGCTATTAAACACATCTAGTCCTCGCTCCCCCTTCCAAAGAAGGATGTAACTAACTGTTTCCTCTGGTGTGACTCCCTTGAGGAAACTTTTGAATGCCAGGTTGTACTTCTGCTTGAACTTTTTAAAAGCCTCTATGAGGTTGTCAGCTTCCCTGTCCATGACTGGGTGTAATGCTGCTGCTGTGGCCATCTTCTTCTCCAGCTCTGGAGAATGGTAATGGTGCTTTTTCTTTGTTTTCTTCTCTTCATGTTTATTTTAGTTTATAGGGTTTTTTTTTCTATGTAGTGTGGGTTTCTTTCTATTCCACCACTGCCACCATGTTGTGTCCTTGTTATACCATCGGAGGTCTTAATAAACACTAAGAAGGCTTATATATTTAACAGCACAATTCTTTACTCACATTAGTTTACTTGTCAGGCATTGATACACTGTCGCACTAACCATGCTCACCACTCAAGTGTGACGTGGCTCTTACTGTCTTGCTGTGTTCATGCTCCAGCATAGAATAGTCCCAAGTTTCTTCTGTATATAACATTAACCCTCATCTGATCTCCTACTCAATTATGCAGATTGAGGTGAATGGACATAAAATTAACTGCCTATTTGATAGCGGCAGCACAGAGAGTTTTATTCACCCAGTTGTTGCCCGCATACTCTCACTCCCAGTCTGGCCGATGAGTGGCCCGATATCACTGGCAGCTAAAGACCACCAAACTGACGTTGGGGGGTGTCTCTGTGTTGTGTCTCTTTTTTTTAAAACTTTATTTAAAATTTTATGACATGAATAAAATAAAAATTACATTTAAAGAAATAATAAAAAATAAGATAATAAAAATTAGAATACTACATCATTAAACTACACAAATTAACCCCCCCAATAATTATAACACAACATTAATCATCTAATTTAAAATTAGTCCAACCCTCGCTCCAAAATAAAGAGTGAAGAATTAATTAACAATGTTGTAAATAAAATAGAAAAAACCCCACTTACAAAAAAAGGATAAAACTTAACAACAACAAAAAATTACTAACAAAAAAATATCAATACTAAAATAATACCCTTAAACATATATTTAAATCAAACATAATACATGTATTTAACAAATGAAATCCACTTTAAAACTAAGTTCAAATATTAAAATCATATATCAATCACATATCTGTTATACAAAAAATCATAATTAATAATACATAAATACAGAATTTCCATTAATACCAAGTTTCCTTTATTTCATCGAGAGAACAAAAATATCCCTTAGAAAAACAATCAGATAAACATTTTATTCCCTTCCCCTCCCCTTATATAAAAAAGAAAAAAGTTCAAACTCTTATAAAATTCTCCATATTCTTCATTTATAACATCTTCAAAATTCTCTATCGAAATTAACTTAATTTTATTAAACTCTTCTCCCTCAATGTATTTGTACTTAATTTTCTTCTTTTTTTCTTCTTATCACCTTTCCCCTCATCTTCCTCTTCATCTAATTCAACATCTTCAATTTTTGACTTATTATCTTCTGTGACATCATCCTCTTAAAAAAGAAAGAAAAAAGAGAAACCCCCCAAAAAAAGAGAAAAAAAGGAGAGAAAAAAACCTCCTAATTCCCTCTCAATTATAATCAGAAAACAAAAAGAGTTAAAAAAAATTATTTAAAAAAAATAATAAAAAAAAACCTTCACTTCTTAACCCAAAAATTAAAAAGAAAAATAAAACAGGTCGCAGGTCACAACTACCTCCTCCTGTTTAAACCGCCCAAAGCGGTAACTCCCCCAAAATATTGGGTGTGAGATAACTCACAGGTAGCTGATGACTTCTGGAAACTAGTGCCCACCCCGTCCCCTCTCCCAACTCCCATTTCATTAAACTATCATCATTATTTAAACTATTTAAACTCTTCTCAAAAAAAAAGATAAAAGATTTATTTTTTTAAATCAACGTTACCACTTCGGTCACCATTGCTTCCATTTCTTTTAAAAAAACTGGATCCCACCTTACATCTCTACTCTCTTTGGAGACCTTGAAGGACTACATCGTTCCTGAAACTGCATGATTGGTAGAGACTGAGCAAAGTCCATAACCTCTTTAGGATTGTCAAAGAACTTTGGCTAATTTCCATCCTAAAAAATCTTCAGTACCGCAGAATACCTGAATATTGCCTTATGTCTTTTTTTTCCACAACCTTTCTTTCACAGAATTAAATTCACGTCGTTGAAACATAATTTCTTGACTCAAATCTTGATAGAAGAAAACAGGATAATTCTGAACCATCAAAGGAGATCTATTTTGCTGGGCATTTCTAATAGCCGTACGTAAAATTGTCTCTCTGTCACAATAGTTTAAACAACGGATCAGAACAGATCTTGGATTCTGTCCTGAAAAAGATTTTCTTCTTAAAACTCTATAAGCACATTCCAGTATTAAACACTTGTGGAATCCATTCAGTAAAAATTTTTATTGGATCTGGTCCTTCTATGCCTTCTGGCAAACCAACAATTTTCACGTTGTTCCGTCTAGATTGATTCTCCAAATAATCAACCTTTTTTGCTAAGTTTTTATTTTGAATCTGCAATGTTTCAATTATTCTATTTTCATCTTGCAGTTGATCCGGTGCATCGACTAAACCTTGATCACACATTTCAAATCTTTCAATGGTTTCAAGCTTAAAAGCTCCATTAATGACTTCCGCCATCGCATTAATCTTGGAAATAAACAGGTTCACAAAATTAGCTAAGTGACTCGATACAGAATATATCTTATCTTCAAGATCCTTAACAAACATTTCAACAGAAGTAGATTCAGGCATAATGGGGTCTTGCTGTTCCTTAGAGACCACGGGATCTTCTGTCCCTTCCCTTAATTTAGTATCTTTTCTAGCAGTTTGACTTCGTATAAAAATCCCTCTCAAAGTCCCCCCAGCAATGCCAGGAGACTGAAGATCAGGGTTATCTTTAAGCCAAATCTCTTTAATCATCTTCACTGAATCGATGTCTGGAAAAACCGTTGTAATTGAAGATGCATTTTGCAGCGCCACCACTGTAGCAGTCGAATGACAGCTCTTTAACTCTCCAGCTGGTGGCGCCCCAGCTGATTCAACTATCAAAGCCTCAGCAACAGCACCCACAGTGTGGCCACCATGCGAAACACTGGCACCCGTCCAGCCCCTTGTTCTGAAAGCTGTTGAGTGCGACCTTCAGAGAGCCTCACCGGCTTAAAACGGAGCTTCAATGATGAACTCTGCACGTCCTCCTCTGGATCCATTCTATGCTGAGTCCTGGCTTCTTGTAAACAAGTAGGCTCAGACAATTTCGGAAAATGTAGTTTTTTAACAGTCTGTTGATGTTTTCTTTTACCTTTTATTTTTGCATATAAACCATTAGGCACTAATCCAACACCTTATTATTTATAAACTTTTAAAAGAACTTTAACGGGCACTTAAAGACAAAACAATAAATCAGAGTCAGGAGAGATCTGGAAGGCACGTCAGTTCCCTACGCCATCTTGCCACGCCCCCCCTCTGTATTGTGTCTCTGATGATGGGGGATGAGCGTTACGATAACTTCTCACTACTTGTTATGCCCCAACTCTGTGCGCCGATCCTCTTAGGCTTGGACTTTCAAAGCTAGTTCAGGAGCATAACAATGGCATTCGGAGGACCCCATCCCCCCTCACAGTGAGAAACCCACAACTCGCAGACCCTTCCCACCTCCCCCAGTCCCTAGCTGTGGCCTGTGGGTTCACCACCCTTCGGGTATCCCCTCCATCACTACTGGCGAACGTCACCCCGGATTGTCGACCCATTGCTACCAAGAGCAGGCGCTACAGCACCGAAGACATGGCATTTATCCCGGCTGAACTTCAGCGACTTCTGGCGGAAGGGATCATCGTCCCAAGTACTAGCCCCTGGAGAGCCAGGTTTTGGTCAGGGGTGGGAGCAAGCCACGGATGGTCATTGACTACAGTCAAACCATAGACTACATCAATCACTCCACCCAGCTGGACACTTACCCCCTTCTCCGGATAGCTGACATAATCAACAAGGCACACAATATCATGTATTCTCGCATTAACCTTAAGTAGGTCTATCTGCCACACTGGAGTGATGAGACTGTTCCACTTTATCAAGACTCGGAACCTCCCGTACTCCATCGAGGATGTCAGGTCTGCGCAGAATGCAAGCCGCAGTTCTACAGTCCTGACAAGGCACACCTCATTAAGGCCACTTACCCATTCAAACGACTGAGCATCAAACAGGAAAATTTATTTCCTGAATATGATCAACGAATACTCCCGGTTCCCTTTTGCCATCCCTTGTCCGGATATGACCTCGGCAACAGTGATTAAGGCACTACGCAGTATCTTCACTCTGTTTGGGGTTCCTCATTCATGAGTGAGGAGCTGCAGCAGCACTTTCTCACCAGAGGCATAGCCACCCATAGGACTACCAGCTACAACACCAGGGGTAATAGACAGGTGGAATGGGAGAATGTCATTGTTTGGAAGGCTGTGTTCCTGGCCCTGTGGTCCAGAGACCTGCCAGTGTCACGCTGGCAAGATGTTCTACCAGAGGCATTGCATGCCATCCACTCACTCCTTTGCACCACCACGAACACCAACCCTCATGAATTGATGTTTGCCTTCCCTAGGAAGTTGGCAAATTGTTCCTCGACACCAGATCCAGTCCTGCTCAGGAGGCACGTGAAGGGCCATAAGACTGACCCGTTAATCGAGGAGGTGTCCCTCATTCATGTGAACCCTCAGTATGCCTTTGTGAAGTATTGTGAAGTATCCCAATAGCCATGACGACATTGAACCCATCTGGGATATGGTGCATGCCGGAGAGCCTAGAACCACCTGCTACACCCCTGTTCACCCTGCGATTCATACCATCCCGCAATGGGACTCACTGTTAGGGGCAGACTCACCTGGGATACCACCCCTGCGGATCTCACTCCAACGGGACCGGCTCCCATCAAGGCACTGACACTGCCTCCCTTCAGTTCTGTGACCAACATCACCCCGATACAGACAGTACCTTCTCCGTCTAGTCCATCGGTGAACCCACCTGTAGACACTCAGCCAGCAGAACAGCAGACTACTCCCAACCCTGATCCCCGTAGGCCCTATAGACATGAGGTCTGAGTGAGACTGAATCTTTAGTCTTGGCAGTTTTTTTTCCATTCCAGGTTGAAGGGGGAGGGGGGTGAATGTAGCGATGTGTTTCCTCCATTGTATATAGTTATCATTGTCTGTTGTATATGTGGAGCTGGCCCACCCACAGATGACTAATACCCTATGAGTTCTCCCCCATGGTCCTGGGACATAAAGGTCGAGTCACCTATCCCTTCCTTCCATTCCTATACATGGATCCAGACCAGCAAGGATCTTCTGTTTATTAAAGCCTATCGTTCCCTCAGTCTTGTCTCTGTGGTTACTGGCCACTTACCCATTCAAACGACTGAGCATCAAACAGGAAAATTTATTTCCTGAATATGATCAACGAATACTCCTCTACAGCCACAAAATCATTAATATAAATTGTAAACAGCAGTAGCCCCAAGACCAACCCCTGCGGAACGCCGCTTGTTACAGGCCACCATACTGAACAGGATCCTTAATTTCAACACTTTGCTTTCTGCCTATCAGCCAATTTTCTATCCAGTCTAATAATGTCCCTGTAATTCCATGGATCCTCATCTTATTTATCAGCCTAACATGCGGCACCTTATCAAAAGCCTTATCAACAGTCGGACATGTTTAGGCTATTTAGGGGAACACAACAAGGATGTCCATTAAGGCCTTTCCTGTTTGAGTTAATACCATAGCCCTTTGATAATATAGAGAAATTAAAGGGTTAATCAGAAACGGGATTGAACACAAAGTCTCTGTGTGGATGAATTATTGCTTTTTATTTCAAACCGCAGGTTTCTATAGAATTAACTATGTTTGCTCATTTTGGACAGTTTCCAGGATATAAAATAAACTTACACAAGAGTGAACTTTTACCTTTAAAAGTATTTATTTCTATGTATTCTAAATTTCTGTTTAAAATAGTTAAAGACCAATTTCAATATTTGGGAAACACAATCACAAAAAAGTTGTCATAAACTTATGAAAGTAAATTCTGTAGTATTACTTAATCAGATTAAAATATTATTATTGTGATGGTCACCACTTTTGATAACAAAGATTGGATGGGGGGGGGAAGTCACGTGATGCTGTGTCGACTCCTGCGGAATTAATTAAAAATGTTTATATTAGGAAAAGTTTTTTTAATTAAAAACTACTCTAAAGTTAATTTAAGGCAATCATCAAAAGAAAAATAGATGTTGCCTAAACAAGAAAGATTCCAAAATCAACACCTACCAAAAAATCGGAAGGAAGAAGTCAGGTTTACCTTGTTAACGAAGTAGGCCACTGAAGTCCTCTCTGGGTCAGCTGGTGACAACCCTGGTGCGGGACCTTCCTCTGGAGCCTTCTTCATGACAGCCCATAAAGATGGCACCAGAGGAAAAACTAAAACTATACCGCATATGCGTGAGAAGTTGGGCATACATGGTAGAGATGAAAAATATACCAAGTCTCTTAAGTCAGGGGCAGTCTGGCATTTCGACCTCTGAACAAGAAGGTGATAGTGCTCCAGTGGAAGAGGCTTCTTGGTTTGGTGATGAGAAGAGCTCGAGATCAACGTCCTTTGAGTTATGAAGGGGTTGATTTGATTCTAATCCAGATTTGAGTCCAGAATTTAATCCATTTAAGAATGTTTTATATGATATAGGTTATAGATTTGATTAGCATTTTCCGGCTTCTTTGAAAATATTTGTACCAGATCAACAGAATGTGTATTTTACAAATCATGTACAAGCTGAAGAGTCTGCTCAGAATTTGTCTAAAATTCAAGTAACAATTTGTTGCAATGAATTTGTTGTATAAAGAGAGGGGGTGATATTCCCTCTTTTTTTTTTCTTCTTTTCTTTAACGGATGAAGAATTTTTATACTAGTTTGAAATGTTTGTTAGATAAAAAGTTTTATTCCCACAGGGGTTGGGGGATGTGTTCATTTCTGGCAGCCTCATGTGTTTTCGTGGTTTGCCCATAACCCGTAAAATGGAGGGTGGTGGTGCTGGCTTCTTCAGCACTTGGGGAGGGATTTTTGTTTTGCTTTTCTTTTATCTTTTTCTTTTTAGTTATTTATTATAATGCATTTACTTTGAATAACCTTGATGTTTTTGGACTGTGAATGATGATGTTCAGGACCAAATGATTTTATGGAAAATCTTCCTGGATAGGAGTGATGAAAACAAACTTTATAAATAAGAAACGGAATAAAGCATTTAAGGCTATTAGTTTTAATATGAATGGGATAAACTTGAAAATAAAAAGTAAGCAAATTTTGTCATATATTAAGAAATTGGGAATAGATATTGTTTTTTTTGCAAGAGACTCATTTAAATGAAAAAAAAAACACTTAAAATTAGAAATAAATTATGTAGACCAGGTATTTTCTTCTTCATTTAATTGTAAAGCTAGAGGAGTAGTCATTTTTTAACGAAAAATCTGCCAATTAATATTCAAAATGTGATCAATGATTCGGCTGGTCGATATATAATGGTAAATTGTCAAATATTTTCAAAGGAGTGGACTTTGTTAAATATATATCTGTACCAAATGTAAATGATGAAAAATTTATACAAATTCCTTTTTGAACTTAGCAGATGTTCATGAAAATATTTTAGTACAAGATTTTAATTTTTTTGTTTGGATCATAAATAATCAGGAACAACAGTTAAATCGAAGGCAGCAAAATTTTTGTTATATTTAATGAAGGATTTGAACTTAATTGATATCTGGACAAGGATACATCCAAGAGATTGAGATAATTCTTTCATTCTAATATATTTGATACATATTCCAGAATTGACATTTTTTGTTTTTGGCTCAAAATCAGTCAAGATTTTTGAATATTGAGTACAAAACAAGCATATTATCTGATCATTCTCTATTATTGATTGAATTGGAATTTGCTGAAAAGCAACTGTCAGTATATAGATGGAAATTAAATTCTTTATTATTTTTGTTTTTTTATAAGACAACATGTAGAATTCTTTTGTCACACAAATTTACATTAAACAGAAGATAAGTTTATAATCTGGGATGTGTTAAATGCTCATTAACAAGAACAAATCATAAGCTACACTTCAAAAATTAAAAAAGGAATATGTGAAAGATATAAATAAATGAGAGAAAGAAATGAGTTTTGTAAAAAAATCACCATTAGAGAATAAATATAGAAGTTTAACTAATAAGAAATTAATAATAAGAATATAACTAATAAGTTATATAACTAATAACTAATAAGAATATAAGACAATCTTACATATAGAACAGAAAAATTGATACTATGATCTAATCAGAAATATTATGTATTAGGAGAATGATTTCATAAAGTTTTAGCTTGGCAATTAAAAGCAGAACAGACTTACAGACTTTTATAACAATTAATGCAATACAACAGAATAATAATAAAGTGACATCTAAACCAGTAGAAATAAATGAAACTTTTAAGGAATTTTATGAAAAATTATATACATCTGAGTAGATGATTATTAGTCATAAATGCTACTACCAGGATTAACTAAGACAGGTAAAAATTATTTAGGTAGCTCCTTTTTTACTGAACATGAGGTCTATGATGCACTTAATTGTTTAAAAATAACAAATCTCCTGAAAAATATGGATTTCCAGTTGAATTTTATGAAGAATTCAAAGATTTAATAATGCCTTTATTTACAAAGATAATAGAACAAGCCTTTAGATCACATAAACTTGCAGAAACATTTTCAACAATGATAACTGTGGTTATTCCTAAAAATCCAATGAAACAAGACTCATATAGACCTATTTCATTGCTAAATGTTGACTATAAAATTTATAGCAAAATATTATCAAATAGAATTAATGATTATTTTCATTAATTAATAAATATGGATCAAATAGTTTTGTTAAAAATAGACAACTTCTGAAAATATTGTAAGACTATTATATATAATTAATTTTGCACAAAATAAAAAAAAATGTAAGAACAGTAGTAGCTTTAGATGTAGAAAAAAAACTTCTGATTGGTTAGAATGGGATTTTTTATTTAAAGTTTTGATTAAGTTTTGTTTTGGACTGAATTTTGTAAACTGGATTAAAGCTCTTTATAAAAACCCAAAGGCTAAAGTAATAAGTGATGGACAGATATCTCAATAATTTAATTCAACTACACTGAGTAGTTTGCTTTGGCAAATATTTATATTTCCCTTGCACAAAGGATTTGTACTGATCAACAGTTTAAAGGGTTTTTAGTAAATCAGATTGAACATAAGATTAGTTTATTGGAAGATGATGTGTTAGTGTATTTAACTCAACCACAATTATCATTAACTCAACTTGTTAGAAGTTGTTAGAATATGGAAAAGTTTCAGGATAAATTGGGATAAAAAGGAGGTAATGTAATTGGTACAGGGTGATTAGCCACAATGTCAAAAAGATAATCTATTTAAATGCACAGATAAGTTTAAACATTTAGGTATAATTTGAACAATTTATATAAATTAAATTATATTTCATCATTTAAGAAAATAGATGAAGATTTTAAAAAGTGAGTAAATTTGCCTATAATACTAAGTGGAAGAGCTAATTGTATTAAAATGAACATTTTTTCTGAGATTCAGTATTTATTTCAGACTTTACCCCTCTATACTTAACATTTTTTTCAGGACCTATATAAACAAGTTAGAAAATTTATTTGGAAAGGAAAAATGGCAAGAAAATCAGAGGGATAAGAAAACATAACATGGAAATATGAAATAGGAGGATTCCTAATTTTAAGAATTACTATAAAGCAGCATAAATTATGATTTCTTGTTTCTTTATTTGGGAAAATTGAACCACCATGGGTGGAATTAAATAAGATTGGAGAAACTATACCAGACGAATTTATTCATAAATGGGAACCATGGTTGATGACTACTGATAGTGATGCTCAATTATGGAAACATTTACATAATATTTGGAATAAAATTAAAGTAGAAATTGATGGAAATCTTTTGTCATTAAATGTGCCATTGTTTATCCTTTTTAATTTTTTGAAAAGGTAATGTTTTTATGAAAATCTGGAATATTAAAGGAATTTCTAAAGTAGAAGATTGTAATGACTGTTAGGAGATGTCATTTGATCAATTAAAATTTTAATATGATATTCCTTGTAATACACTTATTTGTTATTTTCAATTAAGAACTTACCTAAGAGAGAAATTAGGAGCATATATGATTTTAAATGATTCTACATTTTAGAACAGTTAATTATTGATGGAATACCTAAAAAAAAATTTCAATAGCATATTTGATGTTACAAGAAAAAACACCAAAATTAGGGTTAAGTCAAAGGAAAGATGGGAGCAAGATTTGAATATATCAATAGATCAGTAGGTTTGGCAAGATTTATATATTTATATATGGGCTGATATCACCTCAAACCGTGCATCTCGGCACCTCACAGTTCGGCAGGCAGCAACCTTCTTTGAAGCCTGAATGCTCAAATAATGGAATTCAAATTATAAAAGAATTTTGTTGATTCATCCAAACCAGTGAAGTTTTCCCTGAAAGATAGTAAGGGTTTTATTAGAAAATGTTTTCTTTGAGATCCTAGAGCATTTTCTGAAGCATCCAAATCAATATCTCTTTCTTCTCTCTTTGGCTTGGCTTCGCGGACGAAGATTTATGGAGGGGGTAAAAGTCCACGTCAGCTGCAGGCTCGTTTGTGGCTGACAAGTCTGATGCAGGACAGGCAGACACGGTTGCAGCGGCTGGAGGGGAAAATTGGTTGGTTGGGGTTGGGTGTTGGGTTTTTCCTCCTTTGCCTTTTGTCAGTGAGGTGTGCTCTGCGGTCTTCTTCAAAGGAGGTTGCTGCCCGCCAAACTGTGAGGCGCCAAGATGCACGGTTTAAGGCGATATCAGCCCACTGGCGGTGGTCAATGTGGCAGGCACCAAGAGATTTCTTTAGGCAGTCCTTGTACCTTTTCTTTGGTGCACCTCTGTCACGGTGACCAGTGGAGAGCTCGCCATATAACACGATCTTGGGAAGGCGATGGTCCTCCATTCTGGAGACATGACCCACCCAGCGCAGCTGGATCTTCAGCAGCGTGGACTCGATGCTGTCGACCTCTGCCATCTCGAGTACTTCGACGTTAGGGATGAAAGCGCTCCAATGGATGTTGAGGATGGAGCGGAGACAACACTGGTGGAAGCGTTCTAGGAGCCGTAGGTGATGCCGGTAGAGGACCCATGATTCAGAGCCGAACAGGAGTGTGGGTATGACAACGACTCTGTATACGCTTATCTTTGTGAGGTTTTTCAGTTGGTTGTTTTTCCAGACTCTTTTGTGTAGTCTTCCAAAGGCGCTATTTGCCTTGGTGAGTCTGTTGTCTATCTCATTGTCGATCCTTGCATCTGATGAAATGGTGCAGCCGAGATAGGTAAACTGGTTGACCGTTTTGAGTTTTGTGTGCCCGATGGAGATGTGGGGGGGCTGGTAGTCATGATGGGGAGCTGGCTGATGGAGGACCTCAGTTTTCTTCAGGCTGACTTCCAGGCCAAACATTTTAGCAGTTTCTGCAAAGCAGGACGTCAAGCGCTGAAGAGCTGGCTCTGAATGGGCAACTAAAGCGGCATCATCTGCAAAGAGTAGTTCACGGACAATATATAGTGATGTTATTATGCATATTTAATTTGGGTTTTAGTTTAGCAGGATTGTGGGGTGGGGATTAGTTTGTTTTTTTTAAGGTTTTATTCTTCACTTTTTCTTTCTTTATTATATGACATATTAATTGTTATAACTGTCATATATGTGTTGATTTCAAATGAAATATTCTAAAAATATATTCAATTTTTCCAAATCTTTATTTTCTTTTTAATAAAAATAAATAATTTAATATAAATATAAATATTTTTGCCAATCTAGATTCAATTGCTTCTTTACATTTCTGATAATCCCCATTAACTCAAGACATAATTTCACCCAATTTATTTTATATTCTGATAGTTCTCCATATTCTTTTATTCTAATTTTAAGATGTTGCAAATAATTTAAAGGATCTGTTAATTAAATCAAAACAACATCAGAAAATAAATTTATTTTATATTCTTCTTGTTTTATCTTAATACCCACAATCATGGAGTCTCATCTTATTAATTCAGCTAAAGGTTCTATTGCTAAAACAAATAAATCTGGTGACAATGCACAACCTTGTTTACATGATCTCGATAATTCAAAAGATGTTCAAATCTGTCCATTTGTCACTACATTTGGAATAGGTTTTTTTTTCTAAACCAATCTATAAACATTGAACCCAATTTACATTTCTGTAAAACTTTAAAGAGGAAATCACTTTCTAATCTGTCAAATGCCTTTTCAGCATCCAAAGTGACTCCCACACTCAGGTCTCTCCTTTTTGAACTAAATGTTTTAAAAGAAAAAAGCCTCACTACATTATTTGCAGATTTCTGACACTTAACAATTCCAGTTTGATCCATATGTATTAATTTTATTAAATATTTTACAAATTTATTTGCTACTGTTTTATCTAATATTTTATGATCAATATTTAATAATAAAATTGATCTATAAGACACTGGTTACATTGGATCACTAATTTTTAAATTACTGTAATAATTGTCATTAAAAAGGATTCCAGCAGAAAATGTACCTTTATAGCCTAATTTAACACCTCCATAAATTGAGTTATTAACAGATCTTATAAAATTCTACATGAAATCTACCTTCTCCTAGCAATTTATTATTTTGTATTGAACTTATTACTGTGCTAGTTTCCATTACTCTCTATTCCCCATCATTCAGACTTGGTGAAGTAATTTGAGTTAAAAACTTTTCAATCTTATTTTCATCATGGACTGGTTCCGAATGATATAAATACATTATTTATTTCTTGTGGTTTGTATATATTAGTCCCTGAAGATTTTTAAACTACATTAAAGACTCTAGATGTCTGTTCTGCTTTTAATTGCCATGCTAAAACATTATAAGCTTTTTTGCCTAATTTATAATATTGGTTTATTTCTTTGAATTGTTTTTTTCTGTACTATATGTCTGGATGGTATTATATTGATGCTTTTCAATAATTAATTGTTTTGTCTTTTCTCCAGAAGGATTATTTTATCAATCTTTTACTAATTTACCTATGTCCTTTTCTAATTGATTTATCTCTATTATATTATCCTTTTTAATTTTAGCTGAGTAACATTATTTGACCTCATATATGCTTTTACAGCATCCTAAATATTACATTTATTATCAATTGAATTAAAATTAACCTCTAAAAATAATTTAATTTGTTTTCTTATAAAATCACAAAAATCTACTCTTTTTAATAATGCAGTATCAAATTTCCATCTACAAGGTATATTTCCTTCCTCTAAAGTTGAACATATCAATCCAAAGGGGTGAGTGATCAGAAAGTATTCTTGCTTTATACTCAACTTTAGTAATCCTTCCTTGTAACTGTGTCAATATTAAAAAAATGTATTCTCAAGTACGAGTCATGTCTATGCAAATATAAAGAATAGTCCCTTTCTCGAAGATTCAACTTTTGTCAAAGATCAACTAAATGTAATTGCTTCATAAAACTTAATTGCTTTAGCTCTTATTACTGTTTTAGTTGATTTATCCAAAAATGGATGAACACAACAATTGATATTGTCAAAATCATCAGCCACTGTTGGTATTAACCATACCTGGTTAATAAGGAGGTTACTGCTTTGCAGTTTTTGTTTGTTAGGGGGTGTTTAAGGGTTTTTAAGATGGTTTTTTTAAAGAGTTTTTTTTTCTTAGTGAGTTGTGAAAGATTGGGTGCCATTATATAGATTGTAATGAGTAATTTAAATTTTTCAACTTTTAATGTTAAGGGGTTAACATTCAATAAAGAGGAAACGTGTTTTAGATTATGTTAAGAAATTAAAAGCATTTTTGCAGGAAACTCTTTTAACAGAAAAAGAACATTTACATTTAAAAGAGATTGGGTTGGACATGTAATTTTGTCTTCAATTAATTCTAAAGCAAGGGGGTGGCAATTTTAGTTAATAAGAAAATATATTTCCCAGTAGATTCTTTTTTTCTGCAAATGCGGGAAGAATGTTAATTGTAAAAATAATTCTGAAAGTTGGACTTTAATGAATGTTTATGCACCAAATGAAGATGCTAAGGCTTTTATTTCAGAGATATTTTAAAATCTGAATCAGTCAAATGGGAATGTATTGGTGGGAGAGGATTTCAATTGTTGATTCGACCCATTATTGGACAAATCTCCAAAATTGTTAAAGTTCTAAGATGGTGAAAAGATTGCTTGAAATGATGAAGGATTTGAATTTAGTGTAAATTTGGAGGAAATTAAACCCAACGGAAAAAGATTATTCATTTTAATCAATTCGACATAATTATTTTTCAAGAGTAGATTTATTTTTGATTTCTGCACATCTAATTTAGCAGAATATAAAAGTAAATTATTGTCAGATAATTCATTATTGTTAATTAGATGTTGAGGTATTGAACTGGTAGAGACCGCTTATCGATAAAGGTTTAATGAAATGTTAGGATAATTAATGCTATTAGGAATAATAGAGAAATTACTTATAAACAAAAAGATATTAATGATGAATTTTTAAAATTTTATGAAAATCTGTATACATCAGAAGACAGTCAGAATATTGATCAAATTTATTTATTTTTGAATAATTTAAATTTATGAATGCTGAATGAAGCAGAAGTAAAGAATGTAGATATTTCATTCACTGAATTCGAATTGAAGGGTTTTACAATTGATGCCTAATGGGAAATATCCTGGAGAAGATGGTTTTATGGTGGAATTTTATGAAGAGTTTAATGATTTACTATTTCTGTTATATATAGATGTTTTGAAACAAGCAACTGAAATAGGTGCACTTCCAGATTCTTTCTCAAGAGCATTGATTACAGTTATGCAAAAAAAGATAGAGATCCTTTAAAAGTATAATCATATGGACCAATATCATTATTAAATATTGACTATAAATTGGGGTGAAAGTCTTGGCCAATAGATTATTTACCAATGAATTATTTAACAAAATTGGTTCATATTGATCAGTAAGTTTTGTTAATGGCAGGTTTTCAGTTGATAATATAGTTGTTGATTTCATTAATTAATGCAGCAAACCAACAAAATAATCAACCAATGGTTGTATCTTTAGATGCTGAGAAGGTGTTTGATCGTGTTGAATGGAAATTTATGTTTACAGTATTGGAAAAATTTAATTTTGGTCCTATTTTTAGAGGTTAGGATAAGGATTTATATGCAGGACCTACAGCAAGGGTGTTAACAAAAGGTCAGATTGCAAATTTTTTAATTTGTTTCATTCTGTAAGAAAAGACTGTCCTCTTTCTCCTGCTTTATTTGCTTTAGTGATTGAACCTTTAGCTCAGGTGGTTCAACAAGATTTAGATATTAGGGGAATTAGAGTGAAGGAAAATGAATATAAAATTAGTTTATTTGCAAATGATGTTTTGATATATTTAACTGATCCAAAGATTTCATTAAAGTCATTACAGGAATTATTGAATAAATATAGTAAATTTTTGAGATATAAGGTTAATTGTGAAAAGAATTTTACCATTAATGAAAGAAGATTATAGAGACTGTAGACAAATTACTAAATTAAGATGGTCAAATAAAATTAAATATTTAGGAGAAGTTGTAAATAAAAATTATAAGGATTTGTTTAATTTAAATTATGCATCTTTATTAAACAAGATTAAAATTGATTTAGATAAATGAAAAGATTTACCATTGATGTTTATTGGAAGAGTAAATTGTATAAACATGAATATTTATCCTCCAGTACAGTATCTTTTTCAATCTATTCCATGTCTGGTAGCAAAAATTTTTTTTAAAGGAAATAAATAAGGTAATTAGGTTATTTTTATGGAAGGGTAAATTATCAAGAGTTTCCTTACAAACATTGACTTGGAGTTATGAATTAGGTGGCTTGCAATTACTTTGTTTTTGTAATTATTATGAAACTGCTCAGTTGAAATTTATTAATAGACTTTGACACTGAACAACCTCCTAGGTGGGCAAAGATAGAAATGGATCAGATCTTGGAAGGTAACATTAAGCATTTTATTTATAAATTGAATCCTTTATTGTTACATTAATTTGATATGCCAGCTTTACGACATATAATGACTATCTGGTATAAACATAATTTAATTATAGGATGTAAGATCACCAATATATCAGAATAAATTAAATTCCTTTTTCATTGAATAGTCCTTATTTTAAAGATTGGAAAAATAAAGGAATGGTAAATGGTATAGATTGTTGAAGTGGGAAAGTTTTCTTCATTTAATAGATTACAGGAGAAATATGGTATTCCGTCAAATTCTTTGTTTGCTTGCTATCAATTTAGAGAATTTTTAAAGAAGTGTTATGGCAAGGAAATAAATTTGCCAAATCAAGGTAAATTTGAATTACTGATTGAAGATAAAAAGTGAAAAAGGTTTTATTTCTGATATGTATAAATTGTTGCAGGAAAAAATGGAAAAAATAAATATGCATAAAATTAAAGAGAAATAGGAAAAATATTTAAATATTGTATTAGCAGAGGAAGAATGGTCACAAATGTGTGTTGATAGTGTTGCAAAATGAATTAATGTGAGATATAATATGGTTAATTATAATTTTCTGCATCAATTATATTTAACTCCTGAGAAATTGAAAAGGTATGGATTTAGTTTAACAGATTTATGTTTTAGATGAGGAGATGAGGAGTTTGGTCATGTAAGAAAATTAAATATTTTAGGAAGGAAATTATTTGTTTAAAATGGATATTTGGTTGGATCCAAGGTTATGTTTATTGGGTTATGATAAGGCTCCACTTGTTGATTTTAAAATGCCTAAACCATATTTAGCTTTTTCAAAGTTATCTTTAGCAGTAGCAAGAAAATGTACAGAGGTTACATGGAAGAATGATGTACAACTAAAGTTGTGAAGATGGTATAATGAATTACAGTCTTGTTTGTAATTAGAAAAATTAACATACAGTATGAAAAATAATTATTCTTCATTAATCGATATGTGGGGATTATATTTTAAATGTCTCTTTATTCTTCTTTGGCTTGGCTTCGCGGACGAAGATTTATGGAGGGGGTAAAAAGTCCACGTCAGCTGCAGGCTCGTTTGTGGCTGACAAGTCCGATGCGGGACAGGCAGACACGATTGCAGCGGTTGCAGGGGAAAATTGGTTGGTTGGGGTTGGGTGTTGGGTTTTTCCTCCTTTGCCTTTTGTCAGTGAGGTGGGCTCTGCGGTCTTCTTCAAAGGAGGTTGCTGCCCGCCAAACTGTGAGGCGCCAAGATGCACGGTTTGAGGCGTTATCAGCCCACTGGCGGTGGTCAATGTGGCAGGCACCAAGAGATTTCTTTAGGCAGTCCTTGTACCTTTTCTTTGGTGCACCTCTGTCACGGTGGCCAGTGGAGAGCTCGCCATATAACACGATCTTGGGAAGGCGATGGTCCTCCATTCTGGAGACGTGACCCATCCAGCGCAGCTGGATCTTCAGCAGCGTGGACTCGATGCTGTCGACCTCTGCCATCTCGAGTACTTCGAGATTTTAAATGTATGGCTATAGAAATTAATTAACTGTAATAAGTGTGGCACACCAATCAGGGAATATTGATTTTTTGTTGTAATTTTTTGGGGGGAGGGGGATTTTTTTTTTTTAAGTTTTTTTTTGTGTTATACGAGGGAGGGATTATAGTAATTTTTTTGTGTGCAATTTGAAAATTTAAATAAATGTTTTTTTAAATTGATATTGTTATGAGTCCAGAGGACCCCAAAACCCAGCAGCAAAAGATATTCACCAAGACACATGTTACTTAAACAAAAGTTGGATTTAATTACCTTTAAACATGAAAACAGGATAACATTTAACTTATCACTATTGTAATGATTATAATAGTTTGGGGAAATTGGAAAGATTTAGAGCAGGTTACATACATACACACATTTTAAAACAGATCTTATTTGAAAGACTGAAGAAATACTGAAGATCTCTGGAGAATGGAAGCACCTTTCACAAGTAGGTGTTAATTGAACTGACATCATAAAATGAATGACTATTGTTATGAACTGGTGCCAGGTTAGTTACAAATACCTTTCTGCAGGGTGCTTACATTAAGATCACTCGTGGGTTTTGTTTATACTTAAGATAACAACTTGAGCAGAAGGAAGAACTTCTGTTGTTTGCTGGAGAAGGTGGGAGTTTTATGAGTCACATGTTTTTCACTAGAGTTTCAGCTGGAGAGAGAGAGAGAAGGAGAGAGGTCACAAGCACTCTCAGTTGGTGTGTGTGGGACACTGAACAGTGCAATCCAGGAAGAACTGATGAAAAGTTCCAAAAGCAGTGGATGGCTGAAATTGCTATCTGTCTGATATTTCTCTTGGAATAAGAGGAACAGAAGGAGCTCTGTCAGAACCTGAAAGAAAGAGATGAGGCAAGTTTCATCAGCGAGACATTGAGGTGATTAATGGTGGTACGTCAGTTGTGGAAATCCTGGAACAACAAATCTCTCTGCAAACCCTACAAGAACCTTCCTGAGTGGTAAACATTTACCTTTCAACCACCAAAGCCTGGTGAACATTATACATGTTAAATTCTGCACACAGTAGAAGAATTTCCTGCATCCAGAGAACTTGGAAGAAGGAGACGAGAGTTTGAATTGTGAAACAAAGATCTTTTCTTGAATTTATACACACATTGCATACATGTGCGTTTAGAATTAGAAGGGGGTTAATTTGTGTTAGTTAAGTATAGAGTTAAGTTAAAGTTTGATTCTATTTTCATGTTTAAAGTTGATTAAAAATAACTTTTGTTTTAAAAACCACTTGTCTTGGTGAATGTCTATTGCTGCTGGGGTTTGGGGTCCTTTGGGCTCGTAACACTATTAACTTACTTAACATAACATAATCCCCTTCGAATTCTAAGCGCATATGTATGTAATGTGTGTGTAAGTTTAGAAAAATTATTTGATTCACAGTCCAATCTCACTTCTCATTCCTCCAATTTACTGGTTGCAGGAAATTCTTGTTTTGTGCACAGAATTTAACATGTATAACGTTCACCAGGCTTTGGTGCTTGAAAGGTAAATAGGTACCACTCAGAAAGGTTCTTGTCAGTTTTCAGAGAGAGATTTTGTTCCTGGACACAAATGAATCCCTTTTAATCAGCCGCATCAGTGCCTTGCCGAAGAAACTTCCCAAATCAAGGTTTTCCAGATAGTAACCACTTTCGTTCAGGTCATTTTTGTTTCTCTTATTGCAAGTGAAACATTAGGCAGCCAGTCCTCTCCTCTTGTATGAACTGTCAGAAACACAAATTCTCACAAATGAGTCTCTTTAAGATAGGTGACACGACAAGCTTTATTCTCAAGTCTGCAGAGTTGGACTCAACCGGCTTCTTGCCAAGTCGAGCCCTGATACATACAGTGCATTGTTTTTTATACAATTTGCTTGTCCTTCGGCATCTCCACTACACTGCTTTAATTGGTTAGTTTTTGCAGAATCATCCTGATTACTGTTAGTCACGCACACCATGATCATTCATGACCTCTGCTCACACCAAATTCTGTTTTTCACTCCTGATCAATCTTTGGCTCCTGCATGTCTCTCTGTAGTTAAATCTGTTGCAAGTCTTTTGTAACATTTTCCAGCTAAACTCTGGTGGTTAGCCCCCTTTTATGACTAATCATCACATTTTAACTTAAACCCTTTTTAACCCAAATTCTCTATCTATGACAATCCACCCCTTTCTTTCTTTAAAATGTGTGTACTTAACCCAGGGAAGAGAACCATCTTCTGATAGATGGCAGAGCGCATCTGACCCTGCTGGGATGCGAGCAATTGCAGAACCAGAGTCCTGAAAAAGGACTACTGTGTCTCTGCACCTCTTACACTTCAGACCTGACAAAGACAGAGGCAAACCAAGAAAAACTAAAGCATATATCAATAACATTGTCAATCAAGTCCTCCTGCGAAGTCGCAAAGTAAGAGGACTGTCCCCAGGAACACAAGTCCAATCTGAGTCCGTGTCAGGGTCCTGAGGCGCCTCTACAGGTCCCTTAAATCTGGATGCGTGCGTCCACCCCCTCTCTCTTGTTCGCACTGCAGCCTCTGTAGTCAAGAGAACTTGGAATGGACCTTCCCACTGTGGCTGGAGTCTTTCGGTTTTCCAGGTCTTGATGAGGATCCAGTCTCCCGGTTCCACCTTGTGTAGAGAGAAGTCTAAGGGCGGTGTTTGTGTCAATAGTCCCCTCTTCTGTAAATCTGTAAGAGAGCGTGACAGTGCCTGTAAATAGTTCCTAACAAAAATATCCCCTTCCCCCAAGGTGGGACACCCCTCAACTTTACTCCAGAAGGGAAGCCCAAACATCATCTCATAAGGGGACACCCCCACATCCCTGCGTGGGGCAGTACGAATTCTCAATAAGGCCAGGGGCAGACACTTTATCCAAGGCATTTTAGTCTCCACCATTAATTTTGTCAATTGCATCTTTAGGGTTCCATTCATACGCTCAACCCTCCCTGAGCTTTGCGGATGCCAAGGGGTATGCAGTTTCCAAGAGACTTGCAGGGCATCACAAATCAATTGGTGAACTTTGGAGCAAAAGTGTGGACCCCTGTCCGAGTCTGTAGAATCCATTATGCCATATCTGGGGATCACATGTTCTAGGAGGAGGTGAGCTACCGTGGAGGCAGTAGCATTCACTGTTGGGAAGGCTTCCACCCATCGGGTAAAGTGATCTACCATCATCAACAGATACTTCCACCTTTGGCCCTGAGGTAACTCCGTGAAGTCGATCTGGATTCTTTGGAAGGGGCGTATCACCAACGGTTGACCTCCCACGGTGCCCGTCCTCATTACCTTCTTATTAATTCTTGTGCAGATGTGGCAGTTCTGCACTTCCTGTTGGGCCAAAGTGTAGATCCCCTTACACACATAGTCTCAAAGCACTGTGTCGCACAAGGCCTGGGTGCCCCAGTGGCTCTGATGATGCAGGTGTTTTAAAATATTGCGAGTTATTTCCTTATTTAGAACCATTCTTCCATCTGGGGTCTTCCATGTTCCATCCGGCAGTCGGCATGCGCCCAGCTGAGCCATGTCCGTTTCTTCCTTAGCAGTGAAAATGGGAGCCTTTTCTATACCTGGTCTTACTGGGATTAAGGTCAGCAAGCGGACTTCCCGTTGCATGGCCGCCCTTTTGGCCTCTTCATCAGCCCGTCTGTTCCCAATCGCGGTCGGGGTATCTCCTCTCTGATGGCCTGGTATGTAGACCACTGCTATTTCCCGGGGTAATGTCAGGGCTTCCAGGGTCAGAGTAATCATCTGTTCGTGTGCCAACTCCTTCCCTCTTGATGTAATCAGACCACGCTCCTTCCAGATCTTACCAAAGGTATGCACTACCCCATATGCGTATTTGGAATCAGTGTAAATTGTCCCAGTTTTCTCTGCCAGTACTCTGAGGGCCCTCTGCAAGGCATATAGTTCGCAGGACTGTGCTGACCAGCTTCCGGGTAGCCTCGCAGATTCTACCACTTCCCAAGCATCTCCTTCTATTATGGCATATCTCTACTTCCCTCTTCTAGTGGGCATGTCCAGAAGGCATCCTTCAGGTCAATAACACTAAACCACTCATGGTCCGGGAGAATCCGACTCATGATGGTATAGGGATTGGGCACCACCGGGTGGCGGGTCTGAACAAAAGCATTCAAACTTCTCAGATCCTGAACTAGACGATAGGATCCATCCGGTTTCTTCACTGGGAGTATGGGGGTGTTATAGGGTGACATACATTCCTCCAATAGTCCGTCCCATATCAGGGTCTCGATTACTGGCTGTAGCCCCTTCCTCCCTTCCAAAGAAATAGGATACTGACGTTTCCTTACCGGCTGATGACCTGGTATTAGTGTGACATGTAAAGGTGGGATGTCCAGACCTCCTCGATTTCCCTTCTTATACCAGACTCTCTCGTCAATCTGCCGTTCGTCTTCCTCCTTTTCTAGTTTCTTCCTAATGTCCTGCCACGATTTGGACACAAATTCAATTCGAATACTAGGGTCCACACCCGCATACTGTTGGACATTCTTTCTCACCCTCTCCAAGAAATCAGTAGGGGACTCATCTTTCCCCTGGTGGTTCCCAAATGCCTTGGCGAAATTGTGACCCTTTGGCACAGCCTCCCGTATCCCTTTAATTGTCCACTCTCTGTAGTGTCTCATATTTGTCAATCCCTCGGGTGTTCGTTTGTCCCACCTGGGTTCATTCAGGGGATATTTTTGTTCATGGGGTCTGGGGTCCCCAGGTTGTTCACGTTCCCACATAAGGAGGGCAGCCTGTCGAATCATCTGCCTCTCCTGGGGTGAGAATAATGTTCCCATTATTGCATGCATCTCTTCCCAGGTATATGTGTTTGGTCCCAGGAACTGGTCGAACTGTTCGGCCAGTCCCATGGGATCTTCCAACAGATTTTTCATTTCCTTCTTAAATCCCCGCACCTCAGTACTGGTTGGGGAACGTTTACGTATCCCGTTCCCCCTCCCGGTCCTCCCATAGGAACTTCCCTCAGGGGATTTAGGCTTATTGGAGCCTTCGATGGTCCTGGACCAGTCTGGGATCTGGTCCAGGGTCGGTCCACCGGTGGAAGTCTAGGGTCCGACTCCCTTAGTTCAATGACTTCACTTAATTCATCCCTCCGTTTCCGGCCCCTTCCGGGACAATCAGATTCATCACCTTCTCCCTCCAGCAGCAAGTTTCCCTCGGGCGCCGTGGGCGCCTGGGGAACATAAGGAGGGGGGGAGGTTGTCCAAAGGTTCCCACTTCTTTTCTCCCTTTACCCCCAATTTAAAACATTTTGTTAAGGATCCTGGCCAGGGAACCCAACAAAATGCATACGCTGACTCTTCTTGATTCACCTTTGGTCTCGAGTTTACATATATGTTTAATGCTTGTCTTTGTCTCGATATCGTCTACTATCCCAATTTTCAAACATTCTCCCCAAAGGGCTGTCAGGAGGAACCCCCGAGAAAAGTCCCGATCCCTCAGACGAGCCCTTAGACTTTGTTCCTCCCATTTTCCCGCCTAGATCCGTTTATCGTAGCTGAGGACCCCCTTCGTTTTTGGGACCCTACTCCCTTTCGTCTCGGTCGCCTCGTCGGAGGTACTATCCCTCCTTCGATTCCCGCCGAGGTATCCCTGGGGTCTATCCTAAGGTCCCACGACGGGGTCCTCACGCCACCCTCTCTACACCTTATTTATATTTTTACTCCGTCATGACCGTTACCTGGGTGGTCTCGTCCGTCAATCCCCACACCACAATCATAAGTCGTCACTTACCGGTGTCTTCCTGGGGATTGAACCATCACCCCTCTCCTTTTCATCTTGTCGTGTCACCTTGTCCGGATACCACTCGCTCAAGCCGCCCGAGGCGACGAGCAAGGGACTAGGAGCCACTGAACTCAGCGGGGTGCACCACCTCCGACGTCCCCCTTTCTCACCTCCCCCCACGGCCGGAGTGTAGATCCCGGACGAGTCCCCAAATTGTCAGAAACACAAATTCTCACAAATGAGTCTCTTTAAGATAGGTGACACGACAAGCTTTATTCTCAAGTCTGCAGAGTTGGACTCAACCGGCTTCTTGCCAAGTCGAGCCCTGATACATACAGTGCATTGTTTTTTATACAATTTTCTTGTCCTTCGGCATCTCCACTACACTGCTTTAATTGGTTAGTTTTTGCAGAATCATCCTGATTACTGTTAGTCACGCACACCACGATCATTCATGACCTCTGCTCACACCAAATTCTGTTTTTCACTCTTTATCAATCTTTGGCTCCTGCATGTCTCTCTGTAGTTAAATCTGTTGCAAGTCTGTTGTAACATTTTCCAGCTAAACTCTAGTGGTTAGCCCCCTTTTATGACTAATCATCACATTTTAACTTAAACCCTTTTTAACCCAAATTCTCTATCTATGACATGAACCACAAGGGATTTGTCTAGGCTGAAATAAGCACTCACAACCCATCTTCAAGATGTTTTTTTCCATTAGCTTGCCAGCTTGTCCTGTTCCAGTCCCAGCTGCTGCTGCTGAATTGTAAAAACTGCAGAACTGAATTCTCTCCCTCTCTAAGAGAAAAAGTCTATTTCACTCTTTCTGCTTGCAAAACCACATGACCTTCTTAGAAAAGCAACCTTCACTCAGACAGACTGTGACTCTGAACCTAATCTCTGAGTTATTTCAACTGTTGCTTTTCATAACAACAATCCATTAATGAAGTCCCTTGGACACTCCCCAACATTTTTGCAAATTTATTCAGATCTTCCATGTCTAGCTTGAGCAGAGCTCCAGTATTTTAAATGAGATCTGTTTCAAAGTTTGTAGGTGTCCTGGACTAAAAAAAACCTGCCACAATTTATCCCCCAAAATCATATATGTATACAATATAAAACACAACATAATCTGTTTAAATATCTCCTCCTATTGTCACAAGCCCAGAGTACCTCAAAACAGCAATAGATATTCACCATGACAAATGGTTACTTAAACAAAAGTTGCTTTTAATTGTCTTTAAACTTGAAAACAGAATCAAGCTCTAACTTGTCACTATTGACTTAACTAACCAAACTTAACCCCCCTTCTAAGCGCAGATGTATGAAATGTGTGTGTACATTCAGAAAAGTTCTTTGATTCACAGTCCAATCTCACTTCTCATTCCTCCAAGTTCACTGGTTGCAGTCAATTCTTATACTGTGCACAGAATAAAGTTTGCCAGGCTTTGGTGCTTGAAAGGTAAATGCTTACCACTCAGGAAAGTTCTTGTTGGTTTTCAGAGAGAGATTCATTTTATGTGGACACCCACAAATGATTCCTTTTTCAATGAGCCACTTCAGTATCTTCCCGTGAACCCCCTCAGGGTTCTCCAGATGATCATTTCTTTCTTTCAGCTCACCACAGAGTTCCTTTTTGTTTCATTTATTTCAAATGAAACATTAGAAAGCTCATGCATGAACCACAAGGGCTTTGACCAGGCTGAACTAAGCACTCACACACCGTCTTCCAAATGAGGTTTTCCACAAGCTTGCCAGCTTGTCCTGTTCCAGTGCCAGTTGCTGCTGTTGACTGTAAAAATGTAGAACTGATCCCTCTCTCTCTGCTTCTCTCTCTCTCTCTCTCTCTCTCACACACACACTCTCACTCACTCACTCACTGTCTCTCCCCTCTCTCAAAGAGAAAGCCTGTTTTACTCTCTCTGCTTGCAAAACCACGTGACCCTCCCAGAAAAGCAAGTTCCACTCTAGACAGAATGCAGCTCAAAACGTTCTTTCATCTGTTGCCTTTTTGTAAACAACAATCTATTAGTGAAGTCTCTTGGGCATTCTCCAAAACTTTTGAAAAGGATGTTGGCCCCGACATGTCTTGCATGAGCAGAGCTTAAGTATTTTAAATAAGATCTATTTTAAAGTGTTTGTATGTGATATCTCCCAAAAACATATCTATATTCTGTCACACTATAAAAACATTTCATGAGCTTCTGCCAAGAATAAAAAAAAGTAGCCTTTCTAAAATCTTCATCTACATTTGGTGCATAAATATTCATAGTGCCCACATTTCAGAATAAATCTGAAAATTAGTCAAAACATATCTCCACACAGGATCTATTATAGTATCAAAAATGTTTAATGTAATGATTTTTTAAATTCATATCGCCACCCCTCTTGCTTTAAAATTAAAAGATGAAGTGATAACTTTGCCCACCCCTTTTAATTTAGAATGTTCTTCTTCTGTCAAATAAGTTTCTTGTAAAAATCCAATATCAATCTTTATATTTTTCATATAACTTAATATTCATTTCCATTTAATTTAACTATTTAGCCCATTAACATTAAAACTAAAATATTTAATTTATTTTTATCATCCATTATTCCAAATCAAAATCTTTTCCATTCCTGTTCTCCCAGGTCTCTTTATCAACTTAAACTGGCTCCTGTGTGCCTCTGTCCCAAAAAAGAAAATAGAAAAATAATAAAAAACAAAATTTATACTTAAAAACTATTAATAAAACCCAAAAAGTGCTGAATAAAAATATAATAGTACAATTTTCCTCCAGCATGCAGGTTGTGGCACCTACCACAATATGGCACATAATGGTTCAAGCAAACAAGGCAGAGAATCAAACTCCCACCCCCATCCACCCTGCAAAGGGAATAATTAATTAATTACACATCAGGAAATCATAAATCGCTTGACGCTTAAAGGTCCACATTAACTTGATCATCATCATTTAAAGATGTTTCCATCTGAGATTCTGGCTCATTTTGGCAGTTTTCAATCTGGTTTGGAACAGCTTTCTTCGGTGCAAGTTGGATCAGCACCACCACTCTTTGAATTTATTAAGGACTTAACTCAACAAATCTTGCTTCTCTTCCTTAATAGTAGGAAGTGATTTGCAAATCTTGGTGCTTCTTCTTCATCCATAAAGAATTTAGATCATTCATTCACCAAAAACACCTTCATCATAGCTGGATATCTAAAAGTAAACTAATAGCCCTCTTCTAAAGAATCGCCTTCACTGGATTGGATTGTTTTCTTCTATCCGCCACTGCTTTGGTTAAATCTGCACTGGACATTTTATTTCCATCAGTAACCACAGGTCCCTTGTCCTGCCCTGCTTTCTGGACGGCCAATCTTCAAATGATCTCTTTATCTTCATATCGCAAACATTTTGTCAGAAGAGCTCTAGGGGCTGATTTGGTCGATTTGATTTGATTTGATTTGATCTGGTCGAAAACCCATAATCTCCAGGGGCAGGTCAGATGGGTCTGGGAAAACTTGTGGCTATGTTGCACAGCAGGGACGAGCTACCTGGTGAGGGGGAAAAAGTCACTGACCTTCAGGTTGGTGATGGCTGTGCAGGACATCCATGTCCTCTGGACGTCCATATCTCTCCGAGATATAGGAGAAGTGACATTTTTGCCTCCCTGACCACGGGTCTGAGACCTTACTGAGTGCTTAGGTTAGTGGTTTGTAGTCTGTGTAAACGGTGAACACCCTTCCCTCCAACAAGTATGGGAAATTATGTATCGCCAGGATCAGGGCCAACAGCTCTCGGTTGAACACACTATATTTGAGCTCAGTTGTCCAGTGGTGCTTGCTGAAGAAGATAAGGGAGCACTGTTCCTCGTCGACCCATTGCTCCAACACTGTGCCTACTGCTCTGTCTGACACATCTGTTGTAAGGGCCGGGGGGGTGACTGAGTCTGGATGTGGTAGGACTGTGGCCTGTGCCAGTGCTGCTTTCATGGTCTATGCTGTCCAGAGTCCACTGGAGAGTCTTGTCGCCGTGCTTGACGAGGTTGAACAGAGGCTGCTTGAGGGTGGCCACTCCAGTAGGAAGCGCTGATGGAAGTTTACCATCCCCAGGAATTCCTGCAGGCCTTTAATCATGCTCGGCTTGGGAAAGTTCTGGATGGTAGCAGTGTGGCTCCCTCATGGGGTGATGCAGTATCCCAGGAAATCGATTATCTCTAGGCTGAACTGACACTTGGTTGGGTTAACCGTGAATCCGAACTGCTGCAGCCCGTTGAATAGGGGGGTCAGGTGCGTCCTGTGTGTACTGGTATCAAGACTGGCAATGAAGATGTCGAGCAGCTGGATAAAGCTAAAGTCAAGTCTCCTACCTACCACGTCCATCAATCGCTGAAACGGCTGGGCTGTGTTCTTCAGTCTGAAGGGCATCCGAATGAACTCGAAAAGGCCAAAGGATGTGGTGATGGCTGTTTTCAGGATGTCGTTGGGATGCACTGGGATCTGATGATACCTTGGAAAAGATTCAACAACCCTGAAGCCTCATGGTGAAATCCTGGATGTGTGGGATAGGGTACCTGTCTGGGACTGTAGCGTTGTTTAGCTGCCTGTGCAAGAACCATCCACCGGAGCTCTTCTGAACTATGTAGAGTGGGGAGGTCCAGGGGCTGTTTGAATGGCAGACGATCCCCAGCTCCTCCATGGCAGCAAACTTGGCCTTGGGTCCGTGCATATACTGGAGGCCCAGTGGTCTCAATATAATGCTCAACGCCATGTGGAAATTTGGCACCAGTAGGGCCGGGTACTTGGCATACTCATTATGATCCAGGGTGTGTAACTCTAATGGCAGAGAAAGGCACTGCTGAAGGGTAAGGAGGAAAGACTGGAACATCCTCGCATTCACAAAGCGGCATCTCGTAACGTCAACCAGAGGAAGTCTGCTCCGATTAAGGACTGTCCCATGGTCATGATTGTGCACTTCCACTGGAAGACCATGGCTGCTGAGTGGATTGTGACCAGATGGGTGCCATAACTTGGGAGGAAGGAGCCATTGGCTGCTTGCAGCAGGAGTCCCTTGGGGTTGTATTTGGTCTCAAAATAGGTCAGTGGGATAAGCTTATCTTTGCACCCGTATTGACCAGGAGGACCCTCTTTGTTCGTTGGTTCCTGAGGTAGAGTAGGCCTTTTAGAGGACCAAGCACCAAGGCCACTATCAGCAGCTGGCCTGTCCATTTCCCATCGCTGTGTTTGGTTTGGCAGTGGGGTAGGAGAATGGAGGGGGGGGGGTGTGCACCGCCAGGCATTTCAGCCCCATCTACGGCAATAGGAACAGTACTCATGTTGTTTGTCTGGGTGCCCATCATGTTGTAATTGGGCCATGGCTACTGTTGGGGGGCCTGGCAGGGTTGTTGAGATGGTGGCACCACCAGCATAGATGGGCTGCACATGGCTGTAGCTCTGCTGCGGGGTGTTGAAAAGTCTGTCAGTCTCCTTGCCTACCAGGTGTGGGACACTGAAATTCACGTCGGAAGCTGCCGAGGAAACGTGTACCAGCATCATGAAGAGGAACGGGGCCTCAAAAAGGAAACAGTCTGTTCTCCAGGGCCACCATCTCCTTTATTTGAATATTTTATTTAATCAACATGAGAGGATCAAATAACTAACAGTAATAAGTAAACATAGAACAATGTTTAAAAACATATGTTGAAAAAAAATATATATAAAGACTAAAAACTAAAAAAAACATCTAAAACCCTCCCTTCCCACAAAATTGAATCTAATCCCATAGCTAAAATACATAATATAATAATATTAATATATTAATATAACATAATAGTAAATAACAATTAATTCAGATTGGATCGGTTGACACTCAAGGACCCAAAAATATCATAAAATTATTATTCTTTCAGGGAAAACTTCACTGGTCAGGAGAATTTAAAAAAATTATTATTTTAACCACATAATTCTAGGACATGGACCCCAAATTTGTAAAAATATTTACCCATTAATTTATGTAATTTTTTCTAAAGGAATAGAATTTTTTATCTCAGCGTACCATCTGCCTAATGTTAATGAAACATCAGATTTCCATGTTATGGCAGCACATTTCCTTGCTATTACCAAAACTAACTTGACAAATTTTAATTGAGAATCTGACAACAATAATTTAGGAGTACCACTTTCAAAATTTCATAACAAGAGTAATTCAGGATATAACAGAAAAATCACCCTAATTATTCATTGCAAAAATTTACTAACAGAAAGCCCAAAAGAATTGACCTTTGAACAAAACGATGTGGAATGAAAAAAAGTTCCAATTTCTTTTCTTCATCTAAAACATTGATTGAATAAATTTGATCTCCATCTACTCAGTTTCTGAGAAGTAATTTACAATTGATGTAAAAAATTATAATGGAGTAATCTATATTTCACATTGATATAACTTATTTACATAGATTTGCCAATCTTGTTGATCTATTGTCGTATCTAAATCTTGATCCCACATTTCTTTTGAATTAAACAACTTTTGGGGTCTGTTCTTGCAACAAAGAATAAGCAATTGAAATAAATTTTTAGTCATTCCATCAACCATAATTTGCTCCAAATTCGAAAGATCATTTAAAACAATTTCTAATCTTAATGCTCTCTTAAATAAGCTGTCAACTGAAAGTAACAAAAGAACATATTATGAGGTATATCATATTCAATTATTAATTGATCAAAAGACATCAATCTATTATTGTCATAGCTATGATGAGATCACCAAATCCCAACAGCAATAGAAATTCACCAAGACATATGGTTACTTAAACAAATGTTACTTTTAATTTTCTTTAAACATAAAAACAGGATCAAATATTAACTTTACTATTACCATAACCTAACCTAACTTAATCCCCTTCTAATTCTAAGCGTACTTGTATGTAATGTGTATAAGTTCAGAAAAGTTCTTCGCTTTACTTCTCACTCCTCCAAGTTCACTGGTATCAGGCAATTCTTACACCGTGCCCAGAATTTAACATTTATGTAACTTCACCAGGCTTTGGTGGTTGAAAGGTAAATGGTTGCCGCTCAGGAAGGTTCTTGTTGGTTTTCAGAGAGAGATCTGTTGCTCGTTGGACACATACAAACTGATTCCTTCTGATCAGCCACTTTAGTGTCTTGCTGAAGAAACTTTCCCCATCGGGGTTTTCCAGATGATAACCTCTTTCTTTCAGGTCAAAACAGAGTTCCTTTCTGTTTCTCTAATTTCAAGTGAAATATTAGACAGACAGTCTGTCTTGGGTAAACTTGTACCTCTCACTTTGTTCATTTTGGATTGGTCACAGTGTTTGAGCTACCGAAAGAAAACAGAGACACACACCGAGAGCAGTTCAGTCTACACAAATGTTTATTACAAATTCAAAGCAGGTTTCAAACTACAATATGCTTAACTACAATATACTTAACAACGCCTGGACTGGTCCCAACTGCCGAAGCGAGGCAATGACGGCACACTCGTAGTAGGTTGCTGGGGCTCCGGTAGCAGCTTCTTCACCTCCCCCGACCGGGACGTGCTCGGACTCTGGCTGTTCTTCCTTCTTGACAAGGGATGTTCCCATCCCTCGGAGAGTCTAAACTTCAGCAGCAGGACCACAGGCTTATATACCCCAAAAACAATTAATCATGCACCCACTCCCTCTAACATTTGTCAGTCAATATCAAAGGTGAGCATACTATTCTACATTAATTATTATGGAACCAGGATGCTATGATCTCCTGGTTTATCTCGTAGATACAAAGACTTATTGAAACTTCTAAGGCCATGCTATCCTACATTTAGGTAAGAACAATTAGTCATGCGCCTAGTCCTTCTAACATTTGTCAGTCAAAATCAAAGCTGAACATACTATTCTACAATTTAGAAGATTGATTATTATGGAACCAGGATGCTATGATTTCCTGGTTTATCTCGTAGATACAAAGACTCATTAAAACTTCTTGAGCAAGACAGGTTGTGACCAATTCGTCAATTTCAGAGTGTCGTATTTGACAACTGCTTTCCCTGGGCCTCACAGTGGAATTCCTTTTCAAAGTGCATCTTCAGATAAATCCCCATGGCTGAGCTTAATTACATCTGCTAGTTCTGAAAGTAAGATGTCCTGAGTGTGGCCCCAGTGTCGTTAGTTTCACATAAGCAAACAAGCATCTGAGCACATGGTTTGAATCCTCCATGACATTCCACCCCTTGGTCACAATCTGTCATTCGAGTTCAGAGGGAGTGAAAAAGAGAAATCAAAACAACAACAATTACAAAGATAAGCAATGATGCGAGCAACCAACGGAGCATAGTGTGGCCCACTCCCCCAAATGTAGCAGTCAGCCATGAGAAAGGCTGTCCTTATGGGCCACAGCACCCAGACACTGAAGCTCACGAACAGATATGGAAACATGCTGAACAATATTAGAAACATTACTGGATACATCAGGGACATATAAGCAACATTCAGAGCCGACAACGGCGCATGTGCCACCTTCATTTGCTAAAAGAAAATCCAGGGCCATACTGTTCTGTAAGGCCACTTTCCTAACTGCAGATAGTTCGTGATTAAGGTCATCCAGGCCCCGGTTGAGAGATGAAAGGGTGAAGGATGTCTCATTGGCAATAGAGCTCATTAGATTATATAATTTATGAACCTCTCGGGAAAGGCGAACAACGCCGTAACCTGGGATCAGGGCGCCAAAGAAAAGTTCGGCACCTGAAAGGGCATGTCTATGCCGCAGGACAGGGGACACACGCATAAGGGAGGGATGGTTCTGTAAACAGGAAATATGATGTATGAAGGGGACAGCATATGCCAGGTAGCAGCAACCACCCCAGGTAAGGGGTAGCCATGCGTAGGCGCGGGACCCATACACCCAATATGTTCCATTCATTGGGTGCTTGGAAATAAAAGAGGAATATGCTGGACAATCACTGTATCCCAAAGCATCAGCAGACCTGTTAGGGAACTTACAGAAGCAGACAGAACCCTTCACATGTCAGGAAATGGTAAAATGGGGGGGGGGGGGGGTACCATATTATAAGGTGGGGTCGGTATATGCCATCCTTGAAAAATATCCAAAATGTCACGTATATTAAAAAACTGGGCCTCCTCAGGTGCAGGCTCGGTTTCATCAATTTGTGGAGGGATCAAAATATTTCCATGCAGCAACCTCTTTCCGGGTGAAAGGGATTGGGATCATGGGAATGCCTGAACCGCAATGCAAAGGGCCTATAGTACAAACCCAACAATCAGAAACTTTCAATCGGTGAGCGTACGCATAGGAAACATAAAGAAAGGAATTGTCGGACAAATTTGAAGGAATGTTTGATGATGAAGGCCACCAATCCTTCACGGACCCAGAATCCGCCCACCATTTAGTTACAGACGGTGCAGAGGCATTACAGGATGCAAAGTGGATACATACACGATCATCACAGAAGTAGGGGGCGACTCCATCAGTCGGTCCATCCACAAGAAAAACAAAGGAATTGTGATCAGCAATAACATATTTATACAAGCTGCACTTGAGGCGGGTGACTGAGGACTTCTTTGGTGTAACGCATTGGGCCGTGTACCCCACAGGCAATTCCTTTGGAACATCTTCCACATTACAAATCCAATTACTGGCACCAAAGCAGCTGTTAAGCCAGATCAACAAGAACACAGGACAGAGAACCTGGAACAAAGAATTCTGGCACAAGTCACTCACGATGCCGTAAGCGTTCAGTATTTAAACACATCAAGTCATCCTGTCCCGCAATAGCAACCCACCGAATGTTACCCTGGGCCGGTGTCACTATTTCCCCTTTTACGGGAGGGCCTCCCTACCATGTAGAGTGGTGCCACCCATACCTTTTGTCCAGTATTCTCTGGTTCGGGAATGGGGAAGGAGGCACTGACTGTTCCTCTGGAATAGGCTGTAGTTCAGAAGCGTGAAGAAATCGGTGGAAAGGTGTACCTCGGGGGGGCGTGGCAAGATGGCGTAAGGATCAGACGTGCCTTACAGTCCTCTTCTGACTCTATCTTATTGTTTTGTCTAGAAATGCCCGTTAAAATTCTTTAAAAGTTTAGATAACTTCAGTGCTGTTAATTTAACTTATGATGGTACAATTGGTGGAAAAGAGCAAAAAAAAACGACAAGAGATTATCAAAAAACTACATTTTCCAAATGTTCAAGTTTTGGAGCCTACCTACAGGAAAGACATCGAGACTCAACCTGAAATGGATCCCAGGAGAAAGGTACAGCTTTCAGATGTAGAGTTCAATATTACATCAGTAGAGCCCTCTAAAGAGGGCGCCAAACAGCCTTTAGAACAAAGAGTTACTCAGGTTCGCACATGTGCAGTAGCATCTGACGGCAATGTTATGAATGAACCACTTGTAGTAACATCAGTTGAAGTACCGGCTGGGGAAAGGCATTTGTCAACTGTAGCGGTGGCACTGCAAACTGCACCTTTTGAGATAAAAGAACCTATACAACTTGATGTACTGGGAGAAATTAACACATTATGGACTGGGGAAAATCCCGGCCAGCGTCCTCCAGTCATTGCTGGAGAGGCTGTGGCTGGGGTTTCCACACGCAGCTATACTACAAGGAAGGCAACCAGAATGAAGGAAGCAACAGAAGATCCTTTGGTTATGCAGAAGAAGCAGGAATCTGTTGAGCCAGAATCTCTTCCAATTGAAAAGATTCTTGTGAATCTTGAATCTAAATTATCTTATACAATACAGGGATTATCTAAGATTATGACTGAACTTGGTACTAGGTTTAATACTCTGATGGAAATAAATTCTCAACAGATGGCTGAGTTTGGAGCTTTTAAGCTTGAAGTGAGTGATAAATTTAATTCGTGTGAAGAAGATATAGACGAAATACGAGATCAAGTTTCAGATGTGACCAAAATGGTCGAAGACTTACAAACTCAAAATAAAAATTTGGTGAAAAAGATTGATTATTTGGAAAACCAATCCAGACGGAACAATATAAAGATTATTGGTTTGCCGGAAGGAATGGAGGGACCAGACCCAAGAAAATTTTTTACTGAATGGATTGCGCAGGTGCTGGGTCAAGAACATTTCCCGGAAGGTATAAAACTGGAACGTGCTCACAGAGCCTTGCGTAGAAGACCTATTTCAGGTCAAAGTCCAAGACCAGTTTTGGTTCGTTGCTTGAATTATTACGACAGAGAAATAATTTTACGAGTGGCTATTAGAAATGCACAACAGAGAAAATCACCCTTGATGATTCAAAATAATCGAGTTTTCTTCTATGCGGATTTGAGTCAAGAAGTTATGTTCCAATGACGGGAATTCAACTCTGCTAAAGAGTTGTTGTGGAAGAAAGGTTATAAAGGTAACCTTTAGATATCCAGCTGTTTTGAAGGTTTTTCAAGATGGTTACCAACCAAAGTTCTTTGATTCTCCAAAGGAGCTATAGCATTTGCTCAAGAGTTGCCAATTACTCAGTTTCAACAGAGACGTAGTCCGCTGTGATCTCTAAGGAGACAAGAGATGGAAGAAAAGAGCCGTGCTCCAAGAAGGAATGGTTGTAATGGTGACTCAGCAGTTGGAGTTGATTAAAAGAAGAGTTGTTCTTTTTTTTCCTAATGTTTTTTTTTTAAAAAAGGAATATTAAATAATGATGATGTTAGTTTAAGATGAAGTGAGAGTTGGGGGAGAGAACTGGATGGGCACTATTTCCTGAAAGTCATCTGCTACCTGTGAGTTATCTCACACCCATTTTTTTTTGGGAGTTACCGCATTGTGCGGTTTAGACGGGAGGGGGTATTTTTAACCTCCTACCCGTTTTTTTTTCCTTTTTTTGTATTATTAGATTAAAGAGTGAAGGGTTTTTTTTGTGTTTATAAAAAAAAGCATAAGAAAGTATTTGATTGTTTAAAAAACTAAAAATTGATGTGGTTTTTTTTGTAAAGTTTATTCAGTAGATAAGGAATATTTGAAATTTAAATGTGAATGGGATGGATAAGTTTTTTTAAATATTTTTTCTTTAATTTTAAGGTGAAAGGAGTGGTAATTCTGGTGTATATTATTTTGCTATTTTAGTTATAGAACGAAGGGAATAATGGTGAAAGTTATAAATTGAATTGTACAATTCTTAATGAGGCTTGAATTTTGTTTGTGGTTTATGCTCCATTTGTTGAAGATATAGATTTCATTGTAGATGTGTTTTTATTATTTGGATATCTGAATTTTAACATAATGATTGGGGATATTTAAATGTGGTATTGGAGCTTTTATTGGATAATTATTCAAAAGGGAAAAATGGTGGAAGAGTACGAAAATTGAATTGTACAATGTTTAAAGAGGTTTGAATTTTGTTTTAAGATGGTGGTTTATGTGACTAATATGATGATAGATGTGAAGTTAGTTGATATTTGGTGGTTTATCTCTATAGAGAAAGTTTTTTTTTCATATTTTTTTTTCTCTTGCTACAATTTTTTTAAAGAATTGATTATTGTTTAAGAATTTTTGATAGACAATGTTACTAACTTTACTAATTTTTTATATTAAGTTTGAGTTAAATATATGTTTCATCTTAACTCTGTTAAATATATGCATTTAAGTTTGATTTAAATATGTTTTTTAAGTTTGATATCTTAGTTATTAACTACTTTTCTTTTTGTTAGTATTTTAATCGGTTATGTTTTTGTTTTTTTTTGTAAGTGGGTTTTTTTCTCACATATATTATTAACTTTATTAATTCTTCACTCTTTATTTTGGGGGGAAAGGGGGGGTTGGACTAATTTGAGTTGGGTTATTAATGTGTAATAATTATTGGGGAGGATATAGTTTATTTAGATTACTGATACTGTATTGTAATTTTATTATTTTGTTCTTATTTTTTTTAATGTAATTCTATATGTTATTCATGTTATAAAATCTTAAATAAAGTTTAAAAAAAAGGAAAGGTGTACCTCCCTTTAAAGGGCGATGATTCAAATTATCGACTGCCTGCTGCAGCACATGGTACCATCCCTTCAGAGTCCCCTGTGGTGTTAATAAAAAAATTTGTTCCTTCAATAAGCTGTTCATCCGTTCAACTAAACCTGCAGCCTGTGGGTAATAAGGAGTATGATGAACCCATAGGATACTGTTGTCATTTGCCCAATCACAGATTGTCTTCCCAGAGAAGTGCGAGCCATTATCAGACTGAATTTCCTCTGGTACATCATAACGAGAAATTAGATGGTTTAGTCCTTGAATAGTTCTAGCTTGGTCAGCTGTCTTGGTGGGAAAAGCAAAGACCAGGCCCGAAAAGGTGTCAACCATTACCAGAACGTAATGCTTACCCATACATTCCGGCAGGGGACTGTCTTGGGTAAACTTATACCTCTCATTTTGTTCATTTTAGATTTGTCAGTGTTTGAGCTACCGAAAGAAAATAGACACACACACCAAGAGCAGTTCAGTTTATACAAATGTTTATTACTAATTCAAAAGCTGATTTCACACTACAATATGCAAGCCCTTCCCAACTATACTTATCAACGCTTGGACTGGTCCCAACTGCCAAAGCGAGGCAACGACTGCACACTTGTAGTAGGTTGTCAGGGCGCTGGTAGCAGCTTCTCCACCTCCCCCGACCGGGACGTTGCTCGGACCCTGGCTCTTCTTCCTTTTTTTTTTTTTTTTTTAAATTTTTTATTTTTCACACCATAAATCACAATAGCCATGATATACACTTTTTCTTTTCCACACATTTACAGTGACTTTTTCTTCCTCCCCCCTCCCTCCTCCCAAGCCACCCCCCCATCCCTCCCCCCTCTCATCCATTTTAGTTATACAATCTAGGTTGCATTAATTCAGTTAGACAATGTTGTCATTCAACAAAAATACACCAGAAATTCTACTGAGTCCATTTTTTTCTTCTCTTCTCCTTCCATCAACTTAGGTAATGTTTGTTCCCGGTAGGTTTTCGCTATTGTATTTAATGTAATACTTGTTCGAATATTTCAATATTATTTCTTAAACTATATGTTATTTTTTCTAATGGAATACATTTATTCATTTCTATATACCATTGTTGTATTTTCAAATTATCTTCCAATTTCCAGGTTGACATAATACATTTTTTTGCTACAGCTAGGGCTATCTTAACAAATCTTTTTTGTGCATCCTCCAAGTCAATTCCAAATTCTTTATTTTTTATGTTACTTAGGAGAAAGATCTCTGGATTCTTTGGTATATTGTTTTCTGTTATTTTATTTAATATCTGATTGAGATCATCCCAAAATTTTTCTACTCTCTCACATGTCCAGATTGCATGAATTGTTGTTCCCCTTTCTTTTTTACATCGAAAACATCTATCAGATACTGTTGGGTCCCATTTATTTAACTTTTGCGGTGTAATGTATAGTCTGTGTAACCAATTATATTGTATCATACGCAGCTTCGTATTTATTGTATTTCTCATCGTTCCAGAGCATAACTTCTCCCATGTTTCCTTTTTTATCTTTATATTTAAATCTTGTTCCCATTTTTGTTTAGTTTTACCATTTGTTTCCTCATTTTCCTTTTCTTGCAGTTTAATATACATATTTTTTATAAATCTTTTGATTAACATTGTATCTGTAATCACATATTCAAGGTTACTTCCCTCTGGTAAACTCAAGTTGCTTCCTAATTTATCTTTCAAGTAGGATCTCAGTTGGTAATATGCCAGCGCTGTATCTCCCGTTATATTGTACTTATCTCTCATTTGTTCAAAGGATAAGAATCTACTTCCTGAAAAACAATTTTCTATTCTTTTAATCCCTTTTTTTTCCCATTTTCTAAAGGCAAGGTTGTCTATTGTAAAAGGGAGTAGCTTATTTTGCGTCAATATTAGTTTTGGTATTTGGTAATTTATTTTATTTCTTTCTACATGTATCTTCTTCCATATATTGAGGAGATGGTGTAATACTGGAGAAGTTCTATGTTGTACCAATTTTTCGTCCCATTTATATAATATGTGTTCAGGTATCTTTTCCCCTATTTTATCTAATTCTAGTCTCGTCCAGTCTGGTTTTTCCCTTGTTTGATAAAAATCTGATAGGTACCTTAATTGTGCGGCTCTATAATAATTTTTGAAGTTTGGCAATTGTAAGCCTCCTTGTTTATACCATTCTGTTAATTTGTCTAGTGCTATCCTCGGTTTCCCCCCTCTCCATAAAAATCTCCTTATTATTTTCTTTAACTCTTTGAAGAATTTTTCTGTCAGTTGTATTGGCAATGCCTGAAATAAGTATAGTATCCTTGGAAAAATGTTCATTTTAATACAGTTTATCCTTCCTATCAGTGTTAGTGGTAGCTCTTTCCAATGCTCTAAATCGTCCTGTAATTTTTTCATTAGTGGATTGTAATTGAGTTTATATAATTGGCCTAGATTTTTGTTTATTTGCACACCTAGGTATCTTATTGCCTGCGTTTGCCATCTGAATGGGGATTCCTCCTTAAATTTTGAGAAATCCGCGTTATTCATAGGCATTGCTTCACTTTTATTTACGTTTATCTTGTATCCCGACACTTCTCCATATTCCTTCAATTTCTTATATAGTTCTTTTATTGATAGTTCTGGTTCTGTTAAGTACACTATCACATCATCCGCAAACAGACTGATTTTATATTCCCTGTCTTTTATTTTTATTCCTTTTATATTATTATCTCTTCTTATCGATTCTGCTAGTGGTTCTATAGCTAGCGCAAACAATAATGGTGATAGTGGGCATCCCTGCCGCGTTGACCTGCTTAAGTTAAATTGCTTTGATACCTGTCCATTTACTGTCACTTTCGCTAACGGTCCCTTATATAATGCTTTAATCCAATTAATATACTTCTCCGGTAAACTGAATTTTTGCAATACTTTGAACAAGTAATTCCATTCTACTCTGTCGAAGGCCTTCTCTGCGTCTAAAGCAACTGCTACTGCCGGTGCTTTATTTCCTTCTACTGCATGAATTAAGTTAATAAATTTACAAATATTGTCTGTTGTGCGTCTTTTTTTGATAAATCCAGTTTGGTCTAAATTTACCATTTTCGGTACCTGTTCTGCTAATCTGTTCGCTAATAGTTTAGCTATTATCTTATAATCTGTGTTTAGCAAAGATATTGGTCTATATGACGCTGGTGAGAGTGGATCTTTCCCTTGTTTTAGTATCACTGTAATTATTGCTGTTTTACATGAATCTGGTAAGTTTTGTGTCTCATCAATCTGGTTGATTACATCCAGGAGGGGCGGTATTATTAGGTCTTTAAATGTTTTGTAGAATTCTATTGGGAGTCCATCCTCTCCTGGTGTCTTATTATTTGGTAAATTTTTTATTATCTCTTGTATTTCTACTGTTCCAAATGGTTCTGTTAATTTATTTTGTTCCTCTATTTGTAGTTTTGGTAGTTCAATTTTAGTCAAAAATTCATCTATTTTCCCTTCTTTCCCTTCGTTTTCGGTTCGGTATAATTGTTCATAGAATTCTCTGAAGTTTTCCTTAATTTCTTTTGGATTATATGTAATTTGTTTGTCTTTTTTCCTTGTTGCCAATACCATTTTCATAGTTTGCTCTGTCTTAAGCTGCCATGCTAGGATTTTGTGTGTTTTTTCCCCTAGTTCATAATATTTCTGTTTTGTCTTCATTATATTCTTCTCCACCTTATATGTTTGTAATGTTTCATATTTTATTTTTTTATCCGCCAATTCTCTTCTTTTGGTTGTATCTTCCTTTATTGCTAATTTTTTTTCTATGTTTATTATTTCCCTTTCCAACTGCTCTGTTTCCTGATTATAGTCCTTCTTCATCTTGGTTGCATAACTTATTATTTGCCCTCTAATGAATGCTTTCATTGCGTCCCATAGTATAAACTTATCTTCCACTGATTCCGTATTTACTTCAAAGTACATTTTTAATTGTTTTTCAATAAATTCTCTAAAATCCTGTCTTTTAAGTAGCATGGGGTTTAATCTCCATCTATACATTCTTGGAGGGATGTCTTCTAGCTCTATTGCCAATAACAGGGGTGAGTGGTCCGATAATAGTCTAGCTTTATATTCCGTTTTCCTAACTCTCCCTTGTATGTGGGCTGATAACAGGAATAGGTCTATCCTTGAGTATGTTTTATGTCTAGTCGAGTAGTATGAGTATTCCTTTTCTTTTGGGTTTTGTTTCCTCCATATGTCCACAAGTTTCATTTCTTGCATTGATTTAATTATAAATTTGGTTACTTTGTTCTTCCTGTTAATTTTTTTCCCCGTTTTATCCATATTTGGATCCAAATTCAGATTGAAATCCCCTCCTATTAGTATGTTCCCTTGCGTATTAGCTACCTTCAAAAAGATATCTTGCATAAACTTTTGATCTTCTTCGTTAGGTGAATATATATTAAGTAGATTCCAAAGCTCTGAATATATCTGACATTTTATCATAACATATCTCCCTGCTGGATCTATTATTTCCTCTTCTATTTTAAATGGCACATTTTTGGTAATTAATATAGCCACTCCTCTTGCTTTTGAATTATACGATGCTGCTGTTACAGGTCCTACCCAATCTCTCTTTAATTTCTTGTGCTCCAATTCAGTTAAATGTGTTTCTTGGACAAATGCTATATCTATTTTTTCCTTTTTCAGTAAATTTAGTAGTTTCTTCCTTTTAATTTGGTTATGTATTCCATTAATATTTAGAGTCATATAGTTCAGCGTAGCCATTTTATATTTTGTTTATCTTCTCTTTCCGTTTTTCCATCATTACCTTTCCTCCTTTTCCATTTCTGTTTTCTTATTTTCAACTCTTTACCAGACAACATTCCTACAACATCCAACATTTTCCTTATTCTCCTATTTCTATCTTCTTTATCCCCAATCTCCCCTTCCCCTCCTGAGTTGCCCTTTATCCCTTGTCGGACAACCACATCTCCCCTCTCCATTTGGATTTGCGAATCCACTCGCAAGCGTCAACTGATTTTGCAGTGACCGCTCTTTTCCCCCCACCCAGCCCCCCCCAGAAAAGATTTCGTTTTTTATATGTCACAAAGGTCACTCTTTTAGTTCCCTCCTTATTCTCTCTATTCCATTACCTTCCCTTATTAATTCTTGTCTATACTTTCTGTTTTCCTCTAATTACAGATACTTTCACATATGCCCGTTGTCTCTATTCACTCTTATACCTCTTTACCCGCATACATATCAATCGTGGTCATTTTTACCCTCCTTACCCGTCTTCATCCCTCAGTCTATTTTTGTCTTTACCCACATACATATCAATCGTGATAATTTTTGCTCTCATTACCCGTCTTCATCCCTCAGTCTATTTTTGTAATTGTTCTGCAAATTTTCGTGCTTCTTCTGGATCCGAGAATAGTCTGTTTTGTTGTCCTGGAATAAATATTTTCAATACCGCAGGATGCTTCAGTGTAAATTTATATCCTTTCTTCCATAAAATCGCTTTTGCTGCATTGAACTCTTTTCTCTTCTTTAGGAGTTCAAAGCTTATATCTGGATAAATGAAGATTTTTTGCCCTTTATACTCCAGTGGTTTGTTGCCCTCTCTTACTTTTTCCATTGTCTTCTCCAGCACCTTTTCTCTTGTAGTATATCTTAGGAATTTTACTACAATAGATCTTGGTTTTTGTTGTGGTTGTGGTTTAGGGGCCAATGCTCTATGTGCCCTTTCTATTTCCATTTCTTGCTGTAGTTCTGGACATCCTAGGGCCTTAGGGATCCATTCTTTTATAAACTCCCTCATATTCTTGCCTTCTACATCTTCCTTAAGGCCCACTATCTTTATGTTATTTCTTCTGTTATAATTTTCCATTATATCTATTTTTTGGGCTAGTAATTCTTGTGTCTCTTTAGTTTTTTTATTAGATTCCTCCAATTTCTTTTTTAAGTCTTCTACCTCCATTTCTGCTGCTATTGCCCGTTCTTCCATCTTGTCCATTTTTTTCCCCATTTCTGTTAAGGTCATATCCATTTTATTTATTTTCTTTTCTGTGTTGTTTATTCTTCTTCTTAAATCATTGAATTCCTGTGTTTGCCATTCTTTAAATGACTCCATGTATCCTCTAACAAGAGCAAGTACCTCCTTTACCTTGCCTATCTTTTCTTCTTCTATTTCCCTGTACTCTTCCTCTTCCTCTTCTTCTTCCTCTAGGTTGACCATCTGTTGTTTCTTTGCTGCCCTTTCCTCCTCTTCTTTCTTGTTTCTATTGTCTTCTGTGGTCTCTTCTTGCTGCAGGTGTTCTGCAGCTGTCGTTGCCGGCTGTGGAGATCGACTCCCCAGCTGGTCCCCCCTCCCGTCGGTGTGTTTTTTTGTATGCGCGGTTGCGCACTTTTACTCGGCTCTGTGAGCCATTGTTGTAGTTCTCTTTCTACCGACCTGAGGTAGTGGGGTCTTCTCTCCACAGCGGGCCTCTTCGGACAGGTAAGGCCTTCACCTTTTTCCTCCGTTGTCTTCTCTTCCTCTCTTCTTTCCGTTGATTTTGATTTTTCTCCTTTTGTCTCCATCTTCTTTCCACCTTTATATTCACTTTTCTTTAACTTGTATTTCTGTGCCTTTGTATTTTCTCTTGTTTTTCCCGACTTTTCTGGAGAGGGCTGGAGTTCACCGTCCGGCCACTACTCCATCACGTGACTCCTCCCCGCTCTTCTTCCTTCTTGACAAGGGGTGTTCCCACCCCTCGGAGAGTCTAAACCACAGGCTTATATACCCCAAAAACAATTAATCATGCGCCTACTCCCTCTAACATTTGTCAGTCAAAATCAAAACTGAACATTATATTCTACAATTTAGAAGATTAATTATTATGGAACCAGGATGTTATGATTTCCTGGTTTATCTCGTAGATACAAAGACTTATTAAAACTTCTCGAGCAAGACAGGTTGTGACCAATTCGTCAATTTCAGAGTGTTGCATTTGACAACTGCTTTCCCTGGGCCTCAAAGTGGAATTCAATTTCAAAGTGTATCTTCAGATAAGTCCCCATGGCTGAGTCTAATTACATCTGCTAGTTCTGAAAGTAAGGTGACCTGCGTGTGGACCCAGTGTCGTCAGTTCCACATAAGCAAAAAGCATCTGGGTACATGGTTTTAATCCTCCATTACATTCCACCCCTTGGTCACAATCTGCCATTTGCGAGGCCTAACCAGTATTTGAGTACAGAGGGAGCGAAAAAAGAGAAATCAAAACAATTACAAAGATAAGCAATGACGCGAGCAACCAACGGAGGATAGTGTGGCCCACTCCCCCAAATGTAGCAGTTAGCCATGAGAAAGGATTCCAACCAAGGCTCAAATTATCCTTGTTGGCCACAATACCCAGATACTGGAGCTCATGAACAGATTTTGAAACATGCTGAACAATAACATATTTATATAAGCTGCACTTGAGGCTGGTGACCGAGGACTTCCTTGGTGTAATGCATCGGACCGTGTTTCCCACGGGGAACTTCCTTGGAACGTCCTCGACATTACAAATCCAATTGCTGGCATCAAAGCAGCTGTTAAGCCAGATTACCAGGAGTGTAAAATGGAGAACCTGGAACAAAGAAGCCTGACACATGTCACTCACGATACCATAAGCGTTCAGTGTTTAAACAGACTAAATCATCCTGTCCCTCAATAGCTACCCACCGAGTGTTACCCTAGGTAGGTGTCATTATTTCCCCTTTTACAGGAGGGCCACTACCTGCTGGTGCCACCCTTATCCTTTGTCCAACATTCTCTAGCTCGGTAATGGGGGGCAATGATTGTTTTCCCTCTGGAATAGGCTGTAGTTCAGAAGCGTGAAGAAGTCGGTGGAAAGGTGTACCTCCTTTTAAAGGGCGATGATTCAAATTGTCGACTGCCTGCTGCAGCACATGGCACCATCCCTTCTGGGTCCCCAGTGATGTTAACAAACAAATTTGTTCCTTCAGTAAGCTGTTCATTCGTTCAACTAACCCGGCAGCCTGCGGGTAATAAGGAATATGGTGAACCCATAAAATACCGTTGTCATTTGCCCAATCACAGATCCAGTCTCGGTTCAGAGAGTGCGACGGTGTCTTTTCCAAAAAGATTCAGGAGCAGAAGAAAGGCTTCTACTACATCCGCTCCAAAATCGACAATGACACCTATTCCATGCAGATGCAAGGCATTGAGTTCAGTGAAGGGGAGAGGCAAATTCACCAGGATAGTTACAACAACTTCCAAAGTCTCGGAGTTAAACCATCAGCTATTTTCCTGATCTCCAGTTTGGAGGTGGACAAATACGATTTTCCCAAATTAAAGTCTGCCCTTGCCACTGATCTCCAGAGCATCAAATTAAATGCCTTCTCACTCAGAGTCCCAAATATGTTTCGGGAAATTCAAGAACCCAAACGCAGAAAGCTGATGAAGAGACTCTCGCTGTTGACCTTTCTCTCTGCGCTGTTGGGCGCTGTACGTGTGTCAGGTTTCTCTCTCCTCACAGTCATTGGCTGCACTGTTACTGGGTGGATTTATCTCCGGAGACAGGTGTGTGTCAGTGATCGGGAGCTGCACCGGTTGAGCAACAGAGTCGGCAAATCCTTCCTGTTTCTGGAAGATGCAATGCGACATCGATCGTCACTCAAATTTGTTTCCCTGGTTCCCAAGGCATTTCTGGGATCCCTCATTATGAGCTGTACAGTAGATGGCTTCACACGCAGCCTCCCTCCTGTGGCATTCTCTGTCTGTGGGTCAGTGACCTCCTTTGTCTTCACCTTCCTTCTTCTGAAGGATTCACTGAATGGCCGGTTGCAATCTGAACAAAACCTGGCCAAACGAGCAATTCAACCAGACTGGGGTGACCACCCTTAGGCAGCACATCTCTCAGTGGTCCCCAGAGTTGCTTGGTCAAGATATTCCCCTTTCAGCTGCTAAGATTTGGAGTGGGTCTCACTCACTCAGTGGTGGACCATCCAATAGAAAGAATCAAAGTATAAATGTAGTTGAGAGTAAATCTTTGAGACTTTCATTGCTTGCTTCCTGTCACCCTCGACAACAGTGCCTCTTTGCTTGACCCTTCCAGAATCATTTGCAGAAGCCACATGGTGCGATTTCTCTCCTAAGTGAGCACAGTGGGACCCTGTTCCGCGGTAGAACACTCTGTCCCCTTTAATTCAAAGTGATGACATTTGAGCTATTCAATGTATGAAATAAACTTGCATTTAATTCTTGGTTCCAGTGTTGTTATCCTTGGACCTGAACCTCTGTTCACCCTTTTCAACTATCCTGATCCATTCCCCAGGAACAGTGGGGAATGTGAGAAAACCCCGCTCCCATCTGGAAGGGAATTGACACTGTATCGTCTACGTTTAGGGCCAGATGTTCAGGTTTATCATTTTCTGATGACCAACCTGACCAAACACCGACACAAACACACACACACACACACACACACACCCACAAACACATGCACACACACATACGTGCTCGTGCACGCACACACACACACACGTGCTCGTGCACACATACACACATCCACACAAACACATCCACACACATGCCCATACACATACATGCACACATACATGCACACACACATATGCACACACATACACACACACGTGCACACAACATACACACCCACGCACAAACACCCATGCACACAATGATGCAGCCAGACAGAATACCGAGGACAGTAACCTTGCCCTCCTCAACCTCCTTGGAAAGTATCGTCACTGCTGCACCTTCGTGACAGAAGAGGAGGTGTTTTGGGTCCAGGAGAAGTCATCCTTTATATGCACAGCAAGAAGTTTGTGCTCTTGATGACATAACTTCTGATGTGCAGTGGTCTGTTTCGAACCATGCGTAACGAGCTGCAATAGGCAATGAACCAGTGTTCAATTTTAAAACACTTATTTTATTTCTTACCCTTAAACTATAGTCCTAACTCTTAATACTTAATCTATCCCCAGCTATGCACAGGTGTACTAGTCCGTATGTATGTGCGCGCATGCATGTGTGTGCGTGCGTGTAGAGTCCATTTTGAAATCTAGAAAGTTACTTCAAAGTTCAGTCTTTTTAATTCAGTGTTGAAGTGTAGGCCTTTGAAATTTGATGCCCAGAATTAATGTTGAACTGATGGGGAGACTGGAGTTGTAGCTGCTACAGACTCACAAATTCTCCTTGCATTGCCTTTGAAGAAATGTTCACCTGATCTGTGGTCATAAAAGTACTGGTCTTTTTGTAGGCGAGACTCGAACTGGGCAGCCTCCATGAAGCTTCCAAGACCCTGGCACTGGTCTCTCTAAGGAACTTCACTGCTGGTCATTCTTAAAATGAAGCAGTCTCTCCAAGTGACCTCCATGGTTAGTCACAATCAAAATGAAGCATGTTGCTTCCCAAAAAGACACTCCTGGCACAGGTCAATCCACCGAAAAGACCCAGTCATTCGCAGAACATGCTTTGCTCTGAATTCCACAAAATGGCCGACCACAAGAGCTGCTTCAAAAGGCTGTTTCCTCTCCAGCATCAGAACGGTTCTCCCTTTACAAAATCACAGTGTCTTTGCAAATGTATCGAATTCTGGAACAAACTGTGACAAACCCTCTCTCAGTCCTTCCAATGTTTTGAGTTGACACTAGGCTGTGACGTGATGATGCTTGTGGCACATAGTATGCCTTGGGATTCTCCTTAATTCTACATGCCAAGGCCTTCTCATGTCCCCCGGGGCCAACTCGTCAGTCACACATTTATCTGCTACAACTTCCTTTTCTTATCTGGCGCATGGCACAGGCAGCGATTCTCAGATCACCACCCTTGAGGTCCTGCTTTTTAACTTCCTTTCTAACTTCCTAGATTCCCTCTTTGGGACCTCATCCCTACTTCTGTCTATGTCATTAGTCCACACGTGGTCCAAGACACCCAGCTGCTCGTCCTCCACCTCCAGAATGCTATGAACTTGATCCCTGACCCTGGCACCTCAATCTCACTCACAGAACCTCCTATCCTTTTGTCTAACTAATGAGTCCTGAATCACCATCACTCTCCTCCTCCCTTTCCTTCTGAGCTGGGGGGCCAGCCTCATTCAGATGTATGACCACCTCGACGTCCCTGGTATCTGAAACAGTATACTTGTAGAGGGGAATGGCCACAGGGGAGCTCTGCTCTTTCTGATTTTCCCCTCCCCTCTCCTGACAGTCACTCACCTCCCTGCCTCCTGACCTTTAGGGGTGGCTGTCTCAGTGAAGGTCCTGTCTATCACTGCCTCTGCCTCCTTTAAGATCCACAGTTCATTCAAGTCCAGCTCTAGTTCCCTAACTCGGTTTGTCACGAGCTGCAGCTGGATGCACCTTTTGAAGGGAGATAGAGGAAATGAAAAGAGAGAGAGAGAGACAGTCAGACAGATAGACAGAACTAGAGGAAAAGATGGGGAGGCTAATGGAAACATTGATGTTAATGCCTTGTCCCCACCCAGCACCCCACCAATCTCTGCATGCAACAAATCCTCTGCCATTTCTGTAACCTGTGTGATCCAACCATCAGGCACATCTTCCCTCTCCTCTCTCCGCCTTCTGCAGGGACCACTCCCTCCATGACTCCTTCATCCACTTCTCCCCTCCCACCAATTGCCCCCTTGATACCAACCTCTGTGACCACAGGAGGTGCTCCATTTGTGTCCACTCGTCCTCCCTCACCACTATTCGGGGCCCGCTTGTGAATCTGCAGGGTTCATCTACTGCATCCAGTGCTCCCATTGTGGTCTCCTCTACATCAGAGAGACTGGATGCAGACTCAGTCACTAAGCACCTCGGCTCTGTCCCCTGCAATAGCCTGGATCTACCAGTGGCCACCCATTTCAATTCCCCATCCCATTCCCTTGTCAACATGTCTGTCCATGGTCTCATGCACTGCTAGACTGAGGCAATTCACAAATTGGAGGAATAACATGTCGTCTTCCATCTGGGCACCTGTAATAGAGAGGCTGCAGCCACCACAGGGTGGTGCTGCTGTGCTCCTATTTGGAGAACACATTGAATGTCAATCAAGGTCAGTCACCCCAAGCCATCAAGGTGACCCTTCCAATTGGCCCACCTAAATCACCAGATGCTGCATTCCAGGCAGCCCACTCAGACTCAGTCCTGAACTTCACCCAACTGGCCCAGGTGAATCAGCTCGGCTGACCCCTGCTGAACCTCTGCACTTGGCTTTGAGCCATTGGCCACAGCAGCTAATGGGACCCAGCCTACCCCAAGTGATTGGCACCCCAGTACTGCCTGCGGAATTATAAATGACCATGTGCCCCTTTGTACTGTCTCTTTTGACCCCTCATGGCACGTACCTTTCGCACGGGGTTGGGTGAGTTCTGAGGTTAGGTAGCTAGAGCCGTGTCCATACCAGTCAAGGGGTGGGGGCATGTATTATCACCTTGATCTTGACTGTTGATTGTATGTATTTAAGTATTTCCCATCCCCCCACCCCCACTGTCAGTTTCTCCCTCATTATCTGAAGTGTATATTTACCCCTTGCTTATTGTGCCACAACTTTTTGTGCATCGAGTCCACGCTGCTGAAGATCCAGCTGCGCTGGGTCACGTCTCCAGAATGGAGGACCTTCGCCTTCCCAAGATCGTGTTATATGGCGAGCTCTCCACTGGCCACCGTGAAAGAGGTGCACCAAAGAAAAGGTACAAGGACTGCCTAAAGAAATCTCTTGGTGCCTGCCACATTGACCACCGCCAGTGGGCTGATATCGCCTCAAACCGTGCATCTTGGCGCCTCACAGTTCTGCGGGCAGCAACCTCCTTTGAAGAAGACCACAGAGCACACCTCAATGACAAAAGGCAAAGGAGGAAAAACCCAACACCCAACCCCAACCAACCAATTTTCCCCTGCAACCGCTGCAACCGTGTCTGCCTGTCCCGCATCGGACTTGTCAGCCACAAACGAGCCTGAGGCTGACGTGGAAATTTACCCCCTCCATAAATCTTCGTCCGCGAAGCCAAGCCAAAGAAGAAAGAAGAAAGAATTGTGTATGTGTCCTCAACATGGTTATCCAACTGCACGAAAACCAACAAGGCCAAGTCAGATACAGCAATGAGCTCTCTGAACCCTTCTCCATTAACAATGGCGTGAAGCAAGGCTGCGTTCTCGCACCAACCCTGTTTTCAATCTTCTTCAGCATGATGCTGAAACAAGCCATGAAAGACCTCAACAATGAAGACGCTGTTTACATCCGGTACCGCACGGATGGCAGTCTCTTAAATCTGAGGCACCTGCAAGCTCACACCAAGACACAAGAGCAACTCGTCCGTGAACTAATCTTTACAGACAATACCGCTTTAGTTGCCCATTCAGAGCCAGCTCTTCAATGCTTGACGTCCTATTTTGCAGAAACTGCCAAAATGTTTGGCCTGGAAGTCAGCCTGAAGAAAACTGAGGTCTTCCATCAGCCAGCTCCCTACCATGACTACCAGTCCCCCCACGTCTCCATCGGCCACACAAAACTCAAAACGGTCAACCAGTTTACCTATCTTGGCTGCACCATTTCATCGAGATAGACAACAGACTCGCCAAGGCAAATAGCGCCTTTGGAAGACTACACAAAAGAGTCTGGAAAAAGAGTCTGGAAAAACAACCAACTGAAAAACCTCACAAAGATTAGCGTATACAGAGCCGTTGTCATACCCACAGTCCTGTTCGGCTCCGTATCATGGGTCCTCTACCGGCATCACCTACGACTCCTAGAACGCTTCCACCAGCGTTGTCTCCGCTCCATCCTCAACATTCATTGGAGTGACTTCATCACCAACATCGAAGTACTCGAGATGGCAGAGGCTGACAGCATCGAATCCACGCTGCTGAAGATCCAACTGCGCTGGGTAGGTCACGTGTCCAGAATGGAGGATCATCGCCTTCCCAAGATCGTGTTATATGGCGAGCTTTCCACTGGCCACCAAGACAGAAGTGCACCAAAGAAGAGGTACAAGGATTGCCTACAGAAATCTCTTGGTACCTGTCACATTGACCATCGCCAGTGGGCTGATATCGCCTCAAACAGTTCGGCGGGCAGCAACCTCCTTTGAAGAAGACCGCAGAGCCCACCTCACTGACAAAAGACAAAGGAGGAAAAACCCAACGCCCAACCCCAACCAACCAATTTTCCCTTGCAACCGCTGCAACCGTGTCTACCTGTCCTGCATCGGACTTGTCAGCCACAAACGAGCCTGCAGCTGACGTGGACATTACCCCTCCATAAATCTTTGTCCGCGAAGCCAAGCCAAAGATTGTGTATGTGTGTATAGGTTTATTTAGCATTTTAACCCTGTTGCCTCATCTGCATCCCCAAAATAAATGTGTGCTCTGTACCCCAACTTGAGTCCAGTTCTTAACCTGTGGGACCCACACGAACCCGAACAACATTTGGCACTGCAAGCAGGGTCCCAAGGGTTTTGGCCAAGCAGAGATCAGAGAGGAATGTTTCAGAACTGGGGAAAGAAAGCCAGTACTGGCCCCAAAGACAGAATTCCTGGGTGGGCCAAAAATAGTGAGGGATTTGGATGTCTGGCCAGCATTCTGGCCAGCTTTGATAAGCCCGTGGACTGGTCCGAGCAGCTGGACCCTCGTGGCGAGTGAATGGGTCACCACATGCTAGCCTTCCTTAAGGAGTTGGAGTTTCCCAAGGCCAGGGGCAGTCAAAGTGGTGCTTACTGGCTGCTGGCATCACTGCTGAGACACCAGGTAGGGATCACTAATCGGCTGGTGGAGAAGCTGCAGACCGTATCTGATCAAAAGGACAAGGAAACAGAAGCCATGGGACGGACCTGCAGCGGACTGCAGAAGGCACTTCTTGCTGCCCAAGGCAGAGCAAACAACCTGGAGACCAAAGGCATTGAGGTTGCTTGCTGACTGGTGCAGCTCCAGCAGGTTCAGGCAGCCCGTTGGACCCGATTAAAATTAGAGCCTTGGTCCGGTGGGGGAAGATGTGGGACGCTTGGCTGGGAGATGAGGATATCTAGATGGAAAGTGATGGGGAAAGGATGCCCAAGGACCCAGGGTCCCACCTTGACTATCCCGTTCCCCAACCGCCAAGCCCTTGCAAGCCCAACCTGTCACCATACACTCCCAGGTTCTCTGCAAAGGAGAGGTAAGTGATGAGGAGGGGGCAGCCGGGGGGGGCATGTCAGGAGCTGTTCGGAGTCGACTGAGACCCAGGATTTCTCCCCCAAGGAGCTTGCCCAGCTGGGGGGGACACAAACCTCCAGTAAATAATGCCCCTGCAGGCACCACCAGGGGGATCCATCATGGGTCGTCCATCTGGGAGCTTGCGGTTATGGTCATACAGGCACAGTATCCTCCCCAACTGGAGTGGAACGTTCATGGGAGAGCACATTGGACCATGTTAGGGGAGGGCACCCAGGTCATCAGAGAGTTGGCACTGATCAATGGGATCTACAATGGGGCCATTGACCAGAATTTTATTCAGAACACAAGGGTGACCAGTGTGTTCACGGGGCACCTTGTAACCACTGCAGCCCCCAATAAATCAGTCGTCCTGCCCCTCATGGGGCCCACCACAGGGAAGGTGGTATGGGACACCATCACCCTTCTGGTGGGGCTGGAATATATACCACATATACACTGCAGGAGGTGCCTGCTGTAGTCTGGAGTCCCGAACCTGGAACCCGAGCTGCCCGGAGCTGTGTAGAGAGGGGTCTGACCAGGGGAAGACAGGTCAGGCCCCCAAGCATCCGGCAAGCAGGATGCTGGGGGCATCCTCATTCCCCGCACCACCCAACCAACCCCCACTGTCGCCCCCACCACACCACCTGACCCAATCTTCCCAGTCCTTAAGGCTGAGATCAGGCAACAGCTGCTGCAAGAGATGTCTGCCCTCAGCCTGCGTGAGCAACCCACCAATGGTGTGTGGCTGACCCCCAATCCTTTCCCATAGGTTGGAGGTCAGGGTCTCCAGCACATGCACTCTGCTGCCCTTTCCTGCCTGGGGGACCTGAGGTCACACATCCCTGTAGCAGCACATTGGGGAAAGAGGAACAAACTGTGCTGGCAGGCGCTCGTAGACATGGGTGCACAACACACCATCGTCTCTGGCAACCCTGCGGGGTGGAGGGAGACCCCCATGCAGATAGAGGGGGCTGGAAGGCTCCCTCCTGCCTGCAAAGGAGGACAACATCCGCCTAGCCATTGGGAACCAACCCCCTGCATCCGCCTTGGTCCTCAAGCCCTGAATGCATCCTGGGCTTCAATTTATTACAGGGACAGTCCCTGTTTCACCTTCAGGGTCATGCAGGTGACAGTGGTAGTGGGGGAAGTTAAGTGGGAGCTCATAATCATACACCCCTTCCAAAATAATGTATATGCGACAGTACCACATCCCAGGGGACACCAGGACATTACAGAGGCTGTGCAGGCCCTCCTGTGGGAGAGAGAGACATTGGACCCTCAGCCTCCGCCTTCAACAGCCCTGTCTGGCTGGTCTGGACTGTGGACTGCAGATAATTGAATAAAATGCCCTCTCCCCATCCCCATCCTTGCTGTCCACTCCTGTCCCAGACATTGTCACTCTAGTGGAAGATATAGCTTTCTGCCAGATATGCTCTGGTCGACCTGGCCAATGCATTCTTCTCCATTCCGGATCTCAGGACCAATTTGCATTCACATGGAATGCCCAACCATACACTTTCTGCAGTCTCTGCAGAAGAAAAATGGTCTTATATTGAAAATGTTGCATGTCTGTTTCTTTTGTAAACTGAAAGCCCTTTTTTTATCTTTTGTAAGTTAAGAAACCAGCCAGTTTCAACTGGTCGGCAAAATGGGACCCCTGAAATGGGCTACTTTGGAATGTGCTTTGTGTGTAGAGAGAGATAAGAGTTGCTTGCTCATCTGTATAAAAATGTGCTGTCTGCCTTCTGGGGTCAGAGTCCACGCCTGACACCAGTTAGGATGGTCTCTCCATGATATCATGTAATAAAGCTCTCAAAGTGAACTCTGAAGTCTCCACTGAGTTATTCTACCAAGAGATTTCCCCGACAGAATCTGGTGATGAGGATGGGATCCCATTGATGAGATTCCTAAAGAATCAAATTTAAATTTGACAGGGGAATTCTTGGTTTTCCTAGCTGAAAGGGGGAGCGATTGCCAAGATCCCAGCTGAATGTGGCTGAGGCTAAAAAGGGTAGCTAATGAAAGTTAAGTTGCCAGAATAACAAGAAGGTGAAGGAGACCCCGAGGGAGGCGGAAAGGAGTTCACTGGTGAGCGCTCTTGTAGATAAAGTGGTGTTTGTTTAACTGTTCTTAGATCCTAGGTAAGAACGTTGGCTGAGAAATGGGCAATGTCCACAATAGAGCAGAAAAACAAAAGTCTGCTCCAGTGGAGGAAGGGCCTGTCTTGAGGAACACAGAAACGAGCAGACATGGTCAAAAAGAAACGACAGGAGGTTCGGATAATTGATCTGGAAAACTGCACAATGAGGTGCGATTTATCTTGTATGTAGAATGATGATGTAATCTTTTAGTTCAATTTGTTTTCTTGAGTGTATAAAAGTTGATGCATCCATTTGTTGAATAGAGACCTCTGGAGACTGCTTTCAAGGCTGAAAGCAGTCAGGGTTCTCTCAAGTTAACTTGGTGTCTAATAAAGAGTTAACTGGACCAGTTCTGTGTGCTGTGTTCTTTGCATCGGAAAGTGGCAGTTTCAGTAATTTGGCAAACCAGCCAGGAGTCCAAGATTGAGGAATGCTTACTGGATGGTGTCAGTGACCAGCTGAACTAGCATCTAAAGGCTAAAGAACAGGCCCACAGGACACTTCCCCGGTTTTTCCCTTAAGGTGTTAGATCAATTTATTCCTCCCTCCCTATAGTATAACTCTGACAGATTCCAGATGAACTACGAGTGTCGCATCCCGAGCACACAGATGATAAGGGCTTGAGGATTTGCCTGGTGAGGAGATAAAAATACTGTCCAACATAACATGTTGCCCTAGTTCCGACGCCCTGCCTTAGACTGGTTGTTAAGAAGGGAAATCCCCACACGAAGGTCTGGATCCTAAAATGGCACTGAAGAACAAAAGGACATCATGACATGTGTGTGATTAGCCAGGAGTAAACACTCCTAGGGATAAAATGTCGGAAATGAGTGATGTGGGGACTCTGGGACAGCCAATGTATTATTTATATCTGAAGTATGGTAAAAATTTTAATTGGACAGGAGGTTGCATAACTCAGAAAAAGGTAGGAATTGAGCAGGAGGCCAGGAAAGAGCTGACCAGGTATATTTATGGTTGTTAAAAAGGTAATGATATATCAGAAAAGGGACCGATCCCATTCATGTTCCAATTACACAGAGCAGGAAAAGAATTTATAGTGGTAGTAATACGGCCATGGAAAAACAGCTAATGTGGAGAAAAGTATAAGATCTGGAGAGATAATGGGAACAACAGGGGAGGAAACATTGGGGATCTCAATTACATGTCTGGAATATTGCTTGGTAATCAAAGTTCATCATGATTGACAGCTCCCTCCCTGTCTGTGCAGTATATTTATTTAAGGCTGAAATTAAACTTTTCTCCACGTAAGATGTGTAATAAAAAATAAATATAAATAAAGAACAGACCAGCATCAACCACAGAATGTGAAACTGATTTAGCATTTCAGATTAAAGATATAATAATTACGATTAAAATGGTAACACATTCTCTCAGGCGCCAAATGTTTAACAAACAGAAGGTGAAAGAAGAAAACACTGGGGACCCAATGTCAGGCAAGGCGACCCTATTCTTGCAGAATGATGAGAATGAGGAATCAAAAGATTCCTTGTGGGCAAGGCCAGCCCCATATGTACCCTGGCAGCCACAGTGTCCAGACCTGTGCCTCACTAGTTATGATAAAGAAGGTCTCAGACCTAGCTTTGATGTGAAATTGTTGCTCATTTTGGAAAAAAAACAAACTTGAAAGTTTGCCTCGCACTTTCATTAACAGTAGAAAGACTGTGCATGAGAGAGGAAGAAGGGGTTAAAGAGCTTGAACTGAAGGTTACCTGCAGTAATTTGAAATCTGCCTTCCAGAGAGCTTCAATCATGCAGCAATTTCACAAGCTGTTGGACTTTAAAAATGTGGTGATACACCTGTTGGAAGAGCACTGGAGGACAAGGCAACACCTGGCCGGCTGTCAATCAGCCGACATGAAAGGAACAAGCCCCACCCAGTCGGCTGCCAATCGTCTGCCGGGATATAAGCCACATCTGGCCCCTCAAGGTCAGTCACTCGGAGCTACAGCTAACTGCAGCAGGGACTTTAAGTGGAATAAAGTCTGTTGATCAGTCTTTAAGTTTTGTGTCTGCTTTTTTATTCCACTTAAAGTCCCTGCTGTAACTCCTCCCCAGCCAGAAACCAATTCTGCTCGAAATGCAGCAAGTAAGGCCACTATGCTAAGGTGTGCTTTTCTAAGTGTACCAGCAGCACAGCGACCCTCTACGACCAACCCCCCCTCCCTTCCGTCCTGACCATGTGTGATTGCCAAGCAGCACCATTGCCCCTGCAGCGACTTCCAGTCCCCTCAGCCTCAGCAGCCCTACTTCCGGCCTCGCCGGCAATGATTGCTGTATGCTCACCATGCATCCAAACCAGCCCCAGACCACACCAGCACCGCCCCGCTAAGATGCCACATCCGCAGACTACAATGATGCCACTTCTGCAGCACGGAGTGACATCACTTCCGTCGCCCGCAACGACGTCACCGGCACGGGAGGACAACGGCATGACATAACTTGCTCTAGTGTGACCAGCGCAACCAAAGAAGAAGGCCAGCCATGCAGCCACCACACACCCCCACATGGCAGCGCCATCTTGGGCCGGATGGACACAGGCACCACAGCCACTCGGGTCCTCCCAGTCCTACAACATGCACACTGCCAACCTCACCAGCACGGACGACGATAATGACGATGTAGTCAACACGGGTACTGACCGGGCCACCCTACTGAGGCACCCCCATGCCGGCAGATGCCGCCAATCACCACCCACCGCACTCCACGCTTACGGAGAACGCCACCAGCCAAGACTGACCTCTCTTGATGCACCCCACTCCTGCAAAGGACGACACTGGCCGCAACTCACCTCCACCGTCAGGGAACTGCAATTTGGACCCCGAGATGGTCCTAGCTGCCACCACACTGTCCAGAGACATCCCTCACAGCCTCCATGATGGACATCGAGATCAACGGGCAGGTAACAAAGTGTCTACTTGACAGTGGCAGACCCAAGAGCTTCATTCTCCTGATCGTGGCCCACTCCCTGAAACTCAAAATCCACCCCACTACCTTCTCTATCGCCTTCGCTGCCCAGGACCAAACCATTAACACCCTTGAGTGCTGCTTCGCTGATCTGACTATGGCAGTGGGGAGGTTCAGGCTCCTGGACATGCCAAAACTCCGCACCCATCCTCCTGGGCTTAGATATTCATTGTCACCTGCAGAGCATCACCCTCACTCACGCTCCACAGCGCGCTGTCCAACCAGCCCCGGCCAACCTGTGGCCTCTCCATGCTGCACATCACCCAGCCAACCTCTTTGCACACCTCACGCCAGACTGGGAGACGATAACCACCAGAAGTAGGTGCTATTGCGCGGCCAACAGAGACTTCATTAGGGCAGTGGTGCAGCGGCTTCTGGCGGAAGGTGTCATAGAGCCCAGCAACAACCCATGGAGAGCCCAAGTTCAGGTGGTCAAAGGGGGCAGTAAGCCAAAGATGGTCATAGATTACAGTCAGACCATGAACCAGTACACCCAGCTGGACACCTACCCCTTACCGAGGATAGCCAACATGATCAATGAGATAGCCTGCTACAGGGTCTTCTCCACTATTGACCTGAAGTAGGCCTATCTCCAACTCCCCACCCACCCACGGGACAAGCCCTACACTGCCTTTGAAGTGGACGGGTGCCTTTACCAGTTCCGCCAAGTTCCATTTGGGGTCACTAACAGGGTCTCAATCTTCCAGCAGGAGATGGATTGCATGGTAGACTGGCACAAATTAAAGGTGATCATCCCGTACCTGGATAATGTCACCATCTGCAGCCACAACCAGCAGGACCACGATGCTAACCTGGAGAGATTTCTCCAGATGGCTGAGGAGCTGAACCTCATGTACAATAAAGAGAAGTGCTGTTCAGAACCATCTGCCTTGCCATCCTGGGGTACATCGTGGCACATGGTGTCATCGTCCCAGATCCAGAACAGATGGGCCCATAAATGGAGCTACCCCTTCCACACACGCTCAAGGCCCTCTTCAGGTGCCTTGGCTTTTCTCTTATTACTCCCAGTGGGTTCCCTGTTTCTCAGACAAGGTCTGCCCACTGGCCCAGGCCACCATCTTCCCCCTCCCATCTGAGGTGCAGGCAGCCTTCACGCGCATCAGGCAGGATATCACGGACGCCACAATGCATGCCGTGGATCCACCTTCCAGGTGGAGAGCGATGCCTCCAATGTGGCCCTCGCCGCTACTCTTAACCAGGAGGGGTGTCCTGTTGTCTTCTTTTCCAGAACCCTCCACGGTTCCAAGCTAGAGCACTCTGCCATTGCAAAGGAGGCCCAGGCAATTGTGGAAGTGATCCGCCATTGGCACCACTATGTGGCTGGAAGGAGATTCGCCCTCCTCACCAACCAGCATGCAATGGCATTCATGTTTAGCACCACCCACAAAGGCAAGATCAAGAACGATAAGATCTTGCGCTGGAGAGTCGACCTAGCAACATACAGCTACAACATCTAGTACTGACCAGGGAAGTTTTACAACTCCCCCGACGTCCTCTCCTGGACCTGTGTGTCACTCCACGACTACCAGCTGCAGGCCCTGCACGAGTCCCTCTGCCACCTGAGTGTCACTTGCCTATATCATTTTATCAAGTCTCGACACTTCCCGTACACCATCCAGGACGTCAGGACCACGACTGAGGCATGTCAGGTCTGCGCAGAATGTAAGCCCCGCTTCTTCCGCCCACCCCAGGCCCACGCCGTAAAGGCCACTTGGCCCTTCGAATGCCTCAGCATAGACTTCAAGGCCCCCCTGCCTTCCACGAATTGGAATGTCTATTTCCTCGCAGCCATAGATGAGTACTCCCATTTTCACTTCGCCATCCCGTGCCCAGACACCTCCACGGCCACCGTCATCAGGGTGCTGACGCAGATCTTCACCATGTTCGGCTACCCTGCATTCATCTACAGCGATCGGGGGTCCATCTTCATGAGTAACGAGCTGCGCCAATACCTGACTACAAGGGGCATAACAACTAGTCACACGACTAATTACAACCCAAGGGGTAATGGGCAGGTAGAGCATGAAAACAGGGTAATCTGGAAGGCAGTCCTCCTGGCCCTTAAGTCCAAGGGCTTGACCGTAGAGTACTGGCAGGACGCCCTCCCCAAGGCGCTCCATGCCATTAGGTCACTCCTGTGTAAGGCTACAAACAAGACCCCCAACGAACACCTGTTTTCGTTGCCTAGGAAATCGGTGACAGGAATCTCACACCCAGCATGGCTCATGTCCCTGGGACCCGTGCTCCTGCATAGACACGTTCGGGCCCACAAGGCCGACGACCTGGTCGAACAGGTGTTCCTCCTACACGCCAACCACATTTATACCTATGTTAGGTACCCCAGCAGCAGGGAGGACGCTGTCTTGACCAGGGTCCTGGCACCAATGGGGGAACCCACCACTACACAACAGCCCTCACCGACGCAGGACCACACTGGCCTGATGCACCTCCCCTGCCTCGGACAGCTGTGGGGAACCCAGGACCACGTCGGCCTGCTGCGCCTTCCCTTCCCCGGGCACCCTGGACACACTCAAACCATGGGGGACGACCCCACCCCCCCACCCATCCAACTCCATCCACTCGGGCCCCCACCCCAGCCCCACCCCCAACTAGCCCTCACTTACCCTCGCCAACCCTCGACCAGGAGTCAACCCTGCAATGGTCACAGAGACTCCGACGACCGCCGGACCATCTAAATTTGTAAATATGTACATATGTTTGGGGCTTGCGGAACATTGGAGGTAACTTCCCCCCACCCCGGGACAATTTTAAAGAAGAAGGTGAATGTGGTGATACACCACTAGCCTACTGCAGGGGGCAACCTCTGTACCTGCAGGAAGAGCCCCACCCGGTCGGCTGCCAATCACCCACCAGAATATAAGCCACATCCACCCCCTCGAGGTCAGTCACTCGGAGCTACAGCTAACCGCAACAGAGACTTTAAGTGGAATAAACCCTGTTGATCAGTCTTTAAGTTTTGTTCCGCTTTTCTGTATGACAGCGTACCATGAAAAGTAACAATGAAGAAATGGTGTTCCACTTCTGCAGTGCTTCCTGGTTCTAACTTGTATAGAAGGAGTAAAAACAAATCACACAGAAGAAAGAATTTTTTTTAAACTGCAACATTGTTTAAGACTAATTGAAACTGGTCTAATACCAATAACAACCTAGAAAAGTGGCAATGGCCTTTGGACCAAGTATTAAAGAGAGAGAGCTGAGATACCTTTGAAACACAGAGTAAAATATATCCAACATTTAGGAGAAGCTCTCCTGATGTCTAATACAATAGACGACTTAAGCACTTTTGAGCCACTATGAACCTTTCCCTTAGCGAATTCATCTGACCTTTTATGAGTATATTATTATGAACTTGATGGCCTTTTTAAAACTGCCTTGTGAAAAATACAGAAATGAAGTAATGAAGACAGCTGCTTTCTATCATCCAGTTTTCCCAGGAATTTAAATTGTTTGCCCTTGTTAGAGCTGACATGATAGAAAAATAAATACTTATGCCCATACCAGAACTTTTTACATCTTGGGAGTGCTTACATAGATGCTACTGCAAAAGCTGCTGTTATAAATGGTCCCTTCACTGTTTATTCACAGAGTGATGAACTGCTTGAATAGAATGGTCTTGATTGATATGGGGATGAAGCACAAGTTCAGGGGGATGCCAGAAATCAAATTATGAACCACCCCTGCTGGACAATCTTTGTACCAAACTCAATTTCTTTTACTTGAACTACTTAATCGTATGTATATACATATAAATATATATATCTATATATATATACATATATCTTCAGCATGATGCTGAAACAAGCCATGAAAGACCTCAACAATGAAGACGCTGTTTACATCCAGTACCGCACGGATGGCAGTCTCTTCAATCTGAGGTGCCTGCAAGCTCACACCAAGACACAAAAGCAACTCGTCCGTGAATTACTCTTTGCAGATGATGCCGTTTTAGTTGCCCATTCAGAGCCAGCTCTTCAGCGCTTGACGTCCTGTTTTGCGGAAACTGCCAAAATGTTTGGCCTGGAAGTCAGCCTGAAGAAAACGGAGGTCCTCCATCAGCCAGCTCCCCACCATGACTACCAGCCCCCCCACATCTCCATCGGGCACACAAAACTCAAAACGGTCAACCAGTTTACCTATCTCAGCTGCACCATTTCATCGGATGCAAGGATTGACAACGAGATAGACAACAGACTCGCCAAGGCAAATAGCGCCTTTGGAAGACTACACAAAAGAGTCTGGAAAAACCAAATGAAAAACCTCACAAAGATTAGCATTTACAGAGCCGTTGTCATACCCACACTCCTGTTCAGCTCCGAATCATGGGTCCTCTACCGGCATCACCTACGGCACCTAGAACGCTTCCACCAGCGTTGTCTCCGCTCCATCCTCAACATTCATTGGAGCGACTTCATCTCCAACATTGAAGTACTCGAGATGGCAGAGGCCGACAGCATCAAATCCATGCTGCTGAAGATCAAACTGCGCTGGGTAGGTCATGTCTCCAAAATGGAGGACCATCGCCTTCCCAAGATCGTGTTATATGGCGAGCTCTCCACTGGCTACCGAGACAGAAGTGCACCAAAGAAGAGGTACAAGGACTGCCTAAAGAAATCTCTTGGTGCCTGCCACATTGAACACCGCCAGTGGGCTGATATCACCTCAAGCCATGCATCTTGGCGCCTCACAGTTCGGCGGGCAGCAACCTCCTTTGAAGAAGGCCGCAGAGCCCACCTCACTGTCAAAAGACAAAGGAGAAAAAACCCAACACCCAACCCCAACCAACGAATTTTCCCTTGCAACCACTGCAACCGTGTCTGCCTGACCCGCATCGGACTTGTCAGCCACAAACGAGCCTGCAGCTGACGTGGACATTATCCCTCCATAAATCTTCATCCGCGAAGCCAAGCCAAAGAAAAAGAAAGAAATATATATATCTATATATATATATCTATATATCTATATATATATATATAGATATATAGATATATATATATATGCAATAATATAGATTGGCTAAGGAGGAGTGGTATAGGAGGGGCACATCACTAATCTAAGAAAGTAGGATATTCCAAAGGAAGGAATTATTATGATCCTGCTAAAGAAATTGAATGCCTACCATTTGAGAGTATATGGATTGATTTTATAGAATTAAGTATATAACTATAAGTATAGTCTTATTATTATTAATTTGTCTGGATCCTTAAAGAACAAATTGACTAAGTTTTCAGCAGAAACTGGGTTGAATTGGATGAAGGAATTGGGGATTACAGTGGTTCCACTACTCCCATTAACCTCAGGCAGCTGGAATAGCGGAATGAGCAAATTAAAAAAACTACTATGGCCAAATTGACTGAGGAAACAGGGCTAAAGTTGGCTAAAAAGTGCTACCCCTAGCATTGTTTTAAATACAGATGACACCATAGGCTAAGTCAGGGCTATCTGCTGCAGAAATAGTCTACAGACAGCCAATAGGGATGGATTTATTATCATTAGATGAGGACATAAGCAAATATTTGACAAATCTCACTAAAATTTTTGAGAGATGCATTCACAGGTAAAACAAACACACCTAAAGGAGGCTGATCCAACAGATCAAAGTGGTGAACATCCTAATGTCAAACCTGAGAATTATGTTCTGGTAAAGAATTGGATCGGAGGAAATTGGGAACTCGCTGGAAAGGGCCATTCCAGGTCCCGGTAATAACACTGGCTACAGTAAAGCTTGAAGGGCAGCCTCACTAGATACTTCAAACAGACTTAAAGAAATTTTGGGTGACAGCATAATGCCTTTTATATGTGTATTACTTATATGTTGATAAGATGAATGTTTATAGCACCAATCAGAATTTAGGACTATTGGCTAATGAATCATCAAAGTGGTTCCAAGCAGCTAAAGGAAGGTGTATAGAAAGCCAGCCACATCTATTTGATCAGATAGGCAGTGTAACTAGAGGAGGTTGCCAGGGTACTCTCTTTACAATGCAATCACTTCTGAATTAACACAGCCAGCGTATTTCTTAAATAACAATTACCCCATGTGTTTTGATGGTCCAAGATGGGGATGTGGGATGGTAAAATTGAAAGATGACTTGCCTTGAACACTGCTGGGAACATGATAATGAGATTAAGGAAGGATACTTCTCATGCACTTGTTTAAGGAAGGAATGTTTGAATCTAACGAGAAACTCGGGTAGTTTGTGGGGATGCTGCTGAAAAAAGAAAAACAATGGGAAGAATAAAGTAAGGGTAGGAAAAATCACCCTTGAATTTGCTTAGAGAGACAAAGAGAGAGAGAGAGATCCCAGACAAATGTACTGAGACCCCACCACATGTTATTAGTTAAAGAAAGCCTACAGGAAATAGCCTCCCTGCCTTGTTTGCCATTGGGACGTTAGGACCTCTTGTCATCCCATGCCCAGAAAATGCGAGAGTCAGGAGATGGATCATCATCGAGGAGTGTCAAAGGTCCATAACAATCCTATTACCCTAGGATCTGACATTGGATGGCGAGTCCTCAGCTCCATATCCCTATGAAGATCAGCTGGGTTGGTGGCTACCAAGAATCGCAATCATCGCATCTGTGGCTTAACAGCATTGGGCAATAAGGCAGTGGCCTCAGTTCCCACCTACATGTTCCTGCCGAGTGCTGCAACGTACATGGTTCATATTCCGCCATCCCATAGAGGCAAACCCATTCAAAGGGCCATTGCTCACAGGTTTTCGTTAAATGTATCTTGAGAATCGAGGCTTTTCTCACAACAAACCAGATGTGCAGTGGATTATCAGTTTGCTACCTCGGGTGGGGTATACTCGATTAAAGGGGATAAGTGCATTACAAAGGATGCAGATTAATCTTTAGAGTTGATGCAAGATATCCATAATTAGACAATTTTAGACAGGGACCGAGGGACAGAATGGATGGCTTGCTTGAATATTTGGAGGGCCACGTGGGGGTCATATATCTTACATCAAATTGTGATGTTAGCTAATTAAAAATTATAAATCAAAAGACAAAACTAAGAAAAGGAATGTAGTATTAAAGTAAATAAAAACACAAAATGGAAGCCTGTTGTCGAGATTGAGAGAGGCTCCTTGAATGATATGAACTGGTATCAATATATGGCTTTGGAATGCAGGCAGTGCAGATAAAAAATACATGACAAGTTCTCTTTAGATTGCTTGGGAGACCGTGGTCCGACTCAAAGGGCAGAGGAGAGGGATGATCAGACAATCCCATTGGCAGATACTTGGTGACTTGGAGAGGCACGACGTAAAAGATACACAAGAGCAGTGCAGCACAGCTGAGAATAGTCTGTAAGGATTCCTGGGTCTTTTTTTCCCCCTGTCTCAGACATGAAGGGACAGGTTTTTGGCTCAGTGGCTTAGGGAGTGGAGAAGAGAATACTTTGAAGACTGAGCATGAAATTTTGCAAATAACCCAGTTTTAGGGATTTATGTGAGGCCATTTAGGTCTCAAAGGGGGAATATATGGAAAATATATCTATGTACTATTGATTATGTATTCATTAATCCATTACTATATAACAACTTCGAGTTCTTCGAGCAAATTTTCTGGTATCCAGTTTTTCATGGGGACTGGATAGATGAGAGAAACAAGATACATTCAACGAAAGCCTGTGAGCAATGGCCCTTTGAATGGGTTTGCCTCTATGAGATGGCAGAATATGAACCATGTACATTGCAGCACTCGGCAGGAACATCTAGATGGGAGCTGAGGCCAGAGACCAATATGGTTATTTCTGAGATCAGGAGAAATGCTGTTTGTATTTCAGGGATCTGTGCAGTCTATTTGGATGGGATTTTGCTTCAGCCCCTCTACATACCGTACGGTGCAAGGCATCCAGCACTTGGCACCCACAATGAATCTTCCAGCCTTACATCACCTGGTCACTGTTCACCAGGCATCCACTGTGCCACACACTTAAAAAAAACTAGATGGCTACAATCAAGAGGTTTGATTAAGCATATGCCCTTTCCCTGAGGGTTACCAACCCCCATATGATGATCAGGATATCTGCATTTAGAGATCAACAAGGGGGGAGATGTAGAAGAAAAATTATCTTATTATATTAAAAGTGTTGCATGTCTGTTTCTTTTGTAAACTGAAAGCCATTTTTAAAATCTTTTGTAAGTTAAGAAACCAGCCAGTTTCAACTGGTCTGCAAAACCCCTGAAATGGGCTACTTTGGAATGTGCTTTGAGTGTAGAGAGAGATAAGAGTTGCTTGCTTGCTCATTTGTATGAAAATGTGCTGTCTACCTTCTGGGGTCAGAGTCTGTGCCTGACACCAGTTAGGATGGTCTCTCCGTGATATCATGTAATAAATCTCTCGAAGTGAACTCTGAAGTCTCCGCCTGAGTTATTCTGCCAAGAGATTTCCCTGACAGACTCACTCAGGGCTACCTCCACAGCCCCTCTATCTGCCCCAGCCTAATCTACAGTTTCCAGTCAAATCGTCTCACCCCCCCCCCCCCACCTTTCCATGTCGATTGCCCATCACATCAAGGATGTCCTTATCCGTGGACAATCTGAGACCAATGTCTCTGAGGCTCTTCAGATACTAATGGATTTCCTTTGAGACAGGGGGTGGACCATTAATATGCATAAGATCCAGGGGCCCGCCCATGAAGCCCATTTTGTGGGCATTCAATGGCACTGGGGACACAGGCAGGTACTAGAGGCAACCAGGAACAAGATTTTAAACTCTGCTTCCCCACTGATAAAACCAGCACCCAGAGCTTTGTGGGTCTCCTGGGCTATTAGCGATGACATGTACCCCACCTCGCTATACCTGATACTATCAGCCAATGTGCTCAAAGCCTTTTTGACCCACCTGATACCACTTTAAAGGTACCATGTCCCTGTACTCCTGGAGCCCTCTGCTCTGCAACACTACACAGATCCTTTCCATTCAAGGTGCAGGTCCAACCCATGTTAGACCTCCCAAAATGCAACACCTCACATTTTTCTGTATTAATTTCCATCAACCATTCCTCTCCTCACCTGCCCGACTGAACAAGATCCTGCTGCAATCTTTGGCATCCATCTTCACTATCGACAATTCCAGACCCTTTAGTGCTGTCCACAAACTTGCTAATCATGCCATGTACGTTTTCATCTGAATAATTGCTCTATTGTAGAAATCCAACACCTATGGGCACCCCACAACCACACCTCCAGTCTGAAAAATAACCTTTCATCCTCTGCTTTCTGCCATGAAGCCAATTTTCTATCCATTCTGCGATCTGACCTTCCATACCATGCCATCTAGGTCAAAGCAGCCCACCCCCGTACAACCTTTTTAAACAAAACTCAATCAGAGGCGGGTGCCCAGCTCCGTTGCAACCAGTTGGTGTGAGAGTTGTCCACCAGATGGCAACCGTGACCGTGCGTGGCGACAGAGGGGGCAGGAGTATCCATGTTATTCAATGCAAGACCTGGAGCGGCCAACCTCTGGTCACTTCCACAGCAGAACACGTCCGGAGGCTGCAGTTCCCGGCAGCTCGTCTCGTCCCCGCGCCGGGAACACTGAGAGCAGCCTAACCTGCAGGGAACGGGGACGGATGATTGTCGTACATGTCCTCCAACCAAATCAAAGTGAACGGAGCGCCGGCCTATCGGGCAGCAGCGAGGCGTTTCAGGGTAGGTTGAAGTGCGAGGCTTTACTAAAGGAGAAGGAGGCGGCGCAGCGAGTGAGAGCAGCGGGGACAGAGCACAGGTGAGTAGGGATCTATCCCAGATGTCGATCAGCACCTTATACAGCTGTTTGCTGCTACATCCTCCTGGCAATATGGGGTTCTGAAGTCAACGATTGGCAAATGTGTTTCTGCGTGTCCCTGCGCCCGTGTCGGATCGCGGGGTGGGGGGGGTGAGGCCGTGTCGGATCGCGGGGTTTGGGGGGGGGGGGGATGAGGCCGTGTCGGATCGCGGGGTTGGGGGGAGGTGAGGCCGTGTCGGATAGTGGGGTTGGTGGGGGGGGTGGGGGTGAGGCCATGTCGGATCGCGGGGTTGGGTGGGGGGGGCTGCGTTGTGAAATATCACTGGCAGACTGACACAAACACGCAGGCACTTTAAACCTGACCCACCTTTCTTACAAAGAACTTTTTTTCAGGACTTAAAGTCATTGGGGAATTTTTATGGAAAGGTAAATTACCAAGGGTAGCATTAAAGTAAACTTACTTGGAAGTATGCGTTAGGTGGGTTGCAATTACCACATTTTCAGAACTATTATGAGCAGCCCAGTTTAATTTATAGGATAGGAGAGCTGTGGGATAGGAGAGCTGTAGGATAGGAGAGCACGGGAGAATAATTTAACTTTTGTTTTTCCTGAAGAATATAGGACGGATATGTGTCATGATAGTGTTACTAGATTGACGAATGCACAGTATGGAATGGTTAATTATAATTTTTTACATCATTTATATTTAACTCCTGAGAAATTGGAAAAAATATGGTTTCATTAATTCAAATTTCTGTTTTAGAATTGGTACATGTGTTGGAACTTTTTTATATGCTCTTTGGTCCTGTGGTACAACCATTTTGGGAAGAAATTTAGCTAATTTTGGAAAAATTGTATAAGTTATTAGATCCATCCATTTTTTTTATTGGGTTATGTAATTCCTTTAAAGGGATTGGGGTTGGATAAATTTCAAATTGCATTTGTAGATTTATGATTGTCCATAGCTCGAAAATGTGTAGCAAGTACATGGAAAGATAATACAGTGATTAACATAATGGGATAGGAGAGCTATCTGGGCTATTATTATGGAAAAAATTACCTATGTTTTGCATGATAATTTTTTTTGTTACTAGGTTACCATATTTGAAGTGTATGCATTTAGATGTACCTTGATTTATCTTATTTTTAGTTTTTCTTTATATATTTTTGTCTCTCCTTAAGAGAGCTTGCTGAAGGGGTGGGTGGGGATTTAATTTTGATATTTTTTTTTCTTTTTATTCTTAATTTTATTTTTATAAATATATATATGTTATTGTTAGTATTATTACTAACAATTTTTCAAATAAATACATTTTTTTAAAAAACCTGTCCCACTGCAGCAGGGAGATTAACATGTTAACTCATCCCCACCAAGAGCCGGAACCGGTTGACTTTTACCTGCCCTACCCGGCTGGGACTTTTCATATCGATAGATTACCTGCTATGGTCCCGCTAAGTTGGCCGGTTGGATCGAGCTTTGGGAAGAACTCAGGTTGTTGACCAACTCCTCCGACAATGCTGCTTACAACTCAGGCCCTTCCAAATTCAAACCGACTGACACTGGCAAAGTTCTTGGTGTCTGTGGCAACACGAAGGGGAATTGTGTGGTGGTGGGGTGGCCACTCTCCTCGGGGAGGGGATCTCATTCTGCCCCATTGAAGAAAAGCAGCCTCGCGGGGCAGGAGGGTGGATAGCGATCGACCCCAGAAACTGGCCACTTCTCTCTGTGCTGTTGCCCTTCTGTGGGATTGGCCTGAGGGTGAGGAATGGCTCCAGCTCATGTGAGAGGAGGTATTTTGGAGACTGACAAACCAGGGGAGTCAGTGAAGGTGACACCCAAAGGTTTGCAGATGCTCATCCCCTTCCCCGCCCCAGACCACTCTCATGTCCCCCATGCCCATGCCCTTCCCCACCGCTCTTAGGTCCTCCTCCCCACCCCCCCCCCCAACCCGGGGCAGCCTTCGGGTCCTGCCCCACCCCCCCTGGACTGCTCTCAGGTCCTTTTCCTCTCACCCCCTCCCCCACCCTGGGACCACTCTCATGTCCCCACACCCTCCTCATCCTGGACCACTCTCACATTCCCCACCCCCCCTGCGTGTCCCCCCACAGACTGCTGTCAATGCCTGTGGATGCTGCGTGACCTGTTGAGATTCTCCAGCACATGTGCATTGCATCCAGCTTCTGCAGGTTTTCCTCTAAACCTCCAATTTATTTTCTCTTTTGTGCTAGTGAGCTGGAAAAATGCTGGACCAACCAAGCGAAGACACGAGACCCAGCATGGCGGAGGTGAAGAATTTTAAGAGGGACAGCTTGAAGAAAGTTGAGACCAGGATAGAATCGCATGTCCCTTCCCAACAAGGTGTGTATACTGTGTACTCCGATGGAGAGAGGGTGTTCCAGCTGAAGACCACATTGGGATTGACAGCTTGCTGAGCAACATCTTTGTGGAGAGAGTCCATGTTTCAGATCATGGACCTGCTGAATAGCCTCAGCACCCTCTGGTTATATTTCCGTCAACTGCCATCTCAACTATTTTGCCTTTTTACATTTACTCTGTATACCCTGAATAAAAGCTCTCATGACTGGAGGGAGAACAAATGCTTTTATTAGCTAAAACTATGGGTGGGGTTTCACAGTTGTCTTCAGAAGGGTTCTGGGTTTAGGCGGGAAACCAGGGTTATATGGGAGCAGATGGGGCGGAGCATTCACTCCTTCGTGTAGAATTTAGGGTCTGAATGAAGACAGAGAACATGGGTTGAAAAATATACAGCTATTGACAAGTTTAAGTTATCTGGGGGTCTGGAGATCCTGGTGGAGCGCCTTAGCACCAGGGGGCTTTGGACTCCTAGGGTCTCCTGGTCCCCTTGTGAGGGAGGAGAGGCGGGCTGGGTCTCCGGCTCAATGGTGGAGGGGGATGCACTTTCCTCGTGAACCAGATCCCCTGAGGCCCTAACTGTGGGTGGTGAGAATGAGCTCCATGGCTCGCAGGGTACCTGAGGCACGGACCCTCTGTTCTGGCAGGTGCCAGGTCCCTGATGGAGATGGTGTCCACTCTGCCATCCGGGTACTCCACATAGGTGTACGTGGGATTGGCATGGAGAAGTTTCACCATTGGGTCAGTCTTGCTTCTTCTCACATGCTTCCTAAGAAGGACTAGACCAGGAGTGGTGAGCCATATTGGGATTGTAGTTCCCGATGTCAACCTTCTTTCAAAAGTGAATAGGAGCTCGTGAGAGTAAAGTTGGTCGCTGTACATAGTAGCGACCAGATGGAAAGGCACATCTTAGGAAGAACTTCCTGTCTGCGTGAGTCTGGAAGGCCTTTTGATATCAGGGCTTGTTTGACAGCCTTCCAGACCGTGGCATTCTCCTTTTCAACCTGCCCATTCCCCTTGGGGTTGTAGCTAGTGGTCCTGCTGGATGCGATGCCCCAACCAGCAGGTACTGACAAAGCTCGTCACTCATAAAGAATGAGCCCAGTTGCTATGAATATAGCTGGGATACCTGAACAGGGCGACTATGGCATCAAGGGCCTTTATGACATGTCTGGACATGGGATGGCGAATGGGAAGCAGGAGTACTTGTCATTAATTGAGAGGAAGACGTTCCAGTTCGTGGAAGGAAGAGGTCCCTTAAAATTGACATTGAGCCATTCGAAGGGCTTGAATTACTTGATCAGGTGAGCCTTTGTGGGGCGGTAGTAGTGAGGCTTGCACTCCGCACAGACCTGGCAAGACCTGGTCATTTTCCTGACATCTTCCATGGAGTAGCACAGATTGCGCGCCTTGACAAAATAAGCCATGCAGGTAACCCCTGGATGGCAGAGCTCATTATGCAGAGACTGCAGTTGGCAGGTGTGTGCAGAAGCACAGCTTCTTCTGGATAAGGCACCTGGAGGGTCATTAAGGGCTCCTGGCTGATAGACAATGTCATAATTTAGGGAGAGAGCTTGATCCTCCACCAAGCAATTTTGACATTCTTGATTTTTCCCCTCTTGACATTATTGAACATGAATGCAACCGAGCGCTGGTCAGTGAGGAGCATATAATCTCCTACCAGCCAGGTAGTGTCTTCAGTGCCTCACGGCTTCTACAATGGCTTGAGCCTCCTTTTCCAACAATGGCCTTGTAATGTCCGCAAAAAATGCAACAGGCTTGCCCACCTGGTTGAGGGTAGCAGCCAGGGCTACATCCAAAGAGTCGCTTTCCACTTGGAAAGATGCATTCTCGTCCACCGCGTGCATGGCGGTTTTCGCAATGTGGTTCCGGAAGAAGTTAAAAGCTGTTTGGGCTTCAACCAAGAGTGGGAAATTAGTGGCTTTTAAGAACCAATTGAGGGATCCACTGGGCGTAATATGAAAAAAAACCCCAGGCACCTCAAAGCCTTTGTGGTTCTGAGGATGAGGAGCTCTAACTGGGGGAGCATCCTATCAAGATCGGGGCCAATGATGCCATTCTCCACCACGTAGCCAAGGATAGCCAGCGTTTAGTCCTGAACACGCACTTGTTAGACTTATAAGTGAAATTCAGGGCTTTCGCCCCGTGGAGAAAACTCTGGAGGTTGGTGTCATGGTCCTCCAAGATGTGGCCACAGATGGTGACATTATTGAGGTAGAGAAAGGTAGCCTTCCACCCATGCTCATCCACCATTCCGTCCATCTGTCTCTGGAAGATAGAAACCCCATTAGTAATACTGAAAGTGACCCTCTGGAATTGTTAGAGATGACAGTTAGCCTCAAATGCCATATATGGACGGTCCTCAGAACGGATTGGCAGCTGGTGATAGGCACCTTTCAGGTCAATGGTTGAATAGACCCGATACTGCACAATATCATTCATAATGTCCAAAATTTGAGGAAGGTAGTAAGCGTCCAGGAGTGTGTACCGATTAATAGTATGGCTATAGTCAATTACTAGCCTGGAGTTGTTTTCCCCTTTTACCACTACCACTTTTCGTCGAGCAGATGTTGTGTCTCAGACTTTAAAATCTTGGTCTGCTGTACTGTATCTCCTGCTCTTGGTAGCAATGGGTTTGGAGTCAGAGGACAGATTCGGGAAGAGAGGAGGGGGATTGATGTTCAGTGTTGAGAGGCTACATGTGGATTCTGATTTTGGGGGCCCTCCGTTGCGAACCATTACAGGAGGAGGGGACCAGAATACTCCAAGGTCACGCTTTTAAGGTGACACAGGAAGTCCAGACCCAACAACTTGACACATATAAGCAAAATTTACAGAATTCCCCCCTTCAAATGACAAATGTACCAATGTTGTTGAAAACATGTAGAATGCTAGGAATATGTGATAATTGGGAGGATACATCTTTAGATTGTATTCGTGTACAATCCGTGAGTCTATGAAACTTTCAGTAGAGCCCGTGTCAATCAGGCATTTAGTGGAATGTACGTTTACCTTCACGGTCACTATGGAGTTGCTGAGCTGGTGAAGTCTGTCCTAATCTCATCTCGCTCAAGTGTCCCCCACTGTTCTGGGTTGCTCTGAGTGGATAAGATGCGTCAACCTCGTGGTGTGGCAAGATGGCCGTTCTCCTTCCTCCAATGATGATGGCGCCGAGATAGAATTCGAGAATTTTCATGCTGTTTCCTCACCGCAACTCTCTGTCAGCATGTCTCGCAGCGTGGGTTTGGGTGATTTCAAGGCAGATGGCTTGCATTTGGAATTGGATCCAGGAGCTGTACAAGCTGCGGACTTCCCTGGGCTTCCCCTCACACAACAAACCCTCATCCAATGCCTTTTCTTGCTATAGCTGGAACACACTGAGTCTTTAGCCGGGCAACAAGATCGGGGATGCTGGCTCTTGTCACAGAAAATGCACTCTCTAGCATGGGAAGCGGCAGCCGTTAGGGCTGGAGTAGCGGGAGCAGCTAGTCCTTGGAAGGGGTCACCTGGGTGAGTGAGCTTGCTGGCTTGGAGTTCGTCGTACTCGAGCTTGGCCTGTTGCAGTGATTTGGCCAGCTCGACATACTCTTCAGGTTCTTTTTTCCTGACTTGAGCAGTCGCTGCCTCCTGTACATTGAGCGGACTCCCATGACTAGAGTTCTCTGGTCTGTTCTTCCTCACAAACGCGGCCCATAGCTGCTTCATACCTGCACTTCTTGGCAAGCGTCCACAGATCCAGCAGATAGTCATCAATGGTCTCCTGGCTGCTGGCGACGTAGGGCAAGTCAGTGCCGTCGGACCTCGTTTTGTGACTTCAACGCCTCGATGGCAGGGTCATATGTAGAACAGTCCCTGATGACTGCACACCCTTTCGTTCGTTCCCTCGAAATGAGTGCAGACATCCTGAGTTTATCAGTGTGAAAGACGTCTCTGGTCATGTTCAGGTAGGCCTGGAAGCAGTCTAACCAGTACGTGAACTCCTCAGCCACGTCCTGGCTTGAGTAGCACTTCCATCATTAGGGAATAACCTAATAAAATTGTAACATGAATAAAAGCTCTCACAACTGGAGGGAGAACAAATGCTTTTATTAGCTTATAGCTATGGATAGGGTTTCACAGTCGTCATCGGAAGGGTTCTGGGTTTAGGCGGGAAACCAGGGTTATGTGAGCAGATGGGGATGGAGCCATTGGGTGGGGCCAGCCATCAGTTCAACACCCTACCAGTGAATCCCAGTTCACTGCATACTGCATGCCCTGGGATCTGTCAGGGTCTGGTTGAGTGGACGTTCCAGAAGGGTGTTAGATTGTGTTGAGGTTGAGGAAGCTGGAATTTACAATTATAGTTATGGGTTGCGTTCTTACCTGACACTGAGCAGCAACGATTTGGAAATGCTTTGTTAAAAAGAAAGATTCCAGACCAGTTTGACTTCTGCATTTAGTTTGCACTAGGAGGTCACCCTGGTTCTGTAAATACAAAAAGTTGAGATTTAGAATGCCCTGATGCACGAGTTTTTGAGTACTATGTTTGAAGGGAACTATGGCTGTGTGTATGGAGGTTAAGGATTGTGAAACAATATTGTCTAAAAGGAAGCAGGGAAGGTGGAATTGTGCTGCAGAAAGCAGTGCGCAAGAACTAATTACTGTTAAATGCATGTTTGATAAAGCAATAAGCTCTACTGGTCTTCACTGGAGGGCCAGAAAGAGGTGACTGAAGTTTGCACATTCACCAGCTAGAGGTAAAGATCTTGGCTCCGAAGTACTGTGTGATTCCAACGGTCTTTCCATAAATACACCTGCAAGTACAAAGACAACTGCATTAGTTCTTGAAAGGGGAAGAACATGACACAAAATATAGAGAAAAGACTGATTGATGTTGGATCAGAAAGTCAGGACATGCCATGGGGCTGAATTATCTTTTTCTGTAATGGGAGCTGCTAAGATTGTAAACAGCAGTGTAGGCAAATCTAGGAAAGCAATTTATTTTTACAGTGACGTTTAATTGCAGGCTAGAAACAGGGAAAGACACATTGATAATACTACCCTCTCTAGCCTGCAATAGTTCAATATTTGGGATGATGTGGCACAACATTTAGATCGTCACTCAAAAGAAGGAAGATGTGAAGACTATACCTGAAAATAGTTCCCAGGAAGCATGCCCAGACTTCAGGAGGGATTAGTTTTGAAGAAATGTTACTTCATCCAGGCTGATGGCAGGATTGATGAAGGTCTGGAATTGTAACTCCTGTTTGTACAGACTAGATTTTCTAACTGTTCTCTACTGACTGCAGCCACAGCAGGAAACCACAATTGTGGCTGATATGTCTCTGGTCTTGTCTCCTGCTCTAGTTCCCCAAAACCCTTAATTTCCTGATAATGTAAACATGAATCTACCTGGTCTAATTCCAGAAAAACTCTGTTATCTGGGATTCAACCAACCAGAAAAAAAAGTTGTGGAAAGTAAATAGGTACTGTTACATCATAGACCAACAGCAATAGAATTCACCAAGACAATGGATGTAAAACAATTTTTATTAATAACAATTACTTAATTAGGTGAGTCAGTGAGTCATCAGACCTCAAAACTCATGAATTCTTGTTGAGTTCCTTTCATAGAAATGATCCTTCATACAAGTGACTTATCACAACTTCCCCCCCCCCCCTTTCTTTTGTAGGGGTTATGAAGCTTGTGACTTCTCCAGTGCTTTCAAAGACCCAGGCAAGAGTCAGACAAAGTAGCCATCAAAATGATCATGATCCAAATGCAAGAATGATCTTGCTTTCTTTACCCAGATATGGGTCAGTCACGTGACCATTTTAATGGCCACAGTATTCCCTTTTGATAAAGAGAAACAGCAGAAATGACCATCTTCTCCGAAGTTGCTTTGATTCTCTCCAGAGGACTCTGGTTGATGATAGTAAAATGTTGCTTTTTGAAGTGACTTAATGACATGACTTACTTTGATCAAATACTGGTTTTTAGTTTCAGTTTCTCAAAAATGAGTCTTCAAGCAGATGACCCCTTCCATTTAGACAAATATCTTCCTTAGTAAACTCTAATTGTTTCTGTATTTCAATTGGACTCTCTGTCTATTTCAAAATAGTATTATCAATGTGTCTTTCCCTGTTTCTAGCCTGCAAAGTAACTTGAAAAAAAACAGAAACCAACAACACTTCCTTCCAACAGAGAAAATTTTTGAGCTTTTTAAGAACAAAATTTTTAACTGCAATCTACAATTCTTTTAAAATACTGAATTCTAATGTTGTGTAATATAACAAATATAACATTATTTAGCATATAGCAAATCTAACATCTTGAAAGGCTATCAGTAATAACATTTATTTTTCATTTTGCTCAAAAACACTAAAGGATTATGGTCTGTATAGACAACAACTTGTCTCCTAGCAGTGCAAAATGATGCAAAGCCAATACAAGGGACAATAATTCTTCCTCAATAGTAGAATTTTTTTTGATATTAATTGAATTTCTTGGTTAAGTAAGCCACTGGATGGTCAATATCCTCACAATCATTCTTTTGTACTAGCAATGCTCCTGTAACTTCATCTCTAGCATCAACTGCTAAAGAAAATGGCTTCTCAAAGTCAGGTGAAAAATTGACATGCCTCGCTGTTATCTCTCGAGCAAGCAGAAAATTCACTGCTCTGGATCTACCAATCCCAATAGGTGCCTGATTCCAGAGGTGTTACTGTACCATCAGTTATCCAGCCACTACCATACTTGGGGGCCAACAATTCCATATTCTCCTCTCTTGTGAGAAGCTCTTGCTCTCCTCAGTTGAAATGACCAATCCCGTGATTGTTTTCTTGTTCAAGACTTTACTATTGGTGGAATGCCTCTCTAGCCTATCCCCACAGGATCTTCAGTAAGATCATCTCTTCATTTTATGAATTCCAGATAATTCAGACCCATCTTCTTTAGCTGCTGGTGACAAGATACACCCCTCATCCCTGCAATTAGCCTGGAGAATCCCTTCTGGACCACAACCCATACTGGTTCACCCATTCTTAAATAGCAGCACCAGAACTCTATACAGACCCTTGGGGTGACCTCTCCAATATGTGTACCAAGACTTGACAACACTTCTGAATCACTTGTTGCCTTTGCCTGTGAACTATTAGTGATTAATCCAAGGTGAAAACCTTGAGCTCTCTGAACATAACTTATTTACAATTTCCCTCGACTCCAATTTAATTCACCTTACCAACATTATAGCACACCACAGGCCCTTTGGCCCATGATGTTGTGCTGACTGAGAGAGAGAGAGAGAGAGAGAGATACACACACATACAGTAAAAGTCTGAGAATCTGGATGTGGAAAATTCTGGCATAACATCCGGACCACCTGAGAATCTGGATTTCTCCAACTCTTGGCTTTTGCATGCATTGTGTCAGCACAATGTACTGAAAATCTGACTGACCCAACCCTGGAGTAGTATGAATTTTGTACTTTTATTCTTCATTCCCCTCAAAAAAATAACTAGACCTCTTCTACCTCGTAACCCTTTTTTCCTTTCATCCATGTGCCTAGAGTCTATTAAATGACCCTTAATTTTCCAGCCTCCACCAACACCCTGACCAGGCATTCCAGGCACCCACAACCTTCACAGAACACACAAAAAAGAACTTACCCCTGATGTTCGCAGATATCTTCTGGTGATTGCTGATCCTGCCCTGGAAAACAGGTGCTGCCTATCCACCCTATTTATGCCTCTCATAATCTCGTAGACCTCTATCAAGTCTCCCATCCTTCTACGTGCCAAAGAGAAAAGACCAAGCTCTGCTAACCTTGCCTCATAAGGCTTACTTTGCATTCCAGGCAACATCCTGGTAAATTTCCTCTCTACCCTCCATAGCTTCCACATCCTTCCTGCAATGAGGTGACCAGAATTGAACACAATATTCTAGAGTGGTCTCGTGAGAGATATATGGAACTGCAACGTTACCTCACAAATGTTGAAGATCCTCTGACTAGCATACCATAGGCTAACTATCCTATCAAACTGCACAGCAACCTTGAGAGATCTATGGATTTGGATGCAAGGTTCCCATGTTCCTTCACACTCTTATGTATCTACACAACCATGCAACCTTCCTTCAAGTTTTACCTTCCAAAATGCATCATCTCACACTTATCCGGATTGAACCCCATCTGCCATTTTTCTGCCCAACTCTGCATCCTGTCTACAGGTACTCCCCAACTTGCAAACTGTGCAATTTGCATCTCTTCACACATACAACTGATTTTTTTTTTAAATATAAAGAAAAAATATAAAATTACATGGTTTATGTTGTATTTGACATGTAAGAGCCAAAATGTGTGTACTTGTTAGTTGGTGTCTCGGGGTCCATAGGCTGGGTGCGGCCATCTTGATTCCCATGCATGTGCACAAGTCTTGCGTTGACTCTTGGACAGTGGGTTCATGCATTGGAGTTCAGGGTGCAAATTCAATATTGTTAGGTCGCTTGTAAATCTTGAAAATGTGTAGGCACTGTGGTTGAAGTTAGGACACTTAATTCTTGCACATGCACCAACAAAGCTCCAATAAGCAAACCCGCTGTACATGTGCCTGCGTAAGACTTGTGTATGCGCACAGGAATCATGGCCATGCCCAGCCCAAGGACTCCAATACGCCAACTAACAAGATAAGTACGCAATTCTGACTTGTTTCTATTATGAGATATGTCTGATCTTTTGGGACAAATTACAGTGGTAAGTCGGGGAGTTCCTGTATATGTTTTTGTAACCTACGACAACTCTTTCAATCCACAACTCTTCCAACCTTCATATATCTATAAACAAACTGACCCATCCCTCTACTTCTTCATTCTGTCATTTATAAAAATCATAACAAGCAGGGGTCTCACCAATATCTTATACAACTTCATAACATCCCAACTCCTGTACTCAATATTTTGATTTATAAAGGCTAAGATGCCAAAAACCCTGTCTATACGGACCCTATACAACCCTGTCTACCTGCGACGCCATCCTCAGGGAACAATGTATCTATTTCCAGATCCCTTTGTTCCTCTGTACTCCTTTGTGCCTGATCAATTACTCTGTATGTCCTACCTTGGTTTGCCCTTCTAAAATGCATCACTTCACACTTGTCTGCATTAAACTCCACCTACAATTTTTTGGCCCATTCTCCCCGTTGGTCCAGATCCCTCTACAATCCTCTGGCATCTCCTCTGTGGTCAACAAGAATGCAAAGATAATTGTTAATGCCCCAGCAATCTTTTCCCTCCCTTCCCATAGAAACCTGGGGTATATTTCTTCTGGTTCCAGGGACTTATCAATCCCAGTGATTTTAATAAGATCAGCACTTCCTCTTTCTTAATCTCAACTTGGTCTAGCACATATGCTTGATCCATTTTGAACTCACCTTGACCAAGGTCCTTTTCTCTGGTGAATATTGAAGCAAAGTATTCATTTAAGACCTTCCCAACCTCCTTCACCTCCAGGCACACGTTTCCTTTAGTGGCTCCATCTTCACTTTCATTATCCTTTTGTTCTTCATGTACACATAGAATGCCTTAGGGTTCTCTTTACTCTGACATGCTATGGCATTCGCATGCCCCTTCTACCTCTCCTAAGTCTTTTCTGAAGTTCTTTCATGGCTACCATAAAATTCTCATGAATTTTACTTGTGCTTCCTCCTTCCTCTTAACTAGCGACCTCACCTGTTTTGTCAACTACAGTACCTTTATCTACTGTCTTTTCCTTGACTCAGTGGGATGAGCCTATCCAGAAGCCCACGCAAGTGGTCCCTAAACATCCTCCACATTAGTTTTGTACTTTCACCCTCGAACATCTGCTTCCAGTTTAATCTCGCTAGTTCCTGCCTCATCTCATCACAATTAGCCCTTCCCCAATTAAACACTTACCCAGTTTGTCTGTTTTCATCCTTGTCCATAGCTATACTAAAGCTCAGGGATTTGTGGTCACTCTCACTAAAGTGCACCCCCACTTAGAGGTCCACCACCTGAACAGGTTCATTACCCAGTACTAGATCCAGTATGGCCTCTCCTCTTGTCGGCCAGTCCACATACTGTGTCGGGAATCCTTCTTGTACACACCTGACAAATTTAGCCCCATCTATCCCTGTTGCAGTCAGGAGATGTCTGTCAATATTCAAGAAGTTGAAATGTACCTGCACCATTCCAATATCTGCTCCTCGATGTCCTGAGGGATATTTGAGGACCTATAGACTACTCCCAGCACAGTGATGGCTCCCTTCCTATTTCTGACATCCACCCACACAGAATCAGTGGACACTCCATCTGCAGCATCCTTCCTTTCTATAGCCGTGATACTACCTCTGACCAGTAATGATACCCCCCCCCGACTCTTGTCTACCTGCCATCCTATTTCTTTTAAAACATCTCTTATTCCTAATGCTCCTTGCATTGAAATAGACCACATTTCTGCTTCCTCCTCTTCATCACAAACCTACTGCCACTTTCCACTTTCTACCTTCTGCTCTATTCTTTGCACTCACATTCTGGTTTTCATCCTCCTGTAAAACTAGTTTAAACCCTCCCCAACAGCTATAGCAAACTGGTCTGACAGGATATTGGTCTCCCTCCAGTTCAGGTGCAGCCTGTCCTTTTTCTCCCTCCAGTTCAGATGTACAGGTCAGTCCTTCCCTAAAGGAGATCACAATAATCCACAAACTTTAACCCTGCACCAACTCTTCAGCCATGCATTCATCTGCCATTTAAAATCTGCCAATTAATTTAAAATTAAATTTAACCTATTCCTATCCTCTCTGGCGCATGGCACAGACAGCAAGCCTGAGATTACCACCTGCTTTTTAACTTCCTTCCTAACTCCTAATATTCCCTCTTCAGGACCTCATCCCTGCTCATTGGTACCAACATGTACCACAACATCTGTCTGCTCACCTTTCTGTCTGAGAACACAGTGGACTTTATATGAGACGTCCTGACCTTGGCACATGGGAGGCATCTGGTAGTGTCAATCTTGTTCACAGAATCCAATCTATTTGCCTATCGTATCTTCAATCACTGTCACTCTCCTCTTCTCCCCCCTTCCATTGTTAGTCAAAGAGCCAGGCTCTGTGGTAGAGCCCTGATCACTGCTGCTTGTCCCTGGTAGATTGTTTTTTTATAGTACCCCCCCCCCCCCACCCCTCAAACAGTGTCCAAACATTTTATTTATTGTTGAGAGGAACGGCCCTGGGGGGCTCTGTGCTGACAGCCTATTTACCTTCCTTCTTCTAACTGGCAGTGTGACTATCAGTTATCAGTGTAACTATCTCCTTCCAACTCCACAGAACATAAAACACTGCAGCTCAGTACAGGCCCTTTGGCCCTTGATGTTGTGATGACCCAAAAAAAGAAACAAATATTAAACCCTTCCTGCCTCATAACCCTCCTTTCTTCTTTCATCCATGTGCCTGTCTAAGAATCTCTGAAGTGTCCCTATTAATCCATCCTCCACCACCACCCCTGACAATGCATTCCAGGCTACTACAACTCTTTGTGTATTTAAAAAATACACAAATGTCTCCTCTTTGTAGAGATGTCTCCTGGTGTTTGCTGATCCTGCCCTGGGAAAAAGGTGCTGGGTGTCCATGCTTCTCATAAACTCTCCTCTCATCCTTTGTTCCAAAAGGAAAATTCCCAGCTCTGATGCCATGATAGAGATTGTTTTCCAAGCAGACATACTGTGTCAGTACATAGTACAAGATACAGAAGTGTAGAGTTGGTAGGGGGCAAAAGTTGCCAGTGTAAGGTTCCTTCAAGAGTCTGATAACGGTGGGAAAGATACTGCCCTTGAAACTGGTGGTACGCAATTTCACACATGAATCTCATAAGACTTATTTTCCAATTCCGGTAACATCCTCGTAAATCTCGTCTGCACCCTCTGCAAAACCTCCTTCCAATAATTAGATGACCAGAACTGAAAACGATATTCCAAGTGTAGTCTCACCAGAGATTTGTAGTATTGCAACATGACCTCTCGACTCTTGGTCTCAATCCCCTGACCTATGAAGCCCAGTATCCCAGAAATAGACCTTCTTACCTATCCTATCAACCTGTGCGGCAACATTGAGGGATGTATGGATTTGGATCCCAAATTTCCTCTGTTCTTCCACACTGTTAAGTAACCGACCTTCTGGTTTGTCCTTCCAAAATGCATCACCTCATTGAAAGATGGGCTGGCAATTAGTTGGGAGGATTGGGGTGAAGGTGCATTGTTCATGATTTTGGGTTGGGGGGGTGAGGTGATAAGAGGTTTTCCCAGGACCTTCCCCCCCCCCCACCTTCGTCACATGCATTTGATCAAAGAGTGAAAGTTGCACACCTAAGGTCACTGACATCAATATGTTCATGGGCATCGTGTGGACAGGTTGAAGGAATCTGCAAAGGCCTGTGAACAAACTCCATAGGTGAAACTGTAGCAGGCGACAAGGGGTGAAGTTGTCCGGCTGAATGTCAGAAAGAAGTTGGAATGTTCTCAATAGAGATGCAGAGGATGAAAAGGAATTGCGTGTCATTCCAAGCGAACTCTTACAGGTACAAAGAGCCACAGTCCAATGGAGCACAGATATTTGCCTTGAAGGTTACAGCAGAAAGAAGAGGGACCCCAGTTTCAGTGACAACTCCAATGTGTGAACATTTCTATTTGCGGGTAGATCCACCATAAACCCAGAAGTCACTGTTGCAAACTGAAGTCTTTTGGAATCAATGCAATGTAAAACTGAGTGAAAACTGTATAAAATACAGAGGGAAGGGCAGAGAATGGTCTCAAGTTCATTGTCACATGGACCAAGATGCCATGATAGAGATTGTTTTCCAAGCAGACATACTGTGTTAGTACATAGTACAAGATACAGAAGTGTAGAGTTGGTAGGGGGGGCAAAAGTTGCCAGTGTGAGGTTCCTTCAAGAGTCTAATAACGGTGGGAAAGATACTGCCCTTGAAACTGGTGGTACGCAATTTCACACATGAATCTTCTTTGTCGGGGGGAGGGGGTGAAGAGAGAATGACCAGCATTAATATGTTGGCTGCTTCTCTAAGGCAGTGAGAGTTATTGGTGGAGTGTCCATAACGTGTGTAGCATGGTTACTTGTGATGTAAATCTTTATTATTGGCTATTTGGAGCTCTTCAATGTGCTGAAACTTTAAGCTGATGTTTACAAAGTTGGTAGAGTTCTTCTGTGAACATTCTTTTGCTTGATTAGGCCGCTTAATGGCGGCCAGGGATCCCATTGTCTACTCCCAAGCATCCATTCAACATCCGTAAAAGACAAGCCATTCCTTCAGAAGACTTTGTGGGAACTGCTGGGGTTCTGTCCATCAACTGTCTGCTCTCTGCAACCTAGATCCTGGGTTGTCGGCACACCTGCAGCCCTCCTGAAGGGTGGGACTGAAGGAAAGACGAGACACATTTTCCTCCAGTTCCCTTCAGTTTAGAAATGTGTTGAGCATCCAAAACAATAAGGAAAGGTGGTTGACTGGGAGAAGCTGGAGGGGCTTCAGGACAGGGGAGGTGTTAAAATTCAAGGCAGCCTGCAGTGCATGAACCCCTGAGATGTGTGCATTCCAAACACCTCCACTTGCAAAAATGTATAAAATTTTTGGCTGTACAGGTGAGATCAGGGTTCTTTGAGTTGGGTTCATGAGGAATGGCACATGATGCTCTATCCTGCTGGAATTAATGAAGGAACCACCTCGAGGGGCTGAATGGCCTGTTCTTCCTGTCAGATCCCACATGTTCAGCCAGAGCCCTGATGGCATTGATCCTATATGTGTGGGAATTTGAGGAATTTTGAAGCTCTCTGCTTTCTGAATTTCCTCCCCTCATTCGGCTCTGGAGGAGGCTGTTCCCAGCAAGTCTCCTCACGTTCCCAGCAAGTCTCCTCACGTTCCCAGCAAGTCTCCTCGCGTTCCATGTTTCCACAATGCAACAGACCCGTACAATTAAAATGGGTGCTCTGCATGTATTTTGTTCACCAGTTCACTCTGTTATTTCAGATTTGGCTGTGGGATTAAGATGCTTTGCCCAATTGTGAAGTAACCTCAGTAACTAGTTCTTTCAAAGCAAAAAGTTGTGATACTTCCCTGGGCCATATCAGCAGGGTCTGGGTGCTAGGAGGATGGATTACAACCCCTCCAAAAGGCAATAGATTACCTGGGGTATTTCGGAAGCAATAGACAGACATGCTGGAGCAAGTCACTCAGTATCTGGGATGTGAAAGATAGATATCCGCGGCCTTTCCTTTATCAACTTTCCTGATATCCTCCTGAGGGGAAAAACTCCACAATATTGGTAAAACATGGCCAACCAGTGTCTACCCAAATACTTGGACCCAATCTCTTAGAATACCTTCCAATATCTACTAACGTCGTGCTCACTGGCTGATGATTTGCAGGATGACAGTAGGTGTCTGAAAAAAAATGTGGGGGACAGGGGCAGGGAGGAAGGGACAAGGGGGAGTGGCTCAGGCTAACAGGTCAGAGGTGGATACAGCAGGAGGGTAGAAGAGAGAGGAAGCATCCCCCGATACGACTACTGATTGTGATCTTCGAGAAGGAACTTGGCTGTTCAACTGGATTTTTTTTTTTGTTGCAGTGATTGACCAAGAGAAGAAGGAGGCAAAGGAATCAACCTCGTCATAACCGTGCCAGACCAGCTCCTTCACTCCCAATACCAAACAGCTTGCTTTGCACCAATATTGCTGGCACACCAATAATCTGAGCATTCCTGCTTTCCATATTTGGGGACGGAGTCTTTGTATCTGGTGATTTTTTTCATTATTTTGCTGTTTCTTTTTTGTTTTTGACACTGCTTTGAGTGCAGCAAAGTAGAAGTGAGGGTGGAAGACATTAGGTTATTGCATGGAGGACCTGGCTGGGTTTAGACAATGCAATGGTGGTTTAAGCTGTTATCTTTTAGTTCCAATTTGGAAAAATAAACCTTTGCTCAATGTTTAATTGAAGAACAAAATAAAATCCACATTTGAAATAAGCCCATAGTGTTTTGTCTTTAGTATCAATTAGTACCTTGTTTGGCCTTTCCCTGGCAAAGATGAGGCAGAGAGCAGACATATACATGTGGGTATGTTCCAGCTTGCACCCACAGGTGGTGAGCTGGTGCTTGGGGAAATGTTCGCCCATCCTGTCATCGCTCTCCCTGATGGAGAAGAGAGTACACCAAGTTCCTCACAGAAGCAAGGTGGGGGTGGGTCACTGAACCCTCAAAGTGCAGGACTCAATGTCATTTGCTGTTCCTTCAGATTGATGACTGCCCTGATCTTTGATGCAACAGTTCTCGACTCCAGTTTACCCGGAGCCTCCTGGTTTTTTGTCTTTGTATGCCCATGGAACTGAAATAAAACTTGTGTAGTTGAATTAAAGGGAAAGGAAGAGAAGCTAGGAACCCAACATCTGGGTTAAAGTCCAATGGGCACCACATTACCAAGCTTCCTTAATCAAGAAAAACCAGGGGTTGGCCCAGCACATCCCCGTGTCTGGACCAGAATCCATATAGACGGACAGAGTCATCCAGGCCCCTTGGTGAGACCTAGCCATGCCAACCAAAGTGTCCCATCTACACTGGTCCCACCTGCCTGCATTTGGCCCACATCCCTCTGAACCCATCCTATCTACATAACAAGTAAATGTTGCAATGGGACTGGTCTCAACCACCTTGTCCGGCAGCCTGTTCCTTATGTCATCCTTCCGCTGTGCAAGTGTGTTCTGGTGTTTGAGTAACAGTAGCTCCCAGTGCAGGTGGTTAAGGTTAGGCAGGCACTGATGAAGAGAGGGTCCTCACTTTGGCAAGGCCTGTGCTAAATGAATCATTGCTGCTGTTGCCCTTGGATTCCACAGATTTTGAAGGATTAACAGAGTTTGCTCAGCTCTTCCAAGACCTTCAGGATGGCAGCTGAGAAGAGACCTTTGATCATAAAACAGAAGGAAAATTATCCAATAAATAACCTCATCTATTGAATTGCCATTATATCTCACTGTACCTTTCGACATGTAATAACCATCTGGGACCAGTTGAATGAATTAAAATTTTGCTTTGCACAACAAAAGTTTTATTAAATTTTACATTTTTTAAATTTTTTAAAAATTTAGACATACAGCACAGTAATGGGCCATTTCAGGCCATGGATCTGTGCTGCTCAATTTACACCCAATTAACCTACACCCCTGGTACGTTTCGAATGGTGAGAGGAAACCGGATCCCTCAGGGAAAACACGCAGACACAGGAACATATAAACTCCTTACAGACAGTGTGGAATTCAAACGTCGGTCCTGACCACAGGTGCTGTATAGGAGTTGCGCTACCTGCTACGCCAAACTCCACAAGTAGTGATTTCAAACAGAGACGTTGGGAAAACCAGTGAGACACGAACTGGAGAGAAGCAAACTGACTATATCAGAGAGGGAGGGACCTACAAAGGGCTGAATTAGACAGTGCTCCCACATCCCATCTGGAGAGAAACTCCACACTGAAAACAAGACATTCTGAATGGCAGAAGCGTGAAATAAATACAGAATTCTAGAAACACTAAACAGCGATGCCAGCACCTGTGGACAGAGGAACTGCGAATGTATCAAGTCAATTACTTAATCAGAACAGGGAGAATTGAGGAATCCAATAGGCTGAAGGAATATTTGTGATAGGATGGTGATCAAGGGAAACGGGATGAGACAAGTGAGATTGGTGCCCCTGGGAGTGGTGGGAAGGTATGTCAATCACAAGTAGTCTGGAGGGGTTGTAAATAATGAAATGAGTCAAAGAGAAGGGAACACGTCTCTGTGGAGATAGACGTGCTACTTCCAAATCCCATGACTAATGGAGGCTGATGCACCACACACTGCTTTAACCACCCCAAGAAGAGGCTCGAAACCCAAGCTGCTGAGATGTAAAGATTTAATTGGTGGCAGTATTGGAGGGGACAAAGACAAATCCTTGGTTGGGTCTAGAACTCCAGCCTGAAAGTGCAGGAGAGGCTGAATCCCTCATCCCATTGGGTGCTCAAGGGTCTGTGACCTGCAATGATGCAGTCCCAGTGCTGTAAGAGGTGATCTGACCACCACTGGCACAGAACAATGGGCTGAAAATGGCCTCCTTCTGCAGTGTGAATGAGTTTCAACCTTCATCCCCAACTGCACTTCTCAGCCCAGATTGACCCATTCACTTCCGCTGCAATTTCCAGCACCTACAACAGAATCACACCACCACATCTCTCCTCGCTGCTTCCACTTTCCGCAGGGACCACTCTCCCTGCAAGACCCTCATCCCTTCCCAACAAGCACCCCTCAGTACCCCTGTGACAGCTGGAAATGCAACCATAAGATGTTGGAGCAGAATTGACAATTCAGCCCATCAAGTCTGCTCAACCATTCTATCACGAGCTGATCCAATTTCCCACTCAGCCATCCTGCCTGGCCTCCTCGCCAGAATCTTTGGTTCACTGTCTAATCAAGAACCCATCAATCTCTCCCTCAAATACACCCAAAGACCTGGCCTGTGGCAAATTCCACAGATTTACCACCCTCTGGCTGAAGAAATTCCTGTGTTCTAAGTGAACGCCCTTCTATCCTGGAGTTGTGCCCTTTGTTCTCAAATCACACACTATGGGATACAACTTTTCCATATCTACTCTGTCTATGCTTTTCAACATTTGAAATATTTCAATTAGGTCCCTCCTCATTCTCCTAAATTTGAACAAGTACCAGCAAGAGCTGTCAAACATTCCACATACGATAACTCTTTCATTCCCAGAACCATCCGAGTGAACCTCTTCTGAATCCTCTCCAATGTCACAATATCCTTTCTTAAATGAAGAGCCCAAAACTGCTCACAATGCTCCAAGTGAGGTCTCACCAGTGCTGTATAAAGCCTCCACATCACATCCTTGCTCATACTCATATTGAAATGAATGCCAGCATTGCATTTGCCTTTTTCATCACCAACTCAACCTGAAACAGGCCAAGAGCTATCAAACATTCCTCATACAATAACCCTTTCATTCCCAGAATTGTTCTTGTGAACCTCCTCTGAACCATAGAACACTACAGCACAGAAAGCAGGCCATTCGGCTCTTCTAGTCTGTATGTTTACCTTCAGGCTACCTTGTGAATTTGCAGGAGACATCTACTGCATCTGGTGCTCCCATTGTGGCCTCCTCACCATTGGAGAGACTGGACGCAGATTGGGAGATTGTTTTGTTGAGCACCTTCGCTCTGTCCGCTACAACAGTAAGGACCTCCTGGTGGTCGACCATGTTATTTCCACACACTACTCCCACACTAGCATGTTGATCAATGACCTCGTACTGCCAAGCCAAGGCCACTCACAAATCGGAGGAACAACACCTAGTAATCTGTCTGGGCACTCTCCAACCAGACGTCATTAATAGCGACTTCTCCAGGTTTTGTTTTAGCTCATGGCCTGACAAAGAGTACAGGCCTAAAACGTTGGTCACCCTTTACTTACTGTAGATTCTGCATAACCAGCTGAGTTTCTCCAGCATTTTTGTGTATTGTTCTCGACCACAGCATCTGTAGATCTTTAAGTTTAATGCATCATTTGGGTTGCCAAGACTTGGTGTTGATTGCGAGCCTTTGAGAGAGTTGTTTCAGTCTTGTTCTGCACTCCAACCCCACCCCGCACCCCACCCCCCAGCCCTTGATACTCGTGCATCAGGTGCTGTTCCTGCTCTCTTGCATGAAACACTTCATTTTCGCGGTTATAGTTTCCGTTCAATTGCTCTCACTTCCTCACAGTCAATATCTTGCCTTCCAGTTCATCACTCATTGAACTCAGGATATAGGTTGATAGACAATATTACTTGCAATCCCACAACCAGTCCCCACCATGCTTTCTGTAAGATCCATTCACCTGGGTTGAATCCACCACTGTCTGTCAGGAGATTCTACCTTCTCCCCATGTTCTCATGGGTTTCCTCCAGGTACCCTTGTTTCCTCCCACATTTCACACAATCAGAGTCAGAGGGTTAATTAGGTGTACATGGGCCATCTACTGTGATATGTCATTAAAACTTTTTTAAAAATATTCTCCCAATTTCTGCAGCTCCATTCTGCTTTCCACACCTATCTTCCTTGCACTTTAATCTACGGCTCTCAACTGCAGTTCCTCACCCTCCTGTTTGACACTGATCTACTCTTCAAAACAAGCAGAGGGATCCCATGGTTCTCACCTTCTAGCCCACCAGCCTTCCATGTTCAACAGGTCATCCCCAAATTGGCCATGAAAGGCCCCCAATAGATGTAACTCTTCTCGTCCAAAAGGGGCAATTCTCTCCATGATCCTGGAATATTGTGTTCAGTTCTAGTTGCCTCATGTTAAGGAGGATGGGGAAACGTTAGAGAGAATGCAGAGGAGACTTACATGGATGTTGCCATGATTGGAGAAAATGTCATATAGAGTAAGGATGACAGAGGCAGGACTTTTCTCCAAAGAGGCAACTTAACAGAAACATAGAACACTGCAGCACAATACAAGCCCTCAGCCCTCGATGTTGTGCTGACCCATATATCCCTTCCTAAAAAAAAGTATTAAACCCTCCCTAGCCCATAACCCTCTATTTTTCTTTCATCCATGTGTCTGTCTATGAATCTCTTAAATGCCCCAATGTTCCAGCCTCCACCACCATCCCTGCCAAGGCATTCCAGGCACCCACAACTCTCTGTGTAAAAAACTTACCCCTGATGTCTCCCCTAAACTTCCCTCCCTTCACTTTGTACAGATGTCCTGTAGTTTTTGCTATTCTCTCTTTCTCTTTCTCTTTGGATTAGCTTCACGGACGAAGATTTATGGAGGGGTAATGTCCACGTCAGCTGCAGGCTCGTTTGTGGCTGACAAGTCCGATGCGGGACAGGCTGACACGGTTGCAGCGGTTGCAAGGGAAAATTGGTTGGTTGGGGTTGGGTGTTGGGTTTTTCCTCCTTTGTGTTTTGTCAGTGAGGTGGGCTCTGCGGTCTTCTTCAAAGGAGGTTGCTGCCCGCCGAACTGTGAGGTGCCAAGATGCACGGTTGGAGGCGATATCAGCCCATTGGCAGTGGTCAATGTGGCAGGCACCAAGAGATTTCATTAGGCAGTCCTTGTACCTATTCTTTGGTGCACCTCTGTCACGGTGGCCAGTGGAGAGCTCGCCATATTACACGATCTTGGGAAGGCGATGGTCCTCCATTCTGGAGACGTGACCTACCCAGCGCAGTTGGATTTTCAGCAGCGTGGATTCGATGCTGTCGGTCTCTGCCATCTCGAGTACTTCGATGTTAGGGATGAAGTCGCTCCAATGAATGTTAAGGATGGAGCGGAGACAACGCTGGTGGAAGCATTCTAGGAGCCGTAGGTGATGCCAGTAGAGGACCCATGATTCGGAGCCGAACAGGAGTGTGGGTATAACAACGGCTCTGTATACGCTAATCTTTGTGAGATTTTTCAGTTGGTTGTTTTTCCAGACTCTTTTGTGTAGTCTTCCAAAGGCGCTATTTGCCTTGGCGAGTCTGTTGTCTATCTCGTTGTCGATCCTTGCATCCGATGAAATGGTGCAGCCGAGATAGGTAAACTGGTTGACCGTTTTGAGTTTAGTGTGCCCGATGGAGATGTGGGGGGGCTGGTAGTCATGGTGGGGAGCTGGTTGATGGAGGTCCTCAGTTTTCTTCAGGCTGACTTCCAGGCCAAACATTTTGGCAGTTTCCGCAAAACAGGACGTCAACCGCTGGAGAGCTGGCTCTGAATGGGCAACTAAAGCGGCATCGTCTGCAAAGAGTAGTTCACGGACAAGATGCTCTTGTGTCTTGGTGTGAGCTTGCAGGCGCCTCAGATTGAAGAGACTGCCATCCGTGCGGTACCAGATGTAAACAGCGTCTTCATTGTTGAGGTCTTTCATGGCTTGTTTCAGCATCATGCTGAAGAAGATTGAAAAGAGGGTTGGTGCGAGAACGCAGCCTTGCTTCACACCATTGTTAATGGAGAAGGGTTCAGAGAGCTCATTGCTGTATCTGACCCGACCTTGTTGGTTTTCGTGCAGTTGGATAACCATGTTGAGGAACTTTGGGGGGCATCCGAGGCGCTCTAGTATTTGCCAAAACCCTTTCCTGCTCACGGTGTCGAAAGCTTTGGTGACGTCAACAAAGGTGATGTCGAGTCCTTTGTTTTGTTCTCTGCACTTTTCTTGGAGCTGTCTGAGGGCAAAGACCATGTCAGTAGTTCCTCTGTTTGCGTGAAAGCCGCACTGTGATTCTGGGAGAACATTCTCGGCGACACTAGGTATTATTCTATTTAGGAGAATCCTAGCAAAGATTTTGCCTGCAATGGAGACAGGCACTGGCACTGGCTGTCCATCCTATCGTTGCCTTTCATAATCTTGTAGACCTCAATCAAGTCTCCCGTAATCCTTCTATGTTCCAAAGTGAAAAGTCTAAGCTCTGCTAGCCTTGCCTCATAAGACTTGTTTCCCAATCCAGGCAACATCCTGGTAAATCTCCTTTGCACCCTCTGCATAGCTATAATGAGATGACCAGAACTGAACACAATACTCCAAGTGTGGTCTCTCCAGAGATTTGTAGAGTTGTAACATGACCTCTATACTGAATTTAATCCCCCTATTAATGAATCCCAGCATCCCACAGGCCTTCTTAACTATCCTGTGCGGCGACCTTGAGGGATGTATGGATTTCCCCCCGAGGCACCTCTGTTCATCCACACTCTTAAGTAACTGACCATTAACCCTGTTCTCAGTCTTCTAGTTGTCCTTCCAAAATATATCACCTCACACTTATCCAGATTGAACTCCAGCTGTGACTTCTCTGCATCCTGTCTATAACCTCTTGTAACCTTCAACAACCTTCAGCCCCTTCCACAACTCCTCTAATCTTTGTGTCATCCACTCAAATAAGATTATGTGGGGCATAGATAGGATAGACTGCCTGCACCTTTTTCCTGCAGTCACAATAATGAATACCTGAGGACATCCATTTAAGATGAATGGGGGAAAGATTTGGGGGAGATATCAGGTGTGTTCTTTACAGGGAGAGTAATAGATGCCTGGAATGCATTGCTGGGGGTGATAGTGAAGGCTGGTACTATGGGGACATTCAAAGCACTCTTAGAAAGCCACATAGGTGCAAGAAAAATAGAGCATTATGGGTGTGAGGGAGGGAAGGTTTAGATTGTTGTGAAGTAGGTTTACATGGACACAACATCATGGGCTGAAGGGCGTATAATATATGTTCTCCACTAACATAAGTTGCTCCTTTAAATTTCCTCTGTCCCACCCCTCATGGTTTTATATGCTCGGAATAATGGGCAGACCAGAATGTTAAATAAAAGAACATTAGAAAGATCCAGGTTCAGGCCACTCAGTCCCTCATCCTACTGTATCATTGAACAAGATCATAGCCATTCTTCTAGCTCAACACCACTCTCCCGCACTCTTGGCTGTCTAATACCTCTAAATCTAAACATTGACTTAAATCAACTCAGTGACCACTTCTCAACCCACATGCCCCCCCCCCCCAACCCTCACTTTCAGCAGAATATTCCCAAGATTCACCAGAACAATAAATTTAAACTTAAATTGACTAAAGGAATTTCTTCCTATCTTGCCCCTGAATGAACATGACTGCTTCCTGATCTTTGGGAACCATCCCAGGGTCTGATTAACCTTGGCTTGTCAGAATGGCTCAATGCACCAAGCCTAGCAAAGACCATCTTCCAGTATTAACATGGGAGATACAAGAAAGGATTTGCAGGCGGTAGAGCCAATAGTCAGACAAATGTATCTTCACAGAGTCATGCATAGCAGATACAACATTGAGGTGGGCATTTGCCCTTTTGCAGGTATTAGAGAACATGGAACAGTGTCGCACAGGAACAGGCCTTTCGGCCCGCATGTGTGTGTTGAACGTGATGTCCAATCATGTACTGCCTGCACATGATCCACATCCCTCCATCCCCTTCATATTCACGCATCCGTCTAAGCACAACCACTCTATTTCCTTCCACCACTCTCTGAGTAAAATATTTGACCCACACATCTCCCTTCCTTCCCCTACCTTAAGCTCATTCTCAAGAGTGTGATGCATTTATCCTGGGGATATTATCCTGACTGTCAACCCTATCAATGCCTCCCAATATTTTATGAACCTCTATCAGCTCTGCCTTCAGTCTCTGACGTTCCAGAGAGCACAATCCAGGTTTGTCCAACTAAACTAAACTCTAAACTAAACTGAGTCCATAACTCAGAGCCTCCAATCCAGGCAACATCCTGCAAACTGCTGTTGCACCCTTTCCAAAGCTCCCATATCGTTCCTGTCACGAACAATGAGGAATGCACACATTTTTCCTAAGTGCAGCCGAACCAAAGTTTTAGATCAAATTAAAAGCTCAAAGTTCAGAATTATTGTCAGAGAACATACATGACATCATACAACCCTGAGATCTTTTTTTACTGCAGACCAGACTTATTAGTAGTGCAAAAAAACTGGACTCAATAAAAAAATATGCAAACAAAGGAGAGAAATATAAACAAAGAAGGAAGTGCAACTAAACTGACCAATATAGGGAATATTCAATAATCAAGAAAATGTAAAAGTCAGAGTCCTTAAGTGAGTCCCTGATTGAGTTTGTTGTTGAGGAGTCTGATGGTGGAGGGGGTGCAGCTGGCCCTCAACCTGGGGTATGAGTGTTATGGCACCTAGACCTCTTTCCTGGTGACAGCAGCGAGAACAGAGCGGGTGCTGGGTGGTGCGGGTCCTTGATTGCCGCTGCTCTCTGACAGCAGTGTTCTATGTAGATTTTCACAATGGTGGGGAGGGTTTTGCTTGTGGCGTTCTGGACAGTATCCACTAGCTTTTCCAGGGCTTTGCACTCAGAGCTATTGGTGCCCCCATACCAGGCCATAATGTAGCCGGTCAGCACACATTCCACTTACAGACCATCCAATAGAGGGAAATGGAGGCGAAAATCTGTCGAGAGATAGCAGATCTATGTAAGCAACAGAAAGTTGTGATAATAAAAGATTTTAACTTTCTGCATCTTGTGGGATTAACAGTATGATGTTTTTAGACACAGATAAGAAGGGCTGAATGGCCTGTTTTCTGTGTGTAGTCCTCTATGGCTCTATGGTTCTAGATTGACTGGGACTCATGCTGTAAAAGTGCTGGATGGTTTGGAGTTTGTTAAATGTGTTCAGGAAAATGTTCTCAATCAATATATGGAGTTACCAATGAGAGAGAGTGCAATACAGGATCTCCTATTGGGGAATAAGATAAGACAGGTGACAGAGGTATGTGTAGGGGAACATTTTGGGTCCAGTGGCCATAATGTCATTAGTTTCAAGTTAATTATGGAGAAGGATAGGTCTGGTCCTCGATCTGAGATTCTAAATTGGAGAAAGGTCAATTTTATGGAAATGAGAAAGGATCGAGGAAGAGTGGGTTGACATAAGTTGTTTCCTGGCAAGGATGTGTTCAGTAAGTCTAAGGCCTTCAAAAGCGAAATATAGAGAGGGCAGTGTTTGCATGTTCCTGTCAGGGCTAAAGGCAAAGTTAACATGCATAGGGAACCTTGGTTTTCAAAGTATATTGGCGATCTTGTTAAGTAGAAGAGAAAGGTGTTTCACATGTATAGGCATCAAGGAGCAAATGAGGCACTAGAAGACTTCAGAAAATGTGAGAAAAGAAGGAAATGAGGAAGGCAAAAAGAGACATGCTTTGGCAGATAATGTGAAGGAAAACCCGAAGGATTTCTACAAGTATATTAAGAGTAAAAGGATAAGAGGATAAAAGGATAAAGAGTAAGAGACAAAAGTGGTCCCCTAGAAGATCAGAGTGATCGACCAGGTGTGGAGCCTCACGAGATGGGGAAGATCTTAAATAGTTTATTTGAATCAGTATTGTGCATAAGGAAGGAAGGGGAACAAACAGAAGGATTATGGAACATGTGGAGATTAGGATGAGGAGAGGCTTGCTGCCAAGGTAGATACCTTGCTGACAAGGTAGATAAATCCCCCAGGCCTGACATGATATTCTCTCAGACCTTGAGGGAGACAAGTGTAGAAATTACAGGGGTCTGGCAGAAATATTTAAAATGTCCTTAGCCACAGGTGAGGGGCAAAGGAGTGGAGGGTAACTCACGTGGTTCTGAGGTCTAAAAAGACTCCAAAAGTAAATCAAGAAATTAAAGGCTGGTGAGCTTGACGTCAGTTGCAGGAAAATTATTAGTGGGCGTTCTGAGAGATTAGTTATACAAGTATTTGGACTGCCATGTGCTTTTTAAAGACAGTCAGCATGGATTTGTGCAAGGTAGGTCATTTTTGATGAATCATATTGAGTTCTTTGAGGAGGTTACCAAGAAAGAAGTTGAACGAAAGGCTGTGGATGTTGTCTACATAGACTTTAGTAAAGCCTTTGACAAGGTCCCACATGGGTGGTTAGTTCAGGAGGTTCAGACACTAGGTATCCATGGACAGGTTGTAAAATGGATTTGAAATTGGCTGTGTGGGAGAAAACAGAGTGGTAGTGGATGATTGCTTCTCAGACTGGATGCTTGGTTTGCCTCAGTGATTGGTGCTGGAACTATTGTTTTTTGTTGTCTATATCAATGATCCAGATAATAATATGGTAAATTGGATCAGCAAGTTTGCTGATGAGACTAAGATTGGAGGTGTTGTGGACAGCAAGGAAGGCTTTCAAAGTTTGCAGAGGGATCTGGACCCACAGTAAAAATGGGGTAGAAAATGGCAGATGGAATTTAATGGAGACAAGTGTGAGGTGTTGCAGTTTGGAAGGACAAACCAAGGTAGGACAGATACAGTAAATAGTTGGGCACTGAGGAGTGCAGAGGAACAAAGGGATCTGGGAATACAAATACATAATTCTCTGACAGTGGCATCAAAGGTAGACATAGTAGTAAAGAGAGCTTTTGGCATCTTGGCCTTCATAAATCAAAGTATTGAGCATAGGAGAGTTATGGTGTGAAGTTGTATAAGACATTGATGAGGCCAAATTTGGAGTATTGTGTGCAGTTCTGGTCACCTAAGACAGAGACAGTGCAGAGAAGATTTGCGAGGATATTGCCAGATGTTAAGGATTTTAGTTACAGGGAAACGTTAAACAGGTTAGGACTTTATTCCTTGGAGCATAGAAGAATGAAGGAAGATATGATTCAAAATGATGAGGGGTAGAGACAGAATAAATGCAAGTAGGCTCTTTCCACAGATTAGGAGAGAACATGTCTATAAGATGAAAGGGGAAAGGTTTCGGGGGAACATCAGTGGAAACTTCTTCACTCAGAGAGTGATGGGAGTGTGGAATGAGCTACCATCTGATGTGGTAAATGGGACCTCGGTAAGTTTTAAAAATAAATTGGATAGACATATGGATGGGAGATGTCTGGAGGGTTATGGAAACTGTACAGGTCAGTGGGACTAGCCTAGAAGGGCTGAATGACTTGTTTTCTGTGCTGTAATTTTCTGTGGTTCTATGTATATTATATGAGGAGTATTTGACAGCTCTTGGCCTGTACTCATTGGAATTTAGGAGAATGGGGCGGGATCTCATTGAAACATTTTGAATATTGAAAGGCGCGGACAGAGTAGTTGTAGAAAGGCTGTTTCCTACAGTGGGAGACTCTAAGGCAACTTTAGGATTGAAGGGCGTCTTCTTAGAACAGAGATGGAGGAATTTCTGTAGCTCGAGGGTGGTAAATCTGTGGAATTTGCTGTATTTAAGTCAGAGATTGATTGATTGGCCAGGTCATCAAAGGTCATGGAGAGAAGGCCGGGCAGTGGGTCTGAATTGGGCTGAATGGCCTATTTCTGCTCCTATGTATTATGGTCCAAATTTGACAAGGTTTGCAATTTCACACCAAACCTCCACAAACTCCTGAGGAAGAAGAGGTGCTGACATGCTGATTCGTCATGATGACTTTCATACATTGGTCAAGGAAAGAGTCTCCATATAGTGACTTCCAGAAATTTAAATGTGCTCACCCTTTTCACCTCTGAACCCCCAAGACCTTTGGTTTTCCTCTTCTAAAGTCCATAATCAGCTCTTTTCTTTTGATGACATTCAAGATTCAAGTTCAAGATTCCTTTTTTTGTAATGTGATAGTCAGAATATGTAATATTACACAAAATTGTCTTCTCTTTAACATACGGTAAACAAGGGATTGTCATTCGTGTCGCCCGGTGTCCCTCACATTTCAAAAGAAAGAGAAACAAAAGAATGTGAGGTTGTTGTTGGTGCACCATTCAGTTAAGTTTTCAATCTCCCTTCTATATGTTGACTCATCGCCCCCTCTTATACCACTACCGTGGTACCATCGGCAAATTTGTAGATGGTGTTATTGTGGTACTCCACCACACAGTTGTAGGTGTAAATTGTGTAGAGCAGGGTGCTAAGAATCTTCACTGATTGTGGTCTGGAGGTGAGGAAATCCATGATCCAATTACCCAGTGGGATGTTGAGTCCCAGGTCTTGGAGTTTACTGATCAGTTTTGAGGGGATGATGGTGTTAAATACTGATAAAGAGCATCCTGATGTATGTGTCTTTGTGGTCCAGGTGTTCCAAGACTTTGTGTAGAGTTAATGAGATGGCATCTGGCATAGACCTGTTGCTGCGATAGGCAAACTGGAATGGATCCCTGTCACCGCTCACACAGGAGCTGATAAGCTACAATACCAGCCTTTCATAACTGTGGATATGAATGCCACTGTCGATAGTCATTTAGGCAGGTTACCACACTCTTCTTGGGCACAAGTACAATTAAGGCCTGTGCAGTGAACTGGAATTCACCATCTATGTGTTGTGCTGATGGCTGTTTCCTCCCTTCGCTCCACCTTCACCTACCCCAATATAAACATTGGTTTTCCCGCCTTACCTCAGATTCACCTGAGGACTATTGTATTTACCAGTCATTGATTGTGAGCTATTAAAAGGCTGTTTGTACTCCTCACGAATCTCTGAGTGCAATCAGTCATGTTACAGCCTGTTTGAAACAGGTGGGTACTGTGCCCTACCAGAGAGAGGTTTTGTATTGCAACATGATCTTATTCAATACCCCACCCAATAATTCCACGGAAAATACTTTGTACCTGACAAAGTGACACTGTAATCGTATCTCTCTTTGATTTATCATGCCCAACCTTGTTTACTTTTCCTTCCTTTGAATTCCTGTTGGTTCCGAGTCTAGATTATTAACTTGCCTCAAAATTCTCAATAATTGACACAATATTGAAACCTCAGCCATTGATTCCAGAATTATCCTTGTGATCCATACATTCACAAACAAGACCAGAGACTATCAGCCTATAATACATAGGAATTGACTGAGGCTCTTCATACCATTGAGTCTACTCCACCATTCCAATTATGATTGCTGTATATTTGTCTCAACCCCATTCACCTGACTTCTCCCCATAACCTTTGACATCCTTACTAATCAAGAACCTAACAACCTCCACTTTAAATCTACCCATTGACTTGGCCTCCACTGCTATCTGTGGCAATAAATTCCACAGATTCACCCTCCACTGGCTGAAGAATTTCTCCTCATCTCGGGCAGAGAGCATAAGGAAGGAAAGGAAACAGAATTGTCATGGAACATATGAAAATTAAGGAGGAGTAGATAAATCCCCTGGGCCGGAAATGATATTCCCTTAGATCTTGAGGAACACCTGTGTAGAAATTGCAAGGGCCCTGGCAGATATAGTCAAAATATCTTTAGCCACACAGATGAGGTGCCAGAGGATTGAGGGTAACTCATGTTGTCCCATTGTTCTAAAAAAAAAGCTCCAAAAATAAACTGGGTAAATATAGGCTGGTGAGACTGACATCAGTCATAGGTAAATTATTGGAAGGAGCTCTGAGAGAGAAGATTGATAGATGTTTGGACAGCCATGAGCTGATTAAGGATGATCAGCATGGCTTTGTGCATGGTAGGTTGTGTTTAACGAATCTTGTAGAGTTTTTTGAGGAAGTTACCAAGAAGGTAGATAAAGGAAAGGTTGTGAATGTTATCCACATAGAGTTTAGTAAAGCACTTTACAAGGTCCCACATGGAGGTTAGTTCAGAAGGTTAAGACACTAGGTATCCATAGAGAAGTTGTAAATTGGATTCGTAATTGATTGTGTGGGAGAAAACAGAGAGTGATAGTTGATGGTTGCTTCTCAGATTGGAGACTACTGGTGTGCCACAGGGATCTGAGTTGGACCATTGTTGTTTGTTGTCTATATCAATGATCTGGATGATAATGTGGTAAATTGGATCAGCAAGTTTGCTAATGACACAAAGATAGATGATGTTGTGGACAGTGAAGAAGATTTTCAAAGCTTGCAGTGGGATCTGGACCAACTGGGGGGAAGGGTCAGAAAATGGCAGATGGAATTTAATGCAGACAAGTGTGAGATTATGCATTTTGGAAGGTCAAACCAAGGTTGGACATACGCAGTAAATGGTCAGGCACTGAGGAGTGCGGAGGAGCAGAGAGATTTGGAAATACAGATTCATTGTTCCCTGAAGATGGCGTCACAAGAGGACTGGGTTTAAAAGGAAGCTTTTGGCATCTTATCCTTTATAAATCAACATATTGAATACATTCATTCATTGGAGCGACTTCATCTCCAACATTGAAGTACTCGAGATGGCAGAGGCGTATTTAATACATTCATTCATTGGAGCGACTTCATCTCCAACATTGAAGTACTCAAGATGGCAGAGGCCGACAGCATCAAATCCACGCTGCTGAAGATCCAACTGCGCTGGGTAGGTCACGTCTCCAGAATGGAGGACCATCGCCTTCCCAAGATCGTGTTATATGGCGAGCTCTCCACTGGCCACCGTGACAGAGGTGCACCAAAGAAGAGGTACAAGGACTGCCTAAAGAAATCTTTTGGTGCCTGCCACATTGACCACCGCCAGTGGGCTGATATCGCCTCAAACCGTGCATCTTGGTGCCTCACAGTTCGGCGGGCAGCAACCTCCTTTCAAGAAGACCGCAGAGCCCACCTCACTGACAAAAGACAAAGGAGGAAAAACCCAACACCCAACCCCAACCAACCAATTTTCCCTTACAACTGCTGCAACCGTGTCTGCCTGTCCCGCATCGGACTTGTCAGCCACAAACGAGCCTGCAGCTGACGTGGACATTACCCCTCCATAGATCTTCGTCCGCGAAGCCAAGCCAAAGATTGAGTACAGGAGTTGGGATGTTATGTTGAAGCTGTTTAAGACATTGGTGAGGCCAAATTTGGAATATTGTGTGCAGTTCTGGTCACCTAATTTCAAGAAGGATATCAGTAAGATTTAAAGAGTACAGAGAAAATTTACTAGGATGTTATCGATGTGACAGGTTATGTTTTATTTTGTATTGTATATAGATATGTTTTAAAGGAGATAAATTGTGGCATGTTTTTAGTGTAGGCCACATACAAACATTTCAAAAAAGATCTTATTTAAAATACTGGAGCTCTACTCAAGCCAGACAGGCCGGCTCCGAGGCCTTTGCAAAAACTCTGAAGTGTGTCCAAGGGACTTACTAATGAATTGTTGTTTTGAAAAGCAACAGATGAAAGAACTTGGAGGATTAGGTCTGGAGCCACAGACTGTCTGAGTGCTTTTCCAATCAGAGAGAGAAAAACAGGCTTTTCTCTGAGAGAGAGAGAATTCAGTTCTACAGTTTTACAGTTCAGCCGCAACAGCTGGAACTGGAACAGGACAAGCTGGCAAGCTTGTAGAGAAACCTCATTTTAAAGACAGGTTGTGAGTGCTTAGTTCAGCCTGGTCAAAGCCCTTGTGGTTCATACAAGAGGAGAGGACTGGCTGCCCTATGTTACAACCCTGAAAGAAAACCCTGATGGGGCAAATTTCTTCACCAAGACACTGACATGGCTGATTAGAAGAAATTAGTGAGTGTCCAGTGACCAACAAATCTCTCTGAAAACTGACAAGGACCATTTACCTTACAAGCACCAAAGCCTGGTGAACTTTATATATGTTAAATTCTGTGCACAATATAAGAATTGCCTGCAACCAGTGAACTTGGAGGAATGAGAAGTAAGATTGGACTATGAACCAAAGACTTTTCTAAACTTAGATACATGTGCACTTAGAATTAGAAGGGGGTTAAGTTAATAGTAATAAGTTCGAGTTTGCTCCTGTTTTCATGTTTAAATATAATTAAAAGCAACTTTTATTTAAGTAACCATTTGTTTTGGTGAATTTCTGTTGCTGTTGGGTTTTGGGGTCCTCTGGGCTCATCACAGTGGGTCTTCAGGAGTTGAGTTACAGGTTACATTCTTAAGTTACATTCTTCTTGGAGCAAAGAAGAATGAGGGGAGATTTGATGGAGGTTTAAAAGATTACGAGAGGTATAGACAGAATAAATGTGAGTTGGCTTTTTCCACAGATTGGGGAAGATAAATAGGAGAGGTCATAGTTTTAAACTGAAAGGGGAACGGTTTAGGAGAAAAATTAGGGGGAAGTTCTTCACTCAGAGAGTGGTGAGAGTATGGAACAAGCTGCCATCTGATGTGGTGAATGTGGGCTTGATCTTGAGTTTTAAGAATAGATTGGATAGATACATGGATGGGAGAGGTCTGGAGGGTTATGGAGTGGGAGCAGGTCAGTAGGACTAGTGAAATAATGGTTGGCACAGATTAGAAGGGCAAATGGCCTGTTTTCTGTGCTGTACCATTCTATGGTTCTATGGTTTGGTTCTAAAGGGTTGTCTTTTAATTCTGAGGCTGTGCCTGTAATATATGGTAATGTTATGGCCTTTACTGGGATTCATGTAAAGGGGTAAAATGACTGGCATTGATGTGAAGGGCTGAAGGAACTTTACAACTCCACCCAGGGAAGCCTATGCAGTCATAGGGAGAACGTTCAAACTCCACACTGACAGCGACAGACGTTGGGATTGAACCCAGATCTTGGATTTGGTGAAGCAGCAGTTCTACCTGCTTCACCACTGCACCGCCCAACGACCTTCATCAGTGAAGCGATGGCATCAGGACTGAAAATGATAATACTTTTGAGGTCCAATATCTGTGAGGACAGTGGGCTGGAGAAACTCAGCAGGTCATGCAGCAACCATAGGATGGAAAGGGTGACCAATGGTTGGGCCTGGGCCCTTTGTCAAGTGATGAGCGTAAAGCAGGCAGGTGCCTGAACTCCCTGTTTGGTGGAACCAGTCTCTTGGGCTTGTGTTCTCTTCCACATTATTCTGGAATTGAATCCACTCAATGGTATGAATCCACCTCCCGTACAGAGTAACTTGAGGGCAAGAGAGCCAAAGAAAATTGACGGTACTGGTGGAGATGCTCTAACGGCAGCACCACCGCTGGTACAGACCCAGGAGACACACTGCTGCTCGACAGGGTCCTACCACCCGGTCCAATTGGCGACAGCTCTGTGCAGGCTTTGAAAGAGTAGACGGTGCTTTTTAAAAATCTGTGGCCAAGATACCGGTGCCTGTGCTCAGCGGCGTCCCATGAAGGGGTGCAGACTCTTTGCCTCTTCATAGTCGGCCTCCACATGGAGGCCAGTTTAAAAGCCCAATGATAAGGTATTTCTTACCTTTTCATGCAGGCCCAGAAGAGCCTGCTCCAATGTCCCCTTTCAGCCTGGAGGCGGCTGGGGCGTTGATGCAGTTTTCAGGAGGCACGGATACTGGTGCCATGGCGCATACATACGCACCAAGCAATGGCCAACTTCATTTCCCATCATCCCCCACGCAGCTGGAACTGCTCTGCATTTCCTTTGCTTTGCTGTGAATTGAACCACTGGCACTGCAGGCCGTTGGCGACTTGTGGCCAAAGGATTCACACTGACTAAGGGCTGCTGGCTCATGGGGACCAGGTATCGAAACCAGTATTCAAGAAGCTGCTGAGGGTAAGAAGAGCTCTTGAAAGCCCTCTGAAGCTGAAGGCTACCTGATCATATTGGGGGCTTGGATCTGGAGCTCGAGTTGCCGATGGTTTAAACTGGAGTCCGTGAAGCCAGGCTGTGCCTGGGGACAAATCCATGCACTCTGCTTCTTTCTCCTACAGGCAATACAGGCCTACAGGCCAGACAATGCTCATGTTTGCCTTACAGCAGGCAAAAGTTTAAGTGTTTTATGTAAGTTACATTTTCAATGTATTAGAGACCACACTTTGGTTATTCTAAGAAATCCTAATTTCAAAATATGCTGTGCTATTCTGAATTCTTTAATCCAATGAATCCAACTCTATGGCGGCTGCTTCATGTAGTTTTAATTTGCTGATAAAACAGATTAACATTTTGCATAGCTTCAGATTAAGATTTTCATAACAATGAATAACAAAGTATTTACTTTATGAAAGAGATATAAAATGTATATAAAGAAGCTCAAATGTTAAAGAGATGCAATAAAGTATTATGAGAAACATAGAAATATTTCCCATGTTCACACTTCCTTCACATTCTGAAGAATAATGAGCAAGTGGTTAGACTGGGAAGATATTACATCATAATCACTATGGTAACACTACAAACAATAGTCTCTTAAAGGGACAGGGACAACATTAAAACACACAGCTTTTTAACCTTTACATGTATTATTATGTGACAATAAAAGTAACCTTTTCCTTTAAACACAAAATATAATTTTGTGGTTAATCTCTCAACAATCAAAATAGCAGGCCCATTAATCACATAGTCTCTTACTGATGGAAAACAAATAAGATATCCTTTTGCAGTTGTGCTGAGCTTTTGCATTTCCTGCTGCACCCTCTTCTCTGAGAGTTGGCTGGGGGTCAGGCTGATTACATTGGCTTTGGTTTTTCTTTGCCAAGATCTCATGGTCTCAAGTCATTGACACAGCTGATGAGGAAAGAATTCTTATCGCAGGCAAACAAAATTCGGATATGATAGATCCCCTGAAAGGATTCGTCACTTCTGGCACACTTTTCAGTAAAAACTAGGATCAGACTGAGTAACGTGCACACAATTCCACATAGAGTCACAGAATTATCCAGCATCCTTTGGCTGAACGCGTCCATGAGCAGCCTGCATTTATGAAGGAAAAATGGTAGTTTGGATTATTACTGAAATGGTGAAAGATTGCAGCAGACAGTTGTTCACAGGGACTTGGGGTGTTGGTGCACCGAATGGAAATGGTTGATTTGCAGATGGAACAGGTAATTAGAGAGCAAATAAGATGCTGGTCTTAATGGCAAGAACTGAATTTAAGAGAAGAGTGAGTACTTGTGAAGCAAGCCTGGTGAGGTTGCGAATGGAGAACTGGTGAGGCCAGGCATGGAGAATGGTGAGGCTGGGTCTGGAGTACTGGTGAGGCTGGGTCTGGAGTACTGGGGAGGCAGGACCTGAAGTGCTGGGGAGGCTGGGCCTGGAGTGCTGGGATGAGTGGGCCTGCAGTGCTGGGGAGGCCGGGCCTGCAGCGCTGGGGAGGCCGGGCCTGGAGCACCGGGGAGGCCGGGCAAGGAGCACCGGGGAGGCCGGGCCAGAAGCACCGGGGCGGCCGGGCCAGGAGCACCGGGGAGGCCGGGCCAGGAGCACCGGGGAGGCCGGGCCAGGAGCACCGGGGAGGCCGGGCCAGGAGCACTGGGGAGGCCGGGCCAGGAGCACCAGCGAGGCCGGGCCAGGAGCAGCTGGGAGGGCAGGCCAGAAGCACTGGCGAGGCCGGGCCAGGAGTACTGGTGAGGCTGGTGCTGGATTTCTGATGAGGCTGGTCCTGGAGTACTGGTGAGGCTGGGCCTGGAGTACTGGTTAGTCTGGGCCTGGAGTACTGGTGAGGCTGGGCCTGGAGTACTGGTGATGCTGTTACTGGTGTACTGGTTAGGCTGGACCTGGAGTACTGGTGAGGCTGGGCCTGGAGTACTGGTGAGGCTGGGCCTGGAGTACTGGTGAGGCTGGTGCTGGATTTCTGATGAGGCTGGGCATGGAATACTGGTGAGGCTGGGCCTGGAGTACTGGTTAGTCTGGGTCTGGAGTATTGGTGAGGCTGGGCCTGGAGTACTGGTGAGGCTGGTGCTGGATTTCAGATGAGGCTGGGCCTGGAGTACTGATGAGGCTGGGCCTGGAGTACTGGTGAGGCAGGGCCTGGCGAACTGGTGAGCCTGGTCTTGGAGGACTGGTTAGGCTGGGCCTGTAGTACTGGTGAGGCTGGGCCTGGAGTACTGGTGATGCTGTTACTGGTGTACTGATTAGGCTGGACCTGGAGTACTGGTGAGGCTGGGCCTGCAGTACTGGTGAGGCTGCTGCTGGAGTTCTGGTGAGGCTGGGCCTGGAGTACTGATGAGGCTGGGCCTGGAGTACTGGTGAGGCTAGTCCAGGAGTACTGGTGAGTCTGGGCCTGGAATACTGGTGAGGCTGGGCCTGGAGTACTGGGGTGGCTGGGCCTGGAGTACTGGTGAGGATGGGCCTGGAGTACTGGTGAGGCTGGTGCTGGAGTTCTGGTGAGGCTTGGCCTGGAGTACTGGTGAGGCTGGGCCTGGAGTACTGGTGAGGCTTGGCCTGGAGTACTGTTGAGGCTGCTCCAGGAGTACTGGTGAGGCTGGGCCTGGAGTACTGGTGAAGATGGGCCTGGAGTACTAGGGTGGCGGGCCTGGAGTACTGGTGAGGCTGGGCCTGGAGTACTGGGGAGCCTGGGCCTCGAGTACTGGGGAGGCTGGGCCTGGAGTACAGGTGAGGAAGGTCCTGGAGTACTGGTGAGGCAGGGCATGGAGTACTGGTGAGGCTGGGCCTGGAGTACTGGTTAGTCTGGGCCAGGAGTACTGGTGAGGCTGGGCCTGGAGTACTGGTGAGGCTAGTCCAGGAGTACTGGTGAGTCTGGGCCTGGAGTACTGGTGAGGCTGGGCCTGGAGTACTGGGGTGGCTGGGCCTGGAGTACTGGTGAGTCTGGGCCTGGAGTACTGATGAGGCTGGGCCTGGAGTACTGGGGTGGCTGGGCCTGGAGTACTGGTCAGGCTGGGCCTGGAGTACTGGTGAGGCTGGTGCTGGAGTTCTGGTGAGGCTTGGCCTGGAGTACTGGTGAGGCTGGGCCTGGAGTACTGGTGAGGCTGGGCCTGGAGTAGTGTTGAGGCTGCTCCAGGAGTACTGGTGAGGCTGGGCCTGGAGTACTGGTGAAGATGGGCCTGGAGTACTAGGGTGGCGGGCCTGGAGTACTGGTGAGGCTGGGCCTGGAGTACTGGTGAGGCTGGTCCTGGAGTACTGGTGATGCTATTACTGGTGTACTGGTTAGGCTGGACCTGGAGTACTGGTGAAGCTGGGCCTGGAGTACTGGTGAGGATGCTGCTGGAGTTCAGGGTGAGGCTGGGCCTGGAGTACTGGTGAGGCTGGTCCAGGAGTACTGGTGAGTCTGGGCCTGGAGTACTGGTGAGGCTGGGCCTTGAGTACTGGGGTGGCTGGGCCTGGAGTACGAATGAGGCTGGGCCTGGAGTACTGGGGAGGATGGGCCTGGAGCACTGGGGAGGCTGGGTCTAGAGTACTGGTGAGGCTGGGCCTGGAGTACTGGTGAGGCTGGTCCTGGAGTACTGGTGAGGCTGGTCCTGGAGTACTGGTGAGGCTGGGCCTTGAGTACTGGTGAGGATGGCCCGGGACAACTGGTGAGGTTGGGCCTGGAGTGCTGGGGAGGCTTCACATGGAGTGCGAGTGAAATAGGCCTGGAGTACTGGTTAGGCTGGGCCTGGAGTACTGGGGAGGCTGTGCCTGCAGTACTGGTGAGGCTGGGCCTGCAGTACTGGTGAGGCTGGGCCAGGGGTACTGTTGAGGCTGGCCTGGAGTATTGGTGAGGCTGGTCCTGGAGTACTGGTGAGGCTGGGCCTGGAGTACTTGTGAGGCTGGCCCTAGAGAATTGGTGAGGCTGGCCCTGGACTACTGGTGAGACTGGGCCTGGAGTACTGGCAAGGCTGGGCCTGGAGTACTGGTGAGGCTGGGCCTGGAGTAATGGTGAGGCTGGGCCTGGAGTACTGGTGAGGATGGGCCTGGTGGACAAGGGAGGCTGAGCCTGGAGTACTGGGGAGGCTGGGCCTAGAGTACTGGTGAGGCTGGGCCAGGAGTACTGGTGAGGCTAGGTATGGACTACTGGGGAGGCTGGGCCTGGAGTACTGGGAAGGCTTGGCCAGAGTACTGGTGAAGCTGGGCCAGGAGTACTGGCGAGGCCGGGCTAGGAGCACAGGCGAGGCCGGGCCAGGAGCACCGGGGAGGCCGGGCCAGGAGTACCGGGGAGGCCGGTCCAGGAACACTGGCGTTGCCGGGCCAGGAGCACCGGGGAGAACCGGCCAGGAGCACCGGAGAGGCCGGGCCAGGAGCTTCGGGTAGGACGTGCCAGGAGCACCGGCGAGGCTGGGCCAGGAGCAACGGCAAGGCCGCGCTAGGAGGACCGGTGAGGCCGGGCCATTAGTTCATGTGAGGCCGGGCCTGGAGTACTGGTGAGGCTGGGCCTGGAGTACAGGGGAGGCAGGGCCTGGAGTACTGGTGAGGCTGGGCCTGGAGTACTGGTGTGGCTGTGCCAGGAGTACTGGGGAAGCTGGACCTGGAGTACTGGGAAGGCTGGGTCTTGAGTACTTGGTAGGCGGGACCTGGAATGCTGGGTAGGCTGGGCCTGGAGTGCTGGGGAGGCTGGGCCTGGAATACTGGGGAGGCTGGGACTGGAGTGCTGGGGAGGCTGGGCCTGGAATACTGGGGAGGCTGGGACTGGAGTACTGGTGAGGCTGGTCCTGGAGTACTGGTGATGCTGGGCCTGAAATACTGGTGAGGATGGGCCTGGAGTACTGGTGAGGCTGGGCCTGGATTACTGGTGAGGCTGGGCCTGGAGTACTTGTGAGGCTGGCCCTAGAGAACTGGTGAGGCTGGCCCTGGAGTACTGGTAAGGCTAGGTGTGGAGTACAGGGGTGGCGGGGCCTGGAGTACTGGTGAGGCTGGGCCTAGAGTACTGGTGAGGCTGTGCCAGGAGTACTGGTGAAGCTGAACCTGGAGTACTAGGAAGGCTGGGCCTTGAGTACTGGGTACGCGGGACCTGGAGTGCTGGGGAGGCTGGGACTGGAGTGCAGGGGAGGCTAGGCCTGGAGTGCTGGGGAGGCTGGGCCTGGAGTGCTGGGGAGGCTTCACATGGAGTGCTAGTGAAATAGTACTGGAGTACTGGTGAGGCTGGACCTAATGTACTGGTGAGGCTGGGCCTGGAGTACTGGTGAGGCTGGCGCTGGATTTCTGGTGAGGCGGGGCCTGGAGTACTGGTGAGGCTGGGCCTGGAGTACTGGTGAGGCTGGGCCTGGAGTACTGGTGAGGCTGGGCCAGGAGTACTGGTGAGGCTGGACCTAATGTACTGGTGAGGCTGGGCCTGGAGTACTGGTGAGGCTGGCGCTGGATTTCTGGTGAGGCGGGGCCTGGAGTACTGGTGAGGCTGGGCCTGGAGTACTGGTGAGGCTGGGCCTGGAGTACTGGTGAGGCTGGGCCAGGAGTACTGGTGAGGCTGGCCTGGAGTACAGGTGAGGCTGGGCCTGGAGTACTGGTGATGCTGCGCCTGGAATACTGTGGAGGATGGGCCTGGAGTACTGGTGAGGCTGGGCCTGGAGTACTGGTGAGACTGGGCCTGGAGTACTGGTGAGGCTGGGCCTGGAGTACTGGTGAGGCTGGACATGGAGTACTGGTGAGGCTGGGCCTGGACTACTGGTGAGGCTGGCGCTGGAGTTCTGGTGAGGCTGGGCCTGGAGTACTGGTGAGGCTGGTCCTGGAGTACTGGGGAGGCTGGGCCTGTAGTACTGGTGAGGCTGGGTCTGGAATACTGTGGAGGCTGGGCCTGGAGTACTGGGTAGGCTGGTCCTGAAGTGCTGGGGAGGCTTGGCCAGGAGTACCGGGGAGGCCGGGCCAGGAGAACTGGGGAGTCCGGGCCAGGAGGACCGGGGAGGCCGGGCCAGGTGCACCGGGGAGGCCGGGCCAGGAGCAGTGGCGAGGCCGGGCTAGTACAACCGGGGAGGCATGGCCAGGAACACCGGGGAGGCCGGGACAGGAGCACCGGGGAGGCCGGGCCAGGAGCACCGGTGAGGCCGGTCCTGGAGCACCGGGGAGGACGGTCCAGGAACACCGGCGAGGCTGGACCAGGACCACCGGGGAGGACGGGCCAGGACCACCGGGGAGGCCGCACCAGTTGCACCGCCGAGGACGGGCCAGGAGCACCGGCGAGGCCCCGCTAGAAGTACTGGTGGGACTGGGCTTGGTGTACTACTGATGCAGAGCCTGAACTACTGCTGACGCCGCGCTTGAAGTTGTAATGAATCTCTGCCTGGTGTATTTGTGATGTTTGTTCCGGAGTATTAGTAATGCTTGGCCTGGAGTACTGGACAAGCTGGAGATATAGTACTAGAGGGGCCAGGCCTGGAGCACTGCTGAGGCTGGTGCTGGTGTTCTGGTGAGGCTGGGACTGGAGATCAGGTGAGCGTGAGCCTGGATGACTAGAGGGGCAAGGCTTGGAGGTCTGCTGAGGCTGATACTGGAGTACTAATGAGACTGGGTCTAGAAAACTGGTGTGGCTGGTCCTGGAGAATTAGTGTAGCTGGCCTGAAGTACGAGGGGAGCTGGGACCATAGTACTGGTGAACCCTGGCCTGAAGTACGAGTGGACCTTGGCCTTGAGTACTGGTGAGGCTTGGCCCGGAGTACTGGTGAGGCTGGGCCAGGAGTACTGGTGAGGCTGGGACAGGAGTACTGGTGATGCTAGGTCGGTAGTACTGGGGAGGCTGGGCCTGGAGTACTGGTGAGGATGGGCCTGGTGGACAAGGGAGGCTGAGCCTGGAGTACTGGAGAGGCTGGGCCAGGAGCACTGGTGAGGCTGGGCCAGGAGTACTGGCGATGCCGGGCCAGGAGCACCGGCGAGGCCGGGACAGGAGCACCGGGGGGGCCAGGACAGGAGCACCGAGGAGGCCGAGCCATGAGTTCATGTGAGGCCGGGCCTGGAGAACTGGTGAGGCTGGGCCTGGAGTACTGGTGAGGCTGGGCCTGGAGTACTGGTGAGGCTGGGCCAGGAGTACTGGTGAGGCTGGGCCTGGAGTACTGGTGAGGCTGGGCCTGGAAGACTTGGGAGGCTAGGCCTTGAGCGCTGGTGACGCTGGGCCTGGAGTACTGGGGAGGCTGGCGCTGGAGATCTGGTGAGGCGGGTCCTGGAGTACTGGTGAGGCTGGGCCTGGAGTACTGGTGAGGCTGGGCCTGGAGTACTTGTGAGGCTGGGCCAGGAGTACTGGTGAGGCTGGGCCTGGAGTACTGGTGACGCTGGGCCAGGAGTACCGGAGAGGCCGGGCCAGGAGCACCGGGGAGGCCGGGCCAGGTGCACCGGGGAGGCCAGGCCTGGAGGACCGGCGAGGCCGGGCCAGGAGCAGCGGGTAGGCCGGGCAGGAGCACTGGCGAGTCTGGGCCAGGAGCAACGGCAAAGCCGCGCTAGGATAACCGGCGAGGCCGGGCCATTAGCACCGGCGAGGCCGGGCCAGGAGCACCGGGTGGGCCGGGCCAGGAGCACCGGGGAGGCCGGTCCAGGAGCACCGGCGAGGCCGGGCCAGGAGCACTGGGGAGAACGGGCCAGGAGCATCGGGGAGGCCGGGACAGGAGAACCGGGGAGGCCAGGCCAGGAGCAACGGCGAGGCCGGGCCAGGAGCAGCGGGGAGTCCTGGCCAGGAATACCTGCGAGGCTGGGCCAGGAGCACCGGCGAGACCGCGCTAGGAGCACTGGGGAGGCCGGGCCATGAGTTCATGTGAGGCCGGGCCTTGTGAGGTTGTGCCTGGAGTACAGGGGAGGCTGGGTTTGGAGTACTGGTGAGGCTGGGCCTGGATTACTGGGTAGGTGGGACCTGGAGTGCTGGAGAGGCTGGGCCTGGAGTGCTGGGAAGGCTGGGCCTGGAGTCCTCGGGAGGCTGGCACAGGAGTGCTGGGGAGGCTGGGCCTGGAGTGCTGGGGAGGCTTCACATGGAGTGCGAGTGAAATAGGCCTGGAGTAATGGTGAGGCTGGGCCTGGTGTACTGGTGAGGCTGGGCCTGGAGTACTGGTGAGGCTGGGCCTGGAGTACTGGTGAAGCTGGACCTAGAATACTGGGGAGGCTGGGCCTGGAGCGCTGGTGACGCTGGTCCTGGACTACTGGGGAGGCTGGGCCTGGAGTACTGGTGAGGCTGGGCCAGGAGTACTGGTGAGTTTGGGCCTGGAGTACTGGTGAGGCTGCACCTGGAATACTGGGGAGCCTGGGCCTGGAGTACTGGTGAGACTGGGCCTGAAGTACTGGTGAGTCTGGGCCTGGAGTACTGTTGAGGCTGGGCCTGGAGTATTGGTGAGGCTTTACCTGGAGTACTGGTGAGGCTGGACCTGGAGTACTGGTGAGGCTGGGCCTGGAGTACTGGTGAGGCTTGACCTGGAGTACTGCTGAGGCTGGACCTGGAGTACTTGTGAAGCTGGCCCTAGAGAATTCGTGAGGCTGGCCCTGGAGTACTGGTGAGGCTGGGCCTGGATTACTGGCAAGGCTGGGCCTGGAGTACTGGTGAGGCTGGGCCTGGAGTACTGGTGAGGCTCGCCCTGGAGTACTGGTATAGATGGGCCTGGTGGACAAGGGAGGCTGAGCCTGGAGTACTGGGGAGGCTGGGCCTGGAGTACTGGTGAGGCTGGACCAGGAGTACTGGTGAGGCTAGGTCTGGAGTACTGGTGAGGCTGGGCCTGGAGTACTGGTGAGGCTGGGCCTGGAGTACTGGTGAAGATGGGCCTGGTGGACAAGGGAGGCTGAGCCTGGAGTACTGGGGAGGCTGGGCCTGGAGTACTTGTGTAGCTGGCCCTAGAGAACTGGTGAGGCAGGCCCAGGAGTACTAGTGAGGCTGGGCCTGTATTACTGGCAAGGCTGGGCCTGGAGTACTGGTGAGGCTGGGCCTGGAGTACTGGTGAGGCTGGGCCTGGAATACTGGTGAAGATGGGCCTGGTGGACAAGGTAGGCTGAGCCCTGAGTACTGGGGAGGCTGGGCCTGGAGCACTGGTGAGGCTCGACCAGGAGTACTGGTGAGGCTAGGTCTGGACTACTGGGGCGGCTGGGCCTGGAGTACTGGGAAGGCTGGGTCTGGAGTGCTGGGGTGGCCGGGCCTGGAGTACTAGGGAGGCTGGACCTGTAGTGCTGGGGAGGCTAGGCCTGGAGTGCTGGGATGAGTGGGCTGCAGTGCTGGGGAGGCCGGGCCTGCAGCGCTGGGGAGGTCGTGCCAGGAGCACCGGGAAGGCCGCACCAGGAGCACCGCCGTGGCATGGCCAGGAGCACAGGCGAGGCTGGGCCAGGAGCACCGGCGAGGCCTGTCCAGGAGCACCGGGGAGGCCGGGCCAGGAGCACCGGGGAGGCCGGTTCAGGAGCACCGGCGAGGCCGCGCTATCTGCACCGGGGAGGCCGGGCCATTAGTTCATGTGAGGCCGGGCCTGGAGTACTGGTGAGGCTGGGTCTGGAGTACAGGGGAGGCTGGGCCTGGAGTAAGGGTGAGGCTGGGCCTGGAGTACTTGTGACGCAGTGCCAGGAGTACTGGGAAAGCTGGAACTGGAGTACTGGGAAGGCTGGGCCTGGAATTCTGGGGTGGCTGGGACTGGAGTGCTGGGGAGGCTTGGCCTCGAGTGCTGGGGAGGCTTCACATGGAGTGCGAGTGAAATAGTCCTGGAGTACTGTTGACGCTGGGCCTGGAGTACAGGGGTGGCGGGGTCTGGAGTACTGGTGAGGCTGGGCCTGGAGTACTGGTGAGGATGTGCCAGGAGTACTGGTGAAGCTGGACCTGGAGTACTAGGAAGGCTGGGACTCGAGTACTGGGTACGCGGGACCTGGAGTGCTGGGGCGGCTGGGTTTGGAGTGCTGGGGAGGCTGGTCCTGGAATCCTGGGGAGGCTGGGACTGGAGTGCAGGGGAGGCTGGGCCTGGAGTGCTGGGGAGGCTGGGCCTGGAGTGCTGGGGAGGCTTCACATGGTGCGAGTGAAATAGTCCTGGAGTACTGGTGAGGCTGGACCTAATGTACTGGTGAGGCTGGGCCTGGAGTACTGGTGAGGCTTGCGCTGGAGTTCTGGTGAGGCGGGGCCTGGAGTACTGGTAAGGCTGTGCCTGGAGTGCTGGTGAGGCTGGGCCTGGAGTACTGGTGAGGCTGGACCAGGAGTACGGGTGAGGCTGGGCCTGGAGTACGGGTGAGGCTGGGCCTGGAATACTGTGGAGGCTGGGCCTGGAGTACTGGTGAGGCTGGGCCAGGAGTGTTGGTGAGTCTGGGCCTGGAGTACTGGTGAGGCTGCGCCTGGAATACTGGGGAGGCTGGGCCTGGAGTACTGGTGAGGCTGGGCCTGGAGTACTGGTGAGGCTGGGCCTGAAGTACTGGTATATATGGGCCTGGTGGACAAGGGAGGCTGAGCCTGGAGTACTGGGGAGGCTGGGCCTGGAGTACTGGTGAGGCTGGACCAGGAGTACTGGTGAGGCTAGGTCTGGAGTACTGGTGAGGCTGGGCCTGGAGTACTGGTGAGGCTGGGCCTGGAGTACTGTTGAAGATGGGCCTGGTGGACAAGGGAGGCTGAGCCTGGAGTACTGGGGAGGCTGGGCCTGGAGTACTTGTGAAGCTGGCCCTAGAGAACTGGTGAGGCTGGCCCAGCAGTACTGGTGAGGCTGGGCCTGGATTACTGGCAAGGCTGGGCCTGGAGTACTGGTGAGGCTGGGCCTGGAGTACTGGTGAGGCTGGGCCTGGAGTACTGGTGAAGATTGGCCTGGTGTACAAGGTAGGCTGAGCCTGGAGTACTGGGGAGGCTGGGCCTGGAGTACTGGGGAGGCTGGGCCTGGAGTACTGGTGAGGCTGGGCCTGGAGTACTGGTGAGGATGGGCCTGGTGGACAAGGGAGGCTGAGCCTGGAGTACTGGAGAGGCTGGGCCAGGAGCACCGGCGAGGCCGGGACAGGAGCACCAGGGGGGCCAGGCCAGGAGCACCGGCGAGGGTGGGCCAGGAGCAGCGGGGAGTCCGGGCCAGGAATACCGGCGAGGCTGGGCCAGGAGCACCGGCGAGGCCGTGCTAGGAGCACCGAGGAGGCCGGGCCATGAGTTCATGTGAGGCCGGGCCTGGAGAACTGGTGAGGCTGGGCCTGGAGTACTGGTGAGGCTGGGCCTGGAGTACTGGTGAGGCTGGGCCAGGAGTACTGGTGAGGCTGGGCCTGGAGTACTGGTGAGGCTGGGCCTGGAAGACTGGGGAGTATAGGCCTTGAGCGCTGGTGACGCTGGGCCTGGAGTACTGGTGAGGCTGGGCCTGGAGTACTGGTGAGGCTGGGCCTGGAGTACTTGTGAGGCTGGGCCAGGAGTACTGGTGAGGCTGGGCCTGGAGTACTGGTGATGCTGGGCAAGGAGTACCGAAGAGGCCGGGCCAGGAGCACCGGGGAGGCCGGGCCAGGTGCACCGGGGAGGCCAGGCCTGGAGGACCGGCGAGGCCGGGTCAGGAGCAGCGGGGAGGCCGGGCAAGGAGTACTGGTGAGGCTGGGCCAGGAGTACTGGTGAGGCTGGGCCTGGAGTACTGGTGAGGCTGGGCCTGGAAGACTGGGGAGTATAGGCCTTGAGCGCTGGTGACGCTGGGCCTGGAGTACTGGTGAGGCTGGGCCTGGTGTACTGGTGAGGCTGAGCCTGGAGTACTGGTGAAGCTGGGCCTGGAATACTGGGGAGGCTGGGCCTGGAGCGCTGGTGACGCTGGTCCTGGAGTACTGGGGAGGCTGGGCCTGGAGTACTGGTGAGGCTGGGCCAGGAGTACTGGTGAGTCTGGGCCTGGAGTACTGGTGAGGCTGCACCTGGAAAACTGGGGAGCCTGGGCCTGGAGTACTGGTGAGGCTGGGCCTGAAGTACTGGTGAGTCTGGGCCTGGAGTACTGGTGAGGCTGGGCCTGGAGTATTGGTGAGGCTTGACCTGGAGTACTGGTGAGGCTGGACCTGGAGTACTGGTGAGGCTGGGCCTGGATTACTGGTGAGGCTTGACCTGGAGTACTGGTGAGGCTGGACCTGGAGTACTTGTGAAGCTGGCCCTAGAGAATTCGTGAGGCTGGCCCTGGAGTACTGGTGAGGCTGGGCCTGGATTACTGGCAAGGCTGGGCCTGGAGTACTGGTGAGGCTGGGCCTGGAGTACTGGTGAGGCTCGACCTGGAGTACTGGTATAGATGGGCCTGGTGGACAAGGGAGGCTGAGCCTGGAGTACTGGGGAGGCTGGGCCTGGAGTACTGGTGAGGCTGGACCAGGAGTACTGGTGAGGCTAGGTCTGGAGTACTGTTGAGGCTGGGCCTGGAGTACTGGTGAGGCTGGGCCTGGAGTACTGGTGAATATGGGCCTGGTGGACAAGAGAGGCTGAGCCTGGAGTACTGGGGAGGCTGGGCCTGGAGTACTTGTGAAGCTGGCCCTAGAGAACTGGTGAGGCAGGCCCAGGAGTACTGGTGAGGCTGGGCCTCGATTACTGGCAAGGCTGGGCCTGGAGTACTGGTGAGGCTGGGCCTGGAGTTCTGGTGAGGCTGGGCCTGGAGTACTGGTGAAGATGGGCCTGGTGGACAAGGTAGGCTGAGCCTTGAGTACTGGCGAGGCTGGGCCTGAAGCACTGTTGAGGCTCGACCAGGAGTACTGGTGAGGCTAGGTCTGGACTACTGGGGCGGCTGGGCCTGGAGTACTGGGAAGGCTGGGTCTGGAGTGCTGGGATGAGTGGGCTGCAGTGCTGGTGAGTCCGGGCCTGCAGCGCTGGGGAGGTCGTGCCAGGAGCACCGCGGAGGCCGGGCCATGAGTTCATGTGAGGCCGGGCCTGGTGAGGTTGGGCCTGGAGTACAGGGGAGGCTGGGTTTGGAGTACTGGTGAGGCTGGGCCTGGATTACTGGGTAGGCGGGACCTGGAGTGCTGGGGAGGCTGGGCCTGGAGTGCTGGGAAGGCTGGGCCTGGAGTCCTGGGGAGGCTGGCACAGGAGTGCTGGGGAGGCTGGGCCTGGAGTGCTGGGGAGGCTTCACATGGAGAGCGAGTGAAATAGGCCTGGAGTAATGGTGAGGCTGGGCCTGGTGTACTGGTGAGGCTGGGCCTGGAGTACTGGTGAGGCTGGGCCTGGAGTACTGGTGAGGCTGGACCTGGAGTATTGGTGAGGCTTGACCTGGAGTACTGGTGAGGCTGGACCTGGAGTACTGGTGAGGCTGGGCCTGGAGTACTGGTGAGGCTGGGCCTGGAGTACTGGTGAGGCTTGTCCTGGAGTACTGCTGAGGCTGGACCTCGAGTACTTGTGAAGCTGGCCCTAGAGAATTCGTGAGGCTGGCCCTGGAGTACTGGTGAGGCTGGGCCTGGATTACTGGCAAGGCTGGGCCTGGAGTACTGGTGAGGCTGGGCCTGGAGTACTGGTGAGGCTCGCCCTGGAGTACTGGTATAGATGGGCCTGGTGGACAAGGGAGGCTGAGCCTGGAGTACTGGGGAGGCTGTGCCTGGAGTACTGGTGAGGCTGGACCAGGAGTACTGGTGAGGCTAGGTCTGGAGTACTGTTGAGGCTGGGCCTGGAGTAATGGTGAGGCTGGGCCTGGAGTACTGGTGAAGATGGGCCTGGTGGACAAGGGAGGCTGAGCCTGGAGTACTGGGGAGGCTGGGCCTGGAGTACTTGTGAAGCTGGCCCTAGAGTACTGGTGAGGCAGGCCCAGGAGTACTGGTGAGGCTGGGCCTGGATTACTGGCAAGGCTGGGCCTGGAGTACTGGTGAGGCTGGGCCTGGAGTTCTGGTGAGGCTGGGCCTGGAGTACTGGTGAAGATGGGCCTGGTGGACAAGGTAGGCTGAGCCTTGAGTACTGGCGAGGCTGGGCCTGGAGCACTGGTGAGGCTCGACCAGGAGTACTGGTGAGGCTAGGTCTGGACTACTGGGGCGGCTGGGCCTGGAGTACTGGGAAGGCTGGGTCTGGAGTGCTGGGATGAGTGGGCTGCAGTGCTGGGGAGTCCGGGCCTGCAGCGCTGGGGAGGTCGTGCCAGGAGCACCGGGGAGGCCGGGCCTGGAGGACCGGGGAGGACAGGCCAGAAGCACAGCGGAGACCGGGCCAGGAGCACAGGGGAGGCCGGGCCAGGAGCACCGGGAAGGCCGCACCAGGAGCACCGCCGAGGCATGGCCAGGAGCACAGGCGAGGCCGGGCCAGGAGCACCGGCGAGGCAGGGCCAGCAGCACCGGGGAGGACGGGCCAGGAGCACCGGGGAGGCCGGTTCAAGAGCACCGGCAAGGCCGGGCCAGGAGCACCGGAGAGAACCGGCCAGGAGCACCGGAGAGGCCGGGCAAGGAGCACCGGGGAGGCCGGGCCAGGTGCACCGGGGAGACCAGGCCAGAAGGACCGGCGAGGCCGGGCCAGGGGCAGCGGGGAGGCCGGGCCAGGAGCACTGGTGAGGCTGGGCCTGGAGTGCTGGGTAGGCTGGGCCTGGAGTGCTGGGGAGGCTTCACATGGTGCGAGTGAAATAGTCCTGGAGTACTGGTGAGGCTGGACCTAATGTACTGGTGAGGCTGGGCCTGGAGTACTGGTGAGGCTGGCGCTGGAGTTCTGGTGAGGCGGGGCCTGGAGTACTGGTAAGGCTGTGCCTGGAGTGCTGGTGAGGCTGGGCCTGGAGTACTGGTGAGGCTGGGCCAGGAGTACGGGTGAGGCTGGGCCTGGAGTACGGGTGAGGCTGGGCCTGGAATACTGTGTAGGCTGGGCCTGGAGTACTGGTGAGGCTGGGCCAGGAGTATTGGTGAGTCTGGGCCTGGAGTACTGGTGAGGCTGCGCCTGGAATACTGGGGAGGCTGGGCCTGGAGTACTGGTGAGGCTGGGCCTGGAGTACTGGTGAGGCTGGGCCTGAAGTACTGGTATATATGGGCCTGGTGGACAAGGGAGGCTGAGCCTGGAGTACTGGGGAGGCTGGGCCTGGAGTACTGGTGAGGCTGGACCAGGAGTACTGGTGAGGCTAGGTCTGGAGTACTGGTGAGGCTGGGCCTGGAGTACTGGTGAGGCTGGGCCTGGAGTACTGTTGAAGATGGGCCTGGTGGACAAGGGAGGCTGAGCCTGGAGTACTGGGGAGGCTGGGCCTGGAGTACTTGTGAAGCTGGCCCTAGAGAACTGGTGAGGCTGGCCCAGGAGTACTGGTGAGGCTGGGCCTGGATTACTGGCAAGGCTGGGCCTGGAGTACTGGTGAGGCTGGGCCTGGAGTACTGGTGAAGCTGGGCCTGGAGTACTGGTGAAGATGGGCCTGGTGTACAAGGTAGGCTGAGCCTGGAGTACTGGGGAGGCTGGGCCTGGAGTACTGGGGAGGCTGGGCCTGGAGTACTGGTGAGGCTGGGCCTGGAGTACTGGTGAGGATGGGCCTGGTGGACAAGGGAGGCTGAGCCTGGAGTACTGGAGAGGCTGGGCCAGGAGCACCGGCGAGGCCGGGACAGGAGCACCGGGGGTGCCAGGCCAGGAGCACCGGCGAGGCCGGGCCAGGAAAAGCGGGGAGTCCGGGCCAGGAATACCGGCGAGGCTGGGCCAGGAGCACCGGCGAGGCCGTGCTAGGAGCACCGAGGAGGCCAGGCCATGAGTTCATGTGAGGCCGGGCCTGGAGAACTGGTGAGGCTGGGCCTGGAGTACTGGTGAGGCTGGGCCTGGAGTACTGGTGAGGCTGGGCCAGGAGTACTGGTGAGGCTGGGCCTGGATTACTGGTGAGGCTGGGCCTGGAAGACTGGGCAGGATAGGCCTTGAGCGCTGGTGACGCTGGGCCTGGAGTACTGGGGAGGCTGGCGCTGGAGTTCTGGTGAGGCGGGGCCGGGAGTACTGGTGAGGCTGGGCCTGGAGTACTGGTGAGGCTGGGCCTGGAGTACTTGTGAGGCTGGGCCAGGAGTACTGGTGAGGCTGGGCCTGGAGTACTGGTGATGCTGGGCCAGGAGTACCGAAGAGGCCGGGCCAGGAGCACCGGGGAGGCCAGGCCTGGAGGACCGGCGAGGCCGGGTCAGGAGCAGCGGGGAGGCCGGGCAAGGAGCACCGGCGGGTCTGGGCCAGGAGCAACGGCAAGGCCGCGCTAGGAGCACCGGCGAGGCCGGGCCATTAGCACCGGCGAGGCCGGGCTAGGAGCACCGGGTAGGCCGGGCCAGGAGCACCGGGGAGGCCGGGCCTGGAGGACCGGGGAGGACGGGCCAGAAGCACAGCGGAGACCGGGCCAGGAGCACAGGGGAGGCCGGGCCAGGAGCACCGGGAAGGCCGCACCAGGAGCACCGCCGAGGCATGGCCAGGAGCACATGCGAGGCCGGGCCAGGAGCACCGGCGAGGCAGGGCCAGCAGCACCGGGGAGGACGGGCCAGGAGCACCGGGGAGGCCGGTTCAAGAGCACCGGCAAGGCCGGGCCAGGAGCACCGGAGAGAACCGGCCAGGAGCACCGGAGAGGCCGGGCAAGGAGCACCGGGGAGGCCGGGCCAGGTGCACCGGGGAGACCAGGCCAGAAGGACCGGCGAGGCCGGGCCAGGGGCAGCGGGGAGGCCGGGCCAGGAGCACTGGTGAGGCTGGGCCTGGAGTGCTGGGTAGGCTGGGCCTGGAGTGCTGGGGAGGCTTCACATGGTGCGAGTGAAATAGTCCTGGAGTACTGGTGAGGCTGGACCTAATTTACTGGTGAGGCTGGGCCTGGAGTACTGGTGAGGCTGGCGCTGGAGTTCTGGTGAGGCGGGGCCTGGAGTACTGGTAAGGCTGTGCCTGGAGTGCTGGTGAGGCTGGGCCTGGAGTACTGGTGAGGCTGGGCCAGGAGTACGGGTGAGGCTGGGCCTGGAGTACGGGTGAGGCTGGGCCTGGAATACTGTGTAGGCTGGGCCTGGAGTACTGGTGAGGCTGGGCCAGGAGTATTGGTGAGTCTGGGCCTGGAGTACTGGTGAGGCTGCGCCTGGAATACTGGGGAGGCTGGGCCTGGAGTACTGGTGAGGCTGGGCCTGGAGTACTGGTGAGGCTGGGCCTGAAGTACTGGTATATATGGGCCTGGTGGACAAGGGAGGCTGAGCCTGGAGTACTGGGGAGGCTGGGCCTGGAGTACTGGTGAGGCTGGACCAGGAGTACTGGTGAGGCTAGGTCTGGAGTACTGGTGAGGCTGGGCCTGGAGTACTGGTGAGGCTGGGCCTGGAGTACTGTTGAAGATGGGCCTGGTGGACAAGGGAGGCTGAGCCTGGAGTACTGGGGAGGCTGGGCCTGGAGTACTTGTGAAGCTGGCCCTAGAGAACTGGTGAGGCTGGCCCAGGAGTACTGGTGAGGCTGGGCCTGGATTACTGGCAAGGCTGGGCCTGGAGTACTGGTGAGGCTGGGCCTGGAGTACTGGTGAGGCTGGGCCTGGAGTACTGGTGAAGATGGGCCTGGTGTACAAGGTAGGCTGAGACTGGAGTACTGGGGAGGCTGGGCCTGGAGTACTGGGGAGGCTGGGCCTGGAGTACTGGTGAGGCTGGGCCTGGAGTACTGGTGAGGATGGGCCTGGTGGACAAGGGAGGCTGAGCCTGGAGTACTGGAGAGGCTGGGCCAGGAGCACCGGCGAGGCCGGGACAGGAGCACCGGGGGTGCCAGGCCAGGAGCACCGGCGAGGCCGGGCCAGGAAAAGCGGGGAGTCCGGGCCAGGAATACCGGCGAGGCTGGGCCAGGAGCACCGGCGAGGCCGTGCTAGGAGCACCGAGGAGGCCAGGCCATGAGTTCATGTGAGGCCGGGCCTGGAGAACTGGTGAGGCTGGGCCTGGAGTACTGGTGAGGCTGGGCCTGGAGTACTGGTGAGGCTGGGCCAGGAGTACTGGTGAGGCTGGGCCTGGATTACTGGTGAGGCTGGGCCTGGAAGACTGGGCAGGATAGGCCTTGAGCGCTGGTGACGCTGGGCCTGGAGTACTGGGGAGGCTGGCGCTGGAGTTCTGGTGAGGCGGGGCCGGGAGTACTGGTGAGGCTGGGCCTGGAGTACTGGTGAGGCTGGGCCTGGAGTACTTGTGAGGCTGGGCCAGGAGTACTGGTGAGGCTGGGCCTGGAGTACTGGTGATGCTGGGCCAGGAGTACCGAAGAGGCCGGGCCAGGAGCACCGGGGAGGCCAGGCCTGGAGGACCGGCGAGGCCGGGTCAGGAGCAGCGGGGAGGCCGGGCAAGGAGCACCGGCGGGTCTGGGCCAGGAGCAACGGCAAGGCCGCGCTAGGAGCACCGGCGAGGCCGGGCCATTAGCACCGGCGAGGCCGGGCTAGGAGCACCGGGTAGGCCGGGCCAGGAGCACTGGGGAGGGCGGTCCAGGAGCACCGGCGAGGCCGGGCCAGGAGCACTGGGGAGAATGGGCCAGGAGCATCGGGGAGGCCGGGACAGGAGAACCGGGGAGGCCAGGCCAGGAACAACGGCGAGGCCGGGCCAGGAGCAGCGGGGAGTCCTGGCCAGGAATACCTGCGAGGCTGGGCCAGGAGCACCGGCGAGGCCGCGCTAGGAGCACAGGGGAGGCCGGGCCATGAGTTCATGTGAGGCCGGGCCTGGTGAGGTTGGGCCTGGAGTACAGGGGAGGCTGGGTTTCGAGTACTGGTGAGGCTGGGCCTGGATTACTGGGTAGGCGGGACCTGGAGTACTGGTGAGGCTGGGCCTGGAGTTCTGGTGAGGCTGGGCCTGGAGTACTGGTGAAGATGGGCCTGGTGGACAAGGTAGGCTGAGCCTTGAGTACTGGCGAGGCTGGGCCTGGAGCACTGGTGAGGCTCGACCAGGAGTACTGGTGAGGCTAGGTCTGGACTACTGGGGCGGCTGGGCCTGGAGTACTGGGAAGGCTGGGTCTGGAGTGCTGGGATGAGTGGGCTGCAGTGCTGGGGAGTCCGGGCCTGCAGCGCTGGGGAGGTCGTGCCAGGAGCACCGCGGAGGTCGGGCCATGAGTTCATGTGAGGCCGGGCCTGGTGAGGTTGGGCCTGGAGTACAGGGGAGGCTGGGTTTGGAGTACTGGTGAGGCTGGGCCTGGATTACTGGGTAGGCGGGACCTGGAGTGCTGGGGAGGCTGGGCCTGGAGTGCTGGGAAGGCTAGGCCTCGAGTCCTGGGGAGGCTGGCACAGGAGTGCTGGGGAGGCTGGGCCTGGAGTGCTGGGGAGGCTTCACATGGAGAGCGAGTGAAATAGGCCTGGAGTAATGGTGAGTCTGGGCCTGGTGTACTGGTGAGGCTGGACCTGGAGTACTGGTGAGGCTGGGCCTGGAGTACTGGTGAAGCTGGGCCTGGAATACTGGGGAGGCTGGGCCTGGAGCGCTGGTGACGCTGGTCCTGGAGTACTGGGGAGGCTGGGCCTGGAGTACTGGTGAGGCTGGGCCAGGAGTACTGGTGAGTCTGGGCCTGGAGTACTGGTGAGGCTGCACCTGGAATACTGGGGAGCCTGGGCCTGGAGTACTGGTGAGGCTGGGCCTGAAGTACTGGTGAGTCTGGGCCTGGAGTACTGGTGAGGCTGGGCCTGGAGTATTGGTGAGGTTTGACCTGGAGTACTGGTGAGGCTGGACCTGGAGTACTGGTGAGGCTGGGCCTGGATTACTGGTGAGGCTTGACCTGGAGTACTGGTGAGGCTGGACCTGGAGTACTTGTGAAGCTGGCCCTAGAGAATTCGTGAGGCTGGCCCTGGAGTACTGGTGAGGCTGGGCCTGGATTACTGGCAAGGCTGGGCCTGGAGTACTGGTGAGGCTGGGCCTGGAGTACTGGTGAGGCTCGCCCTGGAGTACTGGTGACGCTGGGCCAGGAGAACCGGAGAGGCCGGGCCAGGAGCACCGGGGAGGCCGGGCCAGGTGCACCGGGGAGGCCAGGCCTGGAGGACCGGCGAGGCCGGGCCAGGAGCAGCGGGTAGGCCGGGCCAGGAGCACTGGCGAGTCTGGGCCAGGAGCAACGGCAAGGCCGCGCTAGGATCACCGGCGAGGCCGGGCCATTAGCACCGGCGAGGCCGGGCCAGGAGCACCGCGGAGGCCGGTCCAGGAGCACCGGCGAGGCCGGGCCAGGAGCACTGGGGAGAACGGGCCAGGAGCATCGGGGAGGCCGGGACAGGAGAACCGGGGAGGCCAGGCCAGGAGCAACGGCGAGGCCGGGCCAGGAGCACCGGCGATACCGCGCTAGGAGCACCGGGGAGGCCGGGCCTGGTGAGGTTGTGCCTGGAGTACAGGGGAGGCTGGGTTTGGAGTACTGGTGAGGCTGGGCCTGGATTACTGGGTAGGTGGGACCTGGAGTGCTGGAGAGGCTGGGCCTGGAGTGCTGGGAAGGCTGGGCCTGGAGTCCTCGGGAGGCTGGCACAGGAGTGCTGGGGAGGCTGGGCCTGGAGTGATGGGGAGGCTTCACATGGAGTGCAAGTGAAATAGGCCTGGAGTAATGGTGAGGCTGGGCCTGGTGTACTGGTGAGGCTGGGCCTGGAGTACTGGTGAGGCTGGGCCTGGAGTACTGGTGAAGCTGGGCCTGGAATACTGGGGAGGCTGGGCCTGGAGCGCTGGTGACGCTGGTCCTGGAGTACTGGGGAGGCTGGGCCTGGAGTACTGGTGAGGCTGGGCCAGGAGTACTGGTGAGTCTGGGCCTGGAGTACTGGTGAGGCTGCACCTGGAATACTGGGGAGCCTGGGCCTGGAGTACTGGTGAGACTGGGCCTGAAGTACTGGTGAGTCTGGGCCTGGAGTACTGTTGAGGCTGGGCCTGGAGTATTGGTGAGGCTTGACCTTGAGTACTGGTGAGGCTGGGCCTGGAGCACTGGTGAGGCTCGACCAGGAGTACTGGTGAGGCTAGGTCTGGACTACTGGGGCGGCTGGGCCTGGAGTACTGGGAAGGCTGGGTCTGGAGTGCTGGGATGAGTGGGCTGCAGTGCTGGGGAGTCCGGGCCTGCAGCGCTGGGGAGTCCGGGCCTGCAGCGCTGGGGAGGTCGTGCCAGGAGCACCGCGGAGGCCGGGCCATGAGTTCATGTGAGGCCGGGCCTGGTGAGGTTGGGACTGGAGTACAGGGGAGGCTGGGTTTGGAGTACTGGTGAGGCTGGGCCTGGATTACTGGGTAGGCGGGACCTGGAGTGCTGGGGAGGCTGGGCCTGGAGTGCTGGGAAGGCTAGGCCTCGAGTCCTGGGGAGGCTGGCACAGGAGTGCTGGGGAGGCTGGGCCTGGAGTGCTGGGGAGGCTTCACATGGAGAGCGAGTGAAATAGGCCTGGAGTAATGGTGAGGCTGGGCCTGGTGTACTGGTGAGGCTGGGCCTGGAGTACTGGTGAGGCTGGGCCTGGAGTACTGGTGAAGCTGGGCCTGGAATACTGGGGAGGCTGGGCCTGGAGCTCTGGTGACGCTGGTCCTGGAGTACTGGGGAGGCTGGGCCTGGAGTACTGGTGAGGCTGGGCCAGGAGTACTGGTGAGGCTGCACCTGGAATACTGGGGAGCCTGGGCCTGGAGTACTGGTGAGGCTGGGCCTGAAGTACTGGTGAGTCTGGGCCTGGAGTACTGGTGAGGCTGGGCCTGGAGTATTGGTGAGGTTTGACCTGGAGTACTGGTGAGGCTGGACCTGGAGTACTGGTGAGGCTGGGCCTGGATTACTGGTGAGGCTTGACCTGGAGTACTGGTGAGGCTGGACCTGGAGTACTTGTGAAGCTGGCCCTAGAGAATTCGTGAGGCTGGCCCTGGAGTACTGGTGAGGCTGGGCCTGGATTACTGGCAAGGCTGGGCCTGGAGTACTGGTGAGGCTGGGCCTGGAGTACTGGTGAGGCTCGCCCTGGAGTACTGGTATAGATGGGCCTGGTGGACAAGGGAGGCTGAGCCTGGAGTACTGGGGAGGCTGGGCCTGGAGTACTGGTGAGGCTGGACCAGGAGTACTGGTGAGGCTAGGTCTGGAGTACTGTTGAGGCTGGGCCTGGATTACTGGTGAGGCTGGGCCTGGAGTACTGGTGAAGATGGGCCTGGTGGACAAGGGAGGCTGAGCCTGGAGTACTGGGGAGGCTGGGCCTGGAGTACTTGTGAAGCTGGCCCTAGAGAACTGGTGAGGCAGGCCCAGGAGTACTGGTGAGGCTGGGCCTGGATTACTGGCAAGGCTGGGCCTGGAGTACTGGTGAGGCTGGTCCTGGAGTTCTGGTGAGGCTGGGCCTGGAGTACTGGTGAAGATGGGCCTGGTGGACAAGGTAGGCTGAGCCTTGAGTACTGGCGAGGCTGGGCCTGGAGCACTGGTGAGGCTCGACCAGGAGTACTGTTGAGGCTAGGTCTGGACTACTGGGGCGGCTGGGCCTGGAGTACTGGGAAGGCTGGGTCTGGAGTGCTGGGATGAGTGGGCTGCAGTGCTGGGGAGTCCGGGCCTGCAGCGCTGGGGAGGTCGTGCCAGGAGCACCGCGGAGGCCGGGCCATGAGTTCATGTGAGGCCGGGCCTGGTGAGGTTGGGCCTGGAGTACAGGGGAGGCTGGGTTTGGAGTACTGGTGAGGCTGGGCCTGGATTACTGGGTAGGCGGGACCTGGAGTGCTGGGGAGGCTGGGCCTGGAGTGCTGGGAAGGCTAGGCCTCGAGTCCTGGGGAGGCTGGCACAGGAGTGCTGGGGAGGCTGGGCCTGGAGTGCTGGGGAGGCTTCACATGGAGAGCGAGTGAAATAGGCCTGGAGTAATGGTGAGGCTGGGCCTGGTGTACTGGTGAGGCTGGGCGTGGAGTACTGGTGAGGCTGGGCCTGGAGTACTGGTGAAGCTGGGCCTGGAATACTGGGGAGGCTGGGCCTGGAGCGCTGGTGACGCTGGTCCTGGAGTACTGGGGAGGCTGGGCCTGGAGTACTGGTGAGGCTGGGCCAGGAGTACTGGTGAGTCTGGGCCTGGAGTACTGGTGAGGCTGCACCTGGAATACTGGGGAGCCTGGGCCTGGAGTACTGGTGAGGCTGGGCCTGAAGTACTGGTGAGTCTGGGCCTGGAGTACTGGTGAGGCTGGGCCTGGAGTATTGGTGAGGTTTGACCTGGAGTACTGGTGAGGCTGGACCTGGAGTACTGGTGAGGCTGGGCCTGGATTACTGGTGAGGCTTGACCTGGAGTACTGGTGAGGCTGGACCTGGAGTACTTGTGAAGCTGGCCCTAGAGAATTCGTGAGGCTGGCCCTGGAGTACTGGTGAGGCTGGGCCTGGATTACTGGCAAGGCTGGGCCTGGAGTACTGGTGAGGCTGGGCCTGGAGTACTGGTGAGGCTCGCCCTGGAGTACTGGTATAGATGGGCCTGGTGGACAAGGGAGGCTGAGCCTGGAGTACTGGGGAGGCTGGGCCTGGAGTACTGGTGAGGCTGGACCAGGAGTACTGGTGAGGCTAGGTCTGGAGTACTGTTGAGGCTGGGCCTGGAGTACTGGTGAGGCTGGGCCTGGAGTACTGGTGAAGATGGGCCTGGTGGACAAGGGAGGCTGAGCCTGGAGTACTGGGGAGGCTGGGCCTGGAGTACTTGTGAAGCTGGCCCTAGAGAACTGGTGAGGCAGGCCCAGGAGTACTGGTGAGGCTGGGCCTCGATTACTGGCAAGGCTGGGCCTGGAGTACTGGTTAGGCTGGTCCTGGAGTTCTGGTGAGGCTGGGCCTGGAGTACTGGTGAAGATGGGCCTGGTGGACAAGGTAGGCTGAGCCTTGAGTACTGGCGAGGCTGGGCCTGGAGCACTGGTGAGGCTCGACCAGGAGTACTGGTGAGGCTAGGTCTGGACTACTGGGGCGGCTGGGCCTGGACTACTGGGAAGGCTGGGTCTGGAGTGCTGGGATGAGTGGGCTGCAGTGCTGGGGAGTCCGGTCCTGCAGCGCTGGGGAGGTCGTGCCAGGAGCACCGGGGAGGCCGGGCCTGGAGGACCGGGGAGGACGGGCCAGAAGCACAGCGGAGACCGGGCCAGGAGCACAGGGGAGGCCGGGCCAGGAGCATCGGGAAGGCCGCACCAGGAGCACCGCCGAGGCATGGCCAGGAGCACAGGCGAGGCCGGGCCAGGAGGACCGGCGAGGCAGGGCCAGCAGCACCGGGGAGGCCGGGCCAGGAGCACCGGGGAGGCCGGCTCAGGAGCACCGGCGAGGCCGGGCCAGGAGCACCGTAGAGAACCGGCCAGGAGCACCGGAGAGGCCGGGCAAGGAGCACCGGGGAGGCCGGGCCAGGTGCACCGGGGAGACCAGGCCAGAAGAACAGGCGAGGCTGGGCCAGGAGCAGCGGGGAGGCCGGGCCAGGAGCAGCGGGGAGGCCGGGCCAGGAGCACTGGCGAGGCTGGGCCAGGAGCAACGGCGAGGCCACGCTATCTGCACCGGGGAGGCTGGGCCATTAGTTCATGTGAGGCCTGGCCTGGAGTACTGGTGAGGCTGGGTCTGGAGTACAGGGGAGGCTGGGCCTGGAGTACTGGTGAGGCTGGGCCTGGAGTACTGGTGAGGCTGGGCCTGGAGTACTTGTGAGGCTGGGCCAGGAGTACTGGTGAGGCTGGGCCTGGAGTACTGGTGACGCTGGGCTAGGAGAACCGGAGAGGCCGGGCCAGGAGCACCGGGGAGGCCGGGCCAGGTGCACCGGGGAGGCCAGGCCTGGAGGACCGGCGAGGCCGGGCCAGGAGCAGCGGGTAGGCCGGGCCAGGAGCACTGGCGAGTCTGGGCCAGGAGCAACGGCAAGGCCGCGCTAGGATCACCGGCGAGGCCGGGCCATTAGCACCGGCGAGGCCGGGCCAGGAGCACCGGGGAGGCCGGTCCAGGAGCACTGGCGAGGCCGGGCCAGGAGCACTGGGGAGAACGGGCCAGGAGCATCGGGGAGGCCGGGACAGGAGAACCGGGGAGGCCAGGCCAGGAGCAACGGCGAGGCCGGGCCAGGAGCAGCGGGGAGTCCTGGCCAGGAATACCTACGAGGCTGGGCCAGGAGCACCGGCGATACCGCGCTAGGAGCACCGGGGAGGCCGGGCCTGGTGATGTTGTGCCTGGAGTACAGGGGAGGCTGGGTTTGGAGTACTGGTGAGGCTGGGCCTGGATTACTGGGTAGGTGGGACCTGGAGTGCTGGAGAGGCTGGGCCTGGAGTGCTGGGAAGGCTGGGCCTGGAGTCCTCGGGAGGCTGGCACAGGAGTGCTGGGGAGGCTGGACCTGGAGTGATGGGGAGGCTTCACATGGAGTGCAAGTGAAATAGGCCTGGAGTAATGGTGAGGCTGGGCCTGGTGTACTGGTGAGGCTGGGCCTGGAGTACTGGTGAGGCTGGGCCTGGAGTGCTGGGGAGGCTGGGCCTGGAGCGCTGGTGACGCTGGTCCTGGAGTACTGGGGAGGCTGGGCCTGGAGTACTGGTGAGGCTGGGCCAGGAGTACTGGTGAGTCTGGGCCTGGAGTACTGGTGAGGCTGCACCTGGAATACTGGGGAGCCTGGGCCTGGAGTACTGGTGAGACTGGGCCTGAAGTACTGGTGAGTCTGGGCCTGGAGTACTGTTGAGGCTGGGCCTGGAGTATTGGTGAGGCTTGACCTTGAGTACTGGTGAGGCTGGACCTGGAGTACTGGTGAGGCTGGGCCTGGAGTACTGGTGAGGCTTGACCTGGAGTACTGCTGAGGCTGGACCTGGAGTACTTGTGAAGCTGGCCCTAGAGAATTCGTGAGGCTGGCCCTGGAGTACTGGTGAGGCTGGGCCTGGATTACTGGCAAGGCTGGGCCTGGAGTACTGGTGAGGCTGGGCCTGGAGTACTGGTGATGCTCGGCCTGGAGTACTGGTATAGATGGGCCTGGTGGACAAGGGAGGCTGAGCCTGGAGTACTGGGGAGGCTGGGCCTGGAGTACTGGTGAGGCTGGGCCTGGAGTACTGGTGAGGCTAGGTCTGGAGCACTGGTGAGGCTGGACCAGGAGTACCGGTGAGGCTAGGTCTGGAGTACTGGTGAGGCTGGGCCTGGAGTACTGGTGAGGCTGGGCCTGGAGTACTGGTGAAGATGGGCCTGGTGGACAAGGGAGGCTGAGCCTGGAGTACTGGGGAGGCTGGGCCTGGAGTACTTGTGAAGCTGGCCCTAGAGAACTGGTGAGGCAGGCCCAGGAGTACTGGTGTGGCTGGGCCTAGATTACTGGCAAGGCTGGGCCTGGAATACTGGTGAGGCTGGTCCTGGAGTTCTGGTGAGGCTGGGCCTGGAGTACTGGTGAAGATGGGCCTGGTGGACAAGGTAGGCTGAGCCTTGAGTACTGGCGAGGCTGGGCCTGGAGCACTGGTGAGGCTCGACCAGGAGTACTGGTGAGGCTAGGTCTGGACTACTGGGGCGGCTGGGCCTGGAGTACTGGGAAGGCTGGGTCTGGAGTGCTGGGATGAGTGGGCTGCAGTGCTGGGGAGTCCGGGCCTGCAGCGCTGGGGAGGTCGTGCCAGGAGCACCGGGGAGGCCGGGCCTGGAGGACCGGGGAGGACGGGCCAGAAGCACAGCGGAGACCGGGCCAGGAGCACAGGGGAGGCCGGGCCAGGAGCATCGGGAAGGCCGCACCAGGAGCACCGCCGAGGCATGGCCAGGAGCACAGGCGAGGCCGGGCCAGGAGCACCGGCGAGGCAGGGCCAGCAGCATCGGGGAGGCCGGGCCAGGAGCACCGGGGAGGCCGGTTCAGGAGCACCGGCGAGGCCGGTCCAGGAGCACCGTAGAGAACCGGCCAGGAGCACCGGAGAGGCCGGGCAAGGAGCACCGGGGAGGCCGGGCCAGGTGCACCGGGGAGACCAGGCCAGAAGGACAGGCGAGGCCAGGCCAGGAGCAGCGGGGAGGCCGGGCCAGGAGCACTGGCGAGGCTGGGCCAGGAGCAACGGCGAGGCCGCGCTATCTGCACCGGGGAGGCTGGGCCATTAGTTCATGTGAGGCCTGGCCTGGAGTACTGGTGAGGCTGGGTCTGGAGTACAGGGGAGGCTGGGCCTGGAGTACTGGTGAGGCTGGGCCTGGAGTACTGGTGAGGCTGGGCCTGGAGTACTTGTGAGGCTGGGCCAGGAGTACTGGTGAGGCTGGGCCTGGAGTACTGGTGACGCTGGGCCAGGAGAACCGGAGAGGCCGGGCCAGGAGCACCGGGGAGGCCGGGCCAGGTGCACCGGGGAGGCCAGGCCTGGAGGACCGGCGAGGCCAGGCCAGGAGCAGCGGGTAGGCCGGGCCAGGAGCACTGGCGAGTCTGGGCCAGGAGCAACGGCAAGGCCGCGCTAGGATCACCGGCGAGGCCGGGCCATTAGCACCGGCGAGGCCGGGCCAGGAGCACCGGCGAGGCCGGGCCAGGAGCACCGGGGAGGCCGGTCCAGGAGCACCGGCGAGGCCGGGCCAGGAGCACTGGGGAGAACGGGCCAGGAGCATCGGGGAGGCCGGGACAGGAGAACCGGGGAGGCCAGGCCAGGAGCAATGGCGAGGCCGGGCCAGGAGCAGCGGGGAGTCCTGGCCAGGAATACCTACGAGGCTGGGCCAGGAGCACCGGCGATACCGCGCTAGGAGCACCGGGGAGGCCGGGCCTGGTGAGGTTGTGCCTGGAGTACAGGGGAGGCTGGGTTTGGAGTACTGGTGAGGCTGGGCCTGGATTACTGGGTAGGTGGGACCTGGAGTGCTGGAGAGGCTGGGCCTGGAGTGCTGGGAAGGCTGGGCCTGGAGTCCTCGGGAGGCTGGCACAGGAGTGCTGGGGAGGCTGGGCCTGGAGTGATGGGGAGGCTTCACATGGAGTGCAAGTGAAATAGGCCTGGAGTAATGGTGAGGCTAATCGAACAACTGAAAAGTGGCAAAGCAGCAGGTATGGATGGAATCCCCCCCAGAAGTCTGGGAGGCTGGCGGCAAAACTCTGCATGCCAAACTGCATGAGTTTTTCAAGCTTTGTTGGGACCAAGGTAAACTGCCTCAGGATCTTCGTGATGCCACCATCATCACCCTGTACAAAAACAAAGGCGAGAAATCAGACTGCTCAAACTACAGGGGAATCACGTTGCTCTCCATTGCAGGCAAAATCTTCGCTAGGATTCTACTAAATAGAATAATACCTAGTGTCGCTGAGAATATTCTCCCAGAATCACAGTGCGGCTTTCGCGCAAACAGAGGAACCACTGACATGGTCTTTGCCCTCAGACAGCTCCAAGAAAAGTGCAGAGAACAAAACAAAGGACTCTACATCACCTTTGTTGACCTCACCAAAGCCTTCGACACCGTGAGCAGGAAAGGGCTTTGGCAAATACTAGGGCGCATCGGATGTCCCCCAAAGTTCCTCAACATGATTATCCAACTGCACGAAAACCAACAAGGTCGGGTCAGATACAGCAATGAGCTCTCTGAACCCTTCTCCATTAACAATGGCGTGAAGCAAGGCTGTGTTCTCGCACCAACCCTCTTTTCAATCTTCTTCAGCATGATGCTGAACCAAGCCATGAAAGACCCCAACAATGAAGACGCTGTTTACATCCGGTACCGCACGGATGGCAGTCTCTTCAATCTGAGGCGCCTGCAAGCTCACACCAAGACACAAGAGAAACTTGTCCGTGAACTACTCTTTGCAGATGATGCCGCTTTAGTTGCCCATTCAGAGCCAGCTCTTCAGCGCTTGACGTCCTGCTTTGCGGAAACTGCCAAAATGTTTGGCCTGGAAGTCAGCCTGAAGAAAACTGAGGTCCTCCATCAGCCAGCTCCCCACCATGACTACCAGCCCCCCCACATCTCCATCGGGCACACAAAACTCAAAACGGTCAACCAGTTTACCTATCTCGGCTGCACCATTTCATCAGATGCAAGGATCAACAATGAGATAGACAACAGACTCGCCAAGGCAAATAGCGCCTTTGGAAGACTACACAAAAGAGTCTGGAAAAACAACCAACTGAAAAACCTCACAAAGATAAGCGTATACAGAGCCGTTGTCATACCCACACTCCTGTTCGGCTCCGAATCATGGGTCCTCTACCGGCACCACCTACGGCTCCTAGAACGCTTCCACCAGCGTTGTCTCCGCTCCATCCTCAACATCCATTGGAGCGCTCACACCCCTAACGTCGAGGTACTCGAGATGGCAGAGGTCGACAGCATCGCGTCAACGCTGCTGAAGATCCAGCTGCGCTGGATGGGTCACGTCTCCAGAATGGAGGACCATCGCCTTCCCAAGATCGTATTATATGGCGAGCTCTCCACTGGCCACCGTGACAGAGGTGCACCAAAGAAAAGGTACAAGGACTGCCTAAAGAAATCTCTTGGTGCCTGCCACATTGACCACCGCCAGTGGGCTGATAACGCCTCAAACCGTGCATCTTGGCGCCTCACAGTTTGGCAGGCAGCAGCCTCCTTTGAAGAAGACCGCAGAGCCCACCTCACTGACAAAAGGCAAAGGAGGAAAAACCCAACACCCAACCCCAACCAACCAATTTTCCCTTGCAACCGCTGCAATCGTGTCTGCCTGTCCCGCATCGGACTGGTCAGCCACAAACGAGCCTGCAGCTGACGTGGACTTTTTACCCCCTCCATAAATCTTCGTCCGCGAAGCCAAGCCAAAGAAAAAAATGGTGAGGCTGGGCCTGGTGTACTGGTGAGGCTGGGCCTGGAGTACTGGTGAGGCTGGGCCTGGAGTACTGGTGAAGCTGGGCCTGGAATACTGGGGAGGCTGGGCCTGGAGCGCTGGTGACGCTGGTCCTGGAATACTGGGGAGGCTGGGCCTGGAGTACTGGTGAGGCTGGGCCAGGAGTACTGGTGAGTCTGGGCCTGGAGTACTGGTGAGGCTGCACCTGGAATACTGGGGAGCCTGGGCCTGGAGTACTGGTGAGACTGGGCCTGAAGTACTGTTGAGGCTGGGCCTGGAGTATTGGTGAGGCTTGACCTTGAGTACTGGTGAGGCTGGACCTGGAGTACTGGTGAGGCTGGGCCTGGAGTACTGGTGAGGCTTGACCTGGAGTACTGCTGAGGCTGGACCTGGAGTACTTGTGAAGCTGGCCCTAGAGAATTCGTGAGGCTGGCCCTGGAGTACTGGTGAGGCTGGGCCTGGATTACAGGCAAGGCTGGGCCTGGAGTACTGGTGAGGCTGGGCCTGGAGTACTGGTGATGCTCGGCCTGGAGTACTGGTATAGATGGGCCTGGTGGACAAGGGAGGCTGAGCCTGGAGTACTGGGGAGGCTGGGCCTGGAGTACTGGTGAGGCTGGGCCTGGAGTACTGGTGAGGCTAGGTCTGGAGCACTGGTGAGGCTGGACCAGGAGTACCGGTGAGGCTAGGTCTGGAGTACTGGTGAGGCTGGGCCTGGAGTACTGGTGAGGCTGGGCCTGGAGTACTGGTGAAGATGGGCCTGGTGGACAAGGGAGGCTGAGCCTGGAGTACTGGGGAGGCTGGGCCTGGAGTACTTGTGAAGCTGGCCCTAGAGAACTGGTGAGGCAGGACCAGGAGTACTGGTGAGGCTGGGCCTGGATTACTGGCAAGGCTGGGCCTGGTGAGGCTGGGCCTGGAGTACTGGTGAGGCTGGGCCTGGAGTACTGGTGAAGATGGGCCTGGTGGACAAGGTAGGCTGAGCCCTGAGTACTGGGGAGGCTGGGCCTGGAGCACTGGTGAGGCTCGACCAGGAGTACTGGTGAGTCCAGGTCTGGACTACTGGGGCGGCTGGGCCTGGAGTACTGGGAAGGCTGGGTCTGGAGTGCTGGGGTGGCCGGGCCTGGAGTACTAGGGAGGCTGGACCTGTAGTGCTGGGGAGGCTAGGCCTGGAGTGCTGGGATGAGTGGGCTGCAGTGCTGGGGAGGCCGGGCCTGCAGCGCTGGGGAGGTCGTGCCAGGAGCAACGGGAAGGCCGCACCAGGAGCACCGCCGAGGCATGGCCAGGAGCACAGGCGAGGCCGGGCCAGGAGCACCGGCGAGGCAGGGCCAGGAGCACCGGGGAGGCCGGGCCAGAAGCACCGTAGAGAACCCGCCAGGAGCACCGGAGAGGCCGGGCAAGGAGCACTGGGGAGGCTGGGCAGGTGCACCGGGGAGACCAGGCCAGAAGGACCGGCGAGGCCTGTCCAGGAGAAGCGGGGAGGCCGGGCCAGGAGCACCGGCGAGGCTGCGCCAGGAGCAACGGCGAGGCCGCGCTATCTGCACCGGGGAGGCCGGGCCATTAGTTCATGTGAGGCCGGGCCTGGAGTACTGGTGAGGCTGGGTCTGGTGTACAGGGGAGGCTGGGCCTGGAGTACTGGTGAGGCTGGGCCTGGAGTACTTGTGACGCAGTGCCAGGAGTACTGGGGAAGCTGGAACTGGAGTACTGGGAAGGCTGGGCCTGGAATCCTGGGGTGGCTGGGACTGGAGTACAGGGGTGACGGGGCCTGGAGTACTGGTGAGGCTGGGCCTGGATAACTGGTGAGGATGTGCCAGGAGTACTGGTGAAGCTGGACCTGGAGTACTAGGAAGGCTGGGCCTTGAGTACTGGGTACGCGGGACCTGGAGTGCTGGGGCGGCTGGGTTTGGAGTGCTGGGGAGGCTGGGCCTGGAGTCCTGGGGAGGCTGGGACTGGAGTGCAGGGGAGGCTGGGCCTGGAGTGCTGGGGAGGCTGGGCCTGGAGTGCTGGGGAGGCTTCACATGGTACGAGTGAAATAGTCCTGGAGTACTGGTGAGGCTGGACCTAATGTACTGGTGAGGCTGGGCCTGGAGTACTGGTGAGGCTGGCGCTGGAGTTCTGGTGAGGCGGGGCCTGGAGTACTGGTAATGCTGTGCCTGGAGTGCTGGTGAGGCTGGGCCTGGAGTACTGGTGAGGCTGGGCCAGGAGTACGGGTGAGGCTGGGCCTGGAGTACGGGTGAGGCTGGGCCTGGAATACTGTGGAGGCTGGGCCTGGAGTACTGGTGAGGCTGGGCCAGGAGTATTGGTGAGTCTGGGCCTGGAGTACTGGTGAGGCTGCGCCTGGAATACTGGGGAGGCTGGGCCTGGAGTACTGGTGAGGCTGGGCCTGGAGTACTGGTGAGGCTGGGCCTGAAGTACTGGTAATATATGGGCCTGGTGGACAAGGGAGGCTGAGCCTGGAGTATTTGGGAGGCTGGGCATGGAGTACTGGTGAGGCTGGACCAGGAGTACTGGTGAGGCTAGGTCTGGAGTACTGGTGAGGCTGGGCCTGGAGTACTGGTGAGACTGGGCCTGGAGTACTGTTGAAGATGGGCCTGGTGGACAAGGGAGGCTGAGCCTGGAGTACTGGGGAGGCTGGGCCTGGAGTACTTGTGAAGCTGGCCCTAGAGAACTGGTGAGGCTGGCCCAGGAGTACTGGTGAGGCTGGGCCTGGATTACTGGTGAGGCTGGGCCTGGATTACTGGCAAGGCTGGGCCTGGAGTACTGGTGAGGCTGGGCTTGGAGTACTGGTGAGGCTGGGCCTGGAGTACTGGTGAAGATGGGCCTGGTGTACAAGGTAGGCTGAGCCTGGAGTACTGGGGAGGCTAAGCCTGGAGTACTGGGGAGGCTGGGCCTGGAGTACTGGTGAGGCTGGGCCTGGAGTACTGGTGAGGATGGGCCTGGTGGACAAGGGAGGCTGAGCCTGGAGTACTGGAGAGGCTGGGCCAGGAGCACCGGCGAGGCCGGGACAGGAGCACCGGGGGGGGCCAGGCCAGGAGCACCGGCGAGGCCGGGCCAGGAGCAGCGGGGAGTCCGGGCCAGGAATACCGGAGAGGCTGGGCCAGGAGCACCGGCGAGGCCGTGCTAGGAGCACCGAGGAGGCCGGGCCATGAGTTCATGTGAGGCCGGGCCTGGAGAACTGGTGAGGCTGGGCCTGGAGTACTGGTGAGGCTGGGCCTGGAGTACTGGTGAGGCTGGGCCAGGAGTACTGGTGAGGCTGGGCCTGGAGTACTGGTGAGGCTGGGCCTGGAAGACTGGGGAGGCTGGCGCTGGAGTTCTGGTGAGGCGGGGCCTGGAGTACTGGTGATGCTGGGCCTGGAGTACTGGTGAGGCTGGGCCTGGAGTACTTGTGAGGCTGGGCCAGGAGTACTGGTGAGGCTGGGCCTGGAGTACTGGTGATGCTGGGCCAGGAGTACCGAAGAGGCCGGGCCAGGAGCACCGGGGAGGCCGGGCCAGGTGTACCGGGGAGGCCACGCCTGCAGGACCGGCGAGGCCGGGTCAGGAGCAGCGGGGAGGCCGGGCAAGGAGCACCGGCGAGTCTGGGCCAGGAGCAACGGCAAGGCCGCGCTAGGAGCAGCGGGGAGGCCGGGCCAGGAGCACTGGCGAGGCTGGACCAGGAGTACTGGTGAGGCTGGGCCTGGAGTACTGGTGAGGCTGGGCCAGGAGTACTGGTGAGGCTGGGCCTGGAGTACTGGTGAGGCTGGGCCTGGAAGACTGGGGAGGATAGGCCTTGAGCGCTGGTGACGCTGGGCCTGGAGTACTGGGGAGGCTGGCGCTGGAGTTCTGGTGAGGCGGGGCCTGGAGTACTGGTGATGCTGGGCCTGGAGTACTGGTGAGGCTGGGCCTGGAGTACTTGTGAGGCTGGGCCAGGAGTACTGGTGAGGCTGGGCCTGGAGTACTGGTGATGCTGGGCCAGGAGTACCGAAGAGGCCGGGCCAGGAGCACCGGGTAGGCCGGGCCAGGAGCACTGGGGAGGGCGGTCCAGGAGCACCGGCGAGGCCGGGCCAGGAGCACTGGGGAGAACGGGCCAGGAGCATCGGGGAGGCCGGGACAGGAGAACCGGGGAGGCCAGGCCAGGAGCAACGGCGAGGCCGGGCCAGGAGCAGCGGGGAGTCCTGGCCAGGAATACCTGCGAGGCTGGGCCAGGAGCACCGGCGAGGCCGCGCTAGGAGCACAGGGGAGGCCGGGCCATGAGTTCATGTGAGGCCGGGCCTGGTGAGGTTGTGCCTGGAGTACAGGGGAGGCTGGGTTTGGAGTACTGGTGAGGCTGGGCCTGGATTACTGGGTAGGCGGGACCTGGAGTGCTGGGGAGGCTGGGCCTGGAGTGCTGGGAAGGCTGGGCCTGGAGTCCTGGGGAGGCTGGCACAGGAGTGCTGGGGAGGCTGGGCCTGGAGTGCTGGGGAGGCTTCACATGGAGAGCGAGTGAAATAGGCCTGGAGTAATGGTGAGGCTGGGCCTGGTGTACTGGTGAGGCTGGGCCTGGAGTACTGGTGAGGCTGGGCCTGGAGTACTGGTGAAGCTGGGCCTGGAATACTGGGGAGGCTGGGCCTGGAGCGCTGGTGACGCTGGTCCTGGAGTACTGGGGAGGCTGGGCCTGGAGTACTGGTGAGGCTGGGCCAGGAGTACTGGTGAGTCTGGGCCTGGAGTACTGTTGAGGCTGCACCTGGAATACTGGGGAGCCTGGGCCTGGAGTACTGGTGAGGCTGGGCCTGAAGTACTGGTGAGTCTGGGCCTGGAGTACTGGTGAGGCTGGGCCTGGAGTATTGGTGAGGCTTGACCTGGAGTACTGGTGAGGCTGGACATGGAGTACTGGTGAGGCTGGGCCTGGATTACTGGTGAGGCTTGACCTGGAGTACTGGTGAGGCTGGACCTGGAGTACTTGTGAAGCTGGCCCTAGAGAATTCGTGAGGCTGGCCCTGGAGTACTGGTGAGGCTGGGCCTGGATTACTGGCAAGGCTGGGCCTGGAGTACTGGTGAGGCTGGGCCTGGAGTTCTGGTGAGGCTCGCACTGGAGTACTGGTATAGATGGGCCTGGTGGACAAGGGAGGCTGAGCCTGGAGTACTGGGGAGGCTGGGCCTGGAGTACTGGTGAGGATGGACCAGGAGTACTGGTGAGGCTAGGTCTGGAGTACTGTTGAGGCTGGGCCTGGTGTACTGGTGAGGCTGGGCCTGGAGTACTGGTGAAGATGGGCCTGGTGGACAAGGGAGGCTGAGCCTGGAGTACTGGGGAGGCTGGGCCTGGAGTACTTGTGAAGCTGGCCCTAGAGAACTGGAGAGGCAGGCCTAGGAGTACCGGTGAGGCTGGGCCTGGATTACTGGCAAGGCTGGGCCTGGAGTACTGGTGAGGCTGGGCCTGGAGTTCTGGTGAGGCTGGGCCTGGAGTACTGGTGAAGATGGGCCTGGTGGACAAGGTAGGCTGAGCCTTGAGTACTGGCGAGGCTGGGCCTGGAGCACTGGTGAGGCTCGACCAGGAGTACTGGTGAGGCTAGGTCTGGACTACTGGGGCGGCTGGGCCTGGAGTACTGGGAAGGCTGGGTCTGGAGTGCTGGGATGAGTGGGCTGCAGTGCTGGGGAGTCCGGGCCTGCAGCGCTGGGGAGGTCGTGCCAGGAGCACCGGGGAGGCCGGGCCAGGAGCACCGGGGAGGCCGGGCAAGGAGCACCGGGGAGGCGGGGCCAGGTGCACCGGGGAGACCAGGCCAGAAGGACCGGCGAGGCCGGGCCAGGAGCAGCGGGGAGGCCGGGCCAGGAGCACTGGCGAGGCTGGACCAGGAGCAACGGCGAGGACGCACTATCTGCACCGGGGAGGCTGGGCCATTAGTTCATGTGAGGCCTGGCCTGGAATACTGGTGAGGCTGGGTCTGGAGTACAGGGGAGGCTGGGCCTGGAGTACTGGTGAGGCTGGGCCTGGAGTACTGGTGACGCTGTGCCAGGATTACTGGGGAAGCTGGAACTGGAGTACTGGGAAGGCTGGGCCTGGAATCCTGTGGTGGCTGGGACTGGAGTGCTGGGAAGGCTGGGCCTAGAGTGCTGGGGAGGCTGGGCCTGGAGTCCTGGGGAGGCTGGGACTGGAGTGCAGGGGAGGCTGGGCCTGGAGTGCTGGGGAGGCTTCACATGGAGTGCGAGTGAAATAGTCCTGGAGTACTGGTGACGCTGGACCTAATGTACTGGTGAGGCTTGGCCTCGATTACTGGTGAGGCTGGCGCTGGAGTTCTGGTGAGGCGGGGCCTGGAGTACTGGTAAGGCTGGGCCTGGAGTACTGGTGAGGCTTGACCTGGAGTACTGCTGAGGCTGGACCTGGAGTACTTGTGAAGCTGGCCCTAGAGAATTCGTGAGGCTGGCCCTGGAGTACTGGTGAGGCTGGGCCTGGATTACTGGCAAGGCTGGGCCTGGAGTACTGGTGAGGCTGGGCCTGGAGTACTGGTGATGCTCGGCCTGGTGTACTGGTATAGATGGGCCTGGTGGACAAGGGAGGCTGAGCCTGGAGTACTGGGGAGGCTGGGCCTGGAGTACTGGTGAGGCTGGGCCTGGAGTACTGGTGAGGCTAGGTCTGGAGCACTGGTGAGGCTGGACCAGGAGTACCGGTGAGGCTAGGTCTGGAGTACTGGTGAGGCTGGGCCTGGAGTACTGGTGAGGCTGGGCCTGGAGTACTGGTGAAGATGGGCCTGGTGGACAAGGGAGGCTGAGCCTGGAGTACTGGGGAGGCTGGGCCTGGAGTACTTGTGAAGCTGGCCCTAGAGAACTGGTGAGGCAGGACCAGGAGTACTGGTGAGGCTGGGCCTGGATTACTGGCAAGGCTGGGCCTGGTGAGGCTGGGCCTGGAGTACTGGTGAGGCTGGGCCTGGAGTACTGGTGAAGATGGGCCTGGTGGACAAGGTAGGCTGAGCCCTGAGTACTGGGGAGGCTGGGCCTGGAGCACTGGTGAGGCTCGACCAGGAGTACTGGTGAGGCCAGGTCTGGACTACTGGGGCGGCTGGGCCTGGAGTACTGGGAAGGCTGGGTCTGGAGTGCTGGGGTGGCCGGGCCTGGAGTACTAGGGAGGCTGGACCTGTAGTGCTGGGGAGGCTAGGCCTGGAGTGCTGGGATGAGTGGGCTGCAGTGCTGGGGAGGCCGGGCCTGCAGCGCTGGGGAGGTCGTGCCAGGAGCAACGGGAAGGCCGCACCAGGAGCACCGCCGAGGCATGGCCAGGAGCACAGGCGAGGCCGGGCCAGGAGCACCGGCGAGGCAGGGCCAGGAGCACCGGGGAGGCCGGGCCAGAAGCACCGTAGAGAACCCGCCAGGAGCACCGGAGAGGCCGGGCAAGGAGCACTGTGGAGGCTGGGCAGGTGCACCGGGGAGACCAGGCCAGAAGGACCGGCGAGGCCTGTCCAGGAGAAGCGGGGAGGCCGGGCCAGGAGCACCGGCGAGGCTGCGCCAGGAGCAACGGCGAGGCCGCGCTATCTGCACCGGGGAGGCCGGGCCATTAGTTCATGTGAGGCCGGGCCTGGAGTACTGGTGAGGCTGGGTCTGGTGTACAGGGGAGGCTGGGCCTGGAGTACTGGTGAGGCTGGGCCTGGAGTACTTGTGACGCAGTGCCAGGAGTACTGGGGAAGCTGGAACTGGAGTACTGGGAAGGCTGGGCCTGGAATCCTGGGGTGGCTGGGACTGGAGTACAGGGGTGACGGGGCCTGGAGTACTGGTGAGGCTGGGCCTGGATAACTGGTGAGGATGTGCCAGGAGTACTGGTGAAGCTGGACCTGGAGTACTAGGAAGGCTGGGCCTTGAGTACTGGGTACGCGGGACCTGGAGTGCTGGGGCGGCTGGGTTTGGAGTGCTGGGGAGGCTGGGCCTGGAGTCCTGGGGAGGCTGGGACTGGAGTGCAGGGGAGGCTGGGCCTGGAGTGCTGGGGAGGCTGGGCCTGGAGTGCTGGGGAGGCTTCACATGGTACGAGTGAAATAGTCCTGGAGTACTGGTGAGGCTGGACCTAATGTACTGGTGAGGCTGGGCCTGGAGTACTGGTGAGGCTGGCGCTGGAGTTCTGGTGAGGCGGGGCCTGGAGTACTGGTAATGCTGTGCCTGGAGTGCTGGTGAGGCTGGGCCTGGAGTACTGGTGAGGCTGGGCCAGGAGTACGGGTGAGGCTGGGCCTGGAGTACGGGTGAGGCTGGGCGTGGAATACTGTGGAGGCTGGGCCTGGAGTACTGGTGAGGCTGGGCCAGGAGTATTGGTGAGTCTGGGCCTGGAGTACTGGTGAGGCTGCGCCTGGAATACTGGGGAGGCTGGGCCTGGAGTACTGGTGAGGCTGGGCCTGGAGTACTGGTGAGGCTGGGCCTGAAGTACTGGTAATATATGGGCCTGGTGGACAAGGGAGGCTGAGCCTGGAGTATTTGGGAGGCTGGGCATGGAGTACTGGTGAGGCTGGACCAGGAGTACTGGTGAGGCTAGGTCTGGAGTACTGGTGAGGCTGGGCCTGGAGTACTGGTGAGGCTGGGCCTGGAGTACTGTTGAAGATGGGCCTGGTGGACAAGGGAGGCTGAGCCTGGAGTACTGGGGAGGCTGGGCCTGGAGTACTTGTGAAGCTGGCCCTAGAGAACTGGTGAGGCTGGCCCAGGAGTACTGGTGAGGCTGGGCCTGGATTACTGGTGAGGCTGGGCCTGGATTACTGGCAAGGCTGGGCCTGGAGTACTGGTGAGGCTGGGCTTGGAGTACTGGTGAGGCTGGGCCTGGAGTACTGGTGAAGATGGGCCTGGTGTACAAGGTAGGCTGAGCCTGGAGTACTGGGGAGGCTAAGCCTGGAGTACTGGGGAGGCTGGGCCTGGAGTACTGGTGAGGCTGGGCCTGGAGTACTGGTGAGGATGGGCCTGGTGGACAAGGGAGGCTGAGCCTGGAGTACTGGAGAGGCTGGGCCAGGAGCACCGGCGAGGCCGGGACAGGAGCACCGGGGGGGGCCAGGCCAGGAGCACCGGCGAGGCCGGGCCAGGAGCAGCGGGGAGTCCGGGCCAGGAATACCGGAGAGGCTGGGCCAGGAGCACCGGCGAGGCCGTGCTAGGAGCACCGAGGAGGCCGGGCCATGAGTTCATGTGAGGCCGGGCCTGGAGAACTGGTGAGGCTGGGCCTGGAGTACTGGTGAGGCTGGGCCTGGAGTACTGGTGAGGCTGGGCCAGGAGTACTGGTGAGGCTGGGCCTGGAGTACTGGTGAGGCTGGGCCTGGAAGACTGGGGAGGCTGGCGCTGGAGTTCTGGTGAGGCGGGGCCTGGAGTACTGGTGATGCTGGGCCTGGAGTACTGGTGAGGCTGGGCCTGGAGTACTTGTGAGGCTGGGCCAGGAGTACTGGTGAGGCTGGGCCTGGAGTACTGGTGATGCTGGGCCAGGAGTACCGAAGAGGCCGGGCCAGGAGCACCGGGGAGGCCGGGCCAGGTGCACCGGGGAGGCCACGCCTGCAGGACCGGCGAGGCCGGGTCAGGAGCAGCGGGGAGGCCGGGCAAGGAGCACCGGCGAGTCTGGGCCAGGAGCAACGGCAAGGCCGCGCTAGGAGCAGCGGGGAGGCCGGGCCAGGAGCACTGGCGAGGCTGGACCAGGAGTACTGGTGAGGCTGGGCCTGGAGTACTGGTGAGGCTGGGCCAGGAGTACTGGTGAGGCTGGGCCTGGAGTACTGGTGAGGCTGGGCCTGGAAGACTGGGGAGGATAGGCCTTGAGCGCTGGTGACGCTGGGCCTGGAGTACTGGGGAGGCTGGCGCTGGAGTTCTGGTGAGGCGGGGCCTGGAGTACTGGTGATGCTGGGCCTGGAGTACTGGTGAGGCTGGGCCTGGAGTACTTGTGAGGCTGGGCCAGGAGTACTGGTGAGGCTGGGCCTGGAGTACTGGTGATGCTGGGCCAGGAGTACCGAAGAGGCCGGGCCAGGAGCACCGGGTAGGCCGGGCCAGGAGCACTGGGGAGGGCGGTCCAGGAGCACCGGCGAGGCCGGGCCAGGAGCACTGGGGAGAACGGGCCAGGAGCATCGGGGAGGCCGGGACAGGAGAACCGGGGAGGCCAGGCCAGGAGCACCGGCGAGGCCGCGCTAGGAGCACAGGGGAGGCCGGGCCATGAGTTCATGTGAGGCCGGGCCTGGTGAGGTTGGGCCTGGAGTACAGGGGAGGCTGGGTTTGGAGTACTGGTGAGGCTGGGCCTGGATTACTGGGTAGGCGGGACCTGGAGTGCTGGGGAGGCTGGGCCTGGAGTGCTGGGAAGGCTGGGCCTGGAGTCCTGTGGAGGCTGGCACAGGAGTGCTGGGGAGGCTGGGCCTGGAGTGCTGGGGAGGCTTCACATGGAGAGCGAGTGAAATAGGCCTGGAGTAATGGTGAGGCTGGGCCTGGTGTACTGGTGAGGCTGGGCCTGGAGTACTGGTGAGGCTGGGCCTGGAGTACTGGTGAAGCTGGGCCTGGAATACTGGGGAGGCTGGGCCTGGAGCGCTGGTGACGCTGGTCCTGGAGTACTGGGGAGGCTGGGCCTGGAGTACTGGTGAGGCTGGGCCAGGAGTACTGGTGAGTCTGGGCCTGGAGTACTGGTGAGGCTGCACCTGGAATACTGGGGAGCCTGGGCCTGGAGTACTGGTGAGGCTGGGCCTGAAGTACTGGTGAGTCTGGGCCTGGAGTACTGGTGAGGCTGGGCCTGGAGTATTGGTGAGGCTTGACCTGGAGTACTGGTGAGGCTGGACATGGAGTACTGGTGAGGCTGGGCCTGGATTACTGGTGAGGCTTGACCTGGAGTACTGGTGAGGCTGGACCTGGAGTACTTGTGAAGCTGGCCCTAGAGAATTCGTGAGGCTGGCCCTGGAGTACTGGTGAGGCTGGGCCTGGATTACTGGCAAGGCTGGGCCTGGAGTACTGGTGAGGCTGGGCCTGGAGTACTGGTGAGGCTCGCACTGGAGTACTGGTATAGATGGGCCTGGTGGACAAGGGAGGCTGAGCCTGGAGTACTGGGGAGGATGGGCCTGGAGTACTGGTGAGGATGGACCAGGAGTACTGGTGAGGCTAGGTCTGGAGTACTGTTGAGGCTGGGCCTGGTGTACTGGTGAGGCTGGGCCTGGAGTACTGGTGAAGATTGGCCTGGTGGACAAGGGAGGCTGAGCCTGGAGTACTGGGGAGGCTGGGCCTGGAGTACTTGTGAAGCTGGCCCTAGAGAACTGGAGAGGCAGGCCTAGGAGTACCGGTGAGGCTGGGCCTGGATTACTGGCAAGGCTGGGCCTGGAGTACTGGTGAGGCTGGGCCTGGAGTTCTGGTGAGGCTGGGCCTGGAGTACTGGTGAAGATGGGCCTGGTGGACAAGGTAGGCTGAGCCTTGAGTACTGGCGAGGCTGGGCCTGGAGCACTGGTGAGGCTCGACCAGGAGTACTGGTGAGGCTAGGTCTGGACTACTGGGGCGGCTGGGCCTGGAGTACTGGGAAGGCTGGGTCTGGAGTGCTGGTGACCCTGGGCCTGGAGTCCTGTGGAGGCTGCGCCTGGACTACTGGTGAGGCTGGGCCAGGACTACTGGTGAGGCTGGGACTGGAGTACTTGTGAGGCTGCGTCTGTAATACTGGGGAGGCTGGGCCTTGAGTATTGGTGAGGCTGGGCCTGGAGTACTGGTGAGGTTTGTCCTGGAGTACTGCTGAGGCTGGTCCTGGATTACTGGTGAGGCTGGACCTGAAGTACTGGTGATGGCTGGGCCTGGAGTACTGGTGAGGCTCGCGCGGGAGTTCTGGTGAGGCTGGGCTTGGATTATTGTTGAGGCTGGGCCTGGAGTACTGGAGTACTGGTGAAGCTGGGCCAGGAGTTCTGGTGAGGCTGGACCTGGAGTACTGGGAAGGCTGGGCCTGTAGTACTGGTGAGGCTGGGCCTGGAATACTGGGGTGGCTGGGCCTGGAGTACTGGGGAGACTGGTCCTGAAGTGCTGGGGAGGTTGGGCCAGGAGTACCAGGGAGGCCGAACCAGGAGCACCGGGGAGGCCGGGCCAGGAGCACCGTGGAGGCCGGGCCAGGAGCACCGGGGAGGCCGGGCCAGTAGCACCGTAGAGGCCGGGCCAGGAGAAACGTGGAGGCCGGGCCAGGAGCACCGGGGAGGCCGGGCCAGGGGCACCGGGGAGGCCGGGCCAGGGGCACCGGGGAGGCCGGGCCAGGAGCACCGGCGAGGCCATGCCAGGAGCACCGGGGAGGCCTCACCAGGAGTACTCGTGGGACTGGGCTTGGTGTACTACTTATGCAGAGCCTGGACTACTGCTGACGCCGTGCCTGAAGATCTAATGAATCTATGCCTAGTGTACTTTTGATGTTTGTTCTGGAGGATTTGTAATGCTGCGCCTTGAGTACTGGTCAGGCTGGACGTATAGTACTAGAGTGGCCAGGCCTGGAGCACTAATGAGGCTGGGTCACGTGTACTGGTGAAGCTGGGACTGGAGATCAGGTGAGCGTGAGCCTGGATGACTAGAGGGGAAAGGCCTGGAGTTCTGCTGAGGCTGATACTGGAGTACTAATGAAGCTGGGTCTAGAAAACTGGTGTGGCGAGTCCTGGAATTTTAGTGTAGCTGGCCAGAAGTATGAGGGGAGCTGGGACTAGAGTACTGGTGAAGCGTGGCCTGAAGGACAGTGGAGCTTGGCCTGGAGTACTGGTGAGGCTGGGCCTGGGAACTAGTGAGAATGGCCTGGATTGCTCTTGATGCTGGGTATGAAGTACTAGTGAAGCTGGGCCTGGAGTTCTGGTGAGGCTTCATATGTAGTGCGAGTGAAATAGGCCTGGAATACTAGTGAGACTGGGCCTGGAGTACTAGTGAGACGGTCTGGAGTACTATTGATGCTGGGCCTGTGTTAGGAATTAAAGTACCTTTAAAGAAATTGCTCGAGACAAAAATTGAGAACAAAGAACATTTATTACTACAACAATGCAAAGTTGGGTGCTTCCCCTTACCCTGGGAATACACACACATACTGGGGCTCACCCAACTTTTATACAGTCAATTTCAGTATCAGAATGCCCTCCCCCTTACATTCTTCTGCCCCCTGGATGGGTTTGGCATAGGTAATTCTTCCTGCCTACGTGCAGTTTCAGTACACTTGGAGGACCAGGGGGTATCCTGTGGGTGCCCCATCATGTCATTGTCCTTATTCACACCTTCCTGATTCTCTGGGCTACAGTCTCTTGATATGCAGAGTTGACTCATTCTATCTAGGGTTGGCTAATTTCATATGTATAAATCTGTGTATGGTTAGCTAATTAGAAATGTATGACTTGGTACTTCTGTCCAGGGCTAGGAGACCCTTATCTGATCCAGACTACCTCAACTTCCTACATTCTATTGTACCTTACCATTCCTTATCTTAGTCCTATGGTCTTGTCACAAAGGATAGAAGATTCTTATGTTAATCGTGCTGACTCTGCTTTCCTGCATCCTAAGCCCCAAACTTATCCTGTTTGAACTGGTTTCAGCCATTTTACTGATGAACTTTAGTTTCTTCCATGTTCATAATTTTAGGTCAATTTTCCCATCTCTCACAATCCTCACTTTTCTTTTAGATCAGTAATACTGATCTTTCACCATGATCAGTGTTACTGATCTTTGGTTACTAGTGTCAGTGTGACTGATCCCCCCCCCCCCCTCTCCTCACTTTTCTTTTAGATCAGTAACACTGATCTTTCAAGTGTAAGGTGTAGTTTTACCCAGCTGGTCAATAACCGAATTGTAATGTCTGTGTAAAGTCTTTAGGTAGGGGAGCACCATGAAGGTCAGGGGAGTGAGTCCAGCTGCTTATTAGGGTTTGGAGTATCAGGCTCCAGTTCTCAGTAAAGAGTCTAGTCCATCCCATACGTTGAAATATTGAAGCAGTGTCTTTGAAGCACACGACCTTTGTAAGTGTTGTCCCGACGAAGTCTGTGAGAGGCGCTGCCTTCAGCAGCGAACAAGTAGCAGTCTATGAGAAGCGCTGCCTTCAGCAGCGAACGAGTAGCAGTCTATGAGAAGCGCTGCCTTCAGCAGCGAACGAGTAGCAGTAGTCAGGCGGTTCCGTTTGATTGTGGCTCGTATCTGATGTCCTCTTCAGCCCCGAACCCTAGGGCCACCGATCTCCGAAGGCTGTTTGGAGCCTGATATTAAAGTGTCAAGCAGCTCACGTTGTTGGAAACTGGTGCTCCCTTTCATGGGGTGATGAAAAGTGACCAAGCAGGGGGGGGATTGTTTCTTGTGATTTAACTGTGTGTTGCAGCTTGTCTGCTAACATTAGCATATATATCATTGAACTTGTGAGTTGCAGCCTGTCTGTGTACATTAGCATATGTATTAACTCTCTCTCTCTCTGTTACATGTACAATGCTGACTACCATTCTGTCTGTCTTTGTCCCACCATGTCCTTTGTGCTATCGCTTCAAAACTCCTGTCTTTAATACCTGTGTAGGCTATGATACAAATTAGATGTACTCCACTAAAGCTGTTTAATTCCCCTGGTCCGTATTGGGATCCCTTATATCCCATTATGATTATACATTAAATCTATGCCCTGTCTACATTCTAAAGGAGCTGAATTGTAACCTCTGCTGCCCCTATTCCAGGGGGGCTTAAAACATTAACGAACAATATTCCAAAGAAATTAGTAAACAACAATGAACAATACATGTAAAGCTCATTAAAAACAGCATTAAAATACAATAAGAACTGAATAAAGCACAATAAATGTAAAGCTCATTGAAAACTGCAATAAAATACAATAAGAACTGAATAAAACACAATAAATGTAAAGCTCATTGAAAACTGCAATAAAATACAATAAGAACTGAATAAAACACAATAAATGTAAAGCTCATTGAAAACTGCAATAAAATACAACAATAACTGAATAATCAAAAGACAAGTAAAATACAACAATAACTGAATAAACCATTAAAGAAACGAAAAAAAATGTTAAATTACGGCACTTTGTAACAATCTGTGACTTTCCTTTGTGTTAGTGTAAAAATTGTAAAATGAAACACAAACCATATTTGCATGGGTTTTGAATATGTTAGACCTTATTAAAATGCAGTTGGAGCTGCTTGTCTGTATGGGGCACAACCCTCCAATTTGTTAGAGTGAGTACATAACAGACATTGCAGCACAAGAGCCCCTGCAAGAGAACTTGAAACATATTCAACCTTTAGTTCTGCCTTAAGTAAAATGCCTTGTGCCACAGCTCACAGGAGCTGGCCTTATTTAAAACAGTCTGTAAAACAGGCACCAAAAAAAGTTAAAAGATGTTCTTATGAAGATTGCACACACAATAATTTAAGTACAGGCTAGTTTCTATTATATTCCACTTAAAAGTTCTGCTGCATGAATCCTGGAGCTTGTGGAGTCATTATTGAATCAAGAAATATTGGTACCATGCCAATCTCATTCTAACATGCCAATTTCTCCAGTCCTTAAGTCAAGATGTACTGAATAGCATCTGGTACAAGATCTGTGAGTTCTTAATGATATTATTATTCTTATGCACCCAATTGTTCTGAACTATGCCACCAATTTAAATCATATTCCACCTATTGCAGTACTCACACACCACCATAGACCAGTTCGCAGGTTTATTTCTCCATTAAGCTGAATCCAGTTGCGCAGGATTTACCTCCGTGATTATTTACAATGTAACTTCCGCACTACCGGATTTAAATATAAACCTGATGAATGGGGGAAAGTTATCATGAATTAAATAACAGCGGCAATACAGAGAAATTGTGCTGAGGCATTAATTTCACTCCGGAGGAAAATGCACCAGAGAAATGAATGATTAAACTTATAGGAATCCCCATAGGAATCCCCAGAGGTATCTTTATTCTCCAGAGGTGGGTGATCTTTAAACTCACGGACCTTGACTGCTGAATGTGTAGAAGAAATGTATTAAATGTGTTGATAGGGCTCCATACCTCTAACTGCAAGACAAGAGCCTGAAGCCTCAATTTCAAGTGCCACAGTGCACTTAAAGGGACATGCACACTCCCCCTTCAACTGGCTGATCCAGCCACTTTACACATCAGATCCTTTCTTTATCTCACATACACTTAAAGTTAAGATGTATAGAACTCACCCTATTTGCGCAAACATTTCTCCCTGCAAATGTTATAACATCACTATTCTCAGGTAGTCCCTGTGCAAAATCACATTTGAATACAATTTATTTCATAAATTGGAATTAACTGGTAGTTAAATTCGCTAATTCTTCAGTATTGAAAAATGATCCTTTATGACATTTAAATTTTAGCATGAATTTTAATCAATATTGGTCAGTGACTGAAGTGGGAAGTCGTGATTTATGAAATTATCTCTGGTCTCTACTCTCCCACTCCCTGCACTTCTCCCAACATTCAGGAGCTGGCACACAGTCCCTGCCTTTTCCATGTTACTCATCTACTATTACTTTAACTGCTTGCATCAAAATGTTAGCCTTTGCTTTCTGCTTATCCTCAGATGTCTGGACAAATGCTTTTTGTGTGATCTGTAGAAGCTGGGTTATTCCCTGCTCATGCCAATTTTCTGTCTTTTGTAATTTTCTCTTAATGTCTGGGGCTGAGTTGGTAACAAAACCTGTTAGTACCAATTGTTCCCCTGCTGGGGATTCTATGTCGAGACCCCCATATTGTATATATATTTGGTCCCAAAAATTGGTCTAACTGTTCAGCACATCCCTGGGGATCTTCTATCAGGGAGGTCAGTTCTTTCTTAAAGTTACACACTTCAGTACTGGTCAGGGGCACATTTACGAAACCGAGACCCTCTCCCATGGGAACTTCCCACAGTGGTCTCATCCAATTGGTTTCTAGCTTATTAGGTCTGGGTTCCTGCTCCCTGGGAAATGAATCAAAGGGTTCTGCCCTTTCTTCCTGAAGAGTCTCACGCTGTTCTGAATTAAAGTTACCTCTCTCTCCTGCCAACAGAGGTGGTAATCGAGTGCTTTGTGAGCAAGTTATCATACCACTCCTGCTCTCTTCTCTCTTCTCTAGTGGTGGGGGAGGTGGGGAAGGTGCAGAAGGGTAGGTCATAGGAGGGGAAGGAAAGATAGGAGCCGGCATAGGAGGAACATAGGGTGGAGGGAGGGAATGTAACACATCCCAACCCTGTGATTCAGGGACAAGAGGTTCCTCCTCTCTCTTATCCCTGGATTCTTTCTCATTCAAAACCAGCTGTTCAATGGATCCCTTGAGCCAGCAGGCTGCATGTTCCCTGCTCTCAACATTGGCTGGTTTTGATAGAGCCATAAGTTCAAAGCTTCACACATCCATTCATCCTCGGATCCGAATTTTGGCCAGTACACGGAGCTCCCTTTAACCGGGTATCCCACCCATTCATTACAACAATACCTGACCGTCGTCAGTTTGTCTTTACCGCGGGTCTTTCCTGTGCCCCACTCAGATAACATCATCCCAAGCGGGCTGTACGTAGCTATCTGGTGGTCACGTCCTGTGTCAGGACTCTCATCTCTACTGTCCGCTATTCCCATACTTAGGAACAAGTAAAATACTCTTACCGAGTTCTGGCAGTACTGCTCTAGCGCGCGTCCTTCCGCCGTTTGTTCTCAATGCCTCTTCTCGGATATCACTCGCTTCTTCCACTGACCAGCCACCCGTCGCCCGTGAGTCCAGCTGAATCAGCCGGGGTGCACCTACTCTCGTCGTCGGGGTACTCTGTCAGTGGAGGGAGTGTGATCCCGGACGAGCCCCCATTTGTTAGGAATTAAAGTACCTTTAAAGAAATTGCTCGAGACAAAAATTGAGAACAAAGAACATTTATTACTACAACAATGCAAAGTTGGGTGCTTCCCCTTACCCTGGGAATACACACACATACTGGGGCTCACCCAACTTTTATACAGTCAATTTCAGTATCAGAATGCCCTCCCCCTTACATTCTTCTGCCCCCTGGATGGGTTTGGCATAGGTAATTCTTCCTGCCTACGTGCAGTTTCAGTACACTTGGAGGACCAGGGGGTATCCTGTGGGTGCCCCATCATGTCATTGTCCTTATTCACACCTTCCTGATTCTCTGGGCTACAGTCTCTTGATATGCAGAGTTGACTCATTCTATCTAGGGTTGGCTAATTTCATATGTATAAATCTGTGTATGGTTAGCTAATTAGAAATGTATGACTTGGTACTTCTGTCCAGGGCTAGGAGACCCTTATCTGATCCAGACTACCTCAACTTCCTACATTCTATTGTACCTTACCATTCCTTATCTTAGTCCTATGGTCTTGTCACAAAGGATAGAAGATTCTTATGTTAATCGTGCTGACTCTGCTTTCCTGCATCCTAAGCCCCAAACTTATCCTGTTTGAACTGGTTTCAGCCATTTTACTGATGAACTTTAGTTTCTTCCATGTTCATAATTTTAGGTCAATTTTCCCATCTCTCACAGCCTGGAATGCTGGTGAGGCTGGGCGTGGAGTACTGGTGTATCTGGGACTGGAGATCAGGTGAGGGTGAGTCAGGATGACTAGAAGGACAAGGTCTGGAGTTCTGGTGCGGCTGATACTGGAGTACCAATGTGGCTTGGCCTAGGGAACTCGTGAGGCTGGTCCAGGAGCACTAGTGACGCCGGGCCTGAAGTACTAGTGGAGTTTAGCCTGGAGTACTGGTGAGGCTGGGCCTGGAGAACTGGGGACGCAGGGCCTGGTGTACTAGGGAGGCTGGGCCAGGAGCACCGGGGAGGCCGGGCCAGGAGCACCGGGGAGGCCGGGCCAGGAGCACCCGCGAGGATGAGCCAGGAGCACCCGCGAGGATGGGCCAGGAGCACCCGCGAGGCCGGGCCAGGAGCAGCAGGGAGGCCAGGCCAGGAGCACCGGCAAGGCCGGGCCAGGAGCAGCGGGGAGGCAGGGCCAGGAGCACCGGCGAGGCCGGGACAGGAGCACCGACGAGGCCGCGCTAGGAGTACAGGGGATGCCGGGCCATGAGTTCATGTGAGGCCGGGCCTGGAGTACTGGTGAGGCTGGGCCTGGAGTACAGGGGAGGCTGGGCCTGGAGTACTGGTGAGGCTGGGACTGGATTACTGGTGAGGCTGTGCCAAGAGTACCGGGGAAGCTGGACCTGGAGTACTGGATAGGCTGGGCCTGGAGTAGTGGGTAGGCGGGACCTGGAGTGCTGGGGAGGCTGGGCCTGGAGTGCTGGGGAGGCCGGACCTGGAGTCCTGGGGAGGCTGGGATTGGAGTGCTGGGGAGGCTGGGCCTGGTGTACTGGTGAGGCTGACCCTGGAGTACTGCAGAGGCTGGGCCTGGGGTACTGGGGAGGCTGGGCCTGGAGTACTGGTAAGGCTGGGCCTGGTGTACTGGTGAGGCTGACCCTGGAGTACTGCGGAGGCTGGGCCTGGGGTACTGGGGAGGCTGGGCCTGGAGTACTGGTGAGGCTGGTCCTGGAGTACTGGTGAGGCTGGGCCTGGAGTACTGGTGAGGATGGCCCTGGAGTACTGGTGAGGCTGGGCCTGGAGTACTGGTGAGGCTGGGCCTGGAGTACTTGTGAGGCTGGCCCTAGAGAACTGGTGAGGCATGGCCAGGAGTACTGGTGAGGCTGGGCCTGGAGTACTGGTGAGGCGGGGCCTGGAATAGTGGGGAGGCTGGGCCTGGAGTGCTGGTGACGCTGGGCCTGGAGTCCTGTGGAGGCTGCGCCTGGACTACTGGTGAGGCTGGGCCAGGACTACTGGTGAGGCTGGGACTGGAGTACTTGTGAGGCTGCGTCTGGAATACTGGGGAGGCTGGGCCTTGAGTATTGGTGAGGCTGGGCCTGGAGTACTGGTGAGGTTTGTCCTGGAGTACTGCTGAGGCTGGTCCTGGATTACTGGTGAGGCTGGACCTGAAGTACTGGTGATGGCTGGGCCTGGAGTACTGGTGAGGCTCGCGCGGGAGTTCTGGTGAGGCTGGGCTTGGATTATTGTTGAGGCTGGGCCTGGAGTACTGGAGTACTGGTGAAGCTGGGCCAGGAGTTCTGGTGAGGCTGGACCTGGAGTACTGGGAAGGCTGGGCCTGTAGTACTGGTGAGGCTGGGCCTGGAATACTGGGGTGGCTGGGCCTGGAGTACTGGGGAGACTGGTCCTGAAGTGCTGGGGAGGTTGGGCCAGGAGTACCAGGGAGGCCGAACCAGGAGCACCGGGGAGGCCGGGCCAGGAGCACCGTGGAGGCCGGGCCAGGAGCACCGGGGAGGCCGGGCCAGTAGCACCGTAAAGGCCGGGCCAGGGGCACCGGGGAGGCCGGGCCAGGGGCACCGGGGAGGCCGTGCCAGGAGCACCGGCGAGGCCATGCCAGGAGCACCGGGGTGGCCTCACCAGGAGTACTCGTGGGACTGGGCTTGGTGTACTACTGATGCAGAGCCTGGACTACTGCTGACGCCGTGCCTGAAGTTCTAATGAATCTATGCCTAGTGTACTTGTGATGTTTGTTCTGGAGGATTTGTAATGCTGCTCCTTGAGTCCTGGTCAGGCTGGACGTATAGTACTAGAGTGGCCAGGCCTGGAGCACTAATGAGGCTGGGCCACGTGTACTGGTGAAGCTGGGACTGGAGATCAGGTGAGCGTGAGCCTGGATGACGAGAGGGGCAAGGCCTGGAGTTCTGATGAGGCTGATACTGGAGTATTAATGAAGCTGGGTCTAGAAAACTGGTGTGGCGAGTCCTGGAATTTTAGTGTAGCTGGCCAGAAGTATGAGGGGAGCTGGGACTAGAGTATTGGTGAAGCCTGGCCTGAACGACAGTGGAGTACTGGTGAGGCTGGGCCTGGGGAACACGTGAGAATGGCCTGGATTGCTCTTGATGCTGGGTATGAAGTACTAGTGAAGCTGGGCCTGGAGTTCTGGTGAGGCTTCACATGTAGTGCGAGTGAAATAGGCCTGGAATACTAGTGAGACTGGGCCTGGAGTACTAGTGAGAGTCTGGAGTACTAGTGAGGCTGGGCCTGGAATGCTGGTGAGGCTGGGCGTGGAGTACTGGTGAATCTGGGACTGGAGATCAGGTGAGGGTGAGTCAGGATGACTAGAAGGGCAAGGTCTGCAGTTCTGGTGAGGCTGCTACTGGAGTACCAATGTGGCTTGGCCTAGGGAACTCGTGAGGCTGGTCCAGGAGCACTAGTGACGCCGGGCCTGAAGTACTAGTGGAGTTTAGCCTGGAGTACTGGTGAGGCTGGTCCTGGAGAACTGGGGACGCAGGGCCTGGTGTACTGTGGAGGCTGGGCCAGGAGCACCGGGGAGGCCGGGCCAGGAGCACCGGGGAGGCCGGGCCAGGAGCACCCGCGATGATGGGCCAGGAGCACCCGCGAGGCCGGGCCAGGAGCAGCAGGGAGGCCGGGCCAGGAGCACCGGCGAGGCCGGGCCAGGAGCAGCGGGGAGGCCGGGCCAGGAGCACCGGCGAGGCCGGGCCAGGAGCACCGACGAGGCCGCGCTAGGAGCACAGGTGATGCCGGGCCATGAGTTCATGTGAGGCCGGGCCTGGAGTACTGGTGAGGCTGGGCCTGGAGTACAGGGGAGGCTGGGCCTGGAGTACTGGTGAGGCTGGGACTGGATTACTGGTGAGGCTGTGCCAAGAGTACCGGGGAAGCTGGACTTGGAGTACTGGATAGGCTGGGCCTGGAGTACTGGGTAGGCGGGACCTGGAGTGCTGGAGAGGCTGGGCCTGGAGTGCTGGGGAGGCTGGGCCTGGAGTCCTGGGGAGGCTGGGACTGGAGTGCTGGGGAGGCTGGGCCTGGTGTACTGGTGAGGCTGACCCTGGAGTACTGCGGAGGCTGGGCCTGGGGTACTGGGGAGGCTGGGCCTGGAGTACTGGTGAGGCTGGGCCTGGAGTACTGGGGAGGCTGGGCCTGGAGTACTGGGGAGGCTGGGCCTGGAGTACTGGGGAGGCTGGGCCTGGTGTACTGGTGAGGCTGGGCCTGGAGTACTGGTGATGCTGGTCCTGGTGTACTGGTGAGGCTGGACCTGGAGTACTGGTGAGACTGGGCCTGGAGTACTGGTGAGGCTGGCGCTGGGGTTCTGGTAAGGCTGGGCCTGGAGTACTGGTGAGGCTGCGCCAGGAGTACTGGTGGGGCTGGGCCTAGAGTACTGTTGAGGCGGGGCCTGGAATAGTGGGGAGGCTGGGCCTGGAGTGCTGGTGACGCTGGGCCTTGAGTACTGTGGAGGCTGCGCCTGGACTACTGGTGAGGCTGGGCCAGGAGTACTGGTGAGGCTGGGACTGGAGTACCTGTGAGGCTGCGTCTGGAATACTGGGGAGGCTGGGCCTGGAGTACTGGTGAGGCTGGGCCTGGAGTACTGGTGAGGCTGGGCCTGGAGTACTGGTGTGGCCTGTCCTGGAGTACTGGTGAGGCTGCTCCTGGAGTACTGGTGAAGCTGGACCTGAAGTACGGGTGAGGCTGGGCGTGGAGTACTGGTGAGGCTCGCGCGGGAGTTCTGGTAAGTCTTGGCCTGGATTACTGGTGAGGCTGGGCCTGGAATACTGGAGTACTGCTGAAGCTGGGCCAGGAGTTCTGGTGAGGCTGGGCCTGGAGTACTGGGAAGGCTGGGCCTGTAGTACTGGTGAGGCTGTGCCTGGAATACTGGGGTGGCTGGGCCTGGAGTACTGGGGAGGCTGGTCCTGAAGTGCTGGGGAGGCTGGGCCAGGAGTACCAGGGAGGCCGGGCCAGGAGCACCGGGGAGGCCGGGCCAGGAGCACCGGAGAGCCCGGGCCAGGAGCACCGGGGAGGCCGTGCCAGGAGCACCGGCGAGGGGAGTACTCGTGGGACTGGGCTTGGTGTACTACTTATGCAGAGCCTGGACTACTGCTGACGCCGTGCCTGAAGATCTAATGAATCTATGCCTAGTGTACTTTTGATGTTTGTTCTGGAGGATTTGTAATGCTGCGCCTTGAGTACTGGTCAGGCTGGACTTATAGTACTAGAGTGGCCAGGCCTGGAGCACTAATGAGGCTGGGTCACGTGTACTGGTGAAGCTGGGACTGGAGATCAGGTGAGCGTGAGCCTGGATGACTAGAGGGGCAAGGCCTGGAGTTCTGCTGAGGCTGATACTGGAGTACTAATGAAGCTGGGTCTAGAAAACTGGTGTGGCGAGTCCTGGAATTTTAGTGTAGCTGGCCAGAAGTATGAGGGGAGCTGGGACTAGAGTACTGGTGAAGCGTGGCCTGAAGGACAGTGGAGCTTGGCCTGGAGTACTGGTGAGGCTGGGCCTGGGAACTAGTGAGAATGGCCTGGATTGCTCTTGATGCTGGGTATGAAGTACTAGTGAAGCTGGGCCTGGAGTTCTGGTGAGGCTTCACATGTAGTGCGAGTGAAATAGGCCTGGAATACTAGTGAGACTGGGCCTGGAGTACTAGTGAGACGGTCTGGAGTACTATTGAGGCTGGGCCTGGAATGCTGGTGAGGCTGGGCGTGGAGTACTGGTGTATCTGGGACTGGAGATCAGGTGAGGGTGAGTCAGGATGACTAGAAGGGCAAGGTCTGGAGTTCTGGTGAGGCTGATACTGGAGTACCAATGTGGCTTGGCCTAGGGAACTCGTGAGGCTGGTCCAGGAGCACTAGTGACGCCGGGCCTGAAGTACTAGTGGAGTTTAGCCTGGAGTACTGGTGAGGCTGGGCCTGGAGAACTGGGGACGCAGGGCCTGGTGTAATGGGGAGGCTGGGCCAGGAGCACCGGGGAGGCCGGGCCAGGACCACCGGGGAGGCCGGGCCAGGAGCACCCGCGAGGATGGGCCAGGAGCACCGGAGAGGCCGGGCCAGGAGAAACGTGGAGGCCGGGCCAGTAGCACCGGGGAGGCCGGGCCATGGGTACCGGGGAGGCCGTGCCAGGAGCACCGGCGAGGCCATGCCAGGAGCACCGGGGAGGCCTCGCCAGGAGTACTCGTGGGACTGGGCTTGGTGTACTACTGATGCAGAGCCTGGACTACTGCTGACGCCGTGCCTGATGTTCTAATGAATCTATCCCGAGTGTACTTGTGATGTTTGTTCTGGAGGGTTTGTAATGCTGCGCCTTGAGTACTGGTCAGGCTGGACGTATAGTACTAGAGTGGCCAGGCCTGGAGCACTAATGAGGCTGGGCCACGTGTACTGGTGAAGCTGGGACTGGAGATCAGGTGAGCGTGAGCCTGGATGACTAGAGGGGCAAGGCCTGGAGTTCTGCTGAGGCTGATACTGGAGTACTAATGAAGCTGGGTCTAGAAAACTGGTGTGGCGAGTCCTGGAATTTTAGTGTAGCTGGCCAGAAGTATGAGGGGAGCTGGGACTAGAGTACTGGTGAAGCGTGGCCTGAAGGACAGTGGAGCTTGGCCTGGAGTACTGGTGAGGCTGGGCCTGGGAACTAGTGAGAATGGCCTGGATTGCTCTTGATGCTGGGTATGAAGTACTAGTGAAGCTGGGCCTGGAGTTCTGGTGAGGCTTCACATGTAGTGCGAGTGAAATAGGCCTGGAATACTAGTGAGACTGGGCCTGGAGTACTAGTGAGACGGTCTGGAGTACTATTGAGGCTGGGCCTGGAATGCTGGTGAGGCTGGGCCTGGAGTACTTGTGAGGCTGGCCCTAGTGAACTGGTGAGGCTGGGCCAGGAGTACTGGTGAGGCTGGGCCTGGAGTACTGGTGAGGCGGGGCCTGGAATAGTGGGGAGGCTGGGCCTGGAGTGCTGGTGACGCTGGGCCTGGACTTCTGGTGATGCTGGGCCAGGAGTACTGGTGAGGCTGGGACTGGAGTACTTGTGAGGCTGCGTCTGGAATACTGGGGAGGCTGGGCCTTGAGCATTGGTGAGGCTGGGCCTGGAGTACTGGTGAGGCTTGTCCTGGAGTACTGGTGAGGCTGGTCCTGGATTACTGGTGAGGCTGGACCTGAAGTACTGGTGAGGCTGGGCCTGGAGTACTGGTGAGGCTCGCGCGGGAGTTCTGGTGAGTCTGGGCTTGGATTACTGGTGAGGCTGGGCCTGGAGTACTGGAGTACTGGTGAAGCTGGGCCAGGAGTTCTGGTGAGGCTGGACCTGGAGTACTTGGAAGGCTGGGCCTGTAGTACTGGTGAGGCTGGGCCTGGAATACTGAGGTGGCTGGGCCTGGAGTACTGGGGAGACTGGTCCTGAAGTGCTGGGGAGGCTGGACCAGGAGTACCAGGGAGGCCGGGCCAGGAGCACCGGGGAGGCCGGGCCAGGAGCACCGTGGAGGCCGGGCCAGGCGCACCGGGGAGGCCGGGCCAGGAGCACCGGGGAGGCCGGGCCAGGAGAAACGTGGAGGCCGGGCCAGGAGCACCGGGGAGGCCGGGCCAGGGGCACCGGGGAGGCCGTGCCAGGAGCACCGGCGAGGCCATGCCAAGAGCACCGGGGAGGCCTCGCCAGGAGTACTCGTGGGACTGGGCTTGGTGTACTACTGATGCAGAGCCTGGACTACTGCTGACGCCATGCCTGAAGTTCTAATGAATCTATGCCTAGTGTACTTGTGATGTTTGTTCTGGAGGATTTGTAATGCTGCGCCTTGAGTCCTGGTCAGGCTGGACGTATAATACTAGAGTGGCCAGGCCTGGAGCACTAATGAGGCTGGGCCACGTGTACTGGTGAAGCTGGGACTGGAGATCAGGTGAGCGTGAGCCTGGATGACGAGAGGGGCAAGGCCTGGAGTTCTGATGAGGCTGATACTGGAGTATTAATGAAGCTGGGTCTAGAAAACTGGTGTGGCGAGTCCTGGAATTTTAGTGTAGCTGGCCAGAAGTATGAGGGGAGCTGGGACTAGAGTACTGGTGAAGCCTGGCCTGAACGACAGTGGAGCTTGGCCTGGAGTACTGGTGAGGCTGGGCCTGGGGAACTAGTGAGAATGGCCTGGATTGCTCTTGATGCTGGGTATGAAGTACTAGTGAAGCTGGGCCTGGAGTTCTGGTGAGGCTTCACATGTAGTGCGAGTGAAATAGGCCTGGAATACTAGTGAGACTGGGCCTGGAGTACTAGTGAGACGGTCTGGAGTACTATTGAGGCTGGGCCTGGAATGCTGGTGAGGCTGGGCGTGGAGTACTTGTGAATCTGGGACTGGAGATCAGGTGAGGGTGAGTCAGGGTGACTAGAAGGGCAAGGTTTGGAGTTCTGGTGAGGCTACTACTGGAGTACCAATGTGGCTTGGCCTAGGGAACTCGTGAGGCTGGTCCAGGAGCACTAGTGACGCCGGGCCTGAAATACTAGTGGAGTTTAGCCTGGAGTACTGGTGAGGCTGGGCCTGGAGAACTGGGAACGCAGGGCCTGGTGTACTGTGGAGGCTGGGCCAGTAGCACCGGGGAGGCCGGGCCAGGAGCACCGGGGAGGCCGGGCCAGGTGCACCCGCGAGGATGGGCCAGGAGCAGCAGGGAAGCCGGGCCAGGAGCACCGGCGATGCCGGGCCAGGAGCAGCGGGGAGGCCGGGCCAGGAACACCGGCGAGGCCGGGCCAGGAGCACCGACGAGGCCGCGCTAGGAGCACAGGGGATGCCGGGCCATGAGTTCATGTGAGGCCGGGCCTGGTGTACTGGTGAGGCTGGGCCTGGAGTACAGGGGAGGCTGGGCCTGGATTACTGGTGAGGCTGGGACTGGATTACTGGTGAGGCTGTTGCAAGAGTACCGGGGAAGCTGGACCTGGGGTACTGGATAGGCTGGGCCTGGAGTACTGGGTAGGCGGGACCTGGAGTGCTGGGGAGGCTGGGCCTGGAGTGCTGGGGAGGCTGGGCCTGGAGTCCTGGGGAGGCTGGGCCTGGAGTCCTGGGGAGGCTGGGACTGGAGTGCTGGGGAGGCTGGGCCTGGTGTACTGGTGAGGCTGACCCTGGAGTACTGCAGAGGCTGGGCCTGTGGTACTGGGGAGGCTGGGACTGGAGTAATGGTAAGGCTGGGCCTGGTGGACTGGTGAGGCTGACCCTGGAGTACTGCGGAGGCTGGGCCTGGGGTACTGGGGAGGCTGGGCCTGGAGTACTGGTGAGGCTGGTCCTGGAGTACTGGTGAGGCTGGGCCTGGAGTACTGGTGAGGATGGCCCTGGAGTACTGGTGAGGCTGGGCCTGGAGTACTGGTGAGGCTGGGCCTGGAGTACTTGTGACGCTGGCCCTAGAGAACTGGTGAGGCTGACCCTGGAGTACTGGCGAGGCTGGGCATGGAGTACTGTGGAGGCTGGACCTGAAGTGCTGGGGAGGCTGGGCCTGGAGTGCTGGGATGAGTGGGCTGCAGTGCTGGGGAGGCCGGGCCTGCCACGCTGGGGAGGCCGGGCCTGGAGCACCGGGGAGGCCGGGCCAGAAGCACAGGGGAGACAGGGCCAGGAGCACCGGGGAGGCCCCGCCAGGAGTACTGCTGGGACTGGGCTTGTTGTACTACTGATGCAGAGCCTGAACGACTGCTGACGTCGTGCCTGAAGTTCTAATGAATCTATGCCTGGTGTACTTGTGATGTTTGTTCCTGAGTATTAGTAATGCTTGGCCTGGAGTACTGGTCAGGCTGGATATATAGTACTCGAGGGGCCAGGCCTGGAGCACTGCTGAGGCTGGTCCTGGTGTACTGGTGAGGCCTGGACTGAAGATCAGGTGAGCGTGAGCCTGGATGAATAGAGGCGCAAGGCCTGGAGGTCTGCTGAGGCTGATACTGGAGTACTAATGAGAGTGGGTCTAGAAAACTGGTGTGGCTGGTCCTGGAGAATTAGTGTAGCTGGCCTGAAGTATGAGGGGAGCTGGGACTAGAGTACTGGTGAAGCCTGGCCTGAAGTACTAGTGGACCTTGGCCTTGAGTACTTGTGAGGCTGGGCCTGGAGTACTGGTGAGGCTGTGCCAGGAGTACTGGTGAGGCCAGGCCAGGAGCACCGGGGAGGCCGAGCCAGGAGCACCGGGGAGGCCGGGCCAGGAGCACCGGGGAGGCTGGGCCAGGAGCACCGGAGAGGCCGGGCCAGGAGAAACGTGGAGGCCGGGCCAGGAGCACCGGGGAGGCCGGGCCAGGGGTACCGGGGAGGCCGTGCCAGGAGCACCGGCGAGGCCATGCCAGGAGCACCGGGGAGGCCTCGCCAGGAGTACTCGTGGGACTGGGCTTGGTGTACTACTGATGCAGAGCCTGGACTACTGCTGACGCCGTGCCTGAAGTTCTAATGAATCTATGCCTAGTGTACTTGTGATGTTTGTTCTGGAGGGTTTGTAATGCTGCGCCTTGAGTACTGGTCAGGCTGGACGTATAGTACTAGAGTGGCCAGGCCTGGAGCACTAATTAGGCTGGGCCACGTGTACTGGTGAAGCTGGGACTGGAGATCAGGTGAGCGTGAGCCTGGATGACTAGAGGGGCAAGGCCTGGAGTTCTGCTGAGGCTGATACTGGAGTACTAATGAAGCTGGGTCTAGAAAACTGGTGTGGCCAGTCCTGGAATTTTAGTGTAGCTGGCCAGAAGTATGAGGGGAGCTGGGACTAGAGTACTGGTGAAGCCTGGCCTGAAGGACAGTGGAGTTTAGCCTGGAGTACTGGTGAGGCTGGGCCTGGAGAACTGGTGACGCAGGACCTGGTGTACTGGGGAGGCTGGGCCTGGTGAGGCTGGGCCTGGAGTACTGGGGAGGCCGGGCCAGGAGCACCGGGGAGGCCGGGCCAGGAGCACCGGGGAGGCCGGGCCAGGAGCACCCGCGAGGACGGGCCAGGAGCAGCGGGGAGGCCGGGCCAGGAGCACCGGGGAGGCCGGGCCAGAAGCACAGGGGAGACTGGGCCAGGAGCACCGGGGAGGCCCCGCCAGGAGTACTGCTGGGACTGGGCTTGGTGTACTACTGATGCAGAGCCTGAACGACTGCTGACGTCGTGCCTGAAGTTCTAATGAATCTATGCCTGGTGTAGTTGTGATGGTTGTTCCTGAGTATTAGTAATGCTTGGCCTGGAGTACTGGTCAGGCTTGATATATAGTACTAGAGGGGCCAGGCCTGGAGCACTGCTGAGGCTGGTCCTGGTGTACTGGTGAGGCCTGGACTGGAGATCAGGTGAGCATGAGCCTGGATGACTAGAGGCGCAAGGCCTGGAGGTCTGCTGAGGCTGATACTGGATTACTAATGAGACTGGTTCTAGAAAACTAGTGTGGCTGGTCCTGGAGATTTAGTGTAACTGGCCTGAAGTACGAGGGGAGTTTGGCCTGGAGTGCTGGTGAGGCTGGGCCTGGAGAACTGGGGACGCAGGGCCTGGAATACTGGGGAGGCTGGGCTTGGAGTACTGGTGAGGCTGGGCCTGGAGTACTGGGGAGTCTGGGCCTGGAGTACAGGGGAGGCGGGACCTGGAGTGCTGGGGATGCCGAGCTAGGAGCACCGGGGAGGCCTGGCCTGGAGCGCTGGGGAGGCCGAGCCAGGAGCACCGGGGAGGCCAGGCCAGGAGCACCGGGGAGGCCGGGCCATGAGCACCGGGGAGGCCGGGCCAGGAGCACCGGGGAGTCCGGGCCAGGACCACTGGGTACGCCGGGCAGGAGCACCGGTGAGGCCGGGCCAGGAGCACAGGCGAGGCCGGGCCAGGAGCAGCGGCGAGGCCAGGCCAGGAGCACAGGCGAGGCCGGGCCAGGAGCAGCGGCAAGGCCGGGCCAGGAGCACAGGCGAGGCTGGGCCATGAGCACCAGCGAGGCCGGGCCAGGAGTATCGGGGTGGCCAGGCCAGGAGCATCGGGGAAGCACCGCCAGGAGCACCGGGGAGGCCCCGCCAGAAGTACTGCTGGGACTGGGCTTGGTGTACTACTGATGCAGAGCCTGGACTACAGCTGACGCCGCGCCTGAAGTTCTATTGAATCTATGCCTGGTATACTTGTGATGTTTGTTCCGGAGTATTAGTAATGCTTGGCCTGGAGTACTGGTCAGGCTGGACGTATAGTATTAGCGGGGCCAGTCCTTGAGCACTGCTGAGGCTGGTCCTGGTGTACTGGTGAGGCTGGGATTGGAGATCAGGTGAGCGTGAGCCTGGATGACTAGAGGGGGAAGGCTTGGAGGTCTGCTGAGGCTGATACTGGAGTACTAATGAGAGTGGGTCCAGAAAACTGGTGTGGCTAGTCCTGGAGAATTAGTGTAGCTGGCCTGAAGTACGAGGGGAGCTGGGACTAGAGTACTGGTGAAGCCTGGCCTGAAATACTAGTGGACCTTGGCCTTGAGTACTTGTGAGGCTGGGCCTGGAGTACTGGTGAGGCTGTGCCAGGAGCTCCGGGGAGGCCGGGCCAGGAGCACCGGGGAGGCCGGGCCAGGAGCACCGGGGAGGCCGGGCCAGGAGCACCGGGGAGGCTGGGCCAGGAGCACCGGAGAGGCCGGGCCAGGAGAAACGTGGAGGCCGGGCCAGGAGCACCGGGGAGGCCGGGCCAGGGGCACCGGGGAGGCCGTGACAGGAGCACCGGCGAGGCCATGCCAGGAGCACCGGGGAGGCCTCGCCAGGAGTACTCGTGGGACTGGGCTTGGTGTACTACTGATGCAGAGCCTGGACTACTGCTGACGCCGTGCCTGAAGTTCTAATGAATCTATCCCTAGTGTACTTGTGATGTTTGTTCTGGAGGGTTTGTAATGCTGCGCCTTGAGTACTTGTCAGGCTGGACGTATAGTACTAGAGTGGCCAGGCCTGGAGCACTAATGAGGCTGGGCCACGTGTACTGGTGAAGCTGGGACTGGAGATCAGGTGAGCGTGAGCCTGGATGACTAGAGGGGCAAGCCCTGGAGTTCTGCTGAGGCTGATACTGGAGTACTAATGAAGCTGGGTCTAGAAAACTAGTGTGGCGAGTCCTGGAATTTTAGTGTAGCTGGCCAGAAGTATGAGGGGAGCTGGGACTAGAGTACTGGTGAAGCCTGGCCTGAAGGACAGTGGAGCTTGGCCTGGAGTACTGGTGAGGCTGAGCCTGGGGAACTAGTGAGAATGGCCTGGATTGCTCTTGATGCTGGGTATGAAGTACTAGTGAAGCTGGGCCTGGAGTTCTGGTGAGGCTTCACATGTAGTGCGAGTGAAATAGGCCTGGAGTACTAGTGAGACTGGGCCTGGAGTACTAGTGAGACGATCTGGAGTACTATTGAGGCTGGGACTGGAGTGCTGGTGAGGCTGGGCCTGGAGTACTGGAGAATCTGGGACTGGAGATCAGGTGAGGGTGAGTCAGGATGACTAGAAGGGCAAGGTCTGGAGTTCTGGTGAGGCTGATACTGGAGTACCAATGTGGCTTTGCCTAGGGAACTCGTGAGGCTGGTCCAGGAGCACTAGTGACGCCGGGCCTGAAGTACTAGTGGAGTTTAGCCTGGAGTACTGGTGAGGCTGGGCCTGGAGAACTGGGGACGCAGGGCCTGGTGTACTGGGGAGGCTGGGCCAGGAGCACCGGGGAGGCCGGGCCAGGAGCACCGGGGAGGCCGGGCCAGGAGCACCCGCGAGGATGAGCCAGGAGCACCCGCGAGGATGGGCCAGGCGCACCCGCGAGGACGGGCCAGAAGCACCCGCGAGGCCGGGCCAGGAGCAGCGGGGAGGCCGGGCCAGGAGCACCGGCGAGGCCGGGCCAGGAGCAGCGGGGAGGTCGGGCCAGGAGCACCGGCGAGGCCGTGCCAGGATCACCGACGAGGCCGCGCTAGGAGCACGGGGGATGCCGGGCCATGAGTTCATGTGAGGCCGGGCCTGGAGTACTGGTGAGGCTGGGCCTGGAGTACAGGGGAGGCTGGGCCTGGAGTACTGGTGAGGCTGGGACTGGATTACTGGTGAGGCTGTGCCAAGAGTACCGTGGAAGCTGGGCCTGGAGTACTGGATAGGCTGGGCCTGGAGTACTGGGTAGGCGGGACCTGAGGTGCTGGGGAGGCTGTGCCTGGAGTGCTGGAGAGGCTGGGCCTGGTGTCCTGGGGAGGCTGGGCCTGGAGTGCTTGGGAGGCTTCACATGGAGTGCGAGTTAAATAGGCCTGGAGTACTGGTGAGGCTGGCCCTGGAGTACTGCTGAGGCTGGGCCTGGAGTACTGGTAAGGCTGGGCCTGGTGTACTGGTGAGGCTGAGCCTGGAGTACTGGGGAGGCTGGGCCTGGGGTACTGGGGATGCTCGGCCTGGAGAACTGGTGAGGCTGGTCCTGGAGTAAAAGTGAGGCTGGGCCTGGAGTACTGGTGAGGATGGCCCTGGAGTACTGGTGAGGCTGGGCCTGGAGTACTGGTGAGGCTGGGTCTGGAGTACTTGTGAGGCTGGCCCTAGAGAACTGGTGAGGCTGGCCCTGGAGTACTGGTGAGGCTGGGCCTGGAGTACTGGCGAGGCTGGGCCTGGAGTACTGGTGAGGCTGGGCCTGGAGTACTGGTGATGCTGGGCCTAGAGTACTGGTGAGCATGGGCCCTGTGGACTGGGGAGGCTGAGCCTGGAGTACTGGGGAAGCTGGGCCTGGTGTACTGGTGATCCTAGGTCTGGAGTTCTGGGGAGGCTGGGCCTGGAGCACTGGGGTGGCTGGGCCTGGAGTGCTGGGGTGGCCGGGCCTGGAGTACTGGGGAGGCTGGACCTGAAGTGCTGGGATGATTGGGATGCAGTGCTGGGGAGGCCGGGCCTGCCACGCTGGGGAGGCCGGGCCAGGAGCACCGGGGAGGCCGGGCCAGGGGCACCGGGGAGGCCGTGACAGGAGCACCGGCGAGGCCATGCCAGGAGCACCGGGGAGGCCTCGCCAGGAGTACTCGTGGGACTGGGCTTGGTGTACTACTGATGCAGAGCCTGGACTACTGCTGACGCCGTGCCTGAAGTTCTAATGAATCTATGCCTAGTGTACTTGTGATGTTTGTTCTGCAGGGTTTGTAATGCTGCGCCTTGAGTACTGGTCAGGCTGGACGTATAGTACTAGAGTGGCCAGGCCTGGAGCACTAATGAGGCTGGGCCACGTGTACTGGTAAAGCTGGGAATGGAGATCAGGTGAGCGTGAGCCTGGATGACTAGAGGGGCAAGGCCTGGAGTTCTGCTGAGGTTGATACTGGAGTACTAATGAAGCTGGGTCTAGAATACTGGTGTGGCGAGTCCTGGAATTTTAGTGTAGCTGGCCAGAAGTATGAGGGGAGCTGGGACTAGAGTACTGTTGAAGCCTAGCCTGAAGGACAGTGGAGCTTGGCCTGGAGTACTGGTGAGGCTGGGCCTGGGGAACTAGTGAGAATGGCCTGGATTGCTCTTGATGCTGGGTATGAAGTACTAGTGAAGCTGGGCCTGGAGTTCTGGTGAGGCTTCACAAGTAGTGCGAGTGAAATAGACCTGGAGTACTAGTGAGACTGGGCCTGGAGTACTATTGAAACGGTCTGGAGTACTATTGAGGCTGGGCCTGGAGTGCTGGTGAGGCTGGGCCTGGAGTACTGGTGAATCTGGGACTGGAGATCAGGTGAGGGTGAGTCAGGATGACTAGAAGGGCAAGGTCTGGAGTTCTGGTGAGGCTGATACTGGAGTACCAATGTGGCTTGGCCTAGGGAACTCGTGAGGCTGGTCCAGGAGCACTAGTGACACCGGGCCTGAAGTACTAGTGGAGTTTAGCCTGGAGTACTGGTGAGGCTGGGCCTGGAGAACTGGGGACGCAGGGCCTGGTGTACTGGGGAGGCTGGGCCTGGAGTACTGGTGAGGCTGGGCCTGGAGTACTGGGGAGGCCGGGGCAGGAGCACCGGGGAGGCCGGGCCAGGAGCACCGGGGAGGCCGGGCCAGGAGCACCCGCGAGGATGGGCCAGGAGCAGCGGGGAGGCCGGGCCAGGAGCACCGACGAGGGCGCGCTAGGAGCACAGTGGATGCTGGGCCATGAGTTCATGTGAGGCCGGGCCTGGAGTACTGGTGAGGCTGGGACTGGATTACTGGTGAGGCTGTGCCAAGAGTACTGGGGAAGCTGGACCTGGAGTACTGGATAGGCTGGGCCTGGAGTACTGGGTAGGCGGGACCTGGAGTGCTGGGGAGGCTGGGCCTGGAGTCCTGGGAGGCTGGGCGTGGAGTTTTGCTGAGGCTGGGCCTGGAGTACTGGTAAGGCTGGGCCTGGTGTACTGGTGAATTTGGGACTGGAGATCAGGTGAGGGTGAGTCAGGATATCTAGAAGGGCAAGGTCTGGAGTTCTTGTGAGGCTGATACTGGAGTACCAATGTGGCTTGGCCTAGGGAACTCGTGAGGCTGGTCCAGGAGCACTAGTGACGCCGGGCCTGAAGTACTAGTGGAGTTTAGCCTGGAGTACTGGTGAGGCTGGGCCTGGAGAACAGGGGACGCAGGGCCTGGTGTACTGGAGAGGCTGGGCCTGGAGTACTGGTGAGGCTAGGCCTGGAGTACTGGGGAGGCCAGGCCAGGAGCACCAGGGAGGCCGGGCCAGGAGCACCGGGGTGGCCGGGCCAGGAGCACCCGCGAGGACGGGCCAGGAGCAGCGGGGAGGCCGGGCCAGAAGCACAGGGCAGACTGGGCCAGGAGCACTGGGGAGGCCCCGCCAGGAGTACTGCTGGGACTGGGCTTGGTGTACTACTGATGCAGAGCCTGAACGACTGCTGACGTCGTTCCTGAAGTTCTAATGAATCTATGCCTGGTGTACTTGTGATATTTGTTCCTGAGTATTAGTAATGCTTGGCCTGGAGTACTGGTCAGGCTTGATATATAGTCCTAGAGGGGCCAGGCCTGGAGCACTGCTGAGGCTGGTCCTGGTGTACTGGTGAGGCCTGGACTGGAGATCAGGTGAGTGTGAGCCTGGATGACTAGAGGCGCAAGGCCTGGAGGTCTGCTGAGGCTGATACTGGAGTACTAATGAGACTGGTTCTAGAAAACTAATGTGGCTGGTCCTGGAGAATTAGTGTAACTGGCCTGAAGTACGAGGGGAGTTTGTCCTGGAGTGCTGGTGAGGCTGGGCCTGGAGAACTGGGGATGCAGGGCCTGGAATACTGGGGAGGCTGGGCTTGGAGTACTGGTGAGGCTGGGCCTGGAGTACTGGTGTGGCTGGGCCTGGAGTACTGGGGAGGCTGGGCCTGGAGTACAGGGGAGGCGGGACCTGGAGTGCTGGGGAGGCCGAGCCAGGAGCACCGGGGAGGCCTGGCGTGGAGCGCTGGGGAGGCCGAGCCGGGAGCACCGGGGAGGTCGGGCCAGGAGCACCGGGGAGGCCGGTCCAGGAGCACCGGGGAGGCCGGGCCAGGAGCACCGGGGAGTCCGGGCCAGGACCACTGGGAACGCCGGGCAGGAGCACCGGTGAGGCCGGGCCAGGAGCAGCGGCGAGGCCAGGCCAGGAGCACAGGCGAGGCCGGGCCATGAGCAGCGTCAAGGCCGGGCCAGGAGCACAGGCGAGGCTGGGCCATGAGCACCGGCGAGGCCGGGCCAGGAGCATCGGGGCGGCCACGCCAGGAGCATCAGGGAAGCACCGCCAGGAGCACCGGGGAGGCCCCGCCAGAAGTACTGCTGGGACTGGGCTTGGTGTACTACTGATGCAGAGCCTGGACTACAGCTGACGCCGCGCCTCAAGTTCTATTGAATCTATGCCTGGTATACTTGTGATGTTTGTTCCGGAGTATTAGTAATGCTTGGCCTGGAGTACTGGTCAGGCTGGATGCATAGTATTAGCGGGGCCAGTCCTTGAGCACTGCTGAGGCTGGTCCTGGTGTACTGGTGAGGCTGGGACTGGAGATCAGGTGAGCGTGAGCCTGGATGACTAGAGGGGGAAGGCTTGGAGGTCTGCTGAGGCTGATACTGGAGTACTAATGAGAGTGGGTCTAGAAAACTGGTGTGGCTGGTCCTGGAGAATTAGTGTAGCTGGCCTGAAGTACGAGGGGAGCTGGGACTAGAGTACTGGTGAAGCCTGGCCTGAAGTACTAGTGGACCTTGGCCTTGAGTACTTGTGAGGCTGGGCCTGGAGTACTGGTGAGGCTGTGCCAGGAGTACTGGTGAGGCCGGGCCAGGAGCACCTGGGAGGCCGGGCCAGGAGCACCAGGGAGGCCGGGCCAGGAGCACCGGGGAGGCTGGGCCAGGAGCACCGGAGAGGCCGGGCCAGGAGAAACGTGGAGGCTGGGCCTGGAGAACTGGGGACGCAGGGCCTGGTGAACTGGGGAGGCTGGGCCTGGTTTACTGGTGAGGCTGGGCCTGGAGTACTGGGGAGGCCGGGCCAGGAGCACCCGCGAGGACGGGCCAGGAGCACCCGCGAGGCCGGGTCAGGAGCAGTGGGGAGGCCGGGCCAGGAGCACCGGCGAGGCTGGGCCAGGAGCAGCGGGGAGGTCGGGCCAGGAGCACCGGCGAGGCCGAGCCAGGAGCACCGACGAGGCCGTGCTAGGAGCACAGGGGATGCCGGGCCATGAGTTCATGTGAGGCCGGGCCTGGAGTACTGGTGAGGCTGGGCCTGGAGTACAGGGGAGGCTGGGCCTGGAGTACTGGTGAGGCTGGGACTGGATTACTGGTGAGGCTGTGCCAAGAGTACCGGGGAAGCTGGACCTGGAGTACTGGATAGGCTGGGCCTGGAGTACTGGGTAGGTGGGACCTGGAGTGCTGGGGAGGCTGGGCCTGGAGTGCTGGGGAGGCTGGGCCTGGAGTCCTGGGGAGGCTGGGACTGGAGTGCTGGGGAGGCTGGGCCTGGAGTGCTTGGGAGGCTTCACATGGAGTGCGCGTTAAGTAGGCCTGGAGTACTGGTGAGGCTGGGCCTGGAGTACTGCTGAGGCTGGGCCTGGAGTACTGGTAAGGCTGGGCCTGGTGTACTGGTGAGGCTGAGCCTGGAGTACTGGGGAGGCTGGGCCAGGGGTACTGGGGAGGCTCGGCCTGGAGAACTGGTGAGGCTGGTCCTGGAGTACTGGTGAGGCTGGGCCTGGAGTACTGGTGAGGATGGCCCTGGAGTACTGGTGAGGCTGGGCCTGGAGTACTGGTGAGGCTGGACCTGGAGTACTTGTGAGGCTGGCCCTAGAGAACTGGTGAGGCTGGCCCTGGAGTACTGGTGAGGCTGGGCCTGGAGTACTGGCGAGGCTGGGCCTGGAGTACTGGTCAGGCTGGGCCTGGAGTACTGGTGATGCTGGGCCTAGAGTACTGGTGAGCATTGGCCTGGTGGACTGGGGAGGCTAGGTCTGGAGTTCTGGGGAGGCTGGGCCTGGAGCACTGGGGAGGCTGGGCCTGGAGTGCTGGGGTGGCCGGGCCTGGAGTACTGGGGAGGCTGGACCTGAAGTGCTGGGGAGGCTGGGCCTGGAGTGCTGGGATGAGTGGGCTGCAGTGCTGGGGAGGCCGGGCCTTTCACGCTGGGGAGGCCGGGCCTGGAGCACCGGGGAGGCCGGGCCAGAAGCACAGGGGAGACTGGGCCAGGAGCACCGGGGAGGCCCCGCCAGGAGTACTGCTGGGACTGGGCTTGGTGTACTACTGATGCAGAGCCTGAACGACTGCTGACGTCGTGCCTGAAGTTCTAATGAATCTATGCCTGGTGTACTTGTGATGTTTGTTCCTGAGTATTAGTAATGCTTGGCCTGGAGTTCTGGTCAGGCTGGATATATAGTACTAGAGGGGCCTGGCCTGGAGCACTGCTGAGGCTGGTCCTGGTGTACTGGTGAGGCCTGGACTGGAGATCAGGTGAGCGTGAGCCTGGATGACTAGAGGCGCAAGGCCTGGAGGTCTGCTGAGGCTGATACTGGAGTACTAATGAGACTGGTTCTAGAAAACTGGTGTGGCTGGTCCTCGAGAATTAGTGTAACTGGCCTGAAGTACGAGGGGAGTTTGGCCTGGAGTGCTGGTGAGGCTGGGCCTGGAGAACTGGGGACGCAGGGCCTGGAGTACTGTGGAGGCTGGGCTTGGAGTACTGGTGTGGCTGGGCCTGGAGAACTGGGGAGGCTGGGCCTGGAGTACAGGGGAGGCGGGACCTGGAGTGCTGGGGAGGCCGTGCCAGGATCACCGGGGAGGCCTGGCCTGGAGCGCTGGGGAGGCCGAGCCAGGAGCACCGGGGAGGCCGGGCCAGGAGCACCGGGGAGGCAGGGCCAGGAGCACAGGGGAGGCCGGGCCAGGAGCACCCGCGAGGACGGGCCAGGACCACCCGCGAGGCCGGGCCAGGAGCACCGGCGAGGCCGGGCCAGGAACACCAGCTAGGCCGGGCCAGGAGCAGCGGGGAGGTCGGGCCAGGGGCACCGGCGAGGCCGGGCCAGGAGCACCGACGAGGCCACGCTAGGAGCACTGGGGATGCCGGGCCATGAGTTCATGTGAGGCCGGGCCTGGAGTACTGGTGAGGCTGGGCCTGGAGTACAGGGGAGGCTGGGCCTGGAGTACTGGTGAGGCTGGGACTGGATTACTGGTGAGGCTGTGCCAAGAGTACCGGGGAAGCTGTACCTGGAGTACTGGATAGGCTGGGCCTGGAGTACTGGGTAGTCGGGACCTGGAGTGCTGGGGAGGCTGGGCCTGGAGTGCTGGGGAGGCTGGGCCTGGAGTCCTGGGGTGGCTGGGACTGGAGTGCTGGGGAGGCTGGGACTGGAGTGCTTGGGAGGCTTCACATGGAGTGCGAGTTAAATAGGCCTGGAGTACTGGTGAGGCTCGGCCTGGAGAACTGGTGAGGCTGGTCCTGGAGTACTGGTGAGGCTCGGCCTGGAGTACTGGTGAGGCTGGGCCTGGAGTACTTGTGAGGCTGGGCCTGGAGTAATCGTGAGGCTGGGCCTGGAGTACTGGTGATGCTGGGCCTAGAGTACTGGTGAGCATGGGCCTGGTGGACTGGGGAGGCTGAGCCTGGAGTACTGGGGAGGCTGGGCCTGGAGTACTGGTGAGGCTAGGTCTGGAGTTCTGGGGAGGCTGGGCCTGGAGTACTGGGGAGGCTGGGCCTGGAGTGCTTGGGTGGCCGGGCCTGGAGTACTGGGGAGGCTGGACCTGAAGTGCTGGGGAGGCTGGGCCTGGAGTGCTGGGATGAGTGGGCTGCAGTGCTGGGGAGGCCGGGCCTGCCACGCTGGGGAGGCTGGGCCTGGAGCACCGGGGAGGCCGGGCCAGAAGCACAGTGGAGACTGGGCCAGGAGCACCGGGGAGGCCCCGCCAGGAGTACTGCTGGGACTGGGCTTGGTGTACTACTGATGCAGAGCCTGAACGACTGCTGACGTCGTGCCTGAAGTTCTAATGAATCTATGCCTGGTGTACTTGTGATGTTTGTTCCTGAGTATTAGTAATGCTTGGCTTGGAGTACTGTTCAGGCTGGATATATAGTACTAGAGGGGCCAGGCCTGGAGCACTGCTGCGGCTGGTCCTGGTGTACTGGTGAGGCCTGGACTGGAGATCAGGTGAGCGTGAGCCTGGATGACTAGAGGCGCAAGGCCTCGAGGTCTGCTGAGGCTGATACTGGAGTACTAATGAGACTGGTTCTAGAAAACTGGTGTGGCTGGTCCTCGAGAATTAGTGTAACTGGCCTGAAGTACGAGGGGAGTTTGGCCTGGAGTGCTGGTGAGGCTGGGCCTGGAGAACTGGGGACGCAGTGCCTGGAGTACTGGGGAGGCTGGGCCTGGAGTACAGGGGAGGCAGGACCTGGTGTGCTGGGGAGGCCGTGCCAGGTGCAACGGGGAGGCCTGGCCTGGAGCGCTGGGGAGGCCGAGGCAGGAGCACCGGGGAGGCCGGTCCAGGAGCACCGGGGAGGCCGGTCCAGGAGCACCGGGGAGGCCGGGCCAGGAGCACCGGGGAGGCCGGGCCAGGAGCACCGGGGAGGCCGGGCAGGAGCACCGGTGAGGCCGGGCCAGCAGCAGCTGCGAGGCCGGGCCAGGAGCAGCGGCGAGGCCGGCCCAGGAGCACCGGCGAGTCCGGGCCAGGAGCATCGGGGAGGCCGGGCCAGGAGCATCGGGGAAGCACCGCCAGGAGCACCGGGGAGGCCCCGCCAGAAGTACTGCTGGGACGGGGCTTGGTGTACTACTGATGCAGAGCCTGGACTACTGCTGACGCCGCGCCTGAAGTTCTATTGAATCTATGCCTGGTATACTTGTGATGTTTGTTCCGGAGTATTAGTAATGCTTGGTCTGGAGTACTGGTCAGGCTGGACGTATAGTATTGGAGGGGCCAGGCCTGGAGCACTGCTGAGGCTGGTCCTGGTGTACTGGTGAGGCCTGGACTGGAGATCAGGTGAGCGTGAGCCCGGATGACTAGAGGGGCAAGGCTTGGAGGTCTGCTTAGGCTGATACTGGAGTACTAATGAGAGTGGGTCTAGAAAACTGCTGTGGCTGGTCCTGGAGAATTAGTGTAGCTGGCCTGAAGTACGAGGGGAGCTGGGACTAGAGTACTGGTGAAGCCTGGCCTGAAGTACTAGTGGACCTTGGCCTTGAGTACTTGTGAGGCTGGGCCTGGAGTACTTGTGAGGCTGTACCAGGAGTACTGGTGAGGCTGGGCCAGGAGTACTGGTGAGGCTGGGTCAGGAGTACTGGTGACGCTGGGCCTGGAGTACTGGTGAGGCTGTGCCTGGAGTACTGGTGAGGCTGGGCCTGGATTACTGGAGAGGCTGGACCTGATGTGCTGGGGAGGCCGGGCCTGGAGTGCTGGGGTGGCCTGTCCAGCAGTACTGGGGAGACCGGGCCTGCAGTGCTGGGAAGGCCTGGACAGGACCGGCTGGAGGCTGGTCCAGGAGCACCTGGGAGGCCGGGCCAGGAGCACCGGGGAGGCCGGGCCAGGACTATCGGGGAGGCAAGGCCAGGAGCACTGGGGAGGCCGGGCCACGAGCACCGGGGAGGCAGGGCCAGGAGCACCGGGGAGGCAGGGCCAGGAGCACCAGGGAGGCCGGGCCAGGAGCACAGGGGAGACCGGGCCAGGAGCACCGGGGAGGCCGGGAAAGGAGCACCAGGGAGGCCGGGCCAGGAGCACCGGGGAGGCCGGGCCAGAAGCACAGGGGAGACTGGGCCAGGAGCACCGGGGAGGCCCCGCCAGGAGTACTGCTGGGACTGGGCTTGGTGTACTACTGATGCAGAGCCTGAACGACTGCTGACGTCGTGCCTGAAGTTCTAATGAATCTATGCCTGGTGTACTTGTGATGTTTGTTCCTGAGTATTAGTAATGCTTGGCTTGGAGTACTGGTCAGGCTGGATATATAGTACTAGAGGGGCCAGGCCTGGAGCACTGCTGCGGCTGGTCCTGGTGTACTGGTGAGGCCTGGACTGGAGATCAGGTGAGCGTGAGCCTGGATGACTAGAGGCGCAAGGCCTCGAGGTCTGCTGAGGCTGATACTGGAGTACTAATGAGACTGGTTCTAGAAAACTGGTGTGGCTGGTCCTCGAGAATTAGTGTAACTGGCCTGAAGTACGAGGGGAGTTTGGCCTTGAGTGCTGGTGAGGCTGGGCCTGGAGAACTGGGGACGCAGTGCCTGGAGTACTGGGGAGGCTGGGCTTGGAGCACCGGGGAGGCCGGGCCAGGAGCACCGGGGAGGCCGGGCCAGGAGCACCGGTGAGTCCGGGCCAGTACCATCAGGTACGCCGGGCAGGAGCACCGGTGAGGCCGGGCCAGGAGCAGCGGCGAGGCCGGGCCAGGAGCAGCGGCGAGGCCGGGCCAGGAGCAGCGGCGAGGCCGGCCCAGGAGCACCGGCGAGGCCGGGCCAGGAGCACCAGGGAGGCCGAGCCAGGAGCACCAGGGAGGCCGAGCCAGGAGCACCGGGGATGCCGGTCCAGGAGCACCGGGGAGGCCGGGCCAGGAGCACCGGGGAGGCCGGGCCAGGAGCACCGGGGAGTCCGGGCCAGGACCACCAGGTACGCCGGGCAGGAGCACCGGTGAGGCCGGGCCAGGAGCAGCAGCGAGGCCGGGCCAGGAGCAGCGGCGAGGCCGGCCCAGGAGCACCGGCGAGGCCGGGCCAGGAGCATCGGGGAGGGCGGGCCAGGAGCATCGGGGAAGCACCGCCAGGAGCACCGGGGAGGCCCCTCCAGAAGTACTGCTGGGACTGGGCTTGGTGTACTACTGATGCAGAGCCTGGACTACTGCTGACGCCACGCCTGAAGTTCTATTGAATCTATGCCTGGTATACTTGTGATGTTTGTTCCGGAGTATTAGTAATGCTTGGCCTGGAGTACTGGTCAGGCTGGACGTATAGTATTGGAGGGGCCAGGCCTGGAGCACTGCTGAGGCTGGTCCTGGTGTACTGGTGAGGCTGGGACTGGAGATCAGGTGAGCGTGAGCCTGGTTGACGAGAGGGGCAAGGCTTGGAGGTCTGCTTAGGCTGATACTGGAGTACTAATGAGAGTGGGTCTAGAAAACTGCTGTGGCTGGTCCTGGAGAATTAGTGTAGCTGGCCTGAAGTACGAGGGGAGCTGGGACTAGAGTACTGGTGAAGCCTGGCCTGAAGTACTAGTGGACCTTGGCCTTGAGTACTTGTGAGGCTGGGCCTGGAGTATTGATGAGGCTGTACCAGGAGTACTGGTGAGGCTGGGCCAGGAGTACTGGTGAGGCTGGGTCAGGAGTACTGGTGACGCTGGGCCTGGAGTACTGGTGAGGCTGTGCCTGGAGTACTGGTGAGGCTGGGCCTGGAGTACTGGAGAGGCTGGACCTGATGAGCTGGGGATGCCGGGCCTGGAGTGCTGGGGTGGCCTGTCCAGCAGTACTGGGGAGACCGGGCCTTCAGTGCTGGGAAGGCCTGGACAGGACCGGCGTGGAGGCTGGTCCAGGAGCACCTGGGAGGCCGGGCCAGGAGCACCGGGGAGGCCGGGCCAGGACCATCGGGGAGGCAAGGCCAGGAGCACTGGGGAGGCCGGGCCAGGACCATCGGGGAGGCAAGGCCAGGAGCACTGGGGAGGCCGGGCCACGAGCACCGGGGAGGCAGGGCCAGGAGCACCGGGGAGGCAGGGCCAGGAGCACCAGGGAGGCCGGGCCAGGAGCACAGGGGAGACCGGGCCAGGAGCACCGGGGAGGCCGGGAAAGGAGCACCAGGGAGGCCGGGCCAGGAGCACTGGTGGGACTGGGCTTGGTGTACTACTGATGCAGAGCCTGGACTACTGCTGACGCCGTGCCTGAAGTTCTAATAAATCTATGCCTGGTGTACTGGTGATTTTTTTTCTGGAGTATTAGTAATGCTGGGCCTGGAGTACTGGTCAGGCTGGACCTATAGTACTAGAGTGGCCAGGCCTCGAGCACTGCTGAGGCTGGGCCTCGTGTACTGGTGAGGCTAGGACTGGAGATCAAGTGAGCGTGAGCATGGATGACTAGAGGGGCAAGGCCTGGAGGTCTGCTGATGCTGATACTGGAGTACTAATGAGACTGGGTCTAGAAAACTGGTGTGGCTGGACCTGGAGAATTAGTGTATCTGGCCTGAAGTACGAGGGGAGCTGGGACTAGAGTACTGGTGAAGCCTGGCCTGAAGTACTAGTGGAGCTTGGCCTCGAGTACTTGCGAGGCTGGGCCTGGAGTACTGGTGAGGATGGGCCAGGAGTATTGGTGAGGCTGGGCCAGGAGTACTGTTGAGGCTGGGCCTGGAGTACTGGTGAGGCTGGGCCTTGAGTACTGGGGAGATGGGCCTAGTGTAATGGTGAGGCTGGGCCAGGGGTACTGATGAAGCTGGGCCTGGGGTACTGGGGAGGCTGGGCCTGGAGTAGTGGGGAGGCTGGACCTGAAGTGCTGGCGAGGCAGGGCCTGGAGTGCTGGGGTGGCCGGGCCTGCAGTACTGGGGCGGCCGGGCCTGCAGTGCTGGGGAGGCCGGGAAAGGAGCACCGGGGAGGCCTGGCCAGGAGCACCTGGGAGCCGAGGCCTGGAGCACCGAGGAGGCAGGGCAACGAGCACCAGGCAGCCCGGGCCAGGAACATCTGGGAGGCCGGGCCACGAGCACCGGGGAGGCCGGGCCAGGAGCACCGGTGAGGCCGGGCCAGGAGCACAGGCGAGGCCGGGCCAGGAGTAACGGCGAGGCCTGGACAGGAGCATCGGGGAGTCCGGGCCAGGTGCACCAGGGAGGCCGTGCCAGGAGCACCGGGGAGGCAGGGCCAGGAGAACCGGGCAGGCCGGGCCAGGAGCACCGGGGAGGCCTGGCCAGGAGCACAGGGGAGACCGGGCCAGGAGCACCGGGGAGGCCGGGAAAGGAGCACCAGGGAGGCCGGGCCAGGAGCACCGGGGAGGCCGGGCCAGAAGCACAGGGGAGACTGGGCCAGGAGCACCGGGGAGGCCCCGCCAGGAGTACTGCTGGGACTGGGCTTGGTGTACTACTGATGCAGAGCCTGAACGACTGCTGACGTCGTGCCTGAAGTTCTAATGAATCTATGCCTGGTGTACTTGTGATGTTTGTTCCTGAGTATTAGTAATGCTTGGCTTGGAGTACTGGTCAGGCTGGATATATAGTACTAGAGGGGCCAGGCCTGGAGCACTGCTGCGGCTGGTCCTGGTGTACTGGTGAGGCCTGGACTGGAGATCAGGTGAGCGTGAGCCTGGATGACTAGAGGCGCAAGGCCTGGAGGTCTGCTGAGGCTGATACTGGAGTACTAATGAGACTGGTTCTAGAAAACTGGTGTGGCTGGTCCTCGAGAATTAGTGTAACTGGCCTGAAGTACGAGGGGAGTTTGGCCTGGAGTGCTGGTGAGGCTGGGCCTGGAGAACTGGGGACGCAGTGCCTGGAGTACTGGGGAGGCTGGGCTTGGAGTACTGGTGTGGCTGGGCCTGGAGAACTGGGGAGGCTGGGCCTGGAGTACAGGGGAGGCGGGACCTGGTGTGCTGGGGAGGCCGTGCCAGGAGCAACGGGGAGGCCTGGCCTGGAGCGCTGGGGAGGCCGAGCCAGGAGCACCGGGGAGGCCGGTCCAGGAGCACCAGGGAGGCCGGGCCAGGAGCATCGGGGAAGCACCGCCAGGAGCACCGGGGAGGCCCCGCCAGAAGTACTGCTGGGACTGGGCTTGGTGTTCTACTGATGCAGAGCCTGGACTACTGCTGACGCCGCGCCTGAAGTTCTATTGAATCTATGCCTGGTATACTTGTGATGTTTGTTCCGGAGTATTAGTAATGCTTGGCCTGGAGTACTAGTCAGGCTGGACGTATAGTATTGGAGGGGCCAGGCCTGGAGCACTGCTGAGGCTGGTCCTGGTGTACTGGTGAGGCTGGGACTGGAGATCAGGTGAGCGTGAGCCTGGATGACGAGAGGGGCAAGGCTTGGAGGTCTGCTTAGGCTGATACTGGAGTACTAATGAGAGTGGGTCTAGAAAACTGCTGTTGCTGGTCCTGGAGAATTAGTGTAGCTGGCCTGAAGTACGAGGGGAGCTGGGACTAGAGTACTGGTGAAGCCTGGCCTGAAGTACTAGTGGACCTTGGCCTTGAGTACTTGTGAGGCTGGGCCTGGAGTACTGGTGAGGCTGGGTCAGGAGTACTGGTGACGCTGGGCCTGGAGTACTGGTGAGGCTGTGCCTGGAGTACTGGTGAGGCTGGGCCTGGAGTACTGGAGAGGCTGGACCTGATGTGCTGGGGAGGCCGGGCCTGGAGTGCTGGTGAGGCTGGGCCTGGAGTACTGGCGAGGCTGGGCCTGGAGTACTGGTGAGGCTGGGCCTGGAGTACTGGTGATGCTGGGCCTAGAGTACTGGTGAGCATTGGCCTGGTGGACTGGGGAGGCTAGGTCTGGAGTTCTGGGGAGGCTGGGCCTGGAGCACTGGGGAGGCTGGGCCTGGAGTGCTGGGGTGGCCGGGCCTGGAGTACTGGGGAGGCTGGACCTGAAGTGCTGGGGAGGCTGGGCCTGGAGTGCTGGGATGAGTGGGCTGCAGTGCTGGGGAGGCCGGGCCTTTCACGCTGGGGAGGCCGGGCCTGGAGCACCGGGGAGGCCGGGCCAGAAGCACAGGGGAGACTGGGCCAGGAGCACCGGGGAGGCCCCGCCAGGAGTACTGCTGGGACTGGGCTTGGTGTACTACTGATGCAGAGCCTGAACGACTGCTGACGTCGTGCCTGAAGTTCTAATGAATCTATGCCTGGTGTACTTGTGATGTTTGTTCCTGAGTATTAGTAATGCTTGGCCTGGAGTTCTGGTCAGGCTGGATATATAGTACTAGAGGGGCCTGGCCTGGAACACTGCTGAGGCTGGTCCTGGTGTACTGGTGAGGCCTGGACTGGAGATCAGGTGAGCGTGAGCCTGGATGACTAGAGGCGCAAGGCCTGGAGGTCTGCTGAGGCTGATACTGGAGTACTAATGAGACTGGATCTAGAAAACTGGTGTGGCTGGTCCTCGAGAATTAGTGTAACTGGCCTGAAGTACGAGGGGAGTTTGGCCTGGAGTGCTGGTGAGGCTGGGCCTGGAGAACTGGGGACGCAGGGCCTGGAGTACTGGGGAGGCTGGGCTTGGAGTACTGGTGTGGCTGGGCCTGGAGAACTGGGGAGGCTGGGCCTGGAGTACAGGGGAGGCGGGACCTGGAGTGCTGGGGAGGCCGTGCCAGGAGCACCGGGGAGGCCTGGCCTGGAGCGCTGGGGAGGCCGAGCCAGGAGCACCGGGGAGGCCGGGCCAGGAGCACCGGGGAGGCAGGGCCAGGAGCACAGGGGAGGCCGGGCCAGGAGCACCCGCGAGGACGGGCCAGGACCACCCGCGAGGCCGGGCCAGGAGCACCGGCGAGGCCGGGCCAGGAACACCGGCGAGGCCGGGCCAGGAGCAGCGGGGAGGTCGGGCCAGGGGCACCGGCGAGGCCGGGCCAGGAGCACCGACGAGGCCACGCTAGGAGCACTGGGGATGCCGGGCCATGAGTTCATGTGAGGCCGGGCCTGGAGTACTGGTGAGGCTGGGCCTGGAGTACAGGGGAGGCTGGGCCTGGAGTACTGGTGAGGCTGGGACTGGATTACTGGTGAGGCTGTGCCAAGAGTACCGGGGAAGCTGTACCTGGAGTACTGGATAGGCTGGGCCTGGAGTACTGGGTAGTCGGGACCTGGAGTGCTGGGGAGGCTGGGCCTGGAGTGCTGGGGAGGCTGGGCCTGGAGTCCTGAGGTGGCTGGGACTGGAGTGCTGGGGAGGCTGGGACTGGAGTGCTTGGGAGGCTTCACATGGAGTGCGAGTTAAATAGGCCTGGAGTACTGGTGAGGTTCGGCCTGGAGAACTGGTGAGGCTGGTCCTGGAGTACTGGTGAGGCTGGGCCTGGAGTACTGGTGAGGCTGGGCCTGGAGTACTTGTGAGGCTGGCCCTAGAGAACTGGTGAGGCTGGCCCTGGAGTACTGGTGAGGCTGGGCCTGGAGTACTGGCGAGGCTGGGCCTGGAGTAATCGTGAGGCTGGGCCTGGAGTACTGGTGATGCTGGGCCTAGAGTACTGGTGAGCATGGGCCTGGTGGACTGGGGAGGCTGAGCCTGGAGTACTGGGGAGGCTGGGCCTGGAGAACTGGTGAGGCTAGGTCTGGAGTTCTGGGGAGGCTGGGCCTGGAGTACTGGGGAGGCTGGGGCTGGAGTGCTTGGGTGGCCGGGCCTGGAGTACTGGGGCGGCTGGGCCTGGAGTGCTGGGATGAGTGGGCTGCAGTGCTGGGGAGGCCGGGCCTGCCACGCTGGGGAGGCTGGGCCTGGAGCACCGGGGAGGCCGGGCCAGAAGCACAGTGGAGACTGGGCCAGGAGCACCGGGGAGGCCCCGCCAGGAGTACTGCTGGGACTGGGCTTGGTGTACTACTGATGCAGAGCCTGAACGACTGCTGACGTCGTGCCTGAAGTTCTAATGAATCTATGCCTGGTGTACTTGTGATGTTTGTTCCTGAGTATTAGTAATGCTTGGCTTGGAGTACTGTTCAGGCTGGATATATAGTACTAGAGGGGCCAGGCCTGGAGCACTGCTGCGGCTGGTCCTGGTGTACTGGTGAGGCCTGGACTGGAGATAAGGTGAGCGTGAGCCTGGATGACTAGAGGCGCAAGGCCTGGAGGTCTGCTGAGGCTGATACTGGAGTACTAATGAGACTGGATCTAGAAAACTGGTGTGGCTGGTCCTCGAGAATTAGTGTAACTGGCCTGAAGTACGAGGGGAGTTTGGCCAGGAGTGCTGGTGAGGCTGGGCCTGGAGAACTGGGGACGCAGTGCCTGGAGTACTGGGGAGGCTGGGCCTGGAGTACAGGGGAGGCGGGACCTGGTGTGCTGGGGAGGCCGTGCCAGGAGCAACGGGGAGGCCTGGCCTGGAGCGCTGGGGAGGCCGAGCCAGGAGCACCGGGGAGGCCGGTCCAGGAGCACCGGGGAGGCCGGGGCAGGAGCACCGGGGAGGCCGGGCCAGGAGCACCGGGGAGTCCGGGCCAGGACCACCAGGTACGCCGGGCAGGAGCACCGGTGAGGCCGGGCCAGCAGCAGCTGCGAGTCCGGGCCAGGAGCAGCGGCGAGGCCGGCCCAGGAGCACCGGCGAGTCCGGGCCAGGAGCATCGGGGAGGCCGGGCCAGGAGCATCGGGGAAGCACCGCCAGGAGCACCGGGGAGGCCCCGCCAGAAGTACTGCTGGGACGGGGCTTGGTGTACTACTGATGCAGAGCCTGGACTACTGCTGACGCCGCGCCTGAAGTTCTATTGAATCTATGCCTGGTATACTTGTGATGTTTGTTCCGGAGTATTAGTAATGCTTGGCCTGGAGTACTGGTCAGGCTGGACGTATAGTATTGGAGGGGCCAGGCCTGGAGCACTGCTGAGGCTGGTCCTGGTGTACTGGTGAGGCCTGGACTGGAGATCAGGTGAGCGTGAGCCCGGATGACTAGAGGGGCAAGGCTTGGAGGTCTGCTTAGGCTGATACTGGAGTACTAATGAGAGTGGGTCTAGAAAACTGCTGTGGCTGGTCCTGGAGAATTAGTGTAGCTGGCCTGAAGTACGAGGGGAGCTGGGACTAGAGTACTGGTGAAGCCTGGCCTGAAGTACTAGTGGACCTTGGCCTTGAGTACTTGTGAGGCTGGGCCTGGAGTACTTGTGAGGCTGTACCAGGAGTACTGGTGAGGCTGGGCCAGGAGTACTGGTGAGGCTGGGTCAGGAGTACTGGTGACGCTGGGCCTGGAGTACTGGTGAGGCTGTGCCTGGTGTACTGGTGAGGCTGGGCCTGGATTACTGGAGAGGCTGGACCTGATGTGCTGGGGAGGCCGGGCCTGGAGTGCTGGGGTGGCCTGTCCAGCAGTACTGGGGAGACCGGGCCTGCAGTGCTGGGAAGGCCTGGACAGGACCGGCTGGAGGCTGGTCCAGGAGCACCTGGGAGGCCGGGCCAGGAGCACCGGGGAGGCCGGGCCAGGACTATCGGGGAGGCAAGGCCAGGAGCACTGGGGAGGCCGGGCCACGAGCACCGGGGAGGCAGGGCCAGGAGCACCGGGGAGGCAGGGCCAGGAGCACCAGGGAGGCCGGGCCAGGAGCACAGGGGAGACCGGGCCAGGAGCACCGGGGAGGCCGGGAAAGGAGCACCAGGGAGGCCGGGCCAGGAGCACCGGGGAGGCCGGGCCAGAAGCACAGGGGAGACTGGGCCAGGAGCACCGGGGAGGCCCCGCCAGGAGTACTGCTGGGACTGGGCTTGGTGTACTACTGATGCAGAGCCTGAACGACTGCTGACGTCGTGCCTGAAGTTCTAATGAATCTATGCCTGGTGTACTTGTGATGTTTGTTCCTGAGTATTAGTAATGCTTGGCTTGGAGTACTGGTCAGGCTGGATATATAGTACTAGAGGGGCCAGGCCTGGAGCACTGCTGCGGCTGGTCCTGGTGTACTGGTGAGGCCTGGACTGGAGATCAGGTGAGCGTGAGCCTGGATGACTAGAGGCGCAAGGCCTGGAGGTCTGCTGAGGCTGATACTGGAGTACTAATGAGACTGGTTCTAGAAAACTGGTGTGGCTGGTCCTCGAGAATTAGTGTAACTGGCCTGAAGTACGAGGGGAGTTTGGCCTGGAGTGCTGGTGAGGCTGGGCCTGGAGAACTGGGGACGCAGTGCCTGGAGTACTGGGGAGGCTGGGCTTGGAGTACTGGTGTGGCTGGGCCTGGAGAACTGGGGAGGCTGGGACTGGAGTACAGGGGAGGTGGGACCTGGTGTGCTGGGGAGGCCGTGCCAGGAGCAACGGGGAGGCCTGGCCTGGAGCGCTGGGGAGGCCGAGCCAGGAGCACCGGGGAGGCCGGTCCAGGAGCACCGGGGAGGCCGGGCCAGGAGCACCGGGGAGGCCGGGCCAGGAGCACCGGGGAGTCCGGGCCAGGACCACCAGGTACGCCGGGCAGGAGCACCGGTGAGGCCGGGCGAGGAGCAGCGGCGAGGCCGGGCCAGGAGCAGCGGCGAGGCCGGCCCAGGAGCACCGGCGAGGCCGGGCCAGGAGCATCGGGGAGGCCGGGCCAGGAGCATCGGGGAAGCACCGCCAGGAGCACCGGGGAGGCCCCGCCAGAAGTACTGCTGGGACTGGGCTTGGTGTACTACTGATGCAGAGCCTGGACTACTGCTGACGCCGCGCCTGAAGTTCTATTGAATCTATGCCTGGTATACTTGTGATGTTTGTTGCGGAGTATTAGTAATGCTTGGCCTGGAGTACTGGTCAGGCTGGACGTATAGTATTGGAGGGGCCAGGCCTGGAGCACTGCTGAGGCTGGTCCTGGTGTACTGGTGAGGCTGGGACTGGAGATCAGGTGAGCTTGAGCCTGGTTGACGAGAGGGGCAAGGCTTGGAGGTCTGCTTAGGCTGATACTGGAGTACTAATGAGAGTGGGTCTAGAAAACTGCTGTGGCTGGTCCTGGAGAATTAGTGTAGCTGGCCTGAAGTACGAGGGGAGCTGGGACTAGAGTACTGGTGAAGCCTGGCCTGAAGTACTAGTGGACCTTGGCCTTGAGTACTTGTGAGGCTGGGCCTGGAGTACTGATGAGGCTGTACCAGGAGTACTGGTGAGGCTGGGCCAGGAGTACTGGTGAGGCTGGGTCAGGAGTACTGGTGACGCTGGGCCTGGAGTACTGGTGAGGCTGTGCCTGGAGTACTGGTGAGGCTGGGCCTGGAGTACTGGAGAGGCTGGACCTGATGAGCTGGGGATGCCGGGCCTGGAGTGCTGGGGTGGCCTGTCCAGCAGTACTGGGGAGACCGGGCCTTCAGTGCTGGGAAGGCCTGGACAGGACCGGCGTGGAGGCTGGTCCAGGAGCACCTGGGAGGCCGGGCCAGGAGCACCGGGGAGGCCGGGCCAGGACCATCGGGGAGGCAAGGCCAGGAGCACTGGGGAGGCCGGGCCACGAGCACCGGGGAGGCAGGGCCAGGAGCACCGGGGAGGCAGGGCCAGGAGCACCAGGGAGGCCGGGCCAGGAGCACAGGGGAGACCGGGCCAGGAGCACCGGGGAGGCCGGGCCAGGACCATCGGGGAGGCAAGGCCAGGAGCACTGGGGAGGCAGGGCCAGGAGCACCGGGGAGGCAGGGCCAGGAGCACCGGGGAGGCAGGGCCAGGAGCACCAGGGAGGCCGGGCCAGGAGCACAGGGGAGACCGGGCCAGGAGCACCGGGGAGGCCGGGAAAGGAGCACCAGGGAGGCCTGGCCAGGAGCACCGGGGTGGCCGGTCCAGGAGCACCGGGAGGCCCTGCCAGGAGCACTGGTGGGACTGGGCTTGGTGTACTACTGATGCAGAGCCTGGGCTACTGCTGACGCCGTGCCTGAAGTTCTAATAAATCTATGCCTGGTGTACTGGTGATTTTTTTTCTGGAGTATTAGTAATGCTGGGCCTGGAGTACTGGTCAGGCTGGACCTATAGTACTAGAGTGGCCAGGCCTCGAGCACTGCTGAGGCTGGGCCTCGTGTACTGGTGAGGCTAGGACTGGAGATCAGGTGAGCGTGAGCATGGATGACTAGAGGGGCAAGGCCTGGAGGTCTGCTGATGCTGATACTGGAGTACTAATGAGACTGGGTCTAGAAAACTGGTGTGGCTGGACCTGGAGAATTAGTGTATCTGGCCTGAAGTACGAGGGGAGCTGGGACTAGAGTACTGGTGAAGCCTGGCCTGAAGTACTAGTGGAGCTTGGCCTCGAGTACTTGCGAGGCTGGGCCTGGAGTACTGGTGAGGATGGGCCAGGAGTATTGGTGAGGCTGGGCCAGGAGTACTGTTGAGGCTGGGCCTGGAGTACTGGTGAGGCTGGGCCTGGAGTAGTGGTGAGGCTGGGCCTGGAGTACTGGGGAGATGGGCCTAGTGTAATGGTGAGGCTGGGCCAGGGGTACTGATGAAGCTGGGCCTGGGGTACTGGGGAGGCAGGGGCTGGAGTACTGGGGAGGCTGGGCCTGGAGTAGTGGGGAGGCTGGACCTGAAGTGCTGGCGAGGCAGGGCCTGGAGTGCTGGGGTGGCCGGGACTGCAGTACTGGGGCGGCCGGGCCTGCAGTGCTGGGGAGGCCGGGAAAGGAGCACCGGGGAGGCCTGGCCAGGAGCACCTGGGAGCCGAGGCCTGGAGCACCGAGGAGGCCGGGCAACGAGCACCAGGCAGCCCGGGACAGGAACATCTGGGAGGCCGGGCCACGAGCACCGGGGAGGCCGGGCCAGGAGCACCTGCGAGGCCGGTCCAGGAGCACCGGGGAGGCCGGGCCAGGAGCACTGGCGAGGACGGGCCAGGAGCACCGGGGAAGCCGGTCCAGGAGCACTGGGGCGGCCGGGCCAGGAGCATCGGGGAGGCACCTCCAGGAGCACCGGGGAGGCCCCGCCAGAAGTACTGGTGGGACTGGGCTTGGTGTACTACTGATGCAGAGCCTGGACTACTGCTGACGCCGCGCCTGAAGTTCTAATGAATCTCTGCCTGGTGTACTTGTGATATTTGTTCCGGAGTATTAGTAATGCTGGGCCTGGAGTACTGGTCAGGCTGGACGTATAGTACTTTAGGGGCCAGGCCTGGATCACTGCTGATGCTGGTCCTGGTGTACTGGTGAGGCTGCGACTGGAGATCTGGTGAGCGTGATCCTGGATGACTGGAGTGGAAAGGCCTGGAGGTCTGCTTAGGCTAATACTGGAGTACTCATGAGACTGGGTTTAGAAAACTGGTGTGGCTGGTCCTGGAGAATTAGTGTGGCTGGCCTGATGTATGAGGGGAGCTGCGACTAGAGTACTGGTGAAGCCTGGCCAGAAGTACTAGTGGACCTTGGCCTCGAGTACTTGTGAGGCCCGGCCTGGAGTACTGTGAGGCTGGGCCTGGAGTACTCGTGAGGCTGGGCCTGGAGTACTGGTGAGGCTGGGCCTGGAGTTCTGGGGAGGCCGGGCCTGCAGTGCAGGGAAGGCCTGGACAGGAGCGGCGGGGAGGCTGGTCCAGGAGCATCTGGGAGGCCGGGCAAGGAGCACAGGGGAGGCCGGGCCAGGACCATCGGGGAGGCCAGGCCAGGAGCACCTGCGAGGCCGGGCCACGAGCACCGGGGAAGCAGGGCCAGGAGCACCGGGGAGGCAGGGCCAGGAGCACCGGTGAGGCCGGGCCAGGAGCACTGGGAGGGTGCTCTCTCTCTGCAACATGTACAATCCTGACTACCATTCTGTCTGTCTTTGTCCCACCATGTCCTTTGTGCTATCGCTTTAAAACTCCTGTCTTTAATACCTGTGTAGGCTAAGATACAAATTAGATGTACTCCACTAAAGCTGTTCAGTTCCCCTGGTCCGTATTGGAATCCCTTGTTAACCCATACCCCACTATGACTATACATTAAATCTATGCCCTGTCTACATTCTAAAGGAAAATAATTGTGACCTCTGCTGCCCCTATCCCAGGAGGACTTAATACATTGTGAGTAATTAAGTGCTGTCCCAGAAATGGAGAAGCAACAATTAAACAATACAATAAATGGTAAAAACAACATTACGGCACTTTTTCACGGTGTAGTGTCACTTTCAGGTCAGAAGGATGAGGCACTGCACGCCAGGTGGAGGGTTGAGTTTGACTGTCGTGATTCTGTGGTTCGGTAGCTGGTTTAATTCTTTGAATGTGGGTCCAGCCTTTTTCTCTTGTTTGTACTGCGGTGTCTGTAATTAAAAGTACACAGTAGGGACCATCCCAGGCAGGTTTTAGTTGTTCCTCTTGCCATGCTTTTACATATAACCAATCACTAGATTTTAATAAAATGAATAACAATCTGACTTTCCTTTGTGTTAGTGTAAAAATTGTAAAATGAAACACAAACCATATTTCCATGGGTTTTGAATATGTTAGACCTTATTAAAATGCAGTTGGAGCTGCTTGTCTGTATGGGGCACAACCCTCCAATTTGTTAGAGTGAGTACATAACAGACATTGCAGCACAAGAGCCCCTGCAAGAGAACTTGAAACATATTCAACCTTTAGTTCTGCCTTAAGTAAAATGCCTTGTGCCACAGCTCACAGGAGCTGGCCTTATTTAAAACAGTCTGTAAAACAGGCACCAAAAAAAGTTAAAAGATGTTCTTATGAAGATTGCACACACAATCATTTAAGTACAGGCTAGTTTCTATTATATTCCACTTAAAAGTTCTGCTGCATGAATCCTGGAGCTTGTGGAGTCATTATTGAATCAAGAAATATTGGTGCCATGCCAATCTCATTCTAACATGCCAATTTCTCCAGTCCTTAAGTCAAGATGTACTGAATAGCATCTGGTACAAGATCTGTGAGTTCTTAATGATATTATTATTCTTATGCACCCAATTGTTCTGAACTACGCCACCAATTTAAATCATATTCCACCTATTGCAGTACTCACACAGCACCATAGACCAGTTCGCAGGTTTATTTCTCCATTAAGATGAATCCAGTTGCGCAGGGTTTACCTCCGTGATTATTTACAATGTAACTTCCGCACTACCGGATTTAAATATAAACCTGATGAATGGGGGAAAGTTATCATGAATTAAATAACAGCGGCAATACAGAGAAATTGTGCTGAGGCATTAATTTCACTCCAGAGGAAAATGCACCAGAGAAATGAATGATTAAACTTATAGGAATCCCCATAGGAATCCCCAGAGGTATCTTTATTCTCCAGAGGTGGGTGACCTTTAAACTCACGGACCTTGACTGCTGAATGTGTAGAAGAAATGTACTAAATGTATTGATAGGACTCCATACCTCTAACTGCAAGACAAGAGCCTGAAGCCTCAATTTCAAGTGCCACAGTGCACTTAAAGGGACATGCACACTCCCCCTTCAACTGGCTGATCCAGCCACTTTACACATCAGATCCTTTCTTTATCTCACATACACTTAAAGTTAAGATGTATAGAACTCACCCAATTTGCGCAAACATTTCTCCCTGCAAATGTTATAACATCACTCAACTCTCAGGTACTCCCTGTGCAAAATCACATTTGAATACAATTTATTTCATAAATTGGAATTAACTGGTAGTTAAATTCGCTCATTCTACAGTATTGATAAACGATCCTTTATGACATTTAAATTTTAGCATGAATTTTAATCAATATTGGTCAGTGACTGAAGTGGGAAGTCGTGATTTATGAAATTATCTCTGGTCTCTACTCTCCCACTCGCTGCACTTCTCCCAACATTCAGGAGCTGGCACACAGTCCCTGCCTTTTTTCATGTTACTCATCTACTATTCCTTTAACTGCTTGCATTAAAATTTTAGCCTTTGCTTTCTGCTTATCCTCAGATGTCTGGACAAATGCTTTTTTGTGCTATCTGTAGAAGCTGGGTTATTCCCTGCTCATGCCAATTTTCTGTCTTTTGTAATTTTCTTCTAATGTCTGGGACTGAGTTGGTAACAAAACCAGTTAGTACCAATTGTTCCCCTGCTGGGGATTCTATGTCGAGACCCCCATATTGTATATATATTTGGTCCCAAAAATTGGTCTAACTGTTCGGCACATCCCTGGGGATCTTCTATCAGTGAGGTCAGTTCTTTCTTAAAGTTACGCACTTCAGTACTGGTCAGGGGCACATTTACGAAACCGAGACCCTCTCCCATGGGAACTTCCCACAGTGGTCTCATCCAGTTGGTTTCTAGCTTATTAGGTCTGGGTTCCTGCTCCCTGGGAAATGAATCAAAGGGTTCTGCCCTTTCTTCCTGAAGAGTCTCACTCTGTTCTGAATTAAAGTTACCTCTCTCTCCTGTCAACAGGGGTGGTAATCGAGTGCTTTGTGAGCGAGTCATCATACCACTCCTGCTCTCTTCTCTCTTCTCTAGTGGTGGGGGAGGTGGGGAAGGTGCAGAAGGGTAGGTTATAGGAGGGGGAGGAAAGATAGGAGCCGGCATAGGAGGAACATAAGGTGGAGGGAGGGAATGTAACACATCCCACCCTTGTGGTTCAGGGACAAAAGGTTCCTCCTCTCTCTTGTCCTTGTACTCTTTTTCTTTCAAAACCAATTGATCAAATGATCCCCTAAGCCAGCAGGCTGCATATTCTCTGCTCTCTAGGTTATCTCTCTGGTTTTGATAGAGCCAGATGTTCAATGCTTGACACATCCAGTCATCTCGGATCCGAGTTTTGGCCAGTACACGGAGCTCCCTTTTATCGGGTATTTAACCCAGTCCCTACAACAATACCTGACCATGGTCAGTTTGTCCTTTCCACGGGTCCTTCCCGTGCCCCACTCAGATAACATCAACCCGGGCGGGTTGTATGTAGTTATCTGATCTTCACATCCTGAACCAGGACTCTCTTCCTTGCTACCCATATTTCCCATTCTGAGAGGCAAGTAAAATTTGTCTTACCGGGTTCCAGTAGGAATGCTCTAGCGCGCTTCCTTCCGTCGTTAGTTCTCAATGCCTCTTCTCGGATATCACTCGCTTCTTCCACTGACCAGCCACCCGTCGTCCGTGAGTCCAGCTGAATCAGCCGGGGTGCACCTACTCTCGTCGTCGGGGTACTCTGTCAGTGGAGGGAGTGTGATCCCGGGCGAGCCCCCATTTGTTAGAAATAGAAGTACCTTTAAAGAAATTGCTCGAGACAAAAATTGAGAACAAAGAACATTTATTACAGCAACAATGCAAAGTTGGGTGCTTCCCCTTACCCTGGGAATACACACATATACTGGGGCTCACCCAACTTTTATACAGTTGATTTCAGTATTGGAATACCCTCCCCCTTACATTCTTCTGCCTCCTGCTGGAGAGGTTTGGCATTAGGCAATCCTGCCTGCCTACGTGCAATTTCAGTATACTTGGAGGACCAGGGGGTAACCTGTCGGTGTCCCTTCATGTTATTGTCCTTATTCACATCTTCCTGATTCTCGGGGCTACAGTCTCTTGATATGCAGAGTTGGCTCATCCTTTCTATGGTTGGCTAATTTAACATGTATAAATCTCTGTAAGGTTAACTAATTAGATATGTAGGATTTGGTACTTCTGTCCAGGGCTAGGAGACCCTTATCTGTTCCAGACTACCTCAACTTCCTACATTCTATTGTTCCTTACCACTCCTTATCTTAGTCTTGTCACAAAGACTAGAAGATTCTTATGTTAATTGTGCTGATTCTGCTTTCCTGCATCCTAATCCCCAAGTTCATCCTGTTTGTACTGGTTACAGCCATTAACTGATGTATGAATTTTAGTTTCCTTCATGTTCATAATTTTAGATCAGTTTTCCCATCTCTCACATAGAGAAGCTGGGCCTGGAGTTCTGGTGAGGCTTCACATGTAGTGCGAGTGAAATAGGCCTGGACTACTAGTGAGATTGGGCCTGGAGTACTAGTGAGACGGTCTTGAGTACTACTGAGGCTGGGCCTGGAGTGCTGGTGAGCCTGGGCCTGGAGTACCGGTGAATCTGGGACTGGAGATCAGGTGAGGGTGAGTTTGGATGACTAGAAGGGCAAGGTCTGGAGTTCTGGTGAGGCTGATACTGGAGTACCAATGTGGCTGGGCCTGGAGTACTGGTGAGGCTGGGCCTGGAGTACTGGCGAAGCAGGGCCTGGAGTACTGGGGAGGCGGGTCCTGGAGTGCTGGGGAGGCCGGGCCTGGAGTGCTGGGGAGGCCGAGCCAGGAGCACCGGCGAAGCCGGGCCAGGAGCACCGGCGAGTCCGGGTCAGGAGCACTGGGGAGGCCGGGACAGGAGCACCGGGGAGGCCGGGACTGGAGCACCGGGGAGGCCGGGACAGGAGCACCGGGGAGGCCAGGCCAGGAGCACCAGGGATGCCGGGCCAGGAGCACCGGGGATGCTGGGCCAGGAGCACTGGGGAGGCCAGGCCAGGAGCACCGGGGAGACCTGGACAGGAGCACCGGGGAGATTGGGCCAGGAACACCGGGGAGGCCCGTCCAGGAGTACTGGTGGGACTGGGCTTGGTGTACAACTGATGCAGAGCCTGGACTACTGCTGACGCCGTGCCTGAAGTTCTAATGTTGTACTTGTGATGTTTGTTCTGGAGTATTAGTAATGCTGCGCCTGGAGTACTGGTCAGGCTGGACGTATAGTACTAGAGTGGCCAGGCCTGGAGCACTGCTGAGGCTGGGCCACGTGTACTGGTGAGGCTGGGACTGGAGTACATGCGAGGCTGGGCCTGGTGTACTGGTGAGGCTGGGCCTGGAGTACTGGTGAGGCTGGGCCTGGAGTACTGGTGAGGCTGGCCCTGGAGTACTGGTGAGGCTTCACATGTAGTTCGAGTGAAATAGGCCTGGAGTACTAGTGAGACTGGTCCTGGAGTACTTGTGAGACGGTTTGGAGTAATACTGAGGCTGGGCCTGGAGTTCTGGTGAGGCTGGGCCTGGAGTACTGGTGAATCTGGGACTGGAGATCAGGTGAGGGTGAGTCTGGATGACTAGAAGGGCAAGGTCTGGAGTTCTGGTGAGGCTGATACTGGAGTACCAATGTGGCTTGGCCTAGGGAACTCGTGAGGCTGGTCCAGGAGTACTAGTGACACCGGGCCTGAAGTACTAGTGGAGTTGGGCCTGGAGTACTGGTGAGGCTGGGCCTGGAGTACTTGGGAGGCTGGGCTTGGAGTACTGGTGAGGCTCGGCCTGGAGTACTGGTGAGGCTGGGGCAGGAGTACTGGTGAGGCTGGGCCTGGAGTACTGGGGAGGCTGGGCCTGGAGTACTGGGGAGGATGGGCTTGGAGTACCGGGGAGGCCGGGTGAGGAGCACCGGGGAGGCCGGGCCAGAAGCACCGGGGAGGCCGGGCCAGGAGCAGCGGGGAGGCCGGGCCAGGAGCACCGGGGAGGCCGGGCCAGGAGCACCGGGGAGGCCGGGCCAGGAGCACCGGTGGGAATGGGCTTGGTGTACAACTGATGCAGAGCGTGGACTACTGCTGACGCCGTGCATGAAGGTCTAATGAATCTATGCCTGGTGTACCTGTGATGTTTGTTCTGGAGTATTAGTAATGCTGGGCCTGGAGTACTGCTCAGGCTGGACGTATAGTACTTGAGTGGCCAGGCCTGGAGCACTGCTGAGGCTGGGCCTGGTGTACTGGTGAGGCTGGGTCTGGAGATCAGGTGAGCGTGAGCCTGGATGACTAGAGGGGCAAGGCCTGGAGTTCTGCTGAGGCTGATACTGGAGTACTAATGAGACTTGGTCTAGAAAACTGGTGTGGCTAGTCTTGGATTATTAGTGTAGCTGGACTGAAGTACGAGGGGATCTGGGACTAGAGTACTGGTGAAGCCTGGCCTGAAGTACTAGTGGAGCTTGGCCTGGAGAACAGGTGAGGCTGAGCCTAGAGAACTAGTGAGGATGGCCTTGCGTACTGGTGGTCTGGGACTGGAAGTCAGGTGAGGGTGAGTCTGAGGAATAGAAGGTCAGGTTCTGGAGTTCTGGTGAGGCTGATTCTGGAGTACAAATGTGGCTGGGCCTAGGGAACTGGTGAGGCTGGTCCAGGAGTACTAGTGACGCCGGTCTGAAGTACTAGTGGAGTTGGGCCTGGAGTACTGGGGACGCTGCGCCTGGAGTACTGGTGAGGCTGGGCCTGGAGTACTGGTGCGGCTAGGCCTGGAGTACAGGTGAGGCTGGGCCTGGTGTACTAGTGAGGCTGGTCCTGTAGTACTGGTGAGGCTGGGCCTGGAGTACTGGTGAGGCTGGATCTGGAGTACTGGTGAGGCTGGGCATGGAGAACGAGTGAGAATGGCCTGGATTGCTCTTGATGCTGGGTCAGAAGTACTAGTGAAGCTGGGCCTGCCGTTTTGGTGGAGCTTCACATGTAGTGCGAGTGAAATAGGCCTGGAGTACTAGTGAGACTGGGCCTGGAGTACTAGTGAGACGGTCTGGAGTACTACTGAGGCTGGGCCTGGACTTCTGGTGAGGCTGGGCCTAGAGAACTAGTGAGGATGGCCTGGAGTACTGGTGGTCTGGGACTGGAGATCAGGTGAGGGTGAGTCTGGAGGAATAGAAGGTCAAGGTCTGGAGTTCTGGTGAGGCTGATACTGGAGTACCAATGTGGCTGGGCTTAGGGAACTGGTGAGGCTGGTCCAGTACTAGTGACTCCGGGCTGAAGTACTGGTGAGGCTGGGCCTGGAGTACTGGGGAGGCTGGGCCTGGAATACTGGTGAGGCTGGGCCAGGAGTACTGGTGAGGCTGGGCCTTGAGTACTTGTGAGGCTGGGAATGGAGTACTGGTGAGGCTGGGCCTGGAGTACTGGTGAGGCTGCGCCTGGAATACTGGGGAGGCTGGGCCTGGAGTACTGGTGCGGCTGGGCCTGGAGTAGAGGTGAGGCTGGGCCTGGTGTACTAGTGAGGCTGGTCCTGGAGTACTGGTGAGGCTGGGCCTGGAGTACAGGTGAGGCTGGGCCTGGTGTACTGGCGAGGCTGGATCTGGAGTACTGGTGAGGCTGGGCCTGGAGAACTAGTGAGAATGGCCTGGATTGCTCTTGATGCTGAGTCAGAAGTACTAGTGAAGCTGGGTCTGGAGTTCTGGTGAGGCTGGGCCTGGAGTACTAGTGAATGTGCAACTGGAGATCAGGTGAGGGTGAGTCTGGATGACTAGAAGGGCAAGGTCTGGAGTTCTTGTGAGGCTGATACTGGAGTACCAATGTGGCTGAGCCTAGGGAACTCATGAGGCTGGTCCAGGAGTTCTAGTGAAACCGGGCCTGAAGTACTAGTGGAGTTGGGCCTGGAGTACTGGTGAGGCTGGGCCTGGAGTACTGGGGACGCTGGGCCTGGAGTACTGGGGAGGCTGGGCCTTGAGTACTGGTGAGGCTGGGCCTGGATTACTGGGGAGGCTGGTCCTGGAGTACTGGGGTGGCGGGACCTGGAGTGCTGGGGAGGCCGGGCCTGGAGCGCTGGGGAGGCCGGGCCAGGAGCAGCGGGGAGGCCCGGACAGGAGCACCGGGGAGGCCGGGCCAGGAGCTCCGGGGAGGCCGGGCCAGGAGCACCGGGGAGGCAGGGCCACTAGCACCGGGGAGGCCGGGCCAGGAGCACCGGGGAGGCCGGGCCAGGAGCACCGGGGAGGCCGGGCCAGGAGCACCGGGGAAGCCGCGCCAGGAGCACCGGGGAGGCCGGGCCAGGAGCACCGGGGAGGCCAGGCGACTAGCACCGGGGAGGCCGGGCCAGAAGCACCGGGGAGGCCCCGCCAGGAGTACTGGTGGGACTGGGCTTGGTGTACTACTGATGCAGAGCCTGGACTACTGCTGACGCCGTGCATGAAGGTCTAATGAATCTATGCCTGGTGTGCTTGTGATGTTTGTTCTGGAGCATTAGTAATGCTGGGCCTGGAGTACTGCTCAGGCTGGACGTATAGTACTTGAGTGGCCAGGCCTGGAGCACTGCTGAGGCTGTGCCTTGTTTACTGGTGAGGCTGGGTCTGGAGATCAGGTGAGTGTGAGCCTGGATGACTAGAGGGGCAAGGCCTGGAGTTCCGCTGAGGCTGATACTGAAGTACTAATGAGACTTGGTCTAGAAAACTGGTGTGGCTCGTCCTGGAGCATTAGTGTAGCTGGACTGAAGTACGAGGGGATCTGGGACTAGAGTACTGGTGAAGCCTGGCCTGAAGTACTAGTGGAGCTTGGCCTGGAGAACTGGTGAGGCTGGGCCTAGAGAACTAGTGAGGATGGCCTGGAGTACTGGTGGTCTGGGACTGGAAGTCAGGTGAGGGTGAGTCTGAGGAATAGAAGGTCAAGTTCTGGAGTTCTGGTGAGGCTGATTCTGGAGTACCAATGTGGCTGGGCCTAGGGAACTGGTGAGGCTGGTCCAGGAGTACTAGTGACGCCGGGCTGAAGTACTAGTGGAGTTGGGCCTGGAGTACTGGTGAGGCTGGGCCTGGAGTACTGGTGCGGCTGGGCCTGGAGTACAGATGAGGCTGGGCCTGGTGTACTAGTGAGGCTGGTCCTGTAGTACTGGTGAGGCTGGGCCTGGAGTACTGGTGAGGCTGGATCTGGAGTACTGGTGAGGCTGGGCCTGGAGAACTAGTGAGAATGGCCTGGATTGCTCTAGATGCTGGGTCAGAAGTACTAGTGAAGCTGGGCCTGCCGTTCTGGTGAAGCTTCACATGTAGTGCGAGTGAAATAGGCCTGGAGTACTAGTGAGACGGTCTGGAGTACTACTGAGGCTGGGCCTGGACTTCTGGTGAGGCTGGGCCTAGAGAACTAGTGAGGATGGCCTGGAGTACTGGTGGTCTGGGACTGGAGATCAGGTGAGCGTGAGTCTGGAGGAATAGAAGGTCAAGGTCTGGAGTTCTGGTGAGGCTGATACTGGAGTACCAATGTGGCTGGGCCTAGGGAACTGGTGAGGCTGGTCCAGTACTAGTGACTCTGGGCTGAAGTACTGGTGAGGCTGGGCCTGGAGTACTGGTGAGGCTGGGCCTTGAGTACTTGTGAGGTTCGGCCTGGAGTACTGGTGAGGCTGGCCTGGAGTACTGGTGAGGCTGCGCCTGGAGTACTGGGGAGACTGGGCCTGGAGTACTGGTGCGGCTGGGCCTTTGAGTAGAGGTGAGGCTGGGCCTGGTGTACTAGTGAGGCTGGTCCTGGAGTACTGGTGAGGCTGGGCCTGGAGTACAGGTGAGGCTGGGCCTGGTGTACTGGTGAGGTTGGATCTGGAGTACTGGTGAGGCTGGGCCTGGAGAACTAGTGAGAATGGCCTGGATTGCTCTTGATGCTGGGTCAGAAGTACTAGTGAAGCTGGGTCTGGAGTTCTGGTGAGGCTGGGCCTGGAGTACTGGTGAATGTGCAATTGGAGATCAGGTGAGGGTGAGTCTGGATGACTAGAAGGGCAAGGTATGGAGTTCTTGTGAGGCTGATTCTGGAGTACCAATGTGGCTGAGCCTAGGGAACTCATGAGGCTGGTCCAGGAGTTCTAGTGACACCGGGCCTCAAGTACTAGTGGAGTTGGGCCTGGAGTACTGGTGAGGCTGGGCCTGGAGTACTGGGGAGGCTGGGCCTGGAGTACTGGTGAGGCTGGGCCTGGATTACTGGGGAGGCTGGTCCTGGTGTACTGGGGTGGCGGGACCTGGAGTGCTGGGGAGGCCGGGCCAGGAGCACCGGGGAGGCCGGGCCAGGAGCATCGGGCAGGCCGGGCCAGGAGCACCGGGGAGGCACGGCCACTAGCACCGGGGAGGCCGCGCAAGGAGCACCGGGGAGGCCGGGCCAGGAGCACCGGGGAGGCCGGGCCAGGAGCACCGGGGAAGCCGCGCCAGGAGCACCGGGGAGGCCGGGCCAGGAGCACCGGGGAGGCCAGGCGACTAGCACCGGGGAGGCCGGGCCAGAAGCACCGGGGAGGCCCCGCCAGGAGTACTGGTGGGACTGGGCTTGGTGTACTACTGATGCAGAGCCTGGACTACTGCTGACGCCGTGCCTGAAGGTCTAATGAATCTATGCCTGGTGTGCTTGTGATGTTTGTTCTGGAGTATTAGTAATGCTTGGCCTGGATTACTGGTCAGGCTGGACGTATAGTACTAGAGGGGCCAGGCCTGCAGCACTGCTGAGGCTGGTCCTGGTGTACTGCTGAGGCTGGGACTTGAGATCAGGTGCGCGTGAGCCTGGATGACGAGAGGGGCAAGGCCTGGAGTTCTGCTGAGGCTGATACTGGAGTACTAATAAGACTCGGTCTAGAAAACTGGTGCGGCTGGTCCTGGAGAATTAGTGTAGCTGGCCTGAAGTACGAGGGGAGCTGGGACTAGAGTACTAGTGAAGCCTGGCCTGAAGTACTAGTGGAGCTTGGCCTCGAGTACTTGCGAGGCTGGGCCTGGAGTACTGGTGAGACTGGGCCTGGAGTACTGGTGAGGCTGGGCCTGGAGTACTGGGGAGGCTGGGACTGGAATATTGGTGAGGCTGGGCCTGGAGTACTGGGGAGGCTGGGCCTGGAGTACTGGGGAAGCTGGGCATGGAGTTCTGGGGAAGCTGGGCCTGGAGTACTGGGGAGGCTGGACCTGAAGTGCTGGGGAGGCCGGGCCTGGAGTCCTGGCGAGGCTGGGTCTGGAGTACTGGTGAGTCTGGGCCAGAAGTATTGGTAAGGCTGGGCCTGGAGTACTGGTGAGAATGGACCTGGAGTACTCGGGAGGCTGGGCTTGGAGTACTCGTGAGGCTCGGCCTGGAGTACTGGTGAGGGTGGGGCAGGAGTACTGGTGAGGCTGGGCCTGGAGTACTGGGGAGGCTGGGCTTGGAGTACTGGGGTGGCTGGACCTGGAGTGTTGGGGAGGCTTGGCCTGGAGTGCTGGGGAGGCGCCGCCAGGAGCACCGGGGAGGCCCCGACAGGAGTACTAGTAGGACTGGGCTTGGTGTACTACTGATGCAGAGCCTGGGCTACTGCTGATGCCGTGCCTGAAGTTCTAATGAATCTATGCCTGGTGTGCTTGTGATATTTCTTCTGGAGTATTAGTAATGCTTGGCCTGGAGTACTGGTCAGGCTGGACGTATAGTACTAGAGGGGGCCAGGCCTGGAGCACTGCTGAGATTGGTCCTGGTGTACTGGTGAGGCTGGGACTGGAGATCAGGTGAACGTGAGCCTGGATGATGAGAGGGGAAAGGCCTGGAGTTCTGCTGAGGCTGATAGTGGAGTACTAATGAGACTGGGTCTAGAAAACTGGTGTGGCTGGTCCTGGAGAATTAGTGTAGCTGGCCTGAAGTACGAGGGGAGCTGGAACTAGAGTACTAGTGAATTCTGGCCTGAAGTAGTAGTGGAGGTTGGCCTGGAGTACTGGTGAGGCTGGGCCTGGAGTACTGGTGAGGCTGTGCCAGGAGTACAGGTGAGGCTGGGCCTGGAGTACTGGTGAGGCTGGGCCTGGAGTACTGGTGAGGCTGGGCCTGGAGTACAGGGGAAGCTGGGCCTGGAATACTGGTGAGGCTGGGTGTGATAGTACAGATCTATCACCAATGTACATAGTGTATATAGTTACTGTATCTAGACTGTGCTTACAGCGATTGGCTGAGAGCTAAGCCACACCTATTGTTTGGGCCTTAAAGGGTTGTGTCCCTAGCCAGGTCGGATCATTCCGGACTGGTCGGCCACCTGTGAAGAGCTCCGGTCTTTTGCTAATAAAAGCCTTGGTTTGGATCAACAAGTCTTTGGTTCTTTCGACGAGCTCAACACTGGGCCAGGAGTACTGGTGAGGCTGGGCCAGGAGTACTGGTGAGGCTGGGCCAGGAGTACTGGTGAGGCTGGGCCTGGACTACTGGGGAGGCTGGGCCTGGACTACTGGGGAGGCTGGGCCTGGAGTACTGGGGAGGCTGGGCCTGGAGTACTGGGGAGGCTGGGCCTGGAGTACTGGGGAGGCTGGGCCTGGAGTACTGGGGAGGCTGGGCCTGGAGTACTGGGGAGGCTGGGCCTGGAGTACTGGGGAGGCTGGTCCTGGAGTACTGGGGAGGCTGGTCCTGGAGTACTGGGGAGGCTGATACTGGAGTACTAATGAGACTGTATCTGGTCCTGGAGAATTAGTGTAGCTGGCCTGAAGTACGAAGGAGCTGGGACTAGAGTACTAGTGAAGCCTGGCCTGAAGTACTAGTGGAGCTTGGCCTGGAGTACTGGTGAGGCTGGGCCAGGAGTACTGGTGAGGCTAGACCTGGAGTACTGGTGAGACTGGGCCTGGAGAACTAGTGAGAATGTTCTGGATTGCTCTTGATGGTGGGTCAGAAGTACTATTAAAGCTGGGCCTGGAGTACTATGCTTCACATGTAGTGCGAGTGAAATAGGCCTGGAGTACTAGTGAGACTGGGCCTGGAGTACTAGTGAGACTGGGCCTGGAGTACTAGTGAGACTGGGCCTGGAGTACTAGTGAGACTGGGCCTGGAGTACTAGTGAGACTGGGCCTGGAGTACTAGTGAGACTGGGCCTGGAGTACTAGTGAGACTGGGCCTGGAGTACTAGTGAGACTGGGCCTGGAGTACTAGTGAGACTGGGCCTGGAGTACTAGTGAGACTGGGCCTGGAGTACTAGTGAGACTGGGCCTGGAGTACTAGTGAGACTGGGCCTGGAGTACTAGTGAGACTGGGCCTGGAGTACTAGTGAGACTGGGCCTGGAGTACTAGTGAGACTGGGCCTGGAGTACTAGTGAGACTGGGCCTGGAGTACTAGTGAGACTGGGCCTGGAGTACTAGTGAGACTGGGCCTGGAGTACTAGTGAGACTGGGCCTGGAGTACTAGTGAGACTGGGCCTGGAGTACTAGTGAGACTGGGCCTGGAGTACTAGTGAGACTGGGCCTGGAGTACTAGTGAGACTGGGCCTGGAGTACTAGTGAGACTGGGCCTGGAGTACTAGTGAGACTGGGCCTGGAGTACTAGTGAGACTGGGCCTGGAGTACTAGTGAGACTGGGCCTGGAGTACTAGTGAGACTGGGCCTGGAGTACTAGTGAGACTGGGCCTGGAGTACTAGTGAGACTGGGCCTGGAGTACTAGTGAGACTGGGCCTGGAGTACTAGTGAGACTGGGCCTGGAGTACTAGTGAGACTGGGCCTGGAGTACTAGTGAGACTGGGCCTGGAGTACTAGTGAGACTGGGCCTGGAGTACTACTGAGGCTGGGCCTGGAGTTCTGGTAAGGCTGGGCGTGGAGTACTGGTGAATCTGGGACTGGAGATCAGGTGAGGGTGAGTCTGGATGACTAGAAGGGCAAGGTCTGGAGTTCTTGTGAGGCTGATACAGGAGTACCAATGTGGCTGAGCCTAGGGAACTCGTGAGGCTAGTCCAGGAGTACTAGTGACACCGGGCCTGAAGTACTAGTGGAGTTGGGCCTGGAGTACTGGGGAGGCTGGGCCTGGAGTACTGGGGAGGCTGATACTCGAGTACTAATGAGACTGTGTCTAGAAAACTGGTGTGGCTGGTCCTGGAGAATTAGTGTAGCTGGCCTGAAGTACGAGGTAGCTGGGACTAGAGTACTTGTGAAGCCTGGCCTGAAGTAATAGTGGAGCTTGGCCTGGAGTGCTGGGGAGGCCGGACCTGGAGTGCTGGGGAGGCCGGGCCTGGAGTGCTGCGGAGGCTTGGCCTGGAGTGCTGGGGAGGCGCCGCCCGGAGCACCGGGGAGGCCCCGACAGGAGTACTGGTGGGACTGGGCTTGGTGTACTACTGATGCAGAGCCTGGGCTACTGCTGATGCCGTGCCTGAAGTTCTAATGAATCTATGCCTGGTGTGCTTGTGATGTTTCTTCTGGAGTATTAGTAATGCTTGGCCTGGAGTACTGGTCAGGCTGGATGTATAGTACTAGAGTGGCCAGGCCTGGAGCACTGCTGAGGTTGGTCCTGGTGTACTGGTGAGGCTGGGACTGGAGATCAGGTGAGCGTGAGCCTGGATGACGAGAGTGGCAAGGCCTGGAGTTCTGTTGAGGCTGATACTGGAGCACTAATGAGACTGTGTCTAGAAAACTGGTGTGGCTGGTCCTGGAGAATTAGTGTAGCTGGCCTGAAGTACGAGGGGAGCTGGGACTAGAGTACTAGTGAAGCCTGGCCTGAAGTACTAGTGGAGGATGGCCTGGAGTACTAGTGAGGCTGGGCCTGGAGTACTGGTGAGGCTGTGCCAGGAGTACTGGTGAGGCTGGGCCAGGAGTACTGGTGAGGCTGGGCCAGGAGTACTGGTGAGGCTGGGCTTGGAGTACTGGGGAGGCTGGGCTTGGAGTACTGGGGAGGCTGGGCTTGGAGTACTGGGGAGGCTGGGCTTGGAGTACTGGGGAGGCTGGGCTTGGAGTACTGGGGAGGCTGGGCCTGGAGTACTGGTGCGGCTGGGCCTGGAGTACTGGGGCGGCTGGGCCTGGAGTACTGGGGCGGCTGGGCCTGGAGTACTGGTGCGGCTGGGCCTGGAGTACTGGTGCGGCTGGGCCTGGAGTACTGGGGAGGCTGGGCCTGGAGTACTGGGGAGGCTGGGCCTGGAGTACTGGGGAGGCTGGGCCTGGAGTACTGGGGAGGCTGGGCCTGGAGTACTGGGGAGGCTGGGCCTGGAGTACTGGGGAGGCTGGGCCTGGAGTACTGGGGAGGCTGGGCCTGGAGTACTGGGGAGGCTGGGCCTGGAGTACTGGGGAGGCTGGGCCTGGAGTACTGGGGAGGCTGGGCCTGGAGTACTGGGGAGGCTGGGCCTGGAGTACTGGGGAGGCTGGGCCTGGAGTACTGGGGAGGCTGGGCCTGGAGTACTGGGGAGGCTGGGCCTGGAGTACTGGGGAGGCTGGGCCTGGAGTACTGGGGAGGCTGGGCCTGGAGTACTGGGGAGGCTGGGCCTGGAGTACTGGGGAGGCTGGGCCTGGAGTACTGGGGAGGCTGGGCCTGGAGTACTGGGGAGGCTGGGCCTGGAGTACTGGGGAGGCTGGGCCTGGAGTACTGGGGAGGCTGGGCCTGGAGTACTGGGGAGGCTGGGCCTGGAGTACTGGGGAGGCTGGGCCTGGAGTACTGGGGAGGCTGGGCCTGGAGTACTGGGGAGGCTGGGCCTGGAGTACTGGGGAGGCTGGGCCTGGAGTACTGGGGAGGCTGGGCCTGGAGTACTGGGGAGGCTGGGCCTGGAGTACTGGGGAGGCTGGGCCTGGAGTACTGGGGAGGCTGGGCCTGGAGTACTGGGGAGGCTGGGCCTGGAGTACTGGGGAGGCTGGGCCTGGAGTACTGGGGAGGCTGGGCCTGGAGTACTGGGGAGGCTGGGCCTGGAGTACTGGGGAGGCTGGGCCTGGAGTACTGGGGAGGCTGGGCCTGGAGTACTGGGGAGGCTGGGCCTGGAGTACTGGGGAGGCTGGGCCTGGAGTACTGGGGAGGCTGGGCCTGGAGTACTGGGGAGGCTGGGCCTGGAGTACTGGGGAGGCTGGGCCTGGAGTACTGGGGAGGCTGGGCCCGGAGTACTGGCAAAGCTCGGCCTGGAGACGAGTGTGTCTGATCCTGGAGTACTGGTGTGTCTTGGAATGGAGTACGAGTGAGGCAGTGCCTACAGTACTAATGAGGCCGGGCAAGAAGTACATGCAAGGCCAGGCTTGCCTGTTGTACAGTCTTTTCCTTGTTTGTGTCTGATTCTGTCTAACAGTGCACCACAGTGTGATAGGGTAAGAGTTATGGGGAGGGGCTCAGCGGAAATTGGAGAATTTGATATTCATGCCACCAGATCAGGGATTTACCCTTTGTTTTCCATGTGACCTGCTGAATTTCTCTCAGCCTTTGGTGAAATGTCATGAATTAAAGGTTTTTTTTCCCATTGATGATCAGGAGTGGCTGTCAAGTTGAGACTTGAAAACTGTGTGTGGGTGTAATGGAGGATTAAAACCATGTACCCAGATGCTTTTTGCTTATGTGGAACTGACGACACTGGGTCCACACACAGGTCACCTTACTTTCAGAACTAGCAGATGTAATTAAACTCAGCCATGGGGACTTATCTGAAGATACACTTTGAAATGGAATTCCACTGTGAGGCCCAGGGAAAGCAGTTGTCAAATGCAACACTCTGAAATTGACGAATTGGTCACAACCTGTCTTGCTCGAGAAGTTTTAATAAGTCTTTGTATCTACGAGATAAACCAGGAAATCATAACATCCTGGTTCCATAATAATTAATCTTCTAAATTGTAGAATGTAATGTTCAATTTGATTTTGACTGACAAATATTAGAAGGAGTAGGCGCATGATTAATTGTTTTTGGGGTATATAAGCCTGTGGTCCTGCTGCTGAAGTTTAGACTCTCCGAGGGGTGGGAACACCCCTTTTCAAGAAGGAAGAACAGCCAGAGTCCGAGCAACGTCCCGGTCAGGGGAGGTGGAGAAGCTGCTACCGGCGCCCTGACAACCTACTACAAGTGTGCAGTCGTTGCCTCGCTTTGGCAGTTGGGACCAGTCCAAGCGTTGATAAGTATAGTTGGAAAGGGCTTGCATATTGTAGTGTGAAATCAGCTTTTAAATTAGTAATAAACTTTTGTATAAACTGAACTGCTCTCGGTGTGTGTGTCTATTTTCTTTCGGTAGCTCAAACACTGTGACCAATCTAAAATGAACAAAATGAGAGGTATAAGTTTACCCAAGACAGTGGGGCACCCCCTTCCTCACTCTGCCTTGATTACAGTTATTGGAGCAAATGAGCCTAAACTTCACCTTAGCTGAGTGTCAAGATTCTGGGTGAAGCAGGTTTTTTAAAATTTTTTTTTTTTTTTTCACACTATAAACCATACTGACCAAAATACATACAGACATTTTTCTCTTGAATATATAGTCATTTTCTCCCCTTTTTCCCCCCTCCCTTCCCTCCCTCCCTCTCCCCTCCTTCCCATTTATTCAAAGTTCAATCTATAAGATACATTAAACCCGTTAAACAATGTCGTAATTTAATAAAAATAAACAAGAAATTTTTACTTTTGTCTTTTACTTTTATATATTGAGTCAATTCATTTCATTGTCTTCTCCTTCTGTCATTGTAGGTGGTGGAGGTCCATGGTAGGATTTCTCTATTGTATTTCATGTATGGTTCCCATTTTTGTTCGAATATTGCGATGTTATTTCTTAAATTATATGTTATTTTTTCGAATGGAATACATTTATTTATTTCTATGTACCATTGTTGTATTCTCAAGTTGTCTTCTAATTTCCAGGTTGACATAATACATTTCTTTGCTACAGCTAGGGCTATCATAATTAATCTTTTTTGTGCTCCATCCAAATCGAGTCCAAATTCTTTATTTCTTATATTACTTAGAAGGAAGATCTCTGATGGGAACAAGATCTAAACATAAAGATAAAGAATGAAACATGGGAAAAGATATGCTCCGGAACTATGAGAAATACAATAATACGCATGATACAATATAATTGGTTACACAGGGTGAAGCAGGTTAGGGAGGAATAAAACTGACTCTCAGTTCATATAGACATTCAATTTTTTGTCGTGTAATAAAACAGTGTCATGCTCCATGAAATTGCTTTTGCCCACTGTCAGGCAGACAGATTTTGCACTGGCAGAAATTGCCAGAAGTGCCTCTACAGTCAGAGAGAGAGTAGCAAAAGAGAGTGTCCCCACCCCCCTCCCCCCCAGCGTCACTGAGTGTTCGTAGATTCGCCTCCAGCACTTCTGCAGCCACCTCAGCCACATTCAAACTATTCAAACTATTGCAACCCGAACTCCAGATCCGAACCTCCGACACAGTCCGTGCCTGCAGCACCCCCTCCCATCCCAGTTCCAATACCTGGCTCCTCTTCAGCTAGTTTCGAGCTAGTCTTCAACAATTTGAAGCCCAGCACGAGTCTCCCAACAGCAGTCTCCAGCAGCCCCCAGCCTCCATGTGTTCTTCACCTTGAGTCGCCAGCCGCAGAGTCCCCTCATTGGTCCGCCGTCGTGGTCATCATCTCTTGGGTTGTCTCCTCTGCTTCTCCTTCTCAGTCGGGGGTTGGTCTCTCCGTTTTCTGGTGCCCGGCTCCAGTCCTCCGCTTACCCAGAGTCTGCCAACCCTTGAAGCTGCTGCCAATCAGAGACCCCATGGAAGGGGATTTAAAAAAAAAACTATCATCGGCTCCTTGAATGGGCTGTTCAAAGCCTGCGTGGAGCTGACGGCAGCTGTATCTCCGTTCCTCGCTCTCCCTGGGTCTCCACCAGTGGCATTTTCAGCCTCCTTTGTCTTCTTTGGCTTGGCTTCGCGGACAAAGATTTATGGAGGGGTAAATGTCCACGTCAGCTGCAGGCTCATTTGTGGCTGACAAGTCTGATTGAGAACCTGTGGTCAGTGGGATCAGCAGATGTGGGTTTTTGTCAGCAGGTTGATCCCATAACCTTCGAACTGTCAGATTACACCCCTATTTGGCAGATGCAGTATCCCCACAAACCTGAAGCTGAGGAAGGTTTGGCAGATACCATTGATGGCCTTAGGTATTCAGGGGTGTTGGAACATTCGTGTTCTAGTTGGAATACACCCATCTTACCTGTTCCTAAACAAGACACGGGCAAATATCAGATGGCCCATGACTTAAGGCGCATCAATGGTATTGTGAGAACACCCACAGTTCCAGTACCAAACCCATATACTGCCATGACTGCTTTAACCCCTAACCACAAGTGGTTCTCTTGCATAGATTTAGCGAATGCTTTCTTTTGCTTGCCGCTGGCAGAACCATTAAGAGATGTGTTTTCGTTCACGTATAGAGGTAGAAAGTTGTGGTATACTAGGCTTCCGCAGGGCTTCATCTTATCTCCAGGGATTTTCAATCAGGTGTTGAAAGAACAGCTGGGGGGGGGCTAGCACTGCCAGGTGGGGTAGTTCTGATCCAGTATGTAGATGACATCCTATTAGCAGCACCTGATCATACTTCCTGTTTGGAGGCCACCTGTCTCCTGCTAGTGCAGCTGTTCAAGGCAGGCTTTAAAGTCTCTCGCTCAAAGCTGCAATGCTGCAGGCAGGTGGTCACCTTTTTAGGGAGAATGGTCTCAGCGAAAGGCACAGGGATTTCCCCTGCACATCGAACAGCGATACTACATCATCCAAAACCAAAGACAGTAAAGGAGATGCTTTCGTATTTGGGTTTGTCAGGTTATAGTAGGCAGTTTATCCCATCGTATGGTGAGTTGACACATCCACTGCGAACTTTGGTGAATGAGCAGGGGATGAGGAATCTGGGAGCAACACTTGATTGGACTGCACAGGCTGAGATGAGTTTTATTCTATTGAAGCAAGCTCTTACAACAGCTACAGATTTGGCGATTCCAAATTATAAACTACCTTTCTTTTTGGATGTTTCTGAAAAAGCACACACAATTGATGGTGTTCTCTTTCAGAAAAAAGGGGGTGGAAGATGTGTGCTCATGTATGTGAGTGTCACACTGGACCCGACGGAAGACAGACACCCACCATGTACGAGACATGCAGCGGGAGTAGCAAAGATTTTACAAAAGGTGGCACACATAGTAATGGGACATGGCCTGACGGTATTAACAACACATAGTATTGTAGCATTTGTGAGCTCGACAGCATTTACAATGACTTCGCTAAGGCAGACGAGACTAGAAAAGATCCTGAATGCTCCAAATGTTACATTTACCCATGAAGGCATTAACATGGCAGACAATATAGGAGAGGGAGAACCACACTGTTGTGAGAAGAGGGTAGTGAAGGATATTAAAATAAGACCTGACTTACAGGCTACACCCTTAAGAGTACCAGATGAAACCTTGTTTACAGATGGGTGTTGTTACAGACACCCCACAGATGGATTGAAAGCTGCCTATGCGGTGGTACGAAAAACTACAGGAGGATTTAAAGAAATCATTACAGGGACAGTGAGAGGAAAGGAGTCAGCACAACTCGCAGAACTACAGGGAATGATAGCAGCATTAGAATGGGCAGAAGGGAAGGAGGTCAATATATATACAGACTCGGCATATGTGGTAGGGACAATACAGGTTGAACTTAGTCAATGGATTAGAAGTGGGTTTTTAACAGCAGCAATGACCCCAATTAAACACGAGAAGGACGTTAGGAAACTGGCTGAGGCTCTCCTGAAGCCAAGGGCATTAGCAGTTCTTAAATGTAAAGGACATGATAGAACAGATACGATGGTGGCTCGGGGAAATCAGGAAGCAGACATGGCCGCTAAAAGGGCAGCAGGATACGGCCTTCAGTTTATTATGATACAGGCAGATAGAACAGCACATGACTTATTACCACCGTGTAGGGTAGAAGTAATAGTACAGGAACAAGCAAAGGCATCACCTCAGGAAAGGATGGTATGGGAGGAAAGGGGGGAAACCAAGGATCAAGAATTATGGAGATCGATAGACGGGAGGCCAGTTTTACCATCTGGACTCATGAAACCCCTCCTCGAGGAGGCGCATGGGCTAACACACTGTGGAAAGAACCAGATGATAAGGTACTTGATACATTGGTGGCACCCCTTCCTGCCGGTGATGGTGGAGAACCATATTAGAGAGTGTGAGGTATGTATAACTTTCAATGTAAAGGCGACTGTAAAGCCACATGAAGGTCAGTTCCCGCTACCTAAGTTACCAGGGCAGGAAATCGTACTTGATTATACGGACATGATTGAGAGGGTAAGTGGCTATTGATACCTCTTAGTAGCAGTAGATGTGTTCACAGGGTGGCCGGAGGCAATCCCTGCCAAAAGACAAGATGCAAGGATGGTATGTAAATTCCTGATCAACCAGTATATTCCGAGACACGGATTTCCTAAAAAAATTAGGTCCGATAATGGAAGTCATTTTAAGAATAACGATCTACAGGAGGTAGAAGCAATGTTGGGATTGAAACATGCCTTTGGAACGGTGTACCATCCACAATCCCAAGGGAAAGTGGAGAGGATGAACCAAACAATAAAAGGTAAGATCGGGAAAGTACAGGCACGGACCAAACTAAATTGGGTGGATGCTTTGCCCCTGGCATTAATGTCAATAAGGAGTTCAGTAAGTTCTGTGACAGGATTTACTCCATATGAACTACAAACAGGGCACCAGTTTCCAGGACCAGGAGCCGGAATTCAGACTATGAAGAATGAGGTAAGTTCAATGGGATGCAAGCTTTATTATGAAAAACTAACGGCTCTGGTGTCAGATTTTTCACAACAGGTCACAAGTCCCAACAGAGAAGGGGAAACACCGATACCTTCAGTCGCGGAGTGGTTTCTGCTAAAGGTCATCAAAAGAAAGTGGTCGGAGCCCAGGTGGACAGGTCCCTACAGAGTGGTGGAGAGGACGTCCCACGCGGTTCGACTACAAGGAAAAGGTGAGACATGGTATCATTGGAGTCAGTGTGCAGCAACGGACCCACCTACACAGACACTGGAACAGATTCGAACGGAGGTGACTGAGAACCTGTGAAGCAACCACGGACTAAGAACACTTAACGTCCCTTTTTAAAGAGACTATTGGACTACGGTGACTGTATAACAGTGGTTGACGGCATAATCAATTTATTGACATCAAAACAATGAAAGGAGCTGGGATGAATACCATGTGGGGACTATGGGTACTGGTATTCCGAGCCCTTGAAGGAGCTGGAGTAGAAAACCACTGTACAAAGTGTGTGCACTCGGCCTGGGGGTCGCACAACGAAAAAGAACAGTACTTTGCTGATTGGACTAACTTTCCTGAACACTGTGTGGGGACTCACGCGGGACGTAAGTGTGTGCATAATGGACAAGTGTATGATGTTAAATTCTTTTTTTTTTTTGAAATTTATTTATAGTATCTCCATACATTCATTTCAAATTGACTTAGTATAATATTACATAATAGATACTAAATAATTTTCAAATTTTCACCCCCCCCACCTCCCCTAACCCCTTAGGAAACCACCTTATGGTGGTTAATTCCCAAAAACCCAAATGGGTGTGGTATAAACCACGTGGCATATGACTCCCTCCCCCCCCCCAGGCAGACAAAATACACGTATAAACCGAAAAATCATCATTTCTTATATCCATAAAACAAACCCCGGTCCATCAATTTAACCAATCTTATTCATAAACTCTTTTTTTTGAAAATCCAAACTTGATATTAAATTTTGCACCCTTTCCACCCTCCCAACACTGAGTTAAACATTGTTTACAATCAATAAAAGTTTAAAAAAAATTTTTTTTTTCAAGTCTTCCTGAATTTCATCCACTGAATTAAAACACCTCTGAACATCCCAGTTCAACACCGAATCTTCCATTCTTCTCAGTCTCAAGTTGAATTTGTAGCTTACTTTCAAAAAAAGTTTTTTTCAAATCTTTTAAAATTTTCTTGAACATAATTCCTTCGGTCGTGATCTTCTAAAGCATCAATGTTATTCATAAGTTCTTTCTTCTGTGTTTCCCAATTTAATACCAAATTTTCCACTTTGTCAATCTTCTCAATGTTAAGTTGAAATTATTGTTTATTTTCAAGAAAAACTTATTCAAAATTTTTAACTCTTCTTGGACATTGCTCCTTCGACTTTAATTTTATAAATCATCAATCTTGTTCATAGTTTCTTTCTACTGAATTTCCAAATTTAATAATAAAGTTTCCGTTTTTTCCAATTTTCTCAATATTAAGCTGATCTTGTTGTTTAGTTTAAAAAAAATCCTTTTCAAAACTATTAAAATCTGTTTGCAATGTATGCATACTCACAGATAATAAATTCACTCTTCCAATATTCCATCCAAAAAAAAAATCACTGATAAACCTTATTGCAGGTCAAGGAGTTCCATATATATGTTTATCTTCAGAAAATATTTCAAATATTTCAAATCAACATTCGTCGCCATCTTTCAAAAAGGAGTCCGAAATCAACTTTAATAAGTTCTGTTCTTGAGAAAATTCCAGCACCAACTCCAGCTCTGTCTGGGCAAATAGGTCAAATTTCTTCCAAAGTCAAAGAATGTAATTTTGTTCTGTATTTATAGATAATAAATTCATCCTTCCGATATTCCATCCAAAAAAAATCACTAATAAACTTTAATGTTATCTGGATTTTTAAAACTCACGGGCAACCAATGCCAATTACTGCAATTTATCTTCATAAAACATTTCAAATCAATATTCATCACCATCTTTCAGAGGGGTGTCCAAGGCCAGCTTATCCGACAGTCCAATTAATGAGCTCCGTTCTTAAGAAAATTCCAGCCTTGACTCCGTGGTTCTGTCTGGGCAAGTAGGCCGAGTTTCTTCCAAAGTCGGAGAGTGTAGTTCTGTATTTGAACTCTATTTTCCTTAATCTTTGTTGCCATTTTAAACTAAAAACAATTGATAAACAAAACAAAGACTTTTAACAGAAAAGAAATATTCTTAAAACGGGTATTTATATAACTGCCTTGGGGAGACCGGGAATGCACGTCCGCTCCCTACGCCATCTTGCCACGCCCCCCCATGATGTTAAGTTCAATAAGGGATCTTTACAGTTCACGCCAAATCGAGACCGCTGTCCCCAAGGAGTAACATGGTTTTGTGCCCCGGAGGGAGACCAAGATAAGGAGAAAGGGGGCTCAATTCCCATTCAGAGGATACAGTGGGACCCCATGTGGCAAAAGGGAAAACAACCATACGTATGGGACAGAGAAAAGGGGGATATCTATGCCAACGCTAAACGCCAGGCTGCCACTCACAGAGTAGGTGACAATAGATGGGTAGACCTTTGCCAAACTACGGCAGAACTCTTGGGGGTTAAAAACTGTTGGGCATGTGGGGGACCCACAAGAGATGGATCATGGCCATGGAGCGGGGAGCCCCTGGAAGTGTGGGAGTTGATGAGTTTTCACGGATCGGCAGATGAGACGCTCCCCCGCCAGACATGGCATCTAGCTAATCACCCATTAGGAGAGGAATGTATCAGGAAGGAGCAAGACAAGCATTATAAAGGAGATTCGAGGTGCACAAGGATTAAAATCTTGGGGAAGTTCCCTCGATGGCATCCTCAGTGACCCCGGTGGTTCCTGTCCCCACAGAAGGAAGCAAATTGCAGACCTATAACAGATAACTCCCGTGGGAAAGTGGTATGGAATTGCACGGGCGTTAATCCATATGAAGGGGTTTCCTCACTCAGACAATTTTGGGCTCATCCCTATCCACACGGATTTGCCCCAGAGGGTTTATATTGGATTTGTGGGAATACGGCTTACACTTTTTTGGAGCCAGACTGGAGGGGAATGTGCTGTATAGGTATCATTCAACCACAGTTTGTGCTGTTACCACAGAACGACTCCCGTCTTTTAGCAGCGCGTGTATATCAGGGGCTCCGCCAGAAGAGGGATTTAAAGATCGGTGAGTGGGGAGAGGACTGGCCTCCAGAGCGCATTATTTCTTATTACGGACCTGCCACTTGGGCCCAGAATGGGTCTTGGGGATATCGAACCCCAATTTACATGTTAAACCGTCTGATTCGTTTACAAGCTATTTTGGAAATTATCACCAATGACACCGCCACAGCCCTTGATCTGTTGGCAGAAGAGCAGCAACAGATTAGGGCCACGGTGTTTCAGAACCGCTTAGCTTTAGACTACTTGTTAGCCACTGAAGGGGGAGTGTGTGGGAAATTGAATCTCACTAATTGTTGTTTAAAAATCGATGACAATGGGCAAGCAGTAAAGGAGATTTCATCTGGCATTCGCAAATTAGCTCATGTCCCGGTTCAGACCTGGCGACCCTGGGGCAGCTCATGGCTGGGAAATTTGTTCTCTGGAGCCTGGGGATGGATACAGACTGCAGTGCTAGTTGCTGGAGTTGTGGTGTTGGCGTTGGTCCTGATCCCGTGCATCCTTCCCTGCCTCCAGTGCCTGCTTCAACGAGCGTTGTCACAGAGAGTCATCCCCAGACCCCAAGGCATGTATTTGTCCCTACTGCCCTCCCAAGAGTATAGTGACTACAAGAGGTCAGAGATGCCGGCCCTTGCAATAACTCCTGAGGTCTCGGTCTAATAAGGTAACAGGTGGTTGGTCTCATTTTCATGAGACCAAAAGGGGGACTGTTGGAATCTAGGGGTTAAAACATTATGAAATAAATAAATAATTAATAAGTGTATATTTACTGCATGGTTCAGGGGAAAAGAGGAATGCGATTAAGTGGCAATCACAGCATGGAGCAAAGTTGGCTGAGCAAAATTGTCTGCTCCCAAATACAGGGAGAGGAAATGCATAAAACGATTTAGGAGGAATGCTCAAACTGAAGGAGGTGGTGAGTAGCACAGGAGACACAGACCAGACCAGAACAAAGAATGGCCTGCAAGAAACAAAGGGAATGGAAAACCAGTCTAGGAGGAAGATTAAGGCAGGAGTAGGTGTTAAAGAGAACAGCAGAAATTGGCCAGATTAGAAATATCTGGGGATGAATTAATTTCTGATCCAATCAACAGGATAGTCTGGCTTGAAGGATTAAGATGGGAGTGCTACACCCCAGATATCTGCAAAACAGGAGATGACTTGTGATAACCCTTATGCAAAAAGATCTAGCAAAGGAAGACAACTTTTGTTCTGTATGATAATGAAATCTAGCAAAGGAAGCCAACTTTTGTTCTGTATGATAAGGTTGACCTATATAAACTGAGCCAACTGACAATAGGGGTCAGTCTTGGGGAGTAGCTCACTGTGCAGGTGACCTATGAACTAACGATTGACCCAGAGCTCTGTTAAGTTTTATTCTTGTGCTGTATAATAAATTGACTGTTGAACCGAATACCTTCTCCTATCACTTCATTCAAAGAACACGCTGGACTCAGACTACACATAGACTAAATTCTTTCTTCTTTCTTCTTTGGCTTGGCTTCGCGGACGAAGATTTATGGAGGGGGTAAAAAGTCCACGTCAGCTGCAGGCTCGTTTGTGGCTGACAAGTCCGATGCGGGACAGGCAGACACGGTTGCAGCGGTTGCAGGGGAAAATTGGTTGGTTGGGGTTGGGTGTTGGGTTTTTCCTCCTTTGCCTTTTGTCAGTGAGGTGGGCTCTGCGGTCTTCTTCAAAGGAGGTTGCTGCCCGCCAAACTGTGAGGCGCCAAGATGCACGATTTGAGGCGTTATCAGCCCACTGGCGGTGGTCAATGTGGCAGGCACCAAGAGATTTCTTTAGGCAGTCCTTGTACCTTTTCTTTGGTGCACCTCTGTCATGGTGGCCAGTGGAGAGCTAGCCATATAACACGATCTTGGGAAGGCGATGGTCCTCCATTCTGGAGACGTGACCCATCCAGCACAGCTGGATCTTCAGCAGCGTGGACTCGATGCTGACGACCTCTGCCATCTCGAGTACTTCGACGTTAGGGATGAAAGTAAAGCCAGAGTCCGACAGTTATGGTGTGTGTTTGTATATGTGTGTGTGTGCATGTGTTTGTATGTGTGTGGTTGTGTGTATGAGTGTTTGAATATGAATGTGTGAGGGTGCATTTGAATGTGTGTGCAAGTGTGTGCGAGTGAGTGTGTGTGTTTGTATGTATGTGAGTTTGCATGTGTGTGAGAAAGTGTGTTGAATGGTGTGTCTCAGTGTGTGTGCATTTGTATGAGTGTGTATGTGTGTGTGAGTGTGTGAATGTGTGGGTGTGTGTGTTTGAATGTGAGTGTGTTTGAGGATGTGTTTGTATGTGTGTGGGTGTGTGAGTGAGTGTGTGTTTGTGTGAGTGAGTGTGTGTTTGTGTGTGTGGTTGTGTGTCAAATGTATGTGTTTGTGTGATGTTGTGTGTTTGCATTTGTGTGCACATGCATTTGTATGTGTCTGTATGTGTGTGTAGGGTTGTGTGGGTGTTTGTATGTGAGTGTGTGTTTCTATATGTGTGTGAGTGTGTGTGGTTGTTTTAAGTGTGTGAGAGTGTGTCTGTATGTGTGAGTGGATGTGTGTATGTGTTTGTGATTGTATATTTGTGTGAGTGTGTATGTATGTGTGTGTTTGTGTGTATGTGAGTGCATATGTAGGTGTATATGAGTGGGTGTGTGTGGGCATGTGTGTGAGTGTATGTGTGTGAGTGTGTACATATGTGTGTGGGTGTTTGTGAGTATATGTAGGTGTGTGTGTGAGTGTGTGTGGATGTGTGTTTGTATGTGTATGTGAATATTTGTGTGTATGTGTGTGTGTGTTTGGGTGCATGTTTTTTATGTGTGTGAGTGTAAATGAGTGAGAGTGTGTGTGTATGCGAGTGGCATGTGTGTGAGTGTATGTGTGTGAGTGCGTACGTATGTTAGTGGGTGTGTGTGAGTATATGTAGGTGTGTGTGAGTGTGTGTGGATGTGTGCTTTTATGTGTATGTGAACGTTTGTGTGTATGTGTGTGAGTGTGTGTGTGTGGGTGTGTGTGAGTGTGTATGGGTGTGTGAGTGTTTGTGTGTGTGTGTTCATATGTGCGTGGATGTGGGAGTATGGGCGTGTGTGAGAGAGTGTGAAAATATGTGTGTGAGTGTTTGAGGATGTGTTGGTATGTGTGTGTGAGTGTGTGAATGTGTGAGGGTGTGTTTGTATGTGTGTATGCATTTGTGTCTGTGAATGTGTGTGTATTTAAGTGTATGGGTGTGCGTGTATGTGTTTGTGAGTGTGTTTATGGATGTGTAGGGTGTGAGTGGGTGTTGTATGTGTGTATGTGAATGAGTGTGTGGGTGTGTGTTTGTATGTGGGTGTGAGAGTGTTTGTGTGAGTGTGTGTGGATGGTATATGTGAGAGTGTTTGGGTATTTGTGTAGGTGTGTGGGTGTGTGTGAGTGTGTGAGTACATGTATGTGAGTGTTTTGGGATGTGTGTATATGTATATGTGTGTGTATATATGTGTGTGAGGGTGTGTGTGCTGTGTGGCTGTGTGTATTTTACGAGAGTGTAAATGTGTGTATAAGTGTGTTTGAATGTGTGTGTATGAGTGTGTGTTTGTATGCGAGTGAGTGTTTGTGTATGTGTGCATATGCGAGTGTCTGTGTGTATGCGAGTGTGTGGTTGTTTGTGTGTGTGAGTGTGTGTAAGTGTGTGTGGTTGTGTGTGAGTGTTAGTATGTGTGTGAGTTTGTGTGTTTGTATGTGTGTGTGAGTGTGTGTAGGTTGTATGAGTGAGCATGTCTGTGTGTGAGTGTGTGTGAAGGTATGTTTGTATGTGTGTGAATGTGTGTGAGTGTCTGAATGTGTGTGATCATTTGTGTATGTGCGTGTATGTGAGTGGGTTTGTGTGTGTGTCAATGTGTGTGTGAGTTTGTATGTGTGTGAGTTTGCATGTACGTGTGTGTATGTGTGTGGTTGTGTGTGTGAGTGTTCATACGTGAGTGTGTGAGGGTGCATTTGAATGTGTGTGTGAGTGTGTGTGCGAGTGAGTGTGTGTGGATGTGTGTGTGTTTGTATGTGTCTGAGTTTGCATTTGTGTGGGAGAGTGTGTTTGCATGTGTTTGTGTGAGTGTGTGTGTGCATTTGTATGAGTGCGTATGTGTGTGTGTGAATGTGTGGGTGTGTGAATGTGTGAGTGTGTGTTTGAATGTGAGTGTGTTTGAGGATGTGTTTGTATTCGTGTGTGGGTGTGTGAATTTGTACGTGTGTGAGTGAGTGTGTTTGTGTGATTTTTGTGGTTGTGTCAAATGTATGAGTGTGATGTGTGTTTGTGCATGCACGTGCATTTGTATGCATCTGTATGGGTGTGTGGGTGTGTTTGTATATGCGTGTGAGTGTGTGTAGGTGTGTGTGGTTACTTTAAGTGTGAGAGTGTGTGTTTGTATGTGTGAGTGGATGTGTGTATGTGTTTGTGAGTGTATATGTGTGTGAGTGTGTGTGTATGTATGTGTGTGTGTTTGTGTGTGTACATGAGTGCATATGTTGGTGTAGGTGAGTGGGTGTGTGTGGGCATGTGTGTGAGTGTATGTGTGTGTGAGTGCGTACATATGTTAGTGAGTTTGCGTGAGTATATGTAGGTGTGTGTGGATTGTGTTTGTATGTGTATGTGAATGTTAGTGTGTATGTGAGTGGGTGTGTGTGGGTGTGTGTGAGTGTATGTTGGTGTGAATGACAGGTGAGTGCATGTTTGTGTGTGTGTGTGAGTGTTTGGGTGCATGTTTATATGTGTGTGAGTGTGTATTTGTATGTGAGTGAGAGTGTGTATGTGTGTGTATGTGAGTGTGCATCTGTTAGTATGTGTATGAGTGTGTGTGTGAGTGTGTATGGGTGTGTGAATGTTTGTATGTGTGTTTTTAATGTGCACGTGAGTGTGTGTTTGAATGTGTGTGATCATTTGTGTATGTGTTAGTATGTGAGTGGGTTTGTGTGTGTGAATGTGTGTGTGTGTGAGTGTGTGTGAGTTTGTATGTGCGTGTGTGTGTATGTTTGTATGTGTGTATGGTCATATGTGTGAGTGTATGTGAGTGTGTGAGGATGCATTTGAATGTGTGTGTGAGTGAGTGTGTGTGTGAGAGTTTTTGGTGTGTGTTTGCATGTGTGTGTGAGTGTGTGTACATTTGTATGAGTGTGTATGTGTGTGTGAGTGTGTGTGGATCTGTCTGTATGTGTATGTGAATATTTGTGTGCATGTGTGTGAAGGTGTTTGTGTGTGTGAGTGTGTGTGGCTGTGTGAGTGTTTCTTTGTGTGTGTGTGAGTGTTTGCAAGTGTGTGTATTCATATGTGTGTAGATGTGGGACTATGTGTGAGAGAGAGAGAGTGCATATGTCTGAATGTTTGAGGATGTGTTGGTATGTGTGTGAGTTTGTGTGTGTGTGTGTGTGAATGTGTGAGGGTGTGTTTGTATGTGTGTGTGGATTTGTGTGTGAATGTGTGTGTGTATTTATGTGTATGGATGTGCATGTATGTGATTGTGAGTGTGTTTATGTCTGTGTGCAGGTGTGTGAGTGGGTGTTGTATGTGTGTCTGTGAATGTGAGTGTGGGTGTGTGTGTGTTTGTATGTGGGTGTGAGAGAGTTTGTGTGAGTGTGTATGTGTGTGTATGTGTGTGTGGGCATGTGTGAGTGTGTGAATGTGTGGGTGTGTGTTTGAATGTGAGTGTGTTTGAGGATGTGTTTGTATGTGTGTGGGTGTGTGAGATTGTATGCGTGTGTTAGTGAGTGTGTGTTTATGTGAGTGTGTAAGGGTGTGTTTGTATATGTGAGTGAGTGTGTGTGTGGTTGTTTTAAGTGTGTGAGAGTGTGTTTGTATGTGTGAGTGGATGTGTGTGTGTATGTGTTTGTGAGTGTGTGTATCTATGTCTGTGGGTTTGGGTGTGTAAGTGAGTGCATATGTGGGTGTATGTGAGTGGGTGTGTGTGGGCATGTGTGTGTGTATGTGTGTTAGTGTGTACATATGTTTGTGTGTATGTGTGAGTACATGTAGGTGTGTGTGTGAGTGTGTGTGGATGTGTTTGTATGTGTACGTGAATGTTTGTGTGTATGTGTGTGTGAAGGTGTGTGTGAGTGTGTGTGGCTGTATGAGTGTTTCTTTGTGTGTGTGCATGAGTGTTTGTAAGTGTGTGTGTTCATATGTGTGTAGATGTGGGACTATGTGTGAGAGAGAGTGCGTGTGTGTGTGAAAATATGTGTGAATGTTTGAGGATGTGCTGGTATGTGTGTGAGTTTGTGTGTGTGTGTGTGTGAATGTGTGAGGGTGTGTTTGTATGTGTGTGTGCATTTGTTTTTGTGCATTTGTGTGTGTGAATGTGTGTGTATTTATGTGTATGGGTGTGCGTATATGTGTTTGTGAGTGTGTTTATCTGTGTGTGCAGGTGTGTGAGTGGGTGTTGTATGTGTGTCTGTGAATGTGTGTATTGGTGTGTGCGTGTGTTTGTATGTGGGTCTGAAAGAATTTGTGTGAGTGTGTATGTGTGTGTATGTGTGTGTGGGCATGTGTGTGAGTGTTTGTATGTGAGTGTGATCGTTTGTGTATGTGTTAGTGTGAGAGATGGGAAAATTGATCTAAAATTATGAACATGGAAGAAACTAAAATTCATCAGTTAATGGCTGTAACCAGTACAAACAGGATGAGCTTGGGGATTAGGATGCAGGAAAGCAGAGTCAGCACGATTAACATAAGAATCTTCTTTGTGACAAGAGCCACCATAAGACTAAGATAAGGAATGGTAAGGTACAATAGAATGTAGGAAGTTGAGGTAGTTTGGATCAGATAAAGGTCTCCTAGCCCTAGATAGAAGTACCAAGTCCTACATATCTAATTAGCTAACCTTACACAGATTTATACATATTAAATTAGCCAACCCTAGATAGGATGAGTCAACTCTGCATACCAAGAGACTGTAGCCCCGAGAATCAGGAAGGTGTGAATAAGGACAATGACATGATGGGACACCCACAGGATACCCCCTGGTCCTCCAAGTGTACTGAAACTGCACATAGGCAGGAAGGATTGCCTATGCCAAACCCATCCAGGGGACAGAAGAATGTAAAGGGGAGGGCACTCTGATACTGAAATTGACTGTATAAAAGTTGGGTGAGCCCTAGTATGTGTGTGTATTCTCAGGGTAAGGGTAAGCACCCAACTTTGCACTGTTGTATAATAAATGTTCTTTGTTCTCAATTTTTGTCTCGAGCTATTTCTTTAAAGGTAAATTCTGTTTCTAACAAAAGTATGTGAGTGGGTTTGTGTGTGTGAATGTGTGTGTGTGAGTGTGTGTGAGTTTGTATGTGTGTGTGTGTGTATGTTTTGTATGTGTGTGTGGTCATATGTGTGAGTGTATGTGAGTGTGTGAGGATGCATTTGAATGTGTGTGTGAGTGAGTGTGTGTGGATGTGTGTGTTTGTATGCGTGTGTGAGTTTGCATGTGTGTGTGAGAGTGTTTGGTGTGTGTTTGCATGTGTGTGTGAGTGTGTTTGTACATTTGTATGAGTGTGTATGTGTGTGTGTGGATGTGATTGTATGTGTATGTGAATGTTTGTGTGTATGTGTGTGAATGTGTGTGTGTATGTTTGTGTGTGTGAGTGTGTGTGACTGTGAATGTTTCTTTGTGTGTGTGTGAGTGTTTGTAAGTGTGTGTATTCATATGTGCGTAGATGTGGGACTATGTGTGAGAGAGAGTGTGTGTGTGAAAATGTGTGAATGTTTGAGGATGTGTTGGTATGTGTGTGAGTTTGTGTGTGTGTGTGAATGTGTGAGGGTGTGTTTTTATGTGTGTGTGTATTTGTGTGTGTGTGTATTTATGTGTATGGGTGTGTGTGTATGTGTTTGTGAGTGTGTTTATGTGTGTGTGCAGGTGTGTGAGTGGGTGTTGTATGTGTGTCTGTGAATGTGTGTGTGGGTGTGTGTATGTTTGTATGTGGGTGTGAGAGTTTGTGTGAGTCTGTATGTGTGTGTGGGCATGTGTGTGAGTGTGTGAATGTGTGTGTGTGTTTGAATGTGAGTGTGTTTGAGGATGTGTTTGTATGTGTGTGGGTGTGTGAGATTGTATGCGTGTGTGAGTGAGTGTGTGTTTGTGTGAGTGCGTGGTTGTGTGTTAATATGTGTGTGCATGTGCATTGGTATGTGTCTGTATGTGTGTGGGAGTGTGTGTGTGTTTGTATGTGAGTGTGAAAGGGCGTGTTTGTATATGTGTGTGAGTGTGTGTGTGTGTGGTTGTTTTAAGTGTGCGAAAGTGTGTTTGTATATGTGAGTATATGTGTGTAGGTATATGTTTTTTTGAGTGTGTGTATCTATGTGTGTGGGTTTGGGTGTGTAAGTGAGTGCATATGTGGGTGTATGTGAGTGGGTGTGTGTGGGCATGTGTGTGAGTGTATGTGTGTTAGTGTGTACACATGTTTGTGTGTATGTGTGAGTATATGTAGGTGTGTGTGTGAGTGTGTGTGGAAGTATATGTATGTGTATGTGAATGTTTGTGTATATGTGTGTGTGAAGGTGTGTGTGTATGTTTGTGTGTGAGTGTGTGTGGCTGTGTGAGTGTTTCTTTGTGTGTGGGGTGAGTGTTTGTAAGTGTGTGTTCATATGTGTGTAGATGTGGGACTATGTGAGAGAGAGTGTGTGTGAAAATATGTGTGAATGTTTGAGGATGTGTTGGTATGTGTGTGAGTTTGTGTGTGTGTGAATGTGTGTGTGTGTGCATTTGTGTGTGTGAATGTGTGTGTATTTATGTGTATGGGTGTGCGTATATGTGTTTGTGAGTGTGTTTATGTGTGTGTGCAGGTGTGTGAGTGGGTGTTGTATGTGTGCCTGTGAATGTGTAGGTGTGTGTATGAGTGTGTAGGTGTGTGTGAGTGTGAGTATGTGTGTATGTCTGTGAGTGTGTGTGTGGGTGTATGTGTTTGTATGTGTGTGTGTGTCAAATGTGTGTGTGAGTTTGTATGTGTGTGTTCGTATGTGTTTGTATCTGTGTGTGCATGCATTTGTATGTGTCTATGTGTGTGTGAGTGTGTGGGTGTGTGTTTGCATGTGAGTGTGAGAGTGTCTGTTTGTATTTGTGTGTGAGTGAGTGGGTGTATGTGAGAGTGTTTGGGTGTGTGTGTATGTGAGTGTGTGTGTATAGATGTGTGGGTTTGTGTGAGTGCATGTATGTGAGTATTTTGAGATGTGTGTATATGTATGTGTGTGTATGTATATATATAATACATGTTGAGGATGGAGCGGAGCTCCTAGAACGCTTCCACCAGCGTTGTCTCCGCTCCATCCTCAACATTCATTGGAGCGCTTTCATCCCTAACGTCGAAGTACTCGAGATGGCAGAGGTCGACAGCATCGAGTCCACGCTGCTGAAGATCCAGCTGCGCTGGATGGGTCACGTCTCCAGAATGGAGGACCATCGCCTTCCCAAGATTGTGTTATATGGCGAGCTCTCCACTGGCCACCGTGACAGAGGTGCACCAAAGAAAAGGTACAAGGACTGCCTAAAGAAATCTCTTGGTGCCTGCCACATTGACCACCGCCAGTGGGCTGATAACGCCTCAAACCGTGCATCTTGGCGCCTCACAGTTTGGCGGGCAGCAACCTCCTTTGAAGAAGACCGCAGAGCCCACCTCACTGACAAAAGGCAAAGGAGGAAAAACCCAACACCGAACCCCAACCAACCAATTTTCCCCTGCAACCGCTGCAACCGTGTCTGCCTGTCCCACATTGGACTTGTCAGCCACAAACGAGCCTGCAGCTGACGTGGACTTTTTACCCCCTCCATAAATCTTCGTCCGCGAAGCCAAGCCAAAGAATACATACAGATGTAGTATATATGAGTGTGTGTGTGCGCAAGGGTGTGTGTGAATCTGTGAGGCTGTGTGTATTTTTATGAGTGTGTAAATGTGTCTATGATTGTGTTGGAATGTGTGCATGTGTGTGTGACTGAGTGTTTGTATGAGTGTGTCTGAGTGATTGTGTGTATGCGAGTGTGTGTTTGTATGTGTGTGAGTGTGTATAGGTGTGTGCGTGTGTGCATGTGTGTTTGTGGTTTTGTGTGAGTGTGAGTAAGTGTGTATGTGTGTGAGTGTGTGGGTTTGTGAATGTGAGTGTGTGTTTTAATGTGCATCTGAGTGTGTGTTTTTTTTTGAAATTTATTTATAGTATCTCCATACATTCATTTCAAATTGACTTAGTATAATATTACATAATAGATACTAAATAATTTTCAAATTTTGACCCCCCCCACCTCCCCTAACCCCTTAGGAAACCACCTTGTGGTGGTTAATTCCCAAAAACCCAAATGGGTGTGGTATAAACCACAAGTGGCATATGACTTTCGAGAGCAGAAGTACCACTCCCTCCCCCCGCCAGGCAGACAAAATACACGTATAAACCGAAAAATCATCATTTCTTATATCCATAAAACCCCGGTCCATCAATTTAACCAATCTTATTCATAAACTCTTTTTTTTGAAAATCCAAACTTGATATTAAATTTTGCACCCTTTCCACCCTCCCAACACTGAGTTAAACATTGTTTACAATCAATAAAAGTTCAAAAAAAAATTTTTTTTCAAGTCTCCCTGAATTTCATCCACTGAATTAAAACACCTCTGAACATCCCAGTTCAACACCGAATCTTCCATTCTTCTCAGTCTCAAGTTGAATTTGTAGCTTACTTTCAAAAAAAGTTTTTTTCAAATCTTTTAAAATTTTCTTGAACATAATTCCTTCGGTCTTGATCTTCTAAAGCATCAATGTTATTCATGTTCTTTCTTCTGTGTTTCCCAATTTAATACCAAATTTTCCACTTTGTCAATCTTCTCAATGTTAAGTTGAAATTATTGTTTATTTTCAAGAAAAACTTATTCAAAATTTTTAACTCTTCTTGGACATTGTTCCTTCGACTTTAATTTTATAAATCATCAATCTTGTTCATAGTTTCTTTCTACTGAATTTCCAAATTTAATAATAAAGTTTCCATTTTTTCCAATTTTCTCAATATTAAGCTGATCTTGTTGAGTTTAAAAAAAAACTTTTCAAAACTATTAAAATCTGTTTGCAATGTATGCATACTCACAGATAATAAATTCACTCTTTCAATATTCCATCCAAAAAAAAAATTCACTGATAAACCTTATTGCAGGTCAAGGAGTTCCATATATATGTTTATCTTCAGAAAATATTTCAAATATTTCAAATCAACATTCGTCGCCATCTTTCAAAAAGGAGTCCGAAATCAACTTTAATAAGTTCTGTTCTTGAGAAAATTCCAGCACCAACTCCAGCTCTGTCTGGACAAATAGGTCAAATTTCTTCCAAAGTCAAAGAATGTAATTTTGTTCTGTATTTATAGATAATAAATTCATCCTTCCGATATTCCATCCAAAAAAAATCACTAATAAACTTTAATGTTATCTGGATTTTTAAAACTCACGGGCAACCAATGCCAATTACTGCAATTTATCTTCATAAAACATTTCAAATCAATATTCATCACCATCTTTCAGAGGGGTGTCCAAGGCCAGCTTATCCGACAGTCCAATTAATGAGCTTCGTTCTTAAGAAAATTCCAGCCTTGACTCCGTGGTTCTGTCTGGGCAAGTAGGCCGAGTTTCTTCCAAAGTCGAAGAGTGTAGTTTTGTTCTGTATTTGAACTCTATTTTCCTTAATCTTTGTTGCCATTTTAAACATCTTTCAGAGGGGTGTCCAAGGCCAGCTTATCCGACAGTCCAATTAATGAGCTCCGTTCTTAAGAAAATTCCAGCCTTGACTCCATGGTTCTGTCTGGGCAAGTAGGCCGAGTTTCTTCCAAAGTCGGAGAGTGTAGTTTCGTTCTGTATTTGAACTCTATTTTCATTAATCTTTGTTGCCATTTTAAACATCTTTCAGAGGGGTGTCCAAGGCCAGCTTATCCGACAGTCCAATTAATGAGCTCCGTTCTTAAGAAAATTCCAGCCTTGTCTCCGTGGTTCTGTCTGGGCAAGTAGGTCGAGTTTCTTCCAAAGTCGGAGAGTGTAGTTTTGTTCTGTATTTGAACTCTATTTTCCTTAATCTTTGTTGCCATTTTAAACATCTTTCAGAGGGGTGTCCAAGGCCAGCTTATCCGACAGTCCAATTAATGAGCTCCGTTCTAAAGAAAATTCCAGCCTTGACTCCGTGGTTCTGTCTGGGCAAGTAGGCCGAGTTTCTTCCAAAGTCGGAGAGTGTAGTTTTGTTCTGTATTTGAACTCTATTTTCCTTAATCTTTGTTGCCATTTTAAAAATCTTTCAGAGGGGTGTCCAAGGCCAGCTTATCCGACAGTCCAATTAATGAGCTCTGTTCTAAAGAAAATTCCAGCCTTGTCTCCGTGGTTCTGTCTGGGCAAGTAGGCCGAGTTTCTTCCAAAGTCGGAGAGTGTAGTTTTGTTCTGTATTTGAACTCTATTTTCCTTAATCTTTGTTGCCATTTTAAACTAAAAACAATTGATAAACAAAACAAAGTCTTTTAACAGAAAAGAAATATTCTTAAAACGGGTATTTATATAACTGCCTGGGGGAGACCGGGAATGCACGTCCGTTCCCTACGCCATCTTGCCACGCCTCCATCTGAGTGTGTGTTTGAATGCGTGTGTGATCATTTGTGTATGTGTGTGTATGTGAGTGGGTTTGTGTGTGTGAGTGTGTGTGAATTTGTGTGGCTGTGTGTATTTTTACAAGTGTGTAAATGTGTGTATTAGTGTGTTTGAATGTGCGTGTGTATGAGTGTGTGTTTGTATGTGAGTGATTGTTTGTGTATCTGTGCATATGCGAGTGTCTGTGTGTATGCGAGTGTGTGTTTGTTTGTGTGCGTGAGTGTGTGTAGGTGTGTGCATATGTGTGCGTGGTTGTGTGTGAGTTTGTGTGTTTGTATGTGTGTATGAGTGTGTGTGGGTGTATGTGTGAGCATGTCTGTGAGTGAGTGTGTGTGAGTGTGTGAAGATGTGTTTGTATGTATGTGAATGTGTGTATAAGTGTTTTTGAATGTGTGTGTATGAGTGTGTGTTTATATGTGAGTGAGTGTTTATGTATGTGTGCGTATGCGTATGCGAGTGTCTGTGTGTATGCAAGTGTGTGTTTGTGTGTGTGTGTAGGTGTGTGCATGTGTGCTTATGTGTGTTTGTGGTTGTGTGTGAGTGTGAGTATGTGTGAATGTGTGTGAGTGTTTGTATGTGTGTGTGGGTGTATGTGTGAGCATGACTGTGAGCGAGTGTGTGTGAGTGTGCAGAGGTATGTTTGTATGTGTGTGTGTGTGTGAATGTGAGTGTGTGTGAATTTGAGTGTGTGTTTTAACCTGCGTGTGAGTGTGTGTTTGAATGTGTGTGATCGTTTGTGTATGTGTGTGTATGTGAGTGTGAGTTTGTATGTGTGTGTGTATGTGTGTGGTTGTGTGTGTGTTTGTATGTGAGTGTGTGTGGGTGTGGTTTTGTGTGTCTGTGAGTGTTTGTATGTGTGTGTGTGAGTTTACATGTGTGTTTGTGAGTGTGTGTTCATTTGTATGAGTGCATATGTGCTTGTGAGTGTGTGTATGTGGTTGTGTGTGTTTGAATGTGAGTGTGTGAAGGTGTGTTTGTTTGTGTTTGTGTGTGGGTGTGTGTGTTTGTATGTGTCTGTGTCAAATGTGTGTGTGAGTTTGTATGTGTGTGTGTTCATATGTGTTTGTATGTGTGTGCATGTGCATTTGTGTGTGTCTGTATGTGTGTGAGTGTGTGGGTGTGTGTTTGCATGTGAGTGTGTGAGTGTCTGTTTGTACATGTGTGTGAGAATGTATAGATGTGTGTGTGTGGGGTGTGTATGTTTTTATGTTTGTGTGTAAGTGAGTGTGTGGCTGTGTGTGTGAGTACGTGTGTGTATGTGAGAGTGTGTGGGTGTGTGAGTTTGTTTGTGTGTGTGATGGTGTGTGTTTGTATGTGTGTGTGCATGTATTTGAATGTGTCTATATGTGTGTGTGAGTGTGTATTTGTATATGAGTGTGAGTGTGTGAATGAGTGTGTTTGTGTGTGAGAGTGTGTGTTTGGATGTGTGAATGGATGTATGTGTATGTGTTTGTGAGTGTATGTGTGTGTGAGGGAGTGTGTGAATCTGTGTGGCTATGTGTATTTTTATGAGTGTGCAAAAGTGTGTATGAGTGTGTTTGAATGTGTGTGTGAATGTTTTGGGTGCATGTTTTTATATGTGTGAGTGTATGTTTGTGAGAGAGAGTTTGTGTATGTGTGTATATGTGAGTGTGTGTGTTTGTATGTGTGTTTGAGTGTGTGTGTATATATGTGTGTGGTTATGTGTGTGAGTGTGAGTATGTGCATATGTTTGTGAGTGTGTGTGTTTATATTTGTGTGTGTGTGGGTGTATGTGTGAGCATGTCTGTGAGTGAGTGTGTGTGCGAAGGTGTGTATGTATGTGTGTGTGTGTGTGTGAGTGAGTGTATGTGTGGGTTGGTGTGTCTTTTTAATGTGTGTGTGAGTGTGTGTTTGAATGTGTGTGTGATTGTTTCTGCATGTGTGTGTGTGAGTATGTATGTGTGTGTGTTATGGTGTGTATTTGTATATGTGTGTGTGAGTGTGTGCATGTGTTTGTATGTGTGTGTATTTGTGTGTGTTTGTGTGATGTTGTGTTTGTATTTGTGTGCACGTGCATTTGTATGTGTCTGTGTGTATAGGGGTGTGTGAGTGTTTGTATGTGAATGTGTGTTTGTATATGTGTGTGAGTGTGTGTGATTATTTTGTGTGTGAGAGTGTGTTTGTATGTGTGAGTGGATGTGTGTATGTGTTTGTGAGTGTATAAGTGTGTGAGTGTGTGTATGTATGTGTGTGTTTGTGTGTGTATGTGTGTGAGTGTGTACGTATGTTTGTGGGTGTGTGTGAGTATATATAGGTGTGTGTGAGTGTGTGTGGTTGTGTGTTTGTATATGTGTGCACATGCATTTGTATCTGTATGTGTGTGTGGGAGTATGTGTGTTTGTATGTGAGTGTGTGAGGGTGTGTTTGTATGTGTGTGAATGTGAGTGTGTGTGAATATGAGTGTGTGTTAACGTGCGTGTGAGTGTGTGTTTGAACGTGTGTGATCGTTTGTGTATGTGTGCGTATGTGAGTGGGTTTGTGTGTGTTTGAATGTGTGTGTGAGTTTGTATGTGTGTGTATGTGTGTGGTTGTGTGTGTGTGTTTGTATGTGTGTGTGTGTGTTGTGGTTTTGTGTGTGTGTGAATGTTTGTATGTGAGTGTGTGTGGGTGTGTTTGTATGTGTGTGTGTGAGTTTACATGTGTGTTTGTGAGTGTGTGTTCATTTGTATGAGTGCATATGTGTTTGTGAGTGTGTGTATGTGGTTGTGTGTGTTTGAATGTGAGTGTGTGAAGGTGTGTTTGTTTGTGTATGTGTGTGGGTGTGTGTTTGTATGTGTGTGTGTCAAATGTGTGTGTGAGTTTGTATGTGTGCGTGTTTGTATGTGTTAGTATGTGTGTGCGTGTGCATTTGTATGTGTCTGTATGTGTGTGAGTGTGTGGGTGTGTCTTAAAATGTGAGTGTGTGAGTGTCTGTTTGTACGTGTGTGTGAGAGTGTATAGATGTGTGTGTGTGGGGTGTGTATTTTTTTATGTTTGTGTGTAAGTGAGTGTGTGGCTGTGTGTGTGAGTACGTGTGTGTATGTGAGAGTGTGTGGGTGTGTGAGTTTGTTTGTGTGTGTGATGGTGTGTGTTTGTATGTGTGTGTGCATGCATTTGAATGTGTCTATATGTGTGTGTGAGTGTGTATTTGTATATGAGTGTGAGTGTGTGAATGAGTGTGTTTGTGTGTGAGAGTGTGTGTTTGGATGTGTGAATGGATGTATGTGTATGTGTTTGTGAGTGTATGTGTGTGTGTCTGTGTGAGGGAGTGTGTGAATCTGTATGGCTATGCGTATATTTATGAGTGTGCAAAAGTGTGTATGAGTGTGTTTGAATGTGTGTGTGAATGTTTTTGGGTGCATGTTTTTATATGTGTGAGTGTGTGTTTGTGAGTGAGAGTTTGTGTATGTGTGTATGTTAGTGTGTGTGTTTGTATGTGTTTTTGAGTGTGTGTATACATGTGTGTGGTTATGTGTGTGAGTGTGAGTATGTGCATATGTTTGTGAGTGTGTGTGTTTATATTTGTGTGTGTGTGTAGATGTATGCGTGAGCATGTCTGTGAGTGAGTGTGTGTGTGAAGGTGTGTTTGTATGTGTGTGTGTGTGAGTGAGTGTATGTGTGGGCTGGTGTGTCTTTTTAATGTGTGTGAGTGTGTGTTTGAATGTGTGTGTGATTGTTTCTGCATGTGTGTGTGTGAGTATGTATGTGTGTGTGTTATGGTGTGTATTTGTATATGTGTGTGTGAGTGTGTGCATGTGTTTGTATGTGTGTGTATTTGTGTGTGTTTGTGTGATTTTGTGTTTGTATTTGTGTGCACATGCATTTGCATGTGTCTGTGTGTGTAGGGGTGTGTGGGTGAGTGTGTGTGGATGTGTGTTTGTATGTGTATGTGAATGTTTGTGTGTATGAGAGTGTGTGTGTGTATTTTGGTGTGAGTGTATGGGTGAGTGTGTGTGTGTGTTTGGGTGCATATGTGTGTACGTATGTTTGTGGGTGTGTGTGAGTATATGTAGGTGTGTGTGAGTGTGTGTGGTTGTGTGTTTGTATTTGTGTGCACATGCATTTGTATGTGTCGTATGTGTGTTTGGGAGTGTGTGTGTTTGTATGTGAGTGTGTGAGGGTGTGTTTGTATATGTGTGTGTGTGGTCGTTTTAAGTGTGTGAGAGTGTGTTTGTATGTGTGAGAGGATGTGGGTGTGTATCTGTTTGTGAGTATATATGTGTGTGAGTGTGTGTGGCTGTGTGAGTGTTTCTTTGTGAGTGTGATTGTAAGTGTGTGTGTTCATATGTGTGTAGATGTGTGACTATGTGTTAGAGAGTGTGTGTGTGAAAATATGTGTGATTGTTTGAGGATGTGTTGGTATGTGTGTGAGTTTGTGTGTGTGAATGTGTGAGGGTGTGTTTGTATTTGTGTGTGCATTTGTGTGTGTGAATGTGTGTGTGTGCATTTATGTGTATGGGTGTGTGTATGTGTTTGTGAGTGTGTTTATGAGTGTGTGCAGGTGTGTGAGTGGTTGTATGTGTGTCTGTGAATGTGTGTGTGGGTGTGTGTGTTTGTATGTGGGTGTGAGAGAGTTTGTGTGAGTGTGTATGTGTATATGTGTGTGTGGTCATGTGTGTGTTTTTGAGTGTGAGGGTGCATTTGAATGTGTGTGTGAGTGAGTGGGTGTATGTGAGAGTGTTTGGGTGTGTGTGTATGTGAGTGTGTGTGTGTAGATGTGTGGGTGTGTGTGAGTGCATGTGTACATACATGTATGTATGTGTGTATATATGTGTGTGTGGCTGTGTGTATTTTTATGAGTGTGTAAATGTGTCTATGAGTGTGTTTGAATGTGTGTATGACCGTGAGTGTTTGTATTTGTGTGTATGAGTGTGTCTGAGTGACTGTGTGTTTATGCGAGTATGTGTTTGTATGTGTGTGAGTGTGTGTAGGTGTGTCTGCATATGTCTGCTTGTGGTTGTGTGTGAGTGTAAGCATGTATGTGTGAGTGTGTGTGGGCGTGAGTGTTTGTATGTGTGTGTGAGTGTGTGTGGGTGTATGTGTGAGCATGACTGAGTGAGAGTGTGTGTGTGCAGAGGTGTGTTTGTATGTGTGTGCGTGAATGTGAGTGTATGTTCTAATGTGCGTGTGAGTGTGTGTTTGAATGTGTGCGATCGTTTGTGTTTGTGTGTGTATGTGAGTGGGTTTGTGTGTGTGAATATGTGTGTGAGTTTGTATTTGTGTGTGAGTTTGTATGTGTGTGTGGTTGTGTGTGTGTTTGTATGAGTGTGTGTGGGTGTGGTTGTGTGTGTGGGTGTGTTTGTATGTGTGTGTGAGTTTACATGTGTGTTTGTGAGTGTGTGTTCATTTGTATGAGTCCATATGTGTGTGTGAGTGTGTGTGTGTGGTTGTGTGTGTTTGAATGTGAGTGTGTGAAGGTGTGTTTGTGTGTGTGAGTGTGTGTGAGTATGTGTGTGTGCGTGCATTTGTATGTGTCTGTATGTGTGTGAGTGTTTGGGTGTGTGTGTTTGCATGTGAGTGTGTGAGCGTCTGTTTGTACGTGTGTGTGAGAGTGTATAGATATGTGTATGTGGGGTGAGTATGCTTTTATGTGTGTGTGTAAGTGTGTGTGGGTGTGTGTGTGAGAGTGTATAGATATGTGTATGTGGGGTGAGTATGCTTTTATGTGTGTGTGTAAGTGTGTGTGGGTGTGTGTGTGAGTATGTGCATGTGTGTGTGAGTGTGTGGGTGTGCGTTTGTATGTGTGTGATGATGTGTGTTTGTATGTGTGTTTAGGTGTGTACATGTGTTATTATATTTGTATGTGTGTGTATATGAGTGTGTGTAGGCATGTGTGTGAGTATGAGTATGTGTGTAGGTGTGTGTGTTTGTATGTGTGTGGGTGTGTGTGTGAATGGACTGGTGTGTATTTTTAACGTGTGTGTGAGTGTGTGTTTGAATGTGTGTGTGATTGTTTCTGTATGTGTGTGTGAGTTTGCACATGGGTGTGAGTTTGTATGTGTGTTATGGTGTGTGTTTGTATATGTGTGTGTGAGAGTGTGTGCATGTTTGTATGTGTGTATGTGTGTGGTTGTGTGTGTGAGTGTTTGTATATGAGTGTGTGAGGGAGCATTTGAATGTGTGTGGGAGTGTGTGCGAGTGAGTGTGTGTGTTTGTATGTGTGTGAGAGAGTGTGTTTAATGGTGTGTGTGAGTGTGTGTGTGCATTTGTATGAGTGTGTATGCATGTGTGTGTCTGAATGTGTGGGTGTGTGTTTTTGAATGTGAGTGTGAGTGAATGTGTTTGTGTGAGTGTGTGTGGTTGTGTGTCAAATGTATGTGTGTGTGATGTGTGTTTGTGTGAGTGTGTGTGGTTGTGTGTCAATTGTATGTGTGTGTGATGCTGTGTGTTTGTATTTGTGTGCACGTGCATTTGTATGTGTCTGTATGTGTGTGTAGGGGTGTGTGGGTGTATGTATGTGAGTGTGTGTTGGTATATGTGTGTGAGTGTGTGTGGTTATTTTAAGTGTGTGTTTGCATGTGTGAGTGGATGTGTGTATGTGTTTGTGAGTGTATATGTATGAGTGTGTGTGTATGTGTGTGTCTTTGTGTGTGTATGTGAGTGCATATGTAGGTGTATATGAGTGGGTTTGTGTGGACATGTGTGTGAATGTATGTGTGTGAGTGTGTATGTATGTTTGTGGGTGTGTGTGAGTATATGTTGGTATGTGTGTGAGTGTGTGGATGTGTGTTTGTATTTGTATGTGAATATTTGTGTGTATGTGTGTTTGAGCCTGTGTGTATGTGTATGTGTGTGTGAGTGTGCAGGGAGTGTGTGTGTGTGTGTGAGTGTGTATTTGTATGTGAGTGAGAGTGTGTGTGTATGTAAGTGGCATGTGTGTGAGTGTGTATTTGTATGTGAGTGAGAGTGTGTGTGTATGCAAGTGGCATGTGTGTGAGTGTATATGTGTGTGAGTGCATACATATGTTAGTGGGTGTGTGTGGATGTGTGTTTGTATGTGTATGTGAATGTTTGAGTGTGAGTGTGTGGGTATGTGTGTGAGTGTGTATGTGTGTGTGAGTGTTTGTAAGTGTGTATGTTCATATGTGCATGGATGTGGGAGTATGTGTGGGTGTGAGAGAGTGTGTGAAAATATGTGTGTGTGTGTTTGAGGATGTGTTGGTATGTGTGTGTGCGAGTTTGTGTGAATGTGTGTGTGTGTATTTATGTGTATGGGTGTGTGTGTATGTGGTTGTGAGTGTGTTTATGAATGTGTGTAGGTGTGCGAGTGGGTGTTGTATGTGTGTATGTGAATGTATGTGTGTGGGTGTGTTTTTGTATGTGGGTGTGAGAGTGTTTCTGTGAGTGTGGGTGGGTGTATGTGAGAGTGTTTGGGTGTGTGTGTATGTAAGTCTGTTTGTGTAGGTGTGTGGGTATGTGTGAGTGTGTGAGTACATGTATGTGAGTGTTTTGGGATATGTGTATATGTATGTGTGTGCATATATGTGTGTGAGGGTGTGTGTGAATCTGTGTGGCAGTGTGTATTTTTATGAGTGTGTATATGTGTGTATAAGTGTTTTTGAGTGTGTGTTTGTATGTGAGTGAGTGTTTGTGTATGTGTGCATATGTGAGTGTCTGTGTGTATGCAAGTGTGTGTTTGTTTGTGTGTGTTTTAATGTGCATCTGAGTGTGTGTTTGAATGTGTATGTGATCGTTTGTGTATGTTAGTATGTGAATGGGTTTGTGCGTGTGTGAATGTGTGTGTGTGTGAGTTTGTATGTGTGTGTTTGTATGTGCATGTGTGTGTATATGTGTGTATGTGTGTGTGGTTGTGTGTGTGAGTGTTTGTATGTGTGTGTGAGGGTGGATTTGAATGTGTGTGTGAGTGTGTGTGAGTGAGTGTGTGTGAGTGAGTGTGTGTGGATGAGTGTGTGTGTATGTGTGTATTAGTTTGCATGTGTGTGTGAGAGTGTGTTTAATGGTATGTGTTAGCATGTGTGTGTGTGAGATTGTGTACATTTGTATGAGTGTGTATGTGTGTGTTGGAGTGTGTGAATGTGTGGGTGTGTGTTTGAATGTGAGTGCGTTTGAAGATGTGTTTGTATGTGTGTGTGGGTGAGTGTGTTTGTGTGAGCGTGTGTTTGTGTGTTTGTATGTGTGTGCACATGCATTTGTATGTGTCTGTATGTGTGTGCGGGAGTGTGTGTGTGTTTGTATGTGAGTGTGTGAGGGTGTGTTTGTATATGTTTGTGTGGGTGTGTGTGTGGTTGTTTTAAGTGTGTGATAGTGTGTGTTTGTATGTGTGAGTGGATGTGTGTGTATGTGTTTGTGAGTGTATATGTGTGTGAGTGTGTGTGGGTGTGTGTGGTTGTTTTAAGTGCGTGAGAGTGTGTTTGTATGTGTGAGTGGATGTGTGTGTATGTGAGTTGTGAGTGTATATGTGTGTGAGTGTGTGTGTATCTATGTGTGTGTGTGTTTGGGTGTGTAAGTGAGTGCATATGTTTGTGTATGTGAGTGGGTGTGTGTTGGCATGTGGGTGAGTGTGTGTGTGTGTTAGTGTGTACGTATGTTTGTCAGCCACAAACGAGCCTGCAGCTGACGTGGACTTTTACCCCCTCCATAAATCTTCGTCCGCGAAGCCAAGCCAAAGAAGAAATGTTTGTGGGTATATGTAGGTGTGATTGAGTGTGTTTGTATGTGTATGTGAATGTTTGTGTGTATGTGTGTGTGAGGGTGTGTATATGTTTGTGTGTGTGGGGGTGTGTGAGTGTTTCTTTGTGTTTGTGTGTGAGTGTTTGTAAGTGTGTGTGTTCATATGTGTGTAGATGTGGGACTATGTGTGTGAGAGAGAGAGTGTGTGTGTGAAAATATGTGTGAATGTTTGAGGATGTGTTGGTATGTGTGTGAGTTTGTGTGAGTGTGTAAATGTTTGAGGGTTTGTTTGTATGTGTGTGTGAGAATGTGTGTGTGTATTTATGTGTTTGTGTGTGTGTGGTTGTGTGTTCGTATGTGTGTGCACATGCATTTGTATGTGTCTGTATGTTAATGGGTGTGTGTATGTGTGTTTATGAGTGTGTGTAGCTGTGTGAGTGGGTGTTGTATGTGTGTCTGTGAATGTGTGTGTGGGTGTGTGTGTTTGTATGTGGGTGTGAGAGTGTTTGTGTATGTATGTGTGTGGTCATGTGTGTGAGTGGGTGGGTGTATGTGAGAGTGTTTGGGTGTGTGTGTATGTGAGTGTGTGTGTGTAGATGTGTGGGTGTGTGAGTGCATGTATGTGAGTGTTTTGAGATGTGTATATATGTATGTGTGTGTATACATATATATGTGCGAGGGTGTGTGTGAATCTGTGTGACTGTGTGTATTTTTATGAGTGTGTAAATGTGTCTATGAGTGTGTTTGAATATGAACATGTGTGTGTGACTGTAAGTGTTTGTATATATGTGCATGAGTGTGTTTGAGTGAGTGTGTTTGTATGCAAGTGTGTGTTTGTAGATGTGTGTGTAGGTGTGTGCATGTGTGCATATGTGTGTTTGTGGTTGTGTGTGAATGTGAATATGTGTGTATGTGTGTGAGTGTTTGTATGTATGTGTGCATGTGTGTGGGTGTATGTGAGTGTGTGTTTTAATGTGCGTGTGAGTGTGTGTTTGAATGTGTGTGTGATTGTTTGTGTATGTGAGTGGGTTTGTATGTGTGAATGTGTGTGTGAGTGTGTGTGAGTTTGTAAGTGTGTGAGTTTGTATGTGCGTGTGTTTGTATGTGTGTGGTTGTGTGTGTGAGTGTTTGTATGTGAGTGTGTGTGGGTGCATTTGTATGTGTGTGGGTGTCAGTTTACATGTGTGTTTGTGAGTGTGTGTGCATTTGTATGAGTGCATATGTGTGTGTGAGTGTGTGTGTGGTTGTGTGTGTTTGAATGTGAGTGTGTGAAGGTGTGTTTGTTTGTGTGTGAGTGTGTATGGGTGTGTGTGTTTGTATGTATGTGTGTGTGTGTCAAATGTGTGTGTGAGTTTGTATGTGTGTGGGTTGGTATGTGTTTGAATGTGTTTGAGTATGCATTTGAGTGTGTCTGTATGTGTGTGTGAGTGTGTGGGTGTGTGTGTTGGCATGTGAGTGTGTGAGTGTCTGTTTGTACATATGTGTGAAAGTTTATAGATGTGTGTGTGCATGGGGTGTGTATGCTTTTATGTGTGTGTGTAAGTGAGTGTGTGGGTGTGTGAGTATGTGCGTGGGTGTGTGAGTTTGTGTGTGTGTATGATGGTGTGTGTTTGTATGTGTGTGTGCATGTATTTGTATGTGTCTGTATGTGTATTAGAGTGTGTGTGTTTGTATGAGAGTGTGTGAGGGTGTGTTTGTAGATGAGTGTGAGTGTGTGTGAATGAGTGTGTTTGTTTGTGGTTGTTTTAAGTGTGTGAGAGTGTGTGTTTGGATGTGTGAATGGATGTATGTGTATGTGGTTGTGAGTGTATATGTGTGTGAGTGTTTGTATATGTGTGTGAGTGTTTGTGAGTGTGTGTGGGTGTGTGAATTGTATGAGTGTGTGAGTTTGTATGTTTGTGTGTGTATGTGTGTATAACGGTGTGTGTTTTTATGTGTGTGTATGTGTGTGAGATTCTATGCGTGTGTGAGTGAGTCTGTGTTTGTGTGTGTGAGTGTGTGTACATTTGTATGAGTGTGTATGTGTGTGTGAGTGTGTGTGGATCTGTCTGTATGTGTATGTGAATATTTGTGTGCATGTGTGTGAAGGTGTTTGTGTGTGTGAGTGTGTGTGGCTGTGTGAGTGTTTCTTTGTGTGTGTGTGAGTGTTTGCAAGTGTGTGTATTCATATGTGTGTAGATGTGGGACTATGTGTGAGAGAGAGAGTGTGTGTGTGAAAATATGTGTGAATGTTTGAGGATGTGTTGGTATGTGTGTGAGTTTGTGTGAGTGTGTAAATGTTTGAGGGTTTGTTTGTATGTGTGTGTGAGAATGTGTGTGTGTATTTATGTGTTTGTGTGTGTGTGGTTGTGTGTTCGTATGTGTGTGCACATGCATTTGTATGTGTCTGTATGTGTATGGGTGTGTGTATGTGTGTTTGTATGTGAGTGTGTGAGGGTGCATTTGAATGTGTGTGCGAGTGTGTGCGAGTGAGTGTGTGCGCGAGTGTGTGTTTGTATGTGTGTGAGCGTGTATAGGTGTGTGCATGTGTGCATGTGTGTTTGTGGTTGTGTGTGAGTGTGGGTAAGTGTGTAAGTGTGCGAGTGTGTGGGTGTGAGTGTTTGTGTGTGTGTAGAAGGTTATTTGTATGTGTGAATGTGAGTGTTTTTTAATGTGCATGCGAGTGTGTGTTTGAATGTGTGTGTGATCATTTGTGTATGTGTGTGTATGTGAGTGGGTTTGTGTGTGTGAATTTGTGTGGCTGTGTGTATTTTTACAAGTGTATAAATGTGTGCATTAGTATGTTTGTATGTGTGTTTATGTGTGTGTTTGTATGTGTGTGTTTGTATGTGTGTGTTTGTATGTGTATGGGGTGAGTGTTTGTAAATGTGTGTGTTCATATGTGTGTAGCTGTGCGACTATGTGTGAGAGAAAGTGTGTGTGTGTGAAAATATGTGTGAATATTTGAGGATGTGTTGGTATGTGTGTGAGTTTGTGTGTTTGTGTGTGAATGTGTAAGGGTGTGTTTGTATGTGTGTGCGTGCATTTGTGTGTGTGTGTATTTATGTGTATGGGTGTGCGTGTATGTTTGTGAATGTGTTTATGAGTGTGTGCAGATGTGTGAGTGGGTGTATGTGTGTCTGTGAATGTGTGTATGGGTGTGTGTGTGTTTGTATGTGGGTGTGAGAGAATTTGTGCGTGTGTGTATGTGTGTGTGGTCACATGTGTGAGTGTTTGTATGCGAGTGTGTGATGGTGCATTTGAATATGTGTGTGAGTGAGTGAGTGTATGTGAGAGTGTTTGGGTGTATGTGTGTATGTTAGTGTGTGTGTAGATGTGTGGGTTTGTGTGAGTTTGTGAGTGCATGTATGTGAGTATTTTGAGATGTGTGTATATTTATGTGTGTGTGTGTATGTATATATACATATATATATATGTGTGTGTGTGTGTGTGCGAGTGTGTGTGTGAATCTGTGTGGCTGTGTGTATTTTATGAGTGTGTAAATGTGTCTATGAATGTGTTGGAATGTGTGGATGTGTGTGTGACTGAGTGTTTGCATATGTGTGTATGAGTGTGTCTGAGTGATTGTGTGTGTATGCGAGTGTGTGTTTGTATGTGTGTGAGCGTGTATAGGTGTGTGCATGTGTGTTTGTGGTTGTGTGTGAGTGTGAGTAAGTGTGTAAGTGTGCGAGTGTGTAGGTGTAAGTGTTTGTGTGTGTGCATGAGTGTGTGTGGGAGTATGTGTGAGCATGACTGAGTGAGTGTGTGTGTGCGGAAGTGTATTTGTATGTGTGAGTGTGTGTGAATGTGAGTGTTTTTTTAATGTTCATGCGAGTGTGTGTTTGAATGTGTGTGTGATCATTTGTGTGTGTGTGTGTATGTGAGTGGGTTTGTGTGTGTGAATTTGTGTGGCTGTGTGTATTTTTACAAGTGTGTAAATGTGTGTATTAGTGTGTTTGAATGTGCGTGTGTATGAGAGTGTGTTTGTATGTGAGTGAGTGTTTATGTATCTGTGTGTATGCGAGTGTCTGTGTGTATGCGAGTGTGTGTTTGTTTGTGTGCGTGAGTGTGTGTAGGTGTGTGCATATGTGTGTGTAGTTGTGTGTGAGTTTGTGTGTTTGTATGTGTGTATGAGTGTGTGTGGGTGTATGTGTGAGCATGTCTGTGAGTGAGTGTGTGTGAGTGTGTGAAGATGTGTTTGTATGTATGTGAATGTGTGTATAAGTGTGTTTGAATGTGTGTGTATATGAGTGTGTGTTTATATGTGACTGAGTGTTTATGTATGTGTGCGTATGCGTATGTGAGTGTCTGTGTGTATGCAAGTGTGTGTTTGTGTGTGTGTAGGTGTGTGCATGTGTGCTTATGTGTGTTTGTGGTTGTGTGAGCATGACTGTGAGCGAGTGTGTATGAGTGTGCAGAGGTGTGTTTGTATGTGTGTGTGTGAGTGTGTGTGAATTTGAGTGTGTGTTTTAATGTATGTGAGACAACAGACTCGCCAAGGCAAATAGCGCCTTTGCAAGACTACACAAAAGAGTCTGGAAAAACAACCAACTGAAAAACCTCACAAAGATAAGCGTATACAGAGCCGTTGTCATACCCACACTCCTGTTCGGCTCCGAATCATGGGTCCTCTACCGGCACCACCTACGGCTCCTAGAACGCTTCCACCAGCGTTGTCTCCGCTCCATCCTCAACATCCATTGGAGCGCTCACACCCCTAACGTCGAGGTACTCGAGATGGCAGAGGTCAACAGCATCGAGTCCACGCTGCTGAAGATCCAGCTGCGCTGGATGGGTCACGTCTCCAGAATGGAGGACCATCGCCTTCCCAAGATCGTATTATATGGCGAGCTCTCCACTGGCCACCGTGACAGAGGTGCACCAAAGAAAAGGTACAAGGACTGCCTAAAGAAATCTCTTGGTGCCTGCCACATTGACCACCGCCAGTGGGCTGATAACGCCTCAAACCGTGCATCTTGGCGCCTCACAGTTTGGCGGGCAGCAGCCTCCTTTGAAGAAGACCGCAGAGCCCATCTCACTGACAAAAGGCAAAGGAGGAAATACCCAACACCCAACCCCAACCAACCAATTTTCCCTTGCAACCGCTGCAATCGTGTCTGCCTGTCCCGCATCGGACTGGTCAGCCACAAACGAGCCTGCAGCTGACGTGGACTTTTTACCCCCTCCATAAATCTTCGTCCGCGAAGCCAAGCCAAAGAAAGAGTGTGTTTGAATGTGTGTGATCATTTGTGTATGTGTGTTTATGTGAGTGGGTTTGTGTGTGTGTGAATGTGTGTGTGTGAGAGTTTGTATGTGTGTGTGTGGTTGTGTGTGTGTTTGTATTTGAGTATGAGTGGGTGTGGTTTTGTGTGTGTGTGTGTTTGTATGTGAGTGCGTGTGGGTGTGTTTGTATGTGTGTGTGTGTGAGTTTATATGTGTGTTTGTGAGTGTGTGTTCATTTGTGTGAGTGCATATGTGTTTGTGAGTGTGTGTGGTTGTGTGTGTTTGAATGAGAGTGTGTGGTGTTTTTGTTTGTGTATGTGTGTGTGGGTGTGTGTGTTTGTATGTGTGTGTGTCAAATGTGTGTGTGAGTTTGTATGTGTGTGTATGTGTGTGATTGTGTGTGTGTGTTTGTATGTGAGTGTATGTGGGTGTGTTTGTATATTTGTGTGTGAGTTTACATGTGTGTTTGTGAGTATGTGTTCATTTGTATTAGTGCATATGTGTTTGTGATTGTGTGTGTGTGGTTGTGTGTGTTTGAATGTGAGTATGTGAAGGTGTGTTTGTTTGTGTATATGTGTGTATGGGTGTGTGTGTTTGTATGTGTGTGTGTGTCAAATGTGTGTGTGAGTTTGTATGTGTGTGTTCATATGTGTTTTTATGTGTGTGCGCGTGCATTTGTATGTGTCTATGTGTGTGTGAGTGTGTGGGTGTGTGTTTACATGTGAGTGTGTGAGTGTCTGTACGTGTGTGTGAGCGAGTGGGTGTATGTGAGAGTGTTTGGGTGTGTGTGTATGTGAGTGTGTGTGTGTAGATGTGTGGGTTTGTGTGAGTGCATGATGTGAGTATTTTGAGATGTTTGTATATGTATGTGTGTGTACGTATATATATATATATATATGTGTGTGTGTGTGTGTGTGTGTGTGTGTGTGTCTGTGTGTGTGAATCTGTGTGGCTGTGTGTATTTTTATGAGTGTGTAAATGTGTCTATGATTGTGTTGGAATGTGTGCATGTGTGTGTGACTGAGTTTGTATATGTGTGTATGAGTGTGTCTGAGTGATTGTGTGTGTATGTGAGTGTGTGTTTGTATGTGTGTGAGTGTGTATAGGTGTGTGCATGTGTGCATGTGTGTTTGTGGTTGTGTGTGAGTGTGAGTAAGTGTTTATGTGTGTGAGTGTGTGGGTGTGTGAATGTGAAGGTGTGTTTTAATGTGCATGTGAGTGTGTGTTTGAATGTGTGTGTGATCATTTGTGTATGTGTGTGTATGTGAGTGGGTGTGTGTGTGAATTTGTGTGGCTGTGTGTATTTTTACAAGTGTGTAAATGTTTGTATTAGTGTGTTTGAATGTGTGTGTGTATGAGTGTGTGTTTGTATGTGAGTGAGTGTTTGTGTATCTGTGCGTATGTGAGTGTCTGTGTGTATGCGAGTGTGTGTTTGTTTGTGTGCGTTTGTGTGCGTAGGTGTGTGCAAATGTGTGCATAGTTGTGTGTGAGTTTGTGTTTGTATGTGTGTATGAGTGTGTGTGGGTGTATGTGAGAGCATGTCTGAGTGAGTGTGTGAAGATGTGTTTGTATGTATGTGAATGAGTGTATAAGTGTGTTTGAATGTGTGTGTATATGAGTGTGTTTATATGTGAGTGAGTGTTTATGTATGTGTGCATATGCATATGCGAGTGTCTGTGTGCATGCAAGTGTGTGTTTGTGTGTGTGTGTAGGTGTGTGCATGTCTGCTTATGTGTGTTTGTGGTTGTGAGTGAGTGTGAGTATGTGTGAATATGTGTGAGTGTTTGTATGTGTGTGCATGTGTGTGGGTGTATGTGTGAGCATGACTGTGAGCGAGTGTGTGTGAGTGTGCAGAGGTGTGTTTGTATGTGTGTGTGAGTGTGTGTGAATATGAGTGTGTGTTTTAACGTGCGTATGAATGTGTGTTTGAATGTGTGTGATCGTTTGTGTATGTGTGCATATGTGAGTGGGTTTGTGTGTGTGTGTGAATGTGTGTGAGTTTGTATGTGTGTATGTGTATAATGTGGTTGTGTGTGTGTGTTTGTATGTGAGTGTGTGTGGGTGTGGTTTTGTGTGTGTGTGAGTGTTTGTATGTGAGTGTGTGTGTGGGTGTGTTTGTATGTGTGTGTGAGTTTACATGTGTGTTTGTGAGTGTGTGTTCATTTGTATGAGTGCATATGTGTTTGTGAGTGTGTGTATGTGGTTGTGAGTGTTTGAATGTGAGTGTGTGAAGGTGTGTTTGTTTGTGTATGTGTGTGGGTGTGTGTGTTTGTATGTATGTGTCAAATGTGTGTGTGAGTTTGTATGTGTGTGTGTTCGTATGTGTTTGTATGTGTGTGCGTGTGCATTTGTATTTGTATGTATGTGTGTGATTGTGTGGGTGTGTGTTTGCATGTGAGTGTGTCAGTGTCTGTTTGTACGTGTGTGTGAGAGTGTATAGATGTGTGTGTGGGGTGTGTATGTTTTTATGTTTGTGTGTAAGTGAGTGTGTGGCTGTGTGTGTGTGAGTATGTGTGTGTATGTGAGAGTGTGTGGGTATGTGAGTTTGTATGTGTGTGTGATGGTGTGTGTTTGTATGTGTGTGTGCATGCATTTGAATGTGTCTGTATGTGTGTGTGAGTGTGTGTTTGTATGTGAGTGTGAGGGTGTATTTGTATATGAGTGTGAGTGTGTGAATGAGTGTATTTGTTTGTGGATGTTTTAAGTGTGTGAGAGTGTGTGTTTGGATGTGTGAATGGATGTATGTGCACGTGTTTCTGAGTGTATATGTCAGTGTGTGTGTGTGGGTGTGTGTGTGTGTGAGGGAGTGTGTGAATCTGTGTGGCTATGTGTATTTTTATGAGTGTGCAAAAGTGTGTATGAGTGTGTTTGAATGTGTGTGAATGTTTTTGAGTGCATGTTTTTATATGTGTGAGTGTGTGTTTGTGAGTGAGTGTTTGTGTATGTGTGTATATGTGAGTGTGTGTGTTTGTATGTGTGTTTGAGTGTGTGTGTATATGTGTGTGTGGTTATGTGTGTGAGTGTGAGTATGTGCATATGTTTGTGAGTGAGTGTGTGTGTTTATATTTGTGTGTGTGTGTGGGTGTATGTGTGAGCACGCCTGTGAGTGAATGTGTGTGTGAAGGTGTGTTTGTATGTGTGTGTGTGTGTGTGTGAGTGAGTGTATGTGTGGGCTGGTGTGTCTTTTTAATGTGTGTGTGAGTGTGTGTTTGAATGTGTGTGTGATTGTTTCTGCATGTGTGTGTGAGTTTGTATTTGCGTGTGTTATGGTGTGTGTTTGTATATGTGTGTGTGTGAGTGTGTGCATGTGTTTGTATGTGTGTGTATTTGTGTGTGTTTGTGTGATTTTGTGTGTTTGCATTTGTGTGCACGTGCATTTGTATGTGTCTGTGTGTGTAGGGGTGTGTGGCTGTTTGTATGTGAATGTGTGTTTGTATATGTGTGTGAGTGTATGTGATTATTTTAAGTGTGTGAGAGTGTGTTTGTATGTGTGAGTGGATGTGTGTATGTGTTTGTGAGTGTATAAGTGTGTGAGTGTGTGTATGTATGTGTGTGTTTGTGTGTGAGTGTGTACTTGTTTGTGGGTGTGTGTGAGAATATGTAGGTGTGTGTGAGTATATGTGGTTGTGTGTTTGTATGTGTGTGCACATGCATTTGTATGTGTCTGTATGTGTGTGTGAGAGTGTGTGTGTTTGTATGTGAGCGTGTGAGGGTGTGTTTGTATATGTGTGTGTGGTTGTTTTAAGTGTGTGAGAGTGTGTTTGTATGTGTGAGTGGATGTGTGTGTATGTGTTTGTGAGTGTATATGTGTGTGAGTGTGTGTGGGTGTGTAAGAGCTTCTTTGTGAGTGTGATTGTAAGTGTGTCTGTTCATATGTGTGTAGATGTGGGACTATGTGTGAGAGAGTGTGTGTGTGTGAAAATATGTGTGATTGTTTGAGGATGTGTTGGTATGTGTGTGAGTTTGTGTGTGTGAATGTGTGAGGGTGTGTTTGTATGTGTGTGTGCATTTGTGTGGGTGAATGTGTGTGTGTGTATTTATGTGTATGGTGTGTGTGTATGTGTTTGTGAGTGTGTTTATGAGTGTGTGCATGTGTGTGAGTGGGTATTGTACGTGTGTCTGTGAATGTGTGTGTGCGTGTGTATGTGTTTGTATGTGGGTGTGAGAGAGTTTGTGTGAGTGTGTATGTGTATATGTGTGTGTGGTCATGTGTGTGAGTGTTTGTGTGTGAGGGTGCATTTGAATGTGTGTGTGAGTGAGTGGGTGTATGTGAGAGTGTTTGGGTGTGTGTATGTGAGTGTGTGTGTGTAGATGTGTGGGTGTGTGTGAGTGTGTGAGTGCATGTATACATACATGTATGTGTGTATATATTTGTGTGTGGCTGTGTGTATTTTTATGTGTGTAAATGTGTCTATGAGTGTGTTTGAATGTGTGTATGACTGTGAGTGTTTGTATATGTGTGCATGAGTGTGTCTGAGTGACTGTGTGTTTATGCGAGTATGTGTTTGTATGTGTGTGTGAGTGTGTGTAGGTGTGTGTGGATATGTCTGCTTGTGGTTTTGTGTGAGTGTGAGCATGTATGTGTGAGTGTGTGTGGGCGTGAGTGTTTGTATGTGTGTGTGAGTGTGTGTGGGTGTATGTGTGTGCGCGTGCATTTGTATGTGTCTGTATGTGTGTGAGTGCGTGAGTGTCTGTTTGTACGTGTGTGTAAGAGTGTATGGATATGTGTGTGAGGGGTGAGTATGCTTTTATGTGTGTGGAAGTGAGTGTGTGGGTGTGTGTGTGAGTATGTTCATGTGTGTGTGAGTGTGTGGGTGTGTGTTTGTATGTATGCGTGTTTAGGTGTGTACATGTGTTATTATATTTGTATGTGTGTGTATATGAGTGTGTGTAGGCATGTGTGTGAGTATGAGTATGTGTGTAGGTGTGTGAGTTTGTATGTGTGTGGGTGTGTGTGTGAATGGGCTGGTGTGTATTTTTAATGTGTGTGTGAGTGTGTGTTTGAATGTGTGTGTGTGTGTTTGAATGTGTGTGATTGTGTATGTGTGCATATGTGAGTGGGTTTGTGTGTGTGTGATTGTGTGTGAGTTTGTATGTGTGTGTGTATGTGTGTGGTTGTGTGTGTGTGTGGTTGTGTGTGTGTGTGTTTGTATGTGAGTGTGTGTTGGTGTGGTTTTGTGTGTGTGTGTGTGAGTTTACATGTGTGTTTGTGAGTGTGTGTTCATTTGTATGAGTGCCTATGTGTTTGTGAGTGTGTGTATGTGGTTGTGTGTGTTTGAATGTGAGTGTGTGAAGGTGTGTTTGTTTGTGTATGTGTGTGGGTGTGTGTGTTTGTATGTATGTGTCAAATGTGTGTGTGAGTTTGTATGTGTGTGTGTTCGTATGTGTTTGTATGTGTGTGCGTGTGCATTTGTATTTGTCTGTATGTGTGTGATTGTGTGGGTGTGTGTTTGCATGTGAGTGTCTGTTTGTATGTGTGTGTGAGAGTGTATAGATGTGTGTGTGTGTGGGGTGTGTATGTTTTTATGTTTGTGTGTAAGTGAGTGTGTGGATGTGTGTGTGAGTACGTGTGTGTATGTGGGAGTGTGTGGGTGTGTGAATTTGTATGTGTGTGTGATGGTGTGTTTGTATGTGTGTGCATGCATTTGAATGTGTCTGTATGTGTGTGTGAGTGTGTGTTTGTATGTGAGTGTGAGGGCATATTTGTATATGAGTGTGAGTGTGTGAATGAGTGTGTTTGTTTGTGGATGTTTTAAGTGTGTGTGAGTGTGTGTTTGGATGTGTGAATGGATGTATGTGTATGTGTTTGTGAGTGTATATGTGTGTGTGTGTGTGGGTGTGTGTGTGTGAGTGAGTGTGTGAATCTGTGTGGCTATGTGTATTTTTATGAGTGTGCAAAAGTGTGTATGAGTGTGTTTGAATGTGTGTGAATGTTTTTGGGTGCATGTTTTTATATGTTTGAGTGTGTGTTTGTGAGTGAGAGTTTGTGTATGTGTGTATATGTGAGTGTGTGTGTTTGTATGTGTGTTTGAGTGTGTGTGTATATATGTGTGTGGTTATGTGTGTGAGTGTGAGTATGTGCATATGTTTGTGAGTGTGTGTGTTTATATTTGTGTGTGTGTGTGGGTATGTGTGAGCATGTCTGTGAGTGAATGTGTGTGTGAAGGTGTGTTTGTATGTGAGTGTGTGTGTTTATATTTGTGTGTGTGTGTGGGTATGTGTGAGCATGTCTGTGAGTGAATGTGTGTGTGAAGGTGTGTTTGTATGTGTGTGTGTGAGTGAGTGTATGTGTGGGCTGGTGTGTCTTTTTAATGTGTGTGTGAGTGTGTGTTTGAATGTGTGTGTGATTGTTTCTGTATGTGTGTGTGTGAGTTTGTACGTGCGTGTGAGTTTGTATGTGTGCGTTATGGTGTGTGTTTGTATATGTGTGTGTGAGAGGGTGTGCATGTTTGTATGTGTGTGCATGTGTGGTTGTGTGTGTGAGTGTTTGAATGTGAGTGTGTGAGCGTGTGTTTGTATGTATGTGTGTGTGAGTGTGTGTGAATGTGAGTGTGTGCGAATATGAGTGTGTGTGTTAACGTGCGTGTGAGTGTGTGTTTGAATGTGTGTGATCGTTTGTGTATGTGTACGTATGTGAGTGGGTTTGTGTGTGTGTGAATGTGTGTGTGAGTTTGTATGTGTGTGTGTATGTGTGTGGTTGTTTGTGTGTGTTTGTATGTGAGTGTGTGTGCGTGTGGTTTTGTGTGTGTGTGAGTATTTGTATGTGAGTGTGTGTGGGTGTGTTTGTATGTGTGTGTGTGAGTTTACATGTGTGTTTGTGAGTGTGTGTTCATTTGTATGAGTGCATATGTGTGTGTGAGTGTGTGTGTGTTTGTGTGGTTGTGTGTTTGAATGTGAGTGTGTGAAGGTGTGTTGGTTTGTGTGTGTGAGTGTTTGTGGGTGTGTGTGGGTGTGTGTGTGTATGTGTGTGCACGTGCATTTGTATGTGTCTGTATGTGTGTGAGTGTGTGAGTGTGTGGGTTTGTGTGTTTGCATGTGAGTGCGTGAGTGTCTGTTTGCACGTGTGTGTGAGAGTGTATGGATATGTGTGTGTGGGGTGAGTATGCTTTTATGTGTGTTTAAGTGAGTGTGTGGGTGTGTGTGTGAGTATGTACGTGTGTGTGAGTGTGTGGGTGTGTGTTTGTATGTGTGTTTAGGTGTGTACATATGTTATTATATTTGTATGTGTGTGTATATGAGTGTGTGTAGGCATGTGTGTGAGTATGAGTATGTGTGTAGATGTGTGAGTTTGTATGTATGTGGGTGTGTGTGTGAATGGGCTGGTGTGTATTTTTAATGTGTGTGTGTGTGTTTGAATGTGTGTGTGATTGTTTCTGTATGCATATGTGAGTTTGTACGTGGGTGTGAGTTTGTATGTGTGTGTTATGGTGTGTGTTTGTATATGTGTGTGTGAGTGTGTGCATGTTTGTATGTGTGTGCATCTGTGGTTGTGTGTGTGAGTGTTTGTATATGAATGTGTGAGGGAGCATTTGAATGTGTGTACGAGTGTGTGCGAGTGAGTGTGTGTCTGAATGCATGGGTGTGTGTCTTTGAATGTGAGTGTGAGTGAGTGTGTTTGTGTGAGTGTGTGTGTTTGTGTGTCAAATGTATGTGTGTGTGATGCTGTTTGTTTGTATTTGTGTGCATGTGCATTTGTATGTGTCTGTATGTGTGTGTAGGGGTGTGTGGGTGTTTGTATGTGAGTTTGTGTTTGTATATGTGTGTGAGTGTGTGTAGTTATTTTAAGTGTGTGTGTTTGCATGTGTGAGTGGATGTGTGTATGTGTTTGTGAGTGTATATGTGTCAGTGTGTGTGTATGTGTGTGTCTTTGTGTGTGTATGTGAGTGCATATGTAGGTGTATATGAGTGGGTGTGTGTGGACATGTGTGTGAATGTATGTGTGTGAGTGTGTACATATGTTTGTGGGTGTGTGAGAGTATATGTAGGTATGTGTGTGAGTGTGTGGATGTGTGTTTGTATGTGTATGTGAATATTTGTGTGTATGTGTGTTTGAGCCTGTGTGTATGTGTATGTGTGTGTGAGTGTGCGGGGAGTGTGTGTGTGAGTGTGTCTGTGTGAGTGTGTTTGAGTGCATGTTTTTATGTGTGTGAGTGTGTATTTGTATGTGAGTGCATACGTATGTTAGTGAATGTGTGTGGATGTGTGTTTGTATGTGTATGTGAATGATTGAGTGTGAGTGTGTGGGTGTGTGTGTGAGTGTGTATGTGTGTGTGAGTGTTTGTAAGTGTGTATGTTCATATGTGCATGGATGTGGGAGTATGTGTGTGTGTGAGAGAGTGTGTGAAAATATGTGTGTGGGTGTTTGAGGATGTGTTGGTATGTGTGTGTGCGAGTTTGTGTGAATGTGTGTGTGTATTTATGTGTATGGGTGTGTGTGTATGTGGTTGTGAGTGTGTTTATGAATGTGTGTAGGTGTGCGAGTGGGTGTTGTATGTGTGTATGTGAATGTATGTATGTGGGTGTGTTTGCGTGAGTGTGGGTGGGTGTATGTGAGAGTGTTTGCGTGTGTGTGTATGTAAGTGTGTTTGTGTAGGTGTGTGGGTATGTGTGAATGTGTGAGTACATGTATGTGAGTGTTTTTGGATATGTGTATATGTATGTGTGTGCATATATGTGCGTGAGGGTGTATGTGAATCTGTGTGGCTGTGTGTATTTTTACGAGTGTGTATATGTGTGTATAAGTGTTTTTGAGTGTGTGTTTGTATGTGAGTGAGTGTTTGTGTATGTGTGCATATGTGAGTGTCTGTGTGTATGCAAGTGTGTGTTTGTTTGTGTGTGTGAGTGTGTGTGGTTATTTGTGTGAGTGTGAGTATGTGCATATGTTTGTGAGTGTGTGTTTATATTTGTGTGTGAGTGTGTGTGGGTGTATGTGTGAGCATGTCTGTGAGAGAGTGTGTGTGTGAGAAGGTGTGTTTGTGTGTGTGTGAGTGAGTGTATGTGTGGGCTGGTGTGTCTTTTTAATGTGTGTGAGTGTGTGTTTGAATGTGTGTGATTGTTTCTGTATGCGTGTGTGCGTTTGTATTTGGGTGTGAGTTTGTATGAGTGTGTGTTATGGTGTGTGTTTGTATATGTGTGTGTGAGTGTGTTCATGTGTTTGTATGTGTGTGTGTGGTTGTGTGTGTGAGTGTTTGGATATGATTGTGTGAGGGTGCATTTGAATGTGTGTGCGAGTGTGTGCGAGTGAGTGTGTGTGTTTGTATTTGTATATATATGTGTGTGAGTTTGCATGTGTTTGAGAGAGTGTGTTTAATGGTGTGTGTGAGTGTGTGCGAGTGATTGTGTGTGGATGTGTGTGTATGTGTGTGTGAGATTGCATGTGTGTGTTAGAGTGTGTTAAATGGTGTGTGTTAGCATGAGTGTATATGTGTGGGAGTGTGTTTGAAGATGTGTTTGTATGTGTGTGTGGGTGTGTGAGATTGTATGCGTGTGTGAGTGAGTGTTTTTGTGAGTGTATGGTTGTGTTTGTATGTGTGTGCACATGCATTTGTATGTGTCTGTATGTGTGTGTGGGAGTGTGTGTGTTTGTATGTGAGTGTGTGAGGGTGTGTTTGTATATGTGTGTGAGTGTTGTAAGGTAAAACATCATGAGATGGGAATGTGTAGGGAGTTACCCTGTACAGGGCAGTAACAAGAAGGGGAGGTGTCCTTGTACTCCTGTTAGGTAAAACATCATGAGATGGGAATGTACGGGGCAGTAACAAGATGTGAATGCATCCTTGTACTTACAAGATAAGAGAGACATTGATGGATTGAGAGGCAGGAAGCTAGCAGGGAAAGGATAGCAACAGTTTTAGTCATTGGACAAGTAATGATATGATGATGTTCTAAGCACATATCCAAGGGTATAAAAAATCACCATTTTGCTGATAACGGCAGAATGCATTCTCCGACTAACTTTGTTAGTCGCAAGTGTTACAATCCGGTAATAAAGAACAAAGAACCCTGATTTCGACTCAGCCTGGTGTTTGTCTCACTCATTCATGAACAAAGCAGACCTAACAGTGTGTGTGGTTGTTTTAAGTGTGTGAGTGTGTTTCTATGTGTGAGTGGATGTGTGTGGATGTGTTTGTGAGTGTATATGTGTGTGAGTGTGTATTTGTATGTGAGTGAGAGTGTACGTGTGTGTATGCGAGTGTGCACCTGTTAGTATGTGTGCATGTGTGTGAGTGTGTGTGTGTGAATGTTTGTATGTGTGTGTTTTAATGTGCATGTGAGTGTGTGTTTGAATGTGTGTGTGTGATCATTTGTGTATGTGTTAGTATGTGAGTGGGTTTGTGTGTGTGTGAATGTATGTATGTGTGTGTGTTTGTATGTGCATGTGTGTGTATGTGCATGTGTGTGTATATGTATGTGTGTGTGATCATGTGTGTGAGTGTTTGTATGTTAGCGTGTGAGGGTGGATTTGAATGTGTGTGTGAGTGTGTGTGCGAGTGTGTATGTGCAAGTGAGTGTGTGTGGATGAGTGTGTGTGTATGTGTGTATGAGTTTGCATGTGTGTGTGTGAGTGTGTGTGCATTTGTATGAGTGTGTATGTGTGTGTTAGAGTATGTGAATGTGTGGGTGTGTGTTTGAATGTGAGTGTGTTTGAATGTGAGTGTGTTTGAATGTGAGTGCGTTTGAAGATGTGTTTGTATGTGTTTGTGGGTGAGTGTGTGGTTGTGTGTTTGTATGTGTGTGCACATGCATTTGTATGTGTCAGTATGTGTGTGTGGGAGTGTGTGTGTTTGTATGTGAATGTGTGAGGGTGTGTTTGTATATGTGTGTGTGGGTGTGTGTGTGGTTATTTTAAGTGTGTGAGAGTGTGTTTTTGTATGTGTGAGTGGATGTGTGTGTATGTGTTTGTGAGTGTATATGTGTGTGAGTGTATATGTGTGTGAGTGTGTGTGTATCTATGTGTGTGTGTTTGTGTGTGTAAGTGAGTGCATATGTGGGTGTATGTGAGTGGGTGTGTGTAGTCATGTGTGTGAGTGTATGTGTGTGTTAGTGTGTACATATGTTTGTGGGTATATGTAGGTGTGTGTGAGTGTGTGTGGATGTGTTTGTATATGTATGTGAATGTTTGTGTGTATGTGTGTGTGAGGGTGTGTGTATGTTTGTGTGTGTGAGTGTGTGGGGGTGTGTGTGTTTGAATGTGAGTGTGTGAAGGTGTGTTTGTTTGTGTGTGTGAGAGTGTGTGGGTGTGTTTGTTTGTATGTGTGTGTGTGTCAAATGTGTGTGTGAGTTTGTATGTGTGTGGGTTGGTATGTGTTTGAATGTGTTCGAGTATGCATTTGTATGTGTCTGTATGTGTGTGTGAATGTGTGGGTGCGTGTGTTTTGCGTGTGAGTGTGTGATTGTCTGTATGTACATATGTGTGAGAGTTTATAGATGTGTGTGTGCATGGGTGTGTATGCTTTTATATGTGTGTGTGTAAGTGAGTGTGTGGGTGTGTAAGTATGTGTGTGGGTGTGTGAGTTTGTATGTGTGTATGATGGTGTGTGTATTTGTATGTGTCTGTATGTGTGTGCACGTGAGTGTGTGATTGCGTGTGAGTGTGTTTGGGTGTGTGAGTGTGTATGTGTGTGTGCATGAGTGTGTTTGTTTGTGGTTGTTTTAAGTGTGTGAGAGTGTGTGTTTGGATGTGTGAATGGATGTATGTGTATGTGGTTGTGAGTGTATATGTGTGTGAGTGTGTGTGCATATGTGTGTGTGAGTGTTTGTGAGTGTGTGTGGGTGTGTGAGTTTGTATGTTTGTATGTGTATGTGTGTATTACAGTGTGTGTTTGCATGTGTGTGTAGGTGTGTACATGTGTTATTATGTTTGTATGTGTGTATATGAGTGTGTGCAGGCATGTGTGTGAGTATGAGTATGTGTGTGTGTGGGTGTGTGTATTTGTATGTGTGTGGGTGTGTGTGTGAATGTTTGTAAGTATGTGTGTGTGCATGTGCGTGGATGTGTTCATGCGAGAGAATGTGTGAGTGTGTGTGTGAGTAGGTGTGTAGGTTTATTGTTGGGCATGTGTGGGGTTGAGTGTTTGTATGTGAGGGTGTGTTTTATGTGTGTGTGAGTGAGTGTGTGATTGTATGTGTGTGTGTGATGGTGTGTGTTTGTATGTGTGTGTGAGAGTGTATGAATGTGTGGGTGTGTGAGTTTGTATGTGTGTGTGTGATGGTGTGTGTTTGTATGTGTATGTGCATGCATTTGTATGTGTCTGTATGTGTGTGAGTGTGTGTGAGTGTGTGTATGGGTATGTATGCTTGTGTGTGTGTGTGAGATGGTGGGTGTTTTTATGTGTCTGTGTGCATTTGTATGTGTCTGTATGTGTGTTTGAGTGTGGATGTTTGAGTTTGTATGTGTGTTTGTATGCATCTGTGTACATTTGCATGTATCTGTATGTGTGTGGGGGGGTGTGTGTTTATATGTGAGTGTGTGAGGGTATGTTTGTATATGAGTGTGAATGTGTATGAATGAGTGTGTGTGTGTGTGGTTCTTTTAAGTGTGTGAGAGTGTGTATTTGGATGTGTGAATGGATGTATGTGTATGTGTTTGTGAGTGTATATGTGTGTGAGTGTGTGTGTATGTATGTGTGTGCTATGCAAACATTTATGTGTATGTGTGTGTATGTGTGTGCATGTGAGTGTGTGAGTGTTTGTGGGTATGTGTGGATGCATGAGTTTGTATGTGTATGAGTTTGTATGTTTGTGTGTGTGTATGTGTGTTATGGTGTGTGCTTGTATATGTGTGTTGGTGTGTACGTGTGTTAGTATGTGTGTGTATATGAGTGTGTAGGTGTGTGTGAGTGTGAGTATGTGTGTATGTCTGTGACTGTGTGTGGGTGTATATGTTTGTATGTGTGCCGGTGCGTATGTGTGTGAGTGCATGTGCAGATGTGTGTGAGTATGTGTGTGCATAAATGTGTGTTCTGTTGTGTGTGCGTGTGACTTTGTGTGTGTAAGGATAGGTGGGCTTTGTGTGTGTGAGTGTGTTTGTGAGAGGGTGTGTGTGAGGATGTATGTGTATGTGTTTATGTGAGTGTGTGAGAGAGTGTGTGTGTGAGAGAGATTATGTGTGAAAATATGTGCGTGTGTGTGTGTGAGGATGGGTTGGTATGTGTGTGAGTTTGTGTGTGTGAATGTGTGTGTATTTATGTGTGTGATGGTGTGTGTGTTTGGATGTGTGTATGTATGTGTGTGGGTGTGTATGAATGTGTGTGGGTGTGTGTATGAATGTGTGTGGGGATGTATGTGTTTGTGAGTGTGTTTATGAGTGTGTGTAGCTGTATGAGTGTGGGTGTTGCATGTATGTATGTGTGTGTGAGTGTGTGTGTTTGCATGTGTGTGTGAGAGTGTTTGTGTGAGTGTGTGAAGGTGTGTTTGTATGTGTGTGTGAGTTTGTATGTGCATGTGTGTGTTGGTGGGTGTGTGATTTTAATGTGTGTGTTTGAATGTGTGTGTGATCGTCTGTGCATGTGTGTGTGTATGTGAGTAGGTTTGTTTGTGTGTGTGTGTGTATGTGAGTAGGTTTGTTTGTGTGTGTGTGTATGTGTATGCAAGTAGGTTTGTGTGTGCGCTTCCTAGAACGCTTCCACCGGCGTTGTCTCCGCTTCATCCTCAACATTCATTGGAGCGACTTCATCTCCAACATCGAAGTACTCGAGATGGCAGAGGCCGACAGCATTGAATCCACGCTGCTGAAGATCAAACTGCACTGGGTAGTTCACGTCTCCAGAATGGAGGACCATTGCCTTTCCAAGATCATGTTATATGGCGAGCTCTCCACTGGCCACCAAGACAGAGGTGCACCAAAGAAGAGGTACAAGGACAGCCTAAAGAAATCTCTTGGTGCCTACCACATTGACCACCGCCAGTGGGCTGATATCGCCTCAAACCGTGCATCTTGGCGCCTCACAGTTCGGCGGGCAGCAACCTCCTTTGAAGAAGACCGCAGAGCCCACCTCACTGTCAAAAGACAAAGGAGGATAAACCCAACACCCAACCCCAACCAACCAATTTTCCCTTGCAACTGCTGCAACCGTGCCTGCCTGTCCCGCATCGGACTTGTCAGCCACAAACGAGCCTGCAGCTGATGTGCACATTACCCCTCCATAAATCTTCATCCGTGAAGCCAAGCCAAAGAATGTGAGTAGGTTTGTGTGTGCGCGTGTGTGATTGCATGTGAGTGCGTTTGGGTGTGTGAGTGTGTATGCATGAGTGTGTGATTGCATGTGAGTGTGTTTGAGTGTGTATGTGTGTGTGTGTCATGGTGTATATATGTGTCTGTGCAATTTTGTGCATGTGTTTGTATGTGTGTGCAAGGTTGTGTGTGTGTGTGAACGTTTATATTTAAGTGTGTGAGGGTGTGTTTTTATGAGTGTGTGAGTGAGTGTGTGGATGTGTGTGTGAGTGTCTGTGGGTGTGTGTTTTGTATGTGTGTGTGTGAGTGAGTGTGGGTGTGTGTGTGTGGGTGAGTTTGTATGTGTGTGTGATGTGTGTGAATTTGTATGTGTCTGTATGTGTGTGTGTTTGTATGTGAGTGCATGAGGGTGTGTTTGTATAAGTGTGTGTGTGGTTGCTTTAAGTGTGTGAGAGTATGTATGTATGTGTGAGTGGATGCGTGTGTATGTGTTTGTGAGTGTATATGTGTGAGAGTGTATGTTTGTATGTGTGTGTGTGTGTGTGTTTGTGTGTGTATGTGAAAGTTTGTGTGTAAGTGTGTGAGTGTTTGTGTGTGTGAGTGTGTGGGTGTATGTGTACGTATGTGTGTGAGTGTGTGGATGTGTGAGTGTGTGTGGGTGTGTGTGTTTGTATGTGTGTGAATGTTTGTGTACATGTGTGTGCAAGCATGTGTGTATGTGAGTGGGGGTGTGTGTCTGTATGAGTGTGTGAGTGTATGTGTAAGTGGGTGTGTGTGTACATATGTGTGTGGGTGTATGTTGGTGTGTGTGAATGATTGTGGGTGTGTGTGTTTGGGTGTGTGACTGTATGTTTGTTTGTGTGTGTGTGAGTATGTGTGTGTGAATGGGTGTGTATGCATGTTTGTATATGTGTGTGTGAGTGTGTGTGGGTGTGTGTTTGTGTGTGGTTTTGTGTGTGAGTGTGAGTATGTGTGTGTGTGGGGGTGTGTTTGTGTGCGTATATTTGTGTGAGTGTTTGTATTCATATGTGTGTGTAAAAATAGGTGTGTGAGTATGTGTTGGTATGTGTGTGTGAATATGTGTGAGTTTGTGTGTGTGAATGTGTGTGCATTTATGTGCATGTGTGAGTGTGTGTGTTTGGATGTGTATGTGAGTTATGGTGTGTGTGTATGTGAGAGTGTATGTGTGTCTGTGTGTGAAGATATTTCTGTGAGTGTGTGCGGATGTGTTGGTATGTGTATGAGGTTGTGTGTGTTTGATTGTGTAAAAAGTGTGTTTGTATGTTTGTGTGCATTTGTTTGTGTTTGGATGTGTGTATGTATGTGTGTGGGTATGTGTATGTATGTGTGTGGGTGTGTGTATGTATGTGTGTGCATTTGTGTATGTATGTGTGAGTAGGTGTGTGTGTATGGTTGTTGTATGTGTGTCTGTGAGTTTGTGTGCATATGTGTTTGTGAGTGAGTGTGTATGGGTGTGTTTGTGAGCATGTCTGTGAGTGAGTGTGTGTATGAGTGTGTGATGGTGTGTTTGTATGTGTGAGTGAGTGTGTGTGGGTGTGTGCATTTTAATGTGTTTGTGTGAGTGTGTGTTTGAATGTGTGTGATTGTTTGTTTATATGTGAGTGGTTTTTGTGTGCGTGACTGTGTGTGTATGTGTGTGTTATGGTGTGAGTGTTTGTATGTGAGTGTGAGGGTATGTTTTTATGTGTGTGTGAGTGTGTGGTTGTGTGTGAGTGTGTGTTTGCATGTGTGTGTGTAGGGTGTGTTTGTACATGTGTGAGTGTGTGAGCGAGTGTGTAGATGTGTGTGTGAGTGAGTGTGTAGATGTGTGTGAGTGTGTGTGAGCATGTCTGTGTGAGTGTGTGTGTGAGTGTGCAAAGGTGTGTTTGTATGTGTGAGTGAGTATGTGCGGGAGTGGGTGGATGTGTGTTTTTAATGTGTGTGTGAGTGCGTGTTTGAATGTGCATGTGATCATTAGTGTATGTGTGTTTGTATGTTTGATTGAGTAAAGGATGTGTTTGTATGTGTGTGAGTTTGTTTGTGTTTGGATGTGTGTAGTATGTGTGTGGGTGTGTGTATGTGTCTGTGAGTGTGTTTATGAATGTGTGTATTTGTGAGTGAGTTTGCATGTGTATCTGAGTGTGTGTGCATGTGTGTGAGTGAATGAGTATGTGTTTGTATGTGGATGTGAGAGTGTGTGTGAGTGTGTATGGGTGTGTGTGAGCATGTTTGTGAGTGAGTGTGTGAAGGTGTTTTTGTATGTGAGTGAGTGTGTGTAAGTGAGTGTGCATGGGTGGGTGGATGTGTTTTTTAATGTGCACGTGAGTGTGTGTTTGAGTGTGTGTGATCATTTGTGTATGTGTGTTTGTATGTGAGTGGGTTTATGTGTGGGTGACTGTGTGAATTTGTATGTGTTGTGAGTTTGCATGTGCTTGTGTGTGTATGTGCGTTTTATGTGTGCGTGGCTGAGTGTTTGTTGGTGTGTGTGAGTGTGTGTGTTTGTGTGTTTATATGTGTATCTGAATGTTTGTGTCTATGTTTGTGTGAGTAGGTGTGTGTATGTGTGTGTGAGTATATGTAGGTGTGTGTGAGTGAGTGTGGGTGTGTGTGTTTGGGTGTATGTGTGAGTGTTTGTATGTGAGCATGTGTGTTTAGATTTATGTGTGTGTGAGTGTGTGTTAGTGTGTGTGTGGTTGTGTGTAAGTATGTGAGTATGTGTATGTGTGTGAATGGGTGTGTGTGCATTTTTGTATGGATGTGTGTGTTTGTATGTGTGTGTATGTGAGCAGGAAAGGGCTTTGGCAAATACTAGAGTGGCTCGGAAGTCCCCCCCCCCCAAGTTCCTCAACATGGTTATCCAACTGCACGAAAACCAACAAGGTCGGGTCAGATACAGAAATGAGCTCTCCGAATCCTTCTCCATTGACAACGGCGTGAAGCAAGGCAGCGTCCTTGCACCAACCCTCTTTACTATCTTCTTCAGCATGATGCTGAAACAAGCCATGAAAGACCTCAACAATGAGGTCGCTATTTACATCCGGTACCGCACGGATGGCAGTCTCTTCAATCTCAGGCGCCTGCAAGCTCACACCAAGACACAAGAGCAACTTGTCCGTGAACTACTCTTTGCAGACGATGCCACTTTAGTTGCCCATTCAGAGCCAGCTCTCCAGTGCATGACATCCTGTTTTACGGAAACTGCCAAAATGTTTGGCCTGGAAGTCAGCCTGAAGAAAACTGAGGTCTTCCATCAGTCAGCTCCCCACCATGACTACCAGCACCCCCACATCTCCATCGGACACACAGAACTCAAAACAGTCAACCAGTTTACCTACCTCGGCTGCACCATTTCATCTGATGCAAGGATCGACAAAGAGATAGACAACAGACTCGCCAAGGCAAAGAGCGCCTTTGGAAGACTACACAAAAGAGTCTGGAAAAACAATCACCTGAAGAAACGCACAAAGATCAGCATGTACAGAGCCATTGTCATACCCACACTCACGTTCGGCTCCGAATCATGGGTCCTCTACCGGCATCACCTACGGCTCCTAGAACGCTTCCATCAGCGCTGTCTCCGCTCCATCCTCAACATTCATAGGAATGACTTCATCACCAACATCGAAGTACTCGAGTTGGCAGAATCTGCAAGCATCGAATCCACGCTACTGACGACCCAACTGCGCTGGGTGGGTCACGTCTCCAGAATGGAGGACCATCGCCTTCCCAAGATCGAGTTATATGGCAAGCTCTCCACTGGCCACCGAGACAGAGGTGTACCAAAGAAGAGGTACAAGGACTGCTTAAAGAAATCTCTTGGTGCCTGCCACATTGACCACCCCCAGTGATCTGATATTGCCTCCAACCGTGCATCTTGGCACCTTACAGTTTGGAGGGCTGCAACCTCCTTTGAAGAAGCCTGCAGAGTCCACCTCACTGACAAAAGACAAAGGAGGAAAAACCCAACACCCAACCCCAACCAACCAATTTTCCCTTTCAACTGCTGCAACCTTGCCTGCCTGTCCCGCATCGGACTTGTCAGTCACCAACGAGCCTGCAGCAGTCATGGACATACCCTTCCATAAATCTTCGTCCGCGAAGCCAAGCCCTCCTCACACCTCTTCCTTTCTGCTGAGGTGAGCATACAATCAGCTTCCTAACTCCAACTCCACCCAAGGAACATGAAACAACTTAGTGTTACAATTCAACTCAACTAAATCATATTTCTCCACTTCCCTTCCAAAGGAAATATGAGCATCTCGTGTCAGCTGCAGTTTGATATCTACATCTCTTTCCTGCACACCCTTTTAACATTGTTCCTGATGTTCACTGACCACAGCAGTTGACAAAACCTTCATCTGTGGCCCAAGTAATGTTGTAGACAATTCCAACAAGGACCACCCAGCTCCTGTCACTCACAAGCCCACAACCCCCAAAGTAAGCCAAGGTGAACGTTCATTGGGACACGCAGCAGGTATGAAAATATAGAGAGAGTCAACATTGCAGGTCAGACCCCCACATTTGGAATAGGGAAAGAGAAAAAACAAGGCAAATTTATCACCAGAAAGGTGTGATTGAGATGGCTGGAAAAAAGGAACAAACTGGGAGAAGATTAGGGCAGGGTTGTGATTGGGGTAAGTTATAGGTCCAAAGGGGTTGATGAGGCCAGTTTGAGTGCTACATAAACACAAATATAAAAGGTAATTAAGTGAAGGGAAATCACATATTTTCAGACTATTGGCCTGGGTGAGAGCAGACAGAAAACTGATCTAAAATAAAGGTGCATTAACAAAACGTGAGAAATAGGTTTTGAGGCAGTGAGTAAAATGGGTTTAGACCAGTGTGTACAGTGTGTTTGGGTCAGTGAATACAGTGTTTTGAGGACAGCGTATACAGTTTTATGGGCCAGTTAGTAATGTGTGTTGGGGACAGTGCATACTGTGTTTTGGGACCATGTGTACAGTGTGTTGGGACCATGTGCATAGTGTGTTGGGGTCTGTGTTTACAGTGTGTTGTAGCCAGTGAGTACAGTATGTTGAGGACAGTGTATATTGTGTGTTGGGGCCAGTGAGTACAATGTGTTGGGACCAGTGAGTACCATGTGTTGGGTCTGGTGAGTACAGTGTATTAGGTCCAGTGATTACACTGTGTTGGGAACAGTGAGTACCATGTGTTGGGTCCAGTGAGTACAGTGTGTTTGGTCCAGCAGGTATAGTGTGTTGGGACAAGTGTGTATAGTGTGTTAGAACCAGTGAGTTCTGTGTGTTGGGTCCAGTGAGTACAGTGTGTTGGGGAGAGTTGTGTAAATTGTGTTCTGTTCAGTGAGTACAATGTGTTGCGTCCAATGAGTACAGTGTGTTAGGTCCAGTTTTTACAGGGAGTTGAAACCAGTGAGTACAGTGTGTTGGGTCTGGTGAGTACAGTGTGTTGGGTATATTGTTTACAGGGTGTTGGGTCCAGTGAGTACAGTGCATTGTGACCAGTGTGTACAGTGTGTTGGGCCCAGTGAGTACAGTGTGTTGGGGAGAGTTGTGTACATTGTGTTCTGTCCAGTGAGTACAATGTGTTGGGTCCAATGAGTACAGTGTGTTAGATTCAGTTTTTACAGGGAGTTGAAACCAGTGAGTACAGTGTGTTGGGACCAGTGAGTACAGTGTGTCGGGGACAGTGTTTACAGGGTTTTTGGTCTAGTGAGTACAGTGTGTTGGGGACAGTGAGTACAGTATGTTGAGGACAGTGCGTATTGTGTGTTGGGACCAGTGAGTACAATGTGTTTGGACCAGTGAATACAGTCTGTTGGGACCATTGCGTACCGTGTATTGGGGACAGTCCGTGTAGTTGGTTGCAACCAGTGCTACCGTGTGTTTGGGATGACAGTGCATACCGTGTGTTGGGGACATTTTTTACAGTGTGTTGCAGACAGCATTTACAGTGTTTTATTTTGAATATTTTATTTACATTTCCATACAGGTATTAATGTATCATATTTCTCAAATCAATCATATATGTTTTTATATACCCAATAAATCCCACCCACCTCTTTCTGCCCATATAATAACCCCAAAATGTGAAAGACGGAATGAAGTTTTTAAAAAAGAAAAATGGAAAGGAAAAAAAGAAAAAAATTATAAAAGGGAGAAACCCACCTGGTTACTAAAATATCACGACTGTTCACTCAGCTTTTGCTTTTACAATATTAACCTTTTACTTCTCCCAAGGTATTGAAAGGTTTCCATGAGGTTTAGTGGGTTCCTTTATAAATTAATACCTCCAATTCGTAAATATGGATACCATTTTTAAAAAAGTAATCTTCTCACGAGGTATCCAGTGATGTATTTCCATGCGTTTGCTTTCCAAACTAAATATGAATCTGATTTCCTTGTCACTGTTATGCATTTTCTTGACACTGCTAATGCAATTTTCACAAATTCATCTTGATACAGATTATATTTCAATTTTAGTCTTATCCCTGATTTATTGCTTAATAAATAAAACATTGGATCTTGTGGAAATTAAACTCCCATAATGTGTTCTAAAAATGCTCCTAATTTTATCCGAAAACTTCTCTAATTGGAACATGACCGAGTAAAGTGGGAAAATGTATCTCCCTCTTGATTACACCTAAAACAATTATCTGATTTCGCTCTATTTAATTTCTGTGGGGTAAGATAGTTGATGTCAAAAATTATATTTGACTGATGTGTATCTAATGTTTATTGTTCTTGTCATTGCGCAGCTCCAACTAAATTTTATCCCCTATATTTTTTTTAAATTGTATTTATAAATTTTAAAACCACAAAAGAAATTACAATTATTATGTAATATTACATCTGTTACAAATATATGTGGTTGTAGTGGTAGCCACAAGAGGAGGTTAGGAAAAAAGGTGGAGGCATTAGGTATAAATAAAGAGGTAGTGAAATGGATTCAACAGTGGTTGGATGGGAGGTGTCAGAGAGTAGTGGTAGAAAATATTTTGTCCAATTGGAGGCCGGTGACTAGTAGAGTTCCTCAAGGCTCGGTCCTGGGTCCACTATTATTTGTTATATATATTAACGATCTGGATGTAGGGGTGGAGAATTGGATAAGCAAGTTTGCGGATGACACAAAGATTGGTGGTGTTGTGGACAGTGAGGTAGATTACCGTAGATTAAAAGGTGATTTTAAAAGGGACAGACAGAGTAAATGTGGATAGGCTTTTTCAATTAAGAGTGGGGGAGATTCAAACTAGAGGACATGGTTTAAGATTGAAGGGGGAAAATTATAAGGGGAACATGAAGGGAAATTTCTTTACGCAGAGGGTGGTGGGGATGTGGAATGAGCTTCCAGCAGACGTGGTCGAGGCGGGATCATTGGTTACATTTAAGAAAAGACTGGATTGTTACATGGATAGGAGGGGACTAGAGGGGTATGGACTGGGTGCTGGTCAGTGGGACTAGGAGGGTGGGGATTTGCTACGGCATGGACTAGTAGGGCTGAACTGGCCTGTTCTGTGCTGTAAGTGATTATATGGTTATATGGTTATAAGTGAGATGAGGAGACTACACATTGTAAGTCGCTTGCATTTCCAATGGTTTATGTTTGAAAAGCCCACACTGTGCCTTATATGGCAACCCATAACCCCCACCCACTTGCAGGTGGTGGCGTCATGGTGCAACCAAGTGCACGTGTGTGGCCTGCTTGATCGCGGAAAAAGACACATTCGGCAGCGCCATCTGGTCATGGCTGCTCAGATGGCACAGCCATAACAACATGGAGCCAGTTCACCTGCATTCAGATGTGCACCGCCACATGTTTATATATTGTTACAAGATCATACCAGCAACCACAAAGAAGGCATATCATACAGGGGTAACGATGAACAATTACTTTATTTACAAAAATTCACCTTCTAAGTTTAATTCAAAATCCCCCCTTTTATAACAATGTCCACTGGTTACTATGCAAATTTCTATAACAGTGTAAAACTAATAAATACCCCAGCCTAAGTATAACATATGTAATTAAAATCTAAGTTATATTTCCAACCAGCCCACAGAAAAAAGATACAAAACACACAAGACTCACAAAACTTCGATCTCAACTGAAGCAAAGATCATAAACAAAATTCAGTTTGTTTGGTAAACTGAAGCCAAAAGGTCTTTGAGAGAGAGAGAGCACAAAATTTGAAGTTGTCTTCTTGTGTTGCTTGCAGAGAGGAACAATGGCTTTGTCCGGATCTTTCTGGCTGCCTTCGGAATATTCATCCCTTTTAAAATGCCCAACATTCTAAACTGCCTCTCAGACAATAACTCATGCTTGGGCTTCCTTCCACTTCACAGCCACACCCAGTGGTGGTTTGTCTTCCAAATCCAGAAATTTCTAGATAATTTTCTGCAAATGCCCAGTCTGTCTCCAACTCTCTCAGCAGTCAACCTTCACCTTGGCTCTTAAAGGCAAACTGCCATTTTCCAACACAAAACCACACAACACATAGGCCAATACATAACATAACAATTACAGCATGGAAACAGGCCATTAGGCCCTTCTAGTCCGCACCGAACCAAACACCCCTTTCTAGTCCCACCTCCCTGCACAATGCCCATAACCCTCCATCTTCTTCTCATCCATATACCTGTCCAACCTTTTCTTAAATAATACAATTGACTCCGCCACCACTATTTCTCCCGGAAGCTCATTCCACACGGCTACCACTCTCTGAGTAAAGAAGTTCCCCCTCATGTTACCTCTAAACCTCTGCCCCTTAATTCTTAACTCATGTCCTCTTGTTTTAATCTTTCCTCCTCTTAACGGAAATAGTCTATCCACATCCACTCTGTCTATCCCTTTCATAATCTTAAATACTTCTATCAAATCCCCTCTCAACCTTCTACGCTCCAAAGAATAAAGACCTAATCTGTCCAATCTCTCCCTATACTCTAGATGCTTAAACCCAGGTAACATTCTGGTAAACCTTCTCTGCACTCTCTCCACTCTGTTTATATACTTCCTATAATTAGGCGACCAGAACTGCACACAGAACTCCAAATTAGGCTGCACCAACGTCTTATACAATCTCAACATCACCTCCCAACTCCTATATTCCATGCAATGATTGATAAAGGCCAGCATACTAAAAGCCTTCTTCACCACCCTATTCACGTGAGTTTCTACCTTCAGGGAACGATGTACTGTTACTCCTAAATCTTTCTGCTCTTCTGTATTCATCAATGCTCTCCCATTTACCACGTATGTCCTATTCTGATTCTTCTTACCAAAATGAAGCACCTCACACTTATCAGCATTAAATTCCATCTGCCATTTTTCAGCCCACTTTTCTAAGCAGCCCAAATCCCTCTGTAATCCTTGAAAACCTTCTTCATTATCCACAATTCCACCTATCTTAGTATCGTCTGCATATTTACTAATCCAATTCACCACCCCATCATCTAGATCATTAATGTAAATAACGAACAACAATGGGCCCAATACAGATCCTTGAGGCACACCACTGGTCACCGGCCTCCAACCTGACAGACAATTATCCACTACCACTCTCTGGCCTCTCCCTTTCAGCCAATGTTCAATCCATTTGACTATCTCAAAATTTATACCTAAAGACTGCACCTTCCTAACTAACCTTCCATGTGGCACCTTATCGAAGGCCTTACTGAAGTCCATATAGACAACATCCACTGCACTACCCTCATCCACATTCCTAGTCACCTCTTCAAAAAATTCAATCAGGTTGGTCAAACATGACCTTCCTCCCACAAATCCATGTTGAGTGCTCCTGATCAGACCCTGTCTATCCAGATGTTTATAAGCACTATCTCTAAGAATTTTCTCCATTAATTTACCTACCACAGACGTCAAACTTACAGGCCGATAGTTGCCAGGCTTCCTCCTTGAACCCTTTTTAAATAACGGAACCACATGCGCAATGCGCCAATCCTCCGGCACTATCCCCATATCTAATGACATTTGGAAAATTACCACCAGAGCCTCTGCTATTTCCTCCTTCACTTCTCTCAATGTCCTGGGGAAGATCCCGTCTGGTCCCGGAGACTTATCCACCTTTATATTCTTCAAAAGCCTTAAAACTACACCTTTTGTAATCTCTATATTCCCCATATTTACCCAATTTGCTTTTTTTATCTCACATCTCCCAATATCCTTCTCCTTAGTGAATACCGAAGAAAAGAAACTGTTCAATATCTCCCCCATTTCTCTAAGCTCCACACACAGTTTTCCGCTCTGATTTTCTAAGGGACCAATTTTGTCTTTAGCTTTCCTCTTACCATTAACATATTTGTAGAACTCTTTTGGATTAGTTTTCACCCTGCTTGTCATAGTTTCCTCATACCTTCTTTTAGCTTTCCTAATTCCTCTCTTAAGATTCCTCTTACATTCAATGTATCTTTTAAACAACTCCTTAACTCCATGCTTCTTATATCTAATGTACGCCTCCCTTTTTCTTCGAACCAAGTTTCCAATATTCCTTGAAAACCACGGCTCTCTCAAACCTTTTGCCCCTCCTTTTAACCTAACAGGAACATAAAGCTTTTGCACTCTCAAAATCTGATCTTTAAAAGACTTCCATCTCTCTACTACATCCTGCCCATAAAACAAATTGTCCCAATGCACACCCTGCAAGTCCTTTCGCATCTCCTCAAATCTAGCTTTTCCCCAATCAAAAACCTCAACCCTTGGCCCTGACTTCTCTCTTTCCATAATGACATTGAAGCTGATGGCATTATGATCACTGGACCCGAAGTGCTCGCCAACACTAACCTCCGTCACTTGACCCATCCCATTTGCCAACAGTAGATCTAACACTGCTCCTTCTCTGGTCGGCACCTCTACATATTGTTGTAAAAAACTATCTTGCACACATTTCACAAACTCTAACCCATCCAGTCCTTTCACAGAATGTGTTTCCCAATCTATATGTGGAAAATTAAAATCTCCCATAATTACAACCCTGTGCTTATCACAAATATCTACTATCTCCCTACAGATTTGCTCCTCTAGGTCTCGGTCCCCTCCGGGTGGTCTATAATACACCCCTACAAGTGTAACCTCTCCTTTCCTACTCCTCAGTTCCACCAAAATAGCCTCCGTGGATGTGCCCTCTAATCTATCCTTCCTAGGCACCGCTGTAATACTCAACACAGAACTCTGTAACACCTCCCCTGCTAAATAAAATTGGTCTACAAGAACAAAAAAATTAACAATTAATGGAAGTACTACATAAATAAAATAAAATAAACACTCCATTTGTTACAGTAAGTATGTGATTAGATTCATATCTACCCAGATTAACATCTTGACAAACAATCTGCTATTATATTATCCATCCCCTTTATGTGTGTAATAATCAAATCGTACTCTTTCAACATTAAGCTCCAGTTCAATAACTGTCTGTTCTTATTTTTCATTTTAGACAGAAAAACTAATGGATTATGATCAGTATATTTTATTAACAGTTTTTAAGCTGTACAAATATACACATCAAAATGTTGCAATGCTAAAACAAGCACTAATAACTCCTTCTCAATGGTTGAATAATTTTGTTGATGGATGTTAAACTTTTTCGAGAAGTACGAAATAGTATGTTCTGCTCCATGACCATCCTTCTTCTGTAACAGAACAGCACCAACCACTGTCACTGGCATCCACGGCTAAAGAGAATGCCTTTTCAAAGCTAGGGGACACAAATACAGGCTGATGGCATAAAATGGCCTTTAACTTCAGAAAGGCTCCCTGGCATGCATCTGATCAGATAAATTTTTCTTTCTTTCCAAGTAGTTTTGTTAATGGGAGTACAATTTCTGCAGTTTTACAAAATATCCAATAGTAGCCAATCATAACTAGAAATCTCCAAAGAGCTTTCTTATTACCGGGGATAGGAAACACAGTGATAGCCAATACATTTGCTCATGGCATGTCCAAACTCACTCTTGTGCAAATTCACTGTGAGGTGTGCTTCCACCAGTCTCTGAAATAACTGCTCTAATTCAAGCATGTGTTCTTTCCATATATCCAAACTAATTCCTAAATCATCAATATAGGCTCCTGTGTGCTCTAAACCCTGAAACTGCATTAATCGTTCCCTGAAATGTGCCAGGTGCATTTTTCATCCCAAAAGGCATAACATTATATTCATACAATCCCGAAGTTGTAACAAATGAAGAAATCTCCCTGCCTCCTTCTGTCAAAAGAACACATCAGTATCCTTTTAAGAGATCAATCTTTGTAAGAAATTTAGCCTTTCCCACCTTATGCATACAATCATCTATTCTGGGGATAGGGAACACATCAGTCTTTGTCACCATGTTTACCTTTCAATAATCTTTACAAAACCTAATTGAGCCTTGGACACCAGAACATAGGGTGAGCTCCAATTTGAACTTGATTTTCAGATGATGTCATTTTTGAGCATATAATCCACTTCTTGATTGAACAATCTGCTCTTTTCCTGATAAACTCGATAAGGATGCTGCTTAACAGGCTTAGCATCACTGACCTCTACATCATGACAAGCCACAGTAGTTCTTCTTGGAACATCTGGGAATATGTCCTTAAATTTCATAAATAAAGTCTCCATTTCTTCCCTTTCTGATTTAATCAAATGCATTAACTTAGTTTTTAATTTTTGAAAAACTATAGAATTTTCCAGCATGGGGCTTATCACTTTCTGTGCTCCATGACCTTCCCTGAAACTTATCTCCTCCTTACTTTCCTCTATAACTAGCACTTTGGTTGGAATCATAGTCTCCTCCTCAGTCATTTTTTCAAAGTAAAGTTTAAACATGGTCATGTGACAGACCCATGTCTCTCTTCGATGATCAGGCATCTCAATGACATAGGTGACCTGGTTAATTTTTGATTTCACCTTATATGGTCCTGAAGACTGAGCTCTCAAAGGGTTTGACTGCATTGGAAACAAAACCAATACTTTGCCACCAGGTTTAATGTCCCTAATTTTTGCTTTTTGATCATACCTAATTTTCATTTTTCCCTGAGCAGTTTTTAAATTTTTCCTTACCATCTCGCAAGCCTGATGTAATTTGTTTTTAAATTTGAAAACATAATCCAACAGATTTGATTGTATATCATTATGTATCCACTGTTCCTTCAACAATAGTAATGGACCCTTGACTTCATGACCAAACACCAACTCAAATGGACTAAAGCCATGACCTGAGTTGCCTCTCTAACAGCAAACAATAACAAAGGGATTCCTTCATCCCAATCCTTTTTATTTTCCATGCAATAAGCCCTTATCATATTTTTCATAGTTAAATGGAACCTTTAACCAATGCCCCTTGTCTTTGTGGCTGATAGGCAGACAACACAATTTGATGGGCTCCCAATTCAAACACCACCTGTTGAAATATTCCAGACATAAAATTACTTCCTTGGTCCAATTGAATTTCCCTTGGTAGGCCAAACACTGTGAAAATTTTTAGCATAGCCTTCATAATTGTCTTCACTTTAATGTTTCTCAGGGGAATAGCCTCTGGAAACCTTGAAGCTGTGCATATGAGTGTTAACAAATATTAATTTCTTGCCTTGGTTTTTGGCAATGGGCCAACACAATCCACTATCACTTTTGAGAAAGGCTCCCTGAAAGCAGGGATGGGTTGAAAAGGTACCACTGGTGGTCCTTGATTAGGCTTGCCCACCAGTTGACAAGTGTGACAAGTTCTACAAAAGTTCACATCCTTCCTTAATTTTGGACAATAAAACTGTTTCCTTATCTTTTCTACCATCTTCTTCACCCCAATATGACCACCCAAAGGTGTACTATGAGCCAACTTTAATACTTAATTCCTGTAATTTTTGGGAATTACAACTTGCCTTATTACCTCCCTGTTTTCACCGGCAGGTATAACTTGTGGTCACCACTTTCTCATCAATATTCCATCTTGAACAAAGTAACCTACTTGTACAGTTCCAATTTCCTTGTTAGACAGAATCTTATCTCTTATTCCAGCAAGATCTGGATCATGCTTTTGTCTAGCTATTAATCCTTCTCTTGACAACAGCAAAGCTGGATCCTTATGTTTGTCCACAATGCTTGTCTCCACTACAGGATCATCACAGACTTTCTCTACCTCTACCTTTTTTCTAGACATGGCTCTAGTAATGGCACATGCAGGGTAGATTTCCAAATCCTTTTCAGACTCATAATGGCTTACCTGTGAGTTTCACTGCAGGTATGACTTTACCCTCTGCTAAATAATTTCCTAACAAAAGAGAAACTCCATCCACCAGCAGATTTGATCTTATCCCTATCATAACTGGGCCATTAACTAAGTGTGATTTAATCACTATTCTATGCAAAGGTATAGGCACTGCTTCACCACCAATGCTTTTAATTAAATTCACATCTCCAGTATTGGTCTCCTCACCAAAATTCAAAACATTGCTTAATACAAGCAATTGGGCTGCTCCAGTATCGCGCAGGATTTCAACTGGCCCTTGATTGGATCCTTCTTTAATCAAAATGAAACCTTCAGTCATGAATGGTTTAAAAATATCCCTAACTTTCTCACTCTGAACACAGGCAGTTGGTACCACCCTTTCTCTTTCTTCCTTTTCAGTGCAGGACAATTTGTTATTATGTGGCAAATAACACTCGAAAAACTTTTCCTTCACATATTTCTCTTCCTCTCTTCCTTTAACCTCACTTCAAGATTTTCTTTCTACTCTACTTGGATTATCAGCAGTATTCCTTTGAAAAGTTTTCCCTGGTGTCCACTTAGGCTTGTGGGTTAAAGCATATTCCTCTGTGAATTTAGCCAATTCTTACCAAGTTTTTATATTTTTCTCTGCCAAGTACACTTGAATATCATCAGGAACACAATTTTTAATATCCTCAATCAGAATGATTTCCCTCAAGAAATCAAAATTATTTTCTACTTTCATTGTGGCACACCACCGATCAAAACACACAACCTTCCTCTAAGCAAAATCCAGGTAAGATTTGGTTGCTGCTTTTTTAAACTCCTGAACTTTTGTCTATAAGCCCCTGGGACTAGTTCATAAGATTGGAGTATACCCTGGTTAAAAATTCATAATCAGCTGCTTGTTGTACCGTGAGACATGAATACACCAGTTGGGTTTTCGCTTTAAGGACACTTTGTAGTAGGAGTGACCATTTTAAATTTACAGCTACTTTCTCAAAATGCTGAAAATACTGGTCTATTTCAGCTTCCCCAAATGGAGAAACTAACCTCACTTCTCTAGTGACCAGAAATCTCTCCTCCCAACCAGCACGTGGGTTTTGGGCTTCTCCCTCTTCTTGGGTTAGGGTCAGCTTTAATTTAGCTAGTTCTAGCTCATGCTTCCATTCTTTCTCTCTCTCCTCCCTTTCCTCCATTTCTGCCTGCCTTACTGCTTACCATTCAGCTTTCCTTTCTGCCTCTCTTTCTTCCTCTAACTCTAGTTTTCTCAAAGCCAACTTTACTTCCTCTTAAGTTTTCTTCTTGGGAAACTGCTCTAATGCAGCTTCTTCAAATACTCCCTTTCCTACATGGTGCTTAACAGTCTTTTGGGCAATTTTCTTTTTTTCATCCCAGTTCTTACTGTAAGAAGTTTTAACTTGCCAATTATAACCATCAGTTCTGACTTTTTAGCCATTTTTAAATTAACCACTGAAGAGTTAGCTATGAACTGGTCAATATTCATAGTTTCTGGTTTTTCTGCTGGTGATTTATTTATTTTTAATTTATTTTTAATTTCAAGCTGGAAGTTGAGTCAAACTCAGACGACTGATAACTAAGCACGTCAATCGCCCGTAAAGCTCCCAAATTGGTTGATACCGGATGATTTCCCCCAAATTATGTTATAAGATCAAACCAGCAAGCACAAAGAAGGCATAAAACACAGCAATTACTTTATTAACAAAAATCCACCTTTAAACTTTAATTCAAAATCCCCCCCCCCTTTTATATCAATGCCCACTGCAAATTTGCCCTATGCAAATTTCTATAACAGTGTAAAACTAATAAATACCCCAGCCTAAATATTACACATGTAATTAAATTCTAAGTTATATTTCCAACCAGCCCACAGAAAAACTTAGACACAAAGCACACAAGACTCACAAAACTTTGATCTCAACCGAAGCAAAGATCATAAACAAAATTCAGTTTGTTTGGTAAACTGAAGCCAAAAGATTTTTGAGAGAGAGAGAGAGAGAGAGAGAGAGAGAGAGAGAGAGAGAGAGAGAGAGAGAGAGAGAGAGAGAGAGAGAGAGAGAGAGAGAGCGCGAGAGAGAGCACAAAAATCGAAGTTGTCTTCTTATGTTGCTTGTAGAGAGGAACAATGGCTTGGTCCAGATCCTTCTGGCTGCCTTCAGAATGTTCATCCCTTTTAAAATACCCAATATTCTAAACTGCCTCCCAGACAATGACTCTGCTTGGGCCTCCTTCCACTTCACAGCCACACCCAGTGGTGGTTTGTCTTCCAAGTCCAGAAATTTCTCGATCATTTTCAGCACATACCCAGTATGTCTCCCACCCTCTCAGCAGTCCATCTTCACCTTGACTCTTAAAGGCAAACTGTCACTTTCCAACACAAAACCACACAACACATAGGCCAATACACAACACAGAACTCTGTAACAATATATAGAAAGCAAACAGAATGAAAAGAAAAAGGAACCTCACTATTATACCCTTCCCCCTCTAACCCCTTCCAGAAAAGAAAGAAGGAATGAAAAATGTATAAGAAAAGAGACCATCAACAGAAGTACTCCATTCTAAAACACGTCATACCATGTGGAGTCCCATTAGGAGAAAGGGAATGTCAGAGTTTAATTTAAATATTTATAGGAATACTTAGTAAATTATATGTAATTTTCTCAAGTGGAAAACAACTCTGAATCTCTGCGTGCCATCTCTCCAGTCCCAAATCTCTATCTGATTTCCAAGTTATAGCAATACACTTTCTAGCCAAAGCAATTTTAACAAATTTCACTTGGAACATATTCAATTTTAATTTTGGGTTAATCTCATTAATATCACCCAGTAAAAACAACATTGAGTCCTGTGGGAATTTAATTCCATTATTTTTTCTAATAAATTGCCAATTTCCAACCAAGAAGATTTCACAAGATCACAAGATGACAAGAATGATCAACCTAGAGCAAAAGTGATTACAAATAAACAAATCCCACAACCCTTTTTGCTTGAAAAGTCTTCTAGACAAGGTTGTCCATTATCAACCCTTTTGTTTGCATTACCGATTGAACCATTGGCGGAAGTCATTAGAACTGATAATGAAATTAAAGGTTTTGAAGTAGGTAATAAAGAAAATAAAATTGTTTATTTGCTGATGTTATAGTATATTTAACGAGACCAGAAATATCTTTAAATAAGTTGAATGATTACTTTCAATGTAAAAGATTGACAAAATTTAAATGGCAAAATAAAGCAATTAAATACTTGGGAATTAAAATTAGTAGAAACATAGAAACGTAGAAGATAGGAGAAGGAGTAGGTCATTCGACCCTTCGAGCCTGCTCCGCCATTCAACGAGATCATGGCTGATCTTAAAGTTCAGTACCCCGTCCCCGCCTTCTCTCTGTAACCTTTAATACCCTTATACTGAAGAAATATATCTAATTCCCTCTTAAATATATTTAATGAACCTGCCTCTACTGCCCTCTGTGGCAATGAATTCCATAGATTCACCACCCTCTGGGTAAAGAAATTCCTCCTCATCTCGGTCCTAAATGGTTTGCCTATTATCCTCAAACCATGGCCCCGGGTTCTGGATTTTCCCATCATTGGAAACATCCCATCTGGATCCATTCTGTCCAGTCCTGCCAGAATTTTATATGTCTCTATGAGATCCCCTCTCAATCTTCTAAACTCCAGTATAAGTAATTTGTTTAAACTAAATTATTTGCCATTGTTAAAAAAATAGGAAGAGGATTTGAAAAGATGGAAAGATTTACTAATAATGTTAATAGGATGAGTGAATTGTAATAAAATTAATATTTTTCCAAGAATACAATATTTCTTTCAATCATTGCCCATTCAAGTACCAGAATTTTTCTTTTAAAACGAATAAAGTAATACGTGAATTCCTTTGGAAAGATAAGATGTCAAGAATTGGTTTAGAAAAATTAATGTGGAAATTTGATCAGGGTGGATGAAGATGACCAAATTTTAAGAATTATTTTAAACCAGCTCAACTGAGGTTTTTGTCCTCCTGTTATCAACGGGATGAAAAACCAGCTTGGATTCAAATAGAAATGAATAAAATTGATGAAACTAATCTTGAGTTAATTTTGTATAAATGGAATAGTGAGTCAATTAAAGGAACTAAAGATTTTTCCGTATTGAAACATATGGAATAGATTTCATATTGAGAGAGGAATTAAAAATGATCAATTACTAAAATGTTGTTAAAACAAAATCAACTTTTTCCTTTTACTTTGAATAATTCTTTATTTGATAATTGGTAGAGTAAAGGTGAACAGAGAATAAAAGATTGTTTCTTAGGATCTTTTTTCTTAACTTGTGATAAATTAAAAGATAAATACAATATGCATAACAATACAATTTTTGCATATTATCAATTAAGAATGTATTTGAAAAAGGGACTGGGAACAGATTTGAGACTCCCTAAACAAAGTCACTTTGAAGTTATAACAGATACATTTGTTGTTAAGAAATTTATTATTAATATGTACATAAAATTACAAGATACCGTAAAGATAAAAGATTTATATAAATCAAAAATCCGATGGGAGAAAGATTTGAATATACAAATTCAGGAGGAGATTTGTCGAAATTATGTTATGAAATTGTCATGAATACTGTAAATGGTTCAAATGGTTCAATATAATTTTCTTTATCAATTATATTATACTCCATATAAGGTAAATGAACTTAATCCTAATCATTCAATAAGTGTTTTTGATGTGCGAAAGAAATGGGGACTTTTTTTGCATTCAGTGTGGTCTTGTGAAAAAGTGGAAAGGTTTTGGAATGAACTGAGTTTATTATTGGGAAAAATTATGAAGATAAAGATATCAAAGGATCTAAGAATATGTTTTACTTGAAGATATTTATGAAAAGGATATAAAATTGAAATTGGACAAGCACCAAGAAAAAATTTTAACTGTTGCAATAGCAACTGCAAAGAAATGTATAGCAGTATCATGGAAAGATGATAGAGAAGAGTTATTAAGTAGATGGTATAATAAGATGTGAAATTGTTTATCTATGGAAAAAATTACATATGATTTAAGGAATCGAGTTGAAAATTTTTATAGTATTAGGAAATCATATATGGATTTTATAGATAATTTTCCATCCACCTCTACTATCTTATCCACTTCTCTTAATTAATAATTTTTAAATAACAATTACTGATTGTCTATGCTAATATTATTGTATATTAAATGGTAGGTGTTTCTTTCCTTTCTTTCCTTTTCTTAGAGAATTCTTTTCTCATCTGGTCCTGGTGGGAGGGGGGATGGGGAGAAAATATATAAAAATACTTTTTTTGTATAATTGGCTTTGGATATTTGATTAATGTTTTATTCATTTTTTCCTGTAATGATGCAAACAATTAAATATTTTTTTTAAATTGATAAGGAAAAGAGTCTGCTCCATGAAACCTCCCTGAGCTAAACTGTTCTCTCATCTAGTTCCAAGTTCCAGCTTTGTCCCCAAATCCCATGATACCCTGACTAATTAGATACCTATCAATTTCCTCTTTAAATTCCCCCAAAGATCCTCCCTCCACAGCTGTATGTGGCAACAAATTCCACAAATCCACCACCCTCTGGCTAAAGAAGTTTCTCCTCATCTCTGTGATAAGTTGGTACTTTTTCATTCTAAGACTGTGGCCTCTTGCCCTGGAATCACTCAACAGGGTAAACTCCTTATTTACATCCACTGGGTCCAAACCATTCATTATTCAAAATGTTTCTATGAGATCCCCTCTCCTTCTATATTCTAATGAATAGAGTCCAAGAGCTGCTAGGTGTTCCTCATATGTTATCCTCTCATTCCCAGAATCATTCTGGTCAACCTCCTCTGTCCCCTCTCCAACCTTGCTATATCCTTTCTAAGATATGGGGCCCAAAATTGCACACAGTTATTCCAAATGAGGTCTCACCAGTGCCCCATTGAGTCTCATCAATACCTCTTTATTCTTATACACAATCCCCTTTGAAGCAAATGCCAACATAGCATTCGGCTTCTTTACTGCTGGTCCAACTTGGCGGTAAACTTTCAGGTTATCCTGCATGAGGACCCCCAAATCTCTTGTACTTCTGAGGTTTGAATTTTCTCCCCATCCAAATAATAATCTGGCCATTTATTTCCTCGACCAAAATGCATAACCGTACATTTCTCAATAGTATATCTCATCTTTCATTCCTTCGTCCGTTCTCCTAAGCTGTCCAAGTCTCTCTGCAAGCTTTTGATTTATTCTATACTTCATTACCACCTATCTTGGTATCTGCCACAAAACCATTTAATCCGCAGTCTAAATCATCAATGTACATTGTAAAAAGAAGTGGCCCCAACACCGACTCTTGTGGAACACCACTAGTAACCGGCAACCAACTAGAACAGGATCCCTTTATTTTCAACCTTTGCTTCCTGCCTATCCGCTGATGCTCTACCATCTATTATTTTTTTGGTAATTCCATGGGGATTGGAAGGTCACAAATCAATTCCAATGCCTCTACAATCTCCAAGGCCACCTCCTTCAAAACCCATGGGTGCATCTCATCTGGTCCTGGAGACTTATCTCTTGTAATCCTGATTGTACATAATTGTATTTCTGGAGACCTGTGAATATCAGGACTATTGCTAATGTCCTCCACAGTGAGGACTGATGCAAAATATTCATTTAGTTCCTCTGCCATCTCCTTGTCACCCATTATAATTTCTCCAGCATTTTCAATCAGCCCTATATCTACCCTTGTCTCTCTTTTGCTTTTCATACATTTGAAGAAACTCTTAGAATCCTTTTGTATGTTATTTGCCAATTTTCTTTCACAATTCATCTTTTCTTTCCTAGTAACTTTATTTGTCTCTCTGTAAGTTTTTAAAAGTTTCCAGTCCTCTGCTTTTCCAGTATTTTTTCCAACCCCGTTAGCCCTCCCTTTTGCTTTTGCTTTGGCTTTAACCTCTCTTGTTAGCCACTTCTGGCACATTTTACGATCCATAATGTTCCTTTTCCTTAGAATATATCTATCCTGGGCTTTCTTTATTTCTTGTAGAAATATCATCCAATTCCGTTCAGCTGTCGTTCCCCAACCCCCCCACCCCCCCATCAAGGTGACTTTTCCAGTCAACTTGGGCCAGTTCCTCTCTCATCCCACTGGAATTCCCTTTGTACCACTGAAATTTTGACACATCTGATATAATTTTTCCCTTTCAAATTGGAAGCTGAACTCTATCATATTGTGATCACTGCTTCCTAAGGGCCCCACAACCGTTAAATCACTAATCACTTCAGGTTCATTACACATCACCCAATCCAAAACCGCCGATTCTCTAACGGGCTAAGCTATCAACCAGTTGTTCCCAAAAGCCATCCTTTATGTATTCTAGAAACTCTTTCTCCTGAGATCCTGTACGTTCCTGACATTGCCAGTCCCCTTTCATATTAAAATCTCCCATAATTATCTTGACATTCTCCTTCTGATCTGCTTTTTCTATTTCACAGTGTACGTCCCAGCTGGTGTTTGGCACCTGTATATTACAGTGAATAAGATCTTATTTCAACCCATAAAGATCCCACAATTTCTGTCTCTAAGTCCCTTCTTTCAAGTGATTTAATAGTATTATTTTCCATCAGGGCCAGGCCACCCCCTCAACCTACCTGCCTATCTTTGTTATACAAGGTGTAACCCTGTATATTCAGTTCCCAATCATATCACTCATTCAGCCGTATTTTGGTGATGGCTGCAATGTCAGACCTTTCCATTTGCATCTGCACAACTAGGTCATCTGCCTTACTCCTAATACTCCGTGTATTTAAGTACAATTCCCTTCAACCAGGATCTGGTTTCTCTGTAATTCATTGTTCACCAAATTCTCTGGTCTTATCCTTTGTCTGTCTTTTTTGCCTTTTATGCTGCACATCAGTGTGAACTTAGATTGAATTTTAACCTTGTCTACCATTACATCCTGGTTTGTTTCTACCCCAACCTCAGCTCTAAGATTCAGATTCCCACCCCACCCCCTGCCAAATTAGTTTAAACCCACCCCAACAGCTCTAGCCCACCTGCCTGCTAGGATGTTAGTCACCCTCCAGTTCAGGTGCAACCCCTTTTGTTTGTAGAGGTCAGACCTTCCTCAGAAGAGATTCCAAAGATCCACAAATATGAACCCCTGCACCAAATCTTGAGCCACGCATTCATCTGCCACATCCTCCTATTTTTACCCTTTTCAGTATGTGGCACTAGCAGCAATCCAAAGATCACCACCCTCGAGGTCTTATTTCTTAATTTCCTACCTAACTCCCTGTATTCTCTTTTCAAGATTTCATCCCTACTCCTCTCTATGTCATTAGTCCCCACATGGACCACGATGTCTGTCTGCTCCCCCTCCCCCACCAGAATGCTGTGAACACGATCAGAGATGTCCCTGACCCTGGCACCTGGGAGGCAACACACCAGTCAAGAGCCTCAATCTCGTCCACAGAAGCCCATAACCACACATCTAATCAAAGAGTCCCAATTACTATCATTCTTCTCTTCTTCTCCTTTCCCTTCTGAGCCAAGGGGCCAACCTCTGTACTGGAAACATCAACACCTCGACATCCCTGAATGCTCATCAGTATCCAAAAGGGTGTACCTGTTGATTGAGATGAATGGCCTCAGGGGAATCCTGCACTGTCTGAGTCTTTCCTTTCCCTCTCCTGTCAGTCATCATCTACCTGCTTACAATATTTAGGAGTTACTGCCTCCCCGACACTCCTGTCTACAACTACCTCTGCCTCCCCCATGATCCGCAGTTCATCCAACTCTAGCTCAAGTTCCCTAACTCAGGTTGTGAGATGCTACCTGTAGGTATAGTTATCAGGTTCAAGGGTTACATCCCAGATTTCCCACATCCCACAACCACTGTCCTGGCAGACTCCATAACCTATACCCAATTCACTGGGCCGCTCCTCACTGGCCATTCCTTTAGAGACCCCACCTTTTTATTGGTCCTTGCTAATTTTCTCAATTCCCCAATTAATCCCTCCAACAATAATCAATGACCAGCAGTCACCAGACTCACCCGGCTGAAGGCTCCTCACCATCTGAACAGCAAGGTAACCTATCCTTTCCTTTTTAAATTCTACCACCCAGCTAACGTCACGGATTTGTGCAGTAGGCTCCCACCTGACTTACAATAAATTAAATAAATAAATTGCTAGCAATACATATCAATAGCTGTTCACGGATTTAATCTTAGGACACTGCAAAGTAAAATACAAAAGAGTACCAACTTCCTGTCTACGTCTAAAACACAAATCTGCAAAAACATGATTCAATTTATTTAACTTCTGTGGTGTCAAATCCAGCTGATGTATGAACTTTATATTGTACTAACTTTTACCTCATATTTTCTCTACATAATTCTATCCACTCACATTCATTTATTTGATATTCAAATCCTTTTCCCATCTTTGTCCTGTTTTTACTCCTATTTTACGACCTTTCTTTTGTAACATTTTGTACATTAATGAAATTTTTTTGTATCTCCATACACAATAATAACTCCACCTCTATCTCTACAGGCAATATCAGATCTTGACCAAAATTTTCACGCAAAAAGTTCATAATCTGGTAATTACGGAACTTTGCATTTCAGATCATAGAAACTTTTCTTTCATTCTGTCAAAAGCAATACATTTTCCTGCTTCAAAACAATCTTCAATTGTCTTAATACCCTGATATTTCCAAATCTTTAAAAATTGGTTTCCCATGGAAATGGAATAGATCTATTTTGGAATAAAGACATTAAAACCCTCCTCCAATTTGTTTATCAACTTTATTCCAAAGATCAATTAAATGTTTTAATATCAGAGTTTCTCTATTTGCTATTAACAATATTGAATTCCATTTATAAATAAAGTCTTGTTGATTTTCTTCTCCTATTTTATCAAGTTCTATATTCACCCAAGCTGGTATTTTATCTAACTCATACTTTATTTGGCTTGGCTTCGCGGACGAAGATTTATGGAGGGGGTAAATGTCCACGTCAGCTGCAGGCTCGTTTGTGGCTGACAAGTCCGATGCGGGACAGGCAGACACGGTTGCAGGGGTTGCAAGGGAAAATTGGTTGGTTGGGGTTGAGTGTTGGGTTTTTCCTCCTTTGACTTTTGTCAGTGAGGTGGGCTCTGCGGTCTTCTTCAAAGGAGGTTGCTGCCCGCCGAACTGTGAAGTGCCAAGATGTACGGTTTGAGGCGATATCAGCCCACTGGCGGTGATCAATGTGGCAGGCACCAAGAGATTTCTTTAGGCAGTCCTTGTACCTCTTCTTTGGTGCACCTCTGTCACGGTGGCCAGTGGAGAGCTCGCCATATAACACGATCTTGGGAAGGCGATGGTCCTCCATTCTGGAGACGTGACCCACCCAGTGCAGCTGGATCTTCAGCAGCATGGACTCGATGCTGTCGGCCTCTGCCATCTCGAGTATTTCGATGTTAGGGATGAAGGCGCTCCAATGAATGTTGAGGATGGAGCGGAGACAACGCTGGTGGAAGCGTTCTAGGAGCCATAGGTGATGCCGGTAGACGACCCATGATTCGGAGCCGAACAGGAGTGTGGGTATGACAACGGCTCTGTATACGTTTATCTTTGTGAGGTTTTTCAGTTGGTTGTTTTTCCAGACTCTTTTGTGTAGTCTTCCAAAGGCGCTATTTGCCTTGGCGAGTCTGTTGTCTATCTCGTTGTCGATCCTTGCATCTGATGAAATGGTGCAGCCGAGATAGGTAAACTGGTTGACCATTTTGAGTTTTGTGTGCCCGATGGAGATGTGGTGGGGCTGGTAGTCATGGTGGGGAGCTGGCTGATGGAGGACCTCAGTTTTCTTCAGGCTGACTTCCAGGCCAAACATTTTGGCAGTTTCCGCAAAACAGGACGTCAAGCACTGAAGAGCTGGCTCTGAATGGGCAACTAAAGCGGCATCGTCTGCAAAGAGTAGTTCACGGACAAGTTTCTCTTGTGTCTTGGTGTGAGCTTGCAGGTGCCTGAGATTGAAGAGACTGCCATCCGTGCGGTACCGGATGTAAACAGCGTCTTTATTGTCTTCATGATGCTGAACCAATTCATAAATTTAGTGACATGCAAACCCACTAGTTCATAATTCCATGTTAAATTTTCCAGAGAAACCCTTGCCTATTTTCCCTTTCCACAAAAATTTCCTAACGAAAGTATTTAATTATTTTTTTTAATTGGGTGGAATCGAAATTGGAATCAATTGAAAAAGATATTGTATTCTAGGAAATACATTAATCTTAACACAATTTATCCTACCTAAAAATAATAGATAATGTATTCCATCTTTCCAAATCATCTCTTGTTTTCTTTAATAGTGGTAAATAATTTAATTTAAATACATTTTTAACTGCGGTTCCACACAGATGCCTACATATTTTATTCCAGAGTCTGGCCATCTAAATTCAATTATTCTTTTATGTTATGAATAATCTCCATTTATTAAAGGCATAACTTCATTTTTATCCCAATTAATTTTATAACCTGATATTTCCCCATACTCTTTTAATCTAACTTTAAGATGATACAAAGAATCTAAAGAATATGTTAAGTAAATTGAAACGTCATCTGCAAACAAATTTATTTTATATTCATCTTGATTCACTCTAATACAACAAATCCTTGGGCCTTGTTTTATTAATTGAGCTAAAGGTTCAATTGCTAAAATAAATAAAGCTGGTGACAATGGACAACCTTGTCTCCTGGAACTAGTCAACCAAAAAGGTCACTGCAGTAGGATTCTTATATAATATTTTGACCCATTATATAAATATTGATCCTAATCCATTTTTTTCAGAAATTTAAAGAGAAAATCCCATTCTAGCCTATCAAATGGTTTTTGTATATCTAATGCCACAGCAAGACTCTCTTTTGAACTAAATGTTTTAGACTAGTTAACCTTGCCACATTGTCTGCAGTCTTCCAACCTTTAACAAATCCAGTTTGATCCATATATATTAACTTCAATAACTACTTTTCCAACCTATTCACTAAAATTTAGGCAATTATCTTGTAATCATCCTTTAATAATGAAGTTGGTCTATATGATGCCGGTCCTAATAGATGTCTATCCTTCTTTGATATCACAGTGATCATTTCAGTTGAAAAGGAATCCCATAGAGAATGTTCCTTCAATTCTTGATTTAACATCTCCACATATGGGGGTATCAAAGAGTCTTTAAATTTCTTAAGAATCTCTATAGGAAATCCATCTTCCCCTGGTGACTGATGACTTTGTAATGAACTCATTACTTCACAACCTTCCTTTGTTGTAAATAAAGAATTTGTCTTTGTTCCTGACTATTTAAACTGGGTAAGTTTATTTGAGATAAAAATTATTAATATTATCCTCATCCTGAACTGATTCCAATTGATATAGTTCTGTATAAAACTTTTCAAATGTATTATTCATTTCTTGTGGTTTATAAGTGTAAGCCCTGAACTTTTTTAAACTACATTAATTGTTCTATAAACCTGTTCTGCTTTCACTTGCCAAGCAAGAACCTTGCGTGCAATTTCTCCTAATTCATAATATCTCTGTTTTGTCCTCTAAATTATCCTTTCAGTTCTATATGTCTGAATAGTAATTAAATGTTTTAATTTTTCTTTTTTGGAATATTTTACTTAAAAATTTCAAACCACAAATACAATTATCAATTAATAAAGAAATATATTAAAGAACAATACATGTAGTATATATGACCATAATCCCTCCCTCCCCACCACACTTCCCCTCCCATTCTACCCCAACCCCACAGAAAAAAAGAAGAAAAGAGATGATCAAGAATACATAAACAACTTCAAATCAACAACCATGGAGCTGAGAATCCCCATCAGGATGAGTTATTGAGAGTTCAAAATCTTCAGACAGTAAACCCAACACCCAACCCCAACCAACCAATTTTCCCCTGCAGCCGCTGCAACCGTGTCTGCCTGTCCCGCATCGGACTTGTCAGCCACAAACGAGCCTGCAGCTGACGTAGACTTTTACCCCCCTCCATAAATCTTCGTCCACGAAGCCAAGCCAAAGAAAGAAATATGGGCTCCTATTTTCAAACATGAATTATATTTATCATCTAAACAATAGGTTATTTTTTTTTCAAGATAAATACAAGATCTCATTTTAATGTGCCAACTCTGCATTCATAAATCTATATCCGATTTCCAAATAATAGCTACACACTTCCTAGAACTAGCTAAAGCTAATCGTAAAAATTCAATTTGATACTTAGTTAATCTTAATTCAAGACAAATCATTTTAACATTACTCAATAAAAATAACATTGAATCAAGTGTGAGTTTTACCTTTAGTATTTTCTCCAAAAATATTTTAACTTGTATCCAAAAAGGTTTAACCTTTGTACATTGCCAAGTAGAATGAAGAAATGAACCTATCTCTCAACCACATCTAAAACATGAGTCCAAAAGTATTAAATTACATCTTTTTTTAATTTTTGAGGAGTGAAATATAATTGATGTAGAAAATTATATTGTTCTAACCTATATCTTACATTAATAATTTGGTCATATTATTGTTACTTAAAAATGTCCATTCATTCTCATCTACCTCCTATCTAAATCAGTTTCCCATCTCAATCTTTATTTATAAATATCTAATTTAGGTGCTTTTCTTTGAAGTAATTTATACATTTCTGAAATAAATTGATTTGTATCTCCTTTAGTAATGAATATTTTTAATTCACTCTGTCTAGGTACTCTTACATTTTGACCTAATTTATCAATTAAAAAAGCTTTAACCTGATAATAACAAAAAGGAAGTATTATTCGGGACATTAAATTTCTACTTCATTCATTGAAAAAAATAAAACAACCAGCTTCAAATCAATCTCCTATTGTTTTAATCCTCATTTGACTCCAAATCTTCAAAAATTTGATTTTTAACAGTGAAAGGAAAAAGTTTATTTTAATATAAATGCATTTTATGCAAGATCAAACCTTTTCCATTTATCTCATAATCTATTTTATTCCATAATTCAGTTAAATGTTTCAATATAGGTGGATTCTTAAAACCACTTTGTGGAGGTGCACATCCTCATGGCGAACCAACCCCACTTGAATCGCCACGTGGCGGGGCAGCCATGGGGAAATGGCATCATTATAGGTTTCTTTCTGACTCCACCATCCCTTCCAGCGCACTCCCTGGGGAGCGATTATGATGTCACAATGCACCAGATGACTGAGCTCATGATGCCCTTAAAAGGGCATACTGAATTTGAATTAAAACAGTCAATAACGCCCCTCAAAGTGGTGGCTGTGTTTCTTCCACTGCTCACACTGCCACAAATTAATAATTCTGTTCCATTTATAAATAAATTCTTGTATCAATTTTTCATCTATTTTACTTAATTCTATATTAGCCCACATTAAAGATTTATCTCAATCAAATATTCAATTAATGAATTTCAATTGAGCAGCTTTATAATAATTTTGACAATGTGGAAGTTGTAAACCTCCTAATTCAAATTTCCAAAATAATTTTTCCAAACTCTTACCATTTCTCTGTCCACAAAAATTCCTAATTATTGAATTTAAATCCTTTAAAAAATTCTGAGGTGTTCCACAAAAGCAATACATTGAAAAAAGATATTGAATCCTTGGAAAAATATTCATTTTAATACAATTTACTCTACCCTTTAAAGTTATAGGTAAATCATTCCATCAATTCAAATCATTTTGTAGCAAGGTCGTTATGGCCACAGCTCGGTTATAGTTCTTGTTCATAGCCCTAAGGCTGTAGCTTGAATCTGCAGAAGAAGAAAGACACACACACCAATAGAGTGTATTTGACACTGAGTATTTTCAATGGCAGCTCTGCCATTTATAGTCAGGTCGGCTGCGTCACCACCAGGGCATGGCTTGAGCGGGCTGGCTGTCAATTGGTTACCTTGAATGCTCGAGGCCCATTTGGGCTCCCTGTGATCCATGCCAATTTCAGAAGCCTCTGATAGTGGCACTGCCTCTGGCAGTGTCTGTGATGGAGCTTTGATACAAGTTTGGATTTTGGATGATTGGCAATGAGTACAATACCTGGCCCACAGGGCAACATCTTTGCGGAGGCTGTGCCAGACATACTTGTTCACCACCATTTTGACTGAAGTCCTGATGGTGGGTGAGCCAAGATGTGGATAGAGTTGAAAACCCACTTTTTCCATGCAGCCAGAATGACAGGGCAAGGTTAACCCATTGAGGTGTCGCAGAGCACCGTGTGATTTCCGAGGCGATCTGGATGTCCTCCAGTTGTAAGCCAGTGAGTGCTGTCCAGCTTCCTGGAGTGTTATGGTCTGCTTGCTGCACATCAGCCAGGGCCACGTAGTCAATGCCAGGGGAAGGGTCGTGCACAGCCAAGATAACCAAACAGGATAGGGTGTCGGTCACCTTGTTGGATTTGGCAACTATGTGTTCAATGCCCGTTGTAATGTAGAAATGTAGGACAGGTGCCGTTGTTTCCTGGCTGACCCTGCATCCGACACCTTACTGAAGGCGAAGGTAAGGGGTTTGTGGTCCATGTAAATTTTGATCATCCTGCTCTCCAGGAAGTAATGAAAGGGCTGAATTGCCAGGTATAAGGCTCAGTTCTCTATCAAAGGCCCTGTTCTTGAGCTCTGATGGCCTGAGGTGTTTACTGCAAAAGGCCAGTGGTTGCCATTATCCATTCACCAGTTGCTGAAGTTCACCCCCCAACCGCTGTGCTTGAGGTGTCTGTCGTGAGGTCAGTTGGGGTGTCAGTCAGGGTGCATGAGGAGGGTGGCATTGGCTGGGCATTTTTGATGGCCTGGAAGGGCTCGGACACCTCCTGAATCCATTGTATGTTGTTTCTGGGTCCTGACATGAGGGGAGAAAGTGGACTCATGATGCGTGCCACTGCAGGTATGAAGCGGTGATAAAAGTTCACCAGACCTGCAAACTCTCGTAGTCCCTTCACCGTCAATGGCATGGGGATATAACAAATAGCATCCACCTTAGTGGGTAACAGTCTGGGTCCACGTTGGTCGATACAATGGCCCAGCAAGTCAATAATATCTCGGCCAACTGGCACTTGGCCGGGTTGATGGTTCGGCCAAAATCGCTCAGCCTGGAGAATAATTGTTTTAAATGTGCGACATGCTCAGTCCGGGTGTGTCTGGTGATTAAAATGTCGTAGAAGTAGACGAAGACAAAATGCAGATCCCGGCCCGCTGCAGCCATCAGCATCTGGAAAGTCTGAGCCACGATTTTTAACCCAAAGGACATGTGGATAAATTCAAACAATACAAAAGTGGTTATAATTGCAATTTTTGGGATGTCTTTGGGGTGGTTCTGGTGAAAGCCCCTGATGAGGTCCATCTTTGAGAATATCCGTGCCTCTTGCAGGTTAGCGGTGAAGTCTTGAATATGGGACACAGGATATCTATCTGGTATGGTAGCCTAGTTGAGGCGAAGGTAGTTTCCTGCTGCCTTGGGGACCATGTGGAGAGGGGAGGCCCAAGGACTATTGAAGTGCTGCACAATGCTGAGTTCCTCCATCTTTTTGAACTCAACTAGGTTGAGTTTCTAATGGGGGAGATGCCGCACCCTGGCCTGGAGGTGAGGGCCTTCTGTAACGATTTGTTGCCTCACCCCATGTTTGGGTTCTGGTGATGGAGGGGAATTCCTCTAGGATCCGAGCAAATTCATTGTCAGCAGTACTCACTGGTGAGTTCAGAGCCCTTGAGCGAGAGTGACTGGAATGTCCAGGCGTGCACCAGCTGGTGCCCCTTGATATCCACCAGGAGTGAGTTGGCCAACAGGAAATCTGCACCTAGTAATGGTTGTTGCATGGCCGCCACCATAAATTTCCAAGTGAATTGCCTGTCCCCGAAGCGAAGGGGAATGATGCGGGTACTGAATGTTCAGATGTTGGAGCCATTTGCTGCTTGGAGCACCCAGCCCACTTTGCAGCAGGTCTCCAGGTGGTCGGAGGAATGACGCTGTATTGTGCCCTAGTGTCAACCAAATTTCAATATGCAACATTTGGGCAGTGCGCTTACATCTTGTGAGCCCGAAAATACGGGTTAACAGCTCTTTGATGGCCACAAACCTCCTTGTTCTGGAGGCTGCTGGAGGAAGTCGATAATCTGGTGTGCAGTCCTGATAAAGGGCACTGACCATGCGGTAGTAGCGCGTGTTGTCGGCGGAGATCCGTCGAATGGCGAATTGCTGGAACCACACCCGTGGTTGCGATGTCCAGAAGCCGGGCAGTTTCAATACTAAAGCATTGATCACAGGTTGCTCTTCCATCTTCAGGTCCAAAGTGCCGTTTGGACCAGTCGGGGTCACCACTGTAGTGGTGTCGCTATGGCTACAGCTGGGTTATAGCTCTCGGTTATAGCCCTAAAGCTGTAACTCGAATCCACTGTTTATTCAGTGACAGCTCTGCCTTTTATAGTCAGCTCGGCCGTGTCACCACCGGGGTGTGGCTTGAGCGGACCGGCCACTGATTGGTTAACTCGGATGCCCGGGCTCTGATTGGGTACCCTGCGATCCATTGTTGGTGATTGACCAGTTTCACCACTCAGCCAGGAGCCTATGAAAACGGGCGTTTCAGCACACACAATGCTTTGCCAGTCACCGTGTTCGATGGCCATTTCCTTTGTTGGCCTGAGCCATGGGCCGTAGGACACTACAATCTTTATTTTGGCGCTGGTGTCAAGAAGGAAATGCCTTCTTGTCAGGGAGTCCCATGCGTGGAGGAGGCTGCCACACTGGCCGCCATGTTGGCCAACCGCCACAGCCATTAACAATGCATGGCCATGGCATTTCCCTGAAACGTGCAGAGTTGGCAGCATTGATGGAACCTGCACCCCATCCTTGGTGATAATAGCAATACTGTTGGGTTGGGGGTCTACTTTCCTCTCCATCTACTGTGGCCTCGTTGCTGGCTGTGTGCAGGGCCTAGCAATCTTCTCCATTGAGGCAGCACTTTCCTTCTTTTCTCTCCAAAGCACGTCCGCCCAGACTGTGACTTTCCTGGGGTCACTGAAGTCCTCGTCAGTGAGCAAGAGTCGGATATCCTTGGGCAGTTGCTCTAGGAAACTCTGCTCTGCAGGAAAGGCTTGTGTCCCTCAGCAAGGGTGAGCATTTCACTTATGATGGTGGATGGGGCCCTGTTCCCCAAACCGTCCATATGCATCAAATAGGCAGCACACTCGTGCCGAAAAAGCTGAAAGTCAGGGTTAATAGTTCCTTGAGGGCATCGTATTTGGCTTGCTTTAGGGGTTTCCACAGGAAGTCAACGATCCTTGCTGCTGTGTCCTGGTCGAGCGAACTCACCATGTAGTAGTAATGTGTCGGCGGCGCTGATCTATCGAAGGTGGAACTGGACCTCAGCCTGTTGGAACCACACATTCGATGCCTGGAACATTGTCAGCTTCAACAAAACCACATGAAGAGCCATTTGGTCCAACGTCTTCGGGTCCAACTGGTGGTTGGACATGCCGGGGTCACCAATGTAGTGTGTGTACTACCGTGAAGTTTGGAAAGAAGACACACACCCGAGGAGTTGAAGTTGAAGACTGGCAATTCTGCTATATTCTGTCCCAGCTGCTGACAATGGGAGTGAGATCACAGCAGCGCCGGCCTCGGATTGGTCGGCATTAACGCCATTGCTCATTGCTACCCACCATGCATGCGGTCACCTGGGATGAAGGACGTGGAATCCACGTGCTCACTGAGTTCGTCGGCCATCTTGAGTACCGGATTGCATCCCAGTTAGCGGCCGCTACAGGACAAAAAGAAAGAGAAGATAAATATTTAGCAATATATAACATTAATTATCAAAAAGATTTAAATGCTCTAAAAAATGCTGAATGTAAGACAACCAACTCTTCTCCCCTCCACTATAGGCCACACATTTTTGTGTGTGTAGTTGTGTGGATGTATGTGAGGGTGTGGGTGTGGGTGTGTGTGTATGTGTTAGTGTGAGAGTGTGTGTGTGAATGCAGGGTGTGGGCATTTGTGTGTGAGTGTGTGAACATGTGTGTATGTGTGAGTGTGTGTGTATGTGGGTGTGTATGTGAGTGTGTTGTAGGTGTGTTAGTGTGTGTGTGTGTGTGTGTGTGTGTGTGTGTGTGTGTGTGTGTGTGGAGGTGTGTGGTTGTGGGTGTGTGTGTGTGTAAGTTGTGGCTTGTGCCACGAAATGGCACTTAATGAATAAGGCAAAAAGGATAAATCTCCCTCCCCCAGTGAAAAATAATTAATTACAAAATTCATGGAAACATCTGGCACCTGCTGCACCAAGATCAGCATTAACTTCATCATTAACAATTTCAACTGTTTGACTGTGGTCCTCTGGGACCTTCTGCATCTCCTGTTGACACCTTGAAACCTGCTTTGGTGTAAGTTGTACCTGCAGTTCCTCCCTTTACACTTTTCGCTGAGGATTTGAACTTTCCACTCTCACTTGTTGTTCCTCCTTATCTGGAGGAAGTAGTTCAGCAAAACCTTTGCTTCTCCTTTTTCCACAAAGAACTGAGGTCGAGCATTGCCCAGGAATACCTTTAATATTGCTGGATATCTGAATGTAAATTTAAAACCTTTCTTCCAAAGAATCACCTTGACTGGATTAAACTATTTTCTTCTCTCCACCACAGCCTTACTCAAATACACAGAGAAAAAGATTTTATTACCATCAATAATCATAGGTCCCATATCTTGTCTTGCTTTTTGAACTGCTAATCTTAAAATCTTCTGTTTATCCTGATAACATAGACATTTAATTAATAAAGCACTGGGCGGTTGAGTTGGCAGTGGCTTCCTCCGTAGGGCTCTATGGGCTCTCTCCAAATCAAGTCCATTTGCAAAATTTTCTTCTCCCTGAACTCCCTGTACATGACCCAATCCAGAACTGTGGATCCCCTGGTGGGCTTCACAACAAGCTGATCAAAAAATCCATCTCTTAGATTTTCTACAAACTCTCTCTCCTGTGATCCAGTAAATTCCTGTCCTTCCCAATCCCCTGCCATGTTAAAATCCGCCCATAATTATTTTGATATTATAGTGCTTGCAAGAGCTGAAGGAAATCACTGCTGCCACACTGAAGGTAATCAACGACTGCTTTTATTCAAATTCAGCGCACCCCTTTAAGGGCAGAATGAACTCCATCACTTGGTGCATTGTAACATCATAATTGCTGCCCAGGGTACGCACTGAAAGGGATGTTGGAGTCAGAGAGAAAACTCTGATGACGTCATTTCCCCTTGGCTGCCCTGCCACGTGGCGATAAAAGTGGGGCCAGTTCGATGTGCACCACCATACAACCACCCGCAGAATGGGCTATGCATCCTGTCGCTTTGGTGGTTGGCCCCGGTGCTTGGGCGCGCCCGTCTGCACTGGCTGTGAAAAGTACAAATGAGCAGCCTTTAAGCAGTCCGGAATAAACAGTTCTTCCCTGCCCCCCTTATCTGTCTAAATATGTTCACGTTCAAAAGCATTTATGTGTTAATTTAGGTGCTTGTGTGTGCATGCATGAGAGTGCAGTCTGCTAGTATGTGCGCAAGTGTGTGTGTGTGTGTGTGTGTGCATTTGTAGGTGTGGTGTGGGTTTGTGTGGGTTATTCTACATGTAGCTGTGTGCATACGTGTGTGTGTGCATATGTGGTGCATATGTGTGAGGGTGTGTGCTTGTAGGTGTGTGTGCATGTGTGGGTGTGGGAGTGAGTGTGTATGTGTGATTGTGTGTGAGGGTGGGTGTGTGTGTGAGTGTGAGTGTGTGTATATGTGTGTGTGGGTGTGTGGGTGAGTGTGTGTGTGAGGGTGTGGGTATGAGGGTGTCTGTGTGCATATATATGTGTGCATGTGTGTGCGTGGGAGTTTTGATGTGTGTGTGAGTTTGTGTGTGGGTGGGTGTATATGTAAGTGTGTGAGTATGTGTGTGAGGGTGTGGGTATGTGGGTGCCTGTGTGTATGTATGTATGTGTGTGTATATATATATATATATATATATGTGTGTGTGTGTGTGTGTGTGTGTGTGTGTGTGTGTGTGTGTGTGTGTGTGTATGTGTGTGTGAGTGTGTATGTATGTATGTATGTTTGTGTGAGTGTGTGTGCATTTTTGTGTGTGTAGTTGTGGATGTGGCTGTGTGTGTATGTGTGAGTGTGAGTGTGTATGAGTGGGGGATATGGGCATGTGTGTGAGTGTGTGAACATGTGTGTATGTGTGAGTGTGTGTGTATGTGTGTGGGGGTGTGTGGTTGTGGGTGTGTGTGTGGAAGTGTGCATGTGAGAGAGTGTGTGTGTCAGTACATGTGTGTGTTTGTGGGGGTGTGTGCATTTGTGTGTGATAGAGTGTGTGTGTGATAGAGTGTGTGTGTGATAGAGTGTGTGTGTCAGTATGTGTGAGTGTGTGTGGGTGGGTGTGTATGTGTGAGATTGTGTGTGTGAGTATGTGTGTCTAAGTGTGAGTGTGTGAGTGGGTGTTTTGTTGTGGGTGTATGAGTGTCTGTGTGTGTGTGGGTGTGCAAGTGGCTTGGAGTGTGCAAATATGTCTGTGTATCTGTGAGTGTATGTGTTTGAGGGCATGTGTCTAAAGGTGTGTGCATACCCCCACACACACAGTCCTGCACTCACACACCTATAACCACACACACACACACACACACACACACACACACACACACACACACACAAACACACACACACATGCATGCATGCATACATGTTCACACAATCACTGACACAGGCTGCACTCACACCCAACAACCCACACACTCACAAGTACAAACATTCCCACACAACTGCACACAATCACACAAGTACATGCACACTCACACACACATGCATGCATACACACTCACACACACATACATACACTCACACACACACATACAATCGCACACACTAACACAAACACACCCCAACAGACACACACTCACAAATACTGAGAAACACACTCTCACACTCTCCCACATGCACGCATCCACACACCCACACCTACACAAACACACAACTTACACACTTACAACCACACTCACAAATACACACACATGAACTCACATACACACTCATACACACACAAACACACTCTCACACACACCCACAGCCATACACCCACAAACACACAACTCACACACTTTCAACCACACACCCATACACATACACACACACTCACTCACGCACATACATACCAACATACACACTCTCACACAGACACACACTCACCTACCCACACACACATATACACACACAAACTCACATACCTTCAGACACACATCGTCTCACACACACACCCATGTACACATACATAACTAACACCCAGTCACGCACACAGACACACACACACTCTCACATACCTATACATGCACATTCTTTGAATTGGCTTCGCGGACGAAGATTTATGGAGGGGGTAAATGCCCACGTCAGCTGCAGGCTCGTTTGTGGCTGACAAGTCCGATGCAGGACAGGCAGACACGGTTGCAGCGGTTGCAGGGGAAAATTGGTTGGTTGAGGTTGGGTGTTGGGTTTTTCCTCCTTTGTCTTTTGTCAGTGAGGTGGGCTCTGCGGTCTTCTTCAAAGGAGGTTGCTGCCCGCCGAACTGTGAGGCGCCAAGATGTACGGTTTGAGGCGATATCAGCCCACTGGCGGTGGTCAATGTGGCAGGCACCAAGAGATTTCTTTCTCAAAGATTTCTTCTTTGGTGCACCTCTGTCACGGTGGCCAGTGGAGAGCTCGCCATATAACACGATCTTGGAAAGGCGATGGTCCTCCATTCTGGAGACGTGACCCACCCAGTGCAGCTGGATCTTCAGCAGCATGGACTCGATGTTGTCGGCCTCTGCCATCTCGAGTATTTCGATGTTAGGAATGAAGCCGCTCCAATGAATGTTGAGGATGGAGCGGAGACAACGCTGGTGGAAGTGTTCTAGGAGCCGTAGATGATGTCGGTAGACGACCCATGATTCGGAGCCGAACAGGAGTGTGGGTATGACAACGGCTCTGTATACGTTTATCTTTGTGAGGTTTTTCAGTTGGTTGTTTTTCCAGACTCTTTTGTGTAGTCTTCCAAAGGCGCTATTTGCCTTGGCGAGTCTGTTGTCTATCTCGTTGTCGATTCTTGCATCTGATGAAATGGTGCAGCCGAGATAGGTAAACTGGTTGACCGTTTTGAGTTTTGTGTGCCCGATGGAGATGTGGTGGGGCTGGTAGTCATGATGGGGAGCTGGCTGATGGAGGACCTCAGTTTTCTTCAGGCTGACTTCCAGGCAAAACATTTTGGCAGTTTCCGCAAAACAGGACGTCAAGCGCTGAAGAGCCTGCTCTGAATGGGCAACTAAAGCGGCATCGTCTGCAAAGAGTAGTTCACGGACAAGTTTCTCTTGTGTCTTGGTGTGAGCTTGCAGGCGCCTCAGATTGAAGAGACTGCCATCCGTGTGGTACTGGATGTAAACAGCGTCTTCATTGTTGAGGTCTTTCATGGCTTGGTTCAGCATCATGCTGAAGAAGATTGAAAAGAGGGTTGGTGCGAGAACACAGCCTTGCTTCACGCCATTGTTAATGGAGAAGGGTTCAGTGAGCTAATTGCTGTATCTGACCCGACCTTGTTGGTTTTTGTGCAGTTGGATAACCATGTTGAGGAACTTTGGGGGGCATCCGATGCGCTCTAGTATTTGCCAAAATCCTTTCCTGCTCACGGTGTCGAAGGCTTTGGTGAGGTCAACAAAGGTGATGTAGAGTCCTTTGTTTTGTTCTCTGCACTTTTCTTGGAGCTGTCTGAGGGAAAAGACCATGTCAGTAGTTCCTCTGTTTGCGCGAAAGCCGCACTGTGATTCTGGGAGAATATTCTCGGCGACACTAGGTATTATTCTATTTAGGAGAATCCTAGCGAAGGTTTTGCCTGCAATGGAGAGCAGCGTGATTCCCCTGTAGTTTGAGCAGTCTGATTTCTCGCCTTTGTTTTTGTACAGGGTGATGATGATGGCATCACGAAGGTCCTGAGGCAGTTTTCTTTGGTCCCAACAAAGTTTGTAAAACTCATGCAGTTTGACATGCAGAGTTTTGCCGCCAGCCTTCCGGACCTCTGGGGGGATTCCATCCATACCTGCTGCTTTGCCACTTTTTAGTTGTTCAATTGCCTTATATGTCTCATCCTGGGTGAGGACCTCATCCAGCTCTAGCCTTAGGGGCTGTTGAGGGAGCTGGAGCAGGGCGGAATCTTGGACTGAGTGGTTGGCAATGAAAAGAGATTGGAAGTGTTCTGACCATCGGTTGAGGATGGAGATCTTGTCGCTGAGGAGGACTTTGCCGTCTGAGCTGCGCAGCGGGCTTTGGACTTGAGGGGCCGAACACAGCCTTTAGAGCCTCGTAGAAACCCCTGAAATCGCCAATGTCCGAGCTGAGCTGGGTTCGCTTGGCGAGGCTAGTCCACCACTCATTTTGGATCTCCCGGAGTTTGCGCTGAAGATGGCTGCATGCGCGACGGAAGGCTTGTTTCTTCTCTGGACAGGACGGCTTTGTAAGGTGAGCCTGGTGGGCAGCTCGCTTCTTTGCCAGCAGCTCCTGGATTTCCTGGCTGTTATCATCGAACCAGTCCTTGTTTTTCCTGGAGGAGAAGCCCAGTACCTCTTCAGTGGATTGCAGTATGGTAGTCTTTAGCTGATCCCAGAGGGTTTCAGGGGACGAGTCTGTGAGGCGGATTGCATCATCGAGCTTTGCTTTGAGGTTTGCCTGGAAGTTTCCTCTCACTTCGTCTGACTGCAGGTTTCCAACAATGAACCTCTTTCTGGGGGCTTTACTGTTCCTGGGCTTTGGCTTGAAGTGAAGGTTGAGCTTGCAGCGAACTAGCCGGTGGTCAGTGTGGCATTCCGCGCTGGGCATGACCCTGGTGTGGAGCACATCTCGTTTGTCTCTTTCTTGCACCAGGACATAGTCCAGGAGGTGCCAGTGTTTGGATCGGGGATGCATCCAGGTAGTATTCAGGCTGTCCCTCTGCTGAAAAAGGGTGTTTGTAATGACAAGCCACTGTTCTGTGCAGAGCTCCAACAGGAGGCGCCCATTGTCGTTGCACGTGCCGACACCATGCTTGCCCAGGATTCCTGGCCAGGTTTCTGAGTCTTTGCCGATGCGAGCGTTGAAGTCACCAAGGATGACAACCTTGTCGGCTGTAGGGGTGCGTTGAATGAGGTTGCACAGGTAGAACTTGTCCTTTTCTGCTGGTTTCGCCTGGAGGGTTGGAGCATAGACACTGATGAGGGTGAAGCGACGCTTGTTTTGAAGGGGGAGTCGCATGGACATGATCCGGTCCGAGTGGCCTGTCGGGAGGTTTTCGAGTTTGGAGGCAATGGAGTCTTGACCATGAAGCCTACACCAGATAGGCGTCGTTCATCCAAAGGTTTGCCAGACCAGTAGAGTGTGTAGCCCGTGCCGCGTTCTTGGAGGCTGCCTACATCTGCCAGGCGGACTTCACTGAGAATGGCTATGTCGATGTCAAGTCTGAGGAGTTCATGTGCAATGAGGGCAGACCGACGTTCAGGTCAGTGGCTGTCAGCCTTGTCTAGCATGGATCTGATGTTCCAGCATGCTAGCTTGAGTTTGTGAGCATCTTTTGCCGTGGAGGGGGAGGACGTGGAGGGGGAGGATGTGGAGGGGGAGGACGTGGACCTGTCCTCGGGGCTGTGCAAAGAAGCTTTTAGGTGGAGTGCAGTGCACGCAGTACTGGCCCCACCCTTTACACCCATGGTTTGTGTGCCGTGGTCAAGTAAGCTGGGACGTGGCAGAGAGGTCCTTGGGTCGTAGGTTATAGGCCTTCTATACAGGGCTGGAGGGTTTTGCCTCCCCTCCTAGGTCAGTCCATACTGCCCGGACCGGGGCCGAGGCATACACACACACTCACACACACACACTCACACATACATACACACTTGCACACTCAGAACCACACACACACCCACACCCACTCACACACTCACACACACAACAAAACACCTACACACACACTCACACACACCCCACACACACACTCTCACACATGCACTCACACACACACTCATTCACACTCATTTGCACACACACACCCATAGACACATAAACATACAACTCACACTTTCAACCACACACCCACACACATACACACACACATTCACATGCACTCACACACACACTCACACATCCATGCACTCATACACAACAAACACCCAGTCACACACAGACGCACTCTCACATACCCATACGTACACATATACACTCACATACACACGCACTCACACACACACACTCACACATACACATACACATTTGCACACTCTGAGCCACAAGCACACCCACACCCACTCACCCACACACACTCATATATCCACAACAAAACACCCACACTCACAAATACACACACTTACTCACACACACACAAACCCACAAATACACACACACATTCACTCACACATACTGAGACACACACTCACACATTATCTCACATGAACACATCCACGCACATGCACACCCACACACACATCTAACACAATTACAACCACACACCCACACACATACATACACACACTCACACATACACACTCACATACACTCACCCACACACACTCATACACACATTCAAACACACACTCACACACATACACACACACTCACATACAAACACATGCACATATGCACTCACATTAACACTCCCTCAGACACACACTGTCACACACACACATATAAATACACACACACTTACACACTCAGAACCATACACTGACACACACCCACTCACCACACAGAGCAAAACTCCCACACTCATACACACACTCACACATACACACACCCACACACACTCATACACACACTGAAACATGCACTCACACACATACACACACACTCACATACAGACACATGCACATATACACTCACATATACACACATTCACACTCTCTCAGACACACACTGTCACACACACACATATAAACACACATACACTTGCACACTCAGAGCCATACACCCACCCACACCCACTCACCACATCGAGCAAAACACCCACACTCACACACACACTCACACATACACACACACCACACACACAAACCTCACACATTCTGACATACACACTCGTTCACTCTCACATGCACACATCCAAACACACCCGCACACACACACCTACAACCACACACCCCCAAACACACACATTTGCACACTCAGACCCACACACACACCCACACCCACTCACACACACAACAAAACACCTACGCACACACACATCACACACACATTTATAACCACACACCCACACACATGCACTCACACACACACTCATACACACTCATTTTTACACACAAATACACTCTCACACACATACACCCATAGACCCACAAACATACAACTTACACACTTTTAAACACACACACATATACACATACACACATTCACACACACTCACACATACACTCTCACAAACACTCACACACACACACTCACTCACACACATTCACACAGATACATACCAACACACATCCACTCACATACCCACTCACCAACATATACACTCACATACTCACACACTAACACAGCCTCAGACACACACTCTCACACAGACACTCACACATACACACACTCACACACCCATGTACACATACACACCCACACACACAAACACTCACACACACTCTCACATACCCACACACACAAATATACACTCACATACACATGCACTCACACAACATCAGACACACACACTCACACATACACTCACACATACACACACACATACACAGACATACACACATACACCCATGTACACATACATGCACATATACACTCACATACACACACACTCACACACACACTCACACATACACACACACTTGTATATTCTGAGCCAAAAGCACACCCACACCCACTCACCCATGCACAGCCACTCATACATCCACAACCAAACACTCACACTCACACACTCACAAATACACACACTTACTCTCACACACACAAACTCACAAATACACACACACTCACTCACACATACTGAGACACACACTCACACATTATGTCACATGAACACATCCACACACATGCACACCCACACACACATCTTGCACACTTACAACCACACATCCACACCCACATACACCCACTCATACATACGCACTCACATACACTCACCCACACACACTCAAACACACACTCATACACACATACACACACACACTCACATACAAACATGTACACATATACACTCCCATACACACACTCACCCACCCTCAGACACACACTGTCACACACACATATAAACACACACACACACTTGCACACTCAGAGCCATACACCCACCCACACCCACTCACCACTTAGAGCAAATTACCCACACTCACAAACATTCACATATACACACACCCCCACACACACAAACCTCACACATTCTGACATACACACTCAGGCACTCTCACATGCACACATCCAATCACACCCACACACACACATCTACAACCACACATCCCATACACACACACTTGCACACTCAGACCCACACACACACATCAACTCACACACCCACTCACACACACAACAAAACACCTACACACACTCACACAAACACACACTCACACATACACACACACACATTTACAACCACACACCCACACACACATGCACTCACACACACCCTCATTTTCATACACAAAGACACTCACACACACCCATAGACCCACAAACACACAACTAATACACTTTAAAACACCCACCCACACTCACTCACCACTTAGAGCAAATTACCCACACTCACACACACTCACATATACACACACCCCCACACACACAATCCTCACACATTCTGACATACACACTCAGGCACTCTCACATGCACACATCCAATCACACCCACACACACACATCTACAACCACACACCCCATACACACACACTTGCACACTCAGACCCACACACACACATGCACTCACACACACCCTCATTTTCATACACAAAGACACTCACACGCACCCATGGACCTACAAACACACAACTAATACACTTTCAAACACACACCCACACCCACAAACACCCACTCATACATACAAACTCACATACACTCACCCATACACACTCATACACACACTCAAACACACACTCATACACACATACACACACACACACTCATACAAACACATGCACATATACACTCACACGCACACTCACACACCCTCAGACACACACTGTCACACACACATATAAACACACAAACACTTGCACACTCAGAGCCATACACCCACCCACACCCACTCACCACATAAGCAAAACACCCACACTCACACCATACACCCACCCACACCCACTCACCATATAGAGCAAAGCACCCACACTCACACACACACTCATACATACACACACCCCCCCACACACAAACCTCACACATTCTGACATACACACTCAGACACTCTCACATGCACACATCAAATCACACCCACACACACACCTACAACCACACACCCCATACACACACACTTGCACACTCAGACCCACACATACACACTCACACACACCCATACACACTCATACACACACTCAAACACACACTCATACACACATATACACACACACACTCACATACAAACACATGCACATATGCACCCTCAGACACACACTGTTACACACACATTTAAACACACACACACTTGCACACTCAGAGCCATACACCCACCCACACCCACTCACCACATAGAGCAAAACACCAACTCACCACATAGAGCAAAACACCCACACTCACACCATATACCCACCCACACCCACTCACCACATAGAGCAAAAGACCCACACTCACACACACACTCACACATACACACACCCCCACACACACAAACCTCACAAATTCTGACTTACACACTTATACACTCTCACATGCACACATCAAATCACACCCACACACACACCTACAACCACACACCCCATATACACAATTGCACACTCAGACCCACTCATACACACTCACACACACACCCACACCCACTCACACACCCACTCACACACACAACAAAACACCTACACACACACTCACACATACACACATTTACAACCACACACCCACACACATGCATTCACACACACCCTCATTTTCATACACAAAGACACTCACACATACATACCCATAGACCCACAAACACACAACTCACACACTTTCAAACACACACCCACACGCATACACACACACACATTCACACACACATACATACCAATACACACACACATCCACTCACATACCCACTCACGAACATATACACTCACATACTCACACACTAACACAGCCTCAGACACACACTCTCACACACACACTCACACATACACACACTCACACACCCATGTACACATACACACACACACATTCTCACATACACACACATGCAAATATACACTCACATACACATGCACTCACACAACCTCAGACACACAAACTCTCACATACTCACAGACATACACACGCACAAACACAGACACATACACACTCACTCCCATGTACACATACGTGCATATATACACTCACATACACACACACTCACAAACACACTCACACATACACACACACTTGCACACTCTGAGCCACAAGCACACCCACACCCACTCACACACACACAGTCACTCATACATCCACAACAAAACACCCACACTCACACACTCACAAATACACACACTTACTCTCACACACACAAACTCACAAATACACACACACACTCACTCACACATACTGAGACACACACTCTTACATTCTCCCAGACGAACACATCCATACAGACTCTCTCACATAGACACACATGCTCATATTACACTCACACACACACACACACACACATACACACACACACACACACACACACACACTCGTAGGTTTAAGGATGTGTGTGGATTTGAGTGTTAGACTGTGTGTGTGTCAGTATGTGTTAGTGTGTGTGTGTGAATGTGTGTGTGTCTGAGAGAGTGTGTGGATGTTTAGTTGTGTGTGTATGAGTGTGTCTGTGAGTGTGTGAGTGGTTGTGGGTGTGTGTGTCTCCGAATGTGTCTGAGGGTGTGTGAGTGTCTGTGTATGTGTATATGAGAGTGTATGTGTGTGAGGGTGTGTGAGTGTGTATGTCTCTGAGTGAATGTGTGTGAGTCTTTGTGTGTGATTGTGTGTGGGTGTGTATATGTGTATGTATGAGGGTGTGTGTGTGTAAAGGTGTGGGAGAGTGGGTCTTGGGGTGTGTGTGGGTCTGAGTGTGCAAGTGTGTGTGTGGGGACGTATGATTGTAGGTGTGTGGGTGTGTGTGGGTGTGTATGTGTGGGTGTGTATGTGATTATGGGTGTATGTGTGAGTGAGTGTGGGTGTGTGGTTGAAAGTGTGTTTGTTGCATGTTTGTGGGTGTATGGCTGTAGGTGAGTGTGTGAGTGTGTTTGTGTGTGTATATTTGTGTGTATGAGTGTGTGTGTGAGTGCATGTGTGTGTATATGTGTGTGTGGGTGTATGGTTGTAAGTGTGTGAGTTGTGTGTTTGTGTAGGTGTGGATGTGTGTGTGGGTGTGTATTTGTAAGTGTGTGAGTTGTGTGTTTGTGTAGGTGTGCATATGTGTGGATGTGTGCATGTGAGAGAGTGTGTACCTCAGTATTTGTGAGTATGTGTGTGTGGGGGTTGTGTTTGTGTGAGCGTGTGGGTTGGTGGGTGTGAGTGTGGCCTGTGTGAGTGAGTATGTGAATATGTGTGCATGTGTGAGTGTGTGCATGTATGTTTATGTGTGTGCATGCGTGTGTGTAGGTGTATGAATGTGTGTCTATGTGAGTGTTTTTGAATGTGCGTGTGTGTGGAGGTGAGTGGTTGTTGGTGTGAGGGTATGTGTGTCAGTGTGTGTTAGTGTGTGTGTGAATGTGTGAGTGTATGTGTGTGTATATGTGAGTGAGTATGTGAGTATGGCTGTTTTGTTGTGTATGTGTGAGTGTGTATGTGAGTGTGAGTGTGTGTGGATGCATTTTTGTGTGTGTGGGTGGATTTGGTGTGTGTGAGTGTTTGTGTGTGAGTGTGTGTGTGAGTGTGTGTGTATGCATGAGCATGTGTGTGAGGGAGTGTGCTTGAGGGTGTATGAGTGTGTGTGGGAGAGTGTGCGAGCATGTGTGTGGGCGTGTATGCATGTGTGAGTGTGTTTGTGTATGAGTGTGTGGGTGTGTGGTTGTAAGTGTGTGAGTTGTGTGTTTGTGTAGGTTTGCACGTGTGTGGATGTGTGCGTGTGAGAGAGTTTTTGAGTGTGGGTCTCAGAATATGTGAGTGTGTGTGTGAGTATATGTGTGTGAGTATATTGTTGTGCAAGTGTGGGGGTGAATGGGTGTGTCTGTGTCTGTGTGTGTGGATGTGTGTTTGTGCATGTGTGAGGGTGTGTGTGTGAGGGAGAGTGTTTGAGGGTGTATGAGTGTGTGTGAGAGAGTGTGTAAGTGTGTGTGCATGTGTGAGTGTGTGTGCATGTGTGAGTGTTTGTGTGCATAAGTGTGCGTCTGTGTATGAATAAGTGTGTATGTGAGTCTGTATGTGTTTTGGTGGGTGGGGGTGGGGCTTGTGGTGGTGTGTTTGTTTTAGTGTGTGCGAGTGTATGTGTGGGTGTATGTATGTGTGTGAATGTGTATTTGTTAGTGTGTGCATGTGTGTGAGTGTGTGTGTATATATATATATGCGCATGTGTGTGTGTGTGTGTGTGTGTAGTTGTGTGGGTGTATGTGTGGGAGTGTTTGTATTTGTGAGTGTGTGGGTGGGTGGGTGTAGGTGTGTGAATGTGTGTCTGTGTGTGAGTGTGTTTGAATGTGTGTGTGTGGAGGTGTGTGGTAGCAGGTGTGAGGGTGTGTGAGTATGTGTCTATATGTGAGTGAGTGTGTGAGTGTGGGTGTTTTATTGTGTGTGTATGAGTGGGTGTGGGTGAATGGTTGTGGGTGTGTGTGGCTCCGAGTGTGCATGTGTCTCTGAATATGTGTGAATGCATGTGTGTGAGTGTGAGTGTGTGTGTATGAGTATGTGTGTGAGGGTGTGTGTCTCAGGGTGTGTGTGTGAGTCTCTGTGTGAGTGTGTGTGAGTGTCTTTGTGTGTGTTTGTGTGTGTGGTGATATGTGTGTGAATGTGTGTCTGTGTGTGAGTGTGTTTGAATGTATGTGTGGAGGTGTGTGGTTGTAGGTGTGAGGGTGTGTGTATGAGTATGTGTGTGAGGGTGTGTGTCTCAGGGTGTGTGTATGAGTTTCTGTGAGTGTGTGAGTGTCTTTGTGTGTGTTTGGGTGTGTGGTGGTAGGTGTGTGAGTGGTGTGTTTGTGTAGGTGTAAGAATGAGTGTGTATGGATGTGTGAGTGTGTGTCTCAATATTTGTGAGTGTGTGTGTGGGGGTGTTTGGGTTAGTGTGTGCATGTGTATGTGTGGGTGTGTGTGTGGGTGTGTATGTATGCATTTGTGTGTGAGTGTGTATGTAGTTGTGTGTAGCTGTGTGGGTGTATGTGTGGTTGTGTTTGTATTTGTGAGGTTGTGTGTGGGTGGGTGTGAGTGTGACATGTGTGAGTGAGTGTGTGAACATGTTTACATGTGTGAGTGTGTGTATGTGTGTGAGTGTGTGTGGTTGTAGGTGTGTGAGTGCATGTCTGCGTGTGAGTGTGTATGAATGTGTATGTGATGTTTGTGTGGTTGTTGGACTGAGAGTGTGTGTGTGATTCTTGGTGTGAGGGTGTGTGTGGTTGTGGGTGTGTTTGTATGCATGTGTGTGAGAGTGTGTGTGTCAGTATGTGTTAATGTGTGTGTGAGTGTGAGTGTGTGTGAGTATGTGTGTGTATATGTGAGGGTGTGTGGTTGAAAGTATGTGAGTTGTGTGTGGGTGTAAGGGTGTGAGTATGTTTGTGTGTGTATGTGTGTGGGTGGGTGCGTGGCTGTAAATGTGTGAGTTGTGTAGGTTTCCATGTGTGTGTGGATGTGTGCATGTGAGAGAGTATGTGAGTGTGTGTCTCAGTATGTGTGAGTGTGTGTGGATGTGTGTGTATGTGTGAGTGTGTGTGTGAGTGTGAGTGTAGGTGTTTTGTTGTGTGTGGGTATGGGTGTGTTTGGATGTATTTGTTCAAAAGTGTTTGTGAGTGTGTGTCAGTATGTGTGAGGGTATGTGTTGGTGTGTGTATGTGTGAGTGTGTGTGTGAGTGTGGGTGTTTTGCTCTGTGTGGGTGTCCGTGTGGGTGTGTGTGTGGCTTTGAGTTTGTAAGTTTATATGTGTGTGTGAGGGTGTGTCTAAGGGTGTGTGAGTGTGTGTGTATGAGTGTGTGTGGGTGAGCATATGTGAGTATGTATGTGTGAGTGTGTCTGGTTGTAAGTGTGTTAGATGTGTGTATGGATGTGTAAGTGTGTGTCTCAATATTTGTGAGTGTGTGTGTGGGGTGTGGATGTGCATGTGTGTGGATGTGTTTGTGCGAGAGAATGTGTGAGTGTGTGTCTCAGTATGTGTGAGTGTATGTGTGAGTATGCGTGTGTATATGTGAGTGAGTGTGTGTGTGTGTATGTGTGAGTGTGGGTGTGTTTGTATTTGTGAGTGTGTGAATGTGGGTGTATGTGACTGTGAGTGTTGGTGAGGGTGTGGGAGTGGGTGTAGCTCTGAGTGTACAAATGTGTGTGTGTTTATATGTGTGTGAGGGTGAATGTCTCAGGATATGTGAGTTTGTGTGTATGTGTATGAGTGTTTGTGTGTGTGTGTATGTGTGTGTGGATGTGCATGTGTGTGGATGGGTTCATTTGAGAGAATGCATGAGTGTGTGTCTCAGTATCTGTGAGTGTGCGTCTGAGAACATGTGTAGGTTTATTGTGGTACATGTGTGTATGTGTGTGTGTGGGGGTCAGAGTGTGCAAGTGTGGGTGTGTGGTTGTAGGTGTGTGTGAGTGTGTGTGTATTTGTGTGCATGTGTGGATGTGTGTGTGCATGTGTGAGTGTGCTTGTGCATAAGTGTGTGTGTATGTTTGAATGTGTGTGCATGTGGGCATTTTCTTGTGCATGTGTCATTGTGTGTGGGTTGATGGGTTTGGTGTGTGTGAGTGTTTGTGTGTATGTGAGGGTATGTGTTTGAGGGTGTATGAGTGTGTGAATGTGTACGTATGCATATGTGTGTTAGTGTATATGTATTTGCGTGTTTGTGTGTGAGTGAGTGTGGGTGTTTTGCTCTGTGTGGGTGAGTGGGTGTGGATGTGTGACTTTGTTTGTATATGTGTGTGCGTATATGTTTGAATATATGTGTGTGTGGATGTGTGTTTGTGGGTGTGTGAGGTGTGTGTATGAGTGTATATATATTCATGTGTGTGCCTATGTGAGTGTGTTTGTGTGTGTGCATGTATACATGTCAGAGTGTGTGTGTGTGTGTGTATATATGAGGGTGTGTATAAGTGTGTATGTGCATGGGTGTGTGGTTGAAGGAATGTGAGTTGTGTGTTTGTGGATGTGTTGATGAATATGTGAGTGTGTTAGTGTGTGAAAACGTGTGGGTGTGTGGTTATGTGTGTGAATTGTGTATTTGTGTATGTGTGGGTGTGTCTGGATGCGTGCATGTGAGAGAGTGTGTGAGTGTGTGGTTGAAAGTGTGTGAGTTGTGTGTTTGTGGGTGTAAGGGTGTGGGTATGTGTGTTAGTGTCTGAAAATGTGTGTGTATATGTGTGTGTGTGAGACTGCATGTGTGTGTATGTGTGTGGTTGTGGGTGTGTGGTTGTAAGTTTGTGAGTTGTGTGTTTGTGTAGATGTGGGTGTGTTCATGTGAGAGAGTGTGACTGTGTGTCTCAGTATATGTGTACATGTGTGTGAGGTGTGTGTGTATGTGTGAGTGAGTGTGTGTAGGTGTTTTGTTTGTGTGAGTGTGGGTGAGTGGGAGTGGGTGTGTGTGTGGGTCTGAATGTGCAGGTGTGTGTGTATGTGTTTGTAGGTGTCTGAGTTTGTGTATGGGTGTGTTTTGATGTATGCATGTCAGAGTGTGTGTGTGTCTGTGTGTATGTGTGAGGGTGTGTATGAGTGTGTGTGTATGTGTGTGGGTGTGTGGTTGAAAGTGTGTGAGTTGTGATTTTGTGGGTATAAGGGTGTGGGTGTGTGTGTTAGTGTGTGAAAATGTGTGTGTATATGTGTGTGTGAAAGTGCATGTGTGTATGTGTGTGAGTGTGGTTGTAAGTGTGTGAGCTATGTGTTTGTTCAGTGTGCCTGTGTTCATGTGAGAGAGTGTGTGACTGTGTGTCTCTGTATGTGTGTGTGTGGGTCTGAATGTGCAAGTGTGTGCGTGGGGGTTATGTGTTTATAGGTGTGTGAGTTTGTGTATGGGTGTGTTTCAATGTGTGCCTGTGAAAGTGTGTTTGTGTGTATGAGTGTGAGTGTATGTGTGTGGGTGTGCAGTTGAAAGTGTGTGAGTTGTGTTTTTGTGGGTGTATGGGGGTGGGTGAGTGTGTTTGTGTGTATGAGTGTGTGTGTGAGTACATGTTTGTGTATGTGTGTGTGGGTGTGTGGTTGTAAATGTGTGAGTTTTGTATCTGTAGGTGTGGGTGTGTGTGTGGGGGTGTGTAGTTGTAAGTTTGTGAATTGTGTATCTATGCATGTTTGTGTGTAGTTGTGTGGGTGTGTTTGTATTTGTGAGTTTGTGGGTGGGTGTGAGTGAGGCATGTGTGAATGAGTTTGTGAACATGTGTACATGTGTGTGTGTGTATGTGTGGTTGTAGGTATGTGAGTGTGTATGAATATGTATGTGAGGGTTGTGTGGTTGTTGGTGTGAGGGTGCGTGTGTGTTGGTGTTGGTGTGTATGTGCATGTGTGCATGTGAGAGAGTGTGTGTCAGTATCTGTTAGTGTGTGTGTGAATGTGAGTGTGTGTGAGGGTGTTTGTGAGAGGGTGTGTGTATATTTGTGTGGATGAGTGTGTGTGGGTGTGGTTGAAAGTGTGTGAATTGTGTGTTTGTGGGTGTAAGTGTGTGGGGTTGCGTGAGTGTGTTAGTATGTGAAAATCTATGTGTATGAGTGTGTGTGCATGTGTGTGTGGTTGTAGGTGTGTGAGTGCATGTGTGGATGTGTGTATGCATGTGTGGGTTGTGTGTGTGAGTGTGTGTATGTGTGAGGGTGTGTGTGTGAGGATGCGTGTGTATGTGTTTGTGTGTGAATGTGTGTGTCAGTATGTGTGTGTATGTGTGAGGGTGTGAGTGAGTGTGTATGAGTGAAGGGATATGAGTGTGTGTGAGAGAGTGTGAGTGTGTGAGCATGTTTAAGTGTGTGTTTGTGTTAGTGTGCGCGAGTGTATGTGTAGGTGTGTGAGTGTTTGAGTGTGTATGTATGGATGTGTGTGTGAGTGTGTATGTATTTGTGTATTGTGTGTAGATGTGTGGGTGTATGTCTGAGAGTGTTTGTATTTGTTAGTGTGGGCTGTGTGAGTGAGTGTGTGAACAGGTGAGCATGTATGCATGTGTGTGTGTACTTGTAGGTGTGTGAGTACATGTCTGTGTGTGAGTGTGTGTGTATGTGTATGTGTGTGAGGGCATGTGTCTAAGGATCTGTGAGTGTGTGAGAGTATCTGTGTGTGAGTGTGTGGGTGTATGAATGTTTGTGTGTGTGAGTGAGTGTGTATGTGAGTGTATACGTGAGTGTGTGGGTATGTAAGTGTGTGTGTGAATGTATGTGTTTGTGATTATGTGATTGTGTGTGTGGCTGTGTGTACGTATGTGAGTGTGTATGTATGTTTGTGAGTGTGTGTGTATTAATGTGTGTGTGTTAGTGTATGTGAGTGTGTGTGTGTAACTGTTTTGTTGTGAGTGTGTGTTGTAGAAAGGGTCTAGGTGTGTGTGTGGGTCTGAGTGTGCAAATGTGTGTGGTGGGATGTGTGCTTGAGGTGTGTGAGTATGTATGTGATTATATGTGTTTGGGTGAGTGTGGGTGTTTAGTTGTGTGTGTATGTGTGTGTGTGTGAATGTGTTTGTGTGTGTGTGTGTATGTGTGTGTGTGTGTGAATGTGTTTGTGTGTGTGTGTATGTGTGTGTGTGTGTGTGAGTAGATGTGGGTGTGTGTGGCTCAGAATGCCCAAGTATGTGTGTGTGTGTATGTGTGATTGCCTTTGTGAAAGGGAATGTGTCTGAGTGTGTGAGTGTGTGTGTATGTGAGTGTATATGTGCGTGCATGGGTATGTGTGAGTGTGTGTGTGAATATCAGTGTGAGTAGGTGTGTGTGTATGTGTGAGTGCATGTTTGTATGTGTTTGTGTGTGTGTATGAGTGTGTGTGTTAGTGTAAGTGAGTGTGCATGTGTGTGAGTTTGGGTGTGTATTTATGTGTGAGTGTGTGTGTAGCTCATTTGTTGTGAGTATGGGGAGAGTGAGTCTGGGTGTGTGTGTGGGTCTGAGTGTGCAAGTGTGTGTATGGGAGATGTGTGAGTGTGTATGTTATTATGTGTGTTTGTTTGAATGAGCATGTGAATGAGGGTATTTAGTTGTGTGTGTATGAGTGTGTCGGTGCATGTGTGTGAGTGGGTGTGGGTGTGTTTGGCCCAGAGTGTGCAATTGTGTGTGAGATTGCCTGTGTGAGAGGGTGTGTGTCTGATTGTGTGTGAATATGTGTGTATGTGTGAGATGAGTGGGTCTGGGTGTGTGTATGGGTCTGAGTGTGCAATTGTGTGTGTGGAGTGTGTGGTTGTAGGTGTGTGAGTGCATGTGTGGATATGTGCATGCCTGTGTAAGTATGTGTGTGCATAAGTGTGTGTCTGTGTATGTTTGAGTGTGTGTACATGTGTGTGTTTTGTTGTGTGTGGGTTTGAGTTTGTGTGTGTGTATGAATGGGTGGGTATTGTGTGTGTGTGCGTGTGTGTATGTGAGTATGTGTGTGTATGTGTGAGCATGTGTGTGAGAGAATGTGTGTGTATGTGTTTGTGTGTGAGTGTGAGTGTGAATTTGTGTGTGTGTTAGTGGGTGGGGGTGGTGTGTTGTGTTAGTGCGTGCAAGTGTATTTGTGGGTGAGTGTATGTGTGTGTGAGTGTGTATGTATGCATGAGTGTGTGAGTGTGTATGTATTTGTGTGTTGTGTGTAGTTGTGTGGGTGTATGTGTGGGAGTGTTTGTATTTGTGAGTGTGGGCTGTGTGAGTGAGTGTGTGAACAGGTGAGCATGTGTGTGTGTCTGTGTTTGTGTGGTTGTAGGTGTGAGAATGTGTGTCTGTGTGTGTTTGAATGTGTGTGTGTATGTGGTTGTAGGTGTGAAAGTGTGTGTATGGGTTGGTGTGGATGTAGGTGTGTGAGTGTGTGTGTGTCAGTATGTGTTAGTGTGTATGTGTGAATGTGAGAGTGTGTGTGTATATGTGAGTGAGTGTGTGAGTGTGGGTGTTTTGCTGTGTGTGTATGAGCATGTCAGCGTGTGTGAGTGAGGGTGTGTGTGGCTCCGAGTGTGCAAGTGTCTGTGTATATGTGTGAATGCATGTGTGTGTCTGAGGGTGTGTGAGAGTGTGTGTGTGATGGTGTGTGTGTGTGAGGGTCTGTGAGTGTGTGAGAGTGTCTGTATGTGTGAATGTGTGGGTGTGTGAGTGTTTGGGTGTGTGATTGAGTGCCTGAGGGTGTGTGGGTGAGTGTGTATGTGAGTGTATAAGTGTGTGTGTGTGGGTATGTAAGTGTGTGTGTGTGAGTGTTTGTGTTTGTGATTTTATGAGTGTGTGTGTATGAGTGTGTGTGAGTTAGTGTATGTGAGTGTTTATGTGTGAGCGTGTGTGTAGCTGTTTTGTTGAGTGTGCGTGTGGTAGAGTGGGTCTAGGTGTGTGTGTGGGTCTGATTGTGCAAGTGTGTGTGTGTGGAGATGTGTGCTTGTAGATGTGTGAGTATGTGATTATATGTGTATGTGTGAGTGAGAGTGTGAGTTTGGCTGTTTAGTTGTGTGTCTGTGTGTGTGTGAGAGTGGGTCTAAGTGTGTGTGGGTCTGAGTGTGCAAGTGTGTGTGAGGGGATGTGCGCTTGTAGGAGTGTGAGTATGTGTGTGATTATATGTGTATGTGTGAGTGAGTGTGTGAGTGTGGGTGTTTAGTTGTGTGTATGAGTGTGTCTTTGTGTGTGTGTGAGTGGGTGTGGGTGTGTGTGGCTCAGATTATGCAAGTGTGTGTGTGTATGTGTGATCACCTGTGTGAGAGGGCATGTGTCCATGTGTGTGTGTATGAGAGTGTGCGTGTGAATGCCAGTGTGAGTTAGTGTGTGTGTGAGAGTATGCGTGTGTATGTGTGAGGGTGTGTGTGGCTCAGAGTGTGCAAGTGTGTGTGTATAGGTGTGAATGCATGTGTGTTTCTGAGGGTCTGTGAGTGTGTAAGAGTGTCTGTGTGTGTGAGAGTGTGGGTGTGTGAGTGTTTGAATGTGTGAATGTGAGTGTATTTGTGTGTGTTTGTGGTTGAAAGTGTGTGTGAGTGCGTGAAAATGTTTGTGTATGAGTTTGTGTGAGTGCATGTGTGTGTATGTGTGTGGTTTTAAGTATATAAGTTGTGTATTTCTTTAGGTGTGTCTTTGTCTGGATGTGTGCATGTGAGGTCTCGGTTTTGTAAATGTGCCCCTGACTAGTCCAGAGGTGTGTAATTTTAAGAGAGAATGCCCAATGCAAGCCAGGGAGACGCGACCTTACGCACTGATGTGTTGGAATATAGGGGTTAATTAATCATAGAAAATATGCAGAATATATGCTTAATTACTATTCAGTTTGTATACATGAATTCAGTACTATGTAACAATTTAATATTTGCCTCATGGTGAAGGGAAAGAGTAATGTAAGTAAGGGGCAGCCACAGTATGTAGCAAAGTTGGCTGATTACAGTAGGTTTAGAATTGTCTGCTCCCAAAATACAAAAGAGAGGATATGTATGAAACAATTTAGTAGGAATGCTAAGGCAAAAGGAGGTGTTGATTAGCACAAGCACAAAAAATCCTGACAGAGACTGTCAGAAACAAAGAAGAATGGAATCAGTAAGAAGCTAAGACAGAAGGAGGTGTTTAGTAGAACAGAAGAATATGGCCAGATGAGAACAAAGAAATAATTAAAAATATCTGGGGTATGAATTGATTTCTGATCAAATCAACAGGATATTCTGACCTTGAGGGAAAAAAATGGGAGCTCTACACCCCAGATAGCTGCAGAGCAGGAAATTACTTGTGATAAATCTCATGCAAGAAATCTAGCAAAGAAAGCCAACTTTTGTTCTGTATGATAATGAAATCTAGCAAAGGAAGCCAACTTTTGTTCTGTATAAGGTTGAGCTATATAAACTGTAGAGACTGGTCAGTAGAGGTCAGTCTTGGGGAATAGCTCACTGTGCAGGTGACCTATGAACTAATGACTGAACCAGAGCTCTGTTAAGCTTTATTCTTATGCTGTGTAATAAACTGATTCTCCTATCACTTCATTTAACAAACACACTGGACACAGACGACACATAGACTAAATTAAAGAAGAGGTACAAGGACTGCCTAAAGAAATCTCTTGGTGCCTGCCACATTGACCACCCCCAGTGGGCTGATATTGCCTCCAACCGTGCATCTTGGCGCCTCACAGTTCAGCAGGCAGCAACCTCCTTTGAAGAAGACCACTGAGCCCACCTCACTGACAAAAGACAAAGGAGGAAAAACCCAACACCCAACCCCAACCAACCAATTTTCCCTTGAAACCGCTGCAACCGTGTCTGCCTGTCCTGCATCGGACTTGTCAGCCACAAATGAGCCTGCAGCAGACGTGGACATACCCCTCCATAAATCTTCATCCGCGAAACCAAGCCAAAGAAATGTGTGTGTCTGAGGTTGTGTGAGTGAGTGTATATGTGAGTGTGTGAACATGTGTGCATGTGTGAGTGTGTGGGGGGTTGTGGTTGTAGGTGTGTGTGTGTGTGTGTGTGTGTGTGTGTGTGTGTGTGTGAGAGAGAGAGAGAGTGTGTGTCAGTATGAGTTAGTGTATGTGTGAGAGTGTGAGTGTGAGTATGTGTGTGTGTATATGTGAGTGAGTGAGTGTGTGAGTGTGGGTATTTTGTTTTGTGTGTATGAGTGTGTCTGTCTGTGTGGGTGAGTGGTGGTGGGTGTGTGTATGGGTCCGAGTATGCAAGTGTCTGTGCATATGTGTGAATGTATGTGAGTGTCTGAGGGTGTGTGAGTGTGTGTGTCTATGTGTATGTGAGAGTGTATGTGTGTGAGTGTCTGTGTATGTGGGCATGTATGTGTATTTGTGTGTGTATGTGTATGAGTGTGTAGGTGTGTGAGTATGTGTGTGTCTGAGGGTGAGTGTCTGAGGGTGTGTGAGTGAATGTATATGTGAGTGTATATGTGCGTGTGTGGGTATGTGAGTGTGTGTGTGTGTGAGTGTATCTGTTTATGATTATGTGAGTGTGTGTGTGGGTGTGTGTATGTATGTGAGTGTGTGAGTGTTAGTGTATGTGAGTGTGCATTTGTGAATGTGTGTGAGTGTGTGTGTGTTTGGATGTGTGTTGATGTATAATTGTGTGTGAGAGTGTGTGTGTAGCTGATTTGTTGTGTGTGCGGGTGAGTGGGTCAGGGTGTGTGTGGGTCTGAGTGTGTGGGGATGTGTGGTTGTAGGTGTGTGTGTTTATGTTTCGGTGTGGATGTGTATGTGTAAGTGTGCATGTGATTATGTGTGTATGAGTGAGTGTGTGAGTGTGGGTGTTTAGTTGTCTGCATGTGTGGGTGAGTGGGTGTGGGTATGTTTTGCTCAGAGTGTGCAAGTGTGTGTATGTGTATGTGTGATTGCCTGTGTGAGAGGGCATGTGTCTGATTGTGTGTGAGTGTGTGTGTAAGTAGTGTATATGTGAGTGTGTGGGTATGTGAGAGTATGTGTGTGAGTGTCTGAGTGAGTGAGTGTGTGAGTCTGTGTGTGGTGTGTATGTGTACTTGGGTGCGTGAGTGTGTGAGAATATGTGTGAGTGTGTATGTGTGTCTGAGGGTGTGTGAGTATATGTGTGTGTGAGTTTGTGTGATTCTGTGATTGTGTAAGTGTGTATGGGTGTGTATGTGAGTATGTGTGTGTATATGTGAGTGTGTGTGTGAGTGTGGGTGTTTTGTTGTGTGCATATGAGTGTGTCTGTGTGTGTTGTTATGTGTGTGGCTCTGAGTGTGCAAGTCTCTGTGTATATGTGTGAATGCATCTGTGTGTCTGAGCGTGCGTGAGGGTGTGTGTCTATGTGTATGTGTGTGAGTGTGTGTGTCTGAGGGTGTGTGAGTGTTTGAGTGTCTGTGTATGTGTTGGTATGTATTTGTATTTGTGTTTGTATGTGGGTGAGTTTGTATGTGTCTGAGGGTGTGTGAGTGAGTGTTTATGTGAGTGTATATGTGAGTGTGTGTGTATGAGTGTGTGTGTTAGTGTATGTGAGTGTGCATGTGTGAATGTGTTTGTGTGGGTTTGTGTGTGTGTTCTTGTGTGAATGTGTGTGTGAGTGTGTGGGTAGCTGCTTTGTTGTGTGTGTGAGTGTGTGTGTGTGTAGCTGTTTTGTTGTGTGTGTGGGTGAGTGGGTCTGGGTGTGTGTGGGGGTCTGAGTGTACAAGTGTGGGTAAGGGGATGTGTGGTTGTAGGTGTGTGTGTGGGTGTGGCTGTATATGTGTGCGTGTGTATATGATTATGTGTGTATGAGTGAGTGAGTATGGGTGTTTAGTTGTGTGTGTATGAGTGTGTCTGTGTGTGTGGGTGAGTTGACGTGGGTGTGTGTGGCTCAGAGTGTGTAAGTGTGTGTTTATGTGAGTTTATATGTGAGTATGTTGGTATGTATGTGTGAATGTCTGTGTGAGTGTGTGTGTGGTTGTGTATGTGTACTTGGGTGTGTAAGTGTGAGAGTTTGTGTGTGAATGTGTGTGTCTGAGGGCATGTGAGTATATGTGCAAGTGTGGGGATGTGTCATTCTGTGATTGTGTAAGTATGTGTGTGGGTGTGTATGTGTCTGTGTGAGTGTGTGTAGGTGTGTTGTGTGTCTGTGTGTGGGTGAGTTGGTCTTAGTGTAGTGTGGGACTGAGTGTGCATGTGTATGTGTGGGTGAGTGATTGTATGTGTGTGAGTGTGTGTGGGGGTGAGTGAGTGTAGGTGTGTGTGGCTCAGTGTTAGCAAATGTGTGTGTGTATGTGTGCAAGGATGTGTGTGAGGGTCTGTGTCTGAGGGTGTGTGAGTGTGTGTATATGTGAGTGTATATGTCCTTGTGTGGGTATGTGAGAGTTTGTGTGAGAGTCTCTTTGTGTGGGTGTGTATGAGTGTGTGTTTTGGTGTGTATGTGGGTGTGTGTGTGTATGTATATGTGTGTGTATGTTTTAGTGCATGTGTGGATGTGTGTCTGTGAGTGTGTGAGTATGTGTGTATCAGAGTATATATATATATATATATATATATATATATGTATATGTGCATGTGTGGGTATGTGAGTGTATTTGTGTGTGTGCATGTGCTTGAGTGTGTGTGTGCATAAGTGTGTGCCTGTGTATGTTTGAGTCTGTGTGCATTTGGGCATTTTGTTGTGTGTGTGACTTTGTGTTTGTGTGGGTTGGTGTATGAGTATGTGTATGTAGGTGTGAAGGTGTGTGTGTGAGGGTGTGTGTGTATGTGTGGGTGAGTGAGTGTGTGAGTATGTGAGTGTATGTGTGAGGGTGTGTGTGTGAGGGTGTGTGTGTGAGGGTATATAAGTGTGTATATGAGATAGTGTGAGTGTGTATGTGCTTGTGTGAGTGTGTGTGTGTGCATAAGTGTGTGCCTGTGTATGTTTGAGTGTATGTGTGTGTGAATTTGTGGGTGTGTGTGGGTGTGTGTGTGATTGTATATGTGTGTGTGTGTTGGTATGCAAGTGTGTATGTGAGTGTATGTGTTTGTGAATATGTGAGTGTTTGTATGTGGGTGTGTATGTATTTATGTGAGTTTGTGTATGAGTGTGTTTGTGTGAGTGTACATGACTGTGCATGTGTGTGTTTGTGCATTTGGGTGTCTGTGTGTGTGAGTGTTTGTGAGTAGCTGTTTTGTTGTGTGTCTGGGTCAGTGGATGTGTGTTTGTGTGGGTATGAATGTGTAAGTGTGTGTGTGGGGGTGTATGGTTGCAGGTATGAGAGTCTGTGTGTGGGTGTAGGTGTGCATATGTGAGTGAGTGTGTGTGAGTGTGGCTGTTTTGTTGTGTGAGTATGAGTGTGTCTGTGTGTGTTGGTGAGAGGGTTTGGGTGTGTTTGTGACTTAGAGTGGGCAAGCGTGTGTGATTGTGTGTGTGAGAGGGTGTGTGTGTGAGAGGGTGTGTGTGAGTGTGTGTATATGTGAGTGTATGTGTGTGTGTGGGTATGTGAGAGTGTGAGTGTGTGTCTGATGAGTGTGTGTGTATATGTGTGTGTGAGTGTATGTGTGTGTAGGTGTTTTGTTGTGTGTGTGTGTGGCAGAGTGAGTCTGGGTGTGTGTGGTCTGAGTGTGCAAGTGTGTATGTGGGGTGTGTGGTTGTAGGTGTGTGAGTGTGTGTGTGTGGGTGAGTGGGAGTAGGTGTGTGGCTCAGTGTGTGCAAGTATGTGTGCATTTGTGTGAGGGTCTGTGTCTGCGTGTGTATGAGGATGTGTGAATGTGAGTATATATGTGGATGTGTCGGTATGTGAGTGTGTGTGTGAGTCTGTGTGAGAGTGTGTGTGTGTGGTGTGTATGTGTATGTGGGTGTGCGAGGGTGTATGTATATGTGGGTATGTATGTTTGAGTGTAGGTGTGTGTGTGGATGTGTGTCTGCAGGTGTGTGAGTGTGTGTATGAGTGAATATATATGCGTGTGTGGGTATTTGAGTGTTTGAGTAGGTGTGGGTGTGTGTTTGCATTAGTGTGTGTCTGTGTATGTTTGAGTGTATGTGTGTATGAATTTGTGTGTGGGTGGGTGTGTGTGATGTGTGTGAATGTATACATGCACGTTTTGGTATGTGAATGTGTGTGTTAATGTATTTGTGATTATGTGAGCGTTTGAGTGTGGATGTGTGTGTGAGAGTGTGTTTGTGTGAGTGTATGTGAGTGTGCATTTGTGTGTTTGTGTGTTCTTTTGTGGGTTTGTGTGTGTGTGTATGTGTGAGTGTGTGTGTGTAGCTATTTTGTTGTGTGTGTGGGTGAGTGGGTGTGGGTGTGGGTGAGGGTCTGAGTGTTGAAGTGTGTGTGTGGGGGTGTGTGGTTGCAGGTGTGTGAGTGTGGGTATGGGTGTAGGTGTGAGTGTGTGTGTGAGTGTGGGTTTTTAGTTGTGTGTGTATGAGTGTGTCTGAGTGTGTTGGTGAGTTGGTGTGTGTGTGTTTGTAGTTTGGGGTGTGCAAGAGTGTGTGTATGTGTGATTGTGTGTGTGAAAGGGCATGTGTGTGTATGCGAATGTATATGTGCATGTGTGGGTATGTGAGAGTTTGTGTGTGAATGTCTGTGTGAGTGAGTGTGTGTGAGTGTGTATGTGAGTGTGTCTGTGGGTTTAGGTGTTTTGTTGTGTGTGGGTGAGTGGCTCTGGGTGAGTGTGGGTCTGAGTGTGCAAGTGTCATTGTGGGGTGGGTGGTTGTAGTTGTGTGAGTGTGTGTGTGTGTGTGGGTGAGTGAGTGTAGGTGTGTGTGGCTCGGACTGTGCAAGTGTGTATGTGTATGTGTGAGTGCATGTGTGTGAGGGTCTGTGTCTAATGGTGTGTGAGTGTGAGTGTATGTGAGTGTAGATGTATTGTGTGGGTTTGTGAGAGTGTGTGTGAGTCTGTGTGTGTATGTGTATGTATATGTGTGTGTATGCTTGAGTGTATGTGTGTGTGTGGATGTGTGTCTGTGGGTGTGTGAGTGTATGTGTGTATGAGAATATATATGTGTGTGTGTATGTGTGTGGGTGTGTGTTCAAAAGTGTATGAGTTGTGAGTTTGTGGATGTATTGGTGTGGGAGAAAGTGTGAGTTTGTTAGTGTGTGAAAATTTGTGTGTATGAGAGTTTGTGTGAGTGCATGTGTGTGTATGTGTGTGTTGTAAGTGTATGTTGTGTGTTTGTGTAGGTGTGGGTGAGTGTGGATGAGTGCAAGTGAGAGAATGTGTGAGTGTGTGTCTCATTATTTGTGAGGGTGTGTGTGTTAGAGTGTTTGAGTTTGTATGTGTGGGCATGTGGCTGTGTGTATGTGTGTGTGTGTGTGAGCGTGTATGTGTGAGTGCGTATATATGTGTGTATGTATGCATGTCTGTGAGGGTTTATGTATTTGTGTGTTTGTGTGTAGTTTTGTGGGTCTGTGTGGCGTGTTTGTATTTGTGAGTTTGTGGGTGAGTGGGTGGGTGTGAGTGTGGCATGTGTGAGTGAGTGTGTGAACATGTTTACATATGTTAGTGTGTAGGTATGTGAGAATGTGTGTGTGTCTGTGTGAGTGAGTGTGTGAGAGTGTGTGTGTTTGTGTATTGTACTTGGGTGTGTGAGTGTGTGAGTATGTGTGTGTGTATATATGAGTGAATGTGTGAGTGTGGGTGTTTTGTTGTGTGTGTATGATTGTGTGTGTGTGGGCAAGTGGTTTTGGGTGTGTGTGGCTCCGAGTGTGCAAGTCTCTGTGTATATGTGTGAATACGTGTGTCTGAGGGTGTGTGAGTGTGTGTGTATGTGTATATGAGAATGTATGTGTGTGAAGGGTGTGTGTCTGAGGGTGTGTGAGTCTCTCTGTGTGTGACTGTGATAATGTATGTGTATTTGTGTGTATATGTGTGTGAGTATGTGGGTGTGTGAGTATGTGTGTGTCAAAGGGTATGTGAGTGAGTGTGCATGTAAATGTTTATGTGCGTGTGGGTATGTGAGTGTGTGTGTGTGTGAATGTGTATTTGTGAGTGTGTGTGAGTGTGTATGTATTTGTGTGTTTGTGTGTTGTGTGGGTGTATGTGTGGGTGTGTTTGTATTTATGAGTGTGTGGGTGGGTGTGAGTGTGGCCTGTGTGAGTGAGTGTGTGAAAATGTATGCATGTGTGAGTGTGTGCGTGTGTGTGTGTTTGTGTTTAGTGTGTGTGTAAGTATGTGTTAGTGTGTGTGTGTGTCAGTATGTGTTCACGTGTATGTGTGTGAATGTCTGAGTGTGTTTGTGTGTGTATACGTGAGTGAGTGAGTGTGAGTGTGGGCATTTTGTTTTGTGTTTATGAGTGTGTCTGTGTGAGTGAGTGAGTGGTTGTTGGTGTGTGTGTCTCCATGTGTGCAAGTCTCTGTGCATATCTGTGAATGTATTTGTGTGTGTGTGAGGGAGTGTGAGTCTGTTTGTATGTGTTTGCGAGAGTGTGTGTTTGTCGGTGAGTGTCTGAGGGTGTGTGACTGAGTGTGTATGTGAGTGTATATGTGTGCATGTGTGTATGTGAGTGTTCATGTGAGTGTATGTCTGTGATTATGTGAGTGTGTGTGTGTATGTATGTGAGTGTGTGCGTTAGTGTATGTGAATGTGCATGTGTGAATGTGTTAGTATGTTTGTGTGTGTGTGTGGAGTTGTGTGTGTGTTTATGTGTGAGTTTGTGTGTGTGAGTGTTTGTGTAGCTTTTTTGTTTTGTGTGTGGGGGTGGGGTGAGGGTGTGTGTTGGTCTGAGTGTGCAAGTGTGTGTGTGGGGATGTGTGGTTGTAGGTGTGTGAATAAGTGAGTGTGGATGTTTAGTTATTTGTGAGTGAGTGTGTATGAGTTTGTGTTTTGTTGTTTATGTGTACTTGGGTGTGTGAGTGTGTGTGTGAACTTGTGTGTCTGAGGGTGTGTGAGTTTATATGTGTGTGTTGGTATGTGTGATTGTGTAAGTTTGTGTGTGTGGATGTATATATATATGGGTGTGTGGGTGTGTGTGTGTTTGTGTGTGTATGATTTTGGGTTTGGTGTGTGTATGTGTGAGTGTGTGTGAGAGTGTGTGTGATTATGTATGTAAGAGTGAGTGAGTGTGTGAGTGTGTGTTTTTAGTTGTGTGTGTATGAGTGTATCTGTGTGTGTGGGTGAGTGGGTGTGGGTGTGTGTGCTCAGAGTGTGCAAGTGTTTGTGTGTTTATGTGTGAGAGGATGTATGTCTGAGTGTGTGTGAGAATGTTTGTAAGTGAGTGTATATGTGAGTGTATGGGTATGTGAGAATGTGTGTGTGAGTGTTTGTGTGTGAGTGTGTGTGTGTGTGTGGTTGTGTATGTGTACTTCAGTTTGTGAGTATGTGTGTTTGTGTGTCTGAGGGTGTGTGAGTTTATATGTACATGTGTGGGTATGTGTGATTCTGTGATTGTGTAAGTGTGTGTATGTGTGTGCGTGAGTGTGTGTCTAGGTGTTTTGATGTGTGTGGGTGAGTGGGTCTTGGTGTAGTGTGGGCCTGAGTGTGTGTGGGGTGTGTGATTGTATGTGTGTGAGTGTGTGTGTGGATGAGTGGGTGTAGGTGTGTGGCTTGGAGTGTGCAATGTGTGTGTGTATGTGTGAGTGCAAGTGTCTGTCTGTATCTGAGGGTGTGTGAGAGTGTGTGTATGTGAGCGTATATGTGCATGTGTAGGTTTGTGTGAGTTTGTGTGAGAGTCTGTGTGTGTGTGGGTGTGTGTAAGTGTGTGTGTGGGTATGTATTTGTATGTGGGTGTGTGAGTGTGAATAAGTGTGTGTCTGTGTATATTTGAGTGTGTGTGTGGGTGAATGTATGTGAGTGTGTGTATGAGTGTGTTTGTGTGAGTGTACATGAGTGTGCATGTGTGCATTTGTGTGTGTGTGTTTGTGGGTTAGGGTATGTGAATATGTGTGAGTGTGTGTGTGAGTAGCTGTTTTGATGTATGTGTGGGTGAATAGGTGTGGGTGTTTGTGTGGGTTTGAGTGTGTAAGTGTGTGTGAGGAGGTGTGTGGTTGCAGGTGTGAGTGTATATGTGATTATGTGTGTATGTGTGAGTGAGTGTGGGTGAGCATGTATGTGTATGTGGGTATGTGGGTGTGGGTGTGTGTGTCTCAGAGTGTGCAAGTGTGTGTGAGTAAGTGTATATGTGTGTGTGGATATATGAGAGTGTGTGTGTGTGTGAGTGAGTGTGTGTGAGTGTGTGCATGTAGGTGTTTTGTTGTGTAGGTTTGGGTTTGTGTGCTGGTCTGAGTGTGCAAGTGTGTATGGATTATGTGTGTATGTGAGATTGAGTGTGTGAGTATGGGTGTTTAGTTGTGTGTGAGTGTGTCTGTGTATGTGGGTGAGTGGGTGTAGGTGTTTGTGGCTCAGAGTGTGCAAGTGTGTGTGTGTTGAGTGTGTGTGTGTGTGTGTGTGAGAAAGAGAGAGATTGCCTGTGTGAGAGGGCATGTGTCTGAATGTGTTTGAGTGTGTCTATGTGAGTGGATATGTGCATGTGTGGGTATGTGAGAGTGTGTGTGTGTGTGAGTGTCTATGTGAGTGAGTGTGTGTGAGTGCTTGTGCAGTTGTTTATGTATACTTGGGTGCGTGAGTGTGTGTGTATGTGTGAGTGAGTGTGTGTTTGGTTGTGTATGTGTACTTGGGTGTGTGAGTGAGTGTGTATGTGTGTGAGTGTGTGTGTCTGATTGCGTGTGAGTTTATATGTATGTGTGTGGGTATGTGTGTTTCTGTGATTGTGTGAGTTTGTGTGTATGGGTGTGTATGTATGTGTGTGAGTGTGTGTGTGTGGATGGTTTGCTTTGGTCTGTGTGATTGTGAGGGTGTGTGTGAGGCTGTGTGTGAGTGTGTGTATGTGTGAGGGTGTGTGTAAGAGTATGTGTGTGTATGTGTGAGGGTTGAGTGTGATGGTGTGTGTGTATGTGTGTGAGTATGTGTGTATGTGTGATGGTTTGTGTGAGGCTGTATGTGTGTGTATGTGTGACAGAGTGTGTGGGGGTGTGTGTTTGAAGGTGTACAAGTGTGAGTGTGAGTGTGTGAGTGTGTGTGCATATGTGAGTGTGTGTGGTTGAGTATTTGTGTGTGAATAAGTGTGTGTGAGTTTGTGTGTGGGTTGGTGGGTGTGTGTGGTGTGTGTGGGGGTTTGTTTATGTTAGTGTGTGCAAGTGTATGTGTGGGTATGTGTGTGTGTGAGCATGTATGTATGCATGTGAGTTTGAGTGTGTATGTATTTGTGTTTGTGTAAAGTTGTGTGGGTGTATGTGTGGGTGTGTATGTATTTGTGATAGTGTGGGTGGGTGGGTGTGAGTGTGGCCTGTGTGAGTGAGTGTGTGAACATGTATGCATGTGTGAGTGTGTGTGTGTGTGTGTGTGTGTGTGTGTGTGTGTGTGGTTGTAGGTGAGAGGGTGTGTGTGTGTGAATGTCTGAGTGTGTTTGTGTGCGTATGTGTGTGTATATATGAGTGAGTGTGAGTGTAGGTGTTTTGTTTTGTGTGTATGAGTTTGTCTAGGTCAGCAAGTGAGTGGTTGTGTGAGTGTGTCTCTCCGGATGTGCAAATCTCTGTGTATATGTGTGAATGCATGTGTATGTCTGAGGGTGTGTGAGTTTGTGTGTGTGTGTCAGTATGTGTTAGTGTGTGTGGGTGAATGTATGAGTGTGTTTGTGTGCATATGTATGTATATATGTATATATGAGTGAGTGTGTGAGTAGGTGTTTTGTTTTGTGTGTATTAGTGTGTCTGTGTGAGCGAGTGAATGGTTGTGGGTGTGTGTGTCTCTGGTTGTGCAAGTCTCTGTGTATATGTGTGAATGCATGTGTGTGTATGAGGGTGTGTGAGTGCGTGTCTATGTGTATGAAAGAGTGTATGTGTGTGTGGCTGTGTGTCTGAGGGTGTGTGAGTGAATGAGTGTCTGTGAGAGTGTGTGTGGGTGTATGTGTGAGAGGGCGTGTGTCCGAGTGTGTGTTAGTATGTGCGTAAATGAGTGGTTATGTGAGTGTGTGGGCATGTGAGAATGTGTGTGTGAGTGTCTGTGCGAGTGAGTGAGTGTGTGTGTGGGTGTGTGTGTGGGTGTGTGTGTGTGTGTGGTTGCATATGTGTACTTGGGTTTGTGAGTATGTGTGTGTGCATGTGAGTTTGAGTGTGTATGTATTTGTGTTTGTGTAAAGTTGTGTGGGTGTATGTGTGGGTGTGTATGTATTTGTGATAGTGTGGGTGGGTGGGTGTGAGTGTGGCCTGTGTGAGTGAGTGTGTGAACATGTATGCATGTGTGAGTGTGTGTGTGTGTGTGTGTGTGTGTGTGTGTGTGTGTGTGTGGGGGGGGGGTGTTGGGGGGGTTGTAGATGTGTGTATATGTCTGTGTGTGTGGTTGTAGGTGAGAGGGTGTGTGTGTGTGAATGTCTGAGTGTGTTTGTGTGCGTATGTGTGTGTATATATGAGTGAGTGTGAGTGTAGGTGTTTTGTTTTGTGTGTATGAGTTTGTCTAGGTCAGCAAGTGAGTGGTTGTGTGAGTGTGTCTCTCCGGATGTGCAAATCTCTGTGTATATGTGTGAATGCATGTGTATGTCTGAGGGTGTGTGAGTTTGTGTGTGTGTGTGTCAGTATGTGTTAGTGTGTGTGGGTGAATGTATGAGTGTGTTTGTGTGCATATGTATGTATATATGTATATATGAGTGAGTGTGTGAGTAGGTGTTTTGTTTTGTGTGTATTAGTGTGTCTGTGTGAGCGAGTGAATGGTTGTGGGTGTGTGTGTCTCTGGTTGTGCAAGTCTCTGTGTATATGTGTGAATGCATGTGTGTGTATGAGGGTGTGTGAGTGCGTGTCTATGTGTATGAAAGAGTGTATGTGTGTGTGGCTGTGTGTCTGAGGGTGTGTGAGTGAATGAGTGTCTGTGAGAGTGTGTGTGGGTGTATGTGTGAGAGGGCGTGTGTCCGAGTGTGTGTTAGTATGTGCGTAAGTGAGTGGTTATGTGAGTGTGTGGGCATGTGAGAATGTGTGTGTGAGTGTCTGTGCGAGTGAGTGAGTGTGTGTGTGGGTGTGTGTGTGTGTGTGGTTGCATATGTGTACTTGGGTTTGTGAGTATGTGTATGTGCATGTGTGCCTGAGGGTGTATGAGTTAATATGTACATGTGTGGGTATGTGTGATTTTGTGATTGTGTAAGAGTGTGTATGTGTGTGTGTGAGTGTGTGTTTAGGTGTTTTTTGATGTGTGTGTTTGGGTGAGTGGGCCTTGGTGAAATGTGGGTCTCAGCATGCAAGTGTGTGTGTGTGTGTGTGTGTGTGGGGGGGTGTGATTGCATGTGTGTGAGTGTTTGTGTGGATGAGTGGGTGTAGGTGTGTGTGGCTCGGAGTGTGCAAGTGTGTGTGCATGTGTCTGAGGGTCTGTGTCTGAGGGTGTGTGAGAGTTTGTGTATGTGAGCATTTATGTGCATGTGTGGGTTTGTGTGAGAGTCTGTGTGTGTGAGTTTGTGTAAGTGTGTGTGTGGGTATGTATTTGTATGTGGGTGTGTGAGTGTGTATGTATATGTGTGTGTATGTATGTTTGAGTGTGTGTGTGGATGTGTATGTGTGTGTGGGTGTGTGTGCATGTGTGTCTGTGTATATTTGAGTGTGTGTGTGGGGGTGTATATATGTGAGTGTATGTATGAGTGTGTTTGTGTGAGCATACGTGAGTGTGCATGTGTGTATTTGTGTGTGTGTTTGTGGGTTTGGGTGTGTGAATATGTGTGAGTGTGTGTGAGTAGCTGTTTTGTTGTACGTGTGGGTGAGAGGGTGTGGGTGTTTGTGTTGGTCTGAGTGTGTAAGTGTGTGTTAGGAGCTATGTGGTTGCAGGTGTGTGAGTGTGTATGTGATTATGTGGGTATGTGTGAGTGAGTGTGTGAGTGTGGGTGTTTAGTTGTGTGTGTGAGTGTGTCTGTTTATGTGGGTTAGTGGGTGTGGGTGTCTGTGGCTCAGAGTGTGCAAGTGTGTGTGTGTGAGTGTATATGTGGGTGTGTGAGTGAGTGTGTGTGAGTAAGTGTGTGTGAGTGTGTATGCATGTGTGAATGTGTGCACGTAGGTGTTTTGTTGTGTAGGTCTGTGTTTGTGTGTTGGACTGAGTGTGCAAGTGTGTATGGATTATATGTGTATGTGAGATTGAGTGTGTGAGTGTGGGTGTTTAGTTGTGTGTGTGAGTGTGTATGTGTATGTGGGTGAGTGGGTGTAGGTGTGTGTGGCTCAGTGTGTGCAAGTGTGTGTGTGTGAGAGAGAGAGAGATTGCCTGTGTGAGAGGGCATGTGTCTAAGTGTGTTTGAGTGTGTGTGTGTGTGTGTATCTGAGTGTGTGTGTGTGTGTGTGTGTGTGGGTATGTGAGAATGTGTGTGTGAGTGTCTGTGTGACTGAGTGTGTGTGAGTGCTTGTGTGGTTGTGTATGTATACTTGGGTGTGTGAGTGTGTGTGTATGTGTGTGAGTGAGTGTGTGTATGTGCTTGTGTATATGTACTTGGGTGTATGAGTGTGTGTGTATGTGTGTGAGTGTGTGTATCTGATTGTGTGTGAGTTTATATGTGCATGTGTGGGTATGTGTGTTTCTATGATTGTGTAAGTTTGTGTGGTAGTCATGGTGGGGAGCTGGCTGATGGAGGACCTCAGTTTTCTTCAGGCTGACTTCCAGGCCAAACATTTTGGCAGTTTCCGCAAAGCAGGACGTCAAGCGCTGAAGAGCTGGCTCTGAATGGGCAACTAAAGCGGCATCATCTGCAAAGAGTAGTTCACGGACAAGTTTCTCTTGTGTCTTGGTGTGAGCTTGCAGGCGCCTCAGATTGAAGAGACTGCCATCCGTGCGGTACCGGATGTAAACAGCGTCTTCATTGTTGGGGTCTTTCATGGCTTGGTTCAGCATCATGCTGAAGAAGATTGAAAAGAGGGTTGGTGCGAGAACACAGCCTTGCTTCACGCCATTGTTAATGGAGAAGGGTTCAGAGAGCTCATTGCTGTATCTGACCCGACCTTGTTGGTTTTCGTGCAGTTGGATAATCATGTTGAGGAACTTTGGGGGACATCCGATGCGCTCTAGTATTTGCCAAAGCCCTTTCCTGCTCACGGTATCAAAGGCTTTGTTGAGGTCAACAAAGGTGATGTAGAGTCCTTTGTTTTGTTCTCTGCACTTTTCTTGGAGCTGTCTGAGGGCAAAGACCATGTCAGTGGTTCCTCTGTTTGCGCGAAAGCCGCACTGTGATTCTGGGAGAATATTCATCTCCATCGGGCACACAAAACTCAAAACGGTCAACCAGTTTACCTATCTCGGCTGCACCATTTCATCAGATGCAAGGATCGACAATGAGATAGACAACAGACTCGCCAAGGCAAATAGCGCCTTTGGAAGACTACACAAAAGAGTCTGGAAAAACAACCAACTGAAAAACCTCACAAAGATAAGCGTATACAGAGCCGTTGTCATACCCACACTCCTGTTCGGCTCCGAATCATGGGTCCTCTACCGGCACCACCTACGGCTCCTAGAACGCTTCCACCAGCGTTGTCTCCGCTCCATCCTCAACATCCATTGGAGCGCTCACACCCCTAACGTCGAGGTACTCGAGATGGCAGAGGTCGACAGCATCGAGTCCACGCTGCTGAAGATTCAGCTGCGCTGGATGGGTCACGTCTCCAGAATGGAGGACCATCGCCTTCCCAAGATCGTATTATATGGCGAGCTCTCCACTGGCCACCGTGACAGAGGTGCACCAAAGAAAAGGTACAAGGACTGCCTAAAGAAATCTCTTGGTGCCTGCCACATTGACCACCGCCAGTGGGCTGATAGCGCCTCAAACCGTGCATCTTGGCGCCTCACAGTTTGGCGGGCAGCAGCCTCCTTTGAAGAAGACCGCAGAGCCCACCTCACTGACAAAAGGCAAAGGAGGAAAAACCCAACACCCAACCCCAACCAACCAATTTTCCCTTGCAACCGCTGCAATCGTGTCTGCCTGTCCCGCATCGGACTGGTCAGCCACAAACGAGCCTGCAGCTGACGTGGACTTTTTACCCCCTCCATAAATCTTCGTCCGCGAAGCCAAGCCAAAGAAAGAAAGAAGAAGTTTGTGTGAGTGGGTGTGTATGTATGTGTGTGAGTGTGTGTGTGGGGGGTTGTAGATGTGTGTGTATGTCTGTTTGTGTGCGTGGGTGTGGTTTTAGGTGAGAGGGTTGTGTGAATGTGTGAGTGTGTTTGTGTGCATATGTGTTTGTATATGTAAGTGAGTGTGTGAGTGTAGGTGTTTTGTTTTGTGTGTATGAGTGTGTCTGTGTGAGCAAGTGAGTGGGTGTGGGTGTGTGTTTCTCCGGATATGCAAGTCTCTGTGTATATATGTGAATGCATGTGTGTGTCTGAGGGTGTGTGAGTGTGTGTGTGTGTGTCAGTATGTGTCTGTTAGTGTGTGTGTGTGTGTGTGTGTGAATGTGTGAGTGTGTTTGTGTGCATTTGTGTGTGTATATGTGAGTGAGTGTTAGTGTGTTTGTGTGAAGGTGTGTGTCTGAGGGTGTGTGAGTGTGTGTGTAAGTGTTTGTGTGTATGTGTGTGAGTGTGTGTGTATGTGAGTGTGTACGTGCAAATGTGGGTATGTGAGTGTGTGTGAGTGTATGTATATGTGCGTATGTGGGTATGTAACTGTGAGTATATGTGTGTCAGTGTGTGTATGAGTTTGCATGTGTGTGAGTGTGAGTGAGTGTATGTATGTACATGTAAGTGTGTGAGTTGTGTGAGTGGGTGGGTAGGTGTGGGTGTGGGTGGGTAGATGTGTGCATGTGAGTGAGTGTGTGTCTCAGTATATGTGAGTGTGTGTGTGTCTGCGTGTTGGTCTGCATGTGTGAGTGAAGGCATTTTGTTGTGTCTGTGCATGAGAGGGTTTCCGTGTGGGTCTGAGTGTGCAAGTGTGAGTATGTGTGTATTTGTATGAGTGAGTTTGTGAGTGTGTATATTTTGTTGTGTGTGTATGAGTGTGTCTGTGTGTGGGTGAGTGGTTGTGGGTCCGTGTGGCTCTGATTGTGCAAATGTGTGTGTATGTGTGAGTGTGTGTGTGTGAATGTGTGTGTAGGCATTTTGTTGCATGTGAGTGGGTGAGTGTTTGTGGGAGTGTGTGAGTTGAGTGTGCAAGTGTGTGTGGGGTGGGGTGTGGTTGTAGATGTGTGAGTGTGTATGTGTGTGTGGTTTGTTTAGATGTGTGCGTGTGAGAGAGTGCATGAGTGGCTGTGTCAGTATGTGTGTGTGGGTGTGTGTTTATGTCAGTGAGTGTGGGTGAGTGTGTGTGTGGGTGTTTTGCTGTGTATATGAGTGTGTCTGTGTGTGAGTGAGTGGGTGTGTGTGTGGCTCTGAGTGTGCAAGTGTGTGTGTATATGTGTGTATGAGGGTGTGTGAGTGTGTGTGTTTGTGAGTGAGTGTGTATGTGTGTGCAGGGGTGTGGTTGTTAGTGTGTGAGATGTGTGTGTATGTCTGTGTGGGTTTGGATGTGTGTGGATGTGTTCGTGCAAGAGAATGTATGAGTGTATGTGTGAATTTGTGTGTGTATGTGTGTGAGTGTGAGTAGGTGTTTTGTTGTGTGTGAGTGGCTGAGTGTGTGTGAGAGTGTGTGTGGATGTGAGTGTGTGTGTGAGTGACTGTGTATGTTTGTGTGTGGGTGTGTGAGTGTGTGTGTAAGTGTGGCTGTATGTGAGTGTTTTTTTCTGTGTGTGTAAGTGTGTATGATTGAGTGTGTGTGTATGGGTGTGTGAGAGTGTGTTTGTGTTTGAGTGAGTGTATGAATGTGAGTGTGTGTGGGTGTGTTTGTGTGTGTAGGTGTGTGTGTGCATGTATGTATGTGTGTATTTTTCTGCATGCATGTGTGTGACTGTGGGTGTGTATATGTGTGTGTGCCAGCGTGACTGTGTTTGTGTGAGTGTCTGTGGGTATGTGTGAGTGTGTGTGTGGGTGTGTGTGAGAGTGTGTGTGGGTATGTGTGAGGGTGTGTGTGGGTGTGTGTGAGAGTGTGTGTGGGTGCATTAGTTTGTGTGTGGATGTGTTAGTGTGCTTAAGTATGTATTTTTTTGCATGCATGTGTGTGACTGTGGGTGTGTACATGTGTGTGTGAATGTGTGTGGCTGTGAGTGTGTTTGTGTGTGGGTGTGTGGGTGTATGAGTCAGTGTGTGTGAGAGTGTGTGTGTATTTGTGTGTGATTGTGTGTGTTTGTGTGAGTGCATGTGTGTGAATGTGTGTGTGGGGTGTGTTTGTGTGTGTGAGTGTGTATGCGTGTATGCAAGTGTGTGTGGGGTGGGGTGACAGTATGTGAATGGCAATAGATTAAGAGATGGGGAAGTGCAGAGAGACCTAGGGGTACTTGTACATCAGTCTCTGAAGGCGAGCATGCAGGTACAGCAGGCGGTTAAAAAGACAAATGGTATGTTGGCCTTCATATCAAGAGGGTTTGAGTATAGGAACTAGGATACAGGGCCTTGGTGAGACCACACCTGGAGTATTGTGTGCAGTTTTGGTCACCTTATCTAAGGAAGAATGTTCTTGCAATGGAGGGAGTGCAGAGGCGATTCATCAGGCTGATACCTGGAATGGCAGGAATGACTTATGAGGAAAGATTGTGCAAATTGGGATTGTACTCCCTGGAGTTTAGAAGATTGAGAGGGGATCTCATAGAGACATATAAAATTCTGGCAGGACTGGACAGAATGGATGCAGATGGGATGTTTCCAGTGATGGGAAAATCCAGAACCCGGGGCCATGGTTTGAGGATAATAGGCAAACCATTTAGGACCGAGATGAGGAGGAATTTCTATACCCAGAGGGTGGTGAATCTGTGGAATTCATTGCCACAGAGGGCAGTAGAGGCAGGTTCATTAAATATATTTAAGAGGGAATTAGATATATTTCTTCAGTATAAGGGTATTAAAGGTTACGGAGAGAAGGCGGGGACGGGGTACTGAACTATAAGATCAGCCATGATCTCATTGAATGGCGGAGCAGGCTTGAAGGATCGAATGACCTACTCCTGCTCCTATCTTCTATGTTTCTATGATTAGATGTGTGCGTGTGAGAGTGCGTGAGTGTGTGTGTCAGTACATGTGAGTGTGTGTGTGGGGGTGTGTGTTTATGTGTGAGTGTGTGTGGGAGATTTGCTGTGTGTATGAGTGTTTCTGTGTGTGAATGAGTGGGTGTGGTGTGTGTGACTCTGTGTGCAAGTGTGTGTGTATATGTGTCTATGAGGGTATGTGAGTGTGTGTGGGTATGTGTGAGTGTGTGTGTGGGTGTGTTTGAGAGTGTGTGTGGGTGCTTTAGTTTGTGTGTGGATGTGTTAGTGTGCTTGTGTGGGTGTGTGTGAATGTGTGTGTGTGAATGTGTGTGTGTGAGTGTTTGTGTGTGAGTGTATGTGAGTTTGCATGTGTGAGTGTTTGTTTGAGTGTGTATGTGTGTGGGTGTATGTGTCAGTGTGTGTATTTGTGTGTGATTGTGTGTGTTTGTGTAAGTGCGTGCGTGAATGTGCGTGTGGGTGTGTTTGTGTGTGTGAGTGTGTATGCATGTATGTATGTATGTGTGTATAAATTTTTGTACATGCGTGTGTGGAGTGTGTGAGTGTGTGTGCATGTGTGTGTGATTGTGTGTGTTTGTGTGAGTGCATGTGTGTGAATGTGTGTGGGTGTGTTTGATGTGTGAGTGTGTATGCGTCTATGTATGTATGTGTGTGTATATTTCTGTGCATGCATGTGTGGAGTGTGTGAGTGTGTGTGTGTGAGTGTGTGACTGTGTTTGTGTGAGTGTGTGTGGGTGTGTATGAGTGTGTGTGTTTGAGTGTGTGTGTGAGAGAGAGTGTGTGGGTGTGTAGGTGTGTTTGTGTGAGGGTATGTGTGCGTGAGTGTGTGAGTGTGCATGTGTGGATTTGGGTATGTGTATGTGTGAGTTTTTGTGTGAGTGTGTGTGTGGGTGTTTTGTTGTGTGTGTGTGGGTGAGTGTTTGTGTGAGTCTGAGTGTGCAAGTGTGTGTGGGGTGGGGTGTGGTTGTAGATGAGTGAGTGTGTAGGTGTGTGTGGGTTTGTTTAGATGTGTGTGTGTGTGTGTGTCAGTACGTGTGAGTGTGTGTGGGGGGGTGTGTTTATGTGTGAGTGTGTGTGGGAGTTTTGCTATGTGTTTGAGTGTTTCTGTGTGTGTGAATGAGTGGGTGTGTGTGTGTCTGTGACTCTGAGTGTACAAGTGTGTGTGCATATGCGTCTATGAGGGTGTGTGAGTGTGTGTGAGTGTGTGTGTTTGTGAATGAGTGTGTATGTGAGTATGTATGTGTGAGTGTGTGTGTGGGGGTGTGGTTATTAGTGTTTGAGATGTGTGTGTATGTCTGTGTGGGTTTGGCTGTGTGTGGATATGTTGGTGAGGGTGTATGTGTGTGTGTGAGTGCTTGTGTGTGAGTGTATGTGAGTGTGCATGCATGAGTGTGTGGGTTTGTGTGAGTGTGTATGTGTGTGGGTGTGTGTGTTTGTGTGTGGGTGTGTGGATGTATGTGTGAATGTGGATGTTTGAGTGAGTGTATGTGTGTGTGTGTGGGTGTGTTTTACTCTGTGTATATGTGTGTGTGCATGTGTGTATGTATGTGTGAGTGTGTGTGTATTTCTATGCATGCTTGTATGGGTGTGTGAGTGTGTGTGTGAGTGTGGGTGTGTGTATCTGTGTGTGTGTGTGACTGTGTTTGTGTGAGTGTGTGTGGGTGTTTGAGTGTGCGTGTTCGTGTCGGTGTATGTGGGTGTTTTGTTGTATGTGTGAGTGTGTATGATTGAGTGAGTGTGTGTATGTGTGTGTCAGTGTGCATTTGTTTGGGGGTGTGTGGGTGTGTCAGTGGGTGTGTGAGTGTGGGTGTGTGAGAGTGTGTTTATCTGTTTGTGAGTGTGTATGTGTGTGGGGGTGTAAATGTGTGTGTGGGTATGTGTGTGTGTAAATGTGGCTGTATGTGACTGTTTATTTCTCTGTGTGTGTGATTATGTGTGTATGATTGAGTGTGTCTGTGCATGGGTGTGTGTGTATTGGTGTGTGTGTGTTTGTGTGAGTGAGTGTGTGTGTTTGTGAGGGTGTGTGTCTGAGGGTGTGTGCATCTGTGTGAGTGTTTGTGTGTGAGTGTATGTGAATGTGCATGTGTGAGTGTGTGTGTTTATGTGTTTATGTGTGTGGGTATGAGTATGTTTGTGTGTGGGCGTGTGGATGTATGTGTGAATGTGAGAGTGTGGGTTTGTGAGTGTGTGCATGGGTGTGTTTGTCTGTGTGTGTAGGTGTGTGCATGCTTGTATGTATGTGCATGAGTGTGTTTGTGTATGTCAGTGCATGCATGTGTGGGTGCATTAGTGTGTGTGTATGTATGTGTGTGTGTGGGTGTGTTCATGTGAGTGTGAGAGTGTGTATGAGTGTATGTGTGGGTGTTTGAGTGTGTGTGGGTTTAGTGTGTGTGAAGGTGTGTTAGTGTGGATGTGTGGGTGTGTGAGTGTGTGTGTGTGGGGGTGTTTTGCTGTGTGTATGAGTGTGTCTCTGTGTGTGAGTGAATGGATGTGGATGTGTGTGTGGCTCTGAGTGTGCATGTGTGCATGTATATGTGTGTATGAGGGTGTGTGAATGTGTGTGTTTGTAAGGGAGTGTATATGTGTGTATGTGTGAGTGTGTATGGGTATGAGTGTGTGGGGTTGTGGTTGTTAGTGTGAGGTGTGTGTGCATGTCTGTGTGGGGTTGGCTGTGTATGGATGTGTTCGTGCAAGAGAGGTATGCGTGTATGTGTGAATTTGTGTGTATATGTGTGTGAGTGTGTGTGTACGTGTTTTGTTCTGAGTGAGTGGCTGAGTGTGTGTGGATGTGTGTGTGAGTGTGCGTGTGAGTGACTGTATGTGTGTTTGTGGGTGCGTGAGTGTGTGTGTAAGTGTGGGTGTATGTGGGTGTTTTGTTGTATGTGGGTGTTTTGTTGTATGTGTGAGTGTGTGTGTAAGTATGTATGTATGATTGAGTGTGTGTGTATGTGTGTTTGAGTGTGTGTTTGTTTGGGGGTGTGTGTCAGTATGTGTGCATGAGTGTGGGTGTGTGAATGACTGTGTGTGGGTGTATGTAGGTGTTTTGTTGTATGTGTGTGTAAGTATGTATGTATGATTGAGTGTATGAGGAAAGGAGGAAAAACCCAACACCCAACCCCAACCCCAACCAACCAACTTTCACTGCAGCCGCTGCAACCGTGTCTGCCTGTCCCGCATCGGACTTGTCAGCCACAAACGAGCCTGCAGCTGATGTGGACTTTTACCCCCTCCATAAATCTTCGTCCGCGAAGCCAAGCCAAAGAAAAGAACATGATTGAGTGTGTGTGTATATGTGTGTGAGTGTATGTTTTTGGGTGTGTGTCAGTAGGTGTGTGTGATTATGTGTTTATGGTTGAGTGTGTATATGGGTGTGTGAGTGTGTGTTTGTGAGTGTGTGTATGTGTGTGTGACTGTGTTTGTGTGAGTGCGTGTGTGTGTCCAAGAGTGTGTGTGGGTGTGTTAGTGTGTTTGTGTGAGGGTATGTGTGTGTGTGAGTGTGTGAGTGTGCATGTGTGGTTTTGGGCATGGGTATGTGTGAGTTTGTGTGTGAATGTGTGTGTGTTGGTGTTTTGTTGTGTGAGTGAGTCTATGTGGTTGTGTGTTTGAGTCTGAGTGTGCAAGTGTGTGTGGGGTGGGGTGTCATTGTAGATGTGTGAGTGTGTATGTGTGAGGGTTTTTTAGATGTGTGAGTGTGAGAGAGTGTGTGAGTGTGTGTGTCAGTATGTGTGAGAGTATGTGTGTGTGGGTGTGTGTTTATGTGTGTGTGTGGTTGTTTTGCTGTGTGTATGAGTGTGTCTGTGTGTGTGTATTTGTGACTGTGAGTGTGTGTGTGGATCTGAGTGTGCAAATGTGTGTGTATATGTGTGTATGAGGGTGTGTGAGTGTGTGTGTGGCTCTGGTTGTAAAGTGTGTGTGTATATGTGTGTATGAGGGTGTGTGATTGTGTGTGTTTGTGAGTGAGTGTGTATGTGTGCATGTGAGTATGTATGTGTGAGTGTGTGTGTGGGGGGTGCGGTTGTTAGTGTGTGAGATGTGTGTGTGTCTGTGTGGGTTTGGCTGTGTGTGGATGTGTTCGTGCAAGAGAATGTGTGAGTGCATGTGTGAATTTATGTGTGTATGTGTGTGTAGGTGTTTTGTTGTGTGTGAGTGGCTGAGTGTGTGTGGTTGTGTGTTGGTGCGTGTGTGTGTGGGTGTGTGAGTGTTTGTGTATGTGGGTGTTTTGTTGTATGTGTGAGTTTGTGTGTTTGTTTGGGGGTGTGTGTGTCAGTGTGTGTGTGAGTATGGATGTGTGAGTGTGTGTGTAAGTGTGGCTGTATGTGAATATTTTTCTGTGTGTGTGTGATTATTTGTGTATGTTTGAGTGTGTGTGTGTATGGGTGTGTGAGTGTGTTTGTGTGAGTGTGAGTGTGTGGGTGTGAGTGAGTGTTTGTGTGTATTTGTTTGTGATGGTGTGTGTGTGAGTGTTTGTGTGTGTGTGTGAGAGAGAGAGAGAGATTCCGTATTCCTCACAGTGGTGATGCTGATCCTCCAATGATGTAGGGCTGTTGTCTGAAAAATCAAGGTTCAGCAAATATCTATTCCTGACCCTGTGGCACAGAGTGAATGTTTCAGGTTGCATAGAATTATGGGAGTCTGGCTTCTGCTGTTGTAAGTAGGGCAACATATAAGGTGGCACAGAGGGAGATGCGTGGTGACCAATGGTCCCACCCTAATCTCTCTGTTGCGATACACTGTGCTCTGGAAGATGGAGGCTCAACTCTCCTTTGACACCTCCTCTTCTGGGATTGCCACCATAGAACCATAGAACATTACAGTACAGAATCAGACCCACCCTTCTCGTCTGATTTTTTATACTGTTTAGTCCCACTGACCTCCAGCCAGTCCATAGCCCTCCAATGCTCTCCCATCCATGTACCTGTCCAAATTATTCTAAAATGTTTGGAATCTGTAACATAGACATTGATGTTCCTTGGGCCATGCTCCTGACTTCAACTTCAGATGCCAACTGTTGACACCCAACCATGTTCAATTGTGTACTGAGAAATGGTGATAAATGGCCTTCTATTCAGGCAAATTAAGCCATACATGACATTGCAGGCAGTGCAAGAATGAAACAGAATTCAAGGGGTGTGCACAGTCTAACTGTGCAAGGAGATTAGGTTTCACCAATGAGACTTCCTTCCGAGAGTCAAATAATAGTAGCAAAACTGTCTTTGAATCTGGATTGCCCCATCACACACACCTGCGGTCAGTCACAGAGTGAAGCTCCCTCCTCACCATCCCATGAGACACGCCTGTGGTCAGTCAGAGTGAAACTCTGTAATGTACACACCGATCAAAGCCACAGCCTGCATTGGTGGGAAAGAACGTGAAGAACACAAAATCGCACAAATTGCAAACATCCCCAAGATTGAAGGTGATTTTGTGTAAGCTTTATGGGTATACTCTGGAGGGCTTTTCGTGAAGAAGAGTTTGCTGCTTTGTGAGATTAACCCTGCTTGAGAATGTTTGAGAAATTGACTGACAACCTGCCAACCTGCCAGGGTGGACATGCTTCACCACAAAGCACCATTCTTTACTGAATTTGCTCGTTAAAGTCAACGACACCTCTGTCTCTTACTTTGTTAACCTCAGCAGTTGGTTAATGAAGGTAAATTGGTGGTATCTCAAAGCCCTGTGAGCCTCAGCTTAACTTTTGGGATAATTCAGGAAGACTTAGAAGATTGCCAGGGAGCCAGCTCACCAAGTGGTCGGACGAATGCTCTGCTGCCTTGTTTGCCGAGCGAAGGATTCACGTCGATCTCAATTCCATCTAGAGACCATGGGATACTGGGATCCAAGGAGGATTGAGGGAGCAGGCAGAAATCAACACAAAACTTTCCTTTACTTTGTTTTGTTTTGAATATGTCCAACCTGTCTTCTAAAAGATCTTAGCTCTCCGGGAGTTACACTGTTCAGCCTGGAAATCCTTCAGATCGCTAGACTATGAGCATATGCTTGCTCCAAAAGATCAATGCTGGGAACTTCATAACAGCATTGGTGAGGGTTATTGGCCTCTCAGCCATTGCATAAACTACGACGGGAAGGCTGTGATTTACTTAAACACTGCTGAGGTGATCGAGGAGGGTGGGACTTTTCGGCAGGTGAACCCGCTTGAATCTAAACAGCAGCCGATCCTTTCCAACGTCCTGCCGGCTATTGCCAATCACTTCCTTCTACCCCATTTTGCCTTTCAGGGACAGTATAGTCGGGGATCTCCCCACTACTGTTTGGTTTTTGGGACCCTGAACTGAGACATATCAACTCCTTCAAATGCTGGAGAAGGAGTATGTGACCGAGGAGCAGTTCTTGCGAGGGGAAGGGGTATTGGATGTATCTGTCCTTGGACCGTCCATGATGCCTAGTCTGCAACGGGCTAGGGCACTTCAGTGAGGCTGCTCCAAGCTCCGGGAAGCTAATTCCCCCACTGATGCCTCCTCCCCATCTCTTGGTTCCTGTGGCAAGAGTTGCAGGGAAGAAACCAGGGAGGGTGGGGAGGATCATTCAAAGGGGAGAAAGGCCAAGAAGAATCAGATCAGTTTATTTGTTGTTTTGCAGCAGCTTGATAGTGCATTACAGGTGGGAAAATTACAATAAACCACATTTCTGTAAATACACTACTTAAAAAAATAAATAGAGCAAAAGGAGAGAGAAAAAATGAGTCCATGGTTCATTCTCCATTCAGATATCTGATGGCGGAGGGGACAAAGCTGGTTTTGTAATGTTGGGTGTTTGTCTTCAGACTTCTGTACCTCCCTCCTGATGATAACAGAGTGCCTGGGTGGTGAGGGTCCTTGATGGTAGAGGCTACTTTCTTGAGACATGGGTTGGCACAACATCTACGTTTTATGTTCAATGCTGCAGCCCCTGCTCGTATACTTGAAAGGGTTGCTCCTTAAATTCTGATTGTATTTCAGCTCCACGCTTTTGATGTTTGGGCAACTGGTACAGAGGGTGAAGGTTTGATCAAGGGATGCCCCTCTTTTGAGATTATCTGTATGCCCATGTATCTCTGGAAAAGAAGCACTTGATGCTCACAGGCACCTTGGAGGGTTTCCAGGAATCATGGACTTCCAAGGGCTTGAGTGTGCCATAGAGAGTGATAGAACCATAGATCCATAGAACATTACAGCAATGAAAACAGGCCCTTCCACCTAGTCTATAATGAACTATTATTCTACCTCATTCTACTGATCTGCATCCAGTCTATAGCCCTCCATATCCCTCCCATCCATGTACTTGCCCAGATTCTTAAATGTTAAAATTTAGTTCATCGAGTAATGAAGCATCACAGCCATCGATAGTGTTTGCCCTCACTCTGCAGGCTGCACTGGCCTACACTCCTTGCCATAGTCTCTGACCCTAGCTTCCTCTGGAATTGCCACTTTGCTTAATATAGTTGATCAAAACTGCACACAATACTTCAAATTTGGCCTCACCAATATCTTATACAACTTTACCATAACATCCCAACTCATGTACTCAATACTTTGATTTATGAAGACCAATATGCCAAAAGATCTCTTTACAGCCCTTTCCACCCTTGACACTACTTTCAGGGAATTATGTATCTGTATTCCCAGATCCCTCTGTACTGCCATATTATTCCGTGTCCTACCATTCACCGTGTATGTCCTTCCAAAATGCAACACCTCGTACATGTCTGCATCTGTCTGCATTAAATTCCATCTGCCATTTTTCAACCCATTTTTCCTACTGCTCCGAATCCATCTGCAAGTTTTGAAAACCTTTACTGTCCACAACACCTCCAATCTTGGTGTCATCTGCAAACTTGCTGATCCAATTTACATTATAATCCCGATCATTGATATAGATGACAAATAACAATGGTCCCAGCACCGATCCCTGAGAAACAACACTAGTCACAGGCCTCCAGTCTAAGAAGCAATCATTCACCACTACTCTTTAGCTTCTCCCATATAGCCAATATCAAAGCTAGTTCAGTACCTTGTCATGAATACCGAGCATCTCAACCTTGCTGACAAATGTGGGACGTTGTCATAGGCTTACTAAAGTCAATCTGGACAACATCCACAGCCTTTTCTTCATCAACATTCCAGATAACCTCCTCGAAAAACTATAAGATTGGTTAAACCTGACCTACCATGCACAAAGCCATGTTGACTATCCCTAATCAGTCCTTAGCTATCCAAACACATGTGAATCCAATTCTAGAACATCTTCCAATAATTTTCCTACTATTGGCAACAGGCTCACCGACCTATAATTTTCAGAATTACTTTTGGATCCTTTTTTAAACAGTCCTCTGGCACCACATCCGTGGGGAAGGACGTTTTTAAATATTTCTGCCAGAGCCCCTGCAATTTCTATATTTCCCTTCCTCATGGTGCAAATGAATGTCTTGTCAGGCCCTGGGGAATTATCCACCCTTATTTGCTTTCCAACAGCAAACACCTCCTCCTCTTTAATCTGTACAGATTTCATGACCTCACTGCTTGTTTCCCTTAATTCCCATGACTCTGTGACCATTTCCTGAATGAAGATTGATGAAAAAAAAATTTAAGATTTCCCCCCCCCCCCCCCCACACCCCATCTCTTCTGGCTTCATACAAAGCCGATCACTCTGATCTTCAAGGGGACCAATGTTGTCTCTTTTACCTGTAGAAACCCTTAGGACTTTCCTTCACATTGTCTTCTTTTAGCCTTCCTGATTTCTTTCTTGCATTCTTATACTCCACCTAATTTTCTCTTTGTTGTCTGTACCTGCAATCCTCCTCTCTTCTTCTTAGCCAGTTCCCCAATATCCCTTAAAACCCATGTTTTTGTTTGAAGACTGAAGAGGTTTTTGCAGACTGATATAGTCTTGTAACTTTCATACTTGTAACAATGAAAAGGATCAGACACATTCCCAGGGTCAGACAGGGCGAAGCTCCCTCTACACTATCCAATCATCCTTTCCAGGTTTGACAGGGTGAGGGTACCTGTTTGCCTTTCTCTTCTTGTACTTCATGCCCACAACAGTAGTGTTGTACTTGTAGTCCTCACACAGATCCTGCGCAGTTAGGGTTGGTTTTGTGTAACATTTGGTCAGAGAGTCATTACACTCTTAGGTGAGGTAGAGGGTTGTCCAGATGACTTCAGCTAGGCTCCCCATCCATACCCAATGATCATCCACTTCTTGCCTGGAGCAGAATCCTTCAGTCCAAATTATTAGGCTGAAGGTCTTTGTGAGAAAGAGAAAGGATTTGGAGTGGAAACAGTGGGAGCTTTCTCAAACATGAGACCGCATTCCAACAGTACTGATTGGAGAGTGTGAGCAGAGGAAGGCGTGTCCAGGAGAGAGGCGGGTGAGCTTGCCATGGCGGGGGAAATAGGCCATCTCAGGAGTGTTTCCATGTCACTGCAGATACTGTATGAGACAGCATCTATTCAAAGCCCCTGTCATGTCTGCAAGTCAATCCCACTCTGCAACCTCTCTGAGATGGAGAGGGAGCCTACAGGAGGCCATTGCCAATTCCTGAGCTGGACAAAGACTGAGGGAGGGCTGGGACCATCGTTGCATCGTGAAACTGTGCAGCAGTTGCCCAAAGCCAACTGCCTGGATAGCACACAAAACAAAGCTTTTCACTGTATATACCCCATATACTTTGAAGGGTGGGTGGAAACCAGATCCTCCATGGAAAACCCACGCAGATACCTGGAGAATGTATAGAGAGCAATGGATTCCAACCTGAGTCACTGGTGCCATTGTAGTATTGTGCTAACCATAATGCTAACTGAGGGTGAGGGCAAATACAAAATGCAAGCAGGTATTTTCCACCAAGGTTGGGGAGACAAGAACTAGAGGACATGGTTCAGGGTGAAAGGTGAAATGTTTAAAGGGAACATTTGGGAACTTCTTCACACAGGGAGTCGTGGGAGTGTGGAACGAGCTGCCATCTGAAGTGGCGAATGTGGGCTCAATTTCAACATTTGAGAAAAATATTGTCAAATACATGGATGAGAGGGGTATGGAAGCCTGTGGTCTGGGTGCAGGTCAGCGGGACGAGACAGGAGAATAGTTTGACACAGACTAGATGGACTGAAGGGCCTGATTCTGTGCTGTAATGTTCTCTATTTCTATGGTACGCATTTACCCCAAAAACTCCAGCCTTTCTCCTTCTTTTCACATCACCTACCTTCCCACCTGCCAAGGTCTGACACACATAAAATCCTGGCACTACCCCTGCTGCAGGCAAGGCCAATGGCTCGGACTTACTGGGCTGCCGTTGAATTGCTGCTCTCTCCCTATGAGTTCTAAAGTGCTCTCAATGAGTGTAGCGTGAATAAAAGTTCTTGCAACTGTAGGGAGAACAAATGCTTTTATTAGCTAATAACTATGGGTAAGGTCTCACAGTCATCTTCAGAAGGGTTCTGGGTTTAGGCGGGAAAACAGGGTTATAAGTGAGCAGGTGGGGTGGAGCCAGGAGGCAGGGCCAGCCATCAGCACAACACAATACCAGTGAATCCCAGTTCACTGCATTCACCCCTTCCTGCAGAATTTAGGGTTTGTGAATGAAGAATATGGGTTCAGAGAAAAAGTTGAGAAATATACAGTTATTTACAAATTTACAGATTTAAGCATCCTGGGGTCTGGAAATCCTGGTGGAGTGTCTCAGCACCAGGGGGCCTTGGATTCCTTGGGTCTCCTGGTCCCCTTGTGAGGGAGGAGAGGTGGGGCTGGGTCTCCAGATCAAAGGTGGAGGGGGATGCACTTTCCTCCTGAACCAGATCCCCAGAGGCCCTGACTGAGGGTGGTGTGAATGAGCTCTGTGGCTTACAGGGTACCTGAGGGAATAGACCCTCTGTTCTGGTAGATACCATGTCCCTGTTGGAGACGGTGTCCTCCCTGCCATCTGAATACTCCACATAGGTGTATGTGGGATTAGCATGGAGCAGTTTCTCCAGGGGGTTGGTCTTGCTTCTCTTCACGTTCTTCCTGAGAAGGAGCAGACCAGGAGTGGTGAGCCAGGTTGGGAGCCTGGTTCCCGATGCCAACCTTTCGAAATTTAATAGGAGCTCATGAGAAGTAGCATTGATCGCGGTACATAGTAGCAACCAGATGGAATGGAGCGCCATAGGGAGGACTTCCTGCCAGCGTGAGTCTGGGAGGCCCTTTGACTTCAGGATCAGTTTGAGAGCCTTCCAGATCATAGCATTCTCTTTTTCAACCTGCCCATTCACCCTGGGGTTGTAGCTAGTTGTCCTGCTGGATGCAATGCCCCTCACCAGCAGGTACTGATGTAGCTCATCACTCATAAAAGATGAGCCCTGATCACTATGAATATAGCCAGGATACCTGAACAGGGTGAAAAAATAATCTAGAGCCTTTATGACTGATGAAGTGGACATGTCTGGACATGGGCTGGCAAACGGGAAGTGGGAGTACTCATCAATGATAGAGAGGAAGAAAGTGTTCCCGTTCGTGGAGGGGCGAGGTCCCTTAAAATCGACACTGAGCCATTCGAATGGCCTGGATGACTTGATCACTTGCACCTTTGTGGGTCGGTAGAAGTGCGGCTTGCACTCTGCGCAGACCTGGCAAGACCTGATAATTTCCCTGATGTCTTCCATGGAGAAGGGCAGATTGCACGCCTTGACAAAATGAGCCATGTGGGTAACCCTTGGATGGCAGAGCTCATTATGGAGAGACCACAGTTGGCCGGTGTGTGCAGAGGCACAACTACCTCTGAATAAGGCATCTGGAAGGTCATTAAGGGCTCCTGGCAGATAGGCAATATCATAATTGTAGGGGGAGAGTTGGATCCTCCACCTTGCAGTCTTGTCATTCTTGATTTTGCCCCTCTTGATATTATTGAACATGATGAATGTGACCGACCGCTGGTCAGTGAAGAGTGTAAATTTTCTACCAGCCAGGTAGTGTCTCCAATGCCTCATGGCTTCTACAATGGCTCGATCCTCCTTTTCCACCGATGGGTTCCAGAGCTCATGGCCTTGTAATGTCTGAAAAAAAAATGCAACCAACCTGCCCGTCTAGTTGAGGGTAGCAGCCAGGGCTAGGTCCTAGCCAGGGCTAGTGTGGGTTTCCAGTTGGAAAAGTACATTCTCATCCACCGCGTGCATGGCGGATTTAACATTGTGGTTCTGGAGATAGTTAAAAGCCATTTTAACTTCAGCCGAGAGGGGGAAATTAGTGGCTTTTAAGAACCTTATCAGCATATTGAGGGATTCACTGGGCGCAATATGAAAAAAAAACCCAAGCATCTTCTCAAAGCCTTTGAGGTCCTGGGGATGGGGAGTTCTAACAAGGGGCACATCCTATTGAGATCGGGGCCAATGATGCCATTCTCCACCATGTAGCCGAGGATAGCCAGATGTTTAATCCTGAACATGCACTTGCCAGAGTTATAAGTGATGTTCAGGGGTTTCACCACATGGAGAAAACTCTGAAGGTTGGTGTCATGGTCTTCCAAGGTGTGGCCACAGATGGTGGTATTATCAAGGTAGGGGAAGGTAGTCTTCAACCCATACTCAACCACCATTCTGTCTATCTGCCTCTGGAAGATAGAAACCCCATTAGTAATACTGAAAGGGACCCTCCAGAATTGATAGCAATGACCATTAGCCTCCGGAACGGATTGGCAGCTGGTGATAGGCAGCTTTCAGATCAATAGTCGAATAGACCTGATACTGCACGATATCATTCACCATGTCCAACATTTGAGGGAGGGGGTAAGCGTCTAGGGATGTGTACAAATTAATAGTTTGGCTATACTCAATTACTAGCTTAGAGTTGTCTTCCCCTTTTACCACTACCAGTTGCACTCTCCACGGGCTGGTGCTAGATTCAATGATACCTTTGTCGAGAAGACATTGTGTCTCAGATTTACCTCCTGCTCTTGGTAGCAATAGGTTTACAGTCTGAGTACAGATTCAGGAAGAGAGTATGGGTGGGGTCAATGTTGTGGAGAGGCTGCATGTGTGTTCTGATTTTAGGGGCCCTCCATTCTGAATCGTTACAGGGGGGAGGGGACCAGAATACTCCAAGGTCACGCTTTTAAGATGACACAGGAAGTCCAGACCCAACAATACCAGAGCACACAATTCATCAAGTTTATACAAGCAAAATTTACAGAATTCTCCCCCCTTCCAACGTCAGATGTACTACACAATGTTATTGAACACACGTAGAATGCGAATGAGATATGAGGAATATGCGGTAATTGGAAGGATACATCTTTAGGTTGTATAATCCATGAGTCAATGAAGCTTTTAGTAGAGCCTGTGTCGATCAGACATTCAGTGGAATGTCTGTTTACCTTTACAGTCACTATGAAGTTGCTGCGCTCGTGAGGTCATCCTGATCTAGAATCATTGAGGCTAGGACCCCAGAGACTGCATGCTCCTCACCTGAGTGGCCCCCACTGTCCTGGGTTGCCCTGCGTGCGTAAGATGGCGTTGAACTCGTGACGCAGCAAGATGGCCACCCTCCTTCCTCCTCCAACGATGATGGCGCTGAGTTAGAATTTGGGTTGCAGCAAGGTGGCGTCGAGACTTTTCGCGCTGTTTCCTCACTGCCACCTTCCATCAATGTGTCGTGCAGCAAGTGGGCGAGGGTGAATTTGGGGCAGTTGGTTTAGTGCTGGAATTGGATCTGGGAGCGGTGCAGGCTCCAGACTTTCCTGGGCTTCCCCTCGCATGACAAATCCTTGCCCAATGCCCTTTCTTAACACAGCTGGAACACACTGAGTCTTTAGCTGGGCAATGAGATCGGGAATGCTGGCTCTTGCCGCAGAAAAAAGCACTCACCAGCATGGGAAGCGGCAGCCATTAGGGCAGGGGTAGTGGGAGCAGCTGGTCCTTGAAAGGGGTCACCTGGGTGAGCGAGCTCATTGGCTTCCAGATCATTGTTCTCGAGCTTGGCCTGTTCCAGTAATTTGGCCAGTTCAACGTGGCTAGTTAGGTCCTTCTTTCCCAACTTGAACAGTCACTGCCTCATGTACCTCGAGTGGAGCCCCACAACTAGAGAGTCCCAGATCTGTTCTTCCTCATGAACACAGCCCTTAGCTGCTTCATATGTGCACTTCTTGGCAAGCATCCACAGATTCAGCGGGTAGTCATCGATGGTCTCTCCTAGCCGTTGGCGACGTACAGTGAGATGGTGCCTCACTAGGACTTCAGTCTGCGACTTCAGATACCGAGCCTTCAACGCCTCGATGGCAGAGTTATATGTAGAGCATCTCTGATGACTGCATACACTTTCATTCCTACCCTCGAAATGAGTCCTGACCTCCTGAGTTCATCAGTGTGGAAGACGTCTCTGGTCACATTCAGGTAGGCTTGGAAGCAGTCTAGACAGTGTGTGAACTCTTCAGCCTCATTGGGGAACAGAGAGTCTATCAGCAACAAACCTGGCTTGAGCAGCACCGCCATAATTTAGGGAATAAGCTAATAAAATTGTGACATGAATAAAAGCTCACGTAACTGGAAGGAGAACAAACTCTTTTATTAGCTTATAACTAAGGGTAGGGTCTCAGAAGGATTCTGGCTTTAGGTGGAAAACTGGGGTTATAAATGAGCAGATGGGGTGGAGCTGGGAGGCAGGACCAGCCATCAGCACAACACCCTACCAGTGAATCCCAGTTCACTGCAATGAGAGACCAGGTCAGACTCAAATGGGAGAGTGGAGGAGGATCTTCCAAAGCTGCACAAGTGAAGGAAGATTCAAAAGCTCCTCACATGTATGGTGGAATGTGGGAGATTAAATCAACACCTACTTTGTGGTGTAGGACTTGGTAGCAGTCCAACCTCCAGCTCTTGCCTCAACAATGGGCCTGCTTGTTGAGACAGAGTGACATATCTCGTAGGAACACGCAGCTGCGTCATGCCTGGTGCAGGAGCTGAGTGCAGCACATTAACGGTGAAGGATGCCTGCTTTGAGGAGTGGCAGTTCCAGGAAATACAGGCAAGTTAGTTCTGGAGTGAGCGAATGTTTGCATTTCTGTGCAGGGATGGGCAGCAGCTGCTGTGGAGATATTGATGAGCATTCACAAGGTCAGGATGGGGAAAGCACAGTGCAGAGGTCTCTGGGCCCAAGGAATTTGAGGTGAATTGGGCCACTGGCCCTTTGAACTGGTCACTCCTCCTCAAGCACAAAAAAGGTTGATGAAGGGAAAGCTGTGGATGTTGTCTATTTAGACTTTAGTAAAGGTTTTGACAAAGTTCCCCAAAGTTAGGAAAAAAGGTGGAGGCATTAGGTATAAATGAGGTGGTAGTGAAATGGATTGGATGGGAGGTGTCAGAGAGTAGTGGTAGAAAATTGTTTGTCTAATTGGTGGCCGGTGACTCGTGGAGTTCCTCAGGGATTGGTCCTCGGTCCACTATTGTTTGTTATATATATTAACGATCTGGAAGTAGGGGTGGAAAATTCGATAAGCAAATTTGCGGATGATACAAAGATTGGTGGTGTTGTGGACAGTGAGGAAGATTACCGTAGATTAAAAGGTGATTTAGGAAGGCTGGAGGTGTGGGCTGAGAAATGGCTGATGGAATTTAATTTGTTACATTTTGGAAAGGCAAATCTAAATAGGTCATATGCATTAAATGGTAGGCTATTGAGATGTGCAGAGCAACAAAGGGATTTAGGAGTGATGGTAAATAATACCCTCAAGGCTGATACTCAGGTAGATGGTGTGGTGAAGAAGGCATTTGGAATGTTGGCCTTCATAAATTGGAGTATTGAATTCAAGAGTAGGGAGGTTATGATGAAATTGTACAAGGCATTGGTGAGGCCAAATTTGGAGTACTGTGTACAGTTTTGGTCACCAAATTATAGGAAAGATATAAACAAAATAGAGAGAGTGCAGAGAAGGTTCACGAGAATGTTGACAGGATTTTAAGGTTTGAGTTACAGGGAAAGGTTGTGCAGGCTGGGGCTTTTTCCTCTGGAGCGTAGAAGATTGAGAGGGGACTTGATAGAGGTGTTTAAGATTTTAAAAGGGACAGACAGAGTAAACGTGGATAGGCTTTTTCAATTAAGAGTGGGGGAGATTCAAACTAGAGGGCATGGTTTAAGATTGAAGGGGGAAAATTATAAGGGGAACATGAGGGGAAATTTATTTATGCAAAGGGTGGTAGGGATGTGGAATGAGCTTCCGACAGACGTGGTCGAGGCAGGATCATTGGTTACATTTAAGGAAAGACTGGATAGTTACATGGATAGGAGAGGACTAGAGGGGTATGGACTGGGTGCTGGTCAGTAGGACTAGGAGGGTGGGGATTTGTTACGACATGGAGTAGTAGGGCTGAACTGGCCTGTTCTGTGCTGTAAGTGGTTATATGGTTATATGGTTACGCACAGTGCCACTTCCAGCAATGCTGGGATATCCCCTTATTTGGACACCACTCACCCACCCACCCCCCTCTACCCCACCCCAAGCTCAAGAGTTCCAGAGATTCACTGACCTCTTGAATGAAGAAAATCCTCCTTGGGTGCTTGCCCATATCACCCCTTGGGCGGCAAGGTGAGCATAGAGGTTAGAGCAATTCTATTACAACACCAGTGACCCGGGTCGGAATCCGTCACTGTCTCTAACGAGTTGTACGTTCTCCCCATGCCTGCGTGGATTTCCTCTGGATACTCCGGTTTCCTCCCACCTTCCAAAAATGTACCAGGGATTGGGGCATTTGGAGGGGCCTGTTACCAAGCTGTATGTCTAAAACACAACCTATCCAAATTGAGCCTACATCCTGACTTTCCTCCTTCAAATCACAGTGTTCGACAGACACAGGCCCTTCAGACCCTCTCCCCTTTCTGACCGGCAACTACCCAATGGTTTTCCATCTCCCTGTGTTGATCCATTTCCCACTAAACCTATCTTCTCCATGGTCTTAATAACTTTTTAATATTACAATTGTTCCCACCAGCACTGCCACTTTCTCCAGCAGGGTGTTCCACACACGCACCACTGTCTGTGTGAAGAAGGTGCCCCTCAGGTAACTTTACCCCTTTCACCTTAAATCTCAACTATTTTAGAATCCCCTACTCTGAGGAAAGGATTCTACTATGGCGGCGCACATCTCTTGTAGCGAACCAGCCCCACTTGTACCGCCATGCTGGTGGGGCAGGTGCAGGAAGATGGCGCCGTCGGGGCTTGCCGATTATCTCGTGGCTGAGGCCACAGCTCGCACCCCAGGCAACGGGATGCCATCACCGCCGCAAGGAATGGATCTCCCGATTACCTTAAAGGGGCACCACAGAATTCAAATAAATCTGTTCAACTGAAACCTCCACTGTGTCCTGTGGTGTGTTTCTGCATATTTAGTAGCTGCTACACTACTTACTTTATCTATAGGGGCTCCTCTGTTTCTGAAGCTCCGTCCCAGCCTATCCAGTCTCTCCCGAAATCTTGTCCTCCAGTCCTAGTGAATCTTTCTGACATCCTTTCCAGCTTTCCGAAAAGTAGATAATGCCCACAATATTCCAAATGTGGTTTCATTAACCACAAAAGCTCTGCTCTAATTCTCGATGACTAATGAAGCAAGCTTTTATTGTTCTGCGTTGTCCCTTTCATGGAACTATCTACTTTCCCTCTTTGTCTCTTCGTTCTACATTTGTTTTATGGTTTAATGGGACTAGACAGAATAATAATTCGGCACAGTTTAAAGTCCATTTGGACAACATCTATCATCCTGCCCTCATCATTATCTGGGTCACCTTTTCAAAAATTGGTCACATCCATGACTCACAAGTTGTCTCACACAAAGTTATGCTGACTCTCCCTAATTACTCCCAGCCTTCTCAAATGCTGACAGAGCTTGCCTCTCAGAATCCTCTCGAGTAACTTCCCCACAACTGTTAACCTCGCCGTCCGTTGTTTCCTGGCTTGTCCTTACCACCTTCATTAAATAAAGGCCACAACATTAGCCACCCTCCAGTCTCCTGGCACCTCGCCTGTGCTCAACAGTGAGGCAAATATCCCTCCAGGGCCTCTGCCATTTCACCCCAAGCATCCCGCAATGTCAGGACCCATGGATGCATCTACCTTTGAAGGTTTTAAGACCTACAGCACCTCCACATCTGTGACGTGAACTCTCTTCATGACATCATGACACCCCGTTCCCTTGGGTCTGTGGTAAATACTCATTTAGGATCTGCCCATCTCCTGTGGCTCCACACTGAGGTGACTTCATTAGGTTTTAAGGGGCCTCATTGGCTCCCCAGTTACTAATTCATTCGTATTATTTGGCAAGGGTATCTCCTTGCTCCCCTGATTTCCCTCGTGAACTGCTATATTCGCTATACGCTTCATTTGATCTCACATGTCTATATGTTCGGATCCCTGCCGATATTTTCCCAGGCCTTTATGAGGGCCACAAACCTGAAACGTTGGTGATGTATCTTTATCTTTGTGATATGATATGTTTAACCTCTCCAGTGCTGTGGTTTTACTGTCTATATGCCTCTTTATTGGATTGGACTGCAGCCTCAATATCTTTGTTCATCCAGGATGCCCTAAACAAACCCACCTTGCCCTTCTCTCTAAGGGCACATGTGCCCTGTGAGGACAATGACTCTACTCTGGCTCAATTGCCTTTGTGGCGCAACTTTCTTTGAGCATTTCAGTTCATGAGCTTTTGGAAAGAAACACCTCTGAACAAATAGGTGCCGGACTTCAGATGCCTTATTGGATCTGCTTAAGGGAGGTGAACTGCAAATTTGACCCGTCACACCCACACAAGTAGGTGCTCCACCCTCCCGTCCAGTGTCCCCTTTTTATGGCTTTTAGCATTGCTCTTGCCTTGAGTTAATGAAGCCAGAGACTCCACTGAACCATTAACCCTGACAGAACAAGTTCAGCCTTTCACCCAATTCATTCATTCAAACATGACCTGCGGCCCAACCAGGTCTTTGTGGAGCAGTGTTCTCTGATTTTAATGTACAATGTTGTGGTGCTAATTCATGCATCCAGACTGACAGTTTGAATCAGACCTGGGTTTGCTGTCACAAACAGAGAAGGCCCAGCCCTCTGAGAGATTGTAATTTAAAAATGAAACATTCAAGATTATTTTATTGTCATGTAATCAAACAGAAAAAAAGGATATTTCACAAAAATTCCTTTATTCTACCATAAGGCAGGCAATGTTTGTCATCAGTAGAAATTGCCTGGTGCCCTTTATGGTCTGAGAAAGAGAAGCAAAAGTGTCTCCCCCAATCCCCCTTCCCCACAGAGTTACTGAGTGTCCGTTGATTTGCCTCCAGTGCTCCCACAGCCTCTGCAGCCCCCTAGAGTCTGGTCAAAACCATCGGCCACCATTCTGACACCATCAGGAAGCCTCCAGCACCTCTCACATCTCGGTTCCAACAACTGGTACCCCTCCAGTCAGTCTCCAGCAGCATGTGTGGGTTCCTCACCTTGAGTCGCCAACAGCCCATGCATCGCCTGGGGGTTCTTCAGCCTCAGAACCTCTCACTGGTCTCCACCATGGTCATTGTCCTGTCGGTTGCTTCCTCTGCTTCTCAAACTGTGGGTGATCTCCCCGTTTTCTGGTGCCCTGCACCAGTCCTCAGCTTCCCTGGATTCTGCAACCCCTTGTGGCCACTGCCAATCAGAGGAGCCATCATCCTGTGCCCCGCATTTGCAGGATTTTAAAATAAGTCACCATTGGCCTCTTGTATAGACCCGACGGCAATCAGCCTGGGTGATTGGATCCTGTGAGAACGCAGTGTCTTCGCTTCCCATTCTCCATGGGGCCACACCAGCGGCAGTGTTGCTGTAGCAGCTCCGGCAGGTGCTGTCATTTTTTTTGTTAATGGAAGGGGGAGGAGAACATTTGGCTTCTAAGTTATTTTATCAGTTTTGATATTCAAAAACATTTGGATGGATAGGAAGGGCTTTGAAAGGTGTGGGACAGCCCAGATTTCAATCTTGGTTAGCATGAATGAATGAGCAGAAGGGCCTGTTCTGAGCTAGATGACTCTGAATGACAATACTTTTCAGAAGTTAACAGGGTTCCTTCAGTAACTCCACAGCGTGCTACAACCCACATTGCTGTGGTGATTTGGTCAGATTTAAATATCTTATTTCTTGTCCTGATGTCCTGTTCCAATGTGGAGTGGTGGGACCTGCTCAACACACCCCATCCACCTACTCTCCTTTGCCTGTACTTCCACTTATCTCCTCAAAGAATTCCAACAGGTTTGTCAGGCAAGATTTCCCCTGTAGGAGACCTTGTGACTTCTGCCTATTTTATCATGGGCTTCCAAGTCCCCGAATCCTCATCCTTGAAGATAGATTCTAACATCTTGCCAAAGATTGAAGACAGACAAAGCAGCTGATAATTTCTTGTATTTTCCCTCCCTCCTTAAAGAGTGCAGTTTGCAACTTTCCATTCCTCCAAAATGACTCTGGAACCCAGTCATTCTTGGAAAACCACCAAAGTCTCCATATTCAGCTCCCTCTTTAAGATCTCTGGGATGTAATCCATCTGGTCTGGGTTATTTAGCCACCTTCTCAATCCCCCCAGCACCTTCGGCTTAGTAATAACAATGACATCCATTCTGCCCCTTGCTACTCTTCAATTTCAGGCATTCAGTGTCTTCCACAGTGAATAGCAATGCAAAATACTTGCTGAATTTGTTCGCCATTTATTTGTTTCTAGTCATTATCTCCCCAGCATCATTTTCCAGCTGTCCAGTATCCACCCTCCTGGTCATAACCTTCCTGTGTCGATTGAATATCATTCCCAATGACATTGTCCCCAAGATGACTGCAGTGGAGGGGAGAGAGTCAGCCACCTCTTTGCAGATTGCAGATTCATTAAGAATGAGTGGGGAAGGATGCAGGGATCCTTGACACTGTTCATCCCCAGCAGCAGCATGACAGAAGACTCTTTGATTTGCAGTCAGTTCCCTTTGATCCAAGCAGGGACAGATATCTGGACCTGACGGAAGACCATCACCTTGGTGAAAAATGCTCTTTTGTCTGCCCAAAACTTGTTGGTCTTCCAGTACACTGTGGTGATGTCGGTGAGGCATTGCTGCCTACTGGTTCATTCCAGGCTGCAGGAGCATGTGCTGGAGGATGCATTGAGCCTTGGTGCACCCAACTGTGCACTGTGGGGATGGACCACAGTCTAGAGTCCTTCTGTTACCAGACATTGAGAGGCTAAGATTGGTGGAAGAATCCCTCGAACAACAGAAGGAGGAGTAATCCTGGGAGGCCACATTCATGGCAGCGATACTGTAAGGTACAGAATAGAAAGCACAATGATCCTATGGATGTCAATAGATTTTGCATTCTGCATGTATGTAAACAGGACTCTACAGATTTGAAAAGACCTAGCATTGTATGTATATTTTTGTTGTGAATGAAGTTCATTTCAAAATACAAAAAAAGCTATTTTTTGGTCAGTATCAAATATCCACCTGTGATGTCATCTTATCAATTTTTTCCCTCTGGGATTGGAGGATGTGCCAAGTTTGACCGGCCGGGCACATCCTTAGGCTTTGCATCTGACAACTCTGTGAGAGATGAGTAAAACTAATATGAAAATATGAAAGATGAAGAAAGCTAGTATGGATATATGTGCAATAAATAAAGCCAGTATGAATAGGATAAGGATAGATAATAGAATGTAGGATAGTCTGAATAAGATAAGGGTCTTCTAGCCTTTTAGACAGAATCAGCAAGTTCAACATAAGTAATTAGTAACTTAGACAGAATTAGCAAGTTCTGCATATAAGAAGTTAGTAGCCCTGAGGGTCAGGAAGGTGTGAATAAGGACAAAGGCAGGTTTGTGAATAATAAGGACAATGACATGATGGGACACCGACAGGATACCCCCTGGTCCTCCAAGTTCACAGAAACAGCACATAGGCAGACAGGATTGCCTAATGCTAAACTCATCCAGGAGGCAGAAGAATGTAAGGGGGAGAGTACTTCTATACTGAAATAAACTGTATAAAAGTTGTGTGAGCCCCAGTGTGTGTGTGTGTATTCCCAGGGTAAGGGGAAAGCACCCAACTTTGCATTGTTGTATAATAAATGTTTTTGTTCTCAATTTTTGCCTCGAGCAATTTCTGTGAAGGTAATTCTGTTTCTCACAAATGGGGGGTCGTCTTGGATCCCATTCCCTCTCACGGGCGACGGGTGACTGGTCAGTGGATGAAGCGAGTGATATCCAAGAAGAGGCATTGAGAACAAACGACGGGAGGACGTTAAGGAAGTGCACTAGGAATAGCTACTGGATCCCAGAATAGAGGAATTTTACTTACCTGTTAGTATGGGAGGTGTGAGTAGCAGGGGAGATAGTCTTAAGGAAGGACGGGACGATCAGATAACTAAGCAAAGTCCGTTAGGATTAATGCTATCTGATTGGGGTGCGGGGAGAACCCGCGGGAAAGACAAACAGACCATGGTCAGGTATTGCTGTCTGGAATGGGTTAAAAACCTGATAAAAGGGAATTCGGTATATTGGCCAAAGTTCGGATCCGATGAGGACTGGATGTGTCAGGGATTGAACATCTGGCTCTATCAAAACCTAAGAGATAATATTGAGAGCAGAAAATATGCAACCTGCTGGCTCAATGGATCGGTTGATCAACTGGTTTTGAATGAAAAGAAATGTAAGGACAAGAAGGATGAGGAACTTTTTGTTCCTGAAACACAAGGATGGGATCTGTTACATTCCCTTCCTCCACCTTATGCTCCTCCTATGCTGGCTCCTATCTTTCCCCTCTCTCCGATGCTCTACCCTTCTTCACCTTCCCCTCCTCCCCCACAGCTAAAGAAAGGAGAAGAAAGTAGGGGTGGTATGATGACCTGTTCACAAAGTACTAGATTACCACCTCAATTGACAAGAGAGGGAGGAAACTTGGACTCAGAACAGTGTGAGACCCTCCGGGAGGAAAGGGCAGAACCCTTTGATTCATTTACCAGAGAGCAGGAACCTAGACATTATAAGCCAGAAATTAACTGGATGAGACCTTTACGGGAAGTTCCTGTGGGAGGGGTCTCAGTTTCATAAATGTGCCCCTGACTAGTACGGAGGTGTGTAACTTTAAGAGAGAAATGACCTCCCTGATAGAGAATCCTCAGGGATGTGCCGAACAATTAGATCAATTTTTGGGACCAAATGTATATACAAGGGATGAGTTAACATCGATCTTTAGGGCTCCGTTCACTTTGGATGAACATGGAATGATTCGCCAGGCAGGGATTAGAGTCTGGAATAGGGAACGCCAAGGGGGACCAGAGGCGATACCTGGAACTTAAATTCCCACTGGCAAAACCAAATTGGGATAAGAATACTAATGATGGTCGCACATTAATGGAAGAATATAGGGTTAATCTGATAAAAGGAATCAAGGAATCTGTTCCAAAGGGACAGAATTTTAAGAAAGCATTTGAGGTTCCCCAAGGTCCCGAGGAGACCCCCTCTGCATTTCTGAATAAATTGCGTATGGCCATACAGCAATATGGGGGTCTGGATATAGAATCCCCAGCGGGTGAACAATTGGTATTAACGGGCTTCATTACAAACTCAACCGCAGACATTAGAAGGAAATTGTAGAAGACTGAGAATTGGCATGAACAGGGAATAACACAGCTTTTACAGATCGCACAAAGGGCATACGTCCAGAGGTCTGAGGATAAACAGAAAGGAAAGGCTAAGATTTTGATGCAGGCAGTCAAGGAAGTCGTGGAGGAACAGCAAGGAAAGGGTAAGGGCTGTGTGCCAGCTCCTGGACGTTGGGAGGAGTGCCAGGAGTGGGGAAGTAGAGACCAGAGCAGAGGCAGGGGTAGAGGAGAATTCCGGGGACGACGTCCATTCCCGGGACCCCGTGGAGACCCTGGTAGGAATTGGGAAACAGGACATTAGTTTGCTACCATTGTAAAAAGGAGGGACATTTTAAGAGAGAATGCCCAATGCGAGCCAGGGAGATGCGATCTTATGCCCTGATGGAAGCAGATTATGAATAGGGGGGTCACGGTTCTCAGTTAATACACACCATGGGGCTGCACAGAGAACCATTGGTAAATTTAAGCATAGGACCCCACAGTGACAAGATGACCTTTTTAGTAGATTCTGGGGCAGCCCGGTCTAGTATTTTACAACCACCCGAGGGTGTTAAGATAGAGGGGACAGTGATGATTTCGGGAGTAGGAGTAAGAGATTTTACGGTCCCTGTATTAAGGGATGTAAGAATACAAATGGGAGAAAAGATAATAACAGAGGATATTTTACTCGTTCCCAAGCTGGAGTTTGTTTGTTAGGACGAGATTTACAGGACCAATTGGCTATCAGCACCAGGCCACTGGAATCAGGTATCGGGGTTCAATTGTATGTATTAACCGAGGAGGATCGGGAACTAATAAATCCTGGAGTATGGGCAAAAAGAGGCAATAGAGAAGTGTTAGATATTCCTCCCCTGCAAGTTACTTTAAAAGATCCTGAGCAAGTAATTAGACGAAAACAGTACCCAATTCCTATGGCTGGCCGAAAGGGACTGCAGCCAGTAATTGACCATTTGTGGAAAGATGGTATACTCGAACCTTGTATGTCACCTTTTAATACCCCAATTTTACCTGTCCAAAAACCAGACGATACCTATCGATTAGTGCAGGACTTGAGGGAGCTGAACAAAATTATTCTCACCTGTCACCCGGTTGTACCTAATCCCTATACGATAATGGGTAAAATCGATCCCCATAGTAAATGGTTTAGTGTGATTGACCTCAAAGATGATTTTGGACCTGTCCGTTAGCAACGGAGAGCAGAGACATGTTTGCCTTTGAATGGGAAAATCCTTTTACTGGACGCAAGAATCAATACCGGTGGACGGTCCTTCCCCAGGGCTTTACAGAATCACCAAATTTATTCAGCCAGGTCTTAGAACAAATACTAGACGAGGCTCCTCGGAGAGAGAATTGCCAGTTGATACAATATGTTGATGATTTGTTAATCACAGGAAAAATGTACGAATTAGTGAAACAGTATACTGTTGAACTTTTGAATTTTCTGGAGAATAAGGGTCTCAGGGTGAGCGAATCCAAATTACAATTTGTTCAATTAGAAGTTAAATACTTAGGTTATCTGGTGAGTCAGGGGACTAGGAAAATAAGTCCAGAGAGGACATGTGGTATTCTACAGATCCCACCTCTCAAGAATGCCCAAGAACTTAGGAAATTCCTTGGTTTAGTGGGATACTGTAGAATCTGGATTGAAAATTATTCTAGCCTGGTCAGATTTCTCTATGATAAACTCACGATTCTAGGGGGCGAAGCTGTTGTCTGGACAGAGGAAGAGATTAAAAATTTTAACTTGGTGAAACAGCGCCTCGTCCAGCAAGCACATAACCTTGTGAACAGTTTCTCGAACATTACAACACAGAATCAGGCCCCTTCAGCTTTTCTAATCTGTGCCAAGCTTTGAAAACCTTCTTCACTGTCCACATTGCCTCCAATCTGAGTGTCATCTGCAAACTTGCAGATCCAATTTACCACATTATCATCTGGATCATTGATACAGATGACAAACAACAATGGTCCTAGCACCGATCCCTGAGACACACACTAGACACAGGCCTCCAGTCTGAGAAGCAATCATCCACCACTACTCTCCGGCTTCTCCCATCCAGTCATTGTTGAATGCAGTTCACTACTTCACCATGAATACCTAATGTCTGAACCTTCCTGACTAACCTCCCACGTGGGACCTTGTCAAAGGCCTTACTAACGTCCATGTAGATAGACAACATCCACAGCCTTTCCTTCAACAACCTTCCTGGTAACCTCCTCATAAAACTCAGTAAGAATGGTTAAACAAGACCTATCACGGACACAGCCATGTTGAATATCCCTAATATGTTTCTGGCTATCCAAATAATTGTATATCTGATCTCTTAGAACACCTTCCAATAATTTACCTACTACTGACATCAGGCTAACTGGCCTATAATTTCCTTATTACTTTTGGAGCCTTTTTTAAACATTGTGATTTATCTTCCGATCTCCCAGAACCACACCCGTGGCTAATTACATTTTAAATATTTCTGGCAGAACACCTGCAATTTCTCCACTAGGGTTGTCCAAAGGAATATCTTGCCAGGCCCTGGGGATTTATCCACCCTTATTTGCTTTAAGACAGCAAACACCTCCTCCTCTTTAATCTGTACAGGTTCAATGACCTCACTGCTCGTTTTCCTTACTTCCTTCGACTTTGTACCACTCTGATCTTCAATGGGACCAATGTTGTCCCTTACTATCCTTTTGCTCTTAATATACCTGTAGAAACCCTAAGGATTTTCCTTCACATTGTCTGCCAAAGCAACCTCACGTCTTTTTTTACCCTTCTTGATTTCTTTCTTGAGATTTTCTTGCATTTTTTATACTCCTCAAGTACCTCATTTGCTCCATGTTGCCTATACTTGCTCTGCACCTCTCTCTTCTTCCAAACCAGATCCCCAATATCCCTTGAAAACCAAGGTTCCCTGTCCCTGCTAACCCTGCCTTTAATCCTGACAGGGACATACAAACTCTGTACTGTCCAAATTTCACCTTTGAAGGTCCTCCACATACCTTGCCCTTCATTGCAATAATTTATCCCAATCCCTAATAGGAGATCCTGTATTGCACTCACTCTAGTTGATACCTCTATATATTGATTTAGAAAACTTTCCTGATCCAGACCTTCAAAATCTTCCGGAAAACCAATTATCAACATTATTCCTCTGGCTTTGATTCTCAAAAGCATCTATTTTCTTCAGCAAATCATTTTGCTGAATTTCCCAGCCAGTAAACGAACCCTCCATCTGTCCCATCCTTACTTTATTTTGATCAATATCATCTTTACAATCAATAAATTCTCCTTCAATCTTCTTAAATTTATCCTGAACTTTATCTATTGCTTTCAAACATTTTGTCACATCCATTTTAACAGAAGCTTCATTTCAACAAACTGTAATTGAGAATTCTTGGCTTACTTGTACAGCCAAATTTTCCATTTGTTTGGACAAATCAAGAGTTGAAGGTAAATCTGAATGGTGATGATCAGACTTAAACTTAGAAGTGTGCGTCCTATCCTTAAATAAAATGTTTCCTCTTCCATCTGTTGTTGTTCTCCCTCCTCTTCCAATCCAACGATGTTCTCTTCTTCCTCCATTGATAGGGAGGTCACATCAGCCCGACTGCGGTTATGGATGCCCTCCCCCATCAGCCCAGGATCACTGGACTGAGGAAGATCAGGTCCCCCCGCAGCCTGGGCCGTTTCAAATGTTACGCGCATGCGCGTAACTTCACGCATGCGCAGTTGGTCCTCTCGCGCGGTAGCTTGCAAAGTCGGTGCCTGTGTTGTATACACCTTACCTCTGGATTGGTGCTGCAGTCGAGGTTGAAGAGAAATCGAATCCGGAGGCTCCATTTGTGAGGTAGGCCAAGATTCTTCCATAGCAATTAACTGTTTAGTGGCTGCTTTCTTTGGTGCTTGAGTTTCAGACTTCCTCATAGCAGCTTGTAGAGTGCTTCAAAAATACAGTCAACAGTTTTTAAAATAGTTTAAAAACTTTTAGACGGGTTTTTAATAGTTCTGCTAGGGAGAGGTGTCTTCCCACGTCTTCTCCCTACACCATCATGCCACGCCAAGGATCCCTATGCCTGTTAACTTTGCCTTTAATCCTGACAGGGACATACAAACTCCATACTCTCCAAATTTCATCTTTGAAGGTCCTGCACTTAGCTCACACATCCTTGCAATAATTTATCCCATTCCCTAATAGGAGATCCTGTATTGGACTCACTCTAGTTGATACCTCTATATATTGATTTAGAAAACTTTCCTGAACACGTTTGACAAACTCCAAGCCATCCAGCCCTTTTACAGTGTAGGAGTCCCAGTCAATATGTGGAAAGTTAAAATCTCCTACGATCACAACCTTGTGTTTCCTGCACCTGTCTGGTATCTCGCTGCTCATTTGCTCTTCCAATTCTCGCTGACTATTGGGCAATTTTTAATCTAATCCCATGAGTGTGCTCATACCTTGCCCTATCTACTGATGGTTCCCCTGCTTTTACCTCATCAGATGCCGCCCCACCCAACCTGCATCATTACAAACTTCTTTTGTTTCCTTCCCAGTTCTGATGTGGGATTTTGATCTGAATCGTTGACTCTGTCTCTCTTCCCATGGACTTGGCTAGCTGAGTATTTCCAGCATTTTCTATTTTTATTTTGCATTTCCAGCATTTTTTTTTGTTTTATTTTCCATTATGGTGCAAACTCTACTCAGAGGATTGGACTTCTTCCTCTTCATCTTCACTACATTGGTTAAACCAGGAGTTTTGCAACATCGACATCAAGATAGAATCAGTCAAGTCATGCACAGGAAGGAAGTAAATAAGCTGGAAAGGGGATTGGCAAGGAAGTTGACAGGACTGCATGGCTTGGGTAACAAGAAGAGGCTCAATTGGAATTTTTCCCCTGAACATAGGAGGGGTGACCTTTAACATCATGAGATGAATTGTCTTTTCCTCAGGGTGGGTAAATCTAAAACTAAAGGGTATAGGATTTAAAATGAGACAGAAATGTGAAAAAAGGACCTGAGGGGTGTGTGGAATGAGCTGCCAGAGGAAGTGATAGAGGTGGGAACAATTGTTGACCTCCGTCTGCCTTACAGTAGACAAAGTTACATTCTGAATGTAGTATTACCTAACAATAATGGAATCTTTACCCTTTTTAATGTTGCAAAGACATTTGGCCAGGTTCAGAGGAATCTGGGCCAAATGCAAGCTCAAGCAGACAACTTGGTTTGCATGGATAAGTTGGGGCTAGGACTATAAAGCAGTAAATGAAGGGTGTGTATTGTTGGGCTTTTCTTTAAAAGACACAAGACACACTGGAAGTGGGGTGTCAGTGGGGATGGGTAAAATGGGTGACGGGTGGGCAGGATTGGAATTGGAAAGTGTCCCTGATTCTGATTTTTGTCTGCAGAGGAGCATTCTGGACGGCAGGAGGGAGATTGCACCTGCTGCTCCCTGGGCAGGGTCAAACCTTACTCCCTGGATCCATGGGGCTGTGAGTGGGCTGGAAAACTTTCCATGGGATGTGGCAGGTGGTGCTGTTCAAGTCGTCAAGTCAAGTTTATTGTCATCTGATTGTACAAGTACAACCCGACAAAACAATGTTCTCTGGTGCAAATCATGCAGACGCACAACTAGATATAACCATATACAGACAAACAGTATATATGCAGGGCAAGAATTTTATCTATACACATAAATAAATAGATTTTGTTCCATCAGTATGAGAGTCTCGGATGGTTAATGTGAGCATTTCCTTTGGTCGTTCAGCATTCTCACTGCCCGTGGGAAGAAGATGGTGGTGTTGGCTCTGATACCCCTTTAGCTCTTTTCCTGACAGGAGCAGCTGAAAGATGCTGTCTACAGGGTGGAAGGTGTCCTCAATGATTTTGTGTGGCCTCTTCAAACAATGATCCCGGTAGATCACGTAAATGGGGAGGGAGGGAGACTCCAGTGATCCTCTCTGCCACTCTTAATGGATTAACCTCTAATCCATTTCTCTACAGCAACTGTACCCCACTGTGATGCAGCCGGCCAGGACACTCTCGATAGAGCTCCTGAAGAAAGTTGACATAATGGTGGCTGGTAGCCTTGCCCAGTTCAGTCTTCTCAGGAAGTGCAATTGCTGTTGTGCCTTCCTGACAAGTGAGGAGATGTTGAGTGTCCATGTTGAGGAGATGTTGAGTGTCACTGGTTAAATGTACTCCATGGAACATGACGCTCTCCACTTTCTCCATTACAGAGTTGTTGCTGTTTATTGGAGAGTGGCCATTCCTGATCCTCCTAAGGTCCACGATCAACTTCTTCATCTTATCCATGTTGAGACTCAGGTCGCTAATCTTGCACTATTTCATGAGATTTCCCACCTCTTCTTTGTGGTGCAACTCATCGTTGTTGCTGATGAGGCCGACGACTGTTGTGTCATCTGCAAACTTCATGACTCTGTTGATGCAGTCATAGGTTAGTAGCATGAACAGGAGTGGACTGAGTACACTGTCCTGAGTGGCACCAATGCTCAACTTGATGGCGCTTGATATTTTGTGGTGAGGGAAGCCAAGGAGGGTGAGTTGATGGGGGAATGACATATCTGGAACTGCAAGTGTGGCAGGACATGGATCAGGATTCAGCCAGGAGCAAACTGTTCTGGTTTGATTGCACAATCCACTCCCCACTGGAAGAGCTGCCTTAAACTGTGCAAGGCAGGTCTGGGCAGACACAGAAGGATCTTGCAACATTTCCTGATAAGATCTGTGTACCATCTGTTCAGTAGTGCAAGGAAAGGAGAACTACAGCTTGTGTTCAATTTTACAGCCATTCTCAGACCCACCCAGTGATCGTGACCCTGAGGAATGTCCATATTTGCAAGAGCCAAATATTAATGTATTGTCTTTTGTAAACAGTTGAAAATCTTTTATCAACCGGGCAAGATGTGGATGGGAGGGGGAGGTAGGTATTTGATTTGGAATGTGTTGATACCAGGCAGAAACTCAGCCAAACTTTCAACCGCATGATTGTTGAGTTTCAAAGGATTGGGGGATGGGCTGAGCCAGTCTGGCTCACAGACCTCACCGATCCCGGATGAGTATGGCCAAATGCTCCAGTACACTTTGAGAGGATGTGGCCTTCAAAACTACATTTGGACAGCCAAATTTCAAACTCCAGAGGACAGGGAGAGTTGTGAAGGCAGGAGAGTTGTGGGAAGAAATTCCTCAGCTGATTAAGGTTCCTTTATTGTCAAGTACATAATACACAAAATTCATTACCTATTGCCTGCCATGGAGACACACAAAGGGGCTCCACTGGCCTGGTGCACCTTCCATTGAGAGAAAGAGAAGCAAATGAAAATCCCTTCAAAGACACCAAGTGACCATGGATTAATCTCCTGCACTCCCGCAACTTCTGCAGCCGCACAGCCTCAAGTCTGTTCCAGCAATGACCACAAGCTCCCGGTTCCCAATCCCTGATATGATCAGGAAGCTGTCAACCCCCGAGGACTTTTGGGAGCCCTGCTCGCCGTCAGCACCCTCACAGAATTTGGTCTCGATACCTGATTCCCACCTGCTAGTCTCCAGCAGCCTGCGGCCTGGTGTGAGCCCCTCACTAGGCTGGTATTGTGATCTCCTTACCCGTGGGGTCTTCTCCCTTTCTGACCTGTTAATGAGAACCATGGTGAGAACTGAAGATTTTGAAGTGAATGGGGTGTAGAGATGTGTACAGGGTGTGGGTCTTGAAGAGGTCGAGTGTACAATGCGGACATTCCTTGCCAACTGGTTGTTTATTCAAAAGCTTAACAAAATGAATATTGAAAATCTGAAAATAAGGGAAAGTGAATGGTGGAAACATGAAGCAGACCAGGCAGCATCTGTATGAACGGAGTTAATGTTTTGGATAATAAATTTTGAAAGACCTGCCATGCATCTGGGACTAACTGTCTCTCTCTTGAGTAACATATCCTAATCTGTCCAACATGTGGACAAGTATGAGTTGTTGCACTTTGGGAGGACAAACCAAGGTAGGACATACAGGATGAATGGTTGGGCACTGCGGAGTGCAGTAGAACAGAGGGACATGCAAATACAGTTACATAATTCCCTGAAAGTGATGTCACAGGTGGACAGGGTTGTGGCACCTTGGTCTTCATAAATCAAAGTATTAAGTATAGGAGTTGGGATGTTATGGTGAAGTTGTATAAGACATTGGTGAGGCCGAATCTGGAGTATTGTGTGCAGTTCTGGTTGCTGAACTACAGGAAAGATATCAATAAGATTGAAAGAGGGCAGAGAAGATTTACTAGGATGTTCCTGGAACTTGAGGAGTTGAGTTACAGGGAAAGGCTCAACAGATTAGACTTTATTCTCTGGAATGTCAGAGAAAGAGGGGAGTATTGATAAAGGTGTACAAAATTATGAGGTCTTTTTTTTTCCACTGAGGGTGAGACAGGAACTAGAGGGCATGGTTAAGGATGAGAAGTGAGCTGCTTAATGGGAATATTAGGGGAAACTCCTTCACAGTTAATGGTGAGTGTGAATTCAGCTGCAATGGTGAATCTGGGTGTGGTAAACCACTGTTGTGCCATGATTGGCTGCTGCCGGCTGGACACACCTGCTGAGACCAATCCTACCCATGGCCCTTTGCGTGCTCCCATTTTTTCTTTGCTTTGATCAGTCAATGAGGCTGATAGCTGTTTCAATAAAAGCCTGATAGTTTCACAACTTCAGCCTTTTGATGGTCCATCAATTTTATTAACTAAAAATTTCAAATAAAAGCATGGAACAGTATCTGAAACCTGAGAAGCCCAACATTGAAGCCCCCCCCACCCCCCCAACATCGGTCGCCAGATGCCCTGAACACGTTCGAACTGCTTCGAAAATTTCTTGGCGGCTGGCCATGGACGCCATCACCACGGACGCTAACAGGCTGAGAATGCTCCTCTCGAGAGTCAAGCCCCAAATGTTGCCGATGATCAGCGACACCATCTCAAACCAAGCAGCTATGGAGATCATCAAGGTCCAGTATCACAGGAAGCTTAATGGGGTCTAAACCAGCCATCTCCTGGTCACCAGAAAACATCGACCTGGTGAGTTTACTGCTGAGAGCGTGCGGGCCCGCTGGATCCTGTGTAAAGCTGTATCAGCCATCCAGAATGCAGACGGACTCATCAGAGATGTGTACACAGCTGGCATCTGTTCAGGGTACATACGGCAATGGCTATTGGAACAAAAAGTTCTCGATCTCCAAAGGACAATTGAACTTACAGAGACACTGGAGGTGGCCCTCCAGAACTCAGATGACTACTCGGCCACTTGGATGCCATAAGCACAGTTCTCCTGGGATGGGGTGTCATCCTGCCCTGTGAGTGACTGGTTGCCATCCCACTGCTTTCATGATCTAAACTTGGCCACTGTTGCAGAAGATCTCTCCAATTGCTACTTTTGCGGACAGGGTCAACATCCAAGGAAACGCTGTCCAGTGTGCTGCAGGTGCCGGTAAAAGGGGGGATTATGCCAAAGTTTGCCAGTCCAAACCATCTGCGAGGTCTAGCAGTGCCGCATGCAAACAGTCATCACTCTGGGCAGCACGATCAATGCCATCTTCCCTGCACTCCAGCGATGCCATGTGTGAATCATGCAGGCCAGCATTTTGGTCTGCGCACCAAACACCATCTTCCCAGGCATACGACACTTCGAGGGGTCGAGGTCGGCCATCTTGGGGCTGAGAGCACCCATCAGACTTGGACAATAAATCCATACTGGATACATACTCCATGCATCCCGCTGAACCAGGAGGCCCCGACGAACTCACCAGGTCCATGATGGATGTCCAAGTTATTTAATAGAGGGAATACAGACAGCCTTATCCACCCTGATTCCACTAAACCACCATCCCTTAAAGTATGACCCGCCAAGCACAGGATATCACTCGCATCCAAATCATACACAGCAGCTCCCCCATGGGACCTGCACAGTGACTCTCACTGTTGGAGCATCGAGTATAAATGGATCAAACTGTTCATTATACCACAACTCTGTGTCACATTGCAACTGGGGCTGAATTTCCAGCACCAACTTCAGAAAGTCACTCTGCAATTCAATGGGCCCCTCCCCCTCACCATCTGCAATGAACAGTTCACAGATGGCCCACTGCAAGCAACGTGCGATCTCTCGACCCTCAAGGTCGACACCCTCCCCCTCCACTGTTCGCCAATCTTACCCCGATTGGAAGCCAGTAATACTGTGCAGCTGACAGGGCGTTCATTAAGACAGAGGTTCAATGCTTATTGGTTGAGGGCATCATCGAGGCCAGCAATAGCCCTTGGAAGGGCCAGGTGGTCATAGTGAAGAACGGGGATAAGAATAGGATGATCATAGATGACAGTCAAACCATAAACCGGTATACACAGCTCGATGCTTACCCCTTTCCCTGCAAATCCGATATGGTCAACCAGATCACACAATGTCAGGTATTCTCCACGATCAACCTGAGATCGGTGTATCACCAGCTCGCGATCCACCCAGAGGACTGCCAGTATATGGTGTTCGAGGCAGATGGCCACCTCAACCACTCCCTTTGGGACCCTTTCGGCATCACAAAGAGGGTCTCAGTTTTCCAGCAGAAGATGGACCACATGGTAGACCACTACAACCTTCCCATAACTAGATAATGTGACTATCTACAGCCACGACCTGCAGGATCACGCTGTGAACCTCCGCAAGTTCCTCCGGGCAGCAAAATGCATGAACATCACTTATAATGAGGATAGATGTGTGTTCCAGACGGCACGGCTAGCCATACTTGGCTGCATGGTCGAGAACGGTGTCATTGGCTCCAACCCGGTCTACATGCATCTGCTGATTGAGCTACCCCTCCCACATACCCTCAAGGTTCTGAAGAGATGCCTTGAGTTCTTCACTCAATGGGTCCCCAACTATACAGACAAGATTCGCCAGTTGGTGCCAGATGGAGGATGGAGTCGTCCAGGCCTCCCATTGCCAGCCTGATGGTCAGTGATTTCTACCCCTCACCAGGAGGCCCATCTCTAATGTGCGGCGTATCCACAGGTTTTCCTAGACCCATCCTACCCTTGACCTGGCGACAGCAGGTATTGGACCAGATCCACGGCTCTGTCTCAACTCTACATAAGGTTCACGGTTTGCCTCTCCATGTGGCACGGCCTTTGTCACAACATGACCCTGTGGCCAAAACCTGCTTGCAGTGCCAACGCGCCAAGGTGCACAAACACACCAAGACCCTACTCCAGATATATGAGCCGATGCAGTACCTATTCAAGCATGTGCACATGGACATCATTGGCCAACTCTCTGTGGGCCAGAAGCAATGCCCCTACCCACATGAGACACAGAGACTTTCACCAAAGCCTTCTTGTCCACTTGGGTCGCATATTTTGGAGTCCTGACCCACATCACCTCAGACTGAGGGGCCCAGTTCATTTCCTCACTCTGGGCCAACCTTTCCAAGTTCTGCGGCAGCCAGTTACACCACACCATGGCCTGGTCGAGCATTTCCACTGGCATCGGAAGGAGGCCCTGAAAGCTCAACTGCAAGGCCTGAATTGGATGGATGAACTCCCATGGTTGCTCTTAGGCATCCACACAGCACCGAAGGTAGACCTACCAGCCTCATCCTCCGACATGGTGTATGGTTCCCCACCTATCATCCCCGGGAACATTCATTTCAACCCCTTACCCCGGCCCACAGCCCAGCACTTTAGACATCTCCAGTGATTGAGGGTGCAAGTTGGTAAATAGGCCTCCGCCACTGTTCCGACATGGCTCCCCACCCTGCCACATCCCCAAGGACCTACAGTCCACTGACTACGTCTTCTTGTGGAGAGGACAGCAAGGAACACACCTACAGTGGCCCTATGAAGGCCCGTTCAAGGTGTTGCAGAAACGGTGTCGTGTTTATACTGGACATTAGCGAGTAACAGGACAGGTTCATGATCAACCTGCAGACTCAGGTCAGATGCAGAGGCCTCCTACCCAAAGACTATACCATAATCTACTCAGAGAGTGACAGCAATTCTTGGGGGGGGGGGTGGTGTAGCGAGCCGAGCGACTGCACAGTTAGATGGGCTGAATCGTCTGACTTAAAATGGTGTGGGTCACTCTTCACTCCAGATGACAAGCCCGCGGTTAACGACATGTATTGCCCAGGGGACATCACCGCTTCTGGGTGGCGCATCACCAGCCAGGGAATGAAGCTGTGACACGCTGACGTCATTTATGGAAACCGGCGCATATGTCACTGGAAGTGGACGTTCCCCTACCCGCAGCGTGAACAACTTAAACAATAAAGTCGATTATTGGTTCATCCTTGCACCATGAGGACACCTTTTGATTCTATAATGCTGCTGTAGCAGATGCTACAGGTTCATCATTGGGTTTGATTTTGATAATTTAAGGTACATGGATGAGAGGGGTATGGAGGTCTGTGGTCCAGGTATGTCAATGGAACTGGGCAGAAATATAGTTTGGCCTAGACTAGATGGGCCAAAGGGCCTGTTTCTCTGTTGTAGTGCCCTGTGGTACAGCAACATGTGGACAGGCTGTCTGGGGAAAGGGTAATATCCGACATTGTGCTGGTTGGTTTACTGTCGCTTGGAGGATCCTCTGGCATCAGACAGCACAGTTCAATTATCTATAAAATAGTCATGGGAAAGGATAACACTGGTCCTCGAGTGAGAATCCTAAATTGGGGCAATTTTGATGATTAGGCAGGAGTTGGCAATAGTTGACCAGATGTACTGGTGAGGGAGTAAAAGCAGAAAAGCCAGATGGGGGGGATTTAAGAGTATGAGAAGAAAGGTCTGGGACAAAAATGTTCCAGGTACATAAAGGGCAGGAACAGCAAGCGAAGAAACCCTGCTTAACAAGAGATCAGAGATAAAAATGAGGTGTGTATTAGATACAGGCAGACAGACTCGAGAAATTCTCTTGAGGAGTATCGCGAATGTAAGAACAACGAAGAGGGAAGTGAGGGTTTTGAGATGACTTTGGTGAATTGTATAAGGGAGAATCCAAAAGATTTTATATCAAGTAAAATAAGGGTGAGGAGGGAAAGAATATGTCCTCTTAAGGATTAGGAGGAGGGTCAGAGTCTCCAGCCAGGCAAGATCTTTGTTTTGTGAATGTGTTTACTGTGAAGAGGGCTACACAGGATTGGGAGGGGACGGAGATAACCAAAGGCAGCTCAGGGCATGTCTGCATTAGAAGTGAAGTATGTTAGCAGTCTTAGATCAAATCAAGGTCGATAAATCTCTGGGTCCAGATCAAATCAATCCCAGAACATTGTGGAAAGGCAGGAAGGAAATTATTGGCACCGTGACAGATATTTTTAACTCATCGCTGGGGACAGGAGACGTTCTGGAGGGTGGCAAATGTGATGCTGCTGTTTAAAAGCATTTAGGTAACTACAGATCTGTTAGTCTGATGACAGTGGCAGGGAAACTGCTTGAAAGAATTCTGAGAGAGAAACTATCAATATTTGGATGCTCAGGGGAAAATTAAAGCAACGCATGGATTTGTGTGTGGGGAATTATGTCTCATAAACTTGGTGAAATTGTTTGATGAGGTGACAAGAGTAGATGAGGGCAAGGCAGTTATGGATTTCAGTCAAGAGTTTGATAAGGGCGTACAAGGATACGGCACATAACTTTTTTTCTGTTTCATAGACAATGGCAGCCAGGGGAGGGACATGTACCTCTTGCAGAATGTGGGTGGTTAGGGAAGACAGCACTTTCACTGACGACTTCATCTGTGAGAAGTGCATCCAGCTGCAGCTCCTGACAAACCATATTAGGGAATTGGAGCTGAATTTTTGGATCATTCAGGAGGCTGAGGGGGTGACAGAATGGAGTTACAGGGATGCAATCACACCTAGGGGGCAGGAGGTGGGTGACAGTCAGAAGAAGGAAAGGGGGCAGGCATTGCAAAGTCTCCCTGTGGTCATTCCCCTCAGCAGCATGTATACCCCTTTGGAAACTGCTGAGGGAGTGATCTATCTGGGTCAGGCAGCAACCAGACCAGTCGAACCATGGTGGGCTCTGAGCCTCGGAAGAGAATGGTGAAGTCAGGTAGAGTGATGGTCATGGGAGACCCAATATCAGGGGGACAGACAGGAGATTCTGTGGCCGCAGTAGAGACTCCAGGATAGTGTGCTGCCTCCTGGGTCCAGAATGTCTCTGGTGCAGAATATATTTAAGGAGAGGGTGAGCAGCCAGAGGTCACGGTGCATGTGGGAACCAATGACATGGGCAGGAATGGGGTAGAGTCCTGCAGAGTAAGTTTAGGGAAGAGCTTGAAGAGCAGGATCTTCAAGGTGATAATCTCTGGATTATTCCCTGTTCCACAAGCTAGGGAAGGTGAGAACAGGAAGACAGTGCCAGCAAATTAGAGGCAGAAGAGATGGTGCGGGGCAGTGTTTCACGTTCTTGGATCATTGGAACCTTTTTTTTCAAATTTTTTAATTTTGGCAAACAGCACAGTAACAGGGCATTTCAGCCCATGAGCCCATGGTGCCCAATTAAACTGCAACCCCGGTACGTTTTTTGACCGGTGGGAGGGATCTGGTGTGGCTGGAGGAAACCCACACAGACACGGGGAGAATGTGCAAACCCTTCACAGTCAGTGCTGGATTCTGGGGAAGGGATGGCCTCTACAAGTGGGATGGGTTGGACCTGAACTGGAGAGGAACCAATTGCCCCAGAGGGAGGTTTGATAATGTTTTTAGGGGGGAGGGGTTTAAACTAGATGAGCGGGGTTGGGGGGTGGGTGGGAACCAAAGTAAAGAAGCAGAGGAAGAAGTGGTTGGTGCACGAGTAGGGCCAGCTGGTAGGGAATTGGTGTGGAAGGACAGGCAGATGGGTGAAAATTGTAGCCATTGGGGTCAGTTGCAATGCAACAGGGACAGAGTCAAAACAGGGACAAACACAGTGTTAAAGGTTTTATATTTAAATGCAGGCAACATAAGGAATAACATGGGTGACCTTGTAATACATCAGCACATGGGCAGGAATGATGTTGTGGTCGCCATGGAGTTGTGGCTAAAGGATGGATGTCAATGGGAACTAAAGTGTCTGAGGATACAGAGTGTATAGAAGGGACAGGCAGGTAACCAGAGAGGGTGGTGTGGTTTTGTTGGCAAGGAGTAACATTAAATCAGTAAAAAGAAGTAACATAGGATCAGAAAATATAGAATGATTGTGCGTTGAGTTAAGAAATGGCAAAGGTAAAAATACGCTGTCGGCAGTGATGTACAGACCTTTAAGCAGTAGCCGGGATGAGCAAACAAATTACAACAGCAGATAGAAAAGGCATATCAGACGGGCAATGTTGTGGTAGGCATGGGGGATTCTAACATGTAAGTAGATTGGGAAAAACAGTTTGGGACTGGATCTCAAGAGAGAGAATATGTAGAATGCCTACGAGACGGCTTCTTAGAGCAATTTGTGATGAGCCCACTAGTGAATCAGCTGAGCTAGGTGTTGTTTAATGCACCAGAGGTGATTAGAGAGCTTAGAGTGAAGGGGGGGGGGGGGGGTGGCAGTGATCACAATTGGATTAAGTTCAATTTGAGACTTAACAAAGAGAAACTGATGTCAGATGTGTCAGTATTTCAGTGGAGTAAAAAGAATTCCAGTAGTATGAGAGGAACTAGCCAAAGTAAATTGGACAGGGGAAGTTGCAGGGAAGACGGCAGAGCAGCAATGGATGGAATTTCTATTAGAAATGGGGAAGGTGCAGGATAAATACGTGCCAAAAAAAGAGGAAAGATTCAAATGGAAACATGTCACAACTGTGGCTGACAAGGGAAGTTAAAGCCAACATTAAAGAGAGGGCAGATAACGAGACAAAAATTAAGATAGAGAATTGGGGAAGTTTTTAAAAACTTGCTTAAGGTAACTAAAAAAACAGGAGGAAAACGATGAAGTTGGAAAATAGAGGTATCAAAATGTTTCTTCAAGTATAGAAAGAGTAAAAGGGAGGATATAGGACCACTAGAAAATGACACTGGAGAAATAATAATGGGAGACAAGGAGATGGCGGAGGAACTAGATGAGTATTTTGTGTCAGTCTTCACTGTGGATGATACGGGCCATGTGCCAGATGTTGAAGGGTGTCAGGGAAGGGAAGTGAGTGCAATTACTAACACAAGGGAGAAAGTGCTCAGAAAGCTGAATGCTGTAAGGGTGGATAAGTCTCTGGGACCAGATGGATCACACCCTCAGGTTCTGAAAGAAGTAGCGGTAGAGATTGTGGAGGTGATGGTCATGATCTTTCCAGAGGATGAAGGAGATGCAATGGATGTGGTGTATTTGGATTTTCAGAAGGCCTTTAACAAGGTGCCACACATGAGGCTTCTTAACAAGGTAGAGCCCATGAAATTACTGGAAACATAGTAGTGTGGATAGAGCATTGGCTAATTGGCAGGAAGCAGAGAGTCAGAATACACTACATATGTACAAGTCAAGGTAAGTCTCCTTTATTTGTCGTTGATACCATGCTCACATGGTAAAGTCGAGATAGCATTTCTCCAGGACCACGGAGCAGATTTACATAAATATAAGTTAAAATAGAAATTAAATTATTAAGACATATATAGTAAATGTCAACGGTACACTATCCATTCCCCCTGGGAATTCTGGGAATTCTGGAACCTGGGGAAAATCTGTTGCCCAATCTGGATGTTAGGGCCCAAGTGCTTTGGAACCTCCTACCAGATGGCAGAAAGGAAAACAGTTTACGTGAGGGGTGCATGGAGTCCTTCACAATGTTTATTGCCTTTCGCCTGCATCAAGTGTTGTAGATATCCGTCACTGTAGGAAGGGAACTCCCAATGATCTTTTCCACTGACTTCACTATCCTCTGCAAGGTCAATGTAGTGAGGATGGGGTGGGTGGGAGATGCCTTCACAGGGAGTAGAGGCACTGCTGGGCTTTTTTAGCTATGGAGCTGGTGTAAAGGGAGCAGGTGAGATTCTCCACCAAGTGCATTCAAAGGAACTTGATACTTTTGATGACCTTAACAGTCAAGCTGTAAATGGCCAGCAGAGCGTGGTCCCTCGAGCCCTCCTGAAGTCAACAACCAGCTCTTTTGCTTTATTAAAGTTCAGATATAGGTTGTTGGTTCTGCACCCATCTGTTAGCAACTGTACCTCATCTCTGTATGCTGACTCCTCATTCTCACTATTAAGGCCCACCACGGTCGTATCACCAGCAAACTTGATGATGTGGTTAGAGCTGTGTTTCGCTGCACAGTTGTGGGTCAGCAAAGTGAACAGCAGTAGACTAAGCTCACAGCCCTGGGGGGGAGGGGGCCTGCTCCAGTGGTCCAGAAGTGGGTACGTGGGAACAGATTGTGGCCACCCAGTGGGGTCCAATATCATTGGCCAGTGGACACCCTATTCAGGGTCGTGCATGTGCCTCATGGAAACACGTTCTGGCTGAGGACCTGGATGAGTGGGGCATTGTGACCGTGAAGAATGAGAGTGGGGCACTGTGACCGTGAAGAATGAGAGTTGGCTTGGTGGCCACATTTGCCACAGCACAGAAACAAGCCATTATCTCTGCTTCCTAGCACCTGCATTCGCCTCAGTAAAACCACAAAATGCTGGAGAAACTCAGCAGGTCAAATGCCTTTGCCTCAGGGCAGCCAGTCAGCCCCGTGCTATGAAGGCAATGTTCCCAGCAAGGTTCGACATTCCTCTGGGACTGACAGATTGTTCAGATTTCACAAAATATCCTGTCTGAACGAGTTCTGCACTTGCAGATCATGGTAACTTGAATTCCAGACTTCAGTAGCCCAAACATGTCTAGCAATCTGGAGACAAAGATATATAACTCTCCACCCCATTCCCTTACTGACACTTCTGCCAGACTGAGACCACCTGCAAATCAAAGTAACAACAACCTTCTTCTGTCTGGACACCTTCCAACCCGATGACATTAACATCGACTTCTCTGGTTTCCATTAACACCCCCCCCCCTCCATCTTCTTCCCCGTCTCCTTCCCTCTCCCTCTGTCTCTCTCTTCCTTTTTCCCTCTGTCTCCTTTCTCAGAGTCAAAATCCATTCTCACCTTTCCTTTGATCATATCTAATTAACACTTCTAATTTATCAAGAAAGTGAATTAAGTAGATGAAGGAAAGGCTGTGGATGTTGTCGACATGGACATTGGGGGGAAGTTCTTCACTCAGAGAGTGGTGGGAGTGTGGAACAAGCTGCCATCCAATGTGGTAAATGGGGGCTCACTCTTAAGTTTTAAGAATAAATTGGAGGGAGAGGTCTGCAGGGTTATGGAATAGGTGCAGGTCAGTGGGACTAGCGGAATGATGTTTTGGCACAGACTAGAAGGGCTGAATGGCTTGTTTTCAGTGCTGTACTGTTCCATGGTTCTAACTCCTTTTGTCTGTTGGCCTGTACTACTCCCCTTCTCATTCATCCCCCTTTCTCTCCCCAGTCTTTGATCAATTTTTAAAGCCTGTCTGCTTTTTACTTATACGTTGAAGAAAAGTTCAGGCCCAAAATGTTGATAATACATCTTTTCCTCTAGTGGACAATTCGAGACTGGTTGAGTTCCTCCAGCAGTTCTGTGCTTTTATTTAAAAGATATATAAGTTATATATATATATTCACGTCTTGAGCACTTCTTCAAGGTATGAACAAAAAGCAGCCAAATGTCTGAATGAAAAGGCAGGGGGGGGGGGGAGGAGGGAAGACAGGGCTGGGGGAGGAGAGAAGAAGGGGCTGGGGAGGAGGGAAGAAGGGGCTGGGAGAGGAGTGTAGGCCAATAGGCAAAAGACCATAGGTGGACATGTATCACAGGGCAGGAGATAAAAGCTGAGAATCGATGGGGTGAAGGAGCTTGCTCTGTGAATATAGAGCTGGTGAAAGAAGATTATGGGAGAGAGAGAGAAAGAGGTGAAGGAGACAGAGGGACAGGGGAAAAGAGAGACAGGGCATGGAGAGCTGGAGGGAAGATGACAAGGATAGGAATAGGGAGAGTTGGGGGGAAGGGTAAAGTAGAAGTCGATGTTAATGCCATCTGATTGGAGGTGTTGTTCCTCTGATTTGTGGGCCAGCTCTATCTCGGCAACTTCCAACCAAATGGCATCAAATTCAACGTCTGCGGTTTCCGTCTTCCTGCTCTTCTGTCCATCACCGTCTCCATCAGGGATCTGGCACCTGCCAGAACAGAGAATCTGTTGTTTCAGGTTCCCCACGAGCTACTGAGCTCTTTCTCTCCACCCCCACTCAGGGCCTCAGGGGACCTGGTTCAGGAGGAGTGTGAACCCCCCCAATCGTCGAGCCGAATCCCCAGCCCACTACCCTTCCATCATAGGTGGACCAGGAGACTCAAGGAGCCCAAGGCCCCCCAGTGCTAAGCCACACCACCAGGATCTCCAGATCCCCTGACCACCTGAATCTGTAAATATTTCTCTTCTGTGTCTATTATCGGCTTCTGATCCTTGTTCTCTTCATCCACAACCCTTAATTCTGAAGGAAGGGGTGAATGTAGTGAACTGGGATTCACGAGAAGTGTCCTGTACAGACATCTGGTCCTGCCTCCTGGCCCCTCCGCATGGTGGCCCATATATAACTCTGGTTTCCCGCCTAAACCCAGAACCCCTCTGAAGCCTGTTCATGAACCCTACCTGTGTTGTAAGCTAATAAAAGCATTCGTTCTCCCTCCAGTCGTAGTGTGGGCTTTTATCTAGGCTACAGGGAGGAAGATTTAAAAGAGACTCGAGTGGCAACTTTATCCACACAGAGGGTGGTGGGTGTGTGGATGAGCGACTGGAGTAAGTAGAGGAATTGGGGACAAGTAGAACCATGAAGGGACATTTAGACAGGTACAAGCATAGGGAACATTTTGAGGGCTAAGGACTGAATGCAGGCAAATGGGACAGGTTTGGGCTGACAGTTTGCTTTGTATGGATGGACTCACAGGGTGGAATGACTTTTCCTTCAGTTCTAATGAGTCTTGAACATAAAGAGAAGCATTTGTCCAAAAGCAAAATCCTTGACTAAGTTAAACAAGGTCTGAAGAGGTTGGGGTCGAGTGTAGTATGCCAACAAGAAGCAGAAACTCAGCAGATTGCCCATCATCTTTCCTCCTACCCCCTCCCTCCCTCCACCCTTTTATTCGTCCCTCTGCCTGTATTCCCGCATGCCTGACAATTGGCTCAGACCTGAAACATCCACTGCCTTTTACTTCCCCTGGACCCTGCGTGACATGCTGAGTTTCTCCAGCACGTTGGTGTCCTTAACTAGATCTCAGCGTCTGCAGTTTTTAAACAAGAAAGTCTGCAGATGCTAGGCTCGAGTGCAACACAGAAAATTGCTGGATAAACTCTGCAGGTCAGGGAGTACCTGCAGAAAGCAGAAGGCAGAAAACGTTCCAGGCCGGAGCCCTTCCCTGCTGTGCATCTGAAGGGAGAATCTCAGAAGCAGAGCTCTATAAAATGACTGACTAGGCTCTCTCTCTTTTTCAATGAGGAGAATAGAATCCCAAATCGAATAGTAAAAACAGAAATGTCCCAGTGAACTCGCTGCTTTGCTGCCTCCTTCTGTCTGCTCCCCTCCTACTTTCAGTGATCCTCACCCTCGGTTGCAGGGAACATGCATCTTAATTCAAGTTATTTCGGCAGCTCCTGCTTCCTGTTTCTGAGAGAACTCCCTGCAGGAAACCACTCTGCTCCAGGCAGTGCGTCAGAACTCCTGACCTTTCTGAAATTTCCAAAACTAGTTAACAAACAGAGCGAGCGATGCGTGATTTGTTGACTTGTTGTACAAGCCGATTAAAGGCCTGTCCTTTGACTTGTGTGTAACTACATTCAGATTGGCTCTGCCACTTGATATCAATTTTACTGTGACACTAAATAATTAGATGCACAGTAAAATTTATTTTATTCTACATAACTCTAAATGGTCTTGGCCAATAAGGAAGTATGTTTTCATGTGAAAGAACCAATATTAAACATTAGCATCAATTTCCAAGTTATTTAAAATGATTGAAGTAGTTTCTGCTAGAAATCACTAACCAGACCGCAGGGACGACTTTCTCCCCATATGTTCACTTCTGGACAGATTAAACAACTGCACAACATCTGTGGAGAGAGGGGAGGAAGTCCTTCAGGAAAGTAACCAGGTCAGGATGGGTGTGTGTGTGTGCGTGTGTGTGGTGGGGGTGGGGGGGTGGGAGGTGCAATACACCCATAGCATTATAGTCCAGACTGAAATCTAAGATAATTTAAAGTTTGTTGTGGAGCATGTCCTCACTGGGCCTTCTGTACCTGTAGCCCCTTCCCATAAGATCCCTAATAAAGGCCGAGAGCCCTTGTCTCCTCCCTCATACCTGCCTTGGACATGACCCAGCAGCAGGTAGAGGCATGTCTGGTCATCTGATCAATAAAGCCTTTGACTGTGGCATCGTGTCTGAGAGTGGTCATTGATCACGCCACAAAGACCAGTCTTTTAAATTCAGTGTTGAAGTGTAGGCCTTTGAAATTTGATGCCCAGAATTAATGTTGAACTGATGGGGAGACTGGAGTTGTAGCTGCTACAGACTCACAAATTCTCCTTGCATTGCCTTTGAAGAAATGTTCACCTGATCTGTGGTCATAAAAGTACTGGTCTTTTTGTAGGCGAGACTCGAACTGGGCAGCCTCCATGAAGCTTCCAACACCCTGGCACTGGTCTCTCTAAGGAACTTCACTGCTGGTCATTCTTAAAATGAAGCAGTCTCTCCAAGTGACCTCCACTGTTAGTCACAATCAAAATGAAGCACTTTGCTTCCCAAAAAGACTCTCCTGGCACAGGTCAATCAACTGAAAAGGCCCAGTCATTCACAGAGCTGGCTTTGGTCTGAATCCCACAAATGGCTGGCCACAAGAATGTGGTGGAACACAGTCCTGTGGGCACATTCCCCACTGAGCTGGGCAGGCTAGCCTGCTTGTGGAACAGGTAGCCCCTCCCCTAAGACCCCTAATAAAGGCCAAGAGCCCTGGTCTCCTCCCCCATACCTGCCCTGAAAGCACAGAGCCAGCTTCATGTGGGGGCAGGTTGGATATTTAGATCAAAAATGCCTTTGGCCCTGATCGCGTCTGTAAGTAGTCATCGAATGTGCTACAAAGAGCTGCTTAAAAAGCTGTTTCCTCTCCAGCATCAGAATTGTTCTTCCCTGCAAAATCACAATTTCTATGCAAAATATATCGAATTCTGGAACAGACTGTGACAAACCCTCCCTCAGTTCTTCCAATGTCTCGAGTTATCGCTGAGTTGTGACTTGTGTTGTGCTTATGTAAAATGTTAAATGTTAACTGTGAGCATTCAGTCTCTCTTGTCTATACTATCCCTTACAGTGATAATCCCATTTTATTAAAATGGGAGCTCATAATAGTGTATATGTGTGTTGTGTGTGTGTGTGTATGTGTGTGTATGTGTGGGGGGGTGTATGTGTGGGTGTGGATGCATGCATCTGTGTGTGTATGTGCATCGGTATGTGGTATCAATATGCGTGTGTGTAGGGAGAGTAAGGTGTGTGTGTGTGTGTGTGTGTGTGTGTGTGTGTGTGTGTGTGTGTGTATGGATGTGAGTGTTTTCATGTTAGTATGTCTCACACACACACACACACACACACACACACACACACACATGTGTGTAGATATGTGGCCATGACAGCCCTCTGCCGGTCCATCTCCTACTGACCCTACCCCCTCAGGACCCTGCTGTACCTACATTCCATCAAGGTGCACACTCCCTTGTCCCATTCCACTCTCCCTATTTTCCCATCTCCCTCCCATATTCTCTGCCTCACCCACACTCTGGTGACAATTCCCCCATGATCCACACATCTTTGGGGCATGGAAGGTAACCAGTGTCCCTGGGGTAGCCCACACGGTCACAGGGAGAATGTACAAACACCACACAGGCAGCAGCGGAGGTCAGGCCTGAACCGTGCATCAGCAGCTCTCCCCACAGTGTTCCCATGCCACAGCTGGGGCCTAGACCTAGAGGCCCTCTTGCTCGCTCCGATCTTTGTGGCTGCTATTTCTCAACTGCCTCTCCCTCCCTCAAGCTCCTGTTGCTGCTTCAGTAAGTGTGCTGGAGAAGGTGAGCGACATAATGGGGAAAGGGATTTCGGGGGGTGGGTCTGAGATTTAGCCATATCTGGCTGAGGCTGAGTGAAACCAGGCTAGGCCCCTAGTCTGTGGGGAGAGCATGGAGATCCGAGGGGAGGAGGCTTACTAGAATCAACAACACACAAAGCCTTTCTTTCACAATGTGTGGGCAGTGCCTGGCATTTGTGTGCAGTAAAGGAACATTCTGGAAGAAAATGCTCAACAGATAAAACACAGAAAAAGCAGAAGGAGGCAGGGAGATTTAATGTCAAGTCAGAACTTCCTGCCTCTCACTGACACAGTGCACTCACTCAGCACTTCCTCCGACAGCAGAGAGCAGCCGCCTTCCTCACACAGCAAGATTCCACCAGCACCAGCATGCTTACCTTCACCTGCTTCCCACCCTGGGCCTGAACACCATGACTCCCCCAGGAGTCAATTTGGAGTTTGTGCATCGGTTGGTATCAATATGTGTGTGGGTGCGTGTGGGAGGGGGAATTCTAGAGGACTGGACTGCTAAAGGCTGTGCAGTCACCCCATCCAGGTTACACCTGAGAGTTGGAACCAAGGCTTGGAACAGAACTGGCATGAGGTACAGGAACCCATGGGGTTGTGGGATGGGGTCTGTGTCCTCAGGAATTCCCTCCAAAGCCTCCATGACCTTCCTACCCACCCCCACCCCCCACCCCAACTGTTGATTCTCCTTCAGGACAGTGGTTTGGACGAGATTTCCCTCTCTCTGCTTCCCTGAGGTAGGGGTACGTGGCCAACAGTTTTTTTGTGTTCTCCATTCCATTTCTCTCTGAAACACAGAGACACCATTGGTGACTCCGAAGGGTACTAGGAGGAAGTGGTAGAGCCTGCCATCTGCTTCAGACACAGTATACAGTCAGTCTCCTGGGCGAAGGGGAAGTTGGTGATATGCCGACTTTAGGTCAATGGTGGAGAACACCCTATACTGTGAGATCTAATTGACCATGCCCGTGATCCGGTAAAGGGAATATGAGTCCAGCTGCGTGAAGCGGTTGATTGTCTGGCTATAGTCAATCACCATACGGGGTTTACTTCCATGCCTCAGGGACCCCAGAGGCAGCCATGTTGTGAAAGTTCCAGAGGCAGCCATGTTGTGAAGGAAATAGAGATATCCATGTTATGAAGGTAATCGTGGCAGCCATGTTGTGAAAGTAATAGAGACAGCCATGTTGTGAAGTAACCAGACTACAGAGACCCAAGTTTGAGCCTGACCTCTGGCGTTGTCTATCATATGTCCTCCCATGACCATGTAGGTTCTCTCCCACATCCCAAAGATGTGTGCGTGGCTGGGTTACTTGTTCCCAGTGTGTGGGCAAGGGGTTGATCTTGGGAGGGGGAAGTTGAAGGGAATGTGTGGATTTGGGTGGGATCAGTGTACAGGGGTGTTTCATGGTCAGGAGTCAGGGCCAAAAACTCTGAAAGGTGTCAAGGAGCCAGGATCAGACCAGTGAGGCTGATGTACATTGATAATTTGGATTATGGATTGAATGGTTTTGTGGCCAAGTGTCCAGATGACACCACAATGGGTGGTGGAGCAGGAAGTGTTGAAGAAGCTGAAAGGTTGCAGAGAGACTCAGACAGTTTAGGAGAGTGGGCAAAGAAATGGCAGATGAGATAAAATTTTGAGAAATGTATGGGTATTTTGGAAGAGGAAATAAAGAGGCAGATTATTATTTGGGTGGGGAGAAAATTCAAAATTCAGATGTGCAAAGGGACTTGGGGGTCCTCGTGCAGGACACCCTAAAGATTAACCTCCAGATTGGATCAGCATTAAAGAAAGTGACTGCTATGTTGGCATTCCTTATAAATAAAGTAGAGATGGTGGTGAAGATCTACTGGTGAGACCTCATTTGGAGTAACTGTGTTCAAATTTGGGCCCCTTAAATAGGAGTGAGTGTAGCGCAAATAAAAGATCTCACAACTGGAGGGAGAACACATGCTTTTATTGGCTTATAACAAAGGGTAGGGTCTCACAATGGTCTTCAGTAGGGCTCAGGGTTTAGGTGTGAGCAGATGGGGATGCATCACCAGTGAATCCCAGTTCACACCTTTCTGCAGAATTAGGGCCTGTGGATGAAGACAGAGAACACGGACTCAGCACAAAAACAAAATCAGAATATATACAATTATTTACAGATTTAGATGATCCGGGGAGTTTGGAAATCCTGGAGGAGTACCTCAGCACTGGTGGGCCTTGGACTCCTTGGGGCTCCTGGTCCCTTTGTAGTAGAGTTGCAGTGGGTGGTAGGGTCTCCAGTTTTATGACGGAGGGGGATGGTTCTTCCTCCTGAACCGAATCTCCTGAGGCACTGAGGCCCTGATTGGAGGTAGTGAGAAAGAGTTCTGGAACTCGTGGTTCAAGATCACAAGATCACAAGATAAAGGAACAGAAGCGAGCCACTAGGCCCATAAAATCTGTTCCGTGACTCTACACTTAGCTAAACTATGCTCCCACCTAGTTCCAATTTCCAGCCTTTTCCCCATATCCCTTGATACCCTTACTAATGAGATGCTTATCTATTTCCTGTTTAAATACTCCCAGTGATCTGGCCTTTGTGCGACAGTGAGATCTACAGATCCACGACCCTCTGATTAAAGAAATTCTAATTGGACAACTTCTAATTTTAAGACGATAACCCCCTTGTCCTCGATTCACCCATCAGGGGAAACATTCACTCTGTCAAAACCTTTCAATATTCAAAATATCTCTATGAGATCCCCCTCTTTCTCCGATACCCCAACGAATACAACGCAAGAGCTGCCGAACCCTCCTCCATTGGTCAAGGTCATTGGTGTGGGCTACATCCGGTCAGTTGTGAATAGTTCCTCCCTAACTCCAATATACAGCGTGAAAGTTTTTTATGGGCCCTTATACTATGGAGGATGGCGGAATGTGAACAAAAACAAGATCTGTGGTTAATAAGTCCTGAGGAATGGATGTGGGCTGGTGCCCATGGTGTGAGGGTGGGCGGAGGGGTTGTCAAGGAGGCTAACCTGTCCTGTAGTTTCTGCAATGCTGTTCTCCCCCCGGTATCTAAGTCTTGGGATGGTGGGAAGATTTCACCGGGTATGATTAATGTGATGCCATACACCAATTCCACGGAGGAGGCCAGCAGGTCCTCTTTGGGTGCAGTTCGGATGCCCAGTAGGACCCAGGGGAGCTCGTCCACCTGGCTGGGGGCGGTTAAATGTACCATGAGAACTGAATTCAGTTGGCGGTAGAAGCGTTCGACGAGGCCGTTGGATTGTGGTGGTAGGCAGCAGTGTAGTGCATCTTAATGCCTAGCAGAGTTGCCAGCTGTATCCACAGTGCTGATGTAAACTGTGCCCCTCAGTCAGTGGTAATATGAGCTGGTATCCAGAACTTTGCAATCCAATGCGTGAGCAGTGCCCTGGTGCTAGAATCAGTGTCTTTGGTGGGATAGCTTCTGGCCATCTCGTGGTACAGTCTACCACCATTAGCAGGTACCAGGCGTCCTGGGAGTTAAGTAGCAGTCCCATGTCGTCGACATGTATATGCTCAAACCACCTTTTTGGAGGGTCAGACTGATGGACAGGGGTCTTGACATATCGGTGGTCTTTGGAGGTCTATCACTGGGTGCAATCGAAGGCCATTTGGAAGACCTACTTCTTCAAACTGTGCCATATGAACCTTTCCATCTCCATATGAGTTGTGGTCTTTATGGATGGGTGGGCGAGGTCGTGGGCAGCATGGAATACCTGGTGTCTCCGTTGCCATGGCCGACTGGGCGCGGTGAGCCAGCAGAAACATCGCCCAACAGTGTGTCGGAGCTGACAGGCAGGCTGATGTCCTCAAAGCAAAGGCCGGTGATGGCTGGGCGGAAACCCTGCATTTCCACGTCCTCTTTTTGGGCTCTCTGGGAGTAGTCTAGCCCGGGGGACAAGGTTCAGATGGTGGGGCGAGAGGGAGAGTCAGCCACAACGTTGACTTTACTGGAGAGGTGCCGGATGGCTTGAGCTCTTCATCAATCTACCTGGTTCAAACCCGAAACGTCAATTTTGTATTTTTTACTTTGTTATATAAAGGACTTTGTTTGACCTGTTGAGTTTCTCCAGCATTGTGTTTTCATTCAACCATGGTGTCTGCAGATTTTTGTATTTTACTTCTATTCCTGGACCAAGTTCTTTTTACCTCAGTGGTCACCATCCCTTTTTTTAGATTATGGATTTACTTCCACAAAAGTTTTACACCGAGCAATTTCTAACCCCAGCTTTTTTTCACAAATTTATTGAACCTTCTTTGATCTTCCCACACATTTCAGTCTTGACTGTGACAACTTCCTTTACATGGGACTTATTTTAAAGGAAGGGAACTTAGAAACAAAAAGGGAACAAGTCTCCCGCAAATCTGGGGCACCTTGGACCTCAGCATTCAAATTCAAGAAACCAACTTGAGGAAGCCCATGCCCAGACTGACATGTTAGTCAGCTGGGTAAGAAGTTCTCTTCCCCCTCACCATAAACCCTTGTTCTCTGGTTACTGATTCCCCTACCCTGGGCAAAAGACTGGGCATTCACCCGATCCATTCCTCTCATGGACAGGGAGTGGCTTTCTCCTGGACAGTCTCTGTGATTCTGGAGTTGACTGAAACTCCAGCTGTTCCCTCCCCATTCTCCTCTACACCAATCAGTCATTTTGAAGCAAGTGGTCAGGGCTCTTGCTGGAGTTCTTCATCGCAAATTGCCCCCAGGCTCTCCCACACAGCAACAACAGCCAGGACTCCGGCGTAACTCAAAGGGACAATGGGGCATCTGAGGAGATCTATGTTTTTGGTCAATCTTTTTGACCTGGAATATGTTGGGAGAGCCAGCAGTGAAAGTAGAGGCACTGGCAGCATTGAAGAGGTTTCCGGACTTGAGTAATCTCAGCATAGAAGGCTGTGGTTAACGGATCCACAAATACTTGATGGGAGAACTGTTCAGAGGCTGTGGGAGTGGCATTGTACTTATACTGACAATAACCACACCAGCAGTTCAAGTATAAGACAGCTTTAATAAACTAATATGTACCTAATATATCACCACATTCACCCCCCCCTTAAAAAATTGTTATTTCTCCCCCCCCACCCCCCCCCGCCATCCTCCTTCCTTTGTTTGTAAGTTCATAAGTCAAAAGTTTTTCATGGCTTCCGTTACCTTCTGGACCTCCTCGATAGTGGTATAGGGGTGGGGAGTGTGGTCTGCCTTTCTTGGTGGAGGTTTGGGTGTGGAAAGTACTAGATGGTCATGTGGCCATGTGGGCTGGGGATCTTCTTGTATGGGATTAGTTCCTGCCATCAAGTCTAGGGTGGTGATATTTTATACGGTAGGCATACCCAGGGTCCGGATTTCCAGGGTGGGTGGTATAGTCCTCTGGGGTGACTCGATGGACGACTGTTCTAGTGACTGCTGCTGCGCTCCTTGTTGATCCGTAGACATCTGTGTTTCCTTCGTGTTGTTCACACATCTGGTGCGAAATTCCTGGTGGCCGCCAAATCTTCTCTTCCATCTGGGAATGTGACGAATGTGTACATTACGAATGTAATGCCTCAACTCCACTTGATCGTGGCTTTCCTTGTGAAAGAAAAGATACGGTCATGTAGGGTCATGTTAGTGGCAGTACACAACAAAGAACGTATAGAGTGTAGGACTTCTGGCAACACTTCTTACCATCTAGTAACAGCAGGTCTTTTGCTTTTAAAGTCAAAAGGACCGTTTTCCAGAGAGTGGAATTTTCCCTTTCGACTTGTCCATTCCCCCTGGGATTGTAACGTAATGCGGCTGGTAGCAATCCCTCTCTCGTGCAGGTACTGCTATATTTCTGCGCTCATGAATGCAGCTCTCCCATCTGTGTGTATATAGCTCGGGTACCCAAATATGCTGAAGATGGGTTGGAGGCACTTTATAACAGTGGCTGCTGATACATCAAAACACGGGATTGCGAAGGGAAACAGGAATATTCATCTGTTACGTTTAGGAAATAGACATTTCTATTATCAGACAGGACTGGGCCTTTAAAATCGAGGCTGAGGCACTCAAAAGTTTGGTAACTTTTATCAGGGTGGCTTTTTCTGGCCCGTAAAATTGCTGTTTTCATTCCGCACAGATGGCGCAGCTCTTGTTCACTGACCTCACTTTCTCTACTGAAAATGGGAGGTTTTGGGTTTTAATGAAGTGAAACAGTCTAGCGACCCCCGGGTGGCTCAGCTCATTGTGCAAGCTCTGCAACTGGGACGTGTGGTTAAGGATGGCACAAGTGCCTCTGGACAGCACGTCCGGGGATTCGTTGAGTCTCCTGGGGCGGTATAGAATGTCGTAGTTAAATGTAGACAATTCTATCCGCTAGCGCAGGATTTTGTCGTACTTAATTCTTCTCCTGTTCTGGTTATCGAACATAAAAGCCACAGACCCTTGGTCCATGACGAGGGTGAAGTGTTTGCATGCCAGATAATGTCCTCAGTGCCTTACTTGCTTCCACAATGGCTAGGGCCTCCTTCTCTACTGTTGAGTGTCTTACCTCTGACTCCTGTAGGGTTCATGAGAAAAAGACACCAGTCATCCATCTTGGTTTAGGGTGGCTGCCAGAGCCACATCGGATGCATCCGTTTCTATTTGAAATGGGATCGACTCATTTATGGACCGCATGGTAACTTTAGCAATATGGTCCCTAATGTCCCTGAATGCCCTGGTGGCTGCTGGGCACAGTGGGAAAACTGAGGCTTTTATAAGTGGGCAGGCCCTGTCGGCGTAGTTGGGGACCCATTGGGCGTAGTAAGCGAACAGGCCCAAACACATTTTTAGTGCTTTCAGCGTGTGTGGCACTGGGAGGTCTAGGAGAGGGTGCATACGGGCTGGGTCTGGGCTGATTTCCCTGTTCTGCACTACATAGCCCAGGATTGGCAACTTCCTGGCATTAAAGATGTATTTGTCCCTGTTGTATGTTAGGTTCCTTTTCTCGGCTGCCTGGAAGAAGCATTTTAAATTCGTGTCATGATCCTCCTGAGTGTGGCCACAGATTGTCACGTTGTCTAAGTAGGGGAACACCACTTTCAGTTGGAACTCATCTACTATTCAGTCCATTTCTCTCGGAAACAAGGACACTCCATTGGTGACACTGAAGGGGAGTTGCAGAAATTGATACAACCTGCCGTCTGCCTCAAGTGCTGTGTAAATGCGATCACTGTTTCTCATGGGCAGTTGGTGGTATACTGCCTTCAGGTTTATGGTGGAGAACACCTTATGCTGCATAATGTTGTTGACCATGTCTGCCATGCATGGGAGGGGATAGGCATCGAATTGTGTAAATTTGTTGATAGTCTGGTTGTAATCCATTACCATGTGCAGTTTTTCTCCTGACTTTACTACAACCACCTGGGCTCTCCAGGGGCTGGTGCTCTGCTCTATGATGCCCTCCTGTAGTAGCCTGCGGACCTCTGTCCTAATGAAGGCTCTGTCCCTCGGGCTGTACCTCCTTGCTCTTTGTGGCTATTGGTGTGCATTCTGGGGTCAGGTGTGTGAACAGCGGAGGGGGTTCTATGCTCAGGACAGATAGGCTGCAGTGTTGTTTCTTCAAAAGGCATAGTGGGGGGTTGAAGCCCGTTGTGCACTATTGTAATGCTTTCTAATTGGCACTGAAAATTTAACCCCAATAGTATCGGGGCACAGAGGTGAGGGAGTACTAGTAATTTGAACCCTTTGTATTTTGTGTCCTGGATTTCTAGAGTAACCCTGCAAAACTGTTTTACCTCAGCCGCAAGGGTGCTGGCTGCTAACAGGATCCAGTGCTCACTCGGGCGTGTGGGGAGGGCAAGGCAGTTGACTAACCCCTGGTCAATAAAACTTTCAGTGCTTCCACTATCTATTAAGCAATTTACCCTCACATCATTAATTTTGATGCACACAGTGACATCAGGTAAATTGTGTGGATTTGCCTGATTCATGCATAGGGAAGTAAGTCTGGTGTGTTCTTCGTGTCCTTCCATCCGATAGTACTCAGTGGTATATTCATCTCCTGAAGACTGTATCCTCTGCTCTGTAGCATTTGTCCAAATTGGCTGGCTGCACATGGCATTCTTCTTCTTCTTCTATTTGTCTGTGGAGAAAGAGCTTTCTTGCCTCTCATAAACATGGGAATGGGCCTTGGCTATGGCCTTGGGGCTTCTGCAGACTTTTGCATAATGCCCACGTTTTCCACAGTTGGAACAGACATTTTCTCTGGCAGGGCAGAGGGCTCTGAGGTGCTTTCTTTGTCCACAGAAAAAGCACTTGGGACTCTCAAGGTGCTGCTGCTGTGAATTCCTGTGAGGCAGCATACTTTTCTTTTTATGGGGCTAGAGCAGGGGTGTAAAACTCAAATTCGCAGAGGGCCAAAATTAAAGACTTGGACTAAGTCGTGGGGCAAACTAAATATTTATTGAAAAATTTCAACAACATCTGCATGTTTTCTCTTCTTTCAACACATGTAATGTTAAATTTTTTCTTATTAAAATAAATGTTTAATAATAGTTTTGGTTAAACTCTTTCCAGAAGAAGCATTAACAAATGAGAAATAAAATATTCAATAAATAATATTTCTCTATAGCCTTTAAGCTCCTTTTAAATGTATTTTTTTTTCACAAGCCAACAAGTCAAAAAAATAACAATTTGCTTCAATGACAAACAGGTTTGTCAGTTTGCCTCCCACCTATCCTGTTTTCTGTCTTTCGTTTGGCCATTTTTCGTAAGGGGTTTATTACATGTGAGTTAGGCGGCAGGTCGCAGATCCTAATGAAAGTAAAGAGAGGAGGTGGGGGCGATTAGCGGGCTGATGGGCCGGCGGCAATGCATTTGCAAAGCATTCTGGGATTTGTAGTATTAGCTGTGCATGCGCTATACTGGCGCGGCGGCCAGCGGGCCAGCTCTAATACATATTTGATATGATCTTGCAGGCCAAATATAATTATATCATGGGCCAAATTTGGCTCGTGGGCCTGAGTTTGACATGTGTGGGCTAGAGAGTCCAGCAGTGTGAGTCCCAGCCCCAGAGTCCTGTGAGTACTCCTCCAATTCTTTCCTGGTGCTTTCTAAAGCTTCTCCAATAGTCTCTGCCTCATCTAGCCCCACCATTCCTTTCTCTAGCAATCGACGACTCGTCTCTGTGGTCCGAATGCCTGCAACAATTCTGTCCTTAATAATGTCCTCCGCATAATCCTGAGATGATACTGCTTTAAAGTTGCAGCCTCTCGCCAGGTCTTTCAGAGAGAGTATAAAGTCTCTGGCAGACTCCCCAACTTGTTGTGACCTGTTCATGAACCTGTACCGGGAGTGGAGTTTGCTATGCCCCTTACTGTAAAGTGCTCATTGCCTCTTGGTAGGATCTGGCATCCTGTATAAGGGAGTAAGGGTGGTCTCCCAGCTGGGCTAACAGCAGTATTAATAGCTCTTTATCCAATCCCTCAGCACCCTCACATAATTCAGAAAGCATCTCTGCCAGCGACCAAAGTGCGTGCCGGCTCCGGGATTTCTGGGGTCGAGCTCCAGCCTGTCTGGTCGCAGCACATGGCTAAGCCACAGTCTCTGGTCCCTTAGGTCATGTGGGAGCACCCCGAGGGTTGTTCCCGGTCTCCACGTGGTCTCTGGGTCTAGGTGTAGCAAGAGCAGACCCTGGGGTACTGGGAGCTGCTGATCGAGTCTCTGTGGGGCTTGTGTCTGCTGGAGGAGTAACCTGGGTGCTTGGGGCTGTTGGCTGAGTCTCTGGCTTTGGGTTGTTTGCAGCGGGCTTATGGTGAACTCTCCACTGGCCACCGTGACAGAGGTGCACCAAAGAAAAGGTACAAGGACTGCCTAAAGAAATCTCTTGGTGCCTGCCACATTGACCACCGCCAGTGCATCTTGGCGCCTCACAGTTTGGCGGGCAGCAACCTCCTTTGAAGAAGACCGCAGAGCCCACCTCACTGACAAAAGGCAAAGGAGGAAAAACCCAACACCCAACCCCAACCAACAAATTTTCCCCTGCAACCGCTGCAACCGTGTCTGCCTGTCCCGCATCGGACTTGTCAGCCACAAACGAGCCTGCAGCTGACGTGGACATTTACCCCCTCCATAAATCTTCGTCCGCGAAGCCAAGCCAAGAAAAAAAAAAAAAGGGGGGAAATCCCAGCAGTAGCGTCAGGTCTCTGTGGTTCTGGGGAAACTACTGCTGGGGGAGTGATGGTTTCCCTGGCTCTGGAGTGGTCGGGAATTGTGCACATACGTGGCGATCGGGAGCACAACTTGTGGAGATCCTTCTACCTGCGCTTGTAGTGGCCCCTTTCTGATCAAACCAGGGTTTAGGGTTGGGGGCACCTGTACCGGTGAACAGGTACAGGTGCCAAGAGCAGGCAGGGCTCTTGGCCATTTCTTACCTGCCCTGTTGTACCACAGGTCTTCCCCGCATTCCACCACGATTCCCGTACAACGGTCTCTGACTTCGGATGCACATGCATGCTGGTTGTCCCCAGATTCTATTCCTCATGAAGAGACTCCAGGTGGTCGGGAATGTGCGTTGGAGCAGGAGCAGCTTCCATCCTAGTAGCTATGATATTAGTTTATTAAATTGTACTGACAATAACCACACCAGCAGTGTGAGTATAAGACAGCTTTAATAAACTAATATGTACATTAATATATCACCACAGTAGTATTCAAACGTGCTGTAGAAATTCAGCAGGTCAAGCAACATCCATAGGAAGAAAAGGGTGACCTGCATTTCGGGCCTGTGGCCTTTGTCAGGTAGCAGAAAAAAACAGGTAGATGTCTGAATTAAAAGGGGGGATGGGGTGGAGAAGAGAGAGGAGGGGTAGGAGCACAGGCTAGGTCAGAACTCATGGGTGGATATGTGGGAGGGTGGAGGAGAATGAAGATGAGAATTGAGAAGGGAAGAGGGTAGCTCTCAGATAGGAGAAGGAAGGGAAGGGGTGGAGATGGAGGGAAGAAAAAAGGGAAATAGGGAACGAGAGAGACTCAGGGGAGAGGGTTAACAGAAATTGCGGTTGGAATATAAGATGTTTCTCCAATTTACAAGTGACCTCGATTTGGCAAGGCATGAGCCCATGAACAGACATGTTGATGTGGCAATGGGGTGTGGAAATGAAGTGGTTGGCCACTGAGAAGTCCTTGTTGTTGCAATGGGCAGAGCAAAGCTCCGATCTCCCAATCTGCATCCATTCTATAGAGGAGGCCACCACAGGAGCACCAGATGCAGTAGATGACCTCTTCAGATTAGGGCCCTGAATGAAGGGGAGGGGTGAGGTGTGGGCAGACGTGGAGCATTTCTTGCAGTCAACAGGGAATTATATCAAGGGATGATTAATGGATGATATGCTCTATCAATGACTCCAAAGGCTGAGTGAGGAACAATAGACTTTAATACACATTAGATTTCAGCTGACTCAACTCCATGTGCTCGAATGGATGAAAGGGGGCAGGGAGGTCAACCTTTATGGGCAGGTTACGTGGGGTTGAGTCTTCAGTGGGTGGGCCATCTACTTATACACAGAACAGCTCAGAATAGTACATACGTATCACTACATTCACCCTTTCTTTAAAAAACGACCCAGTCCTAGAGGTTCAGCTGGTCAGGTGGCTTTCTCTGCAGCCAGAGGTGTGCTGGTTGGCTCCATTGCTGGGCAAGTGTCTTGAGGTGGGGGGCAAGGCTGTCACTGTAGGGGGTCCAGTTTGGTTGTCTTGGGGCAGTCGTGGTGGTCGGTTCAGCAGGGCGAGGGTTCCGGGCATATGGTGTGGGTGCCCGGGGGCATTGATAGCCTGCACCGTCCATGTAGGGGTCGATGTGTGTGTATGTGGTGGTCGGGGCTGGGGTTAGGTAGGTGTCTCCGGCACATGCCAGGTCCCAGACAGGGACTGTGTCCTCATAGCCGTTGGGGTACTGGATATAAGTGTATTGTGGGTTAGCGTGCAGGAGCTGTACGTCTTTCACCAATGGTCAGTCTTATGGCCGCTTGTGTGTTTCCTCAGCGGGATGGGTCCCAGAGATGAGAGCCAGAGTGGCAGAGTGATCCCAGTTTCCGACCTCCTGGGGAAGGAAAATATGTGTTCATGAGGAGTCATATTTGTATCAGTGCATAGGAGGGATCAGATGGCGTAGAGTGCCTCTGGCAGGACTTTCTGGCAGTGGGACTTAAGGGCCAAGAGGATCGCCTGGTATTTTCTCAGTCCATCTAGCCGTTTCCCCTGGGGTCATGGTCCTACTAGTGGATATGCCTCTAGCCAACAGGTACTGCCACAGCTCGTCGCTCATGAACGAGGACCCCCGATCACTATGAGTATAGTCCGGGTACCCAAAGAGGGTGAATATGCTGCAGAGTGCCCTGATAAAGGTGGCAGAGGTCATGTCACGACAGGAGATGGCAAACGGGAATCTGGAGAACTCGTCTATGATGTTAAGGAAATAGACGTTCCTATTCGTTGAGGGCAGGGTGTGATAGTACAGATTCTATCACCAATGTGTATATATACATATGTACAGATGGTAGTGTAGGATGACTGTGATTGGCTGAGAGTGTAGCCACACCTACTGGCAGGTCTTAAAGGATTGTTCCTAGCCAGACCAGGTCATTCTGGACTGGTTGACCTACTTGTGATATACTCCAGTCTTTTAGTTAATAAAAGCCTTGGTTTGGATCAACAAGTCTTTGGTTCTTTCGACGCGCATTACACAGGGGTCTCTTGAAATTGATACTCAGCCATTCCAAAGGGATGCCTTATTTCAGGGCTGTGGAAGGTATGGGAAAAAAATGCTACTGTGCCTTGTTAAAAGTGGTGACCAATGCTCTCCATCTGGAATGAAATGGATTAGTCCACGGCATGCATCATGGCTTTAGTGATGTCTCCTTTGATTTGGTTGAAAGCCATCCAGGCTTCTGACGATAAGGGGAAGCTTGTAAGGGGTAGGCTTTATCGGCATAATTGGGCACCCACTGGGCATAGTTAGAAAAGAACCCCAAACACTGTTTCAGTGCCTTGAAATTATGTGGTATCGGGAGCTCCATAAGGGGATGCATGCAGTCGGAGTCGGGGACAATGCATCCAAGGAGGGCCAGGCGAGTGGTACTAAACACACACTTCTCCTTGTTATAAGTCAGATTCAGGGACTTGGCTGTGCTGAGATATTTCCCCAGGTTTGCGTCGTGGTCCTGCTGGTAATGGTCCAGGTAGGGGAACGTCACTGTCAGTTTATGCCTGTCTACCACCCGATCCATCTCCCTTTGGAACACTGAGACTCCGTTAATGACTCTAAAGGGAACACTGAGGAGGTGATAAGGCCTGTCATCCGCTTTGAAGGCAGTGTATTTGTGGTCCTCCGGGCGAAGGTGGAGTTTGAGGTATGCCGATTTCATGTTAATTGTTTTGTACTGGGCTATTTTATTGACCATATCGGTTATCCGGGGGAGGGGGTAAGCATCTAGCTGGGTGAAGCGGCTGACAGTCTGGCTGTAATCTATCACCATGCGGGGTTTGCTTCCGCTGCTGACCACTACAACCTGAACTTGCCACGGCCACCAACGATACAGCAGCAGTTCTTCAGGGATCTCAGCACCGAATAAAACTGCCAATCAGTTGAACCTGTGAACTGTATGGACTACAAGACCCGTGCCGATAGACATTGCCCCACACCACCTCGCCGGACTTCATTCAGAAAAACGAGGGGTGAATGTGGTGGAATACAGTGATCTCCTCCGCCAGGAGTCGCTGCACCTCAAACTTTATAAATGCCCAATCCTCAGTGCCTACTTTTCGTCACGATAGGCCGGCAGTCTGGGGTCAGGTTCTCGAATAGTGATGGAGGGGATATGCGGAAAGTGGAGAGGCCACAGGTGGAGGCTGGCTGTCGGGGGGAGGGGGTTGTGAGTTTGGAGTTGTGTACCGTTATGGGTCGTTGCGGTCCTCTGAACACCATTGTTACACTCTTAAACTGGCCCTGGAAGTCAAGACCCAGTAGTATCGACACACAGAGCTGTGGCATCACAAGTAAATGAAAGATCATAACATTCACTCCCCATCATTAATGACGCTACACAGTACACCCAGATCTCCGCAGATTGGTCCTTTGCAGCCATAGAGATGGTGCCGCTCATGGGTCTGACAGACAGAGAGAGTTTCTGGGCAGTGTCCGGGTGGATAAAGCTCTCTGTGTTCCCACTGTTGACAAGCAGTTCATCCTTGTTTCCGTTTACCTCGATTTCCATCATCGAGTGGGCAATCGGATGAGGGCTGCCCTGGTTCAGAGTCATGGAGGCCAGGATCGGGTCATTGTCATTGCTGTCGAAGGGGAGGCCTGACTGGTAAGATGGCAGCCTCCGTGTTGACCACGCTGTCGCCTCAACTGATTCACCTTATTGGACACCTACCCTTTGCCCTGCACAGATGATATGGTGAACGAAATTGCCAAATATAGGGTCTTCTCTAACATAGACTTCAAATCAGCCTGCCACCAAATCCCGATTTTCCCAAAAGACTGGCCATGGCCGATGGCCGACTCTACCATTTCCTGCAGATCCCATTTGGCCTCACAAATGGTGTTCCAAAGTGAAATGAACTGCATGGTGTATGACAATGAACTAAAGGCTACGTATCCATATCTGGACAATGTCACCATCTGTGGCCATGACCAGAAAGAACCCGTCGAGAACCTGCAGAGGTTCCTGAGCACCACAAAGGCCCTCAATCTCACATATAATAAAAAAAAGTGTGCGTTTATCACCAAGTGGCTGGCAATCCTGGGGTAGATGTGGAGCAGGTGTCATCACCTCCACTCCTCTGGAATTACCTCTGCCACAGGACCCCAAGGCTTTAAAAAGGTGCCTAGGGCTCTTCTTGTATTATGCCAAGTGGATCCCCAACTATGCCCACCCCGTGGTGAAAACTACGACCTTTCCCCCATCAGTAGAGCCCCCTAAGGCTTTTGACGGCATCAAGGATGAGATTGCCAAGGTGGGGATATGTGCCATTGATGAATCTGGCACATTCCCACTGGAAAGTGATGCCTCCGATTTTGCTCTGGCCGCCACAGTGAACCAAGCAGGCAGGCCAGTGGCATTTTCCCCCATACCCTCCAAGGCCCTGAACACAGCCACTCCACCATCAAGAAGGAGGCACAGGCTATAGTGGCAGCGTTCACCAACTGGAGGCACTACTCGGCCGACATACCATTCACCTGCTAATGGACTGGAGAGCCGCCACATTTATGTTTAACAATAAACAGCAGGGGGTAAAATAAAAAATGACAAGATCATGAGGTGGAGAATTGAGCGTCCATCTACATTAATGAGATCCTGTACCAGTCGGGCAAGCTTAATGAGCCACGTGATACCCTGTCCAGGGGAACCTGTGCTAGGGTGCGTTGATCGCCTCCATACCCTCCCCAGGGTCACAAGGCTTTACCATTTTGTGAGGGCCTGTAACCTTCCCCACTCAGTGGAGGAAGTCTAGGAGTTGTGCGGAGTCTGTGCGGAATGCTAGCTGCAATTTTACAGACCATAAAGAGCCCAACTCATCAAGGCCACTCAGCCCTTCAAGGGGCCCCTCCCATCCATGAATCAGAACATCTGCTTCCTGAGTATCATGGATGAGTTCTCACGTTTCCCATTCGCCATCCCCTGCCCCGACATGACCACATCCACGGTCATTAAAGCCCTCCACACAGTATTCACACCGTCAGATATCCCAGATGTGTTCATAGTGACTGGGGATCCATCTTCATAAGTGAGGAGTTGTGGCAATACTTCCTTTCCAGGGGCATAGATACGAGCAGAACCATCAGCTGCAACCCCCTGTGGGAATGGGCAGGTGGAGAGGGAGAATGGAACAAACTGGAAGGCAGCCCTTTTGGCCCCTAAGTCGAAAGGGATGCCTGTATCCCAGTTGCAAGAGGTCCTTCTAGAACTGCTGAATGCCACCAAGTTCCTACTTTGCACTGCAACTAATGCAATGCCACATGTAAAATTCTTCTCCTTCCCTAAGACGTTGACATTGGGAACCATGCTGCTGATCTAGCTGATTATCCCAGCTTTGATGATTCTCCAGAAGCATGTCAGAACGCACAAGGTGGACCCACTGGTTGAGGAAGGGCACCTCCTGCATGCGAACCCCCAATAAGTGCTGGTAAGGTACCCAGACGGATGGAAAAATAGAGGGTCCATCCAGGACCTGGCGTGAGCATGGGAGGTGCCCCAGGGATCACCCTGGCAGGAAAACTCGTGATCCCACCTCTAACAAGATCCCCTGAGTTACAAACAAATTTCCCTCCTCCTACGGACCTGATACACACTGACACTGTTCAACCCTCCAACATCCAGCTGAGCAAACAATTCACTGTTCCACTGGAACTAACGATACAGCAGCAGTTCTTCGGGGATCTCAGCACTGAATAAAACTGCCAAGCAGTTGAACCTTTGAACTGTATGGACTACAAGACCCGTGCCAATAGACATCGCCCCACACCACCTCGGTGTGGGGCAATGTCCACACCATTCCACACCACCTTCATTCAGAAAAACGAGGGGTGAATGTGGTGGAATATGGTCCTTTGAGCATGTCCTCACTGGGCTGGGCAGACTGGCCCGCCTTCTGTACCTGTAGCCCCTCCCCAAAAGATCCCCTAATAAAAGACGAGAGCCTTAGTCTCCTCCCTCATACCTGCCTTGGACGTGAGCCAGCAGCAGGTAGAAGCACGTCTGGGTCTTCTAATCAATAAAGCTTTTGACTCTTGCTTCGTGCCTGTGAGTGGTCATTATTCGCGCCACAATCTCCCATAATGATCGGGAAGGCATCAGGACGTGTTGTCGCATGGCTGTTTATCAAAGAGCTCAGTCCCTCCAGTGACGTTAGCCTGGGGCGGAATGTACACTGCGATCATGATGATGACGGTGAACTCCCTCAGCAGGTGGAATGGGCAATACTTAATCACTAGATGTTCCAAGTCGGGGGTGCAGGACTGGGACACAACTGTCATGTCTGTGCACCACAATGAATTGATGATGACACAAACGCCACCTCCCCTGGTTTTTCCAGGTGCCAGTGTTCAATCAGCACCATGGAGGGTGTACCCCTTGGGCTTCAGTTCCGTGTCCAGACGGTCCATGGTTAACCATCTCTGATGTCTGGCTTGGAGTTCATCCAGTTTGTTCTCTAAGGACTGGACGTTGGCCAGGAGGATGGCAGGAGGAAGCCTCAGCTCCCGGCATCTCATCCTGACCTGTAGGCCCACCCCCCTTCTGCACCCCATGGTTGGGTCTTCTTTACCTGGCCTGTGGGTCTGCTGTTGGTAGTTGTATTGTCCGAGTCCTGTCCATTAAATCCTTCTTGATATTTGGCTGGGGTTTTAAAACTCCAGTGGTATCTGTGAGCAGTTTAAAGCCTCCACATTGTAACATTGTTTGAGTTTGAAGCTCCCATGATGTTGCAGTTTAAAATGTTGGCTGTGATCATTTGGGAGCTGAATGTTTGGGCAGGAAACCAGCAGTGGCTGACATTTAAATAACTGATGCATGTTTTTTTACAAAAATATGGCCCTTTAAGGCAAAATCTAGCTGACAAGAGAAGTTAGAGATAGAGATAGGTCAAAGGAAAATACTGGTATCATTGCCAAGAAAAGCAGTGACATTTTCAGAATTCAGTAAAAGATCCCCCATAATTTCCCTTAAAAAGGGAAATAAAAATACAAGAGAAACATAGAAAGAATCTTTTATTAACTCTTCAGAAAATGATAACATTGCCAGAATTCCACTTTTAATAACTGAGGCTGGAGAACTGGGAATGTAACTAATAGCAGAGAATTTAGCAAAGATTTGCACCTGAATTCACAAAAGAAGCCACTGAAAGCCTCATAGAAATTATAGAGTGCAACAAGGGAGGGAATGGGGAGCGAGGGATGGAGTGGGGAGGGAGTGGGGAGCAAGGGAGGGGGTGGGGAGCAAGAAAGGGAGTGGGGAGCAAGGGAGGGAATGGGGAATGGGGGAGGGAGTGGGGAGTGAGGGAGGGAGTGGGGAGGGAGTGGGGAGTGAGGGAGGGAGTGGGGAGGGAGTGAGGAGCAGGGGAGGGAATGGGGAAGTCATTGGATGGAGAGGCAATAAGTTGCCAGATGAGGACTTGGGTCCATGGGACTTGAAGAAGGATGAAAGGAATATTTTTAATTTTTTTTAAATGTTTTAAATTTAAATTAAATTTTTTAAATTTAGATTTTAAATTTAAATTTAGACATACAGCATGGTAACAGGCTGTCCAATTACACCCAATTAACCTATACCCTGGTATGTTTTGAACAGTGGGAGGAAACCAGAGCCCGGGGAAAACCCACGCAGACATGGGGAGAATGTACGAACTCCTTACAGACAGTGTGGGTTTCGAACCTTTGTCCCGATCGCTGGCGCTATAAATCTGTTACGCTAACTGTGTTGCCCTCGTTGTTATCTCCAAAAAGGCCACAGATTTGAGAGCTGGTTCTCACAGGCAGCAAGGAAACAATCATTCAGAAAAGGGGAGAGAGTACAGGGAGCTCGAGATTCATGATCCAAATATCACTGGCCTGATGGTGCAGCGGGTAGTGCTGCACCCTCACTGCAGCAAAGAGCCAGGCTCAATCCTGATCTCTGGTCCTGATTGTGTGGAGTTTGTGCACATTCTCCCTGGAAATGCACGGGATTCCTTTGGTTCTCTGGTTCTTCCCACATCCCAAAGACCACTGGGTCTGCTGCACTAAACCTCCCCTATGTGTGTGAAAGGAGGTGTGAAGAGAATAAAGCAGGGGTTCCAGAGGTTGAGTGCTGATGGGTATTTGATGATCAGTGTGTGCTCAGTGAATTGAATGGCCTGTTTGCTGGCTGAATTTCCTAAAGATTCAGCTTATCAGGTGATATCTATTTCTGCAAAAGGTAGTGGACACAGCCCAGGACATCACAAGCAAAACCCTCCCCACCAGCGAGAACATTTAACTGGGAACGCTGCTATCGAAGGGCAGCAGAAATCATCAAGGATCCACACCACCCAGCACACACTCTGTTCTCGCTGCTGCCATCAGGAAAGACGTATTGATGCCACCAGGTTCAGGAACAGCTGCTCCCCTTCCATCATCAGTCCTCAACAACAAACTCAATCAGGGACTCATTGAAGGATTTTTACTTGTGTACTTTATTTTTTCCTCTCTGAATTGCATTTGTTTACATTTCTTTATTTGTTTACATGTGTACGTTGAATTCGTTTTGTTTTTGCATGACCGATTAGTGGTAATTCTGCCTCGCCAACAGGAGAAAGGAATCTCAGGGTTGTATGTGATGTTATTTAATATACTCTGACAATAAATCCAAAATATGGAATCAATACAAATCACAGGAAAAACCCTCCCCACCACCAAATAAATCCCCATGGAATGCTGCTGTCGGAGTGCAGCAGCAAACATCAAGGATCCACTCTGGTGCAGGACCACAGGTTCAGCAATAGTTGCTATCCCTCAACCATCCCGCACCATAATTGCAAATCAGAGACTCATTTAAGGACTCATCCTTTGCTTTATTATTATTACTGAATATTTATATTTCTGTATTTGCACAGTCTGTTTGTTTACAATTTGTATTAATTTGAATACAATTGACGGTTACTGGGAGAGAAATTAGAAATTCTGCCTGGTCCTGCAGGAAAACAGAATCTCAGGATTGTTCTCTGAAAATAAACTTGAACTTTGACTGTGAGATGCGGGGAAATTGCTGGAATCCGTTATTGAGAAAGTTGTAACAGTGTTAGGAGCAGAAGGGGCAGTTGTGTGAGATTATGGCTAAAGAGAGCATTTAGGGAGGGTCTCAGATTTCTTGGCAGTAGGATTAAGGCATTCTACACAGATGTGAAGGACAAAAGAATGGTGAGAGGGCAAGTAAAAGGGGGGGATCATGGAGACAACAGAGGGAAGGGGGGCATTATAAATTAACTTTCTTCCAGTGTTCAGCAGGGAGAAGGATCTTGGTTAATATGTGGTCAGTGTAGAACAGGCATGTTTGCTGGAGCAGGTTGAGATTAAGATGAAGGAAGTGCTGGATCTTCTGAAAACCATTTGGATTTGATAGGTCTCCATGAATGGATGTGATATTTTTAATTTTTAATAGACATACAGCATGGTAACAGGCCCTTTCAGTCCACAAGCCTATGCCACCAAACTATACCCAATTGACCTACAACCCCGGTATGTATTGAATGGTGGGCAGAAACGGGAACCCCCGGAGAAATCCCATGGAAACACAGGGAGAATGTATAAACTCTTTACAGACAGCATTGGATTTGAAGCCCAGTCCTGATCGCTGGGGCTGTAGCCGCTATGGTAACTGTGCTCCTGTGCCCCAGGTTACTACAGGAAGCAAGAGAAGTGATTTCTGCGGGATTGGCAATTATCTTTGCATTCTCTCTGTCCACCAGAGGGTTGGAGAATGGCAGATGTAGACCCCTTGTCTAAGAGTGATGAGAGGGAGAATCCTGAAGATTATAGACCAGTGAGTCTTATGTCAGTGGTGGGCAAACTATTTGAGAAGATTGTTAGGAACAGGATTTACAGCCAATTGTGAGGGGCAGGTCATGCCTCATAAGCCTAACTGAGTTTTTTGAGGAGGTGACAAAGGAAATTGATGTGATGTTATGGATTTTCTGGTAGGCTCATTCAGAAAGCTTGGGACTCAAAGACCCTTGGCTGATTGAATTTGGAATTGGCTTGCCTGCAAAAAATAGAAGAGGGTAGTAGTAGATGGAACATATTCTGCCTGGAGGTCAGTGATTAGTGCATTCTGCAGGGATCTGTTCTGGGACCCCAGCTCTTTGTGGTTTTTATAAAATGACTTGGATGAAGAAGTGGAAGGGTGGGCCAGTAAGTTTGCAGATCCATGAAGGTTGGAGGTGTTGTGGATAGTGTAGAAGGTTGTCTATGTCAGAACAGAATATAGATAGAATGCAGAGTTGGATGGAGAACTGGCAGATGGAGTACAAACCAGATGCACTTTGGAAAATCAAATTTGAAGGTGGAGAACATGGTAAGTGGCAGGGTTCTTAACAGTGATGATGAAAAGACAGGTCTTGGGGTCTAGGTCCATAGGTCCGTCAAGGTTGCTGCGGAAGTTGGTGGGTAGTTAAGAAGGCATGTGGTTTGCTGGCCTTCATTTCATTAGTAGGGGGGATTGAGATGAAGAGCTGTGAGGTAATGTTGCAGCTCTATAACACTCTGGTTTGACTATACTTCGAGTTTGCATTAATTTTTAGTCACCTCATATAGGAAAGATGTAAATGCTTTGCAGAAGGTGCAGAGGAGATTTACCAGGATGTGGCCCAGATTGGAGAGCATGTCACAGGAAGAAAGGTTGTTAGAGCTAGATCTTTTCTCTTTGGAACAGTAAGGGATGAAAGGCGACTTAATATGATTATAAAAGATAGGCTGGACAGCCAGCATATTTTTCCATGGGTCAACAATATCAAAGGATAAGTCACAAAGAGATGTTTAGTTGCTGGAGCAGAAGGTACAGACAAATATGAATGAGAAATTAAATCAGTGTTAGACAGAGCAGATGTAGGCATTACAAAGCACTGAGGAGGAATGCAAGGCTAAATCCCATCTATTTTCATGCAAGGAATCTATCTGGGAATGCAGTGTTATCATGGGAATATGGTCTTATGGCAGCAACTCAGTCAGGGTTGAAGAAGGGTGGGACTGGCAACTCAACATGCCAGTGATGGAATCATCTGGGATGTCAGGAGGATATAAAAGGGTGAAATACTGAGAAAGAAGTTCTATCCAAGAAGGCACTTCAAATAAAGACTAGGGGATAGACCTTAGGAAAATAAACAATGCAATCACATTGCTGGACACACCAGAAACCCCTCAATGATCAGCAAGAGAATGAGGAACAGCTATGTAAAAATGTAACCTTTACAGTAATGGGAGATTTTAACTCCCTCAACATTCATTTGAACCACCTCATTGTGAAAGACAGGTGCAGTTTTAAAGGGAGATTTTTGAGCTGCCCCATTGGTAGTCCTGGTGCAGAAGCAGCAGTCCCAAGGCTCAGGAAATACAGTCAGCAGGCAGTAGGCAATATTCAGGAGGGATAGACAGAAAGGAAAAGGAAGTGGGGTAGTGTTGATGGTTAGAGAGGAGGTAAACACAATAGAAATGAGATAGACAACAGACTCGCCAAGGCAAATAGCGCCTTTGGAAGACTACACAAAAGAGTTTGGAAAAACAACCAACTGAAAAACCTCACAAAGATAAGCGTATACAGAGCCGTTGTCATACCCACACTCCTGTTCGGCTCCGAATCATGGGTCCTCTACCGGCACCACCTACGGCTCCTAGAACGCTTCCACCAGCGTTGTCTCTGCTCCATCCTCAACATCCATTGGAGCGCTTACATCCCTAACGTCGAAGTACTCGAGATGGCAGAGGTCGACAGCATCGAGTCCACGCTGCTGAAGATCCAGCTGCGCTGGATGGGTCACATCTCCAGAATGGAGGACCATCGCCTTCCCAAGATCGTGTTATATGGCGAGCTCTCCACTGGCCACCGTGACAGAGGTGCACCAAAGAAAAGGTACAAGGACTGCCTAAAGAAATCTCTTGGTGCCTGCCACATTGACCACCGCCAGTGGGCTGATATCGCCTCAAACCGTGCATCTTGGCGCCTCACAGTTTGGCGGGCAGCAACCTCCTTTGAAGAAGACCGCAGAGCCTACCTCACTGACAAAAGGCAAAGGAGGAAAAACCCAACACCCAACCCCAACCAACCAATTTTCCCCTGCAACCGCTGCAATCGTGTCTGCCTGTCCCGCATCGGACTTGTCAGCCACAAACGAGCCTGCAGCTGACGTGGACTTTTTACCCCCTCCATAAATCTTCGTCCGCGAAGCCAAGCCAAAGAGAAACACAATAGAAAGGAAAGACATTAGCTTGGAGGATGTGTAATTGATATGGTTAGAGCTGCAAAACACTAAGGGGCAGAAGACGCTCGTGGGAATTGTGTATAGGCCACCTAACAGTAGCAGTGAGGTTAGGTATGGCATTAAACAGGAATTAGGAAATGCATGCATCAAAGGGACAGCAGTTAGAATGGGTGACTTTAATCTACATGTAGATTGGGTGAACCAAAATTGCTCAGGGTGAAGAGGAAGAGGATTTCTTGGATTGTTTTCTAAACCAGCATGTCGAGGAACCAATGAGGAAGCAGGCCATTCTAGACTGGGTACTGAGTAATGAGGAAGGGTTAGTTCACAATCTTGAGTGAAGCCTCTTAGGCAAGAGTGACCACAATATGGTGCAATTCTTCATTTAGATGGAGAGTGACCGAGTTAATTCAAATACAAAGGTTCTGAACTTAAAGAAGGGAAACGATGATGATATGAGAAGTGAATTGGCTGAGATAGATTGGCAAATGAAACTTAAAGGACTAACAGTGGAAATGCAATGGTGATCATTTAAAGATAGCTTGGATGAAAACAATTATACATCCCAGTTTGGAAAAAGAATAAATCAAGGAAGGTTGTATATCCGTGGCTAACAAGGGAAATGAGGGAGAGGATCAAATACAAAGAAGCAGCATATAAACTAGCCAGAAAAAATCTGAATTCCTGAGGACTGGGAGAAATTCAGGAGGACGAAAGGATTAATTAGGAAAGATAAAAGTGATTATGAGAGAAAGCTGGCAGGGAACATAAAAAATGACTGCAAAAGCTTTTCTAGATATGTAAAGAGAAAGAAATCAGTTAAGACAAATGTGGGTCCATACAGTCAGAAACAGGTGAGTTGATCATGGGGAACAAGGACATGGCAAACTAATTCCCAGGGTAAGGGGAAGCACCCAACTTTGCATTGAATTACTTCTGAATTCACTAAGGAAAACATAAATACTCTCCAGGAAATAATAGGGGATGGAAGATCTTACGTGAGGGAAGGACTGAAGGAAATAAATGCAAGTCAAGAGTTTGTGTTAGGTAAATTGAAGGGATTAAAGGCAGATAAATCCCCAGGGCTGGATAGTCTGCATCCCAGAGTGTTTAAGGAAGTAGCCTAAGAAATAGTGGATGCATCAATGATCATTTTTCCAAACTCTTTGGATTCTTGATTAGTTCCTGAGGATTGGAGGGTGGCAAACGTAACCCTACTTTTTAAGACGGGAGGGTGGGGAAAATGCTAGTGTCAGTTATTAAATATGCGATTGCAGCACATTTGGAAAGTAGTGATATCATCGGACAGAGTCAGCATGGTTTTATGAAGGGAAAATCGTGTCTGACGAACCTAATGGAATGTTTTGAGGATGTAACTAGTAGAGTGGATAAGGGAGAACCAGTGGATGTGGTATATCTGGACTTTCAGAAGGCTTTTGACAAGATCCTGCATGAGATTAGTGTACAAACTTAAAGCACACAGTATGGGAGGGATGGTACTGAGGTGGATAGAGAATTGGTTGACAGACAAAGAGTAGGAATAAATGGGTTCTTTTCCAAATGGCAGGCAGTGACTAGTGAGGAACCACAAGGCTCAGTGGTGGGACCACAGTGATTTACAATAAATATCAATGACTTAGATGAGGGAATAGAAAGCAGCAGCTCCAAGTTTGCAGATGACATGAAGCTGGGTGGGAGGGTTAGCTGTGTAGAGGATGCAGGGTGACTTGAACAAGTTAGGTGAGTAGAACAAGGCATGGAAGATGCAATATAATGTGGAAAAATGTGAGCCTACCCACTTTGGAGGCAAGAACAGGAGAGAAGATTACCTAAATGGTGTCTGATTAGGAAAAGGAGAGATGCAATGAGACCTGGGTGTTGCTGTCCACCAGTCATTGAAAGTGAGCATGTGGGTACAGCAGGCAGTGAGGAAAGTGAATGGTATGTTGGCATTCATAGCAAGAGGATTCAAGTACAGGAGCAGAGAGGTTCTACTGCAGGTGAATAGGGCCTTGGTGAGACTATACCTGGAGTATTGTGTACAGTTTTGGTTTCCTTATCTGAGGAAAGACATCCTGGCCATTGAGGGAGTGCAAAGAACGTTCACTAGATTGATACCAGGGATGGCAGGACTTGTATATGAAGAAAGGCTGGATCGAATAGACTTATAATCGCTGGAATTTAGAAGACTGAGGCAGGGGTGATTTTATAGAAATGCATAAAATTCTTAAGGGATTGGACAGGTTCAATGCAGGAAGATTGTTCCCGATATTGAGGAAAACCAGAACCAGGGGTCACAGTTTAAGGATAAGGGGGAAGTCTTTTAGGACTGAGATGAGAATTTTTTTTTCTCTCAGAGCGTGGTGAATCTGTGGAATTCTTTGCCACAGGAACAAGTTGAAGTCGGTTCCTTATCTATGTTTAAGAGGGACTTCAATTTTGCCCTTGTGGCTAAGGGGATCAGAGAATATGGGCAGGTACTGAGTAGATGATCAGCCATGATCAAAATGAATGGCAGTGTAGACTTGAAGGGCCAAATGTCCTACTCCTGCACCTATTTTCTATGTTTCTATATTTCTATGTAAAGGACCTTTATCACCCTGGTCACAATCTTCGGACAGAAAGTTCAGAAGACCAGCTCCTCTGGAATTAAGAAAGGTTTTTATCCAAGAGCGATCAGGTATGCTTATTTCTCAGGATGATTGGATGAATTTATGTAGGGATAGTATGACTAAAATTGTAAATGTAAGGTATCAATTAGTTCTTTATAATTTTATTCATCAATTAGATTTAACTCCAGAAAAATTAAGGAGATATAATTTTTATTTCTTCAGATTTATGTTTTAGATGTCATAAGGATGTAGGTTCTTTTTTACATTCAACTTGGTCATGTGAATCAGTAAAATCTTTTTGGAATAGACTTAAGGAATTTTTAGAAGTTATTCTGAAAGTGAAATTTTCAGTAGATCCTTTTGTATTTTTGTTGGGTAATATTAAGAGCTTGATTTAGAATTAAATAGATTTCAAATTGCATTTTTGAGATTGGTGTTAGCTGTGGCTAGAAAATGTTTGGCATTTATTTGGAAAAATGAGACTGATTTGAGTATTTAGAGATGGCATTTAGAGTTGAGGTCTTGTTTTTCATTGGAGAGGATAACATAATTTGCTTGATAAATATATTTTTTAGCATAAAACCTGGAGCCCGTATTTGGATTATATGGGCTTGTGAGAAACAGAAGTACCTTCACAAAATTTGCTCGAGACAAAAATTGAGAACAAAGAACATTGATTATACAACAATGCAAAGTTGGGTGCTTCCCCTTACCCTGGGAATACACACACATACTGGGGCTCACCCAACTTTTATACAGTTCATTTCAGTATAGGAATACCCTCCCCCTTACATTCTTCTGCCTCCTGGATGAGTTTGGCATTAGGCAATCCTGTCTGCCTACGTGCTGTTTCTGTGAACTTGGAGGACCAGAGGTATCCTGTCGGTGTCCCATCATGTCATTATCCTTATTGTCCTTATTCTCAAACCTGCCTTTGTTCTAATTCACACTTTACTTCCTCCATTCTATTATCTATTATCTATCCTTATCTTATTCATACTGGTGAACTTGCTGATTCTGTCTAAAAGGCGAGAATACCCTTATCTTATTCAGACTAATTACTTCCTTCATTCTAATATCTGTCCTTATCCTATTCATACTGGCTTTATTCATTACACATATATCTATACTAGTTTCCTCATCTTCATATTTTTAGATCATCTCTCACAGGCTGAATTTTTAAATCCCCTTGCCGCACAGTGGTGGTGTTACTCCAAGCCATGGTAATTAACTGATGAATTTTGTTGTTACGGGTGATCTCTTTCTTTTTTCTCTTCCTTTTTTCTTCCTTTTGGGATAGGTTAGAGGGGGCTGGGTTGGGGTGGGTGGGTAAGGGAAGGGGGTTTAGGGGGTCATATGGAATTATTTTAAAATATCATGTATGTATTGTTTTCTAATTGTTTCTTAAGTTTTATCATTAATTATATGTTTCAAAATATGCATCATAAATAAAAGAGCGATCAGGCACTAGTTACTCCAACTTCAACCTAACAGAACTGTCTGCAATACCAAAATGTCACTCTGTCTTCTTGCATTAAATGCAACTGTGAACATTTATTTCTCTATTCTTTAATATTTGTTCAGTTTTGTATTTGTGACTATTTAAATTTTCACTCTTGGAGTTGGTGTATTATATGTACCTCTGTGGCTGTCACAAGTAAGAATTTTAATGCATCTGCACATTGTACTTCTGTGAATGACATTAAACTCTTCATTCTGTTATGAGCCCAAAGGACCCCAATACCCAGCAGCAATAGACATTCACCAAGACAAGTGGCTTTCAAAACAAAAGTTATTTTTTTATCAACTTCAAACATGAAAATAGAATCAAACATTAACTTAACTCTATACTTAACTAACCCAAATTTATCCCCTTCTAATTCTAAGTGCACCTGTATGCAATGTGTGTGTAAATTCAAGAAAAGTTATTTGGTTCACAGTTCAATCTCACTTCTCCTTCTTCCAAATTCTCTGGTTGCAGGCAATCACCAAATTGTGCACAGAATTTAACATGTATAATGTTCACTAGGCTTGGTGCTTGAAAGGAAAATGTTTACCGCACAGGAAGGTTCTCGAAGGGTTTGCAGAGAGAGATATTAGTTGCTCCAGGATTTCACAACTGAGGTACTGTCGGACTCTGGCTTTACCTTACTCTTAATTTAGTCTATGTGTAGTCTTTGAATGAAGTGATAGGAGAAGGTATTCGGTTCAACAGTCAATTTATTACACAGCACAAGAATAAAACTTAACAGAGCTCTGGGTCAATCATTAGTTCATAGCTCACCTGCACAGTGAGCTACTCCCCAAGACTGACCCCTATTGTCCAGTTGGCTCAGTTTATATAGATCAACCTTATCATACAGAACAAAAGTTGACTTCCTTTGCTAGATTTCATTATCATACAGAACAAAAATTGTCTTCCTTTGCTAGATCTTTTTGCATAAGGGTTATCACAAGTCATCTCCTGTTTTGCAGATATCTGGGGTGTAGCACTCCCATCTTAATCCTCCAGGCCAGACTATCCTGTTGATTGGATCAGAAATTAATTCATCCCCAGATATTTCTAATCACCATTCTGTTCCTGTCTGGCCAATTTCTGCTGTACTCTTTAACACCTCCTCATGCCTTAATCTTCCTCCTAGACTGGTTTTCCATTCCCTTTGTTTCTTGCAGGCCATTCTTTGTTCTGGTCTGGCCTGTGTCTCCTGTGCTACTCCCCACCTCCTTCAGTTTGAGCATTCCTCCTACATCGTTTTATGCATTTCCTCTCCCTGTATTTGGGAGCAGACAATTTTGCTCAGCCAACTTTGCTCCATGCTGTGATTGCCACTTAATCACATTCCTCTTTTTCCCTGAACCATGCAGTAAATATAAAATTATTAATTAATCATTTCTTTCATAATGTTTTAACCTCTAGATTCCAACAGTACCACCACTAGTCACCTCAGGGTCTCACTGATGAAACTTGTCCCATCAGGGTCTTCTAGATGGTAACCTCTTTCTACAAGCTACCACAGAGTTCCATTCCTTCCTCTATTTCAAGAGAAGCATCAGACAGATAGCACTTCCAGTCATCTACTGCTCTGGAACTTGCTTTCATCAGTTTCAAACAGTTTTCCCTGGATTGCACTTTTCAATTACTTGTTAGTATCCCACACACTGACTGTCTGAGCTGTTAACTCAACACTCTCTCTTTTCCAACTCAAACTCCAAAGGGTTTCTATAAATCCAAAGGCTTTCTATAAGTACATTAAAAGTAAAAGATTAGTGAGAGATAAAATTGGACCCCTTGTAGATAGCGAGGGTAGGCTGAGTGAGAAGTCTGAGGAAATGGGGGAAATTTTGAATGATTTCTTTGCCTCGGTATTCACTAGGGAAAAAAATGTTGAACCAGTTGAAGTAAAGAAAAATAGTGGGGAGGTCATGAAGCATATAAGGATAACCGAAGAGGTAGTGATGGCTGTGTTAAAAAAGATAAAGGTGGATAAATCTCCCAGACCGGACAAAATATTCCCTAGGACACTCAGGGAGGCTAGTGGACAGTTAGTGGGGCCATTAACAGTGATATTTAGGATGTCACTGGCCACGGGGGTGGTACCAAAGGATTGAAGGGTGGCGCATGTAGTTCCTCTGTTTAAGAAAGGGTCCAAATGCAAACCTGGGAATTATAGGCCTGTAAGTCTGATGTCTGTGGTGGGCAAGTTGATGGAAAGTGTTCTGAGGGATGGTATTTACAAATATTTGGAGTTACAGGGATTGCTAGGGAGTAATCAGCATGGTTTTGTTAGGGGTAGATCATGCTTGACAAACCTGATTGAGTTCTTCGAGGGGGTTACAAAGAAGGTTGATGAAGGGAAAGCTGTGCATGTTGTCTATTTGGACTTTAGTAAAGCTTTTGACAAAGTTCCACACAGGAGGTTAGGAATGCTGGCCTTTATCAATCATTGCATGGAATATAGGAGTTGGGAGGTGATGTTGGTGCGGCCTAATTTGGAGTTCTGTGTGCAGTTCTGGTCGCCTAATTATAGGAAGGATATAAACAGAGTGGAGAGAGTGCAGAGAAGGTTTACCAGAATGTTACCTGGGTTTAAGCATCTAGAGTATAGGGAGAGATTGGACAGATTAGGTCTTTATTCTTTGGAGCGTAGAAGGTTGAGAGGGGATTTGATAGAAGTATTTAAGATTATGAAAGGGATAGACAGAGTGGATGTGGATAGACTATTTCCGTTAAGAGGAGGAAAGATTAAAACAAGAGGACATGAGTTAAGAATTAAGGGGCAGAGGTTTAGAGGTAACATGAGGGGGAACTTCTTTACTCAGAGAGTGGTAGCCGTGTGGAATGATCTTCCGGGAGAAATAGTGGCGGCGGAGTCAATTGTATTATTTAAGAAAAGGTTGGACAGGTATATGGATGAGAAGAAGATGGAGGGTTATGGGCATTGTGCAGGGAGGTGGGACTAGAAAGGGGTGTTTGGTTCGGTGCGGACTAGAAGGGCCTAATGGCCTGTTTCCGTGCTGTAATTGTTATGTTTTATGTTATGTTAAAAAAGGTGGAAGCATTAGGTATAAATAAGGAGGTAGTGAAATGGATTCAGCAGTGGTTGGATGGAAGGTGTCAGAGAGTAGTGGTAGAAAATTGTTTGTCCAATTGGAGGCCGGTGACTAGTGGAGTTCCTCAGGGTTTGGTCCTGGGTCCACTATTATTTGTTATATATATTAACGATCCGGATGTAGGAGTAGAAAATTGGATAAGCAAGTTTGCGGATGACACAAAGATTGGTGGTGTTGTGGACAGTGAGGTAGAGTTTAATATCCTTTGAACAGCTGGCAAGTAAATATAACTTAACAAATATCCTTTTTTTAGATATTTACAGATTATAAATTTCTTTTTTTATTTTATTTTCTATTTGCATCAAAACATATACAATATTTCTCCATAGCATAAGAATAATAAAAACTATGACACAAAAGTAATACAGTTTTTATATATTTTCTCCCCCACCCCCGCCCACCTTCCCGAAAAAAAGTAGGAAAAAGAAAAAAGAAAAAGAAAAGACTGCCGATTAAACTTATATCTTTTAATTAATTAATTGCAGTTTACATAACAATCTCAAACCATAACTAATTAGGGAGGATTGGTGGGGGGAAGGGGGGATTGGTGGATGCTGCAGGTAAAGTCGTAGCAATAAAATCCATGTAGGGTTTCCAAATCTTATCAATTTTTTCTCATTAAATTTGTAAATTATACTTTATTCTTTCTAATGGGATACAATTTAATAATTCTGTTCACCATCTATTCAACCCCACAAAAGGACCAGATTTCTATGTTACAGCTATAGATTTCTTTGCTATTGCTTCTGCTACACTTAAAAACTTATTTTGATAAATATCTAATTTCAATTGGGAAATATCTCCCAATATAAATACTCTGGGATCCTCAAAATTTGCATCTTCAGAACTCTTACCAATAAAATATTTATACCCTTCCAAACCTTCTCTACCTTTTCAGATTGTCAGACTGCATGCAGGAAAGATCCTACTTCTTTATCATCCAAAACATTGATCAGAACTATTCAAATGATATGCATGTAGTTTGTATGGAGAATAATATAATTAGACCGCAGAGCCCACCTCACTGATGAAAGACAAAGGAGGAAAAACCCAACACCCAACCCCAACCAACCAATTTTCCCTTGCATCCGCTGCAACCGTGTCTGCCTGTCCCGCAGCCTGCAGCTGACGTGGACATTACCCCTCCATAAATCTTCATCCGCGAAGCCAAGCCAAAGAAGAAGAAAAAAATATATATAATTGATGTAAAAAATTAAATTGTACCATTTGATATCTGACATTAATTGTATTAGTTACACCATCATAACATAATTTTGACCCTACTTCTTCTTGAATCTGTTTATCTAAATCTTTTTTTTTCCCCATCTGGATTTAGATTTGAATAAATCCTTTTTCTGAATAGACTCTTGTTATTTGATATACATATTAGTAATAAATTTTTCAATAGTAATTTCTATTATTAGATATTCAAATGGACTTTGTTCTGGTAATTTAAAATTCCTCCTTAATTTTCTTCTTAAATATGATTTAAGTTGATAATAAGAAAAAAGTAGCATTATGTGGTATATTAATTAAATCTTTCATTTCACCAAAAGTCAAAAAAATCCCAAAAAATAATCCCTTATTTTTTTTTATTTCACAATTCTACCAAACATTGAAATAATGATATTAACCCATAAAAGGAATGAAAGGATTTTGATTTAATACAATTTTCACCAACTGAGAATTCTTTGTTCCTCTTTCTACATGAACTCCATTCCACATGTTGAGTATTATGCTTCAAAATTGGTGGATCAGGTTTTCCTTTTAATAACTCCATGCCATTTATACAAAATATGTTCAGAATTACTTTCTCCTATTTTACTCATTTCTATTTGCACCCATGCAATCTTTTAATCGGTCTGATAACAGGAAGACAAAAATCTAAATTGAACTGCTTTATAATAATTTTTAAAATTAGGCAATCAAAGTCCCCCTTGATCAAATTTCTATGTTAATTTTTCCAATGGCACCCGAGGCATTTTATCCCTCCAAATAAATGTTCTTACATTTTTATTTAAATCATGAAAAATATTATTGGTAAAAAAATTGGTAAAGATTGGAAAAGGTATTGTATTCTAGGAAAGATATTCATCTTCGCACAATTAAAGAAATTCCTATTAAAAAAAATTGGCAAATCCTTCCATCTTAATAAATCTTCTTTAATTTTCCTCAATAAAGGTATGTAGTTTAAATAAATTATTTAAATTCTTATCAACATTAATTCCTAAATATTTAATTGCACCAGTCTGCCATTTAAATGTTGCCCTTTTCTTAACTTGAACATTGTCTATCTCAATCATTGACATCACTTCACTTTTATCAATATTTACTTTGTAACCTGATACTAATCTGGTACTAACCCATACTCTTCCAACTGATCATTAAGATTTATTGCATAATCTGCAAAAAGTCTAATTTTATGTTCTTTATCATGTATCTTAAAGCCCTCAATTTCATTATCACTTCTAATCACCTCAGCTGAAGCCAATGTAAATAAAAAAAGAGATAATGGATATCCTTGTCTCGATGATCTTTCCAACAAAAAAGATTTTGATATTTGTCTATTTGTGATCACTTTAGCCTTTGGAGAATTATATAATTTCTTAAATACCCTCTTACCAGACTTTCCATTTGTATACCACCAAATATAGTTGATAATATTTTTCAATCAAATCCTTCTCAGAAAGGATTAATTGGAATTATATATGATAGATTATTGAAATTACGTCCAGTACATCATGTTAAGGCTTGGGAAATGGAACTTGTAAGACCCTTTTTAGAGAATTTTTAACTGGGACAAGATTCTTAAACTGGTGAATACATCTTCAATATGTGCCCAACATTCATTAATCCAATTCACATGTCCAAAGATAAGATGGCTTGTATCTTTTTTAATATTAACCCTACTTGTGACAGATACAAATCTGATATTGCTACATTGACACATATGTTTTGGTCTTGACCATCCTTAGAAAATTTTAATATCTTTTCCACTGTATTTCAGGGGGAGCTACAACCCAGTCCAATAACTGCTCTCTGTGGGGTTATTGAACCGGACAGAGGGAGTTTTTCTGTACCTGAGCAATGACCTTTGGCCTTCTCTACATTGTTGGCTAGAAGAACCATCTTATCCAAATGGAAAGACTCTCATATTTTATCCTGTTTAAGTTTAGAAAAATTAGATATCGTGTATTTGATTCATTGGTGAAATTTGAAGATAAATAGCGACCTTTTATGTCTTATTTTCATTTGACGTAATTGTTTTTAATTTTAGATTAGATGTACTCGCTCTTCCAGATGAGAGATAGTCTTACCTTTGTTTTTGATTCACCATATGATTCAAAATCTACAAAATATATGTAACCCTCAGGATATATGCTCAGATTTTTTTTTTGATTAGTTTTCTTTTCAATAGAGTAGATCAGGTGGGTTTATATATACATATATGTATATTTTTTATGTCTTTTATGTCTTCACCCAGTGCAGTGGAGGGGGACCGAGTTTATACTGTTTGAAGTTTTATCTTGATATATTCATACGTGTTATCATATTTTCAGTTTTGTTCCCTTTTCTTCAATGAACTATATTTATTATTAAAAAGATTGAAAAAGAAAGGGATGGGAGAGAAGAGGTGGGAGGGGTGGGGGAGGTGAGCGGTGTGTTGGAGAGAAGGGTCTCCTACCGGCAAACCCCAGGGTGTTTACCACCCGGGTTTCTGTGCTCAGTGCAGGGGGAGACACTCTCCTCCAGCAGCACCTGGGGTGACAGATTGGAGGGTGAAGGGGAGGAGCCTACCCTGGAGGCTCCAGCTTCCTTGCACACCCTACAAATGTGTGGGTGGGGGTAAAATGGCCCCAGTGTGCGGGTGAGGGTGAGAACGTGGGGAGAATAAAATCAATCTGAGTAACAACAGCTGGTGAAGGTTGGGAGGACTCTGTGGGTGAAAGGCCTGCCTGGTGCTGTTTGTATGATTCAGTCCACAGCTCTGCAGTGCAGGCAGTGGCATGAATGAATACATTTGGAGTGGAGAGGTGAGCTCGGTGTGGAGAGATTAGGAAGGGGTGTTCCTGGATGGTTTTCCAGGGGCTGTTCCCAGGTTGTCACCAAACCCTAGCGCTATGTCTGCTCCCAGGCTTGACATGGGAAACAGGATTAAATATTTACTTCAGCATAAACCCTTCCTTGTTGATTGGATGGGGACAGCATTCCCACATGCAAGAAGCAGTTTACAGAGCAGATTAACTGGGAGCCTCCCTCCTCATGATATTTGGTTCTTGTCCCATCTTGTTTTTCAGACAATCTGCCAGCTGTTTTTTTTTAAACAGCATGAACTTTTCATTCTGATACATTCGGGAACCATTCTATCCATCATGTTCATCCTGGCTCAATGGAACAATCCTGTTCCTCCCTTGATGCTTCCTGTAACCTATTTTCCCCCAATATTACCCCTTGCCTACACACTGGGCTGTAACCCGATTAACACACTGACCCACATGTCTTGAGGACATGGGAGGAAACCAGAGCACCATGACCTGGGGATCTCATGGGGAGAATGTGCAAACTCCATGTGAACAGTGCTGCAGTTTGTCTGGATTGCAGGCAAAGCTGCAGCTTGAATGGGAGTCACTGGGTTGGGGGGAAGAATGGGTTAAAGGGAGCTTCAGGGGAGGAACAGGATTATTCCAATGAGCCAGCATGGACACAATGGGCAGAATGGCCCCTGTGTGGATCATAAGGAAAAGTTCATGCTGTTTAAAAACCAGCCAGCAGATGGTCTAAAAAAACAAGCTGGGACAAGAACCAAGTGTAATGAGGAGGGTGGATCCTGGTTAATATGCCCTCTCTGGCTGGTTTTAGAGCCTAGGCGTTGCCTGTACATCCAACAACAGTTTGTAGGAAGTATGAGCCATCGTTTGCATTCTGGAGGGGAGCCTCACAAAGGTGAGAGGCTGCTGCAGGGCTCTGATCTGCAGGGCAGTGTCCCCAAGCCAGTAGATTGAATTTGTGAGATACAGCCTCCATGCCCCTGTCCTGCAGTCCTTGGGGATCTGTCCCTACTGGCAGGCTGAAAGCCACCCACCCTCCTCCACCCCAGAGAGCAGCAGGTCTCTGCTCACTGGCACTGCCATGGGACAGACACCACCACCAAAACCTCCACCACAGATTACACAGGTCTGGTCCAATTCCTTGCCCCATTCCTTGGTACCCCCTGCTGAGATGTGTTGTGTGGGGGCGTGTGAAGAAGCTCCTTCATAGAACATTACAGCATAGTGCAGGCCCTTCAGCCCTCAATGTTGTGCCAACCCATATATTCCTTAAAATTTATTAAACCCTCCATACCCCTTAACCTTCTATCCGTGTGTCTGTCTAAATGCCCCTAATGTTACAACCTCCACCACCACCCCTGGCAAAGCATTCCAGGCACCCACAGTCTCTGTGTAAAAAAAAATCTTACGCCTGATATCGCCCCTAAACTTCACTCCCTTCACTGGTGTTTGCGACTCCCACCCTAGGGAAAAGCCACTGCGTCTCCACCCTACTGATTGTGTTCCTTGCTTAACCACCAAACGCATTGTCTCGTCTTCATTCCAATGCTTAAGGTGGTGCTGCGGATGGTGGGAGACAGGGAGAAAGGGAAGCTTCCTGTGCTCTTAGTCCAGATTCCAGAACCCAAAGATTTGGAGGACCTGCCCAAATCCCAAAACCTTGCTTTCTCGTCTGGGATCCCTGTCTGAACTTCAGGACATGCATGCTCAATTCTCCCCCATCCATGGCCTTTCTCTGATCTAGGCTCAGGAGATCAGCCCAGAATTTCCTCTCTTCACCAGCAGTTCCACACTGCCAGACCAATAGCCTTGAGGAGGGGTCTTCTCAGAGGACGCGCCATGGAGGGTGCGCCAGATTCAGCAGCATCAGAGGTCACGTGGGAGCAGAGATGACAGCAAGTGGCCGAACTCAGCACCTGTAATCTCACTGACAGGGAGAGAATTCAGACTGCTCGTGGGGTGGGAGGAATGTCCCCTTGAGGGGGTGAGATATGAGGAATGTCTCGTTGTAAAGATGACAGCACTGCGGACGTGCAGGGAGTGAGGGAGCAGAGATGCACACTCCCGCAGGGTCCAGCCATCAAGTCCATTGTCATCGTCTCCACATGGGTTTTGAACGGCCCATTGAGGGAGATAACGGGGTTTTTATTTGAAATCCCACAATTGCAGGTCTTCATCCAAGATGGTGGTGCCTATTAATGAGCAGCAGCTACGAGGGGTTGCAGACTCGGGGAGGACTGGAGCAGGGCACCCAAGGACAGGAAGATCACCCCCAATCCGTCTGAGAAGAAGAAGTGGAGGAGACGACCCACAGGGACGGTGACCATGGCGGCGAACCAGTGAGAGGGTTCTGCAGCTGAGGGGCCTATGCATGCGGTTGGCTGCTGGCGACCTGAGGCAAGGAACCCGTGAAAGCCATGGGATACTGGAGACTGCTGTTGGGAGACTCACGCCAATCTGCAGATGGCTGGAAACTGGCTCGAACTGGCTGAAGGGGCACTAGGTATCAGAACCAGGATATGAGGAGGTGCTGAGGGGTCTGAACGGACCCTGACCATGTTGGAGGTTCAGATCTAGAGCTCAGGTCACCTGTGGTTTGGACTGGACTCTGTGTAGCTGAGGGGGCTGCGGAAGCTCTGGAGGCGAATCTACAGACACTTGGTGACTCTGGGGGGACTCTCTTTTGCTTCTCTCCATCTCTCTCTGACAATAAATCTGACTGTAAGAGGCATTTAGGTAATTCCTGCCGGTGGTGAATCTGTCTGCCCTGCAGCAGGCAAAAAGAAATTTCATGTAATACGACACCTTGTTTTATTACTATGATAATAAATTGAATCTTGGGGCAGGAGGGATGTCCCGCTGAGGGTGTGGGGTGGGATAAAGTCCCCCTGAGGGGGTGGGGTGAGAGAAAGTTCCCCTGAGGGGGTGGGGAATGTCACACCCCTGATGACCAGGCACAGCGAAGGAAAATCATTTTGTTGAGCACCTCGGATCTGTCCACCACAATAAACTGAGACCACCACAAATTGGAAGAACAACACCCATCTGGGCACCCTCCAACCAGATAGAATGAACATCAACTTCTCTGGTTTCTGTTAAACCTTTCTTCCCCCTGCCACCTTTCCCCCAGTTCAGTCTCTCTCTTTCCTCCCCCCCCACCCCCCCATCGTCTCCTTTCACAGAGCCAAAATCAGTTCTCACCTCTCCTCTGATCATATCCTTTTGTTGGCCTGGACTCCTCCCCTTCCCATTCTTCAGTCTTTATTCATTATTTATTAGCATGAACATGTCATAAAATTCATTGTTTTGCACCAGCACCTCAGTGCATATATAAACCACCTTAGAAAATAAATAAAATAGTGCAAGTAAAAGACAATGTCAGGCAGTGTGTTTGGTTCATTGATTATTCAGGAATCTGATGGCAGCGGGGAAGAAGCTGTCCTTGCGCCACTGAGTGCTCCTTTTTAGGCTCCTGTATACTTTTCCCAATGGTAGAAGAGTGAAGAGGGCCTGGCCTGGGTGGTGGGGAATTTGAAGATAGAGGCTGCTTTTATAAGACACCACATCATGTAGATGTCCTTGATAGAGTGAAGCTGTTATGTCACAGGCCGAGTAAACAACCGTCTGAAGTTTATTCCTGTCTTTAGGGTTGGCACCTCCGTACCAGGCAGTGATGCAAACCAGCAAGAGTGCTCTCCATATTTAACTAGTAAACCCTAGACAAGATTAACGAACCCTGCAGATGAAGGGACTGTAGCCCTGAGAGTCGGGAAGGTGTGAATGGGGACAAGGGCTAGGATGTGAATAAGGACAATGGGAATAATGGCATAAGAAGACACCGACAGGATACCCCCTGGTCCTCCAAGTATACTGAAACTGCACGTAGGCAGGAAGGATTGCCTCTGCCAAACCCATCCAGGGGGCAGAAGAATGTAAGGGGGAGGGTATTCTGATACTGAAATTTTCTGTATAAAAGTTGGGTGAGCCCCAGTGTATGTGTGTATTCCCAGGGTATGGGGAAGCACCCAACTTTGCATTGTTGCTGTAATAAATGTTCTTTGTCCTCAATTTTTGTCTCGAGCAATTTCTTTAAAGGTACTTCTATTTCTAACAAAGACATATCGAATCTCCTCAGACACCTCACACAGTTTAACAGCTGGCGAGCCTTCTTCGTGATTGCATCAATGTGGAGGCTTCAGGACAGATCCTCAGAGATGTTGGCACCCAGGAATTTGAAGTTCCTGACCCTCTCCACTTCTGACAGCTGATGCTTTCCTGACATCTTTGCTTATACCTTGAAGAAGGGCTCAGGCTCGAAGTGCCAGTAATATATCTTTACTTCCTATGGACACTGCATGACTGGCTGCGATCCTCCAGCATCTTGGAACACTCCCAGGATTCAGACTAAAGGTCTCTCCTCAGCAGAGATTAGTTTGGGAATAAGGAAGTGGCAGAGAGAAAGCCACAGGTGTTGTGTACCTGTGTTCCCTAAAGCAGATCATTAAAAATATATACATTTTGGAGAATGTGGAGCCCAAAACAAAATTAGTATTGAAGTAATTAATGGGTAGTGAAAAGCAATACATTCCAGAACCAGGTAACCTGAACTTCAAGCCGTTGTAAAAGGTGGCTGTAGAGACAATGGATTGAAATCCCAGAAACTCTGGAATGTCCCCCACAGGTTGGAAGGAGGCAACTCTATTCGATGGCAGAGATAGATAACTTCAGTTGGGAAAACTAAAAAAGTCACACTACTAAAAAATAATCAATAATTTTAAGCAATAAACAGTGATTTATATTCATGCTGAATATCTCAGCATGAACAAAGGATTGGCTAACAGTCAGATTATTAGGTTATTTCCACATTGAGGGCTTTATCTAAGGAGGTATGACACAGATGTGGCCTCTGGCATTTGCTGTGGTTTAGATGTTGAGACAAATCTGTAAAATTCCCACAAAACTGTGGATGCTGGAGATCTGATGTACCTGGAATGTTTAGGCTTGAAGCAAATGTTTTTTCATCAGAAAGCTTGTGAATCCAGAAGGTTAGGTTGGTAATATGTAGAAGGATATGGGCCAATGGTAGATAACTTGCTGGCATGAACAAGATAGGCCAAAGGGCCTGTTACCTGATATAAAATTCTGAGACTCATATTTGGACCAGGTATCCAAGCTTGCTGATGAGATTTACAAGTAACTGTGCACTGGTGTGGGTTTCAAGGAGGATGAAGAATGGTTTCATGAGGTATGAACAGGCTAAATGAAGGGGGGTGGGGGAGTGGGGGGAACAAGCTGAATGGAATGCCAGGTTGGAAAATACAAGGACATGCAATTTGGGAGACATTTCCTCTAATAGTAAGATGGAAAAGTCCCTTGGACAGCTGTGGACGAAATGAGAGTTTACCAACGCACCTGTTCAGTTGGCCTTTATTGCAAGAGGATTTGAACAACATCAGAGGTATCTCGACTTCGGATGAGACAAGAGCACCGTGAACCCAGTCTGCTCCCCCTCTGCAAGGAAGGATGTAATTACAGTATGGGCAGCAATTCCTGGGTGAGGGTGGGGACGGTCCCAAGGTGAGATTAAGCAGACTGAGCCTCTATTCTTCAGGTGTTAGAAGGATGGGAGGGGTGGGGGGGGGGAGCAGGTCTCATTGATCCACACAATCTCCCAACTGTGTGGATGCAGCAAAAGTGCATTTGCTGGGTGGGTGCTAGAAACCGAGAGACGAGTCCCAGAATAAGAGGTAGAGGAAGGGGACTGTTAATGATCACTGGGCATAATCAAAACAGCAACAAATCTTTAGATATCAAGGGATATGAGGTCAGTGCAGGAACGCGGTGACCAGCTAATGATCGGCCAATATGTTATTGAAAGCGAGAGCTGACACCAGGGGCAGAATTGCATACTCCTGTTTCTGCTGCATGTATATTGACCCAAACCAGACTACAGAACCACACCCCTTCCCTCCAGCTGCCAGTGGGTGACTGGTGGACTGTTAACTTGGGTAGCGCCACAAACTCACAACACCCTCATCAGTACGGGTGGCTGACAGTTTTATTTCCACTGTTTTAAAGTCATGCAGAGTCTGGTGACAAGCCCTGGGCACATGAGAAAACAAAATCCACCACTATCTGCGCAAAGACAGATTTAACAACAACTAGCTCCAATGCCAGATTCTGCTGACATTTTTGGCTCTACATTGAAAAAATGTTATATCGCACAAGCTGTTTTAATACTAGACCAGCAGTTAGAAGTGCTCCGTGTATTAGATGTGTATTCTCTAGGCAACGCTCCATTTATGTGGAGGTCACAGGGGAGGTTCAAGTTCCTCAACAGCTGTTCCCTAGGAGTCAGAGGCTAGGAAGGACCTTCAGACACTCCATGGTCTCCCTGGATATGGTCATGCATAAGAGGCAGAGGAGTGGGAGGTTGAGGTGTGGCAGCAAGAAGGTCAAAACTTAGTGCAGCAGTTATCTCGGCTCATAAACTTCAGAACAGCATAGTTGTAGGTCGAGGACATCATATAGGTCATCTGGGGAAGGGAGAGGTCAGTGGGGAAGGGTGAAGTTAGTGGGGAAGGAAGAGGATAGTGGGGAAGGGAGAGGTCAGTGGGGAAGGGAGAGGTCAGTGGGGAAGGGAGGGGTCATTGGGGAAGGAAGAGGTCAATGGGGAAGGGAAGGGTCAGTGGGGAAGGAAGGGGTTAATGGGGAAGGGAGAGGTCAGTGGGGAAGGGTGAGGTCAGTGGGGAAGGAAGAGGTAAGTGGGGAAGGGGAGGGTCAGTGGGGAAGGGTGAGGTCAGTGGGGAAGGGAAGGGTCAGTGGGGATGGGAGAGGACAGTGGGAAGGGAAGGGTCAGTGGGGAAAGAGGGGTCAGAAGGGAAGGGTGAGGTCAGTGGGGAAGGGAGAGAGTGGTGAAGGGAGAGGTCAGTGGTGAAGGGAGAGTGGGAGGAAAAGAAAAAGCATTGAAGTTATTCAGTTTATGCAATAAAATGCAACTCACACAACAGTGAGCACAGAATCAGGCCCTTTGGTCCAATCTGTGCATACTATCCCCATTGGTTCATAGCCCTCTGTTCTGTGGTCATTCCAGCATTTGTCCTGATACCTTCTATCCCTCCCCCTGCCCCTCTGACCTAGTTTATTCCTGAATCCAAACTCCCCTGGGAGAAAAGGCTCTTCCCTGCCTCCCCTTGAAACTTCTCGCACCTCTCATCAGCACCTGTGCCTCCTGGTCAAGTTGAAGTGGTGTGTATGGACAAGTGGGATTCGTGGACATGGTGGGCCTGCGTCTGTCCCAGAATGCCCTCACCATTGATATGTCAACCTTCCCTGCTCTGGTTAATGAAGGGTCAGCACCTCAGCAGCCTGATTCATCATCATTTGCGCAACCCCCATCAGCATCCTTGTGCAGCACCACCTTTCTGCCTCTCAATGCTTCCCACACCCAGTGTCTGATTGGGCCATGAGAAGCATCGAGGAGCTGAGGCCCTTTTTCAGCTCATCACTTACCACTTATTTGGATTCCATTCTATCTGCCACTGCTCTCCTATATTTTACCAGCTGATCAATAACTCTCCAGGGCCAGATATTCTCACCGTCCACCAGATACCCCACCTCACATTGTATTTAATTTGGAGATACAGCATGGTAACAGGCCCCTCCAGCCTGCACCATCCAAAGACTCCCATGTGACCAATTAACTCTCTAACCTCATATGTCTTTGAAGGGTGGGAGGAAGACAAAGTGCCTGGTGGATTCACACGCAGAGAGAATGTGCAAACCCTTGACAGACAGCGGCAAATTTGAACCCAGACCACTGGCACTGTAATCACACTGTGCTAACTCTCTGTGGGTTCTCTGTGCTATCTGGATTGCAGTGTTATCTGCATTCACCAGCTGTCCATCAGCCCAGGACACTGCTGGTCAACTCACAAAAAGCAGCTCCCATGGACTTCCCTGTGCCAGCTGTCAAAGAGCAGCAACCAGAAATGCTACGCTAAATCATCTCCTGCAGGCCAAGGAAATGTGACTTGTGGACATGGCCCTGCCGGAGCTGCAGATTTCACCAACACAAACAGAACACAGAACAGTAACAGGCCCTTCCGCTTCGCATGGCTGCACTGACTACATTGCTAATTTTGCCTAATCTGCCTGCTCTTGGCCCATGTCCCTCCAACCCCTCCCTGTCCAAATGCCTGACCAATACCTCTTAAACAGGGCTGTTACACCTGCCTTCCCCAACAACATGATCCAGCCACATGCGTAAGGAAACACTTTGTACCTCTCATCCTATGCCTGTGCTCTCCAGTAGTTGTCATTTACACACTGGGAAAAGATTCTGACTGTCTACCCCCTACATCTAATAACGTTATCAACTTCAATCAGGTTTACATTCAACTTCTGACACTGGGCAAAACAACCCAAGTTTCTCAAACCTCTCCCAATGCTCATACTTCCCAATCTAGACAGCCTCCTGATGAACCCCTTCTCCACCTTCTTTAAAGCTTCCAGGTGGAACGATCAGAATGGCCCATTATATCCAAATGTAGCCGGACTAAACTTCGACTTGTTACATGACCTCCTGAGCTCCATACTCAACACCCTGACCAGCAAGGGCATGCACGTTACTCAATACACAAATATGCAGGAGAAACTCATCAGGTCATGCAGCATCTACCGGAAACAAAGGGTAACCAACGTTTCAGGCCTGGCCCCTTCATTGGGTATAAGCAAAAACAAGCAGATACCTGGATAAAAATGTGGGGGTGGTGGGGGGGGGGGGGGAAGAGGAGAGGAGCACAAGCTAACAGGTACCAAGTCACAGATGGATAATGGTGGAGTGTAGAAGAAGCTGAGAAGTGATGGGGGTAGCTCTCTGATAGAAGAAAGAAGGGGAGGGCATGGTAATCTGAGGCCAGAAGACGGAGGGATAGGGTAAGCAAGAGAAACCGGGGAGGAAGTGCTCCATTTGCATCCACACCTCCTCCCTCACCACGACTCGGGGCCCCAAACAGTCCTTCCCAGTGAAGCAACACTTCATTTGTGAATCTGCATCCAATGCTCCTGTTGTGGCCATAGACTGGCAGATTGCTTCATTGATCATCTTCAATCTGTTCACTGCAATAACCAGTGACTATCCATTTCCATTCCACACTCCAATGCCACACTGACGTCTGTCCACTGCCTCATATTTTCAAATTGAGACAACCCACAAACTGGAGGAATGACAACTTAAATTCCTTCTAACCCAATGGTTCTCAACCTTTTTCTTTCCACTCACATCCCACTTTAAGTATTCCCTATGCCATCGGTGTTCTGTGATTAGTAAGGTGGTATCTCGGCTGCACCATTTCATCAGATTCAAGGATCGACAATGAGATAGACAACAGACTCGCCAAGGCAAATAGCGCCTTTGGAAGACTACACAAAAGAGTCTGGAAAAACAACCAACTGAAAAACCTCACAAAGATAAGCGTATACAGAGCCGTTGTCATACCCACACTCCTGTTCAGCTCCGAATCATGGGTCCTCTACTGGCACCACCTACGGCTCCTAGAACGCTTCCACCAGCGTTGTCTCCGCTCCATCCTCAACATCCATTGGAGCGCTCACACCCCTAACGTCGAGGTACTCGAGATGGCAGAGGTCGACAGCATCGAGTCCACGCTGCTGAAGATCCAGCTGCGCTGGATGGGTCACGTCTCCAGAATGGAGGACCATCGCCTTCCCAAGATCGTATTATATGGCGAGCTCTCCACTGGCCACCGTGACAGAGGTGCACCAAAGAAAAGGTACAAGGACTGCCTAAAGAAATCTCTTGGTGCCTGCCACATTGACCACCGCCAGTGGGCTGATAACGCCTCAAACCGTGCATCTTGGCGCCTCACAGTTTGGCGGGCAGCAGCCTCCTTTGAAGAAGACCGCAGAGCCCACCTCACTGACAAAAGGCAAAGGAGGAAAAACCCAACACCCAACCCCAACCAACCAATTTTCCCTTGCAACCGCTGCAATCGTGTCTGCCTGTCCCGCATCGGACTGGTCAGCCACAAACGAGCCTGCAGCTGACGTGGACTTTTTACCCCCTCCATAAATCTTCGTCCGCGAAGCCAAGCCAAAGAAGAAAGAAATGTTGGTAGAAAGAAAAAAGTTTGAAAACCAGTGGGGAAGGGAGAAGTCAGAGGGGAAGCAATGGGGTCAATGGGGAAGCTATGGGATCAGTGGGAAAGGGAAGGGTCAGTGGTGAATGGAGAAGTCAATGGGGAAGAGAGTCATTGACTCATTATCTGCACGGTTTCATAACTTCAAAGAAAATGGGCCAATGACAATTTTCTCAAACAAAATATTTCAGTTTGAGCAGTGATCCTCAGCCTTCCCTTCCCACCCACAGACCACCTAAAGCAACCCCTTTTAATAATCACAGAACACCGATGGCTCAGGGAATACTTAAAGTGGGATGCGAGTGGGCAGAAAATGGTTGAGAACCAATTTTCTAGGCAAACTCCAACCAAACTGTATTAATATCAACTTCAATTTCTGTGACTTACTCCACTACCCGGGTCGCTTTTCCCACTCCATTCCTTTCCCTCTCAATAAAGAGATCCACTCTGTCCCATTAAGTGGGAAAAGGAGGTCAGTGGAGAAAGGAAGAGTTAGTGGGGAAGCGATGGGGTCAGTTGCGAAGGGCAGGTCAGTAGAGAAGTAATGGGGTCAGTGGGGAAGTGATGAGGTCAGTGGGGAAGGGAAGGGTCACTGAGGAAGTGATGGCATCAGGGGAAGGGAGAGGATAGTGGGGAAGCGATGAAGTCAGTGAGGAAGAGATGGGTCAATGGGAAAGTGATTGGGTCAGTGGAGAAGTGATGGGGTAGGTAGGAAAGGGAGAAGTCACTGAGGAAGGGAAGAGTAAGTGGGGAAGCAATGAGGTCAGTGGGGAAGTGATGGGGTCAGTGAGGAAGGTAGAGGTAAGTGGGAAAGGGAAGGGTCAGTGGAAAAGGGAAGAGTCAGTGGGAAAGGGAGAGGTCAGTAGGGGAGAGGTCAGTGGAGAATCAATGGTGTTAGTGGGAAAGCGATGGGGTTCGTGGAAAAGAAATAGGGTCAGTGGGGAAGGGAGAGGTCAGTGGGGAAGGGAGGGGTCAGTGGAGAAGGGAGGGGTCAGTGGAGAAGGGAGAGGTCAGAGGGGGTGAGGGGTCAGTGTGGAGGGAGGGAACAGTGGGGAAGGGAGGGGTCAGTGGGAAAGGGAAGGGTCAGTGGGGGAAGGGAGTGGTCAGTGGGGAAGGGAGAGGATAGTGGGGAGGGTAGGGGTCAGTGGGTAAGGGAAGGGTCAGTGGTGAAGGGTCAGTGGGGAAGGGAGGGGTCAGTGCAGAGGGAAGGGTCAGTGGGAAGGGGAGGGATATGTGAGGAAGCGATAGGGTCAGAGGGGAAATTATGGGATCAGTGGGAAAGGGAAGGGTCAGTGGGGAAGGGAGATGTGAGTGCGGAAGGGAGAGGTCAGTGGGGAATCAATGGGGTCAGTGGGGAACTGATGGGGTTAGTGTGGAAGTGATGGGGTCAGTGGGGAAGCAATGGGGTCAGTAGGGAAGCGATGGGGTCAATGGGAAAGGGAGAGGTCAGTTGAGAATCAGTGGGGTTAATGAGGAAGTGATGGGTTTAGTAGACAAGTGCAGTGGTCATTGGGGAAGGGAAGGGTCAGTGAGAAAAAGAGGGGTCAGTGGGGAACAGAAAGGTCAGTGTAAATGGAGAGGCGATAGGGTTAGTGGGAATTGATTGGGTCATTGGTTAAGGGAGAGTTCAGTGGGGAAGGGAGGGGTCAGTGGGGAAGGAAGAGCTCAGTGGTGAGTGTCAGTGTGGAAGGGAGAGGTCTGTGAGGAAGGGAGGGATCAGTGGGGAAGGGAGAGGTCAGTAGGGAAGGGAAGGGTCAGTGGAGAAGGAAGGGTTAGGTGGGGAAGGGAGAGGTAAGTGGGACAGGGTGTGGTCAGTGGGTATGGGAGAGGTCAGTGGGGAAGGGAGAGGTTAGGGAGGGGATAGTGAGGAAGGGAAGGTCAGTGGTGAATGGAGAGGTAAGTGGGGAAGGGAGAGGTTAATGGGGAAGAGAGGGGTCAGTGGGGAAGGGTGATGTCAGTTGGGAAGGGAGGGGTCAGTATAGAGGCAGGGGTTACTTGGGAGGGGAGGGATCATTGGGGAAGGGAAGGGTCAGTGGGGAAGCGATGGGGTCACTGGGGAAGTGATGAGGTCAGTGGGAAGGGAAGGGTAACTGAAGAAGTGAAGGTGTCAGGGGAAGGGAGAGGATAGTGGGGAAGTGATGCAGTCAGTGGAATAGAGATGGGTCAGTGGGAAAGTGATTGGGTCAGTGGTGAAGTGATGGAGTAGGTAGGAAAGAGAGAAGTCACTAAGGAAGGGTAGGGTAAGTGGGGAAGCAATGGGATCTGTGGGGAAGTGATGGGGTCAGTGGGTAAGCGATGGGGTCAGTGGGTAAGGGAGAGGTGAATGGGGAAGGGAGAGGTCAGTGGGGAAACAATGGAGTCAATGGGGAACCGATGGAGTAGTGTGAAAGCGATGGAGTCAGTGAGGAAGCAATGGTGTCAGTAGGGAAGTGAGTTGTCAGTGGGGAAAGGAGGGGACTGTGGTGAAGGGAGAGGTCAGAGGAGCAGGGAAGTGTCAGTGATGAATGGAGAGGTCAGTGGGGAAGGGAGAGGTTAGTGGGGAAGGGAGGGTTCAGTGGGGAAGAGAGAGGTCCGTGAGGAAGGGAGGGGTCAGTGGGGAAGGGAGAGTTCATTGGGGAGGGGAGGGATCAGTGTGGAAGGGAAGGGTCAGTGGGGAAGAGATGGGGTCAGTGGGGAACTGATGGTGTTAGTGTGGAAATAATGGGGTCAGTAGGGAAGCGATGGGCTCAATGGGAAAAGGAAGGGTCAGTAGAGAATGGAGAGGTCAGTGAGGAAGGGAAAGGTCAGTGGAGAATCAATGGGGTTAATGGGGAAGTGATGGGGTTAGTGGAAAAGTGCAGTGGTCAGTGGGGAAGGGAGGGGTCATTGGGTAAGTGAGTGGTAAGTGGTCAGTGGGGAAGGGAAAGTTCAGTGGGGAAAGGAGGTGTCATTGGTGAATTCAAAGGTCAGTGAGGAATAAAGGGTCAGTGGGAAGGGTGGGGTCAGTAGGGAAGGGAAGGATAATTGGGGAAGCGATGAGGTCAGTGGGGGAGTGCATTGGTCAATTTGAAAGGGAGGTCAGTGTGGAGTGGAGAGGTCATTGGGAAAGGAATGGTCAGTGGGGAATGGAGAGGTCATTTGGGAAGAGATGGGGTCAGTGGGGAAGGGTAGGGTCAGTGAGGAAGGGAGTAGTCAGTTCGGAAGCGATTGGGTCACTTGGGAAGAGATCTGTTCAGTGGGGAAGGGTAGGGTCAGTGAGGAAGGGAGTAGTCAGTTGTGAAGCGATGGGGTCAGTGGAAAAGAGAGAGGTCACTAAAGAAGGGAAGGGCCAGTGGGGAAGCGATTGGCTTAGTGAGGAAGAAATGGAGTCAGTGAGGATGGTAGAGATCAGTGGGAAAGGGAAGGGTCAGTGGGGACGGGTGAGTCAGGGGGAAGCCATGGGGTCAGTTCGGAAGCAATTGGTTCAGTTGGAAAGTGATGGGGTCAGTGGGAAAGGGAAGATTCAGTGGGGAAGGGAGAGTTTAGTGTGGAAGGGAGATATCACTGGGAAAGGGAGAAGTCCATGGGAAAGGCATGGGGTCAGTGGGGAAGCAATGGGGTAAGTGGGAAAGTGATGGGGTCAGTGGGGAAGGGAAGGGTCAGTGAGGAAGGGAGAGGTTATTGTGGAAGGGAGACATCAGTGGGGAAGGGAGAGGTCAGTGGGGAAGGCAGGGGTCAGCGAGGAAGCAATGCAGTCAGTCGGGAAGTGAGGTGTCAGTGGGGAAGGGAAGAGACAGAGAGGAAGCAATGGCGTCAGTAGGGAAGCGGTTAGTTCAATGTGGAAGTGATGGGATCATTGGGAAAGGGAAGGGTCAGTGGTGAAAGGAGAAGTCAGTTTGGAAGAGAGGGGTCTGTGAGGAAGGGAAGGATCAGTGGGGAAGGGAGAGGTCAGTTGGGAAGCGATGGGATCAGTGGGGAAGGAATAGGTTAGTGGGGAAGGGAGAGGTCAGTGGGGAAGGATAGGAACAGTGGAGAAGGAAGGGTTAGGTGGGGAAGGGAGAGGTAAGTGGGACAGGGTGTGGTCAGTGGAGAAGGGAGAGGTTAGGGAGGGGATAGTGGAGAAGGGAAGGGTCAGTGGTGAATGGAGAGGTCAGTGGGAAAGGGAGAGTTTAGTGGGGAAGAGAGGGGTCAGTGGTGAGGGAAGGGATCAGTGGGGACGGGAAGGGTCAGTGGGGAAGTGATGGGGTCAGTGGGTAAGTGACAGGATAAGTGGGAAAGGCAAGGGTCAATGCGGAAGGGAGAGGTCAATGTGGAAGCAAAATGTCAGTGAAAAAGCAATGGGGTCATTGGCGAAGTGATGGGGTCAGTGGGGAAGTGATGGCATCAGTGGGGAAATGATAAGTTCAGTGGGGAAGCGATGGGATCAGTGGAAAGGGAAGGTTCAGTGGTGAAGGGACAGGTCAGTGTGGAAGTGAAATGTCAGTGGGGAAGGGAGAGGTCAGTGGTGAAGTGTCAGTGTGGAAGGGAGAAGTCTGTGAGGAAGGGAGGGGTCAGTGTGGAAGGGAGTGGTTAGTGTGGAAGAGATGGGGTCAGTGGGGAAGGGTAGGGTCAGTGAGGAAGGCAGTGGTCAGTTGGGAAATAATTGGGTCATTGGGGAAGGGAGGGGACAGTGGGGAAGCAATGGCATCAGTGGTTAATGGAGAGGTCAGTGGGGAAGTGAGAGGTTAGTGGGGAAGAGAGGCATCCTTGGGTAAGTGAGTGGTAAGTGGGGCAGGGAATGTTCAGTGGGGAAAGGAGGTGTCAGTGGTGAATTCAAAGGTCAGTGAGGAATAAAGGGTCAGTGGGAAGGGAGGGGTCAGTAGGGAAGGGAAGAATAATTGGGGAAGCGATGAGGTCAGTGGGGGAGTGCATTTGGTCAATTTGAAAGGGAGGTCAGTGTGGAGTGGAGAGGTCATTGGGAAAGGAACGGTCAGTGTGGAATGGAGAGGTCATTTGGGAAGAGATGGGGTCAGTGGGGAAGGGTAGGGTCAGTGAGGAAAGGAGTAGTCAGTTGGGAAGTGATTGGGTCAGTGGGGAAGTGATGGGGTCAGTGTAGAGGCAATGGGGTCAGTGGGAAAGAGAGAGGTCACCAAAGAAGGGAAGGGCCAGTGGGGAAGTGAGGAAGAAATGGGGTCAGTGAGGATGGTAGAGATCAGTGGGATAGGGAAGGGTGAGTGGGGAGGGGTGAGGTCAGGGGGAAGCCATGCGGTCAGTGGGAAAGTGATGGGGTCAGTGGGGAGGGAAAGGTCAGTGAGGAAGGGAGAGGTTAATGTGGAAGGGTGACATCAGTGGGGAAGGGAGAGGTCAATGGAGAAGGCAGGGGTCAGTGAGGAAGCAATGGGGTCAGTCGGGAAGTAAGGTGTCAGTGGGGAAGGGAGCGACAGTGAGGAAGCAATGGTGTCAGTGGGGAAACGGTTAGTTCAATGTAGAAGCGATGGGATCATTGGGAAAGGGAAGGGTCAGTGGTGAAGAGAGAGGTCAGTGGGGAAGGGAGAGGTTAGTGGGTAAGGGAGGGTTCAGTGGGGAAGGGAAGGGACAGTGGTGAATGGTGAGGTCAGTGGGGAAGGGAGAAGTTAGTGGGTAAGAGAGGGGTCAGTGGGGAAGGGAGTTGTCATTGGGGAATCAATGGGGTCAGTGTGAAAGTGATGTGGTTAGTGGGAAAGTAATTGGTTCAATGGGTTAGGGAGAGGTCAGTGGGGAAGTGAAGGGTGAATAGGGAAGGGATAGTTCAGTGAGGAAGGAAGGGGTCAGTGGGAAAGGGAGGGGTTAGTGGGGAAGGGAGTGGTCCAAGGGGAAGGGAGGGAATAGTGGGGAAGGGTGGTGTCAGTGGGGAAGCAATGGGGTCAGTGGGGAAGCGATGGTGTTTGTGGAGAATCAATGGGGTCAGTGGGGAAGCGATGGAGTCAGTGGGAAAGGGATGTGTCAATGGGGAAGGGAGAGGTCAGTGTGAAAGGGAGAGGTCAGTAGGGAAGGGAGAGGTCATTGGGGTGTCAATGGGGTCAGTGGGAAGCAATTTGGTTGGTGGGAAAGCAGTTGGTTCAATGGATTAGGGAAAGATCAGTGGGGAAAGGAGAGGGCAGTGGGGAAGGGAGAGGTCATTGGGGAAGTAATGTGGTTAGTGGGAAAATGATGTGAGAGTCAATGGGTAAGGAAGAGGTCAGAGGGGAAGAGAGGGGTGAGTAGGGAAGGGATAGGTCAGTGAGGAAGGGAGGGGTCAGTGGGAAAGGGAGGGGTCAGTGGGAAATGGAGGTCCAAGGGGAACGGAAGGAACCATGGGGAAGGGTAGGGTCAGTGGGCAAGCAATGGTGTCAGTGTGGGAAGCGATGGTGTTCATGGAGAATCAATGGGGTCAGTGGGGAAGCGATGGGGTCAGTGGGAATGGGAAGGGTCAGAGGGGAATAGAGAGGTTATTATGGAAGGAAGAGTCCAGTGTGGAAGGGAGAGGTCAGTGGGGAAGGGGGGGGGGGTCAGTAGGGAAATGAGAGGTCAATGAGGAAGGGAGGTATCAGTGGGGAAGGGAAAGGTCAGTGGTGAAGGGATAGTTCAGTGGGGAAGGCAGAGATCAGTGGAAAAGCATGACAGTGGGGAAGGCAGAAGTCAGTGTGGAATAATGTGGTCAGTTGAGAAGGTCGGGGACAGTGGGGAAGGGAGGGGACAGTGGGGAAGGGAGGGATCAGAGGGGAAGGGAGAGGTCAGTGGGGAAGGAAGGCATCAGTGGGGAAGGAAGGGGACAGTGGGGAAGGGAGGGATCAGTGGGGAATGGAGAGGTTAGTTGGGAAGATATGGGGTAAATGGGGAAGGAAGGGGTCAGTGGGGAAGGGAGGCATCACTGGGTAAGGGAGTTGTCAGTTGGGATGCGATTGGTTCAGTGGGGAAGTGATGGGGTCAGTGGGGTGGCGATAAGGTCAGTGGGGCAGAGATTGGTCACTGAGGAAGGGAAGGGTCAGTGGGAAAGCTATGAGGTTAGTGAGGATGCAATGGGGTCAGTGAGGATGGTAGAGATCGGTGGGAAGGGTCAGGGAAGGGAACATTCAGTAGGGAAGGGAGTGGTCAGTGGGGAATAAAGGGGTCAGTGGATAAAGGTGGGATCAGTGGGGGAGTGAGAGGTCAGTTAGGTAGAGATTGGGTGAGTGGGAATGGGAGATGTCAGTGGAGAGGGGATAGGTCAGTGGCAGAAGGGACGGGTCACTGGGGAGGGTGAGGTCAGTTGGGAAGCGATGGGGTCAGTGGGAAAAGGAAGTTTCAGTGGGGAAGGGAGTTGTCAGTGGGGAAGGGAGAGGTCAGTCGGGAATCAATGGGGTCAGTGGGGAAGTGATGAGGTCAGTTGGGATATGAAGCGTAAGTGTGAAAGTCAGAGATCAGTGGGGTAGGCAGAGGTAAGTGGGGAAGTTAAGGATCAGTGGGAAGGGAGGGTTCACTGGCGAAGGGAGAGGTCAGTGGGGAAGGAAGATGTCAGTGGGGAATCAATGTGATCAGTGGAGAAGCAATTGGGTTTGTGGGAAATTGATGGGGTGAGTGGGGAAGGGAGAGTTCAGTGGGGAAGTGAGTGGTCAGTGGGGTAAGGAGTTTTCAGAAGAGAAGGGAACATTCAGTAGGGAAGGGAGGGGTCAGTGGGGAAGGCAGAGGTCACTGGGGAATAAAGGGTTTCAGTGGAGAAAGGTAGGATCAGTGGGGAAGTGAGAGGTCAGTTAGGTAGAGATGGGGTCAGTGGGGAAGGGAAATGTCAGTGGAGAGGAGATAGGAAGGGATGGGTCAGTAGGGAGGGTGAGGTCAGTTGGGAAGTGATTAGGTCAGTGGGGAATTGATGTGGTCAGTGGGGAGGCGATGGAGTTAGTGGGGAAGCAATGGGGACAGTGGTAAAGGGAAGTTTCAGTGGGGAATGGAGATGTCAGTGGGGAAGGGAGAGGTCAGTGGTGAATCAATGGGGTCATTGGGAATGGTAAGGTTCAGTGAGGAAGGGAGATGTCAGTGGGGAAGGGAAAGTTCATTGGGGAATCAATGGGGTCTGGGGAAGGGAGGAATCATTGGGGAAGGGAGAGGTCAGTTGGAATGCGATTGGGTCAGTGGGGAAGTAATGGGGTCAGTGGGGAAGCGATGGGATCAGTGGGAATGGGAAGGTTCGGTGGGGAAGGGAGAGGTCAGTGGTGAAGGGAGAGGTCATTGGGAGTCAGTGAGGATGGTAGAGATCAGTGGGAAATGGAAGGGTCAGTGAGGAAGCGATGGGGTCAGTGGGGAAGCGATGGGGTCAGTGGGGAAGCGATGGGATCAGTGGGAATGGGAAGGTTCGGTGGGGAAGGGAGAGGTCAGTGGTGAAGGGAGAGGTTATTGGGGAATCAATGGGGTCAGTAGGGAAGCGATGTGGTTAGTGGGAAAACGATTAGTTCAATGGGTTAGGGAGAGGTCAGTGGGGAAGTGAGATGACAATGAGGAAGGGAGGGGTCGGTAGCGAAGGGAGAGGTCAGTGATGAAGGGAGGTGTCAGTGGGGAATGGATCGATCATTGGGGGAGAGTTCAGTCGGGATGGGAGGGGACAGTGGGGAAGGGAGGAGACAATGGGGAAGGGAGGGAAGCAATGGGGTCAGTAGGGAAATGATGAGGTCAGTGGGGAAGCGATGGGATCAATGGGAATGGGAAGGGACAGTTGGCAAGGGAGAGGTCAGTGTGGATGTGAGAGGTCAGTGGGGAAGGGAGGATTCAGTGGGGAAGGAATGGTCAGTGGGGAAGCGATGAAGTTAACGTGGATGGGGTCAGTGGAGGAGAGATGGGGTCAGTGAAGAAGGGAGAAGTCAGAGGGGAAGGGAAGGATCTGTGGAGAGGGGAGAGGTCAGTGTGGAAGGGAGGGTTCAGTTGGGAAGGGAGTGATCAGTGTGGAAGGGAGAGGTCAGTTGAGAAGCGATGGGGTCAGTGGGGAAGGGAAGGGTCAGTTGGGAAGTGATGGAGTCAGTGGGGATGTAGAGGTCTGCAGTTACTTTCTCATCTACCCTCCCTCCTGTATCCTCTTACCTTTGGTCCTCCCCTTACAACCTCTGGACCCGTGCTCCCCAATTACACCCAGTTGACCTATGACCCCAGTACATTTTTTAAAGTTGCCTCCTCCTGTTCCTCTTTTCCTTGTTTGATGATGGCTTCAGTTGTATGCCCAGACTCAACCTTTCCACATCCATGGGAAGCTGAGCACTGCAGCTCCCAGTCATCCTCATCTTTGCAACTTACCAATGCAATAGCTGTTGCTGCAGCTCCTGCAAATGTGGCGATGAACAAGTAATAGGTCAGCTCCAACTGCAGCCAAACATAGAGAGACGGCTTAAGGCATGTCATTATAGAGCAATTCTCAGGGGATATACAAGGGTCACAGTTCAGTTAGACCTTCTCTTCCACTCACACCTTGGCAACAGAGATTTGAAATCTCCCTCCATCCACTCGAATGTATATGTCATGCACGTGGGTGGGACAAATAATCAGGCAGATTATTTTCTAAATGGGCAGAAACTGGAAAATTCCCAGATCCAAAGGGATTTGCGATCCTCAAGATTGATATCGAAGGTATCAGTAGTGGGCAAAATGATGGAATCCATTATTAAGGATGTAATAGCGGAGCATATGACTAGCAGAGAAGGAAACGGACGGAGTCAACATGGATTTACAAAAGGTAAATCGTGCTTGACAAATCTATTGGAATTCTTTGAGATGGTGACAGGTAAAATAGATGGGGGAGAGCCAGTGGATGTGGTGTACCTGGACTTCCAAAAGGCCTTCGATAAGGTCCCACATAAACGACTGGCTTCCAAAATCAAGGCTAATGGGATTGGGGGCAAAGTATTGATGTGGATTGAGAACTGGCTGGCAGGTGGAAGACAGAGAGTTGGGATAAATGGCTTGTTTTCTGAGTGGCAGACAGTGACCAGTGGGGTACCACAGGGATCTGTACTGGGACCCCAGCTGTTCACAATTTACATTAATGATCTGGATGAGGGGATTGGATGTAATATCTCTAAATTTGCAGATGACACTAAGCTAGGAGGGGTTGTGTGCACGGAAGAAGGGGTCAGGAAGCTCCAGTGTGATTTGGATAAATTGAGGGACTGGGCAGATACATGGCAAATGCACGACAATGTGGATAAATGTGAGGTTATCCACTTTGGTCATACAAACCAGAGGGCAGATTACTATTTGAATGGCAATAGATTAAGAGATGGGGAAGTGCAGAGAGACCTAGGGGTACTTGTACATCAGTCTCTGAAGGCGAGCATGCAGGTACAGCAGGCGGTTAAAAAGGCAAATGGTATGTTGGCCTACATATCAAGAGGGTTTGAGTATAGGAACAAGGATACCCTACTGCAGCTGTACAGGGCCTTGATGAGACCACACCTGGAGTATTGTGTGCAGTTTTGGTCACCTTATCTAAGGAAGGATGTTCTTGCAATGGAGGGAGTGCAGAGGCGATTCACCAGGCTGATACCTGGAATGGCAGGAATGACTTATGAGGAAAGATTGTGCAAATTGGGATTGTACTCCCTGGAGTTTAGAAGATTGAGAGGGGATCTCATAGAGACATATAAAATTCTGGCAGGACTGGACAGAGTGGATGCAGATGGGATGTTTCCAATGATGGGGAAGTCCAGAACCCGGGGCCATGGTTTGAGGATAATAGACAAACCATATAGGACTGAGATGAGGAAGAATTTCTATACCCAGAGGGTGGTGAATCTGTGGAATTCATTGCCACAGAGGGCAGTGGAGGCAGGTTCATTAAATATATTTAAGAGGGAATTAGATATATTTCTTCAGTATAAGGGTATTAAGGGTTACGGAGAGAAGGCGGGGATGGGGTAATGAACTTTAAGATCAGCCATGATCTCGTTGAATGGCGGAGCAGGCTCGAAGAGTCGAATGACCTACTCCTGCTCCTATCTTCTATGTTTCTATGTTTCTATGTTTTCTAAGAAGGCAAATTCAAAGCTGGAGTTCATTTCAAGATGGGGGTAAGAATGTAAGTGCAGGGATGTGATGTTGAGGTTTATAAGGCCCTGGTGTGACCTCACATAGAGTATGTGAGCAGTGTTGGGCTCCTCATTTAAGGATGTATAAATGTTTGAGAGGGTTCAGAGGAGGTTCACGAGGATGATTCGAGGTTGAAAGGGTTATGCTCAACCCGCTCCTGTTCAGGCTAACGACGCGTAACTGCATTGCCAGATCCAGTTCCAACAGAGTCAAGAATTTTGTAGATGATGCACTAAAGAGAAGAGGTGGAAAACCTCATGAAATGGGGCAAGAATAATAAACTGAGTCAACGTGGAGAACACAAAGGAGAGATGATCGTCGGGAGGACCAGGAGTGACCACCCTCAACTGAACAGCAACAACTCTGTAGTGGAGAGAGTGGAGACTCCATGTTCCCTGAAGTTCACTTAACTCGTGACCTATTGTGGACACTCAACATCTCTTCACTTGTCAGGAAGATGCCACAGCGACTGCACTTCCTGAGAGGACTTAGGTGGCCAAGGGTACTGGCCACCATTATGTCAAAACTCTTTAGGAGTGCTATTGAGAGCGTCCTGACCAGCTGGATCACAGTGGGGTACAGTTGCTGCAGAGAAATGTATATAGAGGACAATCAACAAGAGGATCACCGGAGTCTCCCTCTTCCCCCGTCGATATGATCTACTGGGATCGTTGTCTGAAAAGGGCACCTTTCCACCCTGTACATAGCATCTTTCAGATGCTCCCATTAGGGCAGAGATACAAGAGTATCAGAGCAAGCACCACAAGACTGGGGAATAGCTTCTTCCCATGAGCAGTGAGAATGCTCATTCTCTGAGATTCTACTATTTATTAATCTTTACTTACTTTGGCTTGGCTTCGCGGACGAAGATTTATGGAGGGGGTAAAAAGTCCACGTCAGCTGCAGGCTCGTTTGTGGCTGACCAGTCCGATGCGGGACAGGCAGACACGATTGCAGCGGTTGCAAGGGAAAATTGGTTGGTTGGGGTTGGGTGTTGGGTTTTTCCTCCTTTGCCTTTTGTCAGTGATTAATTTATATATATATATATATATATATATATATATATATTTATGTATGTCCTACGTATGTATCATTTTTCTGACCAAGCATTATGTCTTATTGTGTGTTTGAATGTTTTGCACCAAGGACAGGAGAACGCTGTATAAACGGTTGAATTTGAGCTTGATATGAGGAACATTTGAAGGCTCTGAAAATATACTCATTGGAATATAAAAGAGTGAGGAGGGTGGGGGTCTCACTGAATCATTACAAATGTTGAAAGGCGTGGACAGAGTAGATATAGAATGGCCAGTTCCCACAATGGGAGAGTCTTGGACAAAAAGGCGCAAATCCAAAATTGAAGGGCGTCCATTTAGAACAGAGATGTGGAGGGATTTCTTCAGACAGAGGATGGTGAATCTATGGAATTTGTTGTGGAGGCTGGGTCATTGGGTAGAGATTGATAGCTTAACCCAAAATGTTATGGGGAGAAAGCCTGGCAGTGAGTGGAAAATCGATAAGATCATGATTAAATGGTGGGAGAGACACAATGGTTTTAACAGCTTGTTTCTGATCCTTTATCTAATGGTCACTGAAAACTCTCAAACATCAGGCAGCACAGTTTAGGGTCACTGTTCATGTAACGTGGGCGCGGCACAGTTAGAGTAATAGTTCGTGTAACGTGGGGCAGCCCAGTTAGGATAGCGGTTCGCGTAACATGTGCGGCCCATATAGGGTCATGGTTCACGTAATGTGGGGCGGCTCATTTAGGGTCACGGTTCTTGTAACGTGGGGCAGCACAGTTAGGGTAACAGTTCATGTAACATGGAGCGGCATGGTTAGGGTAGCAGTTCGTGTAACATGGGTCAGCACTGTTAGGGTAGAGGTTTGTGCAACGTGGGGCAGCACGGTTAGAGTAGCGATTCGTGTAACATAGGTCGGCAAGGTTAGGATAATGGTTCGTGTAATGGGGGTCAGCACAGTTAGGGTAGCGGTTCATGTAACGTGGGTCGGCACGTGATCACATGAGATGGAGTGTTAGGAGTAAGTGGTTGGTGAGTCCTTTAACAGAGAAACAGCTGGGAGTTGATTTGTGGGAGAGAGTAATTAAGTTAATTGGGAGAGGGCCAATAAAAGGAGGGTGAGATAAAAGAGATGCCAAGGAGTGAGTGGAGGCTGAGGAAGGGCTATTTTAAACCCTTGCTGTGAGGTCAGGTTTGGGAAGTTTGTTTTAAGTTTATCTTTAATTAGTCTGATTTAAATAAAGAGGCTGGTGATGGAGGCAGTTGGGTCATCTGTGCTCCAATTGTGGGAGGTCACGTGCACCACAGAAGTTCCTGATGATGACATCTGTGAAAGGTGTGTCCAGTTGCAACTCCTGGGAGACTGTTTTGGGGAACTGGAGTTGCAGCTGGATGGACTGTGAATCATGAGGGAGGTGGAGGCAGTGATGGGTAGGTGTTATGGGGAGGCGGCCCCCCCAGAACAGTCAGGTGTCAGGGAACTGGGCGAGTGGGTGAAAGGGGAGAGGCAGGCAATGCAGAATACTCCTGTGGACATTCCGCTTAACAACAAATATACTGCTTTGGATACTTTTGAGGCGATGATCTGTGGGGGGCAAGTCACAGTGGTCAGGTCTCTGGCACAGGGGCTGGACTCTTGGCTCCAAAGGGAAGGGGGAAAAGGGAAGGGATCTTGTAGTGGGAACTCACTGGTTCGTTTACTGGATGAGATCAGGGCTCTGGTTGGTATGTTGCCTCCCAGGTGCCAGGGTCAGGGATGTGTCTGATTGAGTCTACAGGTGGGGGTGGGGGTGGGGGGGGGTGGGGGGGGGGGTATGCGAGTAGCCAGATGACATGGTTAGAAGTGGGGATGAGGCCCTGAAATGGGATTACATGGAGTTAGGGAAGAAGTTGAAAAGCAGGACCACAAGGGTTAGAATCTCAAGGTTGCTGCCTATGCCATGTGCTAGTGAGGGTAGGGATAGGAAGTTGTGGAGTATGAATGTGTGGCTCAAGAGCTGGGGCAGGGGACAGGGGTTTAGATTTCTGGATCATTGGAATTTCACCTGGGGCAAGTCTGACCTGTACAAAAGGGACCAGCTGCACCTGAACTGGAGGGGGACCAATATCCTGGCAGCCAGGAGGGTTTAAATTAATTTGGCAGGGGAGTGGGAATCAGAATGAGAGTAGAGAGAGTAGGGAGGAAGAACATCGAGAATGGAAGGTACATATTGTAAAAATAAATTATATGATTATATATGGAAGAAGGTGAAGGAAGATGGTAACAAAAGGAGTATATGGGTCTCAAGGTCATATATTTTAATGCAAGGAGTGTTGTAAATAAGGAGGATGAGCTTAAGGCAGTGGATGGCCACGTGGAAATACGATATTGTGGCCATCAATGAAACCTGGATGCAGGAAGAACATGTTTGGCAGTTAAATATTCCAGGATTCTGTTGTATTAGGCATAATAGAATGGGGGGGGGGGGGGTGATGGTGGTGGTGGTGGTTAAATTGTGTACAAGTTGCATTGCTTATTACATTACAGCAGCGCTGTGTCAGGATGGTTTGGTGGAATCGTCCAGCGAGGCTATTTGGGTAGAATTGAGGAATGGCGGAGGCATGAATACATTAATGGGAGTGTATTATAGACCACCAAATGGGCTGAGAGAATTAGAGGATTCGTAAGAAGATTGCATATATGAGTCATTAACACAAGGTGGTAGTTGTGGGAGATTTCAACTTTCTGCACATTAACTGGGACACCCATTCAGTATGGGGCAGGATGGGGTAGAGATTGTTTAGTGTGTTCAGGGAAGTTTTCTTAATCAATACATAGAAGAACCAACTCAAGGAGGGTGGTATTGGATCTCCTATTAGGGAACAAGGTAGGTCAGGTGACAGGTTTGTGTTGGAACACATTGGGTCTAGTGATCCCAATACTATTAGTTTTGGGCTAGAGATGGAAAAGAATAGAGGTGGGACAAAAGTTAAGATTCTTGATTGGAAGAAAGTAAAATTCGAGGGGATGAGAAAAGATTTAGGAGGTGTGGATTGGAATAAGATATTTTCAGGGAAGAATGTAGCAGATAAATGGAAGATGTTCAAAGGAGAAGTTCTGAGAAGGCAGGGTCGGTCTGTCCCCATGAGGGTTAAAGGAAAGGTTAGAAACTGTAGGGAGCCTTGGTTTTGAAAAGATGTTGGGAACTTGGTTCAGAGGAAGAGGGATGTGCTCAACAGGTATAAACAGCAAGGAATGAATGAATTGCTTGAGGAATATAAGGAGTGTAAACAAATTTTTAAAAATAGATAAAAACTTAAGGAAATTGGAACAGCTAAAATGAGATATGAAGCTGCTTTGTCAGGAAAAGTAAAAATAAATCCAAAGGGTTTCTAAAGGTACATTAAAAGAAAAAGAATAGTGAGGGATAAATTTGGACCCTTTGAAGATGAGGTGGGTCAGCTCCATGAGAAGCCAGAGGAGATTGGTAAGATTTTAAAACATTTTTTTCTTCAGTGTTCACTAAGGAACAGAATATTGAGCCAGATGAAGTGAATAAATATGGTTGGAAGCTCATTGATAATATAATGATTAATGAGGAGTGAGTGTTGGCTATATTGAAAAAGATCAGGGTGGATAACTCTCCAGGTCCTAACAAAATATTCCCTTGGATGCTGAAGGATGTTAATGAACAAATAGTGGGGACATTGACAGAAATATTTAACATGTCACTGGCAACGTGGGAGGTGCCGGAGGACTGGAGGGTGGCTCATGTTGTTCTGCTGTTCAAAAAAGGATCCAAAAGTAAACCTGGTAATCTGATGTCAGTGGTGGGTAAATTAATGGAAAGTGTTCTTAGAGATGGTATTTACAACTATTTGGAAGGACAGGGATTGGTTTGGAGTAGTCAGCATGGTTTTGTACCTGGTAGATCATGTCTAACAAATCTTATAGTTTTTTAAGGCAGTTACTAAAAAGGTTGATGAGGGGAAGGCAGTGGATATTGTCTATTTGGACTTTAGTAAGGCTTTTGATAAGGTTCCTTATAAGAGGTTAGTAAGGAAGGTGGAAGCATTAGGTATTAATGATGAAGTAATGAAATGGATTCAGCATTGGTTGGATGGGAGATGCCAGAGAGTAGTGGTGGAAAATTGTTTGTTGAATTGGAGGCCGGTATCGAGTGGAGTGCCTCGGGGATTGGTACTGAGTCCACTGCTGTTTAACAATCTAGGTGACAGGGTGGAAAATTGGATTAGTAAATTTGCGGATGATACAAAGGTTGGCAGTGTTGTGGACAGTGAGGAAGATTATCAAAGCTTACAGGGTGATGTAGGATTGTTAGAAGAGTGGGGTGGAAGATGGCAGGTGGAGTTTAATACTGATAAATGTGAGGTGATATATTTTGGTAGGACTAATCAAAATAGGACACACAGGTTAAATGGTGGACAATTGAAGAGTGCAATGGAACAAAGGGATTTAGGGGTCATGGAATATAATTCTCTGAAAGTTGAATTGCATGTGGAGAGGGTGGTGAAATCAGAGTGTAGAACACAGGAGTTGGGATGCTATGTTGAAATTGTATAAAGCATTGGTGAGGCCAAATTTGGAATATTGTGTGCAGTTTTGTAACCGAATTACAGGAAGGATATAAACTGTATATAGAGAGTGAAGAGGACATTTATGAGAATGTTGCTGGGGTTTTAGGGTTTGGGTTACAGGGAAAGGTTGAGCAGGCTGGGACTTTATTCTCTGGAGCGTAGAAGGTGGAGGGGTGATTTGATAGAGATATTTAAAATTATAAGGGGGATGGATAGAGTCAAAGTGGACAGGCTTTTTCCACTAAGAGTGGAGGAGATTCAAACAAGATGGCATGGATTGAGAGTAAAAGAGGAAATGTTTAGGGGAAACATAAGGGGGAATTTCTTCACGCAGAGTGTGGTGGGGGTATGGAATGAGCTTCTGACCGATATTAATATTTAAGGAAAATTTGGATAGGTATATGAATGGGAGAGGTGTGGAGGGTTATGGGCCAAATGCGGGTCAGTGGGACTAGGTGGGAGAAATTGTTTGGCGTGGACTAGAAGGGCCAAACTGACCTGCTTCTGTGATGGAAATGGTTGCATGGTTATATGGTGAGAGTGGCGGTTCATGAAACGTGGGGAGTGGTGAGAGTGGTGGTTCATGTATCGTGGGATGGAGTGGTGAGGGTGGCGGTTCATGTTACGTGGGATGGAGTGGTGAGGGTGGCAGTTCATGTTACGTGGGATGGAGTGGTGAGAGTGGCGGTTCGTGTAACATGGGATGGAGTGGTGAGAGTGGCAGTTCATGTAACATGGGATGGAGTGGTAAGGGTGGCGGTTCCTGTAATGTGAGATGGAATGGTAAGGGTGGCGGTTCCTGTAACGTGGGATGGAGTAGTGAGGGTGGCAGTTCCTGTGACATGGGGTGGTGTGGTGAGGGTGGAGATTTGTTTAACATGGGGAGGCGTGGTGCGGTGAGAGTGGCAGTTCCTGTAACGTGGGGTGGTGCGGTGAGAGTGGCGGTTCCTGTAATGTGGGGCAGCGTGGTGAGAGTGGTGGTTCCTGTAATGTGGTGTGAAATGGTGAGGGTGGTGGTTTCTGCAAATTTGGGTGGCGTGGTGAGAGTGGCGGTTTGTGTAATGTGGGGTGGCGTGGTGAGGGTGGCAGTTCCTGTAATGTGGGACGACGTGGTGAGAGTGGCAGTTTTTGTAACATGGGGCAGCGTGGTGAGGGTGGCGGTTCGTGTAACGTGGAGCTCAGATCACAGAGGAGTGGATCCAAAGTGCCAGTCCATGTGTGAGAGGGCAGGCGGGTGGAAGAGTTTCTAAGCTCGTGCCACCCCTGACAGTGGAAAACAGCAATCCAATATCAGGCACCACTTACGTCAGAGGTGTTGCATACATTGGCCAAGTTCAGGCCACAGATCTTCCCTGGACTGGCTTTCCATGGCAAGATTCCTACAAAAGCAGGAGAACCAGTTTTAATACCAGCAAAAATAACTCTCATTGCACCCATTTTATGAGTGCTTTAGTGGACACATAACTCAGTCATGCATCTGATGAAGACTAGCTTAAATTAGCACGAGATGTAATGGGTGAAGACCACCCAATCCCATTGATATCCAGTCATTTCAACAGGTCACCATTATATCCAGACACGCTTCATGCACTCTCGAACCTCAGCTCAGCAAAGAGCCACCCAACTCAGTGTTGAGGGTTTCAGGAAGATGGAGCCTTGGGCAGGAGGAAGGGTGAATGTTGAAGAGGGGTGGGGTGAATGTCTCCCCTCTGGTGAGCCTTGCTGTACTAACATTGGCTATGCATTATCTCTACTGTTAAGGACACTCCCCTTGGGTTTAACTGTATATGCACCTATTGTCTTTCATTATTGTTCCATGAATTTCTGCTAATAAAAGCCATGATTATTGTTTGACCACATCGTCTTTGTCTATTTCATCAACTGGCATTTCAAGGGGGGTTGTGTGAAGGGCCTTGGGAAGATCATTCTTAACATTCATGATGGCACATCATGATCAGAGTGTAACCTCAACATCTTTTTACCATTATCTCTACAACCCCCCAATTACCCCAGTCCAGAAAGTCTAGACTATACTTAGATTTGTATGAACGAGTATCTCCAGTCGTCTGACAATAAATTGGACCCTAACCAAAACAGCAGCTGCTCACCCTGGGCTAGGTAGACCTGGGCTGGAGATATTCAAGTAGAGAAGCAGATACTCGAAGACATCCGACATGGGTGAGTGTGAGGTGATGCTCTCCCAATCCTCCTCTGAACAGCACCCAGGATTTTCAACCTGACCTTCATATTCTGGCTATCCATGTTACAAGTTGCATGATAACTAATCCACTTGAAGTCTGAGATCATGGTCAAATACAGTATGGAAATAGGACTTACAGCCAACCAGACCATCCTGACCAAGCTGCTCAAATTTGCCTACATTCAGCACATATGTCTCCAACCTTTCCCATCCACGTACCTGTCTAAACATCTTTTGAATGTTGTCATTGTCCCTGCTCTAGCACTTCCCCTGGAAGCTCATTCCACACACCTCTCAGTCCAGTGGGATGTCCCATGAGGTGACCCATGCCCTGCCCCTGGCTGGTTATGGTGATCTTGCCCCTTGCACTGGGAACCAGACACAACATTGCAACCTGTGCAGAGGGAGCACATGGAAACAATCCATACCGTATTGCCTGGCATCAACGCAGACATCATCAAACCCTGTCCCATTCTCTGTCATGTGTCTGACCATTTGGCAGGAGGACCAGAAGGTGAAGTAAACGTAGACGGGCACGGCAGAGAAAGCGAAGACTCCCATCCAGATCACACTCAGGATGTGGGTCATGAAGATGAACTACGGGAAGAGAAGAGGTCAGCTCAAACTGGGCAAAGATCATTATGACGAGTACATGAAGTGGTGGGGGGGGAGGGTGGTGTGCAATGGCAGGAGAGCCTTGACACCTAGCAGATTTAAAGCCCTGGACAATCAGGAGGTCAGCTTGACACCAATTCTCCAGTGTGAAGGATGGGACCAACCAGAACTAGCGAGATGAGCACACCATCCATTGCCTTGAACTCTCCCCTTCCTCCCTTCAGAACAGCACTGTGGCTGCAGTGTGGACCACTCCCCACTGTCCTTACTCCCCAATGCTGCTCTGCCAGCCCCTCCCAAGCCCCCATCCTTCACCACCATACAACACTGCACCAAAGAAACAGGCCCTTTAGCCCATCCAGTCCGCGTCAACTATTTATTCCACCTCAACACATCTGGACTACAGCCCTCCATACGCATTCATCCATATACCAACCTCTGAATCAAAACTGAGCCTGCATCCACCATCTCTACTGGCAGCTCATTCCATACTCCCAGCACTGGCTGCATGAAGATGTTCCCTTAAATATTTCACCTTTCACCCTTAACCCATGTCCTCTAGTTCTTGTCTCACCCAACCTCAATTGAAAAAGCCTGTTAGCATTTACTCTATCAAGACACCTTCATAATTTTGGGAACCTCTATCAAATACACCCCTTTCTCCGATGCTTCTGGGAGTAAAGTCCTAACCTGTTTAACCTTTCCCTGTAACTCAGTTCCTGAAGTCTGGGCAACATCCTAGTAAATCTTCCCTGCACAGTTTCTACCTTATTGATAACCGCAGGTGGCATAGCTGGTGTAATGGTTAATTCAACACCTTTACAGCACCTGCGATCGGGATTGGATCTGGGATCGAATCCCTTGCTGTCTGTAAAGAGTTTGTACGTTCTCCCCATGTCTGCATGGGTTTCCTCTCAGCGTTCAAAATGAACCAGAATGTAGGTTAATGGGTTGCAATTTGGCCAGCACGGAATTGTGGGCCGTTTTAGCCTGTTACAGGACTGTATGTCTAATTTTTTTTTAATCCTGTAGTTAGGTGACCAGAACTGCACACAATATTCCAAATTTAGCCTCACCAATAACTTCACCGTAACGTCTCAACTCCTATACTTTGATTTATGAAAGCCTTTTTTTGAAAAGATCTCTTTACAGCCTTATCCACATTTGATGCCACTTTCAGTGAATTATGCATCAGTATTCCCAGATCTCTCTGTTCTACTGCATTCCTCAGTGCCCTACTGTTTATCGTGTATGTCCTCCCCTGGTTTGTCCTCCCAAAGTGCAACACCTCACACTTTTCCACAGTCCTCCCCTGGTTTGTCCTCCCAAAGTGCAACACCTCACACTTTTCCACAGTAAATTCCTTCTGTAATTTTTCAAGCCATTTTCCAGCTGGTCCAGATCCTGCTGAAAGCTTTGAGAACATTCCTCGCTGTTCACCGTCCCATCAGTCACCCTACATGGACCAACACACAACCTGTGGATCAAGTAGCATCAGTGGGGGAGAAAGAACAGCCAACGTTTTGGGTCAAAACTTTCTGTTAGGTCCCAGGAGCCTCGATGAAGGGTTCGGACCCAAGAGTTGACCCAAGTTTTCCATGTTATCTTGTACACGGGAGGAGAACATCAGAAGTGGTGGGTACCCAAGCCAAGGAGGAACTTACCATGGCACTGACACACCTGCCACACATGGTGGTCCGGAATTCCCTGAACACGGACTTGACTGCGCTGGTGGTGTAGAATCCTTCAGCCAGCAGCAGCACTCCATACAGGAAGAAGAAAGATGCTGTTCCATAGATTACATACTGGAAAACCTGGACCCTGTGACCAATGGAGACAGTGGGCAGCGCAGGGTAATGGCAACTTCAACAAAGACCCCAACACATGGGCACCTCCTCCTGGCTCTGGGACTACCTGTGCATGAGCCAGGGAGGATGAGGCTCCCAAAGCATTCTCCCCAGGAAGGGCACTCTGCACATCTCCAGTGCACATCATTGGTTCTGTCATGGAGAGAGTGGAGAGCACAAAGCTCCTTGGTTTTCACATAAGATTTGACCCACAACACCTCCTCATTAGTCAGTTAGGCACAGCATCACCTTCACTTCCTAAGGATGCTGAAGAGGACAAGGCTACCGGCCCCCATTGTGGCAACATTTTACAGGAGCACAATTGAGAGGGTCCTGCTCGGCTGCATCACTGTGTGGAGATGGTAGCTGCAAACCATCAGACTGGAAGTCAATACAGAGGATAATCAAAATGTCCAAGAAGATCACTGGGGTCTCCCTTCCCTCTACTGACCACTTTCACCAGGAGTGCTACTTAAATCGGGCTCAAATAATTACTAAGTGCCCCTTCCATCCAGCTCACAGACCCACTACCATCAGAAGGAGGCACAGGAGCACCAATATCAGGTCAGCCAGGCTGGGGAATGCTTCTTCCCACAGGCTGTGAGATTGATGAACAGTGTCCTGTAACAAAGTAAATTACTGCAAAATATTTACTTTATATTATATTTGTGTCAATGAGTGTGTGTGAGAGTGTGTATGAGAGTGTGTGAGTGTGGATGAGAGTGTGTGTGAGAGAGTGTTTGAGGTGTGTGAGTGTGAGAGTGTGTGCGTATGTATGAGTGTGTGAATGTATGAGTGCATAAGAGTGTGTGAGAATGTGAGTGTGTATGAGAGTGTGTGAGAGTGTGTGTGAGTGTATGAGGGTGTGAGAGCATGTGATTGAGTATGAGTGTGTGTGTGTGAATGTGTGAGTGTGAGTGTGTGATAGAATGTGTGAGAGTGTGAGAGTGTGTGAGTGCCTGAGAGTGTGTGAGTGTAAGGGTGTACAAGTGTGTGAGTGAGTGTGAGTCTGTGAGTGTGTGTGTTCATGAGAGTGTGAGTGTTTATGAGTGTGTGAGTGTGTATGAGAGTGTGTGTGATTCTGTAAGATTGTGTGAGAGTGTATGAGAGTGCATGGGTGTGTGTGTATGAGTGTGCAAGAGTATGTGTGTGTGGGTGTATGAGTGTGTATGAGAGTGTGAGACTGTAAAAGAGTAAGAGTGTGTATGAGTGTGTGAGTTTAAGAAAGTGTGAGTGTTTATGAGTGTGTGAGTGTGTGAGAGAGTGTGTGAGTGTGTGTGAGAGTGTGTCTGAGGGTGTGTGAGGGTGTGTGTGAGAGTTTGTGCGAGAGCTTGTGAGTGTGTGTGTGAGTGTGTGAGAGAATGTGTATGAGAGTGTGTGAGAGTGTGTATGAGAGTGTGTGAGTGTGTATGAGTGTGTGAGAGTGTATAAGTGTGTGTGTGTATGAGAGTGTGTGTGTATGAGAGTGTGTGAGTGTACCGTGGTCTGGAGAAATGCTGTTTCATACATATGCATATGTGTAGGGAGGCAGATGATAATAACCTCCAAGGGGAGCATTCAGCAGCACTGCTGGTGAAGAGATCTTAATACTCTCTACCCCCGCCCCTTCCTTAACCCAGGGTGATGAAGACTGCAGGCATTTCATCACTCTTCCAACCCTCAGGTGAAGGCTGACTGGGTTTTGATAGTCTCTGTACCTGCAAAAAACCTGCAAGGAAACTAGCACAATCTTCATCACACAGACCTTCTTCGGGGCTCGATGGGTAGGGAGGATTCCTCGGCCTGTGAGGGTCAGGAGAAGGGGAGATCAACCACTTCCAATGGCTGTGCATCTTTGCAATTCTCCACCCAGGAGGGGCAGCAGAGGTTCAGCTCCTACAAAACTCAAATGCAATCAGGTACAGGCAATACAGGGAAGGAAAAGATGGGAAGCAGACAAGACGGTGCTGAAATAGTGGATCAGGGAGGGTCTTGGTCAATGCTTCACCATTGGGGTAGGATACCCAGGTCTCGCAGTTTTTTAAAAATGTTTATTTAACTTTTCAAATTGCACACAAAGAAAAAAACATAAAATTACCATAACCCCTCCCCCTCCCCAAAACACAAAAAAAGACTAAAAAACATTTAAAAAAACTTCCCACAATCCTCCCTCGCCCAAAAAAACTTACAACAAAACCCAGTATTCCCTGATTGATGCACCAAACTTATTATAGTTAATTAATTTCTATAGCCATACATTTCAAATATAATCCCCACATATCAATAAAAAAAGAATAATTACTTTTTACATTATGTGTTAATTTTTCTAAATACAAACAAGACTGTAATTGATTGCCTTCTGCCTCCAAATAATGTTCTAATTCTTCTTCCATCTCTTGTTGTAGCTCAGCTTCCTGGACTTCTTCAGGCTGGCTGCAGGTCAGGATACCCCCTGGTCCTCCAAGTTCACAGAAACTCAACGTTGTGCTGATCTTCTCAGCCCGACGCTGGTCGGCAGCCCCCGCAGCTCTCACCTGTTTGAGTGCCTTGCGCATGCGCACCTCTGCCCGCGTCCCTGCAGCGAACACATAGCACTGGTAGGCTGTCCCTGGCACGTCTCTCGTGTACTGCATTAAAGACACAGTCACAAGAGACGTGTCGTGTCTTCCCACCGGCCCATGTTCGGCCTTGCTACTCGACGCGCCCAACGCAGCTGATCCACGCACGCCACTGTCGTCAAAGATGCGGCAGCGGTGGCGCCATCCTGTGTCACTCTACGCATAGACGATGCAGTCGCTGTAGCCAGCCTTGCCGATATGGGTTTGTGAGAGATGAGTAAAACTAATATGAAAATATGAGAGATGAAGAAAGCTAGCATGGATATATGTGTAATGAATAAAGCCAGTATGAATAGGATAAGGGTAGATAATAGAATATAAGGAAGTAAAGTTAGTCTGAATAAGATAAGGGTCTTCTAAGCCTTAGACAGAGTCAGCAAGTTCTGCATATAAGAATTAGTAAGCCCTGAGGGTTGGGAAGGTGTGAATAAGGACAATAAGGACAATGACATGATGGGACATAGATCAGGATACCCCCTGGTCCTCCAAGTTCACAGAAACAGCACATAGGCAGACAGGATTGCCTAATGCCAAACTCATCCAGGAGGCAGAAGAATGTAAGGGGGAGGGTACTTCTATACTGAAATATACTGCATAAAAGTTGGGTGAGCCCAAGTGTGTGTATTCCCAGGGTAAGGGGAAGCACCCAGCTTTGCATTGTTGTATAATAAATGTTCTTTGTTCTCAATTTTTGTCTCAAGCAAATTCTATGAAGGTACTTCTGTTTCTCACAAATGGGGGTCGTCTGGGATCCCACTCCCTCCACTGACAGAGTGCCCGACGACGAGGGTAGGTGCACCCCGGCTGATTCAGCTGGACTCACGGGCGATGGGTGACTGGTCAGTGGATGAAGCAAGTGATATCCAAGAAGAGGCATTGAGAACAAACGACGGGAGGACGTTAAGAAAGCGCGCTAGGAATAGCTACTGGATCCCGGTAAGAGGAATTTTACTTACCTGTTAGTATGGGAGGTGTGAGTAGCAAGGGAAATAGTCCTAAGGAAGGACGGGACGATCAGATAACTAAGCAAAGTCCGTTAGGATTAATGCTATCTGATTGGGGTGCGGGGAGAACCCGCGGGAAAGTCAAACAGACCATGGTCAGGTATTGCTGTCTGGAATGGGTTAAAAACCCGATAAAAGGGAATTCGATATATTGGCCAAAGTTCGGATCCGATGAGGACTGGATGTGTCAGGCATTGAACATCTGGCTCTATCAAAATCAAAGAGATAATATTGAGAGCAGAGAATATGCAGCCTGCTGGCTCAGTGGATCGGTTGATCAACTGGTTTTGAATGAAAAGGCATGTAGGACAAGAAGGATGAGGAACTTTTTGTCCCTGAAACACAAGGATGGGATCTGTTACATTCCCTTCCTCCACCTTATGCTCCTCCTATGCTGGCTCCTATCTTTCCCCTCTCTCCTATGCTCTACCCTTCTTCACCTTCCCCTCCTCCCCCACAGCTAAAGAAAGGAGAAGAAAGTAGGGGTGGTATGATGACCCATTCACAAAGTACTAGATTACCACCTCAATTGACAAAAGAGGGAGGAGACTTTGATTCAGAACAGTGTGAGAGCAGGAACCTAGAAATGATAAAGGAGAGGATAAGCCAGAAATTAACTGGATGAGACCTTTTACGGGAAGTTCCCGTGGGAGGGGGTCTCGGTTTCATAAATGTGCCCCTGACAAGTACGGAGGTGCGTAACTTTAAGAGAGAAATTACCTCCCTGATAGAGGATCCTCAGGGATGTGCCGAACAATTAGATCAATTTTTGGGACCAAATATATATACATGGAATGAGTTATCATCGATCTTTAGGGCTCTGTTCACTTTGGATGAACGTGGAATGATTCACCAGGCAGGGATTAGAGTCTGGGATAGGGAACACCAAGGGGGACCAAAGGCGATACCTGGGGAACTTAAATTCCCACTGGCAAAACCAAATTGGGATAAGAATACTAATGATGGTCGCACATTAATGGAGGAATATAGGGTTAATCTGATAAAAGGAATCAAGGAATCTGTTCCAAAGGGACAGAATTTTAAGAAAGCATTTGAGGTTCCCCAAGGTCCCGAGGAGACCCCCTCTGCATTTCTGAATAGATTGCGTACGGCCATACAGCAATATGGGGGTCTGGATATAGAATCCCCAGCAGGTGAACAATTGGTATTAACGGGCTTCGTTACAAATTCTACCCCAGACATTAGAAGGAAATTGCAGAAGACTGAGAATTGGCATGAACAGGGAATAACACAGCTTTTACAGATCGCACAAAGGGCATACGTCCAGAGGTCTGAGGATAAACAGAAAGGAAAGGCTAAGATTTTGATGCAGGCAGTCAAGGAAGTCATGGAGGGACAGCAAGGAAAGGGTAGGGGCTGTGTGCCAGCTCCTGGACATTGGGAGGAGCTCCGGGAGTGGGAGAGTAGAGACCAGAGCAGGGGCAAGGGTAGAGGGGAATTCCGGGGACGACGACTGTTCCCGGGACCTCGTGGTAATCCAGGTAGGAATTGGGAAACAGGAGCATTAGTTTGCGACCATTGTAAAAAGGAGGGACATTTTAAGAGAGAATGCCCAATGCGAGCCAGGGAGACGTGATCTTACGCACTGATGGAAGCAGATTATGAATGGGGGGGATCACGGTTCTCAGTCAATACACACTGTGGGGCTGCACGGAGAACCATTGGTAAATTTAAGCATAGGACCCCACAGTGACAAGATGACCTTTTTAGTAGATTCTGGGGCAGCCCGGTCTAATATTTTACAACCACCCGAGGGTTTTAAGATTGAGGGGACAGTGATGATTTCGGGAGTAGGAGGAAGAGATTTTACGCTCCCTGTATTAAGGGATGTAAGAATACAAATGGGAGAAAAGATAATAACAGAGGATATTTTACTTGTTCCCAAGCTGGAGTTTGTTTGTTAGGACGAGATTTACAGAACCAATTGGCTATCAGCACCAGGCCACTGGAATCAGGTATCGGGGTTCAATTGTATGTATTAACTGAGGAGGATCGGGAACTAATAAATCCTGGAATATGGGCAAAAAGAGGCAATAGAGAAGTGTTAGATATTCCTCCCCTGCAAGTTACTTTAAAAGATCCTGAGCAAGTAATTAGACGATAACAGTACCCAATTCCTATGGCTGGCCGAAAGGGGCTGCAGCCAGTAATTGACCAGTTGGTAAAAGATGGTATACTCAAACCTTGTATGTCATCTTTTAATACCCCTACCCCTGAGGCTAATGATCAGTACATATCCAAATATTTAAAGGGACTTTCTGCCTCTTTATACGAATTAAAACGGAAGGGTTTATTAGCTCAAAACCCATCCCTGGAGCATCCTATTCATTTTATTAAATCTAGTGATTGGGTATATGTAAAAGCATGGCAAGATCACCAACTAAAACCTGTCTGGGACGGCCCCTATTGTGTACTTTTGATTGCAGACACTACAGTGCGAATGAAAGAAAAGGGGTGGACTCACATAGAATGAATTAAACAAGTTGCTGATCCACGGACTGAAGACATTGATAATCTACCCTCCACCTGGCGTGCAGTCCTTCATCCTTCTGATCTGAAAGTTACACTACGCCGGGAAAAAATACTGTAATGTTGTTTTTACCATTTGCTGTTTTGTTTACCTGTTGGTTCCCAATTTTTGAGAAATCACCAAATTGCTCACAATGTATTAAGTCCTCTTGGAATAGGGGCAGCGGAGGGACAATTATTTACCTTTAGAATGCAGACAGGGGAGTCACGTGATGGAGTAGTGGCCGGACGGTGAACTCCAGCCCTCTCCAGAAAAGTTGGGAAAAACAAAGAAAAACACAAAGGCACAGAAATAAAAGTTACAGAAAAGTGAGTATAAAGGTGGAAAGAAGATGGCGACAAAAAAAGAAAAATCGAAAGCAACGGTAAGAAGAGAGGAAGAGAAGACAAAGGAAGAAAAAGGTGAAGGCCTTACCTGTCCGAAGAGGCCCGCTGCGGAGAGAGAAACCCGCTCCCTCAGGTCGGTAAATAATGGACTACAAAAATGGCTCGCAGAGCCGAGTAAAAGTGCGCAACCGCGCATGCGCGATACTTCGCGCATGCGCGATGCGAATGAAAAACAACACACCGACGGGAGGGGGGACCAGCTGGGGAGTCGATCTCCCCAGCTGGCAACGACAGCTGCAGAACACCTGCAGCAAGAAGAGACCACAGAAGACAATAGAAACAAGAAAGAAGAGGAAAGGGCACCAAAGAAACAACAGATGGCCAACCCAGAGGAAGAAGAAGAGGAAGAGTACAGAGAAATAGAAGAAGAAAAGAAAGGCAAGGTAAAGGATATACTTGCTCTTATTAAAGGATACATGGAGTCATTTAAAGAATGGCAAACACAGGAATTTAAGGATTTAAGAAAAAGAATAAACAACACAGAAGAGAAAATAAATAAAATGGAGATGACCTTAACAGAAATGGGAAAGAAAATGGACAAGATGGAAGAGCGGGCAGTAGCAGCAGAAATGGAGGTAGAAGACTTAAAAAAGAAATTGGAGAAATCTAATAAAAAAACTAAAGAGACACAAGAACTACTAGCTCAAAAAATAGATACAATGGAAAACCATAACAGAAGAAATAACATAAAGATAGTGGGCCTTAAGGAAGATGAAGAAGGCAAGAATATGAGGGAGTTTATAAAAGAGTGGATCCCTAAGACCCTAGGATGTCCAGAACTACAGCATGAAATGGAAATAGAAAGGGCACATAGAGTATTGGCCTCTAAACCACAACCACAACAAAAACCAAGATCTATTGTAGTAAAATTCCTAAGATATACTACAAGAGAAAAGGTACTGGAGAAGACAATGGAAAAAGTAAGAGAGGGCAACAAACCACTGGAGTATAAAGGGCAAAAAATCTTCATTTATCCAGATATAAGTTTTGAACTCCTAAAGAAGAGAAAAGAGTTCAATACAGCAAAGGCGATTTTATGGAAGAAAGGGTATAAATTTATACTAAAGCATCCAGCGGTATTGAAAATATTTATTCCAGGACAACAAAACAGACTATTCTCGGATCCAGAAGAAGCACGAAAATTTGCAGAACAATTACAAAAATAGACTGAGGGAGGAAGACGGGTAATGAGAGTTAAAATGATCACGATTGATATGTATGTGGGTAAAGACAAAAATAGACTGAGGGATGAAGACGGGTAATGAGAGTAAAAATGATCACGATTGATATGTATGCGGGTAAAGAGGTATAAGAGTGAATAGAGACAATGAGCATACATAAATGTATCTGTACTTAGAGGAAAATATAGATAGTATAGACAAGAATTAATAAGGGAAGGTAATGGAATAGAGAGAATAAGGAGGGAATTAAAAGAGTGACCTTTGTGACATATGAAAAGTGAAATCTTTTCTGGGGGAGGCGGGGTGGGGGGAAATAGCGGTCACTGCAAAATCAGTTGACGCTTGCGAGTGGATTCGCAAATCCAAATGGAGAGGGGAGATGTGGTTGTCCGACAAGGGATAAAGGACAACTCAGGAGGGGAAGGGGAGATTGGGGATAAATAAGATAGAAATAGGAGAATAAGGAAAATGTTGGATGTTGTAGGAATGTTGTCTTATAAAGAGTTGAAAATAAGAAAATAGAAATGGAAAAGGAGGAAAGGTAATGATGGAAAAACGGAAAGAGAAGATAAACAAAATATAAAAGGGCTACGCTGAACTATATGTCTTTAAATATTAATGGAATACATAACCAAATTAAAAGGAAGAAACTACTAAATTTAAATGAATAAATGTATTCCATTAGAAAAAATAACAGATAGGTTAAGAAATAATATTGAAATATTCGAGCAAGTATAGGAGCCTTACATTAAATACAATAGCGAAAACCTACCGGGGACAAACAGTACCTAAGTTGATGGAAGGAGAAGGAAAGAAAAGAATGGACTCAGTAGAATTTCTGGTGTAATTTTGTTGAATGACAACATTGTCTGACTGGCTTAATGCAACCTAGATTGTATACCTAAAATGGATGAGAGGGGGGGGTGGGGGGGTGGTTTGGGAGGAAAGGGGGGGGGGGAGAAAAAGTCACTGTATATGTGTGAAAAAGAAATAGTGTATATCATGGCTAATGTGATTTATGGTGTGAAAAATAAAAAAATTAAAAAAAAAAAAAAATAGAATGCAGACAGGGCGCAGGTATAGAGTATAGTCATAGTGGGGTACCTTATTTAGTATGGGTTAATATAGGATCCCAACATGGACCAGGGGAATAGAACGGCCCTAGGGGAGTAGACTTGGTTTGTATTCCGGCCTCTACAGATATTAAAAAGAGGAGTTTTAAAGGGATAGCACAAAGAAGATGGTGGGACAATGACAGACAGAATGTTAGTCAGGATTGTACATGTAGCAGAGGTAGAGTGAATACATATGCTAATGTTCACAGACAGGCTGCAACTCACAGGTTCAGTGATACTTATGCTTATGTTCGCAGACAAGCTGCAACTCACAGGTTAAGTGACAAGAAACACCCCTCCCCAACTTGGTCTCCTGTAAATCATCCTTTGGGTCACACAGACATTCAGAATGTTAAGAACCACCACTGTAAGGGGAGTTCCAGTTGTAAACAACGTAAGCTGCTCCAGAACAGCACAGCTGGTTGGCATTTAAATCATTTAATCAGACTCCAGGCAGCCTTGGAGATCATCACCGAACAGACAGAGATGGCCCTGAATTTATGGGCTGAAGAAAGACGACAGATACGAGCCACAGATCAACAAAACCGCCTGGCTCTCGATTACTCGTTGGCTGCTGAAGGCAGCGTTTGTGAAAGACTGGTTAATGACAATGCTCACAATGATCAGGCAGTTAAAGACACTTCTTCAGGAGAAAATCTTCCCATGCCCAGGTTCAGACTTGGCAACCTTGGTCCGGTGTATGATGGAATAGACTTTTTATTGGTAACTGGAGTCTGATACCCACAGCCCTTATAGCAGCTGGACTCAATATTCTGGCCATTATGTTGCTCCCCTGCCTAAAGACTTGTGTGCAGTATTTAATTCAACGGACCCCTCGTCAGATCACTATAACCCAAAGGACGTATGGTTCCCAAATTTTGTCTGATGATGCTGAGACTGCAGTTCGTTTACTGACTTGCTGGGAAAAAGACCAAGTTTACAAGTAATACATTCCAGTTGAGAATTCACGAAGCATAGCTAAAAGAAAAGTGAGGATTGTGAGAGATGAGTAAAACTAATATAAAAATATGAGAGATGAAGAAAGCTAGTATGGATATATGTGTAATGAATAAAGCCAGTATAAATAGGATAAGGGTAGATAATAGAATGTAGGAAGTAAAGTTAAGTCTGAATAAGATAAAGGTCTAAGGTATATAATAGTTAGTAAGCCCTGAGGGTTGGGAAGGTGTGAATAAGGACAAGGACAATGACATGATGGGACATAGACAGGATACCCCCTGGTCCTCCAAGTTCACAGAAACATGTAGGTAGACAGGATTGCCTAATGCCAAACTCATCCAGGAGGCAGAAGAATGTAAGGGGGAGGGTACTTCTACACTGAAATAAACTGCATAAAAGTTGGGTAAGCCCCAGTGTGTGTGTGTATTCCCAGAGTAAGGGGAAGCACCCAGCTTTGCATTGTTGTATAATAAATGTTCTTTGTTCTCAATTTTTGTCTCAAGCAAATTCTGTGAAGGTACTTCTGTTTCTCACAGGTCGCTGACTCTTCAGCTCCATCTCCACTTGAGTTCAAGATTCCAAATCTTCAGTCAGGCCCATTTTTTCAACTTTTCCAACTTCTTAAACTGTAATTTTTTCGAATGTTGAACTTGTGAGAGATGGGAAAATTGATCTAAAATTATGAACATGGAAAAAACTAAAATTCATCAGTTAATGGCTGTAACCAGTACAAACAGGATGAGCTTGGGAATTAGGATGCAGGAAAGCAGAGTCAGCACGATTAACATAAGAATCTTCTTTGTGACAAGAGCCACCATAAGACTAAGAAAAGGAATGGTAAGGTACAATAGAATGTAGGAAGTTGAGGTAGTCTGGATCAGATAAAGGTCTCCTAGCCCTAGATAGAAGTACCAAGTCCTACATATCTAATTAGCTAACCTTACACAGATTTATACATATTAAATTAGCCAACCCTAGATAGGATGAGTCAACTCTGCATACCAAGAGACTGTAGCCCCGAGAATCAGGAAGGTGTGAATAAGGACAATGACATGATGGGACACCCACAGGATACCCCCTGGTCCTCCAAGTGTACTGAAACTGCACGTAGGCAGGAAGGATTACCTATGCCAAACCCATCCAGGGGGCAGAAGAATGTAAGGGGGAGGGCACTTTGATACTGAAATTGACTGTATAAAAGTTGGGTGAGCCCCAGTATGTGTGTGTATTCCCAGGGTAAGGGGAAGCACCCAACTTTGCATTGTTGTTGTAATAAATGTTCTTTGTTCTCAATTTTTGTCTCGAGCAATTTCTTTAAAGGTACATTAATTTCTAACAAATGGGGGCTCGTCCGGGATCACACTTCCTCCACTGACAGAGTACCCCGACAACGAGAGTAGGTGCACCCCGGCTGATTCAGCTGGACTCACGGGCGACGGGTGGCTGGTCAGTGGAAGAAGCGAGTGATATCCGAGAAGAGGCATTGAGAACAAACGACGGGAGGAAGCGCGCTAGAGCATTGCTACTGGAACTCGGTAAGAGGAATTTTACTTGTTTGTAAGTATGGGAATAATGAGTAGCAAGGAAGAGAGGCCTGGTTCAGGATGTGAACACCAGATAGCTACGTACAGCCTGCTTGGGTTGATGTTATCTGAGTGGGGCACGGGAAAGACCCGTGGGAAAGACAAACTGACAATGGTCAGGTATTGTTGTATTGAATGGGTTAAATGCCCGGTTAAAGGGAGCTCCGTGTACTGGCCAAAGTTCGGATACGAGGATGAATGGATGTGTCAAGCTTTGAACATCTGGCTCTATCAAAACCAGAGAGACAATGTTGAGAGCAGGGAATATGCAGCCTGCTGGCTCAAGGGACCCATTGAACAACTGGTTTTGAATGAGAAAGAATTCAGGGATAAGAGAGAGGAGGAACCTTTTGTCCCTGAATCACAGGGGTGGGATGTGTTACATTCCCTCCCTTCACCTTATGTTCCTCCTATGCCGGCTCCTCCTATCTTTCCTTCCCCTCCTATGACCTACCCTTCTGCACCTTCCCCTCATCCCCCACAGCTAGAGAAAAGAGAAGAGAATAGGAGTGGTATGGTAACTCGCTCACAAAGTGCTCGATTACCATCTCCGTTGACAGGAGAGAGAGATTGTTGTAATTTAGAACAGAGTGAGAACCTACTGGAAGAAAGGGCAGGTAAATGTGCCCTTGACCAGTACGAAGGTAAATGTGCCCTTGACCAGTACGGAGGTACGTAACCTACTGGAAGAAAGGGCAGTGTCAGAAATAATAAGCTAGAAGTTAGCTGGATGAGACCCCTGCGGGAGGTTCCCATGGGAGGGGGTTTCGGTTTTGTAAATGTGACTGAAGTGCATAACTTTAAGAAAGAACTGACCTCCCTGATAGAAGATCCCCAGGGATGTGCCGAACAGTTAGACCAATTTTTGGAACCAAATATGTATGCAATATGGGGGTCTCGACATAGAATCCCCAGCAGGGGAACAATTGGTACTAACAGGTTTTGTTACCAACTCAGCCCCAGACATTAGGAGAAAATTACAAAAGACAGAAAATTGGCATGAGCAGGGAATAACCCAGCTTCTACAGATCACACAAAAAGCATTTGTCCAGACATCTGAGGATAAGCAGAAAGCAAAGGCTAACATTTTGATGCAAGCAGTTAAAGGAATAGTAGATGAGTAACATGAAAAAGGCAGGGACTGTGTGCCAGCTCCTGAATGTTCGGAGAAGCGTCGGGAGTGGGAGAGTAGAGACCAGAGATAATTTCATAAATCACGACTTCCCACTTCAATCACTGACCAATATTGATTAAAATTCATGCTAAAAAATTAAATGTCATAAATGATCGTTTTTCAATACTGTAGAATTAGCGAATTTAACTACCAGTTAATTCCAATTTATGAAATAAATTGTATTCAAATGTGATTTTGCACAGGGAGTACCTGAGAGTTGAGTGATGTTATAACATTTGCAGGGAGAAATGTTTGCGCAAATAGGGTGAGTTCTACACATCTTATTTTAAGTGTATGTAAGATAAAGAAAGGATCTGATGTGTAAAGTGGCTGGATCAGCCAGTTGAAGGGGGAGTGTGCATGTCCCTTTAAGTGCACTGTGGCACTTGAAATTGAGGCTTCAGGCTCTTGTCTTGCAGTTAGAGGTATGGAGCCCTATCAATAGATTTAGTACATTTCTTCTACACATTCAGCAGTCAAGGTCCGTGAGTTTAAAGATCACCCACCTCTGGAGAATAAAGATACCTCTGGGGATTCCTATGGGGATTCCTATAAGTTTAATCATTCATTTCTCTGGTGCATTTTCCTCCGGAGTGAAATTAATGCCTCAGCACAATTTCTCTGTATTGCCACTGTTATTTAATTCATGATAACTTTCCCCCATTCATCAGGTTTATATTTAAATCCGGTAGTGCGGAAGTTACATTGTAAATAATCACGGAGGTAAACCTTGCGCGACTGGATTCAGGTTAATGGAGAAATAAACCTGCGAACTGGTCTATGGTGGTGTGTGAGTACTGCAATAGGTGGAATATGATTTACATTGGTGGCATCGTTCAGAACAATTGGGCGCATAGGAATAATAATAGCATTAATTACTCACAGATCTTGTACCTGATACTATTCACTACGTCCCGGCTTCAGGACTGGGAAATTGGCATGGTACAGAGAAATTGGCATGGCACCAATATTTCTTGATTCACTAATGACTCCACAAGCTCCAGGATTCATGCAGCAAAACTTTAAGTACAATATTATAGAAACTAGCCGGTACTTAAATGATTGTGTGTGCAATCAACATTGGAAAAATATGAAAGGTAATACAGGTGCTCCCCTACTTATGATTTTACGATGACACAATATCATGACTGTCATTTACTTTCATATAATGTGTTAAAAGTCATCACAAGCATCGTTGATTTTTCCAATAAACTTTGATAATTCCTCTACGGTGAATTTTTTGTAGCCTCGTTGGTTAATCACATTTTCGGAAAGCTTACAGGGACTGTTGGGAGAGAGCAGGGTAGCGGGATCCGTATGGGGACTGATACAGCGCTGTGGTTAGAGAGTGGGGCAGCGGGATCAGTATGAGGACTGATACAGTGCTGTCAATGTTAGACAAGGTACGTCTCCAATTAAGATTTTTTTTCAACTTATGCTGGGTCTGCTGGAACGCAACCCTATCGTATTTTGAGGAGCACCTGTGATGTTCTTCTATCTACAGCCAGCTTTAGATAAACTCTTATCATTCTGACAAATCTAGGTCTAAGTCTAATTTTCCTCCAGCCTTTGAGCAAGCGCTTCCATGCTGCATCTTACTGATCACCTCCTCACCAATGAATCAGAAGACCATGGTGTATGGCACTCACTGCACAAGTAGTCTGAAAATGTGTACAAGCCTGTTCAACTTCATTTTACAAAATCAACAATCGGTTCGAAGCTCCCCAATGCTCTCTGTGGAGAGAAAATTGCCAGATTTTTACCCTCTTAATGCCCTTGGTTATGTTTGCCTCTTCTCAAAGATTACATGGCTGCACAGAGGAGCAAGGCTGAAAGTGCCTTGAAGTAGTCTGTTGGCTGCACTTGTGACCTTTAGTCAGAAAATGCATGGGCTCTTGTTTCACTTTGGGTAGTGTAGCGGTTAGTTCAACTATATTACAGTGGCAGTGATGAGTACATCGATGTGAGGGGGTTGGAGGGTTATGGGCAGGGAGTAGGTAGGTTGAACTAGTTGGAGTATCATGTAAATCGGTGCGGACTAGAAGGGCCAATATGGCCTGTTTCCGTACTGTTATTGTTATATGGTTATTATATGGAATATGGTTGTTACAATAGCGATGTTAAATAATCGTCAAATCCATTGCCGTCGGCAGTAACAAAGACATGTCTTATTCCCACTCGGCTATTTTAAAATAAATTCAGTTACAATACAGTTAATATCACTCACCCAATCATTATGGCTAATTGTGTTCTGAAGGCAGAACTAAAGGTTGAATATGTTTCAAGTTCTCTTGCAGGGGCTCTTGTGCTGCAATGTCTGTTATGTACTCACTCTAACAAATTGGAGGGTTGTGCCCCATACAGACAAGCAGCTCCAACTGCATTTTAATAAGGTCTAACATATTCAAAACCCATGCAAATATGGTTTGTGTTTCATTTTACAATTTTTACACTAACACAAAGGAAAGTCAGATTGTTATTCATTTTATTAAAATCTAGTGATTGGTTATATGTAAAAGCATGGTAAGAGGATCAACTAAAACCTGCCTGGGATGGTCCCTACTGTGTACTTTTAATTACAGACACCGCAGTAAGAACAAGAGAGAAAGGCTGGACCCACATTCAAAGAAGCAAACCAGCTTCCGAACCACAACATCACAACACACAGACTCAACCCTCAACCTGGCGTGCAGTTCCTCATCCTTCAGACCTGAAACTTACACTGCGCCGTGACAAAGTGCCGTAATGTTACATTTATTGTTGTATTTTTAACTGTTTATTTTTTTAACTGTTTATTAATTTATTGGGGTATTGTTTGTTAACTGTATATGTCACTTCAGTACTCGCTATGTTTTAAGTCCTCCTGGAATAGGGGCAGCAGAGGTTACAATTGTGCTACTTTATAGTGTAGACAGGGCATAGATTTAGGGCATTTTCAATACGGACCGGGGGAACACAGTAGCGATAGTCAGTTAACAGCCTACATAGTGATTAATCAATGTACATTTCACACACAGGGAGAGACTCACAGGCAAGCTGCAAAACACAATTAAATCAAGAGAAACAATCCCCCCCCAGCTTGGTCTCTTTTCATCACCCCGTGAAGGGGAGCACCAGTTACCAACAACGTGAGCTGCTTGGCACCTCAATATCAGACTCCAGACAGCCTTTGGAGATCGGTGGCCCTAGGGTTTGGGGCTGAAGAGGACATCAGATACTAGCCACAATTCAACGGAACCGCCTGACTACTGCTACTCGTTCGCTGCTGAAGGCAGCGTTTCTCACAGACTTCGTCAGGACAATGCTTACCAAAGTCGGGTGATTAAAAGACACTGCTTCAATGTTTCAACGTGAATCTGCCCATGCCCATGTTCAGACGTGGCAACTTCGGACTGATGTGGGATGGACTAGACTCTTTACTGAGAACTGGAGCCTGATACTCGCAACCCTAATAAGCAGCTGGACTCGCTACTCTGACCTTCATGGTGCTCCCCTACCTAAAGACTTTACACAGGTATTACAATTCGGTTATTGACCAGCTGGGTAAAACAACACCTTACACTTGAAAGATCAGTATTACTGATCTAAAAGAAAAGTGAGGATTGTGAGAGATGGGAAAATTGATCTAAAATTATGAACGTGGAAGAAACTAAAATTCATCAGTTAATGGCTGTAACCAGTACAAACAGGATGAGCTTGGGGATTAGGATGCAGGAAAGCAGAGTCAGCACGATTAACATAAGAATCTTCTTTGTGACAAGAGCCACCATAAGACTAAGAAAAGGAATGGTAAGGTACAATAGAATGTAGGAAGTTGAGGTAGTCTGGATCAGATAAAGGTCTCCTAGCCCTAGATAGAAGTACCAAGTCCTACATATCTAATTAGCTAACCTTACACAGATTTATACATATTAAATTAGCCAACCCTAGATAGGATGAGTCAACTCTGCATACCAAGAGACTGTAGCCCCGAGAATCAGGAAGGTGTGAATAAGGACAATGACATGATGGGACACCCACAGGATACCCCCTGGTCCTCCAAGTGTACTGAAACTGCACGTAGGCAGGAAGGATTACCTATGCCAAACCCATCCAGGGGGCAGAAGAATGTAAGGGGGAGGGCACTTTGATACTGAAATTGACTGTATAAAAGTTGGGTGAGCCCCAGTATGTGTGTGTATTCCCAGGGTAAGGGGAAGCACCCAACTTTGCATTGTTGTTGTAATAAATGTTCTTTGTTCTCAATTTTTGTCTCGAGTAATTCCTTTAAAGGTACATTAATTTCTAACAAACTTGTTTTCTCTTAATCAATTTCTTCTCATATCATATAGTCTTTTCGTAAAGTTTTCAAACATATATTACGTTTTTAAATTCAGGTTCTGAACTTTCAAGCTGAGGAGAGATAGGCTCCTACGTCTTCACCCTATGCCATCTTGCCATGCCCCCACTCTCACTTTGATCCCCTCCTTTTTAAAAAAATGGATTTCGCTTTGCTCCTGGAGCTCTCCCTCCCTCCCTTGCTCCGGGGGTGAGGCAGTGGGAACAAGGCTGAGCTACTCACAGAGTCGCCAGGAGAGCATAGTCCACAAAATGTTGAGAGAAGTGCTGGCCGATTAGCTTCTCAGTCCCAGTCAGGGCCTCGTGACCACAGCCACAGAACACGGCCACACCTACAAAGCACAGGATGGTGGCGATGAGGGACGCGTAGGGGGCCCCCCTGAGACAGCGTGCACAACACTGCGAGCAACCTGCAAGGGAGGCCAGCACAGTCATCATCACACAGTGTGGGACAGGCTCTTCAGCCCGACCAATCAAAATGTCCCCCCCCCACACTAGTCTCACCTTGGCCCACATCCCTCTATACTTATCCTATCCATGAATCCATCGAAATGTTTCCTAAATGTTGCAAGCATACCTGACTCACCACCTCCTCCCTCCATGCCTCACCTCTTCCTCCCTCCATACCTCACCACCTCCCCCTCCATGCCTAATCTCCTCCTCCCTCCATACCTCACCACCTCCTCCCTCCACCTCACCACCTCCACCTTGCATGCCTCACCTCCTCCTCCCTCCATGTCCCACCATCACCTCCCTCCATTCCTCACCACCTCCCCCTCCATGCTTCATCATCTCCTCCCTCCATGCCTCACCTCCTTCTCCCTCCATGCCTCGCCTCATGCCACAGCCCGATCCATACACCCACCTAAGGTCAGTGGTACGATATTTTACCGAGTGGTGGGTGTCTGGAAGCCATTGCTAGGGTTTGTAATGGGGGTTTGTACAATGGGGACATTAAAAAATAAGCGCTTGGATGGATGAAAGAAAAACCATAACTTTGGCTGTGAGCTAGAATGGGTTTAGATTGTTGTAGAGTAGCTTTGCAGAGGTCAGTATATCATCATGGGCTGAATGGCCTCTGCTGTGCTGTAACATTCCATGTTCCTGTTAAATCTCTCCTGTTGGCCTGTGCTCTTCACCCTTCCTCAGTGGTTCTCAACCTTTTTCTTTCCACTCACATCCCACTTTAAATATTCCCTATGCCATCGGTGTTCTGTGATTAGTAAAGGATTGCTTAAGGTGGGATGTGGGTGGGAAGAAAAAGTTTGAAAACCATTGTTTTAATCGTCTTTTATTGACTCATTATGTGCACTGTTTCATAACTCCAAAGGAAATGGACCAATGACAATTTTTCTCAAGCTAAATGTTTCAGTAACAATTCTCAACTTTACCTTCCCACTCGCAGCTCACCTTAAGCAATCCCATGCTAATCATAGAGCACAGATGGCATACCTCACCTCATCCCCTCTCCCTTGCCTGCCTGCCTGTTCTTCCTTGTAGCTGACAAAAGGTCCAGGCCAAAACATTAGTTGTCCTTTATTTCCAATAGATGTTGCATGATTTGCTGAGTTCTCCAGCATGTTTGTGTCTTGAAAACCTCTCCCCCCAACCCCTTCACCTAAAATCTCTGACTTCTCATTACTGATTCCCTACTCTGTGTGAAAGGCTTGGTTTGGAAAATGGAGGTGATGCTTGGAACGAAGGTTCTGCCAACCCACCCGTATTGGTTCCATCCTCCACACACACCTTCCCACCCCCCACCATATCAACCACAGCATATGCTGGATCACAGGAACTAGCACTTCCCCTTAACCATCTTGCCCCACACCCCAAACTAAGGCAAATGACCATGAGGACCATGAGGACAGTCTGTTCTCATCAAGAGCCCTGTCTGACACCCACTGCACCTTCCAACGAGGGACCCCATTCTCAGCATTAGAGTGGGAACTCAGGGGATTGACAACATTGAGTGGATACACTTTTTCCATTACTGCAGGCTCTGAGGAGTCAAACATCCAGCATTGATCCCATCACCCCAGGTGTGAACCTGCCAGCATTCATTGCATCACTCCTATTGTGAACATCATCACCTCTCATTCATCTTTCTCATGCAACTTCTCATCAGGGGTCTTCCGATTTCACAGCTAAAGAGAGCACAACACTGTAAGCCGTGCTCTTGGTGAGATCTTACATTCCTTCAAATACAGGAAGACTCTGAACTCAACCTATCCATTTGTAACAATTCATCAGTTGCTGTCTCTGAACACCATCATTGACATTTTTAAAGGAATATTTTCTCCTTTCACACTGTTCCAGAGCCTAAATATGTGTCATTTGATAATTGCTTCAGTTTTGCAGATTTAACCAGTCATAAGCAAAAAAAAAGTGGAGGATTTTGAAATTTTATTTTCTTTCCCAGAAGAAATGACATTTTACTCTGATGATATTTCAGAAATACAGCACCCTCTGCTGGCTGCTACCACGCATTGCTGAGTGTGTAATGCAGCCCTGTACAGGAGCAAAGATAGGCAATGCAAGTTGGGGGAATGGTCAGTGCCTCACATTTTGGGAAACTTTACTGTCATTAACATTTTAGTTTCAAGGCTAAATTTTTTAAAAAGCAAAAGTTCCATCTATGGGCAGAAGTTATTTTTGAACTAATAATAAATACTCAGCCTTCCCAAACAAGGAAAGAACCCACACTGAACAAAAATAGACAGTGGCTGATCTAAGCCTTGATAATGCCCTGGAAAATACAGATCATTTCCTATATCTTGGCAGCCACTTCTGGACAGAGACAGAGAGGAAACTTACCACTGCCTTCTTCGCACAGCCAGGCTCTTTGGAGTGTTTAGGTATCTGGATGTTCCAGTATCTCCCACCCAGCAAAGAACTCAGTCCTCATACCTCAGGGTCTCCTGCCTCCTGAGTGGCTTGAGGCCAAAACTACTTACAGTGGACAAGGTACTGAGTTGAACAACAAAACTTGGAGATGCTGGGGTCAGGTGCAATACACAAACATGCTGGAGACACCCAGAGGTCTTGGAGGTAACCAAAGGGTGGCTAAATCCCCAGGGCCTGACAAGATATTTCATCAGACCTTGAGGGAGGCTAGTGTAGAAATTACAGCGGCCCTGGCTTCAATATTTTAAATGTTCTTGGCCACGGATGTTATGACGAAGGATTGAAGGGTAGCTCACATTGTTCCATTGTTTAAAAAAAGTTCCAACAGTAACCCTGGAAATTATAGACCAGTGAACCTGACAACAGTAGTAGGTTAAGTCAGAGGAAGGTGTCCTTAGGGATCAGGTATACAAGTATTTGGATAGCCAGGGACTGATTTGGGATAGTCAACATGGCTTTGTACGTGATATATCATGTTTAACCAATCTTATAGAGATTTTTGAGGAGGTTACCCAGAAAGTTGATGAAGGAAAGGCTGTGGATGTTGTCTACATTGACTTTAATAAGGCCTTTGACAAGGTCCCACATGGGAGGTTAATCAGGAAGGTTCAGACGCAAGGTATTCATAGTGAACTGGATTCAGCAATGGCTGGACAGAAGAAGCCAGAGAGTAGTGGTGGATGATTGCTTCTCAGACTGGAGACCTCTGGTTTGTTTCAGGGATCGCTGCTGGGACCATTGTTGTTTGTCATCTATATTAATGATCTGGATGATAATGTGGTAAATTGGATCAGCAAGTTTACAGATTATGCAAAGAATGGAGGTGTTGTGGACAGTGAAGAGGTTTTCAAAACTTGCAGAGGGATCTGGACCAGCTGGAAAATGAGCTGAAAAATGACAGATGGAATTTAATACAGATAAGAGTGTGGCATTTTGGAAGGACAAACCATAGACTGTAAATGGTAGAGCATTGAGGAGTGCGGTAGAAAAGAGGGATCTTGGAATACAGATTCATAATTCCCTGAAAAGAGAGCTTTTGACATATAGGCCTTCATAAATCAAAGTATTGAGTACAGGAGATGGGATGTTATGGTGAAGTTCTATAAGACATTGGTGAGGCCAAATTTGGAGTATTGTGTGCAGTTTTGGTCACTTAACTACAGGAAAGACATCAATAAGATTGAGAGAGGGCAGAGAAGATTTACTAGGATGTCCCCTGGACTCCAGAAACTGAGTAACAGGGAAAAGGTTAAACAGGTTAGGACTTATTCCCTGGAGCATAGAAGAATGAAGGGAGATTTGATAGAGGTATTTAAAATTGTAGGGGGTCAAGATAGGCTTTTTCCACTGAGGGTACGTGAGATACAAACCAGAGGACATGGGTCTAAATGTGAAAGGGGAAAGGTTTAGAAGGAACATTGGGGAAATTTCTTCACAAAGAAGCTGAAGTGGTCAATGCGTGCTCACTTTTCATTTTTAAGAAGTATTTTGACAGGTACGTGGATTGGAGGAATATGGAGAGCTATGGTCAGGGTACAGCTCAGTGAAACTAGGGAGAATAATTATTTGGCACAGACTAGAAGGGCCAAAGGGTTTGTTTCTCCACCTAGTTGTTCTCTGGCCCTCCAGCTCCCTAATCCTCGCCCCTATAACTTCTCCGCTTTTTCTTCTACCTTCGCATAAATACACCCATGAACTCTTGCATGTTAGATTGTGCTCTTCCCCCAGCACTTTCATTCCTCCCCAAACCCCATCTTTTTATTCAGACACCTGCCTGATTTTGCTTACAATACCACAGGATACAGGAGCAGAAATAGACATTGAGCCCATCGAGTCTGCCCCACTATTTAATCATGAGCTGATCCATTTTCCCACTCAACCCCACTGACCCACCTTCTCCCCAAAACCTTTGATGCTCTGGCTAATCAAGAGCTGCCAATGACCTGGCACTTTACAACTGCCTGTGGCAACAAATTCCACAGATTTGCCAACTACCAACTAAATACATTTCTCCGCATCTTTGTTCTAAGCGGACACCCTTCAATCCTGAAGTTGTGCCCTCTTGTCCTAGACTCTCCCACCATGAGAAACAACCTTTCAATATCTACTCTGTCCATATATTTCAAAGTTAAAAATGTTTCAATGAGATCCCCCTTCATTCTCCTAAATTCCGATGAAGACAGGCCTGTCAAACACTGCTCATTTGATAACCTTTTCATTCCTTGATCATCTGTGAAAACTTCCTCTGAACCCTCTCCAATGTCAGCACATCCTTTCTTAAATGATAAGCCAAAAATTGTTCACAATACTCCACGTGATGCCTCACAAGTGCCTTATAGAACCTTAACATCACATTCCTGCTCTTACATTCTATTCCCCTTGAAATGAATCCATTACATTTACCTCCTTCACCACTGACTCAACCTGCAAGTTCCCCTGCACGAGGACTCCCAGATCCCCTTGTATCTGGGGATTTTCAATTTCTCCCCATTTAGAAACTAGTCTGCCTGTTTACTTTCTCTACCGAAGTGCATGAGCATCCATTTTCCAACATTATATTTCATTTGCCACTCCAGTCTCCTCATTTCCCCAGCATCATTTTCTATTGCTCCTACATCTCCTATGCAGATATAGTAGTTGAAGAAGCTTTTTGTATCCTCTTAGATATTATTTGTGAGCCTTCTTTCATACTTCATCTTTTCCCTCCTGAGTTTTTTCATTGCCTTCTGCAAGTTTTTAAAAACTTCCCAATCCTCCATCTTCCCACTCATTTTTCTTCCCCTCTCTGCCCTCTCTTTTGCTTTCACATTGGCTTTGACTTCCCTCATCAACCACAGATGTGACATTTTTGCATTCAAATATTTCCTCTTTTTTGGTCTGTATTTATCTTCCTCATTTCTTGCAGAAACTCCATCCATTGCTGCTCTGACATCTTTCCCAGTACAGCCTCCTTCCAATCCACTTTGGCCAGTTCCTCTCTCTTGCTGCGGTAATTCCCTTTATTCCACTACACATCAGACTTTGAAAAACACACAAATTGAAGGTCAATTTTAATCAACTTAGAGAAAAATTTGGAATACCATTTAATTCTTTATTTGTATATAATCAAGTTTGAGCTTTGATAAGAGTTAATTATGGAAAGGAAATTAAATTACCTGAATTAACAAAGTTTGAGTTTTTGATTTCTCATACATTAAAAAAGGGTATTATTTCTGATGTGTTATTATAAGATAATATGAATAAACAAAATTTAGATAAATCTAGAAATAAATGGGAAGGTAATTTATCTTATATACCTCAGGAGGATTGGGAGGTTATGTGTCATGATGGGGTGACTAAATTACTTGATGTAAAATATAGTTTGGTTAATTTTAATTTTTTACATCAATTGTATTTGACCCCTGAGAAATTGAAAAAATATGGATTTAATAATTCGGATTTATGTTTTAGATATGGACTACATACTGGAACATTTTTACATGCAGTTTGGTCTTGTGATAAATAGGGAAAAATTTAGAGTATTTTTTGAAAAATTATTTAAGATTAAATTGCCGTTAGACCCAGAATTTTTTTTGTTGGGTTATATTGTATTGCTGATTGGTTGGGGTTGGATAACTTTCAGATAGGTTTTGTTCATTTAGCAATGGCAGTGGCATGGAAATGTATCGCAATTACTTGGAAAGATAATGTAGAAGTTAATGTAGCTCATTGGCATAATGAATTGAGATCTTATATTTATATGGAAAAAATAATTTGCATGATAATTATTCTTTTTTGCTCAGATGTGGTCACCTTACTTTCAATGTATGGGTTTAGAAATATCTTGAAATATTGTACAGTTTAAGTTTTTAAGTTTGTAATTATTTGATATGTTTTTTTTACAGCTGAAGGAGGGAGGGAAGAGGGGTGGGTTTTTAGTGTTTTTGTTTTAACTTTTATGTATTATTTCTAATGTATGGGTTTAGAAATATCTTGAAATATTGTACAGTTTGTTTTTAAGTTTGTAATTATTTGATATTTTTTTTTTACAGCTGAAGGAGGGAGGGAAGAGGGGTGGGTTTTTAGTGTTTTTGTTTTAACTTTTATGTATTATTTCTAATGTATGGGTTTAGAAATATCTTGAAATATTGTACAGTTTGTTTTTAAGTTTGTAATTATTTGATATGTTTTTTTTTACAGCTGAAGGAGGGAGGGAAGAGGGGTGGGTTTTTAGTGTTTTTGTTTTAACTTTTATGTATTATTTCTATGTAATTTGAAAATCTTAAATAAAGCCTCCTCTGTCTGCGCCTTTCAACGTCTACTTTGTCTGCACCTTTCAACATTCAAAATGGTTCCATGAGATCCCCCCTCATTCTCCCAAATTTCAACAAATTTAACTTTCTCCCCTCCCCACCCCGTTCGACTTTGGAGAAAACTCACACAACTACAGGGAGAATGTGCAAACTCCACACAAACAGCCCCCGAGGTCAGGATGGAAACAGGAACCCTGGACCTGCGAGGCAGGGGCTCGACCCACTGCACCATAGTGCTGTCCCATGGAAGAAGCAAGCAACATCCAAAGGTTCAACGTCTGCCAGAAAAACATGCCTGATTCCTGAGAAATGACTGCCCCTCCATCATATCCCCCGCGTAGTGACTCCCCCCATTAGATTCCCTAGTGACCCTCCCTCCCCCCGAATAGAAACAATGTGCAGTTCTGGTCACCTCACAAGATGAAGGATGTGGTTACACTGGAGAGGGTACATAGGCGATTCACCAGAATGCAGTCTGCATTGGAGGACAATTATCATGGGGGAGAGCTTGGATCAACTGGGCTTGTGTTGGAGTGAAAGAGGCTGAGAGGTGACTTGAAATTATGAGGTGTGAAGTCCGACATGTTTCAGAGGAACCAAGGCAACATGCAAGAGATAAAAGTCTGAATGTGGGAAAAAGGGTTGAGGGCTGGTGAGTAAAATGGTCAGCAGAGACCAGTTTCAATCCTCGACAGGCCTGCGGGTCTAACCACATGACTGTCAGCAGGGGGAGCCTGCGGGCTGCTGTAGAAGGATGCACTAACTCCTTATAGTCAGCAACGCACATATAGGCTAGTCAAACACAAAGTAGTCCTGTCCTCCATCCCACAAACCCAGGAGAAGATCGGCACTGCAGGGTAGCTTCTGGTCATGGGTTATCGGCCCCCTCAGGACTCAGTGTGCAAGGAATTTAAAACAGTTTGGATAGAGATTAACAGGAGCCAGAAATGCCAACTTAAACACCACTTCACCACACAGAGCAGTGTTTGCATTTACATGGTGCCTCTCCTAACCCTGGGATAGCCCCATGCTCCTCACAGTCCTGGGGAAGTGTGGACACTGTTGGCATGTTGCTGGTCACGGTGGTCATGTATGGTCATTTAAATGACACGGATTCAAAGAGTCTGAAAGGGGTAATGATGGTGGTTTTAGGGATGTCATCGGGATGGATTGGGATGTGGTGATAGCCCCTGATGAGGTCAACTTTTACAAGTGCCCCTTATATGTTGGTGGTAAAGTCTTGGATGCGAGACACTGGGCACATGTTGGATGTGGTGGCCTCATTAATGTGGTGATAGTCACCACATGGCCTCCATCCTCCTGCTGTCTTCAATACCCAAGGGCTGTCGGAATGCCGCACTGTTCCCAGCTCTTCCATTTTTTAAACCCCCTTGGTGAGGGTAAGCTTCTCGGGGGGGAAGGCGGCACAGCCTGGCATGGAGTAGGGGGCCCTTGGTGAGGATCTGGTGCCTTTACCCATGCTTCGGTTCAGCAGAGGAAAACTATGCTGCTTCGATCAAAGGAACTCCGCTAAGATTCTCGTGAATGCACTGTCAGACAGAGTAACAGAGTCGAGGTGGGGGCGGGGGGGGGGAGGGCAGGGCGTTGTTTGAAAAGCCCTGGCATGCACTAATCGCTGCCCTTTAAGGTCCACTAAGCAGGAAGTGGGCTCACAGGAAGTCTGCTCCCAGGAGCAGTTGTGCCACAGCAGCAATTGTGCCAGAACAGGTGCCAAACATTCGTATGGTGGTGCTGTTCGCTGCCCTCAGTACCGGGCCCGGTTTGCCATTCCAGGTGTCGTAGGCCGAGGTGGAGGGGAGGACACTTATTTCAGCGCCGGTGTCAATGAGGAAGCACGTTCCACACATGGAGGAGGCTGTCACATTGGCCAACTGCTGCAGCCATTAATGGCAGTTGGCCATGGTGTTTCCCTGGAAAGCACAGGGTGGGCAGCATCAACAGACCCCACACCCCATCGTTGGTGATAGTAGCAATACTGTTCAGTCAGGGAGGGGTCCACTTGCCTCTGTGTTTGCTGTGGTCTTGCTGCTGGCTGTGTATGGGGCCTAGCAATCTGCTCCAATGAGGTGCCATTTTCTTTCTTCACTCTCCAAAGCACGTCCGATTGTTTGGGATCTCATGGAACGATCATGCGACTTTCCTGGGGTCGCTGAAGTCCTCATCGGCGAGCAAGAGTTGGATATCCTCAGGCACCTGCTCCAGGAAAATCTGCTCAAAGAGCAGGCAAGGCCTGTTAACCTCAACAAAAGCAAGCTTTTCCCTCATGAGGGCAAAACCGCCCATACGCCACAATCGGGCGGCATGATCGTTCCATGAGAGCCCAAACAATCGGATTAATAGCTCCTTGAGGGCATCGTATTGGTCTTGCTCCAGAGGCTGCTGCAGGAAGTCAACGACCCTTGCTGCCATGTCTTGGTCGAGCGAGCTCACCACATAGTAATAACATGTTGTCAGTGGTGATTGACACCCAGAACATTGGCAACTTCAACGAAACTGCATGAAGAGCCACTTGATCCGATGTCTTCGGGTCCAACTGGTAGTTGGACCTGCTGGGGACACGAATGTAATGTGGGAAGAATGGCACACACCCAAGAAGTAAAAGTTGAAGACTAGTTTATTGCACTGGCAGCTCTGCTTATATTCTCTGCCCGCTGCCAACGAAAGGAGTGACATCACAGCAGTGCCATCCTCGGATTGTCAGCATTCCCACCATTGCTCATTGTTTCCCGTTGTGCGTGTGGTTACCTGGGATGAAGGTCATTGGCCCCACAGGGTCTGCGCATTTGTCAGCCATCTTGGGTACTGGGTTGTGTCCCAGTTAGTGGGCCGCTATACCTCCATCAAAGAGGGAGGTTACAAACTTCAATTGGGTTGCCCAAAAGTATTTTTTGAAATCTAGGAGCATTAATCCTCCCAATTCATGTACTAGGTTATTCCTTGAAGAAGGGCTCAAGCCCGAAACGTCGGCAATATATCTTCATCTCCTATGGACACTGAAAAGACCGGCTGAGTTCCTCCAGCATTTCAGTGTGTTTACTACAATCACAGAGTCACAGACTTCCATGTTTCACTAGATTACTGTGAATATTTATCGTCTTTTGTGTTTATTGCCTTTTTAAATTAAATTTAGTTTACGATTATTGTTCTTTTAACAGCTGCAGCAAGTAAAAATGTCAGTGCATCTGTTGTACACTGTGTATGACAATAAGTGAGAACAATTATCAATTAAAATGAAGCGTGTTGCAAGGTTTGAAAGTCGGAAGAAAGGAAAGCTGCAACCTCTTCTCCTGGGCAAATCTGGGAGCAGTGACAGACTGTGAGACAAGTGACTGGAATTAGGCCATTCGACCCATTGAGACTGCCCTTCCATTCTATTAACTAAACATATAACCATATAGCTGTTTACAGCACAGAAACAGGCCATGTTGGCCCTTCAAGTCCGTACCAGTTCACTTGAACAACTCAACTCGCTCCTCCACAAACTCCTGAGGAAGAATCAAGGTACAAGCAAGTGAAGTCAGCCATTGGCTGTGATTCCACTTGTTTACAGATTTTTCCTCAGGCTTTTATACTGAGGTTTGTAGGAATAACGCACTCTACAGGAAATCTGTGGACTTAGTTCACAGGAAAATAGATCAGCAATATTGAGCCAGAAATGTGTGTCATCAGTCAGTCACAAGGCTACAGGTGCTGGAATCTGGAGGAAAAAAACTGTGGGAGGAATTCCGCAAGTCAGCCTCTATCCCTTTAATCTCCATTCTCCTGCATTTTCACTTAATCCTCCAATCTTCCCTGATCAAGAACCCATCTTCCTCACAGGGCCCCAGAGAGCACGTGTCTGAGCCCCCAGAGAGCACGTATCCGAGCCACCAGAGTGTGTCTGGGCCCAAATTATGACACGGGCAAAAAGGCACTGGGTTTCTACAATCAGTTTCATATTTAAATCTCCACTGGCTGTGGATCTTGCTGACTTCTGTAACTTCCATGTCTGGACTAAAGAAAACTGTTGGTGATGCCGCAGCTCTGCGCTGCCGTGCTTCTGGGATTTGATTCTCAATGACACCTTAAAAGCCTAATGATGGAGTTTGATGAGTCCCATCCACCCCTCACTGTCTGTCACCAGCATTTCTCAAATCACCCCTCTGCAGTCCACCTACCCTTCAGGAGCCCCAACCATCGCACACAGCCAGCAACCCAGTCACTCATCATGCACCATCCGCAGACTTTCCAGGGTCAAAATCACCCCTCCACCGTTGTTCGCCAATCTCACCCCTGACCGTAAATCCGTTGTCACCTAAAGTAGATGGTGTAGTAGGGCCGCAGATTATTCGGGCGGAGATGCAGCGGCTACTATGAGTCAGACTTCCCTCTGGCTGCTACCCTGCAGGCAGACCAGTCGCTTTTTTTTTGTGTACCTTCCAGGGCCCTGAAATTTGACACTCCTCTGTTGAGAAGAAGGCCCACGCCATTGTCAAGACAGTGCGGCACTGGAGACACTACCTGGATGGTAAACGAGTCAACCTGTTGACTGACAATTGGGCTGTGGCATTCATGTTCAACAATCAGCAGCAGGGACAGATCAAGAATGACAAGATACTGAGGTGGAGAATTGAACTGTCCACCTACAATTAAGCCCTTCACAATGATCTCTGCCACCCCAGAGTTACCAGGTTTTTCCTCTTAGTCAATGCCCATAATCTGCTGTACTCTATTGAAGAGAACAGGTTGATGACCAAAAGCTGCCAGATCTGCACTGAGCGCAAACCACGCTTCTACTGGTCAGACAGGGCACAGTTGATAAAGGCCACCCATTCCTTGAACACTGAGTATCGACTTCAAAGGTCCCCTGCAATGAGTACCTCCTCAATGTTATTGATGAGTACTCCCATCCCCTGCTCTGACATAACAGCTGTCACAGTCACCAAGGCCCCGCGCAGTCTCTTCCCTCTATGCGGCTTCCCCAGCTATATCCATAGTGAGCAGGGGTCCACTTTTATGAGTGACGAGCTGAGCCAGTACCTGTTGGCCAGAGGCATTGCCATGAGCAGGACCACCAGTTACAACCCCCGGGGAAATGGGCAGGTGACAAGGGAGAACGCCACAACCTTGAAGGCTGTCCTCCTAGCCCCACAGTCTAGGGGCCTCCCAGTCACCCTCTGTCAAGAGGTTCTCCCAGAGGTGCTCCACTCCATCAGGTCCCTGCCACGAATGTAGTACTGCCCAAACGTTTGTTTTCCTTTCCCAGGAAATCTGCGACAGGGACCATGCTGCTGGCGTGGTCCTCAGGGCTAGTTCTACTTCCAGAAGCCTCAGAAAAGCCATAAGTCTGGCCCTCAGTTGAAAGGGTCCACCTCCTCCACACCAGTCCCCAATACGCCTACGTGGCGAACCCTGGCAGGCATGAGGACACTGTCTCCATTAGGGATTTTGCACTCAGGAGATAATCACTGATCACCCTACACCAACCCTCTCACCCCTACCCACAATGCACCAGGGCCATGGCATATTTCCTCACCCCCTACAGAGGATACAGCAGACTCGTCACCACATACCCACCAGCCCAATGCCAATGATTGCACACAGGTGCTCCATACGGCACAGGCCTTCGCCACTGTGCCCAAATTACGACGGTCATGGCGAGAAACCAGACCACCTGAAAGACTTAATCTGTAACTGTATCATCACCTCTTCACCCTTCCGGACTCTTAAAAAAACAAGAGGTGAATATGTTTATCTGTTTGGGCTCATCCATTGACTGACTGTACCTGTACCTGTACCTGTTCCACTGCCCCTTCCCCAGTGCAGGACAATTGAGCAACATGGACATGACTTTTCTATAGTAAATAAAAGCCTATCAGTTTGCTCACCTTCAGTCTTTTGGAGTCATTGATGGTGTATCACCATGAAAGTTGAAAGGGTGATTAAATTGGACTTCATTAGTCGGGAGGCTGAGTTTAAGAACCATGAGGAAATATTGCAGCTCTATAAAACTCTGCTTCGATCACACTTGGAGCATTGTCCACTGAGTCAGTGTGGGTGGAAGTCAGAAATAGGAAGGGAGTTGTCACTGTGCTGGGAGTGGTCTATAGGCCCCCAAATAGCCCCAGTGATACCAAGGGGGCAGATAAACAGGCAGATTTTAGAATGGTGTGGGAAATACAGGGGTGTAGTTATGGGTGATTTCAACTTCCCCAATATTGACTGGCACCTACTGACTGATAGATGGGGCTGAATTTGTCAGGTGTGTAGAAGAAGGATTCCTGACACAGTACATGGACCAGCTGACTAGAGGAGAGGCCACACTGAATCTGGTTCTGGGGAATGAACCTAGTCAGGTGGTGAACCTCTCGGTAGGGGAGCACTTCAGTGATCGCGACCACAACCTTAATTTCAACATAGCTATGGAAAAAGATAAAAACAGTCAAACTAGGAAATTGATTAACTGGGGGAGGGCTAATTATGAAGGGATGAGGCAGGAACTAGCAAGAGTAAATTGAAACAGATGCTCAAGGGTGAAAGGACAGAAGTCATGTGGAGGAAGTTTAGTGATCACTTGTGCAGGATTCAGGATAGGTTTGTCCCACTGGGACAAGCAAAAGATGGTAGAAAAAGGAAACCGCGGTTGATGAAACTGGTGAGGCAACTAATCCAGAAGGTGAAGGAAGTGTAGACATAGACATAGAAGATAGGAGCAGGAGTAGGTCATTCGACCCTTTAAGCCTGCTCCGCCATTCAACGAGATCATGGCTGATCTTAAAGTTCAGTACCCCGTCCCCGCCTTCTCTCCGTAACCTTTAATACCCTTATACGGAAGAAATAGATCTAATTCCCTCTTAAATATATTTAATGAACCTGCCTCTACTGCCCTCTGTGGCAATGAATTCCACAGATTCACCACCCTCTGGGTAAAGAAATTCCTCCTCATCTCGGTCCTAAATGGTTTGCCTATTATCCTCAAACCATGGCCCCGGGTTCTGGATTTTCCCATCATTGGAAACATCCCATCTGCATCCATTCTGTCCAGTCCTGCCAGAATTTTATATGTCTCTATGAGATCCCCTCTCAATCTTCTAAACTCCAGGGAGTACAATCCCAATTTGCGCAATCTTTCCTCATAAGTCATTCCTGCCATTCCAGGTATCAGCCTGGTGAATCGCCTCTGCACTCCCTCCATTGCAAGAACATCCTTCCTTAGATAAGGTGACCAAAACTGCACACAATACTCCAGGTGTGGTCTCACCAAGGCCCTGTACAGCTGCAGTAAGGTATCCTTGTTCCTATACTCAAACCCTCTTGATATGAAGGCCAACATACCATTTGCCTTTTTAACCGCCTGCTGTACCTGCATGCTCGCCTTCAGAGACTGATGTACAAGTACCCCTAGGTCTTTCTGCACTTCCCCATCTCTTAATCTATTGCCATTCAAATAGTAATCTGCCCTCCGGTTTGTATGACCAAAGTGGATAATCTCACATCTATCCACATTGTAGTGCCTTTGCCATGTATCTGCCCAGTCCCTCAATTTATCCAAATCACACTGGAGCTTCCTGACCCCCTCTTCCATGCACAAAACCCCTCCTAGCTTAGTGTCATCTGCAATCCCCTCATCCAGATCATTAATGTAAATTGTGAACAGCTGGGGTCCCAGTACAGATCCCTGTGGTACCCCACTGGTCACCGCCTGTCACTCAGAAAACAAGCCATTTATCCCAACTCTCTGTCTTCAACCTGCCAGCCAGTTCTCAATCCACATCAATACTTTGCTCCCAATCCCATGAGCCTTGATTTTGGAAGCCAGTCGTTTATGCAGGCCCTTATCGAAGGCCTTTTGGAAGTCCAGGTACACCACATCCACTGGCTCTCTCCCATCTATTTTACCTGTCACCATCTCAAAGAATTCCAATAGATTTGTCAAGCACGATTTACCTTTTGTAAATCCATGTTGACTCCGTCTGATCCCTTCTCTGCTAGTCATATGCTCCGCTATTACATCCTTAATAATGGATTCCATCATTTTGCCCACTACTGATGTAAGGCTCACTGGCCAATAATTCCCCGCTTTTTCTCTACCCCCCCTTTTTAAATAGTGGGGTAACATTAGCTACCCTCCAATCCATGGGTACTGATCCTGAGTCTATCGAGTTCTGGAAAATAATTCTTAAAGCATCTGCTATCTGAATGGCCACTTCCTTAAGTACCCTAGGATGTAGATTATCAGGACCTTGGGATTTATCTGCCTTCAATCCCATCAATTTCCCTAAGACCATGTCCTTAGAGATACTGATTTCTTTCAGCTCCTCCCTTGCATTAGTCTCTATGTTTCCCAACATCCTTGGGAGGTTATTTGTATCCTCTCTTGTAAAAACAGAACTAAAGTAAGAATTTAATTGGTCTGCCATTTCCTTATTCCCCATTATATATTCCCCTGATTCCGACTGCAAAGGACCTACTCTGGATTTCACCAATCTTTTCCTCTTGACATATTTATAAAAGCTTTTGCAGTCGGTTTTTATATTTGCCGCAAGCTTACTTTCGTCATTTATTTTTGCTCTCTTGATTAATCCTTTTGTCCTCCTTTGCTGCATCTTGAACTGCTCCCAATCTTCAGTTGCGGTACTTTTTTTGGCCAATTGATATGCTCTCTCTTTGGACCCAATGCTGTCTCTAATTTCCCTTGTTATCCACGGTTGAGTCACCTTTTTTGGTTTATTTTTATGCCAAACGATTTTTGCAATTTCTCCATTAGATCTGTGAATGCTTTCCATTGTCTATCCACAGTCAACTCCCCCATAAACACCACCCAATCAATCTTACTCAACTCCCGTCTCATACCATCATAATTCCCTTTATTTAAATTCAGGACCTTAGTCTCGGTTTTAATTTCATCACTCTCCATGTCGAGTGAGAATTCGATCATATTGTGATCGCTCCTACCCAAAGGGCCTCGCACAACAAGATTGCTGATTAGCCCCTTATCATTGCATAATACCCAATCTAAAATGGCCTGCTCCCGAGTTGGTTCCTCGACATATTGGTCTAGATAACCGTCCCGTAAACATTCAAGGAATTCCTCCTCCTCTGTATTTTTACCAATTTGACTAGTCCAATCTATATGCAAATTAAAGTCTCCCATAATGACAGCTGCTCCCTTATTGCACGCTTTTCTAATTTCTCTTTTAATGCCTTTTAATGCTGTACATTAGATATAAGAAGCAGGAAGAGCTCATGAGGAGTATATGGTAGACAGGAAAGAGCTTAAGAAAGAACAGGAGAGCTCGAAGGCCCTGGCATGTAGGATTAAGGAGAAGCCCAAGGTGTTCTATGCATATGCAAAGAACAGAAGGATGAGGAGAATAAAGGTGGAGCCACTAAATGATAAAGGAGGCAACATATGCCTGGAGGTGGAAGAGGTTGATAAGGTCCTAAATGAATACCTTGTGTCTAGTATTCGCAAAAGTAAAGGACTTTGATCAGGATGAGGTTGAATTTGAACAGGCCTGTGGGCTGGAAAATGTGGAGATTAGGGAAGAGGAAGTGTGGATCTTCTTAAAAACATCAAGATTGATCAGTTCCTGGGTCCAGGCTGCTGTGGGAAGTCAGAGAAGAGATAGTTGGGGCAATATCTATGATCTTTGAATCCTCTCTGGCTTCATGCAAGGTTCTGGAGGATTGGAGAATGGCAAATATAGTCCCTTTGTTTAAAAAAGGTAATAGAGAGAATCCTGGGAATTACAGACCAGTAAGTCTAATGTCAGTGGTGTGAAAACTAATGGAGATAATTCTTAAGGATAGGATCTATGAGCATTTGGAGAAGTCCAGCCTACTCAAGGATAGTCAGCATGGCTTTGTGATCCAGAAAGTCATGAGATCAGTGGAACCTTGGCTGTGTAGATAAATAATTGGCTTGTAGGAAGAAAGCAAAGTAGTGGAAGGAAAGTATTCTGCCTGGAGGTTGGTGACTAGTGGCTGCAAGGATCTGTTCTGGGACCCCTGCTCTTTGTGATTTTTATAAATGACCTGGATGAAGAGGTGGAAGGATGGGCCCGTTGGTTTGTGGGTGCTTGGAATACCTTGCCAGGGATGGTAGTGGAGGCTGAAACATTAAGGGCATTGAATATCCTCTTAGACAGATACCTGAATGAAAGAAAAATAGAGGGTTACGGGGTAGGGAGGGTTTAGTACATTTTTTAGGGATATACGAGTCAGCACAACATCAAGGGCTGAAGGGCCTGTACTGAGTTGTAGTGTTCTGTGTTCTATGTTGCATCTGGAAGATGTAGATGCTTTGAAGAAGGAGCAAAGGAGATTTAGCAGGATGTTGCCTGGATTGGAGAACATGTCACATGAAAGGTTAACAGAGCTGGGGCTATTCTATTTAGAGTGGCAAAGGACAATAAGAGACTTAATGAGGGACTTAATGGATGGGCTGGACAGCCAACACCTTTTTTCTGGACCGATAATAGCAAATTCCTGAGGTTGGCAATGCCTTTACCACGTCAGTGCATGGGTCCAGGGTTCGGATCCCGTGCTGTCTGGACATTCTCCTCATGTCTGTGTGGGTTTTCCTCCCACCGTTTGAAACTTGATGGGGCTGTAAGTTAAATGGGCAAAAATTGGGTGATACAGACTCGTGGGCTGGAAGGGCCTGTTTAAATTTTAAAAAAATATATTTGATTAAAGTGGGTGCAGAAAAGTTTAGGGGTGATGTCAGAGGTATGTTTTATTTATATATAGAGCGTGGTGGCTGCATGGAATGCATTGCCAGGGTGATGGTGGAGGCTGGTACAACAGGCTTATGGATGGAAGGAAAACAAAGGGTGATGGGTGTGAGGTAGGGAAGGGTCAGATTGTTGTGGAGTAGGTTCACATGGGCCGGCACAGCCTTGTGGGCTGAAGGGCCTCCACTGTGCTGTAATGTTCTCTGTTCTCGTCCTGTGTGATGTCAACAATGGCACCTGCCCATCAAGCCAAACGTATGCAGAATACAGAAAATGAGAACAGCATCCATGGAGAGAGAGACAGTCAATTATCGTAATGAAGATCCCCACATTTTCTCCAGCTGCAATACCTCTCATCTCACCTTACCCCAAGACTGACAAAGGGTGATGGAGACGTGGAGGTGCACAGAAGAAATCCAGTGTCAAAATGATGAGGGCCTCGAAAAAGCAGGTCAGGGGAAAGCAGAAGGTCAGCAGCTAAAGGGCACTTCCATCGTCGGGAAAGAAGGCACAGTTTCTCTTCAAATGCGGGGACGAGCTGGGGAGATGAATGAACATATTTGAAGCTGCATGCATAACTCGGGCTGGGCGGAGTTGGGCAGGTCCCAAGGAAGAATGAGCTTTGTTTGAGGGAGTGCAGGGACTGAGGAGCTCTGTTGCAGAGGGTAAACAGTGCTCATCGAAGGGGAGGTGGCTGATTTTGAACCCTGACCCTCGACAAAAGCACCATTGAACAGCAGGTCAAGGCAGCGCCACTCAGTGAGAGAGGGGCAGTCAGCAATGTGACATACTGCATGGCACCAGTCTCCGCCTGCCTCAGACACTTCCAGGGGAGGAGGGTTACAACTCCCCCAGCTACTTGTGCCACAGTCCTTGCCCCCAAAGTCCAGACATATGACCACTCCAGCCCTCCTGGTGGGGTCAGTTCCAAATGCAAACATGTCAGCACTCAATATGCAGCAAGTCACAGAGGCCATAGGTGATGGGATCCAGAACAAACTGCGAGGAGCTGTTGCAGGTCAGGCAACATCCAGGGAGGGGTGTGGTCAACATTTCCAATAGGAACTCTTCACCATTCAGGGGAGTGACTCCAAAACCCCGGAGGCTGACCAAACAACTGAGTCTTTCCAGCTCCTTGCTGTTTGCTCAAGAACCCAGCACGTATCCTGGGAGAGCTGGAGGGGGACAGAGAGTGTGGGGGTGAGCTGGTGGGATGCGGGAGGTGAGCTGGTGCAGGATGGGGGATGTTGGGGTGAACTGGTGTGGGATGGGTGGGGGTGAGCTGGTGGGACTGGGGGACAAGCTGGTGTGGGATGGTATGGGGGGTGAGTCCTGGGTGAGCTGGTGTGGGATGGGAGAGTTGAGTTAAACTGATGAGATGGGGGGTGTCGTGGTGAGCTGCTGTGGGATGGGTGGAGGTGAGATGATGGGATGAGGATGAGCTGTGAGCTGGTGTGGGACAGGACTGGGGGGAGGTTTGGGGATGAGCTGATGGGATTGAGGTGAGCCGGTGTGGGGGTGAGCTGGTGAGATGGGTGTGGGTGAGCTGGTGTGGGACAGGACAGGGGAGTGTGGGGGTGAGCTGGTGTGGGATGGGTGGGGGTTGAGCTGGTGTGGAATGGGTGGGGGTGAGCTGATGTGAGATGGGTGGGGGTGCACTGATGTGAGATGGGTGGGGGTGAGCTGGTGTGGGACAGGATGGGGGAGTGTGGGGGTGAGCTGATGTGGGATGTGTGGGGGTGAGCTGGTGTGAGATGGGTGGGGGTTGAACTGGTGTGGAATGGGTGGGGGTGAGCTGATGTGAGATGGGTGGGGGTGAGCTGGTGTGGGACAAGATGGGGGAGTGTGGGGGTGAGCTGGTGTGGGACAAGATGGGGGAGTGTGGGGGTGAGCTGGTGTGAGATGTGTGGGGGTGAGCTGGTGTGGGATGTGTGGTGAGCTGATGTGAGATGGGTGGGAGTGAGCTGATGTGAGATGGGTGGGAGTGAGCTGATGTGGGATGAGGAGTGGAGACACCAGCTCCTCCTGATGTACACCTACACATCTTTGCAGCAGACACATAAACAGCCTTTAGAACTCCTCACCGTTACCTGGTCGGTTATGAATATACTTCTTCTCACAGCTACCATCAGGCTGTGAATATTTACTGTCTTTGTGTTTATTGACTCTTTTTAATCCCATAAAATACAATACTGTAATTATTATTTTCAGTTGTGTTTTTTTATTCAAATATATGTTTGGCTGCAGCAAGTAAGAATTTCCATGTGTTTGTCCATTGTAAGCTCATCCATGCACTTCCCTCTCAACCCTATGCAGTGTTTCTGACATCCCCCTGAAGTTCAGCGTCCCTCGAACCACACGGCCAGGCCTCACTCCTTACTCACAGCTCCTTCTGCTTGGTGACCTGGTCAGACAGCAGGAAGAGGTCCTGGGGAGACACCACAACCCTACACCAACCCGATTGCGTGTCCCCTGTGCCCTGTGATGCAGAGAGCAAATGTGCAATCAGAACTCCAGCAGTGGCCGTGTCAGCCTGTGGTGAGGCTGAGGAACCATTGCTCAGGTCTGCACCACCTGTGCCAGCCGGACTCTCACAATCACTCTCTCTGCTCTCCTCCCAGCACATGACAATCTTATATCCCTGCATTATGGAACACAGCCTAGACTCCCTCAATGGCAACAGACCCCTCATCAGACACAGCCTAGACCCCCTCATTTGGCATGGACCTCTCATCAGACACAGCCTAGACCCCCTCACATGGCATGGACACCACGTCAGACGCAGCCTTGACCCCATCATTAGACACAGCCAAGACCCCCCTCACGGCATGGACCCCTCATCAGATACAGCCTAGACCCCTTCATTTGGCATGGACCACTCATCAGACACAGCCTGGACCCCTTCATTTGGCATGGACCCCTCATCAGACACAGCCTAGACCCCCTCATCAGACACAGCCTAGACCCCCTCACGGCATGGATCCCCCATCAAGCACAGCCTAAACCCCCTCATCAGACACAGTCTTGACTCATTACTTGGCATGGACCCCTTATCAGACACAGCCTGAACCCCCTCATCAGACACAGCCCTAGACCCCCTCATCAGACACAGCCTGGACCCCTCATCAGACACAGCCTGGACCCTCTCATTTGGCATGAACACCTCATCAGACACAGCCGAGACCCCCTCACTTGGCATGCAACCCTCATCAGTCACAGCCTGGACCCCCTCATCAGACATAGCCTAGACCCCCTCATCAGACACAGCCTGGACCCCCTCATTTGGCATGGATCCCTCATTAGACACAGCCTAGACTCCCTCATCAGACATAGCCTAGACCCCCTCATTTGAGATGGACACCTCATCAAACACAGCCTGGACCCCCTCATTTGGCATGGATCCCTCATTAGATACAGACTAGACTCCCTCATCAGACATTGCCTAGACCCCCTCATTTGGGATGGACACCTCATCAAACACAGCCTGGACCCCCTCATTTGGGATGGACACCTCATCAAACACAGCCTGGACCCCCTCATTTGGCATGGACCCCTCATCAGACACAGCCTAGACCCCCTCACTTGGCTTGGACCCTTCATTAGACACAGCCTGGACCCCTTTACTTGGCATGATCCCCTTATCAGACACAGCCTGGACCCTCTCATTTGGCATGAACACCTCATCAGACACAGCCGAGACCCCCTCACTTGGCATGCAACCCTCATCAGTCACAGCCTGGACCCCCTCATCAGACATAGCCTAGACCCCCTCATTAGACACAGCCTGGACCCCCTCATTTGGCATGGATCCCTCATTAGACACAGCCTAGACTCCCTCATCAGACACAGCCTAGACCCCCTCATTTGGCATGGACCCCTCATCAGACACAGCCTGGACCCTCTCATTTAGCAGGGACCACTCATCAGACACAGCCTGGACCCCCTCATTTAGCATGGACCACTCATCAGACACAGCCTTGACCCCCTCATTTGGCATGGACCCCTCATCAGACACAGCCTAGACCCCCTCATTTGGCATTGACCCCTTATCAGACACAGCCTGGACCCCCTCATTTAGCATGGACCCCTCATCAGACACAGTCTAGTCCCCCTCACTGGGCTTGGACCCCTCATCAGACACAGCCTGGACCACCTCACTTGGCATGGACCAAGGGGTCAGGTATACAAAATTATGAGGGGTATGGATATGGTAAAACCAAACAAGCTTTTTGCACTGAGGTTGGGTGAGACAAGAATGAGAGGATATGGGTTTCAGGTGAAAGATGAAATGTTTAAGCGGAACATTAGGGAGAACTTCACGTTGAGGGTGGTAGGAGTGTGGAATGAGCAGCTGAAGTTTTGAATGCGGGCTCAATTTTAACATTTAAAATAATTTGGACATCTGCATGAATGGGAGGGCTATGGACTGGGTGCAGAATAATAGTTTGATACAGACAAGGTGTGTCAAAATGTCTGCTTCTGTGGTGTATGTTCCTATGGGAGAGAAAACACATTGCATCGAGGTCTAATGGGATTGGTGTAAATGTTCTGAGAGTTTGCATATTGGGCCAGATAGAACTCACGATCAATCCATCTACCTTTGATTAACCTGAACCCAGTGCATTTGGAGTGAAGGGTTTCAGAATGAGCAAGAATTCCCCATTCGTGCCTGACCTTCGCTCCCAGTAATCTGTTCCGGAGCACTGAGAGCACACAACCATCTCTGCGACAGGATACAGATTGCCAAGAGGGCCCAATATTTGCATTGTGCACAGGCTGGTGTGCAGGAAAACCTGTGGAACAGGTACCTCAGCAATGAAGGGTTGTGTTATACGCAGGCAAGATGTGTTCACTGGGAAAAGTGCCTGGTGGGCTCAGGGATAGGGAGCCCTCCCTCTCTCACACATTCTGACCTTCCCTGAAATACCTCAAAATAACAGAACATTGCATGAGAATAATGCTCACGCACTCTGCACTCTGACAGATCTCAGTCTTTGCCACCCCCCTCCCCCGCTGCACCCTCCTCCTAATGCATCAATTGTCCCCCTCCCCTCTGGAAAGTTATTCTCTGAAAGCAGAGGCCACCTTTGATGCAACATTTCTGTGAAGACAAATAGCTGGAGGTAGGTCACAAGGTAAACAAGAACCTCACTTGCTGAGGTCCTAGTGCAGTCTCCAGTCTGCAGTCTGAAGTCTGAGGTCTAGTGCAGTCTGCAGACATGCTGGAGAAACACAGCAGGTCACGCAGCACCCATAGAACATAAAAAGTAACCAGTGTTTCAGGCATGGGCCCTTTGGGAGTACCAAAAATCAGCAGATGCCCAAATACAAAAGGCTCAGGAAAACAAGGGGTGATCTCAGAGTTGTACAAAATCAGGAGATCAGTGCATGCAGAGAACTAAACCAGAAAGTCCGCAGATGCTGGGGTCAGGGGCAACACAGGAACGTGCTGCAGAAATTCAGCAGGTCACGCAGCGTCCAACGTGGGAGCAATGGGGATAACAGAGGGGGGAAACCAGTGAGAGGCACGCTCAGAGAACTCCCTTCGAAGAGAGGAGGAGAACCTCTTCAGGATAGGCATCCCTCAAAGAGACTTCACAGTGGAGCATCTGAATGGAGTTGAACAAGAACGTCACAGATGCTGGGGTCGAGAGAGCAAAACTTGACAGTCGGTGTGAACGCAGAGAGTCTTATGGCCAGAGTTGGGAATCTGAAACCAGGTAAGGGGGAGAGATTTAACAGGAACCTGAGGGCTAATGATTTTACACAGAGAGTGGTAGGTGTGACAGGAGGGGATGGGTGAGGCCTGTACTATTGCAACATTTCAGAAAAGATTGGATGGGTACATGGCTAGGACAGGCATAGATGGACATGGGTCAAACACAGGCAGGTGGGGCTAGAGTGGGTGGGATACTTTGGTCAGTATGGGCAAGTTGGGCTGAAGGGTTTTTTCCCCAGTATGTGACTCAGGACCCTTTTTGAGATTTAGCTCATCCAAAGTTCCATTGTGTGGCAGCTCATCAGCCAGGCTACCTTATCCCATTCCCACTGGCAAAAGGTCAACCTCCCCGCCCCCTACTGGCAACAGGTCACCTCCTCCCATCCCCACTGGTAACAGGTCAAACCCCATCCCCACTGGCAACAGGTCACCCCCTCCCATCCCCACTGGCATCAGGCCAATCCCCCCATCCCCACTGGCAACAGGTCAACCCTCCCATCCCCACTGGCAACAGGTCACCCCCTCCCATCCCCACTGCCAACCAGAAAAGTAACCTTCTCCAGACCTTTGACCATAAGACTATAAGACTTAGGAGCAGAAATAGGCTATTCAGCCTATCGAGTCTGCCCTGCCATTTAATCATGAATTAATCCATTTTCCCACAGCCCGGTCTTCTCCCCATAGCATTTGATGCCCTGGCTAATCAAAAACCTATCAATCTCTCCCTGAAAGACTTGGCCTCCACAACTGCCTGTGGCAACAAACTCCACAGATTCACCACCCTCACAGATATACCACCCACTGGCTGAAGAAATTTCTCTACATCTCTGTTCTAAGTGGACACCCTTTAATCCTGCAGTTGTGCCATCTTGTCCAAGACAACCTTTCTACTTCTACTCTGTCCACGCCTTTCAACATTCAAAATGTTTTAATGAGATCCCCATCATTCTCCTAAATTCCAATTAATTCAGGCCAAGAGCTGGCAAATGCTCCTCGTGCTATAAACATTTCATTCCCAGAATCATTCATCTGAACCTTCTCTGAACCCTCTCCAACATCAGAATATCCTTTCTTAAATGAGGAGCCCAAAACCATTCACAATACTCCACGTGAGGTCTCACCAGGACCTTATAAAGCCTTGGTATCACTTCCCTGCTCCGATATTCTATTCCCTAGAAATGAATGCCTTCTTCACAACTCAACCTGCAAGATCACCTCCAGATTTGAAGACTCCCAGGTTCCTTTGTATTTTCAATTTTCTCCCCATTTAAAAAATAGTCCTCCTGTTTATATTTTCTACCAAAGTGCACGACCGTCCACTATCCGACAGTATTTTTAATTTGCCACTTCTCTGCCCATTCTCCTAATCTGTCCAAATCCTTTTGCATCTGCCCTGTTTCCTCAACACTACCTGCTCCTCCACTTGATCCCAATACCCCTTCACCTTTTGCCACCTGACGATCCAAACCAGGGGATAGACTGTTTTTTTTTAACTGTATATTTTTACTTGATAGATTTGTATATTATGGATAAAAGATTTTATAATAGATTTTTTTCTATTTCATAAGATTTTTTAATGCATCTTGGTGCTGGCGACAATAAATCTCAATGAATTCAATTCTATCGATCTAAGAACCTTTCTCTAGTGGATAAAGTCAGAGATTTCAGATGGGAGGCAGGAATTCAGAAGGGAACAGAGGGAGCAATCTTTCACCCGAGAGAAGTTGGAATCGAATACACTTGCTGAGTAGAAGGGGAAGGAGGGGCGAGGGGCAGGAGGGGCCGAGGGCTGAGGGGGCAAGAGGTGCCAAGGGGGCTGAGGGCCAGGAGGCCAGATAAATGTGTGTAGAGCAGAAGGGTGGAGCACTCTCTGTAGAAGTGGTTGCCTCTATCACTCAAAGATCCTAACTCCCATCAGCAGCATGTTCCTACAGCTGTTGGGGCCCAAAGCTTTGGCATTCCCTCCTGAAACCTCATCCCAGCTCCTTTCATTTTAATTAATCTTGCTTTAGATCCTCTCTGACACATTGAGATGGCCTCATGCACTACCAAATCAAGACCACCTGCAAATTGGAGAGGGGGAGGGAGGCTTTCTCTAACCACATTGTATCGTATCAACTTTTCCCATGTCCGATGCCCCCTCTCCCAATCCCTCTTGTTTCCCACCTCACTAGCCTCCTTCCTCCCTTCTATCAGAGAGCGTCTTTCTGCCCCCTCTGCCCCCCTCCCACTATCATTTTGCAGCATCTTTCTCTTCTACTATCCCACCTGTATCTCGCCTGTGCTCCTCTCCCTTCCCCTTCCCTCCACCCACATCCTTTCATTCAGGTATCTGCTTGATTTTCCACATTCCTGACAAAGGCGTCAGGGGACCTTTACTTCCCACGGAGTGGGACTGTGGAGTTTCACCAGCACATTTGTGTTGCACTCGACCATCATGTTTTAATCCCCTCTCTCGTTGATCAAGCTTTTAGCTCCCACCCCTTCATCGCCCCTTTCAGTTTGTCTGATATTTCTCTGACTGAAGGGAGAATATTTCCCATGCTTCCGTAAAATTCCTCTGGATAATTTGTCTGATGACAAGGAGCCATATAAATGATCACACTCTCAGAAGTGAAATTATTCCATCTCGGCACTGTTTAAAGAACTTTATCCAGTGAGGACTGAATCAGGAGACTGCAGACACTGGAATCTGGAGCAGAGAACTCAGAAGGTCGAGATGCACCTTGGATCATTGACTGTTCATCCACTCTCACGGATGCTGCTCGACCTACTGTGGTCCTGTCACAGTACATGCTCTGCAGTCCATGTTATGCCTGGTTAAACAGAAATGACCAACAAATTCCCCTTCATTTTGTATAAAATTGCACAGGAAATCTCAAAATATCATATTCACAGCAGCGAGAACTGAATGAGACCTGGTCCTGATCTCCTGAGAAAGGAGAAGTTTCAATATGTTGTTCAACATGGATTTGTGCTGGAAGCTCATGTTTGACAAATCTTATTGAATTTTTAGAAGGAAATCTGGCAAGGGCAAGGTGTGGATGTTGTCTATATGGATTTCAGTAATACCTTTGACAAGGTCCCACACGGATGGGTAGTAAGGAAGGTTCAATGGTTAGGTGTGAATATTGAAGTAGTAAAATGGATTCAACAGAGGCTGGATGGAAGATGCCAGAGGGTGGTGGTGGAGAACTGTTTGTCAGGTTGGAGTCCAGTGGATAGTGGTGTCCATCAAGGATCTGTACTGGGTCCATTGTTGTTTGTAATATGCATTAATAATCTAGATTATGGGGTGGGAAATTGGATTAGTAAGTATGCAGATGATAATAAGATAGGTAGTGTTGTGGATAATGAGGAAGGTTTACAAATCTTGCAGAGAGATTTGGGCAAGTTAGAAGAGTGGGCTGAAAGTTGGCAAATGGAATTTAATGCTGACAAGTGTGAGGCACTACATTTTGGTAGGACTAATCAAAATAGGACATACATGGTGAATAATGGGGCATTAAAGAATGCAATTGAACAGAGAGATCAAGGAATAATGGTCCACAGTTAATGGAATCTCAGGTGGGTTGAGTAGTGAAGAAGGTCTTTGGAATTCCAGACTTTACAAATCAGAGCATAGAGTAGAAGAGTTGGGAGGTAATGTTAAAATTGTACAAGGCATTGGTGAAGCCACATTTGGAATATTGTGTTCAGTTCTGGTCACCATATCATAGCAAGGGCATGAACAGAATAGAGAGAAGATTCACCAGATGAGACCTGGGTTTCAGCTCCTAAGTTATAGACAATAGACAATAGACAATAGGAGCTGGAGTAGGCCCTTCGGCCCGTCAAGCCAGCACCGCCATTTTACAGATCATGGCTGATCACTACCATCAGTACCCCTTTCCAGCCTTATCCCCATAACCCTTAACTCCTTTGCCCACTAGAGTCTTATCTAACTCTCTTTTGAACATAATCAGCGAATCTGCCTCTACCACCCTCTGTGGCAGAGAATTCCACAGATTCACACTTCTCTGGGTAAAAAAATGTTTTCTCATCTCCGTCCTAAAGGGCCTACCCTGTATTCTTAAACTATGCCCTCTAGTCCTCGTCTCCCCCATCATTGGGAACAAGTAATCCGACTTCACCCTGTCTATCCCCCTGATAATTTTGTATACCTCAATCATGTCCCCACTCATCCTTCTAAACTCCATCGGATACAAGTCCAGTTTTTCTAGCCTTTCAGCATATGTCAACCCCGCCATCCCTGGAACTAACCTTGTAAATCTGCGCTGCACACCCTCTATAGCTAGTATGTCCTTCCTCAAAATTGGAGACCAGAACTGGACGCATTACTCCAGGTGGGGTCTCACCAGGGCCCTGTACAACTGCAGAAGGGCATCTCTGTTCCTATACTCCAATCCCCTCTTTATGAAAGCCAACATGCCATTTGCCTTCTTCACAGCTTTCTGAACCTGCATGCTAGTCTTCAGTGACCGGTGAACAAGTACTCCCAGATCCATTTGCTCCTCCCCACTCCCTAGCTTGTCTCCATTTAAATAATACTCAGCTTTCCTATTATTGCCCCCAAAATGGATAACCTCAGAGAAAGGTCAAACAAGTTAGATCTTTATTCTTTGGAGCATAGAAGGCTGAGGGGGTGGGGGGGGGGGGGGGGTGGTGGGGTGGTTGATAGAGGTCTTTAAAATGTTGAGGGGGATAGAGAGAGTAGATGAGGATAGACTCTTTCCATTTAGAGGGGAGATTCAAACTAGAGGACAAATAGGGACAAATGTTTATGTGCAACACAAGCAGAAGGTTCTTTACTCAAAGAGCAGGGTCTGTTTGGAATGAGCTTCCAGTGGAGGGGGTGGAGGCAGGGACTATATTATCTTTTAAGAAAAATGTGGAGAGGTATCTGGATGTAAAAGGAATGGAGGGTTATGGGCAGAATGCAGGTCAGTGGGAGTAGGAGAGGGTAAATGTTTTGGCACAGACAAGAAGGACCATGATGGCCTGTTTCCATGCTGTAATCATTATGTGGTTATAAGTTTCAATATGCTGCAGAGGCAGGGTGGGAGATTCACTCCATTCTTACACCAGAGAGGGCATCCCAGACCCTTTGCTCTCTGCCCCTCTCCCAGAAACTTCCCATCCCTCACACTTTGCTCCTCTCCCCAACCCTCTGGTCTATCCTCCCCTCCTCACTCTCCTCCATCTCCAACCCTCCTTCTCTTTCTCCTTCCTGCCTCTTGCTTCTTCCCTTCTTTTTCTCGCTCCCTCTGCCTATCCCCCCACATGGCATAATGCTCATCTTTCTCTACCTCCCTCCCCTTTTTCCCCTCTTCTCCCCTCCTCCCTCTCCTCTTCTCTCTACCTCTCCCACTCCCACTTTCCCCTTCCTCTATCTCTCCTCCTCTTTCTCTGTTCCCCCTCTCTTTCTCTCTTCCCCTCATCCTTCTCTCTCTTCCTCTCCCACTCATGGTCTCCCCTCCCTCTTCCCCTCCCTCTTTTCTCCCTTCTATCTCCCTCTCCCTCTCATCCCCACCCCTCCTCCCTCTCTCCTCCTCCCTCTCTCCCCTTCCCTTTCCACTATGCAGTCTCTACACTCTCCCCCTCTCCCCTCCACCTTTTCCTGACCCCTCTCTCTCCACCTCCATTCTCTCTCTCTCCCTCCCCTCTGTCCTTCCTCTCTCCTTCCCTTCCTTCTCTCACCTATTCTCCCCTTCCCTCTCTCCTGCTTCACCCCTCTCACCCCTTATCTCTCCCCCCTTCCCCTCTTAGCTCTCCCTACCCCTTTCCCTCTCGAGAGCAAAAAGGGAGTGGGAGAGGCAGAGTGGGTTGGAACGGGGCTACAGTGTCTTAAACTAACTTTACTCTGCACTGGGTGGTATCTCACCTCCCCACTCCCTCCCTCTCTCCCCCTCCCTCCCTCTCTCTCTCCCCTATCCCCTTATCCCCTCCCTCCTTCTCTCCCTCCCCTCTTTCCCCCCTTTATTCCCCTCCCTCTCCTTCTCTCTTTCTCTTCCCCTCCCCTCTCTCTCTGCCTCTCTCACTCCCTCTCTCCCCATCTTTTCCCCTTTTCTCCTCCCTCTCTCCTCTCCTTCTGCCTCTCTGTCTCTCTTCATCCCTCTTGCCTCCTCCCTCTCTCCAATACTCACATCCCCTCTCTCCCCTTCCCTTCCTCCCCCTCTTGCCGTTTGTGTGCTCTCTCTCCCTCTCTCCCCCCTCTGTCATTCTGTTCCCTCTCCCCTTCCCTCTCTCACCTGTCCTTTCTCCTCTTCCCTCTCTCCCACTTCACTCCTCTTCACTCTCACCCCTTATCTCCCCTTTCCCCTCTCTCCATCTCCCCTTTTCGCTCTCTCTCTCCCCTTTTATTCTCCCCCTCCCTCTCTCCTCCTAGCCCCCTCCTCTCACACTGGACGATCCACAGATGAGTGATGCTCTCCAGCATGTGGGACACGTTTCCCAAGTCACCTCACCCTCTCCTGCCCTCTCCCATGTTGTTGTCCTTCCCTTGATTCCAGCCGCCAGCACCAGATTCCCATTGGGAACTCCTGATTTGGGAATGGCAGTAGCTGAGAGGGAAATGATGGAATAACCCTGACATGGAACCCCAGTTCCACAATTCTGATTTTAGAAAGCATCTCGCCACCCCCTGCTGCCCCAAGTTCAGTTAGTGAAGGGTTAATGCCCCAGCAACTGCACTCCCAAAATCTGGTCTGTCACATCCTGAACAATTCCTTTATTCAGTGTTCTGGTAGGGTCCCTCTGCATTATGGGAATCATGACAACAAACAAAGAGCATAATTTAGTTCAGAAACTATTGGGATTCTGCCCAGAGCAGAACCAGGGGTCCCATCTCCAAGTCAACATTCAACAGTTCCATCCGAGGCACAGAGAGCCCACACAACAACTCCCTGGCATATCAGTTCCTTCAACAAGGCAGCACTCTGTGGGATAGTTAGCCAGCCACAAACACCTGCCCTTCGCACACACTCACAGGGCCCCACTGTCCACTCCAGAGAGGAAAGAACTGTGACTCTCGAGAGACTGGAATCAGGAGCAAAAGCTAATCTGCCCGAGTGAGGGCCTCCGCAAGGAAAACCTTTGCCCAGCTCAGTGTTGGAATAAGGTTCTGGCAAGGCAGTGCTCCACTCTCCCTGAGATCACTTGGAGGAAGGTGGGGCTGGTGTGCTTCAAGGGCAAGCAACATTAGGATTGAGAGACCTGACAAAGAAGGAGAAGGGGCAGACAGACAGAGGCTATTGTTGGCATGGGCTCGAGCATGTCCAGTGGAATGATCCCATTCCTCCTGGAACGAGAATGGGTATCCACCCACGGGAGTTGGAGGACAGAGGGAAATACAGGGACAAGTGATGGTACCAGGGCAACAAACTCTCCCTCAATGTCAGACCAAGCCACTAGACCTGGGGAGGTGTGGAGGTCACACCCAAGCCCAAACAAACAGGACCCAGGTGAAGATCGTCGGCAGGTTGAAGTTACCAACAGTTAAATTCCCCAGTGACCAGTCCTGTTTCATCCACATTGACACTGGCCAAGAAAGTGCACCAGTGTCCTCAGAAGGCTGCAAAATTCACCATGTCTCCTGCAGCCCTCAACAACCTCTTCATTCCGTCGGGGTATGTCAATGCATGGAAAGAAACTGTTCTGCCCAGGAAAACAAGAAGCTGCAGAGAGTGGTGATGATTGCCCAGACTGTTCATCAACTCTGCTATTCCTCATATACCACACATCCCCTCCAAGAGAAATGGGGGGAAGGGAGATGGGGGAGGGGAGAGACGGTGGGGGGAGAAGAGAGATGGGGAAGGGAGGCAGGGGAGAAGGGAGGCGAGGGAGAAGGGAGGCGAGGGAGAAGGGAGGCAGGGAGAAGGGAGGCGGGGGTAAGAAGGGAGATGGGAGGAAAAGGGAGATGGAGAGAAGGGAGATGGGGAAAGAAGGGAGACGGTGGGAGAAGGGAGATGGTGGGAGAAGGGAGATGGGGGAAGGGAGACGGGGAAGGGAGACAGGGGTGAAGGGAGACGGGGGTGAAGGGAGACGGGGGTGAAGGGAGATGGGAGAGAAGGGAGATGGGAGAGAAGGGAGATGGGGGAAGGGAGACGGGGAAGGGAGACAGGGGTGAAGGGAGACAGGGGTGAAGGGAGGCGGGGGTGAAGGGAGACGGGAGAGAAGGGAGACAGGGGAGAAGGGAGACAGGGGGAGGGAGACAGGGAGAAGGGAGACGGGGAGAAGGGAGATGGGGAGAAGGGAGATGGGGAGAAGGAAGATGGGGGAGAAGGAAGACGGGGAGAAGGAAGACGGGGAGAAGGAAGATGGGGAGAAGGGAGGTAGGGGAGAAGGGAGATGTGGAGGAGGTGGGGGTAAGAAGGGAGACGGGAGGAGAAGGGAGGGGAGGAGAAGGGAGACAGGGGGAGAAGGGAGAAGGGGAGAGAAGCGAGATGGGGGAAGGGAGATGGGGGTGAAGGGAGACAGGGGGTGAAGGGATACAGGGGGCGAAGGGAGACGGGGCGAAGGGAGACGGGGGCCGAAGGGAGACAGGGAGGCGAAGGGAGAGGGGGCGAAGGGAGATGGGGAGACGGGGAGAAAGAAGACGGGGAGAGAAGGCAGATGGGGAGAAGGAAGATGGGGAGAAGGGAGGCAGGGAGAAGGGAGGTGGGGAGAAGGGAGGAGGGGGTAAGAAGGGAGACTGGAGGAGAAGGGAGATGGGGAGAGAAGGGAGATAGGTGAAGGGAGATGGGGTAAAGGGAGACGGGGTGAAGGGAGATGGGGAAAGGAGACGGAGGGGCGAAGGGAGACAGGGGGGCGAAGGGAGACGGGGGGTGAAGGGAGACAGGTGGGCAAAGGGAGACGGGGGTGAAGGGAGATGGGAGACGGGGAGGAGGGAGATGGGGAGAAGGGAGTCGGGCAGAAGGGAGATGGAGAAGGGAGATGGGGAGAAGGGAGATGGGGAAAAGGGAGATGGAGAGAAGGGAGACGGGGAGAGAAGGCAGACGGGAAAGGGAGACGTGGGAGAGAAGGGAGATGGGGAGAAAGGCAAGGGAGACGGGGAAGGGAAATGGGGAGAAATTAGATGGGGAGAAGGGAGATGAGGGGCAAAGGAGACAGGGAAGGTTTGGGAGGGGGTGGGGAGACAGGGAAGGTTTGGAAGGAGGTGGGGGAGATGAGGAAGAGGGGAGATGTGGTGGGGAGACAGGAAGAGGTGTTAGGGGAGACGGGAAGGTTTGGGAGGGGGTGGGGGAGACGAGGAAGCGGGGAGATGTTGGTGGGGAGACGGGGAATGTAGAAGAGGGGGATGGTGGGAGATGGGCTGGGGGAGGAGGGGAGAGGGGGCGGGGAGACAGGGAGAGGTGTTGGAGAGACGGGGAAGGTTTGGGAGTGGTTGGAAGAGACGGGGAATGTTTGGGAGGGGTGGGGGAGACGAGGAAGATGGGAGATGTTGGTGGGGAGACGGGGAGAGGGCAAACGGAGAGCGGGGGTGGGGCGACGTTGGTGGGGGTGTTAAGGGAGACGGAGTGGGGGAGAGGGGGTGGGGGAGACGGGGGATGGAAGGGGATGGTGGGATGGAGTGGGGACGTGCGATTCCGTACAATGCAGAGAAAAGTTAGTTGAAGACACCGTAACCCCGTCCCCACTTACCCATGTCCCAGCCGCTCGATCCCTTCGCACACTTACTGCTCACAACTCATGAGCAAGCCTGGCCCTCAGCCGCGAACCTGACCAGAATCAGTGAAACACTTCACTCCTGCCACTGACTCAGCCCAGCGAAACACGGCGACCGTCCCTACAGAAAACACAGGACCAGCAGGACGGAGCTCCAGAACACACTGCAACACAGCCTGGCACGACTCACAACCCATGTACAGTACCAGAAGAGTACAACCCCACCGGTACACCAACAGGACAGGTCACTGATCAGCCCTAAGCAAAGACTGATCGACATAACAGAACACCAATGGAACACAGAACCAACACGACACGGTACCCACACTGGCACCGTCACGGCACCACTAAACCCTGACTATGGACACAACGTTCTGATCAATACCACGCCAATTACCACAAGAACTACTACAGTATTGTACCAATGGAACACAGCACCAAAGATACACAGCACCAATGGGAGGCAGCACCAATGGAACGAAGCAGCAATGCAACACAACATCAAAGATACACAGCACCAATAGAACACAGCACCAAAAATACACAGCACAAAAGGTACACAGCACCAATTTAATGCAGCACCAATGGAACACTCTTCCCGAGTAAGGACCTCATCCAGCTCTAGACTCAAGGGTTGTTGAGGGAGCTGGAGCAGGGTGGATTTTTGGACTGAGCGGTTGGCACTGAAAAGGGATTGAACAACTGAAAAATGGCAAAGCAGCAGGTATGGATGGAATCCCCCCCAGAGGTCTGGAAGGCTGGTGGCAAAATACTGCATCCCAAACTGCATGAGTTTTTCATGCTCTGCTGGGACCAAGGAAAGCTGCCTCAGGACCTTCGTGATGCCATCATCATCACTCTGTACAAAAACAAAGGCGAGAAATCAGACTGCTCAAACTACAAGGGAATCACGCTGCTCTCCATTGCAGGCAAAATCTTCGCTAGGATTCTCCTTAATAGACTAATACCTAGTGTCGCCGAAAATGTCCTCCCAGAATCACAGTGTGGCTTTCACGCAAACAGAGGAACTACTGACATGGTCTTTGCCCTCAGACAGCTCCAAGAAAAGTGCAGAGAACAAAACAAAGGACTCTACATCAACTTTGTTGACCTCACCAAAGCCTTTGACATCGTGAGCAGGAAAGGGCTTTGCAAATACTAGAGCACCTTGGATGCCCCCCCAAGTTCCTCAACATGGTTATCCAAATGCACGAAAACCAACAAGGTCAGGTCAGATACAGTAAGGAGCTCTCTGAACCCTTCTCCATTGAAAACGGCGTGAAGCAAGGCTGCGTCCTCGCATCAACCCTCTTTACTATCTTCTTCAGCATGATGCTGAAACAAGCCATGAAAGACCTCAACAATGAAGACGGTGTTTACATCCGGTACCACACGGATGGCAGTCTCTTCAATCTGAGGCGCCTGCAAGCTCACACCAAGACACAAGAGAAACTTGTCCGTGAACTACTCTTTGCAGACGATGCCACTTTAGTTGCCCATTCAGAGCCAGCTTTCCAGCGCATGACGTCCTGTTTTGAGGAAACTGACAAAATGTTTGGTCTGGAAGTCAGCCTGAAGAAAACTGAGGTCCTCTATCAGCCAGCTCCCCACCATGACTACCAGCCCCCCCCCCCCCCCACATCTCCATCGGGCACACAGAACTCAAAACAGTCAACCAGTTTACCTACCTTGGCTGCACCATTTCATCTGATGCAAGGATCGACAACGAGATAGACAACAGACTCGCCAAGGCAAATAATGCCTTTGGAAGACTACACAAAAGAGTCTGGAAAAACAACCACTTGAAGAAACACACAAAGATCAACGTGTACAGAGCCATTGTCATACCCACACTCCTGTTCGGCTCCAAATCATGGGTCCTCTACCTGCATCACCTACGGCTCCTAGAACACTTCTATCAGCTCTGTCTCTGCTTCATCCTCAACATTCATTGGAATGACTTCATCACCAACATCAAAGTACTCGAGCTGGCAGAGTCCGCAAGCATTGAATCCATGCTGCTAAAGACCAAACTGCGCTGGGTGGGTCACATCTCCAGACTGGAGGACCATCGCCTTCCCAAAATCATGTTATATGGCGAGCTCTCCACTGGCCACCGAGACAGAGGTGCACCGAAGAAGAGGTACAAGGACTGCCTAAAGAAATCTCTTGGTGCCTGGCACATTGACCACTGCCAGTGGGCTGATATCGCCTCCAACCATGCATCTTGGTGCCTCACAGTTCGGCGGGCAGCAACCTCCTTTGAAGAAGACCGCAGAGCCCACCTCACTGACAAAAGATAAAGGAGGAAAAACCCAACACCCAACCCCAACCAACCAATTTTCCCTTGAAACCCCTGCAACCGTGCCTGCCTGTCCCGCATCGGACTTGTCATTCACCAACGAGCCTGCAGCAGACGTGGACATACCCCTCCATAAATATTCATCCGCGAAGCCAAGCCAAAGAAGAATGGAACACAGCACCAATGGAACACAGCACCAATCGAATGCAGCACCTATGGAATGCAGCACGTATGGAATGTAGCACCAATGGAACACAGCACCAGTGGATCACAGCACCATTGGAATGCAGCACCAATGGAACGCAGCACCAATGGAAGGCAGCACCAATGGAACGCAGCACCAATGGAACACAACACCAAAGATACAGAGTACCAATGGAACACAGCACCAAAGATACACAGCCCCAATGCAACACAGTACCAATGCTACACTTTACCAATGGAACACAGCACCAAAGATACGCAGCACCAATGGAACATAGTACCATTGGAACACAGCACCAAAGATGCACAGCACCGATGGAACACAGTACTGATGCAACAATTTACTAATGGAACACAGCACTAACAATGCTTATGGACACTCCACCAGCTGAACATTGAGCCATACTCAAGTTTGGATACATAGCTGTCTGTCCCCCAATAAAGGGTCAGCCAATTTAAACTATGGTGTGGAGGATTTTCCTCTCTTGAAGGGTTCTTAGCCTTTGGACACTTCTGCTCCAAAAAAATGTGAATGTTCATCCTTTTAAAGGCAGAATGGAAAATCCAAGAAAACCCAGGCTAATGTGGGTCGGGCAACATCAGGTCAGTCACGGTCTGTTGCAGGGATCAACACTGATAACATTTTGGGTGCTTTCATTGGGTGTGCAGAGTGGGAACATTGCATTCTTACAGGCTCATTCTTGTTCTTCACATGCAATGTTACCATGGTGTCCATTTTATTGGCCTCTTCAATGAAAACTCTGGGACTGAACTTACAGACAAGAAAAGCTGCTCCAAGCTGCATTGAACGGGATACCATGGAAACAGGTCCAACACCCTTCCAAAAATAACTCTTGGAAGCCCATTTTCATTTGCTGTTAACAGTTTCTTATCAGACCAGTTTTTCTTTGGTAAATTAGTTCATGCCTTAGGGTTCTGTGATCTCTAAACTGATGCACAGCTGCATCTTGGCTTCAGAAACTCAGGTTCGAACCTGATCTCTGGCACTGTCTGGGAGATGTTTGCATGTTCTCCCCATGACTGTGTGAATTTCCCACCACACCCCAAAGATGTGCATGTCAGTGAATTAATTTGCCACCATAAAGAGCAGTATGTGTGTGGAACCCCAGGGGAGGTGATGAGAAAATGGGGAGAATAGAAATTGGGATCAGTGTTAAACTGTATTAGATGGCCAACAGAAGCTGAGTGAGTGGAAGGGCCTCTTTCAGTGCTGTATAATTTGATGGCTTCATGGCTCTGCTAAAAGGGATGCGGAGTAAATGTTGTGAATGGACGATGAAGTGGCCAGCAGTTCAGGGGAATCGACAAGAGGTTGAAGCAGACACAATAGTTATGGTTAAGAGGATTCTAGATGGACACATGACTGTGCAGGGGCAGGAGGAATATGGAGTGCATATGCAGTGCAGTGCAATGGAGATTCAGATTAACTTGATCATCATGTTCCGGCTGAAGGGTTTATTCCTGTGCTTCACTCTTCCATGAAAGGCAGTAGAATGTGGGGCTGAATGGCCTCCCATTATCTCTGGTTCTCCTGGGAGGAGGGTGATGGGTGAGACATAGGTCCAGTCCCCATCACTTTGACTGAGATGCAGTGAGAAACTTTGTTTTATGTGCTATCCTGCCAGGTAGTGGAAAAATAAAAACTATGTTATAATAAAAACTATGTTGCAATAAAACTAAAGTTCAGGGTATATGGTGTGACAGAGTATGTTTTTGGGAGATAAATTAGGAAAGGTTTGTTAGAGTAGGTCACAAACAAACATTATAAAACAGATCTTATTTGAAATACTGGAGCTTATGCTATGTCTAATGCTAGACATATCGGCTACACATCTTTTGCAAAAGTTTTGGAGAGTGCTCAAGAGACTTCACTAATAGATTGTTGTTTACAAAAGCCAACAGATGAAAGATCATGTTAGAGCTGCAGATTGCCTGGAAGAGAACTTGCTGTTCTAAGAGGGTCATGTAGTTTTTCAAGCAGGGAGAGTTAAACAGTCTTTCTCTCTAAGAGAGAGAGAGAGAGAGAGAGAGAGAGAGAGAGAGAGTTCTACAGTGTTACAGCCAGCAGAAACAGCTGGGATTGGAACAGGACAAGCTGGCAAGCTTGTGGAAAGCCTTATTTGGAAGATGGTCTGGTCAAGCCTTTGTGGTTCATGCAAGAGGAGAGGACAGGTTGTCTAATGTTTCACTTGGAATAAGGGAAACAAATAGGAACTCTATCGTGACCTGAAAGAAGAGGTTATCATCTGGAGAACCCTGAAGGGGCAAGTTTCATCAGCAAGACACTGAAGTGGCTGATGGAAGTACATCAGTTGTGGATGTCCTAGAACAACAAATATATCTCTGTAAACCGACAAGAACCTTCCTGAGTGCTATCCATTTACCTTTCAAACACCAAAGCCTGGTGAACTTCATAAATATTAAATTCTGTGCACAGTATAAGAATTGCCTGCAACCAGTGAACTTGGAGGAATGAGAAGTGAGATTGGACTGTGAACCAAAGAACTTTTCTGAACTTACACACATATTACATACATATGTGCTTAGAATTAGAAGGGGGTTAAGTTAGGTTAAGTAAGTCAATAGTGATAAGTTAAAGTTTGATTCTATTTTCATGTTTAAAAATAATTAAAAGCAATTTTTGTTTAAGTAACCATTTGTCTTGGTGAATATCTATTGCTGCTGGGTTTTGGGGTCCTCTGGTCTCGTAACAACGGCATCAGAGAAAAGTGCAGTTAATCAGAGCATCACCTGCCAGTTCAAATGTCTAATAAAATGGAAAAGAAACTGTCCTTGAAGCTGAGAGCTTGTGTTTTCAAACTCCTGCATCTCCTGACTGATGGATGTAGGAGATGAGAGTGTGAATGGGATCAGAGAAAACCAGTAGTTCATATTAAACCACATCACTGCAAGGTCACAAGCATCTACACCACTGTCAACTCAGCCGAGGGCCAAGAACAGCAATACACAGATTAGACAGAGTAAGGAAGTTGGCCCACAGTCCATATTGACCATAAACTACTCATTTATACTGTCTTTGGTGTTATAGTGCTCTGATTTAAATCCTCTCACCCAGGAGGAGGTCACATGAAATGGAGAGAATAGGAGGCAGAATCCCAGAGCTCCCAAGATAGAAAGAAAATTAACGGAAGGAAACCAGAAGAATCACTAGAAATGATGTGGAAACACACTGAGAATATAAAAATGATGAAGAAAGGCAAGTCCACATCAAAAGATGGTAACAAAGCAACTTTGATACAGAAGACGAGTGTGGAGGAGCCTCGTTAAAAGGAAAATGGTGGGACTGTGTCAAGGCTCACGGAAAGAAAGGCCACTTCAAGTGTGCAGCCTGCTGCTCAGCAGGAGGGCCCAGTCCTGAGAGCGGACGTAGCCCCAGGCTGTCAGGCAGTGGTAGAAAGTCCCAGGTCAGGAAGTGGAGGGAGAGAGAGGTTTTGAATCCCTCCCACCTACTGCAGCAGGAGCATTGGAGCATGTATCCCTGTAGCGCAGGGGATCCAAGCGGCGGTTCCGACAGGTGTGACAGGCGCGAGGTGGGGGGGCCGAGAACTGCAGAGATGAGCCTGAGCCAACACACAGAGGGGTTGAGAGGAGTAATTAATAGGCCCGACCTCGAGGAAAATGCCAGAGCTTGCCTGACCTTCGGCGGCAGGTCGAACCCTGGATCAAGTGGAGCGGTGGATGGAGAGGAGCAAGGCAGTGCCGGGCCTGACGTGGAGATGAATCCTGGCAACTGATCCAGCCGTAGGTCAAGTGGAGCTACGGCTGAGGCCAATTCAGGCAGTGTCAGGTTGGCTGTGGAGGTGAATTCCAGCAGAGGAGGAGAGTGACAGCAACAGGAATGAGTTGGTCGGGATCCGTGGTGAGATACCAAGCAACAATGGAGCTGGAGAAGGGAGCCCCTGAGGAGCCCTGGGACTCAGGAGAAAAGCCTCAATGAGGCAAAGCAGACAGGGAGGGTCACAGCCTCGCTGTGTACTACAATTAAAGCACTCAACCTCATGGAAGATGGGCTTTCCCATTCAATGGAGAAAATGGCTGGTGGGAAAACTGAATAAAATGCAGGGAGCCATTTCAGGATTAATGGGAAGGGGATCAGAGGTTGAGGAAAGAGTGGGGGAAACCGATATCATTAATAGTATGGGGAGGGAAAGAAATACCATGATGAAGGAAAGAGACTGGCTATTGGGAGGAAAGATGCCCTTGAAAACCTCAGTAGAAGTAACAATATTAAAATAGTGGGGTTGAAAGAGGTCCCTCCTTCCAAAACCAGGTCCATGCTCTGTCCTGGTAAAATTACTGCGGTACCAGGACAGGGAAGAAATACAGAGGGCAGCGACAATTGGGGCTATAAAAAAAAAAGAGAGGAATCCCTTGGAAATAGAGGGGAATAATGATTTTTTTTTTACCCCGACATCAGTGTGACCCTCTTAAAGGCGAGAAAGGTGCCAGAGCCAGCAAAAAGGCTAATCAAACAGAAGGGTCATAAGTATGTGCTGAGGCACCCTGAAATGGTGTTACTGGGGTGGGAGGGGGAATGAAATTTATTACCGACTGTAATGGAGGATTTAGACCCTGCTTTTGCTTGTGCAAGGCTGAGTATCAGTAACCTACTTTGAGAATAATGTAAGAATCAGCAGGCAGAAGCTAAATTCCACCATGGGGCCCAGAGATGCAGTTATCTGACAAAAAGACATCTGGTACCAAGAACATTTAATCTTCCTGCTTGTTGGCCGGTTGCTGTTTGAGATTGATGGGATTGTTGGTTGCAGACTGTCAGGCGAGCTCTTGAAGCTAAGTAAATCATTGTATTCAAAGTGATAAGCTAGAATGGGTAATATAAGCCATGGTCCTGCTGCTGAAGTTTCAGACTCTCTGAGGGGTGGTAAAGTCTCTCAGCAAGAAGAAGAACTTCTAGAGACCAACCAACGTCCCGGTCAGGGGAGGTGGAGAAGCTGCTACCGGTGTCCCGACAACCTATTACAAGTGTGCGGTCGTTGCCTTGCTTTGGGAGTTGGGACCAGTCCAGGCGTTGATAAGTATAATTGGGAAGGGCTTGCATATTGTAGATTGAAATCAGCTTAAGATTTTGTAATAAAGATTTGTATAAACTGAAGTGCTCTTGGTGTGTGTCTCTGTTTTCTTTCGGTAGCTCAAACACTGTGACCAATCTAAAATGAACAAAGTGAGAGGTACAAGTTTACCCAGAACAATTGGCGTAGTCAGCAGGATTGGTCTCGAGATGTTTCACCGAAAGAAAGAGGTGAGCCCTGAGCAGTTCTTGATTCCAGGATGGACTTCCAAAGACGATGGGTCTGGCATGTTGGCCAAAACCCTGTTTTTGTTGGGACCACCCATTAGTTGGAATGAGAGGTTAGATCCATCAAGTGCGCCTCTGGGAGAGCGGGTTGCCACTCTCCTTCGAGAAAGTAAATTTCCTGATAAAAAAGGAGACGCTGACGGACGGTTTTTGGCTGCTGGCCACAACCTTACACTGTGCTGTTCAGTGTGAAGCAGAATTAGTTCAGCGAGAAGTAGAATCCCAGCACGAGAGAGCAACTAGAGGAGGAGATAGAAGCCATGTGACAACGCTGTTCCATAATGAGCGAGATTGTTCGCACCATTCAGGACTGAGCCAAAGAATGGGAAGATAAGCATGTCCAAACGATCTGCTGTAATATTAAACTCCGGCAGCAGCTCTGTGCAGATAAGGAAAGGCAAGGGGTCGAACCCGATCCACATCGTATTCATGCCATGATAAGGAACGGTGACGATCCTGATGTAATTGATGATTGGGATGGGAATATCTAGAATGATGACCATGGTAATAATGCAGATACCCCTCGGCATGTTCCTGACGTACTCCCCTCTCCACCCACTGTTCACGCCCACCCCGTAAGGCAGTGGACTTCCTAAACAAACGAAGATGGAAAGAGGGATGATGTAATTGAAGAGATTGAAGGGATAGATGCCCCGCCTCCCAAGCGGACTCAGGGGAAGGTACACGAACCCCTGCTTATTCTCAATGGCCCCCACTATGGAATGGCCTCAGCCTCCTTCCGTCCACTGGGTAGGGGGCCCTGTGGGCCAAAGTGGGAACAAGGGTTGGGAGCAGTCAATGATATGAGACTTCTCTATAAAAGAGCTGGCCGACATTGGAGATCGATTTAGGCAAAAGGCGGGAGAAACTCTGGCGGCCTGGCTCCTGCGTGTTTGGGAACATAGAGGAGGTAATGTATATTTGACCCCTGAGGAATTGTTGGGATTAGAAATATTGACTACTGATATCCGGGTCACTGCTGAGCTACGGGGTAGAAGGAGAGGGGTGGATTACTTACTTGCCACTCTAGGGGATGCCCTGTTACGAGTATACCTGTCACCAGTAGATTGGGATTTACATTTGCATAATAATTGGGGCACCCCAGAGGAGGGTATAGCAGTAATTCGTCAACAGGCCCTGACCTCTGCCTTGTATGCAGGGTGTTTGAAGCTGTGGGTACATGGCGGGGGAGCCCTGACGAAGAGATGTTCACGGCCTGAATGCCTACCTGATTGGTTAGTTCCGCCCAACCCACTGTACGGGGACTTGTTCTGTCCATAACTACTCCGCTAATTGGGCACCCTGTGTCTGAGGCAGTGCACGCCTTATCTGGGCTTCGAGAATTAGAGTTGGGAGGTAAAATCCACTCACGTACAGCCCAGGTTAAATCAGACAAGCAGGATGAAAGGAGAGGGGCTGCTGCTAATAACGGACCGACAAGGAAGGACTTTTTTCTAACCTTGTTAAAGTTAGGCGTACCTAAAAGTGATATTGATGGGAAACCTACTGCAGTCCTTTATGGCCTTTATAAGAGGAAGGCAGGGGAACATCATCCCCAGCTGTTGAGTCCTCCATGCCCAGCTGTGCCTTCTGCTCCCACTGCTGCTCCTATCGAGCCAGCTTCCCTTGCTCCAGTTACCCACGATGAGATATAACAATTGGTTAAAAAGGCTCTTATGGATAAGAGAGCATGTGGTCCTGGAAGCTCCCGAATCCTACTAAGAGGGTGCATGCGGGATTCCCATGTCCACTCCATTGAGATACGGCAGATACACGGGGACCCGTGGCCCTACATACCATTGGAGTGGGGGTAACGACGCCAAAATTTGGCCTTGGTCGATACCGGTCCAGAGCAGTCGGTGATTCCTGATAACCCCGTCCTCTGGACTGGGCCGACATTTTGAATAGAGGGGATGGGAGGAGCGATCACCCTGGCAAAGGAAATAAAAGTCCGCGCCACGGTGGGTGATGTCCCTTCCCCTGTATGGTTACATGCTCTGGTGGCTGCCACTGACGAGTGCATCCTGGGTAATCAATATGGCCCTTAATATTAGCCAAGGGAGATTTGCATTTGGAATTCGGACTATTACAAAAAGACTAATGGTGTGTCGGGCTAAGTGGGATCCTGTGATGGTGCCTCCCCCCACCGAAACCAGTATGCATTCCACAATATCGCCTCCCTGGAGGGCAGGAAGACATTACTGCCACCATCGATGCTTTGTAAGAAGAAGGGATAGTGAGGCCTACAACGCCACCCTTTAATAATAGCCCTATTTGGCTGGTCCAGAAGCTGGATGGCTCCTGGAGAATGACAGTTGATTATCGTTTTTTGAACAAACATGCCCCACCACTTGCTTCGGCAGTTCCAGACATTGTTACCCTTATTGAAAACATTGCTACTGGGAACTCGGGAACATGGTATGCTGTCATTGATCTCACTAATGCCTTCTTCAGTATTCTTATAGCTGAGGTCTCACAGGATCAGTTCGCCTTTACCTGAAAGGGGTGCCAGTATACCTTCACCCGCATTCCTCAGGGCTATGTACACTCTCCCACTATTTGCTACAGCTTAATTGCCTGTGATTTGGAGGCGGTGCCAATATCGCCTTCTCTCTCGATTCACCATTATATTGATGATGTGATGATTCAAGGGGCCAGAGAAGAGATGGTACAGGAAGGTATGGAGAGTGTTCAAGATACCCTGATGCAAAGAGGGTGGGCCATTAACCCTGCCAAGGTGTAGGGCCTGTCCCAGATGGTTATTTTCCTTGGAATTCAGTGGCATGCTGGAGAACAGGTAGTTCCCGATAAAGATCGCAATAAGATTGCAGTCTTGGCCACTCCTACTAGTAAAACGGAGACCCAGCATTTCCTAGGGTTATTGGGATACTGGCGATGCCATATTCCACATTTGGCGTTGCTTTTACATCCTCTATATAAAGTTACCCGAAATAAAACAGACTTTTTATGGGGTAATGATCAAGAAAGGGCGTTCCAGTCCGCCATGCAGGCTATTCTTCAGGCCCTGCCCATTTCTCCCCACATCCCAAATACCACCTACGAACTACAGGTCTCCGTTACTGATGATGTGGCCTCCTGGAGCCTCTGGCAGAAACAAGAGGGCCACTGAGTCCCACTGGGATTCTGATCACGAACCATGCCTGAGGCTGTCACTCGTTATTCTGCTTTTGAACAACAGTTACTGGCTTGTTACTGGGCCCTGCTGGAGACTAAAAGAATGACAGGCAATGCAGATGTTCAGTTGCGACCTGGACTTCCAATAATGAACTGGGTCCTGGCTAATGAAGCTAATCTAAAGATTGGGCGGGCTCAGCAGTCTTCTATTGTTAAATGAAAGTGGTATATTCAGAGTCGCGCGACCAGAGGGCCTGAAGGGATGTGCCGCATACACGAACAGGTGGCTGATCTTCAGTCTCATCATGAGGACGTTGAACCCACCTTGCCCCCTCCCCTACCCCCTTCCCCAGTTCAGTGGGGTAAACCATATGATTTGCTCACTCCAGCAGAACGAGAGGACGCCTAGTTTACTGATGGTAGCAGCCGGTGGGTGCAACGAAAACAGAAGTGGAAGGCGGTGGCTTACCATCCCAGGTCAGGAACTCGCTTATCGGAGGAGGGGTATGGTGGCTCCAGCCAGTATGCTGAGTTGAAAGCAGTCACTTTACCACTAGATCCCCATGATCACCCTCTTCACCTGTTTACCAATTCCTGGGCTGTGGTTAATGGACTAGTGGTATGGATGTCTAATTGGCAAAAGAACGACTGGCTGATACATGACCACCCAGTATGGGGCAAACAGTGGCAGCTGTTGTGGGATGCTTCCCACCACCGTGAGATAACCGTATATCACGTTGATGCCCATACCAATGTGACAACGAACATGGCACAAAATAATGCAGTAGCAGATCAGCTTGCCACTATCAGCTGCGCCAATACTGTCCCCCTGGCTCATGGGCACATGAACAGAGTGGCCATTTGGGGGAGAAGGGATTAGCTATGTGGGCCCGTACAAATGCCTTACCTGTCCATCAGGATGATGTCTGCATGGTCATGCATACATGCCCAGCATGCCAGCTTGTAAAGTCCCGCACCTTTCCTCCTGGTCCACATGGCCGAATAAGATGGGGAGCTCGCTCAGCTGAGGTCTGGCAAATTGATTACATGGGCCCCATGCCAGACTGTATGGGTAAATATTACGTTCTAGTAATGGTTGACACCTTTTCGGGCCTGGTTTTTTGCTTTTCCCACCAAGACGGCTGACCAAGCTAGCACTATCCAAGGACTAAACCATTTAATTTCACGTTATGATGTACCAGAGGAGATTCAGTCTGATAATGGCTCGCACTTCTCCGGGAAGGCAATCTGTGATTGGGCAAATGACAACAGTATCTTATGGGTCCACCATATTGCTTATTACCCGCAAACTCCCGGGTTAGTTGAACAAATGAACGACTTATTGAAGGAACAAATTCATTTGTTAACACCTCTGGGGACCCTGAAGGGGTGGTGCCATGTGCTGCAGCAGGCAGTCGACAATTTGAATAATCGCCCTTTAAAGGGAGGTATACCTTTCCACCGACTTCTTCACGCTTCTGAACTACAGCCTATTCCAGAGGAAATAACAGTCATTGCCCCCCATTTCTGAGCTAGAGAATGCTGGACAAAAGGTATGGGTGGCACCACCAGGTAGTGGCCCTCCTGCAAAAGAGGAAATACTGACACCTGCTCAGGGTAACACTCGGTGGATAGCTATTGAGGGACAGGATGGTTTAATTTGTTTAAATACTGAACACTTATGGCATCATGAGTGACATATGTCAGGCTTCTTTGTTCCAGGTCCTCCATCTTGTGCTCCTGCTGATCTGGCTTAGCAGCTGCTTTGATGCCAGCAATTGGATTTGTAATGTCATGGACGTTCTGAGGGAGCTGCCCGTGGGGGACACGGCCCGATTTCTCCATTAATATTTCTGATATTGTTCAGCATGTTTCAAAATCTGTTCGTGAGCTTCAGCGTCTGGGTATTGTGGCCCACAAGGATAGTTTAATCCTTGGTTGGAATCCTTTTCATGATTAACTGGAACATTTGAGGGATTGGCCCACACTATTCTCCATTGGTTGCTCGCATTATTGCTTATTTTTGTGATTATTGTAGTTTTGGTTTCTCTTTTTCACTCCTTCTGTACTTGAATGCTTGTTAGGTCTCGTAAGTGACAGACTGCAACCAAGGGGTGGAATGTAATGGAGAATTTAGACCTTGCTTTTGCTTGTGCAAGGCTGAGTATCAGTAACCTTCTTTGAGAATAATGTAAGAATCAGCAGGCAAAAGCTAAATTCCACCATGGGGCCCAGAGATGCAGTTATCTGACAAAAAGACATCTGGTACCAAGAACGTTTAATCTTCCTGTTTGTTAGCCGGTTGCTGTTTGAGATTGATGGGATTGTTGGCTGCAGACTATCAGGCGAGGCCTTGAAGTTAAGTAAATCCTTGTATTCAAAGTGATAAGCTAGAATAGGTAATATAAGCCGTGGTCCCGCTGCTGAAGTTTCAGACTCTCTGAGGGGTGGTAAAGTCTCTCAGCAAGAAGAAGAACTTCTAGAGTCCAACGAACATCCTGGTTGGGGGAAGTGGAGAAGCTGCTACAAGTGTGCGGTCGTTGCCTTGCTTTTGGAGTTGGGACCAGTTCAGGCGTTGATAAGTATAATTGGGAAGGGCTTGCATATTGTAGTTTGAAATCAGCTTAAGATTTTGTAATAAAGATTTGTATAAACTGAAGTGCTCTCAGTGTGTCTCTGTTTTCTTTCGGTAGCTCAAACACTGTGACCAATCTAAAGCGAACAAAGTGAGAGGTACAAGTTTACCCAGGACACCGACCTAGAGAAAGCACAACAAATGGCAGATTTACCCACACTAACAGTAAAAAGAAGAGCCAAAATCGAGACAATAACTATCTTTAAGAGATATATGGACTTATTGTGAACTGTAATTTATTCTGGTGTTTAAGCAAAAGGAAGATTTGAAAAATGAGGTTATGGAAAACAGAAGTGAATGTTACAATTGCAATTTCTTGAGGGATTGGAGGAGACTGAGTGGGGTGAACTGCACAACCTGCTGTTGTAACAACTGAAAAAGCTGTGATGGAAGGGTAATAGGGGACTAAGAAAATGCATGACTGTAAATGGTGTTTGTGTCTCTCTTTATTTTCTTTTGGTTCATTACCTTAGTTTTTACCTTTGTCCTTGTTGTTGCCGTTGTCTCTTATTAGTGAAACATGTTACCTTAAGTTGTATATGTGTCTTACTTTAGAGTGGTTAGTTATTTTAGTTTTAGGTTTTACCCCCTAGGGTCTGGTACGGTTCAAGTGCTTGGGGGAAAATGGCTGATGAGGAGGGGTCTAAGGATGGCAGAGGGGTCTAAGGGTGGCAGAGGTACAATGAAAATACTGTTATGATAACCCCTGGTTCACAAGTTTTAATGTGAAAGGTCTGAATAGTATGGTTAAGAGAAAAAGAATCTTGGCACGCATAAAGAAAATAGAAGTGGACCTGGCCTTCCTCCAGGAAACTCATTTAACAGAAGCAGAGTACCAAAAGTTAAGGAGAGAGGGGTGGGCCAGGTGTTGGCCTCCTCATTTGGTTCGAAAGCAAGGGGGTGGCAATTCTGATAGGGAAAAGTGTGACAGTAGATAAAACTGGTAGATTCATAATATACTCATAATGGACCCTAATGAATTTATGCAGGACATTTTCCTGAGATTAAAAGAGAATGTTCTAATTGGGGGTGGTTTTAACTTTTGTCTGGATTCTGTTTTGGACAAGCCAACAAAAAGAATAGTGAAAACAAATGGAGATCATGCCGCTATTGGCGGTATGAGAGAGCTGAATCTAATAGATGTGTGAAGTTGGAAGCAGCTGAGGGGGAGGGACTGTTCCTTCTACTCAAAGCAACATGACTCCTTCTCTAGATTAGATTTTTTCCTGGTTTGAGCTCATAGAGAGGGTAGGATAATGGAAGGTGCATACATGGCAAGGCTACTCTCAGATCATTTGCCTTTAGTAATCAAGATCGAGATGCTGGATAAGCAGGAGATGGTATACACATGGCATCTTAATGCACTGCTGTTAAAGAAACCGGAGTTTTGTAGTTTTATAAAAACACAAGTAGATCTGTTTTGTGAGGCCAACTGCACCTCCACTACAATAAAATTCCTTTTATGGGACACCCTCAAAGCATATTTGAGGGTTCTAATAATTGGATATACTAAACCAATAAAGAAAGAATATGAGAGGGAGATGAGCACATTGGAACAAGAAATCGCTTGACTCGAAAAAAACTTTCAAAAAATTGGGCTCAGAAGACCAATATAGAGTTTTAACAAATACGAAGATGAGGTGTACCACATTCCAAACATAAAGTATTGAAAAGTGATAATTCGGTCAAGGCAAAAATACTATGAATTGGGGGAGAGAGCCCATAAGGTCCTGGCATGGCAGTTGAGAACAGTGAAAGTCTCAAGAACAATCAATGTAATACAAACAGGGGATGGCAGGATCTCTTACAAACCAAAGGAAGTTAATGACACCTTCTGGAAATTTTATGAAGGTTTATATAGATCAGAATTAGAAGGGAGGCTGAATAAAATTGGGGAGTTCCTGTCTAAATAGAGTTGTCAAACTTGGATCCAGAAGGACAGGAAATCCTAGACTGTCCCTTCATAGAAGAAGAAATAGTGAGCGCATTAAATTTGTTTCGAATCAACAAATCTCCAGGTGAGGATGGGTTTCCACCTGAGTTCTACAAGGGATTCAAAGATCTGTTGATAACTCTTTATATGGAGGTGATAGATAAAGCAACAGAGACTCAAACTCCCAGAACCTTTCTCGACAGAAATCATTTTGACAATTTTGAAAAAAGGTAAGTACTCATTAAAGTCGTCCTCTAATAGACCTATTTTGCTATTAAACACAGACTATAAGATAATAGCCAAAGCCCTGGAAAATAGATTGGTGAAGTATTTTTGCAGAACTAATTAACAAATATCAAATGGGCTTTGTACAAAAAAGACAGGAGGCTGACAATGTGGGCAGACTACTAAGCATAATACATCTGGCACAAACCAGAAATGAGAGGAGTCTCGCCATGGCTATCGATGCAGAAAAGTCATTTGCTAGATTAGAGTAGGACTTTTTATTTAAAGTTCTGGAGAAATTAGGGTTAGGACCAACTTTTATTAATTGGATAAGGGTGCTATATCATGCGCCCAAGACAAAATTTGTGACCAACGAGCAAATTTCTTCAGCCTTCCCATTCACAAGATCAACCAGACAGGCTTGTCCACTATCTCCAGCTCTGTTTGTACTGGTTATGGAGCCATTGGCTGAGGCCATTCTGCAGCATCCAGACATTAAGGGTTTTCAAGTAGGCCAGGAAGAACACAAGATCAGTGTGAAATATAAAGTGTTCACAATCACTACTCTGGAGACAAAGACTTGGAGAACAGGTTCAGCTTTATTTTGAGTCTGCAGAGTCAGGTATCCTTGGTCTGGACAAGAGGTTCAAAATCATCACCGCACCTTCATTTACCTTCTTCCAATCAGAATCCCAATACATTACAACATTCTCCTTCTCCCTTCCATCAATCCAGGTATCACTCAGTTCCTCCCTCTTCATATATTGCATGTTATGTTAATTAGTTCATTCCCTCCTTAGGGGCATCTAAGTTAATATTAATGTCTCTATTAAGCAAGTGCAGTACTAGCTATAGACTACCTTAGGTCACTGTAACAGCCTGAACCAGATCCTTGTATCCTTGGGGCTCGAGATAAGAAGGGGCCCACTAGCTAGTACTGTCTACTCTCAAGCTCTAATCTGCATAATTTGCATTCCATCACTTTTCACAGAATGGTATGAGTTTAATCACTTTCAAACATTTTTCATAATTCCTCCTTTTTTCTCTTTACCATATATTTCTGATTAAACTGCATTATTGTTCACCTTTTGTTTCCTCAAATTGTTGTAACATGAGTTGAATTTGTCGTTGTTCATCTGCCATGGGGTTTTTTAATACCACCTGCTTCGCTCCAGTAGCTGAGCAAAATACTCCAGTGATAATACATTATAGAATGGCTAATCCAATAAATAAGCCCACTAGAATCATTAAACCATATATAGCAAGGTGCATTAACCATGGCCCCCAACCTCTAAAATTCCATTCTCCCCATGTCCAATCACCCCATACACCTCCTTTTTGATATTTGTCTCCAGCCTCCCGGATCTTCTCTCTATACTTTTTAATATGGACCGCCAAATCCAAGATATTAGCTGGTTCATCCGGGATGTATGTGTAATATTCAGAGCCAATTAAAGCACAAGTCCTCCCTCTCTCTGCTAAAATAAAATCAAGGGCCATGCATTTTTGGAGGACTATAAGTTGCATGGTGGCCATTTCTGTAGTTATTGCCTAGACTTGGGATTGGACTTCCCCAGGTGCCAGGTCCGTATCATTTACTAGTTCATCTCGGGTGATTGCTAATTCTTGAATCTCAACCCCAGCTCATGTGGCTCCATATGTTGGGAAAAACATCCACATGAGACGATCGCCTTCAGTCACCTTTCTTTTGCCTTGCCCATGGGACGAGACTATTGCAGGTAGCTGGTTAAGAACATGGACATGGGGAATTAAATAGGCCAGGAAACAACATCCACTTTAAAAAATTTTGTCCGATCCCAACATTCCTTTTCCCCGGGTAACCATGAATAAATTTTATGACCACACACCCAATATGTGCTACTTACAGGCTGCGGGATTCGCAGTCTTGTGACGGTCCAATTCTGCATGCAATTGGAAACTCCTAGTTGGTTCCTCAAAAGGAAGCAACTCTCCAGACTGAGTAGTTGCTGACTTTGTTGGTTTTGGACATATAGACCACCCTTTGTATTTATCTTCAGTGGTTGCATCCCTGTTGCTGGGCAAGGTATATATATCAAATAATTTGTGTGGGGAGAGAGGGACTGCTACTAAGGGGACTCCTGACTTGACATAGTGTGGTATTTTCGCACATACCCAACAATCTGTATGATTTTGGTTCTTAGCATAATTAGTACAGAGAGAGATAAAATAATTTTTAGGTTATACACGCAAAGCTATGATATATATAAGTACAAATTGAAATAGTAAGCGTAAAAGTTTCATTATTGTAGTTTTCTTTTCTGTCCCTTTTTACTCCTCTTTCCTTCCTCTGTGGCTGGTGATGGGTCCACTCATCCCTTTATTCTTAAAGCGTATGTCCACCCCTTTTCCTTCGTTTGGACCACTGTTTCTGTGGACAACAGTGGACAATAGTCTGTTCCACTGGTGCTGAAGCTTTTCTTCTTTCCACGATTTGATCAGGACCTAGTCACCAGCAATCACAGAGTGGATAGGGAAATCCAGAGGAGGGCTCTGCACCAACAGACCCTTGGCATTTAAATCTGCAAGAGAACGAGAGACTGCCAGTAAATAGTTCCTTAAAAAACACATCATTACTTTCGACTGTAGGTATTCCTTCTACCCGCCGCAAATATGGGAGTCCAAATAACATCTCGTAAGGGGATATTCTAATCTCTTGTCATGGGGCTGTCCGAATTCTGAGAAGAGCTATCGGTGAGTTCCCCTTCTGATGTCCTGGTACATGTACTATGGCAATTCTTTCTGGTTTGATTAATGCTTCTAAAGTCTTTACAATTAGTTGCTCATGAACCAGTTCTTTTCCTCTTGCTGTTATCATCCCTTGTTCTTTCCAAATTTTCTCAAATGTGTGTACCACTCCAAACGCATATTTCAAATCTGTATATATGGTACCTTCCTGCTCTTCCAACAGTTCCAGGGCTCTCATTAGGGCATACAACTCGCAGGACTGAGCAGACAGGCTGCCGGGCAGACGCCCAGTTTCCACTTCGGTTCCGGTAACTCCATCAATGATAGCATATCCACTGCATCTCTACCCATTTATACAGGTTGATAATCCATCTATGAACCACCGTTGTCCTTCCGAGAGGGGCTCCTCTTCTAAGTCATCTCGACTTTTCGTTTGCAGCTCGACCACCTCACTACAGTTGTGCCCTGAGTCCTCTGATTCTTTATCTTCTCCTGACGAGTACAGGAACTGTGAAGGGTTCAGACTTTTATCTGTTGTCATCTTTTTCCATTAAGATTGCCTCATACTTTAAAATTCTCGAGTCTGTCAACCATCTGTGAGACTTCTGAGTTAAAATGGTTCTGACAGTGTGGGCGGGTGAATACAATCAGACTCCCTCGAAAGGTAAATTTTTGGCTTTCTTCCACTAATGCTGCCATAGCTGCTACTGCTTGAATGCATTCCGGCCACCCTCGTGACACTGGGTCCAACATTTTTGAGAGGAATGCCACAGGTTGTCTCTGGCCTCCTCTTTTCTGAGCTAGCACTCCCAAAGCTATCTCTTTTTACACATTTACAAACAAGTGGAAAGGCTGATTAATATCAGGCAAAGCCAGGACTGGAGCATTAATCAAGTCTTTCTTCAAGCGATTACATTCCTGTTGTTCCTTTAGGTTCCACTCCACATTTTCTTTTACGCTTCCTAGTTTTTTATATAAGAATCGGACTTTCTGTGCGTATTTATCTATCCACAGTTGGCAATACCCAATTAATCCGAGGAACTTCCTTATTTCCTTCTGATTTTTAGGTATAGGCAGACAGGTGATACCAGCAATTCGTTCAGGTCCGATTCTCTTTTTCCCTTGACTAATGAAGTGTCCTAAATACTTTACTTCCTGTTCTACGAATTGCAACTTGTTGTTAGAAACTCTTAGCCCTTTCTCTCCCAAGAAGTTTAGCAACTCAATGGTGGATTTACAAACTTCATTTTCCTATGTTCCTGAAATCAACAGGTCATCTACATACTGTATTAACTGTTCCTGTAGTGCTTGAGTGTTCTTCTAATACTTGCTCTAAAACTTGTCCAAATAGATTGGAAGATTCTGTAAACCCTTGGGGGAGGACTGTCCATCGATACTGCTGTTTTCTTCCCGAGTGAGGGTCCTCCCACTCGAATGCAAACAAGTCCCAACTATTCTCATCCAAGGGGCAACTCCAAAATGCATCTTTCAAATCTGCAACACTAAACCACTCGTGTTCCGGGGGAATTCGATTCAATATGTTATCGGGGTTTGGGACTACTGGATGTCAAGTCTGAACAAACTTATTTCATTCTCGTAGATCCTGGACGAAGCAGAAATATCCCATCCATTTTCCGTACAGGGAGGACAGGGGTGTTATAAGGGGACATGTAACTTTCTAGCATTCCATCTCGCAGCAAATTTTCAATAACCGGCTGAAGACCTCTTCGTCCTTCTACCAAAATAGGATACTGTTTCACTTGTACTGGCTGGAACTCCTCCTTTAGGGTTATTTTGAGTGGGGTTATTTGCAGTCCTCCCCTGTTTCCCTCTCCGGCCCAGACACAGTCCCAAATGTCCCAAATGTCCTAGATATCATCTTCCCTCAACGGGTACAATTTCACCATTATACGGTACCGACTCCTAGTCTAATTTGCATATCTCATCCCATCAGATTCACCCCAGCTTGAGGAACCAGAATCAGGTCTTCAATTGCCTCCCTCTGTTAATACTCTTCACACAAACCCCCTTGATCAGAGGGGTCTTCATGACTCCCCCCCCCCTACTCTTGATACCTTTAATTGTGGACTAGTGAATCTAACTCCCTCCAGTATAACGTTTAATGATGATCCAGTGGCCTCTGTGTCCACCAGAAAAACGGCATCCTCTTTGTTGGGTCCCAGCTGGAAGAAACCCCTGATACATTTAATCCTCCCCAAAAGTCATCAGAGGGATAACATCCCTTTCCCTCTTTAATTTGGGACATTCCTGTTTTAAATGCCTCACTTTCCCACAATAGTAACACCCTGCCTGCTGGGGTTACCCAAAACTCAAGTACATCAATATAATAACAACCGGAACATTTCCATCGCTCAATTTCTCTATCAGAGGCATCTCTCTGGTGGAGTCAAATCTTCTGGATGGAAGGTATAAGGCTCATTGAAGAGAACTCATGTTGAACTAAATCTTTGGGGTCCCAATCTTGATAACCCTGTAGATATTTTATCTGCTGCCTCATTAAGTTAAGAAATCACATCTTTATCATGGGTATGTGCTCACTTTAAATTGCAAACAAATTAGTATCTTGTGTGGCCTCCTTAAGAGTATTCCTGGCTGTCTTCATTCTCTGCTCTGTAGTATTCTGCACAAACTGGCTGTGTTATCTCTTCCTCTGGGCTTCCTGCCAATTTGCCTGGCTCATATCTTATATTTTTATGCTGAGTTCTCTCTGTCCTCACTGAGAACAGCTTAATTTTTTAACTGTACCAATACAGACAAACGTGTTTTAACAAAAGCTTCTAGAATTTTCCACAGACTTTAAATCTTAACTTCTTTGTTACAGTGGCCAGATGATTTATTATTGCTCTGGGTTCGAGCACTAACAGTATCCGAAAATACTTTGGGTGTCTAGATACAGGCAGATGATATGCTAGTGGTGGTCCTTAGGGGTCACCAAGGAGTACTCAGGGTCACTCATCTCTCCCTGCTCCATCAGCCTTAGGACTTTCATTTGACTACGTAGTCTTTGTTTATCCTCCTGTGTAGGAGGCTTCTCCTGCCTACCCTTTGCTTTTTCCTTTCTTGATTTTTCCTGTCCTGCTCCTTTCTATGTGCACATTCTTTCTGGAATTACTGTCTCCCCTTCTGCAAGTTTTACAGCATTAGTTTGGCAACCTGCAAGCCTATCTCTTTTCTTTCTTGTGCTAACAGGCGCCATTTTCCATTGAGCTCTTTAATGAATTCATCATCCCAAGTACCCCCCCAACGGCCAGCCTTCTCTCCCTAGTATGTCTCAGAAACTTGTCTAATTATATCTTCAACCTCCAGATAGTTGTATCTACACAATTCCCCATTGTACCTCAGGTTCCCAAAACCTGAGCTCCCCAAGAACACATACACAGAAAAACTCTAACGGTCCCTGACCGGACTAGTTCCCTGGACTCTTAACTGAGCTCCTTGAGCTCTTATTCAACCACGGTCCTGGACTGCCGAGTTCCCTGAAATCTCCCCGGAGACATTCCTTGGTCTCTGACCTGATCCTTTTACAGGTCTGTTTCTATTTTTCTCATGTTTTTCCTGCCTGTCTGAGCTCTTCTGTCCTGCCTCCTCCAGCTCTGGGGCACAGGCCTCTACCCCTCATCAGTCTCTCTCACCTGTTGGTGTTCCTCGGGAGGGATATCACCAGCATCCTGGTGATTCTCCCCTCCCCTCTGACTGTCATACAGTGGGGGCAGGTGCTTCAAAGGATCCCAAGGAGGTAGGTCTTCCTCCTCATTTTTTCACAGCAACCTTAAACAATTCGGTCACTCGGATCCAACACGCTGCATAATCTGACTCCTTCAGGTCTGGAGGGCTTCTTTCATTTACAAATCAATTTAATTTCTGACATATCCAATCTTCATCTTCAGGGCCACCAAACCGAAGACCCCAGAATCGGAGTCTGAGGCCATTTGTAATAACAAAACTTTATCATAGTTTCCTTAGTCTTTCCTTGGGTCCTTCCCTGACACCAGTTTCCTAACATCCGCCCCATGGATTATCAGGCTGAATGTCAATCCCGGGACCCCCCTACTCTGGAGTCCCTTCTTCTCTCGGGAACACTTATTACCCATATCCCTGTCAGATCACTCACTCCTGACAGAATCCCAGTTGCCCGAGTAGTACTTAATAGTCAATTTTTCTTACCCTGCACGAGAGTTGCCCCGACCGAACTACTCCCTCTTCCAGAGCTTTCGTAGGTCCTGTTCTCCAGAGTCTCCTCACTCGCTCAAACTGCTGACGGCAAGCAAGGAAATCGGAGACCATTGAAATCAGTGGGGTGCACCTTCTCATTCTTCGATAGCCAGTCATCAAGCGGTGGGAGTTGAGGATCCCGGATGAGTCCCCAAGCTTGTGAAATATAAAGTGTTCACAATCACTACTCTGGAGACAAAGTCTTGGAGAACAGGTTCAGCTTTATTTTGAGTCTGCAAAGTCGGGTGTCCCTGGTCTGGAGACATACCGGAGGTTCAGAATCATCACTCCTTTGTACAGTCCCGCGCTCAACATCACCCCACCTTCATTTACCTTCTTCCAATCAAAATCCCAATACATTACAACATTCTCCTTCTCCCTGCCATCAATCCAGGTATCACTCAGTTCCTCCCTCTTCAAACGTCACATGTTATGTTAATTAGTTCATTCCCTCCTTAAGGGCATCTAAGTTAATATGCATGTCTCTATTAAGCAAGCGCAGTACTTGCTATTGACTACCTTAGGTCACTGTAACAGCCTGAACCAGATCCTTGCATCCTTGGGGCTCGAGATAAGAAGGGGCCCATTAGCCAGTACTGTCTACTCTCAAGCTCTAATCTACATACTTTGCATTCCATCACTTTTCACAGAATGGTGCGAGTTTAATCACTTTCAAACATTTTTCACCATCAGTTTATTTGCCGATGATGTACTGATATATTTGACAGACCCAGTAAACTCGTTCCCCAAGATGTGCTCTACTCTGGAAGTCTCTGGGAACAAGATTAATTGGGACAAGATTGAGACTATGCCACTTATAGGAAGTGATTATAGCCAATGCAAACAAAAAAAAACAGTTATCTAAAGTGGCCCCAAAACAGGATTAAGAACCTAGGAGTCAGAGTAGATAATGATCTAAATAATTTGTACAAATTAAATTATACCCCCTTGCTGAGAAAGGTCAAGGAGGATCTAAACAGTTGGGTGTCCCTGCCCATAATGCTGGTGGGCAGGGTCAGCTGCGTGAAAATGAACTTGTTGCCAAGGCTCCAGTATCCTTTTCAGACCTTGCCTGTGGCATTGGCGAGGGATTTTTTTTCCAAACCCTGATCTCACGGTTAAGAATGGAATGGAAAGATACCCAGGGTCTCTATGGAGAAATTTACCTGGGATTATAGTCTGGGCAGATTGCGGATGCCAAACTTTGAAAAATGTTATTGGGCAGCTCAGTCGAGGTACATCTCACTCTTTGGAGTGGGTGGTGGGGGAGAGATACCATCCTGGTACAAATTGGGCTGCACATGGGGGGCGAGAGGGTAGCAGAGAACTTTATTTACAAATGGGATGCCAAATTGATATCTGGAAAAACAGACAGCCCCAGATAAAAGCAAATTATTCATATTTGGAATAACATTGATCAATCTTTAGGAATAAAATTTCGACTGTCCCCAAAAATGCCACTGACTCCAAACCAGTAGGTAACAAGACCCTGGACACCTGGCGTCAGAATGACATCAGTGTAGAGGACTGTTACAAGCAGGGACAATTAATGTCATTTGAACAGCTTAGGCAGTGACATAGAGACCATGATTTGAAGGGGAATCACACAATTTCAACAATGTATTTCCTGCTCCAAATGGGGTCTTCATAAAGCGAGATAGAGGTGGGGTTCGGATTTGGGATTAATGATTGATGAGTGGTGCTGGTCCGAATTGTGTCAGGCCGGTATGACTGTGGTAATCAATGCGAGGTACAGGCTTGTCCATGACACCACAAAGGATTAACAGGTCTAAGCCAGAACTGTTGGATCAGTGTTTTATTTTGTTTTTTTTAAAAATTTTTATTCTTCACACCATAAATCACATTAGTCATGATATACACTATTTCTTTTTCACACATATACAGTGACTTTTTCTCCCCCCCCCCCCTCCTCCCAAGCCACCCCCCCACCCCCCCCTCTCATCCATTTTAGGTATACAATCTAGGTTGCAATAAGCCAATCAGACAATGTTGTCATTCAACAAAAATACACCAGAAATTCTACTGAGTCCATTCTTTTCTTTCCTTCTCCTTCCATCAACTTAGGTAATGTTTGTCCCCGGTAGGTTTTCGCTATTGTATTTAATGTAAGGCTCCTATACTTGTTCGAATATTTCAATATTATTTCTTAACCTATATGTTATTTTTTCTAATGGAATACATTTATTCATTTAAATTTAGTAGTTTCTTCCTTTTAATTTGGTTATGTATTCCATTAATATTTAAAGTCATATAGTTCAGCGTAGCCCTTTTATATTTTGTTTATCTTCTCTTTCCGTTTTTCCATCATTACCTTTCCTCCTTTTCCATTTCTGTTTTCTTATTTTCAACTCTTTATAAGACAACATTCCTACAACATCCAACATTTTCCTTACTCTCCTATTTCTATCTTATTTATCCCCAATCTCCCCTTCCCCTCCTGAGTTGTCCTTTATCCCTTGTCGGACAACCACATCTCCCCTCTCCATTTGGATTTGCGAATCCACTCGCAAGCGTCAACTGATTTTGCAGTGACCGCTATTTCCCCCCACCCCGCCCCCCCAGAAAAGATTTCCCTTTTCATATGTCACAAAGGTCACTCTTTTAATTCCCTCTTTATTCTCTCTATTCCATTTCCTTCCCTTATTAATTCTTGTCTATACTATCTATATTTTCCTCTAAGTACAGATACATTCACGTATGCACATTGTCTCTGTTCACTCTTATACCTCTTTACCCGCATACATATCAATCGTGATCATTTTTACTCTCATTACCCGTCTTCATCCCTCAGTCTATTTTTGTCTTTACCCACATACATATCCATCGTGATCATTTTAACTCTCATTACCCGTCTTCCTCCCTCAGTCTATTTTTGTAATTGTTCTACAAATTTTCGTGCTTCTTCTGGATCCGAGAATAGTCTGTTTTGTTGTCCTGGAATAAATATTTTCAATACTGCTGGATGCTTTAGTATAAATTTATACCCTTTCTTCCATAAAATCGCCTTTGCTGTATTGAACTCTTTTCTCTTCTTTAGGAGTTCAAAACTTATATCTGGATAAATGAAGATTTTTTGCCCTTTATACTCCAGTGGTTTGTTGCCCTCTCTTACTTTTTCCATTGTCTTCTCCAGTACCTTTTCTCTTGTAGTATATCTTAGGAATTTTACTACAATAGATCTTGGTTTTTGTTGTGGTTGTGGTTTAGAGGCCAATACTCTATGTGCCCTTTCTATTTCCATTTCTTGCTGTAGTTCTGGACATCCTAGGGTCTTAGGGATCCACTCTTTTATAAACTCCCTCATATTCTTGCCTTCTTCATCTTCCTTAAGGCCCACTATCTTTATGTTATTTCTTCTGTTATGGTTTTCCATTGTATCTATTTTTTGGGCTAGTAGTTCTTGTGTCTCTTTAGTTTTTTTATTAGATTCCTCCAATTTCTTTTTTAAGTCTTCTACCTCCATTTCTGCTGCTACTGCCCGCTCTTCCATCTTGTCCATTTTCTTTCCCATTTCTGTTAAGGTCATCTCTATTTTATTTATTTTCTCTTCTGTGTTGTTTATTCTTTTTCTTAAATCCTTAAATTCCTGTGTTTGCCATTCTTTAAATGTCTCCATGTATCCTTTAATAAGAGAAAGTATATCCTTTATCTTGCCTTTCTTTTCTTCTTCTATTTCACTGTACTCTTCTTCTTCCTCTGGGTTGGCCATCTGTTGTTTCTTTGGTGCCCTTTCCTCCTCTTCTTTCTTGTTTCTATTTTCTTCTGTGGTCTCTTCTTGCTGCAGGTGTTCTGCAGCTTTCGTTGCCGGCTGTGGAGATCGACTCCCCAGCTGGTCCCCCCTCCCGTCGGTGTGGTTTTTTTCATTCGCATCGCGCATGCGCGATTCTTCGCGCATGCGCGGTTGCGCACTTTTACTCGGCTCTGCGAGCCATTTTTGTAGTCCATTATTTACCGACCTGAGGGAGCGGGTTTCTCTCTCCGCAGTGGGCCTCTTCGGACAGGTAAGGCCTTCACCTTTTTCCTCCTTTGTCTTCTCTTCCTCTCTTCTTACCGTTGCTTTTGATTTTTCTTTTTTTGTCGCCATCTTCTTTCCACCTTTATACTCACTTTTCTGTAACTTTTATTTCTGTGCCTTTGTGTTTTCCTTTGTTTTTCCCGACTTTTCTGGAGAGGGCTGGAGTTCACCGTCCGGCCACTACTCCATCACGTGACTCCCCCCGGATCAGTGTTTTAGATGCAGCATTGAGACAGCAACCTTAGTGCGCTTGACCTGGACATGTACCAAGGTGAGGCCCTTCTGGGCAGAGCTAGGCAAAGTTCTAGGGAAAATTATAGTAAGAAATTCCCACAGGACCCTGAGTTGTTCCTGTTGGGCAACATAATGGACATAAGACTGACAACAAAGCTGTCCAAATCCCAAATTCAATTCGTAATTGGCGGTAGCGAGGAGTTGAATAGTCATTGAAGTCCAACTCTTGCCTGAGTATTGCACAGTGGAGCAGGGAGATGCAAGCCTGTGTTCCCCTGGATAAAATTACCTATAACCTGAGGGGAAGGTATGGCACATTGCAAAATATTTGGAACTATATAGGAGCATGGCTGTGAAAATGACAGCATTGCCTTGGAGCCCAGCTCTCCAAAATCCCTCCCCAATTTCAGTGGGGGAGGAGGGGCGAGGAGTCTGTCTCAGTCTAGCCAGGTAAAGTCAGGGAAACAAAGGAAAATCAGCCTGATCTCTGGCCGCTGGGACAGGGCAGACCCATAACTTCCCGATATGATTTATTCCCATGTTATGGATGTTTTAGTATCTTAAATGTTCATTTCTAGTTGTTCATGTATTAAGTGTTTGATCTTCAGTGAAAAAGCTGGGGGGAGGGACAGATAGGAAGGGATATTAGGTTTAGATTTGATCAAAAACTTGCATAGATTGAATATGGATAAGATGTAAATGGTACATATTTGTAACTAGTATTGATGACACGGTTGTAAACTGTTGAGTTCGAACCTGGAAAATTATAAATAAAATATTCAACATAAAAAACCGTCACCCCACCCTTTCCAACTGACTCAGGTTCTTTCCCTCACCCGCACACACTGTGGCCAATGAGCTCACCGACATGCACATCTCTGGGTCATGGGAGGAATCCAAAGGAGTATGAGGAAACCGACACACCCACAGGGGGATTGTGTTCATACTGGGGATCAGGTTCATACTGGGGATAAGGATCATATTGGGGATTGTGGATATATAGGGGATTGGGATCATATTGGAGATTGGGTTCATACTGGGTATCAGGTTCATAATGGGGATAAGGATCATACTGGGGATCAGGTTCATACTGGGGATTGTGGACATAGAGGGGATTGGGGTCATATTGGAGATTGGGTTCATATTCGAGATTAAGTTTAGACTGGTGATTGGGTTCACACTGGGGATTGGGTTCACACTGCAGATTCGGTTCGCACTGGGAATTGAGTTCACACTGGCGATTGGGTTCAGAATTGGGATTGGGTTCAGGCTGGGTATGATCAGGATCATACTGGGAATCGGGTTGAAACTGGGGACTGGGTTCATATGAGGGATTGGGTTCACACTGGGGTTTGGGATCATACAGGGGATTGGGTTTATACTGGAGATTGGGTACACACTGGGGATTTAGGTTCATACTGGGGATTGAGTTCATAATGGAGATTGGGATCACATTGTGGATTGGGTTCATACTGGGGATTGGGTTTAAACTGTGGATTGGGTTCATACTGGGGATTGGGTTCACACTGGGAATTGGGATCATTCAGGAGATTGGGTTCATACTGGGGTTAAGTTTAATACTGGGGATGGGGTTAACACGGGATTGAGTTCACACTGGAAATCAGGTTCATACTGGGGATCAGGTTCACACTGGGGATTGGGTTGAAACTGTGGATTGGGTTCATACTGGGGATTGGGTTCACACTGGGGATTGGGTTCACACTGGAGATTGGCTTCACAATGGGAAATGGGTTCACTCTGGAGATCAGGTTCATACTGGGGAACGATGTCCCATTGGGGATTGGGTTAATACTGGGGATTTGGTTCACACTGGGGATTGGGTTCATACTGGGGATTGGGTTCACACTGGGGATTGGGATCACACGGGGATTTGATTCAAACTGGAGAATGGGTTCATACTGAGTATTGGGTTCACACTGCAGATTGGTTTCACACAGGGGATTTTGTTCATTCGAGATATTGTGTTCACACGATGGATTGGGTTCATACTGGTGATTATGTTCACATTGGTGATTGGGTTCAAAATGGGGATTTGGCTCAGACTGAAAATTGGGTTCACGCTTGGTATTGGTTTCATATTTTGGATCGTGTTCATTCTGGGGATTGGGTTCATACTGGGGATTGGGTTTACACTGGGGATTGTGTTCACAAGGGGATTTGATCCAAACTGGAGAACAGGTTCATACTGGGGATTGGGTTCACACTTCAGATTGTGTTCACACTGGCGATTTTGTTCATACTAGATATTAGGTTCGCACTAGGCATTAGGTTCATACCAGTGATTAGGTTCACATTGGTGATTGGGTTCAAAATGGGGATTTGGCTCAGACTGGGAATTGGGTTCACGCTTGGAATTGGTTTCATACTGGGGATGGGATTCATACCGAGGATCGGGGTCACACTATGGTTTGTGTTCCAACTGGGAATTGGGTTCACACCGGAGATTATGTTCACACTGGAGTACGGGTTCATACTCGGGATTGGGTTCACACTGCAGATTGAGTTCACACTGGGGATATTTTTCATACTAGATATTGGGTTCACACTAGGGACTGTGTTCATACTGGTGATTAGGTTCACACTGGTAATTGGGTTCAAAGTGGGGATTGGGCTCCGACTGGGAATTGTGTTCACACTTGGAATTGGTTTCATATTTTTGGATCGGGTTCATTCTGTGGATTCGGTTCATACTGGGGATTGGGTTCATACTGAGGATTGGTTTATACTGGTGCTCGGTTTAACACTGGGGTTTGGGTTCATACAGGGGAATGGGTTCATACTGTGAATTGGTTTCATATTTTGGATCTGGTTCATACTGGGGTTTGCGTTCATACTTGGGATTGGGTTCACGCTGAAGATTGGGTTCAGACTGGGGATTTTGTTCATACGAGATATTGGGTTCATACTATGGATTGGGTTCATACAGGGGATTGTGATTAAAATGGGGATTGGGTTCACACTGGCAATTGGGTTCACACTTGGTATTGGTTTCATATTTTGGATCGGGTTTATACTGGGGATTGGGTTCACACTAGGGATTGAGTTCAGACTGGATATCAGGTTAATATTGGGGATCTATGTCACACAAGGGATTGGGTTCATACTGGGGTTTGGTTTCACACTTCCAATTGCGTTCACACTGGGGACTGAGTTCACACTAGGGATTGGGTTCACACTGGACATTTGATTCATATTAGGGGATTGGGTTATACTGGTGATCAGGTTGACACTGGGGTTTGGGTTCATACTGGGGAATGAATGAGTTGTTACTGGGAATTGGTTTCATATTTTGGATCAGATTCATACTGGGGATTGTGTTCATACTGGAGATTGGATTCAGACTTGGGATTGGGTTCAAACTGGGGATTGGGTTCACACTGGGTATTGTGTTCATACTGGGGATTGGGCTCATACAGGATATTGGGATAACACTTTGGGTCGGGGTAACACTCGGGATTGGGTTCATACTGGGAATTGGTTTCACACTGCCAATTGAGTTCACACTGGGGATTGCCTTCACACTGGGGAATGGGTTCACAGTGCGAATTGATTTCAAACTGGGGATTGGTTTCATACAGGGGATTGAGTACTCATACTCAGGATTCCGATCATATTGTGGATTGGGTTCATAATGGGGATTGGGTTAACACTGTGCATTGGGACATACTAGAGAACGGGTTCATACTGGGGGTTGGTTTCACACAGTAGATTAAGTTCACAGTGGGGATTGTGTTCATATTAGATATTGGGATCACACTAGGGATTGGTTCATACTGGTGATTGGGTTCACACTGGTGATTTGGGTACACTCTGGTGATTGGCTTCACAATGGGAAATGGCTTCACTCTGGAGATCAGGTTCATACTGGGGAACGATGTCCCATTGGGGATTGGGTTAATACTGGGGATTGGGTTAATACTGGGGATTGGGTTCACACTGGGGATTGGGTTCATGCTGGGGATTGGGTTTACACTGGGGATTGGGATCACACGGGGTTTTGATTCAATCTGGAGAATGGGTTCATACTGAGTATTGGGTTCACACTGCAGATTGGTTTCACACAGGGGATTTTGTTCATTCTAGATATTGTGTTCACACTAGGAATTGGGTTCATACTGGTGATTATGTTCACACTGGTGATTTGGTTCAAAATGGGGATTGGGCTCCGACTGGGAATTGGGTTCACGCTTGGAATTGGTTTCATACTGGGGATGGGATTCATACCGAGGATCGGGTCACACTATGGTTTGTGTTCCTACTGGGAATTGGGTTCACATTGGTGATTGTGTTCATACTGGAGTACAGGTTCATACTGGGGATTGGGTTCATATTGTGGATTGGGTTCATAATGATTATAGGGTTCATACTGGGGATTTGGTTCACACTGCAGATTGGTTTCTTACAGGGGATTTTGTTCATTCTAGATATTGGGTTCACACTAGGGATTTGGTTCATACTGGTGATTAGGTTCACACTGGTGATTGGGTTCAAAATGGGGATTAGGATCAGACTGGGAATTGGGTTCACACTTGGTGTTGGTTTCATATTTTGGATCGGTTCATACTAGGGATTGGGTTCATACTGGGGATTGGGTTCACACATTGGATTGGGTTCACACGGGGATTTGGTTCAAACTGGAGAATGGGTTCATACTGGGTATTGGGCTCACACTGAAGATTGGGTTCACACTGGGGATTTTGTTCATACGAGAATTTGGGTTCATACTATGGATTGTGTTCATAATGGGGATTGGGTGCACACTGGTGATTGGATTCAAAATGGGGATTGGGTTCAGACTGGGAATTGGGTTCACGCTTGGTATTGGTTGCATACTGGGGATGGGATTCATACCAAGGATTGGTGTCACACTATGGTTTGTGTTCCTACTGCGAATTGGGTTCACATTGGTGATTGTGTTCATACTGGAGTACGGGATCATTCTGGGGATTGGGTTCACACTGCAGATTGGGTTCTCACTAGGTATTTTGTACATATGAGCTATTGGGTCCTCACTAAGTATTGGGTTCACACTTGTGATTAAGTTCACACTTGTGATTATGTTCAAAATGGGGATTGGTCTCAGACTGGGAATTGGGTTCACGGTTGTTATTGGTTTCATACTGGGGATGAGATTCATACCGAGGATTGGGGTCAGACTATGGTTTTTGTTCCTACTGGGGATTGGGTTCACACTGGTAATTGTGTTCATATAGGAGTACGGGTTCATACTGGGGATTGGGTTCACACTGCAGATTGTGTTCACACTGGCGATTTTGTTCATACTAGATATTAGGTTCGCACTACGGATTAGGTTCATACCGGTGATTAGGTTCATACTGGTGATTGGGTTCAAAATGGGGATTGGACTCAGATTGGGAAGAGGGTTCACGCTTGGTATTGGTTTCATACTGGGGATGGGATTAATACTGAGGATTGGGGTCACACTATGTTTTGTGTTCCTACTAGGGATTGCATTCATACTTGGTATCGGGATCACAGTGGGGAATCTGTTCATATTGGGGATAGGGTTCACACTTGGGATTGGGTTAATACTGGAGATTCGGTTCAAAATGTAGATTAGGATCATACTGGGGATACATTCACACTGCGGATTAAGTTCATACTGGGGATTGGGATCATATTGTGGGTTGGGTTCATAATGATTATAGGGTTCATATTGCGATTGGGTTCAAAATGTTCATACTGGTGATTTAGTTCATATTAGTGATTGGGATCATTTTGGGCATTGGCTTCGTACTTGGGATTGTGTTCACACTGCTGATTGATTTCATACTGGGAATTAGAATCATGTTGTGGTTTGGGTTCATAATGATTATAGGGTTCATACTGGTGATTGGGTTCAGTATGAAGATTGGGTTCATACTGGTGCTTTAGATCATATTAGCGATTGGGATCATTTATGGCACTGGCTTCATACTGGGGATTGTGTTCACACAGCGGATATGGTTCACACTGGGGATTGGGTTCATACTGGGTATTGGGTTGACAATTGTGATTGGGTTCATACTGGTGAATTTGTTCATACTGGGAATCGGTTTCATATTTTGTATCGGGTTCATAGTGGGGATTGGGTTTATACTGGGCATAGCGTTTACACTGGTGATTGGATTCAAACTGGGGATTGGAATCACACTGGTTATTGTGTTCATATTGTGGATTGCATTCATACCGGAGATCAGGTTCATACTGGGGATTGGTGTCATACTGGGGATTGTTTTCACACTTGGGATTGCATTCAGAGTGGGGATTGGGATCACACTGGGGATTTGATTCATACTGGGGATTGGGTTCACACTGCAAATTGGGTTCTCCCTGGGTATTTTGTACATATGAGCTATTGGGTCCTCACTAGGTATTGGGTTCAAACTGGTGATTAGGTTCACACTTGTGATTGTGTTCAAAATGGGGATTGGTCTCAGACTGGGAATTGGGTTCACGCTTGTTATTGGTTTCATACTGGGGATGAGATTCATACCGAGGATTGGGGTCAGACTTTGGTTTGTGTTCCTACTGGGGATTGGGTTCACACTGGTAATTGTTTTCATATAGGAGTACGGGTTCATACTGGGGATTGGGTTCACACTGCAGATTGGGTTCACACTGGGGATTTTGTACATACGAGATATTGGGTACACACTAGGGATTGGGTTCATACTGGTGATTAAGTAGAGACTGGTGATTGGGTTCAAAATGGGGATTGGGCCCAGACTGAAAATTGGGTTCACTCTTGGTATTGGTTTCATATTTTGGATCGTGTTCATTCTGGGGATTTGGTTCATACTGGGGATTGGGTTTACACTGGGGATTGTGTTCACAAGGGGATTTGATTCAAACTGGAGAACAAACTGGGGATTGGGTTCACACTGCAGATTGTGTTCACACTGGCGATTTTGTTCATACTAGATATTAGGTTCGCACTACGGATTAGGTTCATACCGGTGATTAGGTTCATACTGGTGATTGGGTTCAAAATGGGGATTGGACTCAGATTGGGAAGAGGGTTCATGCTTGGTATTGGTTTCATACTGGGGATGGGATTAATACTGAGGATCGGGGTCGCACTATGTTTTGTGTTCCTACTAGGGATTGCATTCATACTTGGTATCGGGATCACAGTGGGGAATCTGTTCATATTGGGGATAGGGTTCACACTTGGGATTGGGTTAATACTGGAGATTCGGTTCAAAATGTAGATTAGGATCATACTGGGGATACGTTCACACTGCGGATTGAGTTCATACTGGGGATTGGGATCATATTGTGGATTGGGTTCACAATGATTATCGGGTTCATATTGTGATTGGGTTCAGAATGTTCATACTGGTGATTTAGTTCATATTAGTTCATTTTGGGCACTGGCTTCGTACTTGGGATTGTGTTCACACTGCTGATTGATTTCATACTGGGAATTAGAATCATATTGTGGTTTGGGTTCATAATGATTATAGGGTTCATACTGGTGATTGGGTTCAGTGTGAAGATTGGGTTCATACTGGTGCTTTAGATCATATTAGTGATTGGGATCATTTATGGCACTGGCTTCATACTGGGGATTGTGTTCACACAGCGGATTTGGTTCACACTGGGGATTGGGTTCATACTGGGTATTGGGTTGACAATTGTGATTGGGTTCATACTGGTGAATATGTTCATACTGGGAATCGGTTTCATATTTTGTATTGGGTTCATAGTGGGGATTGGGTTTATACTGGGCATAGCGTTTACACTGGTGATTGGATTCAAACTGGGGATTGGAATCACACTGGTTATTGTGTTCATACTGTGGATTGCGTTCATACCGGAGATCAGGTGTCATACTGGGGATTGTTTTCACACTTGGGTTTGCATTCAGAGTGGGGATCGGGATCACACTGGGGATTTGATTCATACTGGGGATTGGGTACACACTGGGGACTGGGTTCATGCGTGGGATTTGTTTTACACTTGGGATTCGGTTCACACGAGGTATTGGGATCATACTGGGGATGGGGTTCACTGGAGATTGTGTTCTCATGGCTAATGTGTTTGCAATTGTGTTGGGATTCTTATCGGTGTCTGGTTTCTTTCTGAGTATCGGGTTCAAGCTGGGAATTGTATTCACATGGTGATTAGGTTCACATAGGCGATTGGATTCATAGTGAGGATTGGGATCATATTGTGGATTGGGGTCATATTGGAGATCGGATTACACTGGGAATTGGGTTCACAATGCAGATTGGGTTCACACTAGTCACTGTTCACACAGGGGATAGGATACACACTGGTTATTGGGTTCACACTGTGGATTGCGTTCATACCGGAGATCAGGTGTCATACTGGGGATTGTTTTCACACTTGGGTTTGCATTCAGAGTGGGGATCGGGATCACACTGGGGATTTGATTCATACTGGGGATTGGGTACACACTGGGGACTGGGTTCATGCGTGGGATTTGTTTTACACTTGGGATTCGGTTCACACGAGGTATTGGGATCATACTGGGGATGGGGTTCACTGGAGATTGTGTTCTCATGGCTAATGTGTTTGCAATTGTGTTGGGATTCTTATCGGTGTCTGGTTTCTTTCTGAGTATCGGGTTCAATCTGGGAATTGTATTCACATGGTGATTAGGTTCACATAGGCGATTGGATTCATAGTGAGGATTGGGATCATATTGTGGATTGGGGTCATATTGGAGATCGGATTACACTGGGAATTGGGTTCACAATGCAGATTGGGTTCACACTAGTCACTGTTCACACAGGGGATAGGATACACACTGGTTATTGGGTTCACACTGGGGATTGGGTTCATACTGGGGGATTGGTTTGATACTGACGATCGGGTACAAGCTGGTGATTGGGTTGATACTGGGATGCGGGTTCATGCTGGCGATTGGGTTAATACTGGGGATCGGGATCACACTGGTGATTGGGTTCACACTGGAGATCAGGTTTCTACTGGGGATCGGTGTGCCACTGGGGTTTGTTTTCATAATGTGGATTGGGTTCATATTGGTGATCGTGGTCACCATGGGGATTGGGTTCATACTTGAGATTGGGTTCATATTGGGGATAGGGTTCACACTGGGGATTGGGTTCATAATGGGAATCATGATCACATTGGGGATTGAAGTCATACTAGGAATCGGGGTCAAATTCCAGATTGGGTTCATACTGGAGATTGGGTTCAAACTAGGGATCGGGGGTCACACAGGGGATTGGGTTCACATGGGTATTGGGTTCACACTGTGGATTGGGTTCATACTGGGGATTGTGCTCATACAGGAGATTGGGTAGATATGCTGGATTGTCTTCACACTGTGGATTCGATTCATACTGGAGATTTGGTTCATACTGAAGATCGGTGAACAACTGGCAATTTGGTTCATACTGGGGATTGGGTACTTAATGGGCTCGGGATCATACTGGGGATCGAGTTCATACTGGGGATTGGGAACATACTGGGTATTGGTTTTATAATGGGGATTGTGTTCACACTGGGGATTGGGTTCATACTGGAGATGGGGTTCACACTGGTGACTGAGTTCATACTGGAGATCGGGTTCATACTGGGGATTGGGAACATTCTGGGTATTGGTTTCATAATGGGGATTATGTTCACACTGGGGATTGGGTTCATACCGGTGATTGGGTTCACACTGGTGATTGAGTTCATACTGGAGATCGGGTTCATACTGGGGATTGGTAACATACTGGGTATTGGTTTCATAATGGGGATTGTGTTCACACTGGAGATCGGGCTCATACTGGAGATCGGGGTCACACTGAGTATTGGGTTCGCTTTGGAGATTGGGTTCATACTTTGTATCGGGTTCACACAGGGAATTGCGTTCACACTGGTGATTGGGTTCATACTGGGTATTGGGATCACACTGGAGATCGGTTTCATATTTGGGATCGGAGTCACACGAGGGATTAGGTTCACATGGGGATATGGTTCATACTGGGGACTAGGGATTAGGATCACACTGGGAATTGGGGTTATACTTGTGTTTGGGTACACATTGGTGATTGGCTTCATACTGGGGTGCGTATTCATATAGGGGATCGGGTTAATACTTGGGATCGGGTTCACACGGGGGATTGGGTTCACACTGGAGTTTGTGTTCATACTGGGGAATGGTGTAACACTGGAGATTGAGTTCATACAGTAGATTGGGTTCATAATGGGGATTGGGATCATATTGACGATTGCATTCAAACTGGGCATTGGGTTCATACTGTGGATCAGGTTCACACAGGGCATTGGGTCCATACTGAGAATTGGGTACATTCTGGAGATTGGGTTCATACTGAATATTGGGTTCAAACTGGGGATTTGGTTCACAAAGGAGATTTGGTTCATACTGGTGATTGAGTTCATACTGGGGATTGGGATCATATTGGGTACTGGGGTCATAATGGGGATCGGGTTCACCCTGGGTAATGGGTTCATTCTGTGGATCAGGTTCACACTGGGGATCGGGTTCACACTGGGTAATGGGCTCAAACTGGGGATTGTGTTCATACTTGATATCAGGTTAATACTAGGGATCTTGGTCACACTTGGGATGGTTTCATACTGGGGATTGGGTTCACACTGCCAATTGGGTTACCACTGGGGATTAAGTTCACACTGGGTTTTGGGATCACACTGGAGACTGGGTTCATACTGGAGATTGGGTTATACATTTCCTATGGTTGACACTGGGGTTTGGGTTAAGACTGGGGAATGAGTTCATACTGGGAATTGCTTTAATAATATGGATCGGATTCATACAGGGGATTGGGTTCACAATGGGGAATGGGTTCATACTGGAGAACGGGTTCACACTGGGGATTGGGTTCACACTGCAGATTGTGTTCACACGGGATTTTGTTCATACGAGATATTTGGTTCAAACTATGGATTGGGTTCATACTGGTGATTGGGTTCACACAGTTGATTGGGTTCAAAATGTGGATTGGGTTCAGAAAGGGAATTGGGTTCACATTTGGTATTGGTTTCATATTTTGGATTGGGTTCATACTGGAGTTTGGGTTGAATCTGGGGATCGTGATCACAGTGGGGTTTCTGTTCATATTGGGGATAGGTTTCACACTAGGGATTGGGTTAATACTGGAGATTCGGTTCATACCGTAGATTGGGATCATACTGGGGATACGTTCACACTGAGTATTGAGTTCATACTGGGGATTGGGATCATATGTGGATTGGGCTCATAACGTTGTAGGGTTCATACTGGAGATTGGGTTCAGTATGAAGATTGGGTTAATACTGGTGATTTAGTTCATACTAGTGATTGGGGTCATTTAGGGCACTGGCTTCATACTCGGGATTGTGTTCACACTGCGGATTTGGATCACACTGGAGATTGGGTTCATACTAGTGAATATGCTCATACTGGGAATCGGTTTTATATATTGGATTGGGTTCATTGTGGGGATTGGGTTTATACTGGTGTGAGGGTTCAAACTGGGTATTGTATTCATACTGCGGATTGCATACATACCGAAGATCAGGTTCATGTTTGGGATTGCATTCACAGTGGGGATCAGGGTCACACTGGAAGTTTGATACATACTGGCGATTGGGTACACACAGGGGACAGAGTTCATATGGGGGATTTGGTTCACACTAGGTATTGGGATCATGGTGTTCACACTGGTGATTGGGTTCACACTGATGATTGGGTTCAAAATGGGGATTGGGCTCAGACTGGGAATTGGGTTCACACTTGGCATTGGTTTCATACTTTGGATCGGGTTCGTACTGGGGTTTGGGTTCATACTGCTGATTGGGTTCACACTGCGGATTTTGTTCATACAAGATATTGGGTTCACACTATGGATTGGGTTCAGACAGGTGATTTTATTCACACTGGTGATTGGGTTCAAAATGGGGATTGGGCTCAGACTGGCAATTGGGTTCACGCTTGATATTGGTTACATACTGGAGATTGGGTTCATACTGCGGATCGGGATCAGAGTGGGTTCATATTAGGGATAGGGTTCACACTGGGATTGTGTTCATACTGCAGAATCAATTCATACCGTAGATTGGGATCATACTGGGGATACGTTCACACTGCGGATTGAGTTAATACTGGGGATTGGGTTCATAATAATTATAGGGTTCATACTGGGGATTGAGTTCACAATGCAGATTTGGTTCATACTGGTGATTGAGTTCATACTGGGGATTGGGGTCATATTGGATACTGTGGTCATATTGGGGATTGGGTTCATACTGTGGATCAGGTTCACACTGGGGATCGCGTTGATACTGGTTTTTGGGTTCACACTGGGGATTGGGTTTATACTTGATATCAGGTTAATAATGGGGATCTTGGTCACACTTGGGATGGTTTCATTCTGGGGAATGGGTTCACACTGACAATAGGGTTAACACTGGGTATAAAGTTCAAACTGGGGATTGGGTTCACACTGGAGACTGGGTTCATACTGGGGATTGGGTTATACTTTTACTCGGGTTGACACTTGGGTTTATGTTGATACTGGGGAATGAGCTCATACTGGGAATCAGTTTCATATTGTGGATCGGGTTCATATTGGGCATTGGTTTAATACTGGGGATTGGTTTCAAAGTGGGGATTGGTTTCATACTGGAGAACTGATTCATACTGGGGATTTGAATCACACTGCAGATTGGGTTCACGCTGGCGATTTTTTTCATACGAGACATTGGGTCCAGACTATGGATTGGCTTCATACAGGTGATTTTATTCACACTGGTGATTGGGTTCAAAATGGGGATTGGGCTCAGAATGAGAATTGGGTTCACATTTGCCATTGGTTTCATACTTTGGATGGGGTTCATACTGGGTTTTGGCTTCAAACTGAGGATCGTGATCACAGTGGGGATTCTGTTCATATTGGGGATAGGTTTCACACTGGGGATTGGGTTAATACTGGAGACTCAGTTCATACTGTAGATTGGGATCATACTGGGGATACATTCACGCTGAGTATTGAGTTCATACTGGGGATTGGGATCATATTGGGGATTGGCCTCATAACGATTATAGGGTTCATAGTGGAGATGGGGTTCATACTGCGGTTCCAGATCACAGTGGGTTCATATTGGGGATAGGGTTCACACTGGGATTGTGTTCATACTGGAGAATCAGTTCATACCGTAGATTGGGATCATACTGGGGATAGGTTCACACTGCGGATTGAGTTCATACTGGGGATTGGGTTCTTAATGATTATAGGGTTCATACTGGGGATTGGGTTCACAATGCAGATTTGGTTCATTCTGTGAGTTCATACTGGGGATTGGGTTCATATTGGATAATGTGGTCATAATGGGGATTGCGTTCACATTGGGGATTGGGTCATACAGTGGATCAGGTTCACACTGGGGATCGCGTTGATACTGGTTATTGGGTTCCCACTGGGGATTGTGTTTATACTTGATATCAGGTTATTACTGGGGTCTTGGTCACACTTGGGATGGGTTCATACTGGGGATTGGGTTCACACTGCCAATAGGGTTAACACTGGGGATTAAGTTCAAACTGGAGATTGGGTTCACACCGGAGACTGGGTTCATACTGGGGATTGGGTTCACACTGCCAATACGGTTAACACTGGGGATTAAGTTCAAACTGGGGATTGGGTTCACACTGGAGACTGGGTTCATACTGGGGATTGGGTTATACTTTTGCTCGGGTTGACACTGGGGTTTGTGTTGATACTGGGGAAAGTGTTCATGCTGGGAATGAGTTTCATATTGTGCATGGTGTTCATGTTGGGGATTGGATTAATACTGGCGATTGGTTTCATACTGGAGAACGGATTCATACTGGGGATTGTATTCATACTGCAGATTGCGTTCACACTGGCGATTTTGTTCATCCGACTCATTGTGATCACACTATGGATTGGGTTCATACAGGTAATTTTATTCATACTGGTGATTGGGTTCTAAATGGGGTGTGGGCTCAGAATGGGAATTGGGTTCACTATTGGTATTGATTTCATATTTTGGATAGGGTTCATACTGGGGATTGGGTTCATACTTGGGATTGGGTTCACACTGCAGATTTTGTTCATGCGAGATATTGGGTTCACACTATGCATTGGGTTCATACTGGTGATTGGGTTCACACTGATGATTGGGTTCAAAATGGGGATTGGGCTCAGACTGGGAATTGGGTTCATGCTTAGTACTGGTCTCAAATTTTTGATCAGGTTCAAACTGGGAGTTTGGGTTCATAATGGGGATTGGGTTCACACTGGGGATAGGGTTTATACTGGAGAACGAGTTCATACTGGGGATTGGGTTGACACTGCGGAATTTGTTCATACGAGAGATTGGGTTCATACTGGTGATTAGGTTCACACTGGTGATTGGGTTCAAAATGGGGATTGGGCTCAGACTGGGAATTGGGTTCACACTTGGTATTGGTTTCATATTTTGGATAGGGTTCATACTGGGGTGTGGGTTCATTCTGCGGTTTGGTTTCATACTTGTAATTGGGTTCACACTGCGGATTTTGTTCATACGAGATATTGTGTTCACATGATGCATTGGGTTCATACGTGTGATTGGGTTCACAATGGTGATTGGTTTCAATATGGGGTTTGGGCTCAGACTGGGAATTGTGTTCACACTTTGTATTGATTTCAAATTTTGTATCGTGTTCAAACAGGGAGTTTGGGTTCATACTGGGGATTGGGTTCACACTGGGGTTGGGTTTATACTGGAGAATGTGGTCATAATGGGGATTGGGTTCACATTAGGGTTTGGGTTCATACTGTGGATCAGGTTCACACTGCGGAATGCGTTGGTACTCGTTATTGGGTTCACAATGGGGATTGTGTTTATACTTAATATCAGGTTAATAGTGGGGATCTTGGTCACACTTTGGATCGGTTCATACTGGGGTTAACTGCCAATACAGTTAACTCTGGAGATTAAGTACAAACTGGGGATTGGGTTCACACCAGAGACTGGGTTCATCAAGGGGATTGGGATATACTTTTGCTCAGGTTGACACTGGTGGTTTGTGTTGATACTGGGGAATGAGTTCATACTGGGAATCAGTTTCATATTGTGGATATGGTTCATATTGGGTTTGGTTTAATACTGGGGATTGTTTTCAAATTGGGGATTGGTTTCATACTGGAGAACGGATTCATACTGGGGATTGGATTCACACTGCAGATTGGGTTCACACTGGGGATATTGTTCATACGAGACATTGGGTTCACACTATGGATTGGGTTCATACAGGTGATTTTATTCACACTGGTGATTGGGTTCAAAATGGGGATTGGGCTCAGAATGGGAATTGGCTTCACATTTTGTTTTGGTTTCATATTTTGGATCAGGTTCATACTGGGATTTGGCTTCAAACTTGGGATCGTGATCACAGTGGGGATTCTCTTCATATTCGGGATAGGTTTCACACTGTGGATTGGGTTAATACTGGAAATTCGGTTCATACTGTAGATTGGGATCATACTGGGGATACGTTCACACTGAGAATTGAGTTCATACTGGTGATTGGGATCACATTGTGGATTGGGCTGATAATGATTATAGGGTTCATACTGGAGATTGGGTTTAGTAGGAAGATTGTGTTCATACTGGTGATTGGGGTCATTTGGAGCACTGGCTTCATATTGGGGTTTGTGTTCACACTGCGGATTTGGTTCACACTGGTGATTGGGTTCATACTGGGAATGTGCTTTACATATTGGATCGGATTCAATTGTGGGGATTGGTTTTATACTGAGGAGAGAGTTCAAACTGGGTATTGTATTCATACTGCCGATTGTGTTCATAACGAAGATCAGGTTCATGCTTGGGATTGCATTCACAGTGGGGACCGGGATCTCACTGGAGATTTGATACATACTGGGGATTAGGTACACACAGGGGACTGAGTTCACACGGGAGATATGGTTCACACTTGAGATTGGGTTCACACTAGGTATTGGTATCATGGTGTTCACACTGGTGATTGGGTTCACACAGATGTTTGCGTTCAAATTGGGGATTAGGCTCAGACTGGGAATTGGATTCACACTTGGTATTGGTTTCATATTTTGGATAGGGTTCAATAATGCAGATTGGGTTCATCCTGGGGATTGGGTTCACATGTGGATTTGGTTCAAACTAGGGAACGGTTTCATACTGGGGATAAGGTTCACGCTGCAGACTGGGTTCACACTCAGCATTTTGTTCATACTAGATATTGGGTTCATACTAGAGATGGGGTTCATACTGGTGATTAGTTTCACACTGGTGATTGGGTTCAAAATGGGGATTGGGCTCCGATTGGGAATTGAGTTCACGCTAGTATTGGTTTCATACTGGAGATTGTGTTCATACGGCGGATCAGGATCACAGTTGGTTCATATTGGGGATAGGGTTCACACTGGGATTGTGTTCATACTGGAGAATCAGTTCATACTGTAGATTGGGATCATACTAGGCATACGTTCACACAGCGGATTGAGTTCATCCAGGGGATTGGATTCATAATGATTATAGGGTTCATACTGGGGTTTGGGTTCACACTGCGGATTTTGTTCATACGAATCATTGGGTTCACACTATGGATAGGGTTCATACAGATGATTTTATTCACTGGTGATTGGGTTCAAATTGGGGTGTGGGCTCAGAATGGGAATTGGGTTCACTATTGGTATTGATTTCATAATTTGGATAGGGTTCATACTGGGGATTGGGTTCATACTTGGGATTGGGTTCACACTGCAGATTTTGTTCATGCGAGATATTGGGTTCACACTATGCATTGGGTTCATACTGGTGATTGGGTTCACACTGATGATTGGGTTCAAAATGGGGATTGGGCTCAGACTGGGAATTGGGTTCACGCTTAGTACTGGTCTCAAATTTTTGATCGGGTTCAAACTGGGTATTTGGGTTCATAATGGGGATTGGGTTCACACTGGGGATAGGGTTTATACTGGAGAACGAGTTCATACTGGGGATTGGGTTGACACTGCGGAATTTTTTCATACGAGAGATTGGGTTCATACTGGTGATTAGGTTCACACTGATGATTGGGTTCAAAATGGGGATTGGGCTCAGACTGGGAATTGGGTTCACACTTGGTATTGGTTTCATATTTTGGTTAGGGTTCATACTGGGGTTTGGGTTCATACTGCGGATTGGTTTCATACTTGTTATTGGGTTCACACTGCGGATTTTGTTCATACGAGATATTGTGTTCACACGATGCATTGGGTTCATATGTGTGATTGGGTTCACAATGGTGATTGGTTTCAATATGGGGTTTGGGCTCAGACTGGGAATTGTGTTCACACTTCGTATTGATTTCAAATTTTGGATCATGTTCAAACAGGGAGTTTGGGTTCATACTGGGGATTGGGTTCACACTGGGGTTGGGTTTATACTGGAGAATGTGGTCATAATGGGGATTGGGTTCACATTAGGGTTTGGGTTCATACTGTGGATCAGGTTCACACTGCGGATTGTGTTGGTACTCGTTATTGGGTTCACACTGGGGATTGTGTTATAATATCAGGTTAATAGTGGGGATCTTGGTCTTCATACTGGGGTTAACTGCCAATACAGTTAACACTGGGGATTAAGTACAAACTGGGGATTGGGTTCACACCAGAGACTGGGTTCATCAAGGGGATTAGGATATACTTTTGCTCAGGTTGACACTGGTGGTTTGTGTTGATACTGGGGAATGAGTTCATACTGGGAATCAGTTTCATATTGTGGATATGGTTCATATTGGGTTTAGTTTAATACTGGGGATTGTTTTCAAATTGGGGATTGGTTTCATACTGGAGAACGGATTCATACTGGGGATTGGATTCACACTGCAGATTGGGTTCACACTGGGGATATTGTTCATACGAGACATTGGGTTCACACTATGGATTGGGTTCATACAGGTGATTTTATTCACACTGGTGATTGGGTTCAAAATGGGGATTGGGCTCAGAATGGGAATTGGCTTCACATTTTGTTTTGGTTTCATATTTTGGATCGGGTTCATACTGGGATTTGGCTTCAAACTTGGGATCGTGATCACAGTGGGGATTCTCTTCATATTCGGGATAGGTTTCACACTGTGGATTGGGTTAATACTGGAAATTCGGTTCATACTGTAGATTGGGATCATACTGGGGATACATTCACACTGAGAATTGAGTTCATACTGGTGATTGGGATCACATTGTGGATTGGGCTGATAATGATTATAGGGTTCGTACTGGAGATTGGGTTCAGTAGGAAGATTGTGTTCATACTGGTGATTTAGTTCATACTAGTGATTGGGGTCATTTGGTGCTCTGGCTTCATATTGGGGATTGTGTTCACACTGCGGATTTGGTTCACACTGGTGATTGGGTTCATACTGGTGAATATGTTCATACTGGGAATGTGCTTTACATATTGGATCGGGTTCAATTGTGGGGATTGGTTTTATACTGGGGAGAGGGTTCAAACTGGGTATTGTATTCATACTGCCGATTGTGTTCATAACAAAGATCAGGTTCATGCTTGGGATTGCATTCACAGTGGAGACCGGGGTCACACTGGAGATTTGATACATACTGGGGATTAGGTACACACAGGGGACTGAGTTCACACGGGAGACATGGTTCACACTTGAGATTGGGTTCACACAGATGTTTGCGTTCAAATTGGGGATTGGGCTCAGACTGGGAATTGGATTCACACTTGGTATTGGTTTCATATTTTGGATAGGGTTCATAATGCAGATTGGGTTCATACTGGGGATTGGGTTCACATGTGGATTTGGTTCAAACTAGGGAACGGGTTCATACTGGGGATAAGGTTCACGCTGCAGATTGGGTTCACACTCAGCATTTTGTTTTTACTAGATATTGGGTTCATACTAGAAATGGGGTTCATACTGGTGATTAGGTTCACACTGGTGATTGGGTTCAAAATGGGGATTGGGCTCTGATTGGGAATTGAGTTCACGCTTGGTATTGGTTTCATACTGGAGATTGTGTTCATACTGTGGATCAGGATCACAGTTGGTTCATGTTGGGGATAGGGTTCACACTGGGATTGTGTTCAAACTGGAGAATCAGTTCATACTGTAGATTGGGATCATACTAGGCATACGTTCACACTGCGGATTGAGTTCATCCAGGGGATTGGATTCATAATGATTATACGGTTCGTACTGGGGTTTGGGTTCACACTGCCAATATGGTTGACACTGGGGATTAAGTTCTAACTGGGTTTGGGTTCACACCAGAGACTGGGGATGGGTTATACTTTTGCTCGGGTTGACACTGGGGTTTGTGTTGATACTGGGGAATGAGTTCATACTTGGAATCAGTTTCATATTGTGAATCGGGTGCATATTGGGGATTGGGTTAACACTGAATATTGGTTTCAAATTGGGAATTGGTTTGATCCTGGAGAACGGATACATACTGGGGGTTGGATTTACACTGCAGATTGGGTTCACACTGGGAATTTTGTTCATACGAATCATTGGGTTCACACTATGGATAGGGTTCATACAGATGATTTTATTCACCGGTGATTGGGTTCAAAATGGGGTGTGGGCTCAGAATGGGAATTGGGTTCACATTTGGTATTGTTTTCGTATTTTGGATCGGGTTCATACTGGGGATTGAGTTCATACTTGGGATTGGGTTCACACTGCGGATTTTGTTCATGCGAGATATTGGGTTCACACTATGCATTGGGTTCATACTGGTGATTGGGTTCACACTGATGATTGGGTTCAAAATGGGGATTGGGCTCAGACTGGGAATTGGGTTCACACTTGGTATTGGTTTCATATTTTGGATCGGGTTCATACTGTGGTTTGGGTTCATACTGTGGATTCGGTTCACACTGGGAATTGGGTTCACATGGAGATTTGTTTCAAACTGAAGAACGGGTCCATACTGGGGATTGGGTTCACACTGCCAATTGGGTTCACACTGGCGATCTTGATCATACTACATATTGGGTTCACACTAGGGGTTGGTTCAGACTGGTGATTAGGTTCATACTGGTGATTGGGTTCAAAATTGGGATTGGGCTCAGACATGGAATTGGGTTCATGCTTGGTATTGGTTTCATACTGGGGATGGGATTCATACTGAGGATAAGGGTCACACTATGGTTTTTGCTCCCTCTGGGGATTGGGTTCATACTGCGGATCGTGATCACAGTGGGTTCATATTGGGGTTAGGGTTCACACAGGGATTGTGTTCATACTGGAGAATCAGTTCATACAGTAGATTGGCATCATCCTGGGGATACGTTCACACTGAGGATTGAGTTCATACTGGGGATTGGGTTCATAATGTAGATTTGGTTAATACTGGTGAGTGAGTTCATACTGGGGATTGGGGTCATATTGGGGTCATATTGGGGTTTGGGTTCATACTGTGGATCAGGTTCACACTGGGGATCGCACGGATACTGGTTGTTGGGTTCACACTGGGGATTGTGTTTATACTTGATTTCAGGTTAATACTGGGTATCTTGGTCACACTTGGGATGGGTTCAAACTGGGAATTGGGTTCACACCAGAGACTGGGTTCATTCTGGGGATTGGGATACACTTTTGCTCAGGTTGACAATGGGTTTATGTTGATACTGGGGAATGAGTTCATACTGTGAATCAGTTTCATATTGTGGATCGGGTGCATATTGGGGATTGGGTTAACACTGAGGATTGGTTTCAAATTGGGAATTGGTTTGATCCTGGTGAACGGATTCATACTGGGGGTTGGATTTACACTGCAGATTGGGTTCACACTGGGAATTTTGTTCATATGAATCATTGGGTTCACACTATGGATAGGGTTCATACAGATGATTTTATTCTCCGGTGATTGGGTTCAAAATGGGGTGTGGGCTCAGAATGGGAATTGGGTTCACATTTGGTATTGTTTTCGTATTTTGGATCGGGTTCATACTGGGGTTTGGCTTCAAACTGGGGATCGTGATCACAGTGGGGATTCTCTTCATATTGGGGATAGGTTTCACACTGGGGATTGGGTTAATACTGGAAATTCGGTTCATACTGTTACCTCACTGACAAAAGGCAAAGGAGGAAAAACCCAACACCCATCCCCAACCAACCAATTTTCCCCTGCAACCGCTGCAATCGTGTCTGCCTGTCCCGCATCGGACTTGTCAGCCACAAACGAGTCTGCAGCTGACGTGGACTTTTTACCCCCTCCATAAATCTTCGTCCGCGAAGCCAAGCCAAAGAAGAAGAAAAAGACTGTAGATTGGAATCATACTGGAGATACGTTCATACTGAGGATTGAGTTCATACTGGGGATTGGGATCATATTGTGGACTGGGCTCATAATGATCATAGGGCTCATACTGAAGATTGGGTACAGTATGAAGATTTGGTTCATACTGGTGATTTAATTCATAGTAGCGATTGGGGTCATTTAGGGCACTGTCTTCCTACTGGGGATTGTGCTCATACTGCGGATTTGGTTCACACTGGGGATTGGGTTCATACTGTTGAATGTGTTTTATATGTTGGATCGGGTTCATTGTGGGGATCAGCATGTACAGAGCCATTGTCATACCCATGCTCCTGTTTGGCTCTGAATCATGGGTCCTCTACCGGCATCACCTACGGCTCCTAGAACGCTTCCATCAGTGCTGTCTCCTCTCCATACTCAACATTCATTGGAATGACTTCATCACCAATATCGAAGTACTCGAGCTGGCAGAATCCGCAAGCATTGAATCCATGCTGCTGAAGATCCAACTGCACTGGGTGGGTCATGTCTCCAGAATGGAGGACCATTGCCTTCCCAAGATTGTGTATTTTTGGCGTGCTCTCCACTGGCCACCGAGACAGAGATGCACCAAAGAAGAGGTACAAGGACTGCTTAAAAAATCTCTTGGTGCCTACCACATTGACCACCGCCAGTGGGCTGATATCACCTCCAACCGTGCATCTTGGCGCTTCACAGTTCGGCGGGCTGCAACCTCCTTTGAAGAAGACTGCAGAGCCCACCTCACTGACAAAAGACAAAGGAGGAAAAACCCAACACCCAACCCCAACCAACCAATTTTCCCTTGCAACCGCTGCAACCGTGCCTGCCTGTCCCACAACGGACTTGTCAGTCACCAATGGGTCTGCAGCAGACGTGGACATATCCCTCCATAAATCTTTGTCCGTGAAGCCAAGGCAAAGAAAAGGGTACACCCTGGTGATTGGGTTCATACTGGTGTACGGGATCATACTGTGGATCGCGTTAATACTGGGGATCAGGTTCACACAAGGGATTGGGTTCACACTGGGGATTGTGTTCATAATGGTAATTGAGTTAATACTGGTGATGGGATGCATACTGGGGATTGGGTTCATACTGTGGATTGAGTCCATACTGGGTATTGGCCTCAGAGTGGGGATTGGGTTCACACTGGAGATCATGTTTCTACTGGCAATTGATGTCCCACTGGGAATTGGGATAATACTGGGGATTGATTCACACTAGGGATTGGGTTCATACTGTGGATTGGGTCCATACTGGGTATTGGGATCAGAGTGGGCATTGGGTTCACACTGGAGATTGTGTTTCTATTAGGGATAGGATTCATACTGGATATCGGGTTTCTATTGGTGATCGGTTTCCCACTGGGAATTGGGATCATACTGGTTATTGATTCACACTAGGGATTGAGTTCATACTGGTGATTGCATCCATACTGTGTATCGGGGTCACTGTGGGGATTGGGTTCATACTGGAGATTTGATTCATATTGAGTATAGGTTTCACTTGGGGGATTGTGTCCACACTGTGGATTGGGTTCATTCTGGGGTGCGTGTATTTTGTATGTTTACCAACTCCTAGTGGAGTTGGGTTTATATTGGGTATGGGTACACACTGGTGATTGTGTTCATACTGGGGTGCAGGTTCATACTGGGGATCGGGTTAATACTGGGCTTCAGGTTCACACTATTAATCGGGTACACGCTGGGGATTTGGTTTATACTGGAGATCGTGTTCATACTGGGGAGTGATGTCACACTGGGGATTCAGTCCACACTTGGGATTGGGTTCACACTGGAAATTGTGTTCACACTGGGGATTGGGTTCATACTGTGGATAGGATTCACACGTGAGATCGGGTTCACACTGGGGATTGGTTTCATACTAGAGATCAATGTCCGACTGGGGATTAGTTTCATACTGAAGATTGATTCATACTCGGGATTGTGTTCATACTCGTGATTGGGTCCATACTGGGCATCAGGGTCACAGTGGGGATAGGGTTCACACTGGGGATTGGGTTCATAATGGGAATCGTGATCACCCTGGGGATTGGGTTTATACTTGGGATTGGGTTCATTCTGCAGATTGGGTTTCTATTGGGGATCGGTGTCCCATTGGAAATCGTGATCACACTGGAGATTGGGATCATACTGGGATGCTGGTTCATACTGGGGATTGATTCACACTAGAGATTGGGTTAATACTGAAGATTGGGTTCAAACTAGGGATCAGGGTCACACAGGGGATTGGGTTCACACTGGGAATTGGGTTCATACTGGTGAATAGGTTCACAATGTGGAATGGGTTCACACTGGGAATTGCATTTATACTGGGGATTGGGTACACTCTGGTTATTGGGTTCATATTGGGGTTCACATTCATACTCGTGATCGGGTTAATATTTGGGATGGGGTTAACACTAGGGATTGGGTTAACACTGGATATCAGGTTCATAGCAATTGGGTCCATACTGGGGACCAGTTTCATATTAGGGATAAGAAGAAACTGGCGATTGTGTTCAAACTGGGTATTGGGTATATACTGAAGATTGGGTACTTAACTGGGATCGGGATCATACTGGGGATTGGGTTCATGCTGGGAATCGGGATCAGACTGGGTATTGGTTTAATACTGGGGATTGGGTTCATAATGGGCATCGGGATCACACTGGGTATTGGGTTCATACTTGGGATTTGGTTCATGCAGGATATCGTGTTCATACTGTAGATCGTGGTCACACTGGGCATTGGGTTCATACTGCATATTGGGCTCATACTGGGGATTGGGTTCACAATGGAGATTTGGTTCACACTGGTGATTGACTTCATACTGGGGATTGAGATCATATTGGGTACTGGATTCATACTAATGATTGGGTTCACATTGGGGATTGGGTTCACACTGTGGATTAAGTTCACACAGGGGATTGGGTTCACACTGGGAATTGGGATCACACTGAGGATTGGTTTTACTCTGGTGTTTGGGTTCACATTGGAGTTCGGTTTCATACTGGGGATCTCTGGGGATAAGATTCAAATGGCGATTGGGTTCACACTGGGGATTGGGTTCACTCTGGGGATTGGGTTCACACTGGGGATTGGGTTCACACTGGGGGATTGGGTTCATACTGGGGATTGGGTTCATACTGGGGATTGGGTTCATACTGTAGATTGGGTCCATAAAGGGGATTGGGATCATACTGGCGAATGGATACACACTGCAGTTTGGGTTCATACTCTGGATCGGGTTTACATGGGAGATTGGGTTCACACTAGGAATTGGGTTCACACTGGGGATTGTGTTCATAATCGTAATTGGGTTAATACTGGCGATGGGATTCACACTGGGGATTGGGTTCATACTGGAGATTGGGTTTCTATTGGGGATCGGTGTCCCATTGGAAATCGTGATCACACTGGAGATTGGGATCATACTGGGATGCTGGTTCATACTGGGGATCGAATTCACACTAGGGATTGGGGTCACACTGGGGACTGAGTTCATACTAGGGTTTGGGATCACAATGGCGATTGATGATCAGGGGATTGGGTTCACCTGTGGATTGTGTTCCCACTGTGGATTGGGTTCATACTGGGGTTTTATTCACACTAGGGATTGGGGTCATACTGGGGATTGGGTTCACACTGGGGATTGTGTTCATACTGGGGATTGGGTTCATGCTGGGGATTGCGTTTAGACTGGAATTTGTGTTCATACTGGGGTTTCAGTTCATACTGGATATTGAGTTCATACTAGGTATATGGTTTATGTTGGAGTTTGGGTTCATACTGGGGATTGTGTTCACAATGGGGATTGATTTCACACTAGGTATTGGTTTCACCTTGGGGATTGGTGTCATACTGGGAATTGGGTTCCTTCCTGGGAATGGATTCACACTGGGGATTGGGTTCATACTTGGGATTGGGGTCATTCTGTAGATTAGGTTCACACTGGGGATTGGGTTCATACTTAGGAATGTTTTACATTGATGATTGTGTTCATGCCAGGGCTCGGGTTCTTACTGGGCATTGGGGTCATACTGGACATTGTGTTAAATCTGGGAATTGGGTTCATACTGGGGATTGGGTTCACACTGGGGATTGGGTTCACACTGGGGATTAGTCTTATATTGTGAATTGGGTTATAATTGGGATTGGGTTAACCTTGGTGATTGTGTTCATACTGGAGGACAGGTTCACTCTGGGGATTGGCTTCATCCTGGAAATTGGGTTCGGATTGGTGATTGGGTTCATATGGGCATTGGGTTAACACTGGGGATAGGGTTCATACCGTGGATTGAGGTCACATGAGGGATTGAGTTCTTAATGGGGATTGGATACACACTGTGGATTGGGTTTATACTGGGGATCGAGGTCACACTGCTGATTTGGTTCATACTGGAAGTTGGGCTCACACTGGGGATTGGGTTCATATTATTGATTTGGTTCATACTGGAGATTGTGTTCATACTGGAGGACAGGTTCACTCTGGGATTGGCTTCATCCTGGAAATTGGGTTCAGATTGGTGATTGGGTTCATATGGGCATTGGGTTAACACTGGGGATAGGGTTCATACCGTGGATTGAGGTCACACGAGGGATTGAGTTCTTAATGGGGATTGGATACACACTGCGGATTGGGTTCATACTGGAGATTGGGTTCATACTGGAGATTGGGTTCATACTGGAGATTGGGTTCATACTGGAGATTGGGTTCATACTGGAGATTGGGTTCATACTGGAGATTGGGTTCATACTGGAGATTGGGTTCATACTGGAGATTGGGTTCATACTGGAGATTGGGTTCACTGGGATTGGGTTCATATTGGCAACTGGATTCACACTGGGTATTGGGTTATTACTGGAGATCGGTGTCATACTGTGGACTGGATTCATACTAGTGATTGCGTTAATGCTGGGGTTCGGGTTTTTTCTGGGGTTTGGGGTCATACTGTGGATTGGGTTTACTCTGGTGATTGAGTTTGTACTGGGGATTGTGTTAATACTGGAGATTGGGTTCATACTGGAGATTGATGTCATATTTGGGATTGGGTTCATACTGCTGATTGGGTATCAGGTTCATACTGGGGTTTGGTTTCATACTGAGGATCATATTCACACTGGTGGTTGGGTCCATATTGCTTCCTGTGTTTGCACTAAAATTGGCATGGTTTTGTGCAATGCTCATTTGGGAGCCTTATCGTCAGTTGAATAGATTAAAAGCTTTGGGGTGCCCTGTCATGGGATACGAGGCTTGTAGGAAAAAAGTGGAGCATAGTAATGGAAAGACGAGTAGTGGTGCCCCATAAACCAGCTCGGCTGACAAGGTGTCCAGATCTTCCTTGGGTGCCTTACAGATTCCTAGCAGGATCTAGGGAAGTTTTCTACCCAGTTAGGCCCTTTCAGGCGAACCATATGCCGACTTTAAGTGCCTGTGGAAACGCTCTACTAACCGGTTTGACTGTCCTTCCCCGAGACATGCTTGATGGTGGTTGTGTATTCAGAGATGTAGGACAGATGTCGCTGCTGGCGGGCCGACTAGGAATTGGACCTCCTTGCGAACGCGAAAGTCAACAGCTTGTGGTGTGTGAAAGCCTTCTAACAAGTACCAGGATGGCCAGGCACAGTGCCAACAGCTCCCAGTCGAAAGTACTGTACTTAAGCTCAGGCAGCCTTAGGTGCCTACTGAAAAATGCCAGGGGCTGCCAGCACCTTTCGAGCAACTGTTCCATCACCCCGCAAACTGCCATATTGGATGCATCCACTGTGAGGTCGGTTGGGACATCTGTCCTGGGTGAGTTAGCATCGTGGCATTTTCCAGGGCTTCCATCACCTGCAAAAAGGCGGTCATGGAAACTTCATCCTAAGTGATGTCTTTGGCCTTACCTGACATCAGGGCAAATAAGGAGCACATGATGCATGCCACTGAGAGGATGAAAAAGTGATAGAAGTTCATCATGCCAACAAACTCTTGCAGGCCTTTGACCATGTTGGGCCTGGTGAACTATTGGACTTCACCTACCTTAACAGGTAGCTAAGTTTTTGGTAATCCTGTGGCCCAGGAAATCGATGGTGTCAAGTCCAAACTATCATTTGGCCAAGTTGCTCATGAGACCGAAGTCGGTCAGGCGAGTGCAGAGGTGGGACAGATGTTCCTGATGACTGCTGCTGGCTATCATGATGTCAATTAGATAGATGAATCCAACGTGCAGGTTGAGTCCTATCATGTCCATTAGCCGCTGGAATGTCTGTGTTGCATTCTTCAGGACGAATGGCATTCAGACGAACTCAAACAATCTGTCTACCTGAACTGATCCCATTTGGAATGATATAAGAAGGAACTCAGCAGGTCACACCACATCCACGGAAAGCAAGGTGCAGTCGATGTTTCCACCCTGGCCCTTTGTCAGAGATTGTTTAGCCTCGTTTACCCTAACCAGCATTCAGCCTATATCACTCGAAGCCTTTCCTCGAGACTTTAAAATGTTGAATTTTCACCACCTCCACCACTTGCACTACCAGCTCATTCCACAGCCCACTACTGTGTGAAGGAAGAGTCCCCTCCGATCCCTTTTAAATCTTTCCCCCTCTCAAATCTAACTTTAGACTGATCATTCAATTTTCCTGTGTCCCTTGTGGCTTTATATACCTTTACAATATCATACTGGGTATGATATTACTCCTCATTAGGCTCCCCAGAAAAAAGTCCTCAGCCTCTCCTCATAACTCAAATTCCCCAGTCCTGGTAACATCCTCAGGAATCTTTTCTGTACCCTTTCCAGAATAATGACATCCTTCCTGTAGACCAGAACTGCATGGCTCATGTGGGCTCACCAATGCAACATTACTTCCCAATTCCTGTTCTCAGCGTCCAGCCAATGAAGGCAAGCAGTCCAAATGTGTAGCCAGCTTCAGGATACTAAGTACCTGTACTCCTACAACATTCTCTGGAGCCCCGGTTTAACCCTTAAAAATGCAATATCTTGCATTTGTTCCACTTAAATTCCATCTATCATTCTTTGGCCCCAGCTCTGGTAGATCATGCTCCTATTACAATCTCAGATAACATTTGTCACCACTGATCTGGTATCATTTGCAAACTTACCAATGATGCCAACTACATTGTCATCAAAATCTTTAGTGGAGATGATAACAGCTGTGCACCCAGCACTGGTCCCTGAGGCACACCACTGATCACAGGACTCAAGTCTGAGCAGCAGCCCTCCAATCTTATCCTCTAGCTCCTTCCACTGAGCCCATTTTGAATCTAATTGACCAATGCACCCTGGGCCCTGCATGACCTGATCTTCCAGACCAGCCTACCAGGCAGAACCTTGATAAAGGCTTTCCAATGTCCATGTAGACAACCTCTCCCTGATCAGCCCACTTTGTTGATTTCACAATTTCTTCTATACCCTTTCGGCACCTATTCTCACCCATTCTCAAGCCCACCCATTCTTAATCCCACCCATTCTATCCCCACCCATTCTTACCCCCACCCAATCGCACCCATTCTTACACTCACCCATTATCAACCCCACCCATTCTTACCCCAACCCATTCTCACCCCATCCATTCTCATCCCCCACCCACTTACACTCTCCACCATTCTCATCCCCACCCATTCTCACACACGCCTGTTATTAAACCCCACCCATTCTCAACCCCCACCCATCCTCACCCCCACCCATTCTCAACCACCTCCTTATTAGTTTCATCCCCCACCACTCTCATCTCCTAACTGGATCCTTCAACTCTATACTTCCCTCCCACCCTGTCCCTTTCTACCCCATCATACCCACCTTCTCCAATTACCACATTCCAGCACTGGAAGAATTTGCCTCTAGCCTCCTTCCCCAACCCATGTGGCTCATCTTCGTCCAGCTGACCCTAAGATTTTTCTTGCCTCTCTCTCCCATATCTGAAATCTATCAGTCCCTGCCCCTGTCCCTCCCTTCCCTGCCTCACAAATCCCACATGGGCCACATTCCCACCTCTCACTCCTGCCCTGCCCTCTGTACTCTGACTTCTGCACTACATACTCTCCCTCTTGCAACACCACCCAGTCACACCCATTCCCAGCTACTCCTCACCTGCCGAAAGTTGGGGCAGACAAGACACAAGAGTTCGCAGGGAGGGTGAGAATCTTTGCAACAAAGTAATTGCATTAACACCAGGGTCATTGGTGAATAAGGTGACATCAATCCCACCTCCTCCCACATTAGATGCATGATTTCTGAGCACAGGTGGGTGGAATTGAGGGCTAAGATGGGGAGGAGGGATAGAATGCAGTCCGGATTGTGGAGTAATGGCATCTTACAACAGGAAAGGGCAGCAGAAGATTACCAGCCTGGAAATACTGCAAAGACTATGCATTATAGATTCTCCAACCGCGCTGATATCATCAACCTTGATCACAGGGAGATGCAAGGGAACAGAGGGTGGTGGATGTTTGGAATGAGCTTCTAGAAGAGGTGGTAGATGTGGGGACAGATAGGGCATTTAGGCATGTCCATTGATAGGATCAGAGAAATCAGCACTGGTGAATATCTTATCAGTGTAGGTGAATGTGGTATCAACACTGGCAAAGATGGTATTGGCATTGGTAAAGGTGGTAACAGCACTGGTGATGGTTATATCAGCATTGATAAAGGTGATATCAGTGCTGGTGAAGGTTGTATCAGTGCTGGTGAAGATTGCATCAGCAGTGGTGAAGGTGGTATCAGCGTGAGTGAAGGTGATATCAGCAGTGGTAAAGGTGGTATCAGTGGTGGTAAAGGTGGTATCAGCATTGGTGAAGGTGATGTTGGTGAAGAGGGTATCAATGCTGGTGAAGGTAGTATCAGCACTAGTGAAGGTGGTATCAGCACTGGTGAAGGTGGTATCAGTGGTGGTAAAGGTGGTATCAGCATTGGTGAAGGTGATGTTGGTGAAGAGGGTATCAATGCTGGTGAAGGTAGTATCAGCATTAGTGAAGGATGTATCAGCGATGGTGAAGGTTCTATCAGAGCTGGTGAAGCTGGTATCAGCATTGGTGAAGGTGGAATCAGCGCAGGTGAAGATTGTATCAGTGCTGGTGAATGTGGAATCGGTACTGGTGAAGATTGTATCGGCCATGGTGAAGGTGGTATCAGCATGAGTGAAGATGGTTTCAGCGCTAGTGAAGGGGTATCAGCGCTGGTGAAGGTGCTATCAGCATTGGTGAAGGTTGTAGCAGCAATGGTGAAGCTGGTATCAGCATTGGTGAAGCTGGTATCAGCATTGGTGAAGCTGGTATCAGCATTGGTGAAGCTGGTATCAGCATTGGTGAAGCTGGTATCAGCATTGGTGAAGCTGGTATCAGCATTGGTGAAGCTGGTATCAGCATTGGTGAAGCTGGTATCAGCATTGGTGAAGGTGGAATTAGCACAGGTGAGGATTGTATCAGTGCTGGTGAATGTGGAATCGGCACTGGTAACGATTATATCAGCACTGGTGAAGGTGGTATCAGCACTGATGAAGGTGGTATCAGAACTGGTGAAGCTGGTATCAGCATTGGTGAAGGTGGAATTAGCGCTGGTGAAGATTGTATCAGTGCTGGTGAATGTGGAATCGGCACTGGTGAAGGTTGTATCAGGACTGGGAAGATGGTATCAGCGTGGGTAAAGGTGATTTCAGCGCTGGTGAGGGTGGTATCAGCACTGGTGAAGGTGGAATCAGTGCTGGTGAAGATGGTATCAGCACTGGTGAAGATGGTATCAGCATTGGTGAAGCTGGTATCTGCATTGGTGAAGGTGGAATTAGCGCTGGTGAAGATTATATCAGTGCTGGTGAATGTGGAATCAGCACTGGTGACGATTATATCAGCACTGGTGAAGGTGGTATCAGAACTGGTGAAGATTGTGTCAGCAAGAGGGAAGGTGGTATAAGCGCAGGTGAAAGTGGTATCAGCACTGGTGAAGGTGCTATCAGCATTGGTGAAGGTGTTATCAGCACTGGTAAAAGTGGTATGAGTGCTGGTAAAGGTGGTATCAGCGCTGGTGAAGGTGGTATCAATGCTGATGAAGGTGGTATCAGCACTGGTGAAGGTGGGATCAGAACTGGTGAAGATTGTGTCAGCAAGAGTGAAGGTGGTATCAGCATTGTTGAAGGTGTTTAACAAAAGTAACAAACTCTGGTTTCTTCAATAACATTAAATTAAATCTCCATCTAAACGACGAATGTACTATCTCCGAACTTTCACAAGAAAAAAGCAATAGTGAATTATCTCTATTTTTATATTCAGCTCATAATACTCTGCCTTGTAAATGTGCTGATACCAAAAATAAATCAATTCTAGAAAACAAATCATACCTCGAAGAATAAAAAGAAAAATCTTTTTTCTGTCAGGTTAACTTTTCTCCAAATATTCACCAAATTTAAATCTTTCATTAATGCATTAATTTTAATTTGTGTTGCCATCTTTGATTTCCTTATACTTTTTGGATTTCTATCCAATAAAGGGTTGAGAACACAGTTAAAATCACCACCAACTAAAACATTTCATTAGCTTGAGTTAACAATAAGAAAGCTTCTGAAATGAACCACTCATCATCTATATTAGGGGCAGAAAGTTTCAACAAAGTCCACGATTCAGCAAAAATTTAATAATTCACTCTTAATACTCTATCAGCATACCGCTCTGAAGATACCAATTCAAAGGGTAATTTTTTTATGAATCAAAATTGCTTCTCCTTTTGCCTTAGAATTAAAAGAAGAAAAAACATGACCAACCCAATCCCTTTTCAATTTCAAGTGTTCGTTCTCAGTCAAATGTGTTTCTTCATTTTCACTTTTTTATATAAGCCAATATTCTCTTTCTCTTAATTGGATTATTTAACCGCTGCACATTAAAAGTTGCAAAATTCAATTGAGACATTTTTTTAACTACTAATATATTTACATACTATAAAATAATGCTCCCCTCTACAATTCTTCCAAAAAAGAAAAACCCCCTCAAAAGAGAAAAAAAAAATTAAAAATAAAAAAAACCAAAACAAAAAAAAAACCACACAAAGGTAGTAATACCCTAAAAAAAAGCTGGGTGTGGTAAACCCACTAGTGGCAGATGATTGTCAAAGTTTTCAGTGTCATCCACCTACCCCCCAGCCAGATACATATTAATTATTTAATCAAACACAATTGAATATAGTCCATATATTCAGCCAAATGATTCCAAGCCCAATGACTGCTCCGGATCTTCAACATCAAGAAGACTTTGTGTGTTTTTCCTATTTCTGTCATGACCATCTCTAATCTATTCACTTTTTCTTCTGTACCTTTTATTCTTCTTTTTTATTTCACTGAATTCTTGTGTCAGCCATTCTTTTAATGTTTCCATATATTCTTGAAAAATATTTTATCCATGTACTGTCCCTTCCCTTCATCTTTCATTTCTCTGTGTAGAGTTTGATGTTCTCCCTCCTCTTCTTCTGAGTCCAGTCCAGGATCTGTGTCCTTTACCTCTGTCTCTTCCGATTTTCTTCTTGGGTTATTTATCTTTGTTTGTTGGGCATTTTTGTTTTTATTATTTTAATTTAAGGTGTCTTGGTGTTGGTCTTCTTCCTCTGGGTTAGTCATTTGCTGTTTTTCTGATTTCCATTTTTTATTCTCTTCCTTCTTGTTCCCGTTATTTTCTATTTCTGAATTAAAAGAAGAAAAAACATGACCAATCCAACCCCTTTTCAATTTCAAGTGTTCGTTCTCCGTCAAATATGTTTCTTGTGAAAAAGCAATATCAATTTTCATTTTTTTATATAAGCGCAGCTTATTTTGGCTCCGTGAGCCATCTTTGTAGTCCTGCGCTCGGGGTTTCCACTGACCTCAAGGAGCAGGCTTCTCTCTCCACGGCGGGCTTCCTCCTACAGTTAAGGCCTTCACCTTTCTCTTCCGATGTCTTTCCTTCTTTTCTTCCCGTTGTTTTTGGTTTTTCTTTCTTTGCTGCCATTTTCTCCACACCTTTATTTTTAATATGTTATGGTTTCTGTGTTTGTGGTTTTGCATTTTCTTTACTTTTTTTTAAACTTTTCTGGAGAGGGCTGGTATTTTCTTACTGGTCACTACTCATCACATGACTTCCTGTGTGGTAAGACAAGGTGGCAGAACAAAAAACAGCCATAGAAATGGAGGTAGATGAATTAAAAAAGAAATTGGAAGAATCTGATAAAAAAGCTCAGAAGATAGATATAATGGAAAGCTATAATAGGAGAAACATTATAAAGATAGTGGGCCTTAAGGAAGATGAAGAAGGCAAAGATATGAAAGAATTTATAAAAGAATGGATCCCCAGGGTCCTAGGAATGCCAGAATTACAGGAAGGAATGGAAATAGAAAGGGCACACAGAACATTAGCCCCTAAACCACAGCCACAACAAAAACCAAGATCCATTCTAGTAAAATTCCTAAGATATACGACAAGAGAAAATATATTGGAAAAGGCAATGAAAAAAATAAGAGAAGACAAAAAACCACTGGAATACAAAGGTCAATTTTTTTTTTCTACCAAGACATAAGATTTGAACTCCTGAAGAAGAGGAAGGAGTTTAACACAGCAAAATTGACCCTATGGAAAAAAGGTTATAAATTTATGTTAAAATATCCAGCAGTGCTTAAAATAGTTATCCCAGGCCACCAAAGCAAACTGTTCTCAGATCCGGAAAAAGCACAAAAATTTGCAGAACACCTACAAAACAGACAGAGAGATGAAGAGATGTTACAAGAACAAAAATGACAACAAACTATATATAAAGAAGAATAAAGTATAAGTAAGAACTAAGAAGGGAAGAAAGGAAGTAAGGAGGGAATTAAGAGAGTGAGCTTTGTTATATGTGAAGATTAAAATATTTTCTGAGGGGGCTGGGTGGGGAAGAATAACAGTCACTGCGAAATCAGTTGACGCTTGCGAGCGGGTTCACAATCCAAATGGAGAGGGGAGATGTGGTTGCCTGACAAGGGACGAAGGGCAACTCAGAGAGGGGAGGGACTATTGGGGTTAAAGGAATTTTAGATATGGGAATAGTGGAAATATTTTATGTTTTAGAAATGTTGTCTTACAATGTGTTAAAAAAACAGAAATGGATAAGAAGGGAAGGTGGTGATGAGGAAACGGAAAGGAAAAGTAAACAAAGTTTGAAATGGCCATGTTGAACTATATGACTTTAAATATTAATGGAATACATAACCAAATCAAAAGGAAGAAGCTGTTAAATTTACTGAATAAAGAAAAAAATTGATATAGCATTCGTGCAAGAAACACATCCAACTGAAGTGGAAAACAAGAAATTTAAGAGAGATTGGATAGGGCATATAACAGCAGCATCATATAATTCAAAAGCCAGAGAAGTAGCTATATTAATCAATAAAAATGTACCAATCAAAATAGAAGAGGAAATAATAGATCTAGCAGGGAGGTATGTAATGATAAAAGGTCAGATATGTTCAGAATTTTGGAATTTACTCAATATATACGCATTTAATGAAGAAGATCAAAAATTTATGCAAGATATCTTTTTGAAGATCATAGATATGCAGGGGAATATACTAATAGGAGGGGATTTTAACCTTAATTTGGTCTCAAACATGGATAAAACTGGAAAAAAGACTAACAGAAAGAACAAAGTAACCAAATTTATAATTAAATCGATGCAGGAAATGCAACTTTTGGATATATGGAGGAAACAACACCCAAAGGAAAAGGAATATTCATATTATTTGGGTAGACATAAAACATACTCAAGGATAGTCCTATTCCTGTTATCAGCCCACATTCAAGGACAAGTTAGGAAAACGGATTGTTATCGGATCACTCACCCCTGTTATTGACAATAGAGCTAGAGGACATCCCACCAAGAATGTATAGATGGAGATTTAACTCCATGCTACTTAAAAGACAGGATTTTAGAGAATTCATTGAGCAACAAATTAAAAAGTACTTTGAAATAAATATGGAATTTTGATTTAAATATGTTTTTTTAAAGTCTGATATTTTAGTATTAGTTACTTTTCTTTTTGTTAGTATTTTAATCGGTTACGTTTTTGTTGTTTTTTTTGTAAGTGGGTTTTTTTTCTCACATATATTATTAACTTTATTAATTCTTCACTCTTTATTTTGGGGAGAAAATTTGCCTTTCCAAAATGTAGCACCACACATTTATCTGTATTAAATTCCATCAGCCATTTCTCAGCCCACATCTCCAGCCTTCCTAAATCACCTTTTAATCTACGGTAATCTACCTCACTGTCCACAACACCACCAATCTTTGTGTCATCCGCAAACTTGCTTATCCAATTCTCCACCCCTACATCCAGATCGTTAATATATACATAACATATAATAGTGGACCCAGGACCGAACCCTGAGGAACTCCACTAGTCACCGGCCTCCAATTGGACAAACAATTTTCTACCACTACTCTCTGACACCTCCTATCCAACCACTGCTGAATCCATTTCACTACCTCCTTATTTCTACCTAATGCCTCCACCTTTTTTCCTAACCTCCTGTGGGGAACTTTGTCAAAAGCTTTACTAAAGTCCAAATAGACAACATCCACAGCTTTCCCTTCATCAACCTTTTTTGTAACCCCCTCGAAGAACTCAATCAGGTTTGTCAAGCATGATCTACCCCTGACAAAACCATGCTGATTACTCCCTATCAATCCCTGTACCTCCAAAAATTTGTAAATAGCATCCCTCAGAACACTTTCCATCAACTTGCCCACCACAGACGTCAGACTTACAGGCCTATAATTCCCAGGTTTGCATTTGGACCCTTTCTTAAACAGAGGAACCACATGCGCCACCCTCCAATCCTTTGGTACCACCCCCGTGGCCAGTGACATCCTAAATATCTCTGTTAATGGCCCCACTAACTGTCCACTAGCCTCCCTGAGTGTCCTAGGGAATATTTTGTCCGGTCTGGGAGATTTATCCACCTTTATCTTTTTTAACACAGCTATCACTACCTGCTCGGTTATCCTTATATGCTTCATGACCTCCCCACTATTTTTCTTTACTTCAATTGGTTCAACATTTTTTTCCCTAGTGAATACCGAGGCAAAGAAATCATTCAAAATTTCCCCCATTTCCTCAGACTTCTCACTCAGCCTACCCTCGCTATCTACAAGGGGTCCAATTTTATCTCTCACTAATCTTTTACTTTTAATGTACTTATAGAAACCCTTTGGATTTATTTTTACTCTGTCAGCCAAAGCCTCTTCATGCCTTTTTTTGGCCTTTCTAATTTCTCACTTAAGGTTCGTTCTACACTCCTTGTAGTCCTCCTTCAACTTCTCAGCTCCCTGCTCTTTATACCTCTTGTACACCTCCCTTTTTCTCCTAACCAAATTTCCAATATTCCTCGAAAACCAAGCTTCCCTATGACTTCCAGCCTTTCCTTTGATCCACACTGGGACATAACTACTCTGTACCCTCAAAATTTCTTTTTTGAATATCCTCCATTTTTCATCAACATCCTTGCCTGAAAATATCCTGTCCCACTCAATACTCCCAAAATCCCTTCTTATTCCTTCGAAATTTGCTCTTTTCCAATCCAGAACCTCAACTTTAGGCCTCTCCTTGCTCTTCCCTAAAACTACCCTAAATCTAACAGAATTATGATCACTAGACCCAATTGGTTCTCCAACATTAATGTCCGCTACCTGACCTAGCTCGTTCTCTCTACTAACTGATTTAGAAAACAATCCTGAACACATTTAACGAACTCCAGCCCATCCAGCCCTCTAACTGTATGGGTATCCCAATCAATGTGTGGGAAGTTAAAATCTCCCATGATCACTACCTTATGATTTTCACACATATACGTTATCTCCCTACAAATTTGTTCCTCTAATTTTCTTGGCCCATTTGGTGGTCTGTAATACACCCCTATTAGCACCCTCTTGCCTCCTCCACCCTAACAGTTGGAAAGGGAAATAACAAATACAGAAAAAGAATTAGCAATAAAGGAAGATACAACTAAAAGACAAAAAAAAATGAAACACTACAAACATAAGGTGGAGAAGAACATAATGAAGACAAAACAGAAATATTATGAATTAGGAGAAAAAATGCACAATATACTAGCGTGGCAGCTTAAGACAGAACAAACTAAAAGAACGGTATTGGCATCAAGGAAAAAGGACAAACAAATTACATATAACCCAACAGAGATCAACGAAAACTTCAGGGAATTCTACGAGCAACTATATCAAACTGAAAACGAAGGGAAAGAAGACAAAATAAATGAATTTCTAACTAAAATTGAACTACTGAAATTGCAAACAGAGGAACAATATAAGTTAATAAAACCGTTTGAAATAGAAGAAATACAGGAGATATTAAAAAAAAAACTACAGAACAATAAAATGCCGGGAGAGGATGGACTCCCAATAGAATTCTATAAAACATTTAAAGACTTATTAATTCCTCCTCTCCTGGAAGTAATGAACCAGATTGAAAAAACATAAAACATACCAGATTCATGCAAAACAGCAATAATTACAGTAATACCAAAGATGGGGAAAGATCCATTAACACCAGCATCGTATAGACCAATATCTCTACTTAACACAGATTATAAGATAATAGCTAAACTATTAGCAAACAGATTGGCCTACTGTGTACCAAAAATAGTAAAACTAGATCAAACTGGATTTATTAAAAAAGACAAACAACGGACAATATCTGTAAATTTATTAACTTAATCCATGCAGTACAAGGAAACAAAACTCCAACAGTGGCGGTTGCTTTAGATGCAGAAAAGCCTTTGACAGAGTAGAATGGAATTATTTAGTCAAAGTACTACAAAAATTCAACCTACCAGATTAAAGCATTATATAAGGGAACATTGGCGAAAGTGACAGTAAATGGCTATATATCAAACCAATTTAAATTAAGCAGATCAACAAGGCAGGGATGTCCACTATCTCCCTCACTGTTTACGTTAGCTATAGAACCACTAACAGAACTGATAGTAACAGAAAATGAAATAAGAGGGATAAAATAAAAGAGAAGGAATATAAAATCAGTCTATTTGCAGATGACATCATAATATACTTAACAGAACCAGAAATATCAATAAAAGAATTACATAAGAAATTGAAGGAATATGGAGAAGTATCGGGGTACAAGATCAACGCAAATAAAAGTGAAGCAATGCCAATGAATAATGCAGATTTCACAAAGTTTAAGAAAGAATCACCATTTAGATGGCAAACACAAGCAATTTGATACCTAGGTATACAATAGATAATAATCTCGGCCATCTATACAAACTAAATTATCAGCCATTAATGATAAAATTACAAGACGACTTAGAGCACTGGAAAGACTTACCACTAACATTGATAGGAAGGATAAACTGTATTAAAATGAACATCTTCCAAAGGATACAATACCTATTTCAATCATTACCAATTGACCTAACAGAGAAATTCTTCAAGGAGCTAAAGAAAATAATAAGGAAATTCTTATAGAAAGGGGGGAAACCGAGGATAGCACTAGATAAATTAACAGAATGGTACAAACAAAGAGGCTTACAGCTACCAAACTTTAAGAATTATTATAGAGCAACACAATTAAGATACCTATCAGATTTTTATCAAACAAGGGAAAAACCAGATTGGACCAGGGGAGAAGATACCTGAACATATACTATATAAGTGGGATGAAAAGTTGGTGCAACATAGGAATTCACCAGTATTGCACCATCTGCTCAACATTTGGAAGAAGATTCACGTAGAAAGGAATAAAATAAATTATCAACCACCAAAATTAATATTGACACAAAATCAACTAATCCCTTTCACAATAGATAACCTTTCCTTTAGAGAATGGGAGAGAAAAGGGATCAAAAGAATAGAAAATTGTTTTTTGGAAAAAAAATTATTATCTTTTGAACAAATGAAGGACAAATATAGTATAACTCACGATACAATGTTTGCATACCACCAACAGAAAACCTACTTGAAGGACAAATTGGGAAACAGTCTGAGGTTACCAGAAGGAAGCAATTTTGAATATGTGATTACAGACACAATGATAATTTAAAAGTTTATAACAAACATGTACATCAAACTGCAAGAAAAGGAGAATGAGGAAACAAGCTGTAAACTGAAACAAAAATGGGAACAAGATCTAAACATAAAGATAAAGAATGAAACATGGGAAAAGCTATGCTCCGGAACTATGAGAAATACAATAAACACGAGGCTACGCATGATACAATATAATTGGTTACACAGGTTATACATCACACCCCAAAAGTTAAATAAATGGGACCCAAAAGTATCACAGATGTTTTCGCTGTAAGAAGAAAACAGGAACAACAATACATGCAATTTGGGCTTGTGAGAAAGTGAAAAAATTTTGGGAAGATCTAAACCAAGTATTAAATAAAATCAGAAAAAGCAATATACCAAAAAATCAAGAGATCTTCCTTCTAAGTAATATAAGAAATAAAGAACTTGGACTCAATTTGGATGGAGCACAAAAAAGATTTATTATAATAGCTCTAGCTGTAGCAAAAAAATGTATTATGCCAACCTGGAAATTAGAAGACAACCTGAGAATGCAGCAATGGTACATAGAAATAAATAAATGTATTCCATTGGAAAAAATAACATATAATTTAAGAAATAACATCACAATATTTGAACAAATATGGGAACCATTCATGAAACACAATAGAGAAATCCTACCACAGACCTCCACCACCTAAAATGAAAGAAGGAGAAGACAACGAAATGAACTGACTCAGTATGTAAAAGTAAAAGTCACAAATTTCTTGTTTATTTTTATTAAGTGATGACATTGTTTAATGAGTTTAATGTATCATATAGATTGAATTTTGAATAAATGGGATGGGGAGGTGAGGGATGGAGGGAAGGGAGGGAGGAAAAAGGGGAGAAAATGACACTATATATTCAAGAGAAAAATGTCTGTATGTATTTTGGTCAGTATGGTTCATAGTGTGAAAAATAAAAAAATTAAAAAAAAAGACTTTGTGTCATCTCTTCTTTCTTTCTATACTTTCCATTCTTTCCATTCCTATGTCCATTTCCATTTACTCCCCTCTTAGGAGATAATGGAGGAGAAGATCCATTTCTTCACAATTCTGCTGGAATTGGCAAAAGCCAATCATGAGCATTCTCAAAAAATTGAGATTGAAAATTTCCATTAAAAACCTTCAAAATTGCTGGATAATGAAAAGCGAACTTGTAACCTTTTTGCCACAAAACGTCTTTAGCCATATTAAATTCTCGTCCTCTTTTAATACCCTATTATGTTGAACCATTGATGGAAATCGATTCTGTCTTGCGTTCTGCACTGCCATATGTAAAATAATTTCTCGATCTTGATATTTTAAACAACGAATCAAGACTTCTCTCGGTGCTTGTCCTGGAAGTGGTCTTCTTCTCAGAGCTCTATGAGCCCTATACAATTCCAAACCTTCAGGGAAAAGCTCTTTAATCAGCACCTCTGGGATTCAGTGCTTAAAAATTTTTTAATGGTCAGCACCTTCCATATCCTCTGGGAGACCAACTATTTTCACATTATTCCTCTGACTGATTTTCCAACGAATTAATTTTCTTCATTAAATCTTTTTTCTGAATCCCCCAATCTACAAAAGAACCTTCCACTTTTTCTCTATTACATGCTACCTGAGTTTGACACTCAGAGAAAGCTGTTTCAATTTTCTTAAAATTATCTTGCACAATGTCTACTGATATTATACATTTATTAATATCACTTTTAACTACAGTCATTTCCTGTTTCAAAGTTGACATTTCATCACACAAAGTATTCATTTTTATTTTCATCTCCATAAATCCTTGAGTCATTTGAGTTGATATTTGTTTTGACATATTATGCATTTGCTGTATTTGACCAGCAATCCCTTCCAAAACAGTGAACACTGAATCCAGTCCGGATTCCACTTCCACTTTTTGAGATTTACCTTCTTTAACTGCAAGCTCCTCCTCCTGGATGAATTCCAATAACGTAAGTTCCTCTTCTTCCTCAGTCATCACAGGTCCTTTGACTAAACCGCTGCAGTTCTGGACAACTGACGCCGGCACCCCAATCTCTTCGGGACGCCAGCGTTCAGGCTCAACCACAGCACCGATTTTTTCCAACAGCTCCCGGTCCGCGATGCCACACGCAGGCCAGGAAAGGCCATTGGACGCGCAGAGGTGTCTTCCGACGCTACCCTGCACACCACCGGGCTGCCCAGCGAGGTCGCGGGTTTGTGAGTCCCCTTATTGGCTGTGCCGCCCACGCACATGGCTTCACATGAACGCGGGGCTGGAGTCCGCTAAGGCTTGGAGACTCCAACGACTCAGTGGATTCATCTATGTAGGTGGGCCTCAATTCTTCCGCATTTTTATATGGTAGATTTTTCTGAAGCTGAGGTTTAAACTTTTTCACATTAGATGCCATCATCAAGCACTGTTATTTAAATAACTGTAAATCTTATTTTTAATCACTTTTATACTATTGAAAAACCAAGTATTTAATGATCCAGCTGGGGAGATGTGGAACACATGTCTTCCTTCTATGCCATCTTGCCATGCAAGGAAGGAAAGGAATAAATAGGTCAGCACAAGGTCCTGTCCTGTGCTGTAGTGCTCTATGTTCTATGCTCTCAGTGAGCTGTTGAAAATGCAGACTCTGGGAGACAAATCATGTTTAAATTCAATCGGTGACATTTCTGTCCTCAGCCTCACCCATTGCTAGTGTGAGGATAAGCATAAACTTGAGGACCAACATATCAATTTCTTCTGAGACTGCCTTAAACCTGACTAATTATCTGTAACCCCATCCAACTGGTCTTTCATCTTGTATTCGTGTGTGAGTTCTTGGACAACACATCGATGAAGGAGAAGGTTCTTTACTTTAAAGTTGTTGTAAGAAACCACCATGAGGTTTTCAAACTTCCATTACAGATCTCTCATAGAGCAGTCTCCTCACCTGTGTCAGCCACGTATATTCAAACAGGATCCTTAAGACATTGCTGGTAGCAATGCAATCTTGGTCACTATCATTACAACTGGAATCATCCCTTCTTTTCCTTCTCCTGTTACATATTGTTCACCCTCTCTGGACCACCTCTTCCAAATGATTTCTCCCTTGACCTGTCTCCCCACCTCGCACATATTCTCTCCTATACTCTATCACCTTTGGGCCCCTCCCCCACCTTCTTTACTCTGCTCTTGAAACGTTGACTGACCTTCATGACCCACGAATACTGTCTGCCCTGCTGGGTCCCTACCTCCCACCTACCCCTGTTACCACAGAGGATTCTCACTTGCACCCACTCTTCCTCCCTCACCACATTCTGGGCCCCTAACAGTCCTTCCAAGTGAAGCAACACTTCACTTGTATACCTGTGGAAGTTATCTACTGCATAAGGTGTCACATTATGGTTTTTTCTACTTGGGAGAGTCTGGACACAGACAGAGAGATCGCTTCACTGAGTACCCACTGCAACAACGGGCACCTCCGAGTGGTCCACCTTAGAACATTTCAGCAGGCCCATTTGGCCCTTCTAGTCTGTGCTACTCTTTCTATCTTATTGACATCTTTTTTGTAGTTAGGTGACCAAAACTGCACAGAATACTCTGAATTTTGCCTCACTAGTTCAATTCCACACACCATCCCCACATCGATTGTCTATCTAAAGTCAAGTGCACTGTCAGACTGAGACAATTTGCAAATTAGAAAAACAACTAATTTTCCATCCGGGCAATCTCCAAGCTAATGGTATAAACATAGAATGTATAACATGGAACACTCTAGCACAGTACAGGCCTTTCAGCCCTTGATGTTGTGCCAACCCAAATAGTCCTTAAAAAAAGTACTAAACACTCCCTACCCCATAACCCTCTATTTTTCTTCCATCCATGTGTCTAAGTCTCTTAAAGCCCCCCAATGTTTTAGCATACACCACCATCCTTGGCAAGACATTCCAGGCACCCACCACTCTCTGTGTAAAAAACTAACCCCTGAGGTTTCCCCTAAACCTCCCTCCATTCCCTTTCTACAGATGCTTCTAGTGTTTGCTGATCCTGCCATAGAAAACAGGTGTCCAGGGGGGACATGGCAAGATGGCGTAGAGGTTTTTTAAGCACCCGTCTTTAAAGTTTATCTAAGTGATTAAAAGTTGTATCTTTATTTTTGGGAACATATAACCATATAACCACTTACAGCACAGAACAGACCAGTTCAGCCCTACTAGTCCATGCCGTAGCAAATCCCCACCCTCCTAGTCCCACTGACCAGCACCCGGTCCATACCCCTCTAGTCCCCTCCTATCCATGTAACGATCCAGTCTTTCCTTAAATGTAACCAATGATCCCGCCTCAACCACGTCTGCCGGAAGCTCATTCCACATCCCCACCACCCTCTGCGTAAAGAAATTTCCCCTCATGTTCCCCTTATAATTTTCCCCCTTCAATCTTAAACCATGTCCTCTAGTTTGAATCTCCCCCTTTCTTAATTGAAAAAGCCTATCCACATTTACTCTGTCCATTTTAAAATCTTAAACACCTCTATCAAGTCCACTCTCAATCTTCTACGCTCCAGAGAAAAAAGCCCCAGTCTGCACAACCTTTCCCTGTAACTCAGACCCTGAAATCCTGTCAACATTCTCGTGAACCTTCTCTGCACTCTCTCTATTTTGTTTATATCTTTCCTATAATTTGGTGACCAAAACTGTACACAGTACTCCAAATTTGGCCTCACCAATGCCTTGTACAATTTCATCATAACCTCCCTACTCTTGAATTCAATACTCTGATTTATGAAGGCCAACATTTCAAAAGCCTTCTTCACCACACCATCTAACTGAGTATCAGCCTTGAGGGTACTATTTACCATAACTCCTAAATCCCTTTGTTGCTCTGCACTCCTCAATTGTCTACCATTCAATGTATATGGCCTATTTAAATTTGCCTTTCCAAAATGTAGCACCTCACATTTAAATTCCATCAGCCATTTCTCAGCCCACATCTCCAGCCTTCCTAAATCACCTTTTAATCTACGGTAATCTACCTCACTGTCCACAACACCACCAATCTTTGTGTCATCCGCAAACTTGCTTATCCAATTCTCCACCCCTACATCCAGATCGTTAATATATATATGTATAACAAATAATAGTGGACCCAGGACCGAACCCTGAGGAACTCCACTAGTCACCGGCCTCCAATTGGACAAACAATTTTCTACCACTACTCTCTGACACCTCCCATCCAACCACTGCTGAATCCATTTCACTACCTCCTAATGCCTCCACCTTTTTTCCTAACCTCCTGTGGGGAACTTTGTCAAAAGCTTTACTAAATTCCAAATAGACAACATCCACAGCTTTCCCTTCATCAACCTTTTTTGTAACCCCCTCAAAGAACTCAATCAGGTTTGTCAAGCATGATCTACCCCTGACAAAACCATGCTGATTACTCCCTATCAATCCCTGTACCTCCAAAAATTTGTAAATAGCATCCCTCAGAACACTTTCCATCAACTTGCCCACCACAGACATCAGACTTACAGGCCTATAATTCCCAGGTTTGCATTTGGATCCTTTCTTAAACAGAGGAACCACATGCGCCACCCTCCAATCCTTTGGTACCACCCCCGTGGCCAGTGACATCCTAAATATCTCTGTTATTGGCCCCACTAACTGTCCACTAGCCTCCCTGAGTGTCCTAGGGAATATTTTGTCCGGTCCGGGAGATTTATCCACCTTTATCTTTTTTAACACAGCTATCACTACCTGCTCGGTTATCCTTATATGCTTCATGACCTCCCCACTATTTTTCTTTACTTCAATTGGTTCAACATTTTTTTCCCTAGTGAATACCGAGGCAAAGAAATCATTCAAAATTTCCCCCATTTCCTCAGACTTCTCACTCAGCCTACCCTCGCTATCTACAAGGGGTCCAATTTTATCTCTCACTAATCTTTTACTTTTAATGTACTTATAGAAACCCTTTGGATTTATTTTTACTCTGTCAGCCAAAGCCTCTTCATGTCTTTTTTTGGCCTTTCTAATTTCTCACTTAAGGTTCGTTCTACACTCCTTGTAGTCCTCCTTCAACTTCTCAGCTCCCTGCTCTTTATACCTCTTGTACACCTCCCTTTTTCTCCTAACCAAATTTCCAATATTCCTCGAAAACCAAGCTTCCCTATGACTTCCAGCCTTTCCTTTGATCCACACTGGGACATAACTACTCTGTACCCTCAAAATTTCTTTTTTGAATATCCTCCATTTTTCATCAACATCCTTGCCTGAAAATATCCTGTCCCACTCAATACTCCCAAAATCCCTTCTTATTCCTTCGAAATTTGCTCTTTTCCAATCCAGAACCTCAACTTTAGGCCTCTCCTTGCTCTTCCCTAAAACTACCCTAAAACTAACAGAATTATGATCACTAGACCCAATTGGTTCTCCAACATTAATGTCCGCTACCTGACCTAGCTCGTTCTCTCTACTAACTGATTTAGAAAACAATCCTGAACACATTTAACGAACTCCAGCCCATCCAGCCCTCTAACTGTATGGGTATCCCAATCAATGTGTGGGAAGTTAAAATCTCCCATGATCACTACCTTATGATTTTCACACATATACGTTATCTCCCTACAAATTTGTTCCTCTAATTTTCTTGGCCCATTTGGTGGTCTGTAATACACCCCTATTAGCACCCTCTTGCCTCCTCCACCCCTCAATTCCACCCAAACAGCCTCACTGGTCGATCCCTCCATACCATCCTGCCACCTCATGGCAGTAATGTCCTCCTTAACAAGCAGAGCAACTTCTCCTCCTTTTTTACCCCCTGATCTATCACATCTAAAACAAATGTATCCTGGAATATTAAGTTGCCAGTCCTGCCCCTCCTGTAGCCAGGTCTCACTAATTGCCACAATATCGTGACCCCAAGTATCTATCCATGCTCTCAGCTTATCTACCTTGTTCACTATGCTTCTTGCATTAAAATATATGCATCTCAGAGAATGACCCTCACATATATTCTCTTTTTTACCTTCTACCCTAATCTCCATCCTACCTTTGTTATCTTTTTTATTCCTAGCTAGGAGTCCATACTCCCTGGACACTGCTCTCACACTCTGTTCCCCACCCCCCTGCCAAACTAGTTTAAACCTTCCCCCACAGCTCTAGCAAATCTGCTTGCCAGCACATTGGTCCCCCTCCAGTTCAAGTGGAGTCCGTTCCTCTTGAACAGGTCCAACCTTCCCCAGAAGAGATCTCAATGATCCAGAAATCTTATCCCTTGTCCCCTGCACCATCTCTTTAGCCACGCATTCATTCTCCACATCCTCCTATTTCTACCCTCACTAGCTCGTGGCATGGGCAGCAATCCAGAGATTACTACCTTGGAGGTCCTGTTTTTTAACTTCCTACCTAATTCTACATAATCCTGTTTCAGGACCTCATCCCCACTTCTAACTAAGTCATTGGTCCCCACATGGACAACGACTTCTGGCTGTTCTCCTTCCCCTTGCAGAATGCTATGTACTCGATCAGAGATATCCCTGACCCTGGCACCAGGGAGGCAACATACCAACCTGATCCCCTATCTCGTCCCACAAACCTTCTATCTGTCCTTCTGACTAATGAGTCCCCAACTACAAGAATCCTATTCTTATCCTTCTTTCCCTTCTGAACCTCAGGGGCAGCCCCTGTGCCAGATACCTGACCCCCACGACTCGTCTCTGATAGGCTGTTCCCCCCAACAGTATCCAAAGCCGAATACATGTTGCTGAGGGGCACTTCCACAGGGGTACTCTGCACTGGCACTCTCCCTCCTTTCCTCACAGTACCCAATTCCCTGACTCCTGCCTTCTAGGGGGTGACTGTCTCCCTGTAATTCCTCTCTATCACTCCCTCTGCTTCCCTTATGATCCTCAGTTCATCCAATTGCAGCTCAAGCTCCCTAACACGGTCACTCATTATATGCAATTGGATGCACCTTTTGCAGGTGTAGTCATCAGGAACGGCTGTGCAGTCTCTGATTTCCCACATCCTACAATTGGAGCACTTAACTACCCCAACTGACTCCATTTCCTCCTTTCTTACTATAATACCCTTTACTAATAAGCTCCTTCTTAGCCCCGAAGTCCCTCGACCCAAAGTCCCCACTCCTTCACTGGGCCACTCACTCACTGCGCCGTTCCTCGCTGGCCGCTCACTCCGTTTCTACTCCTTTTATTAACCCCTTAACCCCAATTAACTCCCAGCTCCTCCTCCTCCTCCTCTCACCCGACACCAGGCACTGACTCACTGTCTCCTCCGACCCCGAGTCTGACCTGACTGAGCCCAAGTCCCGGTAAGTGCAGCTTTTATTTTACTCACCCTCTGATGCTCCTCCTCTGATGCACTTACCGGTGTCTTGGTACATGTGGGTACAAACGACAATGACAAGAAAAGGGAGGAGGTAATGAAAAGGGATTACAGTGAGCTGGGACGAAAGATGAAAGACAGGAACGCTAAGGTGGTGATCTCGGGATGAAAAGAATGTAAGGATAAGGAAAATGAACGTGTGGCTGAGGTGCTGGTGTACAAGGCAAGGATTTGGCTTCTTGGATCATTGGGATCTCTTTTGGGGAGGGCATGATCTTTACAAGAGGGACGGGTTGCACCTAAATCGAAAAGGTGTCAACATTTTGGCAAGTATGTTTGGTACAGCAGTGGGGCAAGGTTTAAACTAATTTGGCAGGGGTATGGGAACCAGAGTGATAGGAAAAAGGGTAGGGAAGATAAAGTAATGGCCAGGAAAGGTAAAATAGGAAAAGTAATGTTGGGAGGAGAAAGTAAAAAATCAGATGGTGCAGTGAGTTTTCGGGTCAATGATAGTGTTAAGAAAATTACAAAGAAAAATAGTGGGCAGAAAAATCAAAAGAAAAGGTTATAGAAGTCACTAGATCTTTCTTCTTTGGCTTGGCTTCGCGGACGAAGATTTATGGAGGGGGTAAAAAGTCCACGTCAGCTGCAGGCTCGTTTGTGGCTGACAAGTCCGATGCGGGACAGGCAGACACGGTTGCAGGGGAAAATTGGTTGGTTGGGGTTGGGTGTTGGGTTTTTCCTCCTTTGCCTTTTGTCAGTGAGGTGGGCTCTGCAGTCTTCTTCAAAGGAGGTTGCTGCCCGCCAATCTGTGAGGCGCCAAGATGCACGGTTTGAGGCGTTATCAGCCCACTGGCGGTGGTCAATGTGGCAGGCACCAAGAGATTTCTTTAGGCAGACCTTGTACCTTTTCTGTGGTGCACCTCTGTCACGGTGGCCAGTGGAGAGCTCGCCATATAACACGATCTTGGGAAGGCGATGGTCCTCCATTCTGGAGACGTGACCCATCCAGCGCAGCTGGATCTTCAGCAGCGTGGACTCGATGCTGTCGACCTCTGCCATCTCGAGTACTTCGACGTTAGGGATGAAAGCGCTCCAATGGATGTTGAGGATGGAGCGGAGACAACGCTGGTGGAAGCGTTCTATTGAAAGGACAAAGAACATAAGGGCACTTTATCTGAATGCCCGCAGTATTAGAAATAAGGTTAGTGAACTTGAGGCGCAAATCGGTACCCATGCCTATGATTTGGTAGCCATCACGGAAACATGGCTACAAGGTGACCCTAAATGGGAATTAAACTTTCAAGGGTATCAGGTGGTGCAAAGAGATAGACAGGATGGTAAGGGAGGTGGAGTTGCACTCTTAATCAAAGATGAGCTCCAGGCAATAGTGAGGAATGATATAAGATCTAAAGAGCATAATGTTGAGTCCAATTGGGTAGAGATAAAGAATAACAAAGGGAAAAAATTATCGGTGGGTGTTATCTATCGCCAACCATATAACAATAGCTTAGTGGCACAGGAAATAGAGAGAGAGATAAGTGAGGCATGTAATAGTCATGGGAGACTTAACTTCCACATAGATTGGGAAAATCAAGTTGGTCATGGGAGTCTGGAAGAGGACTTCATAGAATGCATCCGCGATAGCTTTCTTGAGCAGCATGTTAAGGAACCAACAAGAGAAAATGTTCTCCTGGATCTAGTGTTGTGCAATGAGATAGGTAGAGTAAATGATGTAATAGTCAGAGACCATCTGGGAAATAGCGATCATAGTATGATTGAATTTCTCATTCAGATGGAAGGGGAAATAGTTAGATCTAAAACTAATATATTATGCTTAAACAGGGGTGACTACCATAGGATGAGGGAGGAATTGGGCAGAGTGGACTGGGAGCACAGGCTAATTGATGAAACAGTTGAGGAACAGTGGAAGATTTTCAAAGAAATATTTTGTAATGCTCAACAAAAATATATTCCAGTCAGGAAAAAGGGCAGCAAGGGAGGGGAAAATCAACTGTGGTTAACAAAGGAAATAAAAGAGAGTATAAAATTGAAGGCACAGGTATACAAAGCTGCAAAGAGCAGTGGGTTACTGGAAGATTGGGAAAACTTTAAGAGACAACAAGGGGTTACAAAGCGGGTAATAAGAAATGGGAAAAAGGATTATGAAAGTAAATTGGCACAAAATATAAAAACAGAAAGCAAAAAATTTTATAAATATATAAAACGGAAGAGGGTGGCCAGAGTTAACATAGGACCCTTGGAGGATGAGAAAGGAAAACTGGTAGCAAAAAATGAGGAAATGGCCGAGGCATTAAACAAATATTTTGTATCAGTCTTCACGGTGGAAGACATGTCCAGCATGCCCAAGTGCGGAGTTAAGGATGCGAATGTTGGGGAGGGCCTTGATAAAATAGTTGTTACAAAGGAAGTAGTGATGGAAAAACTAATGGTACTAAAACCAGACAAATCACCTGGTCCTGATGATATGCATCCAAGGGTCCTGAAGGAAATGGCAGAAGTTATAGTTGATGCATTGGTGGTCATATACCAAAATTCCTTGGATTCTGGGCAGGTCCCGGCAGACTGGAAGACAGCAAATGTCACGCCACTTTTTAAGAAGGGATGTAGGCAGAAGACTGGAAATTATCGGCCAATTAGCTTGATGTCTGTGGTTGGAAAAATGCTTGAAGCCGTCATTAAAGATGAAATAGTGAAACTTTTGGAACGTAAGGGTTCAATCAGGCAGACGCAGCATGGTTTTAGAAAGGGAAGATCTTGATTGACAAACTTGTTAGGATTCTTTGAGGATATAATGGGCGCGGTGGATAGAGGGGAACGGGTTGATGTTGTATATTTGGATTTCCAGAAAGCGTTTGATAAGGTGCTGCACAAGAGACTTATCAGTAAGTTACAGGAAAGTGGAGTCTGGGGAAGTATATTGGCCTGGATTGAAAATTGCTTGTCTGACAGGAGGCAGAGAGTTAGGATAAATGGGAGTTTTTCAGGTTGGCAGAGTAAGTGCCAGGTCATCAGGTAAGTGGGGTGCCGCAGGGGTCGGTGTTAGGCCCACAACTGTTCATCATTTACATTGATGACTTGGAGGAGGGGACAAAATGTGGTGAGGCCAAGTTTGCAGATGACACCAAATTGAGTGGAAGAGCAAATTATAATGAGGATGTGGAGAGTCTGCAGAGGGATATAGTTAAGCTGAATGAGTGGGCAAAGGTCTGGTAGATGGAGTACAATGTTGGTAAGTGTGAGGTTATCCACTTTGGCAAGAAAAATAAAAGAGCTGAATATTATTTAAAGGGTGAAAAACTACAGAATGCTGTTGTGCAGAGGGACTTGGGAGTGCTTGTGCATGAATCGCAAAAAGTTAGGTTGCTGGTGCAGCAGGTTATTAAGAAGGCAAATGGAATGTTGGCCTTCATCGCTAGAGGAATTGAATTCAGGAGTAGGGAGGTAATGTTGCAACTGTATAAGGTACTGGTGAGACCGCACCTGGAGTACTGTGTCCATTTCTGGTCTCCATATTTGAGGAAGGATATACTGGCTTTGGAGATGGTCCAGAGGAGGTTTTCTAGGTTGATCCCTGGGATGAAGGGGTTGACTTATGATGAAAGATTAAATCATCTAGGATTGTATTCGCTCGAGTTCAGAAGAATGTTTCTTATAGAAACATATAGGATTATGAAGGGTATGGATAGGATAGATGTTTTTTGAGCTGGCCGGGGAAACTAAAATGAGAGGACACAGTCTCAAGATTCAGGGGAGTAGATTTAGGACAGAGATGAGGAAAAATAGTTTTTCCCAGAGAGTAGTGAATGTTTGGAATTCTCTAACCTGGGAAGTGGTTGAGGCTGCCTCATTAAACATATTTAAAATTCGGTTAGATAAATTTTTACGTGATAGAGGAATTAGGGGATATGGGGAGAAGGCAGGTAGGTGGAGTTAGGTCATAAATTAGATCAGCCATGATCGTATTGAATGGCGGAGCAGGCTCGATGGGCCATTTTTGGCCTACTCCTGTTCCTACTTCCTATGTTCCTAATGTTAAAAAAATGAAAATTCAATTACAGAAGAAATTACCTTTTAAAAGTGCTGAAGAATTGAGGCCTACCTGTTCAACTGAAGCCACAGAATTGTCGTTTGGAACCTCCAAGGCACAGAGAACTCCTGCCAGGCTGAGTATTACATCGGCGACGACCTTGCCTCCACAAGATGTTGCCGGCATGATGACGAGCTCGGCCGGAGTCGATCCGCGCGTTTGTGATGTCAGGTGCGCAGGCGACCCGGCTGAGAGAAGAGCCCTTGAGCCCGGGCTGCCATCGAGTGGGCTGGGTACACGCAGAATGATGTCAGAAGCTGCCTCTGACTTGTAAATAAAGCTTGTCGTGTCATCAGTTTTAAAGAGACTCATGTGTGAGAAGTTTTATTTCTGACATTAGACATCCTTATAAACTAACAATATAATCACTTGCTACAAAATATCACTCCCCTTCTAGTAACTTAAAACCACTCTCCCTCCCCTAAATATTTTTTAAAAGAAACTATATAAAAATATTTAATTATCTCCCCCCCCACCAAAAAATCTACCCGAAGGTAGTAACGCCCTAAAATCTGGGTGTGGTAAACCCCACTAGTGGCAGATGACTATCAAAGATTTCAGTGCTATCCACACCCCCCAGCCAGAAATACATCATTCACATCAATACAAACCAGTTCTGTAAATATATTCAACCCATTGACTCCATTCCCAATGATTGTTCCAGACCTTCAATGTCAACAAGACTTCTTTATTTCCATTTTTTCCATTCTGCCTATTTCCATTCCAATTTTCCCTCTTTTTAGGTGACGGTGGTGAAACTCTTCCATGTCCTCGTAAATCCGGTAATGAATTAGCAAGAATTAATGCATCATGATCATTCTCAAAAAATTGAGATTGAAAGTTGCCATAAAAGACTTTTAACACAGCAGGGTATGGAAAAGCAAATTTATAACCCTTCAGCCACAGTACTTTAGCTGAATTAAATTCCCGTTGTCACCTAATAATTTCCTGACTCAGATCTGCATTAAAAAATACTGTTATTATGAATCATCAGTCCTGATAGTTCAGGCACCGAACTATGACTGCCCATGTCGGTTGTCCCAGTAATGGTTTCTTTCATAACGTTCTATGTGCCCTCTCCAATACTAAACCTTCCGAAAAAACTCTTTGCCTAACACCTCGGGAATCCAATTCTTGAAAAGTTTTATTGAATCAGACCCTTCAATGTCTTCTGGAAGACTCACAATTTTCACATTGTTTCTCCAAATTTGATTTTCCAATGAATCAATTTTTTTTTCAGTAAATCTTTCTTCTGGAATCCCCAATCCAAAAAAGAATCTTCCACTTTCTCTATTTTTTCCTTGTTACGTACGTACAACTTGAACTTTTCATTCAGAAAAAGCTGTTTCAATTTTTTAAAAAATTTCTTGCACAGTATCCACTGATTTAATACATTTACTGACATCCCTCTTAACTGGTAGATATATCTGATATTTTAGTTGTCACATCCAGAAATCCTTGAGTCATTTGTTTAAACATATTGTCCATTTGATAGGCAATCCCTTCCAAGACTTTGCAAACAGATTCCATTCCAAATTCCAGTTCCACATTTTGAGGCCTACCTTCTCTAGACTCCACCTCCAATTGTTCATGTGAACTGCTCATTAAAGGTAAGTCTTCCTCTTCTTCCAGCGTTGTCAGGCCCTTCCCGGTGCGGCTGCGGGTCTGCACACCTGATGGTGGCATGCCAACCACGTCGGAACACCACCGCTCGGGCCCCCCCCACCCACAGCCCACATGCGGTCCAGTAGCTCACGGACCCTTGAAGCACCGCACATTTTCAAGAATAGATTTTTTTTAATGTCAGCACATTTACAAGGAAGTATAATTTCAGAAGGAAGTGACAGAAGATTTTTAAAAAGTGGCTTTGACTAAACTGAAATTGCATGATAATATGTTGCCATCTTATCAATTTGAATGTTTAATTAATCAATCTTAGCAGCGTTACAGGCAGAATATAAAAGCAGATCATTCTTTATTATTTTTCTTGCATAAGTTCAGAAGTGGTACGTTCATCTTATAGATGGAGATTTGACACAATGTTGTTGAAAAAACCAGAGTTCGTTATCTTTGTTAAAGAACAGATTACCTTTTTGTCTGAGAATGCTAATTCAGTAGAAAGTCATTTTGTGTTATGGGATGCAATTAAAAGCTTATTTAAGAAGACAGGACAGATTATTAGCTATACCACTAAAGTTAAGAAGCAGTATATGGCAGAAAGTTTAGAATTATAAAAGCAAATCAATGAATTGGAGAAGGAAAAATAAGGAAGTGACAGAAGATTTAAAAAAGTGGCTTTGACTAAACTGAAATTGCATTATAATACATTGCCATCTTATCAATTTAAATGTTTAATTAATCAATCTAAGCAGCGTTACTATGAGTTGGGTGAGAGGGCACATAAGGTACTTGCATGGCAGTTAAAGGTGGAACAGGTTTCATGGACTATTAATGCTGTTTAAAAAAAAGAATTCAACAGTTACCTATAAACCTCAGGAAATTAATAACCAGTTTTTTTTCATTTTATAAAAAATTATATCTTCTTTGGCTTGGCTTCGCGGACGAAGATTTATGGAGGGGGTAAAAAAAGTCCACGTCAGCTGCAGGCTCGTTTGTGGCTGACCAGTCCGATGCGGGACAGGCAGACACGATTGCAGCGGTTGCAAGGGAAAATTGGTTGGTTGGGGTTGGGTGTTGGGTTTTTCCTCCTTTGCCTTTTGTCAGTGAGGTGGGCTCTGCGGTCTTCTTCAAAGGAGGCTGCTGCCCGCCAAACTGTGAGGCGCCAAGATGCACGGTTTGAGGCGTTATCAGCCCACTGGCGGTGGTCAATGTGGCAGGCACCAAGAGATTTCTTTAGGCAGTCCTTGTACCTTTTCTTTGGTGCACCTCTGTCACGGTGGCCAGTGGAGAGCTCGCCATATAATACGATCTTGGGAAGGCGATGGTCCTCCATTCTGGAGACGTGACCCATCCAGCGCAGCTGGATCTTCAGCAGCGTGGACTCGATGCTGTCGACCTCTGCCATCTCGAGTACCTCGACGTTAGGGGTGTGAGCGCTCCAATGGATGTTGAGGATGGAGCGGAGACAACGCTGGTGGAAGCGTTCTAGGAGCCGTAGGTGGTGCCGGTAGAGGACCCATGATTCGGAGCCGAACAGGAGTGTGGGTATGACAACGGCTCTGTATACGCTTATCTTTGTGAGGTTTTTCAGTTGGTTGTTTTTCCAGACTCTTTTGTGTAGTCTTCCAAAGGCGCTATTTGCCTTGGCGAGTCTGTTGTCTATCTCATTGTCGATCCTTGCATCTGATGAAATGGTGCAGCCGAGATAGGTAAACTGGTTGACCGTTTTGAGTTTTGTGTGCCCGATGGAGATGTGGGGGTCTGGTAGTCATGGTGGGGAGCTGGCTGATGGAGGACCTCAGTTTTCTTCAGGCTGACTTCCAGGCCAAACATTTTGGCAGTTTCCGCAAAGCAGGACGTCAAGCGCTGAAGAGCTGGCTCTGAATGGGCAACTAAAGCGGCATCATCTGCAAAGAGTATTATATACTTCTGATGGAAACAAGATAGTAGTTCTATTAATTTTTATTTATCTAAGTTAATGTTATCAGCATTAGAAGAGGAGGATGTTATGAATCTGGAAGCTCCGTTTACAGAATTAGAGATTAAGGCGGCTATGTTGGAGATGCCCAATGGGAAGTCACCAGGCGATGATGGGTTTTCGGTGGAATTTTATAAAACTTTTATATGAAGTTTTATCTTCGATGTTTGGGGAGGTATTGCAACAAGTGACTGAACAGCATGAGTTACCAGAAACTTGCTCTAGTGCTTTAATTACTGTAATCCCGAAAAAGGATAGAGACCTATTGCAAGTGTCTTCGTATCGAACTATTTCTTTATTATATCTCTCAATTATAAAATTATAGCAAAATTGTTAGCAAATCGACTTGCCAAGTATTTACCTAAATTGATACTTGTTGATCAAACAGGTTTTATTAAAAATAGAAATGCTTCAGATAATATTCTTCGATTGATTAGTCTGGTCAATGCATATCAACAGCAGCCCAATCATCCAATGGTGTTTGCGCTTGATGAATGGGATTTTTTTTTTTAAGTATTGGAGAAGTTTAAATTTGGCCCTTTTTTATTGGTTGTGTTAAAGTTTTATATACGAACCCGACTGCTAGGGTGGTGACAAATGGTCAAGTCTCATCATCATTTAAATTGATGCTTTCAACTCGACAAGGCTGTCCATTGTCACCAGCTCTGTTAGCTCAAACAATAAGACAGAATGAACAGATAAGAGGGTTGAGAGTTATGGATGAAGAGTATAAGATTAATTTACTTGCAGATGATGTTTTGATATATTTAACAAACCCAGAACAATCATTGCCACATTTGCGGGAATGTTTATTACAATATGGAATATTATCTGAATATAAAGTTAACTGGAACAAGAGTGAAATTTTGCCAGTCGGAGAAGGAGAATATTCAGAGTATAAAAACATTATAAAACTGAAATGGTCTGATAAAATTAAATATTTAGCAATAATTGTAAATACTGAGTATCAATCTTTATATAAGTTAAATTATATTTTGATGGAATGTAAACTTGTTGAGGGAATATAATATGCTGATATTAAAACATCTATTAAAGCTATGGACTAAAAAAATAAGATTTTAGGATCAAAAGGTAAATTGTCAATTCTAATTCCATTATATAACTATCCGCTTATTTCTTTTTCAATGTTTAATAGTAATTTAAAGAGCTGGGATTCTTAGGGTATAAAAATGTTACAGGATTGTTTTGTAGAAGAACAAAAGTTTCTTTCTTTTAATCAATTAGGGTTAGCATTTTGGTATTGCTGAAAATTCTTTATTTGTTTATTATCAACTTCAAGCTTTGGTGAAAAATATGTATGGTACAGAGATGATTTTACCTGTATTGACAGAATTCGAGTCTTTGATTTCTTCTATACCAAAAAGGGATAATATCTCTGTTATGTACCAAGTATTAAAAACAATATGGATAAACCGGAATGGGAGAAGTCTAAGCTTAAATGGGAAATTGATTTAGCTTTTGTTTTTCCTGAAGACTACCGGGCAGATATGTTAGTGTTACTAAATTGATAAATGTGCGGTATGGAATGGTTAATTATAACTTTCTACATCACTTGTATCTAACCCCAGAGAAATTGAAAAAATATGGTTTTAATAATTCAGATTTGTTGTTTTAGATGTGGTGTATGTACTGGAACTTTTTTTACATGCTGTTTGGTCTTGCGTGCATGTACAACCATTCTGGGATGAAATTAAGTTAATTTTGGAAAAATTATATAACTTTAAGTTATCATTAGATGAATCTATTTTTTTAATGGGTTATATGATTCCTTTAAAGGAATTGGGGTTGGATAAATTTCAAATTGCATTTGTATATTTAGCATTGTCTGTAGCTCGAAAATGTGTAGCAAGTACATGGAAAGATAACAGTGATTAATAAAATGCGATGGCATAATGAATTGAAAGCTTGTATTGTTATGGAAAAAATTACATATAATCTGCATGATAATTATTCTTTTTTTGTTAATAAGTGGTACCATATTTGGAATATATGCATTTAGATATATTTTGATTTATTATATATTCTTAGTGTCTTAATATATTTTGGGCTCTCCTTAAGAGAGCTGGCTGATGGGGTGGGTGGGGATTTGATTTAACTTTTTGGTTTTTTAATTTTTTTTGGTTTTTCTATATAAATATTCATATAAAATTTTCTTTATGGAATGTATTCTGTATTACTACTAATGATCCTTCAAATAAATAAAGTTTTTTTTAAAAAAATGAAACAGGTGTCCACCCGATCTTTGACTTTCAGAATCTTGTAGGCCTCTATCAAGTCTCCTCTCATCCTTCCAAGCTCCAAAGAGAAAAGTCCCAGCTCTGCTAACCTTGCCACATCAGACATATTTCCAATCCAGGCAACATCCTGGTCAATCTCCTCTGCACCCTCTCCATAGCTTCCACATCCTTCTTATAATGAGGTGACCAGAACTGAACACTATAACTGTGGTCTTACCAGAGATTTGTAGAATTGTAACATGACCTCTCTACTCCTGAATTCAGTCCCTCAATCAATGAACCCCAGCATCCCATAGGCCCTCTTAACGATTCTATATAACTGCAGCAACCTCGAGGGATGTATGGATTTGAACCCCAAGGTCCCTCTGTTCATCCACACTCTTAACTAACCGACCATTAACCCTGTTTTCAGCCTTTTGGTTTGTCCTTTCAAAATGCATCGCCTCACACTTACCCGAATTGAAATCCATCTGCCTTTTTTCCACCCAACTCCTTCAGTTCCATCCACAACTCTTCCAACCTTCATATCATCTGCAAACTTACTGACCTATCCTTCCGCCTCTTCATCCAGGTCATTTATAAAAATCACAAACAGCAGGGGTCCCAGAACAGATCCCTGTGCAACTCCACAAGTCACCAACCTCAAGGCAGAATAATTTCCTTCCACTACGACTCTCTGCTTTCTTCCTACAAGTCAATTTTTTTTATCCACACAGCCAAGGTTCCACTCATCCCATGCCTCATGACTTTCTGAACAAGTCTCTCATGGGGGACCTTAACAAATGCATTGCTAAAATCCATGTCGACCCCATCTACTGCACTACCCACATCAATTTCTTTGGTTACTTCCTCAAAAATCTCAATGAGGCTAACTCTAACCCTTCATTTCACAAAACCTGGTTGAGTATCCTTGAGTTGGACTTCTCCAAATACTCATTGATCCTATCCTTAAGAATCCTCTCCAATAGTTTGCACACCATTGATGACTCACCGGTCTAAAATTCCCAGGATTTTCTTCTATTACTTTTGTTAAACAATGGGACTAACTACACATGACGTTCTCCAATCCTCCAGCACCTCGCCTACAGCCAGAGAAGATTCAAAGATCATAGCTACTGCCCCAGCTCTCTCTTCTCTCACTTCCCACAACAGCCTGGGGTATATTGCTAGATCGTGTCTGGTCCCAGGGATTTAACAGTCTTAAAGTTTTTAAGATCCAACACTTCCACTTCCTTAATTTCCACATTGTCCAGCACACAGGCTTGTTCTATTCTGACCTCACCCTGATCAAGGTCCTTTTCTCTCCACCTCCTTTATCCTTTAGCAGCCCCACCTTCATTCTCAAAATAAGCTTCCCCAGTTTCTGTTAAGCCCCTCCCTTTCCCTATCTCCTTCCCTCCCAAAATAATTTTTCAGCTTTTTTCACTTCTAACCTCCTACATGACTTGTCAGCCTGTACTCCTCACCCTGCCCCTTCTTCACTCCTCTCCTCTCCCACCATTATGTTCATGGGACTGTCTGCTTACTGCTCATACCTGACAAAGGGCTCAGACCTGAAACATTGGTGACTCTTTACTGACCATAGATGCTGCCTTACCTGCTGAGTTCCTCCACCATGCTTGCTTATTGCACATTCATGGGCAGCATGCACCTCACCTCCACCTGAATACTGCCCACCCCTCTCCCAGACAGGCCACTCCTCCCCACCTGCTCCCTCTCACCTTGTCCCTCTTCCACCTGGCCCCACCCCCATCTGCTGCTTCTCCCACCTGGCCCCACCCCACTTGCACCTTCTCCCACCTGGCCCCTCCTCACCTGCTCCCTCTCCCACCTGGCCCCACTTCCACCTAGCCCCGGCCCCACCTGATCCTTCTCCCGCTTGGCCCCTCTCCCTCTTGGCCCTCTCCCTCTTGGCCCCCTCCCTCGGCCCCCTCCCTCTTGGGCCCCTCCCCAACCTGGCCCCTCCCCAACCTGGCCCCTCCCCAACCTGGCCCCTCCCCAACCTGGCCCCTCCCCAACCTGGCCCCTCCCCAACCTGGCCCCTCCCTTCCTGCTCCCTCTCACACCTGGCTCCTCCCCACCTGCTCCCTGTGACACCTGACCCTCTCCCACCGAGCCTCCCCCACCTGGCCCTTCCCCACCTAGCCCCTCCCCCACCTGTCCCTGCCCTCATGTGTCCCCTCCCCACCTATCCCCTTCACACCTGGTCCCTCCCCTACCTAGCCCCTGCACACCTGGCCCCGACCCCACCGGGTCCCTTCCCGCTCTGTCCCTCCTGCTGATAGCTCCGTGCCGGCGCTGATTGGCTGATCTATCGCTTGTGACCGGGGTGAGCGCGACAATGCGGAAGTGGCGACGCAATGAAGGTGCGGGCGTTGCGGTGGCTGCTGTTGCCCGGCTGGGCTTTGGTCGGCCTGGGGCTGCTCCCGCGGGCTACGGCCCTGGACAACGGGCTGGCCAGGACCCCGCCCATGGGGTGGCTGCACTGGGAGCGCTTTCTGTGCCACATCGACTGCCGCGCCGATCCGGACAACTGCATCAGGTGAGGGAGCGTCCCCGCCCGTGGGTGCTAGGTTGGGGTGGAGCGCCCCTGCCCGTGGAGCCAGTTGAGAATGACGGTTTCTGTCTGTCTGGCACAGTGAGAAACTCTATATGCAGATGGCTGATGTGATGGCAGCAGAAGGCTGGAAGGACGTTGGCTATGAATACGTGTGCATCGATGATTGCTGGATGTACGTCACCCGGGATGCTGACCACCGGCTGCAGGCTGACCCCAAACGCTTCCCCAATGGCATAAGACAGCTGGCAGACTACGTAAGTACCACCTGTTTGCAATTGCACCGGATCCCGACACCTGACCACTTTCACTCGGCAAATTCTTGTGAGAGGACCTTCCACGCACTCACCTACTAACCACGAACCGGCCAGTCGCCTTAATCCCACCCGCACGTTATCAGCAAGATTGAAAGAGTGCAGCGAAGATGATTTGGGTCTTGAGGAACGTAGTTACTGGGAAAGATTCTGCTGATTGAGTGTTTATTCCCTGGACAGTTGAAGAATGAGGGGAGATTTGACAGCATTGTACAAAATTAGAGTGTAAATACAAGTAGGTTTTTCTCACTTAGCTTGGATGAGACAAGAGCTAGAGGACACAGGTTAAGGGTGAAATGTTCAAGGGGAAAATTAGGGGCAAATCCTTCACGCAGAGTTGTGAGAGCAGAAGGAGTTGCCAACTGAAGAGACGAATGCAGGTTCGACCCACGTTTAAGAAAAATTTGGACAGGTATGTGGAGGGGTGTAGTCTTGGAGGAGGTCAGTGGACTGGGAGGAATTAGTTTGGCATGGACTAGATGTGCAGAAGGGCCTGTTTCTGTGCACTAGCATTCTATGGTTCTAATCCCAATCCATTTTTCTCACATACTCATGAATTTACACAGAAATTTAACGAAAAGACTCGCATGACGTTAGGATGTGGGGGGAAATCTGAGTTATGGGGTGAAGGTGCAGACTCCACCCAGACAGCACCGGAGGTCGGCATCGAACCAGTGTTGCTGGAGCTGCGAGGCACTTCACCTCATGTTGACTTTGGCCCATTTCTCCTGAGGCAGGTACATTCTAAAGGCCTGAAGCTGGGCATCTATCAGGACGTGGGCACTCACACTTGTGCCGGGTATCCGGGCAGTTATGGCTTCTATGAACTGGATGCCCAGACCTTTGCTGAGTGGGGTGTGGATCTCCTAAAGTTTGACGGCTGCAACTTTGTCAGCTTGGACCAGCTGATTGAAGGTGAGCGAGGGTGGGGGGGGGGGGGTGGTGAACGTGAGTTAGGCTGGGTGACTGATTACATTGGGGTTGCTGTCTGCTGCAGGCCATCTGGACTGACTGCTGTGCGACCCCACCAGTCAACTTTGCTGAAACCCAGGGTGCACAGAGGCTTTGGCTTCGAGCCATGCTGAACTGTGATGTATGCAGCCAAACCTGTGTTGTACGAGGTCCATGGATCTAGCTGCTCTGTGAGGTAGAGGAGCATCGCTCAAGTAGTGGCCCTAACCTTGTTAATCTTCTGTTTTCAGGTTATAAAAACATGTCGGTGGCCTTGAATCAGACAGGACGAAGTATCGTGTACTCCTGCGAGTGGCCTGTATACGTCTGGCCTTTTAAGCAGGTTGGGTCTTAAAATATGATAAAACCTTCCAGAGCCTTCCCGCACGTACAGGTGGCTTGGAGACACCAGAGCAGTGCGTGAAGCGTGGTGTCTCCAGCCTGGCCAGGCAGGTTTATACATCCGGCCTGTTCCATCAGTCTCTTTCACCTTTTATCAGTGAGCCCTAAAACCCTGTGCAGTTTGACAGTGTTCCCTGTCAATTTGCATCGTCCACGCCTGCCAGTTGCTGTTCTCTCCACAAGGAACTGGTTTTCCTGTTTTACAAGCCTGGATTACATTTCTCCCAGTGTCCCTCATGCCATGTCACCAGAAACCTCCACCCCTAATGACCTTGGCCCTGTACTCTTCACAATGCCATGACATCCCTCTGCATGTGTCGGACCACAACTGTGCCCTGACCCTGACAGTTTATGGCCATGAGCACAAATGCACCAACAGCAATGATACTCTGTCGAATGTCGATTCGCTAAGAGTGTGAGCAGTGAAAGGGTCCTGGTCCTGGTTCACCCCCAGCAACAGTGGGTTAGAGGACTCTGGCTACATCCTCAGGAATAGCCCATAAATCAATCAACTTGGTGAAAGGTGCACTTTGGTCTGCTGGACACGTTGGCCTTTCAGCATGGAGACTTGATTTAAAATGTCAATGCTGGTGCACACCTAGGACAGTGGGGAGCAGAGACACAATGCTACTCTGAAGGTTTCAACCACCAGTCTGAATGCCATGGCTCTGCTGTTTTCACCTGCCAGTTAAAGGAGCCGACGGTGTTAGTCAGTGAAATCCTGCAACCACGAGATCTGTGCCCAAGATGGTGGAGCCTGTGCTGGACAGCAACCACGAGGGGTTGTAGACACCAGGGCAACAGCGGACCAGAAACGGGGTAACACCCCTGTTGTTGAGGAGGAGTCTAGAAGACGACCCTGCAGTGGACCAGCAAGGTGCTCAGCAGCTGAAAGGAACCACACTGGCTGTAGGCAAGATGATTTATAAATTTAGACATTCAGCCCACGAGTCTGTGCCGCCCAATCTACATCCCGGTACATTTTGATTAGAGCTAGGAAACTGGAATCCATGGGGAAAACCCACGCAGACACTGGGAAAACATACAAACTCCTTACCCCAGTCCTGATTGCTGGCACTGTAACGGCGTTGTGCTAAACATTACACTAACCATGATGTCTTTATGGATGGGGCACCCACATGGGCTGCAGGCTACTGGAGACTAGCTCATGGGAACCAGGTGTCAGGGCCAGGTTTTGAGTGGGTGCTGAAGGCTTCCTGATTGTGCTGGAGGTTTAGATCTGGAGCTTGGGCTGATGCTCAGTGTCTCTGAGGAGACTTTTTTGCTTCTCTTTGTCTCTAATCGAAGGGGCACTGGACAATCCCAATGGCGACTTTGTTTGCCATACGATGGGCAAAGGTTGCTGGGTATTATGTATGCTATAGCTTTTAAAATGTATTATTATGTGACATTCTCTTTCTTTGGCTTGGCTTCGCGGACGAAGATTTATGGAGGGGGTAAATGTCCACGTCAGCTGCAGGCTCGTTTGTGGCTGACAAGTCCGATGCGGGACAGGCAGACACGGTTGCAGCGGTTGCAGGGGAAAATTGGTTGGTTGGGGTTGGGTGTTGGGTTTTTCCTCCTTTGCCTTTTGTCAGTGAGGTGGGCTCTGCGGTCTTCTTCAAAGGAGGTTGCTGCCCGCCAAACTGAGGCGCCAAGATGCACAGTTTGAGGCGATATCAGTCCACTGGCGGTGGTCAATGTGGCAGGCACCAAGAGATTTCTTTAGGCAGTCCTTGTACCTTTTCTTTGGTGACATTAAACAGAACCTTAAAGGTTGGTGCAGCACTGCTGCTGGCTGGCTCCTCCATGTGACAGGACATGCTGAGGGTGCACGGAGGCTTGGTGCAGCTGTGGGGAAGGACCACGGTCTAGTTTCCAGAATGCTTCTGTTACTGGGGATGAGGGACTGAGACGGAAGGAAGGCCCTCAAACAACGGAGAGGGGAGTAACAACTAGAGGGACCACAATGGTGGCGATAGTGTACAATGATGGAAGAAACTATGAAATGGTTTCCTTTTGCAAATAATTAATTCTGAATAATGTCTATGTTGTTGTGAAAAAAATACATTAAATAGTGATGTTTCAATAGTCCTCTCCCCCCTCCACTTTTCCCTCCCTTGGCCCTCCGCCATCCTCTCACCTTCTCTCTCCTGTCCCATCTCAGCCCAATTACACCGAGGTGCGGAGATACTGCAATCAGTGGCGGAATCACGGGGACATCCTTGACTCCTGGGTCTCGGTGAAGAGCATCATTGATTGGACAACTGCCCACCAGCGTGAAGTTGGGCCCGTGGCAGGGCCTGGGGGCTGGAATGACCCAGACATGGTGAGTCCGTAGTTAATAGTGAGTGACAGCTTGGTCTTGCTCTCCTCTGCCCCTCACCTGTCCCTCCCTTCAGATAGCCTGAACACTCCCCCACCCCCCCCTTCAGATAGCCTGACCCTCCCATCTGGCTTGTGGCTGCGCGACCACAACCCTCCCCCACACAGCCTGTGGCCCTGCGGACCAGCCCCACACCCCCCAGCTTGTGGTCCCTCTACCCCTTCCACCTGGCCTGTGACCCCACGATCGGCCCAGGTGGCGCCCCCGCCGTTCCCCCCCGCCCCGGGCGGCGCCCCCGCCGTTCCCCCCCGCCCCGGGCGGCGCCCCCGCCGTTCCCCCCCCGCCCCGGGCGGCGCCCCCGCCGTTCCCCCCCGCCCCGGGCGGCGCCCCCGCCGTTCCCCCCCGCCCCGGGCGGCGCCCCCGCCGTTCCCCCCCGCCCCGGGCGGCGCCCCCGCCGTTCCCCCCCGCCCCGGGCGGCGCCCCCCGCCGTTCCCCCCCGCCCCGGGCGGCGCCCCCCGCCGTTCCCCCCCGCCCCGGGCGGCGCCCCCGCCGTTCCCCCCCGCCCCGGGCGGCGCCCCCGCCGTTCCCCCCCCGCCCCGGGCGGCGCCCCCCCCCGTTCCCCCCCGCCCCGGGCGGCGCCCCCCCCGTTCCCCCCCGCCCCGGGCGGCACCCCTCCCCGTTCCCCCCCGCCCCGGGCGGCGCCCCCGCCGTTCCCCCCCCGCCCCGGGCGGCGCCCCCGCCGTTCCCCCCGCCCCGGGCGGCGCCCCCGCCGTTCCCCCCCGCCCCGGGCGGCGCCCCCCCCCGTTCCCCCCCGCCCCGGGCGGCGCCCCCCCCGTTCCCCCCCGCCCCGGGCGGCACCCCTCCCCGTTCCCCCCCGCCCCGGGCGGCGCCCCCGCCGTTCCCCCCCCGCCCCGGGCGGCGCCCCCGCCGTTCCCCCCGCCCCGGGCGGCGCCCCCGCCGTTCCCCCCCGCCCCGGGCGGCGCCCCCGCCGTTCCCCCCCGCCCCGGGCGGCGCCCCCGCCGTTCCCCCCCGCCCCGGGCGGCGCCCCCGCCGTTCCCCCCCGCCCCGGGCGGCGCCCCCGCCGTTCCCCCCCTCCCCGGGCGGCGCGCCCGCCGTTCCCCCCCTCCCCGGGCGGCGCGCCCGCCGTTCCCCCCCTCCCCGGGCGGCGCCCCCCCTGTTCCCCCCCGCCCCGGGCGGCGCCCCTCCCCGTTCCCCCCCCGCCCCGGGCGGCGCCCCCCCCCCCTGTTCCCCCCCGCCCCGGGCGGCGCCCCCCCCCCCCCCCGTTCCCCCCCGCCCCGGGTGGCGCCCCCCCCGTTCCCCCCCGCCCCGGATGGCGCCCCCGCCAGCCGTTCCCCCCCAGATGGTGCCCCCGCCATTCCCCCACACCCCCAGATTGTGGCCCTGTGACCCCTGTTTGCTTTCCCAGCTCGTCATCGGGAACTTTGGGCTGAGCCATAATCAGCAGGTGACCCAGATGGTGCTGTGGGCAATGATGGCCGCCCCCCTGCTGATGTCCAATGATCTCCGTCACATTGATGCTGCTTCCAAGGCTCTGCTGCAGAACCGCCATGTCATCGCCATTAACCAGGACCCCTTGGGCATCCAGGGCCACCAAGTCACCAGGGTGAGTTGCCCAAACCCTCCCCTTTGCCCACTGCGGTCACTCAGGGATCTGTGTCAGGTCCGCCTTGCAGGTCTGCCATTGGCAGGCTCCCAGTAACTTCAAATGGGGGTCTGGGTAACCTGGGCTGTCATCGAGGAAGGGACTCCACTGTCAGTGTCTTCTTGTTGGCTCAGTACTCCTCCCAAGATGTGGAGGGTGGGTGTGGGGGTGTTGGGGTGGGTGAATGAGTGGGGGAGTGGAGTTAAGGTAGGTTTGGGGGATGGGTGGAAGAATCCGGGTTGGGAGTGGGGGGGGGGGGAGGAAAAGTTTCACTGCAGGTTTCCAAGTAGAGTTGTGACTAAGTGGCTTACCCAGCACCATTCGGTGGATGAGCCCTGGGCTTGATGGTAGGTGGGTGAGGCCTGGCCCACTGTGGGTGATGGTGGGTGGATGAGGCCTGTCTCACTGTGGGGAAGGCTTCTCCTGCTGCCCCATTGTGGGTGTGCCCCTGTGGGCAACCCTGCCTTACACCTCAGTGACTGCTCTGACCTCTCCACAGCAAGGTGACTTTGAGCTGTGGTCTCGACCGCTGGCTGCTGATGGGTTTGCCTATGCCGTGGTCAACCGTGCAGAGATCGGTGGACAGCAGAAGTTCTCCATCGCTATGTTCACCTTGGACGAGGGCAAGGCCTGTCAGGGAAGGTGTCTGGTCACACAGATCCTGCCCACCTTTCAGTTTCTGGGAATCAAGACCCTGACCTTGGTCGTGGACTTCTGGGTGAACCCCACCGGTACAGTCCTCTTCACCGTCTTCCCCCATGGCCTCTAATGAAGTTGTCGGAGGATGGATGCCCCAGGCAACAGGAGGTGTGAATGGTGCTCTGGTACAGTAGCATCATTGGATTCCTGCACTCACGGATCAGGTAACTTTGCCCATGGGCCAGGGTCTCCCTCCTCTCCCCTGCACCCCCTCCATGTTTCCTGTGGTGTCAGGAACACTGTCGCAGTGAAAAACATCCCCTGTATGCAGGTTTGGGGTTTTCATTGGGTACTGAACTCTGGCTTCAGCTCAACAGTATCAAGCTCAGCCGAGCTCCATGCTCTTCCCTGTCCGTTAGCTACCTGGGATGACATGTCACTGATTTTTGTACAACCGTGGAGTATGTGCTTTCTTCTGTTGTTATTTCTGGAAGGCTGAGTGTGGGGAAAATTACCAGGATCCCTGAAGCTAGTAACTGCACCTTCTCAATCACCTGTCAGCTGGTTCTGTTGGAGTTCAATATACAAATGTGCTGGAGAACCCTGCATCCGTGGATTCTGATGGGCATTTGGTGCAGACTCACCTGATTAAACTGGACAACAAAAAGTTTTGCTCCCTGAACACTTTTGGGTGTATTTTATGGATTTAAGGCTGCTGATCACGAGAATCATCTTAAAGTTGTCTTATCTTATTCTGTTCTTCAGCTATTTTTTGTGATTTCCTGTCATATTTTAAGTCTTCACACATTAAAAATCCATGAAGTGAAACATCTCATTGAAAATTCATTTTCTGCATTTGCACTTGGGCTTCGACCCTGCTGATCCTGGTGCCGTCAGTGTCGAACGTGGTGAAATTTGCGACCATGGAAAAGTGATATCAGGGCAACCAGAATCCATCAATGCTGGCCGACTATTGTTGGATGCTGACACAAGAAGCATCAGGTGCTGAGTACAAACGAAAATCAGCAACAAAACATTTTAGGTCAGTTGATCTAACGGAATGTGTCAGCATCATTATGCGATGAAACATGCAATTCAATAAAAGTTAATGTTTCTCCAACTTCCTACGTGATGCAGGAAATCTGAAATTATCTTTGTGTTCAGCTTGAAGTTGTCTATCACAATCCCTAATTTCTTTTTCAGAAAGCAAACCTTTTTGGGGGAAAAAAATGTCCATTTGTTAGCGTGGTTAACAGGAAAGTGGTGTTCAGCAGCTTCTTGGCAGTGCGGTTTTCTTTCCCCATTCTCTGTACTGTTGAGTCTTTCAGGCCGACCAGCCTCTCCTGCATCGTCCGTACTCTCTTCCTCCTTAAGATTTTTCTGGGTCACACTATCAGCATGGAGATCGATCTGCCGTCCCACTCTTGCCCTACATTCCCATCACCCAACCATCTCCATCTGGCCCTTCAAGACCATTTCGTTTATTATCCTCTGTACAACCAGGCAAAACATTGTTTCTCTGGACCAGGATGCACTGAACACAATACACTTCTCACACAGTGCATAATCACATACACTAAGAAAATTTTAAAATGTATAAGTATTCTTGCATAGTTCAGTCCATTTCATTATAAAATAACGCAAGCTTCTGGATGCATTTCATCAGATATGCTTTGGTGGATAGCACTTCTTGCACAGAGTGGACCACCTTGCTCCCTTCTCTCGACCTCCTTAATCTCCATCTCCTGAATTCTCATTCCATATCCAGCATCCCCAATCTGGTTTACCAGAATTCCTCCCAGGTGAATTTGTTGGGCTCTCTTTCGCCCTGAACTCGAATGTTATTTATTGACAGTAGCTGTGTTTGTTTCTAGAGTCAGAGTCCTGCAACACAGGAACTGGCCCACAGCCCAGCTTCTCCATGCTGACCCACGTGCTCTCCTGCCTGTATTAGTCCCAGACCGCTCCTATCCCCTTTCAGCCACAGTTATCCAAGTGTTTCTTAAAGGGAGCTAATGTCCCTGCTTCTACTACTGTGTCTGGCAGCTCATTCCATGTGCACACCACGCTCTCATCATCATGCCCTCACCTTAGAGTTAGCCCTCTCATCTTGGATTCCCCTACTCATGAAACAAACTCTCACTATTCACCATATCTATGGCCCTCATAATTTTATAAACCTCAAGAAGATCAACCTCTCAAACTACTAGGCTCTCAGGAAAACAGGCCTTTTTTTTAATCTCTCGACTTCCCTATTCCAGCATTAACTTTGTAAACCTCTTCTGCAACCTTTCCAACTTTATAATCTCCTTCCTATCACTGGGCAATGAAAACTACACACAATATTCCAAATGTGACCTCACCAACATCTTGAATAACTTCAACATGACGCGCCAACACTTGTGTTTGGTGCCCTGACCCATGAACTACTCTGTTCTACCTGTGCTGCCACCTTTAACAAGCGATGTACCCTGGGGAGTCGATCTCCACAGCCGGCAATGACAACTGCAGAACACCTGCAGCAAGAGGAGAACATAGAAGACAACGAAAACAAGAAAGAAGAGAAGAAAAGGGCAACAAAGAAACAACAGGTGGCCAACCCAGAGGAAGAAGAAGAGGAAGAGTACAGTGAAATAGAAGAAGAAGGGAAAGGCAAGATAAAGGATATACTTTCTCTTATTAAAGAATACATGGAGTCATTTAAAGAATGGCAAGCGCAAGAATTTAATGATTTAAGAAGAAGAATAAACAATACAGAAGAGAAAATGAATAAAATAGATATGACCTTATCAGAAATGGGAAAAAGAATGGACAAGGTGCAAGAACGAGAAGCAGCAGTAGAAATGGAGGTAGACTTAAAAAAGAAATTAGAGGAATCTAATAAAAAAGTTAAAGAGACACAAGAACTGTTAGCTCAGAAAATAGATATAATGGAAAATTATAACAGAAGAAATAACATAAAGATAGTGGGCCTTAAGGAAGATGAAGAAGGCAAGAATATGAGAGAGTTTATAAAAGATTGGATCCCTAGGATCCTAGGATGTCCAGAACTACAGCAAGAAATAGAAATAGAAAGGGCACATAGAGCATTGGCCTTTAAACCACAATCACAACAAAAGCCAAGATCTGTTTTAGTAAAATTCCTAAGATATACTACAAGAGAAAAGGTACTGGAGAAAACAATGGAAAAAGTAAGAGAGGACAATAAGCCACTGGAGTACAAAGGGCAAAAAATCTTCATTTATCCAGATATAAGTTTTGAACTCCTGAAGAAGAGAAAGGAGTTCAATATAGCAAAGGCGATTTTATGGAAGAAAGGGTATAAATTTATACTAAAGCATCCAGCGGTATTGAAAATATTTATTCCAGGACAACAAAACAGACTATTCTCAGATCCAGAGGAAGCACGAAAATTTGCAGAACAATTACAAAATAGACTGAGAGATGAAGACGTGTAACGAGAGTACAAAAGACTGCAAACTAAAAAGACATAAGTTTTGAACTCCTGAAGAAGAGGAAGGAGTTCAAAACATCGAAAACGATCTTATGGAAAAAAAACTATTCTCGGATCCAGAGGAAGCAAGGAAATTTGCAGAACAACTACAAAACAAACAGAGAGATGAAGACATGTAATAAGAGTAAAAATGACCACAATTTATATGTATGTGGGTAAAGAGGTATATGTGTGTATATGTATAATGTGCATACATGAATGTATCCGTATTTAGAGGAAAATATAGATAGTATAGACAAGAATTAATAAGGGAAGGAAAAGGAATAGAGGGAATAAGGAGGGAATTAAAAGAGTGACCTTTGTTACATATGAAAAGTGAAATCTTTTCTGGGGGGGGCTAGGTGGGGGGGTGTTACGGTCACTGCAAAATCAGCTGATGCTTGCGAGTGAATTCACAAATCCAAATGGAGAGGGGAGATGTGGTTGTCCGACAAGGGATAAAGGACAACTCAGGAGGGGAAGGGGGGATTGGGCCTAAAGAAGTTTTAAATAGGAGAATAAGGAAAATGTTTGATGTTTTAGGAATGTTGTCTTATAAAGGATTCAAAACAAGAAAACAGAAATGGATAAGAAGGAAAGGTAATGATGGAGAAACGGAAAGGGAAGATAAACAAAGTATAAAATGGCTACGTTGAACTATATGACTTTAAATATTAATGGAATACATAACCAAATTAAAAGGAAGAAACTGCTAAATTTACTGAAAAAAGAAAAAATTGATATAGTATTTGTGCAAGAAACACATTTAACTGAATTGGAGCATAAGAAATTAAAGAGAGATTGGGTAGGACACGTAACAGCAGCGTATAATTCAAAAGCAAGAGGAGTAGCAATATTAATTAGTAAAAATGTGCCATTTAAAATAGAAGAGGAAATGATAGATCCAGCAGGGAGATATGTAATGATAAAATGTCAGATATATTTGGAGTTTTGGAATCTACTCAATGTATATTCAACTAACGAAGAAGATCAAAAGTTTATGCAAGATATCTTTTTGAAGATAGCAGATACGCAAGGGAACATATTAATAGGAGGGGATTTCAACCTGAATTTGGATTCAAATATGGACAAAACTGGGAAAAAAATTAACAGAAAGAACAAAGTAACCAAATTTATAATTAAATCGATGGAAGAAATGCAACTTTTGGATATATGGAGGAAACCACACCCAAAGGAAAAGGAATATTCATATTACTCGGCTAGACATAAAACATACTCAAGAATAGACCTATTTTTGTTATCAGCTCGTATGCAAGATAGAGTAAAAAAACCAGAATATAAAGCTAGAATACTATCGGACCATTCACCCTTAATATTGACAGTAAAGTTAGAGGACATCCCTCCAAGAATGTATCTTTTTTTTTCTTTGGCTTGGCTTCGCGGACGAAGATTTATGGAGGGGGTAAAAGTCCACGTCAGCTGCAGGCTCGTTTGTGGCTGACAAGTCCGATGCAGGACAGGCAGACACGGTTGCAGCGGCTGCAGAGGAAAATTGGTGGGTTGGGTGTTGGGTTTTTCCTCCTTTGCCTTTTGTCAGTGAGGTGGGCTCTGCGGTCTTCTTCAAAGGAGGTTGCTGCCTGCCAAACTGTGAGGCGCCAAGATGCACGGTTTGAGGCGATATCAGCCCACTGGCAGTGGTCAATGTGGCAGGCACCAAGAGATTTCTTTAGGCAGTCCTTGTACCTTTTCTTTGGTGCACCTCTCCATGGTGGCACCCCATGTTACTTAAAAGGCAGGATTTTAGAGAATTTATTGAAAAACAAATTAAAATGTATTTTGAAATAAATACGGAATCAGTGGAAGATAAGTTTATACTATGGGATGCAATGAAAGCATTCATTAGAGGGCAAATAATAAGTTATGTAACCAAGATGAAGAAGGACTATAATCTGGAAACAGAGCAGTTGGAAAGGGAAATAGTAAATATAGAAAAAGAATTAGTAATGAAGGAAGATATCACTAAAAGAAGAGAATTGGCAGATAAAAAAATAAAATATGAAACACTACAAACATATAAGGTGGAGAAAAATATAATGAAGACAAAACAAATATTATGAACTAGGGGAAAAAACGCACAAAATCCTAGCATGGCAGCTTAAGACAGAACAAGCTAAGAAAATGGTATTGGCATCAAGGAAAAAAGACAAACAAATTACATATAATCCAAAAGAAATTAAGGAAAACTTTAGAGAATTCTATGAACAATTATACCGAACTGAAAACGAAGGGAAAGAAGGGAAAATAGATGAATTTCTAACTAAAATTGAACTACCAAAACTACAAATAGAGGAACAAAATAAATTAACAGAGCCATTTGGAATAGTAGAAATACAAGAGATAATAAAAAAAATTACCAAATAATAAGACACCAGGAGAGGATGGATTCCAAATAGAATTCTATAAAACATTTAAAGACTTATTAATTCTGCCCCTCCTGGAAGTAATCAACCAGATTGATAAAACGCAAAGCTTACCAGATTCTTGTAAAACAGCAATAATTACAGTAATACTAACGCAAGGGAAAGATCCACTCACACCAGCGTCATATAGACCAATATCTTTACTTAACACAGATTATAAGATAATAGCTAAATTATTAGCAAACAGATTAGCAGAGTATGTACCGAAAATGGTAAATCTAGACCAAACCCGATTTATCAAAAAAAGACGCACAACAGACAATATTTGTAAATTTATTAACTTAATTCATGCAGTAGAAGGGAATAAAGCACCAACAGTAGCAGTTGCTTTAGACGCAGAGAAGGCCTTTGACAGAGTAGAATGGAATTATTTGTTCAAAGTATTGCAAAAATTCAGTTTACCGGAGAAGTATATTAATTGGATTAAAGCATTATATAAGGGACCATCAGCGAAAGTGACAGTAAATGGACATGTATCAAAACAATTTAACTTAAGCAGGTTAACACGACAGGGATGCTCACTATCACCTTTATTGTTTGCGTTAGCTATAGAACCACTAGCAGAATTGATAAGAACAGAAAATAATATAAAAGGGATAAAAATAAAAGACAAGGAATATAAAATCAGTTTATTTGCGGATGATGTTATAGTATACTTAACAGAACCAGAACTATCAATAAAAGAATTATATAAGAAATTGAAGGAATATGGAGAAGTGTCGGGTTACAAGATCAACGTAAATAAAAGTGAAGCAATGCCTATGAATGATGCGGATTTCTCAAAATTTAAGAAAGAATCACCATTTAGATGGCAAATGCAAGCAATAAGATACCTAGGTGTACAAATAAACAAAAATCTCGGCCAACTATATAAACTCAATTATTATCCACTAATGAAAAAATTACAGGATGATTTAGAGCATTGGAAAGATTTACCATTAACACTAATAGGAACGATAAACTGTATTAAAATGAACATTTTTCCAAGGATATTATACCTATTTCAGGCATTGCCAATACAACTGACAGAGAAATTCTTCAAGGAGTTAAAGAAAATAATAAGGAAATTTTATGGAAAGGGGGGAAACCGAGGATAGCACTAGATAAATTAACAGAATGGTATAAACAAGGAGGCTTACAACTGCCAAACTTTAAAAATTATTATAGAGCCGCACAATTAAGATACCTATCAGATTTTTATCAAACAAGGGAAAAGCCAGATTGGACTAGATTAGAATTAGATAAAATAGGGGAAAAGACACCTGAACACATATTATATAAATGGGATGAAAAATTGGTACAACATAGAAGTTCTCCAGTATTACATCATCTACTCAATATTTGGAAGAAGATTCATGTAGAAAGAAATAAAACAAATTATCAATTACCAAAACTAATATTGACGCAAAACAAGTTACTCCCTTTTACAATAGATAACCTTTCCTTTAGAGAATGGGAGAAAAAAGGGATTAAAAGAATAGAAAATTGTTTTTCAGGAAATAGATTATTATCCTTTGAACAAATGAAAGATAAATACAATATAACTCAAGATACAGCACTGGCATATTACCAATTGAGATCCTACTTGAAGGATAAATTAGGAAGCAGTTTGAGTTTGCCAGAGGGAAGTAACTTTGAATATGTGATTACAGATACAATGATAATCAAAAGATTTATAACAAATATGTATATTAAACTGCAAGAAAAGGAGAATGAGGAAACAAATGGTAAAACTAAACAAAAATGGGAACAGGATTTAAATATAAAGATAAAAAAGGAAACATGGGAGAAGTTATGCTCTGGAACGATGAGAAATACAATAAATACGAGGTTACGTATGATACAATATAACTGGATTACACCTCAAAAGTTAAATAAATGGGACCCAACAATATCTGATAGATGTTTTCGATGTAAAAAAGAAATGAGAACAACAATTCATGCAATCTGGACATGTGAAAAAGTAGAAAAATTTTGGGAAGATCTCAATCAGATAAAATAACAGAAAACAATATACCAAAGAATCCAGAGATCTTTCTCCTAAGTAACATAAAAAACAAAGAATTTGGAATTGATTTGGAGGATGCACAAAAAAGATTTGTTAAGATAGCTCTAGCCGTAGCAAAAAAATGTATTATGTCAACCTGGAAATTGGAAGATAATTTGAAAATACAACAATGGTATATAGAAATGAATAAATGTATTCCATTAGAAAAAATAACATATAGTTTAAGAAATAATATTGAAATATTCGAACAAATATGGGAGCCTTATATTAAACACAATAGCGAAAACCTACCGGGGACAATCACTACCTAAGTTAACGGAAGGAAAAGGAAATGAAAAGAATGGACTCAGTGGAATTTCTGGTGTATTTTTATTGAATGACAACATTGTCTGACTGGTTTAATGTATCCTAGATTTTATACCTTAAATGGATGGGAGGGGGGAGGTGGGGAGGGTGGGAGGGGAGAAAATGACATTGTATATGTGTGAAAAGGAAAAAATGTGTATCATGGTTAATGTGATTTATGGTGTGAAAAATAAAAAATTATATAAAAAAAAAAGCGATGTACCTGCATCTCTTGGTCTCGCTCTGCTCTACACCACTCTTTAGTGCCCTGTTGGTAACAGAGTAAATCCTGTACGGGTACAATTTTCCCAAATGCAGCACCTTGCACTCTGAGTTGAACTCTATCTGCCCGGTTCCCCATACAATCTAGATACCATTGCCAACCCAGATAACCTCCTTCACCATCCTCCTGTCCTCTGGAACTTCTCCTGCCCCCAGTGATGAGTTAGAAATTTTTGTCCAGGCCCAACAATTTTCTTTCCTCTCTTGCCACGATGTTCTGGGATGTTCCTGGTCTGGACCCAGAGATTTATCCATCATGATATGATGTGAGACTGCTGACACCGCTTCACTACTGGAGCAGACATTCCCTGAGCTGTCTTCAGTTACCTCCCTTGCCTCCCACTCCTGCTTATCTTGCTCCACAGTAAACACGTTCACAAGACATTCATTTAAGATCTTCCCTGGCTCTACACATAGACATCCTCCTGTTCCTTAAGGGGATGTTTTTTCCCTCCTGACCCTAATTTTGCTTCATATATTTTTTAGATCCCTTGCACTGTCTGCCAAAGCCATCTTAAAAGCTCATTTAATCAAGTTTGTTGTCATCTGATTGTACAAGTACAACCTGCCAAAACAGCATTCTCCAGTCCTCGATGCAAAGCATGCAGACACATAACCAGACATTGTACACGTACAGACAAACAATACACACGCAGGACAAGTATCCATATATACAAATAAATAAATATTGTTTCATCAGTATGAAAGTCTCAAGAGGGTTAATGTGAGTAGTTCCTTTGGTCGTTCACCATTCTCACTGCCCATGGGAAGAAGCTGTTCCTCAGCCTGGTGGTGCTGGCTCTGATACCCCTGTATCTCTTCCCCGACCAGAGCAGCTGAAAGATGGCGTGTACAGGTGGAAGGGATCCTCAATGATTTTGTGTGGGCTCTTCAAACAACGATCCCAGTAGATCCCGTCAGTGGGAAGGGAGATTCCAATGAACCTCTCTGCCACTCTAAAGATCCTGTGGATTGACCTGCAATCCATTTCTCTGCAGCAACTGTACCCCACTGTGATGCAGCTGGCCAGGACCCTCTCGATAGACCTCCTGTAGAAGGTTGACATAATGGTGGCCGGTAGCCTTGCCCGCTTCAGTCTTCTCAGGAAGTGCAGTCGCTGTTGCACCTTCCTGACAAGTTAGGAGATGTTAAGTGTCCACATTAGATCACTGGTTAAGTGAACTCCAAGAACTTGGTAGTCCTCCTTATTTCCCTCTTCATCATCCTCCTCCATTCCTGATACTCCTCAAGGGATTCCCTCAAGCCTATCTGCTGGTATCTGATCTGTGCTTCAATATTTCTTCACCAGCGTTCCTTTACCTTCCTATTTCCTGCCCTTTACTCCACTAGGAACATGTTTGCCTTGGACCTTCTTTATCATTCATACCCCTCCCATTGAGCAACTGTGCTCTTACTCTCTAACGTGTTCAGTCATCTATTGCTAATCTTGTTGAAATTGGTCTTGTTTTGAGATGTGTGTGATTCATGATGATCTGCTTGGGAAAAAAAATAACATTCTCAAAAGGGGAGGCACGATTGGTGAGCAGTTAGCGCAACGCCTTTACAGTGCCAGAGATCGTGTTCAAATCCCGGACTGTCTGCAAAGTGTTTATATATACTCCCCGTGTCTGCGTGAGTTTTCTCCAGGGACTCCTGTTTCCTCCCACCCTTCAAAATTATACTGGGATGTAGGTTCATGGGGGGTAAATGGGTAGCATGGACTCATGGGCCGAAATGTCTAAATTTAAAATAGAACTTAATATGGCAGGAGTAGGTCATTTGGCCCTTGAACCTGCTTCATGATTCAAGGAGCATGGTTAATCCTTTGGTTTCCTGTACTAAGCCCTTCTCCCTTGATTCTGTTTTTCTATTAGAAAAAGAGCAAATGGTTTTGAGTTGATGTTCTTGGGTTTTATTTCCCATTCGAATGTTGTTTCACTCCTTTCACCCTTTTGGTGGAAGCAGACCCCTCATCCCTGGAGAGTGAGAAAAGTCCATGCTGGGATCCACGTCAGAACCAGGTTCCCACCAAGAGTGGCCAGGTCGTGTTCACACTTGTAAGGGTTTCTTGTATGTAGCCGACGTACTCAGTACAGTGAAACTCCATGAATCTGGCATGATGGAAATGCCAGAGCTGGACTGGTGGATCTTCCAGATCATTGAATGTTATTCCAACATACATTTATTTTGAGATACAGCAGGATACCAGACCCTTCTGATCCATGAGCTGATACTGCCCAAATACACCCATTAACCAACCAATCTACATCTCTATAACATGGGAGGAAACCAGTGCACCCTGGGGAAAACCTACACAAGTCAAGGGGAAAGGGTAATCTTCACAGTGGGCGGATTCGATCCCAGGTCACTGGCATCATAATAACGTGCTAACCTGGAAGCCCACTTTTTTTATAACCATAATAAACCTTCCAGTGAACCTGGTAAATTTCAACAAAGAGAGGAACCAAGCAGCTGAGTTTCCAGGTAGTGCTGGTGTGGAAGTGGGACCAGATCCCAGTGCCAACTCTCGATTTCTCAACAGTCGGGCACTGGATCATTACCAGTTTATTGGGATGTCCCAAGTGTTCTTCAGAAATACATTTGCTCTCGAGTTCAGCCAGAGTCTGAGCCCAGGCCAGTGATTGGAAATGAGATGGAACATGGAACTGTACAGCACAGAAACAGGCCCTTCTCCCTCATGTCTGTGCCAAACATGATGTCCAAATCAAACAAGACACACGATCGACATCCCTCTATTCCCTGCATCTATCTGAAAGTGTTTTAAACACGACTATTTTATCTGTTTCCACTACTGCCCCTAGCACCTAAACCTCTGTTTGTTTTTAAAAAATATTGCTCTATTCCCTGGTGCCCCTCCCCACACACACTTTAAACATATCCACTCATGTATGATGCTTTTAGTCTAGGGAAAAGATTCTGCCTCATTAATGCTTCTCATGATTTTATAACCCTCTATCAGGTTTCCCCTCAGCTTCTGATGCTCCAGAGAAAACAACCCAGGTTTGTCCAACCTCTCCCCAGAGCTCATCCCCTCTAATCCAGGCAACATCCTGGTGAAACTCTATACCCTTTCCAATACCCCCACATCCCTTCCCCACAATACTCCCGTGCAACCTAAACAAAGTTTTATAATTGCTGCAATGTGACTTTCTTACCCAATGAAGCCAAGCATACCAAACACTTTCTTTACCACCCAATTTTTACACCTCCAGGCTGAGAGTACACGTCGCAGCCACTGCGAATGGGGGCCTGACACCGATGTTGGTTCACCTTCATCAGTGGGATCTGAGCAGCAGCGTTTCTTCGTCGTGCTGTGCCCCTGCCTCCTTGTCCTGTCAACACCAGGCCCGAGCCCAGCTGCTCCCAAACTGGCACCAGGGGCCACATGCTCACCGTTTTACAGGGTCACCAGATACTCTACCATGAACACCATCTTCCCTGCCTACTGTGTGGTGGTATAACCTCCTTGTCTGTCTGTTGGCTCCAATTTCAAGCCTCCTTGAAGCTTGGGCACTTGGACAGCCACCGTCCTGCACTGGTCACTGTCCCCCACTGGAGCGGATACCATTGCCTTCTTTCACAATCCAGTTCCAGCAATGGTCCCAGCCCCGTTTTCCCCCCTTTGTACTTCACAGATGGCACATCTCTCCTCACCTTTTTTAATCTGGGGGAAATAGTCCATGAACTTGACTTGCTCCAAGGCAGCAGGCAGGGATGGGTGATAGAAGTGATCCTGGCAGCCGTGAGCTCCCCGGTAATTGGCTCCACTCTGAACTGATGCAAAAATGCAGGAATCTGCGGAAATGCAGAAGAGGTCTAGGTACCAAAGACTCAAGTTCAGGAACAGCTGCTACCTGTAATGGAGAGGCTGATTCCATCACAGGGTGGTGCTGCTGCGCTCCTATTCGGAGGACACATTCCATGCCAATCATCAGTCACCCCAAGCCATCAAGGTGACCCTTGCGATTGGCCCACCTCAATCAGGTGCTGCAGACCAGGCAGACCAGGCAGCCCGCCCAGGCTCAGCCCCGACCTTCACCCAATTGGCCCAGGTGAATCAGCTTGGCTGACCCCTGCACTTAGCTTCGAGCCATTGGCCACAGCAGCCAATGGGGCCCAGCCTGCCCTGAGTGATGGGCCCCCCAGTACTGTCTGCAGAACTATAAAGGACCATGTGCCCCTTTGTTCTGCCTCTTTTGACCCCTTGTGGCAGGTAACACCCTTCACACTTGGGTTGGGGTGAGTCCCAAGGTTAGGTAGCAAGAACTGTGTCCGTACCGGTCAAGGGGTGGGGCATGTAGTATCACCTTAATCCTGACTGTTGACTGTATGTATTTAAGTCATTTCTCCCACCACTGCCTCTGTCGGTTTCTCCCTTGTTATCTGCAGTGTATTCACTCCTTGCGTAGGGCTCAAGCCCAAAACGTTGGTGAGGTCTCTTTACCTTTGCTACATAAAGGCACTGTTTGACCTTCTGAGTTTCTCCAGCATTTGTGGGTTTTTCTTCACTTAACCACGAGCCGCTTTCAGGTGGCCAGAACATCGGAGAGTAAAGCTGCCTATTCTACCCCAATGCGGCTGTCGGGTGGCCACCTGAAAGTGGAGGACCCTGCCAGGAGGAGCACTTACCTAACCATCTTAGGTAAACTTGTACCTCTCATTTTGTTCATTTTAGATTGGTCACAGTGTTTGAGCTACCGAAAGAAAATAGACACAGACACCGAGAGCAGTTCAGATTATTCAAATGTTTATTACAAATTCAAAAGCTGATTTCAAACTACAATATGCAAGCCCTTCCCAACTATACTTATCAACGCTTGGACTGGTCCCAACTGCCGAAGCGAGGCAACGACTGCACACTTGTAGTAGGTTGTCAGGCTGCCGGTAGCAGCTTCTCCACCTCCCCCGACTGGGACGTTGCTCGGACTCTGGCTGTTCTTCCTTCTTGACAAGGGGTGTTCCCACCCCTCGGAGAATCTCAACTTCAGCAGCAGGACCACAGCCTTATATACCCCAAAAACAATTAATCATGCGCCTACTCCTTCTAACATTTGTCAGTCAAAATCAAAACTGAACATACCATTCTACAATTTAGAAGATTAATTATTATGGAACCAGGATGCTATGATTTCCTGGTTTATCTTGGAGATACAAAGACTTGTTAAAACTTCTCAGGCTTTGCAATGCCATGCTATCCTAAATTTAGGAAAAAACAATTAATCGTGCGCCTACTCCTTCTAACATTTGTCAGTCAAAATCAAAACTGAACATACCATTCTACAATTTAGAAGATTAATTATTATGGAACCAGGATGTATCTCGTAGATACAAAGACTTATTAAAACTTTTCGAGCAAGACAGATTGTGACCAATTCGTCAATTTCAGTGTCGCATTTGACAACTGCTTTCCCTGGGCCTCGCAGTGGAATTCCATTTCAAAGTGTATCTTCAGATAAATCCACATGGCTGAGTTTAATTACATCTGCTAGTTCTGAAAGTAAGGTGACCAGAGTGTGGCCCCAGTGTCGTCAGTTCCACATAAGCAAAAAGCATCTGGGCACATGGTTTTAATCCTCCATTATACTAACCCTCCCCCTGTAGGTATATTCTCCAGCTCAGAGAATCCCCCGTTGCACCTGAAAGCAGCATGGGACTATGGCCACAGTCCACACAAGCCAGCATTCACTCGGACGCGGCTCTCCTTCAGCCAGCATGTTCTTCTCCGCAGCCACCTGAACGTCCCAGCTGCACTCCCCCAGCCGTGTCTGCCAGCTCATTACCTGCATCCGAGCACCTGAAAGCGGCTATGGTGTCAACAGGATCCTGTTTTTACCCTTGTGTATTGTGCGCATTTAGGTTCATTTCACATTTCGACCCTCTTGCTCCATCTGCATTCCCAAAATCAATGTGTGCTTTGTTCCTCAATCTTGGTCTGGTTCTGAAGAGTCACGTGATGCAGTAGTGGCCAGTAGGGTAAAACCAGCCGTCTCCAGAAAAAAAGTCAAGAAAAGACAAAGTTCAACAAATATAAAATATAAGAAATAAAAGATAAAGTTGCAAAGAAGAGAAAGTAGATGGCACCCAAAAAGGAAAAAGTAAAACAGGAAAAAAAGTCACTGGAAAAGAAAGCCTTACCTGCACGAAGGAACAAGGAGCCATGGTGGTGAAGAACGCCCATTCTCCGAGGTTGGTGTCGGCCCTGCGGAGTCACGACCCCCCGACCAGTGGACTGCAAAAATGGCTCTCTGAGCCAAACAAGTGTGCAACTGCACATGCGCAATCTTTTTTTTTCTTTGGCTTGCCTTCGCGGACGAAGATTTATGGAGGGGGTAAAATGTCCACGTCAGCTGCAGGCTCGTTTGTGGCTGACAAGTCCGATACGGGACAGGCAGACACGGTTGCAGCGGAAAATTGGTTGGTTGGGGTTGGGTGTTGGGTTTTTCCTCCTTTGTCTTTTGTGAGGTGGGCTCTGCGGTCTTCTTCAAAGGAGGTTGCTGCCCGCCGAACTGTGAGGCGCCAAGATGTACGGTTTGAGGCGATATCAGCCCACTGGCAGTGGTCAATGTGGCAGGCACCAAGAAATTTCTTTAGGCAGTCCTTGTACCTCTTCTTTGGTGCACCTCTGTCACGGTGGCCAGTGGCGAGCTCGCCATATAACACGATCTTGGGAAGGCGATGGTCCTCCATTCTGGAGACGTGACCCACCCAGTGCAGCTGGATCTTCAGCAGCGTGGACTCGATACTGTCGGCCTCTGCCATCTCGAGTACTTCGATGTTAGGGATGAAGGCGCTCCAATGAATGTTGAGGATGGAGCGTTCTAGGAGCCGTAGGTGATGCCGGTAGAGGACCCATGATTCGGAGCCGAACAGGAGTGTGGGTATGACAACAGCTCTGTATACGCTTATCTTTGTGAGGTTTTTCAGTTGGTTGTTTTTCCAGACTCTTTTGTGTAGTCTTCCAAAGGTGCTATTTGCCTTGGCGAGTCTGTTGTCTATCTCGTTGTCGATCCTTGCATCTGATGAAATGGTGCAGCCGAGATAGGTAAACTGGTTGACCGTTTTGAGTTTTGTGTGCCCGATGGAGATGTGGGGGGGCTGGTAGTCAAGGTGGGGATCTGGCTGATGGAGGACCTCAGTTTTCTTCAGGCTGACTTCCAGGTCAAACATTTTGGCAGTTTCTGCAAAACAGGACGTCAAGCGCTGAAGAGCTGGCTCTGAATGGGCAACTAAAGCGGCATCGTCTGCAAAGAGTAGTTCACGGACAAGTTTCTCTTGTGTCTTGGTGTGAGCTTGCAGGCGCCTCAGATTGAAAAGACTGCCATCCGTGTGGTACCAGATGTAAACAGCGTCTTCATTGTTGAGGTCTTTCATGGCTTGGTTCAGCATCATGCTGAAGATTGAAAAGAGGGTTGGTGCGAGAACACAGTCTTGCTTCACGCCATTGTTAATGGAGAAGGATTCAGAGAGCTCATTGCTGTATCTGACCCGACCTTCTTGGTTTTCGTGCAGTTGGATAACCATGTTGAGGAACTTTGGGGGGCATCCGATGCGCTCTAGTATTTGCCAAAGCCCTTTCCTGCTCACAGTGTCGAAGGCTTTGGTGAGGTCAACAAAGGTGATGTAGAGTCCTTTGTTTTGTTCTCTGCACTTTTCTTGGAGCTCTCTGAGGGCAAAGACCATGTCAGTAGTTCCTGTTTGCGCGAAAGCCGCAGTGATTCTGGGAGAATATTCTCAGCGACACTAGGTATTATTCTATTTAGGAGAATCCTAGCGAAGATTTTGCCTGCAATGGAGAGCAGCGTGAATCCCCTGTAGTTTGAGCAGTCAGATTGCTCGCCTTTGTTTTTGTACAGGGTGATGATGATGGCATCACGAAGCTCCTGAGGCAGTTTTCCTTGGTCCCAACAAAGCTTGAAAAACTCATGCAGTTTGACATGCAGAGTTTTGCCGCCAGCCTTCCAGACATCTGGGGGGATTCCATCCATACCTGCTGCTTTGCCACTTTTCAGTTGTTCAATTGCCTTATATGTCTAATACCGGGTGAGGACCTCATCCAGCTCTAGCCTTCGGGGCTGTTGAGGGAGCTGGAGCAGGGTGGAATCTTGGAGTGAGCGGTTGGCACTGAAAAGAGATTGGAAGTGTTCTGACCATCGGTTGAGGATGGAGATCTTGTCGCTGAGGAGGACTTTGCCGTCTGAGCTGCGCAGCGGGCTTTGGACTTGAGGGGCCGAACACAGCCTTTAGAGCCTCATAGAAACCCCTGAAGTTGCCAATCTAAGGTAAAAGAAAACACCGATGGGAGGGGGGGCTCAGCCGAGGAGCGGGCAATCACAGTGCGACCAGCTGGGAATGCCCGATACCAGGGCTCACAGATGGAAGATGAGGAAGGTGGCAGGAGAGGAAGTGAGCAAGAAAGTTGACGAGGTGAACGGCAAGAGGAGCAGCAGCAGGAGGCCCGATAGATGAGCAGCTCAGGAGAGGACCAACAGCAAGAGGCCCGACAAAGTGAGACAAGCAACTCATCAGGAAAGTCAGACGAGACACAGATACAAAGAGGAGAAAAAGACACAAACACAGGTACAAGCACAGAAGATCAAGATCTTCACAGAGAAATAGAAGGTAAAACAGATGGACAAAATATAGATAAAGCTTTTTCTGAAGAACAAATGAGAGCATTAAAAGAGAAATGAAAAGAACAGAAGATAAAATGCAAAGATTAGAACTAGTCATGATAGAAATAGGGAAAAGAGTAGAGAATGAGGAAGATTGAGAAACGGCTGTAGAAATGGAAGTAAACGACTTAAGATGAAAATTGGAAGAAAGTGACAAAAAAAAATTAGAGACACAAGAGTTGTTAGCTCAGAAAATTGCTATGTTTGAAAATTATAGGTGAAACTAAAAATAGCGGGCCTGAAGAAAGATGAAGAAGGCACAGATATGAAGGAATTTATAAAAGAATGGATCCTGAAGGTCCTGGGAATGACAGAAATGCAGGAAGAAATGGAAATAGGAAGGGCACACAGAACACTAGCTCCGAAATTGAAGACACATCAAAATCTATGATCCATTTTAGTAAAATTTTTGAGATATACAAGAGAAAATATACTGGAACGGGCAAGGAATAAAATTAGAGAAGATAATAAACCATTGGAATACAAGGGTCAAAAAAATATATTTTTGACCCAGTCATAAGTTTTGAACTCTTAAAGAAGGGAAGGAAGGAAGGGGAAAAAAGGGAGAGCTTTGTTATATGCATAAAAAAGTGTTTTCTGGGGGAGTTGGGGGGGAGAGAATAACCATCACTGCGAAATCAGTTGACACTTGCAAACAGGACTACAATCCAAATGGAAAAGGGAGTTGTGGTTGCCCAACAAGGGATAAGGGGCAACTCGGGAGGGGGGGGGGGATTAAGGTAATATTGGATCTGGGAGTTGTTGGAGTATTTTATGTTTTAAATGTGTTGTCATACATTCAGTTTAAAAAAGGGAAAACTGAGAGATGAAAATGGGGAAAAGGGGGATGGTGGTGGTGAGGAACCGGAAATGAGGTGTAAATAAGATGAGATGGACACTTTGAACTATATGACTATGAACATTAGTGGAATACATAACCAAATTAAAAGGAAGAGACTATTAAATTTACTGAAAAAATATAGCATTTGTGCAGGAAACGCATCTAACTGAAGTAGAACATAACAGATTAAAGAGAGACTGGGCAGGACACATAGCGGCAGCATCATACAATTCAAAAGCTAGAGGTGTAGCTATATTAATTAATAAAAATGTACCAATCAAAATAGAGGAGAAAATAATAGATCCAGCAGGGAGGTATGTAATGATAAAGTGTCAGATATATTCAGAATTTTGGAATTTGTTCAATATATATGCACCTAACAAGGAGGATCAAACGTTTATGCAGGATATTTTTTTGAAGATTGTAGATACACAAGGAAGTATATTGATTGGAGGGGATTTTAACCTTAATTTGGATCTAATGTTGGATAAAACTGGTCAAAAGACAAGCAAAAAGAATAAAGTGGCCAAATTTATGGTTAAATCAATGCAAGAAATGAAACTTATGGATATATGGAGGAGGCAGCACCCAAGAGAGAAGGAATTATTCGAGTAGGCATAAAACATACTCAAGGATTGATATGTTTTTGTGGTCGGCCCACATTCAAGGGAGAGTTAGGAAAACTGAGTATAAAGCTAGATTACTATCTGATCATTCACCCCTGTTATTGGCAATAGAACTGGAGGACATCCCACCAAGAACATATAGATGGAGGTTAAACTCCATGCTACTTAAATGGCAGGAATTTAGAGTTTATTGAACGCCAAATTAAAACATATTTTGAAATAAACACTGCATCAGTGAGACAAATTTATATTATGGGACGCAATGAAAGCCTTCATTAGAGAGCAGATAATGAGTTATGTAACTAAGATGAAAAAGGACTACAATCGGGAAATAGAGCAGTTAGAAAGGAAGAGTACAGTAAAGGAACTAGTAAAAAGGGATGATATAACGAAAAGGAGAATTGGCGGACAAAAAAATAAAATATGAAACATTACAAACGTACAAGGTGGAGAAGAACATAATGAAAATAGAGCAAAAGTATTACAGACTGGGAGAAAAAAAACCAGAAAATATTAGCCTGGCAACTTAAAACAGAACAAGCTAAAAGAACTGTATTGGCATCAAGGAAAAAAAAAACAAACTACATATAACTCAATAGAGATTAAGGAGAACTTTAAGGAATTTTATGAACAATTATACCAAACTGAGAATGAGGGGAAAGATGATAAAATAGAAGAGTTTTTAGCTAAAATTGAACTGCAGAAATTGCAAGAAGAGGAAAAAAAACTGATAACACCATTTGAAAAAGAGGAAGTACAGGATATATTTAAAAAGCTGCCAAACAATAAAACGCCAGGAGAGGATGGATTCCCAATAGAATTCTATAAAACATTTAGTTATTAATTCCTCCTCTCCTGAAAGTCATGAACCAGATAGAAGAAACACAAAATTTGCCAGATTCATGTAAGACAGCAATAATTACAGTAATACCAAAGACGGAGAAGGATCCATTAACACCAGCATCATATAGACCAATATCTCTATTTAATTCAATAGCAAAAGTATTAGCACACACTTTGGCCGATTATGTACCAAAAATAGTAAAACAAGATCAAACTGGATTTATTAAGAAAAAACAAACAGCAGATAATGTCTGTAAACTTATTAATCTAATTCATGCAGTTCAAGGAAATAAGAAGCCAACAGTGGCTGTTGCTTTAGATGCAGAAAAAGCCTTTGACAGAGTAGAATGGAACTATTCATTTAAAAAATTACAGAGGTTCAATCTACCAGAAAAAAATATTAATTGGATTAAAGCATTATATAATGGACCGTTGGCAAAGGTAACAGTAAATGGATATGTATTGAGCTAATTTAAATTAAGTAGGTCAACTAGACAGGGATCTCCATTATCCCCCTCATTGTATAAAGGAGTATAAAATCATCTTATTTGCAGATGACATCATAGTATACCTAACAGAACCAGAAATATCAATAAAAGAATTATATAAGAAATTGAAGGAGTATGGAGAAATATCGGGGTACAAGATCAACGCAAATAAAAGTGAAGTGATGCCAATAAGTAACCCAGATTATACAGAATTTAAAAAGAATCACCATTTAAATGGCAAACACAAACAATCCGATAACTAGGTATCGAGTTAGATAATAACTTAAGCCACCTGTACAAACTAAATTATCAGCAACTAATAAAAAAAATTGCAGGAAAACTTAGAACATTGGAAAGAATTACCACTAACATTGAAGGGAGGGTAAATTGCATTAAAATGAATGTCTTCCCAAGGATACAATATTTATTTCAAACGTTGCCAATTCCCTTAGAGAAATTCTTTAATGAACTAAAGAGAATAATATGGAAATTCTTGTGGGGGGGGGGGGGGAACTGAGGGTAGCTTTAGATAAATTAACAGAGAGATATAGCCAAGGTTGTTTGCAGTTACCAAACTTTAAAAATTATTATAGAGCGGCACAATTAAGGTATTTATCAGATTTTTACCAGACTGGACGAAGATAGAACTAGATAAAATAGGGGAGAAGGTACCCAAACATATACTTTATAAGTGGGATGAAAAGATGGTGCAATATAAAAGCTCACCAGTATTGGTTCATTTACTTAATACATGGAAGAAGATCCACTTAGAAAGGAAAAAAAAATGAATTACCCAATACCAACATTTTTATTGACACAAAAGCCACTAATCCCTTTTACAATAGATAACCTTTCCTTTAGAGAATGGGAGAGAAAAGGAATCAAAAGAATAGAAAATTGTTTTTTGGAAAATAATTTATTAACACTTGAACAGATGAAGTACAAATATGGAATAACTCATGGTACAATGTTTGCATATCATCAAATTAAATCTTATTTAAAGGACAAATTGGGAAACAGACTGAGATTACCATAAGGAAGCAGCTTTGAATAATTGATAATGAAAAGATTTATAACAAACATTAAGATGCAAGATAAGGAAAATTATGAAATAAGCTATAAACCTAAAGTGGGAAAAGGATTTAAACATTAAGATTAAAAAAATGAAGCGTGGGAAAAGTTAAGTTCTGGGACTATGAAGAATACAATAAACACAAGGTTACGTATGATACAGTATAATTGGTTACACAGGTTATATATCACGCTTCAAAAGTTAAAAGAATGGGATCCAACATTATCAGATAGATGTGTTTGCTGTAAGAAGGAAATGGAAACAACAGTACATGCAATTTGGGCATGTACGAAAGTGAAAATGTTTTGGGAAGATCTAAATCAGGTATTAAATAAAATCACAAAAAGTAACATACCAAAAAATCCAGAGATCTTTCTTCTCAGTAACATAAGAAGTATGGAATTAGGCCTCAAATTGGATAAGTGCAAGAAAGATTTATTATGATAGCCTTAGCAGTAGCAAAAAAATATGTCAACTTGGAAAAGAATAAATATTCCATTGGAAAAAATAACATAAAATTTAAAAAAATAAAGTCACATCATTTGAACAAATTTGGGAACCATACATGGAACATAACAGAGAGGGCTTGCCTCGGACCTCCACCCCCTAAAATGATAAATAAGAAGACAAAACTACTTGATCCAGTATGTAAAAGTAGATGACATTTTTCTTGTTTATTTTTTATTGTGTGAAAATAATGTTTAATGGTTTTATTGTATTGTATATGTTGAATATCTTGGTCTGGTTCTTAACCTGTGGGATCCACACAAACCCTTACAACACTACCCCTCCACCATCAGCCTCCTCAACAACAAACTCAATCAGGGACTCATTTAAGGACTTGCAGTCAGTTTGTTTACATTTGTTATCTGTTTATATGTGTAGTTTATTTTTTACGCTACCAATTCTGACACACCCACAGGAAATAGAATCTCAGGGTTATATGTGACATTGGACAATAAATCCTTTCTAGAGACAACCGCATAACCAAGGCTGGTCTACTACACTGTTGGATTTGTTGACTTTCGGATGAGTGCTTTTCTGTGCACACAATGCCTTTGCACTGCACTAACATGCAGGGGAACATCCAATGCCCTTTTACCTTTGTTGATCAGTGGATTTTTTTTAATACTTTATTTTCATTTTGTGGACAACATGCATTAAGAAATAAACATTACTTAAATACATAAATTGACATGAAAGAACAAAAACAAAATTCAATGGTACAAGTTGTCCATATCTTCAAACAGTCCCATCCCAACCCCCATCCAAGTCCTTAAGTAAAGAATGAAAATGATAGTTAAGAAAAAAAAGTAAATAAAAGAAACTGTCAGGGACCAGTATCCAGTTTGTTGGATCTAATTCCTTTTCTTACCTAGATCTCTACTAGGGGAAAGAACCAGGACATAGAACTCAAGAACAGAATAAGCATCCCTAAATATTCAACCCTGCGTTCTGCAAGTAAGGCTGCCAAACCTGCAAAAATACTTTAACACTTCTTCCTTAAGTTGTAAGTAATTTTCTGCAGGGGAACACATCTATGTCCAGAGGGGAACCAGTCTTTCAAGTAACCGTAATACATTTCCTGGCGACTGCCAATGTGACATTAAGTAATTCTAATTGATACTTGAAGTTTCATTTTAGATTCTATGTCCACAGTATTTCCTTAAGAGAAACAATTCTTAACTTTGTGGTAATTGTCTCCCAATAATTTGATCTAATAAAATTCTTAACTTTGTGGTAATTGTCTCCCAATAATTTGATCTAATAAAATTCTTAAATTTTCTAATTGACCAATTACCAATGCCAAAGCATTTTGATTTGTACATTCAGAGGTTATGCTGGCTAACAACAGCCCTTGCAGCCCACAACTCCAAATACACCCATGTGACTAATTAACCTACAAACTCCATCAATCTTTGGTACATGGGAGGAAACCCATGCACCAACATGGAGAGAATGTGTAAACACTTTTGGATTCTAACCTCGGTCACTGGTGTAATAGAATTGTGCGAACAGCTATGCTACTATAGAAAAAGGGAAGAGCACTCTGTGCACAAAGCTCCTGTGCATCTAATGAGCTGCATGACTGGAAGGGTAGTGATACAGCTTGTGCATCAGTGTCACTGGGAGGGTAGTGATACAGCTTGTGCATCAGTGTCACTGGGAGGGTACAGTGTTACAGCTTTTGCATCAGTGTCACTAAGAGAGTACAGTGATACAGCTTATGCGTCAGTGTCACTGGGAAGGTATAGTGATACAGCTTATGCATCAGTGTCACTGGGAGGGTACAGTGATACAGCTTTTGCATCAGTGTCACCTGGGTCGAGGTCACCTCAAACCTACTTGATGGTAGCAGGTGATGGGTACCAGGAACATGCAGCTGTAGGAAGTAGTGGACATGTACAATTACATGGAGACAGGTGCATGGATTGGAAAGGTTTAAAGGAATATGCACCAAACAGGCAAATGAAAACACTATCAAGTCCTGCAGTGCCAATTTGACAGAATTTCCAAATATCACAAACCAGTCCTCATTGAGGGGGTCAGCAGTGGAAAGGGCAAGGCACTTCAAATTCCTGGGTGTCAACATCTCTGAAAATCCATCGTGCTGCTCACCTGCAGCTACATTTGGTTAAGTCACCAGATGCTACAAGTTTTTTCAGGTGTACTGTGGGTGCCTTCTGACGTCAGTATGGAGGTGTCATAGCAGATAAAGGCATCGTGTTGTGAACTCAGCCAGCACGATCGTGAGCTTGTCTTCACTCCATTAAGGACATTTTTAAGAGGCTGTCTCAAGAAACCAGCCTCTATCATCAAGGACCATCACCACCCAGGCCAAGCCCTTTTCTCAGGAAGGAGATGCAGGAGCTTGATGTGCATTCAACATTACAAATACACCTTCTTCCCCTCCACCATCAGGTTTCTGAACAGACGATGAAACTATGGACACTATATCACTTTTTTCTCTTTTTACTCTATTTTTTAATCGTAATTTATAGCAATTTTGCACTGTAATGCACAATACTGCTGTCAGAAAACAAATTTTGTGACATGTTCATGACAATAAGCCAGATTCTGATTTCCCCACTAACCACCAACCTCTTCAGACAATTTAAATACAGCCGGTAACAGGCCATTTCAGCCCATGGGACTGTGCTGCCGAATTGCCCAACAACCCCCGGTACATTTCAAACTGTGGGAGGAAACCAGAGCTGCTGAGGAGAACATACAAACTCCTTACAGCATGGGATTTGAACCCCAATCCTGATCACTGGCAATACAAAGGCATTACACTAACCGCTACGCCAACCGTGCCTCCCTAACCAGGATGTTATCACATGTGCATTCTGTCACTCCCATCCCTCAAGACCTCAACAACTTTGAGTGTCATGCCCATCAAATTACCCCAAGGTTTCCATTACATCCTGCAATAACTAACCAAAAGCAAGAAAAGACAACAGGCAACCATAATATGTGATAACTTTTATTATTAAGGGGAACTCCAAACCCGAGATGATGCAGATTAGAACTGGATAACTTGACCCTGCAAAACAAGAAGAGCAAAGGGAGTGAGAATATTTTAAATGATCAAGTTACAACAGCATTGACCTGGGGATTTACCACCACAAAGCATCACAGGCAACCTCCTGAGAACTGGGCACCTATTCACAGTTGCCATCGTACGGGATGGAGTGTGGCACAGGTTACCGACCTTTACTGCCCCAGGACATTAAACAGTAGTTTGCATTAGACTGCCAGCATCCAGCCCAACCAATAGACTGGGACCAATGCAACATCAATTCAGAACCAATGTTAACATAGAACATTACAGCACAGCTGCCCCTCAGTATTTTGTAGACTATTAAATCACCTCTCATCCTTCAATCCAGGGAAAAGCCCTGTAAAACTCATCAGACCAGTTCTTTATTTGAGGCAACATTCTGGAAAATCTCCTCTGAATCTTCTTCAAAGCTTGTACACCCTTCCTGTATTGACGCAGCCAGAACTGATCACAATATTCCAAGTGTGGTCTAACCAGTTTTATTGAACAACAATTATCACCTCACTTGAACTCAATCCCCTGACTAATGAAGGCCAGCATGCCAGAAAGCCTTCTTAACTACCCCATCAACCTGCACAGCATTATTAAGGGATCCATGGATTTGGACCCCATGGTCCCTCTTCCACATTCAAGAATCCTGCCATTAACCTCCCCGCCTTCCAGTCTGACCTTTCAAAATGCATCAACTTGCACTAAACTGGATTGAACTCCTTTGGCCACTTTTCCACCCAACACTGCCTATATTCTGTTACAACGTTCTACATTATTCACAACACTTCAAAGCTTTGTGTCATCTACAAACTTACTGAGTTGTCTTTCTCCGGGTCATTCATAAAAATCACTAAGAGCAGGGGTCCCAGAACAGATCCCTGCAGAACTCTAGTCACTGACCTCCAGGCAGAATGTGTTCCATCTTCTATTACTCTGTGCTTTCTATATGCCAGCCAATTCTGAATCCGAACAGCCTTGGTTCCATGGATCCCATGCTTCACGACTTTCTAAATACGTCTACCACGGGGGACTTTGTCAAATGTTTCACTAAAATCCATACACAACTACTGTCTTACTAATCAATTTCTTTTGTTACTTTCTCAAAAAACTCAATTAGGCTTGTGAGGCATGACCTTTCTGTCACAAAGCCATGCTATCTCAAGGAAGACTACTTCTCTAAATACTCATAATTCCTGTCCTTAATAACCCTCACCAAAAGTTTGCCCACCACTGACGCAAGATTCACCTGTCTATAATTCCCCAGTATTCTCCCTATAACCCTAAACCCTATGTCCCTAAACAAAGGGACTAAATCGGTCATTCTCCAAACCTCCAGTACCTCCCAAGTGGGCAGGAAAAACACAAAGATTATTGCTAATACCCAGCAATTTTTTCCCCTCTCCTGTAGTTTGTGTCATCTACATGTCACATGTCTGGTCTTGTGGACTTTTCAATCCTAATGTTCTTAAGAAAGTCCAGCACTTTCTCTTTCTTAACTCAACATGCCCCAGCACATAAGCTTGTTGAATTCTGACTAAGGTCCTCAACACTGAATCAAAGTACTCATTGAAGACCTCCCCGCTTCCAGGCACATGTTGCCTCATTTATCCTTAAACGACCCCCACCTTCATTCTCATCATCCTTCTGTTCTTCACATATGCATAGAACACTTTGGGGTTCTCCTTGAGTTCCTTCCTGCCTATCATACAATTCTCCTGAGTCCATCCTGTCTTTTGCTTCTTAAACCTCCTCTTCCTCTTAACTTGCTGCCTCACCTCTCGTCAATCATGGTTCCCTAATCCTACCATTTTCCCAGTGCGAAAATCTTATCCAACACCCCACACGAGTGGTCCCTAAACATTATTTTGGTGCTTTTCCTGAAGAACATCTGTTCTCAATTTACTCACCCCAGGTCCTAACCCTAACCCCTTTTCTATTTTGTCTATGCCTATCCTTAGCTGTGCTAAGGGAGTTGTAACTTTCACCAAAATCCTCCCCCACCAGGAGGTTAACACCTGACCAGGTTCATTCCACGGAACCAGATCCAGAACGACCTCTACTCTCATCAGCTGGTCCACATACTGTGTCAGGAATCCTTCTTGGACAATTTCTGCCTCATCTATCCTTCCTGGCAGTAAGGAGATGCCAATCAATATTTGGGAAGTTGAAGTCAAGTAGGAAGCATGCAGAGTGCTCCATTCTCACTGTGCTTGTCAACAACTGAACAAATGGGCTGGCATACAACAGTTTGTAACACCAGTTGAACCACATCCACTTCAGAGAACATCTTCCACCAACTTGGCAACCGCGAAGGCGCCTCCCAGGAGTCCATGGTCCACGGAGCCATATGTTCGGACACTCACCTTTCTCTTCTTGTCTCCTCCAAGCTCAAAGTGCTTGCATCTCTTGATGGCCAGCATTCTCTTGGACCGACAGTTGGGTTCCACACACTCCAGCCTCAGCACAATCTTCTTTGTAGTCTTGGCCTAAAATCACAGCACACAAAAAGTCGGTAAGGTGTGGCTGTCGCCCTCCAAAGCCCCACACCAACAAACCACCCATGAAGTCACATAGTGAGGAAACCCAGCCATATGGCCCAATCTGCCCACAACAATCATGTCCCACTGGCTGCATTTGGCCCATGGTACTTGCCTCAACCACCTCGTTCAGCAGCCTGTTCCATACACCCACTACCCTCTGTGTAAAAAAAAAGCATTAACCCTCAGGTTCCTGGTAAATCGCTCTCCCTCACCTTAAACCTATGTCCTTAAATGATTACAGCCATCCTCCTGCACTCCAAGGAATAAAGCCCGAGCCTGCTTAACCTCTCCCTACAGCTCAGGTGCCCGAGTCTTGGCAACATCCTCATAAATCTTGAACCTCGCAAATCCTGGCAAAATCCTTCGAGTTTGATGACATCTTTCCTGTAGCGCTAAGACCAAAATTGAACAAATCCCTCACAAGCTGCAAATGGTTAATGTCTCTATCCGTTGGTCAAGAAGGTGCACTCACTCAAGTGTTCAGGAGGTAGTGTGACAGAGTATATAGATATGTTTTTGGGAGATAAATTGGGAAAGGTTTGTTAGAGTACGTTACATACAAACACTTTAAAACATCTTATTTGAAATACTGGAGGTCTGCCCCATATCAGGGTCTCACAGCTTTTGCAAGAGCTTTGAAGGGTGCTCAAGAGACTTCATTAATAGATTGTTGCTTACAAAAGGCAACAGATGAAAGATCTTGAGGGAGACGCCTTCTCTCTGGAGATGTTCTAAGAGGGTCATGTGGTTTTGCAAGAAGAGAGAGTCAAACAGGCTTTCTCATAGAGAGACGGAGATAACGTACAGTGTTACAACCAGCAGATGGGACTGGAACAGGACAAGCTGGCAAGTTTGTGCACAGCCCATTTGGAAGACGGCCTGGTGGTTTATCCAAGAGGAGAGGACTGGCTGTCTAATGTTTCACTTAGAATAAGAGAAACAAAAGGAACTCTGTGGTGACCTGAAAAAAAGGTTATCATCTGGAGAACCCTGAAGGGGCAAGTTTCATCAGCAATACACTGAAGTTGCTGATGGAAGTCATCAGTTGTGGATGTCCTGGAACAACAAATGTCTCTCTGAACTGGCAAGAACCTTCCTGAGTGGTAACCATTTACATTACAAGCACCAAAGTCTGGTGAACTTTATAATTGTTAACTTCTGTGCACAGTATAAGAATTGCCTGCAACCAGTGAACTTGGAGGAGTAAGAAGTGAGATTGGACTGGGAACCAATGAACTTTTCCGAACTTACATTAGAATTAGAATTAGAAGGGAGTTAAGTTAGGTTAAGTCAATAGAGACAAGTTAAAGTTTGATTCTATTTTCATGTTTAAAGATAATTAAAAGCAACTTTTGTTTTATCTATTGCTGCTGGGTTTTGGGGTCCTCTGGGCTCGTTACATTTTATGGGGACTCGTCCGTTCGGATTGAAAATTAGTTTTTTGTGATTTATTAGTTAATTTTTTTAAAGCTAAATGCACATGTATGTGTGTAAAAAACAGTAGCAATGGATGTTGATATATTTATGTCACAACCATCACCTGCAGAGCTGCAGAGCAAGAAAAAAGAGGAACTGATGGTTATTTCTAAGGCATTAAAACTGACTGTAGTTAAGCATTAGATAAGGAAAATACAAATACAAAGGATTATAGTGAAATATTATATAGGTGAGGGAAAATTTGTTGAGAAAGACTAAATGCACATGTATGTGTGTGTAAGTTCAGAAAAGTTCTTTGGTTGAAAAAGCATTTGATAGAGTTGAATGGAATTTTTTGTTTAAAGTTTTGGAGAAATTTAAGTTTGGTCCTTTTTTTATTGGTTGGATTAGGGCTCTATATAGTAAACCGGTAGCTAGAGTATTGACAAATGGCTTGATTTCAGAATCCTTTAAGTTAACTCGATCAACTCGTCAAGGTTGTCCTTTATCACCAGCTTTGTTTTCATTAGTGATTGAACCTTTAGCACAGCTGATAAGACAAAATACACAGATACAAGGTATGAAAGTTTTAGATGAGGAGTATAAAATTAATTTATTTGCTGATGGTGTATTTAATAAACTCAGCTCAGTCACTTTTGCACTTGAAGGAATGTCTTTCTGGATATAAAGTTAATTGGGAAAAAAGTGAAGGAGATTGAAGTGGACTGATCGATTTAATATCTGGGTATAATTTTAAATGTTAATTATCAATCTTTATATAAATTATGCTCCGTTAATGAAAAAAATTAAAATTTATTTGATTAAATGGAAAGATTTACCTATTAATTTAATGGGTAGGATAAATACAATTAAGATGAATATCTTTCCGCGTATACAATATTTGTTTCAATCTATTCGGTATTTACTTGATAAATTTTTTTTTCGAGATTTGAATAAAATGGTTAGGGAGTTTTTATGGAGGGGTAAATTTTCGAGAGTAGCTTTGAATAAATTAGCTTGGAAATATGAGTTAGGGGGACTACATTTACCACATTTTCAAAATTATTATGAAGCAGCCCAACTTAAATTTATTAGTTCATTGATGGATTTGGTACGGCCTCCTAGTTGGGCTAAAATTGAGATGGTAAGTATTTTTGAATTTGAAATACATCATTTTTTGTTTAGCTGGAAAATAAATTTGTTACAACAATATAATGTGCCTATACTAACATTTAATGAAGTTATGGATAAAGAAAAATAAAATGACATGCTCTAGGGGTAAATTATCGGCTTTCACTCTGTTGTATAATAATCAACTTACTTCTTTTTCAATACATAATCAAAGTTTATTGCATTGGAGATTTAAAGGTGTGAAAAATTTGGGAGATTGTTTTAAAGAGGGTAAGTTTTTATCTTTTAATCAGATGAAGGAAAGTTTTGGTATTGATAAGAACTCTTTGTTTCTTTATTATCAAATTCAATCTTTGGTAAAATATATGTTTGGTAGAGATGATTTTACCTAAGATGACTAAATTTGAGACTTTTCTTATGTAGGTACCAGAGAAGGGTTATATTTCATCTATGCATCAAATATTACAGGATGGTATGGATAAAAAGGGTTGGGATAGATCTAAAATTAAATGGGAAGCAGATATTGGTTTTATTTTTTCTGAAGATGATTGGTTAGATATCTGTTATGATAGTGTAACTAGATTGATAAATGCATGTTATGCAATGAATAATTACAATTTTTTTACATCAATTATATTTGACACCTGAAAAATTTAAAAAATATGGTTTTCATGAATCAGATTTGTGTTTTAGATGTGGTGATACGGTTGGAACTTTTTTTCATGCTGTTTGGTTATGTACAATCTTTTTGGAAGAAAATTCAATCTTTTTTAGAATACCTGTATAAGATTAAAATAGTTTTAGATCCAACAGTATTTTTATTGGGTGGTTTTCAACCTCTGAAAGGTTTTGGATTAGATAAATTTCAGCTTGCTTTTGTATATTTAGCTTTATCTGTAGCGAAAAAATGTATTGCTAGTACGTGGAAAAATACAAATATGATTGATATTAATAGATGGCATAATGAGATGAAATATTGTTTAATAATGGAAACAATTACGTGTTTCGTGTGATAATTATAATTTTTTTATTAATAAGTGGTTGTTATACTCAGAATATTTACATTTCAATTTATATTGATTAGATTTTAATATGTATATTTAACTTTTTCTTTAATGTTCTTTCTTTTTTCTTTCTTTATGGCTCTCCTTAGGAGAGTTGGCTGAAGGGGGGGGGGGCGTTCTTTTCTATATATAAAAAAACATTCATGTTTATGTTTAATTGGTGCATATGTCATGTATTATTTGTTTTTTGAACGAATAAATAAAGTTTAAAAAAAAAGAAAAGTTCTTTGGTTCAGTCTAATCTCACTCCTCCAAGTTCACTGGTTGCAGGCAATTCTTATACTGTGCACAGAATTTAACATTTATAAGGTTCATCAGGCTTTGGTGCTTGAAAGGTAAATGGTTACTGCTCAGGAAGGTTCTTGTCAGTTTTCAGAAATTTATTGTTCCAGGACATCCACAACTGATGTACTTCCATCAGCCACTCCAGTATCTTGACAAAACCTGCCCCTTTCAGGGTTCTCCAGATGATAACCTCTTTCCTTCAGGTCACCAGAGTTCCTTTTTGTTTCTTATTCCTAGTGAAACATTAGACAGGTAGTCCTCTCCTCTTGCATAAACCACAAGGGCTTCGACCAGGCCGTCTTCCAAACTGGGGCTTCTTGCCAGCTTATCCTGTTCCAGTTCTAGCTGCTCTTGCTGGCTTACACTTTACAAGTGATCTCTGTGTGCGTCTCTCTCTCTCAGAGAGAAGCCTGTTTGACTCTCTCTGCTTACAAAACTACAGGACCCTCTTACAACAGCAAGCTCTCCTTCCAGATAGCAGTGGCTCCAGCATTCTCTTTCATCTGTTGCCTTTGGTAAACAACAATCCATTAGTGGAGTCTCTTGACCACTCTTCAAAGCTCTTGTAAAGCTCTTGTGGGGTCACTATGTCTAGCATTGGGCAGAGCTCCAGTATTTCAAATAGGTTTAAAGTGTTTGTATGTGACCTACTCTATCAAACCTTTCCCAATTTATCTCCCAAAAACATTTCTAAATTCTCTGTCACAGCTCCAACTTCCACCTTGACCTCAAATTCATTTGGATCCATCTCTGGTCACTCTCTTCACTTTCTCAATGATTTTATCTCCATTTTGGAGATTTTCTATAGAGATTTTCTTTAAACCCACTAACTTAGTTACCTTGTCTCCACCTCTTCCCATCTGATCTCCTGCAAGGATTCCATTCCTTTCTCCCTGTCTCCACCTCACTGGTTCCTTGGATGAGGTCTTCCTTCTTCAGAAAATTTGGCTTCCCCTCTACTGCCAATTTTGAAGGGTGGGAGGAAAATGGAGCACCCAGAGAAAACCCAGAAACAGGGAGAATGTACAAATCCTTACAGACAGCTTTGAAACCTGGGTCACCAATGTTGTAATAGCTTTGTGTTACCGGGCTACCCCCCAGATTAACATGAGCATTTACCACAGACAGATGTGAGGTTAAATGGGCAGGACTTGCATGATAAACAGTGGGGCTCTGTGTGGGGAGAGGGGATAGAGAAGGGAGTTGTACAACAGAGACCTAGGGTTACAGGTGTATATATATTTGACAAGTGGTGAGGTTGTGTGGCACGCATGCTTTCATCAACTTGGGCATTGAGCTCAGGATTTAAAACATCATGTTATAACCCTACAGGATCTGGGTGAGACCATACATACTACAGAAAGGATGTGATTAAATGAGAGGCATCTAAAAGATTAACAAGAATGTTGCTGAGACTGGAGGACTTGAACTACAAGGGGGAGACTGGATATGCTTGCATTGTTTTCCCTGGGAGGAATGAGGCAGAGGGCTGAGCTTCATGAGGTTTAAAAAATCAAGGAATAGATAGGGTAGGTTGGCACAGTCTCCCCCCCCCCCACCCACCCCCACCCAGGGGAGGAAACAAAACGAGAGCATATTGAAGGTGAGAGGGTAAAGATAAAAAGGGTAATATGGAGTGAGCTGCCAGAGGAAGTGGCAGAGACAGGGACAATTACATTTCTAAGACATTTTCTGGGTACATGGATTCAGAGGGATATGAGCCAAACATAGGATATTGCCTGGATTAGAGGGCATGTCTTACGAGGCAAGGTTGGCAAAGCTGGGACTTTTCTCTTTGGAGCGTAGAAGGATGAGAGGGGACTTGATCAAGGTCTACAAAATTAGGAGAGGCACAGCTAGGTTGAACAGCCAATACCTGTTTCCCAGGGTGGGAATAACAACCACTAGAGGATGTATGTATAAGATTGGGGGTAAAGTTTTTTTTTTTTAAAAACACAGTTATTGAGGCCTGAAATGTATTGCCAAGAGTGGTAGTAGAGGTTGAAACATTAGGGACCTTTAAAAGACTATTAGATAGGTGCATGGACGAAAGGAGAGGGTTATAGGGTAGGGAGGGTTCAGCACAACATGGAGGGCTGAAGGGCTGTACAGTGCTGGAATGTTTTAATGTTTAAAAGCCAGGTAAATACATTGGTCGGGATTGACAATTTGAGCCCAAGAGCCCATTTCCATGCTGTAAAACTCCATAGTCTCTTGTGAAATGGGAAGACAGCACCTTTCATGATTTCAATGCTCAAAACAGTCACTACTGTGACACAGTAAATAGGTGAGCAGCCAGCAGGATTCTGTGTGCAGTAGTACACTCTGCGGTGTTGGTGACAGTGATTGAACATAGAGCACAAGAGAGCTTTTTGGCTTGCCTTCAGACATCATAGGGGCACATGGGGTCTTCACATCAAGGACCTCAGTTTAGGTTACGTTTTGGTCAGAGTGGACTTGGTGAACCAACTCTTCGACAAACCAGCTGAAGCCAAGACAGCAAGTGCAAGGCAACAAGTCCAGTCATTGAGATAGGGGACAACTACCAACTTTAACACCATTTGCACTTTGTTTCTCTCAACATTCCCATCAACTCCCTCACCTGCAAACCAGAGGCAGTCTGCAACAGCCTGACCTCCGTGGTCCAGGAGGAAACCAGAGCCCCCAGGCAAAGCTGCATGGTCACATGGGAGCACGCAAACCCCCCCCCCCCAACGCACACCGAGCATCCAAGGTCAGGATTCAACCAGGATCACTGGTGCTGTGGGACAACAGCTTGACCTGCTGTGTGGCCGATATCCACTCTGACCACACTGAGGCCAAAGTACAAAGCTTGGAATCAGGAGCAGCTATCGACTATCACATTACCATGCTTTGTGTGCAACTAACTCTGCTGGAGCGCTTACACCCACATGGGTTGGGGGGCAGTTTGAAGAATCAGATAGCAGTGGAGTGAATGTTACTTTCTGCTTACCTTTTTCCGAAAAATAGGTTTTGTCTGCCCTCCATAACCACTCTGCTTTCTGTCATAACGCCTCTTACCTGGAGGAGGAGGAAGTGGTACAATTAAAACATGGTAGCACAACATTTAAACACAAAGCCCCGTGGCTGGGATGAACCCACACACCAGTGAAATAACTCCTCAGCTCAGCAAGCCAATGATTTCATCACAATGCAAATGATCAGGCCAAATTAATATTAAAGTGAGGAAGTACAAGAAGCTACAGCCTTCCCTGGAAGCCCACTCTTGGATTATTGTTCTGGACGCCATAGAATAGAAGATGATGTTGAGGCTTTGGTGGGGGGGGTGATAATAGAAATAAGAAGGTTGGGCAAACCTGAGCAATGAGCTGCTTAACAGACTCAGTGGGTCAAGCAGCATACATGAGAAGAAAAATTACAGAGAAAAGTTAGGACTTTATTCCCTGGAGTATCAGAGAACTAGGAGAGGTATGACAGAGGTGCACAAAATTGAGAGGTACAGATAGTAGGCAACAGGTTTTTTTTCCATTGAGGTTGGATGAGGTAAGAACTAGAGGACATGGGTTCATTTTCACGCAGTGGTAGAATGAGTGCCAACTGAAGTGAATGCAGCCTCAATTTTGACATTTAAGAAAAATTAAATGGATACACGGATGAGAGGGATACAGAGGGTGCAGGTTGATGGGACATTGCAGAATAGTATGGCACACTCTTGGGATGAAGGGCCTGTTTCTGAATGTAGTGTTCTATGCTTCTAAATGGTCAGTCATTGATTTTGGTCAGAAACCTTTGTTGAGTCAATAAATGGCTCCAATATGATACACGTGATGGACTATTTCTCTCCATGGACACTTCCTAAGCCCCAGAGGTCCCCACAGCAGCTCAATGTTTGTTCAAATTCCAGGAGCCACAGATTTTCTTGTTTATCCATTGTAAACTTGGATTTATTCCTCACAAGTTTCAGATGGGTTCAGAAAAATTAGATGCACGGACAGGGTAGATAGCCTGTGTCTTGTTCCCTGGTTGGAAATGGTAAACACCGGAGGGCATAGGTAAAGTTTAAAGGAGATTTGAGGTAGGTTTTTCTCCACAGAGTGGTAGGTGCTTGGAAAGTGCAGTGGTGGAGAGACAGCACATGGACAGCAGATTGATGAAACCTGTCAGATTGCCATCATGGGACTTTGCTGGGCTGGCGGGCCAGTTCCTGTGCTGTACTGTTCCGTAAGGCGCAGACACCAGAGGTTCACAAACAGCTTTGTTCAACATCTATCAGGCTCTTGAACCACATTAACAAAATCAAACTCCAACCACAAATTACTCCAGAACCACCAAAAGATCTTACTGCAGCTGTACAGGGCCTTGGTGAGACCCCATCTGGAGTATTGTGTGCAGTTTTGGTCACCTTATCTAAGGCAGGATGTTCTTGCAATGGAGGGAGTGCAGAGGCGATTCACCAGGCTGATACCTGGAATGGCAGGAATGACTTATGATGAAAGATTGCACAAATTGGGATTGTACTCGCTGGAGTTTAGAAGATTGAGAGGGGATCTCAGAGACATATAAAATTCTGGCAGGACTGGACAGAATAGATGCAGATGGGATGTTTCCAATGATGGGAAAATCCAGAACCCGGGGCCATGGTTTGAGAATAGGCAAACCATTTAGGACCGAGATGAGGAGGATTTTCTTTACCCAGAGGGTGGTGAATCTGTGGAATTCATTGCCACAGAGGGCAGTAGAGGCAGGTTCATTAAATATATTTAAGAGGGAATTAAATATATTTCTTCAGTATAAGGTTACAGAGAGAAGGCGGGGACGGGTTACTGAACTTTAAGATCAGCCATGATCTCGTTGAATGGCGGAGGAGGCTCGAAGGGTCGAATGACCTACTCCTATCTTCTATGTTTCTATGCACTACCCCTACCACCCTCCCCCCCCCCGGCATACTGCCGGGGGGGGGGGGGGGGGGTTGTTTCATACTGCAACTATGAATACCTATTCATCCTTTGATACACAGCGTGGAAAAGGCCCTTTGACTCTACTTGCCCACACCAATCAACATTCCCACCCACCTACATTTGGCCCATATCCCTATCTGTCCAATTTTTACTTAAATGTTACACTAATACCTGGCCCAACTAACTCCTCCAGAAACCCATTTCATACACCCACCCCCTCTGTGTAAAAAAAGTTGCCCTTCAAGCTCCTGTCTATCCCCCTCCCCTCACCTTAAACCTATGCCTTCTGGTTACTCTGAGCAAAAGACTGTGCATTCACTACTCTATTCCTCATGATATCACTCCTCACCCTCCTGCACTCCAAGGAATAAAGGCCTAGCCTGCTCAACCTCTCACTAGAGCTCAGACTCAACCCCCACATTCACCCACCCCACGCCACGCCCCCACCGGCCAGTAAATCTTCTCTGCACCCTCTCCAGCTTGTTATCTTTTTGTTTCATAACATATTGTGGTAATTGAATTGATATTACCATTAGTGCATCTTATGTGGCTGTTAGAATATGTACATTGGATGTATGTATTGACAGTAAACATCACATGGTACTCTTCCATGTCTAATAGGAAGACCGTACAAGACCAACTTTTAAACAAATAAAAGGAAGTATTGCTGGCAATACTCAGCAGGCCAGGGCACATCTGTGGATGTTTCAGTTTGAAGTCCCAAACCAGAACCGGAGGATGTAAAATTGGAATGAGCATGGATGACGGATGGAGAGTGAGAAACACATACTGGCTCAGTGACCCCCCCCCCCCCCCCCACCACCGTTAGCATTCAACCTTCTTCAAATGAATTTCCTGTCCATGATCCTGTCTGTATTTGCAATATTTACCCTGTGCATATAACGAATCCTTTCCTTTCTTGTACTGGGTCACCTTATGCAGCTGGTGTTTGCGACACTTCTTGCAGTAAGTCCTGCGGGTTTTCGGCACGTTAACCTGCACGGGAAGAGAAAACAGTGCAAATTCCAGGACACCATTCCTTTCAACCTCTCCTAGGTTTTAAGAGGATAATGTAATAATGTTAAGTAATACAACAGGTTCCCACTGCACTTTTGATACTGTAGAGCAGTGGTTCTCAACCTTTTTCTTTCCACTCATATCCCACTTTAAGTATTCCCTATACCATGGGTGCTCTGTGATTAGTAAGGGTTGATGAAGTGATATACGAGTGGAAATAAAACAGTTGAGAACTGTTGCCGGAGAGCTGTAATTTAGGGCAAAGAACAGAATGCTTCACTGGAACCCAATTTCAACAGTACTTTCTGTGAAAGTGCCTGTCTCGGGTTAAAAACATAAAGCAGGCCATTGGAATATCTCTCAAGTACTTTATCAGTCCCTGTCCTAGCATTTCCTTTAATCCGGAAAACTATCACCATTACTGTTCAAAGATTCATCCGAGCGAAGAATGCCTCCCCCTTATACTAATTCTAAACCCTTAATCCAAGACTCCTCAGCCAGAAAAACATATCAGTACATCCTCATCAATTTTATTTGAAAGAACAGGACATGCTTGAACCAGTCAGCAAGTAATGCAGCAAGAAGTAGGCTGAGGTTTTATAGGTCTGGAACCTGCAGCACCAGAGCTTTATGCCTGTACGTGCCCCGCCACCGGCCCTGCAGTTTTTTTCGACAGCACCGTGCAGTTGAACATCAGTACGTTATCTGCCCTCCTCTACCACTGTAGGACGGACCAGGCCCCGCTCCTCGATCCCCAGCCAGGCCCCGCCACCCAGCAGCTGCCTCCAGCACCAGGCCGCCGTACCAGCGCTGGGCCGCATGCTCAACCCCTCGCCGCTCTCACAGCCAGCCCATCAGGCAGACAGTCGGACGCCTGGGCCCCGAAAAAGCGGCTGCCCGCGCCTCTGCCGGCCCCGGATGGCATCCGATGGTCTGGAGACGGACACTCACCATCTCGCCGCCACCCTGCACCCAGAGCCAGGGGAAAAAAAGAGCGCGTTAACGTCACCACGCCGCTTATACGGGCGGCGGAATGCCGGGAAATTGGAGGTCAAAGTGCTTGGAGGGTAGGGCAGGGTGTGTGAGCCGCTGCTATCACCGGGCAGGTGTGGGGTGTTGTGTGAGGGAGAGCGAGCGAGGGGCTGAGAGGATCTGGGGATGAGTTTGGGGGGAACAGGGTTGGGGGGGGAACAGGGTCAGGGAGGACGGGGCTGGGAGGTCCTGGAGGGTGGGGGGAGAACAGCTCTCAGACCATTTACCCCATTGAACAGGAACGTCAGGCGACCATCTCCCACAAAATCACTGACCTCATCATCTCTCTCATCTCCCTCCCACAGCCTCTCACCTCGTGGTTTTGCATCCTCGCACTGCCCAATTCGATCTCCTGCTCACGAACTGCAAACCCATTATTTCCACGTGCTCTAGCCCCACCAAACTTCTCACACATGAGTCTCTTTAAAACTGATGACACGACAAGCTTTATTTACAAGTCTGCAGAGTTGAACTCAACTGGCTTCTCACCAGTTAAGCCCCGATACATACAGTGCATTGATTTTTATACCCTTATTGTTTGCCCTTCCCCTTCTTATTAATACTGTTTTAATTGGTTAGTATTGCAAAAGCATTCTAAGTACAACTGCATTTTTAATTATCACGTTCATTACGTACGCTGCGAACTCTACATACACTAAATTCTGTTTCTCACCCTTATCAATCTTTTGTCTCCTGCATGTCTCTCACTATGACCATGAAAAGATATGTTTAAAAAAACATATCCAGCTGAACTTTTTGTCCTTGGCTGCTAGTAAGCTCCCTGTCCGTTCTGGCTTCCCTTTTTATGATTAATCATCACATTTTAACTTAAGCCATTTTAACCTAAATTCTCTATATATAACACTTAGCTTGGGTCCATTTTATCCCCCCCAACGGTCCGGTCCTGTCCCATCCTTCCTACACCCACGATAGTTCATGTGCCTTCACTGACAACCTCCAGTTTCTTGCACTTGACCGCCTCATTTTCACCATTGCTGTAGAAAACACACCAAAATGTTGGAGAAACTCAGCTGGTCTTTTCAGCATCTACAGGAGACAGATATATTGCCGACGTTTCGGGTGTGAGCCCTTCAAGGAAAAAGCAGAAGCAGGATGTATCAGAAACTCTCGGAATTCAAACAATGGGGGAGGAATTCAGACCAACAAAAGATGTTAATTGGATGTGATAAGGGGTGAGGTAGAATTTATCATGTCTGTGTGAAAGGAGACAGGATAGAGAGACAACAGGGAAGAAAATTGGTGTGGGGGGGGGTGGTGGGTTTAATAAAAGCCAGAGAAGATAATATTAATGCCAACTGGTTAGAGAATGCCCAGTTGGAAGATGAGGTGTTGATCCTCCAATTTGCAGGTGGTCTCAGTCTGGCAGTACATGAGATCATGGACACATATGTTGACAAGGGAATGGGGAGGGGATTTGAAATGGGTGGCCATTGGGAGATCCACATGATTATGGTGGACAGAGCTGAGGTGCTCAACCAAGTGATCTCCCAGACTGCGTCCCATCTCTCCGATGTAGAGGAGATCACAGCGGGAGTACCAGATTCAGTAGATGACCCCTGCAGATTCACATAGAAAATCAGTGTAGGCATAGGCCATTTGGCCCTTCAAGCCTACACCGCCATTCATTACGATCATGGCTGATCAGTAACCGGTTCCTGCCTTCTCCCCATACCCCCTAATCCCCTTAGTCACAAGGGCCAGATCTAACCTACACTTAAATATTGACAGGGAACCAGTCTCAACTACTTCCTGTGGCAAAGAATTTCACCTATTTACCATTCTCTGAGAGAATAAATTTTTCCTCATCTCAGTTCTAAAAACTTCCCCCTTATCCTTAAACTATGGCCCCTGGTTCTGGTTTTACCCAGCATTGGAAACAACCTTCCTGTGTCTAGTCTGTCTAAACCCTTAAGAATTTTATGTTTCTATAAGATTCCCTTCAATCTTCAGAGAATAAAAGCCTAGTCTATCCAACCTTAATTCATATGCGAACCCCTCCATCCCCAGTATCAGCCAAGTGAACCTTCTCTGCACCCCCTCCAAGGCAAGGATGTCCTTCCTCAGATAAGGTGACCAAAACTGCCCACAGTTCTCCAGGTGTTGTCTCACCAAGGCCCTGTACAGCTGCAGCATGCTCTCCCTACTCCTGTACTCAAATCCTCTCGCTATGAACGCCAATATACCATTCGCCCTCCTCACTGCCTGCTGCACCTGCAGGCCCACTTTCAACGACTGATGCACAGCAACACCCAAGATTCGCTGCATGTCCCCTTTTCCTAAACAGATACCATTTAAATAATCTTCTTTCCTGTTCTTACCTCCAAAATGAATAACCTCGCATTTATCCACATTATACTGCATCTGCCTCATTCTGGCCCACTCATCTAACATATCCAAATCACTCTGCACTCTCCTAACATCCTCCACACAGCTAACCCTGCCACCCAACTTCGTATCGTCTGCAAATGTTTCACTTGGAAGGACAGTTTGGGGCCTCGAATGGTGGTGAGGGAGGAGGTGTGGGAGGGACGATTGGGAGGGAGGGAGGAGTGCACAAGGGAGTCATGGAGGGAACAGTCCCTATGGAAGACAGAGAGGGGTGTATCTAGTGGTAGGATCAGGTAGTAGGTGGCAGAAATGGCAGAGATATGTTGGAGACAGCTGGTGAGGTGGTAGGTGAGGACAAAAGGAATCCTGTCCTTGTTGCATATGGGGACATGTGTAATGGAGGATATGTGGGTGAGGGCTGAGTTGATGGTGGTAGTGGGAAAGCCCCATTGTTGAAAGAAGGAGGACATTTCTAATGATCTGGCATGAAAGTCCTCATCCTGGGTGCAGATATGATGGAGACGGAGGAATTGAGAGAATGGAATGGAATCCTTACAGGGGACAAAGGCTCTCTGCTTTATCTTTAATGACAGACCACGGTCCCCCTCCACCACCACCCTGGCAGTGGTGCTCACCCTCAATAACTTCTCTTTAGTTATTCCCACTTTCCCAGGTCAAAGGGGTAACCCACATGGGTCCCAGCTGTTATGTGGAGCATTTCATGTTGCGAGCCTCAACTCTTCCTCTGCTACATTAGTTCTACCTCTTGCACCCGTGATGAGCTCATCAACTTTATCCAACTTCCACCCTGACCTCAAATTCACTTGATCCATCTCTATCCACTCTCTCTCCCCTTTCCGATTGGCTGTCTCCATTTCGGGAGGTAAACTATCTATAGAGATTTTCTTTAAACCCACTAACTCCCACAGTTACCTTGTCTGCACTTCTTCCCATTCTGTCTCCTGTAAGGATTCCATTCCATTCTGCCTGTCTCCACTGTACTGGTTCCTTGGATGAGGTCTTCCATTCCAGGATATATATGTGATGTCCTCCTTCTTCAGAAAATGTGGCTTCCTCCTACTGCCATTAACTCAGTGTTTCCCCGCATCTCTATTCCCTGCACATCTGCCTTTGCCCCTTCCACACCTTCAAACCTTTCAGAGGCTTCAACAGAATCCACTCCCTGGCCAGAGGTTTTTACAGCCGTGCTGACCACGTTGAACTCCTGATCTACTTCCATTTGCCTATAGTTGATGGTGGTAGTGGGAAAGCCCCATTGTTGAAAGAAGGAGGACATTTCTAATGATCTGGCATGAAAGTCCTCATCCTGGGTGCAGATATGATGGAGACGGAGGAATTGAGAGAATGGAATGGAATCCTTACAGGGGACAAAGGCTCTCTGCTTTATTTTTAATGACAGCCCTTCCTTTACCTGTCCCTGTCTGAATGTCTTTTACAATGTAAATTGGTCACCACTTCTAGCACTTGTTCCACATACCCATCACCCTCTGTGTGAAAAGCATTCCCCTCAGGTCCCCTTTAAATTTTCCCCACTCACCTTAAATCTATGCCCTCTAGTTTTACACACCCCCTGCTCTTTGGTCAAGACTGTACCCTATCTAGGTAATGTGCACTCTCAAACTTCTGCAATAAAATCTTAATTATTACCACATATATGACCGTTCCATGATAAGAAATAAATTGTTCTCAGTGGGTCTAAGATATATTTTACATCAAAAAAGGCAACCACAATCATGGATTTTCAGATTACAGATTTATTGTCAGAGTACATACGTGACATCACATACATCCCTGAGATTCTTTTTTCCTGCAGGCACGGCAGAATGACCACTAATTAGTAGTGCAAAAAATAAACTATACAGTGTAAACATGTAAATAAATAACTATAAACAGATAACGAATGTAAACAAACTGACGGTGCAATACAGAGAGAACAAAAAAAAGTGCACAAGTTAGAATCCTTCACCGAGTCCCTGACTGAGTTTGTCGTTGAGGAGTCTGATGGTGGAGGGGGGAGCAGCTGGTCCTGAACCTGGTGGTGTGAGTCTTGTGGCACCTAGACCTCTTTCTTGATGGTAGCAGCGAGTACAGAGCATTTACTGGGTGGTGTGGATCCTTGATGATTACTGCTAGTCTTTGATAACAGGGTTCCCTGTTGATGTTCTCGATAGTGGGGAGGGTTTTGCCTGTGATGTCCTGGGCTATGTCTACTACCTTTTGAAGGGCTTTATGCTCAGGGTTATTGGTGACCCCCATAGCAGACCGTGATACAGTCGGACAGCACACTTTCCACCACACTTCTGAAGAAATTTGCCAAGGTTTGTAGTGTCATACCAAACCTCCACAAACTCCTGAGGAAGTAAGAGGCGCTGACAAGCTTTCTTCATGATGCCATTAGTGTGTTGGCTCCAGGAAAGATTCTCTGAGAAAGTGATTTTCAAGAACATAAATGTGCTCACCCTCTCCACCTCTGATCCCCCAATGATCACTGGACCTCTGGCTTTCCCTTCCTGAAGTCAACAATCAGCTCCTTAGTTTTGGTGACTTTGAGTGTGAGGTTGTTGTTGGTGCACCATTCAGCCAGGTTTTCAATCTCCATCCTGAATGCTGACTGATCCCCTTCCTTTATACAACTGTAGAGCAGGGGGCTAAGAACAGCCTTGTGGTGCTGTGGTACCGATGGAGATTGTGGAGTTCTTACCAATCCTCACGGTGGTCTGGAGGTGAGCAAATCCAGGATCCAATTACACAGTGGGGTGTTGAATCCCAAGTCTTGGAGTTTGCTGATCAATTTTGAGGGGATGGTGGTGTTAAATGTCAAACTGTAGCCGATAAACGGCATCCTGATGTCTGCAACTTTGCTGTCCAGGTGCTCCAGGGCTTTGTGTAGAGCCAGTGAGATTAGAAATGTAAATCTTCAAACTGGTTAACAGTTTATGTGATGAATTAATTTGTGTTTCTTTGCATACATAACTTTTCCATGACTTACTGGTGCAGATCTGATGAAACACTACCATTGTTGATATCACAATGTGTTTTGCATTTCAATTCTGAACCCAGAGGTTTTTTTATACGGAAAGTGGTGAGTTCCTGGAATGCATTGCTGGGAGTGGCAGTGGAGGCTAGGACAACAGGGACGTTCAAATTACTCTAAAGCTGAAGGTTCCATTACTGTCATGTAACACTACATTTAGAATGTAACATACATGAATTCCTTTAACTTTGTCTACCGTAAGGAAGACAGAGAGTCGCCACTTTTGTCAAGCACTCCTCACAGAAATGAGACCCCAGCGAGGAACCAACTCGCCATCCCTGGTTTACAAGATCCCTGAGCTAAGATGGGCATTTAGATATAAGAAAAATAGGTTTTGGATGTGAGGGAGGGACAGATTAGATTGTTGTGGAGTAGATTTACATAGGTTGGCAAAGTGCTGTAATGTTCTATGTATTCCTTAGATTATTTTGGAAGGACAAACCAAGAAAGGACTTGCGTGGTAAATGGTGGGCCACTGAGGAGTGCAGCAGATCAGAGGGATGTGGGAATACAGAGATGTAATTCCCTGAAAGTGGCATCACAGGTGGATAGGGTTGTAAAGAGACCTTTAGGCATATTGGCCTTCATAAATAGAACAATACAGCATAGAATAGGCCCTTCAGCCCTCAATGTTGTGCTGACCCATATATTTCTTCCAAAAAATGTACTAAACCCTCCCTACCCCATAACCTATTTTCCTTTCATCCATGTCGAAGAGTTTCTTAAATGCCCCCAATGTTTCAATCTCGACCACCATCACTGGCAAGCCATTCCACAGACCCACAACTCTCTGTGTAAAAAACTTACCCCTGATATCTCACCTAAACTTCCTTCCCTTCACTTTGCTGATCCTGCCCTGGGAAACAGATGCTAGCTGTCCACTCCTCTTGTAGACCTCTATCAAGTCTCATCTCATCCTTTGATCCAAGAGAAAAGTCCCAGCTCTGCTAACCTTGCCTCATAAGACATGTTTTCCAATCCAGGCAATATCCTGGTAAATCTCCTCTGCACGTTCTCCATAGCTTCCACATCCTTCCTATAATGAGGTGACCTGAACTGAATACTATAAGTCTGGTCTTATCAGAGATTTGTAGAATTGTAACATGACCTCTCTACTCCTGAATTCAGTCCCCCAATCAATGAATCCCAGCATCCCATAGTACTTCTTAACTATCCTATCTAACTGCAGCAACCTCGAGGGATGTATGGATTTGAACCCCAAGGTCCCTCTGTTCATCCACACTCTTGTATCTGACCATTAACCCTGTACTCAGCCTTCTAGTTTGTCCTTCCAAAATTCATCACCTCACACATCCAGATTGAACTCCATCTTCCACATTTCTGCCCAACTCTGCATCCTGTCTATATCCTCTTGTAACCTTCAGCTCCATCCACAACCCCTCCAACCTACACGCTATCCATAAACTTACTGACCCATCCTTCTGCCTCTTCATCCAGGTCATTTATAAAAATCACAAAGAGCAGGGGTCCCAGAACAGAACCTTGCGGTACTTCACTGATCACCAACCTCCAGACAGAATACTTTCCTTCCACAACTACTCTCTGCTTTCTTCCTACAAGCCAAATTTTTATCCACACAGATCCCGTGTCTCATGATTTTCTGGACAAGTCTCTCATAGGGGACCTTGTCAAATGTAGAAATGTATAAGACATTGGTGAGGCCAAATTTGGAGTCTTGTGTGCAGTTTTGGTCACTGAACTACAGGAAAGCTATCAATATATGGAAAGAGTGCAGAGATTTACTAGGATATTGCTCGGAGTTCAGGAAGTGATTTCCAGGCAAAGGTTAGATGGGTTAGAACGTTATTCCCTGGAGTGTTGATAGAGATATTTAAAATTATGAGGGGGATAGACAGAGTAAATGTACATAGGCTTTTTCCACTGAGGGTGGATGAAAAACAGAGAACATGGGTTAAGGGTGAACGGGGAAGGTTTAGGGGGAACATGAGGAGGGACTTCTTCACACAGAGAGGGGTGCGGGTGTGGAATGAGCTGCCAGCTGAAGTAGTGAATGTGAGCTCTATTTTAACATTTAAGAAGAATTTGGACAAGTTCATGGTTAGGAGAGGTGTGAAGGGCAGTGGGACTAAGCAAAAAAAATTGGTCTGGCATAGACTAGAAGGGGAAAAGAGCCCGTTTCTGAGCTATAATATTCTATGAGCACAGAATAAATTAAAATGTCCCAATAACATTATGGGAAACTAGTATTCAACCTGATTATTCCCTTGGCCCTTATGCACAAATTTATCATCTCAAAACAAATTAAAGAGCTTTACATTCAATTTGTGATATAATATGAGAGTGGCTGCTGGTCAGAGTGGCATTATTTGTAAACCAATGACAAATTGAGCTTGAATTTTTTTAACAACCTGCGCATGTGGAAATCTGAACCTCAAACAGAAATGGTGGAAAGACTCAGTGTGTGTCAAGTGGAGCAGAGGAAATATAACAGATTGAAGGCCTCATGAGAAAGTGGAAGCTAACTAACATATCGAGCTAACAATGTTTAGGTGTGATGTGCTCTCAGATGAAATAGCAATTGATTAACATACTTTTCCCATTCTAGATTTTGCAGTCAGTGTTGACAGTGTGATCTCCTTGACAGAATACCTATCCTCAGCCCGCAGGGTGACCCTGAACTTGCTGTTACCTGTCACTTCTGTCTATGGCCTCCTCCACTGTCACAGTGAAGCACATCTGTCTCGGCATTCTGCAACTTCAGGGATGGGGACTTAAGTCTTCAACCTCAGTTGGTGTTCTCTCATTGCTTCTCATCATAGTGCTTCTCAGGCCTCTATAATATCCCTTGCTGACAGTCAGTACTTGTACCCCTTTCTTTCTGAGCTGATCTCGGCCCTCCCTCCAGCTTGCTTTGAGAATTGACCCTTCCCTCACCAGTTCTGAGGGAGAGACCCTGAGCAAGTTTCTCCCTCCGCAGATGTTGCTCGACTGCCTATGTTCTCCGTATCTCTCTGTTTTTGATTCAGATTTCTGCAACTACAATTTTATGGGTTCAATTGAGCTTCTAAACCAAAGGCACATCAGGGAACCAGGATCTTGACCTTGGCGACAACACTCCTGACTCAGAAATGGAGGGCCGAGATCTGTTGCAATAAACACAGCAGTGCATGGAATCAACAAACAGGAGGGGGCAGCAGGGGGATGTTCATTCAAAACAATAATGTTTTGTAAGTAAATGAGGAACTTAGTTGGGTGTGAGGAGGAGCTTAGTTTCCCAGAGAAACAAAATTAGTTCCAGATCTAGAGAGAGAGAGAGAGAGAGTGCTGAAGTCGTGCATGAGCAACCTGGAGGTAAGAGAAGGAAGGGTAATTGTTTCTGGAATTGGTTTGTCTCACAATGTGAGTGCTGCGTTTTGATGCAATGTGTATCCTCCCTGTTGGTGTTTCATGAGTTAAGTTCTAGTTGATGCCTCACTCTCCTCTCAGTTTGGATTTGAGGAACTGCAGAGATCAGAATGTGTTTGCTACTGATTATTTCTGCTCAGCCATGTTGAGAGAACAGTTGAGAGGGGTCTCTCTGTTTCTATTGGCTGCCCCAGTCTGTGTGGGGAAGCAGGTTTTGAGGTTGTGGTCTCTCTTCCCTATGTCATCCAGGCTCCAGCTTCCACACAAACTGCCTCTACTTGGCTTGTATTCCAATGTTTAATAAATGTTTACTGAAGGTGTGAGGTTGTCAGCAAATATACCAACAAAAACCATCTTCTTTGGCTTGCTCATTTAAATGCGGTCTGAAAGAACCCGTCTTTACGCCTGTATGTTTCTGTGTAATCTCTCTCAAGTTGGCTAAGTTTCTCCAGAACATTTTACTGTCCTTCCACACTACGTGGAACAGTCCAGCACAGGAACTGGCCCTTTGGCCCACGACTCTGCACTGAACATTTTAAAGTTAAATGTAGACATAGGGCACGGTAACAAGCCATTCCGTCCCACGAGTCCGTGCCACCCAATTCACACCCCATTAACCCCTGGTATGTTTCCAATGGTGGGAGGAAACCAGAACCCTGGGGAAAACCCACACAGACACAGGGAGAAGGTACAAACTCCTTACAGTCACTGTAGGATTCGAACCCCAGTCCCAATCGCTGGCGCTGTAAAGGCGTTGCACTAACCCACTATGCCAAGTGTGCCGCCCGTAACACGGTGCCCAATTTATACTGAAATTCTACGGCTTGCACCCGATACATATCCCTGCACATTCACGTGTCTAACTAAACGCCATTATTGTATATGCTTCCACCACTACTCCTGGCAGCCTATTCCAGGCACTCACTACTCTCTATGTAAAACAACATTCCCCATGCCATCACACTTAAACTTGTCCTGCCCCTTCAAAATCAAACTGTCTAGAAATGGCCCTAGTGTTAAAAGTGCCATCTCTTGGAGCATTTGTTCACTAATCTAGTCTTCACGTAGATATAACACTAAGAAATGAGGGAAGGAGTAGACATTACTTAAACCATTGCTGATCCTTGACCCAAACACCCCTTGACCCCCTTAAAGTCTAATCTGCAGTCATGTACAGAGATTGAGTCCACAGCAGAGTTGCAATGACTCGCATTCTGCATGCAGAGCTGGGAGTGAACGTCTTCAATAAGCAGGTTATCGGGTCAGCCTCATCCTAGAGAACACGGGAGCTTCCTGTACACAGCTTGGTGGCTTCTTTTCTCTTATATATTAACAGTGATTAGAAGTTCAACCTGGAATGTCTTGAAATTAATCGGATGATAATAAACTTGAACATGAAGATTAAATCAGAAACTCAATCTTCAGTTTCTGTGTTCTGCCTAGTTTGGGACAGGCCATCAGGTATACTCAATAAATTGTTCTTGGCTCCATGGGCTGGAGTGGACATGTAATAGGGATGGTTGCTAGAAAAGAGGTGACTTTAATATTAAAGTTTTGTTTTTCATGGAATAAAACAATGTGCTAAAGATATATGTAACCCCCCTTTCACACTACCAATCCTCCAAAAAGGTGAGTAAATGACCCAGGTTGCAGTAACTTGGTTCATGTGCCTTTCTTAAATCTAAGGGGCCCAACCTCCAGTGCTGACGCCTGGTAGAGCTGGTTGCCTGTTCACACTGCACAAGTTAACTCGGCCGCGCTCTGACACAAACCCACCACCAAGAGTTAGAGGCCTGTTGACTTTTACCACTCTGCCTGGTTGGGACCTTTCACACCACCAGATTTTCTGCTACAAACCCACTAAATTGCCTAGTTCAACCCACTTCATTTGGCAGTGTGAAAGGGGCCAGCATTTAAAAACAGAGATGTAGAAATATCTACCCTCAGAGGTGAATCTCTGGAATTCTCTGCTCCGGAGGGTGGTGGGGGCTGGTTTGTTAGATAGATTTAAGGTGGAGATAGACAAATATTTAGAAGAGAAGTTGGCACAACATCATGGGCCTGAAGGCCTGCATTACGCTGTAATGCTGTATGGAGGAATTCCTTCAACAGAGGAATTGAGGAAAATGACACTGAACAGAAGTTGAGGCCAGCGTGGATTTGGCCTGGACATTAAGTTAAGAATAAGGAAGTCATGTGGCAGCTATATAAATACACAGCATTGTGTGCAATTCTGGTCACCTCATGACAGGATGGATATAGAGGCTTGGGAAAAGGTACAGAAAAGGTATTTTTAAAAATTTCATAGAAATGTTTAGACATACATCACGGTAACAGGCCCTCTCGGCCCAGGAGCCCATGCCTCCAAATTGACCTACAACCCCCATACGTTTTGAAGGGTGGGAGGAAACTGAAGCCCCCAGAGAAAACCCACGCAATCATGAGGACCCTTTCTATCCAGGACACATCATCGACCCACTACCATCAGGAAGAAGATACAGGAGCATCAGAACATTTCATTTGTGAATCAGCACCAAGTGCTTCCACTGTGGGCTCCTCGACGTCGGAGAGAGTGGACACAGACTGTGAGGTCGCTTTGTTGAGCACCTTGGCTCTGTCCTCCGCAATAGTGAGGATCTCCCAGTGACCACCTATTTCAATACTCCATCCCATTCCCTTGCCGATATGTCTGATGCCAAACTGACACCACCCACAAATTGGAGTAAACACATCTCATCTTCCTAATTGGACACCCTCCAACGGATGCCATTAACATTGACTTCTCTGGCTTTTGTTAAAACCCCACCCCCTGTGGTCTCTCTGTCCCCTGTCTCCTTTCACACAGATATGATAAATTCTACCTAGTCCCTTATCAGATCAAATTACACCTTTTGTTGGCCTGGATTCCTCCCCCATGGTTTGAATTCTGAGACTTCTGATACATCCTGCTTCTGCTTTTGATTTTTCCTTGAAGAAGGGTTCAGGCTCGAAACATCAGCAAAATATCTTAGACTTCTCTAGATGATGAAAAGACTGGTTGAGTTCATTTTGGTGTGTTTAGTACAGTCACAGCATTTGTAGCCGATCATGTTTCACTCAAATTCAGGATGGCCAGGCTGGGAAATGGCTTCTTCCCACAGGCTGTGAGATTGATGAACAATGTCCTTTAACCAAGTAAATCATCCCAAAATATTTATATATATTTAAATTAGCTGTCTCTATATATAAATGTGATTATTATATGCTGTGTGTTGTACATGTGGAGATGTTAATAAACTTCCACTTGAACTCACTGGTAGAACTCAGCCACTTGAGCAGCATCTGTGGAGAGAGAAAAATGAGTCAATAGTGCAGGAGCCCTCCATCAGAACTGGGGGTGGGTGGTGGAGTGGAAGGGGGTATTCATTGTTTCAAGCAGAGCTGGAGAGCAGTGGGAGGGCAGCAAGGTTAGTGCAGTGGTTAGTACAACACCATAATAGCACAAGCAACCCCCACATTCAAATCAGTCGCTGTTTGTACATTCTTCCTGTGTCCATGTGGGCTTCCAGTTTCCCCCCACCCTCCAAAATGTGAGGGGTTGAGTGGTTAATTAGATGTAAATGGGCAGCGCAGAATTCATGGGCTGGAGGGGTCTTCTACCTTGCTATGCTGTTACATTAATAAATTAAAGACAGGCAAAGATTAGTACCGACACATCAGGGGAGAAGGGGTGGGAGTACCTTCCGTCAGCGAGGGATTTTATTGAAGAGCTGAGAAAGGGGCCTCAGCAGGATGATGGGAAGTGATAGGAGTGCAGTCTCCAGTCCAGAGTGCCCAGACAGAAGATAAGATCTTGTTCCCCACTTGTCCTCTCTGTGCTAGTGGCCTCTCCTGGAATTCAGTGACCCCACTATTACAATAGGCACTTTCAAGCTGCCTTGTAAAATGAGGTTAAGCGGGCAATTTGCCCAGTTAGCACCCCACTCGCATGGCAGTTCGAAAGGATCTGACCTGGTCAGTGGGCTCCAAAATCAACCAGGTCCCTTCCCTACCTCAGGGGTAGTCAGGGAACCCAGTAAAACTTACCTAATTCTCCTCAACCAGTGGCTTGAAAACTAAAATGGCCGACCCGCTTATTCTGGTGACATTAGCGCTTGTGTGTGTGTGTCACTGGGCAGCATGTTGGCACCAAGTTCAAATGTAGAGGAGGAACTCAGCAGTGCAGGTCAGGAAAGGGGATATTATGACGTGGTCTAAACATGCTTCCCAAGAAGAGTACGGTTAAAATCTTTTACTTAATTTCTTCCGGTGAGTGTGTGATGCGTCACTCACCGCGGCATCGCAGGGGGTGGAGGCGAGATCCACCTTAAATCACCAGGTTGGCGATTTAATAGGGCGATCCCCTGCAGGTTAAAATATGCTGGGAGCACCTTTGTCCCATTAAACGCACCTGCGTCCCAGGAGGGATACCAGTTTAAAAGCAGTGTCATATGCATGGAGGGGGTTTGGGGGGGCAGAGACAGATCCATCGTGACATGGATGGAGTTTCTCCACAGGCCCATGTTAGAAGGCTGGTATTTGTTGCTCATCTTTAGTTGTCCTTGAGGACATGTATGGAGGTCAGAGCCCCTGGGAATCCAGGACATGTTGGTAGATTGGTTGTGGCGTTGACACAGAGGATGTTGGTGGAGTGTTGCTTTTGTGAGTGGGGAAGTCTGTGACCAGTGGTAATCAGCACTGGGACTTTTAATATATGTGATATATACAATATGAGGGACTGGTATATGAATGTAGGAGGAGTGAGTAAGTTTGTGGATGACATGAAGGTTGGTGGTTTGGCTGATGACAAGGAAGATTGTCAAAGGATATAGCAGGGTGATAAAGGTGCAGGGGAGACAGTCTTCACTGTAGCAGTGAATATTTGTACAGTATAAGAATGATGGCGGTGCTGTGCAATTGCTCACCAAAGGGAGGTGTGAGATGCTCCTTCCGTCTGATCACCTACAGGTCACACTTGGGCAAGGTGTAGTCCCTGTTCTGCCTCCCAATCAGAGTCACGTGAAGTCATGGATTGCAGATGGTGGATGGTTTTTACAGCAGATTCTACAAAATGGAATTTGTGGTGGTAAAACTAAAAGCACTGGGCAGATGAATCTGCGGATCAGTGGCCAGGGTGACCTGTGCAGTATGGACACTGCAACTGAACAAGGCAACGGGAAACCACTTTGGTATTCTTCCCTTATATAATCATGAACCCAACATTGACCACACTCTCAGCTCAGTGATGGAGCCTTCCCCGAAGGAGAATGGGGGAGGCTACAACTACAATTCAGAGGATCAGAGATCGTGACAGATGGAGAGATGTGATCGCCCACGCCGAACGGCAAGGCACCAAAATGAATAAAGAGGGAAAGTACATTCCAACTTCATGAAAAGAAGTAAGACAAGTTGCAGATGCTGGGGTCCAGAGAAACTCAGCAGGTCACATCCATCTATGGAAAGTAAAAAATGGGTGCTGTGTGACCTGCTGAGTTTCTCCAGGACTTTTGTGTACTTCACAACTTTATAGAACACTGTTTTTACTGTTTTTGGACTATTGTGTGCAGCTCTGATCACCTGACAATAGGAAGGATGTGATAGTGATGGAGAGAGTGCAGAGGATGGTGAGAGTGCAGAGGATGGAGAGAGTGGACAGATGGAGAGAGTGTAGAGGATGGAGAGAATGCACAGGATGGAGAGAGTGTAGAGGATGGAGAGAGTGAACAGGACAGAGAGAGTGTACAGGATGGAGAGAGTATAGAGGATAGAGTGACCTGATAAAGGATTTAATAGTCGAGGTGTCTAAAAGTAGAGGGCATGGGTGAGAGGTAGGAAGTTTAGAGGCGGGAATCTGAATGGGATTATTTTTCACCCAGAAGGTGAGTGGAAAAGTGATAAATTCATTTAAGGTGCATTGAAACCAGATCTTAAATGATCAAGGTGTCAAAGAAGAGGGACCAAAACAGGAAGAGTGTAGATAAGAAGTTAGGCTGGATGTAGTGGCCTGTTCTGTGCTGTACCACACCCTGACCCTGTGAGAAGGTGGGGCAGAAAGCTGCTTTCTTGACCCCCTGTGGTCCTTCCGATGAAGGTGCTGTTGGGGGTGGGGGGGGGGTGGGGTGTGGTTCCAGGACAGTGATGGAACGGTGATGATCATTCCAGCCAGTGGTGGTGAAGCCCTTGTTCTTGGTTTGGTACAGCTTGATAGAGGCACAGCTGGTTTGTTAGGACAAGAGCGTGAGCTGAGACAGCTGCTCTCCACCATGTTGAGCTGAGCAAGGGTGAATTGAGGACTGTTCCCTGTGGAAATGAGGTCTTCAAGACACAGCCAAGGTCTTCAATCAACTCAGCATCTAGAATGATCAGGGAGCATTACTGTCAGACAAGATAAAGCAGGAAATGGACTCTTAAAAATACACACAGATGCGAAACAGGAAGAAACAGCAAATGTTTGTGATGTGCAAATTTGTAATGAGGCATCTGTTATGCAAACAGTGCATTGTGTAAACACCTCATCTACTCTCTTGTCGTTGTTCGATAAATGCAGTATTTTACCACCAAAGTGAGGAATTGATGCTACATTAATAATGGAATTAGGATTCCATTAGATGCTGGGTTCAAGTGCAGTACACAAATCTGCTAGATAAACTCAGCAGGTCACGCAGCGTCCGGAGGCAGTTCAGGGTAACCAACGTCTCAGGCCTGGGCCCTTCATCAGGAATCTGGAAAAACAGGTCGACCCCTTGAATAAAAGGTGGGGGACAGGGAGGGGGAAGATCAGGCTAACAGGTAAGAGATCAGAGGTGCAGACAGGAGGGTAGAAGAAAAAAAAACTGCAAAGTGACGGGGGAGAGGGCAGCTCTCTGATAAAAGAGAGGAGGGAAGGGATGGGCAGATGGAAGAAAAGAGACAGAGGGGTGAGGGAAAGACAGAGTCCAGGGGAGGAGATTAATGGAAATTGGAGAAATCAATAATGATGCTGTCTGGCAGGTGAGAGACCATACGGAATATAAGGTGTTGTTCCTCCAATTTGTGGGTGGCCACGGTTTGTCTGAGCCTGAGGCCCTGGACAGACATGTCAGTGGGGCAGTGGGATGTGGAATTAAAATGGTTGGCCACTGGGAGGTCAAGTCAAATCACCTTTATTTATCGTTCATACCGTGCTCGCACAGTAAAAATGAGAGAGTGTTTCTCCAGGACCACGGAGAAGATTTACATAAATATACATTTGAACAGAAGTTGAATACATTTAAACTATTAAGACTTATTATACATTAACAGTCCACGGTACCCAATCCCCAAATGTTCTGGGAGTTCAGGAGTCTGATGGCTTGGGGGGAAAATGCTGTTGCCCAATCTGGGAGTAAGGGCCTGAGTGCCTCCTACCAGATGGCAGAAGGGAGAACAGTTTACATGAGGGGTGTGTGGAGCCCTTCACTATGTTTATTGCCTTTCACCTGCATTGAGTGTTGTAGATATCTGTCACAGTAGGAAGAGAGACCCCAATTATCTTTCCCACTGACTTTACTATCCTCTGCAGGTCTTGCAGTCCAGGGTGGTACAGCTTCTAAACCAGGTGGTGATGTAGTTGCACAGGATGTTCTTGATACATCCTCTGTAGAATGTAGTGAGGATGAGGGGGTGGGAGATGGACTTTCCTCAGCCTTTGCAGGAAGTAGAGGTGCTGCTGGGCTTTCTTGGCTATGGAGCTGGTGTTGGTGAGATTCTCCTCTGTGTACTCCAAGAAACTTGATACTCTTGATGACCTCAACGGTGGAGCCGTCAATAGTCAGCAGAGCGGGGTCCCCCCGGACCCTCCTGAAGTCGACAGGCATCTTTTTTTTTTAATCGTTCAGATACAGTTGTTGGGTCTGCCCCTCATCTCTGTATGCTGACTCCTCATTCTTGCTGATCAGGGCCATGTCGTCAGCGAACTTGATGATGTGGTTTGAGATGTGTTTAGCTGCACAGTCATGGGTCAGCAGAGTGAACAGCAGTAGACTAGTGTGATGGTCTTGGAGGTGCTGTTTTCGATCCAGACTGCTTGAGGTCTCCTTGACAGGAAGTCGAGAATCCAGTTGCATAGACCCAGCAGCTCAACTCCCTTATCAGGTACTGAGGTATGATTGTGTTGAAGGCCAAACTAAAGTCAATGAACAGTATTCGAACATACGAGTCCTTGTTTTCCAGATGGGTGAGGGTTAGATGGAGGGTGGTGGTGATAGCATTGTCTGTGGAGCGGTTGGGTTTGTAGGCAAACTGCAGGGAGGGGGTCTAGAAAGAGGGGAAGCAGGAGCTTGATCTGCCTCATAACGAACCTCTCAAAGCACTTCATGATGATGGACTTGGGTGCAGCAGGGCGGTAATCATTGAAGCAGGTCACAGACGACTTCTTAAGCACGGTCTCTGTTATAACAGCAGACAGAGCGAAGATGCTTGACTAAACTATCTCCCAGTCTACGTCCGATATAGAGGTGACCACATGCAGCAGATGGCTCCTGCAGATTTACAGGTCTTACTCCATATCTGCCTGTTTTCCTGGTTCCTGATGAAGGGCCCATGACTGCCTTTTACTCCCTATGGATGCTGCATGGCCTGCTGAGTTTCTCCAGCCAGCACCTTAGTGTCATGCATTAGTCACAGTCAGTAGTGGATGAAGAGAATTCTGTACAGGATAGTGATGGAAGGATTTCTGCAGCATTTTACAAAGATAGCACTGTGATAACACCATCCAGCAAGATTACTTGAGAGTGGGTTTTTTTGGGCCAGCTCTTCAATTGATGAGGACAGAGATATTCTTGGAACTGTGAGAAGTGAACCTGTCCATCACTGTGCACAGTTCGATCTGGCAGGACTGTAGAGTCACCCAGTCCATTGGTCGTACAATTATTTGTTCAAGTTTATTGTCAATTGACTGCATATTTACAACCGCAAACATCATTTCTTCGGACCACAGTGCACACACATGCAAAGCACATAATCAAATACAATGTTGGAAAGTGTACAGTCATGCACTGGGTAGAAAAATAAATAGTAGACTGTTTTCTAAACAGAGAGAAAATTGAAATGCCCAGATGAAATGGGCAGGTTGAGTCGGTGATGAAGGAGGTAAATGCAATGCTGGGATTCAATTCAAGGGGAATAGAATAAAAGAGCAGGGATGTGATTACTGAGGGTTTATAAGGCCCTGGTGAGACCACACTTGGAGATTATGAGCATTTTTGGGTTCCTCATTTAAGAAAGGAAGTGCTGACGTTGGAGAGGAGATTCACAAGGATGAAAGGGCTGTCATGAATCTGTGCCAGGAGTAAGCAGTGGTCACTGGACCACCCTTCTGGACCAGAGATGAGAGGGAGAGCAAGAGAGAGAGTGAGAGAGAGGCTGGTGAGGACGTGCAGCTGCATTTGGCTATCCGTCTCTCTCTCCCCCACATCACCTCCTCACCCCTCCACACCACCACAAGAGCTCACCCTCAGTCTGGAGCTCATCAGCAACCAGGGCGAAGATCCTTCATTTACCCCTTCCCACAGCCCCTGCTAAATTTGGAATAGCTTGTGCTGGTCAGCAGGTTGAACACAGAAGAGCAGAGAGCCACATAACCTGGGCTCAGTCGAGAATTTGCTGCAATCACCTGAAACAAATTATGAATGTAAAAACTGCTTCAACTCAAACTGGGTGCACAACCCCCAGCAAGGCCGACAGCCTGGGTACAGCCTGGGGGGGGGGGTCAACACCAAGAAGGATCAATCATATTGGGGAGTCAACACCAGGTAGGGTCAGTCATAGTGGGGGAGGGGTTACACAAGGTAGGGTCAGCCATAGTGCGTGGGGTGTGTCAACATCAGGTAGGGTCAGTCATAGTCAGGGGAGAGGTCAACACCAGGTCAGTTCAGTCATTGTGGCGGGGGGTCAACTTCTGGTAGGGTCAGTCATAGTGGGGGGAGGGGTCAACACCAGGTAGGATCAGTGAGGGGGGTCAACACCATTTAGGGCCAGTCACATTGCATGGGTCGTGTCAGCCACGTTGTGGGGGGGTCAACACCAGATAGGCTCCATTTCCAACACATCCTGAGCATGAGAGGGAAGGAATTCTAATGGACACCTTCCAATGCTCAGGAATATCTCATTGTCATCAGGGACAATGTACCACTAGGCCAGGGATCACCAAACATTTAGACTGTCGACCCCTTCCGGGACGACATGGTCCCTCATCGACCCCCAGGCATGGAATCCTGGCACTGGACAGGAGATGGGGGTGTGTGCTGGCTGGAAATGGGGGTTTGGGGGGGGTTGGCCAGATGTCCATTTTTGGTCAGAGAGTCTGGCTTTTGAGCCCCCTGTTCTCTGTTCAGTGCCACCTTGAGCTGGACATTGAGGGTGTAGGATGTATACCCTCCAACAAATTAATGGGCAGAAAGGGCACTTACCTGTTAATTATGGCATCCTGGCGTCTGCAGGCTATGTGCGGCCAGTGGCGCACACATGATGAAGGGGAATTGCGACGGTGGTGCTTGAAGGTTCATGACAGGTATGTCTCCCCCCTCCCCCCAGGTTGTAGGGAGGGAGTGTGGAGGCGCTATTTTAAATCAACCCTCCTTGCCATATTGACCCCTGCACCCCCATGTTATCGACCCCCTTTTGACTCCCGGATCGACCCCTGGGGATCGATATTGACCATTTGGAGACCTCTAGTTTGCTGTTTGAATGTGGTGCTGCTCATTACTGCATAACGGGGCTGCACATTAAAGTTGTGCTTTGTGTTCAGATGGTGCTGAATTGTTTAAAATTTAAATTTACACATCCAGCACAGTAACAGGGCATTTCACCCATGCCACCCACTTTATACCCCATTGACTTATAAACCCCAGTACGTTTCGAATGGTGGGATGGAACTAGTGGCCCTGGAGAATTTGGAGAATGTACTGTTATGAGCCCAGAGGACCTCAAAACCCAGCAGCAGTAGATATTCACCAAGACAAGTGGTTATTTAAACAAATGTTGCTTTTAATGATCTTTAAACATGAAAACAGGATCACACTTTAACTTATTACTATTGACTTAACTAACCTAACTTAACCCCCTTCTAATTGTAAGTGCATGTGTATGTAATGTGTTTGTAAGTTCAAAAAACTTATTTGATTCACAGTCCAATCTCACTTCTCATTCCTCCAAGTTCACTGGTTGCAGGCAATTCTTAGACTGTGCACAGAATTTGACAAACTGATTCCTTCTAATCAGTGTCTTGCTGAAGAAACTTGCTCCATCAAGGTTTTCCAGATGATAACCTCTTTGTTTCAGGTCACCACAGAATTCCTTTTTATTTCTCTTATTTCAAGTGAAACATTAGGCAGCCAGTCCTCTCCTCTTGCATGGACCACAAGGGCTTTGACCAGGCTGAACTAAGAACTCACAACCCATCTCCCAAATGGGGTTTCCACATGCTTGCCAGCTTGTCCTGTTCCAGTCCCAGCTGCTGCTGACTGTAAAACTGCAGAACTGACCTCTCTCTCTCTCTCTCTCTCTCTGAGAAAAAGCCTGTTTGACTCTCTCTGCTTGCAAAACCACATTGACCTTCTTACAACAGCAAGTTCCATCCTGGCCTGTTGCTCTGAACTCCTCCTCCGATCTCTTTCATCTGTTGCTTTTCAAAACAACAATCCATTAGTGAAGTCTCTTGGGTACCTCCCAAAGTTTTTGCAAAGGCCCCAGGAGCTGCCCTGTCTGGCTTGAGCAGAGCTCCAGTATTTTAAATGAGATCTGTTTTGAAATGTGTGTATGTGACCTACACTAAAAAGCCTGCCGCAATTAACATACAAACACCACATAATCTGTCACAGTACAAACTCCCTACAGAGAGGGTCGGATACAAACCTTGGCCGCTGGCGTTGTAATAGCTTCACGTGAACCACTACGCCAACTGTGCTGCCTCGTTAAACTGGTGCTTTGTGTTGCTGTAGTGCTGTGTATTAAATCAGAGCTGATGTTAAGCCTGTGCCATGTACTAATTCCATTCTTTAAATGTATATTTTGCCACATTTTGTTTTATACCAGTGCTGGATATTAAAGCAGTACAATGCTGAAGGCCCTTACTCGTGCAGCCAAGGCCTTGGCGAAGCACAGTGTGTTGATAGGCAATGCTTATAAGGAGCAGTTGATGGGATTGTGCATGAACCATCGCTGTTGTTCCCCAATGACACTCAGGAGCTGAACCCCCAAATCATCTCCTTCCCCTCTATTTCATTCACCAACGAGACCTATTACACACTGACACAGACCTAGTGACTGCACTGAGCGAGTTAAACAGGACAGTGTATTAAACCAGTGCTGTGTATTATTAAACCAGCGCTTTACATAAACAAATGCTGCATACAAACCAATGCCGTGTATTCAAAGTCACTGCATATTATAGCAAAGCTCATGTTAAACTAATAGGGCATTTTAATTGATGCTGCCTCTTAGACCAGCTTTACAGCAGATGGAGAGAATTCAGAAAGCAGAGGTCCAACTGGACTCGGGAGTCCGTCTGAAGGGTTCCTTAAAAGTTAACTCGCAGGTTGAATTGGTAGCAAGGAAGGCAAATGCAATTATTAGCATTCATTTCAGATGGGGTAGAATTTAAAAGCAGTGATGTCATCTTGAGGCCTCATAAGGAAGCAGTCAGTCCATATTTGGAGTATTGTAAGCAGTTTTGGCCCTAACGAAGGATGAGCTGGCGTTGGGGAGGGTCTCGAAGAGGTTTACGAGAAGGATTCTGGGAATTAGAGGATTAACGGACGAGGATGGCTCTGGGCCTGCATTTGCTGGAGTTTAGAAGGATGAAACCTACATTGAAACCTACAGAATATTGAAAGCACTTGATAGAGTGGACGAGGAGAAGATATTTCCAGGGGTGGGAGAGTTCAACATCTTAAATGGACCAAGTTCCAAAACAGCCCCAAACTTTCTTGGGTTTTCCTGCATTTGGTCACATCTAATGGTGGTCTCACCAAACCTTCAGCACCCTCCATTAGTATGCCCTAAATCTGCACCCAAACCCAGACTTACTGAGGTTTGTTTCTTATTAGACAAATTTATTAAAACATACATGAAATACGATTTATTTGCATTTATTGTGCCAAACAGCAAAATTCCATGCACAAATCACCAACGCCACTCTGCGGCCTCTTTGAACACCCATCTAATGTGGGTGGATCTGTTCCCTGGGGCCCAGCCCCTCAGTGTCAAGTGGGACAGGACCTGAGACTGCAGCCCATTGGCGTTGTCTGCTCTGAGGTCCACTGTGCAGCCTGGAAAGTGCCAGTAAGCCCTGTTCCCTCACAGAGTTATCGTACCAGATGACGCAGACATCTTTTACTGAGTTAATGCATCTCTGGGATCAGCCCATTGAGCAGACAATTCCTTAGCTGCTCGAGATGACCCCTGACACAGACCCTTGCATCTTTTTCCTGAGCTTCCTGGCAAACACACAGTCCACAGGGAGTTGGTCCAGTATTAGTTTATTATCATCTGACTGTACCTATACAATTAGATGTAACAGTAGCCGCCTTATGGTGCATTCTCCGCCAAGAATGTGCCTGTGGAATGGTCATCCATGCCAGCTGCCCAAGCCCTGACGTCCCACGCCGGCAGTCCTGGTCCTCACATCCCGCGCCGTCTGCCCCTGCCCTGACGTCCCGTGCCCACCGCCCCAGACCTGATCTACTGTGCTGGGGGACAGGGGCAGTGGGGAGATGGGCTGTTAGGCACTTGCCAACTGATTGTCATCAGCCCGTCCCTAAGAAGCCGCTTTCAGGTGGCTGCATTCAGTGCTCCGGTGATTATCCCTCTCGGAGGAGGATTGGAAAGTGCGCTTTCAGGTGGCCTCCCAACAGCTGCATAGAATATACGGCTTTACATCGGAGTATCCTGGCCACCTGAAAGTGACTTGTGTTTCTCCAGACTACAGTGTGCATGCGTATATATACACACACAAACACACAAAACACCCACATACACCCCTACACACACACACACACGCACACGCACACGCGCACACACACGCACATTGCACCGCACATAATAATCACATATGTACATATATACTGCATATACAGATATAATTTAAAATAAATACATAGAAATAGTTTGGAATCGTTCACTTGGTTACAGGACACTGTGGAGTTAACTGGGATTCACTAGAAGTGTGTGGTACTAACTACTGGTCCCATCTCCTGACCCCTCCTCCGGGGGCCTATATATAACCCTGGTTTCCCGCCTAAACCCAGAACCCCTCTGAAGCCTGTTCCTAAACCCTACCTGTGCTATAAGCTAATAAAAGCGTTAGTTCTCCCTCCAGTCAAGTGTGAGCTTTTATCTATGCTACAATTTTATTATCTTACAAACAAAGATGGAGGTGTTGCTCAAGCCCAGTTTGCTGCTAATAGACTCCCAGTCCCCAGATGCAGCTGAGGAGTTCGCATATTCGCTGGACTGCTTCCAGGCCTACCTGAACACGACCAGGGACGTCTTCCATACAGATAAGCTCCGGAGGTCAGTGCTCATCTCAAGAGTAGGGACGAAGAGGTATGCAGTCATGTGAGACTGCCCGACGTACGAGGCTGCTGTCAAGATGCTGAAGGCCAGCTACATGAAGACCTGGAATGAGGTCCTAGCAAGGCACCGGCTTGCCCTACGCCGCCAACAACCCAAAGAGTCAATCAACGACTACCTGCTGGATCTGGGGTCACTGGCTAAGAAGTGCAGGTATGAGGCTGCTTCAGGCCGCATCCAGGAAGATGAACAGATCCAGGACATCCTGGATGCAGGGGTCCGTTCAAGTTCAAGGCAGCGACTGCTTGAGTTGGGTAGGAAGGACCTGGGTAGCCACGTCGAGCTGGCCAAATCACTGGAACAGGCCATTCTCGAGAACAACAACCTGGAGGCCAGAAAACTCAGGTGAGCACCTCCTTGGACCATCTGCTCCTGCTACAGTGGCCCCCAATCTAACGGGTGCCACTTCCCGAGCCCGGGAGTGCATTTTCAGCAAGGGACAGCATCCCCATGTCCACAGCCTGGCCAAAGGCTCAGCGTGCTTCATCTGTGGGAAGAGGAACATTGGGTGAGTGTCTGCTGTGCGAAGGGAGGTCCGGGGAAGTCCACAGCCTGTACTGCTCCTGGATCCGATTCCAGCCCCAAGCCGTCTGAGATCACCTGCTCCACAACCCGCCACATACGGAAACCTCGCAAAAAGGCTCAGTAGCCATCTTGCAGAGGCCCGATTTCGAATTCAGCGCTGCCATCATTGGAGGAGGAAGGTGGCCATTTTGCTGCACCAAGTAGTCAGTTTAGGGAGTTTGCCACTCGAGGGAAGAACAAGATGACTCCAGCGATCTGGCGTCACTGGTCCTCTCCCAGAAAAGACCTCACCAGCTCAGCAACTTGATGGTGATGGTGAAGGTAAATGGATATTCGACCAAGTGCCTGATTGACACAGGCTCCACGGAAAGTTTCATAGACTCATGGACTGTGCAAAAATATAACTTAAAAATGTACCTGTCTAATTACCGAATCTTCCTAGCATCCCAGTCCCATTCGGCGCGTGTACAGAAATGTTATGTAGTTCATCTATCATTTGAAGTGGGAGAATTTTGTAAATTTAGATGAATTGTGTGCTCCAGTATTGTTGAATCTGGACATCCTGTGTCACCTTAAAAGTGTGACCTTGGAGTTTTCTGGTCCACCTCCCCCTGTAATGATTCGGAACAGAGGGGCCTCAAAACCAGGACCCACCTGCAGACTCTCCATACTGAACATCAACCACCCCCCCTCCCCGCCTCTGTTCCCAAACCTGTCTGCCGTCTGTAAGCCCATCGACACCAAGGGCAGGAGGTACAAAGCGGCAGACAGGGAGTTTCTGAAGACGGATACCCAGCGCCTGCTAGTGGAGGGGATCATCGAACACAGCACCAGCCCGTGGAGAGGGCAAGTGGTAGTAGTAAAGGGGGGAAACAAGTCCAGGCTAGTGATTGACTAGATGCCAAACAATTAACAGATACACACTCCTGGACACATACCCCTCCCTCGCATTTCGGATATGGTGAACAATATCGCGCAGTATCAGGTCTATTTGACCATCGACCTGAAAGCTGCCTATCACCAGCTGCCAATCCATTCCAAGGACTGCCCGCACACAGCATTCAAGGCTAACGGTTGACTTTATCAATTCCGGAGGGTTCTTTTCAATATTACAGATGGACAGGATGGTGGATGAGTATGGGTTGAATGCTACCTTCCCCTACCTCAACAATGTCACCATCTGTGACCACACCATGGAAGACCATGATGCCAATCTCCAGGGCTTGATCCATGCCGCGAGAGCCCTGAATCTCACTTACAATTCTGACAAGTATGTATTCAGGACTACACAACTGGCAATCCTGGGCTATGTGGTGGAGAATGGCATCTTTGGCCCCGACCCTGATAGACCCTGTTAGAGCTTCCCCTCCCTGGAACCATAAAGGCTTTGAGGAGTTGCCTGGGGTTTTATTCATATTATCCCCAGTGGGCCCTTCAATACACTGATATGGTTCATCCCTTCCTAAAGCTCAGGCCATTGAGCTCAGTGCACTGGAGGCACTACTCACAGACCAGCGCTGGCACATTTATGTTCAGCAACGCCAAGAGGGGCAAAATCAAGAATGACAAAATTGCGAGGTGGAGGATCAAGCTCTCCACTTGCAATTATGACATCGCCGACCAGCCAGAGGCACTTGACCACCCTCCAGATGCATTGTCCAGGGGATTCTGTGCCTTCACACATACCAGTCAACCACAGACCATACACAATGAGCTCTGCCATCCAGAGGTCATCAGCACATCTCATTTCATCAAGTCCCGCAATTTGCCCTACTCAATAGAAGATGCCAGGGAAATTACCAGGTCATGCCAAGTCTGCGCTGTGCAAGCCACACTTTTTTCACCTGATTAAATTATCCAGGCCCTTTGAGTGGCTCAGCATTGATTTTAAGGGACCTCCTCTCCACGAATGGGAACATCTACTTTCTCTCGGTCATTGATGACTACTCCTGGTTCCCATTTGCCATCCTGTGCCCAGACCCGTCCGCCTCATCCGTTATGAAGGCCCCTAGACTATTTTCACCTTGTTCGGATATCCCGGCTATATTCATAATGACCGGGGCTCAGCCTTCATGAGCGACAAGCTGCGTTAGTAACTGCTGGTGAGGGGCATCACGCCCAGCAGGACAACCAGTTACAACCCCTGGGGGAACGGGCAGGTTGTAAAAGAGAATGCCATGATCTGGAAGGCTGTCAAACTTTCCCTGAAGCAAAAAAGGCCTTACAGACTTGCGCTGGCAGGGTGTCCTTCCCATCACGTTCCACTCAATCCAGTCGCTACTCTGCACTGCAACCAATGCTACTCCTGATGAGCTCATGTTTACATTCGACAGAATGTCGGCATCAGGGATGACTCTCCCAACCTGGCTCACTACTCCGGGTCCGGTCCACCTCAAGAAGCACATGAGGAGAAGGAAGACCACCCGCTGGTGGAAAGGGTGAAATTGCTCCATGCCAACCCCACGAACACCTATGTGGAGTACCCGGATGGCAGGGAGGACACCGTCTCCATCAGGGATCTAGCACCCGCTGGAACAGAGCATCTGTTGTTTCAGGTTCCCCACGAGCTACCGAGCTCTTTTTCTCCACCCCCACTCAGGGACTCAGGGGATGTAGCTCTATCGTCGAGCCGGACCCCCAGCCTCCGTACACTTTCATCACAGGGGGTCCAGGAGACTCAAGAAGCCCAAGGCTCCACCAGGATCTCCAGACTCCTGGACCACCTGAATTTGTAAATATTTTTCTTCTGTGTCTATTACCAGCCTCTGATCCTTGTTCTCTTCATTCACAGACACTTAATTCTGAAGAGAGGGATGACCATAGTGAACTGGGATTCACTAGAAGTGTCCTGTACTGAAGACTGGCCCTGCCTCCCAGCTCTTCCCCCAGGGGCTCTTATATAACCCAGGTTTCCCATCTAAACCCTGAACTCCCCTGTCATGAACCCTACCTGTGTTGTAAGCTAATAAAAGCATTAGTTCTCCCTCCAGTCGAGTGTAAGCTTTTATCTATGTTACACACTGTTCATCAACCTCAAAGTCTGTGGGAAGAAGCTATTTTCCAGCCTGGCAGCCTTGCTCCTGTGCCTCCTTCCTGATGGTAGTGGGTCTGTGAGCTGGATGGAAGGGGCCCTTAGTAATTCTTTGAGCCTGATTTAAGCAGCACTCCTGGTGAACGTGGTCAGTAGAAGAAAGGGAGACCCCAGTGATCTTCTTGGCCATTTTGCTGATCCTCTCTATTGACTTCCAGTCCGATGCCTTGCAGCTACCATCCCCACACAGTGATGCAGCCGGACAGGACCCTCTCAATTTTGCTCCTGTAAAATGTTGCCACAATGGGGGCTGGTAGCCTTGCCCTCCTCAACATCCTTAGGAAGTGAAGATGATGCTGTGCCTTCCAGACTAATGCAGTGTTGAGGGTCCATGATAGGTCATCCTTTACATTCTCTCCGAGGAACTTTGTGCTCCACTCTCTCCACAAACAAGTCATTGATGTGCAGTGGAGAGTTATCGACCTGCAGCAGTGTGTGGTGGTGGTGGAATCCCCCACCCAAGCCTGCAGGATGGGCACAGATTCACTTCCTCTTGGCTCTCACTTGTGCACCAGTGTTTTGTACTGCTGTATTCTTATTTGGGGTCAAGGCGCACCTACTGTCGAGTCTCTGTGACCAGGACACAGTGACAATCAATTCACAGAGGAATGTATGAGTCAATTGAGGACTCAGTAATGAGGGATCAAACATCAGCATGTTCTCCCTCTACCTACCCCTCTTGCCTCAACTCTTCATCCTTCCTCTCCTCATCCAGCATTCGATCTAAGCCCCAGATGGCTTCTTCCATGACTTCTTCCCCCAATCTCCAACTCCTCCCCATCTCTTCCTCCATGCCAAGTCTTTCCCTGGATCCAACCCTTGCCGCCTCCTCCCCGCCCCTTCCCTCTCCTTCCTCCTCCTTCCCCTCCCCCCCAAATGAATGCACTGTTGCATGTACAGCATTCAATTGTCTTTAATCTACAAATGGGGCAGCGGCGAGGAGCACAAGTGCAGTGGTGTTAATGTTTCAGGGGATGCGATCGATGTCTGCAGGATTTCCTGCAGTGAGTGTTATCGTGAAGGTGAGAGAGATATGCTTTCTGCAGCAGATCTCATGTCCTCGGGTCCCCCAACTATCCTGTACCAAGAAAGTTTCTTTTGAAATGCACATATTCCAAATGAGGAAGCAGATGATGAAGATCAAGGGTCCTGAGACATAAGGGATAGTTGAATAAGGGCTCAGAGATAGTCCATCAGCCCAGGTGCCCAATTGCACTGACTAACTTCACAATGTATCATCAATGTCACATCCCTCCACCACCCCCCCCACACACACACACGCACACACACACACGCACACACACGCACACACATGCACACGCACACACGCACACACACACACACATGCACACACACACATGCACACACACGCACACGCACACACACAGATACACACACACCACACACACACACACACACACACACACACACACACACACACACACACACACACACACACACACACACACACACACTCACCCCCACATAAACAGTTGAATTAGAGAAACACAGAAGTTGCAGACTTGCTTACTCGACATTTGAACTGACTTTATGCATTTGTTGAAGTTCCACTTGCAGTTTTGACAGTCATGTGACCCTTCATCAGTGGGAGCCTGGAGCTGAGGTGGGTGAATGTGGCCCTTCCCTGGTTGACCCCTTGAGGAGTGCACTGGGTCATGGAACCTCCTCTGCTGTGCTTCAGCCCATGACAGTCATCCAGCACAGAGCAGAAGGTCCCCCAAAAGGCAATGTGACAAAGCACCAGATAATTTTCTTCTCAGTGTCTTGTCTGACACTCTGACCCAGCCATAGTTGATCGGTTATCTGAGGTCCAGATGATGTGGAGCAATTCGACAGATTCTGCAAAAGCTTTAAGGGGGGAAGTTACTCAAATTTTTTGAGAATTGCAGTTGTGTCTTGACCAAAGCAGACATGAGAAAGTCCTCCTTCCTGCTTTAAAACTGGAAGTAACATTTGGACTTGTTTCTCCCAGAAAGAGTTCAGGCATGAACATCTTCAGGAGAGAAGTGGGGAAACTGACTCCCAACACGGAGGATTTGCAGTGCATAAGGCAGAATCTCCCACTGCACATAAAGGACTTGTCCACAGCCGCAGAGGACTGATGGGAGTTAATGCGTTGATCACCCTCTCTGTCTGGCCAATTCTACACTGATCTAAGCAGGAGAGAGGAAAGGAGACTCTGTCAGGACAAATCAGAGTCCTGTTCCACGAGAAGAGATGGAGGACAGATTCCTGACACTTGGTTTGATTAGGGTGGATCTTTATGAAGTGCATCAGGTTGCTGAGATTCCAGATTCACAATAACCCACCTGATAGGTCAATCTTGCATTGTCACTCAAACCCCAGCATCTGACCAGAACACTAGCCCAGAAGATATGTCTGCATTCCTGACACCACACATTTTCTGTAATGTTGTGAATATTTATCTATCCCTTTTGTATCAAAGACTCTTTTTCCTCTTGTGGTGAATTGTGTGAATTTTATTTGTACTTATTGTCTATTGCTATGTTTTACATTCCATTGTAGGTGCAGCAAGCAAGGATTTCAGTGCATTTGTATATCGTACTTACAGTATGTATATGACAAGAAATTTGCACATCAACAAAATTCTGGTTAGACCGCACTCAGAGTTTTGCATTTGGGTCTGGTTGCCTCATTATGGGGGCAGAGGAGATTGACCAGCAGGTTGCCTGAATTGGGGAATCTGCCTTATGAAGCAAAGTTGACAGAGCTGAGGCTTTTCTCTTGGGAGCAACAAAGGATGAGAAGCAACTGAATAGGGGAGTATAAGATTAAGAGAGGTTTAGATATGATAGACAGCCAATATATTTTCATAAGGCAACGATAGCCAATACCAAAGGAAATCTGTTTAAAATGAGTGGAGAATAGTTTAGGAGAGGTGTCAGACGCAAGTCTTTTACTCAGTGAGTGATGGGTGCCTGGAATTCATTGCCAGGGATGGTGGTGAAGGCTGGTACAACATGGACATCTAAAAGACTCTTAGACAGGCACCTGGATGCAAGAAAAATAGTGGGTTATATGTGTGAGGTAGAGAGGGGTTAGATTGTTGTGAGGTAGGTTTACATAGGTCAGCACAACATTGAGGGCTGAAGGGTCTGTACTGTGCTGTACTGTCATGTTCCATATTCTACAGTAAATTCTCTAACTTTCTTTAGTGCTTGAGCTCCAGATTTCCACTGCCTTCATCCACCTTTAGCCTTATGATCCTCATTCAGAATATTTTAATCCATGAAATGGATTCCCTTTCGAACCCTTCCATCATTTGAGAGGACATCAGTTTGAGAGTCACAAGCTGATGTCTCCCTGTGCTTCTGCATCATCAAGGAGAAGGGGCAAACTCACACAGACAGTGCCCAAAGTTCAATCCCCATCTTGGGTGCTAACTGTGTGGCATTTGCACGTCCTCCCCATGACCACGTGGGTTCCCCCAGGTGTTCTGATTTCCTCTCACATCCCAAAGACGTGGGTCAGTGGGTCAATTGGCCCCGTGAGTGGGAGAATCTGTGATGTGAAGGTAATAGAATGGGATTGGTATAAATGGATGGTTGATGGCCAGTGGGAATGGGATTCATTGAGAGGTGCAGCATGGAAACAGGCCCTTTGGCCCACTGAGATTGTGCTGGTGATGAAACCCACATCTACATCAACCCCACATTCATCTGGTTTATTAAACTTGTGGGGCAAACGGGCTGTGTCCCTGTCTCTCACTGCATTTGTCCTGTTGAATAGTCTCGCTCCAACCAATCTTTCTCACTTGCATGTTCCTGGTTGAAGTGCTTGGAGCTGAGCTCATCTTTTTTGCTCATTCCTTGATGAGGGGCCTGGGCCTGAAACATTGGTTGCCCTTTCCTTCTGATGGATGCTGTATGGCCTGCTGAGTTTCTCCACTCAGCCTATGTATTGCAGTGCTTCTTCCCATCTCGCTGACTCCAGGGGCCGAGGAATCTGCTCCTTCTCTGTTAACTAGAAGAGAAGAAGTTGCCAGGACTCGGGGCCTAAGGAATAGGGAGAGGTCGAGCAGGCAAGAGCTTCATTCCTTTGAGCATGGGAAGTTGAGGGGTGGACAAAATCATGGGAGGAACAGGTGATGTGAACACAGAGAGTCTTTTGCCCAAAGAAAAGGAATTGGTAACCAGAGGTGGGATGGGGGAGAGATTTAACAGGTATCTGAGAAGTAATACTTTTTACACAGAAGTGGGGGTGGGGTGGAACAGATTACCAGATGAGGTGGTTCGGGGAGACATGAATAGAAGAATTCAGAAACATTTGGACCATTACATGGGTAAGATGGGTTTGGAGAGATGTGGGTCCAACATTGTCCGGTGGAACATTTTGGTCAGGGTGTAATGCTGAAGGGGCTGTTTTCCCGCTGTCTGACTATGATCCTAAACCATGCAAAAAAACCAGGCTGATAGGAGAGGACATGCTGACAGGGGCAGAGGAGTCAGCTGGGTTCACGTGTTCCAACCCGGAGGGAGCAGGGATCACGACCTTGTTCATCTGATGGCTGAGGTTGGAAAGATTAATTCACCAAGGCTCCTAAAGCCAAGGCCAATGGGACTAGTGCAGAGAAGAGCATGGTGTACACAGAGAGTGGGGCAAAGGGCCTTCAGCCCCATATGCTCAGGCTGACCCTTCTGCCCATCTCGACTAATCCCATTTGCTTGCTCTACATACATGCTTTATCCATGTATGCTCTATAAATGCCGCTGAAATATAAAGACACAGAATAACTGTCTGACTCGACTACTTCCTCTGGCATCGAGTTCCAGATATCAACCTCTCCTGTGTGAAAAACCTACCCCTCAGATCCCTGTCAAAATCCTTCCTCTCACCTTAAACCTGACCCCCCCCTCCCTTGCTTTTGAGGACCACAGGGATTGTCTTCCCTATCTTTGCCTCTCATGATTGTATTTGCTTTTATCAGGTCACCCCTCAGCCTCTGTCTCTCAGGGGACACATCCAGCTAATCCAGTCTCTCCTCCCCCACCACACATCAATGAAGTCTTCCAATTTGGGGAGCATCCGGGGCACCTCCAGCTCTATGTGTCTGGGACTTAATCACCATCTTGGTGAACTTCCTCTGCACCCTCTCCAGCTGTACGAACCCGTCACTCTTTGTTGAGGAAGTCATCAGGTTTGGGAAGCTGTCTGTTTTGATCATTCAGTGACTTCCTCTTCACGATTTGAATACGTTGACGCGTTAATCAGAAGTTTACAATTAGGGGGCAGCAGGTACTGGAGGGCATTGATTCCCACCTCATACAGTGATTACATCCAACATGTTCAGCTCTAATAATTAAAGGATTGTAGAATGCAAGCAATAATCAAGGAAGACTGAGGCATACAGCACGGTAATAGGCCATTTCAGCCCAACCACACCCATTAACCTGCACCCCTAGGATGTTTCGAACGGTGAGAGGAAACGAAAGCCTACAGGGAAAACCCACGCAGACACGGGGAGAATGAACCAACTCCTTACATCAACACTCCCCAAACCCAGGTCCTGATCGCTGGTGCGAACTGCTACACCAACCGTGCAGGGGAGACTTTGTTTTATGAATTCTTATCTTCCATTGATCCAAAGAGTTGAAAGGTCTGTGAAGTGCTTCTGAAGTTTTATCACTGACATCATTACACCCAGAACTGATCAGTGCAGAGTACAGGCACTGGTTTCTCTCCCTCCCCACTCCCCAAACCCCATCCCTCCCCCACACCCTCCACATCTCCCTCCACCCAACCCTCCCTCACACCTCATAGCCCTCACACTCCCTAGCAGTTTAATATCCTATCTGAAAGGTAGCTCTGCAGACAGAGCAGGGTGCTGTCAGTGGTTAAACAAGAACGACTGCAGATGCTGGGGTCGAGCGCAATACCCACAAGCTGGAGGGTCTCAGCATCCACAGAGAGCCAATGCTTCAGGGCTGGGCCCTATCACCAGGTATAAGCAAAAGTAGGCAAGGGGGGGGAGTGGGAGGAGAGGAGGGAGGAAGGAGCAGGTATCCAACACAGCCTAACAGGTAAGAAATCAGGGGTGGGTAAAGGTGAGAGGTGGGGAAAAAAAAGCTGATAAGTGATGGGGAGGGGTAGATTCCCCGATAGGAGAAGGAAAGGGGTGGGGAGCTGGACAAAAGAAAAGGGAAAGAGAGGGTCTGAGAGAGGTGGGGGGGCAAACATAATTGGAAAAGTTGATATTAATGCCACCTGGTTAGAAAGTGCCCAGTTGAAATATAAAGTGTTCTTCCAAATGCAGGAAGCTTCAGTTTGACACTGTGGTGATATGTAATTACACCACAAGGTCACCAGGGGTCATCCCAGTGACCTTGTATACAAAGCAGTCCAGAGCGATATAATCATATAACCATATAACCACTTACAGCACAGAACAGGCCAGTTCGGCCCTACTAGTCCATGCCGTAACAAATCCCCACCCTCCTAGTCCCACTACCAGCACCCGGTCCCTACCCCTCCTGTCCTCTCCTCTCCATGTAACGATCCAGTCTATCCTTAAATGTAACCAATGATCCCGCCTCGACCACGTCTGTCGGAAGCTCATTCCACATCCCCACCACCCTTTGCGTAAAGAAATTTCCCCTCATGTTCCCCTTATAATTTTCCCCCTTCAATCTTAAACCATGCCCTCTAGTTTGAATCTCCCCCACTCTTAATTGAAAAAGCCTATCCACGTTTACTCTGTCTATCCCTTTTAAAAGTCTAGCCTTCCAGGTTTGTCTTGCAGAGAGACAAGACCTCTTAGTGTACATATTAGTTTATTAAAGCTGTCTTATACTCGCACTGTGGTGTGGTTATTGTCAGTACAGACACAAACCTTCAGATTCAAGGAGAGTTTCTACCTTTTTGTTATCAGACCCCTGAACACAATGTCCCCGCATTGCCTAACTTTTCCAAAGACCCCGCACAGTAACAGCCCACCCTACACTCTGACTCACTGTAACACCCCACCCTGCACTCTGTGGCTCACTGTAACACCCCACCCTGAACTGTCACCTACTGTAACACCCCACGCTACACTCTGTGACCCACTGCAACACCCCACGCTACACTATGTGACCCACTGTAACACACCAACCTACACTCTTGATTTATTTTTGCACCATCTGCTATACTTCAATATGGCTTGACTTGCATGGATTGTACACAAAACTGTGCTTTTCACTGTATATGTGTACATGTGATGATAAAATAATGAATTTAGAAAGAATACGCTCCCGCCTTCAGACTTTGCTTCCACTGATCTTTGGGGAGGAGAGTTCCAAAGATCCACTAGCGATTTGACCTCATCCTGATTTTTTTTAAATAGACAAATGTCAAATTTTAAACATGTTTTCCAAATCCACCCTGTCAAGAATCTTTGAGATCTTATATCTTTCTCCTTCAGATCATGGGAGAAAATATTTCTTTGTGTTGATCTGGCTGTATGTGTGGGGGAGATGGCAAACCACATCTGCTCTGCCTGCATTTGTGTGAACAGGAGTGAACAATGCTGTAACTGTGAAAGGCAGTCTGCAGTATAAATGGAAATACCCAGCAGATCAGGGAGCAGCTGTGGGGTGGGGTGACAGTACTGAGGGAGGGGGTCACACTGTGGGGGGGCCTGTACTGAGGGAGGGGGTCACACTATGGGAGGGCCTGTACTGAGGGAGGGGGTCACACTGTGGGAGCATCTATTACTGAGGAAGGGGGGGGTCACACTGTGGGGGGGGGGGGGCTGTCCTGGGTAAACTTGTACCTTTCACTTTGTTCGTTTTAGATTGGCGACAGTGTTTGAGCTACCGAAAGAGAACAGACACACACGCCGAGAGCACTTCAGTTTATACAAATCTTTATTACAAAATCTAAAGCTGATTTCAAACTACAATATGCAAGCCCTTCCCAATTATACTTATCAATGTCTGGACTGATCCCAACTGCCAAAGCAAGGCAATGACTGCACACTTGTAGTAGGTTGCCGAGGCGCCGGTAGCAGCTTCTCCACCTCCCCCGACCGGGACATTGGTTGGACTCTAGAAGTTCTTCTTCTTGCTGAGAGATGTTGCCAACCCTCAGGGAGTCTGAAACTTCAGCAGTGGGACCATGGCTTATATTACCCAAAAACTGCTTACCCAAGCACCTATTCTCAGCACAAAATAAAGATAACCGAGCAGCCTAGGCTTCTATCACAACTTTCTAGCTTATCACTTCGAATACAATGATCTACTTAGCTGTGAGGTCTCGCTTGACAGTCTGCGACCAACCAAATACTTAGCTGCAAGACAACCTTCTAGCTTTGTCACTTTGAATACAATGATTTATTTAGCTTAAAGACATCTAGCTTATCAGTTCGAATACAATGATCTACTTAGCTGCGAGGTCTCTCTTGACAGTCTGTGACCAACCAAATCCCATCAATCTCAAACAGCAACCAGCTAATGAGCAGGAAGATTAAACGTTCTTGGTACCAGATGTCTTTTTGTCAGATAACAGCAAAAAACGTGGTCACACTGTGGGTGGGTCTGTACTGAAGGAGGGGCTCACCTTGTGGGGGGGTCTGTACTGAGGGAGGGGGTCACCCTGTGGGGTCAGCGAGCATAAGTCATGGTGTCCACTGCCAGGAGGATCCAGTAAATGATTGAAACAGGTAAGATGGAATTTGAATGAAAGGGAGAGTTTGTGTGTGAGGTGTGGGAATACTCAGGCAGATTCTTATTCAGAAGAAGTCTGCTACTTGTGAGTAAAGCTCTGCTGTCTCCAACTTTGCAGAGCCTGCAGTTTGCTCGGGTAATTTACTCCATCGCGGAACTACTATCTTTCATCTCATTCGCTGGTTAAATGTTTAACATTGGTGACTCCACTGATTAGCTTGGCAGTCGGTTGTTGGTGACATTTTGATGGTGTTTGGAGGACCCACGTGCCTCGGCCTCAGCTTCAAGATATTTGTTGGGTGTCTGGGAGTCATTTGGTGAAGCATCTGGGGATTTCTGATCATTGCTCTGCGATCTCATCCTCTGGATAAATGGCTCTCATTTCAAGGAGGATTGAGTCAACTTACCTTCACTTAACGTGAGATCTGCCCTCTCCTGTTGTGGACTATTATACAGTGGTCTAGTTTATTTGTTTTTTGTAACTATGCCAGACCCAGTTCCTGAAAGATCTTGGCCCTACCAGAATTGTGCTGAGCCAGCGACTTCAACGACCCCTTGTGACCAGGAATTTTTTTGCATCACTGGAAGACGAGAATGTGGATATGTTACTTGTCCCCAACTCTCACCATTAGAAAAGGCACAAAGGCAATGGTGGGAAGCGATGGCACCCTGGCCGTCACAGCAAAAGTGAAAATGGAGGGGAGGTCTGTGACTTGCTTAAAAACCACAAAGGCAGTGGGCCTAGTGATGAGTTGAGTCAATTCACGGATTCGCCAGCTGTCTATCACTTTGAGATAAAAATACATAGCCAATGTTTCAGGCTTGAGATATAATGAAGGGCTCAACACCAAAATGTTGGTTAAGTATTGAGCAATTCCTCACTCACTGCCTTATAATGGCCCAGGGCTGAAATGGCCTGTAGGAGTCTCCACCCTCCACCTTCCATGAATCTCTCTCTCTCTCTCTCTCTCTCTCTCTCTCATCTGAGACATTAACGGTTTCTCTTTCCACGGATGTTCCTTGGCCTCTGTTGTTTTCCTGCATTTTCTTTCTTCTATTTTGTATTTCACCCTGACTCCACTTTTTTTATTCCAATCAACTGGCCTGACCTAACTCATTGCAGAGACCAAGAAACATTTGGATTAAAAAGTCCCCTCTTGGGTAGAAGTGGAACTTAAGTTTTCCAAAAAAAATTTTGTTGGCAATTTTAAGATTTTTTTTTAACCATTTTCCTTTTCCAAATTGACACATAATTTGTTAATGAGAATTTGGGCTCAATTTTGGGTTTAATAATTTTTCTCTGGCTGGTCCCATTATAGATAACCATCTTTTTCAGCCTGTCTCTGCTGGACGTGGGTTTCAAGGAAAGGTATAGATTAGATATCCAGCTCCTTTTTGAGCAGGGTGGCTATCTCATTGGCTTCAACCTTTCACCCTGACATCCTGAGGCTCAGCATTTGTACCAGGCCATCTGCTCCATCTGGCCATGCACCAGGACAGCATGTTGTTGCACCTCATCAATGTTTCTACCTCTGAGCCCAGCCTGATGCAAATGAGCCTGTTCCGGGTATGTGTCTGCCCTGCTAGCTTCCATCAACCAGGGGAAGTGTGTCATCTTTGAAGGTGACCAACCCTCGAGGGATTGTTCCAGCCCTCAGTGTAGTCGAGCCTTCCTGAGGGAGCTGGTGGGATCCTTTGATCCAATTGATAACTGCCAGAACCTTCATCTGGACTCCCGTGCCTACTTGAGGAGGTATGGAGGAGGGGGAGGTTAGTGGATCGACCAACTACATCTCAGGAGTGCACATCTCCTGTGTTTCAGCTGCCTCCATGAGGCCAGAGGCCTGCTTGGACCACCGCCTGGTGTGGGCAGCACTGCCTGCCTGGCTGGGCTCTGCATAATGGCACATTAACAACTGGCTGCTGGATGACCACCGATTCCAGGATTCATTACATCATTTCTGTATGATTTGGTGGGAGGGACAGAGGAGTTTCACCTCCCTCAGTCTTTGGTGGGGTGTGGAGTAAGGCTCACGTATATCTGTACCGTCAGGAGTCGACCAAAGCCCACATGTCCAAGATCAAGCAGCTCGAGAAGAGCTGCTCAGCTTGGAGTCTTGGCTGGGGCCAACCTCTGAGGACTTCCTCCTCTGGCAGAGATATCAACAGAAGAAAGAAGTGCTGAGGGACCTGCAATTTGAGGCGTTCCAAGGTTGCAGAGGCAGATGTTGTGAGATATGGACTTTGCTTTATCTTCTTCTTCTTGCTGGAGATATCAAGAGGAGTTGGCAGGGCTCGTAGAACTGCTGATGGAAGATCAAGTCAAATCAAGTTTATTGTCATCTGATTTTACAAGTACAACCCAATGAAACAGCATTCTCAGGATGCAGGCACATCACACATACAGACAAACAATACATACGCAGGACAGGTATATCAATACAAATAAATAAATAAACATTGTTTTGTACAATTGAGAGTCTCGGACAGTTAATGAGAACAGTTCCTTTGGTCGTTCAGCATTCTCACTGCCCGTGGGCAGAAGCTGTTCCTCAGCCTGGTGGTGCTGGCTCTGATACACCTGTATCTCTTCCCCAATGGGAACAGGTGAAAAATGCTATGTGCAGGGTGGAAGGGGTCCTGAATGGTTTCGCATGCCTGCCCACCATTATGTCAACCTTCTAAAGGAGCTCTATCGAGAGCGTCCTTGCCGCTGCATGGCAGAGAGAATCATTGGATCCAGGTAAATCATGTCGATGGAATGGAGGGAGACTCCACTCTTATGGTCCTACGGATTGACTCCCGATCCATTTCTCACCTCCAACCGTACCACACTGTGATGCAGCCAGCCAGGACGCTCTTGATAGAGCTCTGTAGAAGGTTGGCGTATTGGTGGCTGGTAGCCTCGCCCACTTCAGTCTTCTTAGAAAGTGTCTTCCTACAAGTAAGGAGATGTTGAGTATCCTCAATAGATCACTAGTTAAATGATCTTCAAGGAATGGTGCTCTCTGGTCTCTCTACTCCAGAGTTATTGATGTGTAGTGGAGGGTGGTCGCTCCTGGTCCTCCTGGAGTTCACGATCATCTCCTTCAGCTTGTCCTTGTTGAGTCTCAGGTTGTTACTTTTGCACCATTTCATGAGATTTTCCCTCTTCTCTGGGGTGTGTCTCATCGTTGTTGCTGATGAGGTTGTGTCTGTTGTGTCGTCTGCAAACTTCATGACTCTGTTGGAGCTGGATCTGGCAACGTAGTTGTGGGTTAGTAGCGTGAACAGGAGAGACTGAGCTCTGAGGTGTGCCAGTGCTCAGCGTGACGGTGCACGATATTCTACTACTGACCTGGATAGATTGTGGTCTTTGCATAAGGAAGTCCATGATATAATTACAGAGTTGTGATCTAATTACAGGTTGTGACTGTTGTGTCGTCTGCAAACTTCATGACTCTGTTGGAGCTGGATCTGGCAACGTAGTCGTGGGTTAGTAGTGTGAACAGGAGAGACTGAGCTCTGAGGTGTGCCAGTGCTCAGCGTGACGGTGCGCGATATTCTACTACTGACCTGGATAGATTGTGGTCTTTGCATAAGGAAGTCCATGATCTAATTACAGAGAGGGGTGTTGAGTCCCAACAAGAACAACTTCTCTACCTGCCACTGGGGAATGACCATATTAAACACCCTGGTGTATTAGGTGTCATACTCCAGGTGGGTCAGGATAGAGTGAAGGGACAAGGGTATAGCATCATCTGTGGAATGGTTCCTTCTTAGGCGAATTGACATGGTCCAGTGTCTCAGGGAAGTGTGCATTGATGCATTCCATCACCAGACGCTGGAAGCATTTCATAATGGTAGTGGTCAGTGCCTCAGGGTGGTAGTCATTGAAGGCCTGTTATTATCGGCCTCTTGGGTACCGGGATTAGGGTGGCTGTCCTGAACCCTGCAGGAATGATGAACTGCTGCAGTGAGGTGCTGAAGACCTTTGTCAGTTGGTCTGTGCAGTCCTTTGGTACCTGACCAGATATGTTGTCTGGTCCCGCCACTTTGTGTGTGTTCACCTTGGATAGAGTTCTCCTGATCTCAGCTGCGGCTACACAGGGGGCCCATCCGTTGGGGGACACGGAGCTTTCTTTGGCATCATCCTGTTCTTCTCATCAAACTGTTCATAGAAGGTGTTCAGTCTGTCCGGAAGGGAGGCGTCTTGCAAGGTGGACTTGTGATCCATTATAGTCTTGATCTCGTGCCTCATGCGCCTCGTGTCGTCAGTGTCACACAGTTGTCTGTGGGTCTTTGATTTAGCTAGTCACTCAGCTCATGTACTCCTCTATGTTTACATGACCATTGTAGGTGGCCACCTCCCTGAAACAGCTCCAGTCCGTGGTGTCAAAGCAGCGCTGCTATGCCCCACCCTAACCCCAGCCACATCCTGATCTCCCTGCGAACTGACCTAGTTTGCTTTGCCAGTGATCTGTACCAGTTAGCAGGACAGATATATGATCCGAGTAACCAAGATGGGAACGAAGTGCAACCTTGTAGGTACCAGGGACGTTGATGTGCACCCGATCCAGGGTGTTCTCTCCTCTGGTAGCGAAGTTGATATGCTATTGAAACCGCGATAAGACTGTTTTCAGGTTGGCGTTATTGAAATTGCCAGCACCATCAGGGTGGAATATCTAGGCTTCGCAGATGGAGCCATAAACTTCCTTCATGGCTTCATCCTTATTAGCCAAAGGTGAATTGTACACTATAGCAATCAACATGGCCAAGAATTCCCCAGGCAGATAGAAGTGGAGGCAGATATGCATTTCTTCAGGAGGGTCTCTATCTCTGCTGAGCAGAAGGTTTTCACAACAGAAACATTGGAGCACCAGTTCTCGTTGATATAAATGTAGTCCCCTTCCTCAAATCTTGCTAGAAGCATCAGTGTCTCCGATTACCCTGAAGGAGATAAGGCGATTCAGCTAGATCCCTGAGCCTGGAATAGTGTCCTGGAGCCAGATTTTTGTAATCAGCAGAGCACAGCAGCTCTGTAGTTCTCTCTGGTTCAAATGCAGTCTCAGCTAATCAATTTTCTTCACCAGTGATCTTACATTTGAGAGTAAGATTGTTGGGAGTGTGGGTCTGAATGGGTTAACTCTTAGTCTAACCCTGATGCTGGCCTGTTTTCCATGCTTCTGCCTTTGCCAGCAGCACCTCCAATGGCCTCCCACGTGTTTCCCACGATCCACTCCACAGTTTGCAGCGTCTGTGTTCCTTGCTTCAGTAGGTTTATACAGGTACCACACAGAATCTTACCGATCCAATCCGTTAATTTGAAAATCTGGATCACATTTTGTATTTTGACAAGAGTTTCCCGATCATAGATGCAACATAGTGGGTTGGGGATATCACTGTTGTGAGGAGCAGAATTGGCCACAGCAAACTTGTGTGTCGCCACCTTGGAAAAAATGATGGCTCCTCCTCAGAGATCCGGTGAGAATAGTCCAAGAAGTCTCTTCCTTTTATACAGCTCTGTTCTTGCCAGATGCACCCAGAGAGGATATGTGTAAGATCCTGCTGTTGGGCGGCTGGAAGCTCCTATTTGTAGGAAGAACAGACTGGCACCCACACCAGCTACGGAGCTGGACGGGCTGACAGTGGAATCCCTCAGAGCCTTCTGGGACATCCTGAATGTTGACTTCACCAGGGTCCTGGGCGAAATGCCCCTCTTTTGGCTCAGGGCAATCAGAGTCCTGCTGCCGAAGAAAGGAGATCTCTGCTGCCTGAGGAATTGATTCCTGGTATCTCTCCTCAGCATGGAGTATACAATCTTTTCCTGGGCAACGGCCATTCACTTGGGCTCCATATTAGCCCAAGTGATCCACCCCGTCCACACGGTCTTGGGTTGGTCCTTTCAGGGCAACATCCACCTCTCCTGGGACCTGGTCCAAGTGGCCCGAGAGGCTTGCCTGTTGGCTAGAGGTTAGTGCAACGCCTTTACAGCACCAGCGATCGGGACCGGGGTTCCAATCCTGTGCTGTTTATAAGGAGTCTGTACGTTCTCCCATGACTGCATGGGTTTTCCCTGGGGACTCCGGTTTCCTCCCACCATTCAAAATGAACAGAGGAGTAGGTTAATGGGGTGTAATTAGGCAGCACAAAATTGTCGGCTGAAATGGCTGTTACTGTGCTGTTTGTCTAAATTTTAAAAATTTAAAAATTCATATTTCTCTCTCTTCACCAGGAGAAGGTGTTCAACAGGGTGGATCATAAACTCCTTGGGACCCTATGCACGTTCGGACTTGGGCCGTCTTCATTGGCCCACGTCTGACTGTGTAAAACCACCCCAGAGTGTCTCATCAAAGTCAAGGTTCTTGGTGGCGCTCTTTTGCTTCGGAAAGGGGGTAGGCACCTATCTCCTTCATCAGGGATGCTGCCTTCGGGAGGTCACGTGGCTCCCAGTAACGAACATCAGCCGTGCTGCAGTGTGGGAGCTGTTGAGGGTTTGGGGCATGGTCTCTTCTGTAGGGGCTGATCTCCATCCTATAGCAATGGAGGTTGGTGAGGGGGGGCGGGGTCAGGAGGGTTGAAATTGAGGCTGTGCTGATGCCCTATCAGCTGAAGTTGTTTGTCAAACCCAAGTCAGGACCTCTCTTTCGAGAGCTGGTCCGGCACAGCATGAGCTGCCTCGCAGTGATTCACGCCATGCCATTCCAGGATGCACTGAAGCCATTCCCGCACAGGCTGCTGCTGTACAGGTTCCACTTCCTCGCCCTCGTCGGCCATCCGGACACGCTGTGGTGGTCCGCCGCACTGCCCAGCAATGAGGAGACCCAGTGGCAGTCACTGTATGAGGGAGTCCTCCCCCTTCATATTGGGGACTTGGTACTGAGCAGGGCTGACGCACATGATCCCATGGGGCACCCCAGCCACCTGTCACTTCTGTGATCATGGAGTGTGGGAACTTGCAGCTCCTCTTCACCCAACTGAAGGGGGTGGTCCTCAAGGTCCAGCTGTACCTCAGCCCCACACTCCTGATCTATGTGGAATGGGGGCCTGGTGCTCAAAGGATATGTTTGTTGGGTTGTTGCTGGGCCTGGTGAAGCTGGCTATTCACCTATTCATGTGGCAGGCAGCCAAGGGTTCTGGATGAACCAACTGCCTGACCCTTTTACATGGTTATTAGGGTGTCATTAGGGTGGGAGCATGCAGTATTCAGCGGGATTGTAGCCAAGTTCCGGGGACGGTGGGCCTCACAGGGGATCGCATGTATTGTGGGTAGTAACAACTGGGTCTTAACTTGAAAATGTAAATCGTATGCAAAAGAGGTAATCTCACATATTCTTTCTTTCTTCTTTGGCTTGGCTTCGCGGACGAAGATTTATGGAGGGGTATGTCCACGTCTGCTGCAGGCTCGTTGGTGACTGACAAGTCTGATGCGGGACAGGCAGGCACTGTTGCAGCGGTTGCAAGGGAAAATTGGTTGGTTGGGGTTGGATGTCGGGTTTTTCCTCCTTCGTCTTTTGTCAGTGGGGTGGGCTCTGCGGTCTTCTTCAAAGGTTGCAGCCTGCCGAACTGTGAGGCGCCAAGATGCACGGTTGGAGGCAATATCAGCCCACTGGCGGTGGTCAATGTGGCAGGCACCAAGAGATTTCTTTAAGCAGTCCTTGTACCTCTTCTTTGGTGCACCTCTGTCTCGGTGGCCAGTGGAGAGCTCACCATATAACACGATCTTGGGAAGGCAATGGTCCTCCATTCTGGAGACGTGACCCACCCAGTGCAGTTGCGTCTTCAGCAGGGTGGATTTGATGCTCACAGATTCTGCCAGCTCGAGTACATCGATGTTGATCATGAAGTCATTCCAATGAATGTTGAGGATGGAGCGGAGACAGCGCTGATGGAAGTGTTCTAGGAGCCGTAGGTGATGTCGGTAGAGGACCCATGATTCGGAGCCGAACAGGAGTGTGGGTATGACAACGGCTCTGTATACGCTTATCTTTGTGAGATTTTTCAGTTGGTTGTTTTTCCAGACTCTTTTGTGTAGTCTTCCAAAGGCGCTATTTGCCTTGGCGAGTCTGTTGTCTATCTCTTTGTCAATCCTTGCATCAGATGAAATGGTGCAGCCAAGGTAGGTAAACTAGTTGACTGTTTTGAGTTCTGTGTGCCCGATGGAGATGTGGGGGGCTGGTAGTCATGGTGGGGAGCTGGCTAATGGAGGACCTCAGTTTTCTTCAGGCTGACTTCCAGGCCAAACATTTTGGCAGTTTCCGCAAAACAGGACGTCATGCGCTGGAGAGCTGGCTCTGAATCGGCAACTAAAGCGACATCATCTGCAAAGAGTGTAAATCGTGTGCAAAAGAGGTAATCTCACATATGTAAATTATGTAAAAAACACAAAGCTGGAGAAACTCAGCAGGTCAAATGGTGGACTTACATAGCAAGGTTAAAAATACATAACCGATGTTTTGTGCTGAGCCCTTCATCAAGGTGTGCCTAGCTCCTTGCTCCCCCTCTCTGTCACTCGCTCACTCTGCTCACTTCTTTGCTCCTCATTCTAATATTGTAACCCCCTGTGTGAATGAGAATTAGGGCTTATTTCATTGTTTTAGTCCTCTGTTTTACATACACTGCGCTATGTAAAGTCTCCAGAAACACCGTGCTGGATTGCATGTACCTGGGAATGTGTAACTGGAGTCAGTGCAGACTGCTGGCTCATTGTTCCAGATGCTAATCAGTGTGCTCGTGGATAGGTTGCCCAGTCCCCAAGTGATGAGAATCAAGTCAGGTTTATTGTCATCTGATTGTACAAGTTCAACCCGACGAAACAGTGTTCTCCGGCCCTCAGTGCAAAACTCAACCAAACATACAGACAAACAATACATACGCAGGACAAGTATTTTATCTGTACAAATAAATAAATATTGTTTCACGAATAGGAGAGTCTTAGATTATTAATGGGAGCAGTTCCTTTGGTCGTTCAGCATTCTCACTGCCCGTGGGAAGAAACTGTTCCTCAGGCTGGTGGTGCTGGCTCTGATACTCCTGTATCTCAACAGAAGCAGTTGAAAGATGGTGTGTACAGGGTGGAAAGCGTCCTCAAAGATTTTGCGTGCCCTCTTAAGAGAACGTTCAGTAGATCACCTCAATGGGGGTGATCCTCTCTGCCATTCTTATGGTCCTATGGATTGACCTCCGATCCATTTCCCCCTATGATGCAGCCGGCCAGGACCCTCTCGATAGAGCCCCAGTAGAAGGTTGACATGATGGTGGCCGGTAGCCTCGCCCACTTCAGTCTCTCAGGAAGTGCAGTCGCTGTTGCAACTTCCTGACAAGCGAGAAGATGTTAAGTGTCCACGATAGGTCACTAGTTAAGTGAACTTGAAGGAACATGAAGCTCTCCTCTAGAGTTGTTGATGTCCATGAAGTCCATGATCATCTCCTTCATCTTGTTGATGTTGAGGCTCAGGTCGCTACTCTCGCTCCATTTCATGAGATTTCCCATCTCTTCCCTGTGGTGTGCCTCATCGTTGTTGCAGATGAGGCCGACGACTGTTGTATCATCTGCAAACTTCATGACTCTGTTGGAGCTGGATCTGGTGATGCAGTTATGGGTCAGTAGCATGAACAGGAGTGGGCTGAGCACACAGTCTTGAGATGCACCAGGGCTCAGAGTGATGGTGCTCGACATTCTGCTGCTGACCCAGACAGACTGTGGTTTTTCTGTGAGGAAGACCAGGACCCAGTTCCAGAGAAGGGTGGTGAGTCCCAGCAAGGACAGATTCTCCACCAGCCTCTGGGGAATGAGTGTATTAAGCACCAAGCTGAAGTCAATGAACAGCAGCCTGGTGTATGAGATGGGTCAGAATGGAGTGAAGCGACAAGGCTGTGGAACGGTTTCTTCTACAGGCAAATTGAAATGGGTGCAGCGTCTCTGGGAGGTGGGCTTTGAGGTGCTGTCACCAGACGTTAGAAGCATTTAATAATGGTAGCGGTCAGTGCCACAGGGCAGAGTCATTGAGGCCTGTTATTGTCGCCCTCTTGGGTGACGGTGGCTGTCCTGAACCCTGCGGGAATGATGGACTGCTGCAGTGAGGTTTTGAACATAGAAGAGGCCATGGCCACAGCAGTACCAAGGTGGTAGTGAAAGAGGTAGTGATCAAATCTCCATGTCACAGTGAAGAGCTGGGGTGGGGGGGGGGGGAGAGAGAGATCCTCATCACTGGGGTGGGGGGGGGGGGAGAGATCCTCATCACTGGGGTGGAGGGGGAGAGTGGTGGGGGAAAGGGTGGGAGATCGTTGTGACAGATCTGGGGAGATGTGCCCAGTTATCCGTTGACCATTTGTCATCTTCTAAAATTGAAGTTTAGACATACAGCACGGTAATGAGCCTGTGCCACCCAGTTACACCCTATTAACCTACATCCCTGGTACGTTTTAAATGGTGGGAGGAAACCAGAGACCCCGGGAAAACCCACACAGATAATAGGGAGAACTACAAACTCCCTCAGATAGTGCGGGATTCGAACCCATGTCGCTGGTGCTGCAACAGCTATTGTTCCAGAACAGCTCAGTTTATCTTCCCCACCCACCAAATTGTTCTCTCCCTCCTCCCACTTTTCTTCCTCCCCTTCCCTTTCACTTCTTCCCTCCATCTTTCCCTCCTCTCCTTTCATTCTCTGTTTCTTCACCTTTCTCTCCTCCCCATCTTTTTCTCCTCTCCCTTTCTCCTCATTCCCCTTTTCTCTGAACTTCTCCCCATCCTTGTTTCCCTTTCCCTCCTTTACATGATGTTTTCTCTTCTCCCTCCCATTCCCTTGCTCCTTTCCTTCCTTTTGGTTCCCTTTCTCCAGCTTGGCCTGGTGTGGAGTGAGCAGGATTGCAAGGTGCCTTGTGGGTGCATGACAGGTCCCAAGGCCCACCCACTTGTGCAGTGAGTCACTCTCCAGGTTCTCGGCCAAACAGCTGAGATCCCAAACCTCAGGAGTCCAGCTGAAGGAACCCGTGTGTGTGGCTGGGTGTGGGTTGGTGAATGTGTGGTTGGGTGTGTGTGGGTGTTAGTGTGTGGGTGTGTGAGTGTGTGTGTAGGTGTTGGAGTGTGGGTGTGTGAGTGTGTGGTTGGGTGTGTGTGTGTGGGTGTGTATGTGAGTGTGTGTGTGGGTGTGTGTGGTATGAGAGTGTGTGTGTGGCAGGGTGTGTGTGTGAGTGTGGGTATTTGTGTGTGGGTGCGTCACTGGGTGTGTGTGTATATGTGTAGGTGTTGGTGTGTGTGTGGGTGTGTGGTTGGGTGTGTGTGGGTGTTTGTGGTTGGGTATGGGTGGGTGAGTGTGTGTGGCTGTGTGAGCGTGTGGGTGGGTGTGTGTGGCTAGGTGTGTGTGGCTGGGTGTGTGTGAGCATGGGTATTTGTGTGTGTTACTGTGTGTAGGTGTGTGTGTGGGTGTGGTGTGAATGTGTGTTTGTGGCTGGGTGTGTGGGCATGTGAGTGTGTGTGTGTGGGTGTGTGTGTGAGTGGGTGTTGGTGTTTGTGAGTATGTGTATGTAGGTGTGTGGTTGGGTGTGGGTGTGTGGGTGGGTGTGAGTGTGGCTGGGTGTGTGTGTGCATGGGTGAGCGTGGGTGTTTGTGTGTTGTTGTGTGGGTATGTGTGTGTATGGGTGTTTGTGGCTGGGTGTGTGTGTAAGTGTGTGTGTGTGTGTGTGGGTATGTGTGTGTGTGTGTGTGTGTGTGTGTGTGTGTGTGTGTGTGTGTGGGGAGCGTGTGTGCATATATGTGTGCGCATGTGAGTGAGTGAGTGAGTGAGTGAGAGAGAGAGAGAGAAAGAGAGAGGAAGCACACACAGACTTGGAAGGTCCTCTGCTGAACTCTTGGATTCATTCAAAGAGGAACCAGCTCAGGTTTCAGGCCTGTGTTCCTTCGCTGGTACCATGGAAAAAAGGCTTCATTCCACACCACTTCACGCTGAGCTTTGGGAGGGTGCTGACCCATGCAACTAATGAAGATTGCACTGGGGGGGAAGTTGCCTTTGTGGTGCTGGCATCATTGCCATTGGTGTATGATGTGTGGTTGCAGCAAGCAGGACTTCAGAGTATTCTGTACATTGTATTCTAACATATATAACATAACAATTACAGCACGGAAACAGGCCATTAGGCCCTTCTAGTCCGCACCGAACCAAACACCCCTTTCTAGTCCCACCTCCCTGCACAATGCCCATAACCCTCCATCTTCTTCTCATCCATATACCTGTCCAACCTTTTCTTAAATAATACAATTGACTCCGCCGCCACTATTTCTCCCGGAAGATCATTCCACACGGCTACCACTCTCTGAGTAAAGAAGCTCCCCCTCATGTTACCTCTAAACCTCTGCCCCTTAATTCTTAACTCATGTCCTCTTGTTTTAATCTTTCCTCCTCTTAACGGAAATAGTCTATCCACATCCACTCTGTCTATCCCTTTCATAATCTTAAATACTTCTATCAAATCCCCTCTCAACCTTCTGTGGATGGAAATGAGTCTTATCATCACCTGTTCAGGGGCACCAGAAGAAACAGGGCTGCATGTTTCCATATTGAGTAGACATGGGTTGGGCTGTGGGCTGACGCTTCAGCTGGCAAAAAGCTCCTTTGTCAGTGTGGACCTCTGGCAGTGAGCAGCATGGACCTTGTTAACACTCCAATCTGGCTGAGGCTGTTTAGTGCCTGAATGGAAGGTGGGGAGTTGGGGGGGTGGGGTGAGGGGTGGCTTCCTAGCAAAGCTGGGCTGTGCCACAGAGAAGAGGTCTCTAACATGCCCAGGACCATCAGGCCCATTGCTGACTGAGCCCAGAGATTGGGGAGAATGGACAAGTCAACCAAAGGAAAGCGTACCCTAAAAACCAATGGTGACAGTCAACACCGTTGGAAAGGGGGACACATTTTCAGGGGAAGGGGGGAGAATCAGGGTGTAGGGTAACCAGGGAAGGGGGTGGTAAACTTCAGAGGAGGGCAAGTTATCATCAGGGGAGGGGGAAAATTAGGGAGGAGTGAATCTTTAGAGGAGGAGGTGTAATCTTCGAGGGAGGAGATGAATTTTATGGGAGGGGAGAATCTTCAGGAGATGGAGAGTCACCAGGAAGGGGACAATCTTTAGGAGAGGGGAAAATTTACAGGGGAGGGAGAGTAACCAGGGAGGGAAAGAGTCAGCATCTTCAAGGGAGGGGGGGTCACATTTACCTTTTGAAGGGGTTTTAGTGAGTCAGTCCACGCAGGGACTGATTGATGTGCTGCATGGCAGTTCCTGATCTCACATTCTGTCGCTTTTCCCCTCGTAGGATTCGTCTGCGCCAGCCCTCCACAACAGACAGACCCATGGAGGAAGTGTTCATTAAGAGGTCCCAGCAGAAGAAAAAGACCTCCCCACTGAACTACAAGGAGAGGTTGTTCATCCTGACTTCTACCAGGATCGCCTACTATGAGTACGACAGTGAGCGGGCGGTAAGTGAGTTCGACCCCAGACTCACAGGTAGTGGGTCCCACCGCAGTCTCTACTCACAGGTGGTGGTCCCACTGTCATCTCTACTCACAGGTGGTGGTCCCACTGCCATCTCTACTCACAGGTGGTGATCCCATGGCAGTCTGTACTCACAGGTGGTGGTCCCACTGCCATCTCTACTCACAGGTGGTGGTCCCACCGCAGTTTGTACTCACAGGTGATGGTCCCAACGCAGTCTGTACTCACAGGTGGTGGTTCCACCACAGTCTCTACTCACAGGTGGTGGTCCCACTGCCATCTCTACTCACAGGTGGTGATCCCACAGCAGTCTGTACTCACAGGTGGTGGTCTCACCGTAGTCTGTATTCACAGGTGGTGGTCCCACTGCCATCTCTACTCACAGGTGATGGTCCCACCGCAGTCTCTACTCACAGATGTTAGTCCCACTGCATCTCCACTCACAGGTGGTGGTCCCACCGAGTCTCTACTCACAGGTAGTGGTCCCACCGCAGTCTCTACTCACAGGTGATGGACCCACTGCATCTCTACTCACAGGGTGTTGATCCCACCGCAGTCTGTACTCACAGGTGATGGACCCACTGCATCTCTACTCACAGGTGGTGGTCCCACTGCAGTCTGTACTCACAGGTGATGGACCCACTGCATCTCTACTCACAGGTGGTAGTCCCACCGAGTCTCTACTCACAGGTAGTGGTCCCACCGCAGTCTCTACTCACAGGTGGTGGTCCCACTGCAGTCTCTACTCACAGGTAGTGGTCCCACCGTAGTCTCTACTCACAGGCCAGTGGTCCCACTGCAGTTTCACCCACCTGCCAGAATCTCCTTGACCCACTGAGTTCCTCCAGCAGATGCTAGAATGTGGAGCCCAGCCCTATCTGCTGGAGAAATACCCTTAATCCCATTACTATGAAGGGCTCCAAGGTGAGTTCCTGTTGCAGCTTGCTTATTACCAGATCACTGATCTAGGCGCATTGCAGCCTGGAGACCTTTGTTTGAAATGCCCCAACTTCATTAACATGTTCCTTCCATTTTCTTCTCTCCTATTCTTAGGGGCATTGAGCCAGACTCACGAACAACTCTTCTTATGCCTTGTGGCAGACAAAGGTTAAGATATATCATGTATGTTACATTTTAATGTATTATCACATGAAAAGGAATCTTGAACCTTCATTATGTCTGCACCAGGAATGGCCGTGTATTTTACTATCCCTTTTTCCTCCCTTGTTCCTTCATTTTCCTTCCTTGACATCTGCCAGTAGACCAGAATATACATCACCTAGATTGAACTCCATCTGCCACTTCTCCACCTAACCTAAATATTCTTACCAAAAAAAACTCTCCCTACCTCATAACCCCCTGTTTTCCTTTCATCCATTTGTCTGAGAGTCTCTTCAATACCCCCAATGTTCCAGCCTCCACCACTATCACCGGCAAGGATTTCTCTGTGTTAAAAACTCACCCCTGATGTTTCCCCTGTACAGATGTCCCCTGGTGTTTGCTGATCCTGCCCTGGGAAACAGGTGCTGCCTGTCCAACATATCTATGTCTCTCATAATTTTGTAGTCCTCGATTAAGTCTCCTCTCATCCTTCTTCACTCCAAGAGAAACATGCCTTTATTTTCAATTTGGGTAACATCCTGGTAAATCTCCTTTGCACCCTCTCCATAGCTTCCACATCCTTCCTATAATGAGGTGACCAGACTGAACACAATACTCTAACCCTGCACCATGTCTATATCCTTTTGTAACTTATGACAGCCTTCAGCTCCAACAACAACACAACTCCTCCAACCTTTGTGTCATCTGCAAACTTACTGACCCATCCTTCCGCCTCTTCATCCAGGTCATTTATAAAAATCACAAAGAGCAGGGGTCCCAGAACAGATCCTTGCGGCCACTCCACTAGTCACTGACCTCCAGGCAGAATACTTTCCTTCCACTATTACTCTCTGCTTTCTACATGCAAGCCAGCTTTTAATGTACACAGCCAAAGTTCTATTGATCCCAGGCTTCATGACTTTCTGAACAATCTCTGATGGGGGGCCTTGTTAAATGCCTTCTAAAATCCATGTTGACCACATCTACCACCCTACCATCATCAATTTCTTTTGTTACCTCCTCAAAAATCTCAATGAGGCTAACTCTAACCCTTCCCTTCACAAAGCCTGGCTGACTATCCTTGAGTAGACTGGACTTCTCCAAATGCTCATAAATCCTATCCTTAAGAATCCTCTCCATTAGTTTACACCCCACTGATGCAAGATTCACCTGTCTATAATTCCCAGGATTCTCTCTATTACCTTATTTAAACAAGGGGACTATATTTGTCATTCTCCAATCCTCTGGCACCTCACCTATGACCAAAGAGGATTCAAAAATCATCTCTACTGCCCCAGCTCTCTCTTCCCTCCCTTCCCACAGCATCTTAGCATATATCACATCCGGCCCCAGGAAATTATCAATCTAAATGTTTTTAAGAAGATCCAACACTTCCTTTTCCTTAATCTCCACATTATCCAGCACACCAGCCTGTTCTATTCAACCTCACCCTAATCAAGGTCATTTTCTCTTCTGAACATTGAAGCAAAGTATTCATTTAGGACCTCACCAACCTTGACCACCTCCAGGCACATGTTGCCTCCTTTATCTTTAAGTGGCTCCACCTTCATTCTCCTCATCCTTCAGTTTGTCACATTTGTATAGAACGCCTTGGGTTTCTCCTTACTTCTACATGCCAAGAGCATCTAAGGTCCCGTTTGAGCTCTCCTAATTCCTTTCTTAAATTCTTTCCTGGCTACCATTTCTAAATATCTAAATCTAGAGAGAGAGCAATACTGGATCTCCTTTTATGGAACAAGACAGGTTAGGTGACAGAAGTGTGTGTAGGGGAACATTTTGAGTCCAGTGATCATAATGCAATTAGTTTCAAATTAATTATGGAGCAGGATAGGTCTGGGCCTTGGGTTGAGATTTTAAATTGGAGAAAGGCCAATTTTGAGGAAATGAGAAAATATCAAGAATGTGTGGACTGGGATAAATTGTTTATCAGGCAAGGAGGACCTTCAAAGGGGAAATTTGGAGAGTACAGTGGTTGTCTGTTTCAAGATTAAAGGCAGGGTTAGTAAGCATAGGGAACCTCGGTTTTTGAGGGATATTGGGGATCTGGTTCGGAAGGTGTAGAGCAGGTATAGACAACGGAGCAAATGAGGTACTTGAGGAGTATAAAAAATGCAAGAAAGAAAGAAATCTGGAAGGGTAAAGGAAGACATGAGGTTGCTTTGGCAGACAATGTAAAGGAAAATTCTTAGGGTTTCTACAGGTATATTAAGACCAAAAGGATAGTAAGGGACACCATTGGCCCCCTTGAAGATCAGAGTCATCAGCTTTGTTTGGAGCCAGAGGAGATGGAGGAGATCTTAATTTTTTTTTCATCAGTCTTCACTCAGAAAATGGGAAGTAAGGGAAACAAGCAGTGAGGTCATGGAACCTGAACAGATTAAAGAGGAGGAAGTGCTTGCTGTCGTAAACCAAATAAGGGTGGATAAATCCCCAGGGCCTGACAAGATATTCCCTCGGACCTTGAGGGAGGCTAGTGTAGAAATTGCAGTGGCTCTGCCAGAAATATTTAAAATGGTGCCAGGGTAGCTCATGTTGTTCCATTGTTAAAAAAAAAAGCTCCAAAAGTAACCCTGGAAATTATAGGCCCGTGAGCCTGGCATTAGTAAATTATTGAAAGGTGTTCTAAAAGATTGGGATACAATTATTTGGATAGCCAGGGACTGATTAGGGATAATCATCATGGCTTTGTGCATGGTAGATCATGTTTAACCAATCTTATAGAGCTTTACGAGGAGGTTACCAGGAAAGTTCACAAAGAAAAGGCTGTAGATGTTGTCTGCATGGACCTTTGACAATGTCTCACATGGGACATTAGTCAGGAAGGTTCAGATACTAGGTATTCATGGTGAAGTAGTGAACTGGATTCGACTGGACAGGGTGAGCCAGAGAGGAGTGGTGGATGATTGCTTCTCAGACTGGAGGCCTGTGACTAGTGGTGTGTCTCAGGGATTGGTGCTGGGACCATTGTTGTTTGCCATCTTTATCAATGATCTGGATGATAATGTGGGAAATTGAATCAGCAAGTTTGCAGATGACACTCAGATTGGAGGCATTGTGGATAGCGAGGAAGGTTTTCAAAGTTTGCAGAGGGATCTGGACCAGCTGGAAAAATGGGCTGAAAAATGGCCAATGGAATTTAATGCAGATAAGGGTGAGGTGTTGCATTTTGGAAGGACAAACCAAGGAAGATCACACACTGTAAATGGTCAGGCACTCAAGAGTGCAGTAGAACAGAGGGATCTGGGAATACAGATACATAGTTCCCTGAAAGTGGTGTCAAAGATAGATAAGGTTGTAAAAAGACCTTTTGGCATCTTGGCCTTCATAAATCGAAGTATTGAGTGCAGGAGTTGGGATATTATGTTAAATTAGGCCAAATTTGGAGTATTGTGTGCAGTTTTGGTTAACTAACTATAGGAAATATAGAAAGAGCACAGAGAAGATTTACTAGGATGTTCAGATTTCATACAACCTTGAGATTTTTTTTCCTGCGGGTGAGGCAGAATTACCATTAATTTGTTGTGCAAAAAAATAAACTGTATACAGTGTAAACATGTAAACAAATAAAAGAACTGTAAATAGATAACAAATGTAAACAAACTGACTGTGCCATATAGAGAGAATGAAGAAAATCAATAATGATGACAAGTCAGAGTCCTTAAATAAATCTCTGGTGGAGTTTGTTATTGAGGAGTCTAATGGTGCTGGTGGTGCAAGTTCTGTGGCACCGATACCTCACTCCTTATGGCAGCAGCAAGTATAGAGCGTGTGTTGGGTGGTGTGGGTCTTTGATGATTGCTGCTGCTCTCCAATGCCAGTGTTCCCTGTAGATGTTGCCTGGACTTCAGGAACTGATTTACAAGAAAAGGTTAAACAGGTTAGGACTTTATTCCCTGGAGCGTAGAAGAATGAGGGAAGATTTGAATAGAGATATTTAAAATTATGAGGGGGATAGGCAGAGTAAATGTAGATAGGTTTTTTCCACTGATAGTAGGTGACAGACAAACCAAAGGACATGGGTTAAGGGTGAAAGGGGCAAAGTTTAGAGGGAACATGAGGGGGAACTTCTTCACACAGAGTAGTGGGAGTGTGGAATGAGCTGCCAGTTGAAGTGGTGAATGCAGGCTCAATTTTAACATTTAAGAAGAATTTGGACAGGTACATGGATAGGAAAGGTGTGGAGGGATATGGAGTGGGTCCAGGTCAGTGGGACTAGGCAAAAAAATAGTTTGGCACAGACTAGAAGGACTGAAGGGCGTTTCTTTTTCTGTAATGTTTCCATTGTAATTAACTCTTCCCCAATTAAGCACTTCCCCATTTTGTCTGCTTTTATCCTTTTCCATTGCTTTGCTAAAGCCCAGGGAGTTGTGGTCACTCTCACCAAAATCCAAAATGCTCCCCCCCACCCCACCCCGAGAGGTTCGCCACCTGACCAAGTTCATTCCCCAGAACTAGATCCAGTGTGGCCTCTCCTCTCATCAGCTGGTCCATATACTGTGCCAAGAATCCTTCTTGTACACACCTGACAAATTCAGCCCCATCGATCCCTCTTACAGCCAGGAGGTGCCAGTCAATATTAGAAAAGTTGAAATTACTCATAACTACACCCTTGTATTTCCTGCACCGTTCCGAAATCTCCCATCTTATCTGCTCTTCAGTGTCCCCAGGGCTATTCGGGGGCCTATAGACACAGTGATAACTCCCTTTCTGATTCTGACATCCACCCACACCACTAAGTGGCCCCTCCCTCTGCAGCCTTCTCCCTTTCTATAGCCGCGATACTATCCCTGACCAGTAATGATACTTCCACCCCCTGCAATGAACTGGGATTCACTGGTTGGGTGTTGTGCTAATGGCTGGCCCCACCTCCCGGCTCCACCCAGACCTGCTTACATATAAACCTGGTTTCCTGCCTAAACCTAGAACCCTTCCGAAGACTGCTGTGAGGCCCTACCCTTAGTTATAAACTAATTAAAGCATTTGTTCTCCTTCCAGTTGTGAGAGCTTTTATTCACGCTACAATTTTATTAGTTTATTCCCTAAATGATGGCAGCACTGCTCAAGCCAGGTGATAGACCCTCTGTCCCCCAACACAGCTGAGGAGTTCACAAACTGGCTAGACTGCTTCCAGGCCTACCTGAACGTGACCAGAGACGTCTTCCACACCGATGAACTCAGGAGGTCCGCATTCGTTTCGAGGGTAGGAATTAAGGGGTAAGCAATCATCAGGGACTGTTCTACATATGACGCTGCCATCGAGGAGTTGAAAGCTTGGTACCTGAAGTCGCAAAACGAGGTCCTAGTGTCTACGTCACCAGAGGCCAGGAGAGACCATTGTGAGAAACAGAAGTACCTTCGCAGAATTTGCTCGAGACAAAAATTGAGAACAAAGAACTTTTATTATACTATTACAACAATGCTCAATGAGATAGACAACAGACTCGCCAAGGCAAATAGCGCCTTTGGAAGACTACACAAAAGAGTCAGGAAAAACAACCAACTGAAAAACCTCACAAAGATAAGCGTATACAGAGCCGTTGTCATACCCACACTCCTGTTCGGCTCCGAATCATGGGTCCTCTACCGGCACCACCTACGGCTCCTAGAACGCTTCCACCAGCGTTGTCTCCGCTCCATCCTCAACATCCATTGGAGCGCTTACACCCCTAATGTTGAAGTACTCGAGATGGCAGAGGTCGACAGCATCGAGTCCACGCTGCTGAAGATCCAGCTGCGCTGGATGGGTCACGTCTCCAGAATGGAGGACCATCGCCTTCCCAAGATCGTGTTATATGGCGAGCTCTCCACTGGCCACCGTGACAGAGGTGCACCAAAGAAAAGGTACAAGGACTGCCTAAAGAAATCTCTTGGTGCCTGCCACATTGACCACCGCTAGTGGGCTGATAAAGCCTCAAACCTTGCATCTTGGCGCCTCACAGTTTGGCGGGCAGCAACCTCCTTTGAAGAAGACCGCAGAGCCCACCTCACTGACAAAAGGCAAAGGAGGAAAAACCCAACACCCAACCCCAACCAACCAATTTTCCCTTGCAACCGCTGCAATCGTGTCTGCCTGTCCCGCATCGGACTTGTCAGCCACAAACGAGCCTGCAGCTGACGTGGACTTTTTACCCCCTCCATAAATCTTCGTCCGCGAAGCCAAGCCAAAGAAAGAAAAGATGGAAGACAACAATGCAAAGTTGGGTGCTTCCCCTTACCCTGGGAATACACACAGATACTGGGGCTGACCCAACTTTTATACATTTCATTTCAGTACAGAGCTGCCTTCCCCCTAACATTCTTCTGCCTCCTGGATTGGTTTAGCATTAGGTAATTCTGCCCACGTGAATTCTAACTTCTTATCAGTTTATGTGTCTTCCTGCAAACTTGTTAGCCAGAGAAGTATCATGTCTTTGTTCTTCACTCATTAATCAATCCCTAAGACTTGCTAAAGCTATCTACTTGCTATCCTGTTTTGAAGATCCTTATTTTATTATACTTTTATAACCCTTCCTCCCATTTCAGCATCCCTTCACCCTGATTTAACCCATAATACTTCATCCTTAATGAGCACTTGCTTGACTCCTCACATTCCAGTATCCCTTATCCTTAAGTTAACCCATAATACTTCATTCTTAATTGGCACTTGCTTCCAGTATCTCTGGACTCCTAACATTCCAGATTCCCTCACACCATCGATGACTACCTGCTGGACCTGCACTTCCCAAAAAGTGCAGATACAAAGTGGCTACGGGCAACGTTCATGAGGAAGAACAGATCTAGGACTCTCTAGTCGTGGGGGTCCACTCGAGGTACATGAGGCAGCGACTGCTCAGTCGGGAAAGAAGGACCTAGTTAACCATTTCGAGCTGGCCAAATTGCTGGAACAGGCCAAGTCCGAGAACGATGACCCTGAAGCCAGCAAGATCGCTCACCCAGGTGAGCCCTTCCAGGGTCCAGCTGCTCCCACTACCCCAGCCCTAATGGCTGCAACTTCCCATGCTAGTAAGTACTTTTCCTGTGGCAAAAGCCAGCATCCCCAATCATGTTGCCCAGCTAAAGACTCAGTGTGTTCCAGCTGTGACAAGAAAGGCATTCGGCGAAGGTTTGCCGCGTGAGGGGAAGCCCGGGGAAGTCCACAGCCTGCACCGCTCCCGGATCCGATTCCAGCCCCGACATCTGCCCCGAATTCACCCAAGCCCGCTCGCTACGTGACATGCTAATGAAGGGTGGCGTGGCGGGGAGGAAATAGTGTGAAAAGGCTCAGCGGCCATCTTGCTGCGACCCGAATTCAAATTCGGTGCCGTCATAATCGGAGGAGGAAGCAGGGTGGCCATCTTGCCACAACACAAGATCGATGCCATCTTACACACGCAAGGAAACCCAGGACAGTGGGGGCCACTCGAGTGAGGAGAATGGATTCTCTGGGGTACTAGCCTCGATGGTCCAAGATCAGGACAGACCTCACCAGTTCAGCAACTTCATAGTGACTGAGAAGTAAACGGATATTCCACTAAATGCCTGATCGACACAGGCTCTACTGAAAGCTTCATAGACTCACTGACTGTGCAAAAATACAACCTGAAGATGTATCCTTCTAAGAACCACATATTTCTTGCATCTCCTTTGCATTCTACCCGTGTTCAACAACATTGTGTAGTATACCTGTCGTTTGAAAGGGGGGGAAATTCTGTAAATTTTGCTTGTATAAACTTAACAAATTGTGTGCTCCAGTGCTGTTGGGTCTGAACTTTCAGTGTCACCTTAAAAGTGTGACCTTGGAGTATTCTGGTCCCCTCCCCCCCGTAACAGTTTGGAACGGAGGGTCCCTAAAATCAGAATCCACATACAGCCTCTCCACACTGAATATTGACCCCCCCACCTCTCTTCCTGAATCTGTCCCCAGACTGTAAACTTATTGCTACCAAGAGCAGGAGATACAGCACAGCAGACCGAGATTTCATGAAGTCTGAGACCCAGCACCTGCTGGAGGAAGGTATCATCGAACCTCGCACCAGCCCGTGGAAAGCGCAAGTGATAGTGGTAAAAGGGGAAAACAAGTCCAGGCTAGTAATTTACTGTAACCAAACCATTAATCAGTTCAAACTCCTGGACGCACACCCCCCCTCCCTTGTATTTCAGACATGGTGAATAATATCACAAACTATTGGGTCTATTCGAACATTGGACCTGAAAGCTGCTTAACACCAGCTGCCAATCCATTCTGAGGACCGTCCATATATGGCATTTGAGGCTAACAGTCGTCTCTATCAATTTTGGATGCTTTCAGTATTAATAATGGGGTTTCTATCTTCCAGAGGCAGATGGACAGAATGGTGGACGAGAATTGGGTTGAAGGCTACCTTCCCCTATCTCGATAATGCCACCATCTGTGGCCATACCTTGGAGGACCATGATGCCAACCTCCAGAGTTTTCTCCACACGGTGAAAGCCCTGAACCTCACTTATAACTCTGATAAGTGCATGTACAGAACTAAACGTCTGGCTATCCTTGGCTACATGGTGGAGAATGGCATCATTGGCCCCGATCCCGAAAGGATGTGCCCTTGTTAGAGCTCCCCTTCCCCAGGACCACAAAGGCTTTGAGGAGATGCCAGGGGTTTTTCTCATATTATGCCCAGTGGATCCCTCAATATGCTGATAAGGTTCGCCCTCTCTTAAGAGCCACTAATTTCCCCCTCTCGGCTGAAGCCCAAACAGCTTTTAACTACCTCCGGAACCACAATGTGAAAGCTGCCATGCACGCAGTGGGTGAGAATGTACCTTTCCAAGTGGAAAGTGATGCTTTGAACGTAGCCCTAACTACTACTCTCAACTAGGTGGGTAGGCCGGTTGGATTTTTATCATGGACATCACAAGGCCACAAGCTCCAGAACCCATCGGTGGAAAAGGAGGCTCAGGCCATTGTAGAAGCTGTGAGGCACTGGATACACTACCTGGCTGGTAGAAGATTTATGCTCCTCACTGTTCAGCACTCTGTCGTATTCATGTTTAATAATATCAAGAGGGGAAAAATCAAAAATGATAAAATTGGTAGGTGGAGGATCAAACTCTCCACCTACAATTATGACATTGCTTATCAGCCAGGAGCCCTTAATAACCCTCCAGATGCCTTATCCAGAGGAAGCTGTGCCTCTGGACACATCGGCCAACTGCAATCTCTCCATAATGAGCTCTGCCATCCAGGGGTTATCCACATGGCTCATTTTGTCAAGACGAGCAATCTGCCGTACTCCATGGAAGACATCAGGTCTTGCCAGGTCTGCACGGAGTGCAAGCCGCATTTCTATCACCCCACAAAAGCGCACCTGATCAAATCATCCAGGCCCTTTGAATGCCTCAGTGTCAATTTTAAGGGACCTCGCCCCTCCATGAACAGGAACACTTTCTTCCTCTTTATCATTGATGAGTACTTCCTCTTCCCATGTCCAGGCACGCCACCTCATCAGTTATAAAAGCCCGAGACTCAATTTTCACTCTGTTCAGTTATCCCAGCTATATTCACAGCGACTGGGGCTCAGCCTTTATGAGTGACGAACTACGTCAGTACCTGCTGGTGAGAGGCATCGCATCCAGCAGGACCACTAGCTACAATCCGTGGGGGAACGGGCAGGAGAATTGAAAAGGAGAACACCACAGTCTGGAAGGCTGTCAAACTGGCCCTGAAATCAAAAGGCCTTCCAGACTCACGCTGGCATGAAGTCCTCCCTATGGCGCACCTTTCCATCCGGTTGCTTCTATGTACTGTGATCTATGACCTAGTACTATGTACTACACCTCTCGAGCTTCTATTCAATTTTGAAAGAAGGTCAGCATCGGGAACTACACTCCCAACCTGGCTCACCACTCCTGGTCTGGTCCTTCTCAGGAAGAACGTGAGGAGAAGCAAGACCGACCCCCTGGTGGAAAGGGTGAAACTGCTCCACGCCAATCCCACATACGCCTATGTGGAGTACCCAGATGGTAGGGAGGACACCGTCTCCATCAGGGACATGGTACTCACCAGAACAGAGGGCCTGTTGCCTCAGGTACGCTGTGAGCCACGGAGCTCATTCTCGCCGCCCCCATTCAGGGCCTCGAGGGATCCAGTTCAGGAGTAAAGTGCATCCCCCTCCACTTTTGAGCTGGAGACCCAGCCTACCTCTCCTCCTCACAAGAGGACCAGGAGACCTTAGGAGTCCAAGGTGATAAGGTGCTCCGCCAGGATCTCCAGACCCCCGGACTGTTTAAATCTGTAAATTTGTAAATAACTATATTTTTTTTAACCACTTGTTTCTGAGCCCATGTTCTCTGTCTTCATTCACAGACCCTAAGTTCTACAGGAAGGGGTGAATGCAGTGAACTGGATTCACTAGTAGTGTGTTGTGCTGATGGTTGGCCCCACCTCCCAGCTCCACCACCATCTACCCACATATAACTCAGGTTTCCCGCCTAAACCCAGAACCCTTCTGAAGACTACTGTTGAACCCTAACCTTAGTTATAAGCTAATAAAAGCATTTGTTCTCCCTCAAGTAATGAGAGCTTTTATTCATGCTACACAGCCCCCAACCATGTTCTACCTCCTATCCTATCCCTTTGAAAACACCTAAACCCCAGTACCTGCATCAGCCTCCAGCCAGGTTTCAGTAATGGCCACAACATCATAGTTCCATGTACTGATCCAAGCTCTAAGTTCATCCCCTTTATTCCTAATAGAATTGAAATAGTCACATTTCAACCCCTCTAAATGGCTACTTTTATGCCTGTCCTTCCTCAAAAAAACCCAGAACACATTGCATCATGATTTTGGCCTTCTGAACTATTCTCTGCCCTTAGTTTGCCCTGCCAAACTATTTTAAACCCTCCCCAATCGCTCTAGCAAACCAGCCCACCAGGATATTGGTCCTTTTCCAGTTCAGAGTCAGCCTGTCCTTTTAGTACAGGTCAAAAGCTCCTCAGAAGACATCCTAAAGATCCATGAATCTGAGCCCCTGCCCCTTGCACTAACTCTTCAGCCACACATTTATCTGCCACAACTTCCTATTCTTACCCTCTCTGATGCGTGGCACAGGCAGCAATCCTGAGAGTTCCACCCTTGAGGTCCTGCTTGTCAACTTCTGTCCTAACTCCCTATATTCCCTCTTCAGGACCTCATTCCCACTCCAATCCATGTCATTGGTTCCCACGTGGACCACGACGTCTGGTTGCTCAACCTCCTACTTTAGAATGTTGTTCACTCAATTAGAAACATCCCTGACTCTGGCACCTGGGAGGCACATACTATCCAGAGGCCTCAATCTGTCTGCCTAAGCAACAATTCCCCTATCACTATCGTTCTCCTCTTCTCCCCCCTTCCATCTGAGCTGAAGGGCCAGAGTCGGTGCGAGAGACGTGACCACCGCAACTTGTCCCTGGTAGGTCATCCCCCCAACAGTATCCAAAATGGTAGCCTTATTGTTGAGGGGAATGGCCACAGGGGTGCTCTATACTGTCTGCCTATTCCCCTTCCCTCTCCTCCCCTCACCCAGTTGCCTGCCTCCTGACCTTTGGGGGTGACTGGCTCCCTGAAGCTCCTGTCAATCATTGCCTCTGCCTCCCGAATGATCTGGAGTTCACCTAGCTCCAGTTCCAGTTCCCTAACACAGACTGTCAGGAGGCTGCAGCTGGATGCATCTCTTGCAGGTGTACTCATCAGAGACAAGTGCGCTGTCCCAGATTTCCCACATGCTGACATCGGAGCATTCTGCTGCCCTAGTTACCATTTCCATTATCTATTCTTGATAATACATAAAAATCTTACAGGAAACAGGCCTATCCTCAGCCTCTGCTCACTAAATTCTGTGAGTCAAAGCCTCAAATTCCCACCCCTACCCTGAGTCCCTCATTCACTGGCCACTCCAATTGAGCTTCCCCTCTTGTTACAGTCTCTTACCCGTAGCACTCACTCCAATCAATCACCGTTCTGTTTTAATATTTAATATGTCCTCTGCTCCACTTTCACAAAGCCTGATCCCAACACCCTCTGGTTGCCGAGCCCCTGCTCTGCCTCTCTCCAACACTCACCAGAGGTGACCAGTTTCATCTGCAAATTTAGTGACCTTTCTTTTGTCAAAATCAGAAAGAGCAGGGTTCCCAGAACAGATCTGTACAGAACACCAATAGTCATTAACCTCCAGGCAGAATACATTCTAACCACTACCACACTCTCTGCCTTCTGCAGGCAAGCCAGTTCCGAAACCAAGCAGCTAAGATTCCATGGATCCCATACCTCAGGACTTTCTGAATCTCAAATGCCTTAGTAAAAATCATATACACCACATTCACTATCTTACCTTCATCTCCTCCTCGACATGTTCCACCATTTGAATCTGTTCTACATTGATCTCAGATTCACCCAGGTCCCTCTCCTGCTTCATTAAGAACCTCCCCTCTGCATTTGTTCCCCACTTTATCTCTGAATGGTTCTAGTCTTCCTCTGGCTTTCCTTAATCTTACTTGCCCACACCTTCTCATGTCCCCTTTTAGCTTTCCTAAGTCCCTTTTTAAGTTCCTTTCTTCCTCAACTTGACCACAGCCTGTGTGTCCCTCTTGGACACACCTGATAAATTTTGCTCCATCTATCCCTCTTGCAGACAGGAGGTGCCAGTCAATATTGGAGAAGATGAAGTCTCCATGACAACAAATCCTGTTTTTTTTTGACCTTTGCAAAACCTGCCTGTTTGTCTGCTCTTCAGTGTCCCAATGGCTATTTGGAGGCCTATTGAATGCTCCTAATCGAGCTCCCTTTCTGTTTCTGACTTCCACCAGCACTGACTTGGTAGAGATTCCCTCCCTTTCTGCAGCTGTGAAACTATTCCTGATTAACAATGCCACCCCCAACTATTTTACCTCCTTCTCTATCCCTTAGAAACATCTAAACGAGTGGTTCTCACATCTCACTTTAAGTATTCCCTATGCCATCGGTGCTCTGTGATTAGTAAGGGATTGTTTAAGGTGGGATGTGGGTGGAAAGAAAAAGTTTGAAAACCCTGTTTTAATTGTACCTCATTGACTTGTTATGTGCAGTTTCAGAGCTCCAAAATATTTCAGTAACAATTGGGTCTAGAGCAGTGATTCTCAACCTTCCCTTCCCCTTACAAATCACAGAGCACCGATGGCATAGGGAATACTTAAAGTGATATGTGAGTGGAAAGAGAAAGGTTGAGAACCACTGATCTAAACCCCAGAACTAGCATCAGCCAATCATGTTCCTGCATCATCCAAATCTCTGTAGCAGCAACGTCATAGTTCCACGTACTGATCCATGCTCTACATTCATCGCCCTTATTTGTAGCACTTCTTGCATTAAAGTACACACATTTCAACCCATTCAACCAATGGCATTGATGCTCCACGCACTGCCTGTCCTTCTCACAGTCTCACTGCACACCTTTTTCACCAATTACTCCATTTTATGACCTAACATTCTGTGATGCACTGTGGTGACAGTAAGCAGACACAACATTCGTAAAGACTGAACAACAGGCTTTATTCTACTTAGAGTCTTCTGCTGTATTCGGCTGCACTCTGAGTGACTGACCTCGAGGGGCTGGATGAGGCTTATATCCCGGCAGGTTGATTGGCAGCCGACCGGGTGGGGCTTGATCCATTCAGGTCGGTTGATTGACACCCGTCCAGGTGTGCTCTGTCCTCTAGTGCTCTTCCTGCAGGTACACAAGGTCACCCCCTGCAGTAGGCTAGTGGTGGATCACCACACACTCTGGTTCCCATTCCCCAGCCTAGCTAGCTTAAACCCTCCCCAACAGCTCTATCAAATCTGTCCTCCAGTTTTAGTCCCTCTCCAGTTCATGTACAGGACAGACCTTCCCCAGAGGAGTTCCCACTGATCCACAAATCTAAACCCCTGCCCCCTGCACTAACCCCTCAGCCATACATTCATCTGCCGCAACTTCATATTCTTGCCCTCACTGATGCGTGGCACAGGAAGCAATCAAGAGATTAACACCCTTGAGGTCCTGCTCTTTAGTTCCTAACGATTCACCCTTCAGGACCATCCCTTTTCCTATCTATGTCATTGGTACCAATGTCCAACGACATTCGGTTGCACACCCTCCCTCTCAAGAATTCTATGGATTGATCAGACACGTCTCTCACCCTGGCACCTGGGAGGGAACATACCATCTGATAATCTCGTCCCCTTCCACAGAATTTCACATCTATTCTCACCCCTTGTCATTATTGCACTTCTCCTCTCTTCCCTTTCCTCTGAGCCACAGAGTGGCCTCTGTGTGAGGGACCTGGCTGCTGCACCATTTACTGGTAGGTTATCCCATCTAACTTTCCAAAACAGTGTACTTACAATTTGAGGGGAATGAGAACAGGGGTATCCTGTACTGACTGCCTGTTCCCATTCCCTCGCCTGAGAGTCATGCCACTACCTGCGTTTTTGGTGTGACTGCCTCCCTGTAACCTTTCTATCACCCTGTTAGTTCATCCATCTCCAGAGCCCTATCTCAGTTTGGGCAGACTCCAGTTGGCTGCACTTCTCATGGGGAAGTCATCAGGGATGCTGGAGGTCTCCCTGCTCTCCCACATCCCACTGCCCTGCTGCCAGTGGCTTGCTGCTGTTTTGCATTGTTTAACACTGAGTTTGCCTTTGTTGCTCACACAGTATCTCTTCCTCTCCCAACTTGGTGATGAGGTCCACTGAGGTGGGATCATAGGGTCACACCTTGCTGTGCCTCATGTCATGATCAGGAGCCCTGGGATCCATGGTGAAGGGATGACTTCAGTCAACCATGCAGATTGTACGGGGGCTTGACACGGTAGGGTCACCTGCAGTCAAGGGGAAGTCATCTTGGAGTCACTACAGGAGACAGCATTACCCCATGGGATGGAGCAGTACCCCAGGGGAGGGGGGAATTACTCTAGAAGAAGGGGACATCATCTTCAGAGGAGGTGGGAGAATATTCAGGGGAGAGGGGTCAGCTTCAGGAAAAGGGGTAAATCAGGGGAGGTGGGAGAATCTTCAGGGGAGAGTGGGTCATCTTCAGGGGAGGGGCAATAATGAAGGTTTGTTTTTTCTCTCTAGAAACGGGGAGGCAAGAAAGGCTCAATTGAGCTGGATAAAGTCAAGTGTGTGGAAGTGGTGACTGCTGAGGAGAACTGCCCTCCGGAGAGGCAGTACCCCTTTCAGGTCAGTCTGCGTCTCTCTCCTTCCCAAGATAACCCTGCTGGGGGAAAGGCACAGCCCCTCACCCTCCACTGCCCTCCCAGTTAGTCACAGCTGATCCACTCTCACATTGCTCTGCACTGGTCCATGCTCTCAGTCAACCTCTGCCAATCTCTGGTCCCCACACCCTCTGAGGTGGATACCCCATCATGGAAACAATGAAATAATGGTTGGCACAGACTAGATGGGCTGAATAGCCTATTTTTTGTGATGTGGCATTCTATGAAACACTTCTCCATTAGTTCAACCCTGATTCTCTGCTCCAATTTCAGACTTTGCTCTGAGTTCCAGGGGAACCATTGTTTTTCTGTGACGAGTTGTTTGAATCTGGTTACTGCAGTGACCTGATCTTTCCTCACTTTCCCACTTCTGTTTGGTCTTGTGATTCAACAGGACATCTGTAGATTTTGACACTGACAACTGGTTTGGAAAAGCCCCAATAAAGGTGTCATCAAAAACAAAGAAATGAGCAGATGCTGGAAATGTGAAGTAAAAACGGATTATGGCTGGAAACACACAGAGGGTCTGGCTGCACCTGGGGAGAAAGGAACAGGGCTAATATTTCAGGTTGATGATTAGTCAGCAAACTCAGAAAACAAGTGTGTTGAAATTGTGGAGATGGGCGGAAGATGGAAAACGGAGTGACAGCTACTCACAGCTAATAGGTCTGTAAGAGGTGGAAACAGGGGGACGGGATAAAGGACAGAGGAGAAAAGACAGTAACCAATGGCAATGAGGGTCAGGAGAGTGCAAAATCAGGTGACGTAGACAATGCGACATACCACGTGCTGGAGAAACTCAGCAGGTCATGCAGCATCTAGAGGAAGCAAAGAGTAACAATCGTTTCAGACCTGAGCCCCTCATCAGACACATGGATAAAAAGATGGGGGAAAAGGGAGGGAGAGGACAGGAGGAAGAGGCAGGGCAAGGAGCACAGGCTAACGAGAAGGAGGTCATAGGCAGACATTGGAGATATGGAAGTGATGGGAAGGAAGGAAATGGGGTGGGGAATGGAGGGAAAGAGGCACAGGGAGAGAGAGGGTTGAATGGAAGTTGGAGAAGTTGCAGTCTGGTTGGAGAACAAGGGTAACCTCAGTTTGGTAGAGAGATAGACATGTTGATATTGGAATGATGTGTGAAATTAAAATGGATGGGCCCTGGGAGGTCCTTGTCAGTGCAGCAAATGGAACATAGGAGTTCAACAAAACCATCTCCCAGTCTGCAGCTGAAGAGAAGCCACAATGGGAGCACTGGATGCAGTAGATAACCCTTGCAAAATACATGTAAAGTTTTGCCTCATTGCGAAGGACTTTTTGGGGTCCCAAATAATGGGTAGGTAGGTACCGATGGGGCAATTAGTGGAAAGAATGAGTGGACGAGGGAGGGAGCAATCCTACGGAAAGCAGAGAGGGAAGGAGCACTCTCTGGCATAGAGTCTGGCTGTTTGGCTCAGAAGGGAAGATGGGAAGAAGAGGAGAGCGATGTGATTGGAGATTCATTGGTTAGGCGAACAGAAAGGATGTTCTGTGAATGAGATTGAGGCTCACAGATGGCACGTTGCCTCCCAGGGTCAAGGAAGTCTCTGATTGAGAACACAGCATTCTTGGGCGGGCGGGTGAGCAGCCAGATATTGTGGTCCACATGGGGACCAATGACATATATAGGAGTAGGGCTGAGGCCCTTAAGAGGGAGTTAGGAAAGAAGTTGAAAAGCAGGACCTCAAGAGCGGTAATACCAGGATTGCTGCCTGTGCCACACAGCAGAGAGGGTAGGAACAGGACATTGTGGCAGATGATTGCGTTCCTGAAGAGTTGGTGTAGGGGGCAGGGTTCAGATTCATGGATCATTGGGATCTCTTCTGAGGAAGGTCTGACCTGTACAAAGAGGACAGGCTGACCTTGAACTGGAGGGGGGCCAATATCCTGACGGGCAAGTTTGCTAGAGAGGTTGGGGAGGGTTTAAACTAGTTTGGCAGGGGGATGGGAACAGGAATGTGAGGGCAGAGAATAGGGAAGAGATCAAAAACATGATGCAATGTGTTGTGAGTTTGTGAGGAAGGACAGGCCAGGGGACAAAGCATAAAAGAGGCCATTTAGAGGGGTGGAAATGTGACTATTTCAACGCTAGGTGTATCAGGAATAAAGGGGATGAACTTAGAGCTTTATGATAGTATCACCAATGTGTATATGTACAGATTGTAGTGTAGGATGACTGTGATTGGCTGAGAGTGTAGCCACACCTACTGGTAGGTCTTAAAGGATTGCTCCTAGCCAGACCAGGTCATTCTGGACAGGTTGACCTACTTGTGATATGTTCTAGTCTTTTAGTTAATAAAAGCCTTGGTTTGGATCAACAAGTCTTTGGTTCTTTCAGTAGGTGGAACTACAATGTTGTGGCCGTTACTGAAATTTGGCTGGAGGAAGGACAGGATTGGTTGATGCAGGTAGCGGGGTTTAGATGTTTTAAAAAGAATAGGATGGGAGGTAGAAAAGGGTCAGGGAGTGGGGGAGTAGCATTACTGGTCAGGGATAGTATCACGGCTGTAAAAAGGGAAGATGCTGCAGAGGGAGTATCCACTGAGTCAGTGTGGGTGGAAGTTAGAAATAGGAAGGGAGTCATCACCGTGCTTGGAGTAGTCTATAGGCCCCCAAATAGCCCTGGGGACCCTGAGGAGCAGATAAGCAGGCATATTATGGAATGGTGCAGAAATTACAGGGTTGTTCTTATGGGGAACTTCCTAAGATTGACTGGCAATTCTTGACAAAAATAGGGATAAATGGGATTGAATTTGTCAAGAAGGATTCCTGGCACAGTATGTGGACTAGCTGACTAAAGGAGAGGCCATACTGGATCTAATTCTGGGTAATGAACCTGGTCAGGTGGCAGTCCTCTCAATGGGGGAGCATTTTGGTGATAGTGACCACAACTCTCTGAGCTTTAGCTTAGCTATGGACAAGGAGAAAAGCAGACATTATGGGAACGTGTTTAATTTGGGAAGGACTAATTATGATGGGATGAGGCAGGAACTAGTGAGATTAAATTGGAAACGGAAGTTCAAAGGGTGATAGCACAGAAGCAATGTGGAGGAAGTTTAGGGATCACTTGTGCAGGATTCAGGGTAAGTTTGTCCCATTGGGAACCGTGGCTGATGAAACAGGTGAAGCAGCTGGTCAAAAGGACAAAGGAAGTGTACATTAGATATAGGAAGCAGGAAGGGCTCATGAGAAGTACATGGTAGCCAGGAAGGAGCTTAAGAAAGGTCTTTGGAGAGCTTGAAAGGGGGCATCAGAAGGCCTTGGCAAGAAGTCTTTAAAGAGAAGCCCAATTAGTTCTATATGTATATGAATATGTATATGAAGGATGATGAGAATGAAGGTGGGGCTGCTAAAGGACAATGTGTCTGGCGGATGGGGAGGTCCTAAATTAATACTTTGCTTCAGTATTCACAAGAGAAAAGGACCTTGATCAGGGTGAGGTCAGAATAGAACAGGCCTGTGTGGAGATTAAGGATCTTCTTAAAGGCATTAAGATTGATGTCCCCAGGGCTGGTTGTGATATACCCCAGGCTGCTGTGGGAAGTGAGAGAAGAGAGAGCTGGGGCAGTAGCAATGATCTCTGTGTCCTATTTGGCTGCAGGGAGGATTGGAGAACCACAAATGTCGTCCCCTTGTTTTAAATCAGGAGAATCCTGGAAATTATAGACCAGTGAGTCTTATGTCAGTGGTGGGCAAACTATTGGAGAAGATTCCTAAGGATAGGATCTATGAGCATTTGGAGAAGTCCAGTCTACTCAAGGATAGTCAACCAGGCTTTGTGAAGGGGAGATCGTGCTTCATGATTCTAATTGAGTTTTTTGAGGAGGTAACAAAAGAAATTGATGAGTAGGGTGGTAGATGTGGTCTATATGGCATTTGACAAGGTCCTCCTTGAGAGACTCTTTTCGAAAGTTATGAAGCATGGGATCAGTGGAACCTTGGCTGTGTGGATTAAAAATGGGCTTGCATGTAGACAGCAGAGAGTATTACAGGTCCTTATCCCTTTATCCACAATTCCGAACACCAAATATTTTTTACAGCATGTACAATGTGTTTTGGAGAGAGCGAGGAGAGAATGCAGCTAGGATGGGCGAGCGGGGAGAGAGTGAGGAGAGGGCGCGCCTCGAAGAGCATGGAGGCCCTGCAGGGGGCAAGGAGAGTGGGAGCCCGCCATGCCGCCAGGGCCAGAGGGCAAAGAGACCCAGGTGCTGAGCTCCACAGCCCGGGAGGGAGGAGGAGAGAAATGAGCCTTCACGTAGAAGGTGGTGCCAGAGAGAGAGAAGCCAAAGGGACGCTGGGGAGCAGCTGAGCCGGAGCAGCAGAAAGAGCTGGGCAATAGTGCAGGACCAGGTGATGAGAAGCAGCCCATCGGCAGCCGAGCTGGGCCAGAAGGAGACAGACAAGGGCGTGGAGGAACCCGTGGTGGGGGTGGGGGGTTGGGGGGTGCTTAACTTCTTTTTGCTTTAATGCAGGATCAATGGCCGTCTTCATTACCCAGAGTGGTTCCAGCTGTGTGGGGGATTATGGTTAGCGAAGACGGCCATTGCTCATTGAGCCGGATTCAATGCGGTGTCACTCTGTAAAAAGGGCTTATGCTTTGCGTGAATCTGTACCTCTGCCATTTTAATTCCATAATACGGAACAATCCAAATACCGAGAAATGTCCGGTCCCAAGGATCTCGGATAAAAGGATAAGTACCTGCAGTGGAAGGAAAGTATTCTGCCTGAGGTAAAACACAGGATTCTGTTGACATCGTGGTGAAGTGAAAAAACACACAAATTCTGGAGAAACTCAACAGGTCAAACAGTGCCTTTATGTAGCAAAGGTAAAAATACAGAACCAATGTTTTGGGTTGGAGCCCTTCATCAAGGTGTGGGGGAACATGAGAGATGCCTGAACAAAAAAGAGAAGGGGTGGTGAGGGTGGGAGATAATAGGTGGGGGGGGGGGGGTGAACCGCAGGAAGGGTGGGGAGGAGCCCAAGTTTGGTGAAGAGAGAAAGTAGGAACTGGAATGACTAGTTAAGGGAGGGGGGAGGGGGGAAACGGGAAGCTGATTAGTGGAATGCAGTGAACTCAGTGTTCCAGCTCTGGGGTTGGAGGGGGCCCAGACAAAAAAGGAAGTGTTGTTCCTCCAATCTGTGGGTGGTCAGGGTGGGGTTGTGTGAAAGGCCATGGACAGACATGTGAACTTGAGAGTGTGACTCAGAATTGAAATGTTTGGCTATGGGGAGGTTGCTTTTGTTGAGGATGGAGAGAAGGTGCTGGGTGAAGTGATCTCCTAATCTGCGACCGGTCTCTCCGATGTAGAGAAGGCCACAGAGGGTGCACTGGATGCAGTAAATGAGTTCTGTGGAGGTACAGGTGAAGTGTTGCTTCACCTTAAAGGTCTGTTTGGGACCCAGACCATTGTGAGGGAGGAGGTGTGGGTGCAGGTATTACACCTACTATGACCTATGACTACAGTGGAAGGTGCCGGGGGGGGGGGGCGATGGGTGGGGAGGAAAGAGTGCGCAAGGGAGTCACAGAGGGAGTGGTCCCTATGGAAGGGGGAGAGGGGAGGAGAAGGAAAAATGTGTCTGGTAATGGGGTCCTGTAATAAGTGACGGAAATTCCGGAAGATAATGTGTTGGATGCAGAGGCTGGTGGAGTGATAGGTGAGGATGAGGGGTTTCTGTGTTTATTGTTTCTATGGGCGGGGGGGGGGACTAGGGCAGATGAGTGGGGAATGGAGGAGAAGTGGGTGAGGGCCAAGTTATTAGTGGTGGAGGGGAAGCCACGTTTGTGGAAGAAGGCTGACATTTCAGAGGATCTGGACTGGAAGACCTCATCTTGGGAGCAGATGTGGTGGAGATGTAGAAATTGAGAGAATGGGTTGGAGTCCTTGCAGGGGACAGGGTATGAGGATGAGTAGTCCAGGTAGTTGTGGGAGTTGGAGGGTTTGTAATAAATGTCAATGGAGAGTCTGTTTCCTGAGATGGAGACATAGAGATCCAGAAATGGGGAGAGTGTCTTCAGAGTTGGACCAGGTGAGTTTGAGGTCCGGGTGGAAATTGGCCGTGAAATTGGTGAAATTGACGAGCTCATCTTAGGTACATGAGGCCACCCCGATGTAGTTGTTCATATACTGGAGGAAGAGTTGGGAGGTCTTGCCTGTGTAGTCTTGGAGCATGTTTTGCTCCACAAAACCCACGAACAGGCAGGCATAGCTGGGACTCATGCAGCTACCCATGGCTACTCCTTTAATCTGGAGGTATTGGGATGAGTTAAAGGAAAAATTGTTACGGGTGAGGACAAGTTCTGCCAGGTGAAGAAGGGTGGTGGTGGAAGGTAACTGCTCAGGTCTGAGGTCCAGGAAAAAAATGAAGTGCTTTGAGGCCTTCTGTGTGAGGAAATGAAGGTGTAAAGGGATTGGACATCCATTGTGAAGATAAGGGAATCTGAAGTCTTGGAAGAGATGAAGGATGTGTAGGTGGGGAGGGATTGAACTGGGAAGAAATGATGGAGTCAAGGTAGGATGAAATTAATTCCATGGGGCAAAACCGAGCAGAGACAATGGGTCTGCTTGGATGGTCAGGTTTATGTATCCTGGGTAGAAGGTAGAAACAGGCAGTGAAAGGATGGGAGACAATGAGGTTGGAGACCATGGTGGGGGGCGGTGCCCAGATTTGATCAGGTGGGAGATGGTATGGGAGACAGTGGCTTGATGGGTGATGGTGGGGTCCTGTGGAAGGGGTTGATAGGAGGTTCAGAGCTGTCGATTGGCCTCAGCCAGGTAGGGGTCAGTGCTCCAGACCACAACAGCACCACCCTTGTCTGCGGGTTTGATAGTGAGGTGAGGGCTGTTGCGGAGAGAGTGGTGGGCTGTCTTTTGTCAACTTATACCTCTCATTTTGTTCGTTTTAGATTGGTCACAGTGTTTGAGCTACCAAAAGAAAATAGACACACACCGAGAGCAGTTCAGTTTATACAAATGTTTATTACAAATTCAAAAGCTGATTTCACACTACAATATGCAAGCCCTTCCCAACTATACATCAACGCTTGGACTGGTCCCAACTGCCGAAGCGAGGCAACGACTGCACACTTGTAGTAGGTTGTCAGAGCGCCGGTTGCAGCTTCTCCACCTCCCCTGACCGGGACATTGGCTGGACTCCAGAAGTTCTTCTTCTTCTTCTTGAGAGATGTTGCCACCTCTCGGAGAGTCTCTAACTTCAGCAGCGAGACCATGGCTTATATTACCCAAAAACTGCTTACCCAAGCACCTATTCCCAGCACAGCAAGAAAGATAAGTAAGCAAGCTAGCATGCTAGGTTAATTAACGAATAGCATAATTTTCAGCTTATCATTTTGAATATAATGGTTTATTCTTCATCAAGGCTAGGCCTCTGACAGTCTGTGACCAAAACAAGCAGGAAGATTAAATGTTCTCGGTACACAGATGTCCTTTCTTCAGATAACAGCATCTCGGTAGAATTTTGCTTATGTCTGCTGAGTCTAAAAACAATTAGGTTCTCAGCATTGCAGAACCCAAAGCTGCAAGTTTTAAAAAAAAGGTTCTCAGCTCTGCAGAGCCAAGAGCTGGAAATTAAGAAAAAACAGGTTAAAAAATAGGTTAGAATCTTCCATTACAAGGGCAGAGCGTTCTGAGGAGGTAAGGTTGGAGTAGGATAGGGGGGTAGTGAAGTTGAGATTGTTGATGTCCCCACAGCATTTGAAGATAAAAAGGTCCAGAGCAGGCAGCTGGCCAGGAGGAGGTCCAGGAGGAGGAAGAGATGGAAGAAAGGGTCGGGGGGGGCGGGGGGGGAGGTGGGTGTTGGAGAGTTGCGGCTGAAGTAGTGGGCCTGGAGATGGAGGCGACAGAAAAAGAGTTCAGCATCGTGGCGTGTGTGGAATTCGTTGAGGTGTGGATGGAGGGGGTTGAAGGTGAGGCCTCTGCTGAGGAAGAGTGCTCCACCTCCGAGAGGGGAAGATCAGAGGGGAAGGTAAAAACCAGAGTGGGAGTCAGTGTGGTGAGGGTGTTGGGGGGAGTGGGAGAGTTGGAGAGGTCTGAGGATGGAGAAGGGAAGTAGGGTATTCTGTCTGGTGGTCTGAAACAAGTGGACCTGTTCTGGGACCCCTGCTCTTTGTGATTTTTATAAAGACTGGATGAAGAGGCAGAAGGAAGTTTGCAGTCAATATGAAGGGTGGAGGAGTTGTAGATGGAGCTGAAGGTTGTCGTTAGTTATAAAAGGATATAGACAGGATGTAGAGTTGGACAGAAAAGTGGCAGATGGACTTCAATCAGCATAATTGTGAGGTGATGCATTTTGGAATGTCAAACCTGAAGTCTGGATACAGGTTAATTGTTGGATACTTGACAATGTGGATGAACAGAGGGACCTTGGGGTTCAAATCCATACATCCCTCAAGATCGCTGCACAGGTTGATAGGATTGTTAAGAAGGCCTATGAGATGCTGGGCTTCATTAATAGGGGGAATGAGTTCAGGTGTTAAAAGATCATGTTACAACTCTACAAATCTCTGGTAAGACCACACTTAGAGTATTGTGTTCAGTTCTGGTCACCTCATTATAGGAAGGATGTGGAAGCTATGGAGATTTACCAGGATGTTGCCTGAATTGGAGAACGTCTTATGAGGTAAGGTTCACTTTGGAGCATAGAAGGATGAGCTGAGACTTGAGAGAGCTCTACATGATTCTGAGAGGCATAGATAGGGTAGACGGCCAGTACCTGTTTCCCAGGACAGAGGACATCTGTACAAAGTGAAGGGAAGGAAATATAGGGGAGACCTTAGGAGTAAGTTTTTTACACAGAGAGTTGTGAGTGCCTGGAATACCTTGCCGGGGATGGTGGGGGAGATTGACTAATTAGTGACTTTTAAGAGTCTCTTAGACAGACACATGGATGAAAACAAAATAGAGGTTTACAGGATAGGGAGGGTTTAGTACTTTTTTTTGGTGGGAATATATGGGTCAGCACAACATTGAGGGCCAAAGGGCCTGTACTGTGCAGTAATGTTCTATCTCTCTTAAATACCCCCACTGACCTGGCCTCCACAACTGCCTGTGGCAACAAATTCCACAGATTTAACATCCACTGACTGAAGAAATCCATCTGCATCTCTGTTCTGAGCGGACATCCTTAAATCCTGAAGTTGTGCCTTCTTGTCCTAGACTCTCCCACCATGGGAAACAACCTTTTGATATCTACTCTGTCCATATCTTTCAAAGTTCAAAAGATTTCAATGAGATCCCCTCATTCTCATAAATTCCAATGAATATAGGCCAACCACAGTGCTGTCAAACACTGCTCGTGTGATAACTCTTTCATTCCTAGAATCATCTGTGACAACCTCCTCTCCAACGTCAGCACATCCTTTCTTAAATGAGGAGCCCAAAACTGCCACAATACTCCACGTGAGGTCTCACCAGTGTCATATAAAGCCTCAACATCACATCCCTGCTCTTTATATTTGCCTTCTTCATCACCGACTCAACCTGCAAGTTTCCCTTCAGGTTGTCCTGCATGAGGATGCCAAGGTCCTTGCATCTGGGTATTTTCACTTTTCTCCCCATTTAGACATTTAGCAAGTAGTCTGCCTGTTTATATTTTCTACTAAAGTGCACAACCCTCCACTTTGTGACAGTATATTTCATTTGCCACTTCTCTGCCCATTCTCCTAATCTGTCCAAGTCCTTCTGTATCCGCCCTGTTTCCTCACCACTACCTGCTCCTGCACCTCCCTTTGAATCATTTTCAAACTTGGCTACAAAGCCATTCATTCCATAATCTAAATCATTAATATACAACGTAATATACAACGTAAAAAGAATATCTCTGTATTCCGACTCTCTGCTTCCTGCCAATCAGCCAATACTCTACCCACGCTGGTATGTTTCCTGTTATGCCATGGGCTCTTATCTTGTTAAGTAACCTCATGTGCGGCACCTTGTCAAAGCCCTTCTGAAAATCCAAATTCACAACATTCACTGCATTTCCTTTATCCAGCCGGCTTGTCACTTCCTCAAAGAATATCAGGCAAGATTTTCCCTTAAGGGCTTTGGGCCATCCTGTAATGTGCCTCCAAGTTCTCCGTAACCTCATCCTTGACAATCAGTATCTTCCTGATGACTGATGTCGGGCTAACTGGTCTAGAATTTCCTTTTCTGTTGTCTCCCTCCCTGCTTGAATAGTGGGGTGACATTATGATTTTCCAGTCCTCCTGGAACATGCCACAATCTTGAAAGATCAGTAACAGTATCTCCACAATCTCTACTGCTACCTCTTTCAGGACCCACAGGTGCAATTCATCTGGTCCGGGAGACTTGTCCACCTTTAGATCATTTGGCTTTCTGAGCACCTTCGCCCTTGAAATTGCACTCACTTCCCTTCCCTGAAACCCTTCGACATCTGGTACACTGCTAATGTCTTCCACAGGGGAGTGATGGAAAATACTCATTTAGCACCTCGGCCATCTCATTGTTTCTCATATAATTTCTCCAGCATAATTTTTTATTGCTCCTCTATCTATTCTCACCTCTCATTTACTCTTTAGATACTTTTTTTTTTTAAATTTTTTATTTTTCACACCATAAATCACAATAGCCATGATATACACTTTTTCTTTTCCACACATTTACAGTGACTTTTTCTCCCTCCCTACTTGAAGAAGCTTTTTGTATCCTACATGATATTATTTGCCTGCCTATTTCCATTACCACTCTCTGGCTCTCACACAAAGAAAACGTTTAATCCCATATCCCAATATCAAGTGACTGAACCTTCCTGTTCAATCTCCTATGTAGGACCTTCTAAAGGCCTTAATAAGGTTCATGTGGACAAGATCCACAACCTTTCTTGGAAACCTCCTCAAAAATCTGTAAATTCTGCAGCACTAAAAATATAGACATGATCCACCACACACAATTATCCCTAATCAATCCCTGACTATCCAAAAACTTGTATATTCGATCTCTTAGGATACCTTCCATCAATATTCCTACTACTGACATTAGGATCATTGGTTTATAATTTCATCGACTTGGAGCTTTTCTAATATAACAGAACAACATTACCTATCCTCCAGTCCTCCAACACCTCACCTGTGGCTAAGGTCGCTTAAGTACCTCAGTCAGGGCCCATCCATTTTCTCAACTAGCTCCCTCAAGGTCCGAGGGAATAATTTGTCAGGCCCTTGGGATTTATCCATCCTGATTTGCCTCAAGACAGCAAGCACTTCCTCCTCTATAATCTGCATAGGTTCCATGACCTCGCTGCTTTTTGCCTCTCTTCCATAAGTTCCATGACCTTTTTTTTTAAAAAATTTTTTTATTTTTCACACCATAAATCACATTAGCCATGATATACACTTTTTCTTTTTCACACATATACAGTGACTTTTTCTCCCCCCCCCCCCGCTCCTCCCAGGCCACCCCCCCACCACCCCCCCTCTCATCCATTTTAGGTATACAATCTAGGTTGCATTAAACCAGTCAGACAATGTTGTCATTCAACAAAAATACACCAGAAATTCTACTGAGTCCATTCTTTTCTTTCCTTCTCCTTCCATCAACTTAGGTAATGTTTGTCCCCGGTAGGTTTTCGCTATTGTATTTAATGTAAGGCTCCCATATTTGTTTGAATATTTCAATATTATTTCTTAAACTATATGTTATTTTTTCTAATGGAATACATTTATTCATTTCTATATACCATTGTTGTATTTTCAAATTATCTTCCAATTTCCAGGTTGACATAATACATTTTTTTGCTACGGCTAGAGCTATCTTAACAAATCTTTTTTGTGCATCCTCCTAATCAATTCCAAATTCTTTGTTTTTTATGTTACTTAGGAGAAAGATCTCTGGATTCTTTGGTATATTGTTTTCTGTTATTTTATTTAATATCTGATTGAGATCATCCCAAAATTTTTCTACTCTCTCACATGTCCAGATTGCATGAATTGTTGTTCCCATTTCTTTTTTACATCGAAAACATCTATCAGATACTGTTGGGTCCCATTTATTTAACTTTTGCGGTGTAATGTATAGTCTGTGTAACCAATTATATTGTATCATACGTAGCCTCGTATTTATTGTATTTCTCATCGTTCCAGAACATAATTTCTCCCATGTTTCCTTTTTTATCTTTATATTTAAATCTTGTTCCCATTTTTGTTTAGTTTTACCATTTGTTTCCTCATTCTCCTTTTCTTGCAGTTTAATATACATATTTGTTATAAATCTTTTGATTAACATTGTATCTGTACTCACATATTCAAGGTTACTTCCCTCTGGTAAACTCAAATTGCTTCCTAATTTATCCTTCAAGTAGGATCTCAGTTGGTAATATGCCAGCGCTGTATCTCCAGTTATATTGTACTTATCTCTCATTTGTTCAAAGGATAAGAATCTACTTCCTGAAAAACAATTTTCTATTCTTTTAATCCCTTTTTTTTCCCATTCTCTAAAGGAAAGGTTATCTATTGTAAAAGGGAGTAGCTTATTTTGCGTCAATATTAGTTTTGGTAATTGATAATTTGTTTTATTTCTTTCTACATGAATCTTCTTCCAAATATTGAGGAGATGATGTAGTACTGGAGAAGTTCTATGTTGTACCAATTTTTCATCCCATTTATATAATATGTGTTCAGGTATCTTTTCCCCTATTTTATCTAATTCTAATCTCGTCCAGTCTGGTTTTTCCCTTGTTTGATAAAAATCTGATAGGTATCTTAATTGTGCGGCTCTATAATAATTTTTGAAGTTTGGCAATTGTAAGCCTCCTTGTTTATACCATTCTGTTAATTTATCTAGTGCTATCCTCGGTTTCCCCCCTCTCCATAAAAATTTCCTTATTATTTTCTTTAACTCTTTGAAGAATTTTTCTGTCAGTTGTATTGGTAATGCCTGAAATAAGTATAATATCCTTGGAAAAATGTTCATTTTAATACAGTTTATCCTTCCTATCAGTGTTAGTGGTAAATCTTTCCAATGCTCTAAATCGTCCTGTAATTTTTTCATTAGTGGATAGCAATTGAGTTTATATAGTTGGCCGAGATTTTTGTTTATTTGTACACCTAGGTATCTTATTGCCTGCATTTGCCATCTGAATGGAGATTCCTTCTTAAATTTTGAGAAATCCGCATTATTCATAGGCATTGCTTCACTTTTATTTATGTTTATCTTGTAACCTGACACTTCTCCATATTCCTTCAATTTCTTATATAATTCTTTTATTGATAGTTCTGGTTCTGTTAAGTACACTATAACATCATCCGCAAATAGACTGATTTTATATTCCCTGTCTTTTATTTTTATTCCTTTTATATTATTATCTATTCTTATCAATTCTGCTAGTGGCTCTATAGATAGCGCAAACAATAAAGGTGATAGTGGGCATCCCTGCCGCGTTGACCTGCTTAAGTTAAATTGCTTTGATACATGTCCATTTACTGTCACTTTCGCTAACGGTCACATATAATGCTTTAATCCAATTAATATACTTCTCCGGTAGATTGAATTTTTGCAATCCTTTGAACAAATAATTCCATTCTACTCTGTCGAAGGCCTTCTCTGCGTCTAAAGCAACTGCTACTGTAGGTGCTTTATTTCCTTCTGCTGCATGAATTAAGTTAATAAATTTACAAATATTGTCTGTTGTGCGTCTTTTTTTGATAAATCCAGTTTGGTCTAAATTTACCATTTTCGGTACCTGTTCTGCTAATCTGTTTGCTAATAGTTTAGCTATTATCTTATAATCTGTGTTTAGCAAAGATATTGGTCTATATGACGCTGGTGAGAGTGGATCTTTCCCTTGTTTTAGTATTACTGTAATTATTGCTGTTTTACATGAATCTGGTAAGCATTGTGTTTCATCAATCTGGTTGATTACATCCAGGAGGGGCGGTATTAATAAGTCTTTAAATGTTTTGTAGAATTCTATTGGAAATCCATCCTCTCCTGATGTCTTATTATTTGGTAATTTTTTTATTATCTCTTGTATTTCTACTCTTCCAAATGGTTCTGTTAATTTATTTTGTTCCTCTATTTGTAGTTTTGGTAGTTCAATTTTAGTCAAAAATTCATCTATTTTCCCTTCTTTCCCTTCGTTTTCAGTTCGGTATAATTGTTCATAGAATTCTCTAAAGTTTTCCTTAATTTCTTTTGGATTATATGTAATTTGTTTGTCTTTTTTCCTTGATGCCAATACCATTTTCTTAGCTTGTTCTGTCTTAAGCTGCCATGCTAGGATTTTGTGCGTTTTTTCACCTAGTTCATAATATTTCTGTTTTGTCTTCATTATATTCTTCTCTACCTTATATGTTTGTAATGTTTCATATTTTATTTTTTTATCCGCCAATTCTCTTCTTTTAGTTGTATCTTCCTTCATTGCTAATTTTTTTTCTATGTTTACTATTTCCCTTTCCAACTGCTCTGTTTCCTGATTATAGTCCTTCTTCATCTTGGTTACATAACTTATTATTTGCCCTCTAATGAATGCTTTCATTGCGTCCCATAGTATAAACTTATCTTCCACTGATTCCGTATTTACTTCAAAATACATTTTTAATTGTTTTTCAATAAATTCTCTAAAATCCTGTCTTTTAAGTAGCATGGGGTTTAATCTCCATCTATACATTCTTGGAGGGATGTCCTCTAGCTTTACTGTCAATATTAAGGGTGAATGGTCCGATAGCATTCTCGCTTTATATTCTGTTTTTCTTACTCTATCCTGCATACTAGCTGATAACAAAAATAGGTCTATTCTTGAGTATGTTTTATGTCTAGCCGAGTAGTATGAGTATTCCTTTTCTTTTGGGTTTTGTTTCCTCCATATATCCAAAAGTTTCATTTCTTGCATTGATTTAATTATAAATTTGGTTACTTTGTTCTTCCTGTTAATTTTTTTCCCCGTTTTATCCATATTTGGATCCAAATTCAGGTTGAAATCCCCTCCTATTAGTATGTTCCCTTGCGTATTAGCTACCTTCAAAAAGATATCTTGCATAAACTTTTGATCTTCTTCGTTAGGTGAATATACATTAAGTAGATTCCAAAACTCCGAATATATCTGACATTTTATCATAACATATCTCCCTGCTGGATCTATTATTTCCTCTTCTATTTTAAATGGCACATTTTTACTAATTAATATAGCCACTCCTCTTGCTTTTGAATTATACGATGCTGCTGTTACATGTCCTACCCAATCTCTCTTTAATTTCTTGTGCTCCAATTCAGTTAAGTGTGTTTCTTGGACGAATGCTATATCAATTTTTTCCTTTTTCAGTAAATTTAGTAGTTTCTTCCTTTTAATTTGGTTATGTATTCCATTAAAATTTAAAGTCATATAGTTCAGCGTAGCTATTTTATATTTTGTTTATCTTCTCTTTCCGTTTTTCCATCATTACCTTTCCTCCTTTTCCATTTCTGTTTTCTTATTTTCAACTCTTTATAAGACAACATTCCTACAACATCCAACATTTTCCTTATTCATATCTTCTTTATCCCCAATCTCCCCTTCCCCTCCTGAGTTGTCCTTTATCCCTTGTCGGACAACCACATCTCCCCTCTCCATTTGGGTTTGCGAATCCACTCGCAAGCATCAACTGATTTTGCAGTGACCGCTATTTCCCCCCACCCAGCCCCCCCCAGAAAAGATTTCACTTTTCATATGTAACAAAGGTCACTCTTTTAATTCCCTCCTTATTCTCTCTATTCCATTACCTTCCCTTATTAATTCTTGTCTATACTATCTATATTTTCCTCTAAGTACAGATGCATTCACGTATGCACATTGTCTCTATTCACTCTTATACCTCTTTACCCGCATACATATCAATCGTGATCATTTTTACTCTCATTACCCGTCTTCATGCTTCAGTCTATTTTTGTAATTGTTCTGCAAATTTTCGTGCTTCTTCTGGATCCGAGAATAGTCTGTTTTGTTGTCCTGGAATAAATATTTTCAATACTGCTGGATGCTTTAGTATAAATTTATATCCTTTCTTCCATAAAATCGCCTTTGCTGTATTGAACTCTTTTCTCTTCTTTAGGAGTTCAAAACTTATATCTGGATAAATGAAGATTTTTTGCCCTTTATACTCCAGTGGTTTGTTGCCCTCTCTTACTTTTTCCATTGTCTTCTCCAGTACCTTTTCTCTTGTAGTATATCTTAGGAATTTTACTAAAATAGATCTTGGTTTTTGTTGTGGTTGTGGTTTAGAGGCCAATGCTCTATGTGCCCTTTCTATTTCCATTTCTTGCTGTAGTTCTGGACATCCTAGGGTCTTAGGGATCCAATCTTTTATAAACTCCCTCATATTCTTGCCTTCTTCATCGTCCTTAAGGCCCACTATCTTTATGTTATTTCTTCTGTTATAATTTTCCATTATATCTATTTTTTGAGCTAGTAGTTCCTGTGTCTCTTTAGTTTTTTTATTAGATTCCTCCAATTTCTTTTTTAAGTCTTCTACCTCCATTTCTGCTGCTACTGCCCGCTCTTCCATCTTGTCCATTTTCTTTCCCATTTCTGTTAAGGTCATATCTATTTTATTCATTTTCTCTTCTGTGTTGTTTATTCTTCTTCTTAAATCATTAAATTCCTGTGTTTGCCATTCTTTAAATGACTCCATGTATCATCTAACAAGAGAAAGTATATCCTTTATCTTGCCTTTCCCTTCTTCTTCTATTTCACTGTACTCTTCCTCTTCCTCTTCTTCTTCCTCTGGGTTGGCCATCTGTTGTTTCTTTGGTGCCCTTTTCTTCTCTTCTTTCTTGTTTCCATTGTCTTCTGTGGTCTCTTCTTGCTGCAGGTGTTCTGCAGCTGTCGTTGCCGGCTGTGGAGATTTACTCCCCAGCTGGTCAACCCTCCCGTCGGTGTGTTTTTTTGCATGCGCGGTTGCGCACTTTTACTCGGCTCAGCGAGCCATTTTTGTAGTCCTATTTCTACCGACCTGAGGAAGCGGGCTTCTCTCTCCAAAGCGGGCCTCTTCGGACAGGTAAGGCCTTCTCCTTCTTCCTCCGTTGTCTTCTCTTCTTCTCTTCTTACCGTTGATTTTGTTTTTTCTTTTTTGTCACCATCTTCTTTCCACCTTTATACTCACTTTTCTTTAACTTTTATTTCTGTGCCTTTGTATTTTCTCTTGTTTTTCCCGTCTTTTCTGGAGAGGGCTGGAGTTCACCGTCCGGCCACTACTCCATCCCGTGACTCCTCCCCTCATAAGTTCCATGACCTTGTTGCTTGTTACCTCTCTTCCATAGTTTCACTGTCCATCTCCAGTATGAAACCCCTTTCAAATCTCCTCCATCTGTTTTGGATCATGTGTAGGTAACCACTCTGACTTACAACAGGACCAATTTTGTCCCTTGCGTCTATGGGACTTCTATCACCTTGTCTCTCAGAGCAACGTTATGCCTTAACAAGAATCTAATATTCTTGTTTAAGTGTTCTCTTGCATTTCTTATACCCTTCCAGAACCTTGTTTGTTTCTTGCTGCCTATACCTGCTGTCACCTTTTCTTCTTAATCAGGGTCTCAATATGTTTTGAAAACCAAGTGAAATATGAAAGTCTGCAGATGCAGAACTTGAAAACTAAGGTTTCCTAAACCTGTTAATCTTAACTTTAATTCTGACAGGAGCTCACAAACTTTGTACTCTCAAAAGTTTTCTTTGAAGGCTTTCCAGCTTCCAAGCACACCTTTGCTGGAATCCACACTTACCAGATCCTTACTGATTCCCTGAAAATCAGCTTTTCCAATTAGACAGAGTTAGATACCTTTTGTATTGTTTGTGAGGTACAGGGAAAAGGCAGGTAACTGGAGCGGAGACCAGCCAGGTCAGCCATGATCCTATTGAATGGTGAAGCAGGCCAGATGGCTGATTCCTGCTCTTAGTTCTGATGTCCTTCTTCCAAGTCTGCAGTCCTGTGACTGGGGATAGGTCAATGTTCCAAACCCAGGCTACCCAACCCAGATGCCTAACCTAAGGAGCTCAGTTGTAGGTTCTCCATCCAATGGCCTATTCCCCATGCCAACTTTGTTTATGGAAATCTGATCTAAAAATAGGTGCTGGAAACTATCCGCGGGTCGGTGTTAGGAGAAACAATTAATGTTTCAGGTCTGTGACCTTCAGAGCTGGGAAAGAAAGGTGAAGGAGGGATATATAATACAAAAGGAATGTCTGTGATAGGATGTGGTATGTTTCTTGGTCTGTGTAATGAGTTATTAATGGTTAAGTTAGACCAGTTGATTGGAATAAGAAAAGCGGAGTCAGGGTGAAATATAAAACAGAAGAGGGAAAATGCAGGAAAACAGAGGCCAAGGAACATCCGTCAAAAGAGAAACAGTTAATGTCTCAGATGAGGGACCCCTCCTCAGACGTCAGACGAGAGAGAGAGAGAGAGAGAGAGAGAGAGAGAGAGAGAGAGAGAGAGAGAGAGGATCATGGAATGTGGAGGGTGGATGAGGGAGATTCTTATATTTTAATTTAGACGTACAGCGCAGTAACAGGCCCTTGATACATATTTGAATGGTGGGAGGAAACCAGAGCCCCCAGGGAAAACCCACACAGATGTGGGGAGAACCTTTCAGATAGCGCAGGATTTGAACCCAGGTCCTGATCAATGGGCATTGTAAAGGTGTTGTGCTAACCGCTATGCCAACTGTGCTGACCCTTTGATGAGGTGAGGGTGTGTGGCAGGTGGGATCAGCTTGAGTTGCTTTTGCAGCCCTGGCATACCAGGATACAATCATTGGGGAATGGAGGGAGGGTGGTATTTGTAAATCGTTCTCGTATCAGTTGTTGAAATGTCTACAATTATTGCCATGTGTACAGAGGTACATTGAGAAAGTTTGTTTGGGTTGGGAGTCACGTGATGGAGTAGTGGCCGGACGGTGAACTCCAGCCCTCTCCAGAAAAGTTGGAAAAAGCAAAGGAAAACACAAAGGCACAAAAATAAAAATTAAAGAAAAGTGAATATAAAGGTGGAAAGAAGATGGCGACGAAAAAAGAAAAATTGAAATCAACGGTAAGAAGAGAGGAAGAGAAGACAACGGAAGAAGAAGGAGAAGGCCTTACCTGTTCGAAGAGGCCCGCGGTGGAGAGAGAAACCCGCTCCCTCAGGTCGGTAGAAAGTGGACTACAAAAATGGCTCGCTGAGCCGAGTAAAAGTGCGCAACCGCGCATGCAAAAAAACACACCGACGGGAGGGTTGACCAGCTGGGGAGTCGATCTCCACAACCGGCAATGACAGCTGCAGAACACCTGCAGCAAGAGGAGAACATAGAAGACAACGTAAACAAGAAAGAAGAGAAGAAAAGGGCAACAAAGAAACAACAGATGGCCAACCCAGAGGAAGAAGAAGAGGAAGAGGAAGAGTACAGTGAAATAGAAGAAGAAGGGAAAGGCAAGATAAAGGATATACTTTCTCTTATTAAAGAATACATGGACTTATTTAAAGAATGGCAAGCGCAAGAATTTGATGATTTAAGAAGAAGAATAAACAATACAGAAGAGAAAATGAATAAAATAGATATGACCTTAACAGAAATGGGAAAGAGAATGGACAAGATGGAAGAGCGGGAAGCAGCAGTAGAAATGGAGGTAGAGGACTTAAAAAAGAAATTAGAGGAATCTAATAAAAAAGTTATAGAGACACAAGAACTGTTAGCTCAGAAAATAGATATAATGGAAAATTATAACAGAAGAAATAACATAAAGATAGTGGGCCTTAAGGAAGATGAAGAAGGCAAGAATATGAGAGAGTTTATAAAAGATTGGATCCCCAGGATCCTAGGATGTCCAGAACTACAGCAAGATATGGAAATAGAAAGGGCACATAGAGCATTGGCCTTTAAACCACAACCACAACAAAGGCCAAGATCTATTTTAGTGAAATTCCTAAGATATACTACAAGAGAAAAGGTACTGGAGAAGACAATGGAAAAAGTAAGAGAGGGCAACAAGCCGCTGGAGTACAAAGGGTTAAAAAATCTTCACTTATCCAGATATAAGTTTTGAACTCCTGAAGAAGAGAAAGGAGTTCAATACAGCAAAGGCGATTTTATGGAAGAAAGGGTATAAATTTATACTAAAGCATCTAGCGGTATTGAAAATATTTATTCCAGGACAACAAAACAGACTATTCTCGGATCCAGAGGAAGCACGAAAATTTGCAGAACAATTACAAAATAGACTGAGGGATGAAGACGTGTAACGAGAGTACAAAAGACTGAGAACTAAAAAGACACATAAGTTTTGAACTCCTGAAGAAGAGAAAGGAGTTCAATACATCGAAAACGATCTTATGGGAAAAAAAACTATTCTCGGATCCAGAGGAAGCAAGGAAATTTGCAGAACAACTACAAAACAACCAGAGAGATGAAGATATGTAATAAGAGTAAAAATGACCACGATTTATATGTATGTGGATAAAGAGGTATATGTGTGTATATGTATAATGTGCATACATGAATGTATCAGTATTTAGAGGAAAATATAGATAGTATAGACAAGAATTAATAAGGGAAGGAAATGGAATAGAGGGAATAAGGAGGGAACTAAAAGAGTGACCTTTGTTACATATGAAAAGTGAAATCTTTTCGGGGGGGGCTGGGTGGGGAGGAGTTGCGGTCACTGCAAAATCAGCTGACGCTTGCGAGTGAATTCGCAAATCCAAATGGAGAGGGGAGATGTGGTTGTCCGACAAGGGATAAAGGACAACTCAGGAGGGATAGGGGAGATTGGGGCTAAAGAAGTTTTAAATAGGAGAATAAGGAAAATGTTTGATATTTTAGGAATGTTGTCTTATAAAGGGTTCAAAACAAGAAAACAGAAATGGATAAGAAGTAAAGGTAATGATGGAGAAACGGAAAGGGAAGATAAACAAAGTATAAAATAGCTAAGTTGAACTATATGACTTTAAATATTAATGAAATACATAACCAAATTAAAAGGAATAAACTGCTAAATTTACTGAAAAAAGAAAAAATTGATATAGCATTTGTGCAAGAAACACATTTAACTGAATTGGAGCACAAGAAATTAAAGAGAGATTGGGTAGGACACGTAACAGCAGCATCGTATAATTCAAAAGCAAGAGGAGTAGCTATATTAATTAATAAAAATGTGCCATTTAAAATAGAAAAGGAAATAATAGATCCAGCAGGGAGATATGTAATGATAAAATGTCAGATATATTCGGAGTTTTGGAATCTACTCAATGTATATTCACCTAACGAAGAAGATCAAAAGTTTATGCAAGATATCTTTTTGAAGGTAGCAGATATGCAAGGGAACATATTAATAGGAGGGGACTTCAACCTGAATTTGGATTCAAATATGGACAAAACTGGGAAAAAAATTAACAGAAAGAACAAAGTAACCAAATTTATAATTAAATCGATGGAAGAAATGCAACTTTTGGATATATGGAGGAAACAACACCCAAAGGAAAAGGAATATTCATATTACTTGGCTAGACATAAAACATACTCAAGAATAGACCTATTTTTGTTATCAGCTCGTATGCAAGATAGAGTAAGAAAAACAGAATATAAAGCTAGAATACTATCGGACCATTCACCCTTAATATTGACAGTAAAGTTAGAAGACATCCCTCCAAGAATGTAAAGATGGAGATTAAACCCCATGTTACTTAAAAGGCAGGATTTTAGACAATTTATTGAAAAACAAATAAAAATGTATTTTGAAATAAATACGGAATCAGTGGAAGATAAGTTTATACTATGGGATGCAATGAAAGCATTCATTAGAGGGCAAATAATAAGTTATGTAACCAAGATGAAGAAGGACTATAATCAGGAAACAGAGCAGTTGGAAAGGGAAATAGTAAATATAGAAAAAGAATTAGCAATGAAGGAAGATACAACTAAAAGAAGAGAATTGGCGGATAAAAAAATAAAATATGAAACACTACAAACATATAAGTTGGAGAAGGCAAAACAGAAATATTATGAACTAGGTGAAAAAACGCACAAAATCCTAGCATGGCAGCTTAAGACAGAACAAGCTAAGAAAATGGTATTGGCATCAAGGAAAAAAGACAAACAAATTACATATAATCCAAAAGAAATTAAGGAAAACTTTAGAGGATTTAATGAACAATTATGCTGAACTGAAAACGAAGGGAAAGAAGGGAAAATAGATGAATTTCTGACTAAAATTGAACTACCAAAACTACAAATAGAGGAACAAAATAAATTAACAGAGCCATTTGGAATAGTAGAAATACAAGAGATAATAAAAAAATTACCAAATAATAAAACACCAGGAGAGGATGGATTCCCAATAGAATTCTACAAAACATTTAAAGACTTATTAATTCCGCCCCTCCTGGAAGTAATCAACCAGATTGATAAAACACAAAGCTTACCAGATTCATGTGAAACAGCAATAATTATAGTAATACTAAAGCAAGGGAAAGATCCACTCTCACCAGCGTCATATAGACCAATATCTTTACTTAACACAGATTATAAGATAATAGCTAAACTATTAGCAAACAGATTAGTAGAGTATGTACCGAAAATGGTAAATTTAGACCAAACTGGATTTATCAAAAAAAGACGCACAACAGACAATATTTGTAAATTTATTAACTTAATCCATGCAGTAGAAGGGAATAAAGCACCTACAGTAGCTGTCGCTTTAGACGCAGAGAAGGCCTTTGACAGAGTAGAATGGAATTATTTGTTCAAAGTATTGCAAAAATTCAGTTTACCGGAGAAGTATATTAATTGGATTAAAGCATTATATAAGGGACCGTTAGCGAAAGTGACAGTAAATGGACATGTATCAAAGCACTTTAACTTAAGCAGGTCAACACGGCAGGGATGTCCACTATCACCTTTATTGTTTGCGTTAGCTATAGAATTGATAAGAACAGATAATAATATAAAAGGAATAAAAATAAAAGAAAAGGAATATAAAATCAGTTTATTTGCGGATGATGTTATAGTGTACTTAACAGAACCAGAACTATCAATAAAAGAATTATATAAGAAATTGAAGGAATATGGAGAAGTGTCGGGTTACAAGATAAACGAAAATAAAAGTGAAGCAATGCCTATGAATAATGCGGATTTCTCAAAATTTAAGAAGGAATCACCATTTAGATGGCAAATGCAAGCAATAAGATACCTAGGTGTACAAATAAACAAAAATCTCGGCCAACTATATAAACTCAATTATTATCCACTAATGAAAAAATTACAGGACGATTTAGAGCATTGGAAAGATTTACCACTAACACTAATAGGAAGGATAAACTGTATTAAAATGAACATTTTTCCAAGGATATTATACTTATTTCAGGCATTGGCAATACAACTGACAGAGAAATTCTTCAAGGAGTTAAAGAAAATAATAAGGAAATTTTTATGGAGAGGGGGGAAACCGAGGTTAGCACTAGATAAATTAACAGAATCGTATAAACAAGGATGCTTACAACTGCCAAACTTTAAAAATTATTATAGAGCCGCACAATTAAGATACCTATCAGATTTTTATCAAACAAGTGGCCAGATTGGATGAGATTAGAATTAGATAAAATAGGGGAAAAGATACCTGAGCACATATTATATAAATAGGATGAAAAATTGGTACAACATAGAAGTTCTCCAGTATTACATCATCTCCTCAATCAGATTGGGTCTTTATTCTTTGGAGCGTAGGAGGTTGAGAGGGGATTTCATAGAAGTATTTAAGATTATGAAAGGGATAGACAGAATGGATGTGGATAGACTATTTCCGTTAAGAGGAGGAAAGTTTAAAACAAGAGGACATGAGTTAAGAATTAAGGGGCAGAGGTTTAGAGGTAACATGAGGGGGAACTTCTTTACTCAGAGAGTGGTAGCTGTGTGGAATGATCTTCCGGGAGAAATAGTGGCGGCGGAGTCAATTGTATTATTTAAGAAAAGGTTGGACAGGTATATGGATGAGAAGAAGATGGAGGGTTATGGGCATTGTGCAGGGAGGTGGGATTAGAAAGGGGTGTTTTGTTCGGTGCGGACTAGAAGGGCCTAATGGCCTGTTTCCGTGCTGTAATTGTTATGTTATGTTATGTTATGTTATGTTAGAAAGAAATAAAACAAATTATCAATTACCAAAACTAATATTGACGCAAAACAAGTTACTCCCTTTTACAATAGATAACCTTTCCTTTAGAGAATGGGAAAAAAAAGGGATTAAAAGAATAGAAAATTGTTTTTCAGGAAATAGATTCTTATCCTTTGAACAAATGAAAGATAAGTAGAATATAACTCAAGATACAGCGCTGGCATATTATCAATTGAGATCCTACTTGAAGGATAAATTAGGAAGCAGCTTGAGTTTGCCAGAGGGAAGTAACCTCGAATATGTGATTACAGATACAATGATAATCAAAAGATTTATAACAAATATGTATATTAAACTGCAAGAAAAAGAGAATGAGGAAACAAATGGTAAAACTAAACAAAAATGGGAACAAGATTTAAATATAAAGATAAAAAAGGAAACATGGGAGAAGTTATGCTCCGGAACGATGAGACCTCAAAAGTTAAATAAATGGGACCCAACAGTATCTGATAGATGTTTTCGATGTAAAAAAGAAATGGGAACAACAATTCATGCAATCTGGACATGCGAGAAAGTAAAAAAATTTTGGGAAGATCTAAATCAGATATTAAATAAAATAACAGAAAACAATATACCAAAGAATCCAGAGATCTTCCTCCTAAGTAACATAAAAATCAAAGAATTTGGAATTGATTTGGAGGATGCACAAAAAAGATTTGTTAAGATAGCTCTAGCCGTAGCAAAATAATGTATTATGTCAACCTGGAAATTGGAAGATAATTTGAAAATACAACAATGGTATATAGAAATGAATAAATGTATTCCATTAGAAAAAATAACATATAGTTTAAGAAATAATATTGAAATATTCGAACAAATATGGGAGCCTTACATTAAATACAATAGCGAAAACCTACCGGGGACAATCATTACCTAAGTTAACGGAAGGAAAAGGAAATGAAAAGAATGGACTCAGTAGAATTTCTGGTGTATTTTTATTGAATGACAACATTGTCTGACTGGTTTAATGTATCCTAGATTGTATACCTTAAATGGACGGGAGGGGGGAGGTAGGGAGGGTGGGATGGGAGGAGGGAGGAGGGGGGGAAAAAAAGTCACTGTATATGTGTGAAAAGGAAAAAGTGTGTACCATGGTTAATGTGATTTATGGTGTGAAAAATAAAAAAAATTAAAAAAAAGAGAAAGTTTGTTTGGCCAGCAGTCCAGCTGTACAGCAGTAAAAATATTGTACAGAGTGCAGAGTTACGGAGAGTGGTCACTGAGACAGAGCAACGGCAACATCATTTTACCAGTGAGGGCCATTCAGAATGAAGGGAAAGAGATGGTCCTTGTATCTGGTGATGCATGATCACACATGTGAGAAGAGGCATGTGCTCTAATGTTTAACGCTACGAAAAAAAACTTCAGTCTTCCACAACATTAAACTTAGAGCAGGCAAAGGATTGCTGGAGGAACTCAACAGGCCAGACAGCATCCATGGTTAGAAATGATCAGTCAACGTTTCAGCTCGGGGACCCTTTATCTTGATAAAGGTGCTTGGAATAAATACAATTACTAATCAGTGGAACTAGATGCAAGTGGAGGTCACATAACATTAGAAACTCAATGTTCATACTGTTGAGTTTGAGGCTGTCCAGGAGGAATACAATGTGTTTTTCCTCCCTGAGACAATCAATGAGGCTGAGGACAGACAAGTCGCTGCAGGAATTGTTGGGGCGTGAGGGTTGTCTACAAGTGGTTCAGGTTTAAACCCAACACAGACTGCAGGTGTTCGATGATGTGATCTCCCAATCTGTGTTTGATCTCACCCATGTAGAGGAGGACAAACCGGGTACACCAGGTGCAAGTAGATCAGGTTGGACAGTGTGCAGCTAAATAAAGCTCTGCCTTATTGGGATGGTCTCTCTGTGGTCCTGGATGGAGGGGAGGGCAACAGCTAGAGTTAGGGTTAGGACAAGATTTACACTTTCTGCCAATACAGAAGGAAGTGACTGAGGGGGTGGTAGGTTAGGTGGGGAGTCTTGGCGAGGCTTACCCCTGTGAAAACGTAGAGGAGGAGATGTGGCTGGAGTGGGATTGCGCTGAAGGTGCTGGAAGTGTTGGAGAATGATGTGTGGGATGGGGAAGGCAGAAGGCCTCATTCTGCCTGGTGTGGGTGGTGAGGGAGTAATGGAGGAGGTTCTAGTCCGGCCAGGAAGGGAAGGGGGCATCTCCACATTTATTAAAGAAAGAGGGCATTTTGGGTGCCTTGCAGTGGAAAGGCCTCATCCTGGAAGAATTGCAAGGAAGGGAAGGTGTCCTTACAGAGATAGTGGGAAGAAGTGTAATCTAGGGAGGTGTGAGGGTCTGTGGGTTTGTAATAGATGTCAGTAGATAGTGGTCCCCAGGGAGGGAGGAGTCATAAATCGTCCAGGCTGTGAAATTGCCAAGTTCTGTATGGGTGCAGGATGTGGCACCAGTGCAGCCCTCCAAGAGCAGGTTTACCGAGGTCACTGTGTCTACAGATGGGGTCCCAGAGTGCGTTTTGAAAGGGTGGGCCAGAGGTAGTGGTGGGCCTGAGACCCGAGCGGTTTGTATGATGCTGGCTGTCACTCACATCTGATATCCTCTCCCATAGATTGTATACGACGAAGGGCCTCTCTACGTGTTCGCAAAGAACGAGGACGTGCGCAGGCAGTGGATAAAGGAGCTGAACAGCAGTTACGTGAAGCTGCTACCCCATCCCCCTCCATCGCGGGTCACCGCTCTCAGAAGGCTGGGACTGAACGAGCTTAGGCCAATGTGCTGGTTGTTGGGAACCCCTGAGTTCCAGGCACTGATATATCTGCCCCTCCACATCTCCTTTCTCTTCTCCCTCTCACCTGCCTCCACTTCTGAACTCTCACCTGTTGCCTGTCCTCCTCCGCTGCCCCTTCCTCCCTCCTCTCCCACTTTTCCCAGCTGCCTATTTTTTGCTTATACCTGACAAAGGGCCCAGGCCTGAAACGTTGGTTACCCTTTACTTCCAAGAGAACTGTGTGACCTGCTGAGTTTCTCCTGTACTTTTGTGTGCCACATTCGACCCCAGCATCTGCAAACTTTGCTGATACCTCCGGATTTTGTTCTGTCTGGACTCTCCAATGCCCTCGAGCTTCTGGGCTTGCCACCAGAAATAAGCCTCCTCTCCTCAACTATCGCCCCCTCCCTCTGTCTTCAGATGTTGTCCCTCTTCAGGAATCTTTCCACCGATTCATCCCAATCTCCCGACCCATTCGCAGCTGTAACTGGTGCACTAGGGAATTCTCTCATCTTGTTCCCTGTCACTGGGTTACCCACCCATGGCGCCAGAATGGTGGCCCAGATTCCCTGGCATGTCATTCTCCCAAACAGCAGTCACACACACACACACACACACACACACACACACACACACACACACACACACACACACACACACACACACACACACACACACACACACACACACACACACACACACACACACACACCTAGCAGTGGAGTCCCCTGATGTCCTGATATGCAATACACACCAATATTTAGACTGCAGGAGGGTTGAGAAGCTTAGATGTGCAGGGAGATGGCAAAAGGAATTTTAAGCAGAGAAGGGTGAGGCGATGCATTTGGGGAGATGTAACAAGGCAAGGGAAGATGATTGGCAGGGGAGGGGGAACAGAGGGACCTTAGATCCACAGATCTTTAAGGTAGCAGGACAGCCCTGTAGGAGGGAATCATAGAACCATAGAATGCTACAGCACAGCATTTAGCCCTTCTAATCTGTGCCAACTAACATTCTGTTAGTCCCATTCAAGATTCCAGATTCAATTTATTGTCATTGTAGTGAAACAGTCTCGTATTTGACAAAATTGTCTTTTGCCCTCTGTAAGGCAGACAGATTCGGCACTGGCAGAAATTGCCTGAAGCGCCTCTTACAGTCAGAGAAAGAGAAGCAAAAGCTAGTCCCCCCAGAGTCACTGAGTGTCCGAGGTTTCACCCCAAGTGCTCCCACAGCCACCGCAGTCCAAACCACTGGTGACCCGAGCTCCAGATTCAAACCTCCAACACGGTCAGGGACCCTTCTGTGCTCTCGGCACCTCCTCGCATCCCAATTCCGATATCTGGTTCCCCTTCAGCCAGTTTTGAGCTAGTCTCCAACAATCAGTCTCCCGACAGCAGTCTCCAGCAACCCCCAGCCTCCATGGGTTCCTTGCCTTGAATTGCCAGCAGCCCATCACATGCTGCAGAGCCCCTCTCTGGTCCCCACCATGGTCTGGATTGTCTCCTCTGCTTCTCCGATAGGGGATGGACCCCCCTTTTTCTGGTGCCTGGCTCCAGTCTTCAGGTACCCTGGAGTCTGCAACCCCTCATGGCCAGGAGTGCAGTACTGCCAGAGCTCACTTAGGCACTGCCATTTTGGGTCCAGACCACGCGGTTGCGGGATTTTAAATAAAACTATGTTCACTCCTTTAACGGGCCATTCAAAGCCTGTGTGGAGCTGGCAGCAGTTGACTGGGTGGGTGGATCGCATGGGAGCACTGCATGTCCCCGGGTCTGCACCAGTGGCAGCACTGCCATTTTTACATTCCATAACCCTCCAGGCCTCTCCTCACCACATTAGTTCCACACACCCACCACTCTCTGAGTGAAGAACATCTTCCTAATGTTCCCCCTAAACCTTTCCCCCTTCATTTTAAAACGATGGCCTCTCCTATTTATCTCCCCAATCTAAGTGGAAAAAGCCAACTCACATCCGTTCATTTTATACCTTTCATAATCTTGTAAACCTCCATCAAATATCCCCTTGTTCTTCTTCGCTCTAAGAAATAAAGTCCTAACCTGTTTAATCTTACCCTGTAACTCAACTCCTGAAAACCCGGCAACATCCTAGTAAAACTTCTCTCTTTCAATCTTATTGATATCCATCCTGCAGTTAGGCAACCAGAACTGCACACAATATTCCAAATCTGGCCTCACCAATGTCTTATACAAATGGACCATAACTCCCAACTCCTATACTCAATCCTTTTCATAAAGGTTAAGATGCCAAAAGCTTTCTTTACAACCCTGTCCACCTGCAACGCCATCTTCAGGGAACAATGTATCTGTATAGAGAGAGTGCAGAGAAGGTTCACGAGAATATTGACAGGATTTCAAGGTTTGAGTTACAGGGAAAGGTTGTGCAGACTAGGGCTTTTTTCTCTGGAGCGTAGAAGATTCAGGGGGGACTTGATAGAGGTGTTTAAGATTTTAAAAGGGACAGACAGAGTAAATGTGGATAGGCTTTTTCAATTAAGAGTGGGGGAGATTTAAACTAGAGGGCATGGTTTAAGATTGAAGGGGGAAAATTATAAGGGGAACATGAGGGGAAATTTCTTTATGCAAAGGGTGGTAGAGATGTGGAATGAGCTTCCGGAAGACGTGGTCGAGGCGGGATCATTGGTTACATTTAAGGATAGACTGGATAGTTACATGGAGAGGAGAGGACTGGAGGGGTATGGACCGGGTGCTGGTCAGTGGGACTAGGAGGGTGGGGATTTGTTACGGCATGGACTAGTAGGGCCGAACTGGCCTGTTCTGTGCTGTAAGTGGTTATATGGTTATATGATTATATGGTATTCCCAGATCCCTTTGTTCCTCCGCACTCCTCAGTGCCTGACCATTTACTGTGTCTGTCCTACCTTGGTTTGTCCTTCTTAAATGCTACATTCACAGAGAGGTGTTGAAAGAGGCTAGTGGGATGTTTTCCTGCATTAGCTGAGGTTAGGAGCTAGGAGGCTGTTCAGAAATGATGTACAGCCAGACCTCCACCAGGCCACTGCTCACCACATTATAGGGGAGAGGAGAGTGAATTGGAGAGGTGAGCAGTGGGTGATTCTTGTTCTACACAACTCCAAAGAGGGTTTGATCCCAATCTCTGGCACTATCTGTGTGGAGTCTGCACAATCTCCCTGTGACAGGGGGAAGGGTTCCTCCTGGTGCTCCCATATCCCAGATGGGTGGGTTGGGGGTTCGTGAGAGCAAGTAGGGCAATAAGATCCTGCATGGATTTGATGGGCTCAGTATTGTGGTCCTGATTTAAGATTCCCTGGAGTGGTAGTCGGTGTGATTGCCATTGTCAGCAGTGAGCAGTTATTAGGACCCAGCAACTTTGGATCATGTTCACCCATCAGAATATATCAATGCATTCCTTACTTCAATTGGGTGCAGGGGGTGTTGGTCACAGCACTGATGACTGGTGTCATTTTCAGAGGGTGTTATTGGGCGTTTCTCCCATGGAGTTGTACACAACAGAAACAGGCTTTTCAGCCCATCATGTGCATGCAAACCTTTCTGCTCCTCCCGTTTACCTGCATTAGGTCTTTGCCTTTCTATATCTTGCCTATCTATAAGTGTGTCCAACTGCTTCTGCACATAGTGATTGTTGTTGATTGCACCACCTTCTTTGAATTTCAGTTATCGACCATACTCACTCTGAGCAATGTACCCTTCAGATTTCTTCAAATTTCCTTCCTCTCTCTACTGTGTCCAGGCCTCCCGCAACCCACACACCTCTGTCAGGTCACCTTCCGTCTCTATCTTCCAGAGAGAACAGGCACAGCCTCTCCAATGTCTCCCTCACCTTGTCCCAGGCACCACTGTGGGGAGTCTCTCTGCACCCTCTCCAGTGCAACCATATCCTTCCTGCAGTGCAGAGACAAGAACTGCATGCAATATTCAATGTGCCGTTTTACCAGTGTTGTACCATATCTAATGTAAAAGCACAATGCAGGAGAAACTCAACAGGTCCAATGGTGGACTTTATAGAAAGATAAAGGTACTTAACCAACATTTCGGGCTTGAGCCCTTCATCAAAGTAATCGTCCCATATCTTTTGTGCTCTAACATATGAACCTATGTAGCTTGTTCACCTGTGTGGCCACTAGAGCTATCGAACACTTCAGCACAGAAACAGGCCCCTTCATCCCTTCTAATCTGTGCCAGACCATTTTTTTTTTTGCCTAGTTGCACTGACCTGCACTCACTCCATAGCCCTCACACCTCTCCCATCCATCTACCTATCCAAATTCTTCTTAAATATTGCGGGAAGTCTCGTTCCACACACCCACCATTCTCATGTTTCCCCGAAATTTTTCCCCTTTCACTCTTAACTTATGTCTTCTGGTTTGTATCTCACCTACCATCAGTGGAAAAAGCCTATCTACATTTACTCTGTTTAGCCCCCTCATAATCTTAATCACCTCTATCAAATCTCCCCTCATTATTCTATGCTCCAGTGAATAAAGTCCTAACTTGTTTAACCTTTCCGTTACTCAATTCCTGAAGTCTGGGCAACATCCTCGTAAATTTTCTCTACACTCTTTCTATCTTATTGATATCTTTCATGTAGTTAAGTGACCAAAACTGCACATAATACTCCAAATTTAGCCTCACCAATGTCTTATACATCCCAACTCCTGTACTCAATACTTTGAGTTATGAAGGCCAATATGCCAAAAACTGTCTTGATGACCCTGTCCACCTGTGATGCCACTTTGAAGGAATTATGTACCTGTATTCTCAGGTCCCTCTGTTCTATCAGGAACTTGAACTACAAGGTCTTGCCGTTCACCATTGTTGCTTCATGCCCTACCTTATATTGTTTGTCTTGCAGAAAGGCATCACCTCATTCTGGGTAATCACACCACATATTTATATATCTTTATGTTTATATTTGGAGATACAGAATGGTAGCAGGTCCTTCTGGCCCACAAGCCCAAATACACCCATGTGTCCAATTAACCTACTTATCCCGTACATCTTTGGAATGTGGGAAGAAACCAGAGAACTTGGAGGAAGCCCACTATATCCATGGGGAGATGGTACAAACTCCTTACAGACAGTGTAAGAAGTGAAGCCAGGTCACTTGCGCTGTAATGGTGTCTCACTAACCGCTACACTAACCATACTGCCCTGAATGGGGTGCAGGGTTCTGTGCAATCATGTGGAGCCTTCGAGGTAGGCTATGGGTGTGGTGTGAGACTCTTCCCTGTCCTGCCACATCTGGAACTGACTTCGTTCATGTCTTGTTTTCAGGAATTCGCTTCAATCAGGAGCTGATGCAGAAATACCACCCATGTTTCTGGATGGATGGCGAGTGGATGTGCTGTCAACAGTCAGCCAAGAATGCCCCTGGCTGCTGCATCCTCCAAACAAATTCATGTGAGAGCCTCCTTCGTTCTGGAAACATGGGAAAAATGCTTCTTCCTTTTCACCGTCTGCACCCGACATCAGTTGATCAAATCCCGAGTTCTCCCCACCACACCCCTCTGCTTTTCTGCCAGAGTTGTAGCTTGGGTTGTTGACAGGAGACGAGAACATTATCCTTTCTTGTTCCTCTTCATATCCAGAATTATCAGGCTTAACAATTGTACAATCTCCTCGTTGTCCCTGGTCATAGCCATATCCAGATTCATGGTCATGTTTCCACCCCTGGTGAGTCCTGGGGTGGAGGTGGGCAAGAAACAATGAGTCCAGCAGGGTATTCCTGTTTGTTGATCTTGTCTGAGGGCAAGAAAGACATGGTATGGGTTCACGGCCATCAAGGTGAAGGCTGTGGAGGGGAGATCTCCTGCCATAATGGAATGGGATTCAGTGGCTGGATGTTAAGTTGGTGAGGTTGTAGTCCAAGAGTAGGTACGAGGAGGTGGTCTGAGCCCTGCTCCCTGGACTTGGTAATGTGTAAGTCAATCAGTCAAACCACGACAGAACCCCTCTTGTCTGGGTTTGTTGATGAAATCTTCCTCCCTTGTTGTCACCACTGGTGTGAGGCCCCCTGATGAAATCAGCTGCTCTACACTGATCAGGGATCTGCTTGTCCATCTATGTGCTGAGCTCCTTCCCAATCGATATTCTTTATGCTGGCTAGTTTAATATCCAAGTTGAGGAGCCTATTTACCTCAGTATCCATCCAATCAATAGCAATCTCCATCTGCGTGCCTAACACAACCATGCTGGAAAAACTCAACAGGTCAGGCAGCATCCACAGGAAGTAAAGGGTCACCAATATTTTGGCCTGAGCACTTCATAAGGAATAATTTGTGTATTCACGACCCCATCATCTACAGATTTTTTTTTCAACTGCGTATCTTTACCTGGGGAAGATTGTAAACTAGTCACTGATTTAAATTCCTGTTTAAATTACTAATGACCACTGGAGTGTGATGCTGGGCCTAATGTATGCACCTTCTCAGTGAGGGAGAGAGAGGAAGGGAAAGAGAGAGGGGAGAAAGGGAGGTAGAGGGAGGGAGGTGTGTGTGTGTGTGTGTGTGTGTGTGTGTGTGTGTGTGTGTGTGTGTGTGTGTGTGTGTGTGTGTGTGTGTGTGTGTGTGTGTGTGTGTGTGTGTGTGTGGAGGGAGAGAGAGAGAAAGAAAAGGCAGTCATAGGCCAACCCTGTCTTCACCATCGTCAAGAGAAGTGTTTCTCCCTGTAACTCACTAACAGGCACTGGGCAAACATTAGAGTCAGGGTGGGTGTGGTTTCATCATTTCCTTGCAGCCAGCAGGGATGTTGGAACTGTCCAGGATGGGGTGGTCCTGCTGGTTGGGGGAACTTAGCTCTGAGGAGGCTGGGCCCCTAGGGTGTCGGATTTCTCAGCCTTGGATACCTGTTCATGTTCCTCGTGCGTTGATCCTGAGGCATGTGGGGGGTTGTCACACTGTCCAAGAGGCACAGAACAAGAAGCAGGCCCTTCGGCCCTCTGAGACTGTGCTGAACACCCATTATCACAAATTCCCCCCCCCCCCCCACCGCCATGTTCTCATTAATGGCTTCTACCCCTCACCCACACACTGCAGGGTTAGGGTTAGGGTTAGGCAGAGGGCGAAACAATGAGCTGGGCATCATCCATAAAAACCATTGACCTGACAGCACTGAAAACAAGCCACTGAAAACATTATACTGCTAGTCCCACTGTCCTGCACCCTGTACCTAACCCTCCAAAACTCTCCCATCCATGTATCTATCCAATTTATTCTTAAAACCTACAAGTGAGCCCACATATACATGTCAGAAGATAACTTGTCCCACACTCCCACCAGTGAGTGAATAACTTTCCCCTAATGTTCCCCTTTCAGCTCTTATATTTATACCTCACTCTCAGCAGAAAAATCCAATTACCATCCTCTTTCTTCTCCTCTCCTAATCTTGTTAACCTCAACTGCACACAATATTCCAAATTTGGCCTCACCAATGTCTGAAACAATTTCAACATAACATCCCAGTACTTTGATTTATGAAGGCTAAGATGCCAAAAGCTTTCTTTACAACCCTGTAGAGGGAAAAAGTATCTATTCCCAGATCAGTGCTCCTCTGCACTCTTACATTCCCGACCACATACTCATGACTCTGCATGTCCTACCTTGGTTGTCCATTCCAAAATGCATCACCTCACACTTGTCTGCATTAAACTCCATCTGCCATTTTTAGCACATTCTCCCAGTTGGTCCAGGACACTCTGGAAGCTTTGAAAATCTTCCTTGATGTCTGTCATCAGCAAACTTGTTGATTTAATTCACCACATTATCATACAGATCAATGATATTGGCAATAAACAAGCAGTGTCCCAACACAGATCCCCAAGGCACCCCAATAAATTACAGGCCTCCAGTCTGAGAAGCAGCCATCCACTATTCATTGTCTTCTCCCACACAACCGATTTTGAATCCAGTTTACAACCTCTCCACAGATACCTAATGTCTCAACCTTCTGAAAGTAACCTCCCATGTAGGACTTGTCAAAGCCTTACTAACGTCCATGCAGACAACATCCACAACCTTTCCTTCATTTACCTCAGATCTTTCCTGTCAGTTCTTGACCAAACCTGCACAAAATCCTACCCATCTGGCCTTAATGTCTTGTACAACTTCACTCTGACCTCACCTTCCACGCTTGGTACATTCAATTGTCTGTGCGATTGTGTCTGATTGTCTTTATGACCCAGCTGCTTGTGACATGACTCCAAGAGAAATTTGTCCCATGTAACATCTGGGCATCCCAGGAGTGTTTGCCTGTTGGGGCACAGTGCAGGTCTGTGACAGACTCTCCCTGTCACTGTCTGGGAGCAAGATGCTGGCTGGGAATTCCCACGGAGCTGAGAGGGCAAATGGTGGGGGGAGGGGGGTGGTTCAGTAATATATTGAGGGTGGAGAACTCCCCCTGCAGCATCAAGGCTCAGGAGTGCCTTTGGATGGGGAGGGGAGTGTCTTCAGGGAAGGGACTAAACAACACACTCATCTCAACATTTTGTTTGCAGTTCCCCCAATAGGAAACTCCCGGCGGAAATCTAGGAAGCCTCTCCCTCCAACTCCGGATGAAAACAAACAGGTCAGTGAAGAAGCTTTGGAATTCCTCATCACACCTCTGTCCCCACATATCTTGATTCCTCTCTGGACCATAGCTCTGCCTTAACCACCTCCTTTCCATCACTCCATCGTCTTCTCTTCACACTGCCCCCCCCTTCACCCCCACTCCACTCCAACCGTTCCTGTCTCTCCCTCCAATTTCACCCAACTCACCTTTCCATTTGTCTCTCCCCCTCATCCCCTTTCTGATCTCGTTCTCCTCTTATTCCTTTTGTTTAGCCACTCTCCAATATCAGCTCCTCACCCTCTTGCTCACTCCCATCTCTTACCCATCTTCTCCCTTCTCTCCTCCTGCATCTCCACCTTGTCTCTCCCATGGTCAATCTCCCCACTGTCTCTTTTCCATCACCTTTATATCTCCATTTCCTTCTCTCTTTTTCTATCTCTCCCTCACCCTCCATCTCTCACTACCACTCCCTCTCCCACCCTCCCTCCCTTTCTCTCCCTTGCTCTCCTACTTTCACTTTCCCCCATCTTCCTCTCGCTCTCTGCTTCCCCTCCCCAGGACCCATCCTTGTGTGGGGTCATAATCCCTCCTGGAGGTAGTGGAGTAATAACCTCTCCCCAAAATGGGTTCAGTTACGTTCTCTCTCGCAGATAGGTGGAATGAGAACCCCCAGAGTTGGGTGGTGTCATGGACCCTCCTGGTGGGTGGGGTCCAGCCCATCCCAGAGGAGGGTGGGTTTATGACCTCCTCCCCTGCCTGCTCCTTCTGTACTTGATACGGCAGGTGAATGCCACCTCCCTGTGTGCCGGTCCCGGAGAGGGGTCCTGCATGAGCACATTATCGGAAGGGGACTGACCAGTTGCGAGCTGGCCGCTGCTTGCTTACTAGTCTGGGGAGGCTCATCACCAACCGGTTACTCTATCCTGCAGCCGGTGAAACGGGCCCCAGTTCCTCAGCCAGGCCTCGCGACGAAGATGGTGGTGGCTCTGTACGATTACCAGGTCATGAACCCAGATGACCTCCCATTGCGGAGAGACGAAGAGTACCTGGTGCTAGACCACGGCGACCAGAACTGGTGGCGGGCGAGGGACGCACACGGGTGGGTGTGGGGTTGGGCACGGGTCCTGGAAACATGCACGGGTGGGTGTGGGGGTCGGGCATGGATTCGGGGAACATGCACAGGTGAGTGTGGGGGTCGGGCACAGGTCTGGGGAATGTGCATGGGTGGATGTGGGTCAGGCATGGGTACGAGGAATGTGCATGGGTGGGTGTGGCAATCAGCCATGGGTCCATGGAATGTGCTTGGGTGGGTTTGGGGATCGGGCACAGGTCTGGGGAATGTGCACGGGTCAGTGTGGGGGTCAGACACATGTCCTGGGAATGTGCATGGGTGGGTGTGGTCTCCACATGGGTCCAGGGAACATGCCTGAGTGGGTGTGGGGGTTGAGCACAGGTCCAGGGAATGCTCATGCATGGGTGTGTGGGTTCGGGCATGAGTCCGGGGAATTTGCATGGGTGGGTGTGGGGGTCAGGCACATATCCTGGGAATGTGTATGGGTGGGTGTGGGGGTTAGGTACATGTCCAGGGAACCTGCACAGGTGGGTGTGGTCTCTGGATGGGTCTAGTGAACGTGCACAGGTGGGTGTGGTCTCTGCATGGGTCTAGTGAACGTGCACAGGTGGGTGTGGGGGTCGGGCACGGGTCCAGAGAATGCTCATGCATGGGTGTGTGGGGTCGGACATGGGTGGGAGAGGGGTTGGACATGGGTCCAGGGAATGCTCATGCATGGGTGTGTGGGGTCGGACCTGGGTGGGAGAGGGGTTGGACATGGGTCCAGGGAATGCTCATGCATGGGTGTGGGGGTCGAACACTGGTCCAGGGAATGCTCATGCATGGGTGTGTGGGGTCGGGCACGGGTGGGTGTGGGGGTCGAAAACTGGTCCAGGGAATGCTCATGCATGGGTGTGTGGGGTTGGGCATGGTTGGGTGTTGGGGTCAGGCACAAGTCCTGGGAATGTGCATGGGTGGGTGTGGGGTTGGGAACATGTATGGGTGGGTGTGGGGTTCAGCATGGGTCCAGGGAATGCGCACGGGTGGATGTGGTCTGCGCAGTGGGTACTTCAGGGGGCCTGGGGGAAGCACAGTGTGAGTGTGATCTCCTACGTGGCCTGTGCACAGGTCGGGGGTGGAGGGAGGGGGGAGGCCAACAGGCGACAGTGCCCAGTGGAGGTGTGAAGGGACCAACATTCTACCAGCTCGTGAAATGAAGGAGGGGCTAGCAGGAGGGCAGTTGAATAGGTATTGGGGTTTGGGGTTATGGGAGTCTTGTTGCGATTAGAGGTCACATGGGATTGGGGTCAGAGGGAGATTGGGGTCACAAGGAGATTGGGGTCATGAAGTATTGTGGAGGTCACAGGGGCATAGGGGGGTTGGGGCACAGGGAATTGAGGTCATGAGGGGTTGGCATCATAGGGATTGGGGGCCACAGGATTTGGGGTCATGGGGAATTGGGGGTCATTGAGGGCTTGGGATCATTAGAGGATTAGGGTCATGGGTGATTGAGGGGGTCACAGGGAGATTGGAGTGATGGGAGAATTGAGGTCACAGTGGGATTGGGGCCATGGGGGATTTGGGTGTCAGAGAGAGATTGGGGCTATGGGGATCAGAGGTGAGAAGTAAGGGTTGGCTGGGCTGGACTGACCGCTTGCTATCTCTGTTCTGCAGGAGGGAAGGTTTCATCCCCAGTAACTATGTGGTGGAGTCCAGAAACCAGCTGGAAGCCTACGAGTAAGTGGTGCTGAATCAGCAGTTTGGGACAGCCCCAGAAAACCCAATATGACGAGGAGATGGTCCTTACCCCAGTAATGTGAGAGTCCCATACCCATACAATCCCACCTATGAGAGACCCGCACCCCCACAGTCTCACACATGGGAGTCCCGTACACCCACAGTCCCACCTATAGGAGTCCCATAACCCTAAAGTCCCACCCATGGGAGTACCCACAGTTCCAGCCATGAGAGTCCCGCACCCCCACAGGCCCATCAGTAGGAGTAATATACCCCCAGAATTCCACCCATGTGAGTACTGCACCCCACAGTCACACCCATTGGAGTCACACACCACCATAGTCCCACCCATGGGAGTCCCACACATCCACAGTCCCACCCATGGGAGTATAACACCACCACAGTCCCACACATAGGTGTACAGCATCCCCCAGGACAGTTCTTCTGACTGTAGCGCACCACAGTACATCACAATCTGACAGTAAGTCCATTCTGTCTGTACCATATCTCGAAAGTCAACCTCTGTTTATATCATACCCCTACAATTCAAACTCTGTCTCTATTGTACCCCCATGGTTCGATCTCTCTGTCTACTGTTACCCCATAGTAAATCCACTCTGTCTGCTACATACACTAACAGTACAACCTCTGTCTGTACTGTACCACCACAGTACAAATTGTCTGTATCGTACCCCCATAGTTCAACCTGTCTGTATCATATCACCACAGTTCAACCTTTGTCTGTATTGTACCCCCACAGTTCAACCTCTGTCTGTAACGTATCCCCACAGTTCAACCACTGTCTGTACCGTACTCCCACAGTTCAACCTCTGTATGTATTTTACCCCCACAGTTCAACCTCTGTCTGTACCGTATCCCCACAGTTCATCCTCTGTTTGTATTGTACCCGCACAGTTCAACCTCTGTGTCTGTACCATACCCACACAGTTCAACATCTGTCTGTACCATATCACCACATTCCAACTTCTGTCTGTACCGTATTCCCACAGTTCAACCTCTGTCTGTTCCATTCACTCACAGTTCAACCTCTGTATGTACCGTATCCCCACAGTTCACCTCTGTCTGTTCCATATCCCCACAGTTCAGCCTCTGTCTGTTCCATTCACCCACAGTTCAACCTCTGTATGTATTTTACCCCCACAGTTCAACCTGTCTGTACCGTATCCCCACAGTTCATCCTCTGTTTGTATTGTACCCCCACAGTTCAACCTCTGTCTGTACCATACCCACACAGTTCAACATCTGTCTGTACCGTATCTCCACAGTTCAACCTCTGTCTGTACCATTATCACCACATTTCAACTTCTGTCTGTACCATATCCCCCACAGTTCAACCTCTGTCTGTATCGTTCACCTACAGTTCAACCAGTTTGTTCCGTATCCCACAGTTCAACCTCTATCTGTTCCATTCACCCACATTTCAACCTGTCTGTATTGTATCCCCACAGTTCAGCCTCTGTCTGTTCCATTCATTCACAGTTCAACATCTGTCTATACCGTTCACCCACAGTTCAACCTGTTTGTTCCGTATCCTCACAGTTCAGCTTCTGTCTGTACCATTTCACCACAGTTCAACCTCTGTCTGTACCGTATCCCCACAGTTCAGCCTCTGTCTGTTCCATTCACCCACAGTTCAACCTCTGTCTGTTCCGTTCAACCACAGTTCAACATTTATCTATACCATATCACCACATTTCAACTTCTGTCTGTACCGTATCCCCACAGTTCAACCTCTGTCTGTACTGTATCTCCACAGTTCAGCCTGACTGCTCCGTTCAACCACATTTCAACCTCTGTCTGTACCATATCCCCCACAGTTCACCCTCTGTCTGTTCAATTCAACCACAATTCAATCTCTGTCTGTACAGTACCTCCACAGTTCAACCTGTCTGCACCATATCCCTACAGTTTACCCACTGTCTGTCCCGAACCACACAGTTCCACCCATGGGAGTCTCGCACCTCCAGAGTTCTTCTGTCTGTACTGCCCTTCTCAATTCCACCACTCTTGACTGTGCCCCATTTCTATAGTACTGATTGTACTGCTCACCTACAATACACACTCCTACTGTACCACACCCCCACAATACACTCTCCTACTGTACCACTCCTCCACAGTACACCCTCTGACTATACCCTACCCCCACAGATAATTTCTGATTGAGCTTACTCCCCTTGTGTCAGTCTTGGTGATGTGTGCTCATGGAGAGGGTTTAACTCCATGGACCCATGACTTAGGTACTTCTGTGATGTGACCATAACCTGGGATCCTCTGGGGCTGGGGACTCTCTAGATGAGTTTCTCCCCACTCCTCCCCAGAGCATCCTTGTGGTGTAGGTTGGGGTGGACTGGCAGTGCCAGCAGATGTGGACAATCTATTTACACTTGCTCCTTCTTTGCAGATGGTACAATAAAGAAATTACTCGGAGTAAAGCAGAGGAGCTTCTGAAACAGGAGGTAAAACTTGCGCCCCCAGGAGAACCATCTGCACACACAGAGAGTACTGCCTATTCTCCTACCAGCCTCTCCAGGGTTGGAAGCCTTGGCTGAGACTACCTCTGTATAGTCGTTATCCCATCAGGCTCTTCCAGATCTGGATGCCTGGACCTCTCATCTCCCGTCTCTCCCAAGGCAGGACATCCGACTGGGTGTCCCTCTGCCTGGCCGTTGTCCCATCAAACTCTCCCAGGGCTGAATGCCTCTGTTGGGAGTTCCCACACTAAAGGCTTGTGTGGAAGATCCACAACTATGCTGCTTTAATTTGGGTTACCAGCATCCAGGTTGGTGAATTCCTGCTGGGATTCCTCTGGCAGGGCCAGTTAATGCGACTATGCTGCTGCTTGGAAGTGGCTGTGGTGTTAGGACTGTGGTTGGCCTCAGTCATCCATGCACACCTTGCTGAGGATGGAGCATCCTGACCATGTTCCAGCTCCTGAGCCGAGAACGTAGTCCATGCTCCCTCCAATTTGCCTAACTTCTTGCTTCCTGGTGTGATGTTGAGCCCAGTTGCCATGGTGAGAACCAAAGTAAAATGGAAGAATAACACCGTATCCTGCCTGAATAACAGGTCAGACCGGATCCTTGTAGAGAGATGGTCAGTGTTTCCAGTCAGGTCCCTTCATCAAGCTTTAACATTGAATTTTCCAAGTCGAGCGAACCGCATCCTGATCCAGTTCCACTGTTTCCATCTCTCCTTCACCTTCTCTCTCACACCTCCCACCTACTGGCATCCCCAGTCTTCTTCCCACCTCTCTCTCCATCTCCCCCACCTTTCTCTGTCCAGTACCATCACTTCTTGGACCCACCCCATTCCCTTCATATACTTGCTCTCCCTCCTCCCCATTTCAGTCTCGTTGACTGGCCCAGACCCAAAATGTTGAATGACCATTATCTCTCGATGGATGCTGCCCGACCCACTGAGATCCCCCCCAGGTCCTAGTCCTGGTGGTGTTTTTGTCATTGCAAATCCACTAAATACATCAGGAGCCACGGCACTGTTTTATGTTCCCATCGATGCTCCAGGATACCTTTTGACCCGCCTGGTTCTTCATATTTTTAAAGAAAAGTTTATTGACATATTTGCAGTATTTCTGTAACTCTCGCTTCAACATCTGTAAACTGTGCATCAAATAAAGGTATTACCATCTTCCTTCAGAATCTTCTGCCTCTGTGGTGCCTTCTGGCCCTGGAAACCTTCTGGCCCTGGAAACTTCTGGAGAGCCAGTGGGGAAAGTCCCTCTGGATACCAGACACAGCCTCTCCTCAGAAGGGGTGGCAGGTGGTCAGATTGGGCAGAAACCTCAATGATCCGTGGCTTGGACCTGTGCTTGGCCAGGCCCAGGTGGGTGTTGGGAGAAGGTCTCCCTGTCCGACCCTGCACTGATGTGTGCTGCTTGGCCAGGCTCAGATGGGTGTTGGAAGGAGGTCTCCCTGTCCAACCCTGAACTGACATATGCTGCTTGGCCAGGCCCAAGTGGGTGTTGGGAGGAGGTCTCCATGTCTGACCCTGCACTGACGTGTGCTGCTTGGCCAGGCACAGATGGGTATTGGGAGGAGGTCTCCCTGTCTGACCCTGAACTGACAAGTGCTGCTTGGCCAGGTCCAAGTAGGTGTTGGGAGGAGGTTTCCCTGTCTGACCCTGCACTGATGTGTGCTGCTTGGCCAGGCCCAGATGGGTGTTGGAAGGAGGTCTCCTTGTCCAACCCTGAACTGACATATGCTGCTTGGCCAGGCCCAAGTGGGTGTTGGGAGGAGGTCTCCCTGACGTGTGCTGCTTGGCCAGGCCCAGATGGGTATTGGGAGGTCTCCCTGTCTGACCCTGCACTGACGTGTGCTGCTTGGCCAGGCCCAAGTGGGTGTTGGGAGGAGGTCTCCCTCTCTGACCCTGCTCTGACGTGTGCTGCTTGGCCAGGCCCAGATGGGTATTGGGAGGAGGTCTCCCTGTCTGACCCTGAACTGATGAGTGCTGCTTGGCCAGGTCCAAGTTGCTGTTGGGAGGAGGTCTCCCTGTCCGACCCTGTATTGACATGTGCTTTTCCTCCCCAGGGAAAAGAGGGAGCCTTTCTGGTCAGGAACTCCAGTCAGCCCGGGAAATACACAATGTCTGTCTTCAGCAAAGCTCCAGGGTAGGTCACAGATATTCTGGAGAACCCCAGCAGGTCGCGCCACATCCGTGGGAAATTTAGGGTTTCCAGCCTGGGCTCTTCGTCAGGTAGAAGCCAAAGCAGCTAGATGCTTGAATAAAAAGGAGGGAGGAGGGGAGATGGGAGGAAGGGGCAGGGGGAAGAGCACAGGCCAACAGGAAAGATCATGGGTGGGCACAGGTGAGAGAGTAGCCACTGAGAAGTGATAGGGGAGGAAGAACAGAGGGTAGGGTGCTGGAGGAAAGGAGACACGGGATAGGGGAAGAGGGACATGGGCAGGAGAAAAATTGGAGGACTTCAGGTGTTGTCTGGATTTTTACAGCAATTACGTGAATTGAATCCAATGTGAATACCATCTGTTTGGAGACTGCTCAGATGGAATATAAGGTGTTGTTCCTCCAATTTGTGGATGGCCTTGGATTGGCAGTTCCTCAGCAGTTTTGTGTATTGCCCTCGACCACAGCATCTGCAAAACTTTCCTGCTTAACTGCACTTTTATACTGTTTGACAATGTGGCAAAAATTCAAACTGGAGGCGCAGGTGCAGGTAGTCATTCACGCCTGGCCAGCGACATTGCCCAAGGACCAACCTCCGCCTTGCAATCAGTCCCTGCACCTGACTCTGATCAAGGGCCACAGAAGAGCTATGCTGAAGTGTTAGGGGATAATTTTGTGCCCAGTGGGATATATTCACCACATGTCTGGCCTCAGATTTTCCACTTTTTATCATCATGTTATTGAATTTGCATTTCATAGAACCAGTACCATCTATTTCCACCCCCACCCCCATCTCCCAGGGAACCTGTTCCACTCACTGCATGACTGCAGGGAATCTGGGAGAGATAAAGGGTGCAGGTGTTCCAGTGAGTTGAAGGGTACAGGGTGAGATGTTCCAATGAGTTGAATGGGGCAGGGTGAGATGTTCCAGTGAGTTGAATGGGGCAGGGTGAGGTGTTCCAGTGAGTTGAATGGGGCAGGGTGAGGTGTTCCAGTGAGTTGAAGGTGTTCCAGTGAGTTGAATGTGGCAGGATGAATTGTCCCAGTGAGTTGAAGGTGTTTCAGTGAGTTGAATGGGGCAGGGTGAGGTGTTCCAGTGAGTTGAAGGTGTTCCAGTGAGTTGAATGTGGCAGGATGAATTGTCCCAGTGAGTTGAAAGGTGCAGGGTGCGGTGTTCCAGTGAGTTGAATGGGGCAGGGTGAGGTGTTCCAGTGAGTTGAAAGGTGTCGTGTGTTGAGAAATGTACTATCGAACCGTGCTGAGCAACATTACCTGTGAGAGATCTCTTTAAGAACTTGATGAAGATTGAACACTGTACCCAACCATGAAGGGATGCAGTTTTCTCCACACCTGGATGCAGCTTCACTCTCCATCACCCACAGCCTCTCATTCACCCAAGAGATCTCGTTGACCATAGCAGTGCCCTGTGCACTTTCCACTGATCTCCCTGCAGCTCCCAACAAAGCCATTCTGACTCTCTCTAACACAGGGATAAATGTTCTCCCAACACTGAACCTGGCAGGTGGGAATGCTGAATCTCCACTGGTATCAGCATCAGGACATGCAATGTGTGGTGGCCAACTGGTAATGGTGGGCGGGGGATGTCGCCTAGCAGGGCTCTCTCTGCAGGTGGGGATGGAGGGTCCAACTGGGGTAAGCTCCCAGAGAAGGGATATTGGGGACCCCTTCACCACAAGGTGAACTGTACTGTTCAGACCACAGCTCAAGCCTCCTTTTGCTGGCCCGCACCTCCCCTTGAGTTCCAAGGGTAAATAAAGATGCCTTTAAGCCACTTGTTCAAGATTGTTTTCTGAATCAATTAGTAGAAGAACTGACTCGGGACAGTGTAATACTGGATCTCCTGTTAGGGAACGAGCTAGGTCAGGTATCAGACATTAATGTTGGAGATCCAATTGGGTCTAGTGATCATAATTCTGTTAGTTTTAAGGTAGTTTTAGGGAGGAGCAAGGAGGGGCCTAAAGTTGAGGTTCTGGATTGGAGAAGAGCAAATTTCAAAGGAATAAGAAGGGATTTGGGGAGTATTGAGTGGGACAGGATATTTTCAGGTGAGGGTGTAAATGAGAAATGGAGGATATTCAAAAAAGAAATTTTGAGGGTACAGAGTAGTTATGTCCCAGTGAGGATCAAAGGAAAGGCTGGAAGTCATAGGGAGGCTTGGTTTTCGAGGAATATTGGAAATTTGGTTAGGATAAAAAGGGAGGTGTACAAGAGGTAAAAAGAACAGAGAGCTGACAATTTGAAAGAGGACTATAAGGAGCGTAGAAGGAATCTTAAGAAAGAAATTAGAAAGGCCAAAAAAAGGCACGAAGAGGCTTTGGCAGACAGAGTAAAAATAAATCCAAAGGGTTTCTATAAGTACATTAAAAGTAAAAGATTAATGAGGGATAAAATTGGACCACTTGTAGATAGTGAGGGTAGGCTGAGTGAGAAGTCAGAGGAAATGGGGGAAATTTTGAATGATTTCTTTGCCTCGGTATTCACTAGGGAAAAAAATATTGAACCAGTTGAGGTAAAGAAAAATAGTGGGGAGGTAATGAAGCATATAAGGATAACCAAGGAGGTAGTGATGGCTGTGTTGAAAAAGATAAAGGTGGATAAATCTCCGGGACCGGACAAAATATTCCCAAGGACACTCAGGGAGGCTAGTGGACAGATAGTGGGGCCATTAACAGAGATATTTAGGATGTCAATGGCCACGGGGGTAGTGCCAAAGGATTGGAGGGTGGCGCATGTGGCTCCGCTGTTTAAGAAAGGGTCTAAATGTAAACCTGGGAATTATAGGCCCGTGAGTCTGACGTCTGTGGTGGGCAAGTTGATGGAAAGTGTTCTGAGGGATGGTATTTACAAATATTTGGAGGTACAGGGATTGCTAGGGAGTAATCATCATGGTTTTGTCACGGGTAGATCATGCTTGACAAACCTGATTGAGTTTTTTGAGGGGATTACAAAAAAGGTTGATGAAGGGAAGGCTGTGGATGTTGTCTATTTAGACTTTAGTAAAGCTTTTGACAAAGTTCCCCACAGGAGGTTAGGAAAAAAGGTGGAGGCATTAGGTATAACTGAGGAGGTAGTGAAGTTGATTCAGAAATGGTTGGATGGGAGTGTCAGAGAGTAATGGTAGAAAATTGTTTGTCCAATTGGAGGCCGGTGACTAGTGGAGTTCCTCAGGGATCGGTCCTGGGTCCACTATTGTTTGTTATATATATTAATGATCTGGAAGTAGGGGTGGAGAATTGGATAAGTAAGTTTGTGGATGATACAAAGATTGATGGTGTTGTGGACAGTGAGGAAGATTACCCTAGATTAAAAGGTGATTTAGGAAGGCTGGAGGTGTGGGCTGAGAAATGGCTGATGGAATTTAATACAGATAAGTGTGAGGTGTTACATTTTGAAAAGGCAAAGCTAAATAGGTCATATGCATTAAATCACACATGTCAAACTCTGGCCCGCGGGCCAAATTTGGCCCGCGATATAATTATATTTGGCCCGCAAGATCATTTCAAAAATGTATTAGAGGTGGCCCGCTGGCCGCCACGCCAGTATAGCGCATGCACAGTAATACAACAAATCCCAGAATGCATTGGCGTCAGCCTGCTAATCGCCCCCACCTCCTCTGTTTACGTTGCAAGATCTCACCGTGGACTCTGGTTTTGGGGCCTGGCCGGTGTCAGGGGAAGCCAAGGCTGCTTCCCAGCGCCCGGAACCGGAGGCCTCGGGCCTGACCTCGCCAGGACCGTTGCCCACTCCCCCTCCCTGCCGCAGGCCGATCCGCGACTCATGGTGATAGGGCTGCTGATCCACCGAGATGCCGCCCTGCAGCGAGAGCCGATGCCTCCGCACTGTCGTTGTCCAACCCGATCGCCCGCACACAGGCCTGAGTAAGGATTATGAACTTTAATCTCAGGATAAAACGATCTTCCAATAGTTTCATGTCACAGTGATAAATATATTCCTGGTTAAAAATGGTCCTGCACCTGGATACAAGCTCATTAGGCATAAAATTTGAAAAGTGTGTAAATCAAAGGATATCTGTACCAATGGAAAAAGGGCATGGCAAATAACCCTGCTAGAGTTCATGCCCACAATCAGTCACCCATTTGATTGTTTCAGGAATCATGTTATTCTCCCACATTCTCAATAGCCCTCAGATTTTACTATTCGACAGCACACTAGCAACATTTGACAAATCCTCTATAGAGAAATATTATTTATTGAATATTTTATTTCTCATTTGTTAATGCTTCTGGAAAGAGTTTATCCAAAACTATTATTAAACATTTATTTTAATAAGAAAATGTTTAACATTACATATGTTGAAAGAAGAGAAAACATGCAGATGTTGTTGAAAATTTTCAATAAATATTTAGTTTGGCCCTTGACTTAGTCCAAGTTTTTAATTTTGGCCCTCCGTGAATTTGAGTTTGACACCATTGCATTAAATGGTAGGCTATTGAGATGTGCAGAGCAACAAAGGGATTTAGGAGTTGTGGTAAATAGTACCCTCAAGGCTGATACTCAGGTAGATGGTGTGGTGAAGAAGGCATTTGGAATGTTGGCCTTCATAAATCGGAGTATTGAATTCAAGAGTAGGGAGGTTATGATGAAATTGTACAAGGCATTGATGAGGCCAAATTTGGAGTACTGTGTACAGTTTTGGTCACCAAATTATAGGAAAGAAACAAAATAGAGAGAGTACAGAGAAAGTTCACAAGAATGTTGACAGGATTTCAAGGTTGGAGTTACAGGGAAAGGTTGTGCAGACTGGGGCTTTTTTCTCTGGAGCGTAGAAGATTGAGAGGGGACTTGATAGAGGTGTTTAAGATTTTAAAAGGGGCAGACAGAGTAAACATGGATAGGCTTTTTCAATTAAGAGTGGGGGAGATTCAAACTAGAGGGCATGGTTTAAGATTGAAGGGGGAAAATTATAAGGGGAACATGAGGGGAAATTTCTTTACGCAAAGGGTGGTGGGGATGTGGAATGAGCTTCCGACAGCCGTGGTTGAGGTGGGATCATTGGTTACATTTAAGGAAAGACTGGATAGTTACATGGATAGGAGAGGACTGGAGGGGTATGGACCGGGTGCTGGTCAGTGGGACTAGGAGGGTGGGGATTTGTTACGGCATGGCCTAGTAGGGCCGAACTGGCCTGTTCTGTGCTGTAAGTGGTTATATGGTTATATATGGATTCTGGTATTCCATCTCCAATCCTCTTTAGCCTGATTCCTTCTGGCGTCCATGCTGAACGTGACTTACCAGAGCTTGTCCCATGTGCCATCTTTTGGCCCATGGCTGTCTAAAGCTTTGGAACCTTACATCCGGTTTTAAACATTTAGATTGACCTCACTTCCACCATATCCCTCCTCTCTCTGCCCTATTTCTCCACTCGTCTTTCACCTTTACCTTCCAGTTATGTACTTCTGTAGCCTGGGTATAGGATCCTTGCCATCAATGTCCAAGGTTTGAAGGGAGGAGAAGGAGCTGAGCCATTATTTATGTGTTTTGCATGCATGGCAAATTCTGAAGAAAGGTTGGATTCAGCATGAAATGAGATGCAGCTGGCGGAAATGGCATTTGCATCTTTGTCTGGGGAAACATTTGTCTTTGGTATTTTGCATACTGGGAACTGTGGTATCATAGCAGGAGTCAGTGGGCAGCCTTGCTTGATTCCAGACCTGATGGGGAAGCTATCTGTTTCCCACCCATTGATCTGGACTGCACTACAGATATCTATGTAGAGCAGTTTAATCAAATTCCACATTCCCTCCCCAAAGCCCGTTTTGGAGTTCACATCCATCATGTACATGTGCGATATCCAGTCGAAAGCCTTCTCCTGGACTAAGCTGACCAGACAGGCTTCCACCCCCCGCCCTACATGTTGTCAAGGCTGTCAGAGATCTTTCTGCCCAGAATCACGCAGGTTTGGATTACTTGACAAGGTTTTGTAGTCCACTTTTGGCAATGAAATGGGTCTCTAATTCCTTATATCCTCCTCCTCTCCCTTCTGTATGAAGATGAGGGTCATGATGTCCTTCCTGATGGAGTCTGACATGTTTCCTACCAGGAATATAGTGTTGTATGCTTCCAGCAGGTCCAGGTCCACTCAGTCCCATCGCTTTGGGGAGTTTTACTCGACCTGATGGAATGGATGGAGTCCCTCTCTTCCCCCAGAGTAATTGGCTGATCCAGACTTTTCCGCTTGCTGTTGTTTAAGATTTCCATGATATTTCCATTCTGTCTGCAGCCTTAATGTCATAGTTATGTTCAAGCCGGTTGTCACATGCATCGAGGTACAAAGAGAACGTTTGCTTTGTGAGTTGTCTCGCAAATAAACCATCACACCTGTGGGAAAAGAAATTGTCATTTGTTTATGCTGATTTAACTTATTGCTCTGTGCACTGTTCAACAATCCCATCCTTCATCTCTCTGCGCTGCCGCCTCAGGGATCCTTGAGGGTCCTGCCGCTCATGGTGTCTGCCCTATTTGAATTAGTCTTTTCGAAGTACATCATCTCAATAAGATCTCCCTCTCTCTCTCTCTCTCTGCAACTCCGCACATCTATAATGTCCCTGTACTATGTACACAATTTCCAGCTGAACTGGTTACTAAACAAACACCTTCATTGACCCTGGTGTAACAATAAATGAATGACCTTTACTATCCAAATACACCCATATGACCAACTAACCTAACCCCATACATCTTTGGAACGCAAGAGGAAACCAGAGCCTCTGGAGAAAACACACAAGGGTCACGGGAAGAGCATGCAAACGGCTAACAGACCACAGCAGATGGAAACCCAGTAATTTGCTGGTCCTGAAATTGCAATGCACTAACCACTACGTTAACCATGCTGCTCGAGTCTTGAAGGACATGATACGGCATCATTCTTGAGTGACCAGAATGAATGAAGTGGTGGGCCCAAGAGCAGTGATGATGTGGGGCTTTTATTCTGCGGATTACTGTCAGATCATTGGATGGGGTCATGCTTCACTTACACACGTGGATCTGAAGGGGATAGAGGGATATGGATCAGGTGCAGGCAGTAGAGATTTATTATGATTTGGGCATCATGTTCAGCATAGATAGGTGAGCTGAAGGGCCTGTTCCTATCAATTGCAGACTGGAGGTGAGGACAATTCACAAACGTGCTGAAGAAATTCAGCAGGTCACGCAGCGTCCATAGTAAGCAAAGGGTAACCAATGTTTCGGGCCTGGGTTCTTTGTCAGGAATGAGCAAAAATAGGCAGGCACCTGGATAAAAAGGTGGGAGTGGGGCTGGGGGAGGGAGGAAGAGGCAGGGGAAGGAGCACGGGCTGGACAGTTCTATGTTCTACACTGACGGTCATCAGTGTGGTAACCACCAAAGGCCAATCACTGGTTGCTTTGAGCTGCTAATTTGGGATATCCTGTGCACAGATGTGAGTCTCGAGTTCCTCTCGCCTCCTGCACTGCACCTTGCCCCTTGGCATCTTCCTGGGCTGGAAGGGCTGCAGACCATGAAGATTGAGGAACTGCAACTATATCCTGGTGTTGAGGTTCCCCCATGAAATAACCTGCAGCAGCTGAACTCTCAGAATGGGGTGGTGGGCCAGAGCTTGTTTCTGTGCGTGAGGCCCCCACCCCCCCACCACACCAGGAGGCAGAGGTGATCACCTCTGTGGCACAGCCCAAGGGAGTGCTGCCTGGGAGAGCAGGCATCTGGCAGTGAGAGGAATAAACATATTCTGTTTCTGCTCTGGAATCCCTCCCCTTCCCTTCTTCACAACGTTCCACCCCTGGTATCCACCCCTCCAAGCTCTTCCCCTCTCTTAGATATCTGAACAACAGAGGCTCCTGTAAAATGAACATAGACTAGAAGCGTACTCTCAAAACTAATGCAGCAGGCCCAGGTTCCCTGGCATTATCCCCTTATTTGCATAATCAAACCAGTACTTTTAAATAGAATTGAAATGTCCCTTCTGCACAAGCTTAGCTGACTGCTCTACTCATTATACACCCATGACTGTGTGGCCAGGCTCAATTCCAATGCTCTATTCAAGTTTGCCGATGACACCGCAGTTCTCGAGCAGAATCACAAACTGCAATGAGGAAGTACAAAGGGGGGGAGATAGATCAGCTCGTTGAGTGGTGTAACAACAACAACCTTGTGCTCAATGTCAGCAAAACCGTGGAGATGATTGTGGACTTCAGGAGGAAGTCAGGGGAACACGACCCAGTCCTCATCGAGAGCTCAGTAGTGGAGAGGGTCTAGAACTTCAAATTCCTGGGTGTCAACATCTCTGAGGATCTCCACGTTGATGCAATCATGAAGAAGGCTCGCCAGTGACTAGACTCTATGAGGTATCTGAGGAGATTTGGTAGGTCACTGAAGACTCTCGTAAACTTCTACAAGTGAACCTGGAGAGCATTCTGCCTGGTTGCATCACTGCCTGGTTCGGAGGTGCTAACTCTCAGGACAAGAATAATCTCCAGAGGGTTATTAACTCGGCCTGCGATATCACAGGCACTAGACTTCACTCCATCGAGGACATCTACATGAGGCGGTGTCTTAAAAATGCAGCCTCTCTCCTCAAAGGCCCCCACCACCCAGGCCATGCCCTCTTCACTTTGCTATCTAAAGACGAACACTCAGCAGCACAGGTCAGCTTCTTCCCCGTTGCCATCAGATTCCTGAATAATCAATGAACCAAAGACACTGCCTTACTTTTTGTGCACAATTATTTAATTTTTTGTACTGACAATTAATATACAAGGTCACTGGGTTGACCCCTGGTGACCTAGTGGTGTAATTACATATCACCACAATTTTTTAATGATAATGTTGTAAGATGCTTATAATATGAATGTTTGCACTGTGATGCTGCCACAAAACAAAGAATTTCATGACTTGTTCATGACAATAAATTCTAATTTTGAGCTCTCAAAGGAAAAAAAAGCACTGTGATTTCACAAAGTAGTCTTCCCCTTCCTTATACATCCCAGGCACCTGGAGCAGGTTGGAGGTGTTGAGGAGAGTGTAAGTTACAACAGGGCACAGAGTTGGGCAGAGAAGTAATAGATGGAGTTCAATCCGGATAAATGTGAAGTGATGCACTTGGGAGATCAAACTTGAAGATGAAGTATTTAGTTAATGGCAGCATTGTGTGTGAAGAAACAGATAAATTTTGTCCAGGTTCATAGCTTCCCTTGAGGTTGCCGTGCAAGTTGATAGGGTGGTTAAGAAGGCAAACAGTGTACTGCCTTGAGGTAATGTTGCTGTTCTATAAAACTGGTTCAACCACTCTTGGAGCATTACATTTGGTTCTGGTTCACTCATTATAGGAAGGATGTGCATCTCCATCAGTGTGGCTCGGTTTGACAAACAGCATCTACAAATTTGCTGACGATACCCTGGTTGTGGGTTGTATAAAAAGGGGCGATGAGGCAGTGTACAGGAGGGAGATTGAAAACATGGCTGAATGGTGCACCAACAACAACCTCATATTCAATGTCACCAAAACAAAGGAGCTGATTGTTGACTTCAGGAAGGGAAAGCCATAGGTATACAATCCAGTGATAATTGGGGGACCAGAGGTGGAGAGGGTGAGCCAATTTAGGTTCTTGAGAGTCACTATCTCGGAGAATCTTTCCTGGACCCAACACACTAATACATTGTGAAGAAAGCACGTCAGCGCCTCTACTTCCTCAGGAGTTTGCAGAGGTTTAGTGTGACACCAGAAACCCTGGCAAATTTCTACAGAGGTGTGGTGGAAAGTGTGCTGACCGGCTGCACATGGTCTGGTAATGGGGACATCAATACACCTGAGCGTAAAGCCCTTCAAAAGGTAGTGGACACAGCCCAGGACATCACAGGCAAAATCCTCAGAATCAGAATTTATTGTCATGAAATTTGTTTTGTGACAGCATCACAGTGTAAACATTTATCTAAACTACCTTATGAAAATAGTGCACAGAAAGTCAAAGTAATGCAGTGTCTTTGGTTTCTCCACTATTGAAAGCTGTTCTAGTCAAAGCTGCCGTTGAAGAGTAGCAGCGATCATCAAAGACCCACCCCACCCAGCACATGTTCTGTTCTTGCTGCTGCCATCAGGAAAGAGGTCTCGGTGCCACAGGACTCGCACTACCAGGTTTAAGACCAGCTGCTCCCCCTCCACAACAAACTCAATCAGGGACTTGTTTAAGGACTCCGACGTGCACTTAATTGATTGTGTATTTTTCCTCTCTGTATTGCACAATCAGTTGTTTATGTTTCTTTATTTGTTTACGTGTGTACATTGTGTAAGTTTTTTTTGCACTATCAATAAGTGGGAATTCAGCCTCACTTGCTGGAAAAAAGAATCTCAGGGTTGGATGTGGTGCCCTGTATGTACTGTGACAATAAATCAGAAAGCTAAATGTTTTAGAGAGGATGCAGAGGAGATTTAGCAGGATGTTGCCTGGATTGGCAAATGTGTCTTATTAGGAAGAGGGAGATGTATAGCAGGTATAGATAACAAGAAGCAAATGAAATTCTAGAAGAGAGCAGAAAATTTTTTAAAATACTCAAGAGGGAAATCAGGAGGGCAAAAAGAAGACTTGAGGTTGCTTTGATAGATAATGTGAAGGTAAACCCAAAAGGTTTCTACAAGTATATTAAAAGTAAAAGGACAATAAGGGACAATTGGCCCCCTAGAAGATCAGAGAGGTCGTGCGATGGGGGAGATTTAAAAGTTTATTTTTGCATCAGTATTTACTCAGGAAACTGTCATTGTGAATAAGGAAGGAGGGAAACAAGCATGGAACATTTGGAGATTAAGGAGGAGGGGCTTGTTGCCTTACAGAGAATAAAGGTAGATAAATCCCCCGGGCCTGACATGATATTCCCTTGGATCTTGAGGGAGACAAATGTAGAAATTGCAGGGGTCCTGGCAGAAATATTTAAATCGTCTTTAGCCATGGGTGAGGTAAAATATGTAGACCCTGTGGTTGAAGTAAAAATACAAAATGCGGGAGAAGTTCAGCAGGTCAAGCAAAGGTGCATAATCAACATTTTGGGCTTGAGCCCTTCATCAAAGTGTGACAAAGCATGAATCATCTATGATGTATCTTTACCTTTGCTACATAAAGGACACTGACCTGCTGAGCTCCCGCATTTTGCGTTTTTGCTTTGCCATGGGTGAGGTGCCAGAGGATTGAAGGGTAGCTCATGTTGTTCTGTTGTTTAAGAAAGGCTCAAAAATTAAACCAGGAAATTACAGACCAGTGAGCCAATTATTAGAGGATGTTCTGAGAGATCGGATATACAAGTATTTGGACAGTCAGTGGCTGATTAAGGATAGTCAACATGGCTTTGTACATGGTAGGTAGTGTTTAACAAATGTTGCAGATTTTTTCAAGGAGATTACCAAGAACATTGATGAAGGAAAGGCTGTGGATGTTGTCTATAATGATAAGGATGGATCCCTGAATGCAGAGGTTTACTGAAGACATTTGGATTGAGGAGATGGGTGGGGTTCCCTAATGGTGGGGGCACCCAGCACGATGGCGAATGAAATATTTAGTCCAGGATATGGAATGTGGTACAGTTGCCGACATCATTGTACATCCTCAGACACCCAGAGTGTCAACCTTGTGTCTAACCTGTCAATGGTGCTCCATGCGGACTACTCTGATCCTTCCTCCTCCACCCCCCAGTCAGTTATCCACTAACCCGCTCACTCCACACAAACAGCTGCTTCTTCCCAAGGTCCCACAGTCAAGACTGGGGTACCTGGTTGGGTTGAGGGATGGGTAAGGGTGGTGTGAGCATGTGAGGTTATTTTCATGCCACCGTCCTGTCCAGCAGGTTGACTCTGGGAAGGGAGCTGCTGATTCTCAGGGACACGCGGTGCATTGTCCAGTCCGGGAGCTAGAGGCTAACCCGTGTGGACAGGCCACCACAATGACTACCAGTACCTCATCTTGCCCTGGCAGCCATCCACAGTGACACCCTTGATGGCACAGCACCTGAAGGTGCAGAGGAGGCTAGCCTGGCATGTGCAGTCAAACAAATGCCTTGAGGGAGACAGAGGGTGGATCAGAAACATCAACCTGGCTGTAGTGTACGTGGCCACCATTCCACTGGTTAGTTCAGAAACGGAGACCGGAGTATGAGTCCTCCTCCATATGATCTGGTCTCAGGGTCCCCTGTTGACCTCTCAGCCTGTGACTCCCATGTCACGGACAAGGAAGTACCAGTAACACCCCCTGTCCTCAGCTCAGTGCCTGCATTCTGGTCTGTGCCCTGATCCATAGCCAACTGGGTAAGTTCAGGCCAGAGACTGGGAAACACTAACCCTCAAATTGAATTCAACTTCTTGATGAATAGAGGATCAAGTAGGGAGCGTTTAGGGGAGGGTTGTGAACATATTTTGGGTGAAAGTGCATTGAGAATGTTGAGGAGAATGTGAGGAGAGTGAAATGGGATTAATGTCAGATTGGTGTGAAATTGGTTGATGGCTGGCTTGGACTGGATGGGCCAAAGGGCCTCTCTGCTGCATCTCTCAATGACGTTGGTCTCCAGTAGTTGTGTTCATCATGGCAAGTGGCACATGTTCCTTCCCTTCAGATGGACTGGGTGAAGCATGTGTCACTGAACTGACTCATCTCACCTTCTTCTGTCACCAGGGAACAGAGTGGTAAAGTCAAACACTACACCGTGTGTGTGACAGCCAGCAACCAGTACTACCTTGCGGAGAAACACACCTTCAAAACGATTCCCGAACTTATCAACTACCATCAGCATAATGCAGCAGGTATGGTCAGTGCAACACCCTCCTTCCCGCCCCGCCTGATGTACCCCCACTGCTGTGTGCCCAGACAGCACAAAGCCTCATCTCACTCAGCACAACCATTCCCCCATCTCCTTGGGCAAGACAAAGGGGATCAAGCACTAATCAAAAGAGGTGCACAACATTATGGGAGGCAGATGTCCCAGGTGAAGATCTCAAGTGTTGACAGTGAGGGGTAATTAATTTTTGAACATAGAACACTACAGCACAGGCCCTTCGAACCTCGATGTTTTGCTGACCCTATGTTCCTTACAAAAAAGTACTAAACTCTCGCTACCCTGCAACCCTCTATTTTTCTTTCATCCATGTGTCTGTCTCAGAGATTCTTAAATGCCCCCAATGTTTCAGCCTCCACCACCATCCCTGGCAAGGCATTCCAGGCTCCCACAATTCTCTGCATAAAAAAAACTTACCTCGCTGTCTCCACTAAACTTCCCTCCCTTCACTTTGTACAGATGTCCTCTGGGGTTTGCTATTCCCACCCTGGGAAACAGACACTGGCTGTCCATTCTATCTAAACATAATATATTCCAAACATAATCTTTATTCACAGTAAATTATTTACAATAAAAGAGAACCCGTTCAGACTTTTCACATCTTCAGTGTCATATCCACACACTTCCATCACTGTACATTGTTACAGTCATTCTCTATTTAGCCCAATTGCCACCTCTGTGGCCCCTTGTTGTTAGTCCCCTCCCTCTGTTGTTTGAGGGGATTTCCTTCAGTCTGAGCCAGTGGTCCTTCCCCTCAGCCTCCTCACGTTGGCTGCGCCAACCCTCAGCCCATCATTCAGCACGTATTCCTGCAGCCTGGAATGTGTCAGTTGGCAGCTTTCCTGCTCCGACATCTCCGTGTGCTGGAAGACCAACAGGTTTCAGCCAAACCAAAGGGTGTCTTTCATTGAATTGATGATTTTGCAGCAGTTTGGGATGTCTGAATCCATGTGTGCCCCCAGGAACAGACTATAAATCTGGGAGACACTGCAGCTGGCGATGAACTGTGACAACTATGACCCCCCGCCCCCCTACCACCCCCACCCCCCCGCATCCTTCTCCACACACTCTTAGCAAACCTGCAAAGATGTATGCAATCATCTCCACTCACCGCAGTCATTTCAGGGACACTGCATTGTGGGGGATATTTCTGTCATACACAAAGTATCTGACCTGGAGGGCACCTCTCACCGTCAGTCAAGTGGTGCTTGTTCGTGAGCACTGGTGACGAAGTGTTCCACCAGATGACCTGGACAGTTTGCTCAGGGATCCTCAGGGATCCATCCCAGTGTGTCCTTGTCTCTCAGTGTCTGCAGGACACTGGTCAAAGGTGCTTGTCTGGAAAAACTTTTCCATGAAGTGGTGTGGCAAAGTCCAGCTGACTGGAACATTGTGCACCAATAGGCCCGGGCCCCTCCTTCACAACACCTGGGACAGGTAGAACCTCATTACACAGCAGCACTTGGTGCCCTTGGACTTTGGTTCCACTCGCACACACCCTGATGCTGCTATACATTGGGTACACCCTTGTCCCTGTGGTCTGGTGAATTATACCTGGCGTCCCTTCTGACCTTCTCCATTTTGGATCTCCATATGAACTGGAAGACTGCTCTGGTACTGCCATGGCAGAGTTGCGGGGGATGGGCTACACCTGAGCCACATCCAGCAGTAATGAGAGGATCTTCCACTTGATGATCAGGTTCTTCCCGACTCACGGACCCAATTTCTGGTGGACCTTTGCAATCTGCTCCGACCAATTCTTGTTGCCCACCTCAGCCCCTCCAAACCAGATCCCCAGCACCTTCTCTGTTATGGGAACCAGAGTGATAGGGAAAAGGGTAGGGAAGATAAAGTAATGGCCAGGAAAAGTAATATTGGGAGGAGAAAGTAAAAAATCAGATGGTGCAGTGAGTTTTCGGGTCAATGATAATGTTAAGAAAATTACAAAGAAAAATAGTGGGCAGAAAAATCAAAAGAAAAGGTTACAGAAGTCACTAGATATTAAAAGGACAAAGAACATAAGGGCACTTTATCTGCATGCCCGCAGTATTAGAAATAAGGTTAGCGAACTTGAGGCGCAAATCGGTACCCATGCCTATGATTTGGTAGCCATCACGGAAACATGGCTACAAGGTGACCCTAAATGGGAATTAAACTTTCAAGGGTATCAGGTGGTGCAAAGAGATAGACAGGATGGTAAGGGAGGTGGAGTTGCACTCTTAATCAAAGATGAGCTCCAGGCAGTAGTGAGGGATGATATAAGATCTAAACAGCATAATGTTGAGTCCATTTGGGTAGAGATAAAGAATAACAAAGGGAAAAAATTATTGGTGGGGGTTATCTATTGCCCACCAAATAACAATAGCTTAGTGGAACAGGAAATAAATAGAGAGATAAGTGAGGCATGTAACAGTCACGGGAGACTTTAACTTCCACATAGATTGGGAAAATCAAGTTGGTCATTGGAGTCTGGAAGAGGACTTCATAGAATGCATCCGCGATAGCTTTCTTGAGCAGCATGTTAAGGAACCAACAAGAGAAAATGCTCTCCTGGATCTCCAGACCATCTGGGAAATAGCGATCATAGTATGATTGAATTTCTCATTCAGATGGAAGGGGAAATAGTTACATCTAAAACTAATATGCTTAAACAGGGGTGACTACCATAGGATGAGGGAGGAATTGGGCAGAGTGGACTGGAAGCACAGGCTAATTGATGAAACAGTTGAGGAACAGTGGAAGATATATTCCAGTCAGGAAAAAGGGCAGCAAGGGAGGGGAAAATCAACCGTGGTTAACAAAGGAAATAAAGGAGAGTATAAAATTGAAGGCGCAGGTGTACAAAGCTTCAAAGAGCAGTGGGTTACTGGAAGATTGGGATAACTTTAAGATACAACAAGGGGTTACAAAGTGGGTAAGAAGAAATGGGAAAAAGAATTATGAAAGTAAATTGGCACAAAATATAAAAACAGAAAGCAAAAAATTTTATAAATATATAAAACGGAAGAGGGTGGCCAGAGTTAACCTATGTTAACCTATGACCCTTGGAGGATGAGAAAGGAAAACTGGTAGCAAAAAATGAGGAAATGGTCGAGGCATTAAACAAATATTTTGTGTCAGTCTTCACGGTGGAAGACACGTCCAGCATGCCCAAGTGAATGTAAGGATGCGAATGTTGGGGAGGCCTTTGATAAAATAGTTGTTACAATTAGTGATGGAGAAACTAATGGGACTAAAGCCAGACAAATCACCTGGTCCTGATGATATGCATCCAAGGGTTCTGAAGGAAATGGCAGAAGTTATAGTTGATGCATTAGTGGTCATATACCAAAATTCCTTGGATTCTGGGCAGGTCCCAGCAGATTGGAAGACAGCAAACTTTTTAAGAAGGGGTGTAGGCAGAAGACTAGAAATTATCGGCCAATTAGCTTGTCGTCTGTAATTGGAAAAATGCTTGAAGCCGTCATTAAAGATGAAATAGTGAAACTTTTACGTAAGGGTTCAATCAGGCAGACGCAGCATGGTTTTAGAAAGGGAAGGTCTTGTTTGACAAACGTTAGGATTCTTTTTTTTTTTTTTTTTCTTTTTCCACACCATAAATCACATTAGCCATGATATACACTATTTCTTTTTCACACATATACAGTGACTTTTTCTCCCCCCCCTTTCCTCCCAAACCACCCCCCCACCCCCCCCCCTCATCCATTTTAGGTATACAATCTAGGTTGCATTAAGCCAGTCAGACAATGTTGTCATTCAACAAAATTACACCAGAAATTCTACTGAGTCCATTCTTTTCTTTCCTTCTCCTTCCATCAACTTAGGTAATGTTTGTCCCCGGTAGGTTTTCGCTATTGTATTTAATGTAAGGCTCCTATACTTGTTCGAATATTTCAATATTATTTCTTAACCAATATGTTACTTTTTCTAATGGAATACATTTATTCATTTAAATTTGGTAGTTTCTTCCTTTTAATTTGGTTATGTATTCCATTAATATTTAAAGACATATAGTTCAGCGTAGCCCTTTTATATTTTGTTTATCTTCTCTTTCCGTTTTTCCATCATTACCTTTCCTCCTTTTCCATTTCTGTTTTCTTATTTTCAACTCTTTATAAGACAACATTCCTACAACATCTAACATTTTCCTTATTCTCCTATTTCTATCTTATTTATCCCCAGTCTCCCCTTCACCTCCTGAGTTGTCCTTTATCCCTTGTCGGACAACCACATCTCCCCTCTCCATTTGGATTTGCGAATCCACTCGCAAACGTCAACTGATTTTGCAGTGACCGCTATTTCCCCCCACCCCGCCTCCCCCAGAAAAGATTTCACTTTTCATATGTCACAAAGGTCACTCTTTTAATTCCCTCCTTATTCTCTCTATTCCATTACCTTCCCTTATTAATTCTTGTCTATACTATCTATATTTTCCTCTAAGTACAGATACATTCATGTATGCTCATTGTCTCTATTCACTCTTATACCTCTTTACCCGCATACATATCAATCGTGATCATTTTTACTCTCATTACCCGTCTTCATCCCTCAGTCTATTTTTGTCTTTACCCACATACATATCAGTCGTGATCATTTTAACTCTCATTACCCGTCTTCCTCCCTCAGTCTATTTTTGTAATTGTTCTGCAAATTTTCGTGCTTCTTCTGGATCCGAGAATAGTCTGTTTTGTTGTCCTGGAATAAATATTTTCAATACCGCTGGATGCTTTAGTATAAATTTATACCCTTTCTTCCATAAAATCGCCTTTGCTGTATTGAACTCTTTTCTCTTCTTTAGGAGTTCAAAACTTATATCTGGATAAATGAAGATTTTTTGCCCTTTATACTCCAGTGGTTTGTTGCCCTCTCTTACTTTTTCCATTGTCTTCTCCAGTACCTTTTCTCTTGTAGTATATCTTAGGAATTTTACTACAATAGATCTTGGTTTTTGTTGTGGTTGTGGTTTAGAGGCCAATACTCTATGTGCCCTTTCTATTTCCATTTCATGCTGTAGTTCTGGACATCCTAGGGTCTTAGGGATCCACTCTTTTATAAACTCCCTCATATTCTTGCCTTCTTCATCTTCCTTAAGGCCCACTATCTTTATGTTATTTCTTCTGTTATGGTTTTCCATTGTATCTATTTTTTGAGCTAGTAGTTCTTGTGTCTCTTTAGTTTTTTTATTAGATTCCTCCAATTTCTTTTTTAAGTCTTCTACCTCCATTTCTGCTGCTACTGCCCGCTCTTCCATCTTGTCCATTTTTTTTCCCATTTCTGTTAAGGTCATCTCCATTTTAATTATTTTCTCTTCTGTGTTGTTTATTCTTTTTCTTAAATCCTTAAATTCCTGTGTTTGCCATTCTTTAAATGACTCCATGTATCCTTTAATAAGAGCAAGTATATCCTTTACCTTGCCTATCTTTTCTTCTTCTATTTCACCATACTCTTCCTCTTCTTCTTCTTCTGGGTTGACCATCTGTTGTTTCTTTGTTGCCCTTTCCTCTTCTTCTTTCTTGTTTCTATTGTCTTCTGTGGTCTCTTCTTGCTGCAGGTGTTCTGCAGCTGTCGTTGCCGGCAGTGGAGATCGACTCCCCAGCTGGTCCCCCCTCCCGTCGGTGTGTTTTTTTTCATTCGCATCGCGCATGCGCGAAGTTTCGCGCATGCGCGGTTGCGCACTTTTGCTCGGCTCTGCGAGCCATTTTTGTAGTCCATTATTTACCGACCTGAGGGAGCGGGTTTCTCTCTCCGCAGCGGGCCTCCTCGGACAGGTAAGGCCTTCACCTTTTTCCTCCTTTGTCTTCTCTTCCTCTCTTCTTACCGTTGCTTTCGATTTTTCTTTTTTTGTCGCCATCTTCTTTCCACCTTTATACTCACTTTTCTGTAACTTTTATTTCTGTGCCTTTGTGTTTTCTCTTGTTTTTCCCGACTTTTCTGGAGAGGGCTGGAGTTCACCGTCCGGCCACTACTCCATCACGTGACTTCCCCAACGTTAGGATTCTTTTAGGATATAATGGGTGCAGTGGATAGAGGGGAACAGGTTGATGTTGTATATTTGGATTTCCAGAAAGCGTTTGATAAGGTGCCGCACAAGAGACTTCTCAGTAAGTTACAGGAAAGTGGAGTCCGGGGAAGTATATTGGCCTGGATTGAAAATTGCTTGTCTGACAGGAGGCAGAGAGTCGGGATAAGTGGGAGATTTTCAGGTTGGCAGAGAGTGGTAAGTGGGGTGCCGCAGGGGTCGGTGTTAGGCCCACAACTGTTCATCATTTACATTGATGACTTGGAGGAGGGGACAAAATGTGGTGTAGCCAAGTTTGCGGATGACACCAAATTGAATGGAAGAGCAAATTGTAACGAGGATGTGGAGAGTCTGTAGAGGGATATAGTTAAGCTGGATGAGTGGGCAAAGGTCTGGCAGATGGTGTATAATGTTAGTAAGTGTGAGGTTATCCACTTTGGCAAGAAAAATAAAAGAGCTGAATATTATTTAAAGGGTGAAAAACTACAGCATGCTGTTGTGCAGAGGGATTTGGGAGTGCTTGTGCATGAATCGCAAAAAGTTAGGTTGCAGGTGCAGCAGGTTATTAAGAAGGCAAATGGAATGTTGGCCTTCATCGCTAGAGGAATTGAATTCAGGAGTAGGGAGGTAATGTTGCAACTGTATAAGGTACTGGTGAGACCACAGAGGGCAGTAGAGGCAGGTTCATTAAATCTATTTAAGAGGGAATTAGATCTATTTCTTCAGTATAAGGGTATTAAAGGTTACGGAGAGAAGGCGGGGATGGGGTACTGAACTTTAAGATCAGCCATGATCTCGTTGAATGGCGGAGCAGGCTCGAAGGGTCGAATGACCTACTCCTGCTCCTATCTTCTATGTTTCTATGGAGTACTGTGTCCAGTTCTGGTCTCCATATTTGAGAAAGGATATACTGGCTTTGGAGACGGTCCAGAGGAGGTTTACTAGGTTGATCCCTGGGATGAAGGGGTTGACTTATGATGAAAGATTAAATCATCTAGGATTGTATTCGCTTGAGTTCAGAAGAATGAGAGGAGATCTTATAGAAACATATAGGATTATGAAGGGTATGGATAGGATAGATGTAGGAAGGTTTTTTGAGCTAGCTGGGGAAACTAAAACGAGAGGACACAGTCTCAAGATTTGGGGGAGTAGATTTAGGACAGAGATGAGGAAAAATAGTTTTTCCAGAGAGTAGTGAATGTTTGGAATTCTCTAACCAGGGAAGTGGTTGAGGCTGCCTCATTAAACATATTTAAAATTCGGTTAGATAAATTTTTACATGATAGAGGAATTAGGGGATATGGGGAGAAGGCAGGTAGATGGAGTTAGGTCATAAATTAGATCAGCCATGATCTTATTGAATGGTGGAGAGGCTCGATGGGCCATTTTTGGCCTACTCCTGTTCCTACTTCCTATGTTCCTATGTTCAGGTAGTCAGATCTGACCGTTAAGAGGATGGTGGACCAATCTGGCCAACTACTGAAGAGCATTGCCTCACTCTTCTTCTGGCTTACCCTGGCACCCAATGTGGACTCAAACTGGCCACTGATGCTGGTTAGTCTCCAGACAAAAGACGGAGATGTCGTCCATTTACAGGGAGGCCTTGACCTGAGTGCCTCCACTGCCAGGCAAGATCACTCCTCTTATGCCCTCATCCTTCCTGATAGATTTGGCAAAGGGCTCTATGCAGCACACAAATAAGACTGGAGATGGTGGGCAGCCTTGCCTGACTCTAGATGATGTGGACACTACCTGCTTCCCATCCATTGATTTGGGCTGCACTTTAGATATCCACTAAGGCTGTTCTTCTGTAGCCTTAGCATCATACACACCGGCATAAAAGGATCTGCTGATCCTCTGAATGCCAGTCTACAAGGATGTGACTTAGCCATTCTCTCCCTTAAGGCCATGGATCACAGAGCTTCCTCTGCTAACCTTTTGGAAGAAGAAATGTGAGCATATCTCATCTTGCTCCCCTGTTCGGACTCTAGATCGGAAGATGATCTTGGAAGAGACAGAGGTGAATAGCAAGGCTTGTTGGCTCTTCACCCCTTAGAGTTCCTCCCTTATATCCACCCCTCTTGACTGCAGAAGGAGGAATTACTGTAGGTCATTCTGGAGTTGACTCAGTTCCCACTGTCTCTGTCTCAAGGATGAAGAATCTCTTGATGTTCTCCTTAGTCTCTTCCCATCAGATCATAGGGGAATCAACGAAGGGTTTTATGGTTCTCCAATCAGTGTACTCTTTCTTTAGTTCCTCGATGTTCTCGGAGGCTATCGTTCACGTTCAGCATCCATGTTTCCTTGCCTGCCCTCTGTAAGTGACAGGAGGTTTGAAGGAGGCAGTGGCATTGTGATGGACCTCAACATAAAGTGGAAGACTATCTGAGCATTCTGATCTGGACCAGGCGGACTGTGGTTGTGCTCCACCTGCAGGGTGGCTGAAGGCATTGCACAGCTGAGCATACTCTACCTTCTACATCAGGAGTCTGGAGGAGCTTTCCAGTCTGCTGTCGGCATTGCAGGGTCGTCCAGTTACATCTATGATGCAGTTGGAATCACCGTCTAGAACAACTGACTTGGACATCGCCAACAACAGTGGAAGCTGCTGGAAGACATTCAGCCTCTCACGCCACATGGGCGAGGCATACTGTTACGAGCCCAGAGGACCCCAAAAACTCAGCAGCAATAGATATTCACCAAGACAAATGGTTACTTAAACAAAAGTTGTTTTTAATTATCTTTAAACATGAAAACAAAATCACACTTTAACTTATCACTATTGGCTTAACTAACCTAACTTAACCCCCTTATAGTTCTAAGCACACATGTATGTAATATTTGTGTAAGTTCAGAAAAGTTCTTTGATTCACTGTCCAATCTCACTTCTCATTCCTCCAAGTTCACTGGTTGCAGGCAATTCTTATACTGTGCACAGAATTTAATATTTATGAAGTTCACCAGGGCTTTGTTGCTTGAAAGGTAAATGGTTACCCCTCAGGAAGGTTCTTGTCGGTTTCAGAGAGAGATTTGTTGTTCCTGGACACAAACTGATCCCTTCTAATCAGCCATGTCAGTGTCTTGCCAAAGAAACTTGCGCCATCAGGGTTTTCCAGAATATAACCTCCTTCTTTCAGGTCACCACCACACAATTCCTTTTTGTTTCCCTTACTTCAAGTGAAATATTAAGCAGCCAGTCCTCTCCTCTTGTATGGACCACAAGGGCTTTGACCAGGCTGAACTAAACACTCACAACCCATCTTCAAAATGGGGTTTTTCCACAAGCTTCCCAGCTTGTCATGTTCCAGTCCCAGCTGGTGCTGATGAACTATAGAACTGTAGATCTAAATTCTCTCTCTCTCATTCAGAGAAAAGCCTGTTTGACTCTCTCTCCTTGCAAAATCACATGATCCTCTTAGAACAGCAACCTCCACTCAGACAGACTGTGGCTCCAGCTCCGAACTTAATTCTCCAAGTTCTTTCATCTGTTGCTTTTCAAAGCAACAATCCATTAGTGAAGTCCCTTGGGCACTCACCAAAGTTTTTGCAAAGGCTCTCATCCCCAGCCTGTCTAGATTGAGCAGAGCTCCAGTATTTTAAATGAGATCTGTTTTGTAATGTTTGTTTGTGACCTACACTAAAAAAAAACCTGCTCCAATTTATCTCCCAAAATCATACCTACATACAATACAAACAACATATTCTGTCACAATACACATTGATAAGCTGGAGCTTGGTGACACGTTACTTCAGGTCCACCATGAGAAGACACCCCCCAAAGTTGGCTCCCTGCAGTAAGATGCCCAGACCGGATGCACGACCATTGTTCCCCCCAACCATACAGACAACCCATGGGCCCTCCATCATGACCACCTCCAATAGTTTCTGAGGTGTGGCAGGAATTGGCAAGGAATTGCTAGGCGTTTGCACATCACGCAGCATGTTTAACACTGCGCATGTCGAGGGTTGACCTTTTAATCTCCATTGTAGTGTACTGGAGTCTCCAGATCACAATACTTTTAGTCTAGCATCAATTAGCCTGAGCCCTCATGCTCACCACTTTGGTGAACTGCAGCACTGATTTTAGTCTCAGGTACAGGAGGTGATCTTCTTCTGTGATTTGGGTCTTGCTGGGGCAGGGGTGGGGAGATCCTGCTGTGCTCCTGCTTCCCCATATAACAATTACAGCACAGAAACAGGCCAGTTCGGTTCTTCTAGTCCATGCCAAACACTTACTCCCACCTACTACCATTGACCCACACCCCTCTCGTCCATACACTTATCCAACTTTTCCTTAGATATTAAAATCGAGCCTGCAACTACCACTTTGGCCAGAAGCTCATTCCACACTCATGCCAAGGATGGAACAGAGGGCGCACACGTGGAATTTCTCCTGTAAGTCTCCTCTGCACTCTCTGCATAGCTCCACATCCTTCCTGTAATGTGGTGACCAGAAGAGAACACAACTTTCCAACTGAGGTCTAGCCAGAGATTTTGAGAGCTGCAACATTGCTTTTGAACTCAATCCCTCAACTAATGAAGGTCATCACAGTTGGTGTGGTTAGCACAATGTCTTTACATCATCGGCGATCGGGACTGGACCTGGGTTCGAATCCTGTGCTCACTGTAAGGAGTTTGTACCTTCTCCTTGTGTCTGCATGGGTTTTCCTGGGGGCTCTGGTTTCTTCCCACCGCTCAAAATGTACCAGGGGTGTAGGTTAATGGGATGTAAATTGGACAACACGGAGACTCGTGGGCTGAAATGACCTGTTACTGTGCTGTATGTTTGTCTAAATTTTTAAAAAAATTAAATTTAAAAATCATATCATTGGGCTTTTTAACTATCCAATCAACCTGCATGGCAACTTTGAAAGATCTATGGATTGGATCCCAAGGCCCCTCAATTCTTCCAGTTAAGAGTCCTGCCATTTTGAGCATGTACTCCATCTCCAAGTTTGACCTTCCAAAAGGCATTGCTTTACATTTATCCGGATTGAACTCCTTCTGTCACTTCTCCGTCCAACTCTGCATCCTGTTGTAACCAATGACAACCTTCTATTATCCTCATCGGTCTCCAGGTGGCGCTCATGGAGTGAACACGTTTTGGTTTTTGCTCCATAAAATATACTATTTTTAACCTGTATCCACCTTTGAACTAACTTCACAGAAGTCAGAAAGATCTTTATTATTTCTCTAATTATACTTGAGTCTGAAAATTTTGAAGAAATGACTGAAGGAAAAGCTACACGAGCTAAAACCCGGGCAGAAGAAGGTAACGGCCGAGAGAAGAAACAACCAGACATTAAACTAAGTGAGATGACCTTCACTGACTTTTAAAAATTCTTTCGTGATGAATTCAAAGATGTTTGTCGCAAAAAAGACCTAGCTGAACTTCGTACAGCTTTAATTGCCTCAGAAGCTGAAACCAAAAAACAACATACCTTAATTGCAGCTCTTCAAACTGAAGTTCAACAAAAAGAGATTAGACTGACTGAGGTCGAACAGAAACTTTCCAAAGCAATTAAACAACTAGAAGCACTCCAGCTGAAAAGCATTGATTCAGAGAACCGTTCCAGAAGACAAAATATTCGTTTGGTTGGAATTCCTGAAGGCATTGAGAAAGGAGATCTCCTGACGTTTTTTGCCGAGCTTTTAAAAGAAGCATACCCATCCGAATTCCCTGCTGATCCACCGCTACTTGATAGAGTACATCGTATCTGGAACCGAAATGCTGAAGCTTCCAAACCCAGAGTGGTGATGGTCCGTATGCATTACGTGAGTACAAAGGATAGATTGATTCGTACAGCCAGAAGACTTGGAAATGTGACTGTTCGTGGCTTTAGTCTAAGAGCCTATGAAGATTTTAGTCCGGAGGTAGTACGCGCTCGAAGACTGTTTAAAGATCTGATGTCCGAATGTTTTGAGAAGAAACTGAAACCTGCGCTCCTGTATCCTGCGAGGCTCAGGATTTCTCCGGAGAACCAAGCTTGTCAAATATTCGACTCCGTGTCTGCAGCACGGAACTACCTGTCGGCTAATTTCCCATCTAGCGCGACCTCTCAGCCCGAGTGACCGATAAAAAATGCGGTAGATATTGGTCTTTTTCAGGTTAATAGTCAGATTCTGATTTCTGACCATTCGAAAAGTAATAGATCATTATAGCTCTAATTATCCTGTTCATCTTTAACACATTTTTATATATTTTCTTTCTCCTCTGTGAGAATTTTTTTTAAAATATATAAGTGTATGTTTAATTTTATATTAATCTATACTAATAATATGATTATATTCTTCTATTATCCTCATCTCCAACCTTCATGTCATCTGCAAACATCCTTCCAGTTCTTTGCCCAGGTTTGTTTCTTCATCCAAGTGATTTCTAAAATTCACAAAGAGCAAGGATCCCCGTTGAACTCCACAAGTCATTGACCTCCTGGCAGAATACTTTCTGTCCACTACTTCTTTCTGCTTTCTACAAGCAAGCTAATTCAGAATCCACACAGACAAGACTCCATGGATCCCATGCCTTATGGGTTTCTGAATGATCCTACCATGGGGGACCTTGTCAAATGTCTTATTAAAATCCATATACACCAGACACACTGCCCTAACTTCAACACTTCCTCAAAAAACTCAATTAATCTCATGAGGCACAATCTGTCTCTCACAAAGCCATGCTGTCTATCCCTGATGTTTCTCTAAATGCTTAGAAATCCTGTCGTTAAAATTCCTCTTCAATAGTTTACCCACCACTGACGCAAGACTCACTGGTCTATAATTTTCAGAATTTCCTCAATTATCTTTCATTAAATAAGGTGAGCACATTTGTCATTCTCTAATCCTTTGGCATCTTCCTTGTGGTCAGGGAGGATGCAAATATAATTGCCAACACCCCAGCAATCCCTTCTCTCATGTCCTGAGGTAACCTGGTGTATATTCCATCTGGTCCCGCAAATTTTCAATTCTAATATTCAAAAGAAGATCCAATACTTCTTTCTTAACCTCAAAATACTACAGTTCATTGGCCTGTTCTACACTGACCAAGGTTCCTCTCTCTGGTGACTACTGAAACAAAGTATTCATTTAGGACCTCCCCAACCTCTCCACCTCCAGGCACGTTGCCTGCCCCACATATCCTTATGCGGCGCCACACTCATTCTCATTATCCTTCTGATCTTCATGTACACATAGAATGCCTTAGGGTTTTCCCTAATCCTACATGCCTTCTTATGCCCCCTTCTAAGTTCCTACCATATAATTCTCATGAGCCCTTCTGACCTTTGCTTCCTAAACCTCTGTACACTTTGTTCTTCCTCTTAACTTTTGTCAACCACAGTTCCCTTTTCCCACCCTCTTTACCCTGTCTCAATGGGGCAAACCTATCCTGAACCCACCACAAGTGGTCCCCAAACATCTTCCACATTACTTCTGTTCTTTTCCCCAAAAATATCTGTTCCTAATTTTCTCTCCAATTCCTGCCTCATCCCATCGTAATGGACCTTTCCCTAATTAAACATTTTACCATTTTATTTACTCCGATCCTTGTCCAAGGCTATGCGAAAGGTCAGGGAGTTGTGATCACTTTTACTGAAATTTTCCCCCACTGAAAGATGTCACCCCATCAGGTTAATTCCCCAGAACTAGATCCAGTATGGCCTCTCCTCCAATCAGCTGGACCACAAACCTTGTCAGGAATCCTTAGAACATGGAACACTGCAGCCTAATACAGGCCTTTCGGCCCTCGATGTTGTGCCGACCTATATATTATGACCAATTTTTAAAAAACTAAACTCCTCCCTACCCTGTAACCCGCTATTTTCCTTCCATTCATGTGTTTGTCTAAGATTCTCTTAAATGGCCCTAATGTTTCAGCCTCCACCACCATCCCTGGCGAGCATTTCAGGAACCCACAACTCTCTGTGTAAAAAAGTTACCCCTGATGTCTCCCCTAAATGTCCCTCCCTTAATTTTGTACAGATGTCCTCTGGTGTTTGCTGATTCTGCCCTGGGAAACAGGTGCTGGTTGCCATGCCTCTCATAATCTTGTAGACCTCTATCAAGTCTACAGTCCAAAGTGAAAAGTCTAAGCTCTGCTAACCTTGCCTCATATGACTTGTTTCCCAATTCAGGCAGCATCCTGGTAAATCTCCTCTGCACCCTCTCCATAGCTTCAACATCCTTCCTATAAAGATGTGACCAGAACAAAACATAATATTTCAAGTGTAGTCTCACCAGAGATTTGCAACATGACTTCTTGACTCGTGAACTCAATCCCCCGACTTATGGAGCCCAGAATCCTATAGACCTTCTTAATATTGGTCATCCTTCAGTTCAAAGAAAACACTTTGTTGTGCTGTTCATCTGTGGACATGAAGTCTGGAAGCACAGAGTTGAGCACAATGAGGGCACTGGAAGTCCATGGTTGTAATAATTATGGCTGCTGCTCTGTGATGTCGTTCATAGTTTTCCATCAGTTTTTGGCAGTGCCTGTCTTCAAAACAGGCGTAGGTTTTATTGCGCAGGGTCACCAACAGGATCTGTCAACAGCTGCAGCTTCTGATTCTCTTGGCTGAATGTCACAGTAGCAAAGGGTTTCCTTCACAGTGCCTTTATAGCACTTACATGGTCTCCAGTTCACCATAGAGCAGCTGGTGAAGCATACAGTGGTCGTCCATTCTGATGATGTGTGTCATCCACCGCATTTGGGCTCTGATGATCAGGGACTGAATGCTGGTGGACTTCACACGACCCAAGACCTCCAGGTTGGAGACACGGACTTGCCAATGGATGCTAAGGATGGAACAGAGGGCACACACATGGAATTTCTCCAGTTGTTTGACATGACATTGGTATTGAATCCAGGTCTCACATCCACATAGGAGAGAAGGGATGACCTCAGCTCTGTAGATTTTCAGCTGGACATTGTGTTGATTGAACACCTGATACGCAGCCTCTCCAGAGCCTGGCTGGCCTTGCTGATCCTGGAGTTACTTTCTTTGCCCAAAGACCCATCACTTCAGATGATGGTCCCCAAGTATTTGAAGCCATTTACATTTGTCAGCTGGGTGTTAACAACATGATTTTTGGTTCTATGGTGTTGGTGTTTGGCACAGACTGATGGAGTACTTCAGTCTTGTTCAGGTTGCAGGCCAAAGGTGTGGCAGCGTCTGAGAATTTGTTCAGCATTAACTATAGATCACTCCCTTTGTGCGTCAAGAGTGCAGCCATCAGCAAGAAAGAAGTGAATGACTGTCTAGAGGCACTTTGTCTGTCTGTTCAAATGGTGAAGGTCAAAGAGAAAGCCATCCATTGAGTACCTGATGTACACCCCCTCCTCCAGACCCTGGACAGCACTTGATAACATGCAAGTGAAGAACAGATTGAACAAGACTGGGGTTAGTACCCAGCCCTGCTTCACCCCATTAGAAATGGCAAATGCAGCAGATGTATCATCATTACAGAGGACCTGTCCTGTCATTCCGTCATGGAGCAACTGAATCATTTTTATAAATTTCCTTGGGCATCCGTAACATCTCTTGATGATCCAGAGAGCCTCCCTGTTTACAGTGTCAAATGCCTTTGTCAAGTCAATGAAGACAGAGTAGAGGCTTTTTCAGCTTGATACCCTTCTCCTGAACTTGTCTCACAGTAAATATCATGTCCACTGTACTCCACTCTGGCTGAAAGCCACACTGCGCCTCCGGAAGATTCCATTCTGAGACAGTGACAAGTATGTTCAGGAGGACACGGCGATATACAGCAGTGAGACACCCCTGTAGTTTCCGCAGTTTGATTTGCCTCCCTTGTTTTTGTAAAGAGCCATGATGAGGGCATCGTGGAAGTCGTCAGGCATCTCCTCTGTGATCCAGTTGTCTTTCAGGATGTCTTTGAATGCCTGTAATGCATTTGGACCTTAGAGCTTTGTGGATCTCGGCAGAAATACTATCCTGCTCTGTTGCTTTATTTGAATTCATCTATGAGATCGCTTTATTGATCTCATCAGTAGAGGGCGACAGGTCTTGGTCACCCAGGATTGGCTGCTGAGGGATGTGCTGAAAGACATCAGGATCAGCTGTGGACAGATGATTGGAAAAGTATTCAGTCCAGCGGTTTTTCACTCCTTCCTGGTCTTTGATCAAGCTCGACCCATCTGATGAGAGCAGGGGGAGCATCCTGATTTAGAAGGTCCATAAACTGACTTTATGGTGTTGAAAACTCTCTGGTGGCTGCATGTCCGCCCAGCGTTCCACCTGCTCAGCCTTTCCCTGCCACCACTTGTCCCTCATATAAACCATACAACCATCTAACCATATACAGCACAGAACAGGCCAGTTTGGCCCTACTAGTCCATGCCGGAACAAATCCCCACCCTCCTAGTCCCACTGACCAGCACCTGGTCCATACCCCTCAAATCCTCTCCCCTCCATGTAATTATCCAGTCTTTCCTTAAATGTAAATAACGTCCTTGCTTCAACCACCTCTGCCGGAAGCTTATTCCACATCCCAAACACCCTTTGCGTGAAGAAATTTCCCCTCATGTTCCCCTTATAATTTTCCCCCTGAAATCTCAAACCATGGCCTCTGGTTTGAATATCCCCCACTCTTAGGGACTCTCTCTGTCCCTTTTAAAATCTTGAACACCTCCATCAAATCCCCCCTCAATCTTTTACGCTCCAGAGAAAAAAGCCCCAGGCTGCTCAACCTTTCTCTGTAACTCAAACCCTGACATCCTGTCAACATTCTTGTGAACCTTCTCTGCACTCTGTCTATTTTGTTTATATCCTTCCTATAATTCGGTGACCAAAACTGCACACAGTATTCCAAACTTGGCCTCACCAATGCTTTGTACAATTTCATCATAACTCTTGAATTCAATACTCCGATTTATGAAGGCCAACATTCCAAATGCCTTCTTCACCACTCTATCTACCTGAGTATCAACTTTGAGGGTACTATTTACCATAACTCCTAAATCCCTTTGTTGCTCTGCACTCCTCAATTGTATTCAATGTATATGACCTATTTAGATTTGCCTTTCCAAAATGCAACACCTCACACTTATCTGTATTAAATTCCATCAGCCATTTCTCAGCCCACTCCTCTAAGCTTTCCTCTCTTTCTCTTTGGCTTGGCTTCGCGGACGAAGATTTATGGAGGGGTATGTCCATGTCTGCTGCAGGCTCGTTGGTGACTGACAAGTCCGATGCGGGACAGGCAGGCACGGTTGCAGCGGTTGCAAGGGAAAATTGGTTGGTTGGAGTTGGGTGTTGGGTTTTCCTCCTTTGTCTTTTGTCAGTGAGGTGGGCTCTCTGGTCTTCTTCAAAGCAGGTTGCTGCCCGCCGAACTGTGAGGCGCCAAGATGCACGGTTGGAGGCGATATCAGCCCACTGGCGGTGGTCAATGTAACAGGCACCAAGAGATTTCTTTAAGCAGTCCTTGTACCTCTTCTTTGGTGCACCTCTGTCTTGGTGGCCAGTGGAGAGCTCGCCATAGAACACGATCTTGGGAAGGTGATGGTCCTCCATTCTGGACAGTTGTGTCTTCAGCAGCATGGATTCGATGCTTGCGGACTCTGCCAGCTCGAGAACTTCGATGTTGGTGATGAAGTCATTCCAATGAATGTTGAGGATGGAGCGGAGACAGCGCTGATGGAAGCGTTCTAGGAATCGTAGGTGATGGCGGTAGAGGACCCATGATTCGGAGCCGAACAGGAGTGTGGTTACACGCTGATCTTTGTGTGTTCCTTCAGGTGGTTGTTTTTCCAGACTCTTTTGTGTAGTCTTCCAAAGGCGCTATTTGCCTTTGCGAGTCTGTTGTCTATCTCTTTGTTGATCCTTGCATCAGATGAAATGGTGCAGCCGAGATAAGTAAACTGGTTGACCGTTTTGAGTTTTGTGTGCCCGATGGAGATGTGGGGGGGCTGGTGGTCATGGTGGGGAGCTGGCTGATGGAGGACCTCAGTTTTCTTCAGGCTGACTTCCAGACCAAACATTTTGGCAGTTTCCGTAAAACAGGACGTCATGCGCTGGAGAGCTGGCTCTGAATGGGCAACTAAAGCGGCATCATCTGCAAAGAGTAGTTCACGGACAAGTTGCTCTTGTGTCTTGGTGTGAGCTTGCAGGCACCTCAGATTGAAGAGACTGCCACAATACCACCAATCTTTGTATCATCTACAAACTTACTTATCCAATTTACCACCCCTTCTTCCAGATCGTTAATATATATAACAAATAATAGTGGACCCAGGACCGATCCCTGAGGAATTCCACTAGTCACCGGCTTCCAATTTGACATACAATTTTCTACCAGTACTCTCTGACACCTCCCATCCAACCATTGCTGAATCCATTTCACTGTCTCCTATTTATACCTAATGCCTCCACCTTTTTTCCTAACTTCTTGTGGGGAACTTTGTCAAAAGCTTTACTAAAGTCTAAATAGGCAACATCCACAGCCTTCCCTTCATCAATCTTTTATGTAACCCCCTCGAAAAACTCTATAAGGTTTGTTAAGCATGATCTACCCCGGACAAAACCATGCTGATTACTACCTATCTATCTCTGTTCTTCCAAATATTTGTAAATGCCATCCCTCAGAACACTTTCCATCAACTTACCCACCACAGATGTCAAACTCACAGGTCTATAATTCCCAGGCTTACATTTGGACCCTTTCTTAAACAGCAGAACAACATTAGCCACCCTCCAATCCTCTGGCACTACCCCGAGACTAGTGACATCCTAAATATCTCTGTTAATGGCCTCACTATCTGTACACTAGTCTCCCTGAGTGTTCTTGGGAATATATTGTCCGGACCCGGAGATTTGTCCACCTTTATCTTTTTTAACACTGCCATCATTACTTCCTCAGTTATCCTTATATGATTCATGACCTCCCCACTATTTTTCTTTACTTCAACTGGTACAATATTTTTTTTCCCTAGTGAATACCGAGGAAAAGAAATCATTCAAAATTTCCCCCATCTCCTCTGAATTTTCACATAGCCTATCCTCCCTATCTACAAGGGGTCCAATTTTATCCCTCACTAATCTTTTACTTTTACTGCACCTATAGAAACCCTTTGGATTTATTCTTACTCTGTCTGCCAAAGCCTCTTTGTGCCTCTTTTTGGCCTTTCTAATTTCTTTCTTAAGATTTTTTCTACACTCCTTGTAGTCCTCTTTCAATTTCTCATCACCCTGCATCTTGTATACCTCCCTCTTTCTCCTAACCAAATTTCTAATATTCCTTAAAAACCAAGGCTCCCTATGACTTCCAGCCTTTCCTTTGATCCTCAGTGGGATATATCAACTCTGCACTCTCAAAATTTCTTCTTTGAATATTCTCCATTTTTCAGTTACATTTTTTTCCTGAAAAAATCATGTCCCACTCAATACTCCCCAAAGCCATTCTCATTCCTTCGAAATTTGCTTTTCTCCAATCCAGAACCTCAACTTTAGGCCCTTCTTTGCTCTTCCCTAAAACTACCCTAAAACTAATAGAGTTGTGATCACTAAACCTAATTTGTTCTCCAACATTAACCTCAGACACCTGACCTATCTCGTTCCCTAACAGGAGATCCAGTATTACACCGTCCCGAGTCGGTTCCTCTATGTATTGATTAAGAAAACTATCTTGCACACATTTGACAAACTCTAGCTCATCCAGCCCTCTTACTGTATGGGTCTCCTAATCAACGTGAAGGAAGTTAAAATCTCCCATGATCACTACCTTCACTCCTATTAGTACTCTCAAGCCTCCTCCACCCCTCAATTCCACTCAAACAGCCTCACTGGACGATCCCTCCAAACCATCCTGCCACTCCACTGCAGTAATGTCCTCCTTAACAAGCAGAGCAACTCCTCCCCCTTTTTTACCCCCTGTTCTATCACATCTAAAACATTTGTATTCTGGAATATTTATTTGCCAGTCCTGCCCCTTCTGTAACCAGGTCTCACTAATTGTCACAACATCATGATTCCAAGTGCCAATCCATGCTCTAAGCTTCTTCACTATGCTTCTTGCATTAAAGTACACACATTTCAGAAAATGACCCTCACATATATTCCCTATCCTACCTTTTACCTTAACCTCCATCCTTCCTTTGTTATCTTTATCATTCTTAACTAGGTGGCCATGCACCCTAGACACTGCTCGCAAACTCTGCTCCCCACCCCCCTCCCAAACTAGTTTAAACCTTCCCCCACAGCTCTAGCAAATCTGCTTGCCAGGATATTGGTCCCCCTCCAGTTCAAGTGGAGTCCGTCCCTTTTGTACAGGTCCAACTTTCCCCAGAAGAGCTCCCAATCATCCAAAAATCTTATCCCCTGCCCCCTGCACCAACTCTTTAGCCACGCATTCATCCTCCACATCCTCCTATTACTACCCTCTCTAGTGTGTGGCACCGGCAGCAATCCAGAGATTACTACCTTAGACCTGCTTTTTAACTTCCTGCCTAATTCTATGTATTCCTGTTTCAGGACCTCATCCCCACTTCTAACTAAGTCATTGGTCCCCACATGGACCATGACTTCTGGCTGCTCACCTTCCCCTTGCAGAATTCTGTGAACTCGATCAGAGACATCCCTGACCCTAGCACCAGGGAGGCAACAGACCAACCTGGATCCCCGATCTTGTCCAACAAACCTCCTATCTGTCCCTCTGACAAGTGAGTCCCCAACCACAATTACCCTGTTCTTATCCCTCCTTCCCTTCTGAGCCTCAGGGGCAGCCCCTATGCCAGAGACCTGACCGCCACGACTCGTCCCTGGTAGGCTGTTCCCCCCAGCAGTATCCAATGCCAAATACATGTTGCTGAGGGGTACTCTGCACTGGCACTCTCCCTCCTTTCCTTATAGTCACCCAATTCCCTGACTCCTGCCTTCTAGGGGTGACTGTCTCCCTGTAACTCCTCTCTATCACTGCCTCTGCTTCCCTTATGATCCTCAGTTCATCCAATTGCAACTCAAGCTCCCTAACACGGTCGCTCATGAGTTGCACCTTTTGCAGGTGTAGTCGTCAGGAACAGCTGTGCTGTCTCTGAGTTCCCACATCCCACAATTGGAGCATTTGACTACCCCAGCTGACTCCATTACCTCCTTTCTCAATGTATATAGGTTATTTAAAAAGAAAAACTAAACAAATAATACTAAAAGACTAACCAAAAAGGACATCTTACCACAAAGGGAGCTCCTTCTTACTGAAGTCCTTCAAGCCAAAGTCCCAAGTCTCCACTCCTTCACTGCCCAACTCCTCACTGCCACTCCCTCCCCTTTCACTGCTTTTATAGGCCCCTTGACCAATTAACCCCGTCACTTTCACCAAGCTCCTCCTCCTCTGACTCCCAGCCGAACCAAGTAGGCCCAAGCCCCGGTAAGCCCCCGTATTTCCCGCACTTCAGTCTGCTGATGTTTAAACATGTCTTTCTTTGAGACAAATGATGGGACATTTTGCCAGTTTGCACAGGTCTTGTTCTTGGCCAGAAGGACTGCTGAAATGGTATTGTGGTGTTCATCAAACCAATCTTTCATCAAACCTTCTTAACTATCCTATCAACCTGCATGGAAACCTTGAGAGATGAATGGATTTGGACCCCAAGATCCCTCTGTTCTTGGACACACATGACAAATTCTGCTCCATCTATCCCACTCACAGCAAGGAGGTGCTCATCAATATTGGGTGAAGTTGAAGTTGAAATCTCCCAGAACAACCCTGTTGTTTTTGCACCAATGTAGTCATGACCTCAACAATGAAGATGCTGTTTACATACGGTACCGCACGGATGGCAGTCTCTTCAATCTGAGGCGCCTGCAAGCTCACACCAAGACACAAGAGCAACTTGTCCGTGAACTACTCTTTGCAGATGATGCCGCTTTAGTTGCCCATTCAGAGCCAGCTCTTCAGTGCTTGACGTCCTGTTTTGCGGAAACTGCCAAAATGTTTGGCCTGGAAGTCAGCCTCAAGAAAACTGAGGTCCTCCATCAGCCAGCTCCCCACCATGACTAACCAGCACCCCCACATCTCCATCAGGCACACAAAACTCAAAACGGTCAACCAGTTTACCTATCTCGGCTGCACCATTTCATCGGAAGCAAGGATCGACAACGAGATAGACAACAGACTCGCCAAGGCAAATAGCGCCTTTGGAAGATTACACAAAAGAATCTGGAAAAACAACCAACTGAAAAACCTCACAAAGATTAGCATATACAGAGCCGTTGTCATACCCACGCTCCTGTTCGGCTCCGAATCATGGGTCCTCTACCGGCATCACCTACGGCTCCTAGAACGCTTGCACCAGCGTTGTCTCTGCTCCATCCTCAACATTCATTGGAGCGACTTCATGTCCAACATCGAAGTACTCAAGATGGCAGAGGCCGACAGCATCAAATCCACGCTGCTGAAGATCAAACTACGCTGGGTAGGTCACGTCTCCAGAATGGAGGACCATCGCCTTCCCAAGATCGTGTTATATGGCGAGCTCTCCACTGGCCACCGAGACAGAGGTGTACCAAAGAAGAGGTACAAGGACTGCCTAAAGAAATCTCTTGGTGCCTGCCACATTGACCACCACCAGTGGGCTGATATCGCCTCCAACCGTGCATCTTGGCGCCTCACAGTTCGGCGGGCAGCAACTTCCTTTGAAGAAGACCGCAGAGCCAACCTCACTGACAAAACCCAACACCCAACCCCAACCAACCAATTTTCCCTTGCAACCGCTGCAACCGTGTTTGCCTGTCCCGCATCGGACTTGTCAGCCACAAGCGAGCCTGCAGCTGACGTAGATATTACCCCTCCATAAATCTTCGTCCGCGAAGCCAAGCCAAAGTCATTTGTGGGTTGTACAAACACTAAGTTTAATTGTTCAACAATTCGGTTCAAACATTAAGTTTAATAATTCAACAGTTCAGTTCACATGTTGTTATTCGCTGTCGAAAAAGTGAGTCAACCTGCCAACTCAGAGAGGAAAACCAACCACCCAGCCTTGTGCTACCAGTCCGCTTCTCCCAACCCATCACGCACTGGGCACCCACTCTTGCAGGAACCTGAACCTCCGAACAATGGTTCGAGAACTAAGTGGCGCGATTCTAAAATATGCCAACTTATTTGGTCTCAGTATCTCAAGGGGCATTTGGCAGCCAAAACATCACCCAACAGAGTGATTTCTCCCTTCCTGTTTCTGACTTCACCCTACACTGACTCGAGACAATCCCTCCGCAATGACCACCCTTTCTGTAGATATGGAACTTATAACAGTTTATGGCATGGACAGGCCATCTCGGCCCTTCAAGTCCATGCCATTTCACTCAAACAACTTCGCTAGATCCCCCTGCCTATTCTCCGCCAATAACCCTCTGACCCCCTCTTATCCATGTATATATCCAGCCTCCTCTTAAATCAAAGAATTGACTCTGCCTTAATTATTTCCTGTGGAATATTATTCCATTCAGCCACCACTCTCTGAGTGAAGAAGCATCCTCTAATGTTTCTCCTAAAATTTTGCCCCCTTACCCTCAACTTGTGTCCTCTTATTTCATCCTCCCCTGCTCTCAGGGGGAAGAGTCTACTAACATCTAGTTTATCTATTCCCTTCATAATTTTAAACACCTCTATCAAATCCTCTCTCATCCATCTACATTCCAATGAATAAAGTCCTAACCTCTTCAATCTTTCTCTGTACTCTAGGTATTTAAAGCCAGGCAACATCCTTGTAAATCTTCTCTGCACCCTCTCCACCTTATCTATATCCTTCCTATAATTTGGAGACCAAAACTAAACACAATACTCCAAACCTGGCCTCACCAACGCCTTAAACATGCTCAGCATCACTTCCAAGCTCCTATACTCTATGCTAACATACCAAATGACTTCTTAACCACCCTGTCAACATGGGAATCTATCTTCAAGGAATGCTGCACCATTACTCCAAGATCTTTTTGTTCTTGTGCATTCCCCAATGTCCTCTCCTTTACTACATATGTCCTATTTTATTTTTTTCAGAAATGAAGCACCTCACACTTCTCTACATTAAATTCCATCTGTCATCTTTCAGCCCAATTTTCCAGACAAACTAAATCCCTCTGTAATCCTTGAAAACCTGCCTCGCTATCCACCACTCCCCATATTTTTGTATCGTCTGCGTATTTACTTACCCAAATCATTAATATAAATTATGAACTACAGAGGACCTAGCACTGATCCTTGAGGCACCTCGGTCCTCATAGGCTTCCATCCTGACAGACAGTTGTCCACCATGACCCTCTGCTGTCTATCCTCTAGCCACCTCTGGACCCATCTTACAATTTCTCTATTAATCCCTAGTGAACCTTCCTTACTAATCTTTCATGTGGAAGCTTATCAAAAGCTTTGCTAAAATCCAGATAGACTACATCAACCGCCCTACTTTCATCCACCCTTCTTGTCACTTCTTCGAAAAACTCAACAAGGCTCATCAAACATGACTTCCCCTTCATGCTGGGTGCTCCTGATCAATCCCTGCTTATCTAGATATTTATACAGACCATCTCTAAGAATACTGTCCATAACTTTCCCTACCACCGAAGTCAAGCTTACAGACCTATAATTACTTGGCTGACACCTCGTGCCTTTTTTAAACAATGGAACTACATTAGCAACCCTCCAATCCCATGGCACCACACCCTCTTCCAGTGATTGTTGAAAAATTACTGACAGTGCCTCCGCTATTTGCTCCCTGACCTCCCTTAATGTCCTGAGTACAGATATAATTTAAATAAACAGAACATAAATATTTTGGGATAATTAATTGGTTACAGGACACTGTCAAAGCCTGTGGGAAGAAGCCATTTCCCAGCCTGGCCAACCTGATTTTGATGCTTCTGTACCTCTTTCCTGATGGTAGTTTTAAATTTAAATTTAATTTTAGGCATACAGCACGTTATCAGGCCCTGTCGGCCTATGAGCCCATGCCTCCCAATTACACCCAATTGGCCAACAATCTCCGGTGTGTTTTGAATGGTGGGTAGTAACCACTTACCCTGGAGGAAACCCATGCAGAACGTATAAACTCCTTCCAGACAGTGCAGGATTTGAACACCAGTTCTGGACACTGGAACTGTGATATCGATGAGCAAACCTCCACGCCAACTGTGCCGCCCACTTCACTAACTGGGTCAAATGACTGTGAGCTGGATGGAAAGTGTCCCCATAAATTCTTTGAGCCCTATTTAAAAAACACACCTGTTAAATGTCATAAATAGGGGAAAGGGAGATCCCGGTATTCTTTTGGGCCATTTTGATGATCGTCTGTATTGACTTACGGTCTGATGCTTCAAAGCGACTGTCCCGCAGACTGATGCAGCCGGACAGGACCCTCTCAATCATGCACCTGTAGAATGTTGTCAAGATGGGGCCGCTCGCCTTGCTCACCTCAACCTCATTATGAAGTGACAGTGTTGCTGTGCCTTCCTGTTTTTCTGTTTCTCAGGTTGTTTTGTTGTCCACTGCAGGTCTTGTCACCAGACTTCGTCACCCAGTGTCCTGTCACACCAACAAGGCCCCTTTGACAGCTGGATTTGGTTACGGTAAGACTGTACACAACAACAATTTGTTTTCAACATGTTGCATAAAATTTATCGCAATGCATAACACAGGTACGCTAGGTGCATGTCCTATACAAAACCATCTTCTGTTCCTGAATTCCTACTTCACCTGTATACGGGTAGGCAGCTCTCAACCAATCAGCAAAGGTGAGTGAATCCGGGACAGAAGGAAGGGAAATACCAGGGGAGGTGAGTTCAGGATATGATAGAAACTGCAATCGATGGAAAAACAGAATGGAAAATGAATGGAATGATCAGTCAGATGGAGCTGTTTTGGAAGATATTATGGCAAGAAATTTGATTTTTTTTTGAAAATGTGCTTCTCAGTCACATATCCCAGAAACAGTCTGACCCCCATCAACAGTAAGATACCCAAGAAACAGTCCAACCCCCTTCCACAGTCTATTACACCAGAAACAGTCCAAAGCCCATCCACAGTCACATATCCCAAAAACAGTCCATAAACCAGAACAATTTGACCCCAATCAGAAAGTCCCACAACATCCACTGACACATGCCCCAGAAAAAGTCCTACACCATTAACAGTCACATACCCCAGAAAATGTCTGAACACCATTCACAGTCATATACCCCAAAAAAGTCCAAATCCCCATAGACAGTCACATACCTCAGAATCAGTCCCACCCACATACACAGTTGTATACACAAGAAACAGTCCAACCCTAATCCACAGTCATATACCCCACAAACAGTCTAATGCCCATCCACAGTTAAATACCCCAGAAACAGTCCGAACCCCATCCACAGACAAATACCCCAGAAACAGTCAGACCCCCATCCACAGTCACATACAACAGAATCAGTCCATTCGACATCCACAGTCATATTACCCAAAATCAGACCAATCCCCCATCCACATTCATATACCCCAGAAACAGTCTGACCCTGATGCACAGTCAGTACCCCAGAAACAGGACCAACCACTATCCACAGTCATATACCCCACAAACAGTCACACCACATCCACAGTCATATACCCCAGAAACAGTCCCACCCCAACCACAGTCATACATCCCAGAAACAGTCCAAACCTATCCACAGTCACATACCCCAGAAACAGTCTGCACCCATTCACAGTCATATACCCCAGAAACAGTCAGATCCCCATCCACAGTCACATACCCAAGAAACAGTCCAACCCTTATGCACAGTCATAGAAACAATCCAACCCCCATCCACAGTCACATACAACAGAATCAGAACAACACCCATCCACAGTCACATATCACAGAAACAGTCTGACCCCCATTCACAGTCACATACCACAGAAATAGTCCGACCCTGATTCACAGTCATATACCACAGAAACAGTCTGACCACCCCATCCACATTCACATACCCAAGAAACAGTCCAACCCCCATCCACAGTCAAAGAAACAGTCCGACCCCCATCCACAATCACATACAACAGAATCAGTCCCACACCCATCCACAATCATATAACCTAGAAACAATTTGAACCCCATCTACAGCCATATACCCCAGAAACAGTCCAATCTCCATCCACAGTCATATACCCCAGAAATAGCCTGACCCCCATCCACAGTCACATACCCCAGAAACAGTCCAACCCCCATCCACAGTCATATACAACAGAAACAGTCTGAATACATCCACAATCACATAAACCAGTAACAGTCACACCCGAATCCACAGTCATATACCCCAGAAATAGTCCAACGACCATCCACAGACATATACCCCAGAAACAGTCCGAACACATTTATTGTCAAATACCCCAGAATCAATTTGATTCCTATCAACAGTCACATACCCCAGAAACAGTCACACCCCCATCCACAGTCATATACCCCAGAAAAAGCCCGACCCATTCAACAGACATATACCCCAGAAACAGTCCGAACCGATTTATGGTCAAATACCCCAGAATCAATTTGACAACCATCCACAGTAACATACCCCAGAAACCATCACACCCCATAGACAGTCATATACCCCAGAAAAAGCCCGACCAAATCCACAGACATATACCCCCGAAACAGTCCAACCCCATCCAGTCATATACTCCAGAAACAGACAGACCCCCATCCACAGTCATATACCCCAGAAACAGACACACCACAATTCACAGTCATGAACCCCAGAAACAGTACAACACATATCCACAGTTACATACCACAGAATGTCTGCCCCCATCCACCTTCATATACCCCAGAAAGAGAACCATCACTATCCATGGTCATATATCCCCAAAAGAGCCCAACCACATCCACAATCACAAACCACAGAAACATTCCCATCCCCATTTAAAATCATATACTCCTGAAACATTCCCACCACATCCAAAGTCACATATCCCAGAAACCGACTGACTTACATCAACACACATACCCTAAAAACAGTCCCACCACATCAACAGACATAAACACCTGAAACATTCCGACCACCATCCACAGTTATATACCCCAGAAACAGTCCAAACCCCATCCACAGTTGTATACCCTATCAACAGTCCAACACACATCCACAGTCATAAACCCCAGGAACAGTCCAACCCCCGTCCACACTCATATAACCCAGGAACAGTCGAACCCCTCTCCATAGTAATATAGCCCAGGAATAGTCCAACCCCCATCCACAGTCATATCTCCCAGAAACAGAACAACCCCCATCCACATTCATATAACCCAGAAAGGATCCGACCCCCATCCACCCTTATAATCCGCAGAAACAGTCCAAACCCCATGCTCAGTCATATGCCTCAGAAATAGTCGAAACCCATTCACAATCATTAAGGCAGAAATTGTCAACCCCCATCCACAGAAATATACCCCAGAAACAGTCGCATCCCCATCCACAGTCATATACCCCAGAATCTGTCCCACTACATCCACAGTAATATACCCCAAAAACAGTCAAACCCCCTTACACAGTCACATACCCCAGAAACAGTCGAACCCCCTTCCACAGTCACATACCCCAGAAACAGTCCAACACCATCCACAGTTATATACCCCAGAAAAAGAACGACCTAATCCACAGACATATACCCCAGAAACCGTCCGAACCCATTTATTGTCAAATACCCCAAAATCAATTTTACTCCCATCCACAGTCACATACACCAGAAACAGTCACACCCCAATACAAAGTCATATACCCCAGAAACATTTGAACCCCATCCAGTGATATACCCCAGAAACAGTCAGACACCCATCCACAGTCATATTCCCCAGAAACAGTCCAACTCTCATCCACAGTCATATACCCCAGAAATAGTCCAACTCTCATCCACAGTCATATACCCCAGAAACAGTCCAACTCTCATCCACAGTCATATACCACAGAAAAAGACCGACCCAATCCACAGACATATACCCCAGAAAAAGTCCAAACACATTTATTGTCAAATACCCCAGAATCAATTTGACTCCCCTCCACAGTCACATACCCCAGAAACCGTCACACCCCCATCCACAGTCATATACCCCAGAAAAAGCCCAACCCATTCAACAGACATATACCCCAGAAACAGTCCAACCCCATCCAGTCATATACCCCATAAACAGTCAGACCCCCATCCATAGTCAAATACCCCAGAAACAGTTCAACTCTCATCCACAGTTATGTACCACAGAAAAAGCATGACCAAATCCACAGACATATACCCAAAAAACAGTCAGAACCCATTTATTGTCACACACCCCAGAATCAATTTGACTCCCATCCACAGTCACATACCCCAGAAACTGTCACACCCCCACTCACAGTTATATATCACAGAAAAAGCCCGACTGAATCCACAGGCATATACCCCAGAAACAGTCCAAACCTATTTATTGTCAAATACCCTAGAATCAACTTGTCTCCCATCCAAAGTCACATACCTCAGAAACAGTCCAGACCCATCCACTCATATACCCCAGAAACAGTCAGACCCCCATCCTCAGTCATATACCCCAGAAAGGCCCAACCCATTCAACAGACATATACCCCAGAATCAGTCAGAATACATTTATTGTCAAATACACCAGAATCAATTTGATTCCCATCCACAGTCACATACCGCAGAAACCGTCACACCCCCATCCACAGTCATATACCCCAGAAAAAGCCCGACCCAATCAACATTCATATACCCCAGAAACAATTCAAACCCAATTATTGTCAAATACCCCAGAATCAATTTGACACCCATCCACAGTCACATACCCCAGAAACAGACACACCACAATTCACAGTCATGAACCCCAGTAACCTAAAACACATATCCACAGATATATACCACAGAAAGATTGCCCCCATCCATCTTCATATACACCAGAAACCCTACCACCCCTATCCACGGTCATATATCCCCAAAACAGCCCAACCACATCCACAATCACAAACTACAGAAACATTCCCACCCCCATTTAAAATCATATACCACAGAAACATTCCCACCACATCCAAAGTCACATATCCCAGAAACCGACTGACTCACATCAACACACATACCCCAGAAACAGTCCCACCCCATCAACAGTCATAAACACCTGAAACAGTCCGACCCCCAATCCACAGTCTTATACACCAGACCCAGTCCCACAACCTCCACAGTCATAAACCCCAGGAACAGTCCAACCCCCGTCCATAGTCATATAGCCCGGGAACAGTTGGAACCCTCACCATAGTCATATACCCCAGTAATAGTCCAACCCCCATCCACAGTCAAATTTCCCAGAAACAGACCAACCCCCATCAACATTCATATACCCCAGAAAGGGTCCGAGCCCCATCCACCCTCATATACCGCAGAAACAGTCCAACTCCATTGACAATCATTAAGCCAGAAAATGTCTACCCGCGTCCACAGTCACATACCCCAGAAACAGTCAGTCCCCCATCCTCAGTCATATACCCCAGAAAGGCCCGACCCAATCCATTGACATACACTCCAGAAACCGTCCGAACCCATTTATTGTCAAATACCCCAGAATCAATTTGACTCCCATCCACAGTCACATACCCCAGAAACCGTCACACCCCCATCCACAGTCATACATCCCAGAAAAAGCCTGCCCAATCCATAGACATATACCCCAGAAACAGTCCGAAAAAATTTTTTTGTCAAATACCCCAGAATCAATATGACTCCCATCAACAGTCACGTACCCCAGAAACCATCACACCCCCATCCACAGTCAAATACCCCATAATAAGCTCTACCCAATCAAGACATATACCCAAGAAACAGTCTGAACGCAATTATGGTCAAATACCCCAGAATCAATTTGGCACCCATCCACAGTCACATACCCCAGAAACCGTCGCACACCCATCCACAGTCATATACCCCACAAACTGTCCCACTACATCCACAGTAATTTTCCCTCAAAAACTGTCGAGCCCCCTTCCACAGTTACATACCCCAGAAACAGTCCAACACCATCCACAGTCATATAGCCCAGAACCTGTCAAAACCCCATCCACAGTCACATACCCCAGAAACCATCACACCCTCATCCACAATCATATACCCCAGAAAAAGCCTTACCTAATTCACAGACATATACCCAGAAACAGACCGAACACATATATGGTCAAATACCCCAGAATCACTTTGATTCCCATCCACAGTCATATACCCCAAAAAATGTCTCACTACATGCACAGTAATATTCCCCAAAAACAGTCGAACCACCTTCCACAGTCACATACCCCAGAAACTGTCTAACCTCCATCCACAGTCATATACCCCAGAAACCATCACAACCCAATCCCAGAAACAGACACACCACAATTCATAGTCATGAAACCCAGAAACAGCACAACACATATCCACAGTAATATACCAGAGAACGTCTGCCCCCATCCACCTTCATATACCCCAGAAACCGTCACAACCCCATCCACAGTCATATACCCCAGAAAAAGCCCGACCCAATCCACAGACATATACCCCAGAAACAGTCCGAAACCATTTATTCTCAAACACCCCAGAATCAATTTGACTCCCATCGACAGTCACATGCACCAGTAACAGTCACACCCCAATCCAAAGTCACATACCCCAGAAACAGACACATCACAATTCACAGTCATGAACCCCAGAAACAGCACAACACATATCCACAGTTATATACCAGAGAAAGTCTGCCCCCATCCACCTTCATTATACCCCAGAAACATAAGCACCCCTATCCACGGTCATATATCCCCAAAACAGCCCAACCACATCCACAATCACAAACTGCAGAAACATTCCCACCCTCATTTAAAATCATATACCCCAAAAACATTTCCACCACATCCAAAGTCACATATCCCAGAAACCAACTGACTCACATCAACACAGATGCCCCTGAAACAGTCCCACCACATCAACAGTCATAAACACCTGAAACTGTCCGACCCCCATCCACAGTCACATAACCCTGAAATAGTCCCACATCCATCCACAGTCATAAACCCCTGAAACAGTCGGACAACCTTCACAGTCATATACCCCAGAAACAGGCCGACCACATACACAGTCACATACCCCAGAAACAGTTGAACCCCCATCCACAGTCATATACCCCAGAAACAATCCCACACCCATCCACAGTTATATACCCCAGAAACAGTCCAACACACATCCACAGACATAAACCGCAGGAACAGTCCAACCACAGTTCACAGTAATATACCCCGGGAACAGTACAACACCCTTCCACAGTCATATAACCCAGGAACAGACAAATCCCTCTCCATAGTCATGTACCCCAGGAATGGTACAACCCCCATCCACAGCCATATCTCCCAGAAACAGACCAACCCCAATCCTCATTCATATGCCTCAGAAACAGTCCAACCCCATTCACAATCATTAAGCCAGAAATTGTCTACCCTCATTCACAGTCACATACCCCAGAAACTGTCGCACTCCCATCCAAGTCATATACCCCAGAAACTGTCCCACTACATCCACAGTAATATACCCAAAAAACTGTCGATCCCCCTTCCACAGTCACATACCCCAGAAACAGTCCAACACCATCCACAGTCATATAGCCCACAAACTGTCCAACCCCCATCTCAGTCACATACCCCAGAAACCGTCACACCCCCATCCACAGTCATATACCCCAGAAAAAGAGCGATCCAATCAACAGACATATACCCCAGAAACAGTCCGAACACATTTATTGTCAAATACCCCAGAATCAATTTGACTCCCATCCACAGTCACATACACCAGAAACAGTCAGACCCCAATCCAAAGTCACATACCCCAGAAACAGTCCAACCCCATCCAGTCATATATCCCAGAAACAGTCAGACAAACATCCACAGTCATATACCCCAGATACAGACACACCACAATTCACAGTCATGAACCCCAGAAATAGTACAACACATATCCACAGTTATGTACCACCGAAAGTCTTCCCCCAACAACCTTCATATACCCCTGAAACAGAACCACCCCTATCCACGGTCATATATCCCCGAAACAGCCTGACCACTTCCACAACCGCAAACCACAGAAACATTCCCACCCCATTTAAAATCATATACCCCAGAAATATTCCCACCACATCTAAAGTCACATATCCCAGAAACCGACTGACTCACATCAACACACATATCCCAGACACAGTCCCACCACATCAACAGTCATAAACACCTGAAACAGTCCGACCCCCACCCACAGTCACAAAACCCAGAAACAGTCCCACACCCATCCACAGTCATATACCCCTGAAACAGTCCCACAACCTCCACAGTCATATACCCCAGAACCAGGCCGACTACATCCATAGTCACTAACGCCAGAAACAGTTCAACCCCCATCCATGCTCAAATGCCCCAGAAACAGTTTCACCCCCATCCACAGTTATATCCCCCGAAACAGTCCAACACACATCCACAGTCATAAACCCCCAGGAACAGTCCAACCCCCCTCCACAGTCATATACCCCGGAAACAGTACAACCCCCCCTCCACAGTCATATAACCCAGGAACAGTCGAATCCCTCTCCATAGTAATTTTCCCCAGGAATAGTCCAACCCCCTTGTTTATCCTGGAGGAGAAGCCCAGTACCTCTTCAGTGGATTGCATTATGGCCGTTTTCAGCTGATCCTAGAGGGTTTCGAAACGTGTCTGTGAGGCAGTTTGCGTCCACGAGTTTGCTTGGACGTTTGCCTGGAAGTTTCCAACATTGAACCTCTTTCTGGGGGCTCCACTGTTGTTGAACTTTGGCTTGAAGTGAAGGTTGAGCTTGCAGCGAACAAGCCAGTGGTCAATGTGGCATTCCGCGGTGGGCATGACCCTGGTGTGGAGTATATCTCGTTTGTCTCTTCCTTGCACCAGAACGTAGTCCAGGAGATGCCAGTGTTTGGATCGGGGATACATCCAGGTAGTCTTCAGGCTGTCTCTCTGCTGGAAAAGGGTGTTTGTAATGACAAGCCGCTGTTCTGCGCAGAGTTCCAACAGGAGGCGCCCGTTGTCATTGCACTTGACGACACCATGCTTGCCAAGGATTCCTGGCCAGGTTTCTGAGTCTTTGCTGACGCGAGCGTTGAAGTCACCAAGGATGACAACCTTGTCGGCTGTAGGGGTGCGTTGAATGAGGTTGTACAGATCAGTGTAGAACTTGTCCTTTTCTGCTGGTTCCGCCTGAAGGGTTGGAGCATTGACACTGATGAGAGTGATGCGTCGCTTGTTTTGTAGGGGGAGTCGCATGGACATGATCCGGTCAGAGTGGCCTGTTGGGAGGTTTTCAGGTTTGGAGGCAATGGAATTCTTGACCATGAAGCCAACACCAGATAGGCGTCGTTCAGCCTGAGGCTTGCCAGACCAGTAGAGTGTGTAGCCCGCGCAATGTTCTTGGAGGCTGCCTACATCTGCAAGGCCGACTTCGCTGAGATCGGCTATGTCGATGTCGAGTCTGAGGAGTTCATGTGCGATGAGGGCAGACCGACGTTCAGGTCGGTGGCTGTCAGCCTTGACTAGCATGGTTCTGATGTTCCAGCATGCTAGCTTGAGTTTGTGTGCATCTTTTGAGGGGGAGGACGTGGACCTGTCACCGGGCCTGCGCAAAGGAGCTTTTAGGTGGAGTGCAGTGTGGGCAGTACTGGCCCCACCCTTTATTAGTTGCCCATTCAGAGCCAGCTCTCCAGCGCATGATGTCCTGTTTTGCGGAAACTGCCAAAATGTTTGGCCTGGAAGTCAGCCTCAAGAAAACTGAAGTCCTCCATCATCCAGCTCCCCACCATGACACCCAGCCCCCCACATCTCCATCGGGCACACAGAACTCAAAACAGTCAACCAGTTTACCTACCTTGGTTGCACCATTTCATCTGATGCAAGGATCGACAAAGAGAAAGACAACAGACTCGCCAAGGCAAATAGCGCCTTTGGAAGACTACACAATAGAGTCTGGAAAAACAATCACCTGAAGAAACACAAGAAAAACAAGGACTGGTTTGACGAAAACAACCAGGAAATCCAGGAGCTGCTGGCAAAGAAGCGATCTGTCCATCAAGCTCACCTTGCAAAGTCTTCCTGGCCAGAGAAAAAACGAGCCTTCCGTCTCGCATGCAGCCATCTTCAGCGCAAACTCCGGGAGATCCAAAATGAGTGGTGGATTAGCCTTGCCAAACGAACCCAGCTTAGCGCCGACATTGGCGACTTCAGGGATTTTTATGAGACACAAAAGGCTGTGTACAGCCCCTCACCTCAAGTCCAAAGCCCTCTGCGCAGCTCAGATGGCGAAGTCCTCCTCAGCGACAAGATCTCCATCCTCAATCAATGGTCAGAACACTTCCAATCCATTTTCAGTACCAACCGCTCAGTCCAAGAATCCGCCCTGCTCCAGCTCCCTCAACAACCCTTGAGGCTAGAGCTGGATGAGGTCCTTACCTAGGAAGAGACGTATAAGACAATTGAACAACTGAAAAGTGGTAAAGCAGCAGGTATGGATGGAATCCCCCAGAGGTCTGGAAGGCTGGCGGCAAAGCTCTGCATACCACACTGCATGAGTTTTTCATGCTCTGCTGGGACCAAGGAAAGCTGCCTCAGGACCTTCGTGAGGCAAAACAAAGGCGAGAAATCAGACTGCTCAAACTACAGGGGAATCACGCTGCTCTCCATTGCAGGCAAAATCTTCGCTAGGATTCTCCTTAATAGACTAATACCTAGTGTTGCCGAAAATGTCCTCCCAGAATCAGTGTGGCTTTCGCGCAAACAGAGGAACTACTGACATGGTCTTTGCCCTCAGACAGCTCCAAGAAAAATGCAGAGAACAAAACAAAGGACTCGACATCACCTTTGTCGACCTCACCAAAGCCTTTGACACCGTGAGCAGGAAAGGCTTTGGCAAATACTAGAGCGCCTTGGATGCCCCCCTTCCTCAACGTGGTTATCCAACTTCACGAAAACCAACAAGGTCGGGTCAGATACAGAAATTAGCTCTCCGAACTCTTCTCCATTGACAACGGCGTGAAGCAAGGCTGTGTCCTCGCACCAACCCTCTTTATTATCTTCTTTAGCATGATGCTGAAACAAGCCATGAAAGACTGCAACAAAGAAGACGCTGTTTACATCCGGTACCTCACGGATGGCAGTCTCTTCAATCTGAGGTGCCTGCAAGCTCACACCAAGACACAAGAACAACTTGTCCGTGAACTACTCTTTGCAGACGATGCCACTTTAACATATAACATAACATAACAATTACAGCACGGAAACAGGCCATTAGGCCCTTCTAGTCCGCACCGAACCAAACACCCCTTTCTAGTACCACCTCCCTGCACAACGCCCATAACCCTCCATCTTCTTCTCATCCATATACCTGTCCAACCTTTTCTTAAATAATACAATTGACTCCGCCACCATTATTTCTCCCGGAAGCTCATTCCACACGGCTACCACTCTCTGAGTAAAGAAGTTCCCCCTCATGTTACCTCTAAATCTCTGCCCCTTAATTCTTAACTCATGTCCTCTTGTTTTAATCTTTCCTCCTCTTAACGGAAATAGTCTATCCACATCCTCTCTGTCTATCCCTTTCATAATCTTAAATACTTCTATCAAATCCCCTCTCAACCTTCTACGCTCCAAAGAATAAAGACCTAATCTGTCCAATCTCTCCCTATACTCTAGATGTTTAAACCCAGGTAACATTCTGGTAAACCTTCTCTGCACTCTCTCCACTCTGTTTATATCCTTCCTATAATTAGGCGACCAGAACTGCACACAGAACTCCAAATTAGGCCGCACCAATGTCTTATACAATCTCAACATCACCGCCAAACTCCTATATTCCATGGAATGATTGATAAAGGCCAGCATACTAAAAGCCTTCTTCACCACCCTATTCACGTGAGTTTCTACCTTCAGGGAACGATGTACCATTACTCCTAAATCTTTCTGCTCTTCTGTATTCATCAATGCTCTCCCATTTACCACGTATATCATATTCTGATTCTTCTTACCAAAGTGAAGCACCTCACACTTATCAGCATTAAATTCCATCTGCCATTTTTCAGCCCACTTTTCTAAGCAGCCCAAATCCCTCTGCAATCCTTGAAAACCTTCTTCATTATCCACTATTCCACCTATCTTAGTATCGTCTGCATATTTACTAATCCAATTCACCACCCCATCATCTAGATCATTAATGTATTTAACGAACAACAATGGGCCCAATACAGATCCTTGAGGCACACCACTGGTCACCCATTCAGAGCCAGCTCTCCAGCGCATGACGTCCTGTTTTGCAGAAACTGCCAAAATGTTTGGCCTGGAAGTCAGCCTCAAGAAAACTGAGGTCCTCCATCAGCCAGCTCCCCAACATGACTACCAGCCCCCCACCCACATCTCCATCGGGCACACAGAACTCAAAACAGTCAACCAGTTTACCTACCTTGGCTGCACCATTTCATCTGATGCAAGGATCAACAAAGAGATAGACCACAGACTCGCAAAGGCAAATAGCGCCTTTGGAAGACTACACAAAAGAGTCTGGAAAAACAATCACCTGAAGAAACACACAAAGATCAGCATGTACAGAGCCGTGGTCATATCCACGCTCCTGTTCGGCTTTGAATCATGGGTCCTCTACCAGCATCACCTACGGCTCCTAGAACGCTTCCATCAGCGCTGTCTCCACTCCATCCTCAACATTCATTGGAATGACTTCATGACCAACATCGAAGTACTCGAGCTGGCAGAATCCGCAAGCGTCGAATCCACGCTGCTGAATACCCAACTGCGCTGGGTTGGTCACGTCTCCAGAATGGAGGACCATCGCCTTCCCAAGATCGTGTTAAATGGCGAGCTCTCCACTGGCCACCGAGCCAGAGGTGCACCAAAGAAGAGGTACAAGGACTGTTTAAAGAAATCTCTTGGTGCCTGCCACATTGACCACCGCCAGTGGGCTGATATCGCCTCCAACCGTGCATCTTGGCGCCTCACAGTTCGGCAGGCTGCAACCTCCTTTGAAGAAGACCACAGAGCCCACCTCACTGACAAAAGACAAAGGAGGAAATACCCAACCCCAACCAACCAATTTTCCCTTGCAACCGCTGCAACCATGCCTACCTGTCCCGCATCGGACTTGTCAGTCACCAACGAGCCTGCAGCAGACGTGGACATACCCCTCCATAAAGCTTTGTCCGCGAAGCAAAGCCAAAGTAAGAAAAGTCCAAACCCCATCCACAGTCATATCTCGCAGAAACAGACCAACCCCCATCCACATTCATATACCCCAGAGAGTCCAACCCCCATCCACCCTCATATACCCCAGAAACTGTCCAAACCCCATCCTCAGAAACAGTCCAACCCCACTGACAATCATTAAGCCAGAAATTGTCAACCCCCATCCACAGTCACATAGCCCAGAAACCGTCCCACTCCCATCCACAGTCATATACCCCAGAAACTGTCCCACTACATCCACAGTAATAGACCCCAAAAACAGTCGAACCCCTTTCCACTGTCACATGCCCAAGAAACAGTCCACCATCCACATTCATATAGCCCAGAAACTGTCTAACCCCATCCACAGTCAGATACCCTACAAACCGTCACACCCCCATCCAGTCATATACCCCAGAAAAATCCCAACCCAATCAACAGACATATTCCCCAGAAACAGTCCGAACCCATTTATTGTCAAATACCCCAGAATCAATTTGACTCCCATCCACAGTCACATACCCCAGAAACAGTCCAACCCCATCCAGTCATATACGCCAGAAACATACACACAATTCACAGTCATGAACCCCAGAAACAGTACAACACATATCCACAGTTATATACCACAAAAAAGTCTGCCCCCATTCACCTTCATATACCCCAGAAATAGAACCACCACTATCCACGGTCATATATCCCCGAAACAGCCCAACCACTTCCACAATCACAAACCACAGAAACATTCCCACCTCCATTTAAAATCCTATACCCCAGAAACATTTCCACCACATCCAAAGTCACATATCCCAGAAACCGACTGACACATCAACACACATACCCCAGAAACAGTCCCACCACATTAACACCTGAAACAGTGCGACCCCAATACACAGTCACATAACCCTGAAACAGTCCCACACCCATCCACAGTCATATACCCCTGAAACAGTCCCACAACCTCCACAATCACATACCCCAGATCCAGTCCAAACCCCAGTCACATACGCCAGAAACAGTTCAACCCCCATCCACGGTCATATCTCCCAAAAACAGACCAACTCCCATCCACCTTCAATACCCCAGAAAGTGTCCGACTCCCATCCACCCTCATATACCGCAGAAACTGTCCAATCCCATTCACAATCATTAAGCCAGAAATTGTCCACCCCCATCCACAGTCACATACCCCAGAAACCGTCGCACTCCCATCCACAGTCATATACCCCAGAAAATGACCCACTACGTAATAGACCCCAAAAACAGTCGAACCCCCTTCCACAGTCACATACCCCAGATACAGACCAACACCATCCACAGTCATATAGCCCAGAAACTGTCTAACCGCATCCACAGTCACATACCCTAGAAACCGTCACACCCCCATCCACAGTCATATACCCAAGAAAATGCCCAACCCAATCAACGGACATATTCCCCAGAAACAGTCCAAACCCATTTATTGTCAAATACCCCAGAATCAATTTGACTCCCATCCCCAGTCACATACACCAGAAACAGTCACACTCCAATCCAAAGTCACATACCCCAGAAATAGTCCAACCACATCCAGTCATATATTCCAGAAACAGTCAGTCCCCCATCCACAGTCATATACACCAGAAACAGACACACCACAATTCTCAGTCATGAACCCCAGAAACAGTACAACACTTATCCACAGTTATATACCACAGAAAGTCTGCCCCCATCCACCCTCATTTAAAATCCTATACCCCAGAAACATTTCCACCACATCCAAAGTCACATATCCCAGAAACCGACTGACTCACATCAACACACATACCCCAGAAACGGTACCACCCCCATCAACAGTCATAAACACCAGAAACAGTCCAACCAACATCCATATTTCCAAGGAACAGTCCCACCCCCATCCACAGTCATATACCCCAAAAACAGTCCAACTCCCAACCACATTAATATACCCAGAAACAGTCCCAACCCCATCCACAGTCACATAACCCAGAAACAGTCCAACCCCCCATCCATATACCCCAGGAACAGTCCAACACCCATCCACAGTAATATATCCGAGAAATGCTCCGACTCAAATCCACAGTCACATACAGAAGAAACACTGCGACCCCCCATTCAGTCATATACCCCAGAAATAGTGTGACTGAATTACCATAGATGGTAATTTTCCCCAGAAAAATTCGAACCCCCATCCACAGTCACATACCCCAGAAACAGTCTGACCCTCATTCATTCATATACCACAGAAGCAGTCCAACCCCCATCCACAGTCATATACCCCAAAAACAGTCCAACTCCCAACCACATTAATATACCCAGAAACAGTCCCAACCCCATCCACAGTCACATAACCCAGAAACAGTCCAACCCCCCATCCATATACCCCAGGAACAGTCCAACACCCATCCACAGTAATATATCCGAGAAATGCTCCGACTCAAATCCACAGTCACATACAGAAGAAACACTGCGACCCCCCATTCAGTCATATACCCCAGAAATAGTGTGACTGAATTACCATAGATGGTAATTTTCCCCAGAAAAATTCGAACCCCCATCCACAGTCACATACCCCAGAAACAGTCTGACCCTCATTCATTCATATACCACAGAAGCAGTCCAACCCCCATCCACAGTCATATACCCCAGAAACAGATCAACGCCCACACAAGGGCATATACCCCAGAAGCAGTCCCACCACATCCCCAGTCACATACCCCAGAAACAGTTCAACCCTCATCCAGAGTCATATACCCCAGAAACAGTCCCACCCCTGTCCACAGTCATATACCCCAGAAACAGACCCACAACCTCCAGTCATATACCCCAGAAACAGGCCGACCACATCCACAGTCACTACCCCAGAAACAGTCCCACCCCCATCCACAGTCATATACCCCAGAAACAGTCCCACAACCTCCACAGTCATATACCCCAAAAACAGACCCACAACCTCCACAGTCATATACCCCAGAAACAGGCTAACCACATCCACAGTCATATACCCCAGAAATGGTCCAACCCCCATCCTCAGTCACATACTCCAGAAACAGCCCAACCCCCATCCTGAGTCATGTTTTCCAGAAACAGTCCCACCCCCATCCACAGTTATATACCCCAGGAACAGTCCAACACCCCTCCACAGTCATATACCCCAAGAACAATACAACCCCCCTCCACAGTCATATACCCCAGAAATAGTCCAAACCCCATCAACAGTCATATACCCCAGAAATAGTCCGACCCCATCCACAGTCATATACCAGAGAAACAGTCCAACTCTCATCCACACTTATACCCCAAAAATAGTCCAACCCAAATCAACAGTCATAAACACCAGTAACAGTCCCTCTACATCCACAGTCATATACCCCAGGAACACTCCCACACCAATCCACAGTTATATACCCCAGAAACAGTCCCACCACACCCACAGAAACATACCCAGGAACAGTGCGACCCTGTTCACAGTCACATGCCCCAGAAAGTGTCTGACCCCTATCCACAGTCATATACCCCCTAAAAAGTCCAACCCCCATCCACAGATACAGACCCCAGTAACAGTCTGATCCCCATCCATAGTCTCATACCCCAGAAACAATCCAACCCACATCTACAGTCATACACCACCACAGTCACATACCTTAAAAACAGTCAAACCACATCCACAGTTACATATCCCAGAACCAGTCTGTCCCCCATCCACAATCATATTCCCCAGAAACAGTCTGACCCCCTTCCGTAGTCATATACCCCAGAAACAGTTCGACTCCCCATCCACATCACATACTCTAATAACAGTCCGACCCCCATCCACAGCCATATTCCCCAGAAACAGTCTCATCCCCTACATTTCCATACCTCAGAAACAGTCCCACCCTCATCCACATTCATATCCCCCAGAAACAGTCCGACCAACCCCCATCCATATATCCCAGAAACAGTCCAACCCCCATCCTCAGTCATATACCCCAGAAACAGTCCAACCCCCATCCACAGTCACATATCCCAGAAACAGACCTACTCCATTCAAGTTTCAGATGTGTGAGACATTACCTCCCAGTTACTAAAGCATACTCACTATCTTTAACTCTTGCTTATCCACCTAAGTGTGTGTGTATCTTCTCCCACAGACTGCCATCTGGTGACTTACCAAGCACAGATTTTAGAGTCATTCACTTGTGGTTCCCAGGCTTTTCCCTGCAGCCCCTCTTGAACTGAGGCACAACATTTACCATCCTCCTGTCTTCTGGCACCTCACCAGGACTTAATAACAATTCATAAATCTCAGCCAGGGCCACTGCAATTTCCTCTCAAGTTCCCCACAGTATTCTTAGATACATCTGATCTGGCCCAAAAGATTTACATTCATGCACATCAGGACCTTCAGCATCTCCTCAACCATAACAATGAAGGCCTTCTCAACAATCTTGAACAGCAACCTTGAGGGATTTATGTACCTGGACTCCAAGTTCTGTTCCTCCACACTGTTAAGAATTCTGCCATTAACCACAAAGTTTGCCTTCAGGCTTGACTTTTCAAAGTGCTTCACCACACTTATTCGGATTGACCTTCATCTTCCACGTCCCCACCCAACTCTGCATCGTGTCTATATTCTGTTGTGGTAACAGTAAAACCCATGGTATCCTGCACCTATGGGTACTTGAGATTGTGTGTTGCGTGATTGGTGGTGCACCAATTTTAAACTGCTGTAATTGTTACCTATATATTTTCTGCAATTTTTTTTGTCAGTTGCTTGAGGCTGACAGTTGCGTGAATTCCGGATAACAGGGATTTTCCTGTATTTCAAAAATTCCACACTTTCTAAACCTGACTCTGTGTCTTTTCCAAGTAAACATAGAAGATAGGAGCAGGAGTAGGTCATTCGGCCCTAAGAGCCTGCTCCGCCATTCAATGAGATCATGGCTGATCTTAAAGTTCAGTACCTCATCCCCACCTTCTCTCTGTAACCCCTAATTCCCTTATACTGAAGAAATATATCTAATTTCCTCTTAAATATATTCAATGAACCTGCCTCTACTGCTCTCTGTGGCAATGAACTCCACAGATTGACCACCCTCTGGGTAAAGAAATTCCTCCTCATCTCGATTCTAAATGGTTTGCCTATTATCCTCAAACCATGGCCCTGGGTTCTGGACTCCCCCACCACTAGAAACATCCCTTCCACATCCATTCTGTCCAATCCTGCCAGAATTTTATATGTCTCTATGAGATCCCCTCTCGATCTTCTAAACTCCAGTGAGTACAATCCCAAATTGCGCAATCTTTCCTCATAAGTTATTCCTGCCATTCCAGGTATCAGCCTGGTGAATCGCCTTTGCTCTCCCTCCATTGTAAGAACATCCTTCCTCAGATAAGGCGACCAAATCTGCACACAATACTCCAGGTGGGGTCTCACCAAGGCTCTGTACAGCTGCAGTAAGGTATCCTTATTCCTATACTCAAACCCTCTTGATATGAAGGCCAATATACCATTTGCCTTTTTAACCACCTGCTGTACCTGCATGCTCGCCTTCAGTGACTGGTGCACAAGAACCCCTAGGTCTCTCTGCACTTCCCCATCTCCCAATCTATTGCCATTCAAATAGTATCTGCCCTCCGGTTTGTATTACCAAAGTGGATAACCTCACATTTATCCACATTGTAGTGCATTTGCCATGTATCTGCCCAGTCCCCCAATTTATCCAAATCACACTGGAGCTTCCTGACCCCCTCTTCAGTGCACACAACCCCTCCTAGCTTAGTGTCGTCTGCAAATTTGGAGATATTACATCCAATTCCCTCATCTAGATCATTAATGTAAATTGTGAACAGCTGGGGTGGCAGTATAGATCCCTGTGGCACCCCACTGGTCACTGTCTGCCACTCAGAAAATGAGTCGTTTATCCCAACTCTCTGTCTTCTATCTGCCAGCCAGTTCTCAATCCACATCAATACCTTGCCCCCAATCCCATGAGCCTTGATTTTGCATGCCAGTCATTTATGTGGGACCTTATCAAAGGCCTTTTGGAAATCCAGGTACACCACATCCACTGGCTCTCCCTCATCTATTTTACCTGTCACCATCTCAAAGAATTCCAATAGATTTATAAAGCATGATTTACCTTTTGTAAATCCACGTTGACTCTGTCCGATCCCTTCTCTGCTAGTCATATGCTCTGCTATTACATCCTTAATAATGGATTCCATCATTTTGCCCACCGGCCTATAATTCACCGCTTTTTCTCTACCCCCCTTTTTAAATAGTTGGGTAACATTAGCTACCCTCCAATCCATGGGTACTGATCCTGAGTCTATCGAGTTCTGGAAAATAATTCTTAAAGCATCTGCTATCTGAATGTCCACTTCTACCCTAGGATGTAGATTATCAGGCCCTTGGGATTTATCAGCCTTCAATCCCTTCAATTTCCCCAAGACCATGTCCTTAGAGATACTGATTTCTTTCAGCTCCTCCCTTGCATTAGTCTCTATGTTTCCCAACATCCTTGGGAGGTTATTTGTATCCTCTCTTGTGAAAAGAGAACTAAAGTAAGAATTTAATTGGTCTGCCATTTCCTTATTCCCCATTATATATTCTCCTGATTCTGACTGCAAGGGACCTACTCTGGATTTCACCAATCTTTTCCTCTTGACATATCTATAAAAGCTTTTGCAGTTGGTTTTAATGTTTGTTGCAAGCTCACTTTCGTAATTTATTTTTGCCCTCTTGATTAATCCCTTTGTTCTCCTTTGCTGCATCTTGAACTGTTCCCAGTTTTTGGATTTGGTACTTTTTTTGGCCAATTGATATGCTCTCTCTTTGGACCTAATGCTGTCTCTAATTTCCCTTGTTATCCACGGTTGAGTCACCTTTTTTGGTACATTTTTATGCCAAACTGGTATAAACGATTTCTGCAATTCTTCCATTAGATCTTTGAATGCTTTCCATTGTCTCTCCACTGTCAACCCCCCCCCCCCCCCCACCCCCATAAACACCACCCAATCAATCTTACTCAACTCCCGTCTCATACCATCATAATTCCCTTTATTTAAATTCAGGACCTTAGTCTCGGTTTTAATTTCATCACTCTCCATGTCGAGTGAGAATTCTATCATATTGTGATCACTCCTACCCAAAGGGCCTCGTACAACAAGATTGTTGATTAGCAACTGTTTTATTTGCCTCTCTCCCTTTGTCTGCCAGTCCCCTCCCTCTGCACATCATGGCTCTCCAACTCCATTACGGGCCCCTGTCCTACCCCTTGCACCCTGTCTTCTCTGCATCCCCGTCGACTGTTCTTTCTCTCCCACTGACGCTGCTTGACTCATTGAGATACACCAGCAGAATGGGTTCAGTTTCATCAGGATGGTGCTTTTATTATAGGCTATGGGCAGAGGTTGGACCAACTTGGACAATCAGAACCTTTCCACAAGAGAAAAGCCTCACACAAAAGAGGACATGTGCTTAAGGGGAGGGTGGGGCATAGTTTAAAGGAGATGCTTGGAGCATCCCTTTACACAGAGAGTGGTGGGTGCCTGGAATGGACTGCTGGGGGTGGTGGTGGAAGCAGATTCAATAAATTTAAATTTAACTGTAGATATACAGCACGAGCCCATCACCCAATCATAACCCCTGGTACGTTTCGAATAGTGGAAGGAAACTGGAGCCCCCGGGGAAAACCTACGCAGACACGGGGAGAACGTACAAACACCTTACTGATAGGGCGGGATTTAAACCCTGGTTCTGATTGCTGGTGCGGTAACACCATTGCGTTAACTGCTACGCTGACCATGCCACCCCAAAATAGTAATGTTTAAGTGGCTATGTAGGAAACAGAGAAACATGGTTAGGATAGTGGTAAGGCAGCCCTGTTACAGTGCCAGAGAGCCTAGTTTGAACCCCGTGTTATCCGTAAGTAATTTGTACATTTTCCCCTTATCTGCGTGGGTTTTCCCCGGGTGCTCTGGTTTCCTCCCACGCTCCAATATGAAGAAGGTTGCAGGTTAATTAGGTGTAATTGGGTGGCACAGGTTTCAATGGCTGGAATCAGCTTATGCCTCATTGTAAATACATAAAATGAAAAATAATAAGGTGTGAGCAGCTGAGTTTTCATTTTACCTGGGCATCATGTTTGGCACAGACATGTGGGCCGAAGGGTCCATGCCATGTTTACACTCAAGAGGCTCTCAAATCCTTTTTGCTTCTTCTGGTTTAATTTCGGCAGCGGCAGTTTAAGATAAATAAGCCAAGGCAGATGTTACTTATTTCTGCACGTCCAGCCCCATTTGAAGGATTATATCTGACCTTCACACCAGATGTTCACCTCATAATAACTTTTAAAATTTATTAATATTTGTGATATTTTATATAAAATAAAGTAAAAAATACAAAAGAAAGAAAAACCTCCACTAAATCCCGCCACCCCTCCCCCAACAACCTAAAGAAATTAAGGGACAAGGAAACCACAACAGGAGACTTCACTTTCCGAAACTTTTACATTTATGCAAATTTTAAATTCCAATAGTTTGTAAATATAGGCTCTATATTTCACACTCAAGTGGAATCCAACTCTGAACCTCTGCACACCATCCGTCCATTCCCAGATCAGTATCGGACTTCCAAGTTACAGCAATACATTTTCTAGCCATTGCCAAAGCAATTTAACCAAATTTTACTTGATATATACTCAGTTTCAATTTCGGTTTAATCCCTCCAACATCTCCCAGTAATGGATCTTGTGGGAATCTTACTCCAGTTATTCATTCTAATAAATTACCCAAATTAAGCCAAGTCGAATGCAAAAAGGTTCCAACTTCTTGTCCACATCTAAAACATACATCTCATAATATCAAAACAAACACATTTCTCAATTTTCCTAAAATGAAAAACCACAAAAAGGAGTCAGACTGTAACAATGCAAATACATTATTAAATTTCTATTATTAATATACATGTTTTTGAGAATTGAACCACAATATACTACAGTTCTACAAAGCCTACATTCCTGGCAATCAACAGGTTAAGAAAAAAAAAGGTTATTTCATATATCAGATTTAAAGAGGTTGGGTCAAAAGCAGTACATAAATATGCTGCTTGACATCGGTAACAATGTCTCCTCCTCACTGACCATCAACACAGGTGCACCTCAAAGATGAGTGCACCTCATATCCATCACTGTGTGGCCAGTCATGGTTCAAGTTTGCTGATGACACCACAGTTGTCGGCAGAATCACAGATGGCAATGAGGAAGAGCACAGGAGGGAGATAGATCAGCTGGTTGAATGCTGTCACAACAACTACTTTGACTCAATGTTAGCAAAACTGAGGAATTGATTGTGCACCAGGTGGAGGAAATCAGGAGGGCATGAACCAGTCCTCATCGAGGGGTCAGCAATGGAAAGGGTGAAGAACTTTAAATTCCTGGGTGTCAACATCTCTGAAGATCTATCTTGGGTCCCCCATTTCAAATTCAATCATGGAGATGGCTCACCAGCGGCTATGCGTCGTGAGGAGTTTGAGGAGATTTGATATGTCACCAAAGACTTGCAAATTACTACCATGGAGTACTACCATGGAGAGCGTTCCGACTGGCTGCATTACTGTCTGGTTCAGAGGTGCCAAGGCACAGGGTAGGAAGAGAATTTGTGACAGGCTCTAGTCTTCACTCCTTTAAGGACGTCTACAAGAGGTGGTGTCTCAATAAAGCAGTGTCTATCCTCAATGACCCTCACCACCCAGGTCATGCCCTCATCTCATCATGAAGGAGGTTCAGGAGCCTGAAGGTGGCACAAAAGCAGTTTCTTCCCCTCTGCCATCAGGTTTCTGAATGGACAATGACCACAGACACCACCTCACTTTCTCTTCTTTTGCACTAATGTATTTATTGTTTTAAAATGTAACTTAAACAATGAATTTTGTGCCACAGGTTTACAACATTAAATTCTGATTCTCAGAAACTCAGCAAGTCAGGCAGCATCGATAGGAAGTAGAGAATCACCAACATTTCAAGCCTAGGCCCTTCACTGGATATGAGCAAAAACAGACAGGTGCCCAAATAAGAAGATGAGAGCAGGAGAGGAAGGGGAAGAGGAGGAACAAAACCCAGGCACAAAACATCCTATTGGTGCTGCGTGTCCTGCTGAATTCCTCCAGGACATTTCTGCCTGGCATATCATTTACCAGTCTTTGGGATAGTTGCACAATGAAAATCGTGGCTAAGGCTCATTCACTATTGGCATTTCTTCAGTAAAAGCAGTTCTGCATCTGCTCGAATCTGGTGCAAGTTCATCCTACAAACCAAGACCAACACTTGTGCAATACAATGTCAATTGGGATCCTGGGCCATTAAGAGGGAGACTGTTTACTCCTTTTCTCTTGTGAAGCCCAGAGAGTGCAGGAGAGATCTTGTTGCAAAGAAGGGCATTTCCACTGCTGCATGAATTGGAAGGGGAGGTCCAGGGAAAATGAGCTGAGTTTCGACTTGGTTCTTGCTAGACTAGTTGGATATTACTTTCCATTAAATGGGCCCATGGTAATGATACCTCTCCAGGCAGTGCATCAGAGGACGTCATGCTGTACTAAAGTGTTGCGCATTTTCAGGCAGTAGTCAGATTTCAGATTCAGATTTATAGTCAGAGTACATTCTGAACAACCCTGAGATTCTTTTTTTCCTGCGGGCTAGGCAGAATTACCACCTATTGGTAGGGCAAAAAAAAGTACATGTAAACAAATAAAGAAATATAAACAAACTGACTGTGCAATACAGAGAGAACAAAATCAAAAAAGTGCCCAAGTAAGAGTCCTTCAATGAGTCCCTGATTGAGTTTGTTACTGAGGAGTCTGATGGTGAAGGGGGAGCATCTGGTCCTGAACCTAGTGGTGCGAGTCTTGTGGCACCAATGCCTCTTTCCTGATGGCAGCAGCGAGAACAGAGTGTGTACTGGGTGGTGTGGGTCTGATGATCGGTGCTGTTCTCCAACGGCAGCGTTCCCTGTAGATGTTCTCAATGGTGGGGAGGGTTTTGCCTGTGATGTCCTGGGCTGTGTCCACTATCTTTGGGAGGGCTTTACATATCAGACCGTGATGCAGGTGGTCAGCACACTTCCCACTAAACCTCTTTAGAAATTTGCCAGGGTTTCTGGTGTCATACTTGCATTCTGTCTGAAGTCTCTTGTGCGAAGCATCGAGGTGATTCACCCTAGTAGGAGGGGATGTGAACACAGCGAACATTCTCAGGCAATGGGCAGAGAGTTTTATTTTTGCCACTATGTTCTGTTAAATGAACTGCCAAGTAAATTATTATCATCATATTAATTGATACTTCCTCTGTGTTTTAAAGATTGAAGCAAACCCCATGTAGATCCTTTGGAGATGCAGTCCCTCGGGAATAATCATCCTTGTATATTGTGGATAATATCAGTCCCTGTGAATATTGCAGGGGATATCAATCCCTGTTGACATTGTGATAAAAACAGCCTCAGTGTGTATTGGAGGAAATGCAAGCCCCCAGATATGGAATACTGTATGGAACAACAGTGTTGATTTTGTTGAAAAATAACGATTCCTTCTGAAGATTGTAACCCATGAATAAGTTATCTTGTCAAATGCTGCAGGAAATGATCCATGGTGTGAAAATGATGTGGGATGCTGAGAGTCTAGGATGTCTGCTCTTTGTTGCCAGGTGCCTGGGAGATCAGCCCTGTGGACCTGACGTTCCTGAGTGAGCTCGGAGATGGGCAGTTCGGTGTGGTGAAGCATGGCAAATGGCGAGGGAAATACGAGGTGGCAATCAAGATGATCAAAGAGGGTTCCATGTCTGAGGACGACTTCATTGACGAGGCCGAGACAATGATGTGAGTAGGAAAACCCTGAGGGGCCTGAGTTGTGGAGGGTATGTGTTGAACGCATCCTGCTCATATGAGAAGCTGCCAGTGCTGTATCTGTCCTGAAGTTAAACGAGAAAGTCTGCAGCTGCTGGGGCCCAGTGAAGCACACACACATGCTGGAGAAACTCAGGAGGTCATGCAGGATACACAGAAAGTAAAAGGTAACCTAGTGAAGTGCCCAGGCCTGAAACATTTTACTTCCTATGCATGCTGCGTGGTCTCCTGAGTTTCCCCACTATGTCTGTGTGCTGGATCTGTTCTGGCAGCATTTAATGAAGTTCACTCTATATCTGTCAACAGCACTGTTCCTTTCTGTGAGGATGCCCTGGCCAAGAATGCTCCGGTACCTCTGCTCAGGGACCCAGTAGGGGATGGATGAAGGTCAGCTCTGGCCACAACCTCTTCTCACTCTCACTTCAGGCAGACGGTGCAGGAAGATCAGCGCCCCCAGGTTCAAGAACAGTTGTAACCCAGTTGTTATCAGGCTCTTCAACCTCCCTGTACCACCCTAATCCCGACCATAAACTATTCTGGGACCACCAACATATCAGTCTGCACAAACGACGCAAAACATTTTGCAGGAATTGCATCATGTGCTCTTCCCGGAGGATGAGGTTTTTAATTTCCCATGTTTAAGAACAACAAAGGAGACCATTCAGCCCCTTGTGGCTGCACCAGTGTTTGATAACCTGATGGTTATTTCGCTTTCTGTTGACTGCTTGGCTGCTGCCCTCTATCTGTCTGCCCGCAATGCCTGTCTGTCTGTGTATATCTCTCTCTCTCTCTCACGCACACACACACACATTCTCTCACTTTCACTCATTCATTCACTCTTTCTCCTCCCACTCTCTCCTTCCCCCTCTCTCCCTCCGCCTCTATCTTGCTGCCCACCTATATATCTTCTGTCCATCCTCTTGCTGGGAGCAGCCCATTTTCCACAGCCTCCCTTGCCCGTATGTTGAAGGCAGAATACCTGGGGGCAAATGCGACTTGGGGCGACTCCCACTAGAGGAACGCCTCCCACTGGCGGAGCGCCTCCCACTGGCGGACCGCCTCCCACTGGCAGCGCGCCTCCCACTGGCGGAATGCCAGGAGTCAGCATATGATGACAAGATGGTGAAGAGCCCCTCGGTGAGACTGCTCACTCCATTTGGATAGGTATGCCAGGGTTATTCCTGTCTCTATACTAACTCAGATCAGCTTGACAGTGAAACTCACTGGTGTAGTTGTGGGGCAGTTCACCTTGCACCATTTTCATCAGCAATGAGAGAAGATTTCGACCAGTCCAGCTCAGGGAAAGGCCTTTCGACCCACAACGTCTTCACCAAACATTCTTCTTCTTCTTTGGCTTGGCTTCGCGGACGAAGATTTATGGAGGGGGTAAATGTCCACGTCAGCTGCAGGCTCGTTTGTGACTGACAAGTCCGATGCGGGACAGGCAGACACGGTTGCAGCGGTTGCAGGGGAAAATTGGTTGGTTGGGGTTGGGTGTTGGGTTTTTCCTCCTTTGCCTTTTGTCAGTGAGGTGGGCTTTGCGGTCTTCTTCAAAGGAGGTTGCTGCCCGCCAAACTGTGAGGCGCCAAGATGCACGGTTTGAGGCGATATCAGCCCACTGGCGGTGGTCAATGTGGCAGGCACCAAGAGATTTCTTTAGGCAGTCCTTGTACCTTTTTTTTGATGCACCTCTGTCACGGTGGCCAGTGGAGAGCTCGCCATATAACACGATCTTGGGAAGGCGATGGTCCTCCATTCTGGAGACGTGACCCACCCAGCGCAGCTGGATCTTCAGCAGCGTGGACTCGATGCCCAAACATTATGCCCAAATTAAACCATCTCTCACTTGTTAACACTTTCTAAATCCACCAGACGTCACCCTCCTGTGCTGTACAGGGACAAGTAGTTTCCAAGAGAGTATATAGAACACAGAACAACACGGAACATTCCAGCACACACCATTTAGGACCGAGATGAGGAGGAATTTCTTTACCCACAGGGTGGTGAATCTGTGGAATTAATTGCCACAGAGGGCAGTAGAGGCAGGTTCATTGAATATATTTAAGAGGGAATTAGATATATTTCTTCAGTATAAGGGAATTAGGGGTTATGGAGAGAAGGCGGGGACGGGGTACTGAACTTTAAGATCACCCATGATCGTCGAATGACCTACTCCTGCTCCTATCTTCTATGTTTCTTTGATGTTGTGCTGACCTAGGTAAACCTAATCCACAACAATCTAATTTTACCCTACACGCCCATAAACCACTATTTTTCTTACCTTTTGAGACGTTAAACCTGGTGGCCTCATCGCACCTTTCACAACACAAGGTGCAGTGATGCTCCATGGATTTGTTTCTCAGTACAGATTCACAGGGAGTATTGGAGGCAATGTTCAGATATTCAAGCTATCTTTCAACAGCTATTAATTATTAACCAATCCCTGTGGTCACTTGCATCTCGTGTTCAGAGAGTGGCTGCCTGCCCCGATGTACCACAGTACTTCACACTGAACCAGCTTGGAGACATTGGGGAGAAGTTACCAGACTCTTCAGTGAAAGATTGTTTACCAATAATCCACTCAAGAGTTGTTCATCTGAGTGACACAGTGTTGGAGCCGCTCTTTCCCAGTGCCAGAGACTTGGGCTTAATTCTGATCTCCGGTGCTGTCTGTATACAGTGTGAACCTTCTCCCTATGACCATGTAGAATTTCCCCCACGTCCCAAAGACAAGCAGATTCAATGTGAGCTCATTGTCAGATACAAAGTTCAAAGTTCAGGGTTATTGTCAGAGTACGTACGTGACTCAGAGATTATTTTTCCTGCGGGCCAGGCAGATTTTCTACCTATTGGGAATGCAAAAAAAAACTGCACTCAAGATAAGTATACAAAAGAGAGAAAGGTAAATGAGAAGGAAGTTCAAACAAACTTCAATGTTCAAAACTCAATAACATGCATAAGTAAGAGTCCTTAAATGAGTCCCTGATTGAGTTTGTCGCTGAGGAGTCTGATGGTGGAGGAGTAGCAGCTGCTTCTGAACCTGGTGGTGCGAGTCTTGTGGCATCGATACCTCTTTCCTGATGGCAGCAGCGAGAACAGAGCATGTGCTGGATGGTGTGGATCCTTGATGATTGCTGCTGCTCTCAAACGGCAGCGTTCCCTGTGGATGTTCTCGATGGTGGGGAGGGTTTTGCCTGTGATGTCCTGGGCTGTGTCCATGTACTGAATATTTAGTTTTTCTGTACACACTGTCAGTTTGTTTACCTTTCTTTCTTTGTTTACTTTTTTGTATTCATATCTTTCTTCTGGATGCAGCTCAGTGGGACTAGGCAAAAAAAAAGGTTCAGAACAGATGAGAAAGGTCAAAGAGCCTGTTTTCTGTGCTGTAATGTTCTATGGTTCTATGTGTACTCGGCTTGACTCCCCTGGGAGTCTGCAATGGTCGTCCGTAGATTATATGTGCAGCTGATAATCTGGACCCGCACCTGTATTAATGCCAGGGGTCTCACCAGCCAAGTCCAGCCCAGTTTCCCCTGTTAATTTCCACCACACATCTGTAGAAATTTGCCAGGGTTTCTGATGTTATCCCAACCCTCCGCAAACTCCTGAGGAAGAAGAGGTGCTGATGTGATTTCTTCATGATGCTATTAGTGTGTTGGGTCCAATGAAGGTCCTAAGAGATAGTGATTCCCAACAACCTAAACGTTCTCACCCTCTCCACCTCTGATTTCTGGTTTTCTCTTCCTGAAGTCAATGATCAGCTCCTCAGTTTTGATGACATTGAGTGCGAGGTTGTTATTGTTGATGCCCCATTCAGCCAAGTTTTCAATCTCCATCCTGTACGGTGACTCATCCCCTTCCTTTATACAACTCACTACCGGGGTATCGTCGGCAAATTTATAGATGGTGTTATTGTTGTACCAAGATACACAGTCGTAGATGTAAAGTGAGTAGATCAGGGGGCTGTGGTGCTAATGGAGATAGTGGAGAAGTTCTTACCAATCTTCAATGATTGTGGTCTGGAGATGAGGAAATCCAGGATCCAATTACACAGTGGGGTGTTGAGTCCCAGGTCTTGGATCAGGCTTGAGGGGATGATGTTTTTAAATGTCGGCCTGTGGTTGATAAAGAGCATCCTGATGAATGTATCCTTGCTGTCCAGGTGTTCCAGGGCTTTGTGTAGAGCCAGTGAGATGGCATCCGTGGTAGATTTGTGGCTGCGATAGGCAAACTGAACAGATCTATGTCGCAACTCAGACAGGAGTTGATATGCTTCAATACCAGCCATTCAAAACACTTCTTCACTGTGTGTGTGAGTGCCACTGAGTGATAGTCATCCTGGATAATTAATGCTTGTTTAAACCCTGCTGGAGAGAGGTACACAAATGTAAAATTCTTCCCTGCTGCAACCACACAGGAACAGAAGGTGCATACCAACTGTACACATTACAGTACCACAAATGTTAGACAGAAAAACATACCCAAGGATAGAGAAATAAATCTTCACACTTGCAGTGAATGCAAGAAATAAAAAAGGAAGGTGATATTTCAGTCGTGCAGATCGTTTGGTGGTCCCAGAGGAGGTTATGGTCTCGGTTCGGGTGGTACGGGCAGGTTCAAGATAAAAACTGTTCTTAAACCTAGAGGTGCTGATCTTCAGGCTTCTGCCTGAAGGCAGCTGTGAGGAGAGGCTGTGACCAGGGTGATGGGGATCCTTTCTTTTATGATGCCCTGCCTTCTTGAGGCTGCGCCTCATACTGGGGTCTTTAATGGATGCCTGCAATGGATATTTTGCCTAATTGGCCTCAGTGAGTGATAGAATGTGGAAATTGACAGAAATGTGGAGAAAATAAAATGAAATTGTCAGCAGAGAATCAGTGGGGTGAAGGGCCTCTCTGCAGAAACCCAGGTCACAGTGGAGAAGGTATTGCTCAGTGGAAAGGCCATTGTCTCCTTCCCAATTGTATCTGCTCAAACTGTGTTGGTGAAACAGCAACACCACGAGGCACAGCACTGTCTAATAATGCATGAATATGGAAAATTCCACTGAATTAGAGATGCATCGTGGAGTTCATGCAGGGACGCAGCCTTGACAATAATGCTGGACATCTGGAGGGCGACGTAAAATAAAGGCAGCTCTGACTACAGTCTGCATCTTCCCTTCGAATCATGCTGGCTCCGACAGTTACCCGACTCTCTGTCTCCACAGGAAGTTGAACCACCCCAAGTTGGTGCAGTTGTACGGTGTCTGCACCAAACAGCGGCCAATCTACATCGTCACCGAGTTCATGTCCAATGGTTGTCTGCTCAGCTACCTCAAGTTATGGGGCCGGCAAATGAACACCCTCCAATTGTTGGAGATGAGCAAGGATGTGTGTGAGGCCATGGCGTACCTGGAGTCCTTCCAATTCCTGCACAGGGACCTGGTGAGGATGGGAGATGCCTCCCTGCTCTGGTGGGACAGAGATAGGGATTGCTGCCCCAGAGGTGGAGATGGGGGACCTGCTTTTGGGGGGGGGGGGAGAGAGAGATGGGCTCATTGCCTCAGATGGGGGATAGGGGTAACTGGGGTACCTGGCCCAGAGGATGGATGATAAGGGGTCCCTGACCCAGAGGGGGAGGGGGAGATGGGGGACCTGCTTTTGGGGGGGGGGAGAGAGTTAGATGGGGTCATTACCTCAGGTGGGGGGTAGGGGTAACTGGGGTCCCTGGCCCTGAGGATGGATGATAAGGGGTCCCTGACCCAGAGGGGGAGGGGGAGACAGGGGCTCCTACCCCAGAGGGAGGGAGACGAGGTCCCTGCCCCAGAGATGGGGGACCTGCTTTGGGGGAGGGTGTAACTGGGGTCCCTGGCCCAGAGGATGGAAGATAAAGGGTCCTTGCCCCAGAGGGAGGGGGAGACGTGAAGCGCGGGGAGTGGGAAGGTTTAGTGATAGGAGAATGGGGGTGAGGGAAGAGTGTGGGGAGAAACTGGGAGTGAGGAGAGAGGGGGGTAGGAGAGATGCGGAGAGGGGGGAATGTGGGAGGGGATGAGGGGAGTGTGTGTAAGGGGAGAGTGGGGTGGCTGGGGAGAGGGATGTTGGGAACCACCATGTCCTCATCTATGTGGTCCTGTCCTGCAGGCGGCCAGGAACTGCCTGGTGGATGAAGTGGGCACGGTGAAGGTGTCGGACTTTGGGCTGAGCAGGTGAGAAACCAGATTCCCAGGAATTCCCTCGACACTGGGAACGGGAGTTGGTTGGCCTGCGGTGCCTCTGCCCCCGGGCCCTGGCTGCAGGGAATGGGTCAGAGGTCTGGGGACAGGGGGATGTGGGGATGTATGGCTGCAGAGAAGCTGAGGGGGGGTTGGAGGTGAGGGATGTGGGGGTGAGAGGGGTTTACAGGATGGGGTGAGGGAGTGTACAGGGTGGGGATGAGTGGAGGATGTTGACTGGCTTTGAGAGGGGTGTACAGATTCTGGTCACCACCCCTGCCAATTTCGCTGTCCATGGATGGGATATCAGATGTACCTCTTGGTTGCAATGTTCTCAATGAGGGGAGGGGGAGGGAGGGTGGATTTTCACACCAATTCAATTGCTGCGCTGTGTGGAGTGGGTAGGAGGGAGAGAACTGTATTCAGTTGGACGCCTGCAGGGAGTGTAGTGTCCACGGAATGTCTCTGGTACAGACCCCACCTGGAGATAGGCTCCATGGGGTAGAGGTTGCACCCTTTGTGGTAACTCCAGAGGATCCCACTCTCCATGACCCCAGCACCCATCACCTTTGTGTGGGCCTTTCCTCTGGACCTGTGCTTTGGAGCAGAGCCCAGCCTAAATGTTTCCTTTGTCTCTGGACCATCTGTTGGAGGATTCCTACCTCTGTACTGCTGCCCTCCCTCCCTTCACCTCCATAACCCTCCCCTTCCTCCCCCCTGACTGCCCACCTCCGTCCACCGCTGCTGGCCAGTCCCTGAGCAGCATCCTGACTGAGCTTCACCCCACCTCTGCCCGAGACCATTCCAGCTTATTGCCACCTGTACTGAGGAGCAGGGAGAGAGCTCGTTTTGCTATCAGTTCAGCTGGTCAACCCATCCACAGTACAGCTGTAAACAAATCCGTCCATCAAATCCCAGTTCTGTCCTGACCCCGACGTGTGTAGTGGGGCTATTGGCCTTGCTCCCTGACTCGCGTTCCTTGGCTGCAGAGTGTAACACCAACTTCCTCTGTCCTTGCCCTCTCTCCCTTTTTATCCCAGAAATAAATGTTATTCACAAATAAAATTATTTACAAAAGAAAAATGGGTGTAATATCCATACATCCCATGTCTGTACATTATTAGTCAACCTCTAGCCTGAAGCAGCTTTGCCACCACTGTTGTTTCTCCCTGCCTGCTGTTTGAGTGATTTCCCCTCAGTCTCAGCCCCTCAATGTCTGGTAATAGAAGGACTCTAGATTGTGGTTGACAGCATTCCCTCACCAACATCTTCGTGGGCTGGAAGACCAACAAGTCTCTGACTCAGAGAGCAGTTACTCCTGACATTGCATCTCCCTGTGCCCGTCTCTCACCACGGTCTGCCTCCTACCACTGAGACCAGCCTGGCAGAAGATGCTCCCCTCAAGCCTTCTCCTTGTGAACACCACCCAAGGTACCACACCTTCCACATCTGCAGCATTCCTCAGTCTCTTTTGTCTCCTTGGCTGATTTGCCCTCTGAACCAAGATCACTTTGTTCCTCACTTTCTCCGCCTCTCTTCCGCTGAAGCCTTCCAGTCTCCCAGCTACATTCCCAATCACAGATGATGCCAGAGCCTCTTGCCCACCTTTCTCCACACCTCCTGTAAGGGAGAAGGCCATCACTCCAGCCCCACACCCATGCTCTGTCTTACCTTAGGTATGTTCTTGATGATGAGTACACCAGCTCGCAGGGCTCCAAGTTCCCCATCCGATGGTCTCCACCTGAGGTCCTCAACTTCTCCCGATTCAGCAGTAAGTCTGACGTCTGGGCCTTTGGTGAGTATCCAGTGGAGCCTGGTGGGTGGGTGTTTCAGGATCCATCAGTGGGGCTGGAGGAAGGAAGGCCTGTAATCGATCAGTGGGGCAGAGTGAGTGGGTGGGGTGAAGTCTGCCTGCATTCAAACATGGGACATAGAAGGTGTGCCTATAATCTATCAATGGGCAGGGAAGGGAGGGTGGGTGGGGTGTAGTCCGCCTGGAATCTATCAGTGAGCAGGGAGGGTGGGTGGGGTGATCAGTGCAGCAGGGAGGGAGAGTGGGTCTAGTTAGCTGTAATCTCAGTGGGGCAGGGGCGAGGGAGGGAGGTTGGGTGGGGTGTAGACTGTCTGTAATCTATTAGTGTAGCAGGGAGTGGATGGGTCTAATCTAGCTGTAATCTCAGTGGGGCAGGGGCGAGGGAGGGAGGTTGGGTGGGGTGTAGACTGTCTGTAATCTATTAGTGTAGCAGGGAGAGTGGATGGGTCTAATCTAGCTGTAATCTCAGTGGGGCAAAGACAAAGGAGGGCAGGTCTGCCTGCATTCCAACAGTGGGTCAGGGAGGAGGTGTCTGTAATTTATCAGTGGGGCAGGGGGGGAGGGAGAGTGGGTGGGGTGTAGTCCGTCTATATCAGTGGGGCAGGTGAAAGGGAGGGTGGGTCTAGTCTAGCTATAATATGTCAATGGGGCAAGGGGAACCCACTCGCATTACCTCAGTGGGATAGGGAGGGGATGATGATGGGTGTAACATGGTTGTAATCTATCAGTGGGACATTTTGGTTGGCATGAGTAAGATGGGCCTAAGGGTCTTTTACCATTTGGTATGATTCTATGACTCTCTCCTCTGTCTCCTTTCTCCTCTGCCTCTCTCTCCTACACCTTCTCCGTGTAGCTCAGGTCCCCGAGTCCTTGCAACATTCTCGTTAATCTTCTCTTCACCCTCTCCAGCTTGACCACTACATTGGAGAGACTGGATGCAGACTGGGAGATCGCTTCATTGAGCTCCTTTTTTCTGTCCCCGTAACAGCGGGTTCTCCCAGTGGCCATCCATTTCAATTCCCCATCCCATTCCCATGCTGACATGTCTGTCCATGGATTCATGCACTGCCAGGCTGAAACCAACTGCAAATTGGAGGAGCAATAGCAAATATTGCACCCCGACCTCCAGTTTCCGTTAGACCCCCCTTGTCCTGTCCTATTCCTGTCTCCTTTCCTCCAGCTCCCCACTGCCCTGTCTCTCTCTCTCTTTCCCTATCCCTCCATCTCTCCAGCTAGCCCCCCCCCTTCTCAGATCAATTCTCAGCTTTCTCTCCTGCCCTCCTTTCTATGTGCACCTATCAACTCTTGGCCATTGACCTATGCTTGTTCCCCTGTCCCTCTCCCTCCACCTTTGCATCCAGACACCTGCCTAATTTTTGCTCACACCATGACCGTTCAAGCCTGAAACGGTGAGATAGCTGTGCCTCCTATAGTCGCTGCAGGCCTGCTGAGATTCTCCAGCACTTGTGTGTATTCAGAATCCCAGAGAGAGGTGGGTTGTAAAAGCCCACAGCCCTGTAAATATGCCAGTAAAAAGGCACTCAGCTGGTGGAACTAAACGAGTCAGTGGGAGAGATTGGGGTTGGCTTCAGATTCAGTGGGTGCTGTAGACAGAATGAAGGGTTAACACGTTTAATTTTACTAGGATAGGATCTGCAAAGGTAACAGGTTAAGATAGGAGGGCTGTTAGATAAACCACAAAATCCAAGAGAATGAGGATCGTGTTCCAGCAGAGGTTAGGTAGCTGGTGAACAGATCAGGGAGCGTTGGGAGACTGGATCTCACTGTCAGGTGGAACAGTGGAAGCTGATTCAGTTTGAGCTTTCAAAAGGGTATCTGACAACATTTGTTTAATACCAGAAGCCATCTGTTTAGTGTGAATTGAGGAAGAAGATTTAGGGAAGGTAAGCTTTTTACACAGAGAGGGGTGGATACCTGGAATGAATCGCTGGAGATGGAAGCTGGTACAGTAAGGGCATTCAAGACTTTTAAACAGGCACATGGATGTATGAAAAATAGAGGGTAATGGGTGTGAAGTAGGGAAGGATTAGATTGTTGTGCAGTCGGTTTACACAGGTTGGCACAACATTGTGGGCTGAAGGGCCTGTGTGGTGCTGGAATGTTCTATGATGGGTACCAAGTGAGGAGGAGTCATTAACCAGCACATAGAGGTTTACAAATTGTCAGGAATGATTTGATGAACTATATTCTGAAGAGAAAATGAATAAACACATCGACACATAGACCAGAAGCAGGGCTCTTCAGTTCACCTGCTCTGAGCCAACCACCCAGTTACACAGATCTCACATCCCCCTTTCTCATCATCTCCCCCCAGATCCCCAGATTCCACGCGCACACACACACGGCCATATCTTTCTTGGGATGTGGGAGGAAACCATAGCACCTGGGGGGGGGGGGGGGAGGACCCACGAGCTCATGTGCAGACTCCACCTAGACAGTGCCAGAGGTCGGGATCGAAGCCAAGGTCTCGGGGGCTGTGAGGCAGCAGCACTACCCACTGTGCCACAGTCCTGTGCTTATTGGTTACAGGGGAAGATTGTTTTGTTTCAGGCTGGGAATGCAGGATGTGTGGAGAGAGAAAGGAAAGTCACAGAGAGGCTGTTGTACAACTGGAGGAACAGCATCTGAAGGAGAGAAGTAATGGTTGCCGTTTCAAATTAGAATGCTCATCGAGGCTTTATAAAGGGTCCTGGCCTGAAACATCAGCCCATCTCTGTCCCATGGATGCTGTTTGACCCAGTGAGTTCCTCCAGCAGATTATGTTTGGCTTCAGATTCCAGTGCCTGCAGACTCCCGAGAGTCTGAATTAGAATCAGAATTTATTGACATGAATGTCACAGGTTGCAATAACTTACATTAAAAAAAAAATTAGTGCAAAAAGAAAGTGAAGCAGTGTCTATGATTCATTGTCCATTCAGGAATCTGAGGGCAGAGGGGAAGAAGCTGTCCTTGTGCTGCTGGTGCTCATCTTCAGACTCTTGCCCCTCCTTCATGATGGTAGTAGAGTGAAGAGGGCATGGTCTGGGTGCTGGGGGTCCTTGAAGGAAGAGGCTACTTTCTTAAGACACCACCTCTTGCAGATGTCCTCGATGGAGTGAAGTCTGGTGTCTGTGATGTCGCAGGCCAAGTTCACAACTTTCTACAGACTTTTCATGTCCTGTACATTGGCACCTCTGTACCAGACAGTGATTCAACCAGTCAGAATGCTCTCCACAGTACACCTGTAAAAATTTGTAAAAGCCTTAGGTAACAGATCAAATTTCTTCAAACACCTCACAAAGTATAGCCACTGGCGAGCCTTCTATGTGATTGCATCAATATGGAGACCCCAGGATAGATCGTCAAAGATGCTGACACCCAGGAATTTGAAGATCTTGACACTCTGCACTGCTGAAGCCTTGATGAGGACTGGTTTGTGTTCTCCTGATTTCCCCTCCTGAAGTCCACAATCAGTTCCTTAGTTTTGTTGATGTTGAGTGCAAGGTTGTTGTGACATCATTCAACCAGCTGATCAATCTCCCTCATTGCAGTCTGTGATTCTTCCAACGTCTGTGGTGCCATCGTGAACTTGTAGATGACATTTGAATTATAACTAACCACACAGTAATGTTTGAATAATGAGTAGTGGGCTAATCACGCATCCTTGGAGTGCACCTGTGTTCATAATCAGTGAGGAGATGTTGTTTCCAATTCGTATGGACTGGGGCTTCCAATGAGGAAGTCAATGGTAGAGGGAGGTACGGAGGCCCATGTTTTGGACCTTGATGACCAGTACTGAGCCTATAATGGTATTCAAAACTGAGCTGTAGTCAATGAGAAGCAGCCTGATATACGCATTGCTGTTGTCTAGGTGATCCAGAGCTGAATGGAGAGTGATATTGTGTCTGCGGTGGAGAGATTGTGGTGATAGGCAAATTACAATGGGTCCAGGCCTTAGGTACGAGTTAATTCTGGACATGACCAATCTCTCAAGATTGGGAAAACCAGATTGGGACTGGATCTCAAGAGAGAGAATATGTAGAATGCCAGTGAGATGGCTTCTTAGAACTGTTTGTGACTGAGTTGACCAGCAAAATGATAATTCTGGGTTGGATATCGTGTTATGAAGCAGAGTTGATATGAACTCTTAAAAGGCAGTGATCATAATATGTTAGAATTCACCTGCAGTTTTTAGAGGGAGAAACTAGTATCAAAGATGTCAGTATTTCAGTAGAATAAAGGGGATGACAGAGGTATGAGAGAAGAACTGGAAAAGTGAATTGGAAAGGCACATTAGCAGGGAGAGAACAGAGCAGCAATGGCTGGTTTTCCTGCGAGAAATAAGGAAAAAAAAGGACAAAAAAGAAGAAATATGTGAATGGAAAAATGACAGAAAAGTGGCTGACAAGAGAAGTGAATGGCGAAGTAAGGCAGAAGGGCATACAAGGAAGCAAAAATTAGTGAGGAGATGGAGAACTGGGTAGCTTTTACATCAGTATCAGAATTTATTATCAAGAACAAGTTGTGAAATTCAGTGTTTTGTGGCAGCATCATAGGGCAAACGTACAAATTATAACCATCTTACAACATTACAATAAAAATTAACAATAGTAGTGTATGAAAAGTAAGGCAGTGTCTTTGGTTCATTGATCATTCAGGAATCTGATGGCAGCGGGAAAGAAGCTGTCCTTGTGCCGCTGAGTGGTCGTCTTTAGGCTCCTGTAACTTTTCCCGGATGGTAGCAGAGTGAAGAGGGCCTGTCCTGGGTAATGGGGTCTTTGAGGATAAAGGCTGCTTTTTAAGACATTGCCTCATGTAGATGTCCTCGATGGAGTGAAGTCTGGTGCCTGTGATGTTGCAGGCTGAGTTAACAACCCTCTGGAGTATATTCTTGTCCTAAAAGTTGGTGCCTCCATACCATACCAAAGCAAACAGAAGGCATTACGAAGGTCATTAGGGAGGAAAAGATGAACTTTGAAAGGAGGTTACCAACTAATACAAAAAAGATACTAAAAGCTTTGTGTATTAAGAGTAAAATGAGGCGAGAGTAGATATAGGACCAATAGAAGATAACACTAAAAATTATAATGGAAGACAAGGAGATGGTAGAGGAACTGAATGTGTGCAAGGCATTAATAATATACTGGAGTTTCATGGGTGTCAGGGAAAAGATGTGAATGCAGTCATGGTCACTAGAGAGAAGGTGCTTGGGAAGCTGAAATGTCCAAATCTCCCAGACCAGATGGAATTTATACTTGGGTTCTGAAAGAAGTGTCTACAGAGATTTTTGAGGCATCATAGATTTCATCACCTCCAGACCACACTCAGTGATGATTAAAACTTCTCCACAATCTCCCATCAGTACCGGCGCACCACAGGGCTGTGTTCTTAGCCCCCTGCTCTACTCACTTTACACCTATGACTGTGTATCTTGGTACAACAACACCATCTTCAAATTTGCTAGTTGTGGGTTGTATAAAGGAAGGGGATGAGTCAGCACACAGGAGGGAGATCGAAAACTTGGCTGAAAAGGGCACCAATAACAACTTCGCACTAAGGAGCTGATTGTTGACTTCAGGAAGAGAAAACCAGCGATGTAAAATCCAGTGATCATTGGGGGATCAGAAGTGGAGAGAATGCGTAAATTTAAGATCTTTCCTGGTCCCAAACCACCAATAACATCATGAAGAAAGCAGATCAGCGCCTCTACTTCCTCAGGAGTTTGCGGAGGTTTGGTATGGCACCAGAAACCCTGGCAAATTTCTACAGATGTGTGGTGGAAAGTGTGCTGAGCGGCTGCATCACAGTCTTGTATGGGGACATCAATACCCCCGAGTGTAAAGCCCTCCAAAGGGTAGTGGACACAGCCCAGGGTGCCAAAGGCAAAACCCTCCTCACTAATGAGCACATCTACAGGGAATGCTGCTGTCAGAGAGCAGGAGCAATGATCAAAGATCTACATCACCCAGCACACGCTCTGTTCTCGCTGCTGCCATCAGGAAAGAAGTATAGGCAGGCACAAGACATGCACCACCAGGTTCAGGAACAGCTGCTACCCCTCCATCATCAGACTCCTCAACTACAAACAATTTGTTGATTTTCTCTGTTCTTTTCTGTATTGCACAGTCAGTTTGTTTATAATTCTTGTTTGTTTACATTTGAATCCTGTGTACAGTTTATTTTTTGCACTACCAATTAGTGGCAATTCTGTCGCACCCACAAAAATAAAGAATCTCAGAGTGGTATGTGATGTCATGAAGGTACTCTGACATAAAAATCTGAAATCATTTGTATTGATTCTTCAAGAATCAATAGATTCAAGAATCAATTCTCGCATGATTATGGAGGACTGGAAAATTGCAAAGGTCACTCCACTATTTAAAAGGAGGGAGGAAGCAGAAAGGAAATTATAGACCTGTTAGCCTAACATCGGTGATTGGAAAGTAGAGACAATTGCCAAGGATGAGGTTACAGAGTACCTGGAGATGCATGACAAGATAGTTCAAAGTCAGCAGGGTTTCCTAAAGGGAAAATCTTGCCTGACAAACCTACTGCATTTTTGAGGAAACTGCATCCAGGCTGGACATAGGAGATGCAGTGGGTGTGGTATATTTGGATTTTCAGAAGGGCCTTTGACAAGGTTCTGCACATCAGGCTGCTTCACCAACTGAGAGCTCACAGAATTACAGGAAGGAAACTAGCACAGGTCTCTATTGGACAATCAGCAGGAAGCAGGGAGTGGGAATAAACGGACCCTACTCTGGTTGGTTACCAGTTACCAGTGGTGTTCCGCAGGGACTGGTGTTGGGGCCACTTCTTTTTACGTTGTTAGTTAACGATTTGGATTTTGGAATAAATGAGTTTGTGGCTCGGTTTGCTGATGATCCAAAGATTGGTGGAAGGGCAGGTAGTGATGAGGAAATGGAGAAGCTGCAGAGGATGAAAAGATTAGAAGAATGGGCAGAGAAATGACAAATGAAATCCAGTGTCGGAAACTTTATGGACATGCACTTTGATAGAAGGAATGAAAGGGAAAACTATGATTTGGATGGGAAGAAAATTCAAAATTCCTAGGTGCAAAGGGACCTGGGGGTCTTCATGCAGGATAGCCTAAAGGTTAACCTCCAGGTTGAGTCGGTGGTGAAGAAGGCCAGTGCAATGTTGGCATTCATATCTAGAGGAATAGGATGTGTTGTTGAGGTTTTCTAAGGCACTGGTGAGGCCGCAGGGAGAATTTATTTAGGAAGGATGTGCTGGCATTGGAGGGTTTTCAGAGAAGATTCACAAGAATGATTCCTGGAATGAAGGAGTTACTATATGAAGAATGTTTGACAGCTCTTGGACTGGTCTCCTTGGAGTTCAGAAGAAGGAGGGGGGGCCTCATAGAAGCATTTTGAATGTTGAAAGGCCTGGAACAGAGTAGATGTGGCAAAGATTTTTCCTGTGGTAGTGAAGTCAAGGACAAGAAGGCACAACTTCAGGATTGAAGGGCGCTCATTTAAAACAGAGACAAGGAGGGATTTCTTTAGCCAGAGAGAGGTGAACCTCTGGAATTTGCTGCCACAGTAGGTATGGGGACCAGGTCGTTGGGTGTATTTAAGGTCAGTATCTGAATAGTCAGGGTATTAAAGATTATGGGGAGAAGGCAGGGGAATGGGGCTGAGTGAGAGAATGGATAAGCACACGATGGAATGGCGGAGCAGAGTCGATGGGCCGAATGGCCTACATAGTTCACCCTTTTGAAGGATGTTCATACGTTGACCTCAGATACAGAAATCACAAAATCATCAGTGATTCTCATTGGTCCTGTTGAGTTTTCCTTTCAAAGCCAGCATGAAAGGTGTTCAGCTCATTGGATGGTGAGACATCACAGCCATTTATGGTGTTTGGACTCAGCTTATAGGATGTAATAGCCTGCATTCCATGTCTCTGGCTTCGCTCGGAACTGCCTCATTACTACTGAGATGGGCTTCCGTAGGTACCTGGACATCCTGTACAGTTCTGGATCATTGGTCTTAGATGCATTGACCTCGCCCTCAGCAGGTAGTGAATCTTTTGATTCATCCATGGCTTCTAGTTGGGGTATGTGCTTGTGGGCACACACTCATCCATGCAAATCTTAATGAAGTCTGTCAGGCAAGGGAGCCTGGTTCTGGGCTAGAGAAATGGAGAGGAGGAAGGGGAGTAGGGTGGCACTGTGTGTGTGAGGAGCGGACGATTCTATACCGACGTTTCTGTCCCGAGACTCAACAAGGACATGTACCCCTTTGCCACACCTATTGCCCTACCAGCCTCCATATCCAATATCTGGCAAGATCGCATTTTCTGCCATCTACCACGTGATCCCACCACCAGACACATCTTCCCTCTCCACTTTCTGCAGGGACTGCTCCCTCTGGGACATCTTCGTCCATTTATCCTTTTCCACCAATCGCACTCTTTGTACATACTCACACCTCCCCCCTCACCACCTCCTCCCTCACCACCTCCTCCCCCTCATCACCTTCTCCCCCCTCACCGCCTCCCTCACTGCCTCCTCCCTCACCACCTCCCCACACCTCCTCCTCCTCCCTCACTCCCACCTCCCTTTGCACCTCCTCCTTCCTCACCTCCCCCTCATCACCTCCTCCCTTACCACCTCCCTCACCTCCTCCTCCCTCACCACCTCCTCCTTCACCTCTCCCTCACCACTTTCTCCTTCACCACCGCCTCCCTCACTCATTCTCCCTCACCTCTTCTTACCTCATTGCCTACTCCACACCCCCATTCACACACCGACTCGTCTGTCCATGGCTTCATACTCTGCCAAACCTAGCCCACCCGTAGATTGGAGGCGCAGCACCTTATATTCTGTCTCGGCCACCTCGAACCAGTTTCTGCTGAACCAAACCCCTCCCACAACCCCTCCCCTACCCCTGAATCTCATTTCTTCCAGCTCCCTTCCCTTCCTCCTCCATTCACAGAACTACTCCCTCCCTCTACTACCTCTGATTCTTTCTCTCTACTCTCACACCTGTATCCACCTCACAACTCTTACCTGCTCGCTCCTCCCCCAGCCCTTCCTCTCTCCTCCCCCTACTTTCACCTTTACATTCAGGCACCTGCCTGTTTTTGCTTTTAGTTGCCGAAGGGCCCAGGCCTAGGCGCAGATCCTGTGCCCTGCTGGATTTCTCTAGCACATTTGTGTGCTGCATTGGTACAAACCTTTATTAGCTTCCCCAGTGATTGTCCTTGCTCTGTGTCCCACAGGGGTCCTGATGTGGGAAATCTTCTCCTTGGGAAAAACTCCCTACGAGAGGTTCAGCAATGCAGACGTGGTGGAACACATCATCCAGGGTCGGCGCTTATACCGTCCGCAACAGGCCACTGAATATGTCTACAACATCATGTACAGCTGCTGGGAGGATGTAAGGATCTGTCAGATCAAGGGGTTAACTCCAGAGCCCATTCACTACCCCCACCTCCGAGCACCAGGTCACAGTGAGGTTGTCAAAGCCTTGTGGATGCCACAGCACATGGGTCCATCCCTCCACTCCCTCCCACAGCACATGGGTCCACCCCTCCCCTCCCCACCACAGTCAGCCCCTCCACACTGACCCCTCCCAGTCAGCCCCCTCCACACTCAGTCCCCTCCCACAATTAGTCACTTCTACACTGACCCCTCCCAGTCAGTCCCCTCCATATTTAACCCTCCCAGTCAGTCCCCTCCATATTTAACCCTCCCAGTCAGTCCCCTCCATATTAATCCCTCCCACAATCAGTCACCTCCACACTAACCCCCTCAGTCAGTCCCCTCCACACTGACTCCCCCAGCCAGTCCCCTCCATACTGACCCACCCCAGTCAGTCCCCTCCACACTGACCCCATCCCACAATCGGTCCCCTCAACACTGACCCCTCCCACAATCAATCCCCTCCACACTGACCAACCCCCAGTCAGTCCCCTCCAAACTGCCCTCCCACACTCAGTCCCCTCCATACTGACCCACCCCAGTCAGTCCCCTCCACATTGACTCCCCCAGTCAGTCCCCTCCTCAATGACTCACCCCTCAACATCAACCTCCCAACACTGACACCCCCCCCTCCCGCAGTCAGTCCCCCACAATGACCCCTGTACTGACCCCCTGCTTAACTGGCCAGACCCATGCCTTCCCCCCCGCCACCACCCCCGCCCTGTTATGTGACTATCTCATCTCAGCCCCGCCGCCTTGTTCTGATCCAAAAGCTGACCATTCTCTCTCTTCCACTGAGGCTGCTTGAGCAGCCGACTCCCTCCATCCTGGTCGGGGTACTCACGGTGTGCACGTCTTTGGTCCCATTGCATCCATCAGGTCCTGGCAGGTGCCTTGTCCCTGTCTCACCCTCCCTCCCTCTTGCTGTGTTTCAGAAAGCCGATAATCGTCCTGCCTTCAGTGCCCTGCTCAGCAACATCCAGGAGCTGGTGGAGGATGACAGTCGGATTGGAGTAGAGTGAGCTCAGAGTCCACCACTCAGCAGTGCCCCTCTGCAGTGACCCATCTTCAACCTGAAAACTGTGTCCTTGCATTAAACATAGCAACATTTAAAGGCCTGGAGAATGATTCTTCCTACAGCCACTTGATGCAGAGTACAGGCGGTGGATGGTTGCACTGCACACAGGGCACACTCAAAACGTCACACACACACACACACACACACACACACACACACACACACACACACACACACACACACACACACACACACACACACACACACACAACCAACCAGACAGTGAATGAAGTGCTGTCACACTGCATGATGGGCTCCGATTTATATCCTGAGGAGGGGTGATGTCCCGGGAGGAGATGATATTGTTGGGTGTTCTGAGGGCTGGGAGAGGTGGATCAGACCATCCATCGAGGAATCGTATGATGGTTGGATGTTGCTTTAGGCATAGATTGCAAAGGAGTGTCAGAAAGGTGGGGCTGAGATGATGTTTGAGCAGTGTAAGGCGACGTTTGGGACTCGTGTTAGGCGGTGATGAGTATTTGGCTAAAGGGTGAGGGGGTGAGGGTGATGTTTGTGGAGGATGAGGGGTGTGGGGGTAAGGGTGTGGGGAGTAAGGGGTGGGGGGTTAAGGGGTCTGTGGGTGAAGGGTGTAAGGGTGAGGGGTGTGTGGGTGAGGGGTGTGGAAACTGTGGGTGAGGGGTGTGGGGAGTAAGGGGTGGGGGTTAAGGATCTGTGGGTGAAGGGAGTGGGGGATGATGGGTGTCGGGGTGAAGAGTGTGGGTGAGGGGTGTGTAGGTGAGGGGTGTAGGGGTGAAGGGTGTGGAGAGTGTGGGTGAGGGGTGTGTGGGTGAGGGGTGTGGTGGGTGAAGGGTGTGGGGAGTAAGGGATGGGAGTTAGGGGTCTGTGGGGGGGTGAGGGTTGAAGGGTGTGGATGATGAGGGTGTAGTGGGTGAGGGGTGTGGAGAGTAAGGGTGTGGGGAGAAAGGGGTGTGGGATGAGGGGTGTGGGGGGTTAGGGGTCTGGGTTAGCGATGAAGGGTGTGGGGGTGACGGGTGTGTGAGTGAGGGGTATGGGGGTGAGGGGTGTGGGATGAGGGGTGTGGGGGTTAGGGGTCTGTGGGTGAGGGGGTGATGGGTGTCAGGGTGAAGAGTGTGGGTGAGGGGTGTGTAGGTGAGGGGTGTGGAGGATGAAGGGTGTAGGGGTGAAGGGTGTGGAGAGTGTGGGTGAGGGGTGTGATGGGTGAAGGGTGTGGGGAGTAAGTGATGGGGATTAGGGGTCTGTGGGTGAGGGGGTGAAGGGTGTGGATGAGGGTGTAGTGGGTGAGGGGTGTGGAGAGTAAGAGTGTGGGGAGAAAGGGGTGTGGGATGAGGGGTGTGGATGATGAAGGGTGTGGGGGTGACGGGTGTGTGAGTGAGGGGTATGGGGGTGAAGGATGTGGGGAGTAAGGGGTGTGGGATGAGGGGTGTGGGGTTAGGGGTCTGTGGGTGGGGGGGTGAAGGGTGGAGGGGTGAGGGGTGTGGGGAGTAAGGGGTGTGGGTGTGAACAGTGTTGGGGTGAGGGTGAGGGTTGTGGGGAATAAGGGCTGTGGGTGAGAGGTGTGGATCTGAGGGGTGGGTGAGAGGGATATGGGGGTGAAGGGTGTGGGAGTGATGGGTGTGTGGGTGAGTGGTGTGGGGGTGATGGGTGTGTGGGTGAGGGGTATGGGGATGAGGGGTGTGGATGATGAAGGGTGTGGAGGTGAGGGGTGTGGGGAGTAAGCAGTGTGGGATGAGGGGTGTGGGGGTTAGGGTTCTGTGGGTGAGGGGGTGAAGTGTGTGGATGAGAGGTGTGGTGGGTGAGGGGTGTGGGATGTGGGGGTGAGGGGTGTGGGGAGTAAGAGCTGTGGGGGGGTTAGTGGTCTGTGGGTGAGGGGGTGAAGGGTGTAGAGGTGAGGGGTGTGGGGAGTATGGGGTGTGGGTGAGGGGTGTGGATTTAGGGGTGGGTGAGTGAGGGTTATGGGGTGAAGGGTATGGGGGTGATGGGTGTGTGGCTGAGGGGTGTGGGGTTGATGGGTGTGAGGGTGAGGGGTATGGAGGTGAAGGGTGTGGATGATGAGGGGTGTGGGGGTGAGGGGTGTGGGCGTGAGGGGTGTTTGGGTGAGGGATGTGGGGTGAGGGGTGTGAGGAGTAATGGGTGTGTGGTGTTAGGTTTCTGTGGGTGAGGGGTGTAGGGGTGAAGGGTGTGGATTATGAGGGGTGTGTGAGTGAGGGATATGGGGGTGAAAGGTGTGGGGCTGAGGGGTGTGGGATGAAGGGTGTGAGGGCAGTGTGGGGTTCACGGGTGTGGGGGTGAGAGTATGGGAATGAAGGGAATTAGGATGAGGGATGTGGTGGGTGAGGGGTGTGTGGGATGAGGGATGAAGGCTGTAGGGTTGTGGGTGAGGGATGAGGGGTGTGTGGGTGAAGGATGTGTGGGTGAGGGGTGGAGAGATGTGGGGGATGAGGTATGTGGGATGAGGGATGAAGGGTGTTGGGGTGAGGGCTGTGAGTGAGAGATGATGTGGGGTTGAGGGGAATGGTGGGTGAGGGATGTGGAGGATGTGGGTTGAAGGGTGTAGGGGTGAGGGATGTGGGTGAGGAATGAGGGGTGTAGTGGGTGAGGGGTGTGGAGGATGAGGGGTATGGTGGGTGAGGGATGTGGAGGGTGAGGGATGTGGAGGTTGAGGGGTGTGGTGGGTGAGGGATGTGGGGGATGAGGTATGTGAGGAGGGATGAAAGGTGTAGGGGTGAGGGGTGTGTGGGTGAGGGATGTGTGGGTGAGGGGTGTGGGGGATGAGGGATGAAGGGTGTGGGGGTGAGGGATGTGGGTGAGGGATGAAGGTGTGGGGTTGGGTGTGTGGTGGGAGAGGGGTGTGGTGGGTGAGAGATGTGGAGGATGAGGTATGTGGGATGAGGGATGGTGAGGGGTGTGGGTGAGGGATGAGGGGTATGGGGATGAGGGGCGTGGTAGGTGAGGGGAGTAAGGGGTGTGGGATGAGGGATGTGGCATTGAGGGATGTGTGGGATGAGGGGTGTGGAGAATGAGGTATGTGGGATGAAGGATGATGGTGCAGGGGTGAGGGGTGTAGGTGAGAGATCAGGGTGTGGGGTTGAGGGGTGTGGTGGGTGAGGGGTGTGGTAGTGAAGGGTGTGGACGATGAGGTATGTGGATGAGGGATGGTATAGGGGTGAGGGTTGTGAGTGAGGGCTGTGGAGTATGAGGGGTGTTGGGTTGAAGGGTGGGGAGGATGAGGTTTGGTATGAGGGATGGTGTGGGGGTGAATGGTGTGCGGGTGAGGGGTGTGTGGTTAGGTGATGTGGGGGTGAAGGCTGTGGAGGATGAGAGGTATGGGAGAGAAGGGTGTGGGGATGAGGGATGTGCGGGTGAGGGATGTGTGATGAGGGGTGTGGAGGGTGAGGGATATGGGGATGAGGGAAGAACGGTGTTGGGGTGAGGGTTGTGGGTGAAGGATGAAGGTGTGGGGTTGAAGGGTGTAGTGGGTGAGGGATGTGGAGGATGTGGGATGAGGGTTGAAGGGTATAGGGGTGAGGGGTGTGGGTGAGGGGTGTGGGGAGAAGGGTGTGGGGTGTGGGATGAGGGTTGAGGGGTGGTAGGTGTCTGTGGGTGAGGGTGTGGGGGTGAAGGGTGTGGAGAATGGGGTTGGTGGTTGAGGGGTGTGGGGGAGAATGGTGTGGTGTGAGGGAAGTGGGGGTGAAGGGTGTGGAGGATGAGTGATTAAGGGTGTAGGGGTGAGGGATATGGTGTGGAAAATGAGGGGTGTGGGGTGAAGGGTGTGGTGGGTGAGTGGTGTGGGGTTGAGGGGTGTGGGGGAGAATGGTGTGGGAGTGAGTGGTGAGTGGTTGAGGGATGTGGCGGCGAAGGGTATGGAGGATGAGGGATGAAGGGTGTAGGGGTGAGGGGTGTGGATGAAGGATGAGGTCTGTGGTGGGTGACGGGTGTGGAGGATGAGGGATGTGTGGGTGAGTGATCTGGTGGTAAATGGTGTGGGTGCGAGGGGTGAAGGATGAGGGATGTGGGATGAAGGGTGTAGTGAGGGGTTTGGGTGAGGGATGAGGCGTTGGGTTTAGGGTTGTGGAAGAGGAGGGGTGTGCTGAGTAAGGGAAGTTGGGGTTGAGGGGTGTGGAGGATGATGGTTGTGGGGGTGAGGAATGTGAGGGTGAGGGGTGTGGGGAGTAAGATTTGTGGGGGTAAGGGGTATGGGATGAGGAGTACGGGAGTTTAGGGGTCTGTGGGTGAGGGATGTGGGGAGTAGGGGGTGTGGAGGGTTAGGGGTCTGTGGTTGAGGGTTGTGTGGAGTAAGGGGTATGGAATGATGGGGGTGGATTTGAGGGGTGTGTGACTGTGGGATATGGGGGTGAAGGTTATGGGGGTGAGGGTGTGGGACTGAAGGGTGTGGGGTTCAGGGGTGTGTGGGTGTGGGTATGGGAGTGGGGTGTGGGGATGGGATGTGGGGGTGAAGGGTGTAGGTGTGAGGGGTGTTGGTGAGGGATGTGTAAGATGAGGAATGTGGGATGAGGTACAAAGGGTGTAAGGATGTGCAGGTGAGGGGAGTAAGGAGTGTGAGCAGAGGGGTGTGGGGTTGAGGAGTGTGGTGGGTGAGGGGTGTGGGGGTGAGGGTTGTGTAGGATGAGATATGTGGAATGAGGGATGAAGGGTGTAGGGGTGTGGGTGAGGGATAAGGGTTGAGGGGTGTGGGTGAGGGGTGATGGTTGAGGGTTGTGGCGGATGAGGGATATAGGCTTGAGGAGTGTGGGTGGGGGTGAGGAGGATGAAGTATGTGGGATGAGAGACAGTGTAGAGGTGAGGGGTGTGGGTAAGAGATGAGGGGTATGGGGTTGAGGGGTGTGGAGGATGATGGGTGTAGGGTTGAGGGATGAATGGGTGAGGGGAGTAAGGGGTGTGGGGTTGAGGGGTTTGAGGGTGAGGGTGAAGGATTTAGGGGTGAAGGTAGTAGGTGTGAGTGTTGTGCGGGTGAGGGGTGTGGAATGAGGGGTGTGCTGGGTGAGGTGTGTGGGGTGAAGGATGTGGGGGTGAGGGATGTGGAGGATGAGGTATGTTGGATGAGGGATCAAGAGTGGAGGGGTGAGGTGTGGGTGAGGGATGAGGGGTGTGGGGTTAAGTGGTGTGGTGGGTGAGGGGTGTAGTGGGTGAAGGGTGTGGGGGTGAAGGATGTGGAGGATGAGGGGTGTGGTGGGTGAAGGGTGTGGGGTGTGGGGTTGAGGAGTGTGGGTGAGGGGTGAGGAGGATGATGTATGTGGGATGAGGGACGGTGTAGATATGAGGGGTGTGGGTAAGGGATCAAGGGTATGGGATTGAGTGGTTTGGAGGATGAGGGTGTGGGGTTGAGGGATATGCGGGTGAGGGGAGTAAGGGGTGTGGGGTTGAGGGTGTGTGGGTGAAGGGGAAGGGTTTAGGGGTGAAGGGAGTAGGTGTGAGGGGTGTGTTGAGGAATGTGGTGGGTGACGTGTGTGGGGGTGAGGGATGTGGAGGATGAGGTATGTGGGATGAGGGATGAAGAGTGGAGGGGTGAGGTGTGGGTGAGGAATGAGGGGTGTGGGGTTAACTGGTGTGGTGGGTGAGGGGTGTGGATGGTGAAGGGAGTGGGGTTGAGGAGTGTGGGTGAGGGGTGAGGAGTATGATGTATGTGGAATGAGGGATGGTGTAGAGATGAGGGGTGCGGGTAAGGGATGAGGGATATGGGGTTGAAGCATATGGAAGATGATGGGTGTGGGGTTGAGGGATGTGCGAGTGAGGGGAGTAAGGGGAGTAGCCTTGAGGGGTGAGTGGTGAGGGTGAAGGGTTTTGGGGTGAAGGGAGTAGGTGTGAGGTGTGGAATGAGGGGTGTGGGTTGAGGGGTGTGGTGGGTGAGTGGTGTGGGGTTGAGAGGTGTGGGGGAGAATGGTGTGGGAGTGAGTGGTGAGTGGTTGAGGGATGTGGTGGTGAAGGGTATGGAAGATGAGGGATGAAGGGTGTAGGGGTGAGGGGTGTGGATGAAGGATGAGGGCTGTGGTGGGTGATGGGTGTGGAGGATGAGGGATGTGTGGGTTAGTGGTCTGGTGGTGAATGGTGTGGGTGCGAGGGGTGAAGGATGAGGGATGTGGGATGAAGGGTGTAGTGAGGGGTTTGGGTGAGGGATGAGGTGTTGGGTTTAGGGTTGTGGAAGAGGAGGGGTGTGCTGAGTAAGGGAAGTTGGGGTTGAGGGGTGTGGAGGATGATGGTTGTGGGGGTGAGGAATGTGAGGGTGAGGGGTGTGGGGAGTAAGATTTGTGGGGGGTAAAGGGTATGGGATGAGCAGTATGGGGATTAGGGGTCTGTGGGTGAAGGATATGGGGAGTAGGGGGTGTGGAGGGTTAGGGGTCTGTGGTTGAGGGTTGTGTGGAGTAAGGGGTGTGGAATGATGGGTGTGGATTTGAGGTGTGTGAGTGTGGGATAAGGGGGTAAAGGTTATGGGGGTGAGGGTGTGGGGCAGAAGAGTGTGGGGTTCAGGGGTGTGTTGGTGTGGGTATGGGAGTGGGGTGTGGGGATGGGATGTGCGAGTCAAGATTGTAGGTGTGAGGGATGTTGGTGAGGGATGTGTAAGATGAGGAACGTGGGATGAGGTAGGAAGGGTATAGGGATGTGCAGATGAGGGGAGTAAGGGGTGTGAGCAGAGGGATGTGGGGTTAAGGAGTGTGGTTGGTGAGGGGTGTGGGGGTGAGGGTTGTGTAGGATGAGATATGTGGAGTGAGGGATGAAGGGTGTAGGGGTGTGGGTGGGGGATAAGGGTTGAGGGGTGTAGGTGAGGGGTAATGGATGAGGGTTGTGGCAGGTGAGGGGTATGGGGTTGAGGAGTGTGGGTGAGGGGTGAGGAGGATGAGGTATGTGGGATGAGGAATGGTGTAGAGGTGAGGGGTGTGGGTAAGGGATGAAGGGTATGGGGTTGAGGGGTGTGGAGGATGATGGGTGTGGGGTCGAGGGATGTGCGGGTGAGGGGAGTAAGGGGTGTGGGGTTGAGGGTGTGTGGGTGAGGGTGAAGGATTTAGGGGTGAAGGTAGTAGGTGTGAGTGTTGTGTGGGTGAGGGGTGTGGAATGAGGGGTGTGGTGGGTGAGGTGTGTGGGGTGAAGGATGTGGGGGTGAGGGATGTGGAGGATGAGGTATGTGGGATGAGGGATGAAGAGTGGAGGGGTGAGGTGTGGGTGAGGGATGGGGTGTGGGGTTAAGTGGTGTGGTGGGTGAGGGGTGGTGGGTGAAGGGTGTGGGGGTGAAGGATGTGGAGGATGAGGGGAGTGGTGGGTGAAGGGTGTGTGTTTGAGGAGTGTGGGTGAGGGGTGAGGAGGATGATGTATGTGGGATGAGGAATGGTGTAGAGGTGAGGGGTGTGGGTAAGGGATGAAGGGTATGGTGTTGAGGGGTGTGGAGGATGCTGGATGTGGGGTCGAGGGATGTGTGGGTGAGGGGAGTAAGGGGTGTGGGGTTGAGGGGTGTGAGGGTGAAGGGTTTAGGGGAGAAGGGAGTAGGTGTGAGGGGTGTGGAATGGGGGGTGGGTTGAGGAGTGTGGTGGGTGAGGTGTTTGGGGGTGAGGGATGTGGAGGATGAGGTATGTGGGATGAAGAGTGGGGATGTGAGGTGTGGGTGAGGGATGAGGGCTGTGGGGTTAAGTGGTGTGGTGGGAAAGGGGTGTGGAGGATGATGGGTGTGGGATGAAGGGTGTGAAGGATGAGGGGTGTGGTGGGCGAAGGGTGCGGGGTTGAGGAGTGTTGGTGAGGGATGAGGAGAATAACGTATGTGGGATGAGGGACAGTGTCGAGTGAGGGGTGTGGGTAAGGGATGAGGGGTATGGGGTTGAGGGGTGTGGAGGATGACGGGTGTGGGGTTGAGTGACGTGTGGGGTAGGGGAGTAAGGGGTGTGGAGTTGAGGGGTGTGCGGTTGAGGGTGAAGGGTTTGGGGTGAAGGGAGTAGGTGTGAGGAGTGAGTGGTTGAGGGATGTGGGAGTGAAGGGTGTGGAGGATGAGGGGAGTGGTGGGTGAGGGATGTGTGGGATGAGGGATGAAGGGTGTAGGGATGAGGTGTGTGTGGGTGAGGGATGTGTGGGTGAGGGGTGTGTTGGATGAGGTATGTGGGGGATGAGGTATGTGGGAGATGAGGTATGTGGGATGAAGGTGTGGGGTGAGGGGTGTGGTGGGTGAGGGATGTGGAGAATGTGGGATGAGAGATGAAGGGTGTAGGAGTGAGGGGTGTTGGTGAGGGATATGGGGTTGAGGGGTGTGGGGGTGAAGGATGTGGAGGATGAGGGGTGTGGTGCGTGAGGGCTATGGAATGAGAGGTGTGGTGGGTGATGTGTGTGGGGGTGAGGGATGTGGTATGAGGGATGAAGAGTGGAGGGGTGTGGTGTGGGTGAGGGATGAGGGGTGTGGGATTAACTGGTGTGGTGGGTGAGGGGTGTGAGGATTGGTGTGGGGGTGAAGGGTGTGGAGAATGAGGGGTATGGATGGTGAAGGGTGTGGGGTTGAGGAGTGTGGGTGAGGGGTGAGGAGTATGATGTATGTGGGATGAGGGATGATGTAGAGGTGAGGGGTGTGGGTAAGGGATGAGGGATATGGGGTTGAGGGGTATGGAGGGTGATGGGTGTGGGGTTGAGGGGTGTGTGGGTGAGGGTGAAGGGAGTAGATGTGAGGTGTGGAATGAGGCGTGTGGGTTGAGGAGTGTGGTGGCTGAGGTGTGTGGGGGTGAGGGATGTGGGGATGAGGGATGTGGAGGATGAGTTATGTGGGATGAGTGGTGGGGGGTGAGGTGTGGGTGAGGGATGAGGGGAGTGGGTTTAAGTGGTGTGGTGGGCGAGGGGTGTGGAGGATGATGGGTGTGGAGGTGAAGGGTGTTTAGGATGAGGGGTGTGGTGGGTGAAGGGTGTGGGGTTGAGGAGTGCGGGTGAGGGGAGAGGAGGATGATGTATGTGGAATGAGGGATGGTGTAGAGGTGAGGGGTGTGGGTAAGGGATGAGGGGTATGGGCGAGGGATGTGGAGGATGAGGTATGTGGGATGAAGGATGAAGAGTAGGGGGGGGTGAGGTGTGGGTGAGGGATGAGGGGTGTGGGGTTAAGTGGTGTGGTGGGCAAGGGTGTGGAAGATGATGGGTGTGGGGGTGAAGGGTGTGGGGAGTGAGTGGTGTCAGTGAGGGATGAGGGTGTGGGGTTGAGGGGTATGGTGAGTGAGGGATGTGGAGGATGAGGTATGTAGGGATGAAGGGTGTAGTGAGGGGTGTGGGTGAGGGATGTGCGGGTGAGGGTGAAGGGTTTTGGGTGAAGGGAGTAGGTGTGAGTGTTGTGCGGGTGAGGGGTGTGGAATTTAGGCTGTGGAATGAGGGTTGTGGTGGGTGATGTGTGGGGGTGAGGGATGTGGGGGTGAGGGATGTGGAGGATGAGGTATGTGGGATGAAGAGTGAAGGGGTGAGGTGTGGGTGAGGGATAAGGGGAGTGGGGTTAAGTGGCATGGTGGGTGAGGGGTGTGGAGGATGATGGGTGTGGGACTAAAGGGTGTAGAGGATGAGGGGTATGGGGTTGATGGGTGTGGGGTTGAGAGATGTGCGGGTGAGGGGCGTAATGGGTGTGGGATTGAGGGGTGTGTGGGTAAGGGTGAAGGGTTTAAGGGTGAAGGGATTAGGTGTGAGGGTTGTGTGGGTGAGGGGTGTGGGGTTGAGGGGTGTGGTTGGTGAGGTATGTGGGGGTGAGGGATGTGGGATGTAGATGGAGGGGTGAGGGATGAGGGGTATGGGGTTAAGTGGTGTGGTGGGCGAGGGGTGTGGAGGATGATGGGTGTGGGGGTGAAGGGTGTGGAGGATGAGGGGTGTGGTGGGTGAAGGGTGAGGTGGCGAGGAGTGAGTGGTTGAGGGATGAAGGGTGTCGGGGTGAGGGGTGTGGTTGAGGGTGTGGGGTTGAGGGGTGTGGTGGTTGACGATGTGGAGGATGAGGTATGTGGGGATGAGGGATGTGGGGGTGAAGGGTGTAGGGGAGAGGGATGTGTGGGTGAGGGGTGTGGGATGAGGGGTGTGGTGGGTGAGGGGTGTGGGGGTGAGGGGTTTGGAGGATGAGGTATGTGGAATGAGGGATGAAGGGTGTAGTGGTGAGTGGTGTTGGTGAGGGATGAGGTGTGTGGGGTTGAAAGGTGTGTTGGGTGAGGGGTGTGGTGGGAGAGGGATGTGGGGGATGAGGTATGTGGGATGAGCGATGAAGAGTGTCGGGGTGAGTGTTGTGGGGCTGAGTGGTGTGGGGAGTAAGGGCTTTGGGATAAGGGGTGTGGGGGTGAGGGTGAAGGGAGTAGGGGTGAGGGATGTGCAGGTGAGGGATGTAAGATGTGTGAGGTGAGGGATGTGAGATGAGGGGTGTGAGATGAGGGGTGTGAGATGAGGGGTGTGTGGTTGAGTGGTGTGGGGGGTGAGGCATGTGGAGGATTAGGTATGTGGGATGAAGGATAAAATGTGTTGGAGTGTGGGTGAGGGATGAGGGTTAAAGGGTGTGGAATGAGATGTGTGCGGGTGAAGGTGAAGGATTTAGGGGTGAGGGTTGTGCAGGTGAAGGGGGTGGGATAAGTGGTGTGGGACGAGGGATGTGGTTGGTGAGGTATGTGAAGGATTAGGTATGTGAGATGAGGGATGAAGTGTGGAGGGGTGTGGGTAAGGGACGTGGGATGTGGTTGGTGAGGGAGGTAAGGGGTGTGGGATGAGGGATGTGGGGTTGGGGGATGTGGTGGGTGAGGGATGTGGTGCATGAGCTATGTGTGATGAGGGATGAATGGGGTAGGAGTGATGGGTGTGGGTGAGGGATGAGGGTGTGGGCTGAATGGTGTGTAGTTGAGTGATGTGGGGGTGAAGGGTGTGGGGGTGAAGGGTGTGGAGAATGAGGGATGAACATTGTAGTGGTGAGGGGTTTGGGTGAGGGATGTAGGGTATGGGGTTGTGTGGAGGATGAAGGGTGTGGGGGTGAGGGGTGTGGGATGAGGGGTGTGGGGTTGAGGTATGTGGTGGGTGAGGGGTGTGGTGGATGTGGGATGTGGGGTTGCGGGATGTGGGGGTTAGGGGTGTAGTGGTTGAGAGATGTGGAGGATGAGGTGTGTGTGATGAGGGATGAAGGGTGTAGGGGTGATGGCTGTGGGATGAGGGATGAAGGGTATAGGGGTGTGGGTGAGAGATGAGGGTTGTGGTGGGTGAGAGTTGGTGGGTGAGGGGTGTGGGGGTGAATGGTGTGGGGTGAGGTGTGTGTGGTTGAGGGATGTGGGGGGCGAAAGTTGTGGTTGGTGATGGGTGTGGGATTGAGGGGTATGGGGGGTGAGGGGTGTGGGGGTGAATGGTGTGGGAGTGAGTGGTTGAAGGATGTGGGGGTGTAGGGTGTGGAGGATGAAGGGTATGGGTGAAGGATGAGGGGTGTGGTGGATGATGGGTGTGGAGGATGAGGGGTATGTGGGTGAGTGGTGTGGTGATGAATGGTGTGGGTGTGAGGGGAGAAGGTTGTGGAGGATGAGGGTCGTGGGATGAAGGGTGTATTGGTGAGGGGTTTGGGTGAGGAATGAGGTGTTGGGTTTAGGCGTGTGGAGGAAGAGGGTTGTGGGGGTGAAGGATGTGAGGGTGAGGGGTGTGGGGAGTAAGGGTTGTGGGGGGTAAGGGGTGTGGGATGAGGAGTGCGGGGGGGGTTTGGGATCTGGGTGAGGGGTGTGGGGAGTAGGGGGTGTGGAATGAGGGGTGTGGGGGGGTTAGGGGTCTGTGATTGAGGATTGTGGGGGTGAGGTGTGTGTGGAGTAAGGGGTGTGGGATGAGGGTTATGGAATGAGGGGTGTGTGAGTGTGCAATATTGGGTGTAGGTTATTGGGGTGAGGGTGTGGGGGTGAAGGGTTTGGAGTTCAGGGGTGTGTGGGTATGGGAATAGGGTGTGGGGATGAAGGATGTGGGGGTGAAGGGTGTAGGTGAGGAATGTGGGATGAGGCAACAAGGGTGTAGGGATGAGTGATGTGCAGGTGAGGGGAGTAAGGGGTGTGAGCAGAGGGGTGTGGGGTTGAGGAGTGTGGTGGGTGAGGGGTGTGGGGATGAGGGATGAGGTATGTGGGATGAGGGATGAAGGGTGTAGGGGTGTGGGTGAGGGATAAGGGTTGAGGGGTGAGGGTTGTGGGATGAGGGACAGTGTAGAGGTGAGGGGTGTGGGTAAGGGATGAGGGGTATGGGGTTGAGGGTTGTGGGGGTGAGGGTGTGGATTTGAGTGGTGTGTGAGTGTGGGATATGGGGATGAAGGTTATGGGGGTGAGGGTTCAGGGGTGTGTGGGTATGGGTATGGGAGTGGGGTGTGGGGATGAGGGAATATGGAGGTGAAAGGTATAGCTGTGAGGGGTGTTGGTGAGGGATGAGGGGTGTGTGGGTGAGGGATGTGTGGGTGAGGGGTGTGTGGGTGAGGGGTGTGTGGGTGAGGGGTGTGTGGGATGAGGGATGAAGTGTGTAGTGGTGAAGGGTTTGGGTGAGGGATGAGGGGTGTGTGGGTGAAGGATGTGTGGGTGAAGGGTGTGGTGTGAGGGATGTGGGGGATGAGGTATGTGGGATGAGAGATGAAAGGTGTTCGAGTGAGGGTTGTGGGTGAGATATTGAAGGTGTGGGGTTGAGGGGTGTGGTGGGTGAGGAATGTGGAGGAGGTGGGATGAGGGATGGAGGGTGTAGGGGTGAGGGATATGGGTGTGGGAGTGAATGTGTGGGATTGTGGGGTGAATGGTTGAGGGATGTGGGGGCGAAGGGTGTGGAGGATGAGGAATGTGGGATGAGGGATCAAGGGTGTAGGGGTGAAGGATATGGGGATGAAGGGTGTGGTAGCTGAGGGGTGTGGGGGTGAAGGGTGTGGAGGATGAGGGGGGTGAGGGGTGTGGGAGTGAATGATGTGGGGCTGAGGGGTGAATGGTTGAGGGATGCGGGGGTGAAGGGTGTGGAGGATGAGGAATGTGGGATGAGGGATGAAGGGTGTAGGAGTGTGGGTGAGGTATGAAGGATATGTGTGAAGGGTGTAGGGGTGTGTGGGTGTGGGATGTGGTATGAGGGGTATGGGTTTGAGGGGTGTGGAAGATGAGGGGTGTGGGGTGAATGATGCGTGGGTGAGGGATGTGGGGGTGAAGGCTGTGGAGGATGAGGGATGTGGGGTGAGGGATGAAGGGTGTAGGGGTGAAGGATGAGGGGTATGGGGTTGAGGGGTGTGGAGGTTTAAGGGTGTGCTGGATGTGGGTTGTGGGGTCTGAGGGGTGTGGGCAGTAAGGGGTGTGGGATGAGGGTTGTTTGGGTGTAGGGTGTGGTGGGTGAGGAATGTGGGGGATGAGGTATGTGGGATGAGCGCTGAAGGGTGTAGTGGTTAGGGGTGTGGGTGAGGGACGAGGGGTGTGGGTTTGAGGGGTGTGGTGGGGGAGGGATGTGGGGGATGAGGTATGTGGGATGAGCGCTGAAGGGTGAAGGGGAGCAGTGTGGGGAGTATGTGCTTTGGGATGAGGGATGTGGGGGTGAGGGGTGTGGTGGCTGAGGGATGTGGAAGATGAGGAATGTGGGATGAGGGACAAAGGGTGTGGAGGTGAGGGATGTGCAGGTGAGGGATATAAGGGGTGTGGGGTTGAGGGTTGTGGGGGTGATGGATGTGGGGCTGAGGGATGTGGAGGATTAGGTATGTGGGATGAGGGATTAGGGGTGTGGGTGAGGGATGAGGGGTGTGGTGAGGGGAGGTATGAGCGGTGAGGTAGGTGAGGGGTATGGGGTTCAGGGGTGTGGAGGATGAGGGTTGTGGACGTAAGGGATGTGAGGGTGAGGAGTGTGGGGAGTAAGGGTTGTGGGATGAGGAGTTTGGGGGGTTTGGGGTCTGTGGATGAGGGGTGTGGGGTGTTAGGGGTCTGTGGTTGAGGGTTGTGGGGGGTGTGAGTGTGGGATATGGGGGTGAGGGTGAAGGGTGTGGGGTTCAGGTGTGTGGGTGTGTGTATGGGGTGTGGGGATGAGGGATGTGCGGGTGGGGTGTGGAGTGTGTGGGATGAAGGATGAAGTGTGTAGGGGTTGTAGGCTGTAGGGTGAGGGGTGTGGGTAAGGAATGAAGGGTGCGTTGGGTGAGGTGTGTGGGGGTGAGGCATGTGGGAGATGAGGTATGTGGGATGAGGGATGGTGTTGGGGTGAGGGTTGTGGGTGATGGATGAAGGTGTGGGTTGAGGGATGTGGTGGATGAGGGATGTGGAGGATGTGAGATGAGGGATGAAGTGTGTAAAGGTGAGGGGTGTGGTGGGTGAAGGGTGTGGGGGTGAATCATGTGGTGCTGAGGGGTGAGTAGTTGAGTGATGTGGGATGAGGGGTGGGTGGTTGAGTGATGTGGGATGAGGGATGAGGGCGAGGGGTGTGGAGGATGAGGGGTGTGGGGTGAATGGTGTGTGGGTGAGGGATGTGGGGGTGAAGGCTGTGGAGGATGAGGGATGTGGGATGAGGGATGAAGGGTGAGGGGTGAGGGGTGTGGAGGTTAAGTGGTGTGCTGGGTTCGGGATGTGGGGTATGAGGGGTGTGGGCAGTAAGGGCTGTGGGATGAGGGATGTGGGGTGTGGTGGGTGAGGAATGTGGGAGTGAGGGGTGTGGAGGATGAGGGGTGTGGGGTGAACGGTATGTGGGTGAGGGATGTGGTGGTGAAGGCTGTGGAGGATGAGGGATGTGGGGGTGAAGGTGTGGAGGATGAGGGATGAAGGGTGTAAGGGTGAGGGGTGAGGGTGAAGGATGAGGGGCGTGGTGGGTGATGGCTGTGGAGGATGAGGGGTGTGTGGGTTAAGGGTGTGGAGGATGAAGTGTGTGGTGGGTGAGTGGTCTGGTGGTGAATAGTGTAGGGGTGAGGTGTTATGGATGAGGGAAGTGGGATGAAGGGTGTAGTGGTGAGGGGTTTGGGTGAAACATAGGGTTATGGGGATGAGGGGTGTGGAGGATGAGGGGTGTGCTGGATGAGGGATGTGGGGATGAGGGATGTGGGGATGAGGGATGTGGGGATGAGGGATGTGGGGTTGAGGGGTGTGGGGGTGAGGGATGTGGAGGATTAAGTATGTGGGATGAGGGATGAAAGATGTTGGAGTGGGTGAGGGATGAGGGTCGAGTGGTGTGGGATGAAGGGTGTGCAGGTGAGGGTGAAGGATTTAGTGGTGAAGGGAGTAGGGGGGTTTGTGCAGGTGAGGGGGTGGGATAAGTGGTGTGGGATGAGGGATGTGGTTGGTGATGTATGTGGAGGATGAGGTATGTGAGATGAAGGATGAAGTGTGGAGCGGTGTGGGTGAGGGATGAGGGGTGTGGTGGGTGAGGGAAGTAAGGGGTGTGGGATGCGGGATGTGGGGTTGAGGGGTGTGATGGGTATGGGATGTGGTGGATGAAGTATGTGTGATGAGGGATGAAGGGTGTAGAGGTGATGGCTGTGGGATGAAGGATGAATGGTATAGGGGTGTGGGTGAGGGATGAGGGTTGTGGTGGGTGAGGGTTGGTTGGTGAGGGGTGTGGGGGTGAATGGTGTGGGGTGAGGTGTGTGGTTGAGGGATGTGGGGGTGAAGGGTGTGGTGGGTGAGGGCTGTGGATGATGAGGGTTGTGGGGGTGAGGGATGTGAGGGTGAGGGGTGTGGGGAGTAAGGGTTGTGGAGGTTAAGGGGTGTGGGATAAGGAATGCGGGGGGGTAGGAGTCTGTGGGTGAGGGATGTGGGGAGTTGGGGGTGTGGAATGAGGGGTGTGGGGGGTTAGGGGTCTGTGGTTGAGGGTTGTGGGGGTGAAGGGTGTGGGGATGAAGGATGTGGGGGTGAAGGGTGTTGGTGTGAGTGGTGTTGGTGAGGGATGTGTAAAGATGAGGAATGTGGGATGAGGGACAAAGGGTGTAGGGATGAGTGATGTGGAGGTGAGGGGAGTAAGGGTGTGAGCAGAAGGGTGTGGGGTTGAGGAGTGTGGTGGGTGAGGGGTGTGGGGGTGAGAGTTTTGTAGGATGAGGTATGTGGAATGAGGGATGAAGGGTGTAGGGGTGTGGGTGAGGGATAAGGGTTGAGGGGTGTGGGTGAGGGGTGATGGATGAGGGTTGTGGCGAATGAGGGGTATGGGGTTGAGGAGTGTGGGTGAGGGGTGAGGAGGATGAGGTATGTCGGATGAGAGACAGTGTAGAGGTGAGAGGCATTGGTAAAGGATGAGGGGTATGGAGGATGATGGGTGTGTGGTTGAGGGATGAGCGGATGAGGAGTAAGGGGTGTGGTGTTGAGGGTGAAGGGTAGAGGGGTGAAGGGAGTAGGTGTGAGTGTTGTGTGGGTGAGGGGTGTAGAATGAGGGCTGTGGAATGAGGGGTGTGTTGGGTGAGGTGTGTGGGGGTGAGGGATGAGGGGGTGAGGGATGTGGAGGATGAGGTATGTGGGATAAGGGATGAAGAGTGCAGGGGTGAGGAGTGGGTGAGGGATGAGGGGTGTGGAGGGTGAGGGAAGTAAGGGGTGTGGGATGAGGGATGTGGGGTTGAGGGGTGTGGTGGGTGAGAGACGTGGTGGATGAGGTATGTGTAATGAGGGATGAAGGGTGTAGGAGTGAGGGGTATGGGTGAGGGATGAGGGTGTGTGCGGTTGAGTGATGTGGGGGTGAAGGGTATGGAGGATGAGGGATGAACGTTGTAGGGGTGAGGGGTTTGAGTGAGGGATGTGGGGTATGGGGTTGAGGAGTGTGGAGGATGAGGGGTGTGGGATGAGGGGTGTGGGGTTGAGGTATGTGGTGGGTGAGGGGTGTGGTGGATGTGGGATGTGCGGCTGTGGGATGTTGGGGTTAGGGGTGTAGTGGTTGAGAGATGTGGAGGATGAGGTGTGTGATGAGGGATGAAGGGTGTAGGGATGATGACTATGGGATGAGGGATGAAGGGTGTAGGAGTGAGGGAAATGGGGTTGAGGGGTGTGGTAGCTGAGGGATGTGGAAGATGAGGAGTGTGGGGGTGAATGATGTGGGGTTGAGGGGTGAATGATTGAGGGATGTGGGGGTGAAGGATGTGGAGGATGAATAATGTGGGATGAGGGATGAAGGGTGTAGGGTGAGGGGTGTGGGTGAGGTATGAGGGGTGTGGTGGGTGAGGCATGTGGGGGATGAGGTATGTGGGATGAGGGATGGTGTTGGGGTGAGGGTTGTGGGTGATGGATGAAGGTGTGGGTTGAGGGGTGTGGTGGGTGAGGGATGTGGAGGATGTGAGATGAGGGATGAAGGGTGTAGGGGTGAGTGGTGAGGTGGGTGAGGGGTGTGGGGGTGAATGGTGTGGGGCTGAGGGGTGAGTGGTTGAGGGATGAGGGTTGTGGGCGAGGGATGTGGAGGATGAGGGGTGTGGTGGGTGATGGGTGTGGGGTGAATGGTCTGTGGGTGAGGAATGTGGAGGTGAAGGCTGTGGAGGATGAGGGCTGTGGGATGAGGGATGAAGGGTGTAGGGGTGAGGGGTGTGGGGGATGAGGGGTGTTGGGGTGAGGATGAAGTGTGTAGGGGTGATGGGTGTTGAGGTTAAGTGGTGAGTTGGGTGCGGGATGTGGGGTATGAGGGGTGTGGGCAGTAAGGGCTGTGGGATAAGGGGTGTGGGGTGTGGTGGGTGAGGAATGTGGGAGTGAGGGGTTTGGAGGATGAGGTATGTAGAATGAGGGATGAAGTGTGTAGTGGTGAGGGGTGTGGGTGAGGGATGAGGGGTGTCGGGTTGAGGGTTGTGTTGGGTGAGGGGTGTGGTGGGAGAGGGATGTGGGGGATGAGGTATGTGGGATGAGTGATGAAGGGGTGAGGGTTGTGGGGATGAGCAGTGTGGGGAGTAAGGGCTTTGGGATGAGGGGTGTGGGGGTGAGGGTGAAGGGTGTAGGGGTGAAGGGAGTAGGGGTGAGGGATGTGTGGGTGAGGGGAGAAAGGGGTGTTAGATTAGGGGTGTGGGGTAGAGTGGTGTGGTGAGTGAGGTATGTGGAAGATGAGGAATGTGGGATGAAGGACAAAGGGTGTCGAGGTGAGGGATGTAAGGGGTGTGAGATGAGGGGTGTGGAGGTGATGGATGTGGGGGTGAGGGATGTGGGGGTGGGGGATGTGGAGGATTAAGTATGTGGGTTGAGGGATGAAGGGTGTAGGGTGAGGGATGAGGGTTGTGAATGAGGGGTGATGAATGAGTGGTGTGGTGGGTGAGGTGTATGGGGTTGATGAGCGTGGGTGACGAGTGAGAAGAATGAGATATGTGGGATGAGGGACGGTGTAGGGGTGAGGGGTGTAGGTGAGGTATGAGGGGTGTGTTGGATGATGGGTGTGCTGTTGACCTATGTGCAGGTAAGGGGTGTGAGGTTGAGGGGTGTACGGGTGAGGGGTGTGGGGATGAGGGATGTGGTTGGTGAGGTATGTGGAGGATGAGGTATGTGGGATGAGGGATGAAGTGTGGAGGGTGTAGGTGTGGGGTTGAGCTCTGTGCAGGTAAGGGGTGTGGGGTTGAGCTATGTGTAGGTCAGGGGTGTGGAGTTGAGGCATGTGGTGGGTGAAGGGAGTAAGGGGTGTGGGATGAGGGATGTGGGGTTGAGGGGTGTGGTGGATGAGGGATGTGTGATAAGGGATGAAAGGTGTGGGAATGAGGGATGAGGGTGTGGGGTTGAGGGGTATGCAGGATGAGGGGTGTGGGGGTGAAGGGTGGGGAGGATGAGGGGTGTGTGATTGAGGAATGTGGGGGTGAATGGTGTGGGAGATGAGGGGTGTTGGGGTGAGGGTGAAGGGTGTAGGGGTGAAGAGAGTAGGGGTGAGGGAGTAGGGATGATGGATGTGCGGGTGAAGGTGTGGGTGAGGGATGAGGGTATGGTTGTTGAGGGATGTGGAAATGAGGGATGTGAGGGAGAAGGGTGTCGGGGTGAGGGATGTACAGATGAGGGGTTTGGGATGAGGGGTGTGTGGGATGAAGGATGAAGGGTATTGGGATGAGGGGTGTGTGGGTGAGGGATGTGTGGGTGAGGTGTGTGGTGGTTGAGGCATGTGGGGGATGAGGTATGTTGGATGAAGGTTTGGGGTGAGGGGTGTGGCGGGTGAGGGATGTGGAGGACGTGGGATGAGGGATGGTGTTGGGGTGAGGGGTCTTGGTGAGGGATATGGGGATGAGGGTGTGGTGGGTGAGGGATGTGGAGGATGAGGGGTGTGGGGGTGAAGGATGTGGAGGATGAGGATTGTGTGGGTTAGGGGTATGTGTTTGAGGAATGTGGAGGTTAAGGGTGTGGAGGATGAGGGATGTGGGATTAGGGATGAAGAGTGCAGGGGTGAGGGGTGTGGAGGATGAGAGGTGTGGTGGGTGAAGGGTGTGGGGTGAATGGTGTGGGGGATGTGGGATGAGGAATGTAGGGTGAGGGATATGAAGTTGAGGGGTGTGGAATATGAAGGGTGTGGAGGATGAGGGGTGTGGGATGAGTGGTGTGGGATGAGGGTGTGGGGTTGAGGGGTGTGCTGGGTGAGCTGTGTGGGGGTGAGGGATGTGGTTGGAGGTATGTGGAGGATGAGGTATGAAGTGTGGAGGGTGTAGGTGAGGGATGAGGGGTATGGAGTTGAGGGGAGTGGTGGGTGAGGGGAGTAAGGGGTGTGGGATGAGGGATGCGGGATTGAGGGGTATGGCGGATGAGGGATGTGATGAGCGATGAAGGGTGTGGGAGTGAGGGATGAGGGTGTGGGGTTGAGGGGTGTGCAGGATGAGGGGTGTGGGAGTGAAGGGTGTGGAGGATGAGGGGTGTGGGGGTGAAGGGTGTGGAGGATGAGTAGTGTGTGATTGAGGAATGTGGGGGTGAAGGGTGTGGGTGAGGAATGAGGGGTTGAGAGTGGTGGGATGAAGGGTGAGGGGTGTGGGTGAGGGGTGAGGAGGATGAGGGGTGTGATGGGTGAAGGATGTGGGGGTGAATGGTGTGGGGGATGAGGGGTGTTAGGGTGAAGAGAGTAGGGGTGTGGGAGTAGGCCTGATGGATGTGCGGTTGAGGGGTGTGGGGTTTTGGTGTGTGGTGGGTGAGGGATGTGGTGGGTGAGGGATGTGGTGGGTGATGATGTTGGGCTGCGGGATGTGGGGCTTAGAGGTGTGGTGGTTGAGGGATGTGGAGGATGAGGTGTGTGTGATGAGGGATGAAGAGTGTCAGAATGAGAGATGTGGGTGAGGGATGAGGGTGTGGTGGGTGAGGGTTGTGGAGGATGAGTTGATGTGGGATGAAGGGTGAAGGGGTGATGGCTGTGGTATGAGGTATGAAGGGTGTCAGGGTGTGGGTGAGGGATGAAGAGTGTGGTAGCTGAGGGTTGTGGAGTATGAGGGGTATGGGAGTGAAGGTTGTGGAGGATGAGGGGTGGTGGGTGAGGGGTGTGGGGGTGAATGGGGTGAGGAGTGTGTGGTTGAGGGATGTGGGGGTGAAGGGTGTGGAGGATGTGATGAAGGGTGTAGGGGTGAGGGTGAGGGATGTGGTCTGGAGAATGAGGGGTGTGGTGGGTGAGGGGTGTGGGGGTGAATGGTGTGGAAGTGAGTGGTGAGTGATGTGGTGGTGAAGGGTGTGGAGGATGAGGGATGTGGGGGGTGAAGGTGTGGAGGATGAGGGTTGAAGGGTGTCGGGGTGAGGGGTGAGGGTGAAGGATGAGGGGTGTGGTGGGTGATGGGTGTGGAGGATGAGGGGTGTGTGGGTGAAGGTTGTGGAGGATGAGGGGTGTGGTGGGTGAGTGGTCTGGTGGTGAATGGTGTGGGGCGAAGGATGAGGGATGTGGGATGAAGGGTGTAGTGGTGAGGGGTTTGGTTGAGGGATGAGGGTTATGGGGATGAGGGGGTGTGGAGGATGAGGGGTATGCTGGGTAAGGGATGTGGAGGATGAGGGGTGTGGGGGTGAGGGTGAAAAGAGTAGGGGTGACGAAGTAGCGGTGAGGGATATGCAGGTGAGGGATGTAAGGTGTGAGATGAGGGGTGTGGGGGTGAGGGATGTGGAGGATTAGGTATGTGAGATGAGGAATGAAAGGTGGAGTGTGGGTGAGGGATGAGGGTTGAGGGGTGAGGGATTAGTGTTGTGGGTTGAGGGGTGTGGTGGGTTAGGGATCTGGGGTTGCGGGGTGTGGAGGATGAGGGGTGTGTGGTTGAGGGGGGTGTGGGTGAAGGGTGTGGAGAATGAGGTATGTGGGATGAGGGATGAAGGGTGTTGTGGTGTATGGGGTTGAGTGGTTTGGTGGGTGAGGGGTGTGGGGGTGAGGGATGTTAGGGTGAAGAGAGTAGGGGTGTGGGAGTAGGCCTGATGGATGTGCGGTTGAGGGGTGTGGGGTTTTGGTGTGTGGTGGGTGAGGGATGTGGTGGGTGATGATGTTGGGCTGCGGGATGTGGGGCTTAGAGGTGTGGTGGTTGAGGGATGTGGAGGATGAGGTGTGTGTGATGAGGGATGAAGAGTGTCGGAATGAGAGATGTGGGTGAGGGATGAGGGTGTGGTGGGTGAGGGTTGTGGAGGATGAGTTTATGTGGGATGAAGGGTGAAGGGGTGATGGCTGTGGTATGAGGTATGAAGGGTGTCAGGGTGTGGGTGAGGGATGAAGGGTGTGGTAGCTGAGGGTTGTGGAGTATGAGGGGTGTGGGAGTGAAGGGTGTGGAGGATGAGGGGTGGTGGGTGAGGGGTGTGGGGCTGAATGGGGTGAGGAGTGTGTGGTTGAGGGATGTGGGGGTGAAGGGTGTGGAGGATGTGATGAAGGGTGTAGGGGTGAGGGTGAGGGATGTGGTCTGGAGAATGAGGGGTGTGGTGGGTGAGGGGTGTGGGGGTGAATGGTGTGGGAGTGAGTGGTGAGTGATGTGGTGGTGAAGGGTGTGGAGGATGAGGGATGTGGGGGGTGAAGGTGTGGAGGATGAGGGTTGAAGGGTGTCGGGGTGAGGGTGAAGGATGAGGGGTGTGGTGGGTGATGGGTGTGGAGGATGAGGGGTGTGTGGGTGAAGGTTGTGGAGGATGAGGGGTGTGGTGGGTGAGTGGTCTGGTGGTGAATGGTGTGGGGCGAAGGATGAGGGATGTGGGATGAAGGGTGTAGTGGTGAGGGGTTTGGTTGAGGGATGAGGGTTATGGGGATGAGGGGTGTGGAGGATGAGGGGTATGCTGGGTGAGGGATGTGGAGGATGAGGGGTGTGGGGGTGAGGGTGAAAAGAGTAGGGGTGACGAAGTAGCGGTGAGGGATATGCAGGTGAGGGATGTAAGGTGTGAGATGAGGGGTGTGGGGTGAGGGATGTGGAGGATTAGGTATGTGGGATGAGGAATGAAAGGTGGAGTGTGGGTGAGGGATGAGGGTTGAGGGGTGAGGGATTAGTGTTGTGGGTTGAGGGGTGTGGTGGGTTAGGGATTGGGGTTGCGGGGTGTGGAGGATGAGGGGTGTGTGGTTGAGGGGGGTGTGGGTGAAGGGTGTGGAGAATGAGGTATGTGGGATGAGGGATGAAGGGTGTTGTGGTGTATGGGGTTGAGTGGTTTGGTGGGTGAGGGGTGTGGGGGTGAGGGATGTGGGGTTTGGAGGATGAGGTATGTGGGATGAGGGATGAAGGGTGTAGGTGAGGGGTGTGGGGGTAATGGTGAAGGGAATATGGGTGAGGGATGAGGGGTGAGAGATGTAGGATTAGTGGTATGGTGTTGAGGGGTGTAAGGGCTGTGGGTTGAGGGTTGAGGGGTTGAGGGTGAATGGTGCAGGGGTGAAGGGAGTAGGGGTGAGGTGTGTGTGGGTGAGGGATGTGGGGTATAGGGGTGAAGGGTGAATAGTGTCAGTGAGGGGTGTGGGATGAGGTATGGGGTTGAGGGGTGTGGGTGAAGTGTGTTGGGGTGTGTGGGTGTGGGATGTGGTATGAGGGGCATGGGTTTGAGGGGTGTGGTGGGTGAGTGGTCTGTTGGTGAATGGTGTGGGGGTGAGGGGTGAAGGGCGAGGAGGATGAGGGATGAAGGGTGTCGTGGTGAGGGGTTTGGGTGAGGGATGAGGGTTATGGGGTTGAGGGGAGTGGAGGATGAGTGGTGTGCTGGGTGAGGGATGTGGGGGATGAGGGTGTGGGTGAAGAGAGTAGGGGTGATGGAGTAGGGGTGAGGGATGTGCGGGTGAGGGGTGTGAGGAGTAAGGGCTGTGGGATGAGGGGTGTGGGTGAAGGGAATAGGGGTGAGGGGTGTGGGATGAGTGGTGTGGGGTGTGAGTGAGGGTGTGGTGTATGAGGTATGTGGGATGAGTGTTGTGGGGTTGAGGGGTGTGGTAGGTGAGGTGTCTTGGGTTGAGGGGTGTGGAGGATGAGGGGTGTGGGGTTGAGCAGTGTGTGGGTGAGGGGTGTGGAGGATGAGGTATGTGGGATGAGGGATGAAAGGTGTAGGGGTGAGGGGTGTAGGATAAGGGTTGTGGGGGTGGGGATGTGGGGTTTGGAGGATGAGGTATGTGGGATGAAGGGTGCAGATGATGGGTGTGATGGATGAGGGGTGAGAGATGTGGGATGAGGGGTGAGAGATGTGGGATGAGGGGTATGGGTGTGAGGGGTGTAAGGGCTGTGGGATGAGGGTTGTGGGTGTGAGGGTGAAGGGTGCAGGGGTGAAGGGAATAGGGGTGAGGGGTGTGTGGGTGAGGGATGTGGGGTGTGGGGGTTAGGGGTGTGGGTGAGGGGTGTGTGATAGGGTATGGGGGTGAGGGGTGGGTTGACGGCATGATGACACTGAACACACGGAAATGCGAGAGGAACCCAGCTGGTCTTTCACAGATAATATTCCAGACATTTTGGGCAGGGCTGTTCTCCAAGGAAGAAACAGAATGCAGTTCTGCGGGAGGATCCAGACCAACTCAAGGAGTTCGATGGATGTTATAAGGGGAGGGGTGAGAATTTAACACGTCTGGATTAAAAGAGACGGGAAAAGGACGGCATGAACATCGACCACCAGTCCTTCCTCCCCCTGTCCTCTTCCCCCTCCCCCCAGATCAGCTCACCCCCCCCTCCCCACTACTACATCTATCTCCCCCACTCCACGGTCAGCTCCCTCACCTCCTTCCCCTCACCCACTCCCCCTAAAATCCCCCTCCACCTCAACCATCCTTCCCCTCAAAGCAACTTACGACAACCCCCGATCCCTGCGGCCCCCTCCCGCCTTTGGGACCCCGCACCCCCCCCCCCCCCCCATTTATTCCGGCGACCGCCGACATTTGTCGATCATTTGTTCTGTATTTTCACCTTTGCTCAAAGATCCACTGTTTGATCTGCTGACATTCAAGGCGGGACCAGGGGCCGCCATGTTGAGGTCCACGTGGGACAAGGTCGCCGCCATGTTGCGGTCTGCGCCGGACCAGGTGGCCAGCATGTTGAGGTCTGCGCGTTGTTTCCGGTTCCGGTGGCGGGGATTGAAGGTCGGAGCGGCAGACACGCTGACCAGGGGTGTCGGAGCCGGCGCCGGGTGGATCGGAGTCGGCGGCGGGGTCAGAGCAGGAGCCGAGCCGAGACGGTCGAGGTCGGGGCCGGGGCCGGGGCCGGGGATGGAGCCGACGGGAATGGAGGCCGACCCGCACCTGCAGCAGTTCATCGAGGTGGAGAGTCAGAAGCAGAAGTTCCAGCAGCTGGTGCACGGGCTGACCGAGCTGTGCTGGGTAACTACCTAACTAGCGGTGTCCAGGGTAGGTAACTACCTACCTAGCGGTGTCCGGGGTGGGTAATTACCTAACTAGCGGTTTCCAGGCTGGGTAACTACCTCACTGGTGGTGTCCTGGGTGGGTAACTACCTAACTAGTCCCTAACTAGCACTGTCCAAGGTGGGTAACTACACAACTAGTGCCTAACTAGCAGTGTCCAGGGTGGGTAACTACCTAACGGTCGGTGTCCAGGGTGGGTAACTACCATCCTCACCCTAACTAGCGGCATCCAGGGTGGCAAACTACCTAACTAGCAGCATCCAGGGTGGCAAACTACCTAACTAGTAGTGTCCAGTGTGGGAAACTGCCTAACTAGCAGTGTCCAGGCTGGGTAACTACCTCCGTCATCCTAACTAGTGTCTAACTCATGGTGTTCAGGCTGAGTAACTACCACCCTCACCCTAACTAGTGCCTAACTAGTGGTGTCCAGGCTGGGTAACTACTGTCCTCACCCTAACTAGTGTCTAACCAGCAGTGTCCAGGGTGGTAAACTACCATCCTCACTAGTGCCTAACTAGCAGTGACCAGGCTGGGTAACTACTGCCGTCACCCTAACTAGTGGTGTCCAAGCTGGATAACTACCACCCTCACCCTAACTAGTGCCTAACTAGCAGTGTCCAGGCTGGGTAACTGCTGTCCTCACCCTAACTATCAATGTTCAGGCTGGGTAACTACTGTCCTCACCCTATCTAGTGGTGTCCAGACTGGGTAACTACTGTCCTCACCCTAACTAGTGCCGAACCAGCAATGTTCAGGCTGGGTAACTACTGCCCTCACCCTAATTAGTGCCTAACTAGGGTGTCTCTGAGAGCAGCTGGCCAGAGTGGTGGAGATGGTTTGATTTCCCCTTGGACCTCCTCACTGCTCTTTCCATTGCTTTCTCCAAAGCAAGAATTAGTGGTTTGTGTTCTTCCAAAGCTTCCCATAATTATCAAGAAACAAAAGCTGCAGATGCTGGCAGCTTGATCAAATGGAGAACCTCTCAAAGGGGTCAGACAAGGTCTTGGGTCGGAACCCTTTATTGGGACCTGTTTAGGCTACAGCTAGTTTTCCCTCTTCTCGTTGTTGACAACTCTCTTCTCCCTGGGTAGGACAAATGTATGGATAAACCAGGCCCACGGCTCGACAGCAGAACTGAAACCTGCCTGGTCAATTGTGTGGAACGTTTCATTGACACTAGCCAGTTCATTCTCAATCGGCTGGAACAGACACAGAAAAGCAAGATGTCTTCGGAGAGTTTGAGTGACTGATGGGGATGGATGTGTGGGAGAGCTGGTGATGCTGGGGATGGGCCCTCCTACAGCAGCAGTGTGGAGCAGGCAGCAGAGCTCTCCAGTGGCAGTGGGAGGTACTGCAGCAACTCCACTGTGTCTGATGACTGGAGACCACTCTTAAAACAGATCATAAATAATGGTAATATGTCTTGAAACAGTTGGAATGCTATCCTAAAATAAAGCATGGTGGAATTTATTTTTAATAAAATTGTGCACAACCAAACCACTCTAATGATTTCAGGGTTGTTTTTGTACAGAGGTCAGTCTTCACTGTGAAACACATACTTGTCTTTTATGATTATCCAGGAGAGACGCAAGTATAGTCACAATCACCAGAGGGAAGATGCTTGGGAAACTGGTCTGAGGGGAGATAAGTCTCCCGGACCAGATGGAATGCACCCTCTGCTTCTGAAAGAAGTAGCTATAGAGATTATGGAGGCATTGAAAATTGGAAAATTGCAAAGGTCACTCCACTCTTTAAAAGAAGGAGGGAGGAGGAAGAAAGGAAATTATAGACCTGTTAGAAGTGGAGATGGCCAGTCAGCAGGGAAAATTGTGCCTGACAAACCTACTGCATTTTTGAGGAAACTTCATGCTGGCTGGACAAAGGAGATGTAGTGGGTGTTGTATATTTGGATTTTCAGAAGGGCCTTTGACAAGGTGCCGCACATCAGGCTGAGAGCTCAGAGAATCATAGGAAGGAAACTAGCACAGGTCTCCATTGGACAATCAGCAGGGAGTGGGAATAAACGGACTCTACTCTGGTTGGTTACCAGTGGTGTTCTGCAGGGGCTGGCGTTGGGGCCACTTTTTATGTTGTATATCAATGATTTAGATTGGGAATAAATGATTTTGTGACCAAGTTTGAGGTGATCTAAAGGTAGGTGGAGGGACAGGTAGGGATGAGGAAACAAGCTTCAGTGAAGCTAGGATAAATGAGAATGGACAGAGAAGTGGCAAATGAAATACAATGTGGGAAAGTGTACGGACGTGCACTTTGGTAAAAGGAATAAAAGAGCCAACTATTATTGAGATGCGGAGAATATTCAAAATTCGTAGGTGCAAAGGGACTTGGGAGTCATTGTGCAGGATAGCCTGAAGGTTAAACTCCAGGTTGAGGTGTTGCTGCTCATATCGAGGAATAGGATACAAAAGCAAGGACTGAGGCACTGGTGAGGCCTCTCTTGGACTATAGAGTACAATTTGGGGTTCTTTAAGAAAGGATGTGCTGGCTTTGGAGAGGAGAATGATTCCTGGAATGAGGGGATTAGCATATGAGGAATGTTTGACAGCTCTTGGACTGGACTTGGAGTTTGGAAGAATGAGGGAGGACCTCATTGAAGCATTTCAAATGTTGAAAGGCCTAGAACAGAGTAGATGTGGCAAAGATGTTTCCCATGTAGGGGTGTCCAGGACAAGAGGGCACAACTTCAGGATTGAAGAGTGCCCATTTAAAACAGAGATGAAGAGGGATTTCTTTCGCCAGAGAGAGGTGAACCACTGGAATTTGGTGTGGATGCCAGGTCATTGGGTGTATTTAAGGCAGAGATTGATAGCTATCTGAATAGTCAGGGTATCCAGTGTTATGGGGAGAAGACAGGAGTGGGGCTGGGAGAGAATAGAATGGCCTACCTCAACTAATGGTTTTCATGGACACGGGGAAGGTTTTGGGTTGAGGGTGGGTGCTCGCTTGAGCAACATTTCATGACCGTGTTCTGTCTTGAAATGTGGCCATCCTGATAAAGGGCCAGTTGGATAGGGTTGCAGGGTTTAGCCCCCAGAGCTATGGAGGGACACTGATATACTTTCCCAGTCAGGGAGTGGAATCTGCAAGTGGTGGTGTTCCTGTTGCCAGCTTCCTTGGCCATTGAGGTCGTGTGTTTGGGAGGTGGTGTCGCAGTAACAGCAGTGTGCTTTGCAGACTGCACACGAGTAGTAATGAATAATCATCAGATTGGGAAATGGGCTGCTTCTGAGTATCTGAATTGGCCCCATACTATAACATAACAATTACAGCACGGAAACAGGCCATTAGGCCCTTCTAGTCCGCACCGAACCAAACACCCCTTTCTAGTCCCACCTCCCTGCACAATGCCCATAACCCTCCATCTTCTTCTCATCCATATACCTGTCCAACCTTTTCTTAAATAATACAATTGACTCCGCCGCCACTATTTCTCCCGGAAGATCATTCCACACAGCTACCACTCTCTGAGTAAAGAAGTTCCCCCTCATGTTACCTCTAAACCTCTGCCCCTTAATTCTTAACTCATGTCCTCTTGTTTTAAACTTTTCTCCTCTTAACGGAAATAGTCTATCCACATCCATTCTGTCTATCCCTTTCATAATCTTCAATACTTCTAACAAATCCCCTCTCAACCTTCTACGCTCCAAAGAATAAAGACCCAATCTGTCCAATCTCTCCCCATACTCCAGATGCTAAAACCCAGGCAACATTCTGGTAAACCTTCTCTGCACTCTCTCCACTCTGTTTATATCCTTCCTATAATTAGGCGACCAGAACTGCACACAGAACTCCAAATTAGGCCGCACCAACATCTTATACAATCTCAACATCACCTCCCAACTCCTATATTCCATGCAATGATTGATAAAGGCCAGCATACTAAAAGCCTTCTTCACCACCCTATTCACGTGAGTTTCTACCTTCAGGGAACGATGTACCATTACTCCTAAATCTTTCTGCTCTTCTGTATTCCTCAATGCTCTCCCATTTACCACATATGTCCTATTCTGATTCTTCTTACCAAAATGAAGCACCTCACACTTATCAGCATTAAATTCCATCTGCCATTTTTCAGCCCACTTTTCTAAGCAGCCCAAATCCCTCTGCAATCCTTGAAAACCTTCTTCATTATCCACTATTCCACCTATCTTAGTATCGTCTGCATATTTACTAATCCAATTCACCACCCCATCATCTAGATCATTAATGTATATAACGAACAACAATGGGCCCAATACAGATCCTTGAGGCACACCACTGGTCACCGGCCTCCAACCTGACAGACAATTATCCACTACCACTCTCTGGCCTCTCCCTTTCAGCCAATGTTCAATCCATTTGATTATCTTAAAATTTATACCTAAAGACTGCACCTTCCTAACTAACCTTCCATGTGGTACCTTATCGAAGGCCTTACTGAAGTCCATATAGACAACATCCACTGCGCTACCCTCATCCACATTCCTAGTCACCTCTTCAAAAAATTCAATCAGATTGGTCAAACATGACCTTCCTCCCACAAATCCATGTTGAGTGCTCCTGATCAGACCCTGTCTATCCAGATGTTTATAAGTACTATCTCTAAGAATTTTCTCCATTAATTTACCTACCACAGACGTCAAACTTACAGGCCGATAGTTGCCAGGCTTCCTCCTTGAACCCTTTTTAAATAACGGAACCACATGCGCAATGCGCCAATCCTCCGGCACTATCCCCATATCTAATGACATTTGAAAAATTACCGCCAGAGCCTCTGCTATTTCCTCCTTCGCTTCTCTCAATGTCCTGGGGAAGATCCCGTCTGGTCCCGGAGACTTATCCACCTTTATATTCTTCAAAAGCCTTAAAACTACACCTTTTGTAATCTCTATATTCCCCATATTTACCCAATTTGCTTTTTTTATCCCACATCTCCCAATATCCTTCTCCTTAGTGAATATCGAAGAAAAGAAACTGTTCAATATCTCCCCCATTTCTCTAGGTTCCACACACAGTTTTCCACTCTGATTTTCTAAGGGACCAATTTTGTCTCTAGCTTTCCTCTTACCATTAACATATTTGTAGAACTCTTTTGGATTAGTTTTCACCCTGCTTGCCATAGTTTTCTCGTACCTTCTTTTAGCTTTCCTAATTCCTCTCTTAAGATTCCTCTTACATTCAATGTATCTTTCAAACATCTCCTTAACTCCATGCTTCTTATATCTAATGTACGCCTCCCTTTTTCTTCGAACCAAGTTTCCAATATTCCTTGAAAACCACGGCTCTCTCAAACCTTTTGCCCCTCCTTTTAACCTAACAGGAACATAAAGCTTTTGCACTCTCAAAATCTGATCTTTAAAAGACTTCCATCTCTCTACTACATCCTGCCCACAAAACAAATTGTCCCAATGCACACCCTGCAAGTCCTTTCGCATCTCCTCAAATCTAGCTTTTCCCCAATCAAAAACCTCAACCCTTGGCCCTGATTTCTCTCTTTCCATAATGACATTGAAGCTGATGGCATTATGATCACTGGACCCGAAGTGCTCGCCAACACTAACCTCCGTCACTTGACCCATCCCATTTGCCAACAGTAGATCTAACACCGCTCCTTCTCTGGTCGGCACCTCTACATATTGTTGTAAAAAACTATCTTGCACACATTTCACAAACTAACCCATCCATTCCTTTCACAGAATGTGTTTCCCAATCTATATGTGGAAAATTAAAATCTCCCATAATTACAACCCTGTGCTTATCACAAATATCTACTATCTCCCTACAGATTTGCTCCTCTAGGTCTCGGTCCCCTCCGGGTGGTCTATAATACACCCTTACAAGTGTAACCTCTCCTTTCCTACTCCTCAGTTCCACCCAAATAGCCTCCGTGGATGTGCCCTCTAATCTATCCTTCCTAGGCACCGCTGTAATATTTTCCCTGACAAGCAATGCAACCCCACCTCCTCTTGCCCCTCCGACTCTATCACACCTAAAACAACGAAACCCAGGGATATTCAGTTGCCAATCACATCCCTCCTGCAACCATGTCTCACTAATCGCTACCACATCATACTTCCAAGTATCAATCCACACCTTCAGCTCATCCACCTTTTTTACAATACTCCTGGCATTAAAATATATGGATTTCAGGGATTTCCCATTTTTTAATCCCTGTTTTCCCTCATCTTTAAGAACAACATTATTTACTTTTCCTGCCAATTGCCCTTCATCTTCTTCCAGAGCATTTCCCTTCTCTATCACCTGCCCATCCATATTCAAATACTTACTACAAACTTTCATTGTTTGCATTCTAACCTTCTCCTTACTGCTCTGTACTATTTTGTTCCCTCCCCCCAACCATTCTAGTTTAAAGGATCCTGAGTAGCCCTAGCAAATACCTCTGCCAGGATTCTGGTCCCCCTGGGATTTAAGTGTAACCCGTCCTTACTGTACAGGTCACATCTCCCCCAAAAAAGGTCCCAGTTATCCAGAAACTTAAAACCCTGCCCCTTACTCCACCCCTTCAGCCACGTGTTAATCCTCCACCTCATTCTATTTCTATTCACACTGTCACGTGGCACAGGGAGTAATCCAGAGATTACCCCCTTTGCGGTCCTTCTTTTTAACTCCCTACCTAACTGCCTGTACTCACTTTTTAGGACCTCTTCTCTAATTCTCCCTATGTCATTGGTACCTACATGTACCACGACCTCTGGCTCCTGTCCCTCCCACTTTAGGATATCTGGGACACGAGCAGCAACATCTCGGACCCTGGCACCAGGGAGGCAAACCACCATCCGGTTCTCCTTGCTGCGTCCGCAGAATCCCCTATCCGTCCTCTTAACTATGGAGTCTCCTACCACAATTGCCCTCCTCTTCCTCCACAATTGCTCCAATCTTGGTATCACTTTGAGAACATTTATTTGCTGAAGGATGTGTTCTTTGGTGTTTGGGTATCTTGGGAGGGAGCCAAGGTGAATCAGTATTCAGAAATTTAGTTTCTGGTAAAACAGGTATCAGTCACACAGCCTGGAATCAGACCCTTCAGCCCAATTTGTCCACACTGTCCAATATATCCCACCCACACTGGAACCATATTCCTAAAAATTTAAACATACATCATGGTGACAGGACCTTTTGGCCCAAAGCCTGTGCTGCCCAATTAACTTATACCTCCCCCCCCCCCCACCCATACGTTTTGAATGGTGGGAAGAAACTGGAGCCCCCCAGGGAAAACTCAGGCAGACATGGGGAGAACATACAAACTCCTTACATACAGCGTGGGATTTGAACCTCAGTCCCGATCGCTGGTGCTGTAAAGATATTGCGCTAACAATGGCACCTCTAAATCCATGTATCCATCCAAATATATTGGTACCTGCCTCAACCAGCTCCACCAGCAGTCCATTCCATATACCCACTACTGTGTGAAAATAAAGTGACCCCTCTGGTTCTTGTAAGATCTTTCTCCCCTCACCTTAAACCTCTGACCTCTAGTTACTGATTTCCCCTACTCTGAGGAAGAGACACTCTGTATTCACGTGTTTCTCTCATAGTTTGTACACCTTTATGAAATCACCCCACATCCTCCAAGGAATAAAACCCTAGCCTGCTCCACCTCTCCCTGTAGCCCAGAACTGCTACCCCATTTACACCCAATTAACCTACACTCCTGGTACGTTTTGAACTGTAGAAGGAAACTGGAGTTACCATAGAAAATTCATACAGACATGGGGATAATGTACAAACTCCTTATAGACAGCATGGGATTCGAACCTTGGGTCTGATCGCTAGCACAGTACAGGTGTTGTGCTAACTGCTACTACACCAAACGTGCTGTCCTAAAATAGTCCAGATAATTCAACTTTTACCTGAGTGTATATGGTATTTGACCAGGCACCATTGCGACGGGAACAACTGCAGTTTAAGAAAATAATTGGACAGATACATGGATAGGATGGATTTCAAGGATATCAGCCAAACTTAGGGAGGTGGGATTAGAGTGGCTGCGATATTTTGGTCGGCAAGGGTAAGTTGGGCTGTTTCCATGCTGTGTGTGACCCTATAAGTGGGAGGAGTTTAAAATTAAGATGCAAAATGTCAGAAATAACTTAATGCAGTAAATGTGAGGTGTTGCATTTTAGGAGGACTAACTGAGGTAGGATTTACGTGGTAAACAGTAGGGCACTGAGGAATGAGGTACAGAAACACAATTCTCTGAAAGTGGCATCACAGGTAGATAAAGAGAGATGTTGGCCTTCATAAATCAAAGGAGCAGGCACCTTGAGAAATAACAGATGCTGGCCGCTGTCAGTGACATCAGGAGCCTGGGTATAAATAGATAAAGCATTGAGCTATTCAAGGCACATTGACAAGGTTAACAACCCAGGGAACCAGAAACCAAGGAGGGAGACTCAAGACAATTTAGGTTCACTGCACAGGAGGCCATATGGCTACAGATGTTACGGGGGTGCATTCGGCAGTGGCTTCGGAGGGGGTGGGGGGGGGGTGATCTCCGCCCCAGCTTCTCTTTCTTGACATGTGTATGTATGTATTTGTGTGTATTTACAGGTCAAATATTTTGTGCACATGACAATAAAATGATCATGAGTGGGGAGAAGGTCACTAGGTCTGCTGTTCGAAGGACCCAACTATTCAGGCTGTTCCCTCACTGAGAGGGATGAGACTACCTGTGACAGAGAACTACAATAATGGGACCAGGTGCACAGCAAGCAGCAGCTCATTTCCCAGAGAGTTCTTGAAGGTATGAATACCTGAACCATTCCTCTAAATCTAGGGGAAGACACCGTGGTTGAAATAAAAACACAAAGCTGGAGAAACTCAACAGGTCAAACAGTGTCCTTTATATAGCAAAAGTAAAGATACAGAACCAATGTTTCAGGCATGAGTCCTTCATCAAGGTATCAGCCCCAGTTGACTTGTTTCACTTGTGACTAGGTGAATAATATTGTGACGAAAGATTCCTGCACACCATTACAATCAGTATCATAAAATATATATTCACTCAGCAGCATTATCAGTCACTTGAATTAAAGCAGTTAGCAGAGTTGAGTGGAGAATACGACTAAACTAAACACCAGTCCCTCGGCAGAGAGAGTAATAAGGATTGTATGCGCTATGGTTTACACCCTGCCTCAACACACTTTCTCAGAAGAGTCGTGGTCCAAGGGCCATTGCAGTGTCACGCAGAATTCTGATGAAGGGTCCCCGAGATGAAAATTTAAACATATAACACGATAACAGGCCATTTCGGCCCGTGAGCCCGGGCCACCCAATTACATCCAATTAACCTACAACCCCCTTACATTTTGCATGGTGGGAGGAAACTGAAGCCTCTGGGAAAAAGCCACACAGACACGGAAGAATGTACAAACTCCTTTCAGACAGTGCAGGATTTGAACACCATTCCCGATATCTGGTGTTGTAATGGCATTGTGCTAACCACTTTGCCAACCATCCCCGTTTCCCTTCCCATAGATGCTGCCTGGCCTGCTGAATGTTTCCAGTATTTGCTGTTTTTGATCAAATCAACAATTGCTGGAGGAACTCAGTGGGTCAAGCAGCATCCATCAGTGGGAGAAAAACAGACAACCTTTCAGCCCAGAACACTTCATCAAGATTGCTTTGGTTTCTGATTTCCAGCTAGTTTGGATAAAGGATGGGGTAAAAAAGTTCCAGAATCTTCCATTGCAGGAACTCCAGGGTCTGATCAGTCTCCAAAGCTCGAAGTATTCAAGCATTGCAACAGCCCCAGCCCAGAGGATGATAGCCTTGTCACTCTACTTTCATCACCATCCCAGCTTACAGCCAAACCAATTTATGGAGAGGGAGCAAAGCACTTTCTTCTGAGTGGCATGGCTGGTGGAGCTGCTGTCTCTTAGCACCGGGACCCTCAACATCACCCCATTCCTCAGCAAGGCGCAGCAGCAGCAGCACTAACATGTGGCCAGGATTGTCACTCTTTCAACTTGTTCAACCACCTCAGATCGAGTGTGTGGGTGTATGTGTGTGTATATAGATGCATGCTGATGAGAGTACGTGAGAGTCTGCGCACGCCTGTGTGCACGCGGATGGAGAATTCAAGGAGCTCTGGGGCGGAGGTGATAACCAGTGCATAGTGTCACAGTGTGGGTCCAACCTGCCAATGCTGACCAAATTGTCCCAGAAGTAAGGCAAAATTTTCTTAGTGTGTCCAGGCCCAAAGATCCCTCAAGGTTGCCATTCAAATTGATCGGGTAGTTAAGAAGCCCAGTGATGTCCTTGAAGAGCCAGTTGATGAAGTAGACAAAGATGATGTGGTCAAACAATAATCATGGTTTTTATTAGCAGAAACTCATGGTACAATAATGAAAGACAATAGATGCATATACAGTTATATCCAAGGGGAGTGTCCTTAATAGTAAAGATAATGCACAGCCAATGTTAGTACAGCAAGGCTTGCCAGAGGGGAGACAGGCAGCTTGGCAGACATTCACCACAGTCTCCCCCCGGCAGAAGAAGGGTTAAAATCAAAAGGACAGCTGCTAGGAAAGACTGAAGCAAGTGATACATGGATACCATGTTTGGGCTTGAGATATTCTAACAGTCAAAATATGCCAGTATCTAGCAAGCAATCAAAATATAATGAAATGTTTTATGAACATGTCAGCCTATCAGGTTGTTTACGAATTCTGATACTTCGTCTCAGAACAGGTGGCTCCTTTGCAACCTTGGGAACTGGTACAGGTCCTGGGTCTGTAGTGTGGGAAGGACTGGCTTCTGGACCCGCTCCAGAATCACCAGCATGAGGCAGTGGAGCCTCAGCATGGCCATCTGAAAGCTGACTCGGGGTCACAGGCTGGGGGTGGGGGGGGGGGGGTGAGTCCAACCTCTCAGGCTCACTCTGAGTAGGGGTGCGAGGAAGGAGCGAACCAGGCGAGGCCAGATCTCTTAGGGGTACAGTGTCAGTACTCCCATCTGGGAATTTAACATGAGCGTAGTTGGGGTTAGTATGCAGTAGCTGAACTGGTTGGACTAAGGAGTCTGTTTTACACGCCCGAGCGTGGGTCTTCAGCAGTACAGTTCCAGGCTCAGATAAACAGGCTGGCAAGTCCATCACAGTTCCTGATTTCCTAGGAAATCATGAGGTGTTTGATTTGTTGCAGTACACAATAAAGACCGAATAGAATGTAGTGCCTTCGGCAGCACCTCCTGCCACCAGGTAACCATGTGTTTTTAAAGCAAGATTAACAGTCTTCCAGACTGCATTAGTCCTTTCAACCTGCCCATTGTCCTGAGGGTTGTAGCTCGTGGTACAGCTGGTGGTGATCCCCTTTCGTAGCAGGGCTCGCTGCTGTTCAGCGCTCATGAATGCTGAGCCTCTATCGGTATGAATGTAATTTGGAAAACCAAAAATGCTGAAAATTCTGTCAAGTGACTTAATGAAAGATGCTGACGAAACGTCAGAGCAGGGTATCGCAAAGGGAAACCTGGAATATTCGTTAATAACAGTAAGGAAATATACATTTTTGTTGTTGGAAGGTAACGGCCCTTTAAAATCTAAGCTAATCCTCTCAAAAAGTCGGTTTGCCTTGATGAGAGTGGCCTCTGGAGCTCTGAAGTATTGCGGTTTGCATTCTGTGCAAACAGGACAGCTTTTAGTCAGTTTCCTGACTTCTTCCAGAGAGTAAGGAAGGTTGTTAGCCCTTATGCAGTGGAAGAATCTCGTGACTCTTGGGTGGCACAGTCTGCTATGGATCTCTTTTAGCCCCTCCAGCTGAGCACCAGCAGCAGATCGTGACAATGCGTCAGAGGGATCATTTAACCTGCCCGGTCTGTACTGGATCTCATAATTATAAGTTGAGAGTTCTATTTGCCAGCGTGTCATCTTATCATTCTTGATTTTACTTTTGTGTTTAGTACTGAACATGTAGGCTACAGATTTCTGATCAGTGACAAGAGTAAATTTTCTGCCGGCTAGAAAGTGTCTCCGTAGTGAACAGCTTCAATAATAGCCTGGGCATCTTTTTCAATGGCAGGATGTTTAAGTTCAGGTCCGCGTAACGTGTGGGAGAAGAATGCCACAGGTCTGCCCTTTTGATTAAGGGTTCCTGCCAAGGCACAATCTGAGGCATCAGTTTCCAATTGGAATGGGACATCCTCGTCAATGGACGAGAGTGCATCTTTGGCAATATCAGCTTTAATTCTCTCGAAAGCCTTCAAGGCCATTGGAGAGAGAGGAAAAGATTTAGTGTCAAACAGTTTCATGGCGTACTCCCGAACCCATTTGCAGTAGTAGAAAAAGAATCCCATACACCTTTTAAGGGCTTTTGGGGGGTGATAACTTCTTAAGGGGGGCCATTCTTTCTGGGTTGGGGTGGATTTCACCCTTGCGGACAATGTAGCCCAGAATGGGTAGCTCTGTTGCGTTGAACACACATTTGCACTTGTTAAATGTATTGTTGAGTTCTTTAGCTGTTGCTAAAAATTTCTTTAAGTTGTTGTGCTCAACCTGTGTTTTCCCACAGATAGTGACATTATCCAGATAGGGAAACGTACCCTGTACTCATACATCCTAACAATCTTATCCATTTCCCTCTGAAACACTGAAACACCATTAGTGACTCCAAAATGTACCCTTTTAAACTGGTATAACCCCCCATCAGCCTCAAAGGCTGTATAGGTAGTTCCTTTTTTTTAATGGGAATTTGGTGATAAGCTGCTTTGAGGTCGATAGTGGAGTACACTTTGTATTGTGCTATCTGATTTATCATTTCATTGATGGGGTAGGCATCCAGGTTAGTGAAACGGTTGATTGTCTGCTTGTAGTCAATAGCCAGTCATTTCTTCATGTGATTTTTCACAACTACCATCTGGGCTCACCATGGACTCATACTGGGTTCAATCACTCCCTCTTTAAGCATTCTCTGGGTCTCAGCTTTGATCAACTCACGATCCTCTTTGCTGTAAGAACGGCTCTTAGTGGCAATCAGCCAATACTCGGGGGATAAATCACTGAAAAGGGAGGGAACTTTGATCTTTAATGTGGACAGACCACAGTAACTAGCACGGGGGATGGTATGTGTGGGTAGTGGCCCACTGAAATTTAACACTACACTGTTCATCTGAGATTGAACATCTAACCCCAGTACTACAGAGGTGCAGAGCTCCGGCATAATAAAGACCCACACATCAGCCAGTTAATTTTTTTTTAAAGACTTAATTTTTTTAAATTTTTCACTGTGAACCATATCAATCAAAATACATACAAACATTTCCCTCTTAAATATACACAATGGCATTTTCTTCCCTTTTCTCCCCCTACCTTCCCTCCCCCCCTTCCCACCCCCATCCAAACCCATTAAATGTTCAACATTTACAATACATATACAATACAATAAAACCATTAAACAATGTCATCACACAATAAAAATAAACAAGAAAATTGTGTCATCTACACAATTCATTACACAATACATTGCACACTGGATCAAGTCATGTCCCTGCAAATTTAAAGTAACTTTACACTTGTCCCATACAGTTTTTGTAAGTTCACTACAAGCCATTGATATCTTTCGGTTCGCTGGATATCTCCGCAAATTTAAGGCTCTTGCAACTCTCGCGTGGATGTAGCTGTCAGCACTCCCTGAGTCTACTAGACAATCAAGAGTCTTACCATTCACCTCCCCCTTCATAGTCGACCGTTCCAGTCTGTAACATCCTCCAAGCTTTGGAGTCAATCGAGCTAACACAGGGGATCTCACCTCGCTGTCACTTGAAGTCGATTCAGCCTGCTCGTCTGAAGATTCCCCCTTTTCACAGTTGTCTTCCATTCCTGCAGCTCCAGGACGCATTTTCTTGGTACTTCTCTTCTTCTTATCAGTGGGAGTACTTTTTGTCTTACACGCTTTAGCAAAGTGGCCGAGTTACCCACAATAGCTGCGGGTAGCAAACTGAGCCAGGCACTTCTGTCTGGGGTGCCAGCTCTTATCACAGAAGTAGCATTTTTCAGGCAGGAGTTTGCCTTTCTTTTCTTCGGGGTTCCAGCACTCCTGGATGTTTCCTTTTCAGTTTCTAGCATTTCACTGGACTGCATGGCACTTCTCAGTGTTTTGGTAGAGTGACTGTTCGTAGGTTAAGGGCTCCGTCTCCAGCAGCCTCTGTCAGATGTAACGAGTCAATCCCATTGACTAAAGCATCCAGCTTCAAGGCATTGCGGTGTTGTTGCACATTGACTGCTCTGACATCACATTCATTTGCCAGTGAGTCGAGGGCCAGTGCATAGGCAGCATCACTTTCCCCGGGTTTCTGGTGTCTAGTCAGCAACTTGTGTTGAGCAAGCACCATATTCTGTGGCGCTGTATAGTAAGCAGTCAGACGTTCCGGGGCAATAGCCAGAGTGGTAGCTCCTTGCGTTACTGCGAAAGGGACCTCACCCAGCAGAGAGTTCAGGTGGCCCCACTGTATCGCCTCATCGACCACGTTGTTTCGAGCCATGTAGTAATCGAAACAAGCAATCCGGTGGTTGAAAATTTCTCTGGCCCTCGGGGCAGACTGGTCGATTATCAGCCGCTCTGGCTTGAGTGCTGCATCCATTTCTGCTAATAAAATCGTAGTGCCAGTTGATGAAGGCGACAAAGACGATGTGGACAAACAATAATCATGGTTTTTATTAGCAGAAACTCATGGTACAATAATGAAAGACAATAAATGCATATACAGTTATATCCAAGGGGAGTGTCCTTAACAGTAGAGATAATGCACAGCCAATGTTACTACAGCAAGGCTCGCCAGAGGAAAGACAAGCAGCTTGGCAGAGATTCACCACAGTCCTGGCCTTCATTAGTCTGTGGATTGAGTTCACGAGCCATGAGGTAACGTTGCAGCTCGATGAAACTCTGGTTCAACCACACTTGGTATATTGCGCACAGTTCTGGATGATTTATTATAGGAATAATGTAACTTTAGAGAAGGTGCAGAAGAGATTTACCAGGATGTGGCCTGGATTGGAAAACATGTCTTATGGTTGACAGAGCAAGGGCTTTACTCCATTGAGCAACAGAGGATGAGAGGAGGCTTATAATATACCAGAGGATATCTGTTTGAGATGAGTGGAGGAAAGTTTGGAGGTGACTCCAGATTTGAGTCTATCTATTTATTTATTTTACGGAGAGAGTGGTGGGTGGGTGCCTGAAATACAGTGGGCGGTGGTGCAGGCTGGTACAATAGGGACATTCTTAGATAGGTATATGGATATAAGAAAAATAGAGTGCTGTGTATGTGTGAAATGGGAAGGGTTAGATTGTTGCTGATGGTCCTGTATGGTGCTGATGTTCTACTTTTTCTGAGAAGGACAAGTGAATTAAACTCTTTGCTGCCATGTATCAAAGATTTAATGGATAGGTTGGAATTCCACATCAATCAGTGTCAGTGTGAGCGATGCCAACATACCATTGGTGCTCACTACAACACAGCCTCAGACATGCAGAGGGAAGGGCTCATCTCTTTCCCTCCGGTTCTAACTATGCTGGGGAACAGAACCCTTTCAGTAGAGCCAGTGCCTCTGGAAGGGGCAAGACCCTCAACTTGAGTCAGGATCACAGGAGAACCCTCTGCCAGCTTGTCCCAGCTGACCAGAAGGGAAGGGTGTGCTCCAACCTGGAGTCACCACCTCAGGAGGAATGCTGAATGAATGAGTGCCAAGCAACCAGAGTGTATAGGAGTAAGCTACACGCCTCAATAAGTTCCACTCCTGTCCATCTCAGCTAGCAGGAGAAACTATGCATCGGTGGCTTGGATTTGGTGGCTGGACATTCCCGTCCCCTGGATTGGCAGAGCTATGGTCCAACCTGCTCCAGGTTCCCCTGAGCTCTTTCTTCCTGAGGAACGGAGGTAGGTTGCCCAGGGTGAAGCTGATGTTCTTGAAGGAATGCAGCAGGAAAATACCAAGTACAATGACAAGGAAGCCACTGATGGTTCCCAGGATGTTGTCGATGGTCATGTGGTACCATTCCTTGAAGAGGATAGCTGAACAGGTCATCACAGCAGTGGTAAAGCAGACATAATAGATGGGCGTTACGATGGAAGTGTTGAAGATATCCAGGGCTTTGTTCAGGTAGTTGATCTGGATGCTGATGCAGATGATTAGGGAGACCAGCAGGATCCAGGTCATTACAGACGACAGCACATGATGACCCATTAACAGTTCCTTGATGGCAATCCCCAGACCCTTGACGCAGGAAACAGAGAGGGAGCCAATGAAGGAGCAGATGAGGATGTAGACCAGGACATTCCTCTGGCCGTAGCGGGGGGAAACCAGCAGGATCAGAGTCAGGCAGGTGGTCATGGCACACACAGCAAACGCAATGAAACCTGCCAGGCAGAAACAGGAGAAACACAAGGACTGGAGGTGCTGGAATGAAAAGCTGGGGGGATTTGGTGGGTCAGTAGAATTCGTTCGGAGGAATAATCTGTCAACATTTCAGGTCAGGGACCCTCTATCAAGACTAAAGTGGGAAGGGAGATAGCAAGTATAAAAGGGGGAAGAGAGGCCAAGAGGTGGCAGGATAGTAGACAGAAGGTGGGAGAGGTGGAGTGGGAATACAGAATTTGTTTGCACCTTTGAAATAACATCAGCATAGTTAAGTTAACTTGATTCAGAGCATTACTGATTTGCATGCAGGTGTGTCAGCCTCCTGTTGTAAAGTTGTTTTGTGTGTAAATAAAGATCTTGGTTTTGTACTAACATGCCCATGATTGCCAATACTTCGAATTTGTTCAACCGACACAAATCTTGAGAGTGTTTGTGTTTAAGTGTAAGAGTGCGAGAGCACAAGAACGAGAGCATGCGCGACAGAGCGTAAGAAAGACAGGGTGCGAGAGAGCGGATGTGGGAGTGTGAGTTGTGCTGCTACGCCAACCGTGCTGCCTCATGTATGTGATTGTGATAGTGTGTGTGTGTGTGTGTGTGTGTGTGTGTGTGTGTGCATACACGTACAATGCAAAGAAGTTCAGAACACTGACCTTCAGCTAGGAAAGATAGCCAGCTGGAAAACTGGCAAATAGAGGAGGCTACAGACAGAGAGGTGGGGATGGGGGATGGGAGTGAATGGGGTGAAGGTAATAACCAGAGCATAGAGTCACAGTGTGGAAACAGGCCATTCAGCCCAACCTGCCAATGCTGACCAAATTATCCCAGAAGTAAGGCAGAATTTCCTTAGTGTGTGCAGGAACAGAGTGATCTTTGGGTCCAGGCCCATAGGTTGTCATTCAAATTGGTTAAGAAGTCGAACAATGTCCTGGCCTTCATTAGTCCGGGGATTGAGTTCACGAGCCGTGAGGTGATGTTGCAGCTCGATGAACCACACTTGGTGTTAATGCATGGTTCTGGATGCTTTATTATACGAATAATGTAACTTTAGAGAAGGTGTAGGGGAGATTTATCAGAATGTAGCCTGGATTGGAAAACTACAGGATGGAGGATGAAAGAAGATATATAATATCATGAGGGCCATAGATAGGTAGACAGTCAGCACCTTTTTCCTGAGGCAGCAATAGCAAAAAACCATAGCACAGAAACAGGCCCTTTGGCCCTTCTATTCTTTTGCCTCTTCCCTGCAACCGTCCATAATCCTTCACACTTCTTCCATCCATGTACCCTGTCCAAATTCTTGTTGTGTTAAAATTGAGCCCGCATTCACCACCTCAACTGGTAAGTGCCAGAAATTCCGGTGAATGATGTGTTGGATGTGGAGGCTGTAGGGGTGGTAGGGAGGATGAGGGGGATTCATTGTTGCGTTTGGAGGCAGAGGGGGGCAGAGAGTGGGAGAAACGGTGAGGGTGGTGGAGATGAAGCAGACATTTCAGAGGATCAGGAACGGAAGACATCATTTTGGGAACAGATGCGACAGAGATGGAGAAATTGAGAGAAGGGGATAGAGGAAGTGTAGTCCAGGAGGGTTTGTAGAATTTGTCGGTGGAAAGCTTGTCTCTTGAGATGCAGATGGAGAGATCCAGGAAGAGAACAGTGTTACCAGAGATGGACCAGGTGAGTTTCAGATTAGGGTGGAAGTTAGTCGCAAAGTGGATGAAGTTGTCAAGCTCATCACGGGGGCATGAGGCAGTCCTGATGTCGTTGTCAATATACTGGAGGAAGAGTTAAGGGATCTTGCCTATGTAGGTTTGCAGCATGGATTTCTCCACAAAGCCCACAAACAGGCAGGCGTAACTGGGACCCATGCGGGTACCCATGGCTGCTCCTTTAATTTGGAGGAAGTGGGATTAATTAAAGGAAAAGTTATTTAGAGTGAGGACGTTCTGCCAGGCGGAGAAGGGTGGTGGTAGAAGGTGACTGGTTGGGTCTTTGATGAAGTGGTCCGGTTCAGGGAATCTGAAGTAATTGAGGAGAATGGAGGGTACGTGAGGTGTCGCAGATGTAGGTGGTGAGGGACTGGACCAGGGGAGAAAGGATAGAGTCAAGGTAAGATGAAACTAGGAGCAGGCAGAAACACAGATGGTTGGGTTTGTGTATCTCGGGCAGAAGGTAAATTTGTCTCTAATCCTGAAAGGAACATACAAATTGTGCATTCTCAAAATTTCACCTTTGAAGGTCCTCCACTTACCTTGCACATCCTTGCCAGAAAACAACTTATCCCAATCCACACATTCTAGATAGATCCTTTCTCATTTCCTCAAAATTTACCTTTCTCCAATTTAGAATCTCAACCCAAGGCCCAGACCTATCTTTATATATAATTAACGAAACTAATGGCACTGGATCACTGGATCCAAAATGTTCCCCTACATCTACATCTGTCTCCTGTCCCTTCTCATTCCCTAATAGGAGATCCAGTATTGTACCCTCTCTAGTTGGTATCTCTACATTACAACTCTGATTATCCAAAAAGGTTGGGATGTCAGATAAATGATTTTTTTTTCGGAGAACTGTCATTTTTTAAAACAGCCCAGCAGCAACAGCAAATCACTTGTGACAGTGTTTAAACAACAAGGGAAGCTTTTTAAGATTTTAAAATAATGTTTAATTCTCACCTAGAAAAATGCTGGCCACATCGCTGCTGACAATCACTGACACTGCTGATCCCCGGAGAGGCTTCTCAGGCTGGTGGAACACTCACTGGTGAGTCAGCAGGTTCCTGTCACCCCAGTCACTGGAGCTCCCGAGTCCTGACTCCGAATCTTCCCCTAGGCCTACCACAAATGCACACTGGAGAGCTCGTGTGCAGTAGTAGGCCGAGGGGAGGGTTTGGAGTCAACATCTGGTGTACCGAGGAGGGAGGAAAGGAAGGGATGCCACTGAACCTGAGGTCCTGCTCCTGCCTGGGAAGCTGCTCTCCTTGATGATGGGATTCTTCCGTCTGCTTGCGGCTGGGAGACAATGGCACACAGTTTGAGAGAGAGTTGGAGAGAAAAGTCAATAGGGGGAGTTAAAGAAGAAATGGAAAGAGAGAGGAGAGGGAGTTAACTGAAATGAGGACAATCGAATTTCTAATTTCAAATCAACCTGTGAGGTCAGTTCGGCTCTGAAAAATTATTTTGATAATCGCTGGATATCGCGTCTAAAGCAAAGAATGGAAGCCCAGAACTTTGAGCTGCTCCTCCTGCAACCAAGTTTCACGAATGGTCACAATTTCATAACTACAATACTCCTGGCATTGAAATAGATGCAACTGAGAACATTTTCACCATGAACAACCCTTTAATTTCTGACTTTATACGCAGTCTTCACATCATATTTTCCCTCCTCCACTCCTCTATCTACTCTGGCACTCTGGTTCCCATTCTAGTTTAAATCCTCAGGAGAGGCACCAGCAAACCTTCCCATAAGGATATTAGTTCCCCTCCTGTTCAGATGTAAACCATCCCATTGAAACAGGTCCCACCTTCCCTGGAAGAGAGCCCAATGATCCAGAAACATGAAGCCCTCCCTCCTGCACCATATCTTTGGCCACGTGTTAAGATGCATTATCCTTCTATTTCTAACTTCCCCAGCACGTGGCGTGGGTTAACAATCCTGAGATCACTACCCCAGAGGTCCTGCCCTTCAATCTAGCACCTAACTTCCTGAACTCTCCTTGCAGGACCTCCTCAGCCTTCCTATCCATGACATTGGTCCCTGCATGGACCATGACATCTCGGTGCTCACCCTCCCTCCTGAGAATGTCATGAACTAGATTTGAGGTATCTCTGACCGTGGCACCAGGGAGGCAACATCCCATCTGGGATTCTTGATCTCTTCCACAGAACCTCTTATCTGTCCCCTTAATGGAATTCCCCCATCACTACAGCTCTCCTCCTCCCTTCCTTCCTAAGCCACAGATCCAGACTCCGTGCCAGAGAACTAATCTCCCCTGCCCCACCCCCAAGGTGACAGTATCAAAATGTTATATTTGTTAATGAGGGGAACGGCCACAGGACATCTATTTGAGGGGAGTGGAGGAAAGTTTAGGAGATGCCAGAGATGAGGTTTTTTTTTATACAGTGGTGGTTGCCTGGAACACTGCCTGGGACAGATGCTGGTACAGTGGGGATTTTTGGAACCATAGAACACTGCAGTACAGAAAAAGGCCCTTTGGTCCATCTAGTCTGAGGCAACCTATTATTTTGCTTGTCCCATTGACCTGCACCTGGACCATTGCCCTCCTATTCATGTTCCTTTCCAAATATTTCTTCAGTGTCAAAATAGAAACCCCTCCACCCTTCAGCTGGCAGATCATACCACACCTTCGATTCTGCTTAAAGAAATTCCTCCTAATGTTCCCTTTATACCTGTTACTTTCGCCCTTAACCCATGTTCTCTAGTTTATTTGTCCCCTACCCCACTGGAAAAAACCTGCTTGCATTTACTCCATCTACACTCCTCCTAATTTTGTGCATTTCTATCAAATATCCTTTCATTGTCTGAGGCTCCAGGGAATATATCCTTTTCCTGCAACTCAGGTCCTCAAGTTCTGGCAGCATCTTTGTATATCTTCTCTGCACTGTTTCAATATTATTGATATTTATTTCTTGTAGATTGGTAACAGGAAAATGGCCAGTTATGAGCAGTGTGGGAGCGAAGTGTGAGATTGATGAGGGCCCAAGGACCTGCAGAGAGCTATACCATTTTATGTAAAACCTCTGGAGGTGCAGCATCAAGTGTCCTTCGTCCTCTGAGACCTGTTTAATCAAAGTATTCGGCCAGGTTTTTAGCCAATCTGTTCCTACCTGGATCTTTCAGTTTTTCTTCCATTTCAGCCAAGGTTCTGACCTCTTCCTCCTGTGGAGCATGGATTACCATCACTGTCGATCCCAGGATACTCAGAATGCAGCCCATCTTTCCGTGAATGTTCAGGCATTCATTTAAGAAGTATGAAGACAAAATCGCACTGAGAGAGAGAGGGGAGAGTGGTGATGAGACTGCGTAGGAAATTTACATACTTTTTGAGTTCAATATAATAATCTCATGCATTAACATAACAAAAGGAAATATAAAAATGTATACATAATATATAACAGAAAAGATTCTCTTTTTTTTAAAACTTTATTTAAAATTTTATGACATGAATAAAATAAAAATTACATTTAAAGAAATAATAAAAAATAAGATAATAAAAATTAGAATACTACATCATTAAACTACACAGATTAACCCCCCCCCCCAATAATTATAACGCAACATTAATTGTCTAATTTAAAATTAGTCCAACCCTCCCCCCCCAAATAAAGAGTGAAGAATTAATTAACAATGTTGTAAATAAAATAGAAAAAACCCCACTTACAAAAAAAGGATAAAACTTAACAACAAAAAAAATCAATATTAAAATAATACCTAAATAGAATAATACCTAGTGTCGCCGAGAATATTCTCCCAGAATCACAGTGCGGCTTTCGCGCAAACAGAGGAACCACTGACATGGTCTTTGCCCTCAGACAGCTCCAAGAAAAGTGCAGAGAACAAAACAAAGGACTCTACATCACCTTTGTTGACCTCACCAAAGCCTTCGACACCGTGAGCAGGAAAGGGCTTTGGCAAATACTAGAGCGCATCGGATGTCCCCCAAAGTTCCTCAACATGATTATCCAACTGCACGAAAACCAACAAGGTCGGGTCAGATACAGCAATGAGCTCTCTGAACCCTTCTCCATTAACAATGGCATGAAGCAAGGCTGTGTTCTCGCACCAACCCTCTTTTCAATCTTCTTCAGCATGATGCTGAACCAAGCCATGAAAGACCCCAACAATGAAGACGCTGTTTACATCCGGTACCGCACGGATGGCAGTCTCTTCAATCTGAGGCGCCTGCAAGCTCACACCAAGACACAAGAGAAACTTGTCCGTGAACTACTCTTTGCAGATGATGCCGCTTTAGTTGCCCATTCAGAGCCAGCTCTTCAGCGCTTGACGTCCTGCTTTGCGGAAACTGCCAAAATGTTTGGCCTGGAAGTCAGCCTGAAGAAAACTGAGGTCCTCCATCAGCCAGCTCCCCACCATGACTACCAGCCCCCCCACATCTCCATCGGGCACACAAATCTCAAAACGGTCAACCAGTTTACCTATCTCGGCTGCACCATTTCATCAGATGCAAGGATCGACAATGAGATAGACAACAGACTCGCCAAGGCAAATAGCGCCTTTGGAAGACTACACAAAAGAGTCTGGAAAAACAACCAACTGAAAAACCTCACAAAGATAAGCGTATACAGAGCCGTTGTCATACCCACACTCCTGTTCGGCTCCGAATCATGGGTCCTCTACCGGCACCACCTACGGCTCCTAGAACGCTTCCACCAGCGTTGTCTCCGCTCCATCCTCAACATCCATTGGAGCGCTTACACCACTAACGTCGAAGTACTCGAGATGGCAGAAGTCGACAGCATCGAGTCCACGCTGCTGAAGATCCAGCTGCGCTGGATGGGTCACGTCTCCAGAATGGAGGACCATCGCCTTCCCAAGATCGTGTTATATGGCGAGCTCTCCACTGGCCACCGTGACAGAGGTGCACCAAAGAAAAGGTACAAGGACTGCCTAAAGAAATCTCTTGGTGCCTGCCACATTGACCACCGCCAGTGGGCTGATAACGCCTCAAACCGTGCATCTTGGCGCCTCACAGTTTGGCGGGCAGCAACCTCCTTTGAAGAAGACCGCAGAGCCAACCTCACTGACAAAAGGCAAAGGAGGAAAAACCCAACACCCAACCCCAACCAACAAATTTTCCCTTGCAACCGCTGCAATCGTGTCTGCCTGTCCCGCATCGGACTTGTCAGCCACAAACGAGCCTGCAGCTGACGTGGACTTTTTACCCCCTCCATAAATCTTCGTCCGCGAAGCCAAGCCAAAGAAAGAAGAAAGAAATCAAACATAATACATGTATTTAACAAATGAAATCCACTTTAAAACTAAGTTCAAATATTAAAATCATATATCAACCACATATCTGTTATACAAAAAAATCATAATTAATAATACATAAATACAGAATTTCCATTAATACCAAGTTTCCTTTATAATTCATCGAGAGAACAAAAACATCCCTTAGAAAAACAATCAGATAAACTTTTTATTCCCTTCCCCTCTCCTTATGTAAAAAAAAAAGAAAAAAAAAGTTTAAACTCTTAAAAAATTCTCCATATTCTTCATTTATAACATCTTCAAAATTCTCTATCGAAATTAACTTAATTTTATTAAACTCTTCTCCCTCAATGTATTTGTACTTGGTTTTCTTCTTTTTCTTCTTATCACCTTTCCCCTCATCTTCCTCTTCATCTAATTCAACATCCTCAATTTTTGACTTATTATCTTCTGTGACATCATCCTCTTAAAGAGAGAAAAAAGAGAACCCCCCCCAAAAAAAAGGAGAGAAAAAAACTTCCTAATTCCCTCTCAATTACAATCAGAAAACAAAGAGTTAAAAAATTTTTTATTTATTTTAAAAAAAACCTTCACTTCTTAACACAAAAATTAAAAAGAAAAAAAAAACAAGTCAGAGGTCACGACTACCTCCTCCTGTTTAAACCGCCCAAAGCGGTAACTCCCCCAAAATATTGGGTGTGAGATAACTCACAGGTAGCTGATGACTTCTGGAAACTCAACTCCCATTTCATTAAACTATCATCATTATTTAAACTATTTAAACTCTTCTCAAAAAAAAGATAAAAGATTTATTTTTTTAAATCAACGTTACCACTTCGGTCACCATTGCTTCCATTTCTTTTAAAAATCTGGATCCCACCTTACATCTCTACTCTCTTTGGAGATCTTGAAGGACTACATCGTTCCTGAAACTGCATGATTGGTAGAGACTGAGCAAAGTCCATAATCTCTTTAGGATTGTCAAAGAACTTTGGCTGATTTCCATCCTGAAAAATCTTCAGAACCGCAGGATACCTGAATGTTGCCTTATGTCTTTTTTTCCACAACCGTTATTTCACAGAATTAAATTCGCGTCGTTGAAACATAATTTCTTGACTCAAATCTTGATAGAAAAAAACAGGATTATTCTGAACCATCAAAGGAGATCTATTTTGCTGGGCATTTCTAATAGCCGTATGTAAAATTGTCTCTCTGTCACAATAGTTTAAACAACGGATCAGAACAGGTCTTGGATTCTGTCCTGAAAAAGATTTTCTTCTTAAAACTCTATGAGCACGTTCCAGTATTAAACCTTCAGGGAATTTATCCTGTCCTAACACTCGTGGAATCCATTCAGTAAAAAATTTTCTTGGATCTGGTCCTTCTATGCCTTCTGGCAAACCAACAATTTTCACGTTGTTCCGTCTAGATTGATTCTCCAAATAATCAACCTTTTTTGCTAAATTTTTATTTTGGATCTGCAATGTTTCAATTATTCTATTTTCATCTTGCAGTTGATCCTGTACATCGACTAAACCTTGATCACACATTTCAAATCTTTCAATGGTTTCAAGCTTAAAAGCTCCATTAATGGCTTCCGCCATCACATTAATCTTGGAAATAAACTCTCTCCGTGGACTCCTGTGTCTACAGCTCCCCACGCAAATCTCCGTGACTCTCGGTACCTTCCCCTGCAACTGCAGAAGGTGCAGCATTTGCTCCTACACCACCATCCAGGGACCCAAACAGTCTTTCCTGTGAGGTAAGGATTCACCTGCACCTCCTCCATCAAACAAAGTCTTGGTGACCATTTCACAGAGCACCTTCACTCTGTTAATCCAGTGGCTGCCAATTCATCTCCCCTTCCCAATCCCACTCCAACCTGTCTGTCCAGGGTCTTGTCCAGTACTGGAGTGAGGTCCAATGTTAACTCAAGAAATAACACCTCATGTTCTCTTGAGCAGACTACTACCCAATTATATGCACCAAGAATTTTCCAATTTCAGGTAATGTTCTCTCCCCCACTCCCTTCCCATTAGTCTCCTTCCCCACCCACCAAGCTCATTATCATTCCCCTCCCTCTCTGGTTCCATCCTCCCATTTTTCCCCCTCACCCCTCCCTTCTCTGGGTGTGTCTGGTCCTATTTCTTCTTACCCAGCAGCTCTCATTTCACAACTATCGTCACCTTCTCTTCCAATCAGACTCCGGCAGCCTTTGTCTTCACCCTGCATCTTTCACAACCCCTTTTTTCCCTTGCCTCTCTTCCCTTGCACTCACCAGTTAAATGCCTCTGTCCACACCCTTCACCAATCCCCTGCCAACTCTTGTCCAACCCCACCCTATCCTCATTGGCCATCAGTCTCGATGAAGGCTTCTGACCTGACATATGAACAAGTTGGCAGCACTGTTAATGCAACACTATTACAGTGTTAGCGACCCGGGCTCAAATCCACTGCTGTCTGCAAAGAGTTTGTACATTCTTGCCCTGAGCTGCATGGGTTTTCTTCGGTTTCTTCTCTTCCTCCAAAATGAATGGGGGTTGGATAGTTAAGGGTGCCATGTACTTCATGGCCTTCTATTGTGATGTATTGTTAAAAAGAATAACATTTCATTTTCTCCCACTGATGCTGCTTGACCTGCCGAGTTCCTCCAGCAGATTGTTTGTTGCTCTGAAATGTCTGCTTCATGATAACAAAGTGCAGGTGCCTGTCCCAGGAGTTTCCCAGGAGCATCATGCCAAATTTCCCAGGAGTGTCATGCCCCTCACAGGTGTGTTCAGCCTGTTGGACAGTTGTCCATTGTACCTTGTCTCTGATATCATGCCAGTGCTGCTCAAGAGGTGTTTTACAAAACTGCCATATTTCCATAACTCCTTTCCTGAAAACTGATGAGGAAACCTCCAACCACACCAGGAAAGGTTGATGGGATGAACATCTATCCTGAGCCTGGAGTGGTTCAGCAGTGAAACAGGCCCTTCGGCCCAACTTGTCCATGTCACCTGCTATACTTCCTCCATTTACCTGCATGGGGACCCCACCCTTCTCTCCCCTGACAATTCTTCAAATTCTTCTTAAACACAGGGATTGTGTCTGGTTCTACCACCTCCTCTGGCAAAGTTACAGATATTGCCCACTCTCGATGTGAAAAACTTACCCCTCCGATCCCCTTTATATCTCTTCCCTCTCATTTTACATCTGTGCCCTCACCTTTGACATTCCTACCATGAGAATAAGCTTCTGACAATCTATTTCTTTTAAACGTATGACTCACTATGTCCATCTCTCTACATGTATTTAATGGCCCGATTAATGAAGGCCAATAACCCGTAGACCTTCTTTACCAGATTATTTACTTGTGCTATCAATTTTGAGGGTCTTTGGACTCTGATCCTCAATACTGCCAAAGATCCCACCGTTCATGATGTATGTCCCGGCCTCAGAGGTGCTGCCAAAATGCATCGCCTCCCATTTATCAGGATTAATTTCCCATCTGCTATTACTCAGCCTTCACCGAGTGAGAAGTAGAGGGATGGGTCAACAAGTTTGCAGATGACATGAAGGTTGGAGGTGGTGTTGTAAATTACATCAGGATATAGACAGGATGCAGAGTGGGTGGGAAAAGTGGCAGATGGTGTTCAATCTGGATAAGTGTGAAGTGATGCATTTGGAAGGTCAAACCTGAAGGTGGAGTATATGGGTAATAGAATAATTCTTACAGTGTGGTATGCCGGCCTTCATTAGTTGAGTGGAGAGCCAACTAGCATAGAGTAGCAAACACCAGATGATATCTGTACAAGGTGAGGGGAGTAAACTTTAGGGGAGACATCAGAGATAAGATTTCTTTTACACTGAGAGTGGTGGGAAGGCATTGTCAGGGGTGGAAGCTGCTACAGTTGGAACATTTAAGACTCTTAGGGACATAGACGCAAGAAAAATAGTGCCGATGACTCTTCCCTAGATTCTTGTAGTAACCTGAATCTGTATGTTTGTAAGAAAATCTAACACTTCCTCTTTATACTTTAAGTTTAGGCAAACAGCATGGAAACAGGTCCTTTCAGCCCTGAGCCTGTGCCATCCTATTAACTGACAACCCCAGTACATTTATGAATGGTGGGAGGAAACTGGAGGCTGGGAGAAAAACCCATGCAAACATGGGGAGAACATACAAACTCTTTAGTGCGGAATTCAAAACCCGGTCCTGATAGCTGGCGTTGTAACAGTGTTGTGCTAACCACTATGACAACCATTTCTTAACATCAACATGCACCAGCAATAAACCAGCTGTATACTGACTTCTCATTGACCAAGGACCCTCTCTCTGGTGAATATTGAAGCCAAGTATTCATTTTGGACCTCCTTTGCCTTCAGGGACATTGCTTCCTTTATATTTAAGAGGCTCTAATTTCACTCTAATCATCCTTTGTTCTTCATGTACGCGTAGAACGCCTACTTACCAAGGCCTTTTCCTGCCTTCTTTTAGCACTTCTAAATACTCTTAAGTTTAATCTTGGCTACCATACAATTTTCATGAGTACTTCCTGTCTTTTGTTTCCTCAACCTTTTGTATATTTCCTTCTTTTTCTTCTTAACTAGTTGTCTAACCTGTTTTGTCAGTGATGGTTCCCTTATCCTACCATCTTTTCCCTGTCCTATCCTGAACCCCTGCAAGTTGAGCCTAAACATCCTCCACATTACTTCTGTGGTCTCCTCAACCTCCTGAAGTAGTGTAGATTAATGAAAGGATTCTTAATAGTGTGAAAGAACCTTGGGGGTCCAAATCCATAGCTGTTTCAAAGTGGTTGGTAGGGTAGTTAAAAAAAGCTTATTGTGTGCTGGCATTCAAAGTTCAGATTTAGAGTACATACATAACATCACATACAACCAAGATTCTTTTCCCTGCGGGCCAGACAGAATTTCTACTTATAGGTAGTGCAACAAACTGTACTCGAGAAAAGATACGTATTCAAAAGAGAGAAATGTAAACAAAAATAAATATTCAATAATAAATAAAGTGCAAGTCCTTGAATGAGTCTCTGATTGAGTTTGTTGTTGAGGAGTCTGATGGTGGAGGGGGAGCAGCTGTCCCTGAACCTGATGGTGCGAATCTTGTGGCACCAATACCTCTTTCCAATGGTAGTAGCGAGAATAGAACACGCCAAGTGGTGAGGATCCTCGTTAGTTGCTGCTCCTCTCGTACAGCAGTGTTCCATGTAGATTTCAAGTTTCAAGATTCAATTTATTGTCATAGAGATAAAACAGAGTCATTTTACATGAAGTTCCCTTTTGCCTTCTGCAAGACAGACAGATTCGCCACCGGCAGAAATTAGCTAGCACCTCTTACAGTTTTTAGTCAGACTTAGAGTCAGAGAAAGAGAACCAAAAGAGAGTACCCCCAGAGTCACCAAGTGTCTGAAGATATGCCTCCTGCAGTTTCCACAGCCACAAAGAGTCCAGTCCAATCCACTGGCAACCCACGCTCTGGATCAGAACCTCCAAAACAGTCAGGAACCCTTCAGCGCCCTCGGCACCTCTGCATCCCAGTTCTGATACATGGTACCTCACCAACCAGTTCGAGCCAGTCTCCAGCTGTCCACAGACCACCATGAGTCTCCTGACAGCAGTCTCCAGCAGCCCACAGCCACCATGGGTTCCTCGCCTCAAATTGCCAGCAGCCCGCCGCAGAGCCCCTCATGGTCCAGGCATAAAGATGGCGGTGCTGACAGAGCTGCTGTAGTGGCTGTGCCAACTTTGCTACCTATGCCTTTGCCCCACCAACTCTGGATATGCCTCTTGGAGCCCTCAATGTCCTTGTCAGGTGTCTTTATTTTCTCAATGGGGGGGGAAGAGTTGTGCCTGTGATGTACTGGGCTGTGTCCACTACTTTTTGCAGGGCTTTATATTCAGGGGTATTGGTGCCCCCATACCAGACCATGACACACCTTCCATTACACATCTGTAGAAATCTGACAAACTTTACGATGCCACACCAAACTCCTGAGGATGATGTTATTGGTCTGTTGGGTCCAGGAAAGATCCTCTGAGATAGTGACTCCGAGGAAAATATGTGCTCACCCTCACCACCTCTGATCCCCCCCCCCAATGATCAACGAAGTCCACAATCAAACCCTTGGTTATGGTTAAATTGAGTGCAAGGTTGTTTACACTTAAATTTTTAATTTAAATTTAGACATTTAGCACAGTAACAGGCCATTTCAGCCTACAAGCCCATTACACCCAATTGAATACAACCTCGGTACATTTTGAATGGTGGGAAGAAACCAGACCACCTGGAAAAAACCTATGCAGACACAGGGAGAACGTACAAACTCCTTAAAATCAACGAGGGATTCTAATCCCAGTCCCACTTGCTGGCTCCGTAACAGTGTTGCGCTAACCGCTACACTATCTGTGCCACACACCATTGTTGTTGTTAGTACACCATTTGGGCAAGTTTTTAATCTCCCTTCTATGTGTTGACTCATGGTCCCTTTTTATACAACTGTGGATTCATCAGTAAATTTTTGGATGGTGTTAGTTGTACTGAGCCACACAGTCTAGGTGTAAAGAGAGTAGAGTAGGGGCCCTATCGTGCTCCAGTATTGATGGAGATTGTGGAGGTGAAGTTCTTACCACCCCTCTGATTGTGGTCTGGAGGTGAGGAAATCCAGGATCTAATTACACAGCATGTAAAATCCTTCTAATTTTTCATTTCACCCCCACGCTTCCAACAAGGTAGCAATGCTACTACAGTAAAATGCCCAGCATCTGGCACCTATGGGGATCGTGGATGCCAGATGTACAAATTTTCTGATTGTCTAAGACACACACTAACTAATATACCTGCATCAAGATTAGAGCCTTTAAAAGACAAAAGAAGAGGAAATATGTATAACTTTGAAAAAAAAAAATCAGTATTGTAGTCCTTAATTATGTGAAGTTCACTTTAATCAGGTAACTTCCAAAATTTAAATTTAAATTTGAACCCTGGTCGCTGGCACTGTAACACCATTGCGCTAACCGCTATGCTAAATGTCATAACAGAAATGTAAATACTTAAAAATTTAAATAAAAGTTTAACATTGTAAAAGTAAATGTTCTCTGAAGCAACACACTTGGTGAAGATGGGAACCAACATTCAGCTAGCGGAGTGTGCCCCTCCCCCCCACCCAAGTCGTGCCCCACCCACAGCAGCCGTTTGAATAAAGTTTCAATAAAGTTGTGCTTGAATGAAATGGCGATGCCTGGGATGAAGAGCCAGCTGATACCACTCGACATTGGGGCGACTCTCCCAAAGTGTCTGTCTATCCCTACTTAGGAAGTCTTTATTAGTATTAAATATATTCGCAAGACTTTATCTGCAAACTTGGGGGAAGGGGGGTTTTCCAGGTACCAGGGTTTTTATGGTACAAGGCAGTTCCCCAGGTTGCGAACGAGTTCCGTTACCTAGGTCTGTCTATAATCTGAATTTGTATGTAAAGCAGAACAGGCACTTGCAGTTCTTATTTACCAGTCACATTAAGCACAGACACAAACTGGGGAAGTTTGATGTTCTTAACCTAGGGACCACCTGTACCTTAATTTCTCCAAATCTTTATCCCTGCAATGGGCTCTGCCATTTTCCCCCAACCTCCCCCTCACTGTTTCCCTCCCACCACAGGAGTCATGGGTTGCTCTCTTAACTACTTCCCTTCTCCTACAAGTGGATCTTCAGTCTCATTTCTCCTGCTTCAAGTCCCTGATGAGTATTTAAAACTAATACTACGTTCTTTTCAATAAAATGCAATTGATACCTGGGAGAGCTATAAAAGGATTTGTAATAACTGCTTATTCTCTGGGACAAAGCCAAAATTTCTCAGAGATTGCTACCTCCACAGACTCCTGAACAACAAACTCAATCCGGGACTCATTTAAGGACTCTTATTGCGCATTTTATTGATTTCTTTGTTCTCTCTGCATTGCACAGTTTGTTTACATCTGTTATCTGTTTATCATTCTTTATATTGTTCATGTTTCCGCTGTGTAGTTTATTTCTTGCACTACCAATTAGTGGTAATCTGCTGCACTCGCAGGAATAAGAATCTCAGGGTTGTATGTGATGTCATGTTTGTACTCTAACAATAAATTTGAATGTTCCTATTGTACCAGCCTCCATCACTATCTCTGGCAATGCTTTGCAGGCCCTCATCAAACTGTGCAAAAAAATTGACCTCTTGACATCTACCTGAAAGTTCCCCCCTCCCCCTGTGCAAAGAAATTGACCTCTTGACATCTACCAGAAACTTCCCCCCTCCCCCTGTGCAAAAAAATTGACCTCTTGACATCTACCTGAAACTTCCCCCCTCCCCCTGTGCAAAAACTGCGATGTAGTCCAGGCTACCACCACAATTAAAATGTCACTGAACTGCCCAAGCTGCAAGTCTGTAACCAGGCCAATAAAGGATTTAGGCCTTCACTGACTCTGTAAGATTCCAAATTCAGAGATAAGTTCTAATCTACCCTTCAGGTAATGATCCTAACTTTTCTCTTGCCTGTGATCCACCCACTCTCCCAGCAGTTTTATTTAAAGCAGCAAGTATTAATTAGCAAGCTCTTCTTTTTCATGTGTTCAACTTTGAATAATTTTCTTAATTTAAATTCAGAGATATTGGAGTTTGCTGATCAGTTTTGAAGGGATGATAATGTTGATTATTGAACTGTAGTAGAAAAAGAGCATCCTGATTAATGGATCTTTGCTGTCCAGGTGTTCGAGGGCTTTGTGTAGAGCCAGTGAGAAGGCAGCTGCTGTAAACCTGTTGATGCAGTTGAAAAATTGGAACGGATCCATGTCGCCATCAGGCAGGTGCTGATATGCTTCAACACCAGTAGGGGTTGTGAGGTAATGTTGCAGCTCTATAAAACTCTGGTTAGACCACATTTGAAATATTGTGTTCCGTTTTGATTGCCTCATTACAGAAAGGATGTGGAAGCTATGAAGAAGGTGCAGAGGAAATTTACCAGGTTGATGACTGGATTGGAGAACATGTGTTATGAGGCAAATCTTTTCTCTTTGGAATGAAGAAGAATGAAAGGTGAGTTAATAGATTATGACAGGCATAGATAGAGTGGCAAACAACAGAGGTGAGGGGAGGAACGTTTTTGGGTGACATTAACCCAGAGAAGGAGTGCTTAGAATACATTGCCAGGGGTGGCGATGGAGACTGGTACAATAAAGAATTTTAAAAGACTCTTGACAGGCACATGGATACAAGAAAAAAGAGAGGGTTGCAGGTAGGGAAGTTTGTAGACCAGGTTTTTAAATCAGACAACATGGTGAGGCATGCGGCATGTACTGTACACATCAGTATCTCTCTACGATCTAAAACTATCAACAACCCTATTAATCCTTGTGCTATCTGTCAACATTGACCTAGCCTTCCACAGCCACATCCAAATCAATCCGATCAAACAGCAAGGGCCCCTGTGGGCCCCTGTGGGATTGTATCAGGCACCCAATCACAAAGCAACTCTCTCTCCTGCCCCCCTCTTGTATTGCCAAGCCAGTTTTGGATCAACATGGCACAAAAGGTGGAAATTTAGCTAAAGAAAGTTAGAGCTGCTCACCTGACAAGGACACTGAGGGCTCCCAGAGGTGTGACCAGAGTCGCTGGGGCAAAGGCATAGGCAGCAAAGTTGGCAGCTTCCCCCACACCCACTGTGAGAGAGGAAAGGCAGAGTTAGAGACAGAACCAGCACACCACAATCAAACAACCTAGACACAGTGACCAGTAAGGGGGGGGGGGGGGGAGTAGCTAGACCAGAAGTGAGGGGGGCACTGGTGGTGGAAACGCCAAGGGGAGTTGGGAGAGCTATGTGGGCTAGTCGGGGAAAGTGTAATCGCAAAGTGCAGTATTTGGATGGGGCGGAAGATGAGAGGGTGGTGAGACCACTCGGGGGCGGGGGGGGTGAAATAAACAATTTAGAGGGGTGGTTAGGGGAGAAGAGGGATTGATTGAAGATTGATGATTCCTTTATTGTCATGTACAGTACATGTAATATTACAAGAAAATGCCTTCTGCCTGCTGTAAGTCAGAGTCACCATTCGCATTGCTTGGCGCCCCTTCAAGTACGAGAAAAAGAGAAGCAAAAGAGAGTCCAATCAGAGTAACTGAGTGTCCGGGGATTCACCTCCAGTGCTTCACCTCCCACAGCTCGATTCATCAGCAACCTGAGTTCCAGATCCAAAACTCCGACACAATCAGAAAGCTTTCAGCACCCTCTCCAATTCCGGATCCGACACCTGGTTCCCATGAATCAGTATCCAGCAGCCCATAGCCTATGTAGGTCCCCTGGCCGCAAGTTGCCTACAGACTAATTGCCTTGCACCAGTCTGCTGTTCCCCCTGAATCTGAAGCTCCTCGTGGTCGTTGCCAGCACAGGCACTGCCATCTTGGGCATAGTTGCAGAATTTTACTTACAAACTCCGTCAACTCCTTTAACAGGCCAGTTACAGTCTGTACAGAGTCGCAGCATTTGGACTGGGTGGTTGAATCATTCAGAGAAGTGCTGTGTCTCCACTCACCCTGGTCCACACCAGAGGCAGCGCAGCTATTACTGCGGCCCCGGCAGTGCTCCCATTCTCCATATTCATGGGGGTATCTGAGTGAGGGTGCTGAGACTCGCTGGGGCGACAGAGGGTGGGGGTGACTAGCGGCAGGCAGTTCCCACATGCAGGTACTGGTTTTTGGTTATGGGAGGTCCCCTGTCAGTTGAGGGAGGTTGGAGGGGGAGGAGAGGGAGGGGGAAGGTGGGGGGGAGAGGGAGGGGGAAGGTGGGGGAGAGGGAGGGGGAAAGAGGAGGGATCGAGAGGATGGGAGGTCACTAGTCAGAACCCCCACCCATCATCCCTGATGCCCATATCAGCGGCACTCACTTGTGAGCAGCCCGGCCCACCATAACCATTCCTTCAGGTAGGCATGTCCGCCATTGCCTGTGGGGAAACAACATGGCAATTAGTGCTACCCTGGCCCCACCATGACCTGATCCCCCAACACCCAGCCCCATCCACACACATCTTCCCCCATCCTGACCCTATCATCTCCTGTCCAGACCCTGCCCCTCACACCCTGACACCACCCACTCCCACCTTTACCCCACCCTGATTCTGCTCATTCTTGACCCCTGACCCCACCCACCCTGACCCTGCCCATTCCCGCCCTGATCCCTTCCCATGGTTCCGCCCACCCAGGATGGTGTGGATCCAAGGTAATTGTGGAGGGAAGGGGAGGGGTGGGGGAAGCATGGTTACACCTGTTGACCCACCTGCTCTTATCAGAGCCTTCCTGGCTAAGCGCAAGAGTCCCTTCTTTTTCAGGATAAAACTGCTTCCGATAAAGATGCTGGAGATAAAGGCGAGAGCGAGACCAAGGTACAAGTCATAGTGCCCAGCTCTGGTGCTGGTTACAGTAAACTGCGGAACAGAGTGAAGGGAAATGCTAGAGTTAGCACTAACACTGACCAAAGTTAGTCACACACCACAGAACAGGTCCTTTGCCCCATGCTGACTAAATTGGCATTCTTGGCTGGTCCCATTTCCTTCTAAACCCTTCTCATCCATATATCTGTCCAAATGTCTTTTGAAGATTGTAACTGTGCCCACTTCCAGTTTGCTCCAGATATAGACCACCGTCCAAGTGAAAATGTTCCCCCTCCCGAGGTGCAGGAGGAAGAAGTGCTGGAGGGACTCAGCAGGTCATGCATCATCCATGGGATACAATAGGTAACCAACAATTTGGGCCTGAGCGCTCCTTCAGGAGGGCCGAAAATCAGACAGATTACTGAATAAGGTGCGCAGGGGATGCAGAAGAGCACAGGCCAAACTTGCTGAATGTAATAGCCAACTTCAGATGTCTGATCAGAAGAAACACCCACTAAGACTACCATTGAGAACAGCGGTTTGTAACAATTCCTGTCTCAGCCAACATGCTGTATGATGTGCAATTGTGCAGGAAGGTTCATGTATAGAACGACCCTGGAATTTCCACCTAAAATGTTGGTTTTGAGCAACACCCTTTATATAAAACAACTCACCAAATTTGGCACTTAGCAATGTTCAAAGCAAATCATGACATTTTAATAACAATTTATCATTTAAAGGTTTAAATTTTATTTGGATATTTAAAAAATATCCAAACAGGCTATTTAAAGTCTGTTCAGAGCCGACAGCAGTTGGACCAGGCAGATGGACCCTACAGGGGAGCACTGAGACTTCACAAATGACTTACAGGGCATGCGCGAGCTTGTGTTGGAGCTGGCAGTAAGATGGTGGCGGTGTTGAGACTTCATCGTCAAGAATTTGCAGATCTAGCGTATAGGACGACCAAGTTGAAGGTGAAAGTTTTAAATTTTAGTCTTTTCCTGTACAATGACATATACGGTATTGCCACAAGCTGCACATTTGTGTCAAGGAACCACATGTGGCTCGTGAGCTGTGATTTGCCCACCCCTGGTCTAACAGGTGGATGTAGGTGGAAGAAGAGAAAAGAGTTGAGAGGTGACTCTGTTTCAGCTGCCTCAAACCAGATGGCAGTTTTCATAAACCCCTTCCCCCAGACTCTCTCTTTCATTCATCTCGCAGACTCCTTCCTCCAGCTCCCCACTCCCTTTTCTTTCATTGGAAAGCATCTTTCTCAGCCCGATTACTCTCAGCACCTTTCCTGTATTTACCCACTGTTTATTGTCTGTGCTGGAAGTGGGCAGATATTAAATCACTGAGGATACTGGACAGGAAGGCTGTGTACAAGGTGGAATTATTATCCTCAGCGAAGTCCTAACACAGGGATTAAAGAGTGCCAAGAGAGAAGGTGAAATCAAGATAGAATTGGGCACGAGATGCAGCAAGATCTGCAAAGAGTCCAGGACAAGAGGGCACAACTTCAGGATTTTTTATTTTTTACACTATGAATCATATTGACCAAAATACACACAAACATTTCCCTCTTGAATATACACAGTGTCATTTTCTCCCCTTTTTCCCCCCTCCCTCCTTCACCCCCCCTCCCCACCCATTCAACATTCAACCCATTAAACAATGTCATTACACAATGAAAATAAACAAGAAATTTGTGTCTTCTACTTTTACGTACTGAGTCAGTTCATTTCGTCTTCTTCTCCGTTTTAGGCGGTGGAGGTCCGCGGTATGACTTCTTTGTTGTGTTCCATGTACGGTTCCCAAATTTGTTTGAATACTGTGATGTTATTTCTTAAATTATATGTTATTTTTTCCATTGGAATACATTTGTTCACTTCTATGTACCATTGCTATATTCTCAGGCTATCTTCTAATTTCCAGGTTGACATAATACATTTTTTGCTACAGCTAAGGCTATCATAATAAATCTTTTTAATGCTCCATCCAAATCGAGTCCAAGTTCTTTACTTCTTATATTACTTAGAAGAAAGATCTCTGGATTTTTTGGTCTGTTGCTTTTTGTGATTTTATTTAATACCTGGTTTAGATCTTCCCAAAACTTTTCCACTTTCTCACATGCCCAAATTGCATGTACTGTTCCCTTTTCCTTCTTACAGCGAAAACATCTGTTTGATACTGTTGGGTCCCATTTATTTAACTTTTGGGGCATGGTGTATAGCCTGTGTAACCAATTATATTGTATCATGCGTAACCTCGTGTTTATTGTATTTCTCATAGTTCTGGAGCATAGCTTTTCCCATGTTTCATTCTTTATCTTTATGTTTAGATCTTGTTCCCATTTTTGTTTGGGTTTACAGCTTATTTCCTCATTCTCTTTCTCTTGCAGTTTGATGTACATGTTTGTTATAAATCTTTTAATTATCATTGTGTCTGTAATCACATATTTAAAGCTGCTTCCTTCTGGTAACCTCAGCCTGCTTCCCAATTTATCCTTCAAGTAGGTTTTCAGTTGGTGGTATGCAAACATTGTACCGTGAGTTATACCATATTTGTCCTTCATTTGTTCAAAGGATAATAATTTAACCATATAACCACTTACAGCACAGAACAGGCCAGTTCGGCCCTACTAGTCCATGCCGTAGCAAATCCCCACCCTCCTAGTCCCACTGACCAGCACTCGGTCCATACCCCTCTAGTCCCCTCCTATCCATGTAACGATCCAGTCTTTCCTTAAATGTAACCAATGATCCCGCCTCGACCACGTCTGCCGGAAGCTCATTCCACATCCCCACCACCCTCTGCGTAAAGAAATTTCCCCTCATGTTCCCCTTATAATTTTCCCCCTTCAATCTTAAACAATGTCCTCTAGTTTGAATTTCCCCCTTTCTTAATTGAAAAAGCCTATCCACATTTACTCTGTCTGTCCCTTTTAAAATCTTAAACACCTCTATCAAGTCCCCTCTCAATCTTCTATGCTCCAGAGAAAAAAGCCCCAGTCTGCACAACCTTTCCCTGTAACTCAGACCCTGAAATCCTGTCAACATTCTCGTGAACCTTCTCTGCACTCTCTCTATTTTGTTTATGTCTTTCCTATAATTTGTTGACCAAAACTGTACACAGTACTCCAAATTTGGCCTCACCAATGCCTTGTAGAATTTCATCATAACCTCTCTACTCTTGAATTCAATACTCCGATTTATGAAGGCCAACATTCCAAATGCCTTCTTCACCACACCATCTACCTGAGTATCAGCCTTGAGGGTACTATTTACCATAACTCCTAAATCCCTTTGTTGCTCTGCACTCCTCAATTGTCTACCATTCAATGTATATGACCTATTTAAATTTGCCTTTCCAAAATGTAGCACCTCACATTTATCTGTATTAAATTCCATCAGCCATTTTTCAGCCCACATCTCCAGCCTTCCTAAATCACCTTTTAATCTACGGTAATCTACCTCACTGTCCACAACACCACCAATCTTTGTGTCATCTGCAAACTTGCTTATCCAATTCTCCACCCCTACATCCAGATTGTTAATATATATAACAAATAATAGTGGATCCAGGACCGAACCCTGAGGAACTCCACTAGTCACCGGCCTCCATTTGGACAAACAATTTTCTACCACTACTCTCTGACACCTCCCATCCAACCACTGCTGAATCCATTTCACTACCTCTTTATTTATACCTAATTTCCTCCACCTTTTTTCTTAACCTCCTGTGGGGAACTTTGTCAAAAGCTTTACTAAAGTCCAAATAGACAACATCCACAGCTTTCCCTTCATCAACCTTTTTTGTAACCCCCTCGAAGAACTCAATCAGGTTTGTCAAGCATGATCTACCCCTGACAAAACCATGCTGATTACTCCCTAGCAATCCCTGTACCTCCAAAAATTTGTAAATAGCATCCCTCAGAACACTTTCCATCAACTTGCCCACCACAGACGTCAGACTTACAGGCCTATAATTCCCAGGTTTGCATTTGGACCCTTTCTTAAACAGAGGAACCACATGCGCCACTCTCCAATCCTTTGGCACCACCCCCGTGGCCAGTGGCATCCTAAATATCTCTGTTAATGTCCCCACTAACTGTCCACTAGCCTCCCTGAGTGTCCTAGGGAATATTTTGTCCGGTCCGGGAGATCTATCCACCTTTATCTTTTTTAACACAGCCATTACTACCTCCTCGGTTATCCTTATATGCTTCATGACCTCCCCACTATTTTTCTTTACTTCAACTGGTTCAACATTTTTTTCCCTAGTGAATACCGAGGCAAAGAAATCATTCAAAATTTCCCCCATTTCCCCAGACTTCTCACTCAGCCTACCCTCGCTATCTACAAGGAGTCCAATTTTATCTCTCACTAATCTTTTACTTTTAATGTACTTATAGGAACCCTTTAGATTTATTTTTACTCTGTCAACCAAAGCCTCTTCATGCCTTTTTTTGGCCTTTCTGATTTCTTTCTTAAGATTCCTTCTACACTCCTTGTTGTCCTCCTTCAACTTCTCAGCTCCCTGCTCTTTATACCTCTTGTACACCTCCCTTTTTCTCCTAACCAAATTTCCAATATTCCTCGAAAACCAAGACTTCCAGCCTTTCCTTTGATCCACACTGGGACATAACTACTCTGTACCCTCAAAATTTCTTTTTTGAATATCCTCCATTTTTCATTAACATCCTTACCTGAAAATATTCTGTCCCACTCAATACTCCCCAAATCCCTTCTTATTCCTTTGAAATTTATTTCCCGAAAAACAGTTTTCTATTCTTTTGATCCCATTTCTCTCCCATTCTCTAAAGGAAAGGTTATCTATTGTGAAATGGATTAGTTGATTTTGCGTCAATATTAGTTTTGGTAGTTGATAATTTGTTTTATTCCTTTCTACGTGAATCTTCTTCCAAATGTTGAGCAGATGGTGCAGTGCTGGTGAATTCCTATATTACACCAGTTTTTCATCCCATTTATATAGTATATGTTCAGGTACCTTCTCCCCTATTTTATCTGGCTCTAATCTGTTTTTTACCCTTGTTTGATAAAAATCTGATAGGTATCTTAATTGTGCTGCTCTATAATAATTCTTAAAGTTTGGTAGCTGTAAGCCCCCTTTGTTTGTACCATCTGTTAATTTATCTCGCGCTATCCTTGGTTTCCCCCTTTTCCATAAGAATTTCCTTATTATTTTATTTAGCTCCTTGAAGAATTTCTCTGTTAGGTGAATTGGTAACGATTGAAATAGGTATTGTATCCTTGGGAAGATATTCATTTTAATACAATTTACCCTTCCTATCAGTGTTAGTGGTAAGTCTTTCCAATGTTCTAAGTCGTCTTGTAATTTCTTCATTAATGGCTGATAATTTAGTTTGTATAGATGGCCTAGATTATTATCTAGTTGTATACCTAGGTATCAAATTGCTTGTGTTTGCCATCTAAATGGTGATTCTTTCTTAAACTTTGTGAAATCCGCATTATTCATTGGCATTGCTTCACTTTTATTTGCATTGATCTTGTACCCCGATACTTCTCCATATTCCTTCAATTTCTTAAGTAATTCTTTTATTGATATTTCTGGTTCTGTTAAGTATACTATCATTTGCAAATAGACTGATTTTATATTCCTTCTCTTTTATTTTTATCCCTCTTATTTCATTTTCGGTTCTTATCAGTTCTGCCTGTGGTTCTATAGCTAACGCGAACAGTGAGGGAGATAGTGGACATCCCTGCCTGGTTGATCTTTAAACGTAACATAACATAACAATTACAGCACGGAAACAGGCCATTAGGCCCTTCTAGTCCGCACCGAACCAAACACCCCTTTCTAGTCCCACCTCCCTGCACAATGCCCATAACCCTCCATCTTCTTCTCATCCATATACCTGTCCAACCTTTTCTTAAATAATACAATTGACTCCGCCGCCACTATTTCTCCCGGAAGATCATTCCACACGGCTACCACTCTCTGAGTAAAGAAGATCCCCCTCATGTTACCTCTAAACCTCTGCCCCTTAATTCTTAACTCATGTCCTCTTGTTTTAATCTTTCCTCCTCTTAACGGAAATAGTCTATCCACATCCACTCTGTCTATCCCTTTCATAATCTTAAATACTTCTATCAAATCCCCTCTCAACATTCTACGCTCCAAAGAATAAAGACCTAATCTGTCCAATCTCTCCCTATACTCTAGATGCTTAAACCCAGGTAACATTCTGGTAAACCTTCTCTGCACTCTCTCCACTCTGTTTATATCCTTCCTATAATTAGGCGACCAGAACTGCACACAGAACTCCAAATTAGGCCGCACCAACGTCTTATACAATCTCAACATCACCTCCCAACTCCTATATTCCATGCAATGATTGATAAAGGCCAGCATACTAAAAGCCTTCTTCACCACCCTATTCACGTGAGTTTCTACCTTCAGGGAACGATGTACCGTTACTCCTAAATCTTTCTGCTCTTCTGTATTCCTCAATGCTCTTCCATTTACCACGTATGTCCTATTCTGATTCTTCTTACCAAAATGAAGCACCTCACACTTATCAGCATTAAATTCCATCTGCCATTTTTCAGCCCACTTTTCTAAGCAGCCCAAATCCCTCTGCAATCCTTGAAAACCTTCTTCATTATCCACTATTCCACCTATCTTAGTATCGTCTGCATATTTACTAATCCAATTCACCACCCCATCATCTAGATCATTAATGTATATAACGAACAACAATGGGCCCAATACAGATCCTTGAGGCACACCACTGGTCACCGGCCTCCAACCTGACAGACAATTATCCACTACCACTCTCTGGCCTCTCCCTTTCAGCCAATGTTCAATCCATTTGACTATCTTAAAATTTATACCTAAAGACTGCACCTTCCTAACTAACCTTCCATGTGGTACCTTATCGAAGGCCTTACATCCACATTCCTAGCCACCTCTTCAAAAAATTCAATCAGATTGATCAAACATGACCTTCCTCCCACAAATCCATGTTGAGTGCTCCTGATCAGACCCTGTCTATCCAGATGTTTATAAGTACTATCTCTAAGAAGTTTCTCCATTAATTTACCTACCACAGACGTCAAACTTACAGGCCGATAGTTGCCAGGCTTCCTCCTTGAACCCTTTTTAAATAACGGAACCACATGCGCAATGCGCCAATCCTCCGGCACTATCCCCATATCTAATGACATTTGGAAAATTACTGCCAGAGCCTCTGCTATTTCCTCCTTCACTTCTCTCAGTGTCCTGGGTAAGATCCCGTCTGGTCCCGGAGACTTATCCACCTTTATATTCTTCAAAAGCCTTAAAACTACACCTTTTGTAATCTCTATATTCCCCATATTTACCCAATTTGCTTTTTTTAATCTCACATCTCCCAATATCCTTCTCCTTAGTGAATACCGAAGAAAAGAAACTGTTCAATATCCCCTCATTTCTCTAGGCTCCACACACAGTTTTCCGCTCTGATTTTCTAAGGGACCAATTTTGTCTCTAGCTTTCCTCTTACCATTAACATATTTGTAGAACTCCTTTGGATTAGTTTTCACCCTGCTTGCCATAGTTTTCTCGTACCTTCTTTTAGCTTTCCTAATTCCTCTCTTAAGATTCCTCTTACATTCAATGTATCTTTCAAACATCTCCTTAACTCCATGCTTCTTATATCTAATGTACGCCTCCCTTTTTCTTCGAACCAAGTTTCCAATATTCCTTGAAAACCACGGCTCTCTCAAACCTTTTGCCTCTCCTTTTAACCTAACAGGAACATAAAGCTTTTGCACTCTCACAATCTGATCTTTAAAAGACTTCCATCTCTCTACTACATCCTGCCCATAAAACAAATTGTCCCAATGCACACCCTGCAAGTCCTTTCGCATCTCCTCAAATCTAGCTTTTCCCCAATCAAAAACCTCAACCCTTGGCCCTGACTTCTCTCTTTCCATAATGACATTGAAGCTGATGGCATTATGATCACTGGACCCCAAGTGCTTGCCAACACTAACCTCCGTCACTTGACCCATCCCATTTGCCAACAGTAGATCTAACACTGCTCCTTCTCTGGTCGGCACCTCTACATATTGTTGTAAAAAACTATCTTGCACACATTTCACAAACTCTAACCCATCCAGTCCTTTCACAGAATGTGTTTCCCAATCTCTATGTGGAAAATTAAAATCTCCCATAATTACAACCCTGTGCTTATCACAAATATCTACTATCTCCCTACAGATTTGCTCCTCTAGGTCTCAGTCCCCTCCGGGTGGTCTATAATACACCCCTACAAGTGTAACCTCTCCTTTCCTACTCCTCAGTTCCACCCAAATAGCCTCCGTGGATGTGCCCTCTAATCTATCCTTCCTCGGCACCGCTGTAATATTTTCCCTGACAAGCAATGCAACCCCACCTCCTCTTGCCCCTCCGACTCTATCACACCTAAAACAACAAAACCCAGGGATATTCAGTTGCCAATCACATCCCTCCTGCAACCATGTCTCACTAATCGCTACCACATCATACTTCCAAGTATCAATCCACACCTTCAGCTCATCCACCTTTTTTTACAATACTCCTGGCATTAAAATATATGAATTTCAGGGATTTCAGGATATGAATTTCAGGGATTTCAGGATATAAACAGAGTGGAGAGAGTGCAGAGAAGGTTTACCAGAATGTTGCCTGGGTTTAAGCATCTGGAGTATGGGGAGAGATTGGACAGATTGGGTCTTTATTCTTTGGAGCGTAAAAGGTTGAGAGGGGATTTGATAGAAGTATTTAAGATTATGAAAGGGATAGACAGAATGGATGTGGATAGACTATTTCCGATAAGAGGAGGAAAGATTAAAACAAGAGGACATGAGTTAAGAATTAAGGGGCAGAGGTTTAGAGGTAATATGAGGGGGAACTTCTTTACTCAGAGAGTGGTAGCCGTGTGGAATGATCTTCCGGGAGAAATAGTGGCAGCGGAGTCAATTGTATTATTTAAGAAAAGGTTGGACAGGTATATGGATGAGAAGAAGATGGAGGGTTATGGGCATTGTGCAGGGAGGTGGGACTAAAAAGGGGTGTTTGGTTCGGTGTGGACTAGAAGGGCCTAATGGCCTGTTTCCGTGCTGTAATTGTTATGTTATGTATATATTTCCCAATTTTTAA